>NC_133416.1:8687500-11377500 GCF_049350105.2 Macaca mulatta
AGAGGTTGCAGTGAGCCAAGATCATGCCACTGCACTCCAGCCTGGGCAACAGAGTGAAACTGCATCTTAAAAAAAAAAAAAAAGGCCGGGCGCGGTGGCTCACGCCTGTAATCCCAGCACTTTGGGAGGCCGAGAAGGGCGGATCACGAGGTCAGGAGATGGAGACCATTCTGGCTAACACGTTGAAACCTCGTCTCTACTAAAACTAGTAAAAAAAAAAATTTTGCCAGGCACGGTGGCGGGGGCCTGTAGTTCCAGCTACTCGGGAGGCTGAGGCAGGAGAATTGCATGAACCCAGATGGTGGAGCTTGCAGTGAGCCAGGATCATGCCACTGTACTCCAGCCTGGGCGACAGAGCGAGATTCTGACTTAAAAAGAAAAAGAAAAAAGGCATATGCAAGACCTCTACACAGAAATAAGCCTGCACATCTATGGTCAATTCATTTTATTTTAATTTTAATCGTGGTAAAATGGCATAATATAAAATACACCATCTTAACCATTTTGAAGAGTACAGTTCAGGGCCGGATGCGGTGGCTCATGCCTGTAATCTCTGCACTTTGGGAGTCCAAGGCGGGCAGATCACCTGAGGTCAGGAGTTTGAGACCAGCCTGGCCCCTGGCCAACATGGTGAAATCCTGTCTCTGCTAAAAAAAAGAGAAAAAAATGGCTAGGCATGGTGATGCACGCCTGTAATCCCAGCTACTCAGAAGGCTGAGGCAGGAGAATCACTTGAACCCGGGAAGCGGAGGTTGCAGTGAGCCAACATTGTGCCATTGCACTCCAGCCTGGGCGACAAGAGCGAGACTCCGTCTCAAAAAAAAAAAAAAGAGTACAGTTCAGCAGTGTTAGGAGTATTCATATTGCTGTGCAGTAGATCTTCAGAACTTGTTCATCTTACAAATCTGAAACTTTATACCCATTAAACAACAAATCTCTACTTCCCCTTCCTCCCTAGCCCCTGGCATCCACATTCTACTTTTCATTTATATAAATTCGACTACTTTGGATACCTCAGCCAAGTGGAATCATACAATATTTGGCTTTTTGTAATTTTTTTTCTTTTTTTTTTGAGACGGAATCTCACTCTGTTGCCCAGGCTGGAGTGCAGTGGCAAGATCTCTGGTCACTGCAACTTCTGCCTCCCCGACTCCCGATTCTCCTGCCTCAGCCTCCCGAGTAGCTGTGATTACAGGTGCCCACCAGCACACCTGGCTAATTTTTTGTATTTTAAGTAGAGACGGGGTTTTACCATGTTGGTCAGGTTGATCTTGATCTCCTGACCTCAGGTGATCCACTCGCCTCGGCCTCCCAAAGTGCTGAGATTACAGGTGTAAGCCACCACACCCAGCCACTCTTATTTCACCTAACATAATATCCTCAAGATTCATCCGTGTTGTAGCATGTGACAGGATTTGTTTCTTTTTAAAGCCTGAATAATGTTCATTATATGTGTATATCACGTTTTGCTTTTTCATTAGTCAGTGACATTTGTATTGCTTCTACTTTTTGGCTATTGTGAATTGTGGCGCTATAAACACAGGTGTGCAAAGATCTCTCTGAGATCCCTCTAAGTGTTTTGTTTTCTTTCGTATTTGTTTTTTAAGTGAGATAAGGACTCTGTTGCCTAGGCTAGAGTGCAGTGAAACAATCACAGCTCACTGCATCCTGAACTCTTGGGCTCAAGCAACCTGTCTGCCTCAGCCTCTCAAGTAGCTGTGACTATAAGTACTTGCCACCATGCTCAGCTAATTTTTTAATTTTTTGTAGAGACTGGGTCTCACTATGTTGCCCAGGCAGATCTCAAATTCCTGGGCTCAAGCAATCCTCCCTCCTCAGCCTCCCAAAATGCTGGAATTACGGGTGTGGGAAACTGCACTCAGCTTCCTCAGGGTAGTTCCAGCTACTAGGAACTGAAGCAGGAGGGTTGCTTGAACCCAGGAGGCTGAAGTGAGCTATGATCACACCACCGGTACTCTAGCCAAGTCAACAGAGTGATGCCTGTTTTATGTTTGTTTCAATGGCAAGAACATCATTGACATTAAATGTCAACTCAGGAATTTTGAGGAGATGAGGGCCTTCTGTGTAAGAATACTTCTCTTTTTTATCTCTACCATTTGGTTTGCCATACGCATGCTTATGGATTTTCAGTTTGGGTTGCAAAAAATACTCACTTGGTGTCCTAGAGTATTGTATATATGTCTGTGTGTGTGAGTGTGTGTAAATAGCTATTTAACAGAGGAAAAAGGGAAACAACAATACTTCTAAGATAAACATCTGAATTATATATTTGGCATCCCAGCCAGAATCATTTGAACCAGCTGCATTTTGTACTAAGTCAATGGGATTACAGGTGTGAGCCACTGCACCCAACCTAAATTTTCAATCAATATGAGCCAAGTGATTATTATTTAAAAATATTAGCTTGAGAAGAGTCCTCAGACTCAATTTTATTGTCATGAGCCTCTTACAGTGAGGTCCACAGACTTCCTTTTTCCTTCATGCCACTGACTCTGAGACCATCTGGCACTATGACACCTCTGTTGGGTGATCAAGCCATAAATCAAAATCTTTAGTCTCCAATTCCTGTACTGCCGTTCTCAAAATGCAGCCAGAGTCTCAAAAATAATATACCTGTAACCAAGGACTCCAAGCCCTATTTAATCATCTATCAAACCTGAAATAGAAACCCAATTTTGGCCGGGCGCGGTGGCTCTCGCCTGTAATCCCAGCACTTTGAGATGCTGAGGCGGGCAGATTACATGAGGCCAGGAGTTTGAGACCAGCCTGGCCAAGATGGTGAAACCCCATACGGGAAGAGAAAGAAAGAGTTGGAGTGGGAAATAGGTTTCTTAAAAGGAATTGAATATTACGAAGGAGTTCATGCGTACTCACACACACACAATTATAAACAGAGACAGAGGGAAAATACCTGACTCAAGAGGAGTGTGCTTTTCATCATCCCATGGTTTATCCATGAAGCCACTGAAATTATATGCAAAATAGTTTGTGTTTATGTGCATTATTTTCTGGGGGAGTGTCTACATGTTTTATCAGGTTCTTAATGGGTCCTTCAATCCCCCAGATGAAAGGAACCATGTTTTCATAGATTTGCTTTTCCCCATTTAAGTCAGCAGAGGGCAGAAAAACAATAGAATTAGCAGAGCCAACAACAATACAGAAATTGCCAAAACCCCTTGAGTCTCTCTCAGTTTCTGCCATCTGTTTCCTGCCTTTGCTCTAGATCAAATTCCCTGACATCTCCCTCTGTCAAAATACTACTATCTCTGAATAACCATATCAAGATAAGCAGCCCTTCTTCTTCTTCTTCTTCTTTTTTTTTTTTTTTTTTGAGATGGAGTCTTGCCCTGTCACCCAGGCTGGAGTGCAATGGCGCCATCTCTGCTCACTGCAACCTCCACCTCCTGAGTTCAAGCGATTCTCCTGCCTCAGCCTCCCGAGTAGCTGGGACTACAGGAGCCCACCACCACGCCTGGCTAATTTTTGTGTGTTTAGTAGGGATAGGATTTCACCATGTTGGTCAGGCTGGTCTCGAACTCCTGACCTCCGGTGACCCATCCCCCTTGGCCTCCTAAAGTGCTGGGATTAGAAGCGTGAGCCACCGCGTCCTACCTCTTCTTTTATTTAGTTGGACTAAGTCTTTAGGCCGGGCGCGGTGGCTCAAGCCTGTAATCCCAGCACTTTGGGAGGCCGAGGCGGGTGGATCACGAGTTCAGGAGATCGAGACTATCCTGGCTAACATGGTGAAACCCCGTTTCTACTAAAAATACAAAAAACTAGCCGGGCGTGGTGGCGGGCGCCTGTAGTCCCAGCTACTTGGGAGGCTGAGGCGGGAGAGTGGCGTGAACCCGGGAGGCGGAGCTTGCAGTGAGCCGAGATCACGCCACTGCACTCCAGCCTGGGAGACACAGCGAGACTCCGTCTCAAAAAAAAAAAAAAACAAAAAACAATTACCCCATGAGGAGCCTAAAGCTCCCATATCACTTACCACATAATTATTACATATGATTTACTTTTTGAAAGATGAAAATAGGTCTGGGCCCGGTGGCCCGCAGTTGTAATCCCAGCACTTGGGGACGCCGAGGCTAGTGGATCACTTCAGGTCAGGAGTTCCAGATCAGCCTGGCCAACAAGGCGAAACCCTGTCATTACTAAAAATACAATAATTAGCTGAGTGTGGTGCCATGCCTGTAATCCCAGCTACTCGGGAGGCTGAGTTTCGAGAATCGCTTGAACCCGGGAGGCAGAGGTTGCAGTGAGCCGAGATCAAGCCACTGCACTCCAGCCTGGGCAACAGAGTGAGACTCTGTCTCAAAACAAAGGAGGAGGAGGAGCAGGAAATAGTTTGTGGCTAAAACAATTCTCAATTAAGTTTCACTGTCTCAGAAAGATAAATTTTACGTTACCGCAACAGGGTAAAATGATGGCAGTGATAAATTTTTGCTTAGAAAGAATTACCCCTACTCTTGCTGTTTAAAGCTTTTTGTTATTATAAGAGAGAAGAAAGAATCTATCTGTCCATTAAACCCACCTGAATATATATATATATATATGTATGCATGTGTGTGGTACATATGTGTGTCTGTGTGATATACATGTTCTTTTTCTTTTTCTTTCTTTTTCTTTTTTTTGAGACAGAGTCTTGCTCTGTTTTCTAGGCTGGAGTGCAGTGGTGCAATCGCAGCTCACTGCAGCCTTCGACTCCCAGGCTCAAGTGATCCTACCATCTCAGATGCGGCTGCAGCCTAGGACTACACGGCCTGCCACCACGCCCGACTAATTTCTTTTTTTTTGGTAGAGATGGGATCTCCCTGTGTTGCCCAGGCTAGTCTCAAACTCCTGGGCGCAAGAGATCCTTGTGCCTCAGCCTTTCAAAGTGCTGGGATTACAGGCATGAGCCGCTGTGCCCGGACCTAAAGGAATGCATATACGTTTGCATGTATTGAAGAAAACCCAGAGCTAAACAGTAGCTGAAGTGGTCAAAATAGATTTTATTCAGGACAATTGCAATAGGGGAAAAGGGGCCTAGTTTAGAATGGGCTTAATTCCAAATATAACAAGGAAAAATGGGTATGAAAGTATGAAGTGCCAAGGACCAGTAATTTTCCAGTCTCTGACGGAAAACTTTTATCTCTGATGGAAAATTACTATGAAAAAACATTAGGAGTAAAGGGGGAGTCTGGCTAAATCAACCTAACAGAATTCTTGCTGAAGACAGGCCAAGGTGATCAGACATCACCTGGGGGCAATGCAGGATGAGGAATCTGGTCGCTTAATGACGGTGATCTTATATCAAGGTTGGGAATTCTTGCCAGAACTGAACAAAAAAGCTCAAGGTCAGGCTGAGTAGAAAAGCAAGCTCAGAAGAGCCCGACCAAAGTTTGGTCCAGGAGAAAATCTCGGCATATGCAATCACTGACCATGATTTCTACCCTACAAAAAGTGGAAAAAAACGACAGAACATACCCTTTTCCTGTTGAAACAGGGGCCTGTTTTCAGTCAAAATTCTTGTCGAAAGTCAACAGATTCAGATCTTTAAAGACACATGCTCCAAATATCCCACTCAAAAGCAAAGCACAGAAACCACTGCGATAAGAGTTGAAGTGTTCAACATCATTTTGAGGAGACAATAAAATGTTGAGAAAACAATCCTACAACAACCCCTGGTGTACTGATGTTTATGCTCCATTGCTTTTTTATGTAATTTTAATTTTTTCATTTTTAATTATTATTATTTTGAGATAGGGCGTCACTCTGTCACCCAAGTTGGAGTGCAGTGGCATGATCTTAGCTCACTGCAACCTCCGCTGCCTAGGCTCAAGTAATGCTCCCGCCTTAGCCTCCCAAATAGCTGGGGACCACAGGCCCGCTTTACCACACCCAGCAATTTTTTTTTTTCTTTTCTTTCTTTCTTTTTTTTTTTTTTTTGGGTAGAGATGGGGTTTTACTATGTTGCCCAGACTGGTCTCGAACTCCTGACCTCAAGTGAACTGCCCACGTCGGCCTCCCAAACTGCTGGGATTATAGGCGTGAGCCTATATGAGTCCCTTCATCTCATAAAAATGAATCCCTTCATTTTAAATTTTTTAGGGATTTTAATTTCTTGCTATGTTGCCTAGGATGGAGTGGAGCTCCTGGCATTAAGTGATTCTCCCCTGTCAGTCTCCTGAGTAGCTGAGTGCACGTCACTGAGCCTGGTTTTATTTATTTATTTATTTATTTATTTATTTATTTATTTATTTTAGGCTAGTCAAGTGAAGCAGCAGGAGTGGATAAGGAGCAAAGATTGTTTTATTTTAAAAGAAAAATTGCCAGGTGCGGTGGCTCACACTTGTAATCCCAGCACTTTGGGAGGCCAATGTGGGTGGATCACGAGGTCAGGAGTTCGAGACCAGCCTGACCAACACGGTGAAACCCCATCTCTAATAAAAATAGAAAAATTAGCTGGGCGTGGTGGCATGAGCCTGTAATCTCAGCTACTCAGGAGGCTGACACAGGAGAATCACTTGAACCCGGGAGGTGGAGGTTGCAGTGAGCTGAGATCATGCCACTGCACCCCAGCCTGAGCAACAGAGCGACGCCGTCCTCCCCCCCTCAAAAAAAAGAAAGAAAAGAAAACAAAAAAAGAAACAAAAATTAAACCCAGTCTGATTTGAGAAAGTACAATTTTACGATAAACTACTACTCAAAGGCAGAATCTGTATCTTATTTTTTTTCTCCGTTTCAAGGTAATGGGGCTCAGGACATGCTACCCCAAAATACAGCACCTTGGTATTTGAGGAAACAGAAGCCTGAAAGTCTCTTGCACTTTCTCCTGCCCTTCTTCTTAAAGCAGGCCATGAAAGAATGCTCTGCCCTTCCTCTGCACAAAACCTTCATTCTAGATGTATCCTCTCTATTCCCAAAGAAAAGGAACATCTTTATCCTTAAAGACACAGAGGCACTAAGAAGAATCTGAACAAACAGGCCTTGCTAAGTTCTCCAGTTCCTTTGTTTGTTTGTTTTTCTGTTTTTGGAGGTGGGGGTCTTACCACGTTGCCCAAGCTGGTCAAGCTGGTCTTGAACTCCTGGATTAAAGTGACCCTCATGTCTTGGCCCCCCAAGCAGCAAGGACTACAGGCTCACACAACAGTGCCCAGCCATTCCCAGTATATTACCATTAGATCAGACTCCCTTTGTCCAATCATACTTCTGCACAACTGTCCACCCCTTTATCAAACTTAGCACAAGTTTCCCTGTTTCGTTGAGTCTTCATTTCTGAAGATTCTCTTTTCACTAAAACTTTTTTTTTTTTTTTTTTTTTTTTTGAGACGGAGTCTCACTGTGTCGCCCAGGCTGGAGTGCAGTGGCCGGATCTCAGCTCACTGCAAGCTCTGCCTCCCGGGTTTTTACGCCATTCTCCTGCCTCAGCCTCCCGAGTAGCCGGGACTACAGGCGCCCGCCACCTCGCCCGGCTAGTTTTTTGTATTTTTTAGTAGAGACGGGGTTTCACCGTGTTAGCCAGGATGGTCTCGAACTCCTGACCTCGTGATCCGCCCGTCTCGGCCTCCCAAAGTGCTGGGATTACAGGCTTGAGCCACCGCGCCCGGCTCACTAAAACTTAAATAAATTTGATTGCTTTTCTCTTGTTAATCCTTTTTTTTTTTTTTTTCTTTTTTTTGAGACGGAGTCTCGCTCTGTCACCAGGTTGGAGTGAGTGGTGCAATCTCCACTCACCGCAGTACCTCCGCCTCCCGGGTTCACACCATTCTCCTGCCTCAGCCTCCTGAGTAGCTGGGACTACAGGCGCACGCCACCATACCTGGCTCATTTTTGTATTTTTAGTGGAGACGGGGTTTCACCATGTTGACCAGGATGGTCTCAGTTCCTGACCTCGTGATGTGCCCACCTCGGCCTCCCAAAGTGCTGAGATTACAGGTGTGAGCCACCGTGCCCGACCAATCCTTCTTTTCTCATGTTATATGTGCCTCAGTCATGAATTTAGCGATGGGTAAAGAAAGAAATCTCTTTCCTCCAACAAAGGCATTCAGTAAATGTGAAATTGAATAGAAATAAGTTAAATTGATGGTAAAAATTACTGCCATTAAATAAAATCATGAGTCTTGAAATGTTCTGAAATAGCTGTGCTGTACACACATGCTTAATTTACTTAAATTTTGGAATAAAGAGTCCTATCTTGCCCCAATCTGCCCAAATTACAGCCAATAACTTGGCCTACAGGGTGCATACTCTGCCTATTGTAGACTGGTCTGACGAACATGAAGATTCTAGTAGAGAAATAGAATAATGTGAGCAAAACTCCATCTCAAACAAACAAAAAACTTAGCTGGGCATGGTGGCCTGTGCCTATAATGCCAGCTACTCGGGAGGCTGAGGCAGGATAATCGACTGAACCCAGTGGGTAGAGGCTGCAGACAGCTGAGATGGTGCCGCTACACACCAGCCTGGGTGACAAAGTGAAACCCTGTCTCAAAATTTTTCTTTTTTTTTTTTTTGAGACAGAGTTTCACTCTTGTTGCCCAGGCTGGAGTGCAATGGCACGATCTCAGCTCACCACAACCTCTACCTCCCAGGTTCAAGTGATTCTCCTGCCTCAGCCTCCCAAGTAGCTGAGGTTATAGGCATGTGCCACCACACCCAGCTAATTTTTTGTATTTTTGGTAGAGACAGGGTTTCACCAAGTTAGCCAGGATGGTCTCGATCTCCCGACCTCAGGTGATCTGCCCACCTCAGCCTCCCAAAGTGCTGGGATTACAGCATGAGCCATCGTGCCCAGCCCTCAAAATAAAATAAAATAAAATAAAATAAAATAAAATAAAATTGTGTGTACAATGTGATCTGCACTATAGGAATCAAATGGAACATCAATAAAAGACCAGAAGGCGCTGGTCTAACTAGGGCTGGGCGCAGTGGCTTTCACCTGCAATCCCAGCACTTTGGGAGGCCGAGGCTTCCTTTAAAAAAATTATTATTATTATTATTTTGAGATGGAGTCTTGCTCTGTAGCCAGGCTGGAGTGCACTGGCACGATCTCAGCTCACTGCAACCTGTCTCCAGGGTTCAAGCGATTCCCCTGCCTCTGCCTCCCAAGTAGCTGGGACTACAGGCAAGCACCACCACACCCGGCTAATTTTTTGTATTTTGGTAGAAACGGGGTTTCACCATGTTGGCCAAGATGGTCTCGATCTCCTGCCCTCATGATCCGCCTGCCTCAGCCTCTTAAAGTGCTGGGATTACAGGCATGAGCCACTGCGCCTGGTCTAAAAATTTTTTAATGTAACACTATTAGCATATCAGATCTGCCAGGGAGAGCCAGGGATAGCTGCTGACCTTAGGAAAATTTGTTAGCTTCTCTAAACCTCAGCTTCTTTGTCTATAAAGCATAAACAACAATGCTTCCCTCAAACAACAGTGAAATGTTTGTAAAGTAACACATAGGATAATGCCTGCCCATAATTGGCCATCAGTAAATGCCAGTGTCCATACTGTCATATGCATAATGAGTATGTTAGAACAGAAATTAACCATGATTATTAGGGCTCCAGTGTGTGTGTGTGTGTGTGTGTATGTGTGTGTGTGTCTGTGTGCACGCACATGCAAGTATGGGCATCATTAATTATGCTGGGTTTTTCAGGAAGACAAATTATAAACACAGATATATTGACATTTCCGATCTAAGTGGTCATAAACCAGATAGGTAGTTTTATTAGAAGATTTATCCTAAGAACACTCCTTCTATTCCCATTTCTGCCATCCTACCCACACCCACATTCATCGACTACCATGTCTTCATAATGTCGTAGAATGACATTGTCATTATTGTCCTGGTAGAGCATGGAAATGGGAGACAGCTTGGTGGGGACACACACAGCCTGGGGGATCTCTGGGTCAACTGCATGCATCAGGGCTTGCATGAAAGCATAATTGGAGCTGTTGAGAGAGATGGTCAGTGAGAAGGGACACTCTCCGTGGCAGTAATTTGCCATGAACCCCTTGGGGGCAATGATCCACTTGTGCCAACCCAGGTCCTGGAAGTTAATGAACAGCTGGTGACGGTGGCAGAGGTTCTTACAAGAAACCTTGGGGACAGGGATGGCTGCTCTCCTTTTCCGAGAAGGGGGGCACTCATCAGGGTTGAGGGCCACCACCAGCAGGGAAGCATGAAGGGAGCGTCTCAGTCTGGCACAGGTGTCCTCAGGCTGAAAATTCACCCCAGAGTCTCTGTCTTCTTTGACCAGTATCTCCAGGAATAACCCAAAGTTTTTCTGGGGGTTGTCATTCCAATCCTTAGCTACATCCAGCAGGTTGAAGTGAACAGCACCTTGTGGCCATGGGACTGACCGCAACACAAACATTTTACCTGGCTTAGGGGTGGTCTGGCCCCACACAGGAGGCTCTTGAACCAGGAACAGAGCCAGTTCCAGCTCTGGTCCCAGGTTATAGTAAGAATTGGGCCCCAAGTCCAGGCCCAGCTGGGCCAGTGTCAACTGTTCTCTTTCTTTGATGGCAGACAGGTTAAAGTAGAGCAGCTTTTGCAGGCAGGAGGAAGCTTGGGAAAATTTCTTTGGGTAAAGAAAGAAACCTAGATGGGAAAAGAGACATGTCAGAGTCATAATAATACCTTTTAGTTCATATCCACCTATATGATATAAATGTCAGATATCCACATATACAATATAAGGGCAGGGAAGAGCCCAAGCCCTATTATGTGGTAGGGTTTGTTTCTCTATTCCTGAAAGCCAGAGGTTCTTATCTTCACATCCACAGGTTCCCAGAGATTCCTGGATGAAATGTAGAGGGTGCACGAACTTAGATGGGAAAAATAATTACATCATTATTTCCACTAAACTAAAGGAAATTTAGCATTTCCTTCATTATGAATATAGGCAACAAATCCCAGTAATATCATCAGGGCCTATGACATTGTTATCACTAATAATCATAGGTGTGTTCATACATTTAGTTGTTGCAAATAACTGAAAACATTTATGGAGGCCAGGCAAGTGGCTTATGCCTGTAATCCCAGCACACTGGGAGGCTGAGATGGGAGATTTGCTTGAGGCTAGGAGTTTGAGACCATCCTGGGCAACATAGTGAGACTCCATCTCTACAAAAAATAAATAAAGAAAGGAAAAGAAAAAAAAAAAAAAACACTTATGCTAACACTATACTGAAATTTATGGTAGCTATACGTATAGTCACCTCCCTAGATCTTGTTATGTATTACATTGATAAAGCATTATATACATTACTATATATACATTTGTTTAAAAAATATTTTAAAACTGTATTTCAATACTTAATTGGTTTCTTTTGAAATCCTAAATATTTTACTTCAGGCACTTAAACCATTATTCTGAGAAAAAATCAATAGACTGGGCCAGGCGCGGTGGCTCACACCTGTAATCCCAGCACTTTGGGAGGCCCAGACGGGCAGATAACCTGAGGTCAGGAGACCAGACTGACCAACATGGAGAAACCCTATCTCTACTAAAAATACAAAAAAATTAGCCAGGCATGGTGGCACATGCCTGTAATCCCAGCTACTCAGGAGGCTGAGGCAGGAGAATCGCTTGAATTTGGGAGGCAGAGGTTGTGGTGAGCTGATATCACACGAGTGTACTCCAGCCTGGGCAACAAGAGCAAAACTCCGTCTCAATTAAAAAAAAAAAAAAAGAGTAACCTAGACTGTCAGGTGTTGTTGGCCAAAGTCCAATCATTCAGATTGGCTTTACTTTTTTTTTTTTCCGAGACGGAGTCTTGCTTTGTCACCCAGGCTAGAGTGCAGTGGCTTAATCTCAGTTTATGGCAACCTCAGCCTCTCGGGTTCAAGCAATTCTCCTGCATCACCCTCTGGAGTAGCTGGGATTATAGGAGCACACCATGTCCGGCTAATTGCATTTTTAGTAGAGACGGGGTTTCACCATGTTGGCCAGGCTGGTCTCAAACTCCTGACCTCAGGTGATCTGCCCACCTTGGCTTCCCAAAGTGCTGGGAATACAGGCGTGAGCCACCATGCCCAGCCAATTTTTTTTTTAAGTTTTTGTAGAGATAGGGTCTCCCTATGTTGCTCTCCTGAGGTCACAGGATCCTCCCACCTCTCAAAGTGCTGAGATTACAGTCATGAGCCACTGCTCCAGCCTCTCCTCATATTGAAGTACAATGTGATTCTTTGATTTTTGTCCATGGATGCCCTTCTTCTGAAGTTACAAGTGTGCTCTCCGTTTTCTAAGCTAACTTTCCTGCCTGAATTTTCAAATTTTACCTATTCCTCTAGGAAAAGACCCAATAAGTATACTTTTACTATTTTATTTTTTGCATCTTCAATTTTTCCCTTTCCACAAATAACTTATTTGGCCTAACGCCATCATTTTGTTTGGTAGGATGACTTCACGCTTAAGTAAGTATTTTCTGTTTTTTTTTTTCCCCCTGAGACGGAGCCTTGCTCTGTCACCTAGGCTGGAGTGCAGTTGTGCGATCTTGGCTCACTGCAACCTCCGCCTCCTGGGTGTTCAATGGATTTTCCTGCCTCAGCTGGAATTACAGGTGCTCGCCACCACACCTGGCTAATTTTTTTTTTTGTATGTTTAGTAGAGACAGGGGTGGGGGTGGCGGGCGGGAGAGCTTACCATGTTGGCTAGGCTGGTCTCAAACTCCTGGCCTCATGATCTGCCTGCCTCAGCCTCCCAAAGTGCTGGGATTACAGGTGTGAGCCACCGCGCCCAGCCTTAAATAGGTATTTTCTAAAGTCATTCAGCTTGGGGAGAAATTGCAACTCAAACCCAAACACTCTTAGGCGCCCCACCACCATGCCTCTTCATTCTCAAGCATCATTCAAAACGTAACAAAATTTGGCTGGGCAAGGTGGCTCATGCCTGTAATCCCAGCACTTCGGGAGGTCAAGGCAGGCCATTGCCTGAGCTCAGAAGTTAGAGACCAGCCTCACGGCGAGACCTCATCGCTATAAAAAAAAAAAAAAAAAAAAAAAAAAAATATACAGGCCGGGCGCGGTGGCTCAAGCCTGTAATCCCAGCACTTTGGGAGGCCGAGGTGGGCGGATCACAAGGTCAGGAGATCGAGACCACAGTGAAACCCCGTCTCTACTAAAAATACAAAAAATTAGCCGGGCGCGGTGGCGGGCGCCTGTAGTCCCAGCTACTCAGGAGGCTGAGGCAGGAGAATGGCGTGAACCCAGGAGGCGGAGCTTGCAGTGAGCCGAGATCGCGCCACTGCACTCCAGCCTGGGCAACAGCGTGAGACTCCGTCTCAAAAAAAAAAAAAAAAAAAAAAAAATACAAAAATCAGCCTGGCGTGGTTGTGCGCACCTGTAGCCTGTAGTCCCAACTACTCTACTCGGTAAACTGAGGTGGGAAGATCACTTGAGCCCAGGAGGTGGAGGCTGCAGTGAGCTGAGATTGTGCCACTGCACTCCAGCCTGGGTGACACAGCAAGACCTGTCTCAAGGGGAAAAAAAAAGAGAGGAAGAGGAAGAAGAAGAAAAGCCTGAAGTACTTGACCAGGCAAATTCTGAGGGAGTACTTCAGGTAGCCTGGATACAGCACGTTTGAAGATGAGCCAAGAATGCATGCTCTAGGAGGAATAGACTATGAGCTTAGAGTTGAGTGTGCAAGCAGAGGTTGTAAAAGGTGAGACTGGGGAAGTAAGCAGCAGCGTCGGAACAGGCAGGGCACGGTGGGTCAACTCCTGCAGAATTCTGCAGACGAGAATTTTACGTGGAGGAGCAGTATGACTCAATATGCATTTTAAAAAGGTAATTCTGGGCTGGGTGCAATGGCTCACACCTGTAATCCCAGCACTTTGGGAGGCTGAGGCAGGCAGATCACCTGAAGTCAGGAGTTCGAGACCAGCTTGGCCAACATATAGTGAAACCCTGTCTCTACTAAAAATTTAGCTGGGTGTGGTGGCATATGTCTGTAATCCCAGCCACTTGGGAAGCTGAGGCAGAAGAATCATTTGAAGCCAGGAAGCGGAGGTTGCAGTGAGCTGAGATCGTGCCACTCTACTCCAGCCTGGAAGACAGAGGGAGACTCTCAAAAAAAAAAAAAAAAGCAAAATTTATCTTGTATTCTCAAGGCCATACACAGTTCCTGCTCACCATAGGTATCCAATAAGTGCTTCTTGGACAAATAAATATTCAAATCTCCTCTCCAGTTGCTGTAAAACTAACCCAGGCTCTAAATTCTGCATCTGAAACACCCGGGAGGTTGTATAGACATGCAGATTCTCAACACCCATTTCAGACTTTGAATAAGAATTGGGTGGGGAGAACAAGGGGCAGGAATGGAGTTGGAGGATCTACTGTTAATGGAAGACCTAAGTTATTTGGTGGGTGGTCAGTTTGGGAAAGTATTGGATGCCACTCCCTGGGATCCTTTTAAAAAAGGATATGACAACTGTATATATTATTACTCTCTATTCACAAATCTAGAATAACCTTTGCCACCCAACAAGAGTAGCCAGGAGGTGCAAATAAGGGAAGCAGGAGTCCTGGGCAAACCAACCTCAAAATTTTTATACCCTGCTTGCCACACAGAAGATGGCAGGATGTGTATATATGGGCTGAAGAGTGGGACACTGAGCTCCGATTCCTCCTTCACCTCTTTCATCTCAACTGAAGCACAAAGCAGTTGATTCAAAAAACAAAAACCTGTTTCAAATTCTGACTTTTTTCTCACACACTAGCTGTATGGTCTTGAATAGATTACAGGTTACCTACTGTCTGAGCCTCATTTCCTTACTGTTAGAAACTTGATAAGAATATCTAACTTCCTCTCAGGATCGTGGGCTGGAATTAAATGAGATAAAATATGAAAAATACCAGCACAAGGCCACATTAGTAATTGCCATTTCCTATTGTCCTTTCTTCACACCACCCAGTTCCAGATGTTTTTCTGGATAACACTCCTATTTCCTTACCTTGGTCTGGGAGAAAGCGAAGTACATTCCCACGGACGCCCAGCTCCTTTACGTAGCATAAGTCTCGGGAGACCCCAGTGGTTGCTGCTGCCTCGCGATCCTGGAAAATTTTCTTCAGGATATAAGGCACAGGTTGGAACTTCTGGGGTGAAGGCGCCTTATCTAAGCCCATAAATTGGAGAAAGACATATTCTTGAAATTGGACTGCCTGGCCAAAAGCCAGAGTTAACAGGAAGCTGAAAGCCAAATCTGGCAAGAATCGAAGCATGGCCTCTAGAGTGGCTGTCAGGCTGGGGAGAGCTCCACTGCCAGACTGCCCAACAATTCAGGGGCTGCTAATTTATCTGATGTAAGATAATCAAGTGTGAATTGCTCTCTTCCCAGCTCCTCAAAGGCCATTGGATGTGAAGACGGAATTTTTTTTTTCTCTTCTCTTGCTCTACTATTCCAGGAAAAAGTTCACAGAATAAAGATTACCAATGCATGGACATAAACTCTACAACAATGTGAGGTTGTCGGCAGTAGACAGAGTGAAAAGGAGACATGCATTTATTCATTTAACAAACAGTTACTAAGCATCTATTATGTGCAAGGTGCTGAGATAGGTGCTAGGAACAGAGCAGTGAATAATTCATAGACTTATAATTCATCATCTGCACAGACCAATGCAGAGGGTCGCATGAGGCACATGATGGCTTTGAATGCAGCCTCACACAAAGTCATAAACTTTTGTAAAACATTACGAATCTTTCTTGTGATTTTTTTTTTTTTAGTTCATCAGCTATCATTAGTGTTAGCTAACATCATTAGTGTTCGTATATTTTACGTGTGGCCCAAGACAATTCCTCTTCTTCCAGTGTGACCCAGGGAAGCCAAAAGATTGGACACCCCTGTATTAGACAAATACCCAAGTAGATTTCATGATTTTATTTTATTTTTATTTATGTATTTATTTATTTTCGAAACAGGGTCTTGTTCTGTCGCCCAAGCTGGAGTGCAGTGGCCTGATCTTGGCTCACTGCAAGTCTCGACTCCCTGGGCTCAAGAAACCATCCCACCTTAGGCTCTGGAGTAGTTGAGACTACAGGCGTAGGGCACCACTCCCAGCTAATTGTTTTATTTTTTATAGAGATGGGGCCTTGCCATGTTGTCCAGACTGGTCTTGAACTCCTGGCCTCAAGCAGTCTTCCCACCTCGGTCTCCCAAAGTGCTGGGATTATAGGCATGAGCCACCACACCCAGCCACCAGCCTTATTTCTCACCACCCACCATCCTTAGTGTGGAGGCTCTAATTATATTGACCTATTTGTAGTTCTGTGAGCTGATTTCTTCTCAGAGCCTTTACACAGACCAAGTGCAAAGGTCACCTCTACTTCCACAATTTCGACTCACCAAAATAGATTGAGATACTTCTTTCTCCCACTCAGCCATACTTGGGCATCCATTACAGTTTTTTGTTTGTTTGTTTTTTTGAGATGGAGTTTCGCTTTTGTCGCTCAAGCTGGAGTGCAGTGGCGCTATCTCAGCTCACCACAACCTCCGCCTCCCAGGTTCAAGCGATTCTCCTGCCTCAGCCTCCCTAGTAACTGGGATTACAGGCATGTGCCACCATGCCCGCCTAATTTTGTATTTTTAGTAGAGATGGGGTTTCTCCATGTTGGTCAGGCTGGTCTCAAACTCCCGACCTCAGGTGATCCGCCTACCTCGGCCTCCCAAAGTGCTGGGATTATAGGTGTGAGCCACCGCGCCCTGCCCTCCATTCCAGTTTTTGCAGTGCATTTTACAGTGTGCCTCCCTCCCTTTCAGACAACTCATGCCTTGAGGATCAGAACTGCGTCTCTTTGCCTAAGTATCTTCAGTGTGTCTTTTTTCCCCAAAGTATCTCCACTGGTGAGGAAAGTGTCCGGCAGGTAGTAGACATTCGATAAATATCTGTGCAAATAATAAATTAAGGAATTAATTGGTTGCTATTTCTAGAGGTCTCACTCTTTTATATAGTGAGGTTTTCCTCATTCCTTTTTTTTTTTTTAGAGTTAGAGACTAGGTTTAGGGAGTGTCTCACTATGTTGCCCAGGCTGGCCTTGAATTACTGGATCAAGGGAATCTTCTGCCTCGGCCTCCAAGTAACTAGAACTACAGGCATGTGCCACCACTCCCAGGTCCCACTTCTCTTATCTCCTATTTGTATCTTATCTAACACTTTTAAATTAATCTACAATCTTAACCTTTTTTCAACAATAAGAGTAGGTTGCATTTGGGTTTTCTTTATTTGATTTTCCTGACTTAAGGTCAGAAATCAGACTAACTGGTTCAAATTCTGGTTCCACCACTGATTAGTTATGTGACCATGAGCAAGCCACTCAAGTGTAAAGTGGGAATAAAACATTCTTTGTTAAGGTGCTGAGGGCAACTCATAAAATAATGTATATATGACACTCAGGACAATGTCTGCCGAATGGAAAGCACTCAATAAAAGTTAGCTATTATTATTATCGTCATTATTATTAATTAAAGAGGAGGTTGATCAGGTGGAGTGGCTTGTGCCTGTAGTCCCAGCCGCTTGGAAGCCTGAGGTGGGAGGATCCCTTGAGCTCAGGAGTGCGACGCCAACCTGGGTACTATAGCAAGACCCAGTTCCTAAAGGGAAAATAAAAAGGTTCATCGGAGCACAGCTAAGAGAAAAAGAAAAAGAAAAAAAAAGTAGGGAGAGAGGTAGTTTGATCATGGAGGAAAAAAGAAGTAATAGAGAATGTGCAGTTGCCTAGCAGAAAAAGCACCAAATCAGTCAGGGGATCTGAGTTAAGCACAGCATCTCCAATTATGATGTAATCGTAGGCCAGGCGCGGTGGCTCACACCTGTAACCCCAGCACTTTGGGAGGCTGAGGTGGGCAGATCACCTGAGGTCAGGAGTTTGACACCAGCCTGACCAATATACTGAAACTCCGTCTCGACTAAAAATACAAAATTAGCCTGGAGTGGTGGCACATGCTTGTAATCCCAGCTACTCAGGAGGCTGAGGCAGGATAATCGCTTGAACCCAGGAGGCAGAGGTTGCAGCGAGCTGAGATCGCACCATTGTACTCCAGCCTGGGCAACAAGAGTGAAACTCCAGCTCATAAATAAATAAATAAATAAATAAACAATGTAATCTTAGGCAATTCACTCAGTCTTTTATGATATATACTCAGACATGGAAATTTTTCAAAGTGAAGAATTGGAATGGTCTGATATGTCATACAGGGCTAACCTATTTGGGCCTCACTTTGCTTACCTAAGAAATCACAGGATTGAATTTTATTGTTTTTAAAGATTCTATAAGCAGGCCAGGTGCGGTGGCTCACGCGTGTAATCCCAGCACTTTGGGAGGCTGACGTGAACTCCTGAGGTCAGGAGTTCAAGACCAGCCTGACCAACATGGTGAAACCATATCTCTACTAAAAATACAAAACTTAGTGGGGCGTGGTGGCAGACACTTGTAATCCCAGCTACCCGGGAGACTGAGGCAGGAGAATCGCTTGACCCTGGGAGGCAGAGTTTGCCCTGAGCCGAGATTATGCCACCGCACTCCAGCCTGGGCAACAGAATGAGACTCTGTCTCAAACAAAAAATAAAAGAAAAAAAAGATTCTATAAGCAAAGCCACTGTAATTTTGGACTTTGAGCCCAAATCAGAAAATCAAAATCGGCCAAGTGCGGTGGCCGGGTGGATCCTTTGAGGTCAGGAATTTGAGACCAGGCTGGCCAACATGGTGAAAACCCATCTCTACTAAAATACAAAAATCAGCCGGGTGTGGTGGTACATGCCTGTAATCCCAGCTACTCAGGGGGCTGAGGCAGGAGAATTACTTGAACCCGGGAGGTGGAGGTTGCAGTGAGCTGAGATCGCGCCACTGTTCTCCAGCGTGGGTGACAGAGAGAGAGACTCCGTTTAAAAAAAAAAAAAGAAAGAAAAAAGAAAACCAAATCAAGGCAACATAGCTAGGTAGTATAGAACTGGTTCTGCAGTCATGGACTTAAGACTAAAATCCTAACTCAATCACTTACCGGCTGTGGGGTCCTGGAGAAATTGTTTCTCCAGTCTTTAGTTTTCTAATCCATAAAATGAGAAAAGGAGGTGGGAGAGAATCAGCAAAAATAATGAATGGATACTAGGCTTAACACCTGGATGATTAAACAATCTGTACAACGGGCCCCCGTGACACTCATTTACCTATGTAACAAACCTGTACATCCTGCACATGTACCCCTGAATTTAAAATAAATGTTAAGGACTGAGTGCAGGTGCTCATGCCTGTAATCTCAGCACTTTGGGAGGCCAAGGCGAGCAGATCACTTGAGGTCAGGAGTTCGAGACCAGCCTGACCAACATGGTGAAACCCTGGGTCTACTAAAAATATGAAAACAATTAGTTGGGCATGGGGGCGCGCACCTGTAATCTCAGCTACTCGGGAGACTGAGGCAGTAGAATTGCTTGAACCCAGGAAGTGGAAGTTGCAATGAGCCGGGATTGTGCCTCTGCACTTCAGCCTGGGTGACAAACAGAAACTCTGTCCTCAAGAATAAATAAATAAATAAAAGTTAAAATGATACAATAAAATAAAATAAGAAAAATATCAGTGCAGCAGAATTATTGTTATCATAAACATAAAAACTTTTCAACTTCACTAGTGAAAAAAAGAAATGCAAATTAAAACAATGAAATGTCTTTGTCTATCCAATTAGCAAGATGAAAAAAGACAACAGCTTGTGTGGATGAGGAAACAAGGAAATTAACACTGTTATTCACAGGTCTGGGTACACATTAACATAACTTATCCGGAGGAAAAATTTGTAATATTGCTAAAAGTTTAAAAACTATTTCTGGCCAGGCGCGGTGGCTCACGCCTGTAATTCTACCACTTTGGGAGACCAAGGAGGGTGGATCACATGAGGCCAGGAGTTCGAGAGAAGCCTGGCCAATATGACAAAACCCCACCTCTATTTAAAATTTTAAAATAAAAATAAAAATAAAAAAATTCAAAAACCCAGCTGGGCATGGTGGTTCACGCCTGTAATCCCAGTGCTTGGGTGGAGCAGAGGCAGGAGGATCCCTTGAGCCCAGGAGCTATGATTGCTCCACTACGTAATTGCTCCACTCAGCCAGGCGCGGTGGCTCACGCCTGTAATCCCAGCTCTCAGGGAGGCAGAGGTGGGAGGATAGCTTGAGCCCAGGAGTTCGAGACCTGCCTGGGCAATATAGTGAGACCCCATTCTCCACAAAAAGGAAGAAAAAAAAAAAGACACACAAAAAAAGTGTAATTGCTCCACTCTAGCCTGAGTGACAGAGCAAGAGCTTGTCTTGGAAAAAAGCAAACAAACAAACGAACACTCAGGAGGAGAACTTCAAACATAATGAAGCTTCTTTTTCAACCCTTACACTCTACACCCTCCCACTGATAAATGAGCTTCTTTTCCTAATAGAAATGTCTCCTTGTTGTTGTTTGAACCTTTTTTTTCTCAATTGAATTGTGGACACATCCTCCATCTGTTCTAAACATGATATGATCATTAGTGGGGATATAAGAAAGTTGAGGCCAGGCACGGTGGCTCATGCCTGTAATCCTAGCACTTTGGGAGGCCGAGGCAGGCGGATCACTTGAGGTCAGGAGTTAAAGACCAGCTTGGTCAACATGATGAAACCTCATCTCTACTAAAAATACAAAAAGTAGCTGGGCATGGGGGCACACACCTGTAATCCCAGCTACTTGGGAGGCTGAGGCATGAGAATCCCTTGAACCCAGGAGGCAAAAGTGGCAGTGATTCGAGATCACGACACTGCATTCCAACATGGCAATAGAGTGAGACTGTCTCAAAAAAAAAAAAAAGAAAGTTGAGAAGAATCTTCAGAAATTAAGGAAAACTCCTTGAGATTTCCTGTACTAATTACACGCCATGCCCTAGTGACCATTTCTACCTTTCTTACTAGTTTTCAAAGAAAGGAAATGAGCACAGGCCATGAGACATTATCGAAATAGGTTGAATAGAATTTGCCAAGGGTACACACGAAGCCAACATACCAAAAATAACTTTTAAAAAGAATCTCATGTCCAGGCACGGTGGTCCACGCCTGTAATCCTACGACTTTGGGAAGCCAAAGTGGGCAGATCACAAGGTCAAGAGATCCAGACCATCCTGGCCAACATGGTGAAACCCCAACTCTACTAAAAATGCAAAAAAAGGCCGGGCGCAGTGGCTCACGCCTGTAATCCCAGCACTTTGGGAAGCCGAGGTGGGCAGATCACGAGGTCAGGAGATCGAGACCATCCTGGCTAACCCAGTGAAACCTCATCTCTACCAAAAACACAAAAAATTAGCCAGGCGTTCTAGCAGGCGCCTGTAGTCCTAGCTACTCGGCAGGAGAATGGAGTGAACCCGGGAGGTGGAGGTTGCAGTGAGTCGAGATCGCACCACTGCACTCCAGCCTGGGCGACAGATAGAGGCTCCGTCTCAAAAAAAAAACAAGTAAAAAAAAAATGCAAAAAAAAAAAAATCAGCCGGGCGTGGTGACAGGCACCTGTAATCTCAGCTACTCGGGAGGCTGAGGCAGGATAATTGCTTGAACCCTAGAGGCAGAGGCTGCAGTGAACAGATATCGCGCCACTGCACTCCAGCCTGGGCGACAGTGCGAGACTCCATCTCAAAAAAAAAATTATCTACATTTTATAGTATTTTTTTTTTTTTTGAGATGGAGTCTTGCTCTGTTGCCCAGACTGGAGTGCAGTAGTGTGGTCTCAGCTCACCACAACCTCCACCTCCCAGGTGCTCAATTGATTCTTCTACCTCAGCCTCAGCCTCCCGAGTAGCTGGGATTACAAGTGCCTGCCACCACACCTGGCTAATTTTTTGTATTTTTACTAGAGATGGGGATTCACCATGTTGGCCAAGCTGGTCTTGAACTCCTGACCTCGTGACCTGCCCTCCTTGGCCTCCTCGCTGGAATTGCAGGCGCGTGCCACCGAGCCCAGCTATATTATCTTCTTATTAAATTATGTCTAAATAGGCCAGGCGCGGTGGCTCACGCCTGTAATCCCAGCACTTTGGGAGGCCGAGGCGGGTGGATCACGAGGTCAGGAGATCGAGACTATCCTGGCTAACATGGTGAAACCCCATCTCTATTTAAAATAAAAAAAAATTAGCCTGGGGTGCTGGCAGGCTCCTGTAGTCCCAGCTACTAGGGAGGCTGAGGCAGGAGAATGGCGTGAACCCGGGAGGCAGAGCTTGCAGTGAGCAGAGATCGCGCCACCTCACTCCAGCCTGGGCGACAGAGCGAGACTCCGTCTCAAAAAAAAAAAAAAAGAAAAAAAATTATGTCTAATTATCAATTCAGGGTACGTAAAGGGCCAGTCCTGGTGGCTCATGCCTATAATCCCAACACTATTTTATTTTATTATTTTATTTTTGAGATGGAGTCTTGCTCTGTCGCCCAGGCTGGAGTACAGTGGTGCAATCTAGTCTCACTGCAACCTCTGCCTTCTGGGTTCAAGCGATTCTCGTGCCTTAGCCTACACCACCAGGCCCGGCTAATTTTTTTTTTTTTTTTTTTTTTTTGAGACGGAGTCTCGCTCTGTCGCCCAGGCTGGAGTGCAGTGGCCGGATCTCAGCTCACAGCAAGCTCCGCCTCCCGGGTTCACGCCATTCTCCGGCCTCAGCCTCCCGAGTAACTGGGACTACAGGCGCCCGCCACCTCGCCTGGCTAGTTTTTTGTATTTTTTAGTAGAGACGGGGTTTCACCGTGTTAGCCAGGATGGTCTCGATCTCCTGACCTCGTGATCCACCCGTCTCGGCCTCCCAAAGTGCTGGGATTACAGGCTTGAGCCACCGCGCCCGGCCGCACTTTTGTATTTTTAGTTGAGACAGAGTTTCACTATGTTGGCCAGGTTGGTCTTGAATCCCTGACCTCAAGTGATCCACCCACCTTGGCCTCCCAAAGTGCTGGGATTATAGGCATGAGCCACCACGCCACCACGCCACCACGCCGTACTGTACACTTTTTTTGTTTGTTTTGTTTTTGTTTTTAGAGACAGAGTCTCACTCTGTCCCCTAGGCTGGAGTGCAGTGGTGTGATCTCGGCTCATTGCAACCTCCGCCTCCCACATTCAAGCGATTCTCCTACCTGGGCCTCCTGAGTAGCTGGGATTACAGGTATGCGCCACCACACCCAGCTAATGTTTGCATTTTTAGTAGAGACGGGGTTTCATCATGTTGGTCAGGCTGGTCTTGAACTCCTGACCTCGTGATCCACCCGCCTTGGTCTCCCAAAGTGCTAGGATTACAGGAGTGAGCCACCGCACCCGGCCATACTGTACACTTTGAAAGGAGTCACTATGTGCAGCTCGCACCTAAGAAGTGGGTAGTGGGGTGTGCCCACCCCCCTTGAGCATACATTGTTTGTAATTCTTCTGCAGTTCTAAAGGGAGTTGGAATTCTTGTCCAAAACTTTAAAAATAATTGACTGTTGGGGTTCATGCCTGTAATCCCAGCTATTCAGGAGTCTCTGAGGTGGGAGGATCGCATGAGCTCAAGAGTTCAAGGCTGCAGTGAGCTATGATGACACCACTGCACTCCAGCCTAGGTGACAGAGCGAGACTTTCTCAAACAAAAAACAGCCCAGAGAGTTGTCACTTTCTGTCCAATTATTAATTTGTCCTATCATTTATTTGTATCAGAGTGACCTCACGAGTATTTCTTTTTTTTTTTTTTTTTTTTTTTTTTTTGAGACGGAGTCTCGCTGTGTCGCCCAGGCTGGAGTGCAGTGGCCGGATCTCAGCTCACTGCAAGCTCTGCCTCCCGGGTTTTTACGCCATTCTCCTGCCTCAGCCTCCCAAGTAGCCGGGACTACAGGCGCCCGCCACCTCGCCCGGCTAGTTTTTTGTATTTTTTAGTAGAGACGGGGTTTCACCGTGTTAGCCAGGATGGTCTCGAACTCCTGACCTCGTGATCCGCCCGTCTCGGCCTCCCAAAGTGCTGGGATTACAGGCTTGAGCCACCGCGCCCGGCCTGAGTATTTCTTTTAAACTTTGGGTTATAATCTAATACTACTTATTGATTTTGTGGCTGAAGCTGTTCCAGGTGTTTTAGCTGGCTCCTGTGTGCCTAACAATAGGTGTGTTGTTTTTGGTTCTTTTTTCCTTTGAGACAGAGTCTTGCTCTGTCACCCAAGCTGGAGTGCAGTAGTATGAACGAAGCTCACTACTGCCTTGATTTCCTGGGCTAGAGCAATCCTTCTGCCTCAGCCTTCTGAGTAGCTGGGATTATGGGTGTGCGCCACCATGCCCAGCTGATTTTTGCATTATTAGTAGAGATGGGGTTTCACCATATTGGCCAGGCTGGTCTTGAACTCCTGACCTCGTGATCCGCCGGCCTCAGCCTCCCAAAGTGCTGGGATTACAGGCATGAGCCACCGCTCCTGGCCTTGTTGTTTTATCTAATTCAACAAGAGACAAGAGCCCTGGTGTTAGTTCACTCATCGGAGCCGTTTCAAAGTAATCCACCTGCACTGGCCTTCCAAGGTGCTGGGATTACAGGTGTGAGCCACCACGCCTGGTCTTACAATGCTCTTATCTTACATATTTTCTTCCCAGTCCTAGAATTAGCCATTTCTCCAAGGAGCTCTCGTTTTTTTTTTTTGTTTGTTTGTTTGTTTTTTTTATTGGAGAATGTTATTAGAAAGTAAGATGTTGCCGGGTGCAGCGGCTCACGCCTGTAATCCCAACATTTGGGAGGCCCAGACGGCGGATCACCGGAGGACAGGATTTCAAGGCCAGCCTGGCCAACATGGCGAAACCCCGTCTCTACTAAAAACACAAACATTAGCCGGCAGCACTTTGGGAGGCCGAGACGGGCGGATCACAAGATCAGGAGATCTAGACCATCCTGGCTAACCCGGTGAAACCCCGTCTCTACTAAAAAATACAAAAAACTAGCCGGGCGAGGTGGCGGGCGCCTGTAGTCCCAGCTACTCGGGAGGCTGAGGCAGGAGAATGGCGTGAACCCGGGAGGCGGAGCTTGCAGTGAGCTGAGATCCGGCCACTGCACTCCAGCCTGGGTGACAGAGCGAGACTCCGTCTCAAAAAAACACAAAAAAACAAAAAAACAAAACCCACAAACATTAGCCGGGCATGGTGACACGTGCCTGTAATCCCAGCTACTTGGGAGGCTGAGGCACAAGAATCGCTTGATGAGGGAGGACTGAGGTTGCTGTGAGCCGAGATCGTGCCACTGGACTCCAGCCTGGGCGACAGAGCGAGACTCTGTCTCAAAAAAGAAAAAAAGAAAAGGAAACAATGAAACACGAAGTTATTCTCAGGCAACACCCCACCATCATTACTTCCTGTACATTCTGTGGGGCCCTATAAATAGACAAAGAAAACAAGTCTTTCCTGAAATCCCATCCTTAAGCAAACCTGGGAATGCTAACAGTATTTACTACCGTCTTCTGAGAGGCCGAAGTGACCTTTAGTCAGGGTTCCAGCTATCTTCACTCAAACAGCGAATTCTGGAAATCTACCACCTATCTTCCTCTCTTTCCATCAGAGCCACCATTTCTTCCAGCAAGCTCTTTAGAGGGCTGTCATCGTCTTAAATCATCATTAAGTATTTTCCACTAAGCTATTAAATAATTGGCCCTGGGAGTATTAATTTCTCACTGTAGAATTCCAAAAACTAAGGATTCCTGGAGAGGAAGGTAACTGAGGGCCGTGGGAGGTGAGGAGGAGGCGTGGACGCCAGGAGCTGTTTTGCTCGCCTGTGGCGTCCCGCCGAGGTGAACTCCGGACCCTCCCGCCCCACCCCAGCGGGGCTGCTCGACTCCATCGTGCCCCTTGGGCTTCCACTGCAGGAATGCAAGGCGGGTAACCTTCAAAGCCAGGTGGAAACGTACGGTTTGAACCGCACGTATGCTAGGGTGGAGAGTGAGGGCCAATGCAAAGGGAGCCTAGGGTTGAGGTGGGGCTTCCGGGGCAAAGAGGCCCGGGGGGACGCCTGGGCCGCCAGGGTCAGAAACCATGGAAAGATTGCAAGCAAAATAGTTGCATGTCGGCAGAGCGCGGTGGCTCACGCCTGTAATCTCAGCACTTTGGGAGGCCGAGGTGGCCGGATCACCTGAGGTCGGGAGTTCCAGACCAGCCTGACCAACATGGAGAAATCCCCGTCTCTACTAAAAACACAAAATTAGCCCGGCGTGGTGGCGCATTCCTGTAATCCCAGCTACTAAGAAGGCTGAGGCAGGAGAATTGCTTGAACCCGGGAGACAGAGGTTGAAGTGAGCCGAGATGGAGCCATTGCACTCCAGCCTGGGCAACAAGAGCGAAACTCCGTCTCAAAAAACAAAAAACAAAAAACAAAAAAAAAAAAAAGAAAGAAAGAAAAAAATGGCAGGCCGGGCGCGGTGGCTCATGCCTATAATCCCGGCACTTTGGGAGGCCTAGACGGGCGGATCACCTGAGGTCGGGAGTTTGAGACCAGCCAGACCAACATGGAGAAACCCCATCTCTACTAAAAATACAAAATTAGCTGGGCGTGGTGGTGCATGCCTGTAATCCCAGCTACTGGTGAGGCTGAGGCAGGAGAATTGCTTGAACCTGGGAGGCAGAGGCTGCGGTGAGCCGAGATCGTGCCATTGCACTCCAGCTGGGCAACAAGAGCAAAACTGCGTCTCAAAAATAAAGAAAGAAAAAAGAAGAATAGCTGCATGTCTGATAGAGTTTTCCAAAATAGCAGCCCTTCTCTTCCCCTTACCAGGCTTTCGCTCTCTGGAATACGATACACACACCTACACGCGCACACACACGTATACATGTGTGTTTATTTATATGAATTTGTTTCAAAATGGGAGGGCAAAAAAATATATATTTTTGAGACAGGGTGTCTGTGGCCCAGGCTGGAGTGCAATGGTGCAATCATAGCTCACTGCAGCCTTCAACTCCTGGACTCAAGCCATCCTCAAGCCATCCTCCTGCCTCAGTGACCCCTATTGGGTACCCATATAGGGGGCCACAGGTCTGTGCCATCAGCCCCAGCTAATTTTTACATTTTTTTTGTGGAGACCTTGCCTCGCTTTGTTGTTCAGGCTGGCCTCAAACTCCTGGGCTCAAGAGATCCTCCGGCTCCCGCCTCCCAAAGTGCTGGAATTATAGGATTGAGCCACCAGGCCCGGCCCTGTTTCCTCTATACACATAACAGACTTTCTTAACTGAATTTATGAACTTTTTAAAGTTCTAACTTTATCATGTATTATTAAACACTTAAATAATTTTCATTACTCATCCAGACTCTTACAATGCAATATTCTTATGGATTTCCCTACATTCATTCTTGCTTCCCTTTCCCCTTCTCTTATGTGTTTTACATCTGATAACTGTTTTCTCCCCCATTTTTTTCTTTTTCTTACTCCCCTCTTTCCTTCTCTGCATTTTTTTTTTTTTTTTTTTTTTTATACAGAGTGTTGCTCTGTTGCCCAGGCTGAAGTGCAGTGGCCCATCTAGGCTCATTGCAACCTCCCCCTCCCTGGTTCAAGGGATTCTCCCACATCGACCTCCCAAGGAGCTGGGATTACAAGCATGTGCCACCACGCCCAGCGAATTTTATATTTTTAGTAGAGACGGGGTTTTTCCACATTGGCCAGGCTGGTTTCAAACTCCTGGCCTCGAGTGATCTGCCCCTCCATTGGCCTTCCAAAGTGCTAGGATTATGGGCATAAGCCACCATGCCTGGCCCCTTTACCCCCTTTTCCCCCGGCTTTTTTTAAATTCAAGAAGTTGTACGTGCATATACTATAAAGTAGCAAGTAGTTCTAAGTTTCATAAAACAGACACATGTCCCAACTGCCGTCCTATGCTGCATTCTTTGTTTTCTTTTTCCTGGAAGCACCCACTTTAAACTTTGGTTTGGATGGCTTTTGGGGGGTATTTGTGTATTTCTTTTCTTTCTGTTTTCGTTTTTGTTTTTGAGACAGAGTCTGTCACTGTGTCGCCCAGGCTGGAGTGCAGTGGCGTGATCTCAGCTCACTGCAACCTCTGCTTCCCAGGTTCAACCGATTCTTTCACCTCAGCCTCCCGAGTAGCTGGGCCTACAGGCATCTGCCACCACGCCTGGCTAATTTTTGTATTTCTAGCAGAGGTGGGGTTTCACCATGTTTGCCAGGCTGGTCTCAAACTCCTGGTCTCAAGTGATCTGCCCACCTTGGCCTCCCAAAGTGCTGGGATTACAGGCGTTTGAGCCACCGTGCCCAGCCCTTGTGTATTTCTATAGGGAAAGTTTTTTTGTTGTTTTGTTTTGTTTTTCAGATGGAGTTTTACTCTTGTCGCCCAGGCTGGAGTGCAACAGCATGATCTCAGCTTACTGCAACCTCTGCCTCCTGGGTTCAAGCAATTCTTCAGTCTCAACCTCCAGAGTAGCTAGGACTACAGGCGTGCACCACCACGCCTGGCTAATTTTTGTATTTTTAGTAGACATGGGGTTTCACCATGTTGGCCAGGCTGGTCTCGAACTCCCGACCTCAGGTGATCCACCACTTTGGCCTCCCAAAGTTCTGGGAGTCCAGGCATGAGCCACTGTTACTGGCCTATACAGCAAGTTTGTAATGATATGTCTTGATTTTTTCCATTTAGGCATTCTTTCTTGACTTCTAACTTGCAGATGTGGCTTTTTTCCTCTTCCTTATCATGTATTAACATATTTCAAATTTGGTTCCTCATCCTTCTAATTTGGTTCTTTTCTTTTTTATTTTTACTTTTTTTGAGACTGAGTCTTGCTCTGTCACCCAGGTTGGAGTGAAGTGGTGCAATCTCGGCTCACTGGAACCTCTACCTCCTACATTCAAGTGATTCTCCTGCCCCAGCCTCTTGGGTAGCTGCGATTACAGGTGGTTGCCATCATGCCCGGCTAATTGTTATATTTGTTTTGTTTTGAGATGGAGCCTTTTTTTTTTTCTTTTTGAGACAGAGTCTCGCACTCTCACCCAGGCTGGAGTTCCATGGCGCGATCTCGGCTCACTGCAAGCTCTGCCTCCGGGGTTCACGCCATTCTCCTGCCTCAGCCTCCCAAGTAGCTGGGACTACAGGCGCCCGCCACCACTCCCAGCTAATTTTTTGTATTTTTAGTAGAGATGGGGTTTCACTGTGTTAGTCAGGATGGTCTCGATTTCCTGACCTTGTGATCCGCCCGCCTCAGTCTCCCAAAGTCCTGGGATTACAGGCGTGAGCCACTGTGCGTGGCCTAATTTTTGTATTTTTAGTGGAGACTGTTTCACCATGTTGGCCAGGTTAGTCCTGAACTCCTGGCTTCAAGCGATCCACCTGCCTCAGCCTCCCAAAGTGCTGGGATTACAGGCGTGAGCCACTGTGCCCAGCCTAGGTTTTTAATAAATGAGAGTCTATTTCAGCCCTTTTTGTTGTCTCACCACCTAATCCTAAACCCCCTGCAATGGGATTTTTTTGTATTTATCTCTCCAGTGGAATTCTTGGGGACTGATATCAGAGAGACTCCCAGGGCATGAGGGAGATTAGCCAAGAGCTGAACAACAGAAGTAGAAAGTTCACAGTGCCATAAAGCAGGGCTGCTTAACTTGAGCACCCATCAGAATCACCTGGGGGTAGCTTCTGGGTCTTCTGGTTAAGTGCAGAATTGCCTGGGAGGCTTGTTAAAGCACTGACCACTGGGCCCCAGTCTTTGATTCAGTAGGGCTGGGTCGGGGCTCAGAATTTGTGTATCTAAGTTAACTAGGTGCTTGTTGTAGTCCGCACCTTTTTTTTTTTTTTTGTAAAGGCAGGGTCCTGCCCTGTCTCCCAGGCTGGAGTGCAGTGGCATGATCATAGGTCACTGCAATCACCTCCTGGGTGATTAAGCCATCCTGGAGACCACACTTTTGAGAATCACTTGCATAAAGTGTTGAGACACAGTCTATGTCTGTGGTTGCTCATTCTCTATGAAAATATTTCTTAAATCATAACTTCAATTTTTGCTTTTTACCAAACCCAAACAAGATTGCCTTTGAGTATTTTCTCGTGGTTTCCACCTAGAGAGAGAATGGGGGAGGGTGCGTATTTGAGTAAGAGGTAAAAAGATGAGCGGGGCAGCTGGGGACTTGTTCTTCCACCTCCTGTAGACAATCAGTGGTTAAATGTTGGTGTGCTTTGCTAGGAATACAAGCATTTTTTGGTGGGGAAGGAGTAGCAATTTGTAAGTTTAGTTAATTTCAGCTGCTCAGAAATGTTAAGTACTATTAGGTTTATAGTTTATGAAACAAATAAAAAATACATGTCCCTAAAATATCAAGCTATGAAAGTGTTCATAACAGATACTTGTTCATTTTTCCTCTCTTCTTCGTAGCAGCAAAGGTTTAAGATGATTTAGGCAAGGAAAACTTAAAGGAAACTTTCTTAGCTTAATTGGGAGTTTATGGGCAGTGGTGGTGGTGGGGTGGGGGCGGTAAAAACTGCCATTCTCCTCTCTACACTAGAACACTTAAGCCCAGTTCACAAAACAGAAGCCATCTTCAGGAGTAGAGTTTGGGAAAACAAAAAATAGCAAGAAAAAAAACAACTTATATGTAAGGCAACCTTAGGGAGACAGAACAACGAAAGAGAGGCGTTTTATAAATTTTCTAGCAGCTATGACATAGGACATATTATTTTAATGCAAAGCAGTGAAGAACTACCCTACTAGTCTAAACTACGCCCATTAACCTTTAATCATTTGGACCCCTTAATCCTCTAATCATTGGATCATTAACATTCAAATATCCTGGAAGATTGGCTTATCTGTATTTTAAGAGGAAGCCGGACCTACATTTTACGTCGGTTCTTTGACCATTCGTTGGAGCTCGGGTTTTCAGCCTCTTTCCGGGCTACCTTGTAGCAATTTAAGGGTCAGTCGTCAGTTTCTGCTTGGTTTCAAAGATCCAGGAGAAGCTTAGTGTTCAAGACGCAGATGGACCCATCACAGCAGTTTAGTCCAACCTCCATCCCAGAGTCTTCACAAATGCTGACCCAAGAAAATTCTCGGGACGATTCAGGTAAGTCAGATAATGCCCTTCTTGACTGTAAGACTATAGCGGGGTTGGGAAGTCAAAAGGCAGCCGTCTTTTTTTTTTTTTTTTTTTTTAATGTTGACTTCAGTCTTTGGAAGAGGAATGTATTTAAGTAAACCTCAAACCAGAGGGAGTCCAGCTTCCTCCAGTGAGAAAACACAGAGGTCAAAGACTTTATTTTAAAAGCGGTGATGGTGGTGGTGAGAATTGTATTATGTTATTCACTATGCTTAGGAGTACTTCAGATTTCTAAGACCAGTTTCTGGGGAGAAATAATTGGAATCACAAAACGCGGCTCATAGCGTGGTTGCATCAGCATCTACCCCCGCAGCAACACATGTCAGGAACGGTAAAAAGGAACAAATACAGAGACCAAATAAAAGATAGGAAAAAAAAAATGAAAGAATATGAGAAACTTAAACTTAAGTTGAACCTAAAATTTTTCTTTTTTTTTTTTTGAGACGGAGTCTCGCTCTGTCCCCAGGCTGGAGTGCAGTGGCGCGATCTCGGCTCACTGCAAGCTCCGCCTTCCGGGTTCACGCCATTCTCCTGCCTCAGCCTCCTGAGTAGCTGGGACTACAGGCGCCGCCACCACGCCCGGCTAATTTTTTGCATTTTTAGTAGAGACGGGGTTTCACTGTGTTAGCCAGATTGGCCTCGATCTCTTGACGTCGTGATCCGCCCGCCGCGGCCTCCCAAAGTGCTGGGATTACAGGCGTGAGCCGCCGCCCGCGGCCTATTTTTATTATTTATTTATTTATTTATTTTGACAGTGGGGCTCTCCATGTTGCCCAGGCTGCTATCGTACACCTGGGTTCAGGCCATCCTCTTGCGCAGCTGGGACTGCAGGCGTGCGCCACCGAGGCCGGGCTCTAAGCCAACATTTTTGAGACTGGCTTTCCAGCTAAATGTACCCTTCAGGAATGTTAATAAACAGACCAGCAGCTTTATCGGGGAAATGGAAGGCAGAGGCTGTAAACGTGCTCCGTAATGTAAATTAGTAGCAGGACCTACACCGGAGGGCTGCTTAACTAGAAACTGCTCCGGTAATTCTGGTCCCTGATAGGCCAGGTCTTCCGGTGGAGGAACTCCTTTTTTTTTTTTTTTTTTTGAGACGGAGTCTCGCTCTGTCACCCAGGCTGGGGTGCAGTGGCCGGATCTCGGCTCACTGTAAGCTCCGCCTCCCGGGTTCACGCCATTCTCCTGCCTCAGCCTCCCGAGTAGCTGGGACTACAGGCGCCCGCCGCCTCGCCCGGCTAGTTTTTTGTATTTTTTAGTAGAGACGGGGTTTCACCGTGTTAGCCAGGATGGTCTCGATCTCCTGACCTCGTGATCCGCCCGTCTCGGCCTTCCAAAGTGCTGGGATTACAGGCGTGAGCCACCGCGCCCGGCAGGAACTCCTTTCTTACAGCACGACTCAAGCGCGGGCCTGGCCACAGAAGCCTTCCACGTGGTTTGAAGTCTTATTTATGACCCTGACGGCGGGGCTGGGTGTCTAGGGTGGTGGCGGCAGAAACTCCCCGATGCCAGGAGGTCTGGGAACTGGGCCGCTGGCGCGCTGACGCCCTGTGCGCCTGATCTTGGCTGTGTCCCCTGCGTCCAGAAGAAAGAATGCTGGTCCATATATCCGAGTGGGAAAGAAAAATGAATTAACGTATCCCCAGTCTCTCCCTTTCCTTGCGTCTTAGTAACTGACAGTTCCACAAAGGATCCTCGTTTCTATGTGCACAGGTCCCTAGACTTTGAGAATCGATCTCAAACTTTGATATTGTTTAATACTTTCACATATAGAGGGCAAAAAACAAAACAAAACACATATACAGGGGGCAGTTAACGATAACCGTCTTATTATATGAGATATGCGTATGTATGGGATACGCATCGCAGTTCGGATGAGAAAGGAACAATGAGTGGTTGATTTCCCAAAATAATTGAGTTTGAGTGAGGAGATCTAATACCGTGAAGGAGCTGGGCAACTAAATTAGGGCTAACTGGATAGGGTAACAGCCGCCTCGACTGCCCAGTTTTGCTTAAGGATGAGGATTCTGGGAGAAAATAGTATATGGGTTTTTCTTGTCTGTTTCACAAGATTCCACAGAATGCACAATAGGTAATGCTTGTGAGATACTCAGTGGATCTCTTAAGTGTAAGTAAACAGTAAAAGGTAGCTCAGGGCAGGGTGTGGCACACGCTTGTAGTCCCAGCTACTCTGGACGCTGAGGTGGGAGGATCGCTTGAGCCTGGGAGTTGGAGGCTGCACTGAGCCATGATCGTGCCACTGCACTCCAGCCTGGGTGACAGAGTGAGACCCTGTTTCAAAAAATAACAGTCTAGAGACCAAGGGATTGCAGTCATCCCTCGGTTATACTCTGGGAATTGGTTCCAGGGCATCCCCAAAATCTGTGAGTAATCAAGTGCCACAGTGGGCCCTGAGAAACCTTCAGAAAAGTTAACAATGTGTGTGGGGATTTCGAATTTTGTGATTGGTTGGAAAAAATTCTCGTGTAAGTGGGACCCAGAGTTTAAACCTGTGTTGTTCAAGGGTCAACCGTGTTACCATGTGCCTCTGTACAAGTGATTTCTTCCTGCCTTGACTTCCCGCCTTTTTTTTTTTTTTTTTTTTTTGAGATGGCGTCTTGCTCTGTCGCCCAGGCTGGAGTGCAGTGGCCGGATCTCCGCTCACTGCAAGCTCCACCTCCCGGGTTTACGCCATTCTCCTGCCTCGGCCTCCCAAGTAGCAGGGACCACAGGCGCCCGCCACCTCGCCCGGCCAGTTTTTTGTATTTTTTAGTAGAGATGGGGTTTCACCGGGTTAGCCAAGATGGTCTCGATCTCCTGACTTCATGACCCGCCCGTCTCGGTCTCCCAGAGTGCTGGGATTACAGGCTTGAGCCACTAAGCCCGGCCACGTCTTCTTGCCTTTTTATTGAGAGGGAGTTTTGCTCTTGTTGCCGAGGCTGGAGTGCAATGGCGCACAATCGGGTCAACTGCAACCTCCACCTTCTGGGTTCAAGCGATTCTCCTGCCTCAGCCTCCCCAGTAGCTGGGATTACAGGCATGCACCACCACGCCTGGCTAATTTTGTATTTTTAGGAGAGATGAGGTTTCTCCATGTTGGTCAGGCTGGTCTCAGGTGATCTGCCCGCTTCGGCCTCCCAAAGTGCTGGGATTACAGGTGTGAGCCACCGCACCAGGCTAACTTTCTTTTTGAGAAAAGACTAGAGGTTGTGCATTGTTTACTGTAACCTTCCACTCTGAGAAATTTCCCACACAGCTGTCTGTTCCTCTGCTTAAGGGCAGACCTAGTTGAAGTGTGAATGTTGAAGATCCCCTTAATATAATGGTTTTTAACCTTCTCTTTCAGGGGCCTCTGAGATCTGTTCCGAGATGTTGATAAAGAACCTTAGTAACTTGACTATCAATGCCAGTAACGAATCCCCTTCCCCTCTGTCAGAAGATTCACTCCATCGAGTGATAGATGGAATTGCTGCAAGAGCACCAGTCCTCAGGGAAATCAGAGATGACTTGATTTACAGGAGGAGAGGAGTAAGAACATTGCTGTCTGTGCAGAGAGAAAGAATGGCAAGATTCAGATACATGTTACTCGGCAGAGTTCGTACGGTATGTTGATATGATGTGGGTGGGGGCTGCCCGATTCCAGGAACTGACACTCATAAATTAAGACTTAATTAGCCGGGCGCGGTGGCGGGCGCCTGTAGTCCTAGCTACTCAGGAGGCTGAGGCAGGAGAATGGCGAGATCGCGCCACTGCACTCCAGCCTGGGCAACAGCGTGAGACTCCGTCTCAAAAAAAAAAAAAAAAAAAAAAGACCTAATTAAGACTCCCTAGCTCTAGGCCCAGTGCAGTGGCTGAGGCCTGTGATCCCAGCACTTTGGGAGGCTGAGGCAGGTGGGTCACCTGAGGGCAGGAGCTCAGACCAGCCTGGCCAACATGGTGAAACCCTGTCTCTACTAAAAATATAAAAAGTTAGCCGGGCCTGCTGGTGGGCACCTGTAATCTCAGCTACTCGGGAGGCTGAGACAGGAGAATCACTTGAACCCTGGAGGGCAGAGGTTGCAGTGAGCCGAGATTGTGCCATTGTCCTCCAGCCTGGGCAACAAGAGCGAAACTCGGTCTCAAAAAAAAAGACTCCCCAGTTCACGGCTGTAATCCAGGCACCTTGGAAGGCTGAGATGGGAGTATCACTTGAGCTCAGGAGTTCCAGACCAGCCTAGGCAATATAAAAAATTAATAAAATCAACCATCTCTACAAAAAATTAATTAGCTGGGTGTAGTGATACATGCCTGTAAGTCCCAGCTGCTGTGGGGCGGGTGGCTGAGGGCTGACACAGCTGGATCACTTGAGTCTGGGAGGTTGAGGCTGCAGTGAGCCATGATTACTCCACTGCAATCCAGCCTGGGCAACAGAGAAAGACCCTGTCTCAATAACAAATTCCCTAGTTTCTCTCCCTTATATTGATGTGTAATATTAGTAATCTTTTTCTTGATAGAGGTTTCAATAAACATATTTTTTTCTTCCCATGTAGCATCAAAGAATACTAACAAACACTGGGCTTAAGGGAGTTAGGGTAAGTATAATTTTTTTTCTTTTTCTTTTTGGCTATATATGTGGATGGGTATCTATCTGGTTTGTTTCCTTTTGTCGGAATAGGGAATTGGCTTGGACTTTCTGAATCCCCAGGAGCCCTGGATAAGTCAATTCATGTTTGTAGTTTTAAAAAATATATTCTTTAAATATATTCTTTATTTTTCAGAGCAGTTTTATGTTCATAGCAAAATTGAGCAAAGTGTAGAGTTCCGATATATGCCCTTCCCCCACACATGCCGCCTCTACTGTCAACGTCGCACACCAGAACTGCACACTTGGCAGCCGATGAATTTACCCTGACAGGATTATCATCCAGAGTTCATAGTTTACACTAGGGGTCACTCTTGGCGTTAGGTTTATACTTTCACGTGCTGTCACAGATATCTTCGCGGTAGCACGGTATAGTGAGAGGACAAATGCTTCAGCAGCGTGTCTAGCAGCAGAATGAGTTACATACATTTAAGGCATTCAGAGAACGGAGACCAGAATGTTTTATTGACCATCTGCACTTGTTACCATTACAAAATGACCCGCAAGCTGCCATTCTGTGATACCCATATTTCCACCCTCCCTCTTTTTTGTCTCCTAAAATGTTTTGCTTTTGGCTTCTATGCCCTTTTTGTGTGAGTTCCCCATTCCAACGCTTACCCAAATAAACAACATTCTAGTTGAGGGTTTATTACATTTCTCTGAGGTACAATATTCTGATTAATCCATTTCATCATTTTTTAAGGAATCAAGACCATTCAAATGTCCCTGCAGTTTCTGCGTGTCCAATGGATGGGATCCTTCTGAGAATGCTAGAATAGGGAATTACGACACCAAGCCACTTCAGCCATAAAACTTACTCTTGCACCTTTTTCTTCTCGCTGGTAATTTTATGTAGCAGGTTGTGAAAGCTACTCTATGCTAGTATAGACTATATACCAACAATATTAATGAGTTCTAGGATGTATTTTTCTTCTTGTATCTTTTTCTTCCTACTATGATACTAGTAATTTGTAAGGGATCTGTGTCATTTGAATGTATTTGAATAACTTTAGCTCTACTGTTTGATTTGACCCAAAGATGACATAAGTATTCCCATGTGTCTTAGAAGCCCAAAGTCAGTGAGATGAAACCCAACATCAAGAAATTGAAGCAAAGTTACTTGTGGATAAAGAAAGCATTAGGTAGTTTGGCTATAGCATAATAACTAGATTTTCTGGCTTTCAAAAATTTGGATTGCAATCACAGCACACTTTGTTATTTTTACAGTTTTCAGTACAAAAAGGTGTTTATATAGAAACAATAAAGTTGACATTTGAGTACCTTTTAAAAATTGTTCTTGATTTTCTTATTCTTGCTAACAATTAGACGATCAATAGTTTTATCATTACATTCCTAGAATGTAAATATCTGGCATTCTAATATTTTGTGATATCTTCCCACTGGGAAGAAACATCATTGTACATATGGGTGAGATTGGAAACATAGGCACAGATATTTGCAAATATCAGCTTCCCATTAGAGATGGGAAAATCGGAAGGAGATAGAACAGAAGTGGAGCTTCCTATGTTGTTGATAGGAAATATGCAGGGGTCCTCACACCAAGCAAGCAATTATTTTTTGTTTGTTTTGTTTTCTGAGACAGTTTCGCTCTTCTTGCCCAGGCTGGAGTGCAATGGCACTATCTTGGCTCACTGCAACCTCCACCTCCTGGGTTCAAGCGATTCTTTTGCCTCAGCCTCCTGAGTAGCTGGGAGTACAAGTGCCTGCCACCACTCCTGGCTAACTTGTGTATTTTTAATAGAGGCAGGGTTTCACCACATTGGCCAGGCTGGTCTCAAACTCCTGACTTCAGATGATCTGCCCTCCTTGGCCTCCCAAAGTGCTGGGATTACAGGTGTAAGCCACGGTGCCTGGCCTCCAAGCAAGCAATTCTGCCCTTACATATCAGCTGGGTGTCTAATTCAATTCCAGCTATCTACCTGGAAATAACTCCAGATCTTACGGGTTGAAGGCTCAGTCCCACAAGACTGCCTGCACTTCTAATGCCAATCACAAGCTTCAGGGTGTCTTACCTGTGCTTTTGACTGACCAGCTACAAATCAGGGTTCCCTTGACCCCTTGCTTGAGTTTGATTAATTTGCTCTAGTGACTCGGAACTCAGGGACACACCTTACTTATTGTGAAGGATATTACAAAGGATACAGATGAACAGCCAGATGGAAGAGGTGCATAGGGCGAGGTACAGGAGAAAAGACAAGCAGGGTGAACCACCCTTAAGGAGCCTCCATGTGTGCAGCTATCCAGAAGCCCTCAGAACTCACTCCTTTTGTGTTTTTAGGGAAGCTTCATTAGGTTGGCATGATTGATTACATCACTGGCCATTGGTTTATCAACTCAACTTTCAGCCCCTGTCCCTTCCCCCGAAGTCCCGGAATGGGAGTGAAACTTTCAACCCTCCAGTCACTTGGTGGTTTCTCCTGGCAACCAGCCCACATCCTGAGGCTATCTTGGAGCCCCCAGCCAGCATTAGCATACAAAAGTTATTACTCCAGAGATTTCGAAGATTTTAGGAGCTATATGACAGGAAATGGTCACTAAGAACAAATATATTTCATAATATCACAGGGAGAATTGGAAAGGATATCTGCATGATATGTAATAACCCAAGAAGATGCTATCCAGTGATTTCTTTGTGGTTTTTGTTTTTTGTTTTTTTGAGATGGGGTCTCACTTTGTTGCCCAGGCTGGAGTGCGGGACCACACTGCCAAGTTTGGTCATCAGAAGTTACCCCACTGAAGAACTAAATCTAACATGGTCTACCAGCAAGTACAACGTGGGGTAGACTTGAGCATTGGTTATATTTCTTTTTTTTTCTTTATTTCTTTTTTTTTTGAGATGGAGTTTTGCTCTCGTTGCTCAGGCTGGAGTGCAGTGGCACAATCTCGGCTCACTGCAACCTCTGCCTCCCATATTCAAGCAATTCTCCTGCCTCAGCCTCCTGAGTAGCTGCGATTACAGGCACGTGCCACCATTCCCACATAATTTTGTATTTTTTAGGAGAGATGGGTCTAACCATGTTGGTGAGACTGGTACCGAACTCTTGACCTCAGATGATCCACCCACCTCAGCCTCCCAAAGTGCTGGGTTTACAGGCATGAGCCATCATGCCCGGTGGAGCATTCGTTATAACTTATAAATCGTTCCTAGTAGCAAAGCTACCTTTTATTATTTTTCTGTATGAACTTGAGAATCATTGACTAGTTAAGGCAACTTACCGGCTGGGCTTGGTGGCTCACGCCTGTAATCCCAGCACTTTGGGAGGCCGAGGCAGGCAGATCACAAGGTCAGGAGATCGAGACCATTCTGGCTAACACGGTGAAACGCTGTCTCTACTAAAACTACAAAAAATTAGCCAGGCATGGTGGCGGGCGTGGTCCCAGCTACTCGGAGGCTGAGGCAGGAGAATGGCGTGAACCTGGGAGGCAGAGCTTGCAGTGAGCCATTGCACTCCAGCCTGGGTGACAGAGTGAGACTCCGTCTCAAAGAAAACAAAAACCAAAAACAACAAAAAGGCAACTTATTTTTATTGCAATCATGTTAAATTTATAAATGAAAACATTAATTCATATGTCCTTTAGTATTTTTTTTTTTTTCTGAGATGCAGTCTCGCTCTGTCGCCCAGGCTGAAGTGCAGTGATGCCATCTCTGTTTACTGCAACCTCTGCCTCCCAGGTTCAAGTGATTCTCATGCCTCAGACTCCCAAGTAGCTGGGACTACAGGTGTGTAGTGTGTGCCACCATGCCCAGCTAATTTTTGTATTTTTCGTAGAGACAGGGTTTCACCATGTTAGCCAGACTCGAACTCCTGACCTCAGGCAATCTGCCTGCCCTGGCTCTCAAAGTACTGGGATTACAGGTGTGAGACACCGCGCCCAGCTAGTATTCTTTAGGTATATTTTTAAACCTTTCTATAGTAACACCTTCCTTTCATGTATTTGCTACCCAGAGCGTCAATTCATGTTGCCCTGAATCTTTATGCTCCCAGTTTACATTTATTGAGTGCTAGGCATTATTCTAAGGACTTTACGTGCATTTGCTTATTTAAACCTGAAAACTTCTGAGGTAGGTCACTTTTGGTGTCTTCATTTTACAGAAAAAAAACCCACAGAATTAATGAACTCTCTCAAAGTTATATAAAAAGTGGCTTATCTGAGATGGAAGTCAGCTAAGCCAAGTCGGTACTTTCTTCTTCTCCTTTTTTTTTTTTTTTTTTTTTTTTGAGACGGATTTTTCCTCTTGTAGCCCAGGCTGTAATGCAATGGCATGATCTTGGCTCACTGCAACCTCCACCTCTTGGGTTTAAGCAATTCTCCTGCCTCAGCCTCTCGAGTAGCTGGGATTACAGGTACCTGCCATCATGCCCAGCTAATTTTTGTATTTTTAGTAGAGACGGGGTTTCACCACATTGGCCAGGCTGGTCTCGAACTCCTGACCTCAGGTGATCCACCCACGTCGGCTTCCTAAAGTGCTGAGATTAGAGGCGTAAGCCACTGCGCCCGGCCCAAGTCAGTACTTTCTAAAGATATCTTCCTCTTCAGATTCTTTTATGGTGTGTTAAAATATTTCCACTATATTTTTCAGCTGGTTGTAATATATGAAAGTTGTTTTTTTTTTCTTTTTTTTTTTTTTTTTGAGACGGAGTCTAGCTCTGTTGCCCAGGCTGGAGTGCAGTGGCCGGATCTCAGCTCACTGCAAGCCCCGCCTCCCGGGTTCACGCCATTCTCCTGCCTCAGCCTCCCGAGTAGCTGGGACTACAGGCGCTGCCACCTCGCCCGGCTAGTTTTTTTGTATTTTTAGTAGAGACAGGGTTTCACCGTGTTAGCCAGGATGGTCTCGATCTCCTGACCTCGTGATCCGCCCGTCTCGGCCTCCCAAAGTGCTGGGATTACAGGCTTGAGCCACCGCGCCCGGCTGGTTTTTTTTTCTATATTTATTTATTTGAGCCAGGGTCTCGCTCAGTCTCCCAGGCTGAGAGTGTAGTGAGGCTGGCTCACTGCAAACTCCACCTCCCAGGCTGAAGCAATCCTCCCACCTCAGCCTCCCGAGTAGCTAGAACTACAGGCATGAGCCACAATGCCCGGCTAATTTTTTGTATTGTTTGTAGAGACAGAGTTTCACCATGTTACCCAGGCTAACACTGTTGATTTCTATATTTGCTGTTCACTCAGCAGTGTTTGTTTTACTTTAACCTTTTTAAAAATAATTTCAAACTACATAAAGTGGCAAGCTGAAGCCCATAAACCTGTGTGTACATTTTACCTAGATACAACAATTGTTAGCATTAGCCACATTTCATTTAACATTCTCTTTTTTCTCTTTTTAAACAGATATTTGAGAGTAAACTTCAGATACTATAACACTTCCTCCCAAAATACTTCAGTTTGTGTTTTCTTAGAACAAGAATATTGACTTACACAACCACAGTAGAAGGATAAAATTCAAGAAATTTATGGCCAGATGTGGTGACTCATGCCTGTAATCTCAGCACTTTTGGTGGCCAAGGCCAGAGGTTTGCTTAAGGCCAGGAGTTTGAGACTAACTTGGGCAACATAGTAAGATCCTAGTCTCTAAAAACAATAAAAAATTAATTAGCCAGGTGTAGTGTTGGGCTGGGGGAAGATGTGGAAGGGATAGGAAGCGGGGAAGGGGTAGGAAGAGATAGGAAGGTGGGAAATGGGCTAGAGGAGCCCAGGGATTCAAAAGGCAACTTATTTATTTATTTATTTATTTAGAGGCAGAGTTTCACTCTTGTAGCCCAGGCTGTAGTGCAACGGCGCAATCTCGGCTCACTGCAACCTCTGCCTCCTGGGTTCAAGCGATTCTCCTGCCTCAACCTCCCGAGTAGCTGGGATTACAGGCGCCTGCCACCACGCCTGGCTAATTTTATATTTTTAGTAGAGACGGGGTTTCACCACATGGGCCAGGCTGGTCTGGAACTCCTGACTTCAGGTAATCCGCCTGCCTCGGCCTCCCAAAGTGCTGGGATTACAGGTGTGTGCCAGCGTGGCCACCGCGCCCAGCCCAGAGTTTTTGTATTTCTACTGGGCCCACACACACACGCCCGAAGGGCCTATGACCCAAGGCCTTGCAATCAGGCCCCAGCAGTCACTAGCTCTGGTCTTGGGCCAGCCCTTGGTGCCTACCTGTACCCCCACCTCACCCATTTGGTTACGTGCAGTGGTCGTCACTAAGCTGCAGCTCATTCCTTTCCAATAAAAGTTTCTGTGACTTAAAAAATATACATTTTTTTCTATATGATTTTAGATAGGGGTCCTACTTAATTCTTTTGCATACGGCTATCTAGTCGTCCAAGCAACATGTGTTGAAAAGACCATTCTTTCCCTATTGAGTTGTTAATAATCAATTGACTATTAATGTGAATGTTTATTTTTGAATTCGCTTATTACATTGATCTATACATTTATTTGATTGTTTGTTTGTTTATTTATTTATTGAGGTGAAGTCTTGCTCTGTCGCCCAGGCTGGAGTGCAGTGGTGTGATCTTGGCTCACTGCAACCTCTGTCTCCTGGGTTCAAGCGATCTCCTGCCTCAGCCTCCCGAGTAGCTGGGACTACAGGTGTGTGCCACCACACCCGGCTAATTTTTGTATTTTTAGTAGAGACTGGGTTTCACCACGTTGGCCAGGCTGGTCTTGATCTCCTGATCTCAGGTCATCCGCTCACCTTGGCATCCCAAAGTGCTGGGATTACAGGCGTGATCCACCTCGCCCAGCCTGATCTATATGTTTATTTTTATGCCAATATCACACTGTCTTGGTTACTCTTTCTCTGTGGTACATTTTGAAATCAGAAAGTGTGAGTCCTCCAACTTTGTTGTTCTTTTTTGAGATTTTGAGACTTTATTAATTTAAAATATTATTAGGCCAGGCTACGTGACATAAACCTGTAGACCCAGCTACTCCTGAGCTGAGGAGGGAGGATCATTTGAGGCCAGGAGTTCGAGGCTGTAGTGTCCTATGATCACACTGTGAATAGCTGCTGCACTGCAGCCTGGGCAACATAGTGAGGCCCCTTCTCTAGAAATAAATTAAAAATAGGCTGGGCACAGTGTCTTATGTCTGCAGTCCCAGCACTTTGGGAGGCTGAGGCGAGAGGATCACTTGAGCCCAGGAGTTTAAGGCCAGCCTGGGCAACATGGCTAGACCTCATCTTTACAAATAATAAAAAATTATCTGGGTGTAATGGTATGCACCTGTGGTCCCAGGTACTCGAGAGGCTGAGTTTGGAGGATCACTTGAGCCTGGGAAGTTGAGGCTGTAGTGAGCTGAGATCACGGCCCTGCACTTCAGCTTGGGCAACAGAGTGAGACCTTGTCTCAAAAAAAAAAATTGTTATAAGGATACTTTGGTTTGATATATCACTTATCAAATTTGTACGATTTCTCATATACTTGTGGGCTTTTCTCTATTCTTTTGAATTCCTTATGAGATTGAGGCCAGGCATGGTGGCTCACGCCTGTAACTCCAGCACTTTGGGAGACCAAGGCGGGTGGATTACCTGAGGTCAGGAGTTCAAGACCAGCCTGGCCAACATTGTGAAATCTCATCTCTACTAAAAATACAAAAATTAGCTGGGTGTGGTGGCAGATGCCTGTAATCCCAGTTACTCAGGAGGCTGAGGCAGGAGAATCGCTTGAACATGGGAGGCGGAGATTGTAGTGAGCTGAGATCGTGCCACTGCACTGTAGCCTGGGCGACAAAGCAAGACTCTATCTCAGAAAAAAAAAAAAAAAAAAGATTGAAAATTAAGTTTATCTTAAGATCCATTGTTTTTCAAAATAGCGAGAGTCTTGCCCAGGTGCAGTGGCTCACGCCTGTTAGCCCAGCACTTTGGGAGGCAGAGGCAAGGCAGGTGGATCACCTGAGGTCAGGAGTTTGAGACCAGCCTGGTCAACATGGTGAAACCCTGTCTCTACTAATAATACAAAAATTAGCTGGGCGTGGTGGTGCGTGCCTGTAATCCCAGCTACTCGGGAGTGGGAGGCAGGAGAATCACTTGAACCCGGGAGACGGAGGTTGCAGTGAGGCGAGATCACGCCATTGCATTCCAGCCTGGATAATAAGAGTGAAACTCCATCTCAAAAAAAAAAAAAAAAAAAAATTGTGAGAATCTAGTAATAAATAACAGGAAGAAATGGTGTGTGTAACTTGCTAAATGAGAGGTGGTAGATGAGATCTTTCCCATTTCCTGGTTACCAGGACCCACAGTCACATTTTAGTTTCAGAGTAACTCCAGCTCAGTTTCCTTCGTGCAGGGTTTGCTAAGGGACACGGTTTTATAAGATCAGACACAAGAACATCTTCCACTATCAAAAGTAGGCTAGCGATAGGAAAAGAGAGTACATTTGGGAGAATGCCAACCTTATGTTACTGATTCCCATCTGCTTTATCTTTTTTTGGGAAAAGAGCAGGGCATTTTATATATACTCCCTTATCCTTGAAGGATCAGATATGACCAAAGTATCTTTGCCTGCAAGTAAAACTGGAGCTGGTGATTACATCTAATCTAATTGCTGAGCCATTGAACCAGCAGAGAGCCTGATAGCCAGGCCTTATGCTGCTGGTTGGTGAGAAAGGAGTGCAGGGTGATGCTAGAGGTCTGCAGACAGCTGGCATTCCCACCATTTGGTGAAGCAAGTACAGTTCAGAAAGTGGCTGGAACCCAAACCATCTTGTAAGTAACCACCCATGACCTTCCCCCAGTAAGGGACTGCTGGATGAGAATTCCCTAAAAGCAAGAGGTTGTGGGGATGGAGTAGAAGTTTGAGCCTCAGCTCTATCTTTATGACAAAGGACTGGGCAGAGACTAACACCCATAGAGCTCTCTAAAATCCAATAAATGCAACCCCATGAAACAGCCAAGTTTTAGGCTATTGCCACAGAGAGGAAACTGATGGCTGGTCAGTGTTGAAACCTGAATATGTCAGAATTGAAAACCACCCCTGACTATCACTGGAATGGGAGAGCTTTGAATCAAACGTTTAAAGTGAACATTTACATGTTGAGTATATATTTTATTATAAACTACTTTTTCATTATAGAGTATTATATTTCTAAATTCTAAACTTAATAACTGAAAGGTTTAAAAAAATTTTTTTTCTTTTTATTCATCATATCCAACCCCAAGAAAGTGGGTTTTTTTTGTTTGTTCGTTTGTTTGTTCTTGAGGCAGAGTCTCGCTCTGTCGCCCAGGCTGGAGTGCAGTGGTGCCATCTCGGCTCACTGCAAGATCCACCTCCTGGGTTCACACCATTCTCCTGCCTCAGCGTCCTGCGTAGCTGGGACTACAGGCACCCGCCACCATGCCTGGCTAATTTTTTGTATTTTTAGTAGAGACGGGGTTTCACTGTGTTAGCCAGGATGGTCTTAATCTCCTGACCTCGTGATCCGCCCGCCTCGACCTCCCAAAGTGTTGGGATTACAGGCATGAGCCACCGCGCCCAGGCAGAAAGTGGTTTTTTAAACATTTTTTATTTTTTTGAGGCAAGGTCTTGCTCTATTGCACAGGCTGGAGTGCAGTGACATGGTCCTATCTCACTGCAGCCTCAACCTCCCAGGCTCAACTGATCCTCCCACTTCAGCCTCCTGCGTAGGTGGAACCAAAAGCACACACCACAACACATAGCTAATTTTTTTTTTTTTTTTTTTTGAGACGGAGTCTCGCTCCATCGCCCAGGCTGGAGTGCAGTGGCTGGATCTCAGATCTCAGCTCACTGTAAGCTCCGCCTCCCGGGTTTATGCCATTCTCCTGCCTCAGGCTCCCAAGTAGCTGGGACTACAGGCACCCGCCACCTCGCCTGGCTAGTTTTTTGTATTTTTTTCAGTAGAGACGGGGTTTCACCATGTTAGCCAGGATGGTCTCGATCTCCTCACCTCGTGATCCGCCCGTCTCGGCCTCCCAAAGTGCTGGGATTACAGGCTTGAGCCACCGCGCCCGGCCCACATAGCTAATTTTTAAATTTTGTGTAGAGATGGGGGTCTTGCTATGCTGCCCAGGCTGGTATGAAACTCCTAGGCTCAAGCGATCCTCCTGCCTTGGCCTCCCAAAGTCCTGGGATTTCAGACATGAGCCACCATGCCTGGTCAAAAATGTTTCAGTAACTGAAAATGACACAAATATCGTGGAACTGGACTAATATTTCATTAATGAAGACCTTGCTACCCTGGAAAAAAAGGGTTTCACAGAATTCGATGGTAGCAGGTATTGAAATCAACAAAACCATTTCACATTTATATCTTAGTTGAGGTTCCTCAATCAAACAAGCTTTATGTATATAACTTTGGGTTTCATGCTTCAATATTACATTATAAGTTAGGTATCTTGAAGTAAATGAAATAGAATTCAATGAAATTCTGATTAATCTTTCTACTCATATACTTTCTGTCAAAAGTTACTGTAAGGGCTGGGCATAGTGACTCATGCCTGTAATCCTGGCACTTTGGAAGGCCAAGGAGGGTGGATCACTTGAAGCCAGGAGTTCGAGAACAGCCTGGCTAACATGGTGAAACACCGTCTCTACTAAAAATACAAAAATTAGTTGGGCGTGGTGGCATGTGCCTGTAGTCCCAGCTACTCGGGAGGCTGAGGCACGAGAACTGCTTGAACCCGGGAGGCAGAGGTTGCAGTGAGCTGAGATGGCGCCACTGTATTCCAGCCTGTGTGACAGAGCAAGACTCTGTCTCAAAAAAAAAAAAAAGTTACTGTAATATGCTGAATAATGGCCCTCAGACACGCCCACACTGTAATCCCCAGAGGCTGCAAATGTTACCTTATATGGCAAAAAGGACTTTTCAAATGTGATTATTTTAAAGATCTTGAGTCCAGGAGATTGTACGGATTGTTCAAGAGGGCCCAGTGTGATTACGCTCAGGGTAATCTTATGATCCTTATGAGAGGGACACAGGAGAAGTCAGAGTTAGAGAAGACAGTGTGATGACAGAGGCAGAGATTGGAGAGGCGCTCTTTAAAGGCAGAGGAAGTGACCACAAGCCAAGGAATATAGGTGGCCACTAGAAGCTGGAAAAATCAAGCAAGCAGATTTTTCTCTCACTGCCTGCAGAAGGAACTAGCCCTGCTGCCTCCCTGACTTCAGAGCACTGGGTCTCATTTTGGACTTCTGACCTCCAGAACTATAAACAAATTAACTTGTGGCCAGGCACAGTGGCTCACACTGTAATCCCAGCACTTTGGGGGGCGGAGGCAGGTAGATGGCTTGAGCCCAGGAGTTCGAGACCAGCTTGGGCAACATGGCGAAACCCCATCTCTGCAAAAAATACAAAAAAGTTAGCTGGGCATGTTAGTGCATGCCAGTCCCAGCTACTTGGGAGGCTGAGGTTGCAGTGAGCCAAGATCGTGCCACTACACTCCAGCCTGGGTGACAGAGTGAGTTCCTGTCTCAAAGAAAAAACATAAATAATTTGTGTTGTTCTAAGCCATTTTGCGTTGATTTGTTACAGCAGGAACAGGAAACTAATGTGGCTATCAAATGTAATTTTCCCATCTGCTCGGGAGGTGTCCACCTCATAGTGCTGAGTTTGTGTATGAAATGATATTGCACAACAGCAAATGTAGATCAGAGGTTCTCAATTCCAGAAACTTAAACATGGGGATGTCTGGGGTGAGGCATTTTTTAAAAAGCTCTCTAGGATTGTGATTATATTCCGCAAGCAAGGCTTAAAACTACTCATATGGATGGGCAAATGAGAGGAACTGGTTAAGTTGATCTCTAAGAGTTAAACTGATAAATTCTACATACAGTGGTTAAGGTGAGGTCAGATCTTTCTGGTTTTGTTTTTGTTTTTTTTTTTTTGAGATGGAGTTTCGCTCTGTTGCCTGGACTGAAGAGCAGTGGCGTGATCTCGGCTCACTGCAACCTCTGCCTTCCAGGTTCAAGTGATTCTCCCGCTTCAGCCTCCTGAGTAGCTGGGATTACAGGTGCCCGTCACCATGCCTGGCTAATTTTTTTGTATTTTTAGTAGAGAGGGGGTTTCACTGTGTTGGCCAGGCTGGTTCTGAACTCCTGACCTCAAGTGGTCTGCCTGCCTCAGCCTCCCAAAATGCTGGGATTACAAGCGTGAGCCACCGTACCCGGCCAAGGTCAGATCTTTCAAAATAGCCCATCCTAAAGAGTGAAGAAATCAGTGGCTGAAAAAATGAAATGATTCTGTTGCATCAGGATGATCAGGGCACAATCTCAGGAAGTTGGAAGTCACACTGGGAAAATCTACAAAAGTAGTCATGGATGGAACCAGCTTTATTGTCATTCTAATCACTATACCAGAGCAGTGAATTACTCTGATGTAAATATGATGTATTTTTACTACACTAGAAATAAAGTGACCTGTAGGAACCTTAGTAAAAAGAAGAATAAGAACAAATTAGGGAACATTTGAGGTGGCAATCCATACACAGAAACTCTGAACCAAAGAAAAACTTATTGGGATATCTGAGGACAAGGAAGATAGTTCTGTATGCCAGCTAACCAGGAGAATAATCATCTCTAATTCTCCTCTCTGTGCACCTTGAGATGAGATGCCAGCCCAGGACTGAACAAATATTAAGAAGCCCAAGTAATTTACTGGACCTAAGCAAGAACACTGCCTTCTTTGGATATCATGTTTTCTTGTGTACCTTGCTTCATAGTCTGCTTTCAGCTAAAATTAATAAATCAGAGCCAAATGGAAAACCTTTTGACCAAACACAGAAAGTACATCAAATACTGACATCAGTACTGCATGATTGGCTTGCTAGGGCTGTAATAAAATAGCACAGACTGGGTTACTTAAACAGCAAATACTTATTTCCTCTCAATTGTGGAGGCTGGAAGTCCAATATCGAGGTGCCGGCAGGGTTGGTATCCTCTGAGGACTCTCTCCTTGGCTTGCAGATGGCCACACTCTTGCTGTGTCTTCACATGGTCGGCCTACTGTGTACGTACACTCCTGGTGTCTTTGGGTGTGTTCAAATATCCTCTTCTTTTACTTATTTCTTTAATTTTTTTTTTGAGACAAGGTCTTATTCTGTTACCCAGGCTGGAGCACAGTGGCATGATCATAGCTCACTGCAACCTCAAACTCCTAGGTTCAAGCGATCCTCCCACCTCAGCCTCCCAAGTAGCTGGGACTATAAGCACGTGCCACCACACCTGGCTAATTTTTTTTTTTCCTTTTTGAGATGGAGTTTTGCTTTTGTTGCCCAGGCTGGAGTGCAATGGCGTGATCTCCGCTCACTGCAACCTCCACCTCCCAGGTTCAAGCTATTCTCCTGCCTCAGCCTCCCAAGTAGCTGGGATTACAGGCGCCTGCTACCATGCTTGGCTAATTTTTGTATTTTTTAGTAGAGATGGAGTTCCACCATGTTGGCCAGGCTGGTCTTGAACTCCTGACCTCGTGATCCACCCAACCTCAGCCTCCCAAAGTGCTGGGATTACAGGCATGAGCCACATTACCTGCCTGAATTTCCTCACAGGACATCAGTCAGATTGAATTAAGGCTCTTAATGTCCTCATTTCAACTTAATTTCCTCTGATAAGGTTCTATCTCTAAATAGACTCCCATTCTGAACTACTGTAGGTTACGGCTTCAACATGAATTTGAGGCAACACAATTCAGCCCATAACAGGCACCTCATCCCTCAGCTGTCAGAAAATAAGAGCAGATGCTCATGCTCCCTCTGTTTTTCTGCAAAAGCATTCTCCAGTAGTCTCTGGCACATAGAAAAATGTTCACTAAACACTAATTGTATGAATGAATAAATGAGTAAATGAATGTGTGAATGGATTATATCATAAGTGTAATAGGTAGCCGGGCGCAGTGGCTCACGCCTGTAATCCCAGCACTTTGGGAGGCGGAGGCGGGTGGATCACCTGAGGTTGGGAGTTCGAGACCAGCCTGACCAACATGGAGAAACCCCGTCTCCACTAAAAATACAAAATTGGCCGGGCGTGGTGGCACATGCCTATAATCCCAGCTACTAGGGAGGCTGAGGCAGGAGAATCGCTTGAAGCTGGGAGGTGGAGGTTGCGGTGAGCCGTGATCGTGCCATTGCACTCCAGCCTGGGCAAATAAGAGTGAAACTCCGCCTAAAAAAAAAAAAAAAAAAAAAAAAGTGTCATAGGTGACAGCCTACTAAAAAATTTTAGGGTCATTCCTTGTACAAAACTTACACAGAAATTAAAAAATCAAGTTAGCTTTCTACAATGGTGGATGCCAACAAAACACATTTCCATGGAGAATATTTCATTTATATGTAGATCTTCTTCATCTTGCAAATGGACTTCTGAGGTACATGACAGTGAACGTCATTCCAGCCCCATTCTTCTGAACGGAAATTTATTATCGCACAACGCTCATCAGGGCTATTGGGTTCACCTGAGTGCCAGAATCTGAAAGGCAGATAAAGGACAGTGGTGTTTTGAAACAGTGTTTTGGGGCTGGGCACAGTGGCTCATGCCTATAATCCCAGCACTTTGGGAGGCCGAGGCGGGTGGATCACCTGAGGTCAGGAGTTCGAGACCAGCCTGACCAATATAGAGAAACCCCATCTCTACTAAAAGTACAAAAAAATTAACTAGGCGTGGTGGCACGTGCCTGTAATCCCAGCTACTAGGGAGGCTGAGGCAAGAGAATCGCTTGAATCCGGGAGGCAGAGGTTGCGGTGAGCCGAGATAGTGCCATTGCACTCCAGCCTGGGTGACAAGAGTGAAACTCCGTCTCAAAACACAAGAAACAGTGTTTTGGAAAAAGTGAGAGACTGGGAGAGAGCTAGCGTTAAACAGTGTGAAAGTCAAAGTCACGCATACCCAAACCACCTTCCCACTTCTGCTGCCACGTTTTGTAAAACCTCATGTTCAGGCAGTTTCCTCTCCACCTATGTCTCTGGTATTTCCCTTGAAAACTGTTCCCACATGACCTAGTGGCCTGTCATCTTAATCAACTCGGCATACATTGAACACCCCCCGGCAGATATCCCAGAGGATTCCTTCATTTTGGCCATCCCTATGTCCAATTGCCATAGAACTTCCAACTCACAGAGTTAAATGATTCCAAGATTTTTTTTTCCCTGGTCCCAAGTATTAATCAGGTTCTATGCACTGCTTTTGGAGTCTGAAAAACTAGGGAAATTCCCTGGATCTGCTATTTAGTCTCTGTTATTTAGTGCAAGTAATTTAATTTCCCTGATTCTCAGTTCTTCTATCTGAAAAAATGGGAACTAGAACAATGTCCCTACGTATTTGACATAATTGATATGTCAAAAGTGGTAATCTGTACTAAAGTGCTTTAAAATTTGTAAAGAAATCATAAACGGCTGGGCATGGTGGCTCACACCTATAATCTGAGCACTCTGGGAGGCCAAGGCAGGCAGATCACTTGAGGTCAGGAGTTCCAGACCAGCCTGGTCAACATGGTGAAATCCATCTCTGCCAAAATTACAAAAATTAGCCGGGCGTGGTGCCACGTGCCTGTAATCCCAGCTACTCAGGAGGCTGAGGCAGGAGAATCACTTGAACCTGGGAGGCAGAGGTTGCAGTGAACCAATCACACCACTGCACTCCAGCCTGGGTGATGGAGTGAGAGTCTTGTCTTAAAAAAAAAAAAAAAAAAAAAAAAAAAAAAAAAAAAAAAGCACAACCCTTGATGTCAAATAGACCCAGTTCTATACTCACGTGACATTTTTATTGTATGGTGTCTGATCAACCCATTGCCAATGTCGCCAACCCTTTGGATCTGACAGCCCCAGAAAATAAGCAGAATTTATTTTCAGATTCTGAGTGATGAAATCCTGAGGGAAGAAAACGGAAGAGTCATAGTTGATAGAGCAGGAGCACCCTCATCTCGGACAAACACCGCCATTTTAAGTTCCAGCTCCCTTTCTTGCCTCATGCATTTCAAGGAAATCACTTCCCTTCTGACCACAAGCAGACAGAAAGAGCAGACAGTAAAACACAGATAAGACAGCTCAGGCACAGAGGGAGGTGGGGGGAAAGTCTCTTGGGTAACTGCCAAGCTTCACCCTCATACAATGGGTCCCAATAAAACAGTGGGCCTTAATAAGCACATTCCTTTCCCTTCAGGTGCACTAAGATAGGGAAGCTAAAAGCAGACTCCGGGGGGCTATGCCTGCAGCTGCAGAAAGGTGTATGGGAACAGACACACAACTCTCCCTCCCAGATAAGCGCAACACTATCTCTACTTAAAAAAAAAAAAAAAAAAAAAAAAAAAAAAAAATTGCGCGGTGGCGGGCGCCTGTAGTCCCAGCTCCCCGGGAGGCTGAGGCAGGAGAATGGCGTGAACCCGGGAGGCGGAGCTTGCAGTGAGCGGAGATCTCGTCACTGCACTCCAGCCTGGGCGACAGAGTGAGACTCTGCCTCAGAAAAAAAAAACAAAAACCAAAACTCTTAGTCTGTAAGAGAGTGTGCCCCTGACCTAACTCAGCCAGAGGCTCCTCTCAGGTTTATTTTCTCTAAAATAAACCTATCTTGACCGGCAAGCCGCCTTTCATATTTCTTTCCTCTTTCTTTAATTCTTACAATAGCCTTTAGCGGGGACTCAAGTTGAACAGAGTTCTTATGGCCATAGGAAGAAAAGAAGAAAAGGAGATGACCCAGGAGTCACCACAAAGGGCCCCTGCCCAGGAGCAGAGGCCTCTGGCTGAGCAGAGCTGGATCAAAGACATCACTTGTGAGCATGATGTTTGGCGTGTACAGGAACATGCTCTAGCCGTGGCCATCATAAATCCTCATGTCACACTTGCTTTCCTATTTCTTTGCTAAGTGACGGCATTCTTCAAGGCTCTGCGTATTGTGAGGAAATTTCTCCCTCGCTCCTAATATAGTCTTCTTGTAAAGGGAGTTGAATTAGTATATCTTTAGGTTTCTCTCTGCACCCCACCCCCCTAGTTATTTATTTATTTATTTTTTGAGACAAGGTCTTACTGTCACCCAGGCTGGAGTGAAGTGGCGTGATCTCAGCTCACTGCAGCCTCAACCTTTCAGACTCAAGCAATCCTCCTACCTCGGCCTCCTGTAGCTGGGATTACAGGCATCCACCACCATGCCCCGCTAAGTTTTGTATTTTTAGTAGAGACGGGGTTTCGGCCATGTTGCCCAGGCTGGTCTCGAACTCCTGGGCTAAAGCCACCCTCCTGCCTTGGCCTCCCAAACTGCTGGGATTACAGGCTTGATCCACAACACCCAGCCAGGAAAGGGTATTTTTATTTTTATTTTTGAGACAGAGTCTCATTCTGTTGCCCACATTGAAGTGCAGTGATGCAATCTCAGCTCACTACAACCTCCACCTCCTAGGTTCAAGTTATTCTAATGCCTCAGCCCCCCGAGTGGCTGGGATTACAGGTGCCCACCACCACACCTGGCTGATCTTTGTATTTTTAGTAGAGGCAGGGTTTTGTCATGTTGGCCAGGCTTATCTTGGCCTCATGTGATCCGCCAGGTTCGGCCTCCCAAAGTGCTGGGATTACAGGCGTGAGGCACCGAACCTAGCCCCATATCAGTTCTTGATTGTCAGTTCTTGCAATTTAATTTTTTTTCGCAAGTCCTCATAATATTTCTTCTCTGTGAGGCAATTAATTGTTTCTAAGTATTTCTATATAACTGCATGTTATATAAATGATTGATAACAATGCTGGTATCAACACTGAATGTAGTGGGACTTCTACTTTACTTTCAATAATGGTGGACTAAGTAATTTGGACCAAACTTCTTGGCAAAATCAACTACATAAGCTGGATGAAACATGAAAAACTTTAATGTCTCAAAAGGTCACAAAATAGTAAAAATTACCAGGTCAAGAAGCCAGAGAGAATGAAAAGCAAGGAAGATGTGCCTGGAAATCATGGCTCCTTTCTCTCTAGGGAAAAGTTTGCTGATCCAGAAAAGGCAGTAGAAGGGCTGAACAGCACATTCCTCCCCCGCCCGCACAACCTCAGGATGCTAAAGTTTAAAAATTTAAAAGTTTTGTGTTGTGGTGGTTTATGCCTGTAATCCCAGCACTTTGGAAGGCTAAGGTGGGAAGATTGCTGAGGCCAGAAGTTGAGACCAGCCTGGGAAATATAGTGAGACTTCATCTCTACCAAAAAATAATTAGGCCAGGTGCAGTGGCTCACACCTGTAATCCCAGCACTTTGGGAGGCCGAGGCAGGTGGATTACCTAAAGTCAGGAGTTTGAGACCATGGGGAAATCCAGTGTCTACTAAAAATACAAAAATTAGCCAGACGAGGTGGTGGGCGCCTATAATCCCAGCTACTTGGGAGGCTGTCGCAGGAGAATCCCTTGAATCCAGGAGGCGGGGGTTGCAGAGAGCCAAGATTGTACCACTGCACTCCAGCCTGGGCGACAGAGAAAGACTCCGTCTCAAAAGAAAAATAATAATAATAATAATAATAATAATAAAAACTCTGGGCTGGCCGGGCGCGGTGGCTCAAGCCTGTAATCCCAGCACTTTGGGAGGCCGAGACGGGCGGATCACGAGGTCAGGAGATCGAGACCATCCTGGCTAACACGGTGAAACCCTGTCTCTACTAAAAAAATACAAAAAACTAGCCGGGCGTGGTGGCAGATGCCTGTAGTCCCAGCTACTCCGGAGGCTGAGGCAGGAGAATGGCGTGAACCCGGGAGGTGGAGCTTGCAGCGAGCTGAGATCCGGCCACTGCACTCCAGCCTGGGCGACAGAGCAAGACTCCGTCTCGAAAAAAAAAAAAAACAACTCTGGGCTGAGCATGGTGGCTCACATCTATAATCCCACCACTTTGGGAGGCCGAGGCAGGTGGATCACTTGAGGCCAGGAGTTCGAGACCAGCCCGGACAACATGGTGAAACCCTGTCACTACTAAAAATACAAAAGTTAGCCAGGTGTAGTGGTGCATGTCTATAATCCCAACTACTCAAGTGACTGAGGCATGAGAATCACCCGAACCTGGGAAGTAGAAGCTGCAGTGAGCCGAGCTCATGCCATTGTACTCCAGCATGGGCGACAGAATGAGACTCTGTGTCCAAAAAATACAAACCCACCCCGTGCCCAAAAATAAAAAACAACTTTGCATGTACACTCCAAATGCTTCAGGTCACTTTTTGTTTTCTTTTTTTGACAGAGTCTTACTCTGTCACCCAGGCTGGAGTGCAGTGGCACAATCTCGGGTCACTGCAACCTCCGCCTCCGGGGTTCAAGTGATTTTCCTGCCTCAGCCTCCTGAGTAGCTGGGATAACAAGCATGCACCATCATGCCTGGCTACTTTTTGTATTTTTAGTAGAGGAGGGGGTTTCAGCATGTTGGCCAGGCTTGTCTCAGACTCGTGACCTCAGGTGATCTGCCTGCCTAGGCCTCTTAAAGTGCTGGGATTACAGGCGTGAGCCATGACATCCAGCCACAGGTCACTTTAAAATTAAGATATTTATAATAATAATAGCAGTAGTTAAAATTAGTTATTGTTTACTATATGCCAAATATTACACCATGAGTTTGCATAAGTTACTTCATTTAAATCTTACAGCTACTACTGTGAGGAAGATAGTGTTGCTCTCTCCATTTTACTAAGTCTCAGGAAACAGAGATTTAGAAAGATAAAGTTGTCAAAGGTCACACAACTAATAAATAACAGAGTTCTAACTCTAGAGCCAGTATTCTTAAGCAGTACATGTTCTGTGTTACAAGAAAGATAGAGGTCTGTAATGAAATTTTAGAAAGCCAATTTTTTTTTTTTTTTTTTAAGATGGAGTCTTGGTCTGTTGCCAAGGCTGAAGTGCAATAGTGTGAGCTCGGCTCGGTGCAACCTTTGCTTTCTGGGTTCAAGTGATTCTCATGCCTCAGCCTCCCGAGTAACTGGGACTACAGGTGCGTGCCACCACACCTCTCTAATTTTTGTATTTTTAGTAGAGATGGAGTTTCACCATGTTGACCAAGCTGGTCTTGAACTCCTGACCTCAAGTGATCTGCCCGCCTTGGCCTCCCAACATGCTGAGATTACAGGCGTGAGCCACCACACCCAGCCGTCATATATTTTGTTTTGTTTTGCTTGTTTCTTTTTGAGATGGAGTCTTGCTCTCTCACCCAGGCTGGAGTGCAATGGCATGATCTAGGCTCACTACAACCTCTGCCTTCCAGATTCAAGCAATTCTCCTGCCTCAATCACCTGAGTATGTGGGACTACAGACATGAGCCACCTCGCCAGGCCTCAAATAATGTTGTGCAAATAAGAAAATATATTTTGACATAGGTTTTCAGATTATTTTGAATGTACATGAACGTATATGAGACATTGTTAGTGGTTTGTGTACTTCCTTCCCTCTCCACCATATCAATTTATCTATTCATTCTTTCACTGAACATTTAAGCAGTCTATTGTCTGCTCAGACTCTGTGCTAAGTGTAGCATAGGAAGTCAAAACAAATAAAAGTTTACAACATGGCTGGGGAGACAGGATGAACAGCACTTTTGAAAACTTTGTAGAGTTAGGCAAAAATTAGTCCAGAGCCAAGAAAGAGGTAAGGGTAAATAGGCAGTAAATCAGACCTCATATAGATTATGACCTGGCTTTGAATCATTTGGATATTGTAGAAATTTCAGGCCCTGAAATTGCTATAATGTACTGTAGGACTTGTGCCAAGGCATGTGGCAAAAGCAAATGAAAATACTCTTTGGAAGCGAATAATATCTTAGGCTTCCATTTTTTTTTTTTCTGTTTTGTTTTTGAGACAGAGTTTTGCTTTTTCACCCAGGCTGGAGTGAAGTGGCATGATCTCGGCTCACTGCAACCTCCGCCCCCTGGGTTCAAGCGATTCTCCTGCCTCAGCCTCCTGAGTAGCTGGGATTACAGGCATGCGCCACCATGCCCAGCTAATTTTTGTATTTTTAGTAGAGAGGGGGTTTCACCATGTTGGCCAGGCTGGTCTTGAACTCCGGACCTCAGGTGATCCACCCACCTCAGCCTCCCAAAGTGCTAGAATTACAAGCATGAGCCACCGTGCCTGGCCTCCAATTATTTTTATAAATAATTTTTCAAGTACAACATCCACCACACAAGGATAATTTGAAACATACTATAGGCCAGACGTGATGTCTCGGGCCTATAATCCCAGCACTTTGGGAGACCAAGGCAGGTGGATCACTTCAGGCCAGGAGTTCGAGACTAGCCTGGACAACATGGTGTAACCCCATCTTTACTAAAAATACAAAAATTAGCCAGGAGTGGTGGCATGCACCTGTAATCCCAGCAGCTCAGGAGGCTGAGTCAAAGAATCACTTGAACCCAGAAGACAGAGGTGGCAGTGAGTCGAGACTGCGCCACTGCACTCCACCCTGGGGTGACAGAGAGAGACTTTGTCTCAAAAAAATAAAAGAAGAATATCTGGGCACAGTGGCTCATGCCTGTAATCCCAGCACTTTGGGAGGCCAAGGCAGGTGGATCACCTGAGGTGAGGAGTTCGAGAACAGCCTGGCCAACATGGCAAAATCTCATCTCTACTAAAAATACAAAAATTAGCTGGGCGTGGTTGCGGGCACCTGTAATCCCAGCAATTCGGGAGGCTGAGACAGGAGAATCGCTTGAACCCAGGAAGCGGAGATTGCAGTGAGCAGAGATCTCGCCACTGCACTCCAGCCTGTGCGATAGAACGAGACTCTGTCTCAAAGGAAAAAAAAAAACAAAAACTGGCCGGGCACCATGGCTCACGTCTGTAATCCCAGCACTTTGGGAGGCCAAGGCGGGTGGATCACGAGGTCAGGAGTTCGAGAACAGCTTGGCCAATATGGTGAAACCCCGTCTCTACTAAAAATACAAAAATTAGCTGGGCATGGTGGTGGTTGCCTGTAATCCCAGCTACTCGGGAGGCTGAGGCAGGAGAATCGCTTGAACCCTGGAGGTGGAGGTTGCAGTGAGCCGAGATTGAGCCACTGCACTCCAGCCTGGTGACAGAGCAAGAGTCCATCTCAAAAAAAAAACAAAAAACAAAAAAAAATCCAGCAACAACAACAAAATAAGCTTAAGCGTTGAACATTATAAAGTTTGATAGCATATTTGAAAGAGAAGCAAGATAAATTCTAGATTTGAAAAATACAATAACTGAATTTAGATGTTAATATATGGTTTTAATAGCAGGATTAGACATGGTTGAAAAAGATTAGTGAAGTGGGAGGGCCGGGCGCTGTGGCTCAAGCCTGTAATCCCAGCACTTTGGGAGGCCGAGGCGGGCGGATCATGAGGTCAGGAGATCGAGACCACCCTGGCTAACACGGTGAAACCCCATCTCTACTAAAAATACAAAAAATTAGCCGGGCGTGGTGGCAGGTGCCTGTAGTCCCAGTTACTCGGGAGGCTGAGGCAGGAGAGTTGGTTGAACCCGGGAGATGGAAGTTGTAGAGAGCCGCAATCGTGCTGCACTCCAGCCTGGGCAACAGAGCGAGACTCGGTATCAAAAAAAAAAAAAAGACTATCAGTTAAGAAAGGAAACAGATTAGCTGCCTGTTAGAACATACCTGCTCTTCCTTGGTGTTGATCACCACCAGATCAGCCCCCATCACAGAACAGTTATTTTGACTCTTAGTCCAAGACTGCATCACGGTAGAAATAAAGTAGCAACTAGACTGAAATGATGTCCAAGGGGTTGGGCAGCAGCTCCAATCTTCCCAAAGGAGTATAGAAGAAGAAAAAATATTAACAGAGAATTCTCCTCACATAAAGTTACAAGCTTAGCTTGCTAAGGTTTAATTAGTTTTCATCTATGGATCTCCATGGATTTTCCAAAGCTGAACTCATTTACTGCTGTATTTACTAATCTCTAGACCATTTCACTCTATATTGGGACCAGCAAACTTCCTGCAAAGGGCCAGATAGTAAATATCTTAGGATCTGGGGGCCATAAGGTCTCTGTTGCAACTACTCAACTCTGCTACTGCAGTATGAAAGCAACCACTGGCAATATGTTACCAAAAACAAACAAAAAAAAGAATATGGCAATAAAATGTCATTTACAAAAGTAGGCAGCTGTTTGAGTTTGGCCCATGCCTTAGTTTTCCAGGTTCTGCTTTAAACCCACAAAAATTATTTTAATGATAAATACTTGCCGGGCGCAGTGGCTCACACCTGTAATCCCAGCACTTTGGGAGGCCAACGCGGGCAGATCACGAGGTAAGGAGATAGAGACCATCGTGGCTAACATGGTGAAACCCCGTCTCTACTAAAAATGCAAAAAATTAGCCGGGTGTGGTGGCGGGCGCCTGTAGTCCCAGCAACTTGGGAAGCTGAGGCAGGGGAATGGCGTTAACCCGGGGGGGCGGAGCTTGCAGTGAGCGGAGAGCGCGCCACTGCTCTCCAGCCTTGGCTACAGGTTTTTGTTGTTTTTTTTTTGAGACGGTGTCTCGCTCTGTCGCCCAGGCTGGAGTGCAGTGGCCCGCTCTCCGCTCACTGCAAGTTCCGCCTCCCGGGTTCAGCCACAGCCACCCGAGTTGCTGGGACTACAGGCGCCCGCCACCACGCCCGGCTAATTTTTTTGCATTTTTTAGTAGAGACGGGGTTTCACCATGTCAGCCAGGATGGTCTCAATCTCCTGACCTCGTGATCCGCCCACCTCGGCCACCCAAAGTGCTGGGATTACAAGCGTGAGCCACCGCGCCCGACTAAGACAAATACTTTAACTTAAGGTTCTCATCATTTATTGGTGGTCATATATGAACCATGTCTACATCTTTAGCAAAAATAACTTTGACAATGTTATATTTGCCACTAATAATTGTAGCTAAAAATATCATTTAGAGTTTAGCTTCTCATTTTAAAGAATGAGTCTAGAATAAGACAGATCTGGGTTGCAACCTCATTTTCTGTGCTGTAATTTTGGGAAAATTATGTAACCACTCTATGCCTTAAATATTTTTCTTTTCATTTGTAAATGGGAATGTTTCTTACTCAGAATATTGAGAGGCTGAGGTGACATAATACATGCAAAACACTTAAGAGCGGTAAGTGCTGAAAAAGATCCGTCTCTCCTTCGAAGCACCAGTTTTTCCACTGTCAGCACAAAACAGATTATACAAATTCCCTCTGACAAACAATGTAGAGCATGTCAAAATGTTTTTCTTTATTATATTTTGGCATACATTATACCAAAATAAATATTTTTAAATTTTTTTTAGAGACAGGATTGCGCTTTGTCATCTAGGCTGGAGTGCATAATCATGGCTCACTGCAGCCTTGACCTGGGTTCAAGCGATCCTCCCACCTCAGCCTCCCAAGTAGCTGGGACCACAGGGGTGCGTCACCTAATCTTTTTCGTATTAATCCAGCTAATTTTTTTGTATTATTTGTAGAGACAGTGTCTTGCTTTGTTGCCCAGGCTGGTCCAGAACTCCTGGGATCAAGTGATCCCCTGGCCTCAGCTGCCCTGAAGTGCTGAAATTATAGGCATGAGCCGCTGAGCCTGGCCTCCTATGGTAGTTTTGAGGAACAAGCTCTTGTCATCTTTTTACCCCGCACAGTTTTTCCCTGTAAGTAGAGAATGATTTCATTCTTGAAATAACAGTTTGATGTCCTTTGGGTCCATGTTTTCTTCCTGGAAAGGATTAAGGCCATTGAGACATTTCTGATGTAGAACTTGTTTCTCTCTGGCTCTGCACACGAGGCTGTAGCAGTCCCTGATTCTGGACACAGCTAACCAATTATCCCTCAGGAGGTGAGTAGGCCTGGACTAGGGAGCAACATTTTGGCCTCACTCTAAGCCATATTTCATGATTCGATTTTACCATCAATAAAGCTGATAATTTTATTTTTTATTAATTGTTATCTTTTTTTAGACAGGGTCTCACTTTGTCACCCAGGCTGGAGTGCAGCAGTGTAATCGCTTATTACTGCAGCCTCAACCTCCTGAGCTCAACTGATGCTCCCACTTCAGCCTCCAAAGTAGCTAGGGCTACAGGCAGGTGTCAACATAGCTGGGTAATTTTTTTTTGAGATGGAGTTTCACTCTTGTTGCCCAGGCTGGAGTGCAATAAGACAATCTCGGCTCACCTCCACCTCCCGGGTTCAGGCCATTCTCCTGCCTCAGCCTCCCGAGTACCTGGGACTACAGACGCCTGCAACCATGCCCAGCTAATTTTTTGTATTTTTTTTTTTTTTTTGAGACGGAGTCTTGCTCTGTCGCCCAGGCTGGAATGCAGTGGCCGGATCTCAGCTCACTGCAAGCTCCGCCTCCCGGGTTCATGCCATTCTCCTGCCTCAGCCTCCCAAGTAGCTGGGACTACAGGCGCCCGCCACCTCGTCCGGCTAATTTTTTTTGTATTTTTTTAGTAGAGACGGGGTTTCACCGTGTTAGCCAGGATAGTCTCGATCTCCTGACCTCGTGATCCGCCCGTCTCCGCCTCCCAAAGTGCTGGGATTACAGGCTTGAGCCACCGCGCCCGGCCAATTTTTTGTATTTTTAGTACAGACAGGGTTTCATCGTGTTAGCCAGGATGGTCTCAATCTCCTGACCTCGTGATCCGCCTGCCTCAGCCTCCCAAAGTACTAGGATTACAGGCATGAGCCACTGCGCCTGGCCTCTTTTTTTTTTTGAGACAGAGTTTCACTCTTGCTGCCCAGGCTGGAGTGCAATGGCATGATCTCAGCTCACCACAACCTCCACCTCCTGGGTTCAAGAGATTGTCCTGCCTCAGCCTCCCGAGTATCTGGAATTACAGGCATGCACCGCCACGCCCAGCTAATTTTTTTGTATTTTTAGTAGAGACAGGGTTTCTCCATGTTGGTCAGGCTAGTCTCGAACTTCCGACCTCAGGTGATCCACCCGCCTCACCCTCCCAAAGTGCTGGGATTACAGGCATGAGCCACCGCGCCTGGCCTGAGGTGTCTACTTAAGACACCAAGTAGATAGAGTGCAGTAGGAAAAACCAGGCCTCAGTTGAGAGTTTTAGTGCTGACGATAATAAACCATCAGACTAGGAATTTGATTAATAGCAAGGGAAGTCTTGTTGCTCATTGCAGAGTTGTACCTTCCATGTCCTTTCCTTCCATGACGCAGGTCAGGCTTGGATAATACTGTTGATACTCTTGTAACTTGGACAGCCGCTTGACAGTTTTGCTATACATAAAATTGTGACTTGCTGGGAAAGAGAAAGCAGAGTTAGTTCTCATTCTTTTTTTTTTTTTTTTGGAGACAGAGTCTCGTTCTGTTGCCCAGGCTGGAGTGCAGTGGCCAGATCTCAGCTCACTGCAAGCTGTGCCTCCTGGGTTCACGCCATTCTCCTGCCTCAGCCTCCCGAGTAGCTGGGACTACAGGCGCCCGCGACCACGCCCCGCTAATTTTTTTTTTTGTAGTTTTCTTACAGACGGGGTTTCACCGTGTTAGCCAGGATAGTCTCGATTTCCTGACCTCGTGATCTGCCTGCCTCGGCCTCCCAAAGTGCTGGGATTACAGGCGTGGAGCCAATGCGCCCGGCAGTTCTCATTCTTTTAAGTGGAGCTGTGTTGTGCTATACAACCTTATGCTGTGGCCGGGCACAGTGACTCACGCCTGTAATCCCAGCACTTTGGGAGGCCAAGGTGGGAGAATCACTTGAGGTCAGGAGTTCAAGACCAGCCTGGCCAACATGGTGAAACCCCATCTCCACCAAAAATATAAAAATATAAATATATTTTTATTTATATTTAAAAATAAAAAATAAAATTAGCCAGCTGGCCAGGCGCAGTGGCTCACGCCTATAATTCCAGTGCTTTGGGAGGCTGAGGCTGGTGGATCACTTGAGGTCAGGAGCTCGAGACCAGCCTGACCAACATGGTCTACTAAAACTACAAAAATTAGCTGGATATGGTGGCGGGCACCTGTAATCTGAGTTACTTGGGAGGCTGAAGCAGGAGAATTGCTTGAACCCAGGAGGCGGAAGTTGCAGAGAGCCGAGATCGTACCATTGCCCTCCAGCCTGGTTAACAGAGCAAGACTCTATCTTGAAAAAAACCACTAGCCAGGCGTGGTGGCAGGCGCCTGTAATCCCTGCTGTTCAAGAGGCTGAGGCAGGAGAATCACTTGAACTCGGAAGGCACAGGTTTCAGTGAGCCAAGATCTTGCCATTGCACTCCAGCTTGGGCAACAAGAGTGAAACTCCATCTCAAAAAAACAAAACAAAACAAAAAAATAACCTTCTGGCCGGACATAGTGGTTCACACCTGTAATCCCAGTACTTTGGGAGACCAAGGCAGGCAGATCACCTGAGGTCAGGAGTTCAAGACCAGCCTGGTCAGCATGGTGAAACCCTGTCTCTACTAAAAATACAAAAATTGGTTGGGCATGGTGGCACATGCCTGTAATCCCAGCTACAGGAGTCTGAGGCAGGAGAATCACTTGAACCTGGGAGGTGGAGGTTGCAGTGAGCAGAGGCTGTGCCATTGCACTCCAGCCTGGGCAACAGAGCGAGGCTTTGTCTCAAAAAAAAAAAAAAAAAAAAGACCAGGTGCGGTGGCTCACCCTTGTAATCTCAGCAATTTCAGAGGCCAAGGCGGGCAGATCACGAGGTCAGCAGTTCGAGACCAGCCTGACTGACATGGTGAAACCCTGTCTCTACTAAAAATACAAAAATTAGCCAGGCATGGTGGTGCATGCCTGTAATCCCAGCTACTCAGGAGGCTGAGGCAGGAGAATTGCTTGAACCTGGGAGGCGAAGGTTGCAGTGAGTCAAGATCACGCCTCTGCATTCCAGCCTGGCAACAGAACGAGACTCCATCTCAAAAATAGTAATAACAGGCCAGGCATGGTGGCTCATGCCTGCAATCCCAGTACTTTGGGAGACTGAGGCGGGCGGATCATGAGGTCAGGAGATCGAGACTATCCTGGTTAACATGGTGAAACCCCATCTCTACTAAAAATACAAAAAATTAGCCAGGCGTGGTGGCAGGCACCTGTGGTCCCAGCTACTTGGGAGGCTGAGGCAGGAGAATAGCACGAACCCGGGAGGCAGAGCTTGCAGTGAGCCAAGATTGAGCCAGTGCACTCCAGCCTGGGTGACAGAGCGAGACTCTGTCTCAAAAAAAAAAAAATAATAATAATAAATAATGGGCCAGGAGTGGTGGCTCACACTTGTAATCCCAGCACTTTGGGAGGCCGAGGCAGTCGGATCACAAAGTCAGGGGATCGAGACCATCCTGGCTAACATGGTGAAACCCCGTCTCTACTAAAAATACAAAAAAGTAGCTGGGTGTGGTGGCGGGTGCCTGTAGTCCCAGCTACTCAGGAGGCTGAGGCGAGAGAATGGCATGAACCTGGGAGGCTGAGCTTGTAGTGAGCTGAGATTGAGCCACTGTACTCTAGCCTGGGTGACAGAGCGAGACTCCATCTCAAAAAATAAAAATAAAAAAAAATAAATAATAATAAAATAGCCTTATACTCTTACAAAGTCTGCAATGCCTCTCTCATCCCATTTCAAGCCATACTGCTCTTTTCTCATGCTTCTTTCTCTGCAGGCCCAGTAAAAAATACGTCCTCAACCCTTTCATATATCAATTTATCTTGTTTGTTTATAAGTTTGCATGTGTATATATCTTGGTCTTCCCCTACTATAACATACAGTCTAGTGAAGGAATTTCATTGTATTGACGCTATATACCCAGCACCTAGAAAAGTGGCCTGCTCACGGGAGGTGTTCGGTAAGCATTTGTTGATACTAGGTAACAGCATCTAATTCTATTAATCTTGAAATACCACAGGCTTTTTGGTTTTTCTAAAGTTTTCTGATGGCTGTAACTGTAAGTAAACCATTTGGGTCAAATTAAATATAAGGTAAAACCTAACCTTTTGGAGACATTTAGACATCTTCACTAAAAATGGTCTCTTTTGTTCACTGGCATGCACATAGAGCAAGATCTGACTTTTCACTTATCCTCACTTAATTCTTTATTCATGTATTTCATCATTCTGATTTTGAGACTAAACCTAGTCAAACTCTTCTGTTTTCTCTTAATTTATGTCTGTAAGTTCTTGCATGTCTTCTTTCCTCTCAAATAATTAAATAACCATCTTGTATTAGTCCGTTTTCGCATTGCTATAAAGGAATACCTGAGACTTGGTAATTTATAAAGAAAAGACATTTTACTGGCTCACAGTTCTGCAGATTGTACAGTAAGCATGGTGCCAGCATCTGCTCACCTTCTGGTGAGGCCTCAGGAAGCTTTCAGTCATAGTGGAAGGCAAAGTGGGACCCGGCATATCACATGGCAAGAGAGGGTGCAAGAGAGAGTGAGGGAGAGGTGCAGATCTCACCCAAACTCAGAGCAAGAACTCACTCATTCCTTCAAGGAGGGCACCAAGCCATTCATGACGGTTTCACCTGCATCACTCAAAACCTCCTGCCAGGCCCCACCTCCAACATCGGGGATTTCAAATTTCAAGGGATAGTTGTCCCTTCCAAATTTCAAATTTTCAACATGAGACTTGGAAGGGACAACTATCCCCACCATATCACATCTTTAAGCCCTTTTGTCTCTTGCCCTTTGTTATAAAAAGCAAAGCAAAGTTTAACCTTAGTAATAATTCTGCTTCTTAGGGTTACATTGAAAACTGTGAGATGTATTTACAACTAGAAAGAAACTGAAGACTGTATCATCAACACATTTTTACTTGACATAGGAAGTCATCGTATTCAGTAACTTCCTCACAGATGTTTCATTTCTGTTTCTAATCATTCTATTAGATAATAGAGCACATGTTGATACCCAAATAGTAAACGAGAGAGTTAGGAAATTTCTCAGGTGTCACAAAAATATAAAACTTGGCAAAGGGAGTAGCAGTTAAATAATAGTTTACTTTGTTTATTCTTCCATTGTATCACTGTATAAACTTTTTTTTTTTCTTTTGAGACAGGGTCTCTCTGTCACCCAGGTTGGAGTACAGTGATAAGACTGTGGCTCACTGCAGCCTCAACTTCCTGGGCTCAAGCGATCCTCCTGCCTCAACCTCCTGAGTAGCTGGGACCACAGGCACGTGCCACCAAGCCAAGTTATATTTTTAATTTTTTATAGAGACAGGGTCTCACTCTGTTGCCCAGGTTGGTCTTGAACTCCTGTCCTCAAGCAATCCTCCCACCTCAGCCTCCCAAAGTGCTGGGATTACAGGTGTGAGCCACTGCCTGGCCATATGAACAGTTTTTCCTGTCATATTGGGAAGAATCTCATGTGAAGATTAAAACCCCACAGTAATACAATTACAGCATCATAGAAAGAATAATAGTTATGTTCCCAATAGAGACTTTTTTTAAAACAAAGGAGCAGATCAACTAGATGGTACCTACCATCAGCACTCCCATCAAAGTGGAGTTATTGTTATAGAATGAATTGCGTCCTCCCCAAGCTCATATGTGGAAGCCCTAAGCCCCAATTTGTTGTATTTGAAGATAGAGCCTTTGGGAGGAAATCAGGTTTGGATGAGGTGATGAGGGGGGTTCTCATGATGAGATGAGTACTCTTATAAGAAGAAACTGTGAAGAGCTGGCACTCCCTCCATCATGTGACGACACAGCAGGAGGGCATCACCTGTAAGCCAGGAAGAGGGACCTCACCAGATACAACCATCCTGGCATCCTCATGTCAGACTTCCAGCCTCCAGAACCATCAGAAAATAAATTTCTGTTTTTTTGTTTTTTTTTTTTTTGAGACGGAGTCTCGCTCTGTTGCCCAGGCTGGAGTGCAGTGGCACCATCTCGGCTCACTGCAAGCTCCACCTCCCGGGTTTACGCCATTCTCCTGCCTCAGCCTCCCGAGTAGCTGGGACTACAGGCGCCCGCCACCTCGCCCGGCTAGTTTTTTGTAGTTTTTAGTAGAGACAGGGTTTCACCGTGTTAGCCAGGATGGTCTCGATCTCCTGACCTCGTGATCCGCCCGCCTCGGCCTCCCAAAGTGCTGGGATTACAGGCTTGAGCCACCGTGCCCGGCCTTTTTTTTTTTTTTTTTTGAGACAGAGTTTCGCTCTTTTTGCCCAGGCTGGAGTGCAATGGCGCGATCTCGGCTCACCGCAACCTCCGCCTCCCAGGTTCAAGCGATTTTCCTGCCTCAGCCTCCCGAGTAGCTGGGATTACAGGCATGTGCCACCACCCCGGCTAATTTTGTATTTTTAGTAGAGACGGGGTTTCTCCATGTTGGTCAGGCTGGTCTTGAACTCCCGACCTCAGGTGATCCACCTGCCTCGGCCTCCCAAAGTGCTGGGATTACAAGCGTGAGCCACCGCACCCGGCCTAAATTTCTGTTTTTTAACTCACTCAGTCTATGGGGTTTTTTGTTTCTGTTTGTTTTGTTTTGTTTTGTTTTGAGACAGAGTCTCACTCTGTCACCCAGGCTGGAGTGCAGTGGCGTGATCTCAGCTCACTGCAACCTCTGCCTCCTGGGTTCAAGTGAGTCTCTTATCTCAGCCTCCCAAGTAGCTGGGATTACAGGCGTGAGCCACTGCACCCAGCTAATTTTTTTTTTTTTTTTTTTTTTGAGACGGAGTCTTGCGCTGTGTCACCCAGGCTGGAGTGCAGTGGCGCGATCTCGGCTCACTGCAAGCTCCGCCTCCCAGGTTCACGCCATTCTCCTGCCTCAGCCTCCCAGTAGCTGGGACTACAGGCGCCCGCCACCTCGCCCGGCTAGTTTTTTGTATTTTTAGTAGAGACGGGGTTTCACCATGTTAGCCAGGATGGTCTTGATCTCCTGACCTCGTGATCCACCCGCCTCGGCCTCCCAAAGTGCTGGGATTACAGGCTTGAGCCACCGCGCCTGGCCTAATTTTTGTATTTTTAGTAGAGACAGGGTTTTACTGTATGGTCCAAGCTGGTCTTGAACTCCTGACCTCAGGTGAGCTGCCTGCCTCGGCCTCCCGAAGTGCTGGGATTATAGGCGTGAGCTACCATGCCTGGCCCACTCTATGGTATTTTGTTATGGCAGCCCAAGCTGACCAAGACAGTTATGATCACATTTGGAAAATGCAACTAAAACCAGGCAAAGAAACCTGGAAGTATAGACAATTATCCAAAATAATTAATAATAGTAATAACTTATTTTATGAAAAACATGGCCTTCTCGGTTAGGGTTGCCATTTTATGTCTAGAAAGGGGAACCTGTTTCTTCAGGAAATCTATAGAATGTGACTGGGAAAAGGACCAAGAGATGACTGCACTCCAGCCAAGAACTTACCCACAGAACTCACAGTGAAACAGACACAGAGGAGCAAGATAGATACGACTGCCACAGACCAGACCTTCAACTGGAACCACCAGACTCCTTTCTCTGTCAGATCAGCAAGACAAATGCATAGTCATAATCTCCACTGCTGAAGACCCAGGAAGCCAGAGTCCCAAAAATCTTAGAACAAAATCAGGCTATGATCAAAACTAATTAAAACAGAAAAAATGTGAAAGCAAGAAGAGATTACAGAAATTACAGAGATTACAGAACAAATGACCAGTTAGTACCCTGGAACCCAAGACAAATCCGGGCAAAACTCATTCAGAGTAAACTGTACTTTCCAATTCCCTACTCACTTTACCTTTGAATCGCACAGCCTTGACCTCAAACTTCCAGGCTTAAGTGGTCCTCCTGCCTCAGTCTCTGAGTAGCTGGGACTTTAGGCATGTGCTTGCACGCCTGACCAAACTCATTTTCCTTTAAGGCCTTCTAGGCCCGAGTTGTTTTCTTTTTTTCTTTCATCTTTCCCTGATCCAAGTATCTTAGGTCCATACCTATTTCCATACTGAAATTATTATTATGTATGAAAAGCTGTCTATTTCTTCTTCCAAAGTCACCCCTATCACCTCAATGCCTGTTTCCCACTCTATCCTGCTGTTACTACCTTCCCTAGAACTGAGAAGATGAATGCTCACCTCGGTCTTGAGGCTCTTCTTCAGGCACCATTGTGTGTGCACACCCTTTGGACTTCCTCTATCAGGAGGTGCAGAAGCTCTTGTATCACTTTCCCTAAAGATGTGACTTTAGGGGGTCTGCTTCTTTCAAACAAGCCAAGCCCTTAGATCCTTCTTCGCCTACTCTTGCAAAGGAAGAGATGTGACTTAGGAGACTTTCTGCAGTGAGCTAAAGCTTTCAATTTAAAACATACATCATGTTCAGAAATAAGGAAACACAAACAAGGAAATTGAGAAATACATCAAAAACAGTTCATGGCTGCAGGTCTAATTTGTTTTTTTAGACAGGGTCTCACTCTGCCACCCAGGCTGGAGTGCAGTGGTGCAATCTTGGCTTACTGCAACCTCTGCTTCATGGGTTCAAGCAATTCTCCTGCCTCAGCCTCCCGAGCAGCTGGGACTACAGGCATGCGCCACCATGCCCAGCTAATTTTTGTATTTTTAGTAGAGAAGGGATTTCACCATATTGGCCAGGTTGGTCTCGAACTCCTGACCTCCTGCCGTTGCACTCCAGCCTGGGCAACAAGAGTAAGACTCCATCTCAAAAAAACAAATTAAAAAAAAAAAAAAAAAGCCTCTTCCTTTTGTAAATTTCCCAGTCTCAGATGTCTTTATCAGCAGTGTGAAAATGTACTAATACAGCCTCCCAAAGTCCTGGGTTACCATTGTGAGCCCACCACCTGCCCGGCCACTGCTGAGTAATCTTAATTAGAGAAAATCCATTATAGCCTGTGCTACTCAAATGGAGATGTTTGCTTGAAGGATGGTTACAACTACTGGTGAAATAGACACTGAGAAATAAATAACCTAGGTATTCCAGAATCTTTCCAGAGTTCAACTGAGATTTAATTGTAGAGTAGTGAGAAAAAAGTTTTGAGTTAGCAGCCGTCCATTGAGCTATTTTAGGACCCAGACCAATGAGATCCTTTCTAAGCTGTATACTTGCTGAAACAACTTAAAGTCCAGTTTGGTCTCTTGTCTACCTCCCATTTACAGTTCCCCAAACATCCCTCTGCCCCTGCCTCAGGGGTTCTGCCTGTTGCATTCCTCTGTCTTGGATTAAAATGTAGAGTAGGAGGGTATTCTTTTGAATACACAATGCTAAGAAGAGAGGAGCAAAGGCAAAAATGAGAAAAATAATTTAAAATAGAACAAATTATAAAAGCAGAAAGAGGCCGGGCGCGGTGGCTCAAGCTGTAATCCCAGCACTTTGGGAGGCCGAGAAGGGCGGATCACGAGGTCAGGAGATCGAGACCATCCTGGCTAACATGGTGAAACCCCATCTCTACTAAAAAATACAAAAAACTAGCCGGGCGAGGTGGCGGGCGCCTGTAGTCCCAGCTGCTCGGGAGGCTGAGGCAGGAGAATGGCGTAAACCCGGGAGGCGGAGCTTGCAGTGAGCTGAGATCCGGCCACTGCACTCCAGCCCGGGCGACAGAGCGAGACTCCGTCTCAAAATAAATAAATAAATAAATAAATAAATAAATAAATAAATAAAATAAAAGCAGAAAGAATGATAAATCATTTTCTCAAAATAAAAGCAGAATTGCATGTAGGCCCAGGTCAGGTGCGGACATTCCAGCAGAATGCTATGAGTATGACCAGAGTATTGCAAAAGCTGCAGCTAAAGAGGACAAATCTAGATAAGAATTGGTAGACGGTTTGCTGACTTCCTCTTCTGGTTGGTGAGGGAGGGAGTCCCACGCTAGGGTTATGGGATGGCTGAACACACAACACTCTACACTGGACAGATAAGAGTGACAGCAGTTTAGCTGCATGTACTCACGGCCTGAGGCAGGAGGGCACCACGCACCATGCAGGGTCAGATGGAGATTGCTCTTGGGAGAAGGGTGACTGTGGGAGGCAGGATCTGCTGTAACAAGAGGGTGAGGTGGCTCCTTTGTTCCTGAGGGAGGATGGGATTGGCTTCTTTAAAGAATTTTGTGACTGGGCGTAGTGGCTCGCGCCTGTAATCTCAGCACTTTGGGAGGCTGAGGTGAGCAGATTGCTTCAGGCCAGGAGCTCACAACCAGCCTGGCCAATATAGTGAAACCCCATCTCTACTTAAAATACAAAAAATTAGCCAAGCATGGTGGCGCACGTCTGTAATTGCAGCTACTCAGGAGGCTAAGGCATGAGAATCGCTGGAATCTGGGAGGCAGAGATTGCAGTGAGCCGTGATCACACCACTGCACTCCAGCCTGGGTGACAGAGTGAGACTCTGTCTCAACAAAAAAAAAAAAAAAAAGAAAGAAAGAAAAAAAAGATTTTGTGGGCCTTCAAGAAAGTGAAATCTGTTAGCTTGAGGACCAGGTGGAGTGCAGTTGGCTCAGCTGAGATGGAAACTGACTGAGTGGGAAACAAACACTGTTTTGTTTTTTTGAGATGGAGTCTCGCTCTGGTCACCCAGGCTGGAGTGCAGTGGCAAAATCTTGGCTCACTGCAAGCTCCGCCTCCCGGGTTCAAGTGATTCTCCTGCCTCAGCCTCCCAAGTAACTGGGATTACAGGCATGTGCCACCATGACTGGCTAATTTTGTATTTTTAATAAAGACGGGGTTTCACCATGTTGGTCAGACTGGTCTTGAACTCCCAACCTCAGGTGATCCGCCTGCCTCAGCCTCCCAAAGTGCTGGGATTACAGGCGTGAGCCACTGTGCCCGGCCATTTTGTTTTGTTTTGTTTTTGTTTTTGAGACAGGGTATCAGTCTGTTGCCCAGGCTGAAGTGCAGTGGCATGACCTTCACTCACTGTAGCCTTGACTTCCTGGGCTCTAGTGATCCTCCCACCTCAGCCTCCCGAGTAACTGGGACTATAGGTACACGTCACTACACTTGGGTATCTTTTAAATTTTTTGTAGAGACAGGGTCTCGCTATGTTATTTCCCAGGCTGATCTCAAACACCTGGGCTCAGGTGAGCCTCCCGCTTTGGTCTCCCAAAGTGCTGGGATTACAGTGTAGACTAGTGTGCCTGGCCAGTGATGCTCTTTTAACATGAGTACCCAGTGTTTGGAATCAGCACATGACATCAGTTAGGTTTTGCTGTATAATCAATTAACTTAAAACTTAAAATACACAGCTATTCAATTAGTTCATAGTTCCGAGAGTCAGCAATTTGGGCGAAACTCCACTGGATGATTCTGGTTTGGATAAGATAGGTTCCATCTCAGCTGAGCGTACTCTGCAATAAGCTGGTGGGCTGGCTGGGGCTGGCTGATTCACATCTCTCTTTGGTCTGTCATCCTCTAGTGGATTAGCCTGGATTTACGTACATTGCGGCAGGAGGATTCCAAGAGTATTAAAAAAACAAGCCCTATTGCGTACATGCTTTTAAAAACCTGTGTGCCAGGAAATTACCAAATCTTTCCAATTATAACATTAAAAGACAACCAGTCTCTTCCGCTTAAAACTTGGCTTACGCCTGTAATCCCAGCACTTTGTGGGGCAAAGGCGGGAGAATTACTTGAGGCCTGGGCAACATAGTAAGATCTTCTCTCTACAAAAAAAAAATACAAAAATTAGCCAGGCATGGTAGCATGCCCTGTAGTCCCAACTACTCGAAGGGCTGAGGTGGGAGGATCACCTGAGCCTGGGAGGTCAGGGCTGCAGTGAGCTATGAACAAGCCACTGTGCTCCAGCCTGAGTGACAGTGAGACCCTATCTCTAAAATAAAATAAAAATCAAAATGTAAAAGGAAAAGAAACCTCCCAAATATATTAGCATTTATGCCTTCAGAAAAACAGATTCTATGTGAATATTAATATAATTGCAATATATTATCAAGTAAAGAAACCAATGGGAGGCCGAGCACGGTGGTTCACATCTGTAATCCAGCACTTTGGGAGGCTGAGGCAGATGGATCACCTGAGGTCAGGAGTTTAAGACCAGGCTGCCCAACATGGTGAAACCCCATCTCTATTAAAAATACAAAAATTAGCTTAGTGTGGTGGCAGGAGCCTGTAATCCCAGCTACTCAGGAGGCTGAAGCAAGAGAATCACCGGAACCCAGGACGCAGAGGTGCCATGAGCCGAGATTGCACCCCTGCACTCCAGCCTGGGTGAGAGAGCGAGACTCCATCTCAAAAGAAAGAAACCAATGAGAAAAGCAGTCTTTAGGGTTTGAGATTCTATTTTATAGCTAGCCAGGTGGAGGTTTGGAGGGGAGATTGGGCTTGCATAAGAGGAAGTTAGTGGTCAGACCATGCAGGGTGAAGTTAGAGTTCGGAACTTATCCAATAGCAGAAAGAGCCATTAAAGGCCCTAAAGCAATGTGGTGAAAAGATCAGATTATATTTTATTTATTTATTTATTTTTTTGAGACAGAGTCAACAGAGGAAGACTTCATCTCAGAAAAAAAAAAAAAAAGTCCAACTTTGAATGTATTGTTTGCAGAGGATGAAGTGGCAAAAGAGACAAATAAGGATATCCAGAGAAATAGGAGGAAAAGTGAGTTCAGGCTATTATTATTATTATTATTTTCTGAGATGGAGTCTCACTGTGTCGCCCAGGCTGAAGTGCAGTGGCGTGATCTCGGCTCACTGCAACCTCCACCCACCGGGTTCAAGGGATTCTCCCACCTCAGTCTACCCAGTAGCTGGGACTACAGGCACACACCACCACGCCCAGCTCATTTTTGTATCTTTAGTAGAGATGAGGTTTTGCCATGTTGGCCAGGCTGGTCTCGAACTCCTGACCTCAGGTGATCTGCCCACTTCGGCCTCCCAAAGTGCTGGAATTACAGGCGTGAGCTACCATGCCTGGCCCATTCAGGCTACTATAAGAGAAAACTATAAACTGGGTGGCCAATATCAGCTGCAATTCCTTTCTCACAGTTTTGGAGGCTGGAAAATTCAAGATCAGGGCACCGGCAGATTTGGTGTCTGGCGAAGGCCCACTTTCTGGTTTATGTATGGCTTCTTCTTGCTGTGTCCTCACATGGTGGAAGGGATGAGCTAGCTTTCTGGGGTCTTTTATTATAAGGGCACTAATTTCACTCATTTGGTTGAACCCTCATGACCTAATCACCTCCCAAAGGCCCCACCTGCAATGCTATCACCTTGAAGGTTAGGATTTCAACAGACGGATTTTGGGGAGACACAAACATTCAGACCATAACACCAAGTGTCAAGAAAGCCAAGAGCAAAACTGAAGTCTTACACTGATAAAAATATCAAATATGGTAATATTTTTCAGCACGTAAATTTTGCTTTTCACTTCTATGGTTGCATTAAATAAATCAGCATGTTGTTGTGTTCATAAACAGCACCAGAATATACACAGCTTTGTACTCAAAAACATTCATGTAGGTAGAAGTACACTATTCAAGAGGTTTTTCTGGGAGACCAGCCTGGCCAACATGACAAAACCTTGTCTCTACTAAATATACAAAAATTAGCCAGGTGTGGTCGTGGGCACCTGTAATCCCAGCTACTCGAAAGGCTGAAGCATGAGAATTGACCCCAGGAGGTGGAAGTTGCAGTGAGCCAAGATTGTGCCTGGGCGACAGAGTGAGACTGTCTGAAAAAATAAAATAAAATTTTAAAAAAAGGTTTTTCTGGGAGATAATTGGAACCACACAAAAGATAAACAAAGATCAACTTCACCTGTTTCAGTCTTCCGGAAGAATTCTCTCTCTTTTTTTTTTTAGACGAAGTCTCGGTCTGTCATCCAGCCTGGAGTGCAATGGCACGATCTCAACTCACTGCAACCTCTGTCTCCTGGGTTCAAGCGATTCTTCTGCCTCAGGCTCCCGAGTAGCTGGGATTACAGGCACCTGCCACATGCCCCCTGAAGAATTCTCTCTCTGGGAGACACAGGCATATCCTAAATACTGGGTACATTAGACTGCCTACATGTTCACTGTTTCCATTGTATGTGCATGGTTAACGTTGACTGAGATATGACTAAATAGGATGCTGTAATCTGACTTTTAAAAAAAGCCAAATTAATGTCCCAAGAGCTCCTTGGAAAAGTTAATCAACTCCTGCCTCCCTGCATCTAAGAGTTAAGTGGTTTGTTTGTGTGTTTGTCAGAGATAGGTTCCCAGCCTAGAGTGCAGTGGTATGATCACAGCTCACCGCAGCCTTGAATTCCTGGGCTCAAGGGATCCTCCCACCTCAGCTTCCCAAGTAGCTGGGACTACAGGTATGGACACCATGCCCAGCTAATTTTTTTTTTTTTTTTTTTTTTTAGATAGAGTCTCACTTTTGTTGCCCAGGCTGGAGTGCAGTGGCATGATCTCGGCTCACTGCAACCTCCACCTCCCAGGTTCAAGCGATTCTCCAGCCTCAGCCTACCCAGTAGCTGGGATTACAGTCTCTCACCACCACGCCCAGCTAAATTTTGTATTTTTAGTAGAGATAGGGTTTCACCATGTTGGCCAGGCAGCTCTCAAACTCCTGACCTCAGGTGATCCGCCCACCTCGGCCTCCTAAAGTGCTGGGATTACAGGCACGAGCCACTGCGCCCCACCCCGGCTAATATTTTAAAAGTTTTTGGTAGATCCGCTGGGTGCAGTGGCTCACGCCTGTAATCCCAACACTTTGGGAGGCCAAGGGAGTCAGATTGCTTGAGGCTTGGAGTTCAAGAACAGCCTGGGCAACAAGGCAAAATCCTAACTCTACAAAAAGTACAAAAATTAACCGGATGTGGTGGTGTGCGCGCCTATAGTTTCAGCTACTCAGGAGGCGTAGGTGGGAGGATTGCTTAAGGCCAGTAGGCAGAGCTCACAGTGAGCCGAGAGCCTGCCACTGCACTCCAGCCTAGAGGACAGAGACAGACCCTGTCTCAAAAAAAAAAAAAAATAGTTTTTTGCAGAGACAGGGCTCTCACTATGTTGTCCATGCAGGTATCAAACTCTTGGTCTCAAGTGATCCTCCTGCTTCCCAAACCACTGGGATTACAGGTGTGACCCATCACTCCCAGCCTGGGTTAAGTGTTTTAATTACTCTATTATTTCTCACCTCCAGTGGAATTCCCCATTAAGTTCATTGTTGCTCTCACAAGGAGTGTATTTAGGCCGGGCATGGTGGCTCACGCCTATAATACCAGCACTTTGGGAAGCCGAGGCGGGCAGATCACAAGGTCAAGAGATCGAGACCATCCTGGCTAACACAGTGAAACCCCGTCTCTACTAAAAATAGGAAAAAAAATTAGCCGGGTCTGGTGGTGGGCGCCTGTAGTCCCAGCTACTCGGGAGGCTGAGCCAGGATAATGGCGTGAACCCAGGAGGTGGAGCTTGCAGTGAGCTGAGATGGCACCACTGCACTCCAGCCTGGGCGACATACTTTGTCTCAAAAAAAAGAGAAAGAGAGAGAGAAAGAGAGTGAGAGAGAGAGAGAATGCATCAGGAAGACTGAAACACGTGAAGTTGATCTTTGTTTTTCTTTCGTGTGGTTCCAATTATCTTGGGGGAAAAAAAAAGGAGTGTATTTAATTGAAAGACAATTAACCCTGGAGTGTTGCTATTTGAACATAATGCTATTCTTTTTCTTCTTCTTTTTTTTTTTTTTTTGAGATGGAGTCTCACTCTTGTTGCCCAGGCTGGAGTGCAATGGCACGATCCTGGCTCACCACAACCTCTGCCTCCCAGGTTCAAGCGATTCTCCTGCCTCAGCCTCCCGAGTAGCTGGGATTATAGGGATGCGCCACCACATATATATTTTTTAATTTTAGTAGAGACGGCTAATTTTTTTGTATTTTAGTAGAGACGGGGTTTCTCTATGTTGGTCAGGCTGGTCTCGAACTTCTGACCTCAGGTGATCCACCCGCCTCAGCCTCCCAAAGTGCTGGGATTACAGGCGTGAGCCACTGCGCCCGGCCTCTTCTTCTTCTTTTTATTTTTTATTTTTTAATAGTTGCTGCTGCATCTTCCTACTCAGAATTACTTAAAATGGCATCAGTGACTTAACCATCAATCTTGACAAAATGATTCTTTCAACCTGAATGACTGATGCAAGAAGGGAAAGATGATTGCAGAAGAGACAAAAGATAAGATTACTATAGAAGTCTCAGATAAAGATATTTTTATCTGGGAGGAAACATGACTGATAGACTGAATTCTGAGCTTTCTCTACCTGGGCCAAAAAACTTAGATTTGATCCCTCTCTTTGGGTGTACTTTTTTTTTTTTTTTTTTGAGATGAAATCTCACTCTGCCACCCACGCTGGAGTGCAGTGGCGCGATCTCAGCTCAAATAATAATAATAATAATAATAATAATAATAATAATAATAATAATTGGATGCTGGTGCTTTTCACCTGCCCATAATATGATTTGAGCCATGTCAGCTATCTTTTTCCTATTGGACTAACTTTACTCCCTTACTGGTTCTTTCTTTCTTTTTATTTTTTTTTTTGAGACGGAGTCTTGCTCTGTTGACAGGCTAGAGGGCAGTGGCACAATCTCAGCTCACTGCAACCTCCGCCTACAGGTTCAAGCGATTCTCCTGCCTCAGTCTCCTAAGTAGCTGGGACTACAGGCGTGCGTCACCACGCCCAGCTAATTTTTGTATTTTTAGTAGAGACGGGGTTTCACCATGTTGGCCTGGATGGTCTCGATCTCTTGACCTTGTGATCCTACTGCCTCAGCCTCCCAAAGTGCTTAGACTACAGGCGTGAGCCACTGCGCCTGGCAGTTCTTTTTTTTTTTTTTTTTTGAGACGGAGTCTCGCTCTGTCGCCCAGGCTGGAGTGCAGTGGCCGGATCTCAGCTCACTGCAAGCTCCGCCTCCCGGGTTCACGCCATTCTCCTGCCTCAGCCTCCCGAGTAGCTGGGACTACAGGCGCCCACCACGTCGCCTGGCTAGTTTTTTGTATTTTTTTGGTAGAGATGGGGTTTCACTGTGTTAGCCAGCATGGTCTCGATCTCCTGACCTCGTGATCCGCCCGTCTCGGCCTCCCAAAGTGCTGGGATTACAGGCTTGAGCCACTGCCCCCGGCACCTGGCAGTTCTTTATCACTTTTAGCATCTGTTTCATTTTTAAAATCTGGTTGATTTTTAAAATGCTACTACTAAATTTTGGCTTTCCCTAAAAAAAAGCACCAGGGTTCATGGACTGCACATATTTTTTAGAATTTTTAAATCAATGAGGAAATGAAAACCAACCTCAAAAATGAGAAGCAGAAACTTCCAGTTTGTGTTGTGGCTTAAATAGCTTGTGGCAGACCAATTGTTTGCTGAGACCAACCAGGAAAGCTGGATCAATACAAAAACACTATTAGAAAGCATCAGAAGGCTTCCACAGAACAAGGAATTTCAGGAGCCAAGACCCTAGAGAGAGAGAAAGCTGGATGTGGCATCTGCTGGCTCTTCAGCAGTGACTGAAGGACTGAGTGTGCAGATGATGACAACTGGGAGGCTGGTAACTCAATAATAAAACTTTAGACAAGCACTCCTCTATGAATAATGAAGAGCTGAGAATGGACTTTTTTTTTTTTTGGAGGCAGGGTCTCATTCTATTGCCCAGTCTGCAGTGCAGTGGCCCAAGCTTGGCTCACTGCAACCTCCGCCTCCTGGGCTCAAGCTGTCCTCCCACCTCATCCTCCCAAGTAGTTGGGACTACAGGCACATACCACCATGCCCAGTTAAGTTTTGCATTTTTAGTAGAGATGGGGTTTCACCAGGTTGCCCAAGGTGGTTTCGAACTCCTGGGTTCAAGTGATCCACCCACCTTGCCCTCCCAAAGTGCTGAGATTACAGACATGCATCACTGTGCCTGGCCCAACAACAGACTATTAATTCATAAAGAATGAAATCCAGTTTGTTTTATTTTTATGTATTTATTTATTTATTTATTTTTTAGGACAGAGTCTCCCTCCGTTGCCCAGGTTAGAGTGCAGTGACCTGATTTCAGGTCACTGAAACCTCTGCCTCCCGGGTTCAAGCGATTCTCCTCCATCAGCCTTATGAGTAGCTGGGACTGTAGGTGCCCACCACCAGTCCTGGCCAATTTTTGTGTTTTTAGTAGAGACGAGGTTTTACCGCGTTGGCCAGTCTGGTCTCAAACTCCTGACCTCAGGCGATCTGCTGGCCTTAGGCCTCCCAAAGTGCTGGGATTACAGGCATGAAACACCACGCCCGGCTATTTTTTTTTTTTTTTGAGATGAAGTCTTGTCTGGCTCTGTCACCCAGGCTGGAGTGCAGTGGTGCATTTCTTTTTTTTTTTTTTTTTTGAGACGGAGTCTCGCTCTGCCGCCCAGGCTGGAGTGCAGTGGTGCATTTCAACTGATTGCAGCCTCCACCTCCCAGGTTCAAGCAATTCTTGTGCCCCAGCCTCCCAAGTAGCTCTGATTACAGGCATGAGCCACTGCCCAGCTAATTTTTGTATTTTTAGTAGAGACAGAATTTTGCTATGTTGCCCAGACTGGTCTCAAACTCCTGGACTCTAGGGATCCACGCGCCTCAGCCTTCCAAAGTGCTGGGATTATAGACGTTAGCCGCTGAGCCTGGCCTAAAATTTTGAAATTAGATTTGAAGAAACTCAATGCCTGATTGAATCAAAGTAAAATCTACCTTAACTTCATCTGCCAAGCGAAAGTAAATTGTCGGCTGGTCTCAGTGGTTCACACCTGTAATTTCAGCACTTTGGGAGGCAGAGGCAGGTGGATCACCTGCGGTCAGGAGTTTGAGACCAGCCTGGCCAGCATGGTGAAACCTTGTCTCTACTAAAAGTACAAAAATTAGCCAGGTGTGGTGGTGCGTGCCTATAGACTCAGCTGCTCAGGGAGGCTAAGGCAGGAGAATTGCTTGAATCCGGGAGGCAGAGGTTGCAGTGAGCCGAGATCGTGCCACTGCACTCCAGCCTGGGTGACAGCGACACTATATATCCAAAAAAAAAAAAAAAAAGTAAATTGTCTCTGGGAAAAAAGAAGATTGGCCGGGTACGGTGGCTCATGCCTGTAATCCCAGCACTTTGGGAGGTTGAGGCGGGTGGACAACATGGTGAAACCCCATCTCTACTAAAAATACAAAAATTAGCTGGGCGTGGTGGTAGGCACCTGTAATCCCAGCTACTCGGGAGGCTGAGGCAGGAGAATCACTTGAACCTAGGAGGCAGAGGTTGCAGTGAGCCAAGATCGCGCCATTGCACCCCAGCCTGGGTGACAAGAGGGAAACTCCATCTCAAAAAAAAAAAAAAAAAAAACCGGAAGATTATCCAGCACCTCATTTTTACAACTGTAGACACTGCATCTATGATTTTTTAAAATAATGTTAGGCCAGGCGCGCTGGCTCAAGCCTGTAATCTCAGCACTTTGGGAGGCCGAGACGGGCGGATCACGAGGTCAGGAGATCAAGACCATCCTGGCTAATACGGTGAAACCCCGTCTCTACTAAAAAATACAAAAAACTAGCCGGGCAAGGTGGTGGGCGCCTGTAGTCCCAGCTACTCGGGAGGCTGAGGCAGGAGAATGGCGTAAACCTGGGAGGCGGAGCTTGCAGTGAGTCAAGATCACGCCACTGCACTCTAGCCTGGGTGACAGAGCGAGACTCCATCTCAAACAAACAAACAAACAAACAAAAAAACAGGCAAGATGGCATGTACCTGCAGTCCCAGCTACTGGAGAGTCTGGGACAAGAGAATTGCTTGAGCCCAGGAGTTTGAGGCTATAGTGAGCTGTGATGGTGTCACTGCACTCCAGCCTGGGCAACAGAGCAAGACTCCATCTCTAAAATAAATAAATAAAATGAAACAATATTGGCCGGGCGCGGTGGCTCAAGCCTGTAATCCCAGCACTTTGGGAGGCCGAGGTGGGCGGATCACGAGGTCAGGAGATCGAGACCATCCTGGCTAACACGGTGAAACACCGTCTCTACTAAAAAATACAAAAAACTAGCCGGGCGCGGTGGCGGGCGCCTGTAGTCCCAGCTACTCCGGAGGCTGAGGCAGGAGAATGGCGTGAACCCGGGAGGCGGAGCTTGCAGTGAGCTGAGATCCGGCCACTGCACTCCAGCCTGGGCGGCAGAGCGAGACTCCGTCTCAAAAAAAAAAAAAAAAAAAAAAGAAACAATATTTTCTCTTAACTTTAGAAACATTACATTTTCACCATGGAGAATGTAAATAATACAAAAAGTGAAAAGAAAAAATGAAAAACCACCTGCAATTCAATTACGTAGAACCATCCTGAACATCTTGTTTTTCCTTTTAGTCTTCTTAGCAATAAACATGTGATATAAGGTTTATATTACCATATACCTTTTTTTTTTTTTTTTTTTTTTTTTGAGACGGAATCTCGCTCTGTCGCCCAGGCTGGAGTGCAGTGGCCGGATCTCAGCTAACTGCAAGCTCCGCCTCCCAGGTTCACGCCATTCTCCTGCCTCAGCCTCCCGAGCAGCTGGGACTACAGGGGCCCGCCACCTGGCCCAGCTAGTTTCTTTGTATTTTTTAGTAGAGACGGGGTTTCACCGGGTTAGCCAGGATGGTCTCGATCTCCTGACGTCGTGATCCGCCCACCTCGGCCTCCCAAAGTGCTGGGATTACAGGCTTGAGCCACCGCGCCCGGCCTTACCATATACCTTTTTACAGGCATCAAGACAGGCATGGAATTAAAAATGAGATTGCCTCAGGCACATCTGTAGGAGTGGAGTCTTGACCTGAGCATTCCATTTGTGGCTGAGACAGAAATGAAAGATTCAGTGCTGCCCCAGCAGGTGAGTCTCAGGGTCTAAAGGAGCGCCTTTCAACCGAGGACTTTTATCAAGGAACAATTCGCAATTCCAGCACAGGAGTATTTTTTGAAAGCCTATCTCCCTCTTCCTTCTTTCTTTTCTTTCTTTCTTCTTCTTTTTTTTTTTTTTTTGGGTTAGTTTCAGATATTAGGTTACTCTCTATGTGAAAGTTTACATCTTTAGTAAAAACAATATTTTAAAATGCTTTGATATAAAAATACTGGGAGGCTGGGCACCGTGGTTCACACCTGTATTCCCAGCGCTTGGGGAAGCCAAGGCCGGCGGATTGCCTGAGGTCAGGAGTTTGAGACCAGCCTGACCAACATGGTGAAACCCATCTCTACTAAAAATACAAAAATTGGCCGGGCGCGGTGGCTCAAGCCTGTAATCCCAGCACTTTGGGAGGCCGAGACGGGCGGATCACGAGGTCAGGAGATCGAGACCATCCTGGCTAACACGGTGAAACCCCGTCTCTACTAAAAAATACAAAAAACTAGCCGGGCGCGGTGGCGGGCGCCTGCAGTCCCAGCTACTCGGGAGGCTGAGGCCGGAGAATGGCGTGAACCCGGGAGGCGGAGCTTGCAGTGAGCTGAGATCCAGCCACTGCACTCCAGCCTGGGCGACAGAGCGAGACTCCGTCTCAAAAAAAAAAAAAAAAAAAAAAAAAAAAAAAAAAAAAAAAAAAAAAAAAAAAAAAAAATACAAAAATTAGCTGGCATGCTGGGGGGCGCCTGTAATCCCAGCTACCTGGGAGGCTGAGACAAGAGAATCGCTTGAACCCAGGAGGTGGAGGTTGCAGTGGGCCGAGACCACGCCACTGCATTCCAGCCTGGGCAACAAGAACAAAACTCTGTAACCAAAAACAAAAAGAAAAACAAAAAACTGGGAATGCCTCTCTGCAAAATGGATCTCTGGAAATGTATATTTCATATTTAGAAACTGCCAGCATTTGGAACACCAGGACATTTTCTCAAGCACATGTGAAAATGCATTGTCAGCCGGGCACAGTGGCTCACGCCTGTAATCCCAGCCCTGTGGGAGGGCGAGGCAGGCAGATCACAAGGTCAGGAGTTGTGACCAGTTGACCAGCTTGGCCAACATGGTGAAACCCCGTCTCCACTAAAAACACAAAAATAAGCCGGGCATGGTGGCATGTGCCTGTAATCCCAGCTACTCAGGAGGCTGAGGCAGGAGAATGGCTTGAACCAGGAGGCAGAGGTTGCAGTAGGCCAAGATCGCCCCACTGCACTCCAGCCTGGGCGACAAGAGCGAGACTCTGTCTCAAAAAAAAAAAAAAATGCTTTGCTGGGTTTCCCCACTCAGTCTATTACCATTAGGTCATTTGCTTTTTGTCCAGTCACATTTCTACACAGCTGTCCATTCTTCAGAGAAGCTAAGCATAAAAATAGACACTTTTTTCCTGAGTCTTTCGATCTTCAACTCTGAAGCCTCCTTTGTCAAATAAAACTTTGACTAGATAAATTTGTTATGCTTTTCTCTTGTTAATCTGCCTTTTGTTATTGTAGTGTCCACCTGACTCTTACTATCAGGAGGAAAGGGATCACACCCTCTCCGCCCCTACACAGACATGCAAATTTTTGAGCCCCGCGTGTGAATTACTGAATCAGAAATTCTGGGGTGGGACCCAGGAACCTGATTTCAACAAACCTTCCTGGGGATTATTATGCATGCTAAAGTCTGAGAGCCCCTGGCAGGGAGGGGGAAGGGGAAAGGCGGATAGAATGCTTTCCAGAGGATGTAGGGTTTTGCCATTTCAATAATTGTTTATGGTTGTCCCTCTCCAATAGAATAGCTATAAGGAGCATTCCTAAGAAGAAAAATGTACTAGAAAATCACTGTGCCACCTCCTTTTTGTGTCTACCCCTTAATCAGGTCATTGTTAAGCAGATTTGTCAAATTATTCAAAGCAGGTTTGAATAAATGTGTTGTAGAGAGACTTCAGGGCGTTTATTTATCTTCATTTTGGCAGGATTTGCCCTGTGGCCGGAAAGATTCAGATGCGCCTTCTTTCTTTCTTTCTTTTTTTAGAAGGAGTCTGGCTCTGTCGCCCAGGCTGGAATGCAGTGGCGTATCTTGGCTGATTGCAAACTCCGCCTCCCGTGTTCAAGCATTTCTCCTGGCCCAGCCTCCCTAGTACCTGAGATTACAGGTGCACGCCACAACACACAATGCTCGGCTAATTTTTGTATTTTTCGTAGAGACAGGGTTTCACCATGTTGGCCAGGCTGGTCTTGAACTCCTGACCTCAGGTGATCCGCCCACCTCAGCCTCCCAAAGTGCTGTGATTACAGGCGTGAGCCACTGCGCCCGGCCCCCACATGCGCCTTCTTTCATCACTTGCTTGTACTGTTGTTCTTTTTCACTTTGGAAATGTAAAGCCCTTCTATTAAGTATAGATGGTTATTATTCTCAAACAGCTAGGTAGATCAGAACAGAAATACCACACATGATTCTCAAATCCTCCAGGACAATCCTTTTCATTTCCCTGGATGACATCTTTTCTTACTTTTGAGATTTGTAATCAGACAGCCTTTCTTCCTCTCCAGGCTCTGCCACTTAACTAAGCTGTGATCTACAAGTTACTGCCTTGCTCTGAACTTCAGCTTTGCAGTTGGTTCCATAGCTCAGAGGTTAGGGCACTGGTCTTGTAAACCTCAGCTTCCATTTATAAAATGAGGACTTGAATAATTTCTATCTCATAGGATTAGTTTAAGCGTTAGATAATATTTATTTATTTATTTATTTATTTTTGAGACAGAGTTTCACTCTTGTTGCCCAGGCTGGAGTGCAATGGTGCAATCTCGGCTCACTGCAACCCCACCTCCCGGGTTCAAGTGATTCTCCTGCCTCCCACTCCCAAGTAGCTGGGATTACAGGCATTCGCCACTATGCCCAGTATTTTTAGTAGAGATGGGGTTTCACCATGTTGGTCAGGCTGGTCTCGAACTCCTGACCTCAGATGATCTGCCGGCCTCGGCTTCCCAGAGTGGATTACAGGTGTGAGGCATCGTGCCTGGCCGACAGGGTCTGATTTCTAGAAAATCCAGATCCTGAACACACACTGACACCCACCCCCTACCTCACATACACACACAAACTAAGGTCCCTTGCAATCTCAATCACTATCCCTGCAAAAGTCAAACTCACAAGAATGAAAGCTACACTCCATTTTCTCCATTCGTTTGTATGGTTGGTTCTGCACAGACAGATGAAACCACTTCACCCTGTAGAACTGATCTATTTTCAGTGCATTTTATTTACCTGCATCCTAAGGACCACCTTCTTCACGGGATGAGTCACCTCTGGGTCAGGTCCTTCTTCTGTTTGAGATTTGAAACCAAATAGCTTTGTTCCTTTTTAGTTTGTGCCACTTTCTAAGCTGTGTACCTAAGGCATGTCACTTACCCTCTCAAAGTGTCAGCTGGTTTATGCATAAAATGGGGGAATACGTGATGTAGCTATCATCATAGGCCCGAAATGTCCATTTCAGTTCTTACTAGTCTAAGCCTTCTCTAGCCTCTGCTCCATACTCTCTGCCAAGGGTTAAATCTCTATTTTCATAAGATACATCTGCTAGGGAATAAAATAGCCATCAGAGCCTAACTTCTTTTGGATAAGGTGGACTTGGAAGGGTTAGAACAGGAGCAGATTATTCTCTGTCGATAACTGTCCCTTTAACCTGTTCTGTTGACTTGCTTTGCCCTGACCCCAGAGGAAATCTCAAGCAGATCCCAGAGCCTTTCCAGTCTCTCTTGCTTACGAACAAATAATTACCTTTTATTTAGGTATTTAAAAATCCATTCTCGGACGGGCACAGTGGCTCATGCCTGTAATCCCAGCACTTTGGGAGGCCAAGGCAGGAGGATCTCTCTCTCTTTTTTTGAGAGGGGGTGGAGTTTCCCTTTTGTTGCCCAGGCTGGTGTGCAATGGCACGATCTCTGCTCACTGCAACCTCTGCCTCCCAGGTTCAAGCCATTCTCCTGCCTCAGTCTCCCAAGTAGCTGGGATTACAGGCGTGAGTCACCAAGCCCGGCCTTCTCTGTTGCTTTTTTTTTTTTCTTGAGATGGAGTCTCACTCTGTCGCCCAGGCTGGAGTGCAGTGGCGTGATCTTCGCTCATTGCAAACTCTGCCTCCTGGGTTCACGCCATTCTCTTGCCTCAGCCTCCCGAGTAGCTGGGACTACAGGCGCCCGCCACCACGCCCGGCTATTTTTTTTTTGTATTTTTAGTAGAGATGGGGTTTCACCATGTTGGCCAGGCTGGTCTCAAACTCCTGATCTCAAGTGATCCACCCACCTCAGCCTCCCAAAGTGTTGAGATTACAGGTGTGAGCCACCGAGCCCAGACTTGTCTGTTGCTTTTTTTTTTTTTTGAGACAGAATCTTGCCCTGTCACCCAGGCTGGAGTGCAGTGGTGCAATCTCGGCCACTGAAGGCTCCGCCTCCCAGGTTCATGCCATTCTCCTGCCTCAGCCTCCCAAGTAGCTGGGACTACAGGCACCCGCCATCACGCCCGGCTAATTTTTTTGTATTTTTTAGTAGAGACGGGGTTTCACTGTGTTAGCCAGGATGGTCTTGATCTCCTGACCTCGTGATCTGCCTGCCTCGGCCTCCCAAAGTGCTGGGATTACAGGTGTGAGCCACCGTGCCCAGCCGTCCGTGTTCCTTTCAAGAGGAGCTGCTAGGATGCAAGACCTGTAAGGCCATAGGCAGCAATTCTAATGTTCCCAGGACAGCTCAAAAGCAACCCCTACCGAATGTTTACTCCCCTAGTTTACCTGCATCTGAGCGGACTACCAGCAAAACCATGACCAACAGAGACCTCCTGTCCACATTCAGCCACCGTGGACAGCTCCTGACAGCCTCTCACCTTTGGACACTGTCATGCTTGAGTCAGGTGTCAGATCCTAGGTATCCCTAAACACAAAAGTCAAACTTTGAGTGATTTTTATTTTGTTTTTTTATTTATTTGTTTATTTATTTATTTATTTTTGAGACAGAGGCTTGCTCTGTCACCCAGGCTGGAGTGCTGTGGCGTGATCTCAGCTCACTGCAACCTTTGCCTCCTAGGTTCAAGTAATTCTCCTGCCTCAGCCTCCTGAGTAGCTGGGATTACAGGGGTGTGCCACCACGCCCGGCTAATTTTTGTATTTTTAATAGAGATGGGGTTCCACCATGTTGGCCAGGCTGGTCTCCAACTCCAGACCTCAAGTGATCCGCTTGCCTCAGCCTCCCAAAGTGCTGGGATTATAGGTATGAGCCACCGCACTCAGTCTTCAGTGATTCTTTTTTTTTTTTTTTTGAGACAGAGTCTCGCTCAGTCACCCAGGCTGGAGTGCAGTGGCGTGATCTCGGCTCACTGCAAGCTCCGCCTCCCGGGTTCACGCCATTCTCCCGCCTCAGCCTCCCAAGTAGCTGAGACTACAGGCGCCCGCCACCACGCCCGGCTAGTTTTTTGTATTTTTAGTAGAGACGGGGTTTCACCATGTTAGCCAGGATGGTCTCGATCTCCTGACCTCGTGATCCACCCGCCTCGGCCTCCCAAAGTGCTGGGATTACAGGCTTGAGCCACCGCGCCCGGCCTTCAGTGATTCTTTAAAATTCTCTTCTCTTAGCTGAGATTAACAAAATGGCAACCCCTTCTTCTACCAGAGTGTGAGGCTGGTTGTGTGACCACATAAGAGCATAGTCGGAGGCCGGGCATGATGGTTCATGCCTATAATCCCAATACTTTGGGAGGCCAAGGCAGGCAGATCGCTTGAGCTCAGGAGTTCCAAACCAGCCTGGCCAACATGGAGAAACCCCATCTCTCCTAAAAATACCAAAATTAGCTGGGTGTAGTGGCACTTGCTTGTAATGCCAGCTACTTGGAGGCTGAGGTAGGAGAATCACTTGAAACTGGGAGGCGGAGGTTGCAGTGAGCCGAGATTGTGCCACTGCATTCCAGCCTGGGTGACAGTCGAGATTCTGTCTCAAAAATAATAATAAATAAATAATAATAAATGTATTTAAAATAGGCTGTGCATGGTGGCTCACGCCTGTAATCCCACCACTTTGAAAGGTTGAGGGCCGGGCGTGGTGGCTCATGCCTATAATCCCAGCACCTTGGGAGGCCAAGGCAGGCAGATCATGAGGTCAGGAGATCAAGACCATCCTGGCTAACAAGGTGAAACCCCATCCCTACTAAAAATACAAAAAGAAATTAGCAAGGCGTGGTGGCGGGCACCTGTAGTCCCAGCTACTCAGGAGGCTGAGGCAGGAGAATGGCATGAACCCAGGAGGCGGAGCTTGCAGTGAGCCGAGATCATGCCACTGCACTCCAGCCTGGGTGACAGAGGGAGACTCCATCTCAAAAAAAAACCCAAAAAACGCCGGGTGCGGTGGCTCACGCCTGTAATCCCAGCACTTTGGGAGGCCAAGACGGGCGGATCACGAGGTCAGGAGATCGAGACCATCCTGGCTAACACGGTGAAACCCTGTCTCTACTAAAAAAAATACAAAAAACTAGCCGGGCGAGGTGGCGGGCACCTGTAGTCCCAGCTACTCGGGAGGCTGAGGCAGGAGAATGGCGTGAACCTGGAAGGCGGAGCTTGCAGTGAGCTGAGATCCAGCCACTGCACTCCAGCCTGGGCAACAGAGCAAGACTCTGTCTCAAAAAAAAAAAAAAAAACAAAACCCAAAAAACAAAAACAAAAGAAAAAAGAGGTCGAGGTGGGTGGATCACAATGTCAGGAGTTCGAGACTAGCCTGACCAGCACAGTGAAAACCCCATCTCTACTAAAAATACAAAAATTAGCCAGGCATAGTGGCGCACACCTGTAATCCCAGCTACTCAGGAGGCTGAGGCAGGAGAATCCCTTGAACCTGGGAGGCGGAGGTTGCAGGGAGCCGAGATCGCGACATTGCACTTCAGCTTGCACAACAAGAGCGAAACTCTGTCTCAAAAAAAAAACACAAAGGGTTGTCCTTTACTCCTATTATGTTCCCTTCCCAGAAATAATTGCTGTTGTCATCTCCTTGCAATATCTTTTCAGTATTCTACTTACTCACTCATTCAACAAATGTTGAGCACCAACTATGTGTTCTTGTTACTGAGCATGGAGAACCAAATAAAACTAAAAGCTCTGCATTCAACAAGCTCATCTTTCTTCTTCTTCTTCTTTTTTTTTTTTTGAGATGGAGTCTTGCTCTGTCACCAGGCTGGAGTTCAGTGACGCGATCTCGGCTCACTGCAACCTCCGCCTCCAGGGTTCAAGCAATTCTCCTGCCTCAGCCTCCCAAGCAGCTAAGACTACCAGTGCATGCCACTACACCCGGCTCATTTTTTGTATTTTTTAGTAGAGACGGGGTTTCACCATGTTTGCCAGGATGGTCTCAAACTCCAGACCTTGTGATCCGCCCACCTTGACCTCCCAAAGTGCTGGAATTACAGGCATGAGCTACCGTGTCCGGCCAACAAGCTCATCTGCTCATCTTTGTAGAGAGGCAAACAGAAGAAAAAACAAGTAACATATGGTATGGAAGATGGTGTGAGTAATATAGAGAAAAACTAATCAGAGAATGGGAACAAGGAGTGTGGGAGAAAGGGTGCTTGCTTTCTGAATACAGAATTCTACGAAGGCCTTGAGGATGAATAGCCTTGAAGAGTAACCTGAAGAAGGGAAGGGATAAAATGATTTTATTTGGAGGAAGAGTTTTTTTGGCAGAGCAAATAGCAAATGCAAAGGCTTAAGCTGGGACCAGACTTGGCTTGTTTACTGAAAAGCTAGGGGATGCGGCACTGTTGAATGAAGGGAAGCACTGGTAGAAGTCAGAAAGGTGGCAAGGGTGCTGGGCACAGTGGCTCACACCTGTAATCCCAACATTTTGGGAGGCTGAGGCAGGCAATCATCTGAGGTCGGGAGTTCGAGACCAGCCTGGCCAACATGGAGAGACCCCCCCCCATCTCTAGTAAAAATACAAAATTAGACAGGTGTGATGGCCCATGCCTGTAATCCCAGCTACTCTGGAGGATGAGGCAGGAGAATTGCTTGAACCTGGGAAGTGGAGGCTATGGTGGGCTGGGATCGTGCCATTGTACTCCAGCCCGGGCAACATGAGTGAAACCCCGTCTCAAAAAAAAAAAAAAAAAAAAAAAAAAAAACAGGTGGCAGGGGACCAAATCCTACAGGACATTTTAAACCCTTATGAGGTCCTCAGCTTTTCCGTTGAGGGAGGAAGCCATTCAGATTTCCAGCCAGAGAATGCTATGATCTGATGATCTGATTTGCGCTTTTTCCTTTTTTTTTTTTTTTTTTTTTTTTACATAGAGTCTCTCTCTGTCGCCAGGCTGCAGTGCAGTGGCAGTGGCGTAATCTCAACTCACTGCAACTTCTGCCTGCGGGTTTAAACGATTCTCTTGCCTCAGCCTCCCTAGTAGCTGGGACTACAGGCACATGCCACCATGCTCAGCTAATTTTTGTATTTTTAGTACAGACGGGGTTTCACCATGTTGGCCTGAATGGTCTCAATCTCCTGACCTCGTGATCTGCCCACCTTGGCCTCCCAAAGTGCTGGGATTACAGGCATGAGCCACCGGACCCAGCCTACATTTTTTTCTTTTTTATTTGGAGACAGAGTCTCACTATTGCCCAAGCTGGTGTGCAGTGACATAATGTCAGCTCACAGCTCACTGCAACCTCTGCCACCGGGTTGAAGTGATTCTCATGCCTCAGCCTCCCAAGGAGCTGGGACTACAGGCTCACACCACCACGCCCAGCTAATTTCTGTATTTTTAGTATAGATGGGGTTTCACCATGTTGGTCAGGCTGGTCTCGAACTTCTGACCTCAGGTGATCTGCCCGCCTCAGACTTCCAAAGTGGTCAGATTTCAGATTACAGGCATGAGCCACCGCTCCAGGCACCTTTTCTTTTTTTTTTCTTTTTTTTTTTTTTTTTTTTTTTTTTTTTTTGAGACGGAGTCTTGCTCTGTAGCCCGGGCTGGAGTGCAGTGGCCGGATCTCAGCTCACTGCAAGCTCCGCCTCCCGGGTTTAGGCCATTCTCCTGCCTCAGCCTCCAGAGTAGCTGGGACTACAGGCGCCCGCCACCTCGCCCGGCTAGTTTTTTGTATTTTTAGTAAAGACGGGGTTTCACGGTGTTAGCCAGGATGGTCTCGATCTCCTGACCTCGTGATCCGCCCGTCTCGGCCTCCCAAAGTGCTGGGATTACAGGCTTGAGCCACCGCGCCCGGCCTCTTTTTTTTTTCAAGACGGAGTTTTGCTCTTGTCACCCAGGGTGGAGTGCAGTGACGTGATCTCGGCTCACTGCAACCTCTGCCTCCCAAGTTCAAGCGATTCTCCTGCCTCAGCCTCCTGAGTAGCTGGGATTACAGGCATGCGTCACCACGTCCAGCTAATTTTTGTATTTATGGTGGAGACAGAGTTTCACCATGTTGGCCAGGCTGTTCTCAAACTCCTGACCTCAGGTGATCAGCCTGCCTCAGCCTCCCAAAGTACTGGGATTATAGGCATGAGCCACCACATCTGGCTTTTTTTTTTTTTTTTGAGATGCAGTTTCATTCTATCACCCAGGCTGGAGTACAGTGGCATGATCTCGGTTCACTGCAGCCTCACCGCCCGGTTTCAAGGGATTATCCTACCTTAGCCTCCCAAGTAGCTGGGATTATAAGCGTTCGCCACCACGCCCAGCTAATTTTTGTATTTATAGTAAAGATGAGGTTTCACCATGTTGGCCAGGGTGGTCTCAAACTTCTGACCTTACGTGATCCACCCGCCTCGGCCTCCCAAAATTTGGGGATTACAGGTGTGAGCCACCACACCTGGCCCTGATTTACATTTTTCAAGGATCACTTTCTGCTATGTTGGAAATAAATTTTGGGGTGGGATGGATGAAAACAGAAGCAGATTGAGTTATGAGATAAACATATCAGTTGAGAGATGATGATGGTAAGAAGTGGCAGTTGTCTGGATATATTTTAAAGAAAGAAAAGCAAGATTTTCTGACAGATTCAGTTGAGCTATGAGAAAGGAAAGAAGTCAAAGACAGCACCAAGGTTTTTGACTCAAAACACTGGGCAGATGGAGTCGGCTTTACTAAGACGGAGAGGCCTGAGAGTGGGGTCAGCGTTTGAAGGGAGCCATAAACTGAGTTTGGGAATTTTAAGTTCAATTCACATAACTTATTAGACATCCAAGCAGAGATACTGAATCAGGAGTTTGACATACAAGCCTGGAAATAAACATTTGAAAGTAATCTCCGTTTTGGGCAGTATTAAAAACCGTGAGATTAGATGACCTGGATTAGAGCTACATGTAAAGGAGGTAAGAGGTGAAGGGATTTAACCTTGAATGTGATTGAAAAAGCATAGGGTCAGAAAGCAGTAGGGGAAAGAGGAGCAACAAAGAAAACTTTGAGGCCGGGCTCGGTGGCTCATGCCTGTAATCCCAGCACTTTGGGAGGCTGAGGCGGGTGGATCATGAGGTCAGGAGTTCAAGACAAGCTTGGCCAACATGATGAAACCCTGTCTCTACTAAAAATACAAAAATTAGCCAGGCGTGGTGGCAGGCGCCTGTAGTCCCAGCTACTCGGGAGGCTGAGGCAGGAGAATTGCTTGAACCCAGGCGGCAGAGGTTGCAGTGAGCTGAGATCACACCATTGCACTGCAGCCTGGGTGACAAAGTGAGACTCTGTCTCAAAAAAAAAAAAAAAAAAAAGAAAACTTTGAAAGAGCAGCCGCTGACTTTGAGGAAGCCCCAGGAAGGATGGTGTTCAGGAAGTGGGAGAAGAAACTTTTTTCCCTGTGGAGAGAGATCCTGATACTTCAGAAGCCCCTGATCCTTCAAGTGAGTAAGATGGGGACAGGCCGGGCACAGTGGCTCACACCTGAAATCTCAGCACTTTGGGAGGCCAAGGGGGGCAGATTGCTTGAGCTCAGGAGTTGACCATCCTGGCCAAGATGATGAAACCCCGTCTCCACCAAAAATATAACAATTAGCCGGGCTTGGTGAGGGACGCCTGTAGTCCCAGCTATTCAGGAGGCTGAGGCAAGAGAATCCTTTAAGCCCAGAAGGCGGAGGTTGTGGTGAGCTGAGATTGAGACACTGCACTCCAGTCTGGACTTCAGAGTGAGACTCTGTCTCAAAGAAACAAAACAAAACAAACAAACAAAACAAAACAAAACAAACCCACTATCCCACCACCATGATACCCTTAGAAGAAAATGGGGATTGGAAATTGGCCATTTGATTTCTTTTCTCTCTTTTTTTGTTTTTTGTTTGTTTGTTTGTTTTGTTGTTGTTTTTTTCTTGAGTCACAGTCTTGTTCTGTTGCCCAGGCTGGAGTGCAGTGGCACAATCTCGACTAACTGTGACCTCCCCCTCCTGGGGTTCAAAAGAGCACGTCCGACTAATTTTTTGTATTTTGGTATTTTTAGTAGAGACGGGGTTTTACCATGTTGGCCAGGCTGGTCCTGAACTCCTGACCTCAAGTGGTCCTCCCACTTGGGCCTCCCAAAGTGCTGTGATTACAGGAGTGACCCTCCATGCCTGGCCTTTGTTTTGTTGTTGTTTGTTTGTTTGTTTTGAGACTGAGTCTTGCTCTGTTGCCCAGGCTGGAGCACAGTGGGGCGATCTCGGCTCACTGCAACTTTCACCTCCCGGGTTCAAGCGATTCTCCTGCCTCAACCTCTCCATTCTCCTGCCTCAACCTCTCACGTAGCTGGGACTACAGGCGTGCGCCACCAAGCCTAGTTAATTTTTGTATTTTTAGTAGAGACAGGATTTCGCCATGTTGGCCAAGCTGGTCTCAAACTCCCGGCCTCAGGTGATTCACCTGCCTTGGCCTACCAAAATGCTGGGATTACAGGCAGGAACCACTGCGCCTGGTGGCCATTTTAATTTTTTGCAATGTCAAGGTCATTAATGTCTGACTCTGAAGAGGAATGTGTGGAAGTGGATGTGAAAGCCTGATTGGAGAATATTCAAGAAAGAATGAGGGGAGAAAAATCACCAACAGGCAAAGAACACAGACAGAGAACTCTTTAAAATTTTCTTACACTTGATCACATTCTGTAAAAGAAATTGAGAAGAGGAGTGGTAGCAATAGAAGGGTGTGGGTTACAAGAGGGAATTTTTTTTTCCCCTAACAAAAGAAAACTTGTGGCCTGTTGCGGTGGCTCACGCCTGTAATCCCAGCACTTTGGAATGCCAAGGCGGACAGATCACTCAAGCTGACGATTTCGAGACCAACAACAGCACAGTTTACTGCCACACCACCTCACCCACCGCCGTCTCTTAAAAATACATAAATTATGGCCGGGCGCGGTGGCTCAAGCCTGTAATCCCAGCACTTTGGGAGGCCGAGATGGGCGGATCACGAGGTCAGGAGATCGAGACCATCCTGGCTAACACGGTGAAACCCCGTCTCTACTAAAAAATACAAAAAATTAGCCTGGCGAGGTGGCGGGCGCCTGTAGTCCCAGCTACTTGGGAGGCTGAGGCAGGAGAATGGCGTGAACCCGGGAGGCGGAGCTTGCAGTGAGCTGAGATCCGGCCACTGCACTCCAGCCTGGGGCACAGAGCAAGACTCCGTCTCAAAAAAAAAAAAAAAAAAAAACATAAATTATGGCCGGGCGCGGTGGCTCAAGCCTGTAATCCCAGCACTTTGGGAGGCCGAGGCGGGTGGATCACGAGGTCAGGAGATCGAGACTATCCGTGGCTAACATGGTGAAACCCCGTCTCTACTAAAAATACAAAAAACTAGCCGGGTGTGGTGGCGGGCGCCTGTAGTCCCATCTACTCGGAGGCTGAGGCAGGAGAATGGCGTAAACCCGGGAGGCGGAGCTTGCAGTGAGCCGAGATCGCGCCACTGCACCCCAGCCTGGGCGACACAGCGAGACTCCGTCTCAAAAAAAAAAACAGGCCGGGCGCGGTGGCTCAAGCCTGTAATCCCAGCACTTTGGGAGGCCGAGATGGGCGGATCACGAGGTCAGGAGATCGAGACCATCCTGGCTAACATGGTGAAACCCCATCTCTACTAAGAAATACAAAAAACTAGCCGGGCGAGGTGGCGGGCGCCTGTAGTCCCAGCTACTCGGGAGGCTGAGGCAGGAGAATGGCGTGAACCCGGGAGGCGGAGCTTGCAGTGAGCTGAGATCCGGCCACTGCACTCCAGCCTGGGCTACAGAGCAAGACTCCGTCTCAAAAAAAAAAAAAACAAAAAAAAAAAACATAAACTATTTTTTTAAAAGAAAATTTATAACAATTAGCAGACACTCCGAATTTTATCCCACCCTAATCTCTGATAATCACTAATTTACTTTCTGTCTCTATAGATTTGCCTAGGCTGGACATTTTATATAAGCAGACTCATACAATATATGACTTTTTGCATTTTTACTTCTTTCATTTAATTTGTTTTCCTTTTTCTTTTTTTTTTTTTTTTTCCGGTGTGGCAGGGTCTTGCTCTGTCACCCAAGTGGGAGTGCAGTGTTGTGATCAGGACTCACTGTAGCCTCAACCTCCTGGGCTCAAGTGATCCTCTCACCTCATTTTTTTATTTTTTGAGGGGAAGAGATCTCACTATGTTGCCCAGGCTGGTTTCGAACTCCTGGGCTCAAGCAATCCACCCGCCTCGGCCTCCCAAAGTGCTGGGATTACAGGCATGAGTCCCCACACCCGGGCCCCACTTAGCTTGTTTTTGATATTCATCTACGTTGAGCATGAATCAGTATTTTATTTCTTTTTTGTGGCTGATAGTGTACTGTATGGATATAATACATTTTGTTTAAAGGGTGCACTTGCTGTGTCATATGGTAACTGTTTAAATTTTAGAGAAACAGTCTTTTCTGCTTCTATTGAGATGATTGCATTTTTTTTCCTTTATTCTATTCATATGATGTATTACATTGATTTTCCTATTTTGAACTAATCACACATTTCTAGAATAAATCCTACTTGGTTATGGTGCATAATCCTTTTACTATGTTGCTGGATTTTGGATTGCTAGCATTTCGTTGAAGTTTTTGCCTCCATATTCATAAGGGACATTAATCTATAGTTTTTTTCGGGGGATATCTGTCTGGTTTGAGTATCAGTGGTCTTTAATGTGGCAACTTGGGTAGGCGATAGACCCCAGTTATTCAATCAAACACTAGGTGCTACTGGCATATTTATTTATTTATTTTCTTTTGAGACAGAGTCTTGCTGTGTTACCCAGGCTGGAGTGCAGTGGTGGGGCTGGGATTACAGGCATGAGCCACCATCACGCCAGGTCTTGCTACTGGCATTTTTAGATGTGATTAAAATCCGTATTAATTGTCTTTGAGTAAAAGGGATTATAATTTGAGAAAGCCTAATGCAATCAGTTAAGGCTTTAAGAGGAATTCTGCCTAGGGAGAGCAGCTTCATCTCACACTGAAGGGTTCCAGCCATCTTTTCCGACTTGCCAAGACAGTTCCAAGATTGCATAAGCCAATTCCCTACAATGAATTTCCTCTTCTTTTTTTTTTTTTTTTTTTTTTTTTTTTTTGAGACAGTCTGGCTCTGTTGCCCAGGCTGGAGAGCAATGGCACAATCTCGGCTCACTGCAACCTCCACTCACCGGGTTCAAGCAATTCTCCTGCCTCAGCCTCCCAAGTAGCTGGGATTACAGGTGCCTTCCACCATGCCTGGCTTTTTTTTTTTTTTTTTTTTTTTTTTTTTTTTTTTGAGATGGGGTCTTGCTCTGTTGCCAGGCTGGAGTGCAGTGGCACAATCTCAGCTCACTGCAACCTCTGCCTCCTTGGTTCAAACAATTCTCTTGCCTCAGCCTCCCAAGTAACTGGGACTACAGGTACACGCCATCACGCCCAGCTAATTTTTGTATTTTTAGTAGAGACGGGGTTTCACCATATTGACCAGGCTGGTCTCGATCTCCTGACCTTGTGATCCACCCGCCTCAGCCTCCCAAAGTGCTGGGATTACAGACTTGAGCCACCACGCCCGGCCTCGCCTGGCTAATTTTTTGTATTTTTAGTAGAGATGGGGTTTCACCATGTTGGCCAGGCTGGTCTTGAACTCCTGACCTCAGGTGATCCACCTGCCTCAGCCTCCCAAAGTGCTGGGATTACAGGCATGAGCCACTGCCTCCCGGGTTAAAGCAATTCTCCTGCCTCAGCCCCCCAAGTAGCTGGGACTACAGGCGCATGCTACCATGCCCAGCTAATTTTTGTATTTTTAGTAGAGATGGGTTTTCACCATTTTGGCCAAGATGGTCTCAATCTCCCGATATCGTGATCTGCCCACCTCAGCCTCCCAAAGTGCTGGGATTACAGGCATGAGCCACCGCACCTGGCCTCAAATTCACTTTTTCTTTGCTCTGTGTTTTTCACCAATGTACAACACTGCTAACTTAGGAAAATCAAACATAGTCTCACATGGAAGATTGTTGACTATGCTCTGAAAGTCAAATTTGGCTGCAGCTTTATTTTATTCCACAGGTTTTTTAATACAGAAACGACCAGCTATGTCTTAGGATCAAAATCCAGAACAATCAACTGGAAATTACAGTGAAGATGAACAAAACGGAAAGCAGAAATGGAGAGAAGGAGGAAGAGAAGCAGGCAGAAAGAGAGAGCGAGAAAAAGAAGAAGAAAATGAGAAGGAGCTGGAAGATGAACCGGAAAATAAAAGGAAAAGGGAAAATAAGAAACACAAACAGTATCCCGAGAAAAGATTAGTCAGCAAATCCCTCATGGACACTCTCTGGGCAAAGTTTAAGTTAAGCAGGTGCCCCACAATACAAGAGAGTCTCTCACTCTCGTTTGAATTTGACATGACACATAAACAGGTATGACGACATTAATAGACACTTCTTCATTGATAGACAGAGTCACTTGTATGGTGCTATTACTCACATAGAGCAATATTTTTATTACTGTATTAATTACCTCCCACACCTCATTTTTTGCAGATAAGTCAATGGTTTTGTAAAAAGAGAAAGAAATATAATAAAGAAATGTCCAAGAGAAAGCATAAGAAAAACATACGAGGTAAGAAAGTGTTTCTTGTAAAATAAAAGGAAGTAGAAGGAATATATTGACTTCCGGAGATGGTTTGTGTTTCCATCATTATTGGGTATGCCCATAAACTTTTTTTTCTTTTCTTCTTTTATTTTTTTAGAGACGGAGTTTCGCTCCTGTTACCCAGGCTGGAGTGCAATGGCGCCATCTCGGCTTACCACACCCTCCGCCTCCCAGGTTCAAGCCATTCTCCTGCCTCAGCCTCGCAAGTAGCTGGGATTACAGGCATGCGCCACCACGCCCAGCTAATTTTGTATTTTTAGTAGAGATAAGGTTTCACCATGTTGGCCAGGCTGGTCTCGAACTCCCGACCTCAGGTGATGCACCTGCCTCGGCCTCCCAAAGTGCTGGGATTGCAGGTGTGAGCCACCGCGCCCGGCCCATTTAGATTCTTTCAAGAGCAATTTGATAAATGGGACAAAGAGGGAAGTGAAGACAAGAAGATGACACCAATGGACATGAGAATGACAGATATAATAAGTTAGAGGTCAAATAAGAGTATGGAAAATGATTGATAAAGGAACTTCAGATCATAATTATCTGCCACTACCCTGGTCACTCCCCAGATTTCATCAAATATTTTGATATTGAAATGGCTTTCATAATTCATATGAGAAACCATCTGACACCCACCTAAGTCTTAGAGTTCTTGAACTTTGTGAGGCTCACTGACCTTCACCCTTTTACAGCCAACATCTAGACCTTGTTATCTCGTATATCTCCCACCAGAAATCTCCAACGCCAAAATTCCCTTCCCTAACTTTTCTCTGTTATTTTGGCTATTTCATACTTCAGTGCCACCTTATAGAGAGTATAGGCTTTGATGCCACCGTTTGTTCTGATCTAGTAGGACCCTTCTGGCCTCATTCAGTTCTCTAAAGTCTGGACTAGGTGATTAATAACCTGAATCATTATCTCACCAACACCCTTGATTCCCTCCACTCTCTTGCCCATTTGTCCTTTTGCACACCTGTCAACAATGTTAGCCTTTTGTGAGTATCCAAATACTCCTATACCAGTGTGGTTGGTAAACTTCAGTTTTTTAAAAATCAGAGGCCAGGCACAGTGGCTCCTGACTGTAATCCCAGCACTTTGGGAGGCCGAGGCATGAGGCCAGGAGTTCAAGACCAGCCTGGCCAACATGGTGAAGCCCCACCTCTACCGAAAATACAAAAATTAGCCGGGCATGGTGGCTCACACCTGTAGTCCCAGCTACTCGGGAGGCTGAGGCAGGAGAATCACTTGAATCCAGAAGGCGGAGGTTGCAGTGAGCTGAGATTGCACCACTGCACTCTAGCCTGGGCAACAGAGTGAGACTCAGTCTCAAAAAAAAAAAAAAAAAAAAAAAAAAGCCGGGCGTGGTGGCTCAGGTCTGTAATCCTAGCACTTTGGGAGGCTGATGGGGGATGGATCATGAGGTCAAGAGATCGAGACCATCCTGGCCAACATGGTGAAACCCCATCTCTACTAAAAAATACAAAAATTAGCTGGGTGTGGTGGCGCGTGCCTATAGCCGCAGCTACTCAAGAGGCTGAGGCAGGAGAATCGCTTGAACCCGGGAGGCAGAGGTTGCAGTGAGCCAAGATTGTGCCACTGCACTCCACCCTGGCAACGGGAGCAAAACTCAGTCTCAAAAAACAGTAGAAATAAAAATAAAAAAAGAGCCGGGTGCGGGTGGCTCACGCCTGTAATCCCAGCACTTTGGGAGGCCGAGGTGGGTGGATCACTTGAGGTCAGGGGTTTGAGACCAGCCAGGCCAACATGGTGAAACCCTGTCTCTACTAAAAATACAAAAATTATCCAGGCATGGTGGCGCATGCCTGTAATCCCAGCTATTCTGGAGGATGATGCAGGAGAATCGCTTGAACCTAGGAGGCGGAAGTTGCAGTGAGCCGAGATTGTGCCACTGTACTCCAGCCTGGGTGATACAGTGAGACTCCATCTCGAAATAAAATAAGATAAATAAAAATCAGAAAAGAAAAACAAAATAGGCCGGGCGCGGTGGCTCAAGCCTGTAATCCCAGCACTTTGGGAGGCCGAGACGGGCGGATCACGAGGTCAGGAGATCGAGACCATCCTGGCTGACACAGTGAAACCCCGTCTCTACTAAAATATACAAAAAAACTAGCCGGGCGAGGTGGCGGGCGCCTGTAGTCCCAGCTACTTGGGAGGCTGAGGCAGGAGAATGGCGTGAACCCGGGAGGCGAAGCTTGCAGTGAGCCAAGATCACGCCACTGCACTCCAGCCTGGGCGGCAGAGCGAGACTCTGTCTCAAAAAAAAAAAAAAAAAAAAAGAAAAGAAAAACAAAATAAGGCTTATTATTATTATTATTATTTTTTCATTTGAGACAGGGTCTCACTCTGTACCCGAGGCTGGAGTGCAGTGACACAATCATGGCTCACTGTAGGCTTGACCTCCCAGGCTCAAACAGTCCTCCCACCTCAGCCTCCTGAGTAGCTGGGACCACAGGCACGTGCCACCTCATCTGGCTAATTTTTATATTTTTTGGAGAGATGGGGTTTTGCCATGTAGCCCAGACTGGTCTCAAACTCCTGGATTCAAATTGTCTGCCCGCTTTGGCCTCCCAAAGCGCTAGGATTACGTGCGTGAGCCACCATGCCTGGCCTCAAATCGGGTTTTCTTGTTGACTGTGTTGATGCCTCAGGGATGAGATGGAGTCAAAGATGAGGTCAGGGTTTCTGTTACGCATATTTGATAATTCAAAATAGTAGTTTTGTATTAAAGGCTCTATTAGGCCAGGCACAGTGGCTCATGCCTTTAATCCCAGTATTTTGGGAGGCCAAGGCAGGAAGATCGCTTGAGGCCAGGAGTTTGAGATCAGCCTGGGCAACTAGTGAGACTCAGTCTCTCCAAAAACAAATAATCCAGCCATGGTGATGCATGTCTGTGGTCCCCAGTACTCAGGAGGCTGAGGTGGGAGGATCGCTTGAGCCTGAGAGGTGGAGGCTACAGTTGGCCCTGATTTCACCACCACTGCACTCTAGCCTGGGTGACAGAGCGAGACCCTGTCTCAAAAATACATACATAAATAGGCCAGTCACGGTGGCTCACGCCTGTAATCCTAGCACTTTGGAGGCTGAGGTGGGCGAATCACAAGGTCAGGAGTTCAAGACCAGCCTGGCCAACATGGTGAAACGCTGTCTCTACTAAAAATACAAAAAATTGGCTGGGCGTAGTGGCGAGTGCCTGTAATCCTAGCTACTCGAGAGGCTGAGGTAGGAGAATCACTTGAACCTGGGAGGCAGAGGTTGCAGTGAGCCGAGATCACGCCACTGCACTCCAGCCTGCGTGACAGTGCAAGACTCCATCTCAAAAAAAAAAAAATAAAAATACATACATAAACAAATAAAATCCCTAGATGTGGAATTGTAGAGTTAAAGCATATAATTTTAAAAAATAATTTTCCATGTAGCACTACAAAATGGATTTCACAACTTATTCTCTCACTAATAATATGTGAAATTGTTTTTTACTGTATCATAATTCTAATAATCATTGACTATATCAGCTAAGTTTCTTGAAAGGAGACCTTTTGTCTACCAGATGTCCCCAACAAGTAGACAGTAGGTTTGGCTATATTAAAATTACCTGAGAAGTTTAAAAAAACAAACAACCACAACAAAAAACTTCCTCTCACTCACAGGTGGGAATTGAACAATGAGAACACTTGGACACAGGAAGGGGAACATCACACACCGGGGCCTGTTGTGGAGGTCAGGGGAGGGTGGAGGGATAGCATTAGGAGATACACTTAATGTAAATGACAAGTTAACGGGTGCAGCACATGTATATGTATATAACAAACCTGCACGTTGTGCACATGTACCCTAGAACTTAAAGTATAATTAAAAAACAAAAAACAAAAAACTTCCCCAATTGATGATGATGTGTAACCAAGGTAGGAACCACAAATTTACATTCACAATTCCTGCTTTCTCACATCTTGTTTACTTAAATCCATTGAAAGCTAACATTGGGCTGGGCGCAGTGGCTCATGCCTGTAATCCCAGCACTTTGGGAGACCCAGGCAGTGGATCACGAGGTCAGGAGTTCAAGACCAGCCTGGCCAACATAGTAAAACCCCGTCTCTACTAAAAATACAAAAATTAGCCGGGCATGGTGGTGCGTGCCTGTAGTCCCAGCTATTCAGGAACCTGAGACAGGAAAATCACTTGAACCCAGGAGGCAGAGGTTGCAGTGAGCCAAGATCGCACCACTGCGCTGCAGCCCGGGCAACAGAGTGAGACTTTGTCTCAAAAAAAAAAAAAAGGAAAGCTAACATTGACTCCACCTTTGTACTGAAACTGTTCTGGCAAAGGTAATCAATGAATCAATGACTTTTATATTGCCAAATCCAAGTGACACTTTTCCATCCTTAACTTTCTTTTTTTTTTTTTTTTTTTTTTTTTTTTTTTTTTGAGACGGAGTCTCGCTCTGTCACCCAGGCTGGAGTGCGGTGGCCGGATCTCAGCTTACTGCAAGCTCCGCCTCCCGGGTTCACGCCATTCTCCTGCCTCAGCCTCCCGAGTAGCTGGGACTATAGGCGCCCGCCACCTCGCCCGGCTAGTTTTTTGTATTTTTTAGTAGAGACGGGGTTTCACTGTGTTAGCCAGGATGGTCTCGATCTCCTGACCTCGTGATCCGCCCGTCTCGGCCTCCCAAAGTTCTGGGATTACAGGCGTGAGCCACCGCGCCCGGCCTTCCATCCTTAACTTTCCAGCTCACTATCTCTGGTATTCCTGTTCCAATATTTCAATCTATCTTTCACCTTCCACTCCCTATAACAGAAGTTTATATTCTGTTATCTAACATGACAATTCCTTCCTTCCTTATATTATTTCTTCAAATTCACCTTGCAAAGCCACAGCCCTTTTTAAACTCTCCACTCATTTCACATTTCACCTGAGCAGTTAAACATGAAACACCATAACACTGGCTGGTTTCATGTTAAATGTATGATCACAACCCTCAAGTGAACCCTCACTATTGCCTTACAAACCTAGTATATTTCCCGAAGCCATTCATTCTCCACTTCCACCCCTTTTCTCTCTTCCAATGTTCAACATCTCTTCTCTTTTCACTCTTGGCTGATGACCTCTTTTATATCTTTTATAGAATTGAAGCGAAGCAAGGAAAAACTCTTCATCCTCCCAGCACCAGTTATACCAACTGGCTCGTCTGTACCTGTATATATTCTACTTGCCTTACCTTTTTTTTTTTGAGACAATTTCACTCTAGTTGCCCAGGCTGGAGTGCAATGGCATGATCTCAGCTCACTGCCACATCCACCTCCCGGGATCAAGGGACTCTCATGCCTCAGGCTCCCAAGTGACTGGGATTACAGGCATGCATCATCACACCTAGCTAATTTTGTATTTTTAGTAGAGACAGGGTTTCACCATGTTGGCCAGGCTGGTCTCGAACTCCTGACCTCAGGTGATCCACCCACCTGGGCCTCCCAAAGCGCTGGGATTACAGGTGCGAGCCACAGTGCCCGGCCCTACCTCCCTCCCTTAAAGCATTCCCCACCATTCCAGCTGTGGCACATTTCTTGGCTTCTCAGTCATCATGTAACTATTCCTCAGCATCATTTGGAACAATGATGTTCCAAATCATTGGAAGGAAAGAAGGAATGGACATTCATTCTTTCTTGATGTACTCTTTTTTCTTTTTTTTCCTTCGTTTTTTCTTGAGACAGTCTTTCACTCTGTCACTCGGGGTTAAGGGCAGTGGCACAATCACGGCACACTGCAGCCTTGACTTCCTCAGGCTCAGCTGATTCTCCCACCTCAGCCTCCCAAGTAGCTGGGACCACAGGCACACGCCACCACACACAGCTGTTTTTTTGTACTTTTTGTGGAGACAGGGTTTTGCCATGTTGCCCAGGCTATGAGATCTCATCTCTATAAAAAATTAAATAACTGGGCCTGGTGGCGCACACCTATCGTCCCAACTATTCAAGAGGCTGAGGTGAGAGAATCACTTGAATTCGGGAGGCAGAGTTTGCAGTGAGCTGAGATCCTGCCATTGCACTCCAGCCTGGGCAACAAGGGTGAAACTCTGTCTCAAAAAAGAGGAGGTCGAGGCTGCATTGAGCCATGATTATACCACTGCAGTCCAGCATGGGTGACAAAGCAAGATCCTGTCTCTAAAATAACAGAGCCAAGATGAGGTGGGAGGATGGCTCCAAGCCAGGAGTTTAAGACTAGTCTGGGTAACAGAGAGAACATAGGCCCTGTCGCTACAAAAAATTAGCCAGGCATAGTCATGCATAGCTACTCAGGAGGCTGAGAGAGGAGGATCACTTAAGCCCAGGAGTTGGAGGTTATAGTGAGCTCTGATCATGCCACTGCATACCAGCCTGGGTGTCAGAGCCAGACCTTGTCTCAAAACAAAAACAAAAAAACAGGAAGAAGACTGGGGTATGCCACCTGTAGGCTTGAAGGAGAGGATCAAGGAAGGCTAAGAAGGAGTGGCCAATGAGGAGAGAGGGGTATCCTAGATGTAAGAGATAGAAGTAGCCTTGGCATGGTGGCTCTCTGCTGTAACCCTAGCACTTTGAGAGGCAGAGGCTGGGGAGTTAGTTGAGGCCAGGAGTTCGAGACCAGCCTGGGCAATATAGTGAGACCCTGTCTCTAGAACAATTTTTTAAAAAATTAGCAGGGCGTGGTGGTGCATGCCTGTGGTCCCACAGGCATGAGGCTCAGGAGGCTGAGGTGGGAGGATTATTTGAGCCCAGGAGGTCAAGGATGCAGGGAGTCATGATCAGGCCACTGCACTCCAACCTGGGTGACAGGGTAAGACCCTGTTTCCAAAAAAAAAAAAAAAAAAAGGCCTGGACCTAGTGGCTCACACCTGTAGTACCAGCAATCTGGGAGGCCGGGGAGGGCAGATCACTTGAAGTTAGGAATTGGAGACCAACCTGGCCAACCTGGTGAAACCCTGTCTCTACTAAAAATACGAAAATTAGCCGGGCATGGTGGTGCACGCCTGTAATCCCAGCTACTCGGGTGGTTGAGGCAGGAGAATCACTTGAACCCGGAGGTGAAGGCTGCGGTGAGCTGAGATCATGCCACTGCACTCCGGCCTGGGTGACAGAGCAAGACTCTGTCTCAAAAAAAAAAGGAATAAATTGTTTAAGAAATCAACCTAACCAAAATGTATAAAACCATTACACAGGTAAAGATATATATATATATTAAGCCTTTATGAAGAAAACCTTAAAATGTTTTGTGTCATTTCATTAAATAAAAACCTAAAAATTATTTCCCAGTATAAATTATTTCCCAGTATAAATATAGTACACTGTAATTTTGAGACGGAGTCTCGCTCTGTCGCCCAGGCTGGGGTACAGTGGTAGAATCTCGGGTCACCGCAACTTCCGCCTCCCGGGTTCAAGCAATTCCCCTGCCTCAGCCTCCCGAGTAACTGGGATCACAGGCGCGTGCCAGCACATCTGGCTAATTTTTGTTTTGTTTTTGTTGGTTTTGTAAGACGGAGTTTTGCTCCTGTTACCCGGGCTGGAATGCAAAGGCACAATCTTGGCTCACTGCAACCCCCACCTCCCGGGTTCAATCGATTCTCTTGCCTCAGCCTCAAAAGTAGCTGGGATTGCAGGCACCTGCAACCACGCCCAATTAATTTTTGTATTTTTAGTAGAGACAGGGTTTCACCATGTTTGGCCAGGCTAGTTTTGAACTCCTGACCTCGGGTGATCTGCCTGCCTCAGCCTCCCAAAGTACTGGGATTACAGGCATGAGCCACCGTGACTGGCCTTAAACTACAATTTTTTATTGTAACGTATCGCTTATTTCTATTATAAACAATGTGACAATGTTTATAAACAATAAACACCCTTTCATGTATCTCCTTGTGCACACATGTAGGGATGTCTCCAGGAAGTACAGCAGGAACCAGAATTATTAGGTCATGGTAGGGTAGGTGCCCTTCCTTCCTTCCTGCCTTTCTTGCCTTCCCATTCCCCTTCCCTTTCTTCTTTTGTCCTTCCTTTTCTTCTTTTCCTTAACACAGGTCGCACTATGTTGCCCTTTGGTCTCCTGGCCTCAAGTGATCCTCCCGCCTCTGCTTCCCAGAGTATTGAAATTACAAGTGTGAGCCACCACACCTGGCTACATTTTCTAATTTACTAGGTATTTCTATTTGCTCTTCAAAAGGCTTGTACCAATTTACATTCCCATCAGTAGTGTATGAAAGTTCCTATTTTTCCTACAAGTGTTCTTGGCGTGTGTGTGTGTGTATATACACATATGTGTGTGTGTATATATATTATATATATATACTATATAATATAATAAATATTATATGTAATATTTATACTATTCATTATATAAATATTTATTTATATTATTTATATATAAATATATATTTATATATATATATCTAGTTTAAATGCATTTTATTGGCCAGGCACAGTGGCTCACACCTGTAATCCCAGCACTTTGGGAGGCCGAGGTGGGTGAATCATGAAGTCAGGAGATCGAGACCAACCTGGCTAACACGGTGAAACCCCGTCTCTACTAAAAACACAAAAAATTAGCCAGGCATGGTGGCGCACGCCTGTATCCAAGCTACTCGGGAGGCTGAGGCAGGAGAATCACTTGAACCCGGGAGACGGAGCTTGCAGTGAACTGAGATTGCTCCACTGCACTCCAGCCTGGGCGACAGAACAAGACTCCTTCTCAAAAAATAAAATAAAATAAATGCATTTTATTTTAAACAACATACTTTGTTTGTTTGTTTGTTTGTTTAAGACAGTTTCACTCTGTTACCTAGGCTACAGTGCAGTGGCATGATCAGGTCTCACTGCAACCTCAACCTCCTGTGCTCAGGTGATTTTCCTATCTCAGCTTCCAGAGTAGCTGGGACTACAAGGTGCATGCCACCATGCTCGGATAATCTTTGTTTTTTGTTTGTTTGTTTGTTTGTTTTGAGGCAGAGTTTCGCTATTGTTGCCTAGGCTGGAGTGCAATGGCACAATCTCGGCTCACCGCAACCTCCGCACCTGCCCTGGGTTCAAGCAATTCTCCTGCCTCAGCCTCCCAAGTAGCTGGAATTACAGGCATGATCCATCACGCCCGAGTACTTTTGTATTTTCAGTAGAGACAGGGTTTCTCCATGTTGGTGAGGATGGTCTCGAACTCCAACCTCAGGTGATCCGCCCGCCTCGGCCTCGCAAAGTGATGTGATCACAGGCATGAGCCACCACGCCAGGACCAATCTTTGTATTTTTTGTAGAGACTGGGTTTCATCATGTTGCCCGGGCGGATCTTGAACACCTGAACTTGACCAACTGTCTCACCTCTGCCTCAGAAACTGTTGGAATTATAGGCATGGGCCATCGTGCCTGGCTTCTAATATTCTTTAAATACTTTTCACCTTAAACTGATTTTGTTGTTTATTACTGATATACTCTTCATAGCTTGCCATCACACTTAGGATAAAATTATGATTCCTGACTACGGCCTGTAAAAACCTAAATGATCTGGTCCCTGCTAAAGTCTCCAATCTCATCTGACCACATTCCCTGACTTGTTCGTTACATGTCAACCACACCCTCTTTTGTTTCTCAGAGACACTACGTTTCTTACCATCTCCAGACTTATGCTCTTGCTGTTCCCACAGCTTAGAATGGTCTGCTTCCAGATTTGAGAGTGGCTGCCTCCTTTGCAACATTCAGATCTCACCTCTAATGTCACCTATTCAAAAATGTTTTCTGTGACTAGCTATCTGAAGTAGCCCTACACATACTCAGTCACTCCCGGTCATATTATTTACTTTTATTTACTTTACAGTACTCAACATCATCTAAAATTACCATATTTATATATTCCTTCATCTCTCTACCCCCACTATAATGAGAACTCTCTTAGTGCTGGAGACTTGTTGATCTCATTCATTGTCATAATCACCCGTATTTCCACTAGTCTCTGATATACAGTAGGTGCTCAATAAATATTATTGAATAACTATGAAATAAAAATTTATCGGCCTGGTGCGGTGGCTCATGCCTGTAATCCTAGCACTTTGGGAGGCCGAGGCTGGTGGATCACTCGAGGTCAGGAGTTCAAAACCAGCCTGGCCAACATGGTGAAACCCAATCTCTACTAAAAATTCAAAAAAATTAGCTGAATGTGGTGGCGGGCGCCTGTAGTCCCAGCTACTTGGGAGGCTGAGGCAGGAGAATTGCTTGAACCTGGGAGGCAGAGGGTGCAGTGAGCTGAGATGGCATCACTGCAATCCAGCCTGGGTGACACAGTGAAACTCCATCTCGAAATAAATAAATAAATAAATACATAAAAATAAAGTGTATAATTTAGTAGGGTTTGATACCTTACATTATTCATGGGACATTTAATATTTTTTTTTTTTTGAGATGGAGTTTCCCTCTTGTTGCTCAGGCTGGAGTGCAATGGTGCGATTTCAGCTCACCGTAACCTCCGCCTCCCAGGTTCATGCGATTCTCCTGCCTTAGCCTCCCGAGTAGCTGGGCTTACAGGCATAATCAATCCTTCCTTCCTTCCTTCCTTCCTTCCTTCCTTCCTTCCTTCCTTCCTTCCTTCCTTCCTCTATCTCTCTCTCTTTCTCTCTCTCTCTTTCTTTCTTTCTTGATGGATTCTCGCTCTGTCACACAGGCTGGAGTGCAGTGGTGCAATCTCAGCTCACCACAACCTTCACAGTTTCAAGCGATTCTCCTGCTTCAGCCTCCCAAGTACAGGCGCCCACCACCACGCCTGGCTAATTTTTGTATTTTTAGTAGAGATGGGGTTTCACCACACTGTCTAGGCTGGTTTCAAACTCCTGACCTCTCGATCCTCCGGCCTCCACCTCCCAAAGTACTGGGATTACATGCGTGAGTCACTGTGCCTGGCCCTCAAGTACCACATTTTAAAATTTTATTTTATTTTATTTATTTATTTATTTGTTTATTTTTTGAGATGGAGTCCCGCTCTGTTGCCCAGGCTGGAGTGCTGTGGCCGGATCTCAGCTCACTGCAAGCTCCGCCTCCCAGGTTTAGGCCATTCTCCTGCCTCAGCCTCCCAAGTGGCTGGTACTACAGGCGCCTGCCACCTCGCCCGGCTAGTTTTTGTATTTTTTTTAGTAGAGACCGGGTTTCACCGGGTTAGCCAGGATGGTCTCGATCTCCTGACCTCGTGATCCGCCCGTCTAGGCCTCCCAAAGTGCTAGGATTACAGGCTTGAGCCACCGCGCTAGGCCCTTATTTTATTTTTTTTGAGACAGAGTTTTGCTCATGTTGTCCAGGCTGGAGTACAATGGCGCGATCTGATCTTGGCTCACTGCAAACTCCGCCTCCCAGGTTCAACTGATTCTGCTGCCTCAGCCTCCCAAGTAGCTGGAACTACAGGCGCCCACCAACACACCCAGCTAATTTTTTGTAATTTTAGTAGAGATGGGGTTTCACCGTGTTAGCCAGGATGGGCTCGATCTCCTGACCTCATGATCTGCCCCTGTTGGCCTCCCAAAGTGCTGGGATTACAGGCGTGAGCCACCGTGCCCGGCCACCTGTTATGATTCTAAGAAGCAACCACTGGCATTATGTGCACTTTACACTTACGGAAACCGAAACATACTAATGTCAAACTGTAAATTATGAGTGATTATTATTATTACTTTTTAAAATGGAGGGACAGGTGTGAGGATGTGGTGGCTAATGTCCATAATCCCAGTGTTTGGGAGGCCAAGGCAGGAGGATCACTTGAAACCAGAAGTTCCAGGTGACCCAACATAGCCAAATCCTGTCTCTACAAACAAAACAAAACAAAACAAAACTAAGCAGGGCATGGTGGTGTGTGCCTGTACTCCCAGCTCCTTAGGAGGCTAAGGCAGGAGGATCTTTTGAGCCCAGAGATTAGAGGCTGCAGTGAGCTATGATTGCTCTACTGCACTCCAACCTGGGCGATGGAGTGAGACTCTGTCTCAGAAATAAATAAATAAATAAATAAATAAATAAATAAATAAATAAATGGGAAAGAAAAGGGAACGAGAAAAGAAAAAAAGGAAATATGAAACCATTGGTTGGATGCACTGGCTCACGCCTATAATCCCAGCACTTTGGGAGGCCGAGGCAGGCAGATCACCTGAGGTCAGGAGTTAAAGACTAGCCTGACCGGCCGGGCGCGGTGGCTCAAGCCTGTAATCCCAGCACTTTGGGAGGCCGAGACGGGCGGATCACGAGGTCAGGAGATCGAGACCATCCTGGCTAACACAATGAAACCCCGTCTCTACTAAAAATACAAAAAAAATTAGCCGGGCGAGGTGGCGGGCGCCTGTAGTCCCAGCTACTCGGGAGGCTGAGGCAGGAGAATGGCGGGAACCCGGGAGGCGGAGCTTGCAGTGAGCCGAGATAGCGCCACTGCACTCCAGCCTGGGCGACAGAGCGAGACTCCGTCTCAAAAAAAAAAAAGACTAGCCTGACCAATGTGGTGAAACCCTGTCTCTACAAAAAACCAAAAATTAGCCAGGCATGATGGCGGGTGCTTGTAATCCCAGCTACTCAGGAGGCTGAGGCAGGAGAATCGCTTGAACCTGGGAGGTGGAGGTTTCAGTGAGCCAAATCATGCCATTGCACTCCAGCCTGGGTAACTGAGTGAGACTCTGACTCCAAAAAAAGAGGAAACTATTGGTTACATAACTAGTGGGTGGAAATAGGAGGAAATAGAATCCAAATTCAGGTTGTTTGACTCCATGACTGAAACATAAAAGAATTTGAAAAAAGTCTAAGGAACAATTGAATTTTGAGATTCCTGGGCCTTCAACGTGAATGCAAGCTAACCTATTAAGTGCTGGAAATGCCTTCTGTCTTTATCCGGGAGGTTGTACATAAGTAAACATTCATTAAGACAGTTATAGGCCAGGCGTGGTGGCTTACGCCTGTAATCCCAGCACTTTGGGAGGCCGAGGCAGGCAGATCACAAGGTCAGGAGTTCAAGACCAGCCTGGCCAACATGGGGAAATCCCATCTCTACTTAAAAAATACAAAAATTAGCCGGGCATGGTGGCGTGCACCAGTAATCTCAGCTACTAGGAGGCTGAGGCAGGAGAATGCTTGAACCCAGGAGGTGGAGGTTGCAGTGAGCATAGATCAGGCCGCTGCACTCCAGCCTGGGTGACAAGTGAGGCTCTGTTTCAAAACAAAGATATTTACTTGAGGTTTGTTCACCATATAGAAGTTGTTTCTCAATTCAAATTTAAGAAAACAACTAGTACCATTAGCAAATGTTGCTTTCTTTTCGTTTCCTTTTTTTTTTTGAGACATAGTTTTATTCTGTTGCCCAGGCTGGAAGTGCAATGGTACAATCTCCATTCACTGCAGCCTTCGCATCCTAGATTCAAGTGATTTTCCTGCCTCAGCCTCCTGAGTAGCTGGGATTACAGGTGACCGCCACCATGCTCAGCTAATTTTTGTATTTTTAGTAGAGATGGGGTTTCACCATGTTGGCCAGGCTGGTCTCGAGCCCCTGACTTCAGGTGATCTGCCTGTCTTAGGACTGCCACAGTGCTGGGATTACAGGCCTGAGCCGCCGTGCCCGGCCTAGCAAATGCTTTCTTGAAACTGAATTTCCTTTTGAACATTACACTATGTGCCCTAGCTTTGAACTCTGGTTTTGTTGTTGTTGTTGTTGTTTTGTGCTTTTTTTTGAGATGGAGTCTTGCTCTATTGCTCAGGCTGGAGTGCAGTGGTATCCTCTGGGCTCACTGCAACCTCCGCCTCCCAGATTCAAGCAATTCTCTCCCTCAGCCTCCCGAGTAACTGGGATTACAGGCGGCTGCCACCATGCCCGACTAATTTTTGTATTTTCAGTAGAGATGGGGTTTCATCACCTTGGCCAGGCTAGTCTTAAACTCCTGACCTCCTGATCCACCCACCTTGGCCTCCCAAAGTGCTGGGATTACAGGCAGGAGCCACCGCACCTGGCTGAACTCTTTCTTTTACATAATTAAACTTATTTGCTCCTAGTGGCTGGGACCTTTTGCTCCCTCTTCCTCCAACTGAAATACTCTGATGTCCTGCAATAGTCTAAGTATACTATTTATTTATTTTTGTAAAAAGCTTTTAATACTAGTCAATTGCAGTAGTGAGAAGGTGGGGAATTGTAGAACAAGGAGTTTTATCTGTAACTGACCCTGAACAATCAATTGGGATAACTCACTACCTAGATAATTCACTCTTTGGATGCTGTATTATTAGGGTCAACAGCTTTATTTTATCCCACATCAGCTAACTGGAGCAACAGCTAAGGTCAAGATAAGAGAATCGTCATAGGTGCTGGACTCTTCTCTCCCCAACAACATCATCATCACTTCACCTTCCTCAACTCCGCCCACATGTTCTTCCTCCTTCTCTAACACTTACTGAGAAATTGAGGAGGTGATTCTCTTCTGGCCAACAATATTATACTGTTCCAGAGCAACGTTCTATGTTTGCTAAACTTTGAAAGGCATTCTTAGATATTCCTCCTCTCCCTGCGGGCTCTAGGGGTGAAAAAGAAATCCCTTTTTACAGTAGGTCAAAGATCCCCTGAGGGTAGGGTGGGAAAGAGGAAGTCATAATTACCCTGGCCACAATAGTGTTGGTCAAGGTCAGGACTATTTTTTTTTCCTCCTATTTTTCAGGAGCCAAAAACCAGTCAGGACTATTTTTGACAATTCGGTTTGATGGTTTAGTCTTCTGAACCCTCCAGTAGACCTTAGAACTTGGTATACACAGTAATTCCGTCCTCGAATATTAAAAGCCTTTAGTTAGAGTAAGATCTGCCAAATTCAAAGCTGAGCCATGAGTCAGAAATTTTTTTCCAAGCACCATAGGAAAAAAAAATTTTTAAAAGAAATCTTTTTTTTTTGAGACGTAATTTCATTCTTGTTGCCCAGGCTGGAGTGCAATGGTGTGATCTTGGCTCATCGCAACCTCTGCCTCCTGGGTTCAAGCGATTCTCCTGCCTCAGCCTCCTGAGTAGTTGGAATTACAGGTGCATGCCACCATCCCCTGCTAAATTTTGTATTTTTAGAGAGACGGGGTTTTACCATGTTGGTCAGGCTGGTCTCCTGACCTCGTGATCTGCCCGCCTCAGCCTCCGAAAGTGCTGGGATTACAGGTGTGAGCCACTGCACCTAGCTGCTTGTATTTTTATAGGTATAACAAGCAAAATAAGTGAAGAATATGCTGTATAATTCCATTTGTAATCTCTACCTAGTTTCAGTAGCTGTGGGGTTCATCTTTCCATCACTGGTAATTGGAGAGTAACTCTACCTCCCAGAGGAAGGATGACTGCTTGTTGTAAATTAAAGACTCATTGTTCAAGGCTCATTGAATTGTCAGTGTAGGGGGACCTGAGGCAAAGAGCATTGTTGTTTTCAAGAGTTATTTTGTGTATCACATTGATGTGCAGTTTGTAAGGAAATGACTCCTACCCTCTATTTGTTTACACACCTTAGTTCTCATTTATGCCCCTTCCTTCATCAACAAATAATGATTTTCTACTTTTTGCCTGGTTCTTTCTAGAAGAGTAGTTCTTAATAGCATTCAGAAAAATCACCTGGTTTCAATGGTAGGCTGTCACAAAAAAAAATAAAACATAAAAATCACAGGGAGAACTTTAAAACACAGATTCCTGGTCCTTACAACCAAAGATTCCTGTTCAGTGGTGAAGCCCATAAATCAGCATCTCTAACAAGCTCCCAGATATACTGAGGATGCTGGTGAATGAACCATATATACGCTTCTAGGGCTGCAGACAAGACAATAAATAAAATAGGCAAAAATAAAAATAGGCCAGTGCGGTGACTTACACTTACACTTGTAATCCCAGCACTTTGGGAGGCCGAGGTGGGTGGATCACCTGAGGTCAGGAGTTCTAGACCAGCCTAGCCAACATGTCGAACCCCGTCTCTATTAAAAATACAAAAAATTAGCCGAGCATGGTGGTGTGTGCCTGTAATCCCAGCTACTCGGGAAGCTGAGGCAGGAGAATCGCTTGAACCCGGAAGGCGGAGGTTGCAGTGAGCCAAGACTGCGCCATTGCACTCCAGCATGGGCAACAAGAGGGAAACTCTATCTCAAAAACAAACAAACAAACAAAAAAATTGCCCTCACAGAGCTTACATTCTAGTGATAGTAAGGAGATAAATCAGATAGGTAGGTAGGTAGGTAGGTAGGTAGATAGATAGATAGATAGATAGATAGATAGAATGTATATTACCTGTGTCACCTGGCCAAAGGGTAGGTTCACATTTGGCATGTGCGTCAATCAAAGCTGCACTTGACCTTTTCTAATCATCTCCAACACTACCTATTGCCCTATCCAAATCCTATCACTTGAATTATTCAAAAAGTCTCCCATTTTGCTTTTGGTGGGATTTGGTCAGCTCCCTTACTGCAACCTGTTTTATCAGAAAGTCTTTATGACCTGTATTTTGTGCTGACCTCCTGTCTCATCCTGTGATTTAGAATGCCTTCACCATCTGGGAATGCAGCCCAGTAGGTTTCAGCCTCATTTTCCCCAGCTCCTATTTAAGATGGAGTCGTTCTGGTTCACAAGACTCTGATAGTGATCTGCTCACTAAGTGTTAGTTGCCGTGTTTTCTCCCACAACTCCCTCCTGTTGCACCCCTGCCTTTGAGTCCTGCTAAACAACAGTATTGGAATCCATCATTTTCTCTGGTGCCTTTACCCAAAAGGTTAATTTTCTGGAATTCCCTTCTCTCCACATTTTTCCTTCTCAGATCACTGAAGATTGTCCAGTCTTCCCTGCCCACCCCTCCCCCACCCCAACCTCTATTATTTGTACTTTCTTAGCATCCAGCGCATTTTTTCCCCGTACTTATTACACAACATTATAATTATAATTAGCATTGTAATTGTCGTTTTGGTCTATTTGATCTACTCTACTAAATCTTTTTTTTTTTTTGGAGATAGGGTCTCACTCTGCCTCCCAGGCTGGAGTGCAATGGCGAAATCTCGGCTCACTGCAACCTCCACCTCTCAGGTTCAAGTGATTCTCCTGTCTCAGCCTCCCTAGTAGCTGGGATTACAGGCATGCACTACCACGCCCAGCTAATTTTTGTGTTTTTAGTACAGACAGCGTTTCACCATGTTGGCCAGGCTGGTCTTGAACTCCCGATCTCAGATAATCGGTCTTGCAAAGTGCTGAAATTACAGGCGTAAGCCACCGCGACCAGACCAGCCGTTAGCTCATTTTAACACATCCTTACTCCAGCCTGTTCCAAAACATCTAAAGTCAGACAGCTTCCTAAACCTCAACTTTATTCAAATTGCTTTCCTAGGTGAAGAATGTGGTAAGTCGGCCTTCCAGCCACCAGCCCCCTTCCCTTTGGTCTTTCACTCCGGAGGCTCTTACCCTAGACACAATGGGACAGGGGGCGGGGGATGGGGGAATTCAGCTCAGACTTTTATGCAAAGACCCCCTTCTGCAAAGAACAAAGCTTCTGGTACCTGCCCTTTCGAGAGCTGCGGGCAAGCTCAACTTCGGTGAGTCTTGCTGGCCTTGACAGCCCCCACTTACCAAACTGCTGATTAAGAAAGACAGGAGAGCACGTTTTTCCCTTTTTAAAAGAAATCATCCTATTTCCTATGAGACACAGACTATCTGCCTGAAGCTTGATTTATCTAGTTCCACTCACCGGCTCCTTGATACCCCTATGCTTAATCTTCTCCCGAATGGTGGTCTGAGAAGAAAAAAGATTACCTCCAATTTCACTTCCTTGCTTCGCACCCAGCAATACTTTGACTCTCAACAGTTGGAGTCTTTCCATTGTGAACAAAGGCAGCTTGTGTGGGAGCAAAGCCAGCTGCTTTGGGTGCAGACCTAGGAGCAGAGTGCAGAGGAGAATGAAGCAAAGAGTTGTGTCTTCAAAAATCACATAATCGGGATTTGCTAAGAGTTTACTTTTCAGTGTGGGAGATTGGAAAAGAGGAACAAATCTTAGGTTTTTTGAATGTTGGGTTTGGGAATAGGAAGGAAAATCGAAAACTGTAGACTTTGTCCATAAATGTTAGTGCTGGAACCCCACTCTAAAAACTTCGTTCATTTGGAAAACACCTCCCTTGGCCCAGAAACACACACACACACGATGGGCACCGAGTAGTCTTGAAAGACATGACAATATCACCAGACCTGAGAAGAAGCTAAAGAGCCAGAGGGAAAAAGTCAGAAGTGGACTACCTGGAAGGAGGGATAGACAAGAGACCAAACTAAAGGAAACTAAGGTAGGGGCTGAAAACAAGTACCATTTTCTTTTCTTTTTTTTTTTTGAGACCGAGTCTCGCTCTGTCGCCCAGGCTGGAGTGCAGTGATGCGATCTCGGCTCACTGCAAGCTCTGCCTCCTGGGTTCAGGCCATTCTCCTGCCTCAGCCTCCCGAGTTGCTGGGACTACAGACGCCCACCACCACACCCGGCTAATTTTTTGTATTTTTAGTAGAGACAGGGTTTCACCGTGTTAGCCAGGATGGTCTTGATCTCCTGACGTCGTGATCCGCCTGCCTCGGCCTCCCAAAGTGCTGGGATTACAGGCGTGAGCCACCGCGCCCGGCACAAGTACCATTTTCAACATTAACTGATGCCTTGGCTTCATACTATGATGCTATGTTGTGTTTTACTATGACCTCAGAGTGAATGAAAGAGGAAAATGGAGCTAGTTGAAATTTCTGGCCAAACTAGACAGATTTTGAGACACTAAGTTATCTCAAATCAAGAAATCGCCCTAATGAGAATTTCAGTAACCTCAGGAATTGAAGGTACATGCATCCCCACCCCCACCCCCCTTTTTGAGACATAGTCCCGCTCTGTAGCCCAGGCTGCAGTGCAGTGGTGCGATATCGGCTCATCGCAACCTCCGCCTCCCAGGTTCAAGGGATTCTCCCGCCTCAGCTTCCGGAGTAGCTGGGACTGCTGGGGCCCACCACCACGCCCGGCTAATTTTTGTATTTTTAGTAGAGACGGGGTTTCGCCATGTTGGCCAGGCTGGTTTCGAACTCCTGACCTCAGGTGATCCGCCCGCCATGGCCTCCCAAAGTGCTGGGATTACAGGGGTGAGCCACCGCGCCCGGCCTTTTTCTTTATTTTTAAAGTTTTATCCCATTCCTGTTGAACCATTCCTGATTTAAAAGTTGGAAACGTGGTGAACCTAGAAGTATTTATTGCTGGGTTTGTCTTCAGGTTCTGTTACCTGGTTTTCTAGTTCCCGACCTTGTCTGGGTTACTCCGCAGCTACTTTTGCATTACAATGGCCTTGGTGAGACTGGCAGACGGGATTAATTGAGAATTCACAAGGGAGGGGGGTGTGCCCGCCAGGAGGGGTGGGTCTAAGGGTGATAGAGCCTTCATTATAAATCTAGAGACTCCAGGATTTTAACGTTCTACTGGACTGAGCTGGTTGCCTCCTGTTATTGTGTAGGCGACTCACTTTATCCTGACTTCTTGATACTTCTGCTTCTGGAGGTCATATTTCTCTAACATCTTCCAGAAAAGTCTTAAAGCTGCCTTAACCTTTTTTCCAGTCCACCTCTTACATTTTTTTCTCCTCTTCCTCAATACTAACATGAGTGTGGATCCAGCTTGTCCCCAAAGCTTGCCTTGCTTGGAAGCATCCGACAGTAAAGAATCTTCACCTATGCCTGTGATTTGTGGGCCTGAAGAAAACTATCCATCCTTGCAAATGTCTTCTGCTGAGATGCCTCACACGGAGACTGGTAAGAAAGACATTTATCCTTGAAAGGCCAAGTTACTTAAGGGAAAAGAGAAGGAGAGAGGGTTAAGGGATCATTTCCCTCTTGAGCAATGATAGACCATTATTATAAGCAAGTGTTATTATCAACTAATCCTCTGGAAACCCTCTTTCAATTGTAACTTGGTAGCACCTGTCCTTTTCCCATGTCCCAGGTCTCAGGAGTATGCACTGAGTTGAAGGACACAGAATTTGGCAGTTGAACAGTGCAGTAAATTTGAGAACCTATGGGCTTAGGCATGGTGGAAACAAAGTTAAATGAAGGTGATGCGCACACCTTCACATAGCACTGGACACACAGCTATAGAAGATGTTACTGCTAATTAACCAGAAGACCTAACATCATAGCTCAGGGACGAGCATGATGTTTTTGTTTTGCCAACAATGGCATGGCAGATCACGATGAGATTTCTGTAATTAATATATAATTTGTGTAATTCTTTCTACGTCACTAACGGCTGGCTCTTCTCCATTCTCTGGGTTTGTGGATGTTACCGGGCAGCTCTGAGTTTGGGAGCACCTCCCATGTTTACTTCTCCTAAGTCCTGGGAAGTGTTGACTCAACTTTACTGTAAAGATAATTCTAGAAAGTTTAATCTACTGACAGTCAAACAGAACGTAGCTAGAAGTCCAGTTTGCCTCCAAAACCTGTGCTAGTACTCGGGCTTCTGACTGGTGGCTGCAAGGGGTGGGGGATACTCGGGATACTCATTAAGCCACTACCACTTTTTTGAAAAATCAATTTTTCAGTAGTTTTCAAAAAGTTAAGAATGAACCAACTTTACCAAGAATGCCATTGGTAACACTGACACTGTAAAATAGCTTAAAAAGTGCATTTACATTATGACTAATGTTGCAAAGAGTAGGTTGTGGAAAAGGAGTAAGTAAACACGATTGCTATATTTGAGCCTTAGATTTGAATGTCACCCTGCTTTTCTCTTTTTGAGAGTCAGGGACTCGCTGTGTTACCCGGGCTGGAGTGCAATGGTATGACCATGGATCACTGTAGCCTCAACCCTGGGCTCAAGTGATCCTCTTGCCTCAGCCTCCCAAGTACTAGGATGAGAGGCGTGTGTCACTATACCCAGCTAATTTAAAAATTCTTTTTGTAGAGACAGGGTCTCACTTTGTAGCTGGTCCTGACCTCAAGCGATCCTCCACTCTCAGCTTCGAAAGTCGCTGGGATTACAGGCGTTGACCTACCCGCATTGCTATTCACCCAGTTTTTCAAAACTTTGCATTAATGTTCTTGTCTTTATACTTTTTTTCTTTTTTTTTTTTTTTGAGACAAGGTCTTACTGTTGCCCAGGCTGGAGTGCAGTGGCGCGATCTCGGCTCACTGCAACCTCCGCCTCCCAGATTCTGGTGATTCTCCTGTCTCAGTCTCTCGAGTAGCAGGATTACAGGCGCATGCCACCACGCCCGGCTAATTTTTGTATTTTTTAGTAGAGACGGGGTTTCGCTATGTTGGCCAGGCTGGTCTCAAACTCCTTACCCCAACTGATCCACCTGCCTCGGCCTCCCAAAGTGCTAGAATTACAGGCATGAGCCACTGCGCCTGGCCACCTTTATAATTTCAGACGTTAAAAATAACAGTGCTGGGTTTGGGAATGAGCAAGTGGGCGTGTTTTCTTTAGCACACATCAAGTGACAGTTTATATAACTAGCTAATATTTAGGATTTTCCCCAATTCTAATCATTAGTTGAAAGGCTTCCTCTGCTTTTCAGATCTCCTTGCAAGACACAAGAGATTGTGAATTTTGCTGTTTTAGAGCCTGTCCATTTGTTCTGTGACTGCAGGTTAGAATTGAGAGATAAACACTGGGAAAACTAGGTATTCATTTCTAGTTATAAAATCAGTATATGCCAGGCCCTATGTTAGAGAATTTCAATTGGTTACCTCATTTAAATAAATAAATAAAAATTTTTGGAGATGAGGTCAGAGCTAGTAAACGGAAGGCCTGGATGGAAACAGAAACTTATGCAAATTCACATATCATGCTGGTCGTAGCATTAAGAACTGGGCAGTCAGTCGCGGGTTTTTTATTTTTTGAGACACAGTCTCACTCTGTCGCCCAGGCTAGAGTGCAGTGGCAGGATCTCAGCTCACTGCAATCACTGCCTCCCGGGTTCAAGCGATTCCTCTGCCTCAGCCTCCCCAGTAGTTGGGATTACAGGCATGTGCCACCACTCCTGGCTAATTTTTGTAATTTTTAGTAGACATGGGGTTTCACCATGTTGGCACACTGGTCTTGAACTCTTGACCTCAAGTGATCCGCCCAACTTGGCCTCCCAACGTGTTGGGATTACAGGCGTGAGCCATCACACCTGGCCTAGGTGCTGGTTTTATTGAATCCCCAGAATCATGTCATTTAAGCAATCACGAAGGTGTTGATGAAGATCATAAACAGAAAGTGATTTAGGGTGAGATGCAATAGGTGAAAATTGGTGGATATCTATTCTGACGTATTAACACCCAGTGTGGGGACTTTTGAGCATCAGTTTAAAGTAAAAAGTGGTAGCGCCGGCCCCAGTGGCTCACGCCTGTAATCTCAGCACTTTGGGAGGCCGTGGCAGGCGGATCACGAGGTCAGGAGTTCGAGACCAGCCTGACCAACATTGAGAAACCCTGTCTCTACTAAAAATACAAAATTAGCCGGGCGTGATGGTGCATGCCTGTAATCCCAGCCCCTCCAGAGGCTGAAGCAGGAGAATTGCTTGAACCCGGGAGGTGGAGGTTGTGGTGAGCAGAGACTGCGCCATTGCACTTCAGCCTGGGCAACAAGAGCGAAACTCCATCTTAAAAAAAAAAAAAGGTGGTATCTTAAAAAAAAAAAATGTGGTTAAAAAAACCGCTTAGCAATGCATTGGCCACTCTTGTAGATCTCTCCCAACGCGGTCTATTATATACAAAATGGAGATACTGATAAGACTTCTTGGATGAATACTGTACAAAGCTTGCCAAAGTGCCAGGGCTGGTTAAGAAGTTGCTTCTTATTACTTAGATCTGGGTCTCTGGGAATTATCAAAGTACTTTGAAAACACTTTTTTTAACAGGGTATTTTAATATGTGAAAAAAGTTTTAGACAAAAGTGTCCTTTTATTTGTTCCCGACAGTCTCTCCTCTTCCTTCCTCCATGGATCTGCTTATTCAGGACAGCCCCGATTCTTCCACCAGTCCCAAAGGCAAACAACCTACTGCTGCAGAGAATAGTGCCACAAAAAAGGAAGACAAGGTCCCGGTCAAGAAACAGAAGGCCAGAACTGTGTTCTCTTCCGCCCAGCTGTGTGTACTCAATGATAGATTTCAGAGACAGAAATACCTCAGCCTCCAGCAGATGCAAGAACTTTCCAACATCCTGAACCTCAGCTACAAACAGGTAGGCTTGTTTTGTTGTTGCAATGAGGTGAACAAAAATTAGACTAATTTGCATGGCTAAGATCTCTGTGGATGCACATAGATTTGTGTTCTATGTGTCAGCACATCGCCTCCTGCAAATAATTTAAGTATGAAGATGAAATGCTTTCGTAACTTTCTTCACCTCTTTCTTTCCTTAAATATTCTATTACGTGAATGTGTCATAATTTGACCACTTTCCTGCACAGACCAATATTGTGAAAATCTTTCCAACGTTTCCTTAATAAAAAAAGAAGTATGTAACTCCACTTTCCAAGTTAGGAGGAGAATCCCTAACACACTGGTTCTCATTAAAATACAAACTTTATTTTTTTCCTTTTTTTTCTTTCTGCCAGCAACCTCCAGCTTGTTTTGTTTTTATCTGTGTGCACTTGCTTACTAATAAGTCTAATCATTGTTCATTATTTATTGGCCATTTTCTTTCATTAATTGGCTTATCCTCTTCCAGCCTTTATTTCCTTTTTTTCTCTTATTTTTGAGATGGAGTCTCATTCTGTCGCCCAGACTGGAGTGCAATGGCCTCATAATGAGACATCATAATGACATTAGCATTACTTTGGCTGGTTTAAGTACAAATGAATGAAACCTCCACCTCCTGGGTTCAAGGGATTCTCCTGCCTCAGCCTCCCAAGTAGCTGGGATTACAGGTGTCCGCCACGATGCCTGGCTAATTTTATTGTATTTTTTAGTAGAAATGGGGCTTCACCATGTTGGCCAGGCTGGTTTTCAACTCCTGACCTCAAGTGATCCACCTGCCTCGGCCTCCTAAAGTGCTAGGATTACAGGTGTGAGCCACCACACTTGGCCCTTGCCTTTATTTTCTATCCCAAAATGTTCATTTCTCTGTTTTTTTCTGAGACACCCTGGTTCTGTTGTCGCCCAGCTGGAGTGCAGTGATGCAATCTCGGCTCACTGCAACCTTAACTTCCCAGGTGCAAGCGATCCTCCCACCTCAGCCGCCTGAGAAGCTGGGACCACAGACATGCAGCATTACACCTAGCTAATTTTTTGTATTTTTGCAGAGATGGTGTTTCCTCATGTTGGCCATCCTGTACTGAACTCCTGGGCTCAAGCAATCTGCCCGCCTTGGCCTTCCAAAATGTTGGGATTACAGGTGTGAGATATGGCGCCTGGCCAGGAATAAAAGTTAGCAATATACTTTGATTCACAGTACATCTGTAGGCCGGGCGCGGTGGCTCAAGCCTGTAATCCCAGCACTTTGGGAGGCCGAGACGGGCGGATCACGAGGTCAGGAGATCGAGACCATCCTGGCTAACACGGTGAAACTCCGTCTCTACTAAAAAATACAAAAAACTAGCCAGGCGTGGTGGCGGGCGCCTGTAGTCCCAACTACTCGGGAGGCTGAGGCAGGAGAATGGCGTGAACCCGGGAGGTGGAGCTTGCAGTGAGCTGAGATCCGGCCACTGTACTCCAGCCTGGGCGGCAGAGCAAGACACCGTCTCAAAAAAAACAAAAAAAACAAAAAAAACAAAGTACATCTGTATTACTAATATTTTACAATTTCTGTCATTTTCCCCTGCAGGTGAAGACCTGGTTCCAGAACCAGAGAATGAAATCTAAGAGGTGGCAGAAAAACAACTGGCCAAAGAATAGCAATGGTGTGACTCAGGTAACAGGAAACTTTATTCTGTTCTTTCCTTTCAGTGATCTTTCAATCTTGTCCATCCCTGAAACACACAACGCCAGTCACAGACAGTGCTGGTTGTCCTTGTACCCTTTCTGTTAATTCCTCCTTCTCTTTCAGAAGGCCTCAGCACCTACCTACCCCAGCCTCTACTCTTCCTGCCACCAGGGATGCCTGGTAAACCCGACTGGGAACCTTCCAATGTGGAGCAACCAGACCTGGAACAATTCATCCTGGAGCAACCAGACCCAGAACATCCAGTCCTGGAGCAACCACTCCTGGAACGCTCAGACCTGGTGCACCCAGTCCTGGAACAATCAGGCCTGGAACAGTCCCTTCTCTAACTGTGGAGAGGAATCTCTGCAGTCCTGCTTGCAGTTCCAGCCAAATTCTCCTGCCAGTGACTTGGAGGCTGCCTTGGAAGCTGCTGGGGAAGGCCTTAATGTAATACAGCAGACGACTAGGTATTTGAGTACTCCACAAACTGTGGATTTACTCCTAAACTACTCCACGAACATGCAACCTGAAGATGTGTGAAGATGAGTGAAATTGATAATTACTCAATTTCAGTCTGGGCACTGGCTGAACCTTCCTCTTCCCTCCTCCCCTCCCTGATAGGATTTTTCTCACTTGGAAACCACGTGTTCCGGTTTCCATTATGCCTATCCAGTCAGTTTGATGGAGGTGGAGTATGGTTGGAGCCTAATCAGAGAGGTTTCTTTTTTTCCTATTGGATCTTCCTGGAGAAAAGACATTTTAATAACTTTGGCTGCTAAGGACAACATGATAAAAGCTGTCTCTGGCTATAGATAAGTAGATCTAATACTAGTTTGGATATCTTTACAGTTTAGAATCTAACCTCAAGAATAAGAAATACAAGTACAAATTGGTGTGATGAAGATATTCCTATTGTTTGGGATTGGGAGGCTTTGCTTATTTTTTAAAAACCATTGAGGTGTAAAGGGTTCAGCTGTAACATACTTAATTGATTTCCTCACCCTCTTTGGCTCAGTTTTACTATATTCCCTAATTTGTTGGTTATGCTAATCTTTGTAGAAAGAGGTCTTGTATTTGCTGCATCATAATGACATTAGTACTACTTTAGTCGGTTTAAGTACAAATGAATCAAACAACTATTTTTCCTTGAGTTGATTTTACCCTGATTTCACGTAGTGTTTCGATAAGTAAATATATGCTTAAACATAAATCTTTGTTAAAATTTTTGGTTGGGGTGAAGAAGGAAATTAACTGAGGAGATTGTTGTCTTAGAAATAGATAGAAATAGCTGAGCATGGTGGCCCATGCCTGTAGTCCCAGCTACTTGGGAGGCTGAGGCAGGAGAATCACTTGAACCTGGTAGGTGGAGGCTGCAGTGAGCCGGTATCACACCATTGCACTCCAGCTTGGGCGACAAGAGCAAAACTCCATCTCAAAAATAAATAAATAAATAAATAATAAACAAATGTGCCAGTTTTAGAAAAAAGGGCACTTACATGCATTGTAGCTAGTCTACAAATACACAATGGGTTATTTCAGCGTATGAATCTATAATTGATGCCAACATTTAAAGTTTCATCAGAGGCCAATATGCAAGTAAATTCTAAGGCTAGTTGAAATAGTTTTATGTTCTCACCTTAAGAGCAGCTACGCGGGCATCAGTGAATTATACTAATAATCCTTTACTGTCCTTTTCCCATCTTGTGCCTGCCCTAAATGTATCTGATCTGATAGCACTTCCCTTCACTCTGAAGCAGCATGATGCAGGTGACGAGAGTGGTTTTTTCCAGTCTTTTCGCTCATTATTTCCCCAATTGTCCAATGTTGCTCTCTAAGACTATCCAATCTGATTATCTAGATACTGGCCAAGAGAAAAGAAGTAAGGTATAGTTGCCAGTGTTTGTTTTTTTTTTGTTTTGTTTTTTGAGACGGAGTCTCTGTTGCTCAGGCTGGAGTGCAGTGGAGCAATCTTGGCTCAGCGCAACCTCCGTCTCGCAGGTTCAAGTGATTCTGCTGCCTCAGCCTTCCAAGTAGCTGGGACTACAGGTGCGAGCCACCACGCCCAGCTAATTTTTGTATTTTTAGTAGACACGGGGCTTCACTATGTTGGCCAGGCTGGTCTTGAACTCCTGACCTCGTGATCCACTTGCCTTGGCCTCCCAAAGTGTTGGGATTACGGGCATGACCCACTGCACCTGGCCTATTGTTTGTTTTTTATAAACAGTCTCGCTCTATTGTCCAGGCTGGAGTGCAGTGGCGCAACTTTTTTTTGTTTTTGTTTTTTTTTTGAGACGAAGTCTCGCTCTGTCTCCCAGGCTGGAGTGCAGTGGCACGATCTTGGCTCACTGCAACCTCCGCCTCCTGGGTTCAAACAATTCTCCTGCCCCAGCCTCCTGAGTAGCTAGGATTACAGGCGCCTGCCACCCCGCCTGGCTAATCTTTTTTTTTTTTTTTGGTATTTTTAGTAGAGAGAGGGTTTCACCATGCTGGCCAGGCTGATCTTGAACTCCTGACATCGTGATCTGCCCGCCTCAGCCTCCCAAAGTGCTGGGATTACAGGCGTAAGCCGCCATGCCTGGCACAAATTTTTTTTTTTTTAATACAGAGTCTTGCTCTGTCACCAGGCTGGAGTCAGTGGTGCAATCTCAGCTCACTGCAACTTCCACCTCCCAGGTTCAAGCGATTCTCCTGCCTCAGCCTCCTGCGTAGCAGGGATTATAGGTGCCCGCCACCATGCCCAGCTTTTTGCTACTTTTAGTAGAGATGGGGTTTCACCATGTTGGCCAGGATGGTCTCGATCTCTTGACCTTGTGATCCACCCACCTTGGCCTCCCAAAGTGCTGGGATTACAGGCATGAGCCACCGTGCCCAGCAGTTTTTTTTTTTGAAACGGGCACAGCATGGAGTGCAGTGGCACAATCTGGACTCACTGCAACCTACACCTCCCAGGTTCAAGTGATTCTTTTTCCTGCCTCAGCCTCTCTAGTAGCTGCCAGTAGATATGGGAATTTGCCATGTTGGCTAGGCTGGTCTGGAACTCCTGACCTCAGGTGATCCACCTGCCTTGGCCTCCCAAAGTGCTGGGTTTACATGTGTGAGCCACTGCACCCAGCCTTTTTTTTTCTTTGTTTTTTCTAAATGGCTCTTGCTTTGTCCCCAGGCTTTTGAGGACAGTGGTGTGATCATATCTCGCTGCAGCCTCAACCTTCAGGGCTCACGCAACCCTTCTGCCTCAGCCTCCCAAGTAGCTGGGATTATTAGGTACCAGCCAGGGCATTTTGCTCAAAGGTAGTTTCTGCTACAACATAAAGGACAATTCATTTCAAGTGTCAGATACTTCAGCTGCGTGCCAAGCCCTGTTTGTTATGGACCGAGGAGATAATAGGAAGTACTGCTTGAGCAACTAAAATAGTATGAAAATTCCATTCTCAGGCCGGGCGCGGTGGCTCAAGCCTGTAATCCCAGTACTTTGGGAGGCCGAGGCGGGTGGATCACGAAGTCAGGAGATCGAGACCATCCTGGCTAACATGGTGAAACCCCGTCTCTACTAAAAATACAAAAAACTAGCCGGGCGTGGTGGCGGGCGCCTGTAGTCCCAGCTACTCGGAGGCTGAGGCAGGAGAATGGCGTAAACCCGGGAGGCGGAGCTTGCAGTGAGCCGAGATCGCGCCACTGCACTCCAGCCTGGGTGACACAGCGAGACTCCGTCTCAAAAAAAAAAAAAAAAAAAAAAAAAAAGAAAATTCCATTCTCCAAGTCACTACTTCACACTCTTACGAGTTGAGAAAATTTGAGTATGACTTGTAAAGACCCCGTTGCCTATACTTGGCTTTTTAACTTTAAACACCTTATATTTTAAATGTATGAGAAAAGAAAGAATGCCTGTAACAGATTTAAACCAGGACTTTTTGTTGTTGTTGTTGTTTTATTTTCAAGCAGGGTCTCTCTGTTGCCCGTGCTGAAGTGTGCAGTGGCATGTTCTCGGCTCACTGCTACCTCGACTTCCAGGGCCCAGGTTGATCTTTCACCTCAGCCTCCCGAATACCTGGGACTATACGCATGCACCGCCACACCTGGCTAATTTTCGCATTTTTAGTAGAGACAAGGTTTCACCATGTTGGCCAGACTGGTCTCAAACTCCTGGGCTCAAGAGATCCAATCACCTCAGCCTCCCGAAGTGCTGGGATTACAGGCATGAGACACAACGTCCAGCCAGAATTTTTTTAAAAGATGGTGTGTAAGTAACTTTTTTTTTTTGAGATAGAGTCTAGCTCCGTCACTCAGGCTGGAGTGCAGTGGTGCGATCTTGGCTCGGTGCAACCTCTGCCTCTCTGGTTCAAGCAATTCTCCTGCCTCAGCCTCCCACGTAACTGGGACTACAGGCCCCTACCACCAAGCCCAGCTACTTTTTTTTTTTTAATTTTTTATTTATTTTTTGAGACAGTTTTTGCTCTTTTTGACCAGGCTGGAGTACAATGGTGCGATCTCGGCTCACTGCAACCTCTGCCTCCTGGGTTCAAGCAATTCTGCCTCAGCCTCCTGAGTAGCTGCGATTACAGGCACCCAACACTACACCTGGCTAATTTTTGGTATTTTTAGTAGAGACGGGGTTTCACCATGTTGGCCTGCCTGGTCTTGAACTCCTGACCTCGGGTGATCTGTCTGCCTCGGCCTCCCAAAGTGGTGGGATTACAGGCATGAGCCACCGCGCCTGGGCATCAATTTTTTTTTTTTGAGATGGAACTTTGCTTTTGCTGCCCAGACTGGAGCACAATGGTGCAGTCTCTACTCACTGCAACCTGCACCTCCCAGGTTCAAACGATTCTCTTGCCTCAGCCTTTAGAGTGGCTGGGATTACAGGCATGTGCCATCACGCCCGGCTAACTTTTTGTATTTAGTAATTAGAGACGGGGTTTCACCATATTGACCAGGCTGGTCTCGAACTCCTGATCTCAGGTGATCCACCCTCCTCAGGCGTGATTACAGGCATGAGGCACCGCGCTGGCCTTATTTTTTATTTTTTTAAGACGGGCTTACTCTGCTGCTCAGACTGGGGCTCCGTGGCACCATTTCACCTCACTGCAGCCTTGTCTTCCGGGATTTAAGCAATCCTCCTACCTGAGTCTCTCAAATAGCCCAGGCTATAAGTGCACACCACCATGCTCAGCTAACTTTTGTGTTTTTAGGAGAGACGGGGTTCCCCCATGTTGGCCAGGCTGGTTTCAAACTCCTGAACTCAAGCAGTCTACCAGCCTTGGCCTCCGAAAGTGCTGAGATTACAGGCATGAGCCACCAGCCCAGCCCTGTATTATGTTTTCTGAAAGTTGTTGTTGTTTTTAATCACCCAGTAGTAATCTTCAACCTCTTGGCATGTAAGAATTTAGAGATCTATTTGGAATAATCTTTAAAGTAACAGTAATAACTACAGTCAAAAGCAGTAAGATTAGTGGGCCCGGTGCTGTGGCTCACACCTGTAATCCCAGCACTTTGGGAAACCAAGGCAGGTGAATCATCTGGGGTCAGGAGTTCGAGATTAGCATGGCCAATAAGGTGAAACCCTGTCTCTACTAAAAATACAAAAATTAGCTAGAGGTTTTGCCTCGCGCCTGTAATCTCTTGAACCCAGGAGATGGAGGTTGCAGTGACCCAAGATCATGCCACCCCACTCCAGTCTGGGCGACAGAGTGTCACTGTCTCAAAATAAAAATAAATATAATAGGAGATTAGGCAAAAAGGATAGTAAGTTCATGTGCCGAGCTCTCTGTTTCACATTTCTTCCTTTCCCTTAGAAAATTTTGCTTTTTCTTGTCCCAAAAGGAGGTGTGTATTACTTCTAATACTATATTTTAGTAGCTTTACCATATTTTAGTTTTTAAAATTCATTTTCTTGATTTTTCAGCTTTCATTTCCATTTCAGTTTGTACCCGAAGGAGAGAAGCATGGATTGAGTTTGCCTGGGTTTTCTGAATTTCATAATATAAATTTGAAACTCAGAAGTGGGAGGTATACAGGCCTTGATTAGTGAATTTCAAGCTCGGTTCTCGGGGTGAAGGACAAGGTTAGTTTTACTCCAAATAATCCTACCATTCAGAAAACCTGGTGTGTCTAAGGAAGAAAAAACAAGTTGTGACTACAAACCTGAAAGTAAAGGCAAACAACTGCCAGACAGGCAGGAAAGTGGGGGAGAGCCCTGGGTAAATATCGCACGCCTCCTGGGGCCCCCATGGACTTTGACTGAAGGGAGAGATGAAGGGAATTTGTTAAAGAAAGAAGTCACTGGGACAGACAAAAGCTTCTGGCACAGGAAGTTAGTTCGACTAAGGATACTGAAATGTAGGAATTTGAATGGGTTCCTGGGTGTGAGGTTGCAGTGAAACTTGATTGAAAAGAAGCTGCCGGTGGTGAGTCTCTCCTTAAGCTATTCCTGGCTTCTGGATAGTTGGCGTAAACTCAGGTAAACTCAGGTCCTCGAATAAAGTGTCCTTGAGAATTTTAAAAGGCTAAGCACCTGGGAAATTACTTAAATGCAATGGTAGCACTACCTCCAATGATATTACCAAGCAAGCTATTAGGAAACGGAGTAGGCCGGGCGCGGTGGCTCAAGCCTGTAATCCCAGCACTTTGGGAGGCCGAGACGGGCGGATCACGAGGTCAGGAGATCAAGACCATCTTGGCTAACACGGTGAAACCCCGTCTCTACTAAAAAATGCAAAAAACTAGCCGGGCGAGGTGGCGGGCGCCTGTAGTCCCAGCTACTCGGGAGGCTGAGGCAGGAGAATGGCGGGAACCCGGGAGGCAGAGCTTGCAGTGAGCCGAGATCCGGCCACTGCACTCCAACCTTGGCGACAGAGCGAGACTCCATCTCAAAAAAAAAAAAAAAAAAGGAAACAGAGAAGCTCGCCAATCGAATTAGAATACTAGAATCGTATTAAATCAATTAAATACATGCAACAAAACACAGGCAAAAAGATGGGAATCATAAATCCATTTAGGATAAGGTGCATGTAGCGTAGAAAGGGTAGATATGTCCTCTGATACACTGGTGTAGTCACAAGAGCTAAGGACAAGAACCAAGGGTGAGAATTTGAGATTCATTTAGGGCCAGGAATCTGCAGAACAGATGTACCTGGAACATGGGTGTGAATGTGCTCTTATCAGAGAGACAAAGGGGCAGGTAGTCCTGGCCACAAAAGTAGCTCTCCTTGGTTCATTGAGCAGCTATGAAATTTATTTGCAGGTGGGTCATGGTGTCTCATGCTTGTAATCTTAACACTTTGGGAGGCCGAGGTGGGTGGGTCACCTGAGGTCAGGAGTTCAAGACCAGCCTGGGCAATGTGGCAAAACCCCATCTCTACTAAAAATACAGAAAGTACCCAGGCATGGTGGCAGGTGCCTATAATCCCAGTTACTCAGGAGGCTGAGGCAGGAGAATTGCTTGAACCTGGGAGGCGGAGGTTGCAGTGAGCTGAGATCGCGCCATTGCACGCCAGTCTGTGAGACTGAGCATGACCCGGTCTTCGGAAAGAAAAAAAACAGTGAAAAGTAAAATGAGTTCCAATTTGGAGGTAAATACCTTTAAGAGTACCTTAGATTTACATAGTACTGGGCCGGGCGCAGTGGCTCACATCTGTAATGCCAGCACTTTGGGAGGCTGAGGCTGGTGGATCACAAGCTCAGGAGTTTGAGATCAGCCTGCCCAACATGGTGAAACCTTGTCTCCACTAAAACACAAAAATTAGCTGGGCATGGTGGCACATGCCTGTAATCTTAACCACTCAGAAGTCTGAGGCAAGGAGAATCACTTGAACCTGGTAGGTGGAGGTTGCAGTGAGCTGAGATTGTGCCACTGCACTCGAGACTGGGCAACAGAGAAAGACTCAAAAAAAAAAAATTTCCACAGCACTCAATTACATAGGAACATGTTTATAAACCATATTTCACTTGAACCTTAAGCTGTACTCTGAGGTTAACGACCATTTGTGGGTTAAGAATCTAAAGCTCTTTTTTTTTTAAGACCAGTCAAGTGCAGTAGGGAGAAGTGGGAAAGAGGTAGAACAAGGATTTCGATCTGTAATTCACTGTGAACAAACAATTGAGGTAACTCACTACCTTCAGACGAGGCTGGAAGTTTTTATTTATTTAGAGACTGAGTTTGGGCTTGTTACCCAGGCTGGAGTGCAATGGCGGGATCTCAGCTCACTGCAACCTCCATCTTCTGGGTTCAAGTGATTCTCCTCCCTCAGCCTCCTGAATAGCTGGAATTACAGGCGTCCGCTGCCACTCCCAGCTAATTTTTATAATTTTAGTAGAGATGGTGTTTCACCATGTTGGCCAGGCTGGTCTGGAACTCCTGACCTCAGGTGATCCTCCCGCCTCTGCCTCCCAAAGTGCTGGAATTACAGGCATGAGCCACCGCACACAGCCACATTATGTATTTAAATTTTGCTTTATTTTTTTTTTTTTTTTTTTTTTTTTTTGAGACGGGTCTCCTCTGTCCCCCAGGCTGGAGTGCAGTGGCGCAATCTCGGCTCACTGCAAGCTCCGCCTCCCGGGTTCCCGCCATTCTCCTGCCTCAGCCTCCCGAGTAGCTGGGACTACAGGCGCCCACAACTGCGCCCGGCTAATTTTTTGTATTTTTAGTAGAGACAGGGTTTCACCGTGGTCTCGATCTCCTGACCTTGTGATCCGCCCGCCTCGGCCTCCCAAAGTGCTGGGATTACAGGCGTGAGCCACCGCGCCCGGCCTTAAATTTTGCTTTAAATTTAAAATTTGAATTTTAACTTTTAAACTAAAATTTAAATTTTAACATTTAAACTGAAATTTAACTTAAATTAAAAATTAAAAATTAAATTTAAATTAAAAGAATTAAAAACCCTGTTACCCAGACTGGAGTGCAGTGATACATTCATGACTCACTGCAGCCTCAATCTCCCAGGCTCAAATGATCCTCCTGCCTCAACCACCTCAGTAACTGGGGCTGTAGGTGCACGCCACCACACCCAGCTGATTTTTTTTTTTTTTGAGACGGAGTCTTGCTCTGTCACTCAGGCTGGAGTGCAGTGGCCGGATCTCAGCTCACTGCAAGCTCCGCCTCCCGAGTTCAGGCCATTCTCCTGCCTCAGCCTCCCGAGTAGCTGGGACTACAGGCGCCTAACACCTCGCCTGGCTAGTTTTTTTTTTTTTTTTTTTATGGAGACGGAGTCTCGCTCAGTCGCCCAGGCTGGAGTGCAGTGGCCGGATCTCAGCTCACTGCAAGCTCCACCTTCCGGGTTCACGCCATTCTCCTGCCTCAGCCTCCTGAGTAGCTGGGACTACAGGAGCCCGCCACCTCGCCCGGCTAATTTTTTGTATTTTTTAGTAGAGACGGGGTTTCACCGTGTTAGCCAGCATAGTCTTGATCTCCTGACCTCGTGATCCACCCGTCTCGGCCTCCCAAAGTGCTGGGATTACAGGCTTGAGCCACCGCGCCCGGCCTAGTTTTTTTTTTTTTTTGTATTTTTTAGTAGAGACGGGGTTTCACCATGTTAGCCAGGATGGTCTCGATCTCCTGACCTCGTGATCCGCCCGTCTCGGCCTCCCAAAGTGTTGGGATTACAGGCTTGAGCCACCACGCCTGGCCCAGCTGATTTTTAAAATCTTTTTTTGTAGAGACAGGGCTCTTGCTATGTTGCCCAGGCTGGTCTTGAATTCCTGGGCTCAAGTGATCCTGTCACCTGGGCCTCTCAAAGTGCTGAGATTACAAACATGAGCCACTGCATCTGGCTTCAGTAATAATTTTTATAGAAGAAAAAAGCCAAGAGCTTAAGCGACATGCCAAAGGTAGTACCGGTTGTATGTGGTAAAATCTGGATTCAAGCCCTTAATTGCTTGACTACAAAGCCCCAGATGTTGCTCTCTGTTGCACTATGTTACATAGCTTTGAAGTAACCCCAGAAACTTACATAGTTTTATGTGGAGTGACCTCCCCTCTTCCTTCTAGTCTGATGTCTTATCAGACACCATATGTGAGAACTTGGAGTGAACTCAAGTTTCCCTCAAGAATGTTAACGTCAAATTCAATCAGACCCAACCCCAAAGGTGGACGTTTTGACTTCAACTACTGAACTTCAAAAATACATATAAACTCGAGTTTGACAGACGCTTTGAGAGCCTAGGTAGTAGCAGGGTTAAACTTTGTTGATCGCTTCTCAGAAAATCAAGAGTGCATGCTATAGGCAGGTGTGGCAGCTCACACCTGTAATCCCAACACTTTGGGAAACTGAGACGGGTGGATTGCTTGAGCCCAGGAGTTTGAGACCAGCCTGGGCAGCATAGTGAGACCCCAGCTCTACAAAAAATACAAAAAAAAAAAAAAAAAGTGGCCAGTTATGTTCATGCACACCTGTAGTTCTAGCTACTTTGGAGACTGAGGCAGGGTGATCCCTTGAGCCCAGGATTTCGAGGCTGCAGTGAGCCTGTGCGGCACATGAAGACTTCTGGGTTTTTTTTGTTCTTTTGTTTTTGTTTTTTTGATGAGTGTGCTCTCTAATATGCTGCACTTTGCACTCAGCCCTCTTCTAGCCCCTGGGAGCTCAGCCTACAATAGGAAGATACTCTGTTAGCCTTGAAGCTAATCTTTATTTTTCTTTATTTTATTTTATTTTATTTTATTTTATTTTTTGAGATGGAGTCTCGCTGTGTCACTCAGGCTGGAGTGCAGTGGCGCAATCTCGGCTCACTGCAACCTCTGCTTCCCAGGTTCAAGCAATTCTGCCTCAGTCTCCCGAGTAGCCGGAGACCACAGGTACACGCCACCATGCCCGGCTAATTTTTGTATGTTCAGTAGAGGCAGGGTTTCACCATGTTGGTCAGCCTGGTCTCCAACTCCTGATCTCGTGATCCGCCTGCCTCAGCCTCCCGAAGTGCTGGGGTTACAGGCATGAGCCACCGTGCTCAGCTTTTTTTTTTTTTTTTTTTTTTTTTTTTGAGATGAACTATTTCTCTGTCTCCTAGGCTGGAGTGTAGTGGCTCACTGCAACCTCCATCTCCCGGGTTCAAGCAATTCTCCTACCTTAGCCTCCTGAGTAACTGGGATTACAGGTGTGTGCCACCACACCCAGGTAATTTTTGTATTTTTAGTAGAGATGGGGTCTCAAAAAGAAAAAGAGAGAGAGGATGGTAGTATAAGATGGTATACACTAAAGAAACACTAAAATAGGGTAGGCAAATATGAGCCTTTAAAAACTTTAAGGAGTAACATACTTAGATTTGCATTTTAGATTGCTCTCCCTGTACTATGGGAAGGTATCGGAAGGGAGCAAGACCAGAGATTAGTCTATTTAAATGATTATGCCTATTTATAAGGGCCTAGATTAGCATTCATTAGGAAACAGTGTGTTGCGTATGACAGAAGTAAGGAGATGATCAAAGAATGATTTCATAGCTGGATGTGGTGGCTCATGTCTGTAATCCTAGAACTTTGGGAGGTCAAGGCGGGTGGATCACTTGAAGTCAGGAGTCTGAGACCAGCCTGGCCTATATGGTGAAACCCCTTCTCTACTAAAAACACAAAAACATTAGCTGGGCATGGTGGCAGGCACCTGTAATCCCAGCTGGTTTCAAGCAATCCACCTGCCTTGGCCTCCCAAAGTTTTGAGATTACAGGCATAAGCCACTGTTCCTGACTCAAGTATACTACCCTAATCAAAATGATTTTTGGAGTTTTTTTTTTTTCTTTCCTTCTTCAACAGCTATGTTAGAGATCGTGGAGTTTTTTTGTTTGCTTGTTTGTTTTGAGAGGGAGTCTGGCTCTGTTGCCCAGGCTGGAGTGCAGTGGCGTGATCTCTGCTCACTGCAACCTCCACCTTCCAGGTTCAAGTGATTCTCCTGCCTCAGCCTCCCGAGTAGCTGGGATTACAGGCGTACACCACCACGCCTGGCTACTTTTTGTATTTTTAGTAGAGATGGGGTTTCACCATCTTGGCCAGGCTGGTCTTGAACTCCTGACCTTGTGATCCACCTGCCTTGGCCTCCCAAAGTGCTAGGATTACAGGTGTGAGCCACTGTACCTGGGCTTTTTTTTTTTTTCTTTTTATATGGAGTCTTGCTCCTGTCTTGAAGGCTGGAGTGCAGTGGTATAATCTCGGCTCACTGCAACCTCTGTCTCCTGGGTTCAAGTGATTCTCCTGCTTTAGCCTTCCAAGTAGCTGGGATTGCAGGTGCCCTCCACCACACCCTGCTAATTTTGTTTTTGTTCTTATTTTTGTGCAATTGATTGTCAGCCCATTTTATACATTTTTCTAGAATTGGCCATTTCTCCAAGAAGCATTGGTTACTTTTAGCAAGGAAGAATATTTAGAGATCAAATCTGATCGCTGGTGTTGCTATAATTAAGGGTAGTTGCAGATACTGACTTTATGTGCAGGCAATTGGAAAGTCAGAAAAATCTCAGAAGTCTTTCTGTGACTTCTCCTCACACATTATCCAAAATTGACAGAAGCCCGTGGTTAAACTAACAATTTGGCAAAGCAAATGAGATCATTACAATTTGTCTCCCACAACTGGGTATAGTGGCATACATCTGTAATCCCAGTATTTTGGGGGGCCGAGGCTGAAGGATCACTTGAGGCCAGGAGTTTGACACCAGCCTGGTCAACATAGTAAAACTCCCTGTCTACAGAAAAATTTTAAAAATTAGCCAGGTGTGATGGTGCGTGCCTTTGGTCCTAGCCAGTCAGGAGGCTGAGGCTAGAGGATTGCCCGAGCACAGGAGTTTCAGGCTGCAATGAGCTATGATTGTACCACTGCACTCCAGCCAGCCTGAGTGACAGAGGGAGACCCTGTCTCTAAAAAAATAGTAATAAAATAAAAAGATTTACCTCCAAAGTAAAAGACATGGCCTTCAGAAGAAGTTAAGAGAATTGTATGTGAATGGAAAACTAGCAGTTTCTGCTACATAGCAACCAGTGTATATCTGCTCTAGCACAACTACCACTAAATCAATTTTACAAGGGAAAGCGTCCAGGAATACTACCAAATATATATAGAAACTGCATATTTGATTAAGAATTCTAGTTTAGATCACTATATTATTAGTTAGAAAAACAGGCTGGGAACAGTGGCTCACGCCTGTAATCCCATGGGAGGCTGAGGTGGGCAGATAATGAGGTCAGGAGTTCAAGACCAGCCTGGCCAACATGGAGAAACCCTGTCTCTATTAAAAATACAAAAATTAGCCGGGCGTGGTGGTGGACACCTGTAATCCCAGCTACTTGGGAGGCTGAGGCAGGAGAATCGCTTCAACCCGGGAGGTAGAGATTGCAGTGAGCAGAAATCATACCACTACACTCCAGCCTAGGCGACAGAGCAGGGCTCTGTCTCAAAAAAAAAAAAAAGGAAAAACAAGGCACAAAACCATATGAATGATTTATTCTATTTGAATTAAAAAATACAAGCCACATAGATACAAACATTTTCTGGGAGGATAAAAATACGCCCCAAATTTACATTTCAGATGAATAGATAAATAATACATTATTTAGGAAATAGAAGTAACAATTCTCAGTTTGGGGGAAAGTTGATAGAGTCCTACTTCATTCTGGGTTACATGAAAGCTGGGTGCCATGGCTCACACCTGTAGTGCCAGCAATTTGAGAGGCTGAGGTGGGAAGATCACTTGAGCCTAGGAGTTCTAGACAAGGCTGGGCAACATAGCAAATTCCCATCTCTACAAAAAATAAAACAAATTAGCTGGACACAGTGGCACTTGCCTGTAGTCCCAGCTGCTTGGGAAGCTGAGGAGGGAAAATCAGTTGAGCCTGATGGTTGAGGCTGCAGTGAGCTGTGATTGTGCCACTGCACTCCAGCCTGAGCGACAGAGGAAGACCCTGTCTCAAAAAACAAACAAAAATAGGCTGTGCGAGGTTGCTCATACCTGTAGTCCCAGTATTTTGGCAGGCCAAGGTGGGTGGATCACTTGAGGCCAGAAGTTCAAGACCAGCCTGGCCAACATGGCAAAATCCCTTCTCTACAAAAAAATACAAAAATTAGCCGGGCGTGGTGGTGCATGCCTGTAGTCTCAGCTATTCGGGAGGCTGAGTCAGGAGAATCACTTGATTGAACCCAGGAGGCAGAGGCTGCAATCAGCTGAGATCATGCCACTGCATTCCAGCCGGGGAGACAGGTGTGAAACTCTGTTTCAAAAAAAAAAAAAAAAAAAAACCAAAAAGAAAATACACACATTAAAATCCCAGCTCCACCATTATGACCTTGGGCAAATTATTTTGCAGCCTTTCAGGTATTCCCTTTTGTGTAAAGAGAAATAATACTTGAAGTGATTTCTGTCATCTAATATGTATTTTGTCTAGCTCACAGAATATGTGCAATTAATGTCAGTTACCTGCATGGAAATGTTAAATGTGATCATCCTTCGATACACCCCTAGGAATGTATGCCAAGGCATTAATTTGACTATGCCAAAGCATTAATCAAACAAGCACATAAAGATACTCATTACAGCACTGTCGGTAATAGCTAAAAAATGTTTTATTTTTATTTATTTATTTTTTGAGGTGAAGTTTCAATCTGTCGCCAGGCTGGAGTGCAGTGGCGCGATCTCGGCTCACTGTAACCTCCACCTCCCGGGTTCAAGCAATTCTCCTGCCTCAGCTTTGCTAGTAGCTGGGACTACAGTTGGGCACCACCAAGCCCAGCTAATTTTTGTATTTTTAGTAGAGACGGGTTTTCACTATGTTGGCCAGGATGGTCTCGATCTCTTGACCTCGTGAATTGCCCACTTCGGCCTCCCAAAGTGCTGGAATCATAGGTGTGAGCCACCGTGCCCGGCCAAAAAATTTTTTAAAAATCTAAATGTCTATCAATAGGACTTTCCTTAAATGTGTTCTGATACACTGGAGTACTTATGTAGCCTAAAAAACAAAAAAGATGGCCGAGTGCAGTGGCTCACGCCTGTCATCCCAGCACTTTGGGAATCAGAGACTGGTGGAACACAAAGTCGGGAGTTTGAGACCAGACTGACCAACGTGGCGAAACCCCATCTCTACTAAAAATACAAAAATAAGCCCAGCATGCTGACGAGTGCCTGTATCTCAGCTACTTGGCAGGCTGAGGCAGGAAAATTGCTTGAACCCGGGAGGCAGAGGTTGCAGTGAGCTGAGATCGCGCCACTGCACTCCAGCCTGGGCAACAGAGTGAGACCCTGTCTCAAAAAAACAAAACAAAACAAAAACAAAAAGGATGAGGCAGATTTAAATGTATAGGAAAATTCCATTATTAAGGTAGAAAAGCAGATTCATTTATAGGTTAAGGTGATCCCATTCATGTCATATATGGAGATAAATTAAGTGTGGAAAGATGGATACAGATATAGAAATGAAAGTAATAGTTATCTCTAGGAAATAAAATTAGGCATTTTTTGCTTTTTCTCTATTTTTAGAACATATCAGACAAAAATAATATATATATCTATTTGGAAAGCATAAGAGTAGCCTCTATGGAAATAATTTTTTTTTTTTTTTTTTGTATTTTTTAGTAGAGACGGGGTTTCACTGGGTTATCCAGGATGGTCTCGATCTCCTGACCTCATGATCCGCCCGTCTCGGCCTCCCAAAGTGCTGGGATTACAGGCTTGAGCCACCGCGCCCGGCCGGAAATAAATAATTGCTAGTAAAAGAAACATTTCCATGAACATTTCTGAAATATGAAAATAACTCAAGTACTTGTACCTTTAGGCAAGCTAGAATACTGGAACTCTTGCTTTTGAAACACAGATTAGACTGTCTGTCTTTGGGCAAAGCCATAAGTCAATGTCAAGCTCACTTAGAGAGTCACACCCCCCTCTAGTGGTCTATCATGGCGCTGGGCTCACCAATCTCCCAGCTGTTTTACAATGTTAGGGAACTTTCCTTAACCATCACATATTCAGGGGCAAGGGAATGGATGCCCAGACATATTCTTCAATTACATGTGGTTCAAGATAGAAATCAATTGACAATGATGGATTGACAATGATTGGTCAGATATACTCAGATGTACTTGATGAAGTAGGAGGTCCACTAGATGGAATAAACTGGAGGCCCTATGGAAAAAAAAAATAGATTGAAAACCTTAGCAGAATAAGTGACACTGCTTTTACAAGTGATTCATAGTGGTTATAAACCAAGCCAGGAGGCAGACATAGAAATGTTCTTGGAAGAATGTGTTTAGGTATTGTAATGAAGATACAAATTTGCTGAGGACATTGAAAAAAAGAAATCTGTTGCTGTGGAGTTTAACTAAAAGTATATCAGACTCTTTTTTTTTTTTTTTTTTTTTGAGACAGAGTCTTGCTCTGTCATCGAGGCTGGAGTGCAATGGTGTGATCTTGGCTCACTGCAACCTCCGCCTCCTGGGTTCAAGTGATTCTCCTGCCTCGGCCTCCTGAGTAGCTGGGAAGTAGCTGGGATTACAGGCGCCGCCACCACGCCCAGCTAATTTTTAATTTTTTTATTTTTAGTAGAGACGGGGTTTCACCATGTTGACCAGGATGGTCTCGATCTCCTGATCTTGTGATCCGCCCACCTCGGCCTCCCAAAGTGCTGGGATTACAGGTGTAAGCCACTGCGCCCGGCCTCTTTCTCTTTTGTCACCTATTTAGCTTTAGAAAATTGGGTAGCAAGCCCACAGGTGTGTATGAACAGGGCCACGGTTGAATAAAGACAACAGAAGACAAGCTGAACAGAATGTCGGAGTCATAGGATTGGCTTCAGCTACCCTCACAGTTTACAAGAGATCCTTGTGGAGATTTCATGGTCAAGGTCATGTGTTAGCTGAGGAAAATTCGGAATTTGTTAGAATCAGAACATCTAGCACAGCTATAGTATGGGACAGGTGTGGGGCATCCAGCAAGATGGCACCAAGGAGGTAGGCTCGTGGGATCTACCGCCAGTCTTTAGGAGTAGTTCACAGCCCGACACTTGTGGGGGTGATGTGAGCTAGTCATTTTGGATTGAAAGCTTGATGTTGTAAATATTATGTTGTGGAAATTCTGGATTCTCTTGTGTTCTTCTGCGCACTTTGTATTTTTGCTCTAGTAGGCAAAAACATGATCATCCCAGCAACGAGCAAGAGCTGATCTGTCTATCCTGATCTAGGGTCGTCTTCTGCTGCTTTTTGGCCTGAAGACTTACCTGTGCTTGCAAAATTCACTGGTCAGTCAGGAATTTGGGCAGAAAATATGATCAGACTTTTAGGAATGACTTTCTCTATGGTTTTTTTTCCCCTCATTTTTAGTTGTTTTTGGTAGGATTCACTCATAATTTTTTTTTTTGAGATGGAGTCTCACTCTGTTGCCCAGGCTGGAGTGCAGTGGCGTGATCTCGGCTCACTGCAAGCTCCACCTCCTGGGTTCACACTATTCTCCTGCCTCAGCCTCCCAAGTAGCTGGGACTACAGGCGCCCGCCACCACGCCTGGCCAAATTTTTTTTTTTTTTTTTTTTTTTTTTTTTTTTTAGTAGAGACGGAGTTTCACTGTGTTAGCCAGGATGGTCTTGGTCTCCTGACCTCATGATCCACCCACCTTGGCCTCCCAAAGTGCTGGGATTACAGGCATGAGCCACCATGTCCAGCCAATTCACTGCTAATTTCAAATTGCTCTGTTGGTCTTGGGCACTTCCAGCCATAAAATTTCAGCTTTCAGCACATGGCCCTGGGTTAACATTCCCCAGCACCATCATCAAAAAAGAAAAAAAATCAAATAATAGATTTCAGTTTTTTGTCACCTGAGCTGTGGAAGAGTGAGGAATACATTCAGTTTTTAAATCATTTTATTTTTAACGTTACTTATTTTTATTACTTTTTTTCAGTTTACATTTGCATGAGCATTTAAATATTTTTTCTGTCTTTCTTTCTTTCTTTTTTTTTTTTTTTGAGACAGGGTCTGGCTCTGTCACCCAGGCCGGAGTGCAGTGACTCGATCATAGCTGACTCCAGCCTCGAACTCCTGGGCTCAAGTGATCCTCCCGCCTCAGCCTCTCCAGTGGCTAGAATTACAGACATGCACCACCACACCTCGCTAATTGTTTTTATGAAATAAAAAATTTTTTATATTTATTTTTGTAGAGATTGGAGTCTTGCTATGTTGTCCAGGCTGGTCTTGAACTCCTGGCCTCAAGCTATTGTTCTGCCCTGGCCTTCCAAAGAGCTGGGATTATAGGCATGAGCTACATGAGTCAGTCCAAACTTAGTCTACTCTTTTTTTTTCTTCTCCCGGGCTGGAGTACAGTGGTGCTATCACAGTTCACTGCAGCCTCCAACTCCTGGGTTCAAGCGATCCTCCCACCTCAGCCTCCCGAGTAGCTGGGATTATAGGCGTGCACCACCATGCCCAGCTAATTTTTTTTTTTTTTTTTTTGAGATGGAGTCTCGCACTGTTGCCCAGACTGGAGTGCAATGGCGTGATCTTGGCTCACTGCAACCTCTGCCTCCCAGGTTCAAGCAATTCTCCTGCCTCAGCCTACCAAGTAGCTGGGATTACAGGCGCATGCCACCGCACTCTGCTAATTTTTGTGTTTTTAGTAGAGATGAGGTTTTTCCATGTTAGCTAGGCTGCTCTAGAACTCCTGGTCACAAGTGATCCATCCACCTTGGCCTCTGAAAGTGCTGGGATTACAGGCGCGAGCCACTACTCCTGGCCTGACTGTAGGATTTATGAGGCTTTACCCTGTCTAAATTTATGGGTTTCTGCTCCTACCAGGAAGGTCCTACTCTTTCCCTGCTTTTCTCAGTGTTCCTAGCTTTCAATAATTAAAAAAACAATTGGCCAGGTGCGGTGGCTCACGCCTGTAATCCCAGCACTTTGGGAGGTCAAGGCAGGCAGATCACCTGCAGTCAGGAGTTCAAGACCAGCCTGGCCAACATGGTGAAACCCCATCTCTACAAAACTACAAAAAGTAGCCAGGCATGACAGTAGGTGCCTGTAATCCCAGCTACTGGGAAGGCTGAGGCGGGAGAATCACTTGATCCCGGAAGACTGAAGTTGCAGTGAGCCGAGATCACGCCATTGCACTCCAGCCTGGGCGACTGAGAGAGACTCCATCTCAAATAATTAATTAATTAATTAAAAGAAAACAATTGTAATGTGAAGGGCTTGGTGACTTGAACCTGTAGTCCTAGCTACTCAGGAGGCTGAAGCCAGACAATTGCTTGAGCCTAGGAGTATAGCCCGGGCAATATAGTGATATCCTGTTCCCCTCTCCGATAAAAAACAATTATAATCCTTGGGAAGACAAATTTATAGCATAATACTTTTTTTTTTTTTTTGGAGACTGGGACCCTGTCACCCAGGCTGGAGTGCAGTGGTACGATCTTGGCTCGTTGTAGACTCGATCTCCTGGACTCAGGTAAAATTCTCCCACCTCAACCTCCCAAGTAGCTGGGAATACAGGCATGTGCCACCATGCATGGCTTGTTTTCTTTTGTTTTTCGAGATGGAGTCTTCCTCTGTAGCCCAGGCTGAAGAGAAATGGCAGGATCTCAGCTCACTGCAAACTCCACCTCCCAGGTTCAAGCAATTTTCCAGCCGCAGCCTCCTGAGTAACTGGGATTACAGGTACCCGCCACCATGCCTGGCTAATTTTTTTTTTTTTTTTTTTTTTTTTTGAGACGGAGTCTCGCTCTGTCGCCCAGGCTGGAGTGCAGTGGCGCGATCTCGGCTCACTGCAAGCTCCGCCTCCCGGGTTCACGCCATTCTCCTGCCTCAGCCTCCCGAGTAGCTGGGACTACAGGCGCCCGCCACCACGCCCGGCTAGTTTTTTGTATTTTTAGTAGAGACGGGGTTTCACCGTGGTCTCGATCTCCTGACCTTGTGATCCGCCCGCCTCGGCCTCCCAAAGTGCTGGGATTACAGGCGTGAGCCACCGCGCCCAGCTTTTTTTTTTTTTTTTTTGAGACAGAGTCTCGCTCTGCCGCCCAGGCTGGAGTGCAGTGGCGTGATCTTGGCTCACTGCAAGCTCCGCCTCCCGGGTTCACGCCATTCTCCTGCCTCAGCCTCCCGAGTAGCTGGGACTACAGGCGCCCGCCACCTCGCCCGGCTAGTTTTTTTGTATTTTTTAGTAGAGACGGGGTTTCACTGTGTCAGCCAGGATGGTCTCGATCTTCTGACCTCGTGATCCGCCCGTCTCGGCCTCCCAAAGTGCTGGGATTACAGGCTTGAGCCACCGCGCCCGGCCTCCTGGCTAATTTTTGTACTTTTGGTAGGACAGGGTTTCACCATGTTAACCAGGCTGGCAGTGAACTCCTGACCTCAGACGCTGTGCCCGTCTAGGCTTACTAAAGTGCTGGGATTACAGGCATGAGCTACCACATCCAGCCAACCTGGCTTGTTTTTGTATCTTTAGTAGAGACGGGTTTTGCCATGTTGGCCAGGCTGGTCTTGAACTTCTGGGCTCAAGTGATTCTCCCAATTTGGCTTCCCGAAGTGCTGAGATTACAGACATGAGCCACCATGCCGGGCCAGCATAATAGACACTAATGGCTTAGTATGTAAGTGTGGATTTCTATATCCACAGAGAGGGAATGAGGAAAGGAAATCAGATCCTCCATAATCAGAAAAACTCAGCAACTTGTTTTCAGTTTTAAAACAAAGGCCGGGCATAGCGGCTCACGCCTGTAATCCCAGCACTTTGGGAGGCTGAGGTGGGCAAATCATGAGGTCAGGAGATCCAGACCATCCTGGCTAACACGGTGAAACCCCGTCTCTACTAAAAATACGAAAAATTAGCCGGGTGTGGTGGTGGGCGCCTGTAGTCCCAGCTACGTGGGAGGCTGAGGCAGGAGAATGGTGTGAACCTGGGAGGCGGAGCTTGCAGTGAGCCGAGATTGCATCACTGCACTCCAGCACTCCAGCCTGGGCGACAGAGCAAGACTCTGTCTCAAAAAAAAAAAAAAAAAAAAAAATTAAATAAATAGTTGGGCATGGTGGCTCATGCCTGTAATCCTAGCACTTTGGGAGGCCAAGGTGGGCAGATCACAATGTCAGGAGTTCAAGACCAGCATGGTGAAACCTCGTCTCTACTACAAATACAAAAATTAGCTGGGTGTGGTGGTGGGTGCCTGTAATTCTAGCTACTCAGGAAGCTGAGGCAGGACAATCACTTAAACCCAGGAGGTGAAGGTTGTAATAAACGGATATCATGCCATTGCACTGCAGCCTGGGCGACAGAGCGAGACTCCGTCTCAAAAAAAAAAAAAAAATATATATATATATATATATATAAAAATCTAATGTGATAATCTTTTTCTGTTATTTGAAAAGCTTATTCCATTATTTGTTATAGCTTATATAATAAGATTTGTTTCTTTCATTCTATCATCGGTTTTCTATTTTGTACTGCTTTTTCTGTCTTTCTTCTCTTTCTAACCCCTTTCCTCTCTTTTAAAGGTGGTTGATTGTGTGGTATGTGCCTGTAATTCTAGCTACTCAAGAGGCTGAGGCAGGAGGATTGCTTGAGCCCAGAATTCAAGTCCAGCCTTGGCAACATGGCAAGACCCCATTCCCTTTTTTTTTCTTTTTTTGAGACAGAGTCTCAGTCTGTCGCCCAGGCTGGAGTGCAGTTGCACAATCTTGGCTCACTGCAACCTCCGCCTCCTGGGTTCAAGCGATTCTCCTGCCTCAGCCTCTCTAGTAGCTGGGATTACAAGTGCATGCTGCCACACCTGGCTAATTTTTGTATTTTTAGAAGAGACAGGGTTTCACCATGTTGGTCAGGCTGTTCTCGAACTCCTGACCTCATGATCCGCCCACCTTGGTCTCCCAAAGTGCTGGGATTACAGGTGTGAGCCACCATGCCCGGCCAACCCCATCTCTTAATAAGGATGGAGGCCACTACTACTCCTGCTGCCCTCCTTCCCCCACCCTGCCTAGCTCACAAGACAGGAGGCGAGAGAAAGCAAAAAGTTGGAAAAAAAACAAAAGTAAGGTAAATAGCCAGACAACCTTGGCACCACCACCCGGCCCTAGGAGTTAAAAAAAGTAATAATAATAACATCAACCCCTGACCTAAACTACTTGTAGTATCTGTAAATTCCAGATGCTGTATGAAAAAAACATTGTAAAACTTTTTGTTCTGTTAGCTGATGCGTGTAGCCCCCAGTCACGTTTCCCACACTTGCTCTATTTATCACGACCCTTTCACGTGGACCCCTCAAAGTTGTAAGCCTTTAAAAAGGCCAAGAATTTATTTTTTGGGGAGCTTGATTCTTAAGACGTGAGTCTGCCGATGCTCCCGGCTGAATAAAAACCTTTTCCTTCTTTAATATGATATCTGAGGAGTTTTATCTGAGGCTTGCCCTGCTACATTAAAAAACAAACCAAAAAAAAAAAGCTGGTTGGTTTTTCTTTCATAGTTTTTTCCCCCATGTAAAATATTTGGGATTTATCATCTCTAAGGCTTATTCATTAAATAGTGATTGAGTTTAAGCGATTCTCCCACCTCAGCCTCCTGAGTAGCTGGCATTACAGGTGCACACCACCAACCCCAGCTAATGTTTTTTTCTCTTCTCTTTTCTTTTTCTTTTCTTTTCTTTTCTTTTCCTCTCTCTCTCTCTCTTTCTTTCTTTCTTTTTTGAGACAGATCTCCCTCTGTCGCCCAGGCTGGAGTACAGTGACACAATCTCAGCTCGCTGCAACCTCCTCCTCCCTGGTTCAAGCGATTCTCCTGCCTAAGCCTCCTGAGTAACTGGAATTACAGTTGAATGCCACCACACCCAGCTAATTTTTGAATTTTTGTAGAGATAGTGTTTCACCATGTTGGCCAGACTGGTCTCGAATTTCTAACCTCAAGTGATCTGTCTGCCTTGGCCTCCCAAAATTCTGGGATTACAGATGTGACCCACCGACCCCAGACACATATTTCGTGTGTGTGTGTGTGTGTGTGTATATATATATATATATTTTTATTTTTATTTTTATTTTTTTTTGAGATGGATTTTTGATCTTGCCCAGGCTAGAGTGTAATGGCGTGATCTCGGCTAACCACAATCTCTGCCTCCCAGGTTCAAGCAATTCTCCTGCCTCAGCCTCCCAAGTAGCTGGGATTACAGGCATGTGCCATCATGCCCAGCTAATTTTGTATTTTTAGTAGAGATGAGATTTGTCCATATTGGTCAGGCTGGTCTCGAACTCTCAGGTGACCCACCTGCCTCGGCCTCCCAAAGTGCTGGTATTACAGATATGAGCACCCTGCCCAGCCTAATTTTTTGTATTTTTTTTTTTTTTTTTTTTTTGAGACGGAGTCTCGCTCTGTCACCCAGGCTGGAGTGCAGTGGCCAGATTTCAGCTCACTGCAAGCTCCGCCTCCCGGGTTCACGCCATTCTCCTGCCTCAGCCTCCGGAGTAGCTGGGACTACAGGCGCCCGCCACCTCGCCCGGCTAGTTTTTTGTATTTTTTAGTAGAGACGGGGTTTCACCGGGTTAGCCAGGATGGTCTCGATCTCCTGACCTTGTGATCCACCTGTCTCGGCCTCCCAAAGTGCTGGGATTACAGGCTTGAGCCACCGCGCCCGGCCAATTTTTTGTATTTTTAGTAGAGATGGGGTTTCACCATGTTGGCCAGGCTGGTCTTGAACTCCTGACCTCAGGGGATCCACCACCTCCGCTTTCTGAAGTGCTGGGATTCCAGACATAAGCCACCAAACCTCGCCTCGTATTTCATAATTTTGACTACTTTGAACTCTGAGTTGGACTGGCATTCCTCCAGAAAAGATTTATGTTTGCTTCTCTCAGTTGTTTAGAACCTGCACTAACCTAGAACCGCTTTAAGTTATATTTTCTGTTTGTAGATTTTTAGTCACACAGGTAGCATAAAATCAGACAACAAAACTGCATGGGGACCAATGTGTAGTTAAGAATTCTTGGGCTGGATGCAGTGGCTCATCCTCGTAATCCCAGCAGTTTGGGAGGCCGAGGCAGGTGGATCACGAGGTCAGGAGTCCGAGACCAGCCTGCCCAACATGGTGAAACCCCATCTCTACTAAAAACACAAAAAAATTAGCCGATGTGTTGCCGCATGCCTGTAATCCCAGCTTCTCAAGAGGCTGAGGCAGGAGAATCATTTGAACGCGGGAGGCGGAGGTTGTGGTGAGCTGAGATCAAACCACTGCACTCCAGCCTGAGCTACAGAGCAAGACTCTGTCTCAAAACAACAACAACAACAACAACAACAAAAGAATTCTTAGCGAGGTTTTTTTTTTTTTCCTCTTCTGTCCAGCACCAAGGTGAAAAAGCAAAAGACGACTGCTGTCTTCTGAACCATGGTTTTATCTCATGTTCATCCTTTATGCAGGGATCTCCTTTTAAATTACCTAGACTTTATCTTGTGGCCTCCACACTCTGTGACACCTTCCTGGGAAAACTCCAAGATCAATGAAGCTTCCCAAATCTGTGAAGAAGGAAAAAGCTACAATGTTTTAAAAAGAGAGATGATTGAGAATTTTCTAAATTTTTGTTGTGTGTACATATGTTTTTAAAAGTAGCAAAATATTTAAAAAGCAAGATGGAAAAAATTAAAAAGTAAAAGGTCTTCTCAATAAGATCTCTTTGCATTATTCAGAGGTAATTTTTTTTTTAATTTTTTTTTTTTTTTTTTTTGAGATGGAGTCTTGCTCTGTCACCAGGCTGGAGTGCAGTGGTGCTATCTCGGCTCACTGCAAAGAGTTAATCATTATTAACAATTTATTCAATATCCCTTGAGAAACTCTCTATATTTACATAAGCCTACATAAGTAAGATTCCTTTTCTTGTCTTCCTTCTTTTTTTATTTTAACAAATGGGGACATATTGAAGATGCTGTTCTCTAACTTCTTTTATTTACTCAGTGACACATCATGGATGTTGTAGCACCAAATATCTACCTAATTATGCAGAGTATCTGCATAGTACTACATTCCACGGACATTGCAAAATTTATGTTTACCAGTTTCCTATCAGAGGATATTTTGGTTTTATATCTTTTCTTTCCTTTTTCAAGATAGGGTCTCTCTCTGTCACCCAAGCTAGAGTGCAGTGGTGTGACCTGGGCTCACTGCAACCTCGACCTCCAGGCTCAAGTGTTCCTCCTGCCTCAGCCTCTCAAGTAGCTGGGACCACAGGCATGTGCCATCACGCCTGGCTAAATTTTTTTTTTTTGAAACGGAGTCTCGCTGTGTCGTCCAGGCTGGAGTGCAGTGGCGTAATCTCGGCTCACTGCAACTTCCGCCTCCTGGGTACAAACAATTCTCCTGCCTCAGCCTCCTGAGTAGCTGGGAACACAGGTGCGTGCCACCATGCCTGGCTAATTTTTTGTCTTTTTAGTAGAGACGGGCTTTCATCATGTTAGCCAGGATGGTTTCAATGTCCTGACCTTGTAATCTGCCCGCCTCAGCCTCCCAAAGTGTTGGGATTACAGGCATGAGCCACTGCGCCCGGCCTACATACCTGGCTAAATTTTATTATTTATTTATTTTTTTTTTTTGAGACGGAGTCTCGCTCTGTCGCCCAGGCTGGAGTGCAGTGGCCGGATCTCAGCTCACTGCAAGCTCCGCCTCCCGGGTTCACGCCATTCTCCTGCCTCAGCCTCCCGAGTAGCTGGGACTACAGGCGCCCGCCACCTCGCCCGGCTAGTTTTTTGTATTTTTTTAGTAGAGACGGGGTTTCACCGTGTTAGCCAGGATGGTCTCGATCTCCTGACCTCGTGATCCGCCCGTCTCGGCCTCCCAAAGTGCTGGGATTACAGGCTTGAGCCACCGCGCCCGGCCATACCTGGCTAAATTTTAATTTTTTTGTAGAGACTGGGTCTCCCTATATTGCCTAGGCTGGTCTTGAACTCCTGGCTCAAGTGATCCCTCTGCCTCAGCCTCCCAAAGTGCTGGGATTACAGGCGTGAGCCACTGCACTCGGCCCTCTCTGTGTTCTTCACCACCTCCTCTTCCCTTCCAAGGCCACCACTAACTCTGTCTTCTTTCTCTCTGTAGAATGGCCTATTTTGGAAATTTCATATAAATTGAGTAATATAATATGTGGTCTTTTATGACTGCCTTCTTTCACTTTTTTTTTCTTTTTCTTTTTTTGTTTGTTTGTTTGTTTGTTTGAGACAGAGTCTTGGTCTGTCGCCCAGGCTGGAGTGCAATGGCACAATCTCCGCTCACTGCAACCTCTGCCTCCCAGGTTCAAGAGATTCTCCCTCCTCAGCTTCCCAAAGTCCTGGGATGACAGGCTTGAGCCACAGCACCTGACCAATTTCCTTATTTTAAAAAATGAAATTTGCATGTAATCCCTGAAACGTATCCTAACTCAGCATTCAACCCTATCAAGTAACACAGCCTAGAGTAATCCAGAAAGGGCAGCTAAATTCACTTACCTGCATTTGAAGGTAGGTCAAGGTCACTGGGTTCCAGGTATATCCTGGGTCACAGCAAATAATATTAGTGATTATGAGCAAAACCAAGTAAGAATGACAGGGTTAGGCCAGGCATGGTGGCTCACACCTGTAATCTCAGCACTTTGGGAGGCCGAGGCGGGCGGATCACGAGGTCAGGAGTTGGAGACCAGCCTGACAACATAAGGAAACCCCATCTCTACTAAAAATACAAAACTCAGCCAGGCATGGTGGCAGGCACCTGTAGTCCCAGCTACTCAGGAGGCTGAGGCAGGAGAATCGCTTGAACCCCGGAGGCGGAGGTTGTAGTGAGCCGAGATAGCGCCACTGCACTCCAGCCTGGGCGACAAGAGCAAGACTCCATCTCAAAAAAAAAAAAAAAAAGGCCCGGCACGGTGGCTCACACCTGTAATCCCAGCACTTTGGGAGGCCGAGGCGGGTGGATTGTATGAGGTCAAGAGTTCGAGAACAGCCTGGCCAACATAGTGAAACTCTGTCTCTACTGAAAATATAAAATTAGCCAGGCGTGGTGGCAGAAAGAGACTCCGTCTCAAAATAAAAAAAAAGAAATACAAAAATTAGCCAGGCATGGTGGCAGGAGCCTGTAATCCCAGCTACTTGGGAGAATGAGGCAGGAGAATCGCTTGAACCCGGGAGATGGAGGTTGCAGTGAACTGAGATCCTGCCATTGCACTCCAGCCTGGGCGACAGAGCGAGACTCCGTCCAAAAAAAAAAAAAAAAGCCAAAAACGAAAACAGGGTTCCGCAGCTGCCCACGCCTGCGCAGTGAAGGGGACTCGCGGGGAAGACAGCGCGGCCCAGACCCAGCCTTTTGCAGGGTCTCCAGTTTTGCAGCCCTACCCCCAACCCCCCCAGTCCGAGCCTCCTGAGGCGCTGGGGCGGTGGGAAGTGGGTGATCGCGGCCGCAGCGCCAAGTCTGGAGCTGGCGGGCTCGGTGCTCGCTGGGCGCAGGGCGGCGAACTGGAGGAAGAAGGTGGACGTTGCTGAGAACCGCAGTTTCAGCCACGCCAGTGCAGCGAAGGCCCGCGATCAGAAAGACAGATTTGTTACTAGATGATTCATCGGTGCCATTCTTTGGGTATCTGTAGCTCATGATGAGAGAGGACGGCATGATGAAGGCCGACGGCGCAGAGCCTCACCTGCAGCTTGGCTCTTGCATCTTGCAGCTCTGAAGCCCCAGGCCCAGAGACGCTCCCTCCACCTTTTCCTTGTCTTACTTGCCCAACCCTGGGCAGGCGACCCCCTGGCCCAACCTCAACCAACTGGGACCACTTGGAACCTTGGCCAAATTTCTGCAACAAACACTTGATTCCAAAAAGAAGGAGGGGGGCTTCAGGGTTGGGGACAAGTTTTACCTTGAATTTTCTCTAAAAGCCCAGGTGGCTTTGGGAGGTTTGGAAGGGGGAAATCCCCTCAACCAAATCTCACTATTATCTACGCAGCCATCTGACACTTATTGTGCTAGTTATCAATTTACTGTCTGTCAGCTCCGAATTCATCCCTCAATACCTGCTTTTAAATGGATGGAATTCCTTTAAGCATTTCCTTTTTAGAGTACTAAGAACAATGCTTTCTCAGTAGATGGTGCTGGAAGGATACTCCAGGATGAAGGGGGATTCTCTTGCTGGTTCCAGTGGCTGCACCATAGGTCAGCAGTACAGATGAGAGGAAATTTGGTGGTGACCTGCCCCAGCCATGCCCTGGCCTGGTGGTCACTTTCCACAGGGATGCCACATTCCAGGCCTCCTACCCCTCTGGTGCGACTCCCTCTGCACATCTGCATGTCTGGTCACCAGCTGTGTGTTCCCTGCTTGCCCAGGGCCTGAACACCAGCACTGACCCAGGCAAACCACCACACTTCTCTGCTCTCCCGTGGACTGCAACTCTACATTCTCCAGTAGGGCGTGCACCTCAGTTTTGAGGAGATGGCAGTGGCCTTCCTTCCAAGTATGTCCTTTCTTGGATAATCTCCCTCAGCTCTAGGAAACTGCATTTTATCTTACATCTTACAGTTTTATTGTAGTTTGGTACTCTTTATATTAACCTTTCCCTGTAAAAACAAAACAACAACAAAAAAAGTGTGATTTTTGTCTTCTGATAGGACCCAGACTGATACACGTAATAAACATCAATTAGGGCTCACACCTGTAATCCCAGCACTTCCGGAGGCTGAGGTAGGTGGATAACCTGAGGTCAGGAGTTTGAGACCAGTCTGGCCAATATGGTGAAACCTCCTCTATACTAAAAATACAAAAATTACCCGGGCATGGTGACCTGCACCTGTAGTCTCAGCTACTCCAGAGACTAAGGCAGGATAATTTCTTGAATCTGGGAGGCAGAGGTTGCAGTGAGCCGAGATCGCCCCACTGCACTCCAGCCTGGGCGACACAATGAGCTCTGTCTCAAAAAAACCCAAAAACCAAAAACACAACAACAAAAACCACACAAAAAAGTCAATTAAATGTTAGATAGTGTTCTAGGCATGAATAAGACAACAAAGTATGCTTCTTATGACACTTATATTCTACAGAAGTTGTTAACTAAGACCTAATTCATAAGATAGATTCAGTCATGAGAAACGGAGGCAGAATATTCCAAGCACCAGGGGACAAGTGCAAAAATAACCTAAGTGATAATGAATATGATGTATATGACGACTGGAAAGACAAATGGGGCTTGACTTCAGTATGCAAGGAGGACAATAAGAGGTGAAATTGAAAAGGCAAACCTTTTAGGTAGGGTAACTGTAACAGGGAAGTTTTGAAAATGAATCAAGGCAGGCTGGGTGCGGTGGTTCACCCCTGTAATCCCAGCATTTTGGGAGGCCAAGGCGGGAGGATCACCTGAGGTCAGGAGTTGGAGACCAGCCTGGCCAACATGGCGAAACCCCGTCTCTATTAAAAATACAAAAATTAGCTGGGCGTGGTGGCATGCGCCTGTAATCCCAGTTACTCAGGAGGCTAAGGCAAGAGAGTCACTTGAACTCAGGAGGCAGAGGTTGCACTGAGCTGAGATCATGCCATTGCACTCCAGCCTAGTGAACAAGAGGGAAACTCTGTTTCAGAAAGAAAAAAAAAAAAAAAAAAAGAAAACGAAAATGAATTGAGGAAATTTAAACTGGGACCTAAGGTCACTAGATTTGCTAGTCATGGTGAAGGAGTCTGGATCTTATTTTAAGTGGTAAGGTGTAATTGGAAGGCTTTAAGCAGCAGAGTGACATGATTCAATTCTAAAAGATCACTCTGCCGGGCGCGGTGGCTCAAGCCTGTAATCCCAGCACTTTGGGAGGCCGAGACGGGTGGATCACCAGGTCAGGAGATCGAGACCATCCTGGCTAACAGGGTGAAACCCCATCTCTACTAAAAAATACAAAAAACTAGCCGGGCGAGGTGGCGGGCGCCTGTAGTCCCAGCTACTCGGGAGGCTGAGGCAGGAGAATGGCGTGAACCCGGGAGGCGGCGCTTGCAGTGAGCCAAGATCCGGCCACTGCACTCCATCCTGGGCGACAGAGCGAGACTCCGTCTCAAAAAAAAAAAAAAAAAAAAAAAAAAAAGATCACTCTGGGCTGGGCATGGTGGCTCACACCTGAAATCCCAGCAATTTGGGAGGCTGAGGTGGGCGGATCACTTGAGATAAGGAGTTCCAGACCAGCCTGGCCAACATGGCGAAACCCTGTCTCTACTAAAAACACACAAATTAGATGGACGCGGCCGGGCATGGTGGCTCACACTTGTAATCCCAGCACTTTGGGAGGCTGAGGCGGGTGGATCACCTGAGGTTAGGAGTTCGCGACCAGCCTGACTAACATGGAGAAACCCCGTCTCTACTAAAAATACAAAAAAATTAGCCAGACCTGGTGGTGCATGCCTGTAATCCCAGCTACTCAGGAGGCTGAGGCAGAAGAATCACTTGAACCCAGGAGGCAGAGGTTGCAGTGAGCCGAGATCGCACCATTGCACTCTAGCCTGGGCAACAAGAGCGAAACTCTGTCTCAAAAAAAAAAAAAAAAAAAAAAAATTAGGCGCGTGTGTTGGTGTGTGCCTGTAATCCCAGCTACTTGGGAGGCTGAGGCAGGAGATCACTGGAACCCGGGAGGTGGAGGTTGCAGTGAGCCGAGATCATGCCACTGCACTCCAGCCTAGGCGACACAGCGAGACATCATCTCAAAAAAAAAAAAAAAAAAATTGGTGATACAGAGAATAAATCATAAGAAAGCAAAGGTGGAAAAGAGGGAGCTATGACAATTGTGGAGAGGTGGGGTGCAGTGGCTCACGCCTGTAATCCCAGCACTTTGGGATGCCAAGGTGGGAGGATCATTTGAGCTCAGGTGGTTGGAGACCAGCCTGTGCAGCATAGCAAGACCTCATCTCTACCAAAAATTAAATTAGCTGGTGATGGGTATGGTGGCACTCCCCTACAGTCCTAGCTACTGGGGAAGCTGAGGTAGAAGGACCCCTTGAGCCCAGGGGGTCAAGGTTGCCAGTGAGCTGTGATTATGCCACTGCACTCCAGCCTTGGTGATAGAATGAGACCTTGCCTCAAAACAAATTAATAATTGTGTACTCACCAGGCACTTTTGGGACAGTCAGGGTATTTCATCTTTTCATTCTTTCTAATATGCACAATTTCACGGTGTAAGGAACATTTTGGGAATACGAAGGGCTTTATGGAGCACATGACTGGGGTAAATAGAAATAGAAAAGGTGGCTCCTCAAATATTTTCACTATGTGGAATGTCAGAACTTATAAATGAAGGCATGGAGGTGTGAATGAATGTGGTAATGGGGAAGATGTTTTATATAAAAAGGAGCTAAGAAATAAATGGTAAGTCAAACTGAAGAGGTAGCAGGGATCTTGTCTTAGAGGGGTTACATGATCCACTAGGGGGGTTAAGTTTTCTTCTGTAGTTAACTGGAAGCTATTGAAGGATTATTTATTTATTTATTTATTTTTGAGACGGAGTCTCGCTCTGTCGCCCAGGCTGGAGTGCAGTGGCCCGATCTCGGCTCACTGCAAGCTCCGCCTCCCGGGTTCAAGCCACTCTCCTGCCTCAGCCTCCCTAGTAGCTGGGACTACAGGCGCCTGCCGCCACGCCTGGGTAACTGTTTTTGTATTTTTAGTAGAGACGGGTTTTCACCGTGTTAGCCAGGATGGTCTCAATCTCCTGACCTCGTGATCCGCCTGCCTCGGCCTCCCAAAGTGCTGGGATTACAGGCGTGAGCCACCGTGCCCGGCCAAAGGATTTTAAGTAGGATAGTGATATACAGTCCGCCTTCTGTATCTGCAGATGCAAAGAACTACAGATGGAAAATATTTGGAAAGAAAGACAATACAACAATAAAAAACAATACAGTTTAACAATTATTTACATTGTATTAGATATTAAAAGTAATCTAGAGATGATTTAAAGTGCATGAGATGATGTGCATAGATTATTTGCATTTAAATCATCACAATAATAATTACATGTTTTTCTCTTTTTTTTTTTTTGAGATCGAGTCTTGCTCTGTCGCCAGGTTGGAGTGCCACCACGCCCAGCTAAGTTTTGTAATTTTAGTAGAGACGGGGTTTCACCATGTTGGCCAAGATGTTCTGGATCTTTTGACCTCGTGATCCGCCTGCCTTGGCCTCACAAAGTGCTGGGATTACAGGCATAAGCCACCGCGCCCAGACTATGTGCATTTTATGTAAGGGACTTGAGTATCCCTGAATTTTGATATCTAAGAAGGCGTCTAGGAACCAGTCCCCTGGGGACAGCAGGAACTATTGTATGTCACAAGGATGCCCTGACAGCAGTGTGGGATGAATTGTAGAGAGCAAAGACTGGAGGAGGAAGGAAGCGGAAAGGAACACAAGAGAAAAACAGAAAAAAACAAAACAAAACTAGTTCTCACTGGGGAAAGAAAGCAACGTAATTCATCAAGTATGAAAAGCAAGGCACAAAGGCTTTTTCACTTAATCTGCATAGTAAACACATATTGCTATTCTCTTTTTTTTTTTTTTTTTTTTGAGACAAAGTCTCACTCTCATCCCCCAGGCTGGAGTCTAATGGCACAATCTCGGCTCACTGCAACCTCCACCTCCTGGGTTCAAGCAATTCTCTTGCCTCAGCCTCCCGAGTACCTGGGAATTACAGGCGCCTGCCACCACGTCCGGCTAATTTTTTTGTATTTTTAGTAGAGACAGGGTTTCACCATATTGGCCAGGCTGGTCCCAAACTCCTAACCTCAGGTGATCCACTTGCCTTGGCCTCCCAAAGTGCTGGGATTACAGGCGTGAGCCACCGGGCCCAGCCAAATATTGCTATTCTCTTATATGTATGAGACTCTAAGAACAGAGTCTCATATGAGTATGAGGGTCTCATACAAGTCTCAAGGTCACAACAGGTACTGAGTAGTCAACTCAGGATTTAAAGCAGATTTTGTTGTCATAGGAACGGCAAATAATAATAATAATAATAATGTGTCCGTGATGTCATGTACACTCAGAATTTTTATTTTAAAACAAAGAATCAAACTAACATTAATAATGGAAAATCCATCTGGAAATATTCACAGTCTTCTCAGTGAGGAATAGGAAAACAATTTCCCTGCCTTACTGCCAACCTGTTTGAAGAGCCAGAAGTTGACGTGAAGTTGGAAGGTCACCTTTCCAGCTAAACCCCACTCCATAGCTAGGTGCATTTTTATTCAAAAGCTCCATGAGCAGAGGCAACAGTGAGAACTGAGAACCAAAATACTGTCATTGGCAAGGGTTTGGCTAAAGGTTCTGAGACGTGTAAACACCAAGAAGGGAAAGGGAGATTGAGCAACATATGAAAATGGGGCTGTAGGAACAAACACAGAGAAAATAAGTCACCAATAACGTACTTGCACCCAGAGCAAAGTGACAGTGCACATACATTCATCCTCTCAAGTGTGGCTACACTGCACATTGACTCATGCTATCTCAAACGTGGTTTATTGGAAAGATTCAAGTCCCCTAAGGGCACTCGGCATCGGACCACAGTGACATGGTAACAGACATATGCAAGCGTGCCGTGACCCTAAAGCCACAACACACTGTAGATAATAATCGCTCAGAAAAAAATCCTCTCCCAGAGCTAAAGTTACAAATTCCAAGTTTGCTGTAAACATTCTTTGGGGAATTCCTTTAAAGGTATGAGTTAAAATAAAACAGAAAATCAACACCTAAAATCTCCTAAAGAACAAAGTAGAGAAATAATGAATCTCTGCCAAGAACCAATTATTTTAGGTTTCTCATTTGGATGGCTCTCCCACAAGATAGGTGGCAGGATTACTTCAAAAGTCATGAGACTACTACAAGAAGAAGGAGTTATTTCGTCCAGTGAGGGGAACAGGCTTTCTAGAAATCACTTTCCCTTCCCTCAACTCTGTCCAAAATTAGAACCCATCAACTGCCATTAACTACAATGCCCATATTAGTTAATAATCCTAGATTTCAAGTACTACTACATGTAAACTATTACCTTAAATTTCCAAAGGAAATCAGTAGCTTTATTAAATAGGCATACAACTTTTCTGAGAAATTAAAGAGTTTCCATCTGAAAGACAGAAACTGGTAGTGGTAACATGCAGACCTCAGGCACCACATCATTTACCCTCCAATAATGAACTACATTTCTCCCTAAATTCTACTTATTGCACCTGAACCTCTCCAGCATCAAATCTTCTACTCTATAACCTCTCTTTAAACACCTCCCTCTAATCTTAATTTCCTTCTGTTTTTATTATTTGGCAAAATTACACTTAAAAAATAAATATTTATGTAATTAAACCAGAGGATGAAATAAATAAGACTCAAGTTAATTTGCCGTGTAGAGCTGTATCGAAGTGAGGAAGGTGCTCTTACATAAACCCCCTCTGCCTTCCACACTCATATGTGCATCTGCTTCCTGGTTAGTCTGAGCTTGGGGGAACTGCACCTTACTTTTCTTCTCCTGTATCCCCTAATGCGGCAATATTAGAACCCAAGGGAGGAAAAGCTGGCAAAGTTGTCATATGCCAAGTGGCCAATCCCTCCTGAAATGAAGGTAGGTTCACTCGGTCTCTCCTAAGCAGAAGAGAATGTCCAGGAAATAAAATCTTTAGAAAGCCATTGAAAATCCAACAAACTCCAGCCTTGGGGTGCTCATGGAGTGCGTGGGACGAGAAAGGAATCAAGTGGCAGCATTCAGAAGCAATCCTGGGTTCATCCTGATGAGGTCTCTCCTTGTTCAGGGAGAGATGGCTTTTCCCATGCTGGGAGGGAGGTGGAAGCGGGCATGACTTAGACATTGGTGGTGGTCTCCTTAGGAGGCTGGATGCTGTTCATCTCCATGACGGCGTCCTTCCCAGATCTATTTGCACCTTGCGCCTGCCCTTCAAAGGCCCGTGTGATATCCTCAAAAGTCCTGCCACGGGTCTCAGGGACTTTGAAGAAGGTAAAGATCAAGAAGGTAATGAGGAAGCCAGTGAAGATAATAAAAACGTAGGCTCCTAAATAGTGCTAGTGAGAGGACAGAAGAAAGGAAGGTTTTTATAAAAATCTGGTCATTGACAAACTCAATTTCCTTCACATTCATATTTCTAATATGCTTCAAGCTATAACCTTTCCATATTTAATAAAAACAGAGGCTGGGCACAGTGGCTTACGCCTGTAGTGAGCTGCACCCGGCCTTGAGTATTATTTTTAAAATCTGTGTTTCTGAGCTGGGTGTAGTGGCCATGCCTGTAATCGCAGCACTTTTAGAGGCCGAGGCGGGTGGATCACTTGAGGCCAGGAGTTTGAGACCAGCCTGGCCAACATGACAAAACCCTGTCTCTACTAAAAAGACAAAAAAAAAAAAAATTGCTGGGAGTAGTGGCATGCACCTGTAATCTCAGTTACTCAGAAGGCTGAGGCAAGAGAACCACTTGATCCCAGGAGGCGGAGGTTGCAGCGAGTCGAGAGTGAGCCACTGCATTCCACCGTGGGCAGCAGAGCAAGACTCCATCTCACATAATAACAAAATGAATAAAGTTCCCAGTTTTGCCATCCCATTTCAATCTTTCCTGCTGTCATTTTTTTTCCTATGTGTTATTGAAAATCTGGTTTACAGCCCTTGATGTCCAATCTTTCATGGCATCAGTAATTACAGTAGTCCCCAGTTACCCACAGGTTTTTTTTTTTTGAGATGGAGTTTTGCTCTTGTTGCCCAGGCTGGCATGCAATGTCATGAGTTCCATTCACCGCATCCTCCGCCTCCTGGGTTCAAGTGATTCTCCTGCCTCAGCCTCCCGAATAGCTGGGATTACAGGCATGTGCCACCACGCCTGGCTAATTTTGTATTTTTAGTAGAGACGGGGTTTCTCCATGTTGGTCAGGCTGGTCTCACACTCCCGACCTCAGGTGATCCTCTCGACTTGGTCTCCCAAAATGCTGGGATTACAGGTGTGAGCCACTGTGCCTGGCCACCTTTTTTTTTTTTTTTTTTTTTGAGATGGAGTTTCACTCTTGTTGCCAGGTTGGAGTGCAATGGTGCCATCTCGGCTCACTGCAACCTCTGCCTCCCGTGTTCAAGCAATTATCCTGCCTCAGCCTCTCAAGTACCTGAGATTACAGGCGCTTCCTGCCATCACACCCAGCTAATTTTTTGAATTGTTAATAGAGACAGGGTTTCACGATATTGGCCAGGCCGGTCTCGAACTTCTGACCTCGTGATCCGCCCACCTCAGCCTCCCGAAGTGCTGGAATTACAGGCGTGAGCCACCTCACCCATCCTCTTTTTTCTTCTTCACAATTTTATGGACAAAAGATACATTCTTAGGCTGGGCACAGGGGTGCATGCCTGTAATCCCAGAGCTTTGGGAGGCTGAGGTGGGAGGATCACTTGAACCCAGGAGGTTGAGACCAGCCTGGGCAACATAGCAGGCCCCCGTCTCTATTTGTAAATTTTTTTGTTTTGTTTTGTTTTTGAGATGGAGTCTAGCTCTGTCACCCAGACTGGAGTGTCATGGCAAGATCTTGGCTCACCACAAACTTCACCTCCTGGGTTCAAGTGATTCTCCTGCCTCAGCCTCCCGAGTAGCTAGGACTACAGGTTTGTGCCACCACACCTGGCTAATTTTTGTATTTTTAGTAGAGATGGGGTTTCACCATGATGGTCAGGCTAATCTCGAACTCTTTTTTTTTTTTTTTGGAGACAGAGTCTGGCTCTATAGCCCAGGCTGGAGTGCAGTGGCGCGATCTCGACCTCGGCTCACTGCAAGCTCCGCCTCCTGGGTTCACGCCATTCTCCTGCCTCAGCCTCCTGAGTAGCTGGGACTACAGGCGCCCGCCACCGCGCCTGGCTAATTTTTTGTATTTTTAGTAGAGACGGGGTTTCACCATGGTCTCGATCTCCCGACCTCGTGATCTGCCCGCTTCGGCCTCCCAAAGTACTGGGATTACAAGCGTGAGCCACCGCGCCCGGCCAATCTCGAACTCTTGACCCCAAGTGATCCTCCCGCCTCCGCCTCCCAAAGTCCTGGGATTACCTGCTTGAGCTACTGCGCCCGGGTGCAATTTAAAACTTATGGATTGTTTATTTGTGGAATTTTCCATTTAATACTTTTACACTCAGGTAACTGAAACTGCAGATGAGGAAGGACTATTGTATTATTATTATTATTATATATTTTTTGAGACGGAGTTTCACTCTTGTTGCCGAGGCTGGAGTGCAATGGCCCGATCTCGGCTCACCGCAACCTCCGCCTCCTGGGCTCAAGCGATTCTCCTGCCTCAGCCTCCCGAGTAGCTGGGATTATAGGCATGCACCACCACGCCCGGCTAATTTTGTATTTTTAGTAGAGACGGGGTTTCTCCATGTTGGTCAGGGTGGTTTCTATCTCCCGATCTCAGGCGATCCGCCTGCCTCAGCCGCCCAAAGTGCTGGGATTACAGGAGTGAGCCACCTCCCCCAGCCTGACTACTGTATTAATGTGTATCTTCAATATGTCAGCCTAAGTAGGCTGGTTTTAAGACAAGGTGAGTGGGACAGGCGCGGTGGCTCACACCTGTAATCCCAGCACTTTGGGAGGCCAAGGAGAGCAGATCACCAGGTCAAGAGCTGGTGACCATCCTGGCCAACATGGGGAAACCCCCTCTCTACTAAGCATACAAAAATTAGCTGGGGGTGGTGGCGCAGGCCTGTAGTCCCAGCTACTCAGGAGGCTTGGGCAGGAGAATTGCTTGATCCCGGGAGGTGGAGTTTGCAGCGAGCTGAGATTGGGCAACTGCACACCAGGGCGAGACTCAGTTTCAAAAAAATATAGATAGATAGATAGATAGATAGATAGATACATAGATAAGTTGAGTTTACTTACAGCAGCAGAGGGGAAGAGCAATCCGACTAGGAAGTTGGAGGTCCAGTTGGAGCAGCCGGCCACTGCCATCGCAGCTGGGCGGGGGCCCTGGCTGAAGAGTTCGGCCACAATAAACCAGGGAATGGGGCCTGGTCCAATTTCAAAAAAGGCCACAAAGACCAAGATAGCCCCAATACAGACAAAGCTCATCCCATTATAGGTATCCTGTAAGAGGAAGGAACAGAGAAAATTAAATTTAAAGACAGTGTAACCCAGAATCTAGGTTCCCAGAGGCAACTAATGGCAAGCTCCTCTTGTCTCTGATGTACAATACGATGAGTGGCTGTGGAATCAATAGGCTTGGATTTATTTCTGTTTTTATTTTTTGAGACAGGGTCTTACTCTGTTGCCCAGGCTAGAGTGCAGTGGTGCTATAACAGCTCATTGCATCATTGATCTCCTGGGCTTAAGCAATCCTTCCACCTCAGCCTCTCAAATAGCTGGGACTTCAGGCATGTGCCACCACACGTGGCTAATTAAAACACAATTTTTTGTTTTTCTTTTGTCTGGGCACTGTGGCTCACGCCTATAGTCCCAGCACTTTGGGAGGGTGAAGTGAGGGATTATTTGAGGTCAGGAGTTGGAGACCAGCCTGGCCAACATGGTGAAACCCTGTCTCTACTAAAAAACACAAAAATTAGCTGGGTGTGGTGGCGCGTGCCTGTAATCCCAGCTACCAGGGAGACTGAGGCAGGAGAATCAATTAAGCCTGGGAGGCAGAGATTGCAGCAAGCTGAGATGGCGACATTGCACTCCAGCCTGGGTGACAGAGCAAGACCCTGTCTCAAGAAACAAACAAACAAAAAATGTACTTTTTTTTTTTAGAGACAGTTTCTTGTCATGTTGCCTAGGCTGGTCTTGAACTTCTGGGCTCAAGCAATCCTCTCACCTTGGCCTCCCAAAGTGTTAAGATGACAGGAATGAAGCACTGCGCCCAGCCAGGCTTGAATTTTTGAATCCCATCTATGTGATCTCATATATATCACTTTGTACTGAGACCCTGTCATCATCTATAAAGTGTGATTACCTTGATATTATTTTAAGAATTAAATTAGGCCAGGCATGGTGGCTCATGCCTGTAATCCCAGCAATTTGGGAGACCGAGGCAGGTGGATCATCTGAGGTCGGGAGCTCGAGACCAGTCTGACCAACATGGAGAAACCCCGTCTCTACTAAAAATACAAAATTAGCTGGGCGTGGTGGCGCATGCCAGTAATCCTAGCTACTGGGGAGGCTGACACAGGAGAATCACTTGAACCCAGGAGGCAGAGTTTGCGGTGAGCCGAGATTGCACCACTGCACTCCAGCCTGGTCAACAAGAGCAAAACTCTGTCTCAAACAAACAAACAAAGAATTAAATTAGATAATTTATTTTATAGACTCTAACAATGTTCTATAAATGTAAGGATTCTAACAGTTTATCTCTAGTTCTCTGAAGACCCACGTTTCTTAAAAACTCTGGGCGTCCTGCTTCTCTCCTCTGACTTTGTTGACAAACTGCAACCTTAACAACCCACCCCTTGTGTCACAGAAGTCAACTGTAACCTCTCCTCCTTTCCCCCTCCCTCGCTTTTCTTCACTCAAAGAGCACTCACCTTTAATAACAAAGAAACAGTCATGAGCATGGAACAAACAGCCATCCCTCCAAGGCCTATCATATGCAGAGTCCTTCTTCCTGCCCTTTCCACCAGAAATAGCTGGAAGAAGAATATGACATGAAACTTCAGTTTTCCTTTCCATGAAAACAGTGTCTGAGCTACTTGGAATCTGCCTTACCAACAGCAGGACACTTGTTATGGATACACCTCCTGTGATTTATGATTTTATATACATACATATTGTGTTCCATTCACAGGTCCTGGCTCAAAATCCCCCTAGCCCTTGGTAGAGTCTTTTGTCATAATGTTGGGATGCCGCAGGCCTCAGAAAATAGAATTCTTCTCTGACTTTCTCCTGCCCTCCCACTTGGCAGGACACTAATCTGATTGCGGGTCATAAAACCCTCATTTCAGAGTGGGTCCTGCCCCACCCGAAACGCTACAGAGAGGCCAAAATAATCCAAACAGACAGGCCTGGCTGGGTTCAGATCATTCCCTTTTTGTCCAATCACGTTTCAGAACAGTTGTCCATGCTTCAATCATAGAGAACCAATTAAGTCTGCAGAAAAGGCCCAAAGGCAGGGTGTGGGGAACTTGCAGATATCTGAACCCGTGGAAGCTGACAGGAAGGTCAGCAACAAATCATCTATGCACTAGGAGTGCACCCCAACTCCACAGAGACAGAGGCTCCCACGCTCAGGGTCCCTCCAGACCTCGTCCTGTGAATCACTTCATCTGGTTGTTTATTTCTGTGCTTTAAAATATCCTTTAAATCAAACCAGGAAACATTTTTCCTGAGTTTTGTGAGCCACTGTAGCCAATTAATCCAACCCAAAGAGGGCGTGGTGGGAATCCCCATCTATAGCTGGTGGGTCAGAAGCACAGGTAAACAACCTGGAGCTTGTGATGGGCATCAGGAGTGGGGGGCAGTCTTGGGAACTGTGCCACCAACCTGCGAGATCCGATGCTATCTCCAGGTAGTGTCAGAATTAAATCACAGGACACCTAGATGGTGTCCACTGCAGAACTGATTGCTTACGTGATGGGGACAAATCCTTAAATATTTTGGGGGTCACAGAAATCTTCTGTTATTATTGTTGTTTCAGTGTAAAAACAGGAAAAACAGTTTGAAAGTTTTTCCAAAAACCTCTCCTCCAATTCCAAGTTCAAAGCATACTGCATAGTCCCTTCTATACTTCCTCTTTTCCCATCCATCCCATATTTGCTTGAAGAGTGAAGACTACATTCAGCATTGAATGTATCTCTTTTTTCCAAAGGAAAATTAAACAATAGTCTGGGCGTGGTGGCTCACACCTGTAATCCCAGCACTTTGGGAGGCCAAGGCAGGTGGATCACCAGAGGTCAGGAGTTCAAGACCAGCCTGGCCAACATAGCAAAACCCCGTCTCTACTAAAAATACGAAAATGAGTTAGGCGTGTTGGCGCATGCCTGTAGTCCGAGCTACTCGGGGAGGCTGAGGCAGGAGAATCACTTGAACCCAGGAGGTGGAGGTTGCAGTGAGCTGAGATCGTGCCACTGTACTCTAGCCTGGGCAACAGAGCAAGACTCTGTCTCAAAAAATTAAAAAAAATAAAAATAAATAAACAACAAAAAAGGTGTAACTAAATAATGGTGGAACTGTGCAATCCATCTTTGAACATCTGTAGCAAGGATTCTTTTCTCCCCCCAAAATTATCAAACCATCCAACTTACAGAAACTACAGTGAAGACAGTATTAACCACACCCGCGCCGATGGTGGCATAGATGGGCTCTTCAACACCTGCATCCTTGAAGATTCCTGTTGAGTAATAGAACACCTAGTAGAAAAGAAAACATGCAACTTTGATACAAACTTCATACCAGTTACACAGAACCCTCAAAAAATACTTAAGGCTGAGCATGGTTGCGGGGGCCTATAATCCCAGCACTTTGGGAGGCCGAGGCAAGCAGATCGCCTGAGGTCAGGAGTTCAAGATCAGCCTGGCCAATATGGTGGAACCCCATCTCTACTAAAAATACAAATATTAGCCAGGCATGATGGGGCACACCTGTAGTCCCAGTTTCTCGGGAGGCCAGACAGAACGAGACTCTGTCTCCATAAAATAAAATTTAAAAAATACTTAAAGGTCCCAGGAGGTAAGAAGTCCTTACGGTTTTTGTTCAATCCTAATATCCCTTCTGCAAATGAATTATCTTCTAAATCTTATCTCCTTTCTCTCTTTTTTTTTTTTTGACAGATTCTCAATCTGTCACCCAGGCTGGAGTGCAGTGGCACGATTTTGGCTCACTGCAACCTCCATCGCCCGGGTTCAAGCGATTCTCCTGCCTCAGCCTCCCGAGTAGCTGGGATTACAGGCTCCTGCCACCATGCCTGGCTAATTTTTGTATTAATTTTTTTTATTTTGAGACGGAGTCTCTTTCTGTTGCCCAGGCTGGAATGCAGCAGCGTGATCTTGGCCACTGCAACCTCCGCCTACAGGGTTCAAGCGATTCTCCTGCCTCAGCCTCTCAAGTAGCTGGGACTACAGGCATGTGCCACCAGGCCCGGCTAATTTTTTGTAGAGACAAGGTTTCACCGTGTTAGCCAGGATGGTCTCGATCTCCTGATCGCGTGATCCGCCCACCTCAGCCTCCCAAAGTGCTGGGATTACAGGTGTGAGCCACCGTGCCCAGCCAATTTTGTGTTTTTTTTAGCAGAGACAGGCTTTCGCCATGTTGGTCGGGTTGGTCTTGAGCTCCTGACCTCGTGATCCGCCCCCCTCTGCCTCCCAAAGCGCTAGGATTACACGTGTGAGCCACTGCACCTCGCCCTCCTTTCTCTTTTTAAATGTTCTCAATGTTAGCTACTAATTTCCATTGTTCCTTCTAACTATGCTTATTCCCACTGTTCCGTTTACTCTTGCTTATGTCCACTTCACCAACTTATATGAAGGTGTAATTCCTACTAACTGATTTCTTTTTTATAAGTTGAGACAGCAACTCTGTTGCGCACACTGTTCTCAAATTCTTGGTCCCAAGTGATCTTCCTGCCTCTCAGACTCCCAAGTTGCTGGGATTATAGGCATGTGCCATCACGCCCAGCTAAATGCTTGTTTAATTGACTCTTCCCCAAACCCTCAAAACATTGATAGGCACATTGATGTCTCAATTTGATAGTGAACTAATTGAATAACCTTATCCTGCTCATTGAATAAGCAGAGTTTGGGCTGTATTTCCTAGGCCTAGGCCCTTTTGAAGTGTTTTATGAAATAATACCAGCTACTATTGTAATTTAATATATATTAAATAAATTACTATGTTTGTTATTTACTAGGCACTGCGCTAAAATGTAAGTTTGCTGGCCGAGCACAGTGTTTCATTCCTGTAATCCCAGCATTTTGGGAGGCCAAGGCAGGCGGATAACCTGAGGTGTTCGAGACCAGCCTAGCCAACATGATGAAATCCTGTCTCTAATAAAAATTTAAAAATCAGCTGGGTGTGGTGGTGGGTACCTGTAATCCCAGCTGCTTGGGAGGCTGACGTAGGAGAATCGCTTGAGCCTGGGTGGTGGAGGTTGCAGTGAACTGAGATTGTGCCACTGCACTCCAGCCTGGGCAATAGAGCGAGACTCTGTATCAAAAAAAAAGAAAAAAAAAGAAAAAAAAATAAGGTTGCTACAACTACCATAGCTATGAGAAACTGGCCATGTGCGGTGGCTCACGCCTCTAATCTCAGCACTTTGGGAGGCCAAGGCGGGTAGATCACCTTAAGTTGGGAGTTCAAGAGCACCCTGACAACATGGAGAAACCCCATCTCTACTAAAAATACAACATTAGCAGGGCATGGTTGTGCAAGCCTGTAATCCCAGCTACTCGGGAGGCTGAGGCAGGAGAATCAATTAAACCCAGGAGGTGGAGGTTGCGGTGAGCCGAGATTGCACCAGTGTACCCCAGCCTGGGCAATAAGAGTGAAACTCTGTCTCAAAAAAAAAAAAAAAAAAAAAAGAAAAGAAAGAAATATTAAAATATTGGACTCAGACCACAAGTTAACAAGGGAACATTATCTAGGTTACCTAGGTTCGCTTCAGTTTGTTTCACCCAGAGTATTTGCCTCCATAGCAATATTTATTAGTCTTTTTGATGAATATGGACCTCTACATTGGGATTTACCTTCTCAAGAAATAACTCTCTAAATCCCTAAGATGTAAGATACAAACTATGTATATTTATATTTTCTAAAACAAGATTATAATTGGCCAGGTGCAGTTGCTCACAACTGTAATCCCAGCACATTGAGAGGCAGAGGCAAGCGGATCATCTGATGTCAGGAGTTCAAGGCCAGCTTGACCAACAAGGTGAAACTCCATCTCTACTAAAAATACAAAAATTAGCCGGGTGTGGTGGCAAGTGCCTGTAGTCCCAGCCACTCAGGAGGCTGAGAGAGGAGAATTGCTTGAACCCGGGAGGCAGAGGTTGCAGTGAGCCGAGATCGAGCTACTGAACTCCAGCCTGGGCAACGGAGCAAGACTCTGTCTCAAAACAAAACAAAACAAAATCCCAACATATTTTATGATGACATCAAGCTTGTGGGGAAAGATATTAGGTTGGTGCAAAAGTCATTACTTGAGCAGTTTAAATAAGCTATAAATAGTTACGACAATTCTCTTTATCATAATGTCTACACATCAAAAACCTAATGTACATGTACACATCTCAATAAAACTTCTTGGGCCAGGCAAGGTGTCTCACGTCTGTAATCCCAGCACTCTGGGAGGCATAGGCGGGCGGATCACTTGAGGTCAGGAGTTAGAGACCTGACTAACCTGGAAAAACCCCGTCTCTACTAAAAACACAAAATTAGCCAGGTGAGGTGGCACATGCCTGTAATCCCAGCTACTCAAAAGGCTGAGGCAGGAGAATCACTTGAACCCGGGAGGCGGAGGTTGCAGTGAGCCGAGATCGCGCCACTACACTCCAGCCTGGGTGACAGAGTGAGACTCCGTCTCAAAACAACAACAATAACAAAAAAAAAAAACCATCGTTTGCACAAAAGTAGGCTGGAAAAGTGATTTTCAAGCCTGCTATGCATCAGATGGATTGACTGATTGATTTTTAGGTGGTGCATACCACCACGCCCGGCTAATTTTTATATTTTTAGTAGAGACGGGCTTTTGCCATGTTGGCCAGGCTGGTCTCTAACTCCTGACCTCAGGTGATCTGCCCACCTCGGCCACCCAAATGCTGGGATTACAGGCATGAGCCACCGCCCCCGGCCCAGATTTATTTTTTTACAGACAATTTCCAGCCCTCTTATACACAGACTTTCCATTCAGCCGACTCAGGAATCCCATCCCCCATAATTCTGGTGCAGCCAGCTTTAGGTGATGATTATATGTGGAGCAAAATCCGCTCATTGACTAAATTGGGAGCCACCTTAGTCCAACAATAATTAATGTACAGGCCGGGCGTGGTGGCTCATGCCTGTAATCCCAGCACTTTGGAGGCTGAGGTGGGTGGATCACTTGAGGCCAGGAGTTCAAGACCAGACTGGCCAACATGGTGAAACCCCATCTCTACTAAAAACACAAAATTAGCTGTGAGTTGTGTCGGCTGCCTGTAATTCCAGCTACTTGAGAGGCTGAGGCAGGAGAATCACTTGAACCCGGGAGGCAGAGGTTGCTATGAGCTGAGATTGCGCTACTGCTCTCTAGCCTGGGTGACAGAGCAAGACTACCTCTCAAAAAAAAAGAGCCAGGTGTGGTGGCTCACACCTGTAATCCCAGCACTTTGGGAGGCCAAGGCAGGCAGATCATAAAGTCAGGAGATAGAGACCATCTTGGCTAACACGGTAAAACACTGCCTCTACTAAAAATACAAAAAATTAGCCGGGCGTGGTAGCACGTGCCTGTAGTCCCAGCTAATCGGGAGGCTGAGGCAGGAGAATCACTTGAACCAGGGAGGCAGAGGTTGCAGTGAGCCGAGATTGCACCACTGCACTCCAGCCTGGGTGACAGAGCGAGAAAGAAAAGAAAAGAAAAAAAGAAAAGAAAAGAAAAAAAGAAAAGAAAAGAGAAAAGAAAGAGAAAGAAAGGAGGGAGGGAGGGAGGAAAAGAAAGAGCAAGCAAGCAAGCACACACCATACTCTGAAGTGGGAGGAGTCTGTCTCTCAGAGTGCTCATGGATCGTCTGTAATTTCCCACAGGTGATTTTTTTTCTAATCCTGTTTTGCAGGGCCAGGACTGTCTTGAGGCAGGTAGGGAGTTGCCTCAGGCACAATCTTTTTTTTTCTTTTTTTTTTTTTTTCTTTCTTTTTTTTGTAATAGGCACAGAATTAATGCAAGGTACATTCTTTAAAGAGGTGCTCATTCTCAGGGCTACACTTGCACGTAGCTGCCTCACCTGCCGAGTCCCAGCTCTGCTGCTCTGGAAGGTCTCGGGAGCACATTTTTCTCCAGTAACACGTGTGGCCTACATTATCATTTCCAAATGAGGAATTTGAGACTGGGATTCATCAAAATCACCAATCACCTAGGAGGCTTTTTCTAACTACTGTGTATTTCCTTCCAAGTTTTTTTTGTTTTGTTTTGTTTTTAAGACAGGGTCATGCTATATTGCCCAGGCTTGACTCCTGGACATAAGTGATATTCCCACCTCAACCTCTGAGTAGCAGCCACCACATCTGGCTCCTTGTACGTTCTGATAAAACAGCCTCTAACCCCTCACAAGAAGCACTGCCACTTCAAATACAAATATCCTGGTGTGCTAGGAAGGAGAAAAGGCCAAGAACCAACTTGGATCAGGTGGATCAGGAGTTGGAGACCAGCCTGGCCAAGATGGTGAAACCCCATCTCTACTAATTTTGAGCATTTTGATGCTCACAATAGTAAGTTTTGCAAAATGCTTTGTTACAAAATTATTTAATCTCATTGATCAAAGACTAATGGAAAACCCTCAGGGGATGAAGCACAAGGGTGCTCTTCATATCCATATTTTATCCACGATCCACTAGAAGGCATAGGAATACTCTCTTCCCGCAACCCACATTCAATAGCAGGAAGCTGATATTTGCATGGAATACAAGGGCTACCTGCCAAATGCTAGCTCTTTAAACAATCATTGCCTATTCTAGTTGTAAACACATACAGACTGGTAAAGTCAGCTCAGTCTGAAGTTGCCAGTGTCCTTCCAGGCTCTTTTTTCTTTTCTTTTCTTTCTTTCTTTTTTTCTTTCTTTCTTTCTTTCTCTCTTTCTTTCTTGTTTTCCTTCCTTCCTTCCCTCTCTTTCTTTCCTTTCTTCTCTCTCTTTTTTCTTTCTCCCTTCCTTTCCTTCCTTCCTTTCTTCCTTCTTTCCTTCCTGCCTGCCTTTCTTTCTTCTTTCTCTTTCTTTCTTTCTTTCTTTCTTTCTTTCTTTCTTTCTTTCTTTCTTTCTTTCTTTCTTTCTTTCTTTCTTTCTTTCTTTCTTTCTTTCTTTTCTTTTCTTTTCTTTTCTTTTCTTTCTGTCTTTCTTTTCTTTCTGTCTGTCTTTCTTTTCTTCTTTCTAGAAGGAGTTCTGCTCTGGTTGCTCTGGCTGGAGTGCAATGGCTCAATCTCCACTCACTGCAACCTCCACCTCCCAGGTCCAAGCGATTGTCCGGCCTCAGCCTCCCGAGTAGAGCACCACCACGCCCAGCTAATTTTTGTCTTTTTTTTTTTTTTTTTTAGATGAAGACTCCCAGTCTGTCACCCAAGCTAGAGTGCAGTGGCGCAATCTCAGCTCACTGCAATCTTTACCTCCCGGGTTCAAGTGATTCTCCTGCCTCAGCCTCCTGAGTAGCTGGGACTACAGAGGCACACCGCCACCATGCCCGGCATTTTAAGTGAAATTTTGTAAGACACCTTTGACCCTAAAGTATCATACTCACAGCATTGATCCCAGACAGCTGCTGAGAGAGCTGGAGCACAATGGAAATGATGATGGGCTGTCGGTAGCTGGACACTCTAAAGAGCTCCAGCACGGTGACTTGCTTTTCTTGTGACATCCTTACACTCTCATCTTTCATCTCCTGGATGTCTTGAAATACATCCTGGGTGCCCCACAACCGCTGGAGGACTGGTGAAAAGAAGAAAGAGGAAAGGATAAAGACAATGTGCTGCCCCAAATTCATTCTTCCTGTAAGGCAGCCAGGAAAGGGCTGCATGAGATGAGGTGATCGATAGCATGCATTCCTGAACCTGCCTTCTCACCTCATTCTTTAGGGGCTGAAAATTTTACTCAAGAGTAATCAGAGCCCAGCGCGGTGGCTCATGCCTGTAATCCCAGCACTTTGGGAGGCCAAGGCGTGTGGATCACCTGAGGTCAGGAGTTCGAGACCAGCCTGGCCAACATGGTGAAACCCCATCTCTAATAAAAATACAAATTAGATGGGCCAGGCATGGTGGCTCACACCTGTAATCCCATCACTTTGGGAGGCCGAGGCAGGCGAATCACAAGGTGAGGAGTTCGAGACCAGCCTGGTCAACATGGTGAAACCCCATCTCTAATAAAAATTAGCTGGCGTGGTGGCACACACAAAAAAATTAGCTGGCGTGGTGGCACACGCACCTGTAGTCCCAGTTACTTGGGAGGCTAAGGCAGGAGAATCACTTGAAACTGGGAGGCAGAGGTTGCAGTCAGCCGAGATTGCACCACCGCACTGCAGCCTGGGCAACAGAGCAAGACTGCGTCTCAAAAAAAAAAAAAAGTTGCCCAGGCGCGGTGGGTCATGCCTGTAATGCCACCACTTTGGGAGGCCAAGGCAGGTGGATCACGAGGTCAGGAGACTGAGACCATCCTGGCTAACACGGTGAAACTCCATCTCTACTAAAAATACAAAAAATTAGCCAAGCATGGTGGTGGGTGCCTGTAATCCCCGCTACTCAGGAGGCTGAGGCAGGAGAATGGTGTGAACTTGGGAGGCAGAGCTTGCAGTGAGCCGAGAGCATGCCACTGCACTCCAGCCTGGGCGACAGAGGGAGACTCTGTCTCCAAAAAAAAAAAAAAAAGCACAAAATTAGCTGGGCGTGGTGGTGGTGGCACACGCCTATAATCCCACCTACTCCGGAGGCTGAGACAGGAGAATTGCTTAGAACCCAGGAGGCGAAGGTTGCAGTGAGCTGAGATCGCACTACTGCACTCCAGGCTGGGCAACAGAGCGAGATTCTGTCTCAAAAAAAGAAAAAACAAGGAAGAGTAATCAGAACCGTCTTCACTTGGATTCTGATGGTCAGGGAAAGGGTACGACAGAAAATAGGTCCAGTACCCTCATCCTTAAAACAAACCACAACCATATACTTCGTATACTAAAGAGTGAAAGATACTCACTCCACTTAGCATTCTCCTCTTCTTTTCTGTTAATGAGCAAAAATCTGGGACTTTCAGGGCAACATGGAAGGGTTGCACTTTGTAGGATAGCAGGAAGGATGGTGAAGCCTAATAGCACGGGCCATAGCTCTTCAGACCCAAGGATGAATTCCAGACCAAAGATCTAGAAACCACACAAAGATAATGCTATAAACCCCATACTTCATAGGCCACAAGTTCATTAAAAAACAAGTTGGCTGGGTGCAGTAGCTGACACCTGTAATTCCAGGAAGGCTGAGTCAGGTGGATCAGGAGTTCAAGACCAGGCTGGCCAAGATGGTGAAACCCCGTCTCTACTAAAAATACAAAAATTAGCCAGGCGTGATGGTGGGCACCTGTAATCCTAGCTACTCAGGAGGCTGAGGCAGAGAATTACTTGAACCCAGGAGGTGGAGGTTGCAGTGAGCCGAGATCATGCCACTGCCCTCCAGACTGGGCGACAGAGTGAGACTCCGTCTCCAAAACAAAACAAAACAAAAGTTCAGAAAATCATACATTATTTTACCATTGGAAAAAATAAAAAAATTGCCAGGCACAGTGGCTCACGCCCGTAACCCAGCATTTTGGGAGGCCGAGGTGGGTGGATCACCTGAGGTCAGGAGTTTGAGAACAGCTGGGCCAACATGGTGAAATTCTGTCTCTACTAAAAATACAAAAATTAGCTGGACGTGGTGGTACGCACCTGTAATCCCAGCCACTCGGGAAGCTGAAGCATGAGAATAACTAACCCAGGAGGCAGAGGTTGAGCCGAGATGGTGCCACTGCACTCTAGCCTGGGGGACAGAGTGACACTCCGTCTCAAAAAAAAATAAATAAAAAATAAAAAAGGAAAAAAGAAATTGTGTTTCTTTTCCTTTCTCTACTCAACCTGCTTCTTGAGCTACTATCTATGAGCTATAGTAACAATATCTAAAACTTCCATATATAATTGAACATATGCCAGATATTCTTCAGTGCTTTATCTATGTTAACTTTTTTAATGACCCATGAAACTAACACTCATTAAGTATGAGAAGTTCTAGAGTACCTGGGCCACCAGAATTCCAATTACGATGCCCAGCTGGTTGAGAGTGCCAAAGGCACCCCGCAGGGCAGTAGGCGAGATCTCTCCGATGTACATGGGCACAAAACCTGTGCACAGTCCACAGAAGAGGCCAATAACTAAGCGGCCCAAGATCAGCATTTCAACCGACTCAGCTATTTTACACAGTCCCATAAGGCAGCCACCAGCGACAGCCAACAGGTTGACAATCAGCATTGAATTACGCCTGTAAGGTTAATCAAAGACAAAGTGGAATTAGCAAAGTGAGAGGCTCCTAACCTCTCCTCTTCTGTCCTCATTATTCTGCTCTTCTCCAGGCTCATATCAACTCCTTTCTTGGTCTAACTTTTCTTTTTCACTTTCTTTCTTTTCTTTTCTTTTTTTTTTTTTTTTGAGACAGAGTCTCGCTCTGTTGCCCAGGCTGGAGTGCAGTGGCGTGATCTCGGCTCACTGCAACCTCTGACTCCCGTGTTCAAGCAATTCTCTGCCTCACGCTCCTGAGTAGCTGGGATAACAGGCACCTGCCACCATGCCCAGCTAATTTTTTTTGTGTTTTAATAGAGATGGGGTTTCATCATCTTGGCCAGGCTGGTCTTTAACTCCTGACCTCATGATCCGCCCGCCTCGGCCTCCCAAAGTGTTGGGATTGCAGGTGTGAGCCACCACACCCAGACCTTTTTTACTTTCTATTATCAGAACATTTCTAGTTGGGAGTTAGGCATGATGGTGCCCACCGGTAGTCCCAGCTACTCAGGGAGCTGAGGTGGGAGGATTGCTTGAGACTGGGAGGTCGAGGCTATAGTGAGCTATGATCGGGCCACTTCACTCCAGCCTGGGTGACAGAGCAAGACCCTACTTCTTGGGCAGAGGGAGGGCACAGGGGGAAGAACATTAGCAAGTAAATTAGGTTGCCTTATCAGTTTTTAAACGTGAGTTCCACTCCATTTCTAGAATATCTAATTGGCAAATTAAAACAGTTCCTTCGTCAGTCATAACTGAAAATATATTCTACCTTCTAAAATAGGTTACTACGCTAGTATAAAATAAGAAGATTCCGTTTTCAGCCAGGTGCGGTGGCTCATGCCTGTAAGCTTAGCACTGTGGGAGGCTGAGGTGGGCGGATCACCTGGGGTCAGGAGTTCGAGACTAGCCTGGCCAACATGGTGAAACCCCATCTCTACTAAAAATACAAAAATTAGCCGAGTGTGGTGGTGGGTGCCCGTAATTCCAGCTACTCAGGAGGCTGAGGCAGGAGAATTACTTGAACCAGGGAGGCAGAGGTTGCAGTGAGCCAAGATTGCACCATTGCACTCCAGCCTGGGTGACAAGAACGAGACTCCGTCTCAAAAAAAAAAGAAGATTCAGTTTTCTTTTTTTGGCCATTATCTACATTTGCCAGAGACTAAAGATAATTCCTACCAATCCTGTGTAAGATAACAACAACATTTATATGAGACCCCATTTTTTTTTTTTTTTTTTTTTTTTTTTTTTTTTTTTAGAAAAGTAGTCAACTTTGGACCTTGTAAATTAAGTATGTTTCTGGAAACTCCATAGTTGAGCTTACTAGGGAATAATTCTGAACTAGCCCTAGCTGGACTGCAAAGGCCAATCACTCACACAGTTCATTTCTTGCGTAGCTGGGCGGGAGCTATGGAGGGTAGAAGAGCAGTCATATTCGGGGCCAGTTGGACTAGGTTTCCCTTGATTAGAATTCAAGGTGTTCTTATTCAAAGGCATCATCATCTCCCTGCTCTAACTCTCCACACTTGTCCTCAGTGCAGCTGTAGAGCCCACTTCCTTGCCCAGTTTCTAGTCAATACCTGCCAAAGCGGTTGACAAAGAGTCCGACGGAAAAGGAGCCGATCATACCCCCGACGGAGAATATGGCCACAGACAAGGACCAGAGAGACGTGAGCAGCACCTCAGAGGGAAGGGCATTTGCCTTTTCCATCAAACTTTTCTTGATAAATTCCTTTATGATCTGCAAAATAAAAGGGTTGGTGGGAGGACACACCATTACAATTGGACGAGAACAAAAGATACAAATATGCTGGGAGCAGGGGTTCACACCTGTAATCCCAGTACTTTGGGAGGCTGAGGCGGATGGATCACCTGAGGTCAGGCGTTGGAGACCAACCTGACGAACATGGTGAAACCCCGTCTCTACTAAAAGTACAAAATTAGCGGGTTGTGGTGGCAGGCGCCTGTAATCCCAGCTGTTCGGGAGGCTGAGGTGGGAGAATCGCTTGAACCTGTGGGGCGGAGTTTTGCGGTGAGCCGAGATAGCGCCATTGCACTCAGGCCTGGGTGACAGAGCGAGACTGCGTCTCAAAACAAACAAACAAACAAAACAAATATTAGGGATCATTTCCTCCCTAGAGAATCAAGGGAATAAATAGACGGGAATGGGAGAGGCAGACAACATATTGGAGTTAATGTTAACTCTCCCTGGAATAGTAATTTTTCATTTGTCCTGAATATCCCAGTAGGTGGCAGCACTGATGTTCATTCACCTCGGCCCTCGCAAAGCGAATCCAGCTTCTTTGTACCTAACCCCTAAGGGATAATACAGGAAGTCTATCACTGTGGGTGAAAGAGTGGGAGGAAGAACAGCACCGCCCAGGGTTCAGGGAGTAAATGAGCTTTTTGCTTTGATTAAATGAACCCACTAATTTTCCCCACCAATATTGTCTCCATCTTCAGTCTTGGACAGGATAGATATAAAGTTTGTCTTAAAATCCCCTAGTTTGGGGAGGGACCCTCACTAACTGTGTTGCCCAGGATGGTGTTTAACTCCTGGGCTCAAGTGATCTTTAGGCCTCAGCCTCCGGAGTAGCTGGGACTCCAGACAGGTGCCACCGTGCCTGGCCTTAAATTCTGATTTCTTGAAACTCTGCTTAAAGGAGTAACTTCCCTATTCCAGATTCTAATTCTTGTGGCCTGGTACTCACTCTCTCAGGAGCATTGATGACCCCAGTGTTGTAGCCAAACTGGAAAGAGCCGATTGTAGCAACTGTGATGGCAAAGATCAGAGCTGGGGTGACCTGGAGGGAGGGAAGACAGGGAGGAGAGAGTGGTCCTTAAAACTTGTGATTGGTGACTGTTTCTTATTAATTATGGAGCTGTATTAGGAGAATTTGACCTGTGAGTGGTATGAAAAGGACAAACATCAAATGAGATTTAGGTAATTAATGGGGAAGACAAAGGAATAGATTATACTAAAGAACTTATCTGGAGATAAGAATGTGAAGTTAACTTGGTGAAAGTGGAAAGAAAATTGGGGAAGGAAGAAGTTAAGAGAAACTGGGTTGGTCAGTTTGGAAATATTTAAAAACTTGCATCAGGTAAAGGTAGGCAAAGAATTCCACTCAAGAACTGGGAAGGCAGAGGACAACACAGCCTTGGGTAGGATCACTAAGAATTGATCATTTTGGAAACAAACACAGTACAGTCTGATCTGTACCCAGACTCCACAGAAGCCCAGGGGTGGTGGTGGGGGAGGGTGGTGGTAGTTTGTGTCTTCACTGCTGGGCAGCTCTTTGAGTCTCTTATCTCTCAGGGCCATGTAACCTACTGGATCTACCCACTGCATCCTGTTCCCATTTGAGTCTTCTGGTTTATTAAATACTGTTCTGCTATCCCTAACCTAACCCCTGGATGGGGGAAGAAAGAACACTTGGCTCACTACAAACCTAACAAATAAGACATTTCTGGCCAGGCGTGGCGGCTCATGCCTGTCATCCCAGCACTTTGGGAGGCCGAGGCAGGTGGATCACCTGAAGTCAGGAGTTCGAGACCACCCTGGCCAACATGGTGAAACCCCATCTCTACTAAAGATACAAAAATTAGCCGGGCATGATGGTGTGTGTCTGTAATCCCAGCTACTAGGAGGGGCTGAAGCAGGAGGATCGCTTGAACCTGGGAGGCGGAGATTGCAGTGAGCCGAGACCGTGCCACTGCACTCCAGCCTGGGCAACAGAGTAAGACTCTATCTCAAAAAAAAGTGAAAATAAAAAAAAGAGAGACATTTCTTAGTGGGGGGAACCAGTCATCTTCACCTTGCCTGGAATAATTCAGCTGGGGAAGTGGATATTATTTTAGATTGCCACCTTGGGGCAGCTCAATTTGTATACCTAAAGCCATCTTCTATGTCCTTTCCCGCAACCCCACCAATCCCTTCAAACTTTCCTATCTTAAATTCCTTTCCTTTCAGGTCGACAGGGTAGATAGCAGGCTGGAAGCTTCAGTAGGAGAACTGACCTTGCCTGCAGCCTCCCAGATGTCTCAGTCACAACTAAGCATCGATACCCTGGAGGACCCTGCCAGTACAATGCTGTTACATCTTTTCCCTTTAGTAAAAGTCCCTTCTTTCTCCCCTCATCATTCACTATCTTTGAGAGATTAACTGGGATTACAGGCACCCGCCACCACACCCACACCCGGCTAATTTTTGTATTTTTAGTAGAGACAGGGTTTTACCATGTTGGTCAGGCTGGTCTCAAACTCCTAACCTCAGGTGATCCACCCACCTGGGCCTCCCAAGATGCTGGGATTACAGGCATGAGGCACTGCACCCGGCCTGTGTTGTTTTGTTTTGTTATAGCAGCATGAACAGACTTAGATTACCCTCTAAGTCTGGTTAGAATGGAAACATTTCAAGAAAAAAAAAATTGTCTTCTAGTGGTGACAGAATTGAGGGTGAGTTTCTCCCTTCTTTATTTATGTCTTTTCCTTTATTTTTTCTTCTTTACTGAAGTACACATACAATAAAGCAGATAAAAATGCACTAATCTGGAGTTTACAGTTGGGTGAATATTTACATCTGTATTCACAGATACAACCATTACCCTGATCAAGATCTAGATTCTTTAACATTTCTTGCTCCTCAAAAAGTTTCCTTGTGCTGGTTCCAGTCTATAGCCTCCCCTCCAGAAGAAACCACTATTTTTACTTCTGCCATCATCAATGAATTTTATTGTTCTTGACCTTTAAATGGAACCATAGAGTATGTACTCTTTTGTGCTCATGTTTTTTTCACTGAGTGTAGTGTCTATGAGTACTATGTGGTGGTGTTGGCAGTTCATTCCTTCTTACCGCTGAGTAGTATTCCACTTTTGGCTATGCCAACATTTATTTATCTATTCTCCCACTGATGTACGCATCATTGTTTCTAGTTCGAGCTATTATAAACATTCCTGATATTTGCTCAATGTATGAATTCTTTTCTCTTGGGTATATACTGAGGAATGAGATTGCTGGGTTGCTATTTTTTTTTTGGCGGTAAATAATAAATTCCTTTTTTTTTTTTTTTTAAAGACAGGGTCTCACTCTGTCGCCCAGGCTGGAGTTCAGTGGCACACTCTCAGCTCATTGCAGCCTCTACCTCCCAGGTTCAAGAAATTTTCGTGCCTCAGCCTCCCAAGTAGCTGGGATTACAGGCGCATGCCACCACGCCCAACTAATTTTTACATTTTCAGTAATGAGGGGGTTTCACCATATTAGCCAGGCTGGTCTCGAACCCCTGACCCTCAGTTGATCCACCCGCCTCAGCCTCCCAAAGTGCTGGGATTACAGGTGTGAGCCACCACACCTGGCTATAAATCGTAAATTCTAAGCAAAAACAAGTGAGCTACATCTTTGTCTTAATATGCATATGGTATTTTAATAATGTTTTTATACATTATTTCAATTGATCCTCAAAACTTTTGTGGGAAGTAAGTAGTTAATCTTATCACCATTTTATGGGTATAAAAACTGAAAGATAATTTAAATGACCAATTTAAGGTCAGAATATTAATAAGTTGTGAATTATGATTAGAAACTGCATTTTTTGGCCGTGCACGGTGGCTCACACCTGTAATCCCAGCACTTTGGGAGGCCAAGGCGGGCGGGTAATCCCAGCACTTTGGGGTGCCAAGGAGGGCGGATCTCCTGATCTCAGGAGTTCCAGACCAGTCTGGGCAACCTGGCAAAACCCCATCTCTACTAAAAATTAAAAAATTAGCTGGGCATGGTGGTGCACGCCTGTAAACCCAGCTACCCAGGAAGCTAAGGCAGAAGAATAGCTTGAGCCTGGGAGGTCAAGGCTGCAGAGAGCCGAGATGGTGCCCCTGCACTCCAGCCAGGGTGACAAAGGCAGACCTTGTCAAAAAGAAAGAAAGAAAGAAAGAGCCGGGCGCGGTGGCTCACGCCTGTAATCCCAGCACTTTGGGAGGCCGAGATAGGCGGATCACAAGGTCAGGAGATCGAGATCATCCTGGCTAACACGTTGAAACCCTGTCTCTACTAAAAATACAAAAAACTAGCCGGGCGTGGTGGCGGGCGCCTGCAGTCCCAGCTACTCGGGAGGCTGAGGCAGGAGAATGGCGTGAACCCAGGAGGTGGAGCTTGCAGTGAGCCGAGATCGCGCACCGAACTCCAGCCTGGGCGACAGAGTGAGACTCTGTCTCAAAAAAAAAAAAAAAAAAAAAAAAAAAAAAAAAAAAAAGGAAGGAAGGAAGGGAGAAAGAGAAAGAGAGAAAGAAAAGAAAGAAAAAGAAGAAATAGAAATGCAAACTCAAGCCCCTCCTATCCCCTCAGACCTACAGAATCAGAATTACTGAGAGCAGAGCTCAGGAATTTGTGTCTTAACAGGCTCTCCAGGTGGAGGTCAAAGGAAACAGTGGAAAAAGGGAGCTAAAGTTTGAGGGAAAACTGATCTAACCAATTTTATTTACAGATATATGAGTATATAGTTTAAAGATCTCTGAGCAGAATTATTCCATTGCTTTAACTCACTCGGTAACCCTTCCCTACATGAAACAAATCCCATTATTGGTTAAAAAAAAAATATATATATATATATATATATATTTTTATCCTTATTAAGTCTCTTATCTAACATTCTGGTGCTAAACGACGGTGAATAATATCATTTCAAGTTGTTTTTTTTCTTTACTGGTCTTTTTTAAAGGCCATTCCAAGTGTATTTCATGTACCACTTAAAGTATGGTGTCCAGAACTAATCTTCGTGAAAAAACTATAGTTTATCAAAAGAAAGACCTTGTGGTTACAATGTGAATATTCATAATTATATATATATTTTTGAAACGGAGTCTCGCTCTGTCACCCAGGCTGGAGTGTAATGGCGTGATCTTGGCTCACTCCAGCCTCTGCCTCCTGGATTCAAGAAGCTGCAGACAGAATCTAGCTAAACATAGAGACCGTTTCAAGGCAGTGTTTGTTTATCCTCATCTGCCTCCCTGAGTCATTTCTATCTCCAAGGAATGAACCAGTGGGAGGTTATAAAGGGGTTACCTTCACTTCCTTATTAGTTCCCACTTTCCTTTCTTGCCTGTCATCTTCTGACGTGCACAGAACGTAACCTCCCTAGGACAATCAAAACCTAGAAATATTTCCCTTAGACACAACTCTTATGTCTTGACTGTTCTCCTTCCAGCTCTTCAATATTTGTATCTCAGTTTGTCTTTTTTTTTTTTTTTTTTTTTTGAGACGGAGTCTCGCTCTGTCACCCAGGCTGCAGTGCAGTGGCCGGATCTCAGCTCACTGCAAGCTCCGCCTCCCGGGTTCACGCCATTCTCCTGCCTCAGCCTCCCGAGTAGCTGGGACTACAGGCGCCCGCCACCTCGCCCGGCTAGTTTTTTTTGTATTTTTTAGTAGAGACGGGGTTTCACCGTGTTAGCCAGGATGGTCTCGATCTCCTGACGTCGTGATCCACCCGTCTCGGCCTCCCAAAGTGCTGGGATTACAGGCTTGAGCCACCGCGCCCGGCCTTTTTTTTTTTTTTTTTAAACAATTCCCTTTCTTGTTCTTTTTTTCCTTTTTCCATTTGCCCCAGGTAGCCACCAACTTAATGCTCCTATGTCTATTCCATCCTCTTTTCCAGTCTCTATTACCTAAGCATCCTTGTCCCTGCCCATCCTAGCCAAACATTTTGCTTTTTCCAATTCCATTATTTTTTTTGAGACAGAGTCTTGCTCTGTTCTCCAGGTTGGAGTGCAGTGGCACAATCTGGGCTCACTGCAAACTCTGCCTCCCAGGCTCACGTGATTCTCCTGCCTCAGCCTGCAAGTAGCTGGGACTACAGGAACCCGCCACCTCACCTGGCTAATTTTTGTATTTTCAGTAGAGACAGGGTTTCGCCATGTTGGCCAGGCTGGTCTTGCACTCCTGACTTCAGGGTGATCAGTCCGCCTCTGTTTCCCAAAGTGCTGGGATTACTGGCCTGAGACACTGCACCCGCTTTAACTGAGTTCTTATTTGGACCTCTCAATCTTCGGACAATATAACATCTTGATAAAAACATCCATAGGCTGGGCGCAGTGTCTCATGCCTGTGATCCCAGCACTTTGGAAGGCTGAGGTGGGAGGATTGCTTGAGTCCAGGAGTTCAAGACCAGCCTGGGCAACATGGCAAAACTTCATCACTACAAACAATACAAATAATTAGCCAGGCATGGTGGCGCTCACCTGTGGTCCTAGCTACTTGGTAGGCTGACATGGGAGGATCAGTCAAGCCCTGGAGGTTGAGGTTGCAGTGAGCTGTGATCATGCCACTACACTCCAGCCTGGGCAAGACAGCAAGACTGTTACATACGTACACATAAGTCAATCAAGAAATAACAGCTTTCTAATCCCAGAAAGAATTGAATGAGCTTTTTTTTAAAGGTGATTAAAAAAATTAAAATATATATGGATATATACTGAAAAAGCCTGGGCCAGGTACAGTGGCTCACGCCTGTAATCCCAACAGTTTGGGAGGCCAAGGTGGGAAGATCACGAGGTCAGGAGATTGAGACCAGCCTGGCCAACCTGGTAAAACCCCACCTCTACTAAAAATACAAAAAAAAAAAAAAAATTAGCTGGGTGTAGTGGGGTGAGCCTGTAGTCCTAGCTACTCAGGAGGCTGAGGCAGGAGAATCACTTGAACCTGGGAGGCGGGGTCGCAGTGAGCCGAGAACAGGCCACTGCACTCCAGCCTAGGTGACAGAGCAAGACTCTGTCTCAAAAAAAAAAGAAAAGCAGAAAGCCTACAAAATGCACAACACTCTGCTGTATGATGCAGGGAACCCAAAGTCTCTGACCTCAAGTTATAATCTGGTGCTGGAGGACAAGACAAGAAAGTGCTAAAAAAAAGAGCCAAGAATCATGAGATTTTATTCACATGGAAACACCGAGAAAGGCTTCTTGAAGTTGGTATTTGGAATGGATCTTGAAAGATGGGTAGACTAAGAAAGAAGAGATAAAGATTAGAAAAGAGCATTTCAGCAAGGCGGAATGGCCTGGGCGCATGTCTGGTGGTGGGCAGTCTGTGGGAAGGCTGGGGAATGGTGCTTAGTCCAGTTTAGCTGAGGAATAAGGCAGTTACAGGAGTCTAGTAAAGGATAATGCTGGAAAAACAAGTTTGAGGATGCTGCCGCAGTCTTTGAATACCAGTAGTGCTACTTCAAGTGTAAGCCCTCAGGTAAGGAATGAACTAATTTATTGATTTATTTATTATTTCTTTCTTTATTTTTTGAGACAGAGTCTCGCTCTGTCACCAGGCTTGGAGTGCAGTGGCATGATCTTGGCTCACTGCAACATCCGTCTCCTGGGTTCAAGCAATTCTCCTGCCTCAGCCTCCCAAGTAGCTGGGATTACAGGCACGTGCCACCACACCCGGCTAATTTTTGTATTTTTAGTAGAGACAGGGTTTCACCATGTTGGCCAGGATGGTCTCAATCTTTTGACCTCATGATCCACCCACCGTGGCCTCCCAAAGTCCTAGGATTACAGGAGTGAGCCACCAGGCCAGGCCATTTATTTATTATTTATTTATTTATAAGGCTAGTCAAGTGAAGCTGTGAGAGTGGAGAAGGAACAAAGAAATTTGTTACTGGTTGTGATCAATTAGTTGTAAAGACCACCGCATTCAGACCAGCTACGAAGTAAACTCTTAGGGCGTATTTTTCTCTGTCACAGCACCTACATACTACTTGTATTCCAGATACATCAAATATGTCTCTTTTATCCTAGATGCTTTGCCTCAATTAAAATGTTTTTTCTTGGTCTGTGCTTTTTTTACTTTTGCTTTTCCATTGCTTTCCTCGACCTCAACCCTGAACCCCAACTTGGTTGCTTCAGAGGCTTTCTGGAGAGAAACACGGTACAACGGTGGAAAGCATTTTCTGTAAACAATCTTCTCTCACCTCTGTTTTTAGAACAAAGACAAGGTTAGAAGTGAGAAAACGTAAGTATCAGCACAGACTGTGGTACAGACTATCCTACAGACTGTGCTGAAAACTTAAGTCATTAAACCTGTGTCTCAGTTCTCTAATTCTAGAAGGTGGTCTTATGGCCGAAGAAAGATACTAGCTATTTTATTCTGTGCAGTCTCAAGGGTTCTACAAATACACTGCCCTAACAAATACTTCGTGATTCATGCATCTGAAGTAGTCATTACCCCAGAAGAAAGGTGAAAAATTATATAAATATTTCAACTACTAATCAGGTATTCACTTATCAATCCTCTTTCAAATATATACTTGAAACTGCCAAGTTTTTGGAGCCTTTCCTTGGTTCATGTTTGGGTCTGGAACATACAGACATAGCCAATATATAATTTAATAAATGACTAGCTGATTGAATAAATCTCTAGCTCTAAATATAAAAGCATTGAGATTAGGAAACATTATTGTTCTCTTTTTTTTTTTTTTTTTGAGACGGAGTCTCGCTCTGTCACCCAGGCTGGAGTGCAGTGGCCGGATCTCAGCTCACTGCAAGCTCCGCCTCCCGGGTTCACGCCATTCTCCTGCCTCAGCCTCCCGAGTAGCTGGGACTATAGGCGCCCGCCACCTCGCCCGGCTAGTTTTTTGTATTTTTTAGTAGAGACGGGGTTTCACCGTGTTAGCCAGGATGGTCTCGATCTCCTGACCTCGTGATCCGCCCGTCTCGGCCTCCCAAAGTGCTGGGATTACAGGCGTGAGCCACCGCGCCCGGCCTAACATTATTGTTCTCTATCTTAAAAAATACTAAAAACGTAGTAAGTAAAAAAGCATTAGGAAAAGATCATTTTTGCCACTAGATTCTAAGTGGTAACGTAGAATTTGAAAAATCAGAAGCATGTGAAAAGAGTGACTTAGTTGTATCTGGGTATGGCTGAGAAAATCTGTTTCTCCCCTTTCATCTTTTAATCTCCATCAGACCATACTCCTCTCAGGTAGCCTGAGAATGAAGCTATTTGCTTTTGTCTCATTAGTTCTTCTTTGATCCTGACAGCTACAGTCAATACAAAAGAAATACCACAGCCCCAGGAAAAGATTCCAATGTCCCCAGGTGGAGGACGTGCAGAGAACAGCATCATTCTTTGTCTCCCACATTCTTATCTACCTGGTGACAGGACAGTGACTTCTGCCCCCGTCTCTCTCACTAATAAGTAACCAGTCAACATGATTAGTATAGCCTCGTTCCAAAATAGCTACATGTCTCACTAGGGTTCCTAAAAGATAAGAACAGAGCTTCTAGTTTAAGTTGTATTGTATTTACGTAGTTTTTAGAGATGACAGAAGAAAATCAGGATTACTTACCTCCTCAAGAAAAACCTTACAACTGCGACAAATGAATAAACATGGGGAAGAGAAACAAAAGGCCACAAAGGGCAATGAGATATGGTGAGAGTATAATTTTTCTTTAAGTAACAGTATATGAACATAGTGTCCAAATTTAATCACTGGGCACTGTTAATATTTTAAAAATTATGGAGATTGAAAATGGTGACAGAAAAATGTAAACTTTTCCATTTTACAAAAGTGGAAAAAAGCAGCGCTTCATTTTTTTCCCACTAAAGTCTAGAAAGATTATTCAGAGATGATTTGTATGTACTAAAAGAAGAGGGCAGTGGAAGTGGAATTATTTCATTAAGTTTAAAACTTATCTAACTTTTTGCCATAAAGTTAATAAAATCAGAGAAATACCATAGTCCTAAACATAAGTATTACTGACATTTGGGGCCAGACCATTACTTGTCACAGAGGCTTGTCCCATGCATTGCGGAATGTTTAGCAGAATCCCTGGCCTCTCCCCACTAGACGGATGTAATCCTTTTCCTACAATCATGACGACAAAAATATCTCCAGACATTGCCAGATGCCCACTGGGAACAAATCACCGCTGTTTGAGAACCACCGCCTCAGACACCATGCACCTTGATTTCAGCAAGACATCTCAGAAAATCTCCAGTGAGATCCTCTGCAAAAGGCTGAAATACCTCACCCATCTGACACTCAACTGTCTGGGAAACTCATTTATTTTATATATAGTCTAGAGGAAACAAAGAAAAAAGAAAGGTTTTCTCGCTAAAATTCAAAGCATAACTCATAGAAAGGCTTTGGTCTCCTCAGGAAGCACTTACTCTCTCTCTCCTTTTAAATTATTACAAAATATCCTAAACACACAAAGCAAAATGTTAACATCTGATAGCTTCAATTGGTTATTTGATTTCCAAATCCAACAACGGATTAGACGAAAATAAGAAGAGACAGGTAGGAACACTGACACACTAATGACAATAAAAAAGAAAACAGGGCCGGGCACGGTGGCTCATGCCTGTAATCCCAGCACTTTGGGAGGCCGAGGTGGGCGGATCATGAGGTTAGGAGTTCGAGACCAGCCTGACCAACATGGTGAAACCTGTCTCTCCTAAAATTACAAATATTAGCCAGGCATGGTGGCGCGCGCCTGTAATCCCAGCTATTCAGGAGACTGAGGCAGGAGAATCGCTTGAACCTGGGAGGTGGAGGTTGCAGTGAGCCCAGATCGTGCCATTGCATTCCAGCCAGGGCAACAGAGAGACTCTATTTCAAAAAAAAAAAAAGTTAGCCAGGCATGGCAGCATGCCTGTAGTCCCAGCTACTTGGGAGGCTGAGGCAAGAGAATCTCTTGAACCCAGGAGACGGAGGTTGCAGTGAGCCAAGATCTCACCACTGCACTGAAGCCTGGGTGACAGAGCAAGATGCTGTCTTAAAAAAAGAAAAAGAAAGAAAACAGATAAACTATAAAAGGCAAACATATTTCTGAAAGAATGGCAAATCTGAGGGATGATAGTCCTACATTTTGTGTATGATTATTCTGGTCACGTTAGTCCTTGGCATCCTACCTTATATGGCATATGACCAACCAGAATGATAACATGTCTGGAAATAGGTCATGAAGGACAGCTGGAGAAACTAGAATTGTTTGTTTAGCTCAGAAAATAGAAGATGTTGGGAGAGAATGTGATAACTATCTTCCAATATTTAATGCACTTAGAAAAGTGTGTACTTTTCAGGAACCCCAAATGGAAATGGGCATCAAATCTATATAACATTTACAGTTACCTTAGTGTAACAGCAAGAACTTTCTGATAACTAGAGCTATCCAAAATATAATGGGCTGTCTTGTAAGTTAGTTAACTTTTTCACTGATGGCTTTTTCCCTGACTTCCAGAGTCATATATCACTTGATCTTGGCCAAAAGGCTAAGAAGCGATTAGAGTCATATATCTATAGCCTGTCTTATTTGTACCTGGGTGGTCAAAAAGCCTCTCAAATTATGCATAGCCAAAGGAGAAGTCCTGTTTATCTTTCAAACCCCCAAATCTTTCCTTCTCTAGTCTTTTACATCTCAGTAAATATTTTATCACTATTCACCAAATTGCAAAAGCTAGGAGTTATTCAGGATTTTTCTCTTTCCCACATCTTCCATATCTAATCCACCAACAAAAACTGTTACTTTTATCTCCACAATACTCTTAGATTCCTTCCACTCATTCATGCCTGCTACACCATACTTGTCAAAACCATTATAGACTGTCCCTTGATGTATTGAAGTAGTCTCCTAATGAGTCTCACTGATTCCTCTCTCTTCTTCTGTTTTTTGTTTTTTTGTTTTTTAAGATGGAGTTTCGCTCTTGTTGCCCAGGCTGGAGTGCAATGGCCCATGAGTGCAATGGCTCACAAGGGAGTGACATCTCTGCTCATGGCAACCTCCGCCTCCCACGTTCAAGCGATTCTCCTGCCTCGGCCTCCCTGAATAGCTGGGATTACAGGCATGTACCACCACACTCAGCCAATTTTGTATTTTTAGTAAAGATGGGGTTTCTCCATGTTGGCCAGGCTGGTCTTGAACTCCCGACCTCAGGTGATCCGCCCACCTCAGCCTCCCAAATGTGCTGTGATTACAGGTGTGAGCCACTGCACCCGGCCACTAGTTAATGATCTTCAGCAATAACTTCCAAAGGAAACATGATTTTTGCTCAAAGGTTAAAGCACTCTTACCCACATTCCATTGCAACCACTCTACTGAAGCTTCACCTGCAAAAGACACTGCCCACTATAAATCTCAACATGGATATCTTGTAAGCACTTAAAACTCAGTATGTCCAAAACTGATCTTCCAAAAAAAGGCCTGGTGCGGTGGCTCATGCCTGTAATGCCAGCACTTTGGTTGGCCAGGGCAAGCAAATCACGAGGTCAGGAGTTCGAGACTAGCCTGACCAACAGGGTGAAACCCTGTCTCTATTAAAAACGCAAAAATTAGCTGGGCATAGTGGCACACGCCTGTAATCCCAGCTACGTGGGAGGCTGAGGCTGGAGAATTGCTTGAACCCAGGAGGCAGAGGTTGCAGTGAGCCGAGATCAAGCCACTGCATTCCAGCCTGGGCAACAGAGTAACACTCCTGCTCGGGAGGTGGGGGGAGGGTGGGGGAGGGGAGGGGAATTGTTATCTAACCTCTCATCTTGAACTTTCACTTCTTCCTATTTGCTAGTTCCAACTGCATTGATACTTTCTCAGTTCCTCAGGCACACCAAGCTCTTTTGTATCTCAGGGCCCTATATATATGTTCCCTCTGCCGAAAATGTTATTTTCTCCCATGGCTAGCATATTATTTTAGACCTCAACTTCAATGTCACTACTTAAAAAGACCTTCCCTAAACACTCTTTCTTTCTTTCTTTTTCTTGAGATGAAGTGTCGCTCTGTCTCACTGGGGTGCAGTGGTGCGATCTCGGCTCACTGCACTGCAGCCTCCACCTCCCAGGTTCAAGCAATTCTCCTGTCTCAGCCTCCTGAATAGCTGGGACTACTGGTGTGTGCCACCACATCCGGCTAATTTTGTATTTTTAGTAGAGACGGGGTTTCACCATGTTGGCCAGGGTGGTCTCCAACTCTTGACCTCAGGTAATCCTCCCGCCCTGGACTCCCAAAGTGCTGGGATTGCAGGCGTGAGCCACCGTGCCTGACCTCCCTAACCACTCTTTCTAAAGAAGTTCCCTCTCTGTCAATTTCTTTTTATTATATATATATATATATATATATATATTTATTTTTTTTTTTAATTTTTTTTTTTTTGAGACAGAGTCTTGCTTGGTCTCCCAGGCAGCAGTGCAATGACACAATCTCAGCCCACTGCAACCTCCACCTACTAGGTTCAAGCAATTCTCATGTCTCAGCCTTCTAAGTAACTATGATTGCGCCAGAACACCTGGCCCATTTTAGTATTTTTAGTAGAGACGAGGTTTCGCCATGTTGGCTAGGCTGGTCTCGAATGCCTGGCCTCAAGTGATCTGTCCACCTTGGCATCCCAAAGTGCTGGGATTACAGACATGAGCCACTGAACCTGGCCCCTCTGTCAATTTCTATTTTAAGTTCTTTGTTCCTTCAATCCAGCCTGGTGCCTGTTATAGAGTAGCCTCTCAATAAGTGTAGAATGAATCAATGGTGTTGTCATACAATGAAATACTATGTAGCCATTAAAAAGAATGATGTATCGCAATATATATTGATGTGAAAACATCTAGGTATATATTTATTATTATTATTATTATTATCTTTTGAGACGGAGTTTCACTCTTGTTGCCCAGGCTGGAGTGCAGTGGCACAATCTCAGCTCACTGCAACCTCTGCCTCCCAGGTTCAAGCGATTCTTCTGCTTCAGGCTTCCAAGTAGCTGGGATTACAGGCGTGCACCACCACGCCTGGCTAATTTTTTGTATTTTTAGTAGACATGGGGTTTCATCATGTTGGCCAGGCTGGTCTCGAACTCCTAACCTCAGGTGATCCACCCACCTCAGCCTCCCAAAGTGCTGGGATTACAGGCACGAGCACCATGCCTGGCCAATTCATTGTGTGTGTGTGTGTGTGTGTGTGTGTATACATATACATATACATATACATATACATATACGGTTTTTTTTGTTTTTTTTTTTGAGATGGAGTCTCGCTCTGTTGCCCAGGCTGGAGTGCAGTGATGCGATCTTGGCTCACTGAAAGTTCTGCCTCCCGGGTTCACACCATTCTCCTGTCTCAGCCTCCCGAGTAGCTGGGACTACATGTGCCCGCCACCACACCCGGCTAATTTTTTTGCATTTTTTTAGTAGAGACGGGGTTTCACCGTGTTAGCCAGGATGGTCTTGATCTCCTGACTTCGTGATCCATGCCCCTGGCCTCCCAAAGGGGCTGAGATTACAGGTGTGAGCCACTGCACCCGGCTTATTCATTGTATATTTTTAAAAAATAATGTTGGCTGGGCGCAGTGGTTGATGCCTGTAATCTCAGCACTTTCGGAGGCTGAGGCGGGCGGATCACAAGGTCAAGAGATTGAGATCATCTTGGCTAACAGTGAAACCTTGTCTCTACTAAAAATACAAAAAATTAGCCGGGTGTGGTGGCGGACTCTGTAGTCTCAGCTACTTGGGAGGCTGAGGCAGGAGAATGGCGTGAACCCAGGAAGCGGAGCTTGCGGTGAGCGGAAATCACACCACTGCACTCCAGTCTGGGCGACAGAGCAAGACTCAATCTCAAAAAAATAAAATAAAATAAAATAAAAAAAAATAATAATTGGCCGAGTGAGGTGTTTCACATCTGTAATCCCAGCACTTTGGGAGGCCAAGGTGGGCGGGTCACCTGAGGTCAAGAGTTCGAGACCAGCCTGGCCAACATGGTGAAACCCCATCTCTACTAAAAATACAAAAACTAGCCGGGTGTGGAGGCAGGTGCTTGTAATCTACTCAGGAAACTGAGGCAAGAGAATCGTTTGAACCCAGGAGGCGGAGGTTACAGTGAGCCAAGATCACGCCATTGCATTCCAGCCTGGATGACAAGAGCAAAACTCCATTTCCAAATAATAATAATAATAATGTTTATTATAAAAAAAATCAGGCCGGGCACGGTGGCTCACACCTGTAATCCCAGCACTTTAGTAGGCCGAGGCAGGTGGATCACGAGGTCAAGAGATAGAGACCATCCTGGCCAACATGGTGAAACCCTGTCTCTACTAAAAATACAAAAAATTAGCTGGGTGTGGTTGTGTGAGCTTATAGTCCCAGCTACTTGGGTGGCTGAGGCAGTAAAATGGCTTGAACCTGAGAGGCAGAGGTTGCAGTGAGCCGAGATCGCACAACTGCACTCCAGTCTGACGACAGAGTGAGACTCCGTCTAAAAAAAAAAAAAATTAGAATGACACAAATGGAAAAAATATATAAAATTAAAGATATTCTCAGCATGCCTATTCAATATCAAGTTTAATTGTGACTAACAAGTTTGAGAACAGGCTGGTCACAGTAGCTCACGCCTGTAATCCCAGTACTTTGGAAGAGGCAGGAGGATCACTTGATGCCAGGAGTTAGAGAACAGCCCGGGCAGTAAGCAAAATTTCATCTCAGGTGTCGTGATGCGTGCCTGTAGTCTCAGCTACTAGGGAGGCTGAGATGGGAGGATGGCTTGAGCCTAGGAATTTGAGGTTTTAGTAAGCTATGATTGCAGCACTGCACTCGAGCCTAGGCAACAGAGAAAGATCTTATCTCAAAACAAAACAAAAACAGAAAAAACTTTTGAGTATGTGTATACACATGTATTAGCACACATATTATGTAATGTACCTATATATAGATGAATATAGACACATATTCTCTTCTTGTATACATGTATAATTTTTTTTTTTTGGAGACGGAGTCTTGCTCTGTTGCCCAGACTGGAATGCAGTGGTGTGATCTCAGCTCACTACAGCACTGCAACCTCTGCCTCCCCAGTTCAAGCAATTCTCCTGCCTCAGCCTCCCGAGTACCTGGGACTACAGGCGTGTGCCACCATGCCCGGCTAATTTTTTGTATTTTTAGTACAGACGGGGTTTCACCAGGTTAGCCAGGATGGTCTCGATCTCTTGACCTCGTGATCCGCCCACCTTGGCTTCCCAAAGTGCTTGGGATTACAAGTTTGAGCCACAGCGCCCAGCCCTACGTGTGTAATTTTACAAAAATGACATTATATAAATATATATATCATTTCAACATTTTTACATTTTTCTCACCCAATAATATATTATGGACATTATTTACATCAGTACATTCAGATATGCTGCACAATGGTATGTGATATGGCAGGGAACACTATAATTTACCATCCATTTAGGTTGCTTTGCTATTACAAATAATGCTGCAATAAACATATTTGTGCATTTATCCTTGTGAATTTCTTTTATTTATTTATTCGTTTATGTATTTTGAGATGGAGTCTCACTCTGTCACCCAGGCTGAAGTCCAGTGGTGCAATCTCAGCTCACTGCAACCTTCGCCTCCCAGGTTCAAGTGATTCTCCTGCCTCAGCCTCCAGTGTAGCTGGGATTACAGGTGTGCGTCCTCACACTCCGCTAATTGTTCTACTTTTAGTAGACATAGGGTCTCACCGTATTTTCCAGGGTAGTCTCAAACCTTTAGGCTCAAGTGATCCTCCCGTCTCACCCTCCCAAAATGCTGACATCACAAGTATGAGCCGCTGCGCCTAGCCTCCATATCCTTGTGAGTTTCTGAGGTCATTTTGTAGAAAAAACTTGTAGATATGGAATTGCTAGTTCAAAGGTAGGTGTATTTTAAATTTCAGAAAGAATTGCTAGATTGCCCTCTCTTAACGAGGGCAATTTTTATTCCTGCTATTATAATTATATAGAGTGCTTTTTTTGTTATAGCCCTGCCAAAACTGATATTAATCTTTTTTTAATTGTGCAAGCTCATAGGTGATATAGAATATTACTTCTATGTTGATTATCAGCAAAGTATATTCACACATGTTCATGTTTTTGCTGTGATTGTTAACATTTGCGTGGTTTGCTTCCTCATACAAGATACTCACCATTACTTCAAAAAAAGGCAGTGGCAAAAAGTATGTTTAGAATGGTCTAACTTTTTTTCTTCTTTTTCTTTTTTTTTTTTTTTTTTTGAGACAAGGTCTCAGTCTGTCACCCTGGCTGGAATGCAATGGCACAATCTCGGCTCACTGCAACCTCCACCTCCCAGGTTCAAGCGATTCTCCTGCCTCAGCCTCCCGAATAACTGGGATTATAGGCTCCCACCATCATGCCCGGCTAATTATGTATTTTTTTGTAGAGACAGGGTTTCACCTTGCTGCTCAGACTGATCTCAAACTCCTGAACTCAAGTGATAGACACGCCTTGGCCTCTCTAAGTGCTAGGGTTCCAGGTGTGAGCCGCTGTGCCTGGCCCTAAATTTTTTTTTTTTTTTTTTTTTTAGACAAAGTATCTTGCTCTGTCACCTAGGCTGGAGTGTAAGGGCACGATCTCAGCTCACTGCAACCTCTGCCTCCCGGGTTCAAGCAATTCTCGTGCCTCAGCCTCCCAAGTAGCTGGGACTACAGGCGCCCACCACCATGCTCGGCTGATTTTTTTTCTTTTTGTAAAGAGGTGGTTTCGCCATGTTGGTCAGGCTGGTCTCAAACTCCTGGCCTCAGGTGATCTGCCCACCTTGACCTCCCAAAATGCTGGGATTACAGGATTTCATTTCTTCGTTTCATTTCACTTATTTCATTTCATTTCTTTCAGATGGAGTCTTGCTCTGTTGTCCAGGCTGGAGTGCAGTGGCGTGATCTCAGCTCAATGCAACCTCCGCTTCCCGTGTTCAAGCAATTATCTGCCTCAGTCTCCCGAGTAGCTGGGATTACAGGTGCTCACCACCACGACCGGCTTATTTTTGTATTTTTAGTAGAAATGGGGTTTCACCACATTGACCAGGCTGGTCTTGAATTCCTGACCTTGTGATCCACCCGCCTCGGCCTCCCAAAGTGCTGAGATTACAGGCATGAACCACCGCATCCAGCCAAGCATCTCCCTTTATATATAGCTTGGGAAATCAATGAGCATCATCCGCCCAGTAAGATGTCTTCATCACTTCCCAGAGTAACCCCTTGATTCCCACTCTGGACATAAGGCATTTCATCTTTACATCCTCTTGAGACAGTTATGTCAATTTCAATTTCTTTTCGGGGGGCAGATAAAACAAAAGCATGCTTCCTCCATTTGTTTTCATTTTTTATTTCTTGGAGATGGGGTCTCCCTATGTTGCCCATAGTCTGGTCTCGAACTCCTGAGCTCAAGCCATCTTCCTGCCTCAGACTCCAAGAGTGCTGGGATTACAAGCATGAGCCACTGTGCCCAACTCTCTGTTTTTTGATGACCACCCCCTTGCTCCCCAAATGGCTGTATCAGCAAGTTGGGAGGTTTTTTTTTTTTTTTTTTTTTTTGAGACGGAGTCTCACGCTGTTGCCCAGGCTGAAGTGCAGTGGCGCGATCTCGGCTCACTGCAAGCTCCGCCTCCCGGGTTCACGCCATTCTCCTGCCTCAGCCTCCTGAGTAGCTGGGACTACAGGCGCCCGCCACCGCGCCCGGCTAATTTTTTGTATTTTTAGTAGAGACGGGGTTTCACTGTGGTCTCGATCTCCTGACCTTGTGATCCGCCCGCCTCGGCCTCCCAAAGTGCTGGGATTACAGGCTTGAGCCACCGCGCCCGGCCTAAGTTGGGAGTTTAAGAAGAAATTTAAATAGGCTATTACTACCCCTGCAGCCGCCTATTCTCCTCAACCAGTGTGACGCCCCCCTTATCCTAAACGTGTCTCACTCTGATGTCCAGGCTGGAGTGCAGTAGCACGATTTCAGCTCACTGCAATCTCCACCTCCCAGGTGTGGACACTAAGTCTGGCATCAATATGATAATCTCCCATGAGGGGGGACCACAAGGTTACCTAAGGAGAAGTGAACTAGCTTCTCCACAGAGCATGGCCCATATAAGTCCCGTGCTGATCCATAGTGGGATGGCGCCTGTGAATAGCCAGTTATTGCACTCCCACCAGAACAATATAGCAAGACCCTGTCTCAAAAAATAATGTGTGTGGTTTGCTCATTTTTCTTTTCTACGTTTCATTACTTTCTTCTACTTTGCAAAAGAAAAGCTATCTCTAACCCACGTTAAACTTTTACTGTGGTGCAAGATGCACAATTTAAGAACGCGTAGCCACTGTGGAAGAGCACTATTGACAGCATCGATGGAAATTATTAAATGGAGCAGCACCCTACGTTAGCCAAGTGTGATTGTCTGTGGACGAATGACATCAGCATCTTTAGGGAGTCTGTTAGACACATAAATTCTCAGCTCCACCCCGGGCCTGCTGAGTCAGAATTTCAGCAGAGTGGGAACAGGAAATCGGTACTGACAAGCCTTTGCAGTGGGTATTAATGAGGGCTAAATTTTTTTTTTTTTTTGAGATGGAGTGTCGCCCTGTCACTCAGGCTGGAATGCAAAATTTTAGAAGGATCAGATGGTAAACAAACCCTAAGTAAAGTTCCAGAGTATATCTGTCTTAGAATTAAGAAGATGGTTGGGCCAGGCATGGTGGCTCATGCCTGTAATCCCAGCACTTTGGGAGGCCAAGGCAGGTGGATCATGAGGTCAAGAGATCAAGACCATCCTGGCCAACATGGTGAAACCCCATCTCTACGAAAAATACAAAAATTAGCTGGGTGTGGTAGCACATGCCTGTAGTCCCAGCTACCTGGGAGGCTGAGGCAGGAGAATCACTTGAACCCAGGAGATGGAGGTTGCAGTGAGCCGAAATCTCACTACTATACTCCAGCCTGGGCAATAGAGCAAGATTCTGTCTCAAAAAACAAAAACAAAAACAAAAAAACCATAAACAAAAACCATTCGTAAAACACATATAGGCCAGACACAGTGACTCATGCCTATAATCCTAGCACTTTGGGAGGCCGAGGTGGGTGGATGACTTGAGGTCAGGAGTTTGACACCAGCCTGGCCAACATGGTGAAACCCCATCTCAACTAAAAATACAAAATTACCCGAATGTGGTGATGCACACCTGTAATCCCAGCTACTTGGGAGGCTGAGGCAGGAGAATCACTTGAACCTGGGAGGTGGAGGTTGTAGTGAGCTGAGATCGCACCATTGCACTCCAGCCTGGGTGACAAGAATGAAACTCCATCTCAAAACAAAACAAAACAAACACATATATTCTTTTCTAAAAGTTAAATAGTTCTCTTAATCTTACCTTTAGCTTCAGAGGATAGAATAGTACCCTGTATCTGTGATCCCTTTTATTTATTTTTGACAGAGAGTCTCCCTATGTTGCCCAGGCTGGTCTTGAACTCCTGGGCTCAAGCAATTCTCCTGCCTCAGCTTCCCAAGTAGCTGGGATTACAGGCAGGCACTGCTGGACCTGGCCCATATAGTCCTTTTTAAAGCAAAATTCCAGGCCAGGCGTGGTGGCTCATGCCTGTAATCCCAACAATTTGGGAGGCCAAGGCAGGAGGATCACTTGAGGCCAGGAGGTTGAGATCAGCCTGGCCAATATGGTGATACCCTGTCTTTACTAAAAACAAACAAACAAAAATAAATTAAAATTAGCCTGGTGTGGTGGCTTACACCTTTAATCCCACCTACTTGGGAGACTGAGGCATGAGAATTGTTTGACCCCAGGAAGTGGAGGCTAGAATGAGCTGAGATCATGCCACTGCACTCCAGCCTGGGTGACAGAGCAAAACTCTTTTCCAAAAAAAAAAAAAAAAGTGAAATTTCTTCATTTCCTTAAATAATTCCCTATTGAACCTATACCAGTAAGGCATTTGCCCCATTTCTCTATTTGAACCATTCCTGTCAGTCATCAACAAACACCATCTTATGAAATCCAATGGTCCATTCTCAAGCCTTCTTACTCAACCACTCAGCATCTGACAAAACCAATCATTCTCTCCTTGTTCAAATAAATGGGTGGTACTTTATTACTGAGTTGCAATAGGACTTTACATATTCTAGATACAAGCCCCTTATCATACACATGATTTGCTATAATTGTCTCCCATTCTGTGGGTTGTCTTTTCACTTTCTTGGGTATCCTTTGAAACACAAAAATTTTAATTTTCTTTTCTTTTTTTTAATTATACTTTAAGTTCTAGGGTACATGTGCACAACATGCAGGTTTGTTACATATGTATACATGTGCCATGTTGGTGTGCTGCACCCGTTAACTCGTCATTTACATTAGGTATATCTCCTAATGCTATCCCTCCCCACTCCCCCGCTTGTTTTTTTTTTTTTTTTTTTTTGAGACGGAGTTTTGCTTCTGTTGCCAAGGCTGGAGTGCAATGGCACAATCTCAGCTCACCACAACCTCTGGCTCCTGGGTTCAAGCGATTCTCCTGCCTCAGCCTCCCAAGTAGCTGGGATTCCAGGCGCGCACCACCACGCCTGGCTAATTTTTTGTATTTTTATAGAGATGGGGTTTCTCCATGTTGGTCAGGCTGATCTCGAATTCCCAACCTCAGGCGATCCGCCTGCCTCAGCCTCCCAAAGTGCTGGGATTACAGGTGTAAGCCACCCTGCCCAGCCCAAAATTTTAAATTTTGAATATATCCAATATATCCAGTTTTTCATTTGGTCATGCTTTGGTTGTCATAGCTGAGAAATCATTAGCCAATCCAAGATCACAAAGATTAACATTTATGTTTTCTTCTAAGAGTTTTATGGTTGTAGCACTTTTCATCCATTTTGAGGTAATTTTTATATATCGTGTGAGGTAAAGGTCCAATTGCATTCTTTGGCATACGGTTATCCTCTTGTCCCTTTACCATTTGTTGAAAAGACTATTCTTTACCCCATTGAATAATCTTGGTGCCCTTGTCAAAAATCAGTTGAACAGGCTGGGCGTGATGGCTGGTGCCTATAATCCCAGCACTTTGAAAGGCTGAGGAGGGCGGATCACCTGAGGTCAGGAGTTCGAGATCAGCCTGACCAACATGGTGAAACCCTGTCTCTACTAAAAATACAAAAAGTTAGCCAGGCGTTGTGGCGCACACCTGTAATCCCAGCTACTCAGGAGGCTGAGGCAGGAGAATCACTTGAACCCAGGAGGCAGCGGTGGCGATAAGCCAAGATCGTGCCACTGCACTCAAGCCTAGGTGACAGAGAAAGACTCCGCTGTCTCAAAAAAAAAGAAAGAAAGAAAGAAAAAAATTTTGGAAAGGAGTGATAGTCAATGTGAGGTGCAAAATATACAGGTTTTGCAAGGAGCCCGTTTATTATAAATGACTAGGGTATTAACCATGGGAATAAATGACTGGGGTGGACTGGAAAATGAGATGATTGGAAATGAGTGGACAAGAAACTGAGGGCCAGCCATCTCCATGCATCATGGAATAGCCCGGACTGATGACAGTAGGAGTGGTGTAAACCAAGAAAATCAATCAGACTTCTAAATTTTCAGGGAATGTGGGGAAAGTGACCCAGGAGATCAGCAGATTATTACAACATCCTGATGCCATGCACTTAAAAGGAGCTGAGTTTTTAGGGGGTCAGCAACAGTTTGAAGTAGGCAAAGAGCAGCATCATAAGAGTTACAAGCGAAATGCTGAACCTACCCTATAGTACTTTCAGAGAAGTGAGATCCTCTAACTTGAAAGTTCAGGAAGGCGATTATGGGAAACGTGGCATTTATATGGACCATGAAAGATGAAAAGAATTTTGAGAGAAATAGACTAGGAAAGATAATTACAGGCAGAGAGATGCTATTACCAACCAAAGAGCTGACACTGCTCCGCGCACGCCTAGTGGTTTTGCAAATCCGCCTCCAGAGCCCATTGCTGTGGTGCTAATAGCATCCTTGGTATTACCAGAGCTGGTTAGCAGTTGGCCACCAGGTGGCAGTGTATATCTTTGCGCCATCCCTCCCAGTACCGCCCCTGGAGAAAAACTGGAAGTGAGAATTAGCATAAGTACAGCTGAGGTGGCTTGTGGATGGTGTTATTTAGTTAGGCCTGAAGAAGCAAGGCCCTCGGAGAAGAGGATAAATTTGGGAACATTTAGGGAAAAGATCATGGAGAAGATAAAAGGAAAGGAAATTGCCTCAGGGCGAGAGTATAATGAGGTCTAAAAGGTAGTAGAGGGCTCTTGGAGGGAGAGCCATGTCCTCCTGGCCATTCCTTGAGGAACTAGTTGGTCAGGATAGCCACACCGCCCTAGGCTTTACAAAACTCCGGAAATACACTCTTGGATCCAGAGGTGACAATTCACTGAATGAGGATTACCCCAACCAGCCACAGTGTGAAATCCTTGGAGAAGGTGTGTGCTGACTTGATCAGAGGCACAAAGGGAAAGAATCCCAGCTTGAAGGACCAGTTCGAATGCCAAGACTCCATAAATCACTGCAAGAAAAACGCCTTGCGGTGAGGGTTCTAGGATTTGGGATCGTTTCCAGATGAGAACCCACAAATGACTCACTGCCTTACACAGGCCTTCTGAGGTTGTTAAACAGATTGCTTCCATCAGTATTGAGTCAGGAATTGAGGCCGCTCACCACCACACTTACTTGTTAACTCTTTTTTTTTCTGAGACGGAGTTTCACTCTTGTTGCTCAGGCTGGAGTGCAACGGCGCGTTCTCGGCTCACTGCAACCTCCGCTTAAACCTCCTGGGTTTAAGCAATTCTCCTGCCTCAGCATCCCGAGTAGCCGGGATTACAGACATGCACCACCATGCCCCGCTAATTTTTTACTTTTAGTAGAGATGGGGTTTCTCCATGTGTCCCACCCCCCGTCGATGGGTACCCCAGCCGCCGTGGGGTCGGGTGGGGGCGGCTGCTGGGGGACCCATGGTCCCCAGCATGGTCTCAATCTCCTGACCTTGTGATCTGCAAGCCTCAGCCTCACAAAGTGCTGGGATTACAGGCGTGAACCACCGCGCTTGGCCACCACGTTGTTTTGATTACAGCTTACTGTTGAATTCTGAGAGTGCTTTACATTCTCTAGAAACAAGTCTTTTGGGATGTGTGGTTTACAAATATCTTCTCTGAATGTAGCCCGTCTTTTCACCATATACATGGGATCTTTTGCAGAGCAGAAGCTTTTCATTTTGATAAGCCCAAATTTATCAATTTTTCCCCTTGTGGCTTGAGCTTTTACTATTTTTTGTTGTTGTTGTTGTTTTCTTGAGATGGAGTCTCCCTCTGTCACCCAGGCTGAGTGCAGTGGTGCAATCTCAGCTCACTGCAACCTCTGCCTCCCGGATTCAAGCCATTCTCCTGCCTCAGCCTTCCAAGTAGCTGGGACTACAGGCACGTACCACCAGGCCCGGCTAATTTTTTGTATTTTTAGTAGAGATGGGGTTTCACCATGTTAGCCAGGATGGTCTAGATCTCCTGACGTCATGATACAATGGCCTCAGCCTCCCAAAGTGTTGGGATTACAGGTGTGAGTCACGGCGCCCGGCTGAGCTTTTACTGTTAAGTCTCTTTTACTATAACATAGACATGCTCACTTGTTTATGTAATGAACCTGGCTGCTTAAATGCTATGACATTTGAACTGAGTAACTGGTGACTGAGCCGCTATGGCCCACAAAGCCTCTATCTGTACAAAAAGAGTCAGCTGACCCAGGCTCTACTCGGATAAGCCTTCAAACTCTAGGGTATTTTCATATGCTGTTTCCTCTACCTGAAACACTCTTTCTCCAGATCTCCTCATGGCCGGCTCTTTATGTATTCTGGTTTCTGCTTAAATTTACCGTACAGAGGCCCTCCTGACCACACCACAGGCATATCTCACTGTATTGCACTTCGCTTCATTGCATTTTGCCCCTATTGTGCTTTTTTACAAATTGAAGGTTTGCGGCAATCCTGTGTTAAGCAAGTCTATTGGCCTCAGTTTTCCAACAGCATGAGCTCACTTTGAGTCTCTGTGCCACATTCTGGTAATTCTTGCAATATTTCAAACATTTCCTTATTATTATATCCCTTATGGTGATCTGTGATCAGTGATCTTTGATATTACTATTGTCTTTGTTTTGGCATGAACCACAGCCACACAAGACAATGAATGTGGGCCGGGCGCGGTGGCTCCCACCTGTAATCCCAGCACTTTGGGAGGCCGAATCGGGGGGATCAGGAGGTCAGGAGATCGAGACCATCCTGGCTAACATGGTGAAACCCTATCTCTATTAAAAATACAAAATATTAGCTGGGCTTGGTGGCACATGCCTGTAGTCCCAGCTACTCGTGAGGCTGAGGCAGGAGAATCTCTTGAACCTGGGAGGCGGAGGTTACAGTGAGCTGAGATTGTGCCACTGCACTCCAACCTGGAAAGCAGAATGAGACTCTGTCTCAAAAATAATAAAAATAAAAATAAAAATAAAAATACAATAAATCTAATCAATAAATACTGTATGCATTCTGACTGCTCCGCTAACTGGACATTCCCCGTTTCTCTCTCCTTCTCTCTCTTCTCAGGCCTCCCTATTTCCAGAGACAATAATATTGAAAATTAGGCCAATTAAAAACCCTAAATGGCATATAATTATTGAAGTGAAAGAGTCAAACATATCTCACTTTAAATCAAAAGCTAGAAACGAGTAAGCTTAGTGATAAAGGCATGTCAAAAGCCAAGATAAGCCAAAAGCAAGGCCTGTTGCACCAAACAGGTAGCCAAGCTATAAACACAAAGGAAAAGTTCTTGAGGAAAATTAAAAGTGCTACTCCAGTGAACACACAAATGATAAGAAAGTGAAACAGGGGCCAGGCATGGTGGCTCACACCTGTAATCCCAACACTTTGGGAGGCCCTGGTGGGTGGATCATGTGAGGTCAGGAGTCTGAGACCAGCCTGGCCAACATGGCGAAATCCCATCTCTACCAAAAATACAAAAATTAGCCAGGCATGGTGGCGTGTGCCTGTACCCACTTAATCCCAGCTACCCAGAAGGCTGAGGCAGGAGACTCGCTGGAACCCAGTGGGCAGAGGCTGCAGTGAGCTGAGATTGCGCCACTGCCTCCAGCCTTGGCAACAGACCAAGACTCTGTCTCAAAAAAAAAAAAAAGAATAAAAGAAAGAAAAGAAAGTGAAACAGATGTTTGCTGATATGGAGAAAGTTTTCGTGGTCTAAATATAAATAGACCACTAAACATTTTCTTAAGCCAACGCCTAATCCAGAGCAAGGTCCTAACTTTCTTTAATTTTTTTTTTCTTTGAGACGGAGTCTTGCTCTGTCGCCTAGGCTAGAGTGAGTGCAGTCGCGTGATCTTGGCTCACTGCAACCTCCGCCTCCCAGGTTCAAGCTATTCTCCTGCCTCTACCTCCCAAGTAGCTGGAACTACAGGTACCCACCACCACGCCCAGCTAATTTTTGTATTTTTTAGTAGAGACAGGGTTTCACCATGTTGGCCAAGCTGATCTAGAACTCCTGGCCTCAGGTGATCCACCCGCCTCAGCCTCCCAAAATGCTGGGATTATAGGCATAAGCCACTGGGCCCAGCCAAATTTCTTTCATTTTATGAAGGCTGAGAGAGGTAAGGAAGCTGTAGAAGAAAAGTTAGAAGGTAGCAAAAGTTGGTTCATGAGGTTTAAGGAAAAAAGCTGTCCCTATAACCTAAAAGTACCAGGTAGGTGATGCAGCAAATGCTGATATAGAAGCTACAACAAGTTATCCAGATCTAGCTAAGATAATTGATAAAAGTGGCAACACTATACAACAGATTTTCAGTGTAGATGAAACAGCCTTATATTGGAAGAAGATGCCATCTAGGACTTTCGTGGGGTTTTTTTGTTTGTTTTTTTGTTATTTTTTTTTTGTGAGACAGAGTTTTACTCTTGTTGCCCAGGCTGGAGTGCAACGGCTCGATCTCGGCTCACTACAACCTCTGCCTACTGGGTTCAAGCAATTCTCCTGCCTCAGCCTCCTGAGTAGCTGGGACCACAGGCGCGCAACACCAAGTCAGGCTAATTTCTGGATTTTTAGTAGAGACGGGGTTTGACGATGTTGGCCAGGCTGGTCTCAAACTCCTGACCTCATGATCTGCACACCTCGGCCTCCCAAAGTGCTGGGATTATAAGCATGAGCCACCGTGCCTGGTCTATGCCATCTAGGACTTTTATGGCCAGAAAGGAGAAGTCAATGCCTGGTTTCAAAGCCTCAAAAGACAGGCTGACTCTCTTTTCAGGGGCATTAGTTTCATTATGTAAATCTGCTGTGCTTATACCATATAAACGGAAGAACTTAGCCTGGATGACAGCATATCTCTTTATAGCATGGTTTACTGAATTTTTTTTTTTTAAATTTTTAACTTTTTGGCTGGGCATGGAGGCGTATATCTGTAATCCTAGCACTTTGTGAGGCTGAGGCGGGAGGACTGCTTGAGCCCAGGAGTTCAATACCAGCCTGGGCAATGGAACAAGACCCCATCTCTTAAAAAAATTAATTTTTGACTGGGCGTGATGGCTCACACCTGTAATGCCAGCACTTTGGGAGGCAGAGGCGGGGGGATCAACTGAGGTCAGGAGTTGGATACCAGCCTGCCCAACATGGCAAAACCCAGTCTTTACTAAAAATACAAAAAAATTACCCAGGCATGGTGGTGGGTGCCTGTAATCCCAGCTACTCAGGAAACTGAGGCAGAAGAATCGTTTGAACCCTGGAGGCGGTGGTTGCAGTGAGCCAAGATCAAGCCACTGCACTCCAGCCTGGGTGACAAGAGTGAAACTCCGTCTCTCTCAAAAAAAAAAAAAAAAAAAAAAATTGCTATGGGTATATACTAGGTGTATATATTTATGGGACACAAGAAATGTTTTGATACCAGTACACAATGTGTAATAATCACATCAGGGTAAATGGGGTATCTATCACATCAAGCATTTATGATTTCTTTGTGTTACAAACTTTCAAATTATACTTTTTACGTTTCTTTTTTTTTTGAGACAGACTTTCCCTCTTGTTACCCAGGCTGGAGTGTAATGGTGCGACCTAGGCTCACTGCAACCTCTGCCTCCTGGCTTCAAGTGATTCTCCTGCCTCAGCCTCCCAAGTAGCTGGGATTACAGGGATGCGCCACCATGCCTGGCTAATTTTGTATTTTTAGTAGAGACAGGGTTTCTCCATGTTGGTCAGGCTGGTCTCGAACTCCTGACCTCAGGTGACCCACCCGCCTTGGCCTCCCAAAGTACTGGGATTACAGGGTGAGCCACTGCACCCAGCCTATATATATATGTATTTTGAGACAGAGTCTCACTCTGTCGCCCAGGCTGGAGTGCAGTGATGCAATCTTGGCTCACTGCAACCTCCACCTCCCAGGTTCAAGCAATTCTCATGCCTCAGCATTCCTACTAGCTGGGACTACAGGCGTCACCACCAAGCCAGGCTAATTTTGGTATTTTTAGTAGAGATGGAGTTTTGCCGTGTTGGCCAGGCTTAACTGTATCTTTGTACCCATGAGCCATCCCTACTCCTCCCACCTCCATTACTCATCTCAGCCTCTAGTAATCATTATAGGCTGGGTGTGGTGGCTCACACCTGTAATCCTAGCACTTTGGGAGGCCAAGGTGGGTGGATCACCTGAGGTCAGGAGTTCAAAATCAACCTGACCAACATGGTGAAACTCTGTCTCTACTAAAGCTACTAGGGAGGCTGAGTCAGGAGAATTGCTTGAACACGGGAGGCGGAAGTTGCAGTGAGCCGAGATGGCGCCATTGTACTCCAGTCTGAGTGACACAGTGGGACCTTCTCAAACAAACAAACAAAACAAAACAAAAAATCATGATATACCCTTATCTCCATAAGTTCAATTGTTTTAATGTTTAGCTCCCACAAATGCATAAGAACACGTAAAGTTTGTCTTTTTGTGCCTGGCTTATTTCACTTAACATCATGGCCTCTAGTTTCATCCACGTTGTTGCCAATGACAGGATCTCAGTGTTTTTTGCGGTTGAATAGTACTCCATTGTGTACATGTACCACATTTTCCTTACCCATTCAACTGCTGATGGACACTTAGGTTGATTCCAAATCTTGACTGTTGTGAATAGTGCTGCAATAAAAATGGGAGTCCTCATATCTCTTCAATATACTGATTTTCCTTCTTTTGGGTACATACCTAGAAGTGGGATTGCTGGATCATATGATAGTTGTAGTGGCTGTATTAATATCTACATTCCCACCAAGAGTATAGGAGGGTTCCCCCTTCTTCACATCCTTGCCACCATTTGTTATTACCTCTTTTTTGGATAAAAGCCATTTTAACTGCAGTGAGATGGTATCTCATTATAGTTTTGATTTGTATATCTCTGATGATCAGTGATGTGGAACACCCTTTCATATAACTGTCTGTCATTTGTATGTCTTCTCTGAGAAATGTCTATTTAGATCTTTCGCCATTTTTAAGTGGGAATTTACTGATTTTTTTATTCTTTTTTTTTGAGAAAGAGTCTCACTCTGTGGACCAGGCTGAAGTGCAGTGGTGCGATCTCGGCTCACTGCAACCTCAGCCTCCTGGGTTCAAATGATTCTCCTACCTCAGCCTCCTGAGTAGCTGGGACTACAGGCACGTGCCACCACACTCTGCCTAATTTTTGTATTTTTCAGCAGAGAGGAGGTTTCACCATATTGTCCAGGCTGGTCTTGAACTCCTGACCTTGTGATCCGCCCACCTCGGCTGCCCAAAGTGCTGGCATTACAGGCACGAGTCATCGCACCCGGCCCGTTGTTGTTGTTGTTGTTTTTTGAGACGACTCTCGCTCTGTCACCCAGGCTGGAGTGCAACGGCAGGATCTCGGCTCACTGCAACCTCCACCTCCCAGGCTCAAGAGATTCTCCTGCCTCAGCCTGCTGAGTAGCTAGGATTACAGATGCCCGCCACCATACCCAGCTAATTTTTTTGTATTTTTAGTAGAGACAGACTTTCACCATGTTGGTCAGGCTGGTCTTGAACCCCTGACCTCAGGTGATCCACTGGCCTCAGCCTCCCAAAGTGCTGGGATTACAGATGTGAGTCACTACACCCAGCCCTATGAAATATTTTTTAAGACTAATGTTGAGACTTACAGATCAGAGAAAAAGTTTCTTTTCAAAATATTACTGTTTATTGGCAACACCCACACTCACCCACGAGCTTTGATGGAGACATACAAGACTGATGTTTTGTTTTCGTACCTGTTAACACTGCATCCATGCGGCAGCCCACAGATCAAGGAGTAATTCTGACTTTCAAGTCTTATTATTTTAAATATATATTTAATATGGCTTATAACCACCATATATAGTGACTTCTTGGATGGGTCTGGGAAAAATAAATTGAAAATCTTCTGGAAAGGATTCACCACTCTAGATGCCATTAAGAACGTTAGTGGCAGGGCGTGGTGGCTCATGCCTGTAATCCCAACACTGGGAGGCAGAGGCAGGTGGACTGCTTTCTTGAGTCCAAGCTGGGCTTAAGCCCAGGAGTTTGAGACCAGCTTGGGCAACATGGTGAAACCCGGTCTCCACTAAAAATAGAAAAAATTAGGTCAGGGGAGGGGTGGGACACGGTGGCAGACGCCTGTAGTCCCAACTACTTGGGAGGCTGAGGTGGGAGGATCACCTGAGCCTGGAAAGTTGAGGTTGCAGTAATCTGTGATCGTGCTACTGCACTCCAGCCTGGGCGATGGGAGTGAGACTCTGCCTCAAAAATAAATAAATAAAAATAAAAAGAATGTCCTATCTCTAAATAAATAAAAAAAAAGAACATTCATGCCGAGTACAGTGGCTCACACCTGTAGTCCCAGCACTTTGGGAGGCTGAGGCTGGTAGATCACAAGGTCAGGAGATCGAGACCATCCCGGCTAACACGGTAAAACCCCGTCTCTGCTAAAAACACAAAAAATTAGCTGGGCGTGGTGGTGGTGCCTGTAGTCCCAGCTACTCTGGAGGCTGAAGCAGGAGAATGGCTTGAACTCGGGAGGCAGAGCTCGCAGTGAGCCGAGATCGCGCCATCGCACTCCAGCCTGGGTGACAGAGCAAGACTCCGTCTCAAAATAAAAAAAAAAGAACATTCGTGATTCATGGGAGGAGCTGAAAATGTCAACATTAACAGGAGTTTGGAAGAAGTTGATTTCAACCCTCATGGATGACTTTGAGGGGTTCAAGACTTGAGTGGAGGAAGTAACTGCAGATGTGGTAGAAATAGCAAGAGAACTAGAATTAGAAGTGGAACCTGAAGATAAGACTGAATTGTTGCAATCTCATGAGAAAACTTGAATGGGTGAGGAGTTGCTGCTTATGGATAAGCAAAGAAAGTGGTTCTTGGCCGGGTGCAGTGGCTCACACCTGTAAAACCAGGACATTGGGAAGCTGAGGCAGGTGGATCACAAGATCAAGAGTTTGAGACCAGCCTGGCCAATATGGTGAAACCCCATTTCTACTAAAAATACAAAAATTAGCCAGGTGTGGTGGTAGGTGCCTGTAGTCCCAGCTACTCGAGAGGCTGAGACAGAAGAATCGCTTGAACCTGGGAGGTGGAGGTTGCAGTGAGCTGAGATTGTTCCACTACACTGCATTCCAGCCTGGGCTACAGAGTGAGACTCTGTCTCAAAAAAAAAAAAAAAAGAAAAAGAAAGTGGTTCTTGACAAAGAATCTACTCCTAGGAAACATGTTGTGACTACTGAAATGACAGCAAAGGATTTTGAATATTACATAAATTTAGTTAATAAAGCAGTAACAAGGTGTGAGAGAACTGACTCCAATTATGAAAGAAATTCTACTGTGACTAAAATGCTATCAAACAGCATCACATGCTACAGAGAACTCCTTAGTGAAAATAAGAGTCTATAATAGATGCAATAAACCTTACTGCTGTCTTACTTAAATAAATTGCTACAGCCATCCCAGCCTTTAGTAACCACAACCCTAATCAGTCAGCAGCCATCAATGCTGAGGCAAGACCCTCCAGAGGCAAAAAGACTATGACATGTTGAAGGCTCAGATGATTGTTAGCATTTTTTAGCAAGAAGGTATTTTTAAATTAAAGTATATACATTTTTTTTTTTGAGACGGAGTCTCGTTCTGTCACCCAGGCTGGAGTGCAATGGTGCAATCTCGGCTCACTGCAAGCTCCGCCTCCCAGGTTCATGTGATTCTCCTGCCTCAGCCTCCCGAGTAGCTGGGACGACAGGTGCCCGCCACCACACCTGGCTAATTTTTTGTATTTTTAGTAGAGACGGGGTTTCACCCTGTTAGCCAAGATGGTCTCGAGCTCCTGACCTCGTCATCCTAAAGTATATACATCTTTTTAGACACAATGATATTGTACAGGAAACACACAACAGTATAGTGTAAACATAACTTTTTTTTTTTTTTTTTTTTTGAGACGGAGTCTTGCTCTGTCCCCCAGGCTGGAGTGCAGTGGCCGGATCTCAGCTCACTGCAAGCTCCTCCTCTCGGGTTCACGCCATTCTCCTGCCTCAGCCTCCCGAGTAGCTGGGACTACAGGCACCCGCCACTTCGCCCGGCTAGTTTTTTGTATTTTTTAGTAGAGACGGGGTTTCACCGTGTTAGCCAGGATGGTCTCGATCTCCTGACCTCATGATCCGCCCGTCTCGGCCTCCCAAAGTGCTGGGATTACAGGCTTGAGCCACCGCGCCCGGCCGTAAACATAACTTTTATATGCACTGGGAAGCCAAAATATTTCTGCGACTCGCTTTATTGGATATTAGCTTTATTTCAGTAGTCTGGAACCAAACCTGCACTATCTCTGAGGTATGCCTGCATTTAGAATAATCAAAATCCTCCCTGCCCATTCCAACATTTTCTATCCCCTTATCTTGCTTTATTTTTCTTCTTGGAATTTATCACTTCCTTCTCTATCAGGGCAGTCCCAGGCACCAACAGTGCCTGTAGTATAATAGCTACTTGAGAAATAGTTCAGTGAATAAATGAACTATATAAATAAAGAACTACTACATCTTCCCAGAAAAATGCTGCATATTAGCCTGTAAATTGTTTTGCTAGAGAAAAAATACCTGAATAAAAGAATATGTCTGGTCAGGCACAGTGGCTCATGCCTCTAATCCCAGCATTTTGGGAGGGCGAGGCGGGTGGATCACCAGAGGTCAGGATTTCAAGAATAGTCTGGCCAACATGGTGAAACCCTATTTCTACAAAAATACAAAAACAGCATGCCGGGCTCACTGGCTCAAGCCTGTAATCCCAGCACTTTGGGAGGCCAAGGTGGGCGGATCACCTGAGGTCGGGAGTTTGAGACCAGCCTGATCAACATGGAGAAACTCCATCTCTACTAAAAATACAAAATTAGCCGGTGGTGGTGGCTCATGCCTGTAATCCCATCTACTTGGGAGGCTGGGGCAGAAGAATCGTTTGAACCTGGGAGGTGGAGGTTGTGGTGAGCCGAGATTGCACCATTGCACTCCAGCCTGGGCAACAAGAGTGAAACTCCATCTCAGAAAAAAAGTGTTGACTAAGTATGCTCTGCCTCTCTAAGCGTGACTACTAAAATGTTCAGAAAAAATCTGAGAGTCAGAGATGCAAGGCATTCAAGATGTGAGTGAGTTCCCAGAAAACAAGCTTAGTGAAAGTGTTTCCAGAGGTGAGCACATGCGATAAATTAGGCATTATATAATTTAAATACCAGATGCTGCCTATCCTATCCTCCAGCCCAATCCAAAGGCTCATATATTGCTGAATACATTTTCTGGATCTTTATCACAGTATGCAAGTACAATGACTCAGTTACACTCTATGGTCTGCTCTATAAAGTTATTATTATTGTGTACATTCATATATTACTCTACGTTACTCTTCACACCTATATAGCCATGGTTCTTTACAAGGAAATTCCCTCAAAACCAGTTGCGTATGATTATTACTGAGGCCTGTTTGCAATTACAATGCTGATCATAAATATTTTATCATTCGTCTTGTTCTTGATAATATTAAAGCACAAAAGGCTGCAAATGGCAAATAGTAATTACTTATGAATAAAAAGATTTTGGGAATGTACCAAGTCTACTGGCTGCAATAGTCTCTCCCACCACCACTTACATCTATTACACATCAAGACAAGAAAAGTTTAGGCAGATGGGAGGTATTGGGATTATCAACATAACCCTGACCAACCAATTTGATATCTGACATCAGTTTTAATACTCACATGCGGTCTGTTGTCCATCTCTCTGCTATCCTAGGAATTGACTCCCTCTCCAATTTCTCTCCAAGGTACTGCTTCCTGTAAATTGTAATTGTCTAGTTATTCATTTACTCCATCTACTTAAGCTCCTTGAGGGAAGAGGCTGTGGTTTAGCCCCCTCGCCAATGGACACTCCAATAAATACTTCTGGAAGAAAGTGAAAATTTATATAATACTAATGATGTTTTAGATTAACTCAATTCTGGGATCCTCAACAAAGCTGATTCTACTCATTCAGAAGCCATTGAGAAGCATTTTATCAAATAAGGGTTCTGGGGAGAGACAGCTGAAGGTAAGGCAAAAATGTCTCTCCTATATTTTGAGTTGTTTCTCTGTCACCAACTAGCAGTTTCCCCATCTGCAAAATGAGCAACGATTGGATTAGGTAATCTTGCTGTCATAAAATTCTGTAATTTGTGGTTTACCTTGCCACATAAAATTTAAAACACTTAGAACAAGCCACCTCTCCTCATAGCATCACCTTAGCCTAAACTGCTTCAGTGAGCCACAGGGAAGTTGGAAATCACGATTCTGCTTAACCAGTTATCAAATGTGACTCTGTTTCCTCCTCTACCAGCTCTCCTGACTTGGATTGATAGTTCTGAAGGTCTGCTGAGATACGTTATGTTGAACCTGTATTATTTCCTATTAGGAGGAGGAGGAGAATTAGGACAGACTGTCCCTTCCACTATTCCACAGCCTCCTTATTTCATTTTCATTTCTCTCTGCTATCTTCCCCACCCTGTGCCTCACTCTATTTGTTCCTGTATCTAGAGTTCTTATCTTCTAGATCATTCACACTTGGGAAAAACAAAGTCAAACAAACAAACAAAAAAACCTCAGAAGCCTTTTAACTCAAATAAATATACTTTTCGGAAAAAGTAAAGTCGTATGGTCAGCCCAGCTCCAAGCACCCAGTGAAGCCCCACCCACCTGAAGCCAAAATGTCCAGCAAGTGGACCAAAGTCAAGACCACCAAGAAGCGACTACAGCGGGCCACATCCAATGTCTTCACGATGTTCGACCAGTTCCACAGCCAGGAGTTTAAGGAGGCTTTCAACATGATTGACCAGAATCATGATGGCTTCAATGACAAGGGGGACAGCACAACAAGCTGGCCTCGCAGGGGAAGAACCCCAAACATAAATACCTGCAGGGCATGATGAGGGAGGCCCCAGGGCCCATCACCTTCCACCACTTCCCTCACCATGTTTGGGGAGAAGCTGAATGGAACAGAGCCCCAGGATGTGATCCAAAACGCCTTCACCTGCTTCAGTGAGGAATCCTCAGGTTTCATTCATGAGGACCACCTCCAGGAGCTGCTCACCACCATGGGTGACAGCTTCACAGATGAGGAAGTGGATGAGATGTACTGGGAGGCGCCCATTGATAAGAAAGGCAAGTTCAACTAGGTGGAGTTCACCTGCATCCTCAAACATGGCGCCAAGGACAAAGATGACTGGGCCACCCCAGCCCTCCTGATGCTCTGGGCCCCCAGCCAGTCACCCCTCCCTGCGGTCTGTACCAGCTCTCTGCCCACGACCCTCTCTCCGGGGATCCTCCCTTTGAGGGCTTCGGGTCCCAGCTCCCAGTGGAGAAATCAGGCCAAGAGAAGTGCAGTGCAAGACTGAGGCAGGTGTTCTCACCGTGACTCTAGAGCCCTGGGCAGGAGTCTCTGACCCCTCCTCCAAGGAAAGACGACCTTTTGAAGAGATGGGACTCCAGGTCCTGGAGGCACTAAGGGAAGACTCCAAGACAGCCATTCCTGGGCTGCTCCCCAAGGAGGAAGGGAACCTGTGTGCCCCCAGGAGGAAGGGGCCCCGAGTCCTGGGATCCAATACCACTTCACGTGCATCCCTACCGAAACGCAAGTTCACCAAAGTTCCCTCTCAGAGGACAGGACACTAGACCCCTACCCTACACCCTGTTGAGCCACCAGCGCACACCCACCCGGGGCAGCCACCCACCGTGGGAGTGTGCTCAAGAGGACATCAGTCCTAGGGGAGGCAGAATCTCCAATAGAGGGCTGAGCACGGAAAAAAAAGAAAAGAAAAAGAAAAAAAAGTGAGGTACTGTTTACTTATATGTAAAATTAACTCAGATTAGCTCTTCTTAAAAATCAATGGAAATTCTAAATTTAGTTTGTGTATTAAACTGGGACAAAACTAGTAACAGTATTTTGCCAAGGGCACTTGGCCTTACTCCCATTCTCTCACGCTTCAGATATAAATCACTGAATGAATCCAGCACTGAATAAATGAATGATCGATCCATAATTTTCTAAGACAATTCCAATTTTCATCTCGCACAAATCTACAAAGCTGAGCCACCCGCACAGCACTTAAACTCCTGGTAGGTATCTTTCAAGGCCAAGGAAGTTCCGCCTCCGGAATCCAGTTCCCTCCGCCTGGATAATGCTCCCAAGGCTCCCTCACTTCATTTCAGGTCTCCTGCCAAAAGACTTCCTCACAAAGGCCTCTCAGACCGACCCCTTCCCCACTCCCAACTTTACAGTCCACTCCCTTAGCCCTACTACATTTTTATTCATGAAAATTTACGGCATTTTGTTACATATCTATACATTTTCTTGTCTTGTCTATATATATACATATACAGTCTAGGAGGGCAAGGGCTGGGGTGGCTTCGTTTGCTATGGGATCCCAGCACCTAGAGTGGCGCCCAGGACATAGTAGGTGCTCAGTAAATCACAAATCGCTTCTCCAAGGGTCCAAGGCTAGTTTCCCAGAGCCGCAGGACACTTCTCCCTTAGCCCGGCCCACCTCCGAGTAGCCGCCCACCTCGACTCCAGCTCAGCCACCTCTACCCCAGTTCAGGTCCTCATTCCCGCAGCCCCCGGCCTCAGGGACGGCGCGGCGCACCCACCTCCCAGACCCCGTGACTGCGGTTGGGCCCCGCGGCTTCGCTCAGCGCTCACCTCCCGGGCCGCTGCGCCTCTGCGCTGGCCCCAGGCCGCCGCCGCGCCGGGCAGTAACAGCGACTGCCCCACTGCGCTCCCGCCGGCCCCGCCCGCAGCCGTTGGCACCCACTAACTGCCTCGAAAAGCCTAGGATTCGACTTTGAATGGTCCGTTAATGTGGTCGCAAAACGTGACTCGGTTCATCGGGCGCCCTCCGTAAGCAAGACAAGCACCCACCTGCGCTCGGGGTGGTCCGGCCCCTCCCGGCTTTTCAACTGCGCACCGCAAGGTCCAGCCCTGGAGGCCGCTTGGGATCCCTCCGAGCGCCCCCCTCAGGCGTCTTCCTGCGACCGGGGCAGGAGAACTCTTGACGGGGAAACAGTTTTGGGCCCCACCACCCTTGGCGCCGCTGTTAGGAGGGTGTGAGCGTATCTACATTGAAAGATACCCGAGCCCCTCACTGCCTGCGGCCGGGAGGTAGTGCCTCGGCTATTCCCGCGGGCGGGCCCGCTCGGCTGGGAAGGCCCAGGGCGAGATCCGGTGAAGAGTTCTTTAAGGCCGCGCACGGTGGCTCACACCTGTAATCCCAGCACTTTTGGAGGCCGAGGAGGGCGGATAACTTGAGGTCAGGAGTTCTAGACCAGGCTGGCCAACATGGCGAAACCTCGTCTTTACTAAAAATACCAAAATTAGCGGGCGTGGTAGTGGGCTCCTGTAGTCCCAGCTACTTGGGAGGCTGAGACAGGAGAATCGCTTGAACCCAGGAGGCAGAGGTTACAGTGAGCCGAACTCCACCATTGCATTCCAGCCTGGGTAACAGATCAAGATTACGTTTCAAAAAACAAAGAAAAGAAAAGAAAAAGAAAAAAGAGTTAATTCGGACTCAGGGGGTCTTTTTGGTTGAAAAGCCCCGTGGTCCTTCTCTCCACCTCCTGGAAAAGACTTTCTAGGGTTTTGGGATTTGGAGTAATAAAGGTCATCCTCTGCTGCCTCATTGGTGCTATCCAGGGTAAGGCCCCTACGGACAGCACAAAGGTGTTTTGGAGAGATTGTTCTCCCCCACCCCAAGCATGAGGCTTACCTTGGAGTTACCTGGAGCCTCACCATGACAGTGTGGCCTTTAGTAAAGGGTTGATAAGTCAATGGCAAATAAGGGCCATTAAAAGGGTCTATACTGCACTTCTCAAATGAGGATATTCCAGTCAACAATAAACATGTCAAAAGGTGTGCAACTGAATTGTTGATCAGGGAACTTGACATTTAAACTACATGAGATACCAATTCGCGCCCACTAGAATGGCTAAAACAAAGACAGGAATTGCGGTGTGGAGAAAAAAGGAAGTGAATGCCAAACCTGGGGAATGTGGAACATTCAGAACTTCTCACACATTTGTCAATGGGGTACAAATTGATAAATTGTTTGGCAATATTTATTAGAATATATGCCTATCCCATGATCCAAGGATTCCACTCTTAAGTATACACTCAACAGAAATGCATACATATATTCACCAAAAAGTAGGTACTAAAATGTTCATCTCAGCCTGGCCTTTGAGTTGAGTATTTTAAAAGTGTATTTAGGCAGGATGTGGTGGCTTATGCCAGCACTTTGGGAGGCCAACGCAGGCAGATCATGAGCTCAGGAGTTCAAGACCAGCCTGGCCAACAGGGTGAAACCCCATCTCTACTGAAAATACAAATATTAGGTGGGCGTGGTGGCATGTGCCTGTAATCCCAGCTACTCCGGAGGCTGAAGCAAGAGAATCACTTGAACCTGGGAGGGGGAGGTTGCAGTGAGCTGAGATTGTGCCACTGCACTCTAGCCTGAGCAACAGAGCAAGACTCCATCTTAAAAAAAGAAAAAGAAATATGTCCATTCAAGTACAATAAACTTATATTTCCTTCATGGTAATATTATTTATGCGTGCATTCTTTTTACTTGGTCAGTCTTTGCAGATGATTTTATTAATCTCATCAAAGAACCAACTTTTGGCTTTATTGATTATCATTTTACTATGGAGTTTTTTGTAAATTTTATCGGGGCAACCAGCCCCCAGTATTTCAATGTAGGTTCTTTCTATTTTCCATAAGTGTCAGCCAGCTGAGAAATAAAGAGAAAGAGTACAAAGAGGAATTTTACAGCTGGGCCTCCGGGGGTGACATCACATATCTGTAGGACCATGATGCCCACCTGAGCCACAAAACCAGCAAGTTTTTATTAAGGATTTCAAAAGGGGAGGGGTGTACGAACAGGGAGTAGGTCACAAAGATCACATGCTTCAAAGGGCAAAAGGCAGAACAAAGATCACATGCTTTTGAGGAAACAGGATAAGGGCAAAATCAGAACTACTGATAAGGGTCTGTGTTCACCTGTGCAGATATTGTCTTGATAAACATCTTAAACAAAAGAAAACAGGGTTCGAGAGCAGAGAACCGGTCTGACCACAAATCTACCAGGGTGGAGTTTCCCAATCCTAGTAAGCCTGAGGGTACTCAGGAGACCAGGGTGAATTTCAGTCCTTATCTCAACCACATAAGATAGACACCCCCAGAGTGGCTGTTTATAGACTCCCCCACCAGGAATGCATTCCTTCCCCAGGGTATTATTAATATTCCTTGCTAGGAAAAGAATTTAGCAATATCTTCCCTACTTGCACATCCGTTTATAGGCTCTCTGCAAGAAGAAAAATATGACTCTTATTTTGCCCGACCCCACAGGCAGTAAGACCTTATGGTTTTCTTCCCTTGTTCCCTGAAAATTGCTGTTATTCTGTTCTTTTTCAAGGTGCACTGATTTCTATTGTTCAAACACACGTTTTATAATCAGTTTGTACAGTTAACACAACAGTGGTCCTGAGGTGACGTACATTGTCAGCTTACAAAGATAACAGGATTAAGAGATTAAAGTAAGATAGGCATAAGAAATTATAAAAGTATTATTTGGGAACTGAAAAATGTCCATGAAATCTTCACAATTTATGTTCCTCTGCTGCAGCTCTAGCCGGTCCCTCCGTTCAGGGTCCCTGACTTCCTGCAACAAAATTTGTTGCATCTCATGATTTATTCATTTCAATGTCATTTATTTTTGACTAATATCACAAGGAAATTTATTAATTTCAACAGATAGCTCCTTTCTTTCCTTTGTCTTTCTTTCCTTTTTGGAGATACAGTCTCACTCGGGCACCCAGACTGGAGTGCAGTGGCGTGATCATAACTCACTGCAACCTCAACCTTCTGAGCTCACACAAACCTCCCATCTCATGTGGTCCCATGTAGCTGGGACCACAAGTGAATGCCACAATACTCAGCTAATTTTTTTATTTTAGTAGAGATGAGGTCTTGCTATATTGCCAAGGTTGGTCTCAAACTCCTGAACTCAAGCAATCCACCTGCCTTGGCCTCTAAAGTGCTTGGATTACAGGCAGGAGCCACCGTGCCCAGCAGGAAACTATTATTTATTTATTTATTTATTTATTTATTTATTTATTTGAGACACAGTTTTGCTCCTGTTGCCCAGGCTGGAATGCAATGGCAAAATCTCGGCTCACTACAACCTCTTCCTCCCAGGTTCAAGTGATTCTCCTGCCTCAGCCCCCCAAATAGCTGGGATTACAGGCACTTACCACCACACCTGACTAATTTTTGTATTTCTATTTTTATTTATTTATTTTTGAGATGGAGTCTGGCTCTGTCACCTAGGCTGGAGTACAATGGCGCAATATCAGCTCACTGCAACCTCTGCCTCCCGGGTTTAAGCAATTCTCTGCCTCAGCCTCCCAAGTAGTTGGAATTACAGCTGCCCGCCACCACACCTGGCTAATTTTGTATTTTTAGTAGAGATGGGGTTTCACCATTGTGGCCAGGCTGGTCTTGAACTCCTGACCTCAGGCGATCCATCCACTTCAGCCTCCCAAAGTGCTGGGATTACTGGCATGAGCCACCATGCCTGGCCTGGGAAATTATTTTTAATTTTCTGTTCTTTTTATGAAAATCTTCACTAAGTTTTGGTAAGTTTACTTTTTCTTTGCTCTATGTTTTCCACCAATGTACAACATTGCTAATTTAGGAAAATCAAAATATTCTTATATGAAAAATTGTTGACTATGATCTGAAAGTCAAATTTAGCTGCAGCTTGATCTTATTCCACAGATCTTTTTATACAGAAACAACCAGCTATGCCTTGGGATCAAAATCCAGAACAATCAAATGGAAATTACAGTGAAAATGAACAAAAGGGAGAGCAGAAATGGAGAGAAGGAGGAGGAGAAGCAGGCGGAAAGAGAGAGCGAGAAAAAGAAGAGGAAAATGAAAAGGAGCTGGAAGATGAACTGGAAAAAAGGAAAAGGGAAAATAAGAAACAATATTCCAAGGGTAGATTAGTCAGCAAATCCCTCATGGACACTCTCTGGGCAAAGTTTAAGTTAAACAGGTGCCCCACAATACAAGAGAGTCTATCACTCTCATTTGAATTTGGCATGACACATAAACAGGTATGACGACATTAATAGACATTTCTTCATTGATAGACAAAGTCACTTCTATAGTACTGTTACTCACATAGACCAATATCCTTATTCCTTTATTAATCACCTCCCTCACCTCATTTTTTGCAGATAAGTCAATGGTTTTGTAAAAAGAGGAAGAAATACAATAGAGAAATGTCCAAGAGAAAGCATAAAGAAAAACAAACTAGGTAAGAAAGTGTTTCTTGTAAAATAACAGGAAGTAGAAGGAATATATTGACTTCCGGAGATGATTTGTGTTTCCATTGTTGTTGGGTGTGCCTATAAACTTTTTCGTGTTCCAGCCAGTGGTAGAAAAACCATTTACTGCCTTATTTTTCACTCCACTCAAAACACACACAGGCACACACACACAGGCACACACTCACATATACATGCCACCATTTAACACGTAATCATATTACCAAATGTACAAATACAGACATTAGCTTTTTATTGATTGCAGTACAGAATTAATAATTTTGTCCTTTTTGTTCCTTCGATGCTAAATATATCTGATGATTGTCCTTCCGCTCTAGTTATTGGCAGAAGCTCACGTGAGTTTTGGAAGGAATTAAGGACAATATCAAGTCTTTTTGTTTGTTTCTTTTTGTTGTTGTTGTTTTTCTTTTTTTTTTAGACAGAGTTTCGTTCTTGATGCCCCAGGCTGGAGTATAATGGCAGAGCTCAGCTCAGTGCAACCTCCGCCTCCAGGGTTCAAGCGACTCTCCTGCCTCAGCCTCCTGAGTAGCTGGGATTACAGGCATGTGCCACCATGCCTGGCTAATACTGTGTTTTTAGTAGAGACCGGGTTTCTCTGTGTTGGTCAGGCAGGTCTCGAACTCCCTGCCTCAGGTGATCCACCTGCCTTGGCCTCCCAAAGTGCTGGAATTACAGGTGTGAGCCACTGCACCCAGCCCAATATCAACATTTTTAACATCACTAGACTGTATATAGAATTTTAATATATGGTGTATATTTATGTAGAAATGTTTAAATATTATCTCACTTGATCATTGTTTTTTGTTTGTTTTTTGAGACAGAGTCTCACTCTGTCACCCAGGCTGGAGTGCAATGGCACGATCTCTGCTCACTGCAACCTCTACCTCCTGGGTTCAAGCAATTCTCTTGCCTCAGTCTCCCGAGTAGCTGGGGTTACAGGCACCAGCTAATTTTTACTATGCCTAGCTAATTTTTGCATTTTTAGTAAAGACCGGATTTGACCATGTTGGCCAGGCTAGTCTCAAACTCCTAACCCGAGATGGTCCGCCTGCCTTGGCCTCCCAAAGTGCTGGGATTCCAGGTGTGAGCCACCACGCCCAGCCTCACTTGATCATTAAGCAAAATATGGTGCCCCCGGTTGTCAATCCCAGGAGAGCAGAACACTGAATGCTGGTTACCAACACCAAGGGAATGACTCCTACCACATGGAGGATTGCAAAGATCATCACTGTGCCAACCAACAAGAATAGAAGTCCAGCCGGGCGTGGTGGCTCACGCCTGTAATCCCAGCACTTTGGGAGGCGGAGATGGGCGGATCACGAGGTCAGGAGATCGAGACCATCCTGGCTAACATGGTGAAACCCCGTCTCTACTAAAAAATAAAAAAAATTAGCTGGCCATAGTGGCGGGTGCCTGTAGTCTCAGCTACTTGGGAGGCTGAGGCAGGAGAATGGCGTAAACCCGGGAGGCGGAGGAGCTTGCAGTGAGCAGAGATCGCTGCCACCGCACTCCAGCCTGGGTGACTGAGCAAGACTCCGTCTCAAAAAAAAAAAAAAAAAAGAAGTCCAAATGTTTCCACTCAATGCACCTCGCCATCAGAGTTGTGCAAAACAATGCAATCAAGCCATGGGTGGAGCAACACTTTACTTACAGAGCAGGATCAGCTTCCTGGCAGCCAGTGCAGGAAATTGGCTATGCGTACCCCTCTGGCGCATTGGGCTTGCCACAGGGAAAGACAGTCTCACAGAGGCAATAAACCAGCACAGGTCACTTGGGCTCTTTTTTCTTTTCTCTCTCTCTTTTTTTTTTTTTTTTTGAGATGGAGTCTTGCTTTGTTGCCCAACTGGAGTGAAATGGCACAATCTCGGCTCATTGCAACCTCCACCTCCTGGGTTCAAGCGATTCTCCTGCCTGAGCTTCCTGAGTACCTGGGATTACAAGCACCTGCCACCATGCCCAGCTAATTGTTGTATTTTTAATAGAGACAGTGTTTCACCATGCTGACCGTACTGGTCTCAAACCCCAACCTCAGGCGATCTGCCTGCCTGGGCTTCCCAAAGTGCTGGGATTAGAGGCATGAGCCACCATGCCCGGCCTCTTGTTTTGAAATTTGTGACAGGGTCTTGCTCTGTCACCCAGGCTGGAGAACAGTGGTGCAATCTCAGCTCTCTGCAACCTCCATCACCCAGGTTCAAGCAATTATCGTGCCTCAGCCTCCTGAGTAGCTGGGACTACAGATGTGTACCACTAAACCGGGCTAATTTTTGTATTTTTAGTGTAGATGACGTTTCACTGTGTTGGCCAGGCTGGTCTTGTACTCCTGGCCTCAAGTGATCCACCTGCCCCACAAAGTGCTGGGATTACAGGCGTGAGCCACTGCACCCGACTGGGCTCTTTTATCTCTTGGTAAAGAAGTATTCCAGGCCCACGGTCTATTCTTATGAGGCCAAGTCAGGATTGAAAGACTACATGCATGAGACTGCATTTCCCAGCAATCATCACTCTAAATTATAAATGAGGAAGCTAAATTGCTGGGAAATAACGTGATTTCATCAATAAATAACAATTACTGACTGTCTGAGCCTGAATTTGTACTCTCATCTCTTAGTTTCATAAGCTGTATATTTTCAGTTATAACTTGAGACATAGTCTAGGCTCTATCAATTTGTTTCATAAGTAGTGTTTGGATGCTCTTAGTGTCCTCTGTTAAAATCCCACTGTGACAGTTTTTTGGTTTTTGTTGTTGTTTGAGACAAGTTTTGCTCTGTCACCCAGGCTAGAGTGCAATGGCGCAATCTTGGCTCACTGCAACCTCTGCCTCCAGGGTTGAAGTAATTCTGCCTCAACTTCCGAGTAGCTGGGACTACAGGCACGTGCCATCACACCTGGCTGATTTTTTTTGTTTTGTTTTGTATTTTTAGTAGAGACAGGGTTTTACTGTGTTAGCCAGGATGGTCTCGATCTCCTGACCTCATGATCTGCCCACCTCGTCCTCCCAAAGTGCTGGGATTACAGGCATGAGCCACTGCGCCCAGCCAATTTTGTATTTTTAGTAGAGACGGGGTTTCACCATGTTGGTCAGGCTGGTCTCGAACTGCTGACCTCAGATGATCCGCCCACCTCGGCCTCCCAAAGTGCTGGGATTACAGACATGAGCCATGACGCCCGGCTGTTTTTTGTTTGTTTGCTTTTAAGAGACGGGGGTCTCACTGTGCCGCCCATGCTGGTCTCAAACTGCCGGGTTACAGGGATCTTCCTACCTCAGCCTCCCGAGTAGCTGGGATTGCAAGTGTATATTACCATACCCAGCTGGTGTGATGGTGTTTCTAATGGTCTTGCACCATTTCTGCCTCTACAACTTTCTTACCCCTATGAAATTTTAAAATGTATGTTGGAAAGATTACCTTGCCCTTCAATAAAAATTGCTTTCCAGATTTAACATATTTTGATGTATATTAAATAAGTAGACTGTGTTGTGAAGCTTTTCTTTACATTTTTTTTACAGACGGGGTCTCTACGAGTTGCCAAGGCTGGTCTCGAACTCCTGCCCTCAAGGGATCCTCCCACCTTGGCCTCCGGAAGTGCTGTGATTACTCGCATGAGCCATTGTGCCTGGCTAAGATGTTTTTTCTTTTTTCTTTTCTTTTTTTGAAACAGAGTCTCACTCGGTTGCAGAGGCTGGAGTGCAGTGGCTGGATCTCAACTCACTGCAACTGCCGTCTCCCGGGTACAAGCAATTCTCCTGCCTCAGCTTCCTGACTGTGACTAAGACATTTTATATAAAACCATTCTCACCAATAAATGGAGTTCTGAAAGGATAAACAAGAAAATATTAACAATCATTAATTCCGTGGAGTAGAACTAAATGAGAGGAGTGCAAAGAAGTTCCTATATATCCTTTTTTTTTTTTTTTTTTTTTTGAGATGGAGTCTCGCTCTGTCGCCCAGGCTGGAGTGTAGTGGCTGGATCTCAGCTCACTGCAAGCTCCGCCTCCCGGGTTCACGCCATTCTCCTGCCTCAGCCTCCTGAGTAGCTGGGACTACAGGTGCCCACCACCTCGCCCGGCTAGTTTTTTGTATTTTTTTAGTAGAGACGGTGTTTCACCGTGTTAGCCAGGATGGTCTCGATCTCCCGACCTCGTGATCCGCCCGTCTCGGCCTCCCAAAGTGCTGGGATTACAGGCTTGAGCCACCGCGCCCGGCAATATATCCTATTTTTATACTACTGTGGTTTTAAATTTTTACAGTGGACGTTGATTTTATTTCAGAAAAAAAGTAAATAAATAAATTACCAACCTCTGGAAATGTCTTGAGACTGAAAGGGAAATCCATTGTAGAAGCTAATGAGTTCAGAACATTCTGCAGTTTGTCAATATATCTCTAAATATCCCTTCCACGCCTGGTACGGTGGCTCACGCCTGTAATCCCATCACTTTGAGAGGACGAGGCAGGAAGATAACTTGAGGTCAGGAGTTCCAGACCAGCCTGACCAACATGGTGAAGCCCCATCTCTACTAAAAATACAAGATTAGCTGGGTGTGGTAGCGCATGCCTGTTATCCCAGCTACTTAGGAGTCTGAGGCAGGACAATTGCTTGAACCTGGGAGGCAGAGGTTGCAGTGAGCTGAAATCATGCCATTGCACTCCAGTGTGAACAACAAGAAAGAAACTTCGTATCAAAATAAATACATAAAATAAAATAACCATCCCCTCCAAACATGGCATTTCTCTATAAACCTGATTATGCTCCGGGAAAGTTGATTTTTTTTTTTTTTTTGGAGACAGTCTTGCTCTGTCACCCAGGCTGCAGTGCAATGGCGCAATCTCAGCTAACCACAACCTCCAACTTTCGGGTGCAAGCAATTTTCCCTGCCTCAGCCTCCGAGTAGCTGGAATTACAGGCACCTGGCACCATGCCTGGCTAATTTTTGCATTTTTAGTAGAAACGGGGTTTTGCCATGTTGGCCAGGTTGGTCTTGAACTCCCGACTTCAGGTGATCCACCTGCCTCAGCCTCCCAAAGTGCTGGAATTACACGCCCAGCCAAAGCCTTCTATTTATACTTCCCTGACAACATCCCTCTTCCCATAAGAATAAACTTACCTTGCGTTTTGCATTTAGCATTTCCACACACTTAATATTTTACTATGCCTGCATGTCTCCTAAAGCAATATATAATACTGTATTGCATGTCTTGAAATGTATATGAATGTTATATCTCATTCCTTTGCACTTTATACATAAATACTGGTTTTTTTGTTTTGTTTTGTTTTTTTCTGAGATGGAGTTTTGCTCTTGTTGCCTAGACTGGAGTGCAATGGCGCGATCTCGGCTCACTGTAACCTCCCCCTCCCGGGTTCAAGCAATTCTCCTGCCTCAGCCTCCCAAGTAGCTGGGATTACAGGAGCCTTCCACCATGCCTAGCTAATTTTGTATTTTTAGTAGAGATGGGGTTTCACCATGTTAGCCAGGCTGGTCTCAAAGTGCTGACCTCAGGTGATCCTCCCTCCTCGACTTCCCAAAGTGCTGAGATTACAAGCATGAGCCCGTGTGCCCAGCCTTTTCATTTATTTGTTTGTTTTTAAGACAAAGTCTTGCTCTGTTGCCCAGACTGGAGTGCAGTGGCACAAACACAGCTCACTGTGGCCTCAAACTCCCGGACTCAAGCGATCCTCCCACCTCAGCCTCCCCAGTAGCTGGTACCATGGGCACAAGCCACTATGCCTGTTGGTTTTTTTGTTTGTTTGTTTATTCAGAGACAAAGTCTCATCATGTTGCCCGGGCTGATCTTGAACTCCTGGGTTCAAGCAATCCTTTCAACTTGGCCTCCCAAAGTGCTGGGTTTATAGGCGTGAGCCACCACTCCCTGCCTGAAATCTAACTTTAAAAAGAGCTTTATTGAGATATAATTCAAATACATAAAATTCACCCATTTAAAGTGTATAATTCAATAGCGTTTGAACATTTCATTATGTTGTGGGGAATCTAAATTTTTTTTTTCTTTTTTGAGATGGAGTCTCACTCTGTCTCCCAGGCCGGAGTGCAGTGGCATGATTTTGGCTCACTGCAACCTCTGCTCCCCAGGTCCAAGAGATTCTCCCGCCTAAGCCTCCCAAGTAGCTGGGATTACAGGCCCCACAGTGGCTAACGCCCATAATCCCAGAATTTTGGGAGGCCGAGGCAGGCGGATCATAAAGTCAGGAGATCGAGACCATCCTGGCTAACACAGTGAAACCTCGTCCCTACTAAAAATACAAAAAAATTAGTTGGGCGTGGTGGCGGGCACCTGTAGTCCCAGCTACTCGGAAGGCTGAGGCAGGAGAATGGCCTGAACCTAGGAGGTGGAGCTTGCAGTGAGCAGAGATTGCGCCACCGCACTCCAGAGCCTGGGCGACAGAGCGTGACTCCGTCTCAAAAAAAAGAAAAAAAAAAAAAAGAAAAAAGAAAAAATATTTTCTTCACGGGATGGTTTCCTTTTACATAGCCTACTATGAAAATTTCTTTTCTTTTTTTTTTTTTTTTGAGACAGTCTCGCTCTGTCCCCCAGGCTGGAGTGCAGTGGTGCGATCCTGGATCATTGCAACCTCTACCTCCTGGGTTTAAGCTATTCTCCTGCCTCAGCCTCCCAAGTAGCTGAGACTACAAGCGTCTGCCACGAATCCAGGGTAATTTTTGTATTTTTAGTAGAGGCAGGGTTTCACCATGTTGGCCAGGCTGATCTCAATCTCCTGATCTGAAATGATCCACCCACCTCACTGTCCCAAAGTGCTGGGATTACAGGCGTGGACCATGGCGCTGGGCCAAAAATTTATCTTATGCAGTCCATGGCCCCTCTTCCTCAAACACTGCATTAAGAATATTGTTACTGTGGGCCGGGCACGGTGGCTCACGCCTGTAATCCCAGCACTTTGGGAGGCCGAGGCAGGTGGATCATGAGGTCAAGAGTTCGAGACCAGCCTAGCCAACATGGTGAAACCCCGTCTCTACTGAAAAGACAAAAATTAACCGGGCATGGTGGGGGGCGCCTGTAATCCCAGCTACTGCAGAGGCTGAGGCAGGAGAATCGCTTGAACCCGGGAGATGGAGGTTGCAGTGAGCTGAGATCATGCCTCTGTACTCCAGCCTAGGCCACAGAGCAAGATTCCATCTCAAAAATAAATAAAATATATATATATATATGTGTATATATATATATGTGTATATATGTGTGTGTATATATATGTGTGTATATATATGTATATATATATGTATATATAGTTACTTTGGGAGGCCAAGGCAGGTGGATTACCTGAGGCTAGGAGTTCAAGACCAGCCTGGGCAACATGGCAAAACCCCATTTTTACTAAAAATACAAAAATTAGCGAGGCATGGTGATGCATGCCTGTAATCCCAGCTACTTGGGAGAATGAGGCCTGAGAACTGCATGAATCTCGAAGGCAGAAATTGCAGTCAGCCAAGATCATGCCACTACACTCCAGCCTGTGTGACAGAGTGAGACTCCCTTTCAAAAAAAAAAAATTTTTTTTAAAATTATTGTTACAAATTGAATGTTTCTACCCCCTCAATATTAATATGTTGAAATCCTAAACCCCAATGTGATGGTAATAGGATATAGGACCTTTGGAATGTGATTAGGTAATAAGAGTGATGTCTCATAAATGAGATTAGTATACTTCTAAAAGAGACACCAGGTCCAGGCTCCATGGCTCAAGTCTGTAATCCTAACACTTTGAGAGGCCAAGGCAGACAGATTACCTGAGGTCAGGAGTTCAAGAACAGCCGGGCCAACATGGTGGAAAACCCCGTCTCTACTAAAAATACAAAAAATTATCCGGGTGCAATGGTGCGTGCCTGTAATTCCAGGTGATCTGGAGGCTGAGGCAGGAGAATCTCTTGAACCCAGGAGGCGGAGGTTGCACTGAGCCGAGATCATGCCACTGCACTCCAGCCTGAGCAAGCCTTCGTCTCAGAAAAAAAAAGAGACGCTAAGCCGGGTGCGGTGGCTCATGTCTGTAATCCTAGCACTTTGGGAGGCCGAGGTGGGCAGATCATTTGAGGTCAAGAGTTTGAGACCTGCCTGGCCAGCATTGTGAAACCCATCTCTCCTAAAAATACAAAAAAAATTAGCCGGGCGTGCTGGCGCATGCCTGTAGTTCCAGCTACCTGGGAGGTTGAGGCAGGAGAATGGCTTGAACCTGGGAGGCGGAGGTTGCAGTGAGCCGAGATCGTGCCATTGCACTCCAGCCTGGGTGATAGAGCAAAACTCCATCTCAAAAAAAAAAAAAAAAGAGAGAGACAACAGAGAGCTCTCTCCTGGACTTTTTCCTTGTGAGGATGCAGCAAGAATACAGATACCTGTGAACCAGGAAGCATGCCATCCCCAGACAGTGAATTTGCTGGGGCCTTGGTCTTGGACTTTCCAGCCACCCAAATCAAGTGTTGGTGCTAAGTGGAGAAAAGAAGAAGTGTTTACATTGGTGGGAATGTAAATTGGTGCAGCCATTATGGAAAGCAGTATGGAGATTCCTCAAAAAATTAAAACAGAACTACCCTGTGATCCACTTCTGGGTATATATCCAAAGGAAATGAAACCAGCCCTTGTAAAAATAACTGCATCCCATATTCATTGTGGCATTATTCACAATAGCCAAGATATGGAAACAATCTAAATGTCCGTGAAGAGATGAATGGTAGCCCAGCCAACTTAATGAGACCTAAGCTCTGTCAAAAAATTTTAAAACTCACTGATGCCAGGAAAGTTCTGGGTACAAAGAAAAAAAAATTAGGCGAGTATGGTGGCATACACCTGTAATCCCAGCTACTCAGGAGGCTGATGTATTTGACTGTTCCTATATCCCATATATGAGAGAGATCATGTAATATATTCTTTTTCTGTCTGGCTTATTTCAATTATCATGATATCTTCCATGCTGCTGTGAATGGCAAGATCTTGTTTTTTAAAGCCGAATAATATTTTTTATTTTCTTTCTTTCTGTTTTTTTTGATCCGGAGTCTCGCTTTGTCACCCAGACAGTAGTGCAGTGGCGCAATCTCGGCTCACGGCAACATCCGCCTCCCGAATTCAAGCGATTCTCCAGCCTCAGCCTCGCAAGAGCTGGGATTACAGGCACATGCCACTCGGCTAATTTTTGTATTTTTAGTAGAGGCAGGGTTTTACAATGTTGGCCAGGCTGGTCTTGAACTCCTGACCGCAGGTGATCCACCCGCCTCGGTCTCCCAAAGTGCTAAGATTATGGGCATGAGCCACATATGGGTGCCACATATGGGCATTCTGGCCAAAGCTGAATAATATTTTAAAATTTTGTTGACACAAAGTCTTGCTCTGTTACCTAGGCTGGAGTACAGCAGCATGATCATAGGTCACTGCAGTCTCAACCTCCTGGGCTTAGGAGAGAGAGTACGAAAAAAAAATTTTTTTTTTTGAGATGGAGTTTTACTCTTGTTGCCCAGGATAGAGTGCAATGGTGCAATCTTGGCTCACTGCAACCTCCACCTTCCAAGTTCAAGCGATTATCTCACCTCAGCCTCTGGAGTAGCTGGGAATACAAGCACGGGACATCACGTCCAGCTAATTTTTGTATTTTTTTTTTTTTTTGAGACGGAGTCTCGCTCTGTTGCCCAGGCTGGAGTGCAGTGGCCGGATCTCAGCTCACTGCAAGCTCCGCCTCCCGGGTTTACGCCATTCTCCTGCCTCAGCCTCCCGAGTAGCTGGGACTACAGGCGCCCGCCACCTCGCCCGGCTAGTTTTTTGTATTTTTTTAGTAGAGATGGGGTTTCACCGTGTTAGCCAGGATGGTCTCAATCTCCTGACCTCGTGATCCGCCCGTCTCGGCCTCCCAAAGTGCTGGGATTACAGGCTTGAGCCACCGCGCCCGGCCTAATTTTTGTATTTTTAGTAGAGGTGGAGTTTCACCATGTTGGCCAGTCTGGTCTGAAATTCCTGACCTCAGGTGATCCACCCCACTCGGCCTCCCAAAGTGGTAGGATTACAGGCGTGAGTCACCACACCCAGCAAAAAAATGTTTTAAATTTTTGTTTTAACTTATATTTATTTATTTAGAGATGAAGTCTCACTCAGTTGCCCAAGCTGGAGTGCAGTGGCGCCATCTCACCTCACTACAACCTCCATCTCCGGGTTCAAGCAATTCTCCTGCATCAGCCTTCCGAGTAGCTGGGATTACAGGCACATGACATCATGCCCAGCTAATTTCTGTATTTTTAGTAGACAAGGGGCTTCACTATGTTGGTCAGGCTGGTCTCGAACTCCTGAGCTCATGATCTGCCTGCCTCAGCCTCCCAAAGTGCTGGGATTACAGGTGTGAGCCACCGCGCCCGGACTTATTGTTTTTTTTTTTTTTTTTTTGAGACAGAGTTTTGCTCTTATTGCCCAAGCTGGAGTGAAATGGTGTGATCTTGGCTCATTGCAACCTCTGCCTCTTGGGTTCAAGGAATCCTCTTGCCTCAGCCTCCCAGGTTGCTGGGAGAACAGGTGGCAGCCACCACACCTGGCTAAGTTTTGTATTTTTAATACAGACGGGGTTTCACCATGTTGGCCAGGCTGGTGTCAAACTCCTGACCTCAGGTAATCTACCCGCCTCAGCCTCCCAAAGTGCTGGGATCACAGGTGTCAGCCACTGCACCCAGCCCTGGGTTCAAGCGACTCTCCTGCCTCAGCCTTCCGAGTAGCTGGGACTACAGGCACCCACCACCATGCCTAGCAAATTTTTGTATTTTTAGTAGAGACAGAGTTTCACCATGTTGGCCAGGCTGGTCTTGAACTCCTAACGTCAAGTGATCTACCCACCTAGGCCTCCCAAACTGCTAGGATTATAGGCATGAGCCACCCTGCCCAGCCAGTTATAAAGATTTTTAGACGGTTAAAGTATATACTGTGGATGAATATTTGTACTCTTGCAAACATCTTACCAGAAAAAAATAAAAACATAGTTAAATATCTTTCTCAAGTAAAATGAATGTATTAATATGGAAATTGGGCCAGGCAGGGTGGCTCAGGGTCATAATCCTAGCACTTTGGGAGGCCAAGGTGGGCGGATTACAAAGTCAGGAGATTGAGACCATCCTGGCCAACACGGTGAAACCCCGTCGCTAATAAAAATGCAAAAATTAGCTGGGCATGGTGGCACATGCCTGTAATTCCAGCTACTCGGGAGACTGAGGCAGAAGAATCACTTGAACCAGGGAGTTGGAGGTTGCAGTAAGCCGAGACCCTGCCGCTGTACTCCAGATAGAGACTCCGTCTAAAAAAAAAAAAAAAAAGGAAAAAAAATCAATTCCCAATACCTTACAGTTCCCAGTAACACTAAGTAGGAATAAAGACAGATTAGAGCACAGCACATTTAAGGATTTGAGAATTTACTTGGAACCATGGATAACTCCTATTTTAAACATTTCTAGCCGAGACATGGAGCCTCACATCTGTATTCACAATACTTTGGGAGGCCTAGGCAGGAGGATCACTTTGTTGCGGCAAACTGAGGAATAGAGAGACCAGTACAGGGCAATAAAAGAGGATTGTTCATGTAAGGTACACACCGGCTCAGTGGATTCAAGTCCAAAAAGCTAAGCCTTGAACAAAGACAGAGCGGGAGTTTTTATAAATAGGCTTACAGCCGGGCGCGGTGGCTCAAGCCTGTAATCCCAGCACTTTGGGAGGCCGAGACAGGCGGATCACAAGGTCAGGAGATCGAGACCATCCTGGCTAACACGGTGAAACCCCGTCTCTACTAAAAAATACAAAAAACTAGCCGGGCGAGGTGGCGGGCGCCTGTAGTCCCAGCTACTCGGGAGGCTGAGGCAGGAGAATGGCGGGAACCCGGGAGGCGGAGCTTGCAGTGAGCTGAGATCCGGCCACAGCACTCCAGCCTGGGTGACAGAGCAAGACTCCGTCTCAAAAATAAATAAATAAATAAATAAATAAATAAATAAATAAATAGGCTTACAAAAGCAAAACAAATGCAGTTAATCATATAGTGTATAACTTACGGCCTTGCTTAGCTGGTGGTCTTGTAGATATTTGGAAAGGAAAACAAGAACTGGCTAAATACAGACATTTGTAAAACATAGTCATGCTTAAGAGACCAAGGAAAGGAGTGTCAGTAAGAAGAATTTATCTTTCTCGGCCGGGCACGGTGGCTGACGCCTGTAATCCCAGAACTTTCGGAGACCAAGGCGGGTGGATCACGAGGTCAGGAGATCGAGACCATCTGGGCTAACACGGTGAAACCCCTGTCTCTACTAAAAATACAAATAAATTAGCCGAGCGAGGTGGTGGGCGCCTGTAGTCCCAGCTACTCAGGAGGCTGAAGCAGGAGAATGGCGTGAACCTGGGAGGTGGAGCTTGCAGTGAGCTGAGATTGTGCCACTGCACTCCAGCCTGGGCAACACAGCAAGACTCCGTCTCAAAAAAAAAAAAGAAAAGAATTTGTCTTTCTTTTATTTCCTCAACCTTGCCCTAGAAGGCAGGGTTATCTAGAGCCCATTCCTTTGGCCTTGGCTTTTCGGACAGTGTTATCTTATAACTGTCCTTGAAGTGAGCTGCTAACAGAGGAAAACTTGTTCTTCTTTTCTTTTTAACCCTTGCCTTGCCACATTCTAGGCCTTAGCTCTTTTCTTGGAGTGAATAAATGCAGTACTTATTATTATTATTTTAACGTCTGCCTCAGCTTGAGTCCAGGAGTTTCAGACAGCCTGGAAAACCTAGCAAGACCTCAACTCTGCAAAAAAAAAAAAAAAAAAAAAAGTTGCACTCCAGCCTGGATGACAGAGCAAGGCCCTGTCCCAAAAACAAAAAAACAGGCCGAGTGCCATGGCTCACGCCTGTAATCTCAGCACTTTGGGAGGCCAAGCAGGGTGGATCAACTGAGGTCAGGAGTTCAAGGCCAGCCTGCCCAACATAGCGAAACTACATCTCTACTGAAAATGAAAAAAAAAAAAAAGCCAGGCGTGCTGGCGGGTGCCTGTAATCCCAGCTGCTTGGGAGGCTAAGGCAGGAGAATCGCTTGAACCCGGGAGGTGGAGGTTGCAGTGAGCCAAGATCATGCCACTGTACTCCAGCCTGGGCAACAAGAGTGAAACTCTGTCTCAAAAAATAAATACACAAAAATATAAGAACAAGTTTTTAGGCCAGGCACAGTGGCTCATGCCTGTAATCCCAACACTTTGGAAGGGCAAAGCAGGAGGAACACTTGAGCCCAAGAGTTCAAGACCAGCCTGGCCAACATGGTGAAACCTCATCTCTACTAAAAATATAAACAATTAGCCAGACGTTGTGGCTCCTGCCTGTAATCCCAGCTACTAGGGAGGCAGAGACAGGAGAATCATTTGAACCTGGAAGGTGGAGGCTGCAGTGACCCAAAATGGCACCACTGCACTCCAGCCTGGGCCTCAGAGTGACATCTCCAAAAAAATAAGAAACAACAGCCTGGGCATGGTGGCTCACACCTATAATCCCAGCACTTTGGGAGGCGAGGCGGGTGGATCACTTGACGTTGGGAGTTCAAGACATTCTGACCAACATGGAGAAACCCCGTCTCTACTAAAAATACAAAATTAGCCAAGCGTGGTGGCACATGCCTGTAATCCCAGCTACTTAGGAGGCTGAGGCAGGAGAATAACTTGAACCCGGGAGGCAGAGGTTGTGGTGAGCCAAGATCGCGCCATTGCACTCCAGTCTGGGCAACAAGAGCAAAACTCCATCTCAAAAATAAATAAATAAATAAAAATTTTTAAAAAGAAACAACAACAACAACAAAAAATATCAAGGCTGAGGCAGGAGAATCACTTCTGGAGGTTACAGTGAGCCGAGATCACACCACTGCACGTCAGCTTGGGCAACAAAGCAAGACTCTGTCTCAAAAAAAAAAAAAAAAGCTGATTAATCAATATTAACCAATATTGATAACAGAATTCCATAAAAATTACTATTGAGGCCGTGCAGGGTGGCTCACGCCTGTAATCCCAACACTTTAGGAGGCCGAGGCGGAAGGATTATGAGGTCAGGAGATCAAGACCATCCTAGCCAACATGGAGAAACCCTGTCTCTACTAATAATACAAAAATTAGCTGGGTCTCAAAAAAAAAAAAAAAAAAAAAAAAAAGGCCGGACATGGTGGCTCACGCTTGTAATCCTTGCACTTTGGGAGGCCGAGGCAGGTGGATCACGAGGTCAGGAGTTCGACACCAGCCTGGCCAACACAGTGAAACCCTGTCTCTACTAAAAATACAAAAATTAGCTGGGAGTGGTGGTGGGTGCCTGTCATCCCAGCTACTCAGGAGGCTGAGGCAGGAGAATCCCTTGAATCCAGGAGTGGGAGGTTGCAGTGAGCCGAGATTGGGCCATTGTACTCCTGCCTGGGCAACAGAGCTAGATTCCGCCTCAACAACAGCAAAATGAGCTGGGCGTGATGACACATGCCTGTAATCCCAGCTACTCGGCAGGCTGAGACAGGAAAATCGCTTGAACCAGGAAGTCAGAGGTTGCAGTGAGCGTAGATCGCACCACTGCACTTCAGTCTGGCAACAGAGCAAGACTTCGTCTCAAAAACAAAAAGATTAATATTGATTAATCAATTGTGACAAATGTACGATGCCTATGTAAATATTAACAATGACAGAACAAGGTATGAGGAGTATGAGAATTCTGTGTACCATCTTCTTAATTCATCTATCAATCTAAAATAAAGAGCTTATTTTAAAAATTATCAGCCTGGGCTGGGTGAGGTGGCTCACACCTGTAATCCCAGCACTTTGGGAGGCCGAGGCAGGTGGATCACTTGAGATCAGGGGTTCAAGACCAGCCTGGCCAACATGGCGAAACCCCATCTCTACTAAAAATACTAAAATTAGCTTGGCATAGTGGCGCACACCTGTAATCCCAGCTATTCGGGAAGCTGAGGATGGAGAATAACTTGAACCCAGGAGGCAGAGGCTGCAGTGAGCCGAGATCCAGCCATTGCACTCCAGCCTGGGTGATGAGTGAGGCTATCTCAAAAAAACAATATTTACTTCAGACTTGTTCACCATATGGGGGTTGTTTCTCAATTCAAATTAAAAAAACAAAAAACAAAACTAGTACCCTTAACAAATGCTTTCTTAGCTAGGAGCAGTGGCTCATGCCTGTAATCCCAGCACTGTGGGAGGCTAAGGCGGGTGGATCACCTGAGGTCAACAGTTTGAGCCCAGCCTAGCCAACATGGTGAAACCCTGTCTCCACTAAAAATACAAAAATTAGCCGGCCATGGTGGCGTAAACCTGTAATCCCAGCTACTTGGGACGCTGAGGCAGAATTGCTTAAACCCGGGAGGCAGAGGTTGCAGTGAGCCAAGACTGTGCCACTGCACTCTAGCCCTGTCAACAGAGTGAGAGTTCGTCTAAAACAAAACAAAACAGCCGGGCGCGGTGGCTCACGCCTGTAATCCCAGTACTTTGGGAGGCCGAGGCGGGCGGATCACAAGGTCAGGAGATCGAGACCACGGTGAAACCCCGTCTCTACTAAAAATACAAAAAATTAGCCGGGCGCGGTTGTGGGCGCCTGTAGTCCCAGCTACTCGGGAGGCTGAGGCAGGAGAATGGCGTGAACCCGGGAGGCGGAGCTTGCAGTGAGCCGAGATCGCGCCACTGCACTCCAGCCTGGGCGACAGAGCGAGACTCCGTCTCAAAAAAAAAAAAAAAAAAAAAAACCAAACCAAACCAAACCAAAACAAACAAACAAACAAACAAACAAACAAAAAACAGGGCTGGGAGCAGTAGCGCCTGTAATTCCAGCACTTTGGGAGGCTGAGGAGGGCAGATCACAAGGTCAGGAATTCCAGACCATCCTGGCCAACATGGCAAAACCCCTGTCTCTACTAAAAATACAAAAATTAGCTGGGCATGGTGGCCAGCGCCTGTAATCCCAGCTACTGGATAGACTGAGTGGGGAGAATCGCTGGAACCCAAGAGTCGCAGGTTGCAGTGAGCCAAGATCATGCCATTGCACTCCGGCCTGGGTGACAAGAGCACGTCTCAGTCTCAAAAAACAGACAAACAAAAAAACCCAAAACCAACCAAACCAAAAAACCCACAAATGCTTTCTTTTTCTTTTTTTTTTTTGAGATGTAGTCTTGCTCTGTGTCCCAGGCTGGAGTGCAGTGGGGTGATCTCAGCTCACTGTAAGCTCCGCCTCCCGGGTTCACGCCACTTTCCTGCCTCAGCCTCCGGAGTAGCTGGGACTATAGGCGCCCACCACCACGCCCGACTAATTTTTTGTATTTTTAGTAGAGACGGGGTTTTACCATGTTAGCCAGGATGGTCTTGATTTGCTGACCTCGTGATCCGCCTGTCTCGGCCTCCCAAAGTGCTGGGATTACAGGCGTGAGCCACCACACTCGGCCCACAAACGCTTTCTTAAATCTGAATTTCCTTTTCAACATCACACTGTGTGCCACAAGTTTGAGCTCTTTCTTTCACATAATTAAACTCATTTACTCCTGGAGGCTGGGACCTCTTACTCCCTCTTCCTCCAATCCCTTTACAGTAAATGAAATACTCTGATGTCCTGTCATATTTTAAGTATAATATTTATTTATTTTTGTAAAAAGCTTTTAATACTAGTCAAGTGCAGTAGTTGAAGGGGAGGGGGGAAGAATAGAACAAGCAGTTTGATCTGTAACTGACCCTGAACAATTTTTTTTTTTTTTTGATACGGAGTCTCGCTGTGTCGCCCAGGCTGGAGTGCAGTGGCCAGATCTCAGCTCACTGCAAGCTCTGCCTCCCGGGTTCACGCCATTCTCCTGCCTCAGCCTCCCGAGTAGCTGGGACTACAGGCGCCCGCCACCTCGCCCGGCTAGTTTTTTGTATTTTTTAGTAGAGACAGGGTTTCACCGTGTTAGCCAGGATGGTCTCGATCTCCTGACCTCATGATCCGCCCGTCTCGGTCTCCCAAAGTGCTGGGATTACGGGCTTGAGCCACCGCGCCCGGCCGGGATAACTCACTATTTAGATAATTCACTCTTTGGATGCTGTATGATTAGGGTCAACAGCTTTATTTTATCCCACATCAGCTAACTGAGGCGACACCTAAGGTCAAGATAAGAGAATTGTCATAGGTGCTGGACTTTTCTCTCCCCAGGAACATCATCACCACTTCACTTTCTTCAGCTCCACCCACACGTTCTTCTTCCTCCTTCTCTAACACCTACTGAGAAATTGAGGAGGCGACTGTCTTCGGGGTCAGTAACATCTGTTCCAGAGCAACGTTCTATTTTTGTTTGCTAAACTTTGGAACTCATTCTTAGATATTCCTCCTTCCCATGCGGGCTAGACTTACCAGGGGTTCAACAGAAATCCCTTTTTATATTGGGTCAAAGATCCCCTGAGGGTAGAGTGGGAAAGAGGAAGTCAGAAATACCTTGGCAACACTAGTATTCAAGGTCAGGACATTTTTTTTTCCTCATATTTTTCAGGAAGCAAAAACAGGACAATTTTTGACAATGCGGTTTGATGGTTTAGTCTTCCGAACTCTCCAGTAGATCTTAGAATTTGGTATAAATAATAATTCAGTCCTTGAGTATTAAAAAGCCTTTAGTTAGAGTACAATCTGACAAATCCAAAGCTGAACCATGAGTCAGAAATTTTTTTTCTAGCACCATAGGAAAGAAAAAATAATAATTAAAAAAAACCAGGTGCGGTGGCTCAAGCCTGTACACCATTTCGGGAAGCTGAGGCGGGCGGATCACGAGGTCAGGCATTGGAAACCAGCCTGGCCAACATGGCAAAACCCCATCTCTACTAAAAATACAAAAATTAGCCGGGTGTGGTGGCAGGCATCAGTAGTCCCAGCTACTTGGGACGCTGAGGTGGGAGAATCACTTGAATCCAGGAGAGGGAAGTTGCTGTGAGCCGAGATGGTGCCATGGCACTCCAGCCTGGACAACAGGAGCAAAACTTCATCTCAAAAAAAAAAAGTTATTGTAACTCTGCAATTTTCTGAATGTCAATGTTTTAGCTATTGGAAATGATTCATTAATTTGATAAATTGGTAAGTTTTTTTTTTTTTTTTTTTTTTTTTTTTTTAATGCTGCCAAGCACTGTAGTTTGAGCAGTGCTTCTCTAATTTAGTATATGCAAAAACCAGAGATTCTTTCAAGCTCTACATCATGGGGCAGGAAAAAAGAAAAGTAAACATACAAACAAATAAAAATCAGAGATTCGTAAAGAACAGATTTCTGGGCCCACCTACAGAGATCTCATTCCATAGGTCTCAGTGATGCCTAGCCCAATAAGAGATGCTCATTGTGGAAAAAGGAGTTGGTGGTGTCTCACATATTTTTCTGTTAGTTGAATCTTTTATTCAGCTTCAAAATTTCTTCTCATGGTAAGGTCATTGATGAAACAGCCAGGAGCAAGTTAATTAAAACTAGATGATGGATACATATGTTAACATATGTTAAGATTTATTATATTGTTCACTATGTAAGTGTGAAATTTTTCTTTCTTTCTTTCTTTCTTGTTCACTATGTAAGTGTGAAATTTTTCTTTTCTTTCTTTCTTTTTTTTTTTTTTTTTAAGATGGAGTCTCGCTCTGTTGCCCAGGCTGGAGTGCAGTGGTGCAATCTCAGTTCACTGCAACCCCCGCCTCCCAGATTCAAGCAATTCTCTGCCTCAGCATCCCAAAGTGCTGAGATTATAGGCCTGAGCTACCTCCCCCAGCATTTTTTTTTTTTTTCCATTCTCACAGGCTGGAGTGCAGTGGCGCGATTTCGCTCACTGCAACCTCCACCTCCCAGGTTCAAGGGATTCTCCTTCCTCCTGAGTAGCTGGGATTACAGGTGTGCACCACCACGCCCAGACAGCCCCCTTTTTTTTTTTTTTGAGACAAGGTCAGGCTGTCACTGAGGCTGGAGTGCAGCGAAGCAACCACAGCTCACTGAAGCCTTGACCTTCTGGGCTCAAAGGATCCTTCCACCTCAGCCTCTCAAGTAGGTGGGACCACAGGCATGTGCCGCCTAGCCCAGCTAATTGATTTTTTGTTTTGTTTTGTTTTTGTTTTCGAGGCAGTGTTTTTCTTTGTTGCCCAGGCTGGCCTCAAATACCTGGGCTCAAAGCAGTCCTCTTGCTTTAGTATCCCAAAGTGCTGGGACTACTGGCGTGAAGCACCACAGCTAGCTACAATTTTTCATAATAAAATGGTTCTTTTAGGGAAAAAAGTATGCTTGTGTTTTTATAGGTATAATAGGCAAAATAAGTGAAGAATATGCCGTATAATTCCATTTGTTATTTCTTTTTTTTTTTTTTTTTTTTTTTGAGACGGAGTCTCGCTCTGCCGCCCAGGCTGGAGTGCAGTGGCCGGATCTCAGCTCACTGCAAGCTCCGCCTCCCGGGTTCACGCCATTCTCCTGCCTCAGCCTCCCGAGTAGTTGGGACTACAGGCGCCCGCCACCGCGCCCGGCTAGTTTTTTGTATTTTTTAGTAGAGACGGGGTTTCACCGTGTTAGCCAGGATGGTCTCGATCTCCTGACCTCGTGATCCGCCCGTCTCGGCCTCCCAAAGTGCTGGGATTACAGGCTTGAGCCACCGCGCCCGGCCTCCATTTGTTATTTCTAAACTAAGTAGTTTCAGTAGCTGTGGGGTTCATATTTCCATCATTGGTAATTGGAGAGTAACTCTACCTCCCAGAGGAAGGATGACTGTTTATCAGCAATTAAAGACTCATTGTTCAAGGCTCATTGAATTGTCAGTGTAGGGGACCTGAGGCAAAGAGCATTGTTGTTTTTAAGAGTTATTTTGCATATCACATTGATGTACAGTTCAATATTTAAATGTAAGAAAATGACTCCTACCCTCTATTTGTTTACAAACCTTAGTTCTCATTTATGCCCCTTCCTTCATCAACAAACAATGATTTTCTACTTTTTGCCTGGTTCTCTAGAAGAGTAGTTCTTAGCATTCAGAGTATTCAATAGCATTCAGAAAAATCACCTGGTTTCAATGGTAGGCTGTCATGAAAATAAAAAAAAAAATCACAGGGAGAACTTTAAAACACAGATTCCTGGTCCCTACCACCAAAGATTCCTGTTCTGTGGTGAAGCCCATCAATCAGCATCTCTAACAAGCTCCCAGGTGGTGCTGAGGATGCTGGTGAATGAACCATACATACTCTTCTAGGGTTGCAGACAAGGCAATAAATAAAACAGGCAAAAAATGAAAATAATTGCCCTCACAGAGCTTATATTCCAGTGATAGTAGGGAGATAAATCAGATAGGTAGGTAGATAGATGGGTAGATACATAGATGGATACATAGACAGAATGTGTATTACTTACCTGTGTTGCCTGGCCAAAGGATAGGTTCATATTTGGCATGTATGTCAACCCAAGCTGCACTTGACCTTTTCTAATCATCTCCAAGGCTACCTATTGCGCTATCCAAATCCTATCACTTGAGTTATTCAAAAAGTCTCCCAACTGTCATCTCTGTTGGCACCCATGCCCTCCTATAATCTAGTCCCAATGTATCGGTCAGAATGATTTTTCGTTGTTGTTTTTTAAAGATGGTCATATCAAGATACTCCTTAGATCAAAATCTTCCTTTGGCTTTTTCTCATTCAGAGTCACAAGTCAAACTGCTGAATCACAGAATCCTTCCTCTAGTCCTGTACTTTACACTCTGTCTTTGTCTCCTTGGGTTCTCCCATAGCACCATTAAGTTGGCCCCTTAGTGATGTGGGAAGAAGGCAGGAAATCTCCAGAATCAGGGCTTTTGCCACCAATGTTTTGTCTCTGGTTCTTCCTCCAGAAATCTACCTAGCTTTAATATGACCTCCTTAATGAAGTGTCCCCCTCCCTATCCTACACTTGATTCTTCATTATAGCACTTAGGAAAGGTCAGCTGCAGCTTGGGTTGGCACACATGCCAAATATGAACCTACTCTTTTGGCAAGAGAAACAGGTCATCTCCAGCCCAGCAGTCCTGTGATACAAGCAGTAATGAAAGAAATAAAGAAATGCATGTTTTTAAAAAGCATAATCATTTTTTGACACTCTGCTGGTTCACCAAGCCCTTTTGTTCATGTGATGATCAAAAACTCACTCAACAGTGGAAAACAGAAGCATATGAAAGAAATCAAATTACAAGAAAGATGCCATTGAATTCTAGATATATTTTGAAGGCATAGTTGACAAAGATGGCTTTAAGATTTTGGACTGGCCGGGCACAGTGGCTCATGCCTGTAATCCTAACACTTTGGGAGACTGAGGCTGGTGGATCACAAGGTCAAGAGATCGAGACCATCCTGGCCAACATGGTGAAACCCTGTCTCTACTAAAAGTACAAAAATTAGCTGGGTGTGGTGACGCACGCCTGTAGTCCCAGCTGCTCTGGAGGCTGAGGCAGGAGAATCGCTTGAACCTGGAAGGTGGAGGTTGCAGCGAGCCCAGATAGTAGGAGAAATACCAGGAGAGGCCAGACGTGGTGGCTCACACTTATAATCACAGCACTTTGGGAGGCCGAGGTGGGTGGATCACGAGGTCAGGAGTTTGAGACCAGCCTGGCCAAGATAGTGAAACCCCATGTCTACTAAAAATACAAAAAAATTAGCCGGGCACGGTTGCGGGCACCTGTAATACCAGCTACTCAGGAGGCTGAGGCAGGAGAATCGCTTGAACCCGGGAGGTGGAGGTTGCAGTGAACTGAGATCGTGCCACTGTACTCTAGCCTGGGCAACAGAGCAAGACTCCGTCTCCAAAAAAAAAAAAAGAAAAGAAAAGAAATACCAGGAGAATATAGACTAATTAGAAAATACTTAATTTAAAGTGTACAGTCTTTTTCTACCTGTGGTCACCTATTACTTCTCAGGTCTCTGGACTCTAATTTCCAATGACCAATTTGACATCTCCATCTCCATATAAACCAACATGATCAAATATATACATACACAGGTATCAGGCCCTGGGCTAGATATAATTAAGATGGCTACAATATGGACAAGACAGTGCCTCATGCATATTAATATTACAGGAAAAGGATCCCGATCCAGACCCCAAGACAGGGTTCTTGGATCTAGCGCAAGAAAGAATTCAGGGCAAGTCTGCAAGGCAAAGTAAAAGCAACTTAAGAAAATAAAGCAAAATTAAGAAAGTAAAGGAATAAAAGAAAGGTTACTCCATAGACAGAGCAGCTCAGAGCGTTGCTGGTTGTCTTTTTTTTTTTTCTTTTTAAGACTGAGTTTCGCTTTTGTTGCCTAGGCTGGGGTGCAATGGTGTGGGCTCACTCCAACCTCTGCCTCCCCAGTTGAATTGACACTCCTGCCTCAGCCTCCCGAGTAGCTGGGATTATAGGTGTGCACCACCACACCCGGCTAATTTAGTATTTTTAGTAGAGATGGGTTTCTCCATGTTGGTCAGGCTGGTCTCGAACTCCTGACCTCAGGTGATATACCTTGGCCTCACAAAGTGCTGGGATTATAGGTGTGAGCTACCGTGCCTGACCTGGTTCCCCCACTTTTTTTTTTTTTTTTTGAGACGGAGTTTCGCTCTTGTTGCTCAGGCTGGAGTACAGGAGCGTGATTTCTGCTCACTGCAACCTCTGCCTCCCAGGTTCAAGCGATTCTCCTGCTTCAGCCTCCTGATGGGATTACAGGTGTGTGCCACCACGCCCAGCTAATTTTTGTATTTTTAGTAGAGACAGGGTTCCATCATATTGGTCAGTCTGGTCTCGAACTCCTGACCTCAGATGATCCACCTGCCTTGACCTCCCAAAGTGCTGGGATTACAGGCATGAGCCTGGTCGCCTGGTTCCCCTTTTTTATGGCTATTACTTGATGATACGCTAAACAAGGGGTGGATTATTCATGCCTCCTCTTTACAGACCATATAGGATAACTTCCTTAGGTTGACTTGGCATTCCTAAACTGTTGTGGCGCTGATGGAAGTGTAGTAATGAGGATGAACAGAGGTCACTCTCTCTGCCATTTTGATTTTGGTAAGTTTTGGCTGGCTCCTTTACTGCAACCTGTTTTATCAGAAGGTCTTTATGACCTGTATTTTGTGCTGACCTCCTGTCTCATCCTGTGATTTAGAATGCCTTCACCATCTGGGAATGCAGCCCAGTAGGTCTCAGCTTCATTTTCCCCAGCTCCTATTTAAGATGGAGTCGTTCTGGTTCACAAGACTCTGATAGTAATCTGCTCACTAAGTGTTAGTTGCCGTGTTCTCTCCCACAACTCCCTCCTGTTGCCCCCCTGCCTTTGAGTCCTGCTAAACAACAGTATTGGAACCCATCATTTTCTCTGGTGCCTTTACCCAAACTGTTAATTTTCTGGAATTCTCTTCTCTCCACGTTTTTCCTTCTCAGATCACTGAAGATTGTCCAGTCTTCCCTGCCCATCCCTCCCCCACCCCAACCTCTATTATTTGTACTCTCTTAGCATCCAGTGCACTTTTTTCAGTACTTATCACACAAGATTATAATTGCCTTTTTGGTCTGTTTTGATCTACTCTACTAAATTGCTAGCTCATTTTAACACATCCTTACGCCAGCCTGTTCCAACAAATCTGAAGTCAGACAGCTTCCTAAACCTCAACTGTATTCAAATGGCTTTCCTTGGCAAAGAACTAGTAAGTTGGCCTTCCAGCCACCAGCCCCCTTCCCTTTGATCTTTCACTCCCTAGACTCTTACCCTAGACACAATGGGACAGGGAGCAGGGGATGGGGGAATTCAGCTCAGACTTTAATGCAAAGTCCCCCTTCAGCAAAGAACAAAGCTTCTGGTACCTGCCCTTTGGAGAGCTGCGGGCAAGCTCAGCCTTGGTGAGTCTTGATGGTCTTGACAGCCCCCACTTACCAAACTGTGCTAATTAAGAAAGACAGGAGGGCATGTTTTTCCCTTTTAAAATAAATCTTCCTATTTCTAATGAGACATGGACTACCTGCCTGAAGCATGATATACCTAGTTCCACTTACCTGCTCCCCGATGACCCTGTTCTGACTGTTCTCCAGAATGGAGGTCTGAGAAGAAAAAAGATTACGCCACATTTCATCTCCTTGCTTCTCACCCAGCAATACTTTTACTCTCAACAGTCGGAGTCTTTGCATGACAAAAGTCAGCTTGTGTGGGAGCAAAGCCAACTGCTCCGGGTACAGACCTTAGGGGCAGAGTGCAGAGGAGAATGAGTCAGAGTTGTGTCTTCAAAAATTACATAATTGAGACTTGCTAACAGTTTACATTTCTGGGTGGGAGATTGGAAAAGAGAAAGAAATCTTAGGTTTCTTTTTCTTTTCTCGCTCTCTTTTTTTTTTTTTTTTTTTTTTTTGAGACAGGGTCTCACTCTGTCACCCGGACTGGAGTGCAGTGGCACGATCTTGGCTGACTGCAACCTCCGCCTCCTGGGTTCAAGCAATTCTCCTGCCTCAGCCTCCTGAGTAGCTGGGATTACAGGCACCCACCACTACAGTCCAGTTAATTTTTTTGTGTGTTTTATTAGAAATGAGGTTGCACCATGTTGGCCAGGCTGATCTTGAACTCCTGACCTCAGGTGATTCACCTACCTCGGCCTCCCAAAGTGCTGGTATTACAGGCGTGAACCTCCGTACCTGGCCAGGTTTCTTGAATGTTGGGTTTGGGAATAGAAAGGACAATGGAAAACTTTAGACTTTTTTTTTGAGACAGAGTCTCACTCTGTCACCCAGGCTGGAGTGCAGTGTCACGATCTCAGCTCACTACAACCTTCACTTCCCGGCTTCAAGTGATTCTCCTGCCTCAGCCCCCTGAGTAGCTGGGACTACAGATGCATGCCACCATGCTCAACTAATTTTTTGTATTTTTAGTACAGACGGGGTTTCACCATGTTAGCCAGAATGGTCTCGATCTCCTGACCTAATGATCTGCTCACCTCAGCCTTCCAAAGTGCTGGGATTACAGGCCTGAGCCACTGCACCCGGCCACTTTAGACTATTTATGACCGTAAATGTTAGTGCTGGAATCCAACTCTAAAAACTTTATTCCTTTGGAAAACACACCTCCCTCCCACCTCAAAAAAAACCCCCAAACACACAAGATGGGCATGAGGTAATATTGAAAGACATGACAATATCATCATTCCTGATTTAAAAGTTGGAAACGTGGTGAACCTAGAAGTATTTATTGCTGGATTTGTCTTCAGGTTCTGTTGTCCAGTTTTCTAGTGCCCGACCTCGTCTGGGTTACTCCACAGCTACTTTTGCATTACAATGGCCTTGGTGAGACTGGCAGACGGGATTAACTGAGAATTCACAAGGGTGGGGGTGTGCTTGCCAGGAGGGGTGGGTCGAAGGGTGATAGAGCTTTCTTTATAAATCTAGAGACTCCAGGCTTTTAACATTTTGCTGGACTGAGCTGGTTGCCTCCTGTTGCTGTGAAGGCGACTCACTTCATCCCAAATTCTTGATACTTTCGCTCCTGGAGGTCATATTTCTCTAAGATCTTCCAGAAAAAAGTCTTAAAGCCATCTTAGCCTTTTTTCCAGTCCACTTCTTAAATTTTTCCTACTCTTCTCCAATAATGACATGAGTGTGAATCCAGCTTGTCCATAAAACCTGCCTTGCTCCGAAGCATCCGACTGTAAAGACTGGTCACCTCCACCTGCGGTTTGTGGGTCTGAAGAAAACCATCCATCCTTGCAAATGTCTTCTGCTGAGATGCCTCACACAGAGACTGGTAAGAAAGACATTTATCCTTGAAAGGCCAAGTTCCTTAAGAGAAAAGGGAAGTAGAGAGGGTTAAGGGATCATTTCCCTCTTGAGCATTAATACCCTATTACTATAAGCAAGTGGTTAATATCAACTAATCCTCTGGAGAAAAAACCCATTTCAATTGTAACTTGGTGGCACCTGCCCTTTTAACTGTGTCCCAGGTCTCAGGATTATGCACTGAGTTGAAGGACACAGAATTTGGCAGTTGAACAGTGCAGTAAATTTGAGAACCTACGGGCTTAGGCATGGTGGAAACAAAGTTAAATGAAGGTGATGCGTACACCTTCACATAGCACTGGACACACAGCTATAGAAGATGTTACTGCTAATTAACCAGAAGACCTAACATCATAGCTCAGGGACGAGCATGATGTTTTTGTTTTGCCAAAAATGGCATGGCAGATCATGATGAGATTTCTGTGATTAATATATAATTTGTGTAATTCTTTCTACGTCACTAACGGCTGGCTCTTCTCCATTCTCTGGGTTTGTGGATGTTACTGGGCAGCTCTGAGTTTGGGAGCACCTCCCATGTGTACTTCTCCTAAGTCCTGGGAAGTGTTGACCCAACTTTACCGTAAAGATAATTCCAGAAAGTTTAGTCTACTGACAGTCAAATAGAACGTAGCTAGAAGTCCAGTTTGCCTTCAAAACCTGTGCTAGTACTCGGGCTTCTGACTGGTAGCTGCAAAGGGTGGGGGATACTCGGGATACTCATTAAGCCACTACCACTTTTTTGAAAATCAATTTTTCAGTAGTTTTCAAAAACTTAAGAATGAACCAACTTTACCAAGAATGCCATTGGTAACACTGACACTGTAAAATAGCTTAAAAAGTGCATTTACATTATGACTAATGTTGCAAAGAGTAGGTTGTGGAAAAGGAGTAAGTAAACACGATTGCTATATTTGAGCCTTAGATTTGAATGTCACCCTGCTTTTCTCTTTTTGAGAATCAGGGACTCGCTCTGCCACCCAGGCTGGAGTGCAATGGTGTGATCATGGATCACTGCAGCCTCAACCCTGGGGTCAGTGATCCTCTTGCCTCAGCCTACCAAGTACTAGGAAGAGAGGCGTGCTTCACTGTGCCCAGCTAATTTAAAAATTCTTTTTGTAGAGATGGGGTCTCACTTGGTAGCCCAAGCTGGCCTCGAACTCCTGACCTCAAGTGCTTCTCCAGCTGGGATTACAGATATTGAGCCACTGCACCAGGCTATTCACTCAGTTTTTCTAAACTTCGTGTTAATGTTCTTGCCTTTATAATTTCAAATGTTAAAAATACAGTGCTGGGTTTGGGAATGAGCATGTTTTCTTTAGCACACTTCAAGTGTCAGTTTGGATAGCTAGCTAATATTTAAGATTTCCCCCAATTCTAATCAATAGTTGACAACTTCCTTTGCTTTTCAGGTCTACTTGCAAGAAGCAGGAGACTGAATTTTTGCTGCTTTAGAGCTTTTTCATTTGTTCTGTGACTGCAGGGTAGAATTGAGAGTTGAACACTGGGGTCACCACAGACCAAATACATATTTAAGTGACAACTGAAACTATGTAGTATAGAAAATTAATTTCTAGTTACAAAATCAGTATATGCCAGGCCCTATGCTAGACCATTTTAATTGGTTACCTCATTTTAATAAACGAAGGAATAATTTTGGAGATGAGGTCAGAGGGCTGGTAAAGGAAAATCCTGGATTGAAACAGAAGCCTATCAAAATTCACATATCCTGCTGGTTCTAGCATTGAGAGCTGGGCAGTGAGTTGCTGGCTTTATTTTTTATTTTTTGAGACAACAGTCTCATTCTATTGCCCAGGCTGGAGTGCAGTGATGCAACATTGGCTCACTGCAACCCCCGTCTCTACGGTTCAAGTGATTCTCCTGCCTCAGCCTTCCTAGTAGCTGGGATTACAGGCTAGTGCCACCACTCCTGGCTAATTTTTGTAATTTATAGTAGAGCTGGGATTTCACCATGTTGGCCATGCTGGTCTTGAACTCCTGACCTCAAGTGATCTGCCCGCCTCCACCTTCCAAAGTGCTGGGATTACAGGTGTGAGCCACCACGCCCAGCCAAGATACTGGTAATATAGGATCCCCAGATCCATGTCATTTAAAAAATCACTTAGGTGGCAATGAAGATCATAAACAGAAAGTGATTTAAGGTGAGATGCAATAGGCGGGAATTGGTGGATCTCCATTCTGACCGATTAACAGCCAGTGTGTGGGCTTTTGAGCATCAATTTAAAGCAAAAAGTGGTATCCCTGCTTAGCAATGATATTGGCCATGCCGTTACAGATCTCTCCCAACTCGGTCCACTACGTGCAAAATACCGATAACACTTCTTGGCTCAATACGGTAGAAAGCTTGCCGAAGTGTCCAGGGTTGGTTAAGAAGGTGCTTATCGGCCGGGCATGGTGGCTCACACTTGCAATCCTAGCACTTTGGGAGGCTGAGGTGAGCAGATTACCTGAGTTCAGGAGTTCAAGACCAGCCTGGGCAACACGGCAAAACCCCCATCTCAACTAAAATACAAAAAATTAGCCAGGCGTGGTGGCGTGCACCTATAGTCCCAGCTACTCGGGGGGCTGAGGCAAGAAAATTGCTTGAATCCTGGAGGCAGAGGTTCAGCGAGCTGAGATTGCACCAATGTACTCCAGTCTGAGCGACAGAGTGAGATTCTGTCTCAAAAAAAGAAAAAAAAAATGCTTATCATGGGCCGGGTGCGGTGGCTCACGCCTCTAATCCCAGCACTTTGGGAGGCCTAGGTGGGCAGATCACGAGGTCAGGAGTTCAAGACCAGCCAGGCCAACATAGTGAAACCGTGTCTCTACTAAAAATACAAGCAAATTAGCCAGATACGGTGATGCGAGCTTGTAGTCCCAGCTACTCGGGAGGCTGAGGCAGGAGAATCGCTTGAACCTGGGAAGTGGAGGTTACAGCCAGCTGAGATTGCGCCACTACACTCCAGCTTGGGCAACAGAGTGAGACTTTGTCTCAAAAAAAAAAAAAAAAGGTGCTATGGCCGGGTGCAGTGTCTTACGCCTGTAATCCCTGCACTTTGGGATGCCAAGGCGACTAGATCACTTGAGGTCAGGAGTTCAGGACTAGCCTGCCCAACATGGTGAAACCCTGTCTCTACTATGAGAATCTCTCTCTCTTTTTTTTTTTTGTTTTTTTTGAGACAGTTTTGCTGTTGTTGCCCAGGCTGGAGTGCAATGGCACGATCTCGGCTCACCGCAGCCTCCACCTCCCAGGTTCAAGCGATTCTCCTGCCTCAGCCTCCAGAGTAGCTGGGATTACAGGCATGTGTCACCACACCCGGCTAATTTTGTATTTTTAGTAGAGACGGGGTTTCTCCATGTTGCTTAGGCTGCTCTTGAACTCCTGACCTCAGGTGATCCACCTGCCTTGGCCTCCCAAAGTGCTGGAATTACAGGTGTGAGCCACCGCACCTGGCGAGAATCTCTTGAACCTGGGAAGGGGAGGTTGCAGTGAGCCGAGATCACCGCACTGCACTCCAGCCTGGGTGTCAGAGCCAGACTTTGTCTCTAAATAAATAAATAAATAAGAAGGTGCTTATTACCTAGATCTCGGGTTGTGGGAATTATCAAAGTACTTTGAAAACAATTTTTTTACCAGGATATTTTAATATTTGAAGAAAGTTTTAGAGAAGAGCATCCTTTTATTTGTTCCCAACAGTCTCTCCTCTTCCTTCCTCCACGGATCTGCTTATTCAGGACAGCCCCGATTCTTCCACCAGTCCCGAAGGCAAACAATCCGCTTCTGCAGAGAATAGTGCCACAAAAAAGGAAGACAAGGTCCTGGTCAAGAAACAGAAGGCCAGAACTGTGTTCTCTTCCCCCCAGCTGTGTGTATTCAATGATAGATTTCAGAGACAGAAATACCTCAGCCTCCAGCAGATGCAAGAACTTTCCAACATCCTGAACCTCAGCTACAAACAGGTAGGCTTGTTTTGTCATTGCAATAAGGTGAACAAAAATCAGACTAATTTGCATGGCTAAGATCTCTGTGGATGCACATAGATATGTGTGGTATGTGTTAGCACACCCTCTCTTGCAATAATTTAAGTATGAAGATGATGTATGTTACAGCTTAACCCTTCGCCTTTCACCTTAATAGAGTTTTTATTTTATTTTATTTTATTTTATTTTATTTTATTTTATTTTATTTTATTTTATTTTGAGATGGAGTCTGGCTCTGTCATCCGGGCTGGATTGCTGTGGCACTATCTGGGCTCACTGCCTCAGCCTCCCAAGTAGCTGGGATTACATGGTCCTGCCACCACGCCCAGTTGATTTTTGTATTTTAGTAGAGACAGGGTTTCACCATGTTGGCCAGATTGGTCTCAAACTCCTAACCTGAGGTGATCTGCCTCCCTTGCCCTCCCAAAGTGCTGGGATTACAGATTACAGGCATGAGCCACCATGCCTGACTTCAACAGTTTTTTTAAAAAATGAGCAACGCCTCCCAATCCCAAACAATAGGAATATATCTTCATCACACCAATTTGTACTTTTATTTCTTATCCTTGAGGTTAGATTCTAAGCCCTAAAGATATCCAAACTAGTATTAGATCCAGTTATCTATAGCCAGAGACAGCTTCTATCAAGTTGTCCTTAGCAGCCAAGGTTTTCAAAATGTCTTTTCTCAGGGAAGATCCAATAGGAAAAAAGAAAGAAACCTCTCTGATTAGGCTCCAACCATTACCCCACCCTTCATCAAACTCACTGGATAGGCATAATGGAAGCCAGAACATGTGGTTTCCAAACGAGAAACATCCTATCAGGGAGGGGAGGAGGGGAGAGGAAGGATTCAGCCAGTGCCCAGACTGAAATTGAGTAATATCATTTTCACTCATCTTCACACATCTTCAGGTTGCATGTTCGTGGAGTAGTTTAGGAATAAATCCACGGTTTGTGGAGTACTACAATACCTAGTCGTCAGCTGTATTACATTAAGGCCTTCCCCAGCAGCTTCCAGGGCAGCCTCCAAGTCACTGGCAGGAGAATTTGGCTGGAACTGCAAGCAGGACTGCAGAGATTCCTCTCCACAGTTAGAGAAGGGACTGTTCCAGGCCTGATTGTTCCAGGACTGGGTGCACCAGGTCTGAGCGTTCCAGGAGTGGTTGCTCCAGGACTGGATGTTCTGGGTCTGGTTGCTCCAGGATGAATTGTTCCAGGTCTGGTTGCTCTACATCGGAAGGTTCTTCACCTCTTTCTTTCATTATATATCTATTATGTGAATGTGATATAACTTAACCAGTTTCTTTTCTTGCACAGACCAATATTGTGAAAATCTTTCCAACATTCCCTTTATCAAAAAGAATTATGGACTGGGCACGGTGGTTCACACCTGTAATCCCAGCACTTTGGGAGGCCAAGGCAGGCAGATCACCTGAGGTCAGGAGTTCAAAACCAGCCTGGCCAACATGATGAAACCCCCGTCTCTACTAAAAATACAAAAAATTGCTCGGCGTGGTGGTGGCTGCCTGTAATCCCAACTACTCAGGAGGCTGAGGCAGGAGAATTGTTTGAACCCAGGAGGCGGAGGTTGCAGTGAGCCGAGATCTTGCCACTGCACTCTAGCCTGGGCAAAAGGGCAAGACTCCGTCTCAAAAAAAAAAAAAAGACGTAACTCCACTTTTCAGGTTAGGACAATTCCTAACTTACACTGGTTCTCATTAAAATAAAAACTGTCTCTTCTTTTTCCTTTTTTTCTTTCTGCCAGCAGCCTCCAGTTTCTTTTGTTTTTAACCTTTATTTTTTATCGAAAATGGTCATTTCTCTTTTTTCTTCTTTTTTTTAAGACACTCTTTCTCTGTTGCCCAGGCTGGAATGCAGCTGTGCAATCTCGGCTCACTGCACCCTCCACCTCCAAGGTGCAAGTGATCCTTCCATCTCTGTGCCTGAGTAACTGGGACCACAGGCACACACCATTATGCCTGGCTAATTTTTTTTTTTTGAGAGGGAGTCTGGCTTTGTCGCCCAGACTGGAGTGCAGTGGCGTGATCTCGGCTCACTGCAAGCTCCGCCTCCCGGGTTCAGGCCATTATCTTGCCTCAGCCTCCTGAGTAGCTGGGACTACAGGCGCCCGCCACCACGCCTGGCTAATTTTTTTTTTTTTGTATAATTAGTAGAGACAGAGTTTCACCGAGTTAGCCAGGATGGTCTCGATCTCCTGACCTCGTGATCCGCCCGCGTCGGCCTCCCAAAGTGCTGGGATTACAGGCGTGAGCCACCAAGTATGCCGGACTAATTTTTTAAATTTTTGTAGAGACCGGGTTTCACCATTTTGGTGAGGCTGGCCCGAACTCCTAGGCTTAAGCAATTCGCCCAGCTTGGCTTCTCGAAGTGTTGGGATTACAGGTGTGAGACATGGCGCCTCGCCAGGAATAAAAGTTAGTGATATTCTTTGATTCAAGGAACATCTGTATTACTAATATTTTGTAATTTCTGTCACTTTTTCCTGCAGGTGAAGACCTGGTTCCAGAACCAGAGAATGAAATCTAAGAGGTGGCAGAGAAACAACTGGCCAAAGAATAGCAATGGTGTGACTCAGGTAACAGGAAACTTTATTCTGTTCTTTCCCTTCAGTGATCTTTCAATCTTGTCCATCCCTGAAACACACAACTCCAGTCACAGACAGTTGTGGTTGTCTTTGTACCCTTTCCATTAATCCCTCCCTCTCTTTCAGAAGGCCTCAGCACCTACCTACCCCAGCCTCTACTCTTCCTGCCACCAGGGATGCCTGGTAAACCCGACTGGGAACCTTCCAATGTGGAGCAACCAGACCTGGAACAATTCATCCTGGAGCAACCAGACCCAGAACATCCAGTCCTGGAGCAACCACTCCTGGAACGCTCAGACCTGGTGCACCCAGTCCTGGAACAATCAGGCCTGGAACAGTCCCTTCTCTAACTGTGGAGAGGAATCTCTGCAGTCCTGCTTGCAGTTCCAGCCAAATTCTCCTGCCAGTGACTTGGAGGCTGCCCTGGAAGCTGCTGGGGAAGGCCTTAATGTAATACAGCAGACGACTAGGTATTGTAGTACTCCACAAACCGTGGATTTATTCCTAAACTACTCCACGAACATGCAACCTGAAGATGTGTGAAGATGAGTGAAAATGATATTACTCAGTTTCAGTCTGGGCACTGGCTGAACCTTCCTTTTCCCTCCTCCCCTCCCTGATAGGATTTTTCTTGTTTGGAAACCACGTGTTCTGGCTTCCATTATGCCTATCCAGTCAGTTTGATTGAGGGTGGAGTATGGTTGGAGCCTAATCAGAGAGGTTTCTTTCTTTTTTTTTTTCCTATTGGATCTTCCTGGAGAAAAGGCATTTTAATAACCTTGGCTGCTAAAGACTACTTGATACTAGCTGTCTCTGGCTATAGATAACTAGATCTAATACTAGTTTGGGTACCTTTAGGGTTTAGAATCTAACCTCAAGAATAAGGAAAAAAATAAGAATAAGAAATAGAAGTACAAATTGGTGTGATGAAAATATATTCCTATTGTTTGGAATTGGGAGGCTTTGCTTATTTTTTAAAAAACTCTACTGAGGCCGGGCGCGGTGGCTCATTCCTGTAATCCCAGCTATTTGGGAGGCCAAGGGAGGCAGATCACCTCCGGTTAGGAGTTCGAGACCAGTCTGGCCAACATGGTGAAACCTTGTCTCTACTAAAATACGAAGACTAGCTGGGCGTGGTGGCAGGCACCTGTAATCCCAGCTACTCAGGAGGCTGAGCCCAGATGGTGCCACAGCAATCCAGCCTGGATAACAGAGCCAGACTCCATGTCAAAATAAAATAAAATAAAATAAAATAAAATAAAATAAAATAAAATAAAATAAAAACCTTATTGAGGCGAAGGGTGAAGGGTTAAGCTGTAACATACTTCATTGATTTCCTCAGCCCTTTTTGGCTCTGTTTTACTATAGCCCCTATTTTGTTGATTATGCTAATATTTGTGGAAGAGGTCTTGTGTTTGCTGCATTATGACATCAGTACTACTTTGGCTGGTTTAAGCACTAATGAATAAAACAACCATTTTTCCTTTAGTTGACTTTGGCCTGAATTCTCCTAGTGTTTCAATCAGTAAAAATACAGCTTAAACAAAAATCTTTGTTAAGTTTTTGGTTGGGGTGAGGGAGTAAATTAGCTGAGAAGACGGCTATCTTAGAAGTAAATAGAAAAAGCTGAACGTGGAGGCCCATGGTAGTCCCAGCTACTTGGGAGGCAGGAATATCGCTTGAGTCCTGGAGGGCTCACTCCAGCCTGGGCAGCAGTGAGTCCCCTGCCTCAAAAAATGGATAGAATTGAGTAAGTGGCTGGGCAAGGTGGCTCATGCCTATAATCCCAGCACTTTGGGAGGCTGAGCTGGGTGGATCACACGAGGTCAGGAGTTCGAGACCAGCCTGGCCAACATGGCAAAACACCGTCTCTACTAAAAATACAACAATTTGTTGCAGGAGGTTGCAGTGAGCTGAGATCACAACAGATTGAGATTCCTGACTTTGAGTGATCTGCCTGCCATGGCCTCCCAAAGTGCTGGGATTACAGGTGTGAGCCACTGCACTCCACCTTTTTTGTTTTTGAAGATGGTGTGTCACTAACATTTTAATAAAATTATTGATTCTTACAAAGGACAGATAATGAAGCTCTAATAAATTTGAGGAAATATTAAATGGTAATTCAGAGCCTAGAAATTTTGGAAAAAAATTTGAAAAAAAAATAGAAATATCTTCTCTTTGCTTCAGATTGTTCAGCTACAAAACATGGGAGTAGTTTATATTTCTATTATCCTGATGAGAAATCTGATGTGGCAGATACCACCCTCCATCTGCTGAAAGGATAATCTTTTTTTTTTTTTTTTGAGACGGAGTTTCACTCTGTTGCCAGGCTGGAGTGCAGTGGTGCAATCTCGGCTCACTGCAAGCTCCGCCTCCCGGGTTCACGCCATTTTCCTGCCTCAGCCTCCTGAGTAGCTAGGACTACAGGCGCCGGCCACCTCGCCCGGCTAATTTTTTGTATTTTTGGTACAGACGAGGTTTCACCATGGTCTCGATCTCCTGACCTTGTAATCCACCTGCCTCTGCCTCCCAAAGTGCTGGGATTACAGGCATGAGCCACTGCCCCCGGCCGAAAGGATAACCTTGAGTAGATAATGGAGCCAGTTTTACTGACCTAATGAGCACAGGAATTGTTCAGGGACCCGGTGGGAATTAACACGTGTGTGATGGCTGTGTGGGCAGCACTGATGGAATCTACAAGGCCTTCCCTGGTTTGGGGGATATTAAGTATGACTGTAGGGTTACTGAGAGGCTGAGGAAAGATACCTGGCTTGAGGTCTGAGATCTGAGAGAGGGAAGATTTTGAGTTGCACATAGGCTTGAAGCATCTCTTATGATGAAAGCATCAAGCTGGGGGCTGAAGAAAGGAAGTGAGAGATGAGCGAAAAAAAAGAGATTGGTGTCTGGTTTTCACTGTTTAATTTGCTTTTGGAAATTAACTATTAGTGGAAATAACGACTTGTTTTCTATATCCAATAGGTCAATATTCAAGTTGAGGTGAAGACCTAGGGAAGAAGGTAGTAAAACCCACAGTCACCAAGAAACCAAAGAAAGGCTGTGTGCAGCAGTTGACACCTGCAATCCCAGCACTTCGGGAGACTGAGGTAGGCGGATCACTTGAGGTCAGGAGTTCAAGACCAGCCTGGCCAAACATGGCAAAACTCCATTTCTGCTAAAAATACAAAAATTAGCCGGATGTGGTAGCTCACACCTGTAATCTCAGCTACTTAGGAGGCAAAGGCAGGAGAATCACTTAAACTCTGGAGGTGGAAATGGCAGTTAGCCGAAATGGCACCACTGCACTCCAGCCTGGTGGAGAGTGAGACTCCTTAGAAAAAGAAAAAAGAAACCAAAGAAAATCTTGATTTTCTTTCTTTATTATTATTATTATTTTTCTGAGATGGACTATTGTTCTGTCACCCAGGCTGGAGTGCAGTGGCACGATCTTGGCTCACTGCAACCTCCACCTCCCGGGTTCCAGGGATTCTCCTGCCTCAGCCTCCTGAGTAGCTGAGATTACAGGCGCGTGCCACCAGGCCCGGCTAATTTTTGTATTTTTGGTGGAGACAGGGTTTCACCATGTTGGCCAGGATGGACTCCATCTCTTGACCTAGTGATCTGCCCACCTCAGCCTCCCAAGGTGCTGCGATTACAGGCGTGAGCCACCACGCTCTGCCCCGATTTTCTTTTTTTTGAAGAATCTTGGCTTTTGGTTGCAAGTCCAAAATAAATTTGCTCTTAAAAACGAATTTAAGCAATAGAAAAATATATGATGAAGTTGATCTAGTAATTACACCTACTCAGATATAAACGCTAAATAATTCAGCATATGTTCTTACAGATTTTCTTTTTTTTTTTTTTTTTTGAGACGGAGTCTCGCTCTGTCACCCAGGCTGCAGTGCAGTGGCGGGATCTCGGCTCACTGCAAGCTCCACCTCCCGGGTTTACGCCATTCTCCTGCCTTAGCCTCCCGAGTAGCTGGGACTACAGGCGCCGGCCACCTCGCCTGGCTAGGTTTTTTTTGTATTTTTTTAGTAGAGACGGTGTTTCACCGCTTTAGCCAGGATGGTCTCGATCTCCTGACCTCGTGATCCGCCCGTCTCGGCCTCCCAAAGTGCTGGGATTACAGGCTTGAGCCACCGCGCCCGGCCTTCTTACAGATTTTCAAAGATATTTTAGTACATATAGTGTAGATGTTAATGGGTGGTTTTGTAAATTATAACACTATTATATTTTCTGGGGGTTTTTTTGAGATGGAGTTTCACACTTGTTGCCCAGTGTAATGGCGCAGTCTTGGCTCACTCCAACCTCCGTCTCCCAGGTTCAAGCGATTTTCCTGACTCAGCCTCTGGAAAGCTGGGATTATAGACATGCGCCACCATGCCCAGATAATACTGTATTTTTAGTAGACACGGAGTTTCTCTGGATAATACTGTGTTTTTAGTAGACATGGAGCTTCTCCATGTTGGTCAGGCTGGTCTCAAACTCCCGACCTCAGGTGATCTGCCTGCCTTGGCCTCCCAAAGTGCTAGGATTATAGGCGTGAGCCACTGCGCCCGGCCTTCTTTTTTTTTCTTTTTTTTTTTTGAGACGACGTTTTCCTCTGTCGCCCAGATGGCTGGAGTGTACTGTGCGATCTCATCTCACTGTAACCTTCGCATCCCCGGTTGAAGCCAATTCTCCTGCCTGAGCCTCCCAAGTAGCTGGGATTATAGGTGCCCACCACCACGCCCGGCTAATTTTTGTAATTTTAGTAGACACAAGGTTTCACCATGTTGGTCTTGAACTCCTGACCTCAGGTGATCCACCCACTTCAGCCTCCCAAAGCACTGGGATTACAGGTGTGAACCACCATACCCAGCCTGACTAGTCTATAAAAAAAAAAAAAAAACTTACAGAGCTTTAGAGTCTTAACACACAAATGGTAACCTCAGAGTATAGCTTACAGTTCAAGTGAAGGACAGTTTATTTTCTATTTATTTATTTATTTATTTTGTGAAGTGCAGTTTATAAATATTTTCTATGTAATTGTGTGCTGTGTAAATCTAAAGTACTCTTAAAGGTATTTACCTCCAAATTGGAACTCACTTTATTTTTCACTGTTCTTTTTGTCTTTTTTTTAGAGACAGAGTCTTGCTCTGTCACCCAGGCTGGAGTGCAGTGGTAGGATCTTGGCTCACTGCAAACTCTGCCTCCCAGGTTCAAGTGATTCTCCTGTCTCAGCCTCCAGAGTAGTTGGGATTACAGGCACATGCCACCACACCCAGCTAGTGTTTGTATTTATTTATTTATTTATTTATTATTTTTTGGAACAGAGTCTCACTCTGTTGCCCAGGCTGGAGTGCAGTGGCACCATCTTGGCTTACTGCAACCTCTGCTTCTCAGGTTCAAGCGATTCTCCTCCTGCCTCAGCCTCTCAAATATCTGGGATTACAGTCATGTGCCACCACGCCCAGCTAATGTTTGTATTTTTAGTAGACACGGGGTTTCTTCATGTTGGCCAGGCTGGTCGCAAACACTTGACCTCAGGTGATCCGCCCACCTTGGCCTCCCAAAGGACTGGGATTACAGGTGTGAGCCAATGCACCCGGCCTGTTTTTCATCATTCTTTTGGAAGATGTGAGTGACATAAGAGACAGAGTAGGCCTGCTGTGGTGGCTCACGCCTGTAATCCCAGCACTTTAGGAGGCTGAGGCAGGTGGATCACCTGAGGTCAGGAGTTGGGGAGCAGCCTGGCCAACATGGCGAAACCCCATCTCTACTAAAAATACAAAAATTAGCTGGGAGTGGTGGCAGGTGCGTATAATTCCAGCTGCTCAGAAAGCTGAGGAAGAAGAATCTCTTGAACCCAGGAGGCAGAGGTTTCAGTGAGCCGAGATTGTGCCACTGCACTCCATCCTGGGCGACAAAGCAAGACTCTGTCTCAAAAAAAAAATAAAAAGAGGCAGATTATTCTGACCTATAGAACTGTAAGAAAAAAAAGGAAAAAACATGTTTTTTTTAAAAAGACATAATAAAAAGACGTTGCTAAGTTAAGAATAATGATCATCTCTCTTATCCTGGCAAAGACTGATGTGGCCAGGAGTGGTGGGTCATGCTTGTAACCCCAGAACTTTGGGAGGCCGAGACAGGTGGATCACAAGGTCAGGAGTCTGAGACCAGCCTGATCAACATGGTGAAACCCCATCTCTACTAAAAATACAAAAATTAGCTGGGTATGGTGGGCAGGTGCCTGTAATCCCAGCCACTCAGGAGGCTGAAGCAAGAGAACTGCTTGAACCCGGGAGGCAGAGGTTGCAGTGAGCTGGGTGACAGAGGGAGACTCCAACTCAAAAACAAACAAACAAAACTGATATGGCAGATACTTAAAACATAGTCTTTTTCCCCCGATAGAGGGACAGCAACTCTGAATAAAAAGGAGTCATTTTTATTGTCCTAGTGAGATAGGAATTGACCAGGAAGCAACTGAGCAGGATCCGTGTGTGACAGTTGTGTGGATGGCACTGAAGGAACCTACAGAGGCTTACATAGCTTGAGGGCTAAGTATGGTTGCTGGCCTGGCGCAGGGGCTCACACCTGCAATCCCAGCACTTTTGCAGGCCAAGGTGGGAGGATCCCTTGAGCCCAGGAGTTCGAGACCAACCTAGGCAACATAGTGAGAGCCTGTTTCTACAAAAAATAGAAAAAAAAAAATTAGCGTGTGATCCCAGCAACTAGGGAGGCTGAAGTGGGAGGATCTGTTGGACCCAGAAGGTCAAAGTAGCAGTGAGCAATGATCGTGCCACTACACTCCAGCCTGAGCAACACAGCAAAATGTTGTCTCAAAACAAAAGAAAAGTATGACTGTAGGATTAGTGAAAGGCTGAGAAAGGACGAGACTGAAGAAATGAGATTTGGGGATGGGCTCAGTGGCTCACACCTGTAATCGCAGCACTTTGGGAGGCCAAGGCGGGCAGATCACGAGGTTGGGAGTTCAAGACCAGCATGGCCAGTATGGTGAAACCCCGTCTCTACTAAAAAAACAAAAATTAGCCTGGTGTGGTGCGTGCCTGTAGTCGTAGCCTCTCAGGAGGCTGAGCAGGTGAATCGCTTGAACCCGGGAGGCAGAGGTTGCAGTGAGCTGAGATTGCGCCACTGCACTCCAGCCTGAGTGACAGAGTGAGACTCTGTCTTAAAAAAACAAACAAAACAAAACAAAAAACCAAAATGAGATTTGGGATGTAGGAGAGGCTAAGAATTAGGAGATTCGATTTACAGAAAGGACATAGATTGTATGGCTAATGTGGTGTGATGCACGTTGGCTGTATTGCCTGAAAATGTTCACCTTGACTATGGAAGAAAAAACAAATGAAATTTGTATAACTCATAAGACATACTAATTATACATAATTGATAAATGGTAAGACAGACTAGATTTAGCTAAGCAGAGCACATGTACACAGAACACAAAAAGGGTGAAGAAGCAAGAGGAACCTAATACTGTTATTTAGCCTAATGCAAAATATCCTATGGTTACCAGAGGGCATACAACAGGGTAACTCTTGAACTGGCCACCATTGAAGACACCCACTCCAGCCTTACATGTATGCTGCCCAAAAAATGCAAATAAATTTCAAAGCTGCTCAGTGAGGCCGGGCCTGGTGGCTCAAGCCTGTAATGCTAGCAGTTTGGGAGGCTGAGGCAGACAGATCACAAGGTCAGGAGTTCAAGACCAGCCTGGCCAATATGGTGAAACCCCGTCTCTACTAAAAACACAAAAATTAGCCAGATGTGGTGGCGTGCGCCTGTAGTCCCAGCTACTCGGGATGCTGAAGCAGAAGAATGGCTTGAACCCAGAAGGAGGAGGTTGCAGTGGACCAAGATCATGCCACTGCATTCCAGCCTGGGCGACAGAGTGTGACTCCACCTCAAAAATAACAACAACAAAACCAAAAAACTGCTTAATTAGCCAAGGAGAACTATTTCGGGGCCAGGAATACCTACCCCTTTGTCCCTCTGATAAGAGCACATTCATACCCATGTTCCAGGTACATCTGTTCTGCAGATCCCTGGCCCTAAATGAATCTCAACTTCTCACCCTTGGTTCTTGTCCTTAGCTCTCGTGACTACACCAGTGTATCAGAGGACATATAAACACTGCTACCCTTTCTACTCTGCATGCACCTTATCCTAAATAGATTAACATATCCCATCTTTTTTGACTGTGTTTTGTGCCATGTATTTAATTGATTTAATATGCTTCTAGCATCTCAATTTGATCGGTGAGCTTTTCTGTTTCTTAATAGCTTGCTTGTTAGAGTCATCGGAGGTAGTGCTACTATTCATTACATTGAAGTGATTTTCCAGGTGCTTAACCTTACAAAATTCTCAAGGACGTTTTATTTGAGGACCACAGAGTTTATACCAACTATCCAGAAGCCAGGAACACTTAAGGAGAGACTCACCACCAGCAGCTTCTTTTCAGTCAAGTTTCACTTCAACCTCACACCCAGGAATTCCTACATTCAAATTCCCTACATTTCAGTATCCTTAGTCAAACTAACTTCCTGTGCCAGAAGCTTTTGTCTGTCCCAGTGACTTCTTTAACAAATACCCTTCATCTCCCCCTTGAGTCAAAGCCCATGGGGGCCCCAGAAGGCGTGCGATATTTACCAAGGGTCCTCCCCCATTTTCCTGCCTCTATCTGGCAGTTGTTTGCCTTTACTTTCAGGTTTGTAGTCACAGCCTGTTTTTTTTTCCTGTAGACACACCAGGTTTTCTGAATGGTAGGATTATTTAGAGTAGAATTAACCTTGTGCTTCACCCTGAGAAATGGGTGCTTGAAATTCACTAATCAAAGCCTGCATTCCTACCACTTCTGAGCTTTGAATTTATATTATGAAATTCACAAAACCCAGGCAAATTCAATCCATGCTTCTCTCCTTCAGGTACAAACTGAAATGGAAATGGAATCTGAAAAATCAAGAAAATGAATTTTAAAAACTAAAATATGGTAAAGTTACTACAATATAATGTTGGAAGTAACACACACCTCCTTTTGGGAAAAGAACAAAGAAAGCAAAATTTTCTAGGGGAAAGGAAGAGATGTAAAAAGGAGAGCCTGACACGTGAACTTACAATTTCCTTTTTACTTAATCTCCTATTATTACATTTGTTTATATATTTGGTGATCCTGTGACCCATAAAGGATAAGTTGAAAAGCCTTAAATTAGGTTGGCACATCTCCAAGTTCTTTTTTTTTTTTTTTTTGAGACGGAGTCTCGCTCTGTAGCCCAGGCTGGAGTGCAGTGGCCGGATCTCAGCTCACTGCAAGCTCCGCCTCCCGGGTTCACGCCATTCTCCGGCCTCAGCCTCCAGAGTAGCTGGGACTACAGGTGCCCGCCACCTCGCCCGGCTAGTTTTTTGTATTTCTTAGTAGAGACGGGGTTTCACCGTGTTAGCCAGGATGGTCTCGATCTCCTGACCTCGTGATCTGCCCGTCTCGGCCTCCCAAAGTGCTGGGATTACAGGTTTGAGCCACCGCGCCCGGCCTCCAAGTTCTTATTGGCAACTTTTCAAGCCTCTTCTTGAGGTGTCTTAGGTATTGTGAATTTTGCTTTAATGTTTATTTGCTGATCTTTCACCTTCTTAGGCATTAAGTTTTTGGACCATAAACACAACATAGAGCTTACGTTTTTTATCTTTTAATCACTTGGCTAACGGTAGTTAGTGATTAGTTCTCATTTAGCCATGAAGTGTGCAGGAACATAAAGAATGGCATCTTTTAATTTTTAAAAACATGTCGGCTGGGCCACGCCTGTAATCCCAGCACTTTGGGAGGCCAAGGCGGGTGGATCATAAAGTCAGGAGTTCAAGACCAGTCTGGCCAAAATGGTGAAACCCTGTCTCTACTAAAAATACAAAAGATTAGCAGGAAGTGGTGGTGGGTGCCCGTAATCCCAGCTACTTGGGAGGCTGAGGCAGAAGAATTGCTTGAACCCAGGAGGCGCAGGTTGCAGTGAGCCCAGATCGCACCACTGTACTGCAGCCTGGGCGACAGAGGGAGACTCTGTCTAAATATATATATCTCCAGGCATGGTGGCTCATGCCGGTAATCCCAGCACTTTGGGAGGCCGATGAGGGCAGATTACCTGAGGTCAGGAGTTCACGACCAGCCTGACCAACATGGAGAAACCTGGGGACATGGGACGGAGGGTAATGCCAGGAATGGGGATGGAGGGTAACACCAGGGACAGGGGATGGAGGGATAGAGGGTAACACCACTTCTCCAGGTGCCTTTGGGGGATGCTGCCGCCTCTGGAACCCCAGAGTGAAGTCAACAGGATTCTGTCCCCAGGAGCCCCAGAGCCTGGCAGCTGGGATTGGCGCAGTATGAACTACCGTTCACTGGCTCTGCACCCTGGTTTCCCATCTGGACAGTGGGACCCTGAGTGTCCCCGTCACAGCTGCGCCTGGAGCCCTGGACTCCAGTGTGTCCTAGGCACTCGTTAGTGTTTCTTTTGTCGTGGTCCACGGACAAAGTGGCTCTTTCTTTCTGTGTTCACAGCCCTCCTGCTCACTTTACCTTCTGGGAACACTTTTTAACATAACTTCGTATGTGGGGAGGACTCGAGTGATTAATCGAATGTTTCATCAGGTGCGGTTCTTCTGTTTCCCAGTTTTGACACAACATTTGGTGAAATTTCCAGGGACTCCTGTGGTCAGCCTCAGGGTTTCACTCTGTCACTTTCTAATGCAGTATTCTTTGGGAGTCTTTTACATTAAGCACCGTCATTTCAAAATAAGTTTTATAATATGCAGTTTCAGGTTAATTCTTTACCTTTGTGTCTCAGGCAGTGGCTCCCCACCTGTGAGTAGCCAGAAAGGTTCACGCAGTTTTCCAGGGCGGCCTTTGCATTTACTGGAACTATTAAGAGCTCGTTCGGGCTTCGGCCGTGATTGACACGCAGTGGGCATGAGGCCGTGCGTGGCTTAGCGTCTTCTGTAGGCTTAGAGGTCACTTTCTGTTCTTCCCCAAGCCTGCTCTGCAAACCAGGGTGGCGAGTGTTCACTGCGGGCGACGGTCACACTGTCTGGCACAGGCCACCGAGGCCACAGGGCAGACTCCACGTAGCGGAGCCTGTAGAATGGCAAAGCCCAGCCTCCTCGCCCCCCTTCACAGGGAGCAGAAAGCGCAAGCCTGTGATCAGAGTTGTGCTAGCCCAGAAAGCCTCCGAACAGGTTTAATTGAGGAATCGGCTCCTGCCAACTGCCCATGTTTAGGATGTGTTTGAGTTTTTGTGATTTTTCCTGCACTGAAGCTACTGGGCTGGCTCTGAGTCACTGTCAGGGGACTTCACGTTGCCCCCCACGGGAAGCCCCGGGGGAGGTGGGCCGCACAGAGTCTTGAGGCGGTGATAATGAAGGGCTTGTTGCCTCTTGGGACAGCGAGTTCAAGCTCTTTGTAATTGTCAACGTAAATAGTGACCCGCTAAGGACACGGCTGTAATTCAGGGTGGCATGGTTGATTGTCATCGTTGATATCAGGTACCTGCCTGTAAAATGACGGTACCCCCTAGTGCGGCTCCAGGAGGGCAGCTCCTGCCAAACACACGTGCTCCTGGGCCCCTGCAGCCAAGGTCCTGCTGCCAGCCAGGCCTGCAGGTGTGGGTGCAGCGGGGTCTTCATGGCACTGAGCGCCTCCCTAGTTTGCTTGTGGGGCCCAGCCCTCCGTCCCTCCCAGTCCCCAGTGCGGCTCCTCCCTGGGTTCTCCCAGCCCTGTGCACACCTCCGTCTTCACAGCTTCCCTTGTTTTCTCCTGGGTGCCCCAGGTGGGCGCCTGGGCAGGATTCGTGTGTTCATCGAGTTCTCTCCAGGCTTCCCTGGCTGGTAGTTCAGCAGGTCCCTTCAGATGAGTCAGCCAGCTGTGTGCCTGCATGTTCAGGATACTTGTCAGGGGCCTTCCTCAGGTCAGAGCAAGACCCACGCTCAGCTCCTCCCTGGGACTTTGGAGCCCGCCCTGGAGAGACGCCAGCCAAGTCCAGAGGGGCCGCCCGGGTCCCCACGAGCTGTTCGGAGTGACTTATGAGCCACTCGAGGCCCCACTTTGTGTTCCTACACCCCACAAAGCCACTTGAAGCACCAGGTTCTGGTGCAGTGTGCCTCTTGAGTGTGGCACACAAGCCTGGACGGGGATCTGAGCGGGCGCTGCCTTCCTCAGGCTGTGCTTGTGTTTTGGGGCCCCTGGAGCACTCGTGGCTGTGATTCTCGCCGCTGTCTGGGCTCCCCTAGACGGTCTCACCCGCAGCCTGAGGGCCACATCTGCAGCCACTGAGGAGCCGGCAGGTCCAGCGTTGGTCCCACTCAGTCCTTCTCGACTTTGGTGACAGAGGAGACAGCAAAACTTCAGCTGGGAGCCCCAGGCCTTCTCTGCTTGGGGCCCTGGGACTGAGACAGCACAGATCCTGCCATCCACTGCTGGGGGCCCCGCTGTGCGCCTCCTTCCTCTGGTCAGGGGCCGCACCCTTGAGCTGCGCAGCTCTGGGTCCTCACACTCAGGGGCTCGGGGCGGGTCCTGGATGCAGAGAGAAGGAGAAGGGCGGCGGTTTGAGCCCAACTGTGTTGCCTTCATCTTCTGCCTCTTGTCCCTAAATACATTTACAAAGTTTTCCAGATGAAAACTCAGAAGGGATTTTTAATGGCTGGAATATGTGAATTCCATGGAAGCCAATCTGTCCACCTGTTTCACCCACCTCGCTTCTCCCCATTGGGGCTGATTTTGGCAGCGTCCATAGGGGCAGGGAGGAAAGGGGTGGTGGCCAGCCCTCAGCCCTGCGTCCCTCCCCTCCTCCCCTCAGCGCCACAGCATTTCAGTGTCATCCCCTTCCCTGCAGGCGTCCTCATGAAAACCAAGTGCGGCTGGAGAGTGATGCCTGCGCCCGATCCCGTGACCTTCCCGGCCAGCCCGGCTGCAGCGGCCCCTCGGCAAGCAACTGCCTGGTGCTCCTCCATGCTCCTCCCATCACCTGATGCTCCTGCTCCCGAATCTTCACGCGTGTGCTCCGTGCAGCCACCTCACGGGCTCCCTGGGAACGGAGACAGTGTCTCAGGCCGGTCAGAATGCTCTTCTCTGTCCACGGAATAGTCCAACACAGAATCATTCCTCTGTGATTATTTATGCTTTGTTATGTAGAACTGGAATAAAGAAAATGTGAATCTAGACATTACAGCCATCAGGTTGAAGCTAGGTAATTGCATTAGGGAATTAAATGAAAGCATTTGAGCTTCTCGAGTTCTAATTCCACATCTTCGTATCCCCATCACCCCATACCCAGTGTCTAACACAGCTCTTGGTCTAGGAGTTTCTTGATAAATGCTTATTGAATTGAATGGGACTGAGCTTAACATTCCCACCCAGAGTTAGAAGCCAGTCCCTGAGCAAATTGCATTTCGAACGTGAATTCTATGTTACTGTGGTAAGGGGTATCCTACACGTCATAATTCCTAGTCAATATCGGGTATTTAGTCAAATAGACTCAAGTATAGAGAGGCGTTGGCCCATCTGGCGAAAGGGCAAGGCACGGTGCTTCAGGTCCAGGTCCCCAATATCAACTATAAAAATAAAACATTGTCAACTCCAATTACAGCCCTGTCCTCAGCTGGTCCCTGTTTATGCTAACAATTATAAACAGCTTGAACTTGCTGTCCTGAGAGGCAACACACCCTCCATTCTTTCTGCAGTGCAGCTGCCTTGGTGGAAGGAACATGCCCCTCCTTCCTCCCTCCCCCCTCCTCTCTCCCTCCCTCTCTCCTCCTCTCTCCCTACCTCCCCACCCCCCTCCTCTCTCCCTCCCTCCCCCCTCCTCTCTCCCTCCCTCTCTCCTCCTTCTTCCTGTCTTCTCTCACCTTTCTCCCCCAACCTTCTCTCCTGGGCAAGGGGCAGAAGAGAAGAGACCTCCGGAATCTTCTGCTTCATCCAGCAGCTTGGGGGCAGCACCAACAGCTGCAATTTGGCTGCCCCAGCAGGTGCCTCAGGGCAGCCTTTCTAATGGGAATCCTGGAATCATGTCTTTCCTTAATGTGTCCTAAAGGCTGGAGGACATGAAGTGAAACAATGCTCCATGCTCAGTCCTGTGATTTTGTGTATTTATTGGACTTAACTTGAAATTAAACTAAATGATACCCAAGGTAGACCATTAAATAAAAGAAAAAACAGGCTATGGTGTTTGAAAACAAACAAAGCCGTATGGTTCGTTGGTTTGTTCTTAGACCTTCACAGGCTCCTAGGTCACACGTTTCAGTTTCTCAGTGAGGGATGTTCTCTCCGGAAGCCGTGTCAGCCTCTTCTTTGATGATGTCAGCCACAGCAGAAAGAAGCACTCCGTAGGCCCTGTGCTCAGCACCTTGGCGTGAGCTCCTGCCATCTTCTGTTCATGCTCATCACAGCTCTGTGCAGTGGGCGTCCTCCTGATCCATGTGGGAGGGTGGAGGATGGAGGCGGAAGGGTGAGTGATGGCAGGATCACATGAGGGGTCTCTCCCCAGGTAGGGAGGGGAACCGGCCCAGGACCTCAGTGCCCATCACGTCCTTCCTCCTTCTCCTCTGCCTCTCTGTGACTGTTTGACTCAGGCTGCAGGGACAGGCATGAGTATGTGCAGAGCGTGTGTGCATCCCTGGGGGTGTGTGCTCATATTGGCAGGGAGGGATGTGAGCGTGTACAGAGCGTGTGTGCACACCTTGGGGGTGTATGCTGGCGTTGGCAGGGACAGATGTGAGCATGTACAGAATGTGTGCTGGCATTGGCAGGGATAGATGTGTACAGAGCTTGTGTGCACTCCTGGGGGTGTGTGCTGGTGTTGGCAGGGACAGATGTGTACAGAGCGTGTGTGCACACCTCGGGGTTGTATGTTGGTGTTGGCATGGACAGACATGAGTGTGTACAGAGCATATGTGCACACCTGGGGGTGTGTGCTTATGTTGTTTTGTAAGCGGCAAATACGTGGCCCGTTGCCTAGGGTGGCCCTGTGCCCGTGCTGAGTCCATCAGTGGCCCTCGGGTTGGGGTCTCCATCTCCCCAGACAACATTTGAGTGTCTTGAGGTTTCAGATTCTTCCTCTCGGGGTACTTGGGCCTCCTCAGGACCAAATGTCAGAACCAGCCAACTGCATACTACAAGAACGTTCAAATGCATCTTCAGTAGGAAAAACAAAAGCAATTGGAATAATTTTCCAACATGACCCCGTGGTTAAGACGTTAGATACTCCAGCCAACAGATTGAGTCACTTTAAAATTCACACCAATTAAAATGGTTGTGAGAGTTACAGAGCTTTACCGCTAAACCTTGAAATAATTGAAGCGTTCTCCTCCACTTGCTTACAAACTAGGGTTGGGGATAACTTTCAGTCCAAAGTAGCAACCTTCTAAATCCAGCTTAGATGTGAGGCTCCCACTGACACAGGAAGAGACAGTGGCCCTTGTTTATTCTCCTGTGTTCAGATACTTTGTCATTTTTTCTTTGTATCCTGATCATCACTTCTGCTTTTCCAATTCAAACTAAAGGGAGTTTAGTTCTGTTTTAGAGAAGCTGTGGTTAGTGGTTTCTTTTCATGGTTTGCTTAATCTCTTCAGTCTGATGCTTACATTTACCCATATAGATTTTCTTTAGTACGATGGTGCCGTAGCCCAGGGCTTCTCCTTCCATATCTGCTCCCCAGGAGGCCCCCCAGGAATGGGAGCTGGAGATCCAGCCCCTCTCCGTGTGCAGTTTTGAGTCCAATGTAGGTTTGGCTCAGAGAAGAAAACAGGCCTCTGACTGCTTGCTTGTGAAATGTTTAATGATAAGGCGCCTTCCAAACTAATTTTACACATTGATAATTGTAGCTTGAAGTATCGCTACAGTCATAAGAACAAGAAACACTCCCATAAAGTAGATAAACAGAAAAAAGCCATAAAAGTTTAATAAAGCGCAAATAAAATAGTGTTGTAAGAAGGTACAGTGGGAAATGCTCTCAGTCAGCCAGTTCGGCTGTGGCGTCCTCCTGTAAATACATTCAGCCACCTGTGGCCCTGATCGCAATCACTACTGTGAATTGTGATCCAGAATGTTCTTGGGGGCGGATGCCTGGACTGTGCCAGCAGCTGAGTCTGATTGGGCGTCACGGCGGTGATGTGCTTAGCGTGGCCAGCTGGGCTGAGGGGTGGCCACCCGTGCACTTGCCACGTGCAGCCGTTATTCTGGTGATGGAGTTGCACGCGGCACGGCTTGTCCACCTGGGCTCCTTAAAGTACCGGGAACCCAACCTCGGGTGGGTGCCTCCCGACATGGGAGCTTTCTTTTTTATCCAGGGCCGTCTGGCGCTGCAGACACCGGCCGCCGGTCCCTGAGCCCACGGGGAGACACCGCAGGGCTCTGCTGGGCCATGGAGGTCCCCGAGCAGGTGGTCACTCGTTGCTTATGGAGTGGTCCATGGCCTGTGAGTTTATTCCCGGGGTCTGTGTGGGCGAGGGTAACCAGTTCACAGCTGGGTACGTACCCCTTACACAGGTGACACTAGTTAAAGTGGAATCTATATTAGCTCGCACGGGAGTGCGTGAGGAGCTGGGAGGGTGGGGGAGGTTTGGCCCTAGCACTAGAGCCCGGGCTCCTGACGTTCTGCATCTTCCTGTTGAGCGGCCGTCAGAGCCGCTGTGGGTCCTGAAGACAGTGGGTGCCATATGGACCAGGGGATGCGGTAAGCCTCTAGAGGCTGCGGGAGGCAAGGAGACGGTCGCTTCCCCAGACCCAGCCCTGCCGACACCTCGATGTTAGGTGGTGGGACTTGTACTCCAGCTTCCAGAAATGTGAGAAAAGTCAGTGTTTAGGGCAGTAAATTTGGGGTGATTTAGTGGAGAAATAGAAAACTAGCTCACAAAGGTGCATGCATTGAAATGTGCTGTGTCCAGGTGTTCACAGAGGGGGCATCAGGGTTCTGGGAACTGTGCAGTTTTACTGAAGGAAGGGAGCTCGCCACGCCTTTCCTCATGTAACTGAAGGTATATATGCCTGCCACACCGCCCAGGAGACAGGGACTAGAATTCGGACTTTTTCTTTTGGGAACCAAGCCACAGTCAGAACACGGTGAGGGCTGAAATGAGCTTCCTGCAGCCTGAACTGGGAAGAGGAATGGCTAGTAGTTTGTGTTTTTCTACACCTGTCCTTTCAGGTTTTGTTAAGTTCGGGGAAAAAGGGAGAAGCCACACACCTCGGCGAGCGACAGTGTTTCTGGAGGTGGTGCGGCTTCAGCCTGAACAATGCTGTGTGGCTGGGAGGCTCAGAAACTGCCCTCCAAGGGCACTCATCTGTTCCTTATTGCACTAATACCTCGTTTACAGAAATCCACAGAAATTCCAGAGCAGTGCGGGAGGCCTCTGGTCTGGATGGGTTTGTGTGGACGGAGGTCACAGGGTGTTGTCCCAAGTGCTTATCCTGATCTGGCAGAGGCTCTGTTCCCAAATAAGTATTCCACAGTTTGAGCCTGTATCTGAGGGATACTCTTTTAACTTTGTTGCATAAAAGCAAAGTATGTCTTGAGGGCCTAGAAATCCATTTAGTAGTCATGGCTGTAATGGCTTTGGGATGGAGTGAAAACCATCGTCACCTGGCGTGGACGCTGCGTGGTATTTTTAGTGTGGTGGCTTGCTCGTGCCTTGAGCTCCATCTGCGGTGTGAGCAACAGCTGTGCAGTTGAGAAATGTGGGCAGGTCAGCTTGCTCCTCCAGGTGCGTGAGGGGCCTGGGATGAGGCCACGTCAGTGGCAAGGAGCTTGGTTGTGTCAGCAGATATGTCTGCCTCTACAGGCTCGCAAGCCAGCCAGAACCCAGTTTTCCTTTGGTCATCTAATGCCAGAAAAATACCTGTTTCTTAGAGATTCTCATAATTTATATTAATGAACCATTTGGCCATAAAATGTTTTAAATGCATGAGGCTTTACAACTTGGCAGTTGTGTAACTCACATGTTATGATTGAACCAACTGTTGAGGATATGTTTCACTTGAAGGTTTTTAAGCATTTTATGTGCAAACCAAATGCCAATAGCAGTTTGAAAGAGTATTTTGGAATTTTAAACAGTGGGATCATGCTGGGTCTCGGGGATGCTGGTGAGGTGGATGTGACCTCAAGCTCTTGGAGCTTGCAAGCAAGCAGGATTCCTAAATTGTCACACCTGCCGTGCTGGAAGTCAAAGTGGATTTCTGTAAACGAGGTATTAGTGCAATAAGGAACAGATGAGTGCCTTTGGAGGGCAGTTTCTGAGCCAGACACCCCAGGAGGAAGCGGGAGAGGGGTGCAGTTACCCACCAGAACCTGGACGGTGGAGCCGGGTTTGCAGGTGGCCCTACGTGGCAGGTCCTTACATGCAATAAGGAACAGGTGAGCGCCCTTGAGGGCGGTTTCTCAGCCCTCTTCGGAACCGCAAGTGGAAGAAGACCCAAGGTGGGGGGTGGTGGGTCAGTTATTCCCTGGAGTTTGGATGGTGGCGCTGGCTTTGCTGGTGGTCCTGCGTGGCAGGTCATTACGTGCAATAAGGAACAGGTGAGTGCCCTTGAAGGCAGTTTCTCGGCCTGCTTCGGAACTGCCAGTGGAAGACGCCCCAAAGTGGGGGGGTGGGTGGTCAGTTATCCAGTGGGGCCGGGTTTGCTGGTGGCCGCTGCATGGCAGGTCACTGCGTGGAGCCATGGGAGGTGAGTGGAGTGGGAATGGAGGACGCACCCTCCACAGCTACTTCTGGGAGTTGGCTCTGGTAGCAAAGGGGGCATAGAGGGATTCCCATCAGGGACAACACAGCTGGTGTCCCATGTGTGCTGGACACCGAGGTGTGGCTATGTGATCTCAGTCTCCATAGCCGCCCTGGGACGTGGGTTCAGTTACCATTCCATCTCTCATTTGAGAAATCTCAGGGGCTCACATCACAGCTGGGTGGGTTAGAACTCATGTCTCAGGCAGGATGTTGGTCCCAGAGCCCAGCTCTTATGCCACCTGCTCTTTTCAGTCCACCAATCTTGAGAGGGGTGTGTGGTGGTGGGGGGCAGCTGAGAAACCAAAACAGAAGGGGGGCAGGAAATCAGGCAGGAAACACAGGCAGTGCTTGGGAGGTCTGCGTGGGGTCTGGGTGTGGGGGGGCACCTCTGGGCCTGTGAACCCCATTCTGTGCTCCTGGCTTGCCCAACCTTGGCCCTCAGCCACATGCTGTGCACTTTAGGTGAAATCTCAGTCCCTCGCGTGGTGTGGGCATCTTTTCTCCCTGGCTTTGCCTCTCGTTACATCATGGAGTCTCAGTGGGGGTGGCAGGGTGGTTGGTGGTCCCTGTAATTTGCCTTCCACCTCCCCATCCTTGTCCTATCCGGCCTGTTACCTGAATCTGTCTCTCCAGAGCCTGCAAATGAGTGGAGGCCACAGCAGCCTCTTATTGACCAGCCTCAGACTTTTTTATTCATCAGAGTTGTGTTAAATGCTGATTCCTAGGCACCCCATTAGACATTAGACTCTCTACGCCTGCCTGGCATGGGTACTTTGAGGAAAGTACAGAGGGTTGTTGGGTTGTTCCAGGAGGGAATTTGCATTTGCAGAATGTCCACTGTGGTCCTTCCAGCACTCTCCACACACACGTGGCATTAAGCCTGGAAGATCTCTGGGTGCTGTGCTGGTGAGGAAGCCCCGGCTGGACAAGGGGCTGCTGGGGCTCGGACTGAATTCCTGGGCTGGGGGCTGCGGGCTGGTTCTCTTCAGTGGGCCTGCTAATGTGATGCCCTGGGAAGTCCTGCTGTGCCCTCGGGGGAAGGTGCAGAGACAGGCTCAGGGAATACAGACAATGGATTTAAAAATTCCTACTGGAAAATCTTTTATGAGCAAATTTGCATCTGACTGAAGACAATCATTGAATAGTTTATTTACAAAATTGATCCTATGAACAAACAGATTAAAGTTATTCCTGCCGTCTGTAATGTAAATAGCTATTACTGCAACCTAAATTAGCTTTAAATTGTATCAGATTGCAGTCCAGATTACAAACAGCTGCTTGATAATCTAATTGAGAAAACGGAGGAATTTAGTACTTGGAACCCAGAGTGAAGAGAACAGAATTGCTTTGGTTTCTCAAAAGTGTGTGACTGAGGGGGTGACCTGGGGTGAAGAGAAGTGGGTGGAGTCATTACACTGGAGGAGATGATCTGCCCCAGCCTTTCTCAGCTGTCTTCTGGATAAAACAAAGGGGCGATAAATGGAAAAATTCAGCACTGAGTTCACTATGCCCTGAGCTGCTCATACGGTCATTAATGTGACCGGGCTATATCTGTGAAGCCTCCATAGAGGCACAAAGGAATTAGGCTAGAGTAAGGCAGCCGGCGGCCTCTGGCTATGGGCCGCGTGTCATTTCCTAAAGCCCTTTTGGGTGAAATGACAGTCGCAATGTCTGTTGTTCGGAGGAGTGTAATCTCACGTATGAGATGCAGAATTTAAACACCAAAGCCAGGAAGCTTGGTGGGAGTGGCTGTCTTCCAAGTGCTTTTCTGTGCTGCTGTGGACGAGGCCTGGATGTGTCATCTGTTGGTGAGAGCCACTGGTGAAGGGGCTAAGCAAACCCTGGGGGGTGGGGGGGTGTGTGTGAAGTTACATCTTTTCTGACATCCCAAGTAAATACATTTTGTAAAACTTGTGAATTTGACCCTGACCCTAACCCTGAGTGTTGAAGTCTGGTGCAGTGTCTTGAGCCCTCTTCTACATTGAGGGTGAGTGACTGTAAATGACCGATTCCTCAGTAGTGAAAGTTGAAATTTAGCTTCCCTGAGGAAGCCAGACTTCAGTCACCCGTGTCTCCATTGTAAACACTGCGGCCCCTACGTGGGTGGCTGCAAGTTTCCAGGTCCTCCTTGGAGAAGCTGCCCTGCGGTGCTTGGTGATTTGATAACATCAGCTATCTTCTGTCTAATAACAGTACTAAATGATTCTTCTACAAGGAAACGGATCTGGTTTCTTCCCCGATCATTGGAAGAAGCAGCTCGCCTAGGGACTGCACCGTCCTCTGCACTTTCACAGCGAAGCTTGTGTCTGTCTCTGAGGAGTGTCATGTGTGTCGTGGGAATCCCGGGAATTGCCTCCTTAATTCTTCCTGCTTTTGAGGGCTCGGGCAGCTCTGCCTGTTTCACCTGGGATGAGCAGCGGGTGGTCTCTGGCTGCTGTGGGACTAGGGCTTGGGGTGCGTCATCACATCTGGTGGCCTATCCAGGTGGGCATCATTGTCTTTTTCCTGTTGGCTGAGGCAGCTGTGATGCCATGGGGGTCATGCTTGTGTCAGGGCCAACCCAGTTCTTCCCATGCACACCTCTCCTGCTGGAGTGCCTGTCCTTATGATGACGTGTTGAATTAGCGTGGAGAATGGAGAGAGGCTCTGGGCCTCTCCTTCCCATTCTTACTGCCTGGAGCTGTGATGCCCGACAAGGGAGCCCATAACCTGAGACTCCTTTAATTAGAATAAAGATTTGATTACATAGCTAATCACACTGGAAAAGAACTTCACAGGTTAAATTCCAGATTCAGCCCTTCAGGTCTAGTGGCCACGTTTCGGGGCTCAGCAGCTGTAGGTGGCTGTTGCCTTCGAGTTGGCTGAGCAGATTGGGAAGTTTCTAGCTCAGCCGGCAGTTCTCTTGCATGGCTCTGCCTGTGGTGAGGGCATCTCGGCTGGAGAGCTTTGTGGGGATCCCTTAGGCATCTGGCTGCAGCCAGGCTGCACGGTTTCTGTGTCCCTGGTCCTCTGCAGGCCCAGATGGATCCCACCACAGAGCCAGCACTGCTAGACTTGTGGTACTGTGTGCAGAGAGCAGACGGGCAGGTCCGGGCCTTGCAGGGGCTGGGGTGACTGGCCTCCTTGGCCAGGTTCCCGTCTCCGAGTCTTCAGGGGAAATGCATCCACCATCCACACCGTGTACCAGAGGAAAACTGCAGGCTTCTCTGTGGATGGTGAAGTGAGATCATACAGAGTGACTAGGCTTGGGCTCCTGACCAGTGTGGAACCTGATGATACCTTTAGGTGGAACCTGACATGCCTCCGTGTGTTCATGGCAAAGAGAATGCAGCATTGTCAGCTTGAATCCAGATGTGCTCCCGTTTTGAGGTGGAAGGTTCTGGGAGTATTGACCGTTGGTGATTGTCCTCCGTGGAGGACTTTGCAGGCACTGGTTTAGGATAACCCTGGTTTCCTGGTCCTGTATGTGGGCATCCCTGAATATCCCAGGCTGGAGGAAGGCAGGGAGGACAGGAGGGTGACAAGCGGTCAGGTGTTTCCAGCTGTGGGGAGTGATGCCATCAGATGGCCGAGATCAGGAGGGTGGTGGCCGGGGGACCAAAGCAGGGGTGCGTGGAAATGCCATGTTTCCCTGGGCGTGGGGAGGACCTGTTGAACTCTATTCCTGGGCAACAATTCTTCCATTCTCAGGAATCTCTGCCATTGCGAATGAGGAGCAAATTCTGTAATTGCTCTAATTACTTACTGTTAAGTCCCCATCCCAATTACCATGAATTAACAACAGTGATAACAGTTTGCCTGGTCAAGCCTTGCCAAGAAAAACCAGTGGAACTAGTTTTAGTTGCCTTGAGTTCCCTCCAAATTGGATTCCTTAGCGGCTTGTGTCCCCACAGCTGCTGCAGTTCCTCCTGGGCCTGGCAGGCACATTCCAGACATTCACATCTCGGCTCAGATGCAGGCGTGCACGTTATTTATAGAAAATCGCACTGCGCTGTGATTGGCTTGAGCTGACGTTTTCTAGGTGGGAGGCGGAGGCCGAGGACCTGTGAGGGACTGTCCGAGTGTCCTCTCATTGACTTGGAGCAGGTGCACATTGGTTCTTCAAAAGTTCTAATGGGATGAAATTAGAAATATGAGTTGATTCACGTGTTATGAACTCTGTTCAGTGATTTCCTCTGAAATGAGAGACTATTTGCAGACAAGGCAGTCAGCCTGCAGCTCTCCTTAGAATTGTCCTAGACCTCGATGCTGTCCTATGGCCTCTTCCTGGGTGTGGGGTGCTCTGCTTGAAGCAAAATCAAAGGAAAGAATGTGGTCAGTGTGCATCACTACTGCAGCCAGCTCAACGCGCACACCTACTGGGAGGGGGAGCCGGATCACTTAACATTTTTTTTTTTTTTTTTTTTTGAGACGGAGTCTTGCTCTGTCGCCCAGGCTGGAGTGCAGTGGCCGGATCTCAGCTCACTGCAAGCTCTGCCTCCCGGGTTTTTACGCCATTCTCCTGCCTCAGCCTCCCGAGTAGCCGGGACTACAGGTGCCTGCCACCTCACCCGGCTAGTTTTTTGTATTTTTTTTAGTAGAGACGGGGTTTCACCGTGTTAGCCAGGATGGTCTCGAACTCCTGACCTCGTGATCCGCCCGTCTCGGCCTCCCAAAGTGCTGGGATTACAGGCTTGAGCCACCGCGCCCGGCCTTCACTTAACATTTTAAATGCATTTAACATTAAACCAGCAAGTCAGCCAGTGCTTTCTGTAACCAAGCTGCCTGGCTCATGGGAACCTGACACTTTTCAGATGACAATGCTTGCTTCTGTGGAGTGTCAATATTTGTCTCCTTTCTTGAGACTTTGTTCATAGTGATGAACGTGTGTAAATTAGGACATTTTTGTGTAAATTGGGTCACAGAGCTCTCTAGGCACAGTCGGAAGTAAACGGCTGTGGAAGATGCCGCCTGATGTGAACCATGGCCAGGCACTTTGGAACCTGGGATCCCATCTCCAGCCTTTCTAAAGGATGTAGAGGAATATAAAATGCAGATGGGAGAGTTAATATTTTGGGCATCTCTGTTCTTTTGAAATCAAAGTGCAAAGAAAAAGTTTTGCCTTCAGGTCTAACCCCAAACTTGTATTTCTCCTGAGGTTTAAAAATTTTTTTAACTGTACTTTTTTTCTCCCCCGATCCTTGGGGAACTTCTATCTTCATATCTTCTTAAAAGATATGGTTAAATTCAACACTGAAATTTAAAAACATGCTTTCATATTATTTTTCTTTTAACCGATGTATCTGACATTGGTGAAGAACTAAGTGGGCATGTTGGTTTATTTTTATTTTTTTGAGAGAGTCTTGCTGTGTTGCCCGGGCTGGAATGCAGTGGTGCGATCTTGGCTCACTGCAGCCTTACCTCCTGGTTCATGCGATTCTCCTGCCTCAGCCTCCTGAGTAGCTGGGATTGTAAGTGCCTGCCACCATGGCTGGTTCATTTTTGTATTAGTAAAGATGGGGTTTCAACATGTTGGTCAGGCTGGTCTTGAACTCCTGACCTCAGGTGATTCGCTCACCTTGGCCTCTCAAAGTGCTGGGATTACAGGCATGAGCCACCACACTCGGCCTGGGATATTCTTGATTGTAACTGTAATAGATCCCTTTAATAAAAACAGAACAAAACAGAACAACAAAAAACAGCTGTCTGAAAAGTCCCAAAATAGCTCACTTGGACAGGGATTTGGACACCAGTTGAATGGCCCAGCACAAACCATAGTTACATGAGCCATTCGGCCTGTTAGATCCTTAGGGTATTTGAAGTCGTGGGGATATTTGCATTTCTGCCTCTGAATATTGTGTTAGTATGAATTCGGCTAGTGTTTGAGGGCCAGGCTCAGATCTGGGAGAAAAAGAGCCCCTGCTTTCACGGCTTTTCTTGTGTGTGTGTGTGTGTCTCTTAGGAAAATAGAAAGCATAAGAGATTTTTTTCAATGAGCTGGGAAGATGGAAAAACAAGCTTAAGATATTTACTTGTTTAGAAGAAGGGAAGTGCAAGGAATACTCAGCTTTGCTGCTACAAAAAGAGGCCCCTGGCGGAGGCTGTTTCAGAGGTGGGATCTGAGAAAGGTGGTAAGAGGCAAATTGGATGCCCCATCTGGTTTGTCAGATGGGGAAAGTTAGTATCCCCAAAACAGCCTCAGCATTCTGGAAAAGGCTTCGGAAAACCAGCTAGGGTGTGGGACCTTGTTGGCCGCTGGGTAGAAGGAAAACATTGCTGGTCCTGAGGACTGTACTGTTCTTCCACTGCTATAAAGAGCTACTTGAAGCTGGGTAATAAGGAAAATAAGGTTTAATCGGCATACAGTTCTGTGGGCTGGACAGGCTTCTACATCTGGGGAAACTGACAATCAGGGTGGAAGGTGAAGGGGAGGCAGGTATGTCTTCACATGGCTGGAAGGGGAGAGAGTGAAGGGGAAGGTGCCATGCACCTCCAAATAACCAGATCTCAGGAGAACTATCATGAGGACAGCACGTGGAGGATTGTGCTAAACCATTAGAAACCACCCCCATGAGTCAATCACCTCCCGCCAGGGCCCACCTCCAACACAGGGTTACAGTTCAGCATGAGATTTGGGTGGGGACACACAGCCACACCATGTCAGGCTTCCCATTCTTCTGCACGTGCTTCACAATTGGTTCTGTCACTGGTTTTGGTTTTTGTTGATACATAATATATGTACATATTTTCAGAGTGCATGTGATATCTTGATTCATCCCTATATTGATCAAATCTGGGTACTTGGGATGTCTTTCACTTGAAATACTTTCTTTTCCTTGTGCTGGTAATGTTCAAGTTATTCTCTCCTAGCTGTTTTGAAATACACAGTAGATGACCCACTGCCATCCCCCTGCTGATTTATCAATAGTAGGCCTTGTGCTCCCATTAGGCTGTGTGTTTGTGCCTGTTACCAGCCTCTGCCCATCCTGCTCATGAGTGGGCTCTGCTGGGCCCTGTTGGCCACCTACCTTTGGCCTCCATGAGATCTGCTCTCAGCTCCTGCTTATGAGAACATGTGCCGTTTCTTTGCTTGGCTCATTTGCTTAATGTAATGTCCTCCAGCTCCATCCATGCTGTCGCGGATGACAGGGCTCTCCGCTGTGTGGTGGGGTATTGCTCCTGTGTATGTTCGGGCCACGTTCCCTTCATCCCCTGTTGATGGGCACTCAGATGATTTCGGACCTTGGCTGCTGTGGATGGTGCTGCATTGAAGTCGGGAGCAGTCACTGGCTTTATACTCGGGGGACGTGAGCCACTTTGATGTTCTCAAGCAGCCTATCCCCAAAATCCTCCGTGGAATGCCGCATTCCTTTGTGCCCATGGCTTCCACTAGGGTGAACCGCTGGGAAGGGGCTTTGAGTGAACGCTTGGGTTTCTGTCTTTAACTGGTACCTGGCTGCACTGACCAAGCGGGGGACCCAGTGACCCTGGACACTGCCTCACATAAGGTCCAAAGATTCAGTTAGGTTCTTTTTTTAACTTAAAAAAAAAAAAAAAGCCTTTGAGCTGGTTAAGCTATAGCATTATCAGTTAGTGTTTTTCATATTGGAAAGGTGTATATTTTCTAAGAAGGAAAAAAATCCTGTTAAAGACTCTAACCACAGATTAAATCATGTCAAGGAAAGAGGTACTATTTTTGGGGAAAATCACCCCATCATGTCAAAGATCAAGGAGATTACTTACATAGTTTGAGTTAATTATGAAATCTTAAGTGGTTTTGAGAAGACGAACTGTGGATGCTGCAAGACATGAGACTGAGGCTGATATAATGTTAGTCAGCCCTGATAGAATGTGGCTATTATTGAAAGCTTGCTCCAGTATTGCTTGATAGATTGTAAGTTAATGTAAAGATCTGTTTGATGCTTTTATTTTACAAAATATTGAGAAAAAGTTTGACAGCCAAGGAACAGCCTTCAACCAATTTCTTCCTAATTTCTATCACCAGAAAACTGTGTCCTGTTAATTCCAGAATTTACTTTTGGAAAGTTCCGGTAAGGAGAGCAGAGGTATTGGTGGTTGAATGGTGACTTGAATTTAGGTGAAGATCATTAAATATTTCAGTCATGTTTGTCTTGGTGGTTTTAGCAATTTTATATTAAATTTAGAACTGCGAGTCAAACCAAATGTGTTCTTTTGCTTTTGTGATACTCCTTTGTTTGTATGACTATATGGTAAAGAATGATATATAGGATATGTTTTTCTGTGTAGACATTAGGATTTTTAGGGGAACAAATTATTCTTCTAATAGACATTGTGCTGTATGTTGGGTCCTTTGTATATTGAATCAGTATAATGAGGACCACTTGAAAGTATGTTTCTATACAAGATCTTTTATATATTGACTTGTGTTATGCAAAATCCTTCATCCTGTAAGAAGACTAAGCAATGGATTGGAGGAGAGGTTTAATACCCCATTAGGTCTATTCCAAATGCCCAGAATTGAACGCAAGTAACAATTACGTTTTTGAAGTGGGTGTGTGTGTGTAGTGGACTCCTTTTTAGGTTATGGGAGGGAGGTAAAGCAAAGATCAGATTTGCTGATGAACATTTGTGCATATTCAAGTGGAGAAGTCATATGACTTGACTGCACCTGTGTACTCTGATTTTTGATTTCGTTAGTGTCCATAGCCACAAGCCTCAGCCGCCTCTGGGAACCACTCTGAGGGGCTGTGGTGAGGGTTATTACAGAGTCGTGTGTCTTAGTGAATGGCACAAATGGCCTTGTGGGCCTACTTTGGGTTTGCTTGAACCTGTAGATTGTTAAACTAATTTTAGTTTAACATTTTGAGGATTATAAATTGTGATTCTTGTCTAAGAAGATGTTTCTATTGTCTCTGAAGACAGGAGCCACAATACAGATGGTCCCTGGCTCACAATGGTTACATTTGTGATTTTTTTCCCCCCCAAACCTTGTGATGGTGTGAACTAGTCACACTCAGTGAATTGTTCGGCCCGAGATGGGCTGTCTCTGGATGAACCCGTTGTAAGTCGCAACTATTATGTCAAATGCACTTTCTATTTAGGATATTTTCAGCTTACACTGGGTTTATTGGAAAGTTTCATCCCATGGTAAGTCAGGGAGCATATGTGCTCATAAAAGTAGAGACGATCTCCTCGATACCATGAGATATAATGTTACTGACGTTATAGAGATACAATGAAAACAATCAAGTGGGACTTGGAAGCCTTGGAGGGACTCACAATGGCGGCTCCTGGAATGCAAACGTGAGGGCCACTGGCTTGTGGATGTGAGGTGTGTGCCTTCTGCTTAGTCCAGTGGGTTATTGGCTGCTCTGGAGGGCAGAGAGGTCCAGCGTTCCTGTGTTTAGGTGTTTGAGCTGCCTTAAGAGTCTAGGTTAATTCTCACTGGTGTATTCAGGGCTTTAGGCCTTCCGAACAAGCAGGAGGAAGCACGACTTTGGAGAGCTTTGGAAATCCCAACGGACTTCAGGGCCATCCCCTTGGCAGGAGAGAGCCCCACTGGAGGCGAGCAGGGTACAGTGCGGGCCTGAGCTGGGCCCAGGCGTGTATGGACGTTGTGAGGGCCACAGGACACAGATCGGTCTTGATTCACAACTGGTGTCTGGCCACGCAGCATTTCTGGCAGGTACATGAGTGCAGGGATTTGGGTATGGTGTGTGTGTCCTGGTTGCCTAGTTGCTTGGAAGACCCCTATTCAGACCCCAGCCTGAGTCACCGTGACAGGCCTCCCACTTCACAGGCCACAAGGAAGCCGTGGCGTCAGTCACTGACGCCCACCAGATGTCAGATGTGCGTGTGTATCTTCCCCGGTCTCGGGATGGGTCTTGTTTTGAGGTTATAGTAAACGTTCTTTAAGAGCGGTTTTGGATTTTTTATGTTTGCAAGGAGGCAGCAGGGAGAGCTTGAGCAGTGAGATCCCCTTCCCAACCAATGCGATTTCAGATCACAGCAGGTAATTAGGGCAGCGGGGCGGGTGGCAGAACCCTGAACTGTGGCTGTTTCTGGTGTCTTGCCCCCGCGGACAGAGCGTGCTGGGGCCTCCCTAGTCCTCTGTGGGGTGGGTGGAGCGCATGAGCCGGGTGCTGCTGGGCCGTGGCTGGCTCCCCAGCCCGGGGTTTGTGCAGGACTCCTTCTGAAGACAATTTGGAACCCAGAAAGCAGCACTGAGGAGAACAGGTTTGTGCCTTTCTGGATCCTTGGTGCTTCCCAGTTTCAGACGCTGCGCAGGCTCTGAGGGGTCTCACCAGGGAGACTTGCACAGTCGGCCCCGGGGTGGAGTGGGGCTGCAGCGGGTCTTGTAGGAGTTGGAAGGTGGGGGTGAGTGTCTCTCACAGGACCTTTCAAATGGGCCCAGCAGGATGCATCTGTGGAAAGGGTGCCACCTAACGCAGGGCTGCAGCCAGCAGGGCCTGAAAGGCTACAGCGGGCTGTGTTTCTGCTCTCTTGAGAGAGTCTCGGCACGGTTTTCCTTGGTTTTTGTCTGTTTGGAGGACGCTTCCCCCTTCCTTAGGCTTTCCTAGCCTTCTGAGCTTCCTTGTTGAGTACGACAAAGGCCTGAGAAGGCATTTTTATGGCGTTATGTTATCCTGGTGGCTGGATAAATGACCTGCAAATGCGGGTGACTCAGTAGCTCTGAGGGTGTTCAATATCCAAGACAGAGGTGGGAAGGAAATGTTCAGGCAGACGTCAGAGGATCTGTTCTCTGCTTCACACTGGGGCCCTGGTTCCCTGACAGTCTTCACACTCCATCCAAAATGGGGATAATGAAGTCTCACGGATTCGGCTTCAGCTGAGAGCTGCCTCCAGCACAGTCTTGTGTGAGTAACAGTTTGTATGTTTGGTGTGAAGGGCGGGCGTCATTTGATCTTATTTGTGGTGGTGCTTATTGGTGGTTTTCCATAAGGAATTTAGACTTTATTAGCTTTGGCAAGGGAATCCTGAGTGATAAATTGGAAGAATGTTTCAGGAAATTCTGGAACCTGCAGTGAATCTGGAATCTGTATGAAATTGAGATTTGGATTCTCATGATTTCCTAATGCAACCCCAAAACCCAGTAGTTGAGACAGTCGTAGAGCTTCAGTTGTGCTGCCCCAGTTCCCCATTTTAAAAGGAACACGTTGCTTTCATCTAGAATGTTCTGAGCTCTGAGTGCTGCCGGCGGAGTGACCAGCTCTCTGCATCAGAGGGGAAGCCAGGGCTGCGCTCACGACGTCGCAGCAGCTGGGAGGTGACCCTGGGCCTCAGGCACGTGTGCTGCTGACCATTTTCTGTAAACTCCAAGGGTGCTGCAGTGGTTTCCTTGGTGCTTTACAGTCTTCTGAAGCTTTTGATGTGTCTGCACTTCATAGATTTTTCTGAAGTAGACGGCCTTTTCCCACACCCTTGGGCTGAGTTTTGTCAGAGGTTGGTGTGTAGGAAGCACCACACCCACATTCTGACAGGGAAGACTCTGGTGCCCAACTGAGGTCAGAGTGGAAATTTGTTTTTCCTTTCCTCCAGTCTGGTCCAGCTGCTCCCTGCTTGGCCAGAAGAAAATCATGCTTATCCAAGTCGTAGGCAAACCCCCTAAGTCAAACATTTGTCTTTTTTTCTTTAATATACCAGTTTAGTTTATATGGAATGATAGAGAAATGTCTTTTTAGGGGAAAATTAATTTCTTTAATTACAGAGACCTTTTTGGATTAAAAACTGCAATCAAGAGGCTATTTTGTAATAAGATCTAGTTAAATACTACAGTTGAAAGCTCCTTATATTTGATCTTAAACTTGGGCCCGGTGTGTGTGTCAGCACGCTCGTACTCATGAGGCCAGGCTCAGCTGTGAACTTACAGGCACGGTACATACTTTCTGGTTGCTTTTTTGAAAGTCTTACTGCTTGGCCTCTCCGACTCGAATGTTGAGTTACATTGATTCTGTTCAGAATGATCATCCTTCTGTCCAGGGTCCAGTCATCTTCCTCTTCTTTGTCTCCTACAGTACTGTGTATTTAATAGTCACATATTTTATAGGTTACAGGTGACTGATCTGTTCATTAGGGAAACAATGCCAATTTTTACATCATTATAATGGACTTGTTGAATGATTGTTAGTATAATGGAACTTACATGGCAAAAGAGGCTTTGCAGATGTGACCGTAACGGACAGTGAGATGGGGGAGGACCCTGGGTTGTCCAGGTGGGGTCTGGTGTCCTCACATGTGCCTTGATAAGAGGGAGTACGAAGGTCTGCCTCAGGAGGGCTGAGGGCGGGGGTGGGGCAGGGGCCGGAGGGGCATGGGGCCAAGGGTGGGGCAGGGGCCGGAGGGGCATGGGGCCAAGGGTGGGGCAGGGGCCAGAGGCGTGAAGGGATGAGGCCGGGCCAATGGTCGGAGGGGGGTGTGGGGCTGTGAGCCAAGCTGCATGGTGGCCTCTCTGAATTGGGAGACTCCAGGCAGGAACACAACCTACTGACCCCTTGGCTTCAGCCCTGGGACTCCTGACTTCCAGGGCTGAGAGGAGGTTTGCATTTGTGGTAATTTGTTGCAGCAGCAATAGGAAGTTAATGCATTGTATCTGCTCTTCACCTCTAAACCTTTGAAAAGTAACCCTGTTGTATCAGACGCCTCCTCCACGCTCCTGCTCCTCCTCCTCCACGCTCCTGCTCCTCCTCCTCCACGCTCCTGCTCCTCCTCCTCCACGCTCCTGCTCCTCCTCCTCCACGCTCCTGCTCCTCCTCCTCCACGCTCCTGCTCCTCCTCCTCCACGCTCCTGCTCCTCCTCCTCCACCTCCACGCTCCTGCTCCTCCTCCTCCACGCTCCTGCTCTTCCTCCTCCACGCTCCTGCTCCTCCTCCTCCACGCTCCTGCTCCTCCTCCTCCACGCTCCTGCTCCTCCTCCTCCACGTTCCTGCTCCTCCTCCTCCACGCTCCTGCTCCTCCTCCTCCACGCTCCTGCTCCTCCTCCTCCACGCTCCTGCTCCTCCTCCTCCACGTTCCTGCTCCTCCTCCACGCTCCTGCTCCTCCACGCTCCTGCTCCTCCACGCTCCTGCTCCTGCTCCTCCTGCTCCTGCTCCTCCTGCTCCTCCTGCTGCTGCTCCTGCTGCTGCTCCTGCTGCTGCTCCTGCTGCTGCTCCTGCTGCTGCTGCTCCTGCTGCTGCTGCTCCTGCTGCTGCTGCTCCTGCTGCTGCTGCTCCTGCTGCTGCTCCTGCTGCTGCTGCTCCTGCTGCTGCTGCTCCTGCTGCTCCTGCTCCTGCTGCTGCTGCTCCTGCTGCTCCATGCTGCTCCTCCATGCTCCTGCTCCTCCTCCTCCCTTTCCCTGCACAGCCCTTCCTTTTCCCACTTCCTCCCTATTTCCTGGACAGCTTTCTTTCTCTTTTTCTCCTTCCCCGTCCTTGGGCAACCTCCTTGAAACTCTGGTTGAAAGTCACTGGTCTGTGGGGCCACCTATTTGACAGACGAGCACGCTGAGGCCCAGGCCAAGTGACTGACTCAGACCCGCGGAGGCTGACCCAGGGCGGATGCCGTCTCCGGCCTCCCGTACCACTGGGTTGTCCCTAATGGAAGAGAATCAGTGATGCTGCTTCACTGATCTCCAGGGAAAGCAGGTCGATAACAGGTTATAAACATGGGAATGTTTTGGAAAATCTGTCGTCCACTTGTCAGCTCCATCTCTCCTGCCCGGAAGATGTAGGGAGAACCTGCCTTCAGCCCACCCTCATCCCGTAAAGGACAGAGGACAAGGGCAGAGACTCAAGTCCTGTCGGTGCCCTCAGGAAACCCCCGTTTCCTCCTCACGGTGGAAGTGGAAACCATCCCGCTGGATGATCTTCCCGGGGAGACCCTCCACCCTGAAAGCGAGGAATCTGGTTTGAGCGCACACACATTCTTGGTGCCATCACTTTCTGCAGCTGAACGCTGCGTACGTGGCCCGTTATTCTTGCTAGTCCGGTGTTACTGGGTCCTGGGAGTTTCTGTGGGTTGATGGCAACTGTTTACCCTTCTGTTTAGAGAGGAAAATAGAACTTCACTGTGTCGAAATCAGATGATAACCATTGCCATGTGATTCCTTGGGTTGGTTGGGGTGAGGGATGCTCAAGCTTTTTCAGAGGGCGAAGTTCTTGTTTGAGACAGTCTCACTTTGTCACCCAGGCTGGAGTGCAGTGGTGCGATCTTGGCTCGCTGCAACCTCTGCCTCCTGGGTTCCAGCAGTTCTCCCTGCCTCAGCCTCCCGTGTAGCTGGGATTATAGGTGTGTGCCACCAGCTTTGGCTAATTACAAAAACTTAATACAGGCAGGGTTTTGCCGTATTGACCAGGCTGGTCTCGAACTCCTTACCTCAAGAGATCGGCCCACCTTGGCCTCCTAAAATGCTGGGATTACAGGCTTGAGCCACTGTGCCTGGCCCAATCCTGACATCTTTTAAAGCTGCCTTCATGTACCAAAAGCCAGTCTGTTTGAAAATCAGGCTTGAAGAGCCTAAGAGGAGAGGGATATACTTCAGCTAGGTAAATAACTATGCATATGTTAAAAATGTGGGCCAAAATCTACCCCAAATGTTAACTCTTCTGCTTTGCGTTTTATATCCATGTATGGTTATTCTTTCAGTATTAAGATTTTTAAAGATTCTTTTGATAATTGTGGACAAATTACTATTAAAACTCAGCTGCATTTGTAACACTTTAAAGAAGTAACTGGATGACTTTGTTTTTCTAGAAGGCATTTTGAATAGTTACATAATTAATGTTTATCTCTTTGCCAGAAATCTTTTTTTTTCCCAGAACAGAAACCTGAAAAGAAACATTCCTTTGCATTAAGTGCTATTTCACTGTGTGACAATCAAGTTTTGAATGTGAGAACAAGATCATCTTGTATTTTTGGGATAATTCTTGCTTAATAGTTATAATGCTAAGTGTTAAAATTATGGAACAATTTGTTTCTTTGAAAATTACTATTTGCCTGCTCATCAGGTGGGAGCTGATGAGAACGTGGTTGTAAAAATTAAATTGTATTTAGCTTGTATAAAAAGTGTTTTAAAAAAAACTTTGTTTTGTGCTACTACTGAAGTTGCTTAGCTGTGGAAATGAGGTTATTGCAGGCACCTAGAATTTGATCCCCTTCACTTCCACGATGGGAAGAAATTCTCCAACAAGCACAGGAATCTGACTTTCTGATATTGAGACTCCTAGGCATCAAGCTCCATGGAAGGGGTGATGATTACGTGAGCATTGGAGTTGATTTGGGCATCCTCCATGCCGGACGCAGGGAGCAGGGAAGGGCAGAAAGAGCAGGCCCCTCAGGAGCCATGAGAAAATAAAGTGTTGGCAGCAGTGGTGAGGGTTGGTGTCAGGGGCCAGGAAGAGGTGGCGAAGGGGAGCATGTGCCTCAAGGCAGCCCTGGAACCCGCAGTTCCTGCACTGAGGTCTGGTCTGCAGGGGACGTGGACGGCCACACGGCGAGGCCCACAGACAGCCTGGACTCAGCTGCCTCAGAACTCTGGTGGACGTTGCAAACGGCCCCACAGGGTTGCAGTGCACATTCCTCGGACAGAAAGAAGATGCTTGGAACTGTTCCCGGCACGAAGCCAGCGCCCTGTGAACAGTGGCTGCTGCTGTCGTGACTGAGTGCCGTCCAACTGGGGACATTTGCTCTGCTCAGTTCACTTAACTGGGCCAGGAATGGGGTTGCCCTGCCTCCAACAAGCTTGACGCATTGAACGAGGGTTCAGTCGATAATGTACTCCGTAAATTCGCTCTCCCGGCTAGAGTGAGCAAAGCCCAGGGAGCGGGTGGTTCTTCACTGTTAGCCAGGTGTTTGTGGCACGGCCAGCTGTGCGGCTGCCAGAGCAAATGTGACCAGGAAGCTTCTGTCCCCCCGAGGTGGCCAGCATTCCTGTTACATGTGCCATAGGCAGAAGGGTGGGCACTGCTGGGGAACTTGCTCATGTTCCTGTTTTCTGATTGGAAATTCAAGGTTTCTGAGCATCTTACGTCAAATTTGTACATTGCTGAGACTGTACACATTTCAACGCTTGTTTTTCTCTGCTTTTCAGATCTATACAACCTGGCATTTGGCCGTGGCTTCCAGGACAGGCTGGATGCAGAGTGAAGTCCTCTCCTCACTGTCAATGTTTGCAGATGTCTTCTTGTATAAACTTCGCATTTCTTGAGACTTTCAATTAGGTTTTACTTAACTAGACTCTTAAAATTGCCATGCACATAACTCTACCAGTTACAATCGTGAGCTAACATGGGTTTTTAGTTTTACTTTGATGAATGTTTAACATTTGCATGCTGGATGTGGGGGTGGAGGTCATTTATCTGCTTTTCATTTCCTTCTTGGTTATACTTAGTGACTTTCAGGTAAGGTGTGGAAGGCGTGGTAAAGGGTCAATTGCAGGCCGCACTGTGGCGCCGTGGAGGACAGGCGCAGGCTGCAGTGGTGTGCACAGTGGATGAGAGACAAGAGGAGACTTCTATCCTTGAGGGGGAAACACAACAACCTAAAAAACTGATCATCTAGCTTACACGAGGTCCAACAAATTCAGTTTGCAAAGTTGAACTTCCAAGTTAATTTAGTAATTTTTCACCTAAGTCAATTTAGTAGCTTATGTTTAAATATATTTCTCTTGTCTGAAACAAGTCATAAATTCTAAAATGAGTGACTAAACATGTAATAATTTAGGCATACAGCACCTGAAGGGAAAACTGCCAGTATGCTAAAATATTGGATACAGATGCTTTTAAAAAATATAATGTAGCATTCTTACAATGCATGAGTTTTTAGCATGTAACTTGGTGAGTGGTTTTGAACTATATTTGTGGGAATGTGTATGTTGAATACTTGAGGCCACCACTGCAGATGTGTGCGTGAGATGTATAAATGCTGAATGTTCTTCTCCCTTCCCTTAAATGAAAAAATTAGCTCCCTTTTATTTTTATTTTTATTTTTTTTGAAGTGGATTCTTGCTCTTGTTGCCCAGGCTGGAGTGCAGTGGCACAGTCTTGGCCCACTGCAACTTCTGCTTCCGAGGTTGAAGTGATTCTCCTGTCTCAGCCTCCTGAGTAGCTGGGACTACAGGCACCCGTCACCACGCCCAGCTAATTTTTGTATTTTTATTAGAGATGGAGTTTTGCCATATTGGCCAGGCTGGTCTCAAACTCCTGACTTCAGGTGATCTGCCCACCCCGACCTCCCAAAGTGCTGGGATTACAGACATGAGCCACTGTGCTCGGCCAGCTCCCTTCTGTAATGATTTATATAGTTTTTGCTTTGTTTTTTTTGAGATGGGGTCTCACTGTGTCACCCAAGCTGGAGTGTAGTGACGCAAATCTTGGCTGACTGCAGCCTTCACTTCCTGGGCTCAGGTGATCCTCCCATCTCAGCCTCCTGAGTAGCTGGGAATAGACACATGTCACCACGCCCAGCTAATTTTTTTTTTTTTTTTTGTATTTTTAGTAGAGGCAGGGTTTTGCCATGTTTTCCAGGCTGGTCTCGAGCTCCTGGGCTCAAGCGATCTGCCCGCCTCGGCCTGCCAAACTGCTGGAATTACAGGTGTGAGCACCACATCTGGCCCATTTTTTTTTCCCTTCCTTCCAGGATTAGAAGTCGACTTTCAGAAAATCCTTCAACCTTGCAAACTTAATTTTCCATAATATGCCTCTAGGATAAAAACAAGACCGAAACAGAGACGTATGTGTGGACTGCAGTTAAAAATTTTCAACACAACATAGCTTATAGGAGAGTTGACATTTACAAAGAGCAGGAGGCCCATTCAGTGCCTTCTAGGCATTGGGAATGGTGGTCTGTGGGCGACCCTAACGTGTGCGGCTTCCTGAGACGTGATCGTGATGCTCAGGCTTTTCCCGAGGGCCCACCGGGAGTACCAGAGGCTCTTCTTCTGCAATCGGCCAGCCAGGCAGCAGCTGCTAGAGAAGGAACAAACAGTAAAATACGGATGTACACGGTGTTATTGTGGCAGAGAAGTTAAAACCAGGCTCACTCTGTTCTTACAGTTTTAAAAAACTAATAATGAAGTCCTTGAATATGTATTGCATTTCAGGATTTTAAAGCAGTTGTGGGTGTGTCTGTCTCTAGCTCCCGTTCGGGTGCTCCCTGTGAAGAGAGAGATGCCACCTTTCCTTGTTGAGGTGACAGGGCCTGAAGAGGTGTGAACCCCGTGGTGGGGGGGGAGCAGTGACTGAGCTGGGGGAGGGAGGCTGGGTCAGCGGTGGGGATTCACCCCCACTCCACGTTTCTGTAGGGAATCCACAGTTCTAAGTCTTTATGATATGGGTAACATGAACCTGGAAGAGGTGTTATTTTTCAAGAAGTGTCATGCTCTTTCCTCATACTTCTCCGTGTTTAAGCAGCATTGAAAGATAAGGCACTACTAGCATGTTGGCTTGGAAACATTCTTGTTGGTTATTTTACCTTGAACCTGATATTAAGGTTGCCTGGTAACAGAAGTTTTCCTTTAACAACATGGAACTCTGTTGAATCTGTTGCCCCATTGGCTGAGCAGTCTGAAGTCAGTGCTGTGGCAGCTGAAGAGGCCTTGGAGGAAGGCCTTGGAGGAAGCCGCTGGATGGGCAGGAGGCACCCCCCTTGATTGAGGGGGAGAGGCGCAGTTTGCAGGGACCCCACGTGGCACTGGCGGCTCTCTTCTGCCCCCTGCTGGCTGCCAAGCGGCCTCGCCACAGTGTGCTCAGCGTGAATGTTCATGGGGCAGGCCAAGGCTTTTGTTCCAGAAACACTGACTTCAGAAACAGCCGGCCCTGTGTGTTGAGCATGGCAAGAAAGACAAGTGTGTCTTAAACCTCTTGAACAAAGCAAGTTGATGTTTCAAATGCATCTCGAAGGCTGACTTTGCTATGGTCAATATTCAGGAGAAAATGGGGTTTGATGAAATAGAAAGGAGTGGCAAGTGAGTTGCTTGTGCCCCATATGTCTAAGCCACGTCCTGACCGTTCCACACCACGGCCTCTGAGCAGCCAGCGTGCAGATACTGGGTCAATTTAGATGGGACTCCTAGAGCTGTCAGCCGCCCTGGAGAAGCACGAGGAGTTCTGTGTGCCCATGGTCATGGTTCCTGCTACTGTGTCCAGCAATGTGCCGGGTTCCGATTTCAGTATCGGGGCAGACACAGCCCTGAACACTATCACTGAGGTAAGTCCCTGTGCGCCCCGCCAGGCGGGCGCCCGCTGACGCTAACCCGAGGGCCCCGGCCCTTTTTATCTACCAGTGCACTAGAAACAGCCTTTTACAAATACCCTGAATGAGAGCTTCTCGGTCTTTTTTCCCCCCTAGAAAAGTAGGTTTTTAGACTCTGAATATTTTTGATCTCACTCCTAAAAAAGTTTGACCGCCTCTTCTGTGTGGCCACCGGTGGGGATGTAGTATGGCCAAGACCCCGTGAGTACCTGCAGTGCTGAGGGTGGCTGGGCCGCAGTCTCCTGTGATTGCACCAGCACTAAACCCCCCCGCTTTTTTTTAAATGCTCAGCCTAAACTTTCTTTGAACCTCCAATACCCATTATGATGAACCGTTGCCTTGATGCTGAGGGTAGAAATGGAACTGAATATTTTATAATTGTAGTCATCGTCCTGAACGCACCATTGCATTTGTTATCTCTTTCATCTTGGCTATTGACCTCATTTTCCCCTTTGTAAACTGGGGATGTTAAATTGCATCTAAGGCAATATTGGGACTAGTTTAGTTTTTTGCCAAGAGACAATAAATCATAGAAGTATATTCTTCTGTTTTTTTGTTTTTTCTTTGTGAAACAAGGTCTTACTCTGTCACCCAGGCTTGAGTGCAGTGGCGTGATCTCGGCTCACTGCAGCCTCGACCTCCTGGGCTCAGGTGATCCTCCCACCTCGGCCTCCCAAGTACCTGGGACCACAGGCACGTGCCACCATTCCCGGCTAAAAGAAATACACGCCTATCCCCATGTTTGTGTGTCACACTTGGTGATTCACGTGGGAATCTGAACTGTACCTAATGCAGGAAGCATTTCATTTTAAAACTTGATGTCTAAAATTTTTCAGAAATTCTCAAGTTTTAATTTTTCTTGTGTGTCTTGGTCTCACGAATATTTTTCAGTTTTTTTTTTTTTTTTGTAAATCCTTGGCATGAAACTTATTTCTAGCACTGGTAAATAAAAGATTTTAACATACAGCTCATATGGTAAGTAACGCTTACCACTCGTTTCTTGCTTTTCTGAGCATCTTAAACTTTCTTCACTTTCTTTGCGAAGGAAACCTGCCCAGGTCTTCCCATGTTCACTGGCTTTGGGGGCAACTTTCACCTTATTTTTGGCAGTCACTAATCTCTGACCTAGACGTTGCTTCTGTAATCCTGGTGACGGGTGTCATGGTTTTGCTGCTGTGGGTCCAGCCCGGCTCTGGGCTGACCTTCACGCTGGGAACGTGAACATGAGTGTCTGTTTCACAGAGGGGATTCCAGCATGGCTTTCACTGCTCTTTCACCAGCTTTAGCTGGATTTTTGAGTCTGTGAAAGTTGGGTGTGCAATGGGAGGGATTGAAGCTTCTTTTTTCCCTAATCGTTACCTAATTGGAACTTGCCCAGAGGGAATGGGTGGAGAATTTGAGAGTAGTCACTGCGGTTAGCTGAGCATCTGAAGATGTGGGACAAAGCTGGTGTTGATCTCCCTGTGACTTTTTTTATTTTCAAGTTTCCACACAATGCATAGATCTTTGTGGTATGTGATGTACACTTTCAGGCATGAAGAAAATCTTTAATTCCAGGGTCCTCCACTATAACTTTTTTTTTTTTCAGATTGTAAATATGTAACAAATGTGTAGGGTCAAAATTTGAAAACCAAAACACGTGAGGCAAACACCCCACAAATGGTCAGTTCCACCCGCTTTGACTTCCCTTGCAGGGACTGTGTGATTTATTATGCGATTGTTTTAAATTCAGTTTTTCATTCATTCGAGTTTCTCAAAGCTAGCTTAAACAATTTTAGTGTTTTTTTTTTTTTGTTTTTTTTTGTTTTTTTTTGTTTTTTTTTTAGACAGGGCCTCACTGTTTCCCAGGCTGGACTGCAGTGGTGCAATCACAATTCGCTGCAGCCTCGACCTCCCAGGCTTAGGTGATCCTCCCACCTCAGCCTCCTGAGTAGCTGGAACTATACATGCATGCCACTGTGCATGGCTAATTTTTTGTATTTGTACAGAGACGAGGTCCTCCCTATGTTGCCCTGGCTGGTCTCAAACTTCTGGGCTCAAGCAGTCCCCCTGTCTTGGCCTCTCAAAGCACGGGGGTTAGAGGGATGAGCCACCGCCCTGGGCCTTAAGTTAACTGATTACAATAGAGAAAGAACTGGAGCGTGTAGTTAGTGGAGCCTCCCGTTGGCCAGGCACAGCCACTTTAGTGTGTGTGTGTGTGTCCTCATTGCCCTTCTGATCCTGAGCCCCGAGGAATGAGGCGGTCTTGGGAGTGCTGTGGTTCTAGTCTCGTGATGGGTGAGTGACGCCGGCTGAGCTGATTGAGGTCACCCTGGCGAATGCTGCAGCTGCTCAGGAGCCGGGGCAGGGACGAGAAAGCCGCCGAGGATCCCTCTGTGGACCCCTGAAGGGAGAAGGACCGAGATGTGGACATGGCAGCGGTTTTCTCCAGAGCCCTGTTTACTGACGGCCAAATAGGCTGAATCCTGAGAAGGTTTGAATTTGGGTCTGAACTGGGCTCGTCTGGCCGTAGAACAGGAGCTGGTGACGAACACGGGAAATGAGGGCGTGAGGCGACTTGATGTGGATGACTCCGGGTCACTCCAGCCACTGTCCTGAAGCCGTTGGAGGCTGAGGACGTGTGGGAGTGAGCGTCTCTTCCCTGTCTGGCCACACACCCTCTGTGACCCGTGACTCCTGGCCTGGCCCTGGGCAGAATTTATGTTTGGGGGGGTCTCTGGATGGCTCCAGGTGTTCAATTTGGTAATTCTCATGGGGTGACTGACCCAGGAGATGTTTGCACCGTCCAGGGAGGTTTCTGGTTAGAACTGGGAGAAGGGATGCTCCCAGCACCTGTGGCTGGAGACAAGAGACGCTGTGGAAAGTTCCTCCAAGCACAGGGCAAGCTCCATAGTAGGCGTCTGGCTCAGGACCTGGCCGTGTTGCGCTTCAGAAGCCCTGGGTGGATCTGATGTGAAGTCGTCATCTTTGGACACGTGCGTCCTCATCCTCACTCATGATTTCCTTCTTGCCAGCATTGATGCTTAGCTGACGCCACAGCCCCTCAGAATCTATGCAGTGCTGGCGAGTGGATCTTCCCGGCAGAACAGAATGAATGAAATACCTCAGGGCAGGTGCTACATATTCTCAGGATGTGGCTGCAGGGAGTTTCCGTTGGACTCCTTTCATTCCTTAGCGCTGGCTGGTGCATTACTCTGTCCTGTAAGCTTGATCAGGTCACATCAGAAACACAGTAGGTGGGTGCCACGCTGCTGTCAGGTGTCGCGAAGGTGGCGGTGACCACAGCCTTGTAATTCCTTGTCATAGTGGCCCCACCACAGACCCAGGGGCCCAGCTGTGCTTGGTCTTGAGAGTTTTGTGCTTTTCTGGGCAGGGTCTCCCCTGTCGTGAAGCTTCCCTCCCCTTTTTTGGAGACTGAAGGAAGGAAAAAGTGATAGGGAAGGAGGGGGAGAGAGGATTTGCAGCAATGTGGCCATTCCCAAAGATTTCAATGTGGAGTTAAGGAGCTGAGATCCCCCCACCTGCCCTCTTGTGTGCCTCAGGCCCCTCCTGGCCCCGGGTCACCCACACCCTCTGGCTTCCAGCGAGAGCTGCTTGGAGAAGCAGCCAGTTCCCCGCAGCCAGTCTTGGTCAGTCCTGAGCTAGGGTATTCCACAGTAAAGGAGTGACGTCACCTGTCTGAAAAGCATAAGGAGCCCCGCATGTGGTGGTGCTGAGGGGGCCACATCCTGGGCACCAGGCCAGTGAGTATCCCCAGATGAGTGTTTCTGGCTGGGACGCAGGCTGGCTTTTGGATTGAAGTCCTGCAAAAACTGCCATGGCCAGAGCCTGTACAGAGCAGCCCAAGAGCTGGGCATATGCTGGGCCTGGGTGGACGTGGAGGCTGTGGCATGGGGGCCCCTGCTCACAGCTCACCTTGTGGTCACCCAGCACTGACGCACCCACCTTACCCTCCTACCCACCACGCTGTGAACTCACCTGCCACGGATCTCTACTCACTGTCCAAAGCCCTTAGCCCACACGGGCTCCTGGCCTTGGGATGCTTTGGGCTGCACCAGGGCTGCAAAGCCTGGGTCTCGCTCACTGTCCAACTCTCCCGGGGAGGTGTGGGCCCCACCCTGTGTCCCAACAGTAGCATTTCTGCAGCAGATGTGGGGATATTCACAGTAAGAGGGACACGTCCAAGTCCATAAATTGTTCATTTTGACACCAAGTGGATGACAAAAACACCTTGCCATGTGGGGCCGCTGGGAGGTGGGAACAGTGGGCGTGTGGACCTGTCCTACTGTTACCTTGGTTAACACCCTGAGGTGGAGTCTGAAAAACCCCGGTGCACACGGGCTTGAGAACCGCTCCCAGTTCTGACACCAGAGCCCATTTCCCAGTGGAACCCCAGAGCAGCAACTCAGGTTCTTGCTCGCGTGTGTGGCTTTGTGTGCGGCTTCCCGAGGGCAGAAATGGCAGCCTCCCGCCGGAGAGCAGAGATGCGGCCCGGGGCTGAGTGTGGCCCCCCGGCAATCCAGCTGCCTGCCTCCTTCCCTGCCTGCGCGTGGAGGCCGCCTCTGCACGATGACGGCGGTCACTTGGTGTGGTCCTTACAGCTGTGGGCCCCATCCCACTCATCCTTGCCTGCCTGCAGAAAGCTACAGGACTGGCTTTGCCTTTAAACGTCCTGACCGCCCTGGCCTCCCTTACCCACAATGAGATGCCGAGAGCTGAGCTGTCCCGCTTGTGACTAACTCGCCACTGCCTGCAACCTGCTCTGCTTCTTGCCTCACACCCACCCTGCTGTGCTGCCTGTAGGCCTCCCCTTTCACGAGGACCTGGACTGTGTGCAGGCAGCCTCCTGTGTCGCTGAGGCCTGTTCTGCTCCCGCACAGCCTCCAGAGCTCCCCGGGCCCCTTGACCCGCATGAATGGGCTTCCCCTGGTGACTCAGGCCCCTCCTGTCCCTTCCTGGACCTCAATGCAGGCCCTGGGGCTGGCAGGTGAGCACCCGGCACCCCTGCTAACCACTTGGCCCCACTGCTTCAGGCTTACAAGAGCGCGTGCGACATGGCCGAGGCACAAGGCCGCCACCAGGAGCTTTGCATCCCCCGTGGGTGGTGCCGGCCACGATCAGCAACAACGTCCCGGGCACAGAAATAAGTCCGGGCTTATTTATTGACCAGGACAGACGGACGGATGGACGGACAGATGGCTGGCTGGCTGGGGAATACTGTGCTTATGTCATTCAGAGACGAGCATTTCTTGAGCGCCTGCTGTGGGGGCTCAGCCGGGTACTGCTGATGGTGCAGTGCTGTAAGCCCAGCCCACAGTTCCTGCCCTTATGCAATTCGCAGCCTAGTGAGAACTGCAAGTCAAACAACCACGAGGTGATTTCTATGAAGAGAGGACATGGGGTGCCCCGAGAGCCCCTGACAGAGGGAACTTTGGTCCTAGAAACCAGGCGGCGTTTTCCTGAGGAAATGACATTTCCCTCTGGGTCAGAGCTGAGGAAGGTGCCTCTGGGTGTCCCGTGGCCGCTGTGACCCTGACCACACACCTGGGGCTGGAAAATAATACTCCCACAGCTCTGGAGGGCAGGAGCCATGGGCTGAGACCAGAGTGTTTGCTCCAGGAGAGTCCCTCATGGCCCATTCAGGTGCCCAGAGCTGTGGGCCTCGCATGCCTTGTTCCCTGGAGCCGCTGCCTCCCATGTGGGAGTGAAGCATCCTGCTTCAGGGCCTTCAGCCTCTGCACCCTTCATCTTCTGATGCAGGTGGTGGCACTTAGGGCCCACCTGGGTAGTCCTCAGGATTCACCTTTATCACCGCGTGAGGAAACATTCCCAGGTCCAGGGATTAGTACCAGGATTCCTTTGGGGCCTCCCCCTCCCGCTCTCACACACTCCCACCCACCACTGTGCCTGAATGTGATGTGCACAGCGACCAGCATATCCAGAGGTCCCAGGAGGACCTGGGGTGGCTGGAGCTAGAGCGGGACCTGGTGTCAGAAGCAGGCAGGGCCAGGGATTCCCGAGAAAGGCTTGACGTGTACTTGAAGTGAGCAAAGGGTTTTGAATTTTTTTTTTTTTTTTTTTTTTTTTTTTGAGACGGAGTCTCGCTCTGTCGCCCAGGCTGGAGTGCAGTGGCCTGATCTCAGCTCACTGCAAGCTCCGTCTCCCGGGTTTACGCCATTCTCCTGCCTCAGCCTCCCCAGTAGCTGGGACTACAGGCGCCCGCCACCTCGCCCGGCTAGTTTTTTGTATTTTTTAGTAGAGACGGGGTTTCACCGGGTTAGCCAGGATGGTCTCGATCTCCTGACCTTGTGATCCGCCCGTCTCGGCCTCCCAAAGTGCTAGGACTACAGGCTTGAGCCACCGCGCCCGGCCTGAATGTTTTTTAAAGATGGGTCTCCAGTCTGAACAGATTGCAGGGTGCCAGGGTGGGAGCTGAGGCCCAGGCAGAGGCTTTGCAGAGTCCCAGGAGAGGGCGCTGCAGCCCGGACTGGTGTGTGGGTGGGAAGGCCGCGGATGCATTTCTCTGTTTTTCTTCCCGCTGAGCTTGGGTCCTCGTGGAGGGCGGATGGCAGACATTTCACTCGGGGACCTGATGCCTATGCATCAGAAAGGCTTCCCCAGGCGCCTTGGTCTAAGAACCACCGTCTGTCTTTGAGTAGAATTTCTATAAACGTAACATTCACCGATGGATGGAAGATGGCCACAACTCTAAAATCACAGGGAGCTTTTCAGAAGAAAATAGAAGAGCACATCTGTTTCCATGGACTAAGCTGGCAGGTGACAGCCCCCTAACTTCTCAGCATCCCCCCTGAGATAGTTTTTGCCATTCAAAACAGAGGGTGACATGACTCCAGATATGGAAGAAAGTGCAAACCCCCGTGTGATATTCTAATATGTAGAAAGGAAGAGCTATCAATCCCCATATCGCAGGAGGGGTACACTCACTCTGATATGTTTCCAAATATGCAGCTATTTGGAAATCACATTCCCAGTATCGCAGCAAGGGATGTACACCCCCGTGTGAGATGGTTCTTCATAACTTTCCGAGGCAGAGGGGATATTACATATATGGCAGAAAGTATACACCCCCCAGGGATATTGTTCCCATGATCCTGATCCTGGAGGGAAAGGATATCGCAGAAGGTGTACACGCCCCCAGTGATAGTGTTTCTAATTTCCAGGTGGGAGAGGAGGATGTGACACCCAATATTGCAGCGAGTAGATACAATCCTGGGATACTGTTCTTAATATTGAAGAGGATGATACAACTTCCAATACAGATGGGTGTACATCCTCTGAGGGTGTACACCCGTCTAGGAAAGAGTTCATAATTTTCGGAGGAGGAGATACTACTCACAAAATCGTAAGCAGGCTGTGAGTCCACCATGTTTCCTAATAGCTAAGGGGGGGAGGGGGGTGGCTATTAGTCCCCACCTCGCAGGGAGTGCCTCACCCCCCTCACAATATCACTGTTGATTGAACACCCCCTGCAGTGCAAAGAAGAATACCTTTAGCTCTTGAGAACAATATCACATGGCGGGGGACATCCCCTGCACTTTCGGGAGTAACATTCTCTCCTGCTGGATAGTAGGAACAATATCTCAGGCGGGTTGGACAACCCCTGTGATTGAGAGGAATATCCTCTCCCAACGTGGATATTAGGAGCCATATCACAGGGGGCATGTTCACTTCAATTTTGGTAGTGATATCATCCTTTCCTCCCTGGGTTTAGGAAACAATGTGACGGGCGCGGTGGACACCCCCGCGACCTGGGGAGTATTAGCCCTCCCTGGATATTAGGATCCATGGTAGACACAGCGTGTTTACAATTTTGTAATATCGTCTCCCCCCTAGACATTTCCAGCAGTATCAAAGACGGGTGTACACCCTCTGCAATATAGGGAGGGAGATCATCCTCTCCCCACCTGGATATTGGGAACAATATCAAAGGGAGTGTTTATAACCTCTGCGATATTGGGAGTAATATCCTGTTCCCTTCTGGAGCATGGGAACGCCATCACTGGGGGGTGTACACTTTCTGCGATATTGGGAGTAACATCTGTGCCTTGGAATATTAAGGACAATATCACAGAGGGGCGTGTACATCTTCTGCAGTATTCGGAATGAAACTATCCTCTCTCCCCCTGCAAATTCGGAGAGATCAGAGTCGGTGTTCACCTCCTGCGATATGGGGATTAATACCATCATCTCCCCTTCCGGATATCAGGAAGAGTATCACACGGGGGTGCACAGTGTCTACGATACTGGGAGTAATACCAACCTCTCGGCCTTGAGATTTTAAGAATATCCCAGACTGGGTGTACGCCTCCTGCTCTATGGGGAGTCATATCCTCTCCCTTCCAGGATATTAATAACTATCTCATGGCGGGTGAACACAGCCTGTGATACTGGAATTATTCTCCTCTCCCCCTCTGGATACTAGGAACAATATCCCAGAAGAGCTGTACCTTCCCTGTGATATTGGGAGTAATATCATACGCTTCTTCCGTGAATATTAGGAGCAATATCACCAGGTGGCTGTCCATTCATTACTATGTTGGAAGTCATGTCATACTCTTCCCCCTTAGATTTTAGGATCAGTGTCCCAGGGTGGCATTGATATTAAAACTAATATAATGTTCTCCATCCCTGGATATTAGGAAGGACATCACAGGTAGGTGTACACCCCCTGCGGTATTAGGAATAATATGATTAATTATTAAACATCAATGGTCCATTTTAATGATACTATTAAACGGGATACATTATACATAATTTTAAATATATGATTATACACACTTGTCATTTAACAATATTAATACAATATCTCAGTATTGACGTAACATTAATTGCTGATATATTTTAAGTGATATTAGTATTAATACTAATTAACATTTTTGAGCAGTAATTTTTACTATATTGTGATTAATATCGATGATTACTATTAATTTTATATTAATAGATTTGCTCCTGATAGCCGGCAGAGAGATGTTACTCCGGATATCGATGAAAGGGTATACCCCTCTATCATGTTATTCCTAATACCAGGAGGTAGAGGGTAACATTGAAACTACCGCAGTGGGTATACATCCCCTCGGTCATGTTCGTTGTACCTGGATTGGGAGAGGATATGACTCCCAGTAACGCAGGGGGCGTAGACCTCCCCGTGATATTGTCCCTAATATCCAAAGGTGGAGAGGATATTTCTTCTGATTTTGCAGGGGGTGTACACCACCCCCGTGATATGATTCCTAATATCCAGGGGGCGAGAGGATATTAGTCTCAATATTGCAGGAGGTGTACACTCACTAGTGATATAGTTCCTAACATCCAGGCACAGAGAGGATGATATCACTCCCAATAGAGCAGGGGGTGTACACCCCTTCTGTGACATTGTTCTTAATAGCCAGTAGGGGAGAGGAAGATATTACTCCCAATATTGCAGGGGGTGTATAGCCCCTTGTGATATTCTTCCCTATATCCTGGGAGGGAGACGATGATACTAGTGGTAATATCATAGGGGGTGTAAACACCCACTGTGATATTGTTCCGAATATCCAGAGGGACAGAAAATAGTATGATTCCCAATATCACAGAGCGTGTGCATCCTCCTGTGATATTGTTTTATACTCAATGGGACAGGATATTACTTCCAATATTGCAGGGGGTGTACACAACTCCTGCGATATTGTTCCTAATATCCCGAAGGGGAGAGCATAATATTTCAATATGGCAGGGGCTGTACACCTTTGTAATATTGTTCTTAATATCCATGATGGGAGAGGATGTGACTCCCAATATCGCAAGAAGTGTACAGCCGCCTGTGATATAGTTCCTAACATCTAGGTGGGGAGAGGATATTACTGCTCATATCGCACGAGTTTTAAAACCCCTTCGGTATTTTGCCTACAATCCTGAGGGGAGAGGATATTGCTCCCAATATCGAAGAAGGCATACACCCCCCTGTGACACTATGCCCAATATCCATGTTGGGAGACGATGAGAATACGCCCAGTATCGCAGGGGATGTACACCCACCCTGGGATATTGTTCCTTATATCAAGAGGGGGAGAAGTTGCTATTGCTCCCAATAACGCGGGCTGTGGCTGTACACCCCTCCTGTGATACCGTTCTTAATATTCTAGGGTCGAGAGGATACTACTACTCCCAATAAAGTAGGAATATTACAGCCACCCTGGGATTTTGTCCTTAACCACAGGGGAGAGATATTACTACCAGTATTGTAAGGGGTGTACCTCCCTCCTGTGATATTTCTTATATCCAGGAAAGGAGAAGATAGTATCAATATTGAAGGGATGGAGAGCCCCCATGGGATATTGTAAAGATACAGGTTGGAAGAGGATGAGATTCCCTCCAATACAACAAGGGGTGTACACCCCACCTGTGATATGAATCGTAAAACCTAGAAGAGAATGACATTGCTTCCAAACTACACGGGGTGTACAGCCACCCTGTGATATTTTTCCTGTCATCTAAAGGAAGAAATACTATTCCCGCCACCGGAGAAGGTACACAACCCCCTGTGAAATTGTTCCTCATAGCTTGTGGGGGAGAGAATGATACTACCACCAATATGACAGTGGCTTGACACCCAGTCTGTGATATTGCTCCTAATTTCCAGCAGGTAAAGTATGATGTACCTGCCAGGAGAGTAGTGAGTGTACAGACGCCCTGTGATGTGTCTCCAAATACTAAGGGAAACACAGGACATTACCCCAAATCTCCCAAAAAGTGTACACCCATTATGTGATATGGTTCCTAATATCCGGAGGTGCAGAGAATGGTATTTGTTCTCCGATTGCAGGCTGTGTACACACAACCTGTGAAATTGTTCCTAATATCCTGAGCAAAAGAGACTAATAATGGACACACATTGTGGCGGGGAGTAATTGGCTATTACGATCCACATCGCAGGGGGGTGAGGCACCCCCTGCAATGTGGGGAGTAATAGCAGCCCCCTCTCCCTCCTGGCTATTATGATCCACATCGCATGGCAGTTCAGGACACCAGCCCTGCCCCAACCTTGACCCAGACAGTGGGTATCATGGGACCACCTCAGGGTGGGTGGCAACTCAGCTCTAAGGTGTCCTTGCTGCCAAAGACCAACTTCCTGCTTGTTTGAATCTGACCACAGGGTTTCTGTTAGACATGACTATGAGGCAGACACCCTGAAATCTAGCACAACAGAGTTCAACGCCGCCATGAGAGGCACCATAGCACTCAGGCTTTGAAGACCTTAATGTTTGTCCTTAATAACCACATGGTAGAGGTGATATTACCACCAATATTGCAAGGGCTGTACACCCTCCTATGGTATTTTCTTATATCCAGGAAACGAGAAGATGGTATTAGTACTAATATTGAAGGGATTTACAGGCCCCATGGGATATTGTTCTAAAGATACAGGTTGAAAGAGGATGAGATTCCATCCAATATAACAAGAGGTGTACAACCCGCCTGTGATATAAATCGTAAAACCTAGAAGAGAGAATGACTCAGGGCCACAGCAGACCTTGAGTGAGGAGCAAACTGACCAAGATTCTGGGGTCTTGTCACACAGCCCTTAAACCAGGGACTGGAAACTTTCCCTAAAGAGCCAGGAGTCAGTATTTTCAGCTTTGTCAACTGATCTTTGCCTTAAGGATATAACACTGCCCTGGCTACATGACAGCAGCTTTCTGCAGGTGGCGCCTGAAGAGATGGGCATGACTGCACCCCCATCAAACTTATGGACATGGAAACTTCTCGGTGTCATGAAGTGTTATTTGTTGAACCACTTGGAAATGTAAAATCCATTCTTGATTCACGGGCCACAGGAGCAGGCAGGTACGGGCTGCCCCTGGCCAACCTCTGCAATGAGCTTTGAGAAGGAAAGCACAGGCTGGGCCAGTGCAGCCGCCTCACAGCGAATTCACTGCAGGAGGATCCTTCTTAGCAACCACTTCTCATCTTGGCTTCAAGTGCAGTTCAGGTGGAGAAAGAAAACAAAACTGGCCTCAGCAAGAAGGAAGGAGATGCAGGGTCAAGCAGCCATGTGGATCGGTCACACTCAACATTCACACCAAGCAGAGCACAGGCAGGACCAGCCTGGGGGGACCTCTGGGTGGGCAAGATTCTCTACCTAAAACTCACATAGAGGTTCTACACAGCAGTAGTTACAGAAAACACTAAGAAAAAGGCCAAAATAAAAACAGCTGCCTCTGCCCACAGCTTGTCCCTCAGGAACCCACCTTCAAGCCCTGGCACATGAAGACTCACTTCCTGATGCCCTTCCTGGTGAATTATGTGGGTGAAGCGTCCAAACTGTCCCCTACCTGGACCCAGATCATGCCAGGTAGGAGGGTGGAGGTCGGGACCTCTCAGGCCTGAACCTTACAGAAGCAGCTTCTCAAGCCTGTTCGAGTTCACAGGGCATGTTTTAGCACAGAAATTCTCTACTGACTCTGGGTGTTGGACCTGGGGCTGCATGAGTCTACAAGTGCCCTCTTGAAACAGCAGAACCTTGAACAAAGGCCCAGCTTAAGAGCCAGTCATTTTTGTAAAGTTTTTTTTTTTATTATACTTTAAGTTCTAGGGTACATGCGCATAATGTGCAGGTTTGTTACATATGTATACTTATGCCATGTTGTGCTGCACCCATCACCTCATTTACATCAGGTATAACTCCCAATGTAATCCTTCCACCCTCCCCCCTCCCCATGATAGGCCCCGGTGTGTGATGTTCCCCTTCCCGAGTCCAAGTGAGCTCATTGTTCAGTTCCCACCTGTGAGTGAGAACATGCGGTGTTTGGTTTTCTGTTCTTGGGATAGTTTGCTCAGAATGATGGTTTCCAGCTGCATCCATGTTCCTACAAAGGACACAAACTCATCTTTTTATGGCTGCAAAGTATTCCATGGTGTATATGTGCCACATTTTCTTAATCCAGTCTGTCTCTGATGGACATTTGGGTTGATTCCAAGTCTTTGTTATTGTGAATAGTGCCGCCATAAACGTACGTGTGCATGTGTCTTAATAGCACGATTTATAATCCTTTGGGTATATACCCAGTAATGGGATGGCTGGGTCATATGGTACATCTAGTTCTAGATCCTTGAGGAATCGCCATACTGTTTTCCATAATGGTTGACTAGTTTACAGTCCCACCAACAGTGTAAAAGTGTTCCTGTTTCTCCACATTCTCTCCAGCACCTGTTGTTTCCTGACTTTTTAATGATCGCCATTCTAACTGATGTGAGATGGTATCTCATTGTGGTTTTGATTTGCATTTCTCTGATGGCCAGTGATGATGAGCATTTTTTCATGTGTCTGTTGGCTGTATGAATGTCTTCTTTTGAGAAATGTCTGTTCATATCCTTTGCCCACTTTTTGATGGTGGTGTTCTCTTGTAAATTTGAGTTCTTTGTAGGTTCTGGATATTAGCCCTTTGTCAGATGGATAGATTGCAACAATATTCTCCCATTCTGTAGGTTGCCTGTTCACTCTGATGGTAGTTTCTTTTGCTGTGCAGAAGCTCTTTAGTTTAATGAGATCCCATTTGTCAATTTTGGCTTTTGCTGCCGTTGCTTTTGGTGTTTTAGACATGAAGTCTTTGCCCATGCCTAGGTCCTGAATGGTACTACCTAGGTTTTCCTCTAGGGTTTTTATGGTATTAGGTCTAACATTTAAGTCTCTAATCCATCTTGAATTTTCATATAAGGAGTAAGGAAAGGATCCAGTTTCAGCTTTCTACTTATGGCTAGCCAATTTTCCCAGCACTATTTATTAAATAGGGAATCCTTTCCCCATTTCTTGTTTCTCTGAGGTTTGTCAAAGATCAGATGGCTGTATATGTGTGGCATTATATCTGAGGACTCTGTTCTGTTTCCATGGGTCTATATCTCTGTTTTGGTACCAGTACCATGCTGTTTTGGTTACTGTAGCCTTGTAGTATAGTTTGAAGTCAGGTAGCATGATGCCTCCAGCTTTGTTCTTTTGACTTAGGATTGTCTTGGCAATGTGGGCTCTTTTTTGGTTCCATATGAACTTTAAAGCAGTTTTTTCCAATTCTGTGAAGAAACTCATTGGTAGCTTGATGGGGATGACACATCTACAGCCATCTGATCTTTGACAAACCTAAGAGAAACAAGAAATGGGGAAAGGATTCCCTATTTAATAAATGGTGCTGGGAAAATTGGCTAGCCATAAGTAGAAAGCTGAAACTGGATCCTTTCCTTACTCATTATACGAAAATTAATTCCAGATGGATTAGAGACTTAAATGTTAGACCTAATACCATAAAAATCCTAGAGGAAAACCTAGGTAATACCATTCAGGACATAGGCATGGGCAAAGACTTCATGTCTAAAACACCAAAAGCAACGGCAATAAAAGCCAAAATTGACAAATGGGATCTCATTAAAGACCTTCTGCACAGCAAAAGAAAGTACCATCAGAGTGAACAGGCAACCTACAGAATGGGAGAAAATTGTTGCAATCTATCCATCTGACAAAGGGCTAATATCCAGAACCTACAAAGAACTCAAATTTACAAGAAAAAAGCAAACAACCCCATCAAAAAGTGGGCAAAGGATATGAACAGACATTTCTCAAAAGAAGACATTCGTACAGCCAACAGACACATGAAAAAATGCTCATCACTGGCCATCAGAGAAACGCAAATCAAAACCACAATGAGATACCATCTCACACCAGTTAGAATGGCAATCATTAAAAAGTCAGGAAACAACAGGTGCTGGAGAGGATGTGGAGAAATAGGAACACTTTTACACTGTTGGTGGGAGTGTAAACTAGTTCAACCATTATGGAAAACAGTATGGTGATTCCTCAAGGATCTAGAACTAGATGTACCATATGACCCAGCCATCCCATTACTGGGTATATACCCAAAGGATTATAAATCGTGCTATTAAGACACATGCACACGTACGTTTATGGCGGCACTATTCACAATACCAAAGACTTGGAATCAACCCAAATGTCCATCAGAGACAGACTGGATTAAGAAAATGTGGCACATATACACCATGGAATACTTTGCAGCCATAAAAAAGGATGAGTTTGTGTCCTTTGTAGGAACATGGATGCAGCTGGAAACCATCATTCTGAGCAAACTATCCCAAGAACAGAAAACCAAACACCGCATGTTCTCACTCACAGGTGGGAACTGAACAATGAGCTCACTTGGACTCGGGAAGGGGGACATCACACACCGGGGCCTATCATGGGGAGGGGGGAGGGGGGAGGGATTGCATTGGGAGTTATACCTGATGTAAATGACGAGTTGATGGGTGCTGACGAGTTGATGGGTGCAGCACACCAACATGGCACAAGTATACATATGTAACAAACCTGCACGTTATGCACTGTACTCTAGAACTTAAAGTATAATAATAATAAAGTCTAGTTAAGTAAAACCTAATTGAAAGTCTCAAGAAATACGGAGTTTATACAAGAAGACATCTGCAAACATTGACAGTGAGGAGAGGACTTCACTCTGCATCCAGGCTGTCCTGGAAGCCACGGCCAAATGCCAGGTTATATAGATCTGAAAAGCAGAAAAAAGTGTTGAAATGTGTACAGTGTCAGCAATGTACAAATTTGTCGTAAGATGCTCAGAAACCTTGAATTTCCAATCAGACAACAGGAACATGAGCAAGTCCCCCAGCAGTGCCCACCTTCTGCCTATGGCACATGTAACAGGAACGCTGGCCACCTCGGGGGGACAGAGGCTTCCTGGTCACATTCACTCTGGCAGCCACACAGCTGGCCCCACCACAAACACGTGGTTAACAATGAAGAACCACCCACTCCCTGGGCTTTGCTCACTCTAGCCGGGAGAGGGTACTTACAGAGTACATTATCGACTGAACCCTCGTTCAATGCGTCAAGCTTGTTGAAGGCAGTGAACTGAGCAGAGCTAATGTCCCCAGTTGGACGACACTCAATCACGACAGCAGCAGCCACTGTTCACAGGGCGCTGGTTTCGTGCCAGAAACAGTTCCAAGCATCTTCTTTCTGTCCGAGGAATGTGCACTGCAACCCTGTGGGGCCGTTTGCAACATCCACCAGAGTTCTGAGGCAGCCAAGTTCAGACTGTCTGTGGGCCTTGCCGTGTGGCCGTCCATGTCCCTTGCAGACCAGACCTCACTGCAGGGACTGCGGGTTCCAGGGCTGCCTTGAGGCACATGCTCCCTTTGCCACCTCTTCCTGGCCCCTGACACCAACCCTCACCACTGCTGCCAACACTTTATTTTCTCATGGCTCCTGAGGGGCCTGTTCTTTTTGCCCTTCCCTGCTCCCTGCGTCCGGCTTGGAGGATGCTCACATCAACGCCAACCCTCACGTAATCATCACCCCTTCCATGGGGCTTGATGCCTAGGAGTCTCAATATCAGAAAGTCAGACTCCTGTGCTTCTTGGAGAATTTCTTCCCATCATGGAAGTGAAGGAGATAAAATTCTGGGTGCCTGCAATAACCTCATTTCCACAGCTAAGAAACTTCAGTAGTAGCACAACACAAATTTTTTTTTTTAACTTTTCTTATACAAGCTAAATACAATTTAATTTTTACATTCACGTTCTCATCAGCTCCCACCTGGTGAGCAGGCAAATAGTAATTTTCAAAGAAATTGTTCCATAATTTAAACACTTAGCATTATCACTATTAAGCAAGAATTATCCCCAAAATACACGATGATCTTGTTCTCACATTCAAAAATTGATTGCCACACAGTGAAATAGCACTTAATGCAAAGGTATGTTTTTTTTTTCAGGTTTCTGCTCTGGAAAAAAAGATTTCTGGCAAAGAGATAAACAATTATGTAACTATCCAAAATGCCTCCGAGAAAAATGTCATCCAATTAGTTCTTTAAAGTTACAAATGCAGCTGAGTTTTAATAGCAATTTGTCCATAACTATCAAAAGAATCTTTGAAACTCTTAATACTGAAGGAATAACCATAAATGGATATAAAACATCAAGCAGAAGAGTTAATATTTGGGGTAGATTTTGGCCCATATTTTTTAACATACGCATAGTTATTTACCTAGCTGAAGTATATCCCTCTCTCCTCCTCGGCTCTTCCACAAGCCTGATTTTCAAACATAGACTGGCTTTTGATACATGAAGGCAGCTTTAAAAGATGTCAGGATCGGGTCGGGCACAGTGGCTCAAGCTTGTAATCCCAGCATTTTAGGAGGCCAAGGTGGGCCGATCTCTTGAGGTAAGGAGTTCGAGATCAGCCTGGCCAATATGGCAAAAACTCTTCCTGTATTAGAAATTTTTGTAATTAGCCAAGCGTGGTGGCACACATCTATAATCCCAGCTACTCGGGAGGCTGAGGCGGAGGTTGCAGTGAGCCAAGATTGCACCACTGCACTCCAGCCTGGGTGACAAAGTGAGACTGTCTCAAACAAGCACTTAGCCCTCAGAAAATGCTTGAGCATCCGCCACCCCAACCAACCCAAGGAATCACATGGCAATGGTTATCATCTGATTTCAACACAATAAGTTCTATTCTCTCTAAACACAATGGTAAACAGTTGCCTTCAGCCCACAGAAACTCCCAGGACCCAGTAACACCGGACTAGCAAGATTAATGGGCCACGTACGCAGTGTTCAGCTGCAGAAAGTGATGGCACCAAGAATGTGTGTGCGCTCAAACCAGATTCCGCGCTTTCAGGGTGGAGGGTCTCCCCGGGAAGATCATCCAACAGGATAGTTTCCACTTCCACCATGAGGAGGAAACGGGGGTTTCCTGAGGGCACTGACAGGACTTGAGTCTCTGCCCCTTTGTCCTCTGTCCTGTTACGGGATGAGGGTGGGCTGAAGGCAGGTTCTCCCTACATCTTCCAGGCAGGAGAGATGAAGCTGACAGGTGGATGATGGCTTTTCCAACCTGTTATCGACCTGCTTTCCCTGGAGATCAGTGAAGCAGCATCATTGATTCTCTTGCATTAGTGTCAACATGTTGGTACGGCCTCTGGGTCAGCCTCTGCGCGGGTCTGAGTCAGTCACTTGTGCCTGAGCCTCAGCATGCTCGTCTGTCAAGTGGGCGGCCCCACAGACCAGTGACTTTCAACCGGAGTTCGAAGGAGGTTGCCCAAGGACAGGCAGGGGGAAGAAGAGGAAGAAAGCTGTCCGAGGAAGGGGGGGAAGGGGGGGAAGGGGAGGGCTGTCCAAGGGAAAGGGAGGGGGAGGAAGAGGAGCGTGGAGGGAGGAACAGAAGGGGGGTTCTCTGAGGAGGAGGACCAAGTTGCTGAGGTGTCTTGGAGTCAGAGGTGGCAGTGGCTTGGGCTCTAGGCCCTCTGTTGCATAATTTTAGGCTTTAACTATATTTGTGGACTCTTTAAAAGATTTAATTTGAAGAAAACCGGAATTGGGGATACCTTGCTTCTAAAACACAATTTCTCAAGCCTAAGTCTAAGTGCTAGGCATTGCTCATTCTGTTACCATCATTTCCTCCTATTTAAAATCAGCTGCACACCCCCAATCTCCCTTCAGTGTAAACACCACCTTTTCAGAAGATCTCAAACAGCAGAGCGAGCAGTCCGTGACCCCAGCCGTGTGCACAAGGAGTGACGAGCAGACGTGCACTGAGGGCTGCCGACAAGGGAGGCCGAGGCCCAGCACCTCCCTGCACCGCTGTGCTCTGCCAGGCCTAAAGGACACCATCGCCTCTGGGGTGAACAAGCAGCACAAGCTATCAACACTTATTCCAAAGGAACAGGAAGAAAATTCAAACGAAGTTAACACAGTTATCCCAACACAACACTGCAACAGCCCAGAAACAGAAGGGCCAGTGAGCCTGAGATGGGTGGTTCCCACAGTGGGACAACAACGTTGGCATTAGGGCTTTTTGGCAAAAAAAGACAAAAAAGGTAACATGGGCCACCCATTATTTCCTGCCAGTGGAAAGACACCCACAGGCCCCCAGAGGCCAACGGCCCCCTAGAAACAAGCCCACGCAGCGCCTCGGGTCTTCGCATGAGCAGGCACGTGGTGTCCTCAGCACCCCCAGCCCGTGACAGACACACCACACTTGGCTCCCACACCTGAGGGTCCAGGGGAATGGCGGGAAGTGCCCAAAGGACATGGCATCCTATGAGGGCACTGCAGGGCTATGCACCTCAGAGAAGCCCCCAGGCAGGTGCTCTCTCCCCAAAGGATGAGCCAGTCCTGACCACACCCATATCGCGGTGGCCTCCAAGCCAAGCGCCAACATCTCACGTCCAAAGGCATGTGCCAGTACCCGCTGTGCGTGGAGCCCAAGCCCCTCGCAGAGCTCAGGACGAACCTAGTGTCCAGGCCCGGGGCCGTCACCAGCCAGGAGAGGCGTCTGGGGCCCTTCCCAGCGATGACCACGGGAAGTAACAACTCAGGCCCATCAGGGGCTTCCTCACCATGCAGGTTTTAGAAGTGGAGACAGAGGTTCAGGTCTAGTGGCACAAACATCGACAGACCCCATGGAAATGCGGGCGCGGCCCCTCCATCCCACCAGCCTGTACAGCTGTTCCTTTCTGCTGCCATCACACATGTCCCCACCAAGCCAAGCCCCTTCTCCTTTTCCACATTGGATTCCTCAAATCAAATCTCGCTGTCCTTGGCAAATGTACCATTAATTTATTTACCGCCCAGAACAAAAGCACACTTCCAGTTAACATGACACCCCCGCTATGATAGAACCACCTTAATTCAGACATGACGTGGAGGAACAGAGGGAGGAGGGGTCGAGGGCTGACCTGGAATCAGCAGCTGTTTTCTGGGGGAAGCCTCCATCCCACCCGAGCCCGACATCATGCCACACTGTCCCCATGGTGTCTGAAATCTCCATGAAGACAGGGTCACTCTGACCCCTTCACACCCACAACGCCAAAGAGGAGCAGGTGTTGAGGAAGTCTCCTGCTAGTGCTGAAGACAAGAATAATTCCTCGTGGTGCCCAGAATGTCAGGAGAAAACAAGGCACCATGTGGATGCCTTCCAGGTGAATTTTGGAATGATTCTACCGAATGCCAGTCATCCTTTTTCAGAACAAAATCCATACCAGAAAACATGTGTCGCCAGCAGAGAGATGGTCCCTTTCACGGCTTACAAACACACCTACGTTACACTGAATTTATCTCAAGCCACCCTCTCTGCGCTAATGTAAAACGTCTCCCTTATTAACCAGTAGCCTTTCTCATCTGGTGTTTTTCAACAAGCAAGAGGGCCCTGTAACACTCAGGCATTGTCTGAAACATCAAATGGAAGCCTAAAATCCTCTTCTGTGCAGCTTCACTGCAAAGTATTTTGACGTGAGCCAAATCGTGCTATTCCTACACCTCCATAGGAAACTCAATGCTTCATCAAGGAGAGCAGCATGATTTCTGCTAGGCACAGAAACTGGTGGGGTGGGGATGGGGTTGAGGGAACATTACATAGAAAGCACACCCCGATAATCACCTGCATGAGAGCCACATTGGCCGGCAAGCCCCGGTCGGCTCAGTCTCTGCAGTCACAGGCGTGAGGCCTGGAGGGCAGACACCTGGCACTTCTGACCACACCAAGGTTGTGGCCTCTGCCCCTTCTCTGCTGCCCATCAGTTCCAAATTTCTGGCAACACCGCCTGCTGCCCCCACTGCCTGATCGACTCTTCATGAAAAGCTAATGTTGCCAGGATAGCTTATGAGTACGTTTGCCAGGAAAGTAGCTCCGATTGATGCTGAAACACCGTTCTTGCAGCCCTGGCAGCTCCCCTACCCCCGATGTGTACAAGCTTGCAGCTCTGACCTCGCTCAGTGTCCACATAGGCTCTGTCCCCTGGACAGCCCAATGCAGACTCAATGTTGAGTCAGAAATACACAAAGAGGCTGACGGTTATGAACCGCCTGCCTGTCCCCCAAAACACAGGTTGAAATCCTCACCCTCAATGCGATGCTGTCAGGAGGTCTTTGGGAGGTGATGAGTTCCCGAGGCTGCAGCCCCGTGAATGGAGTTTGTGCCTCAGAAAGGAGCCCAGCAAATCCGTCACCCTCCCACTGTGTCAGGGCCAGAGAGAAGGTGTGTGCAAACCAGGAAGAGACCCACACCAGATCCCACCTGTGCGGCACCCTGATCCCGCCTTCCAGCCTCTAGAACTATGAGAAACAAATTTCTGTTGTTCATAAGCCACTCAGTCAATGGTGTTTCGTTACAGCAGCCTGAGCTGCCTGAGATGACAATGCTCACCGTCCTACAGAGACGGCTACTCCCCTCTCCCAGAAAGAGGGGTTTAATTAAAATCCCTGTCTCTCCTCGCCACCACCACAGATCTCATTCCCCCACCCTGTAAGCCAACAGTTGCTAGGATTAAAGGAAAAGGAGGATCGTTTTAGACCAGCCCCTCCATGTCGGTCTGAAGCCTTTGACTTTGCCCACTTCCACGGTGGCCGTGTCACCAGATTCCCCATGCCAGCTCTGTGTCTGCACCGGGTCCCAGGCTCTGCACAGACTTCTCCAGTTGCCCATCCAGCACACCCATTTCCCTTTCTCCTTTGCAGATTGTCTTTCAATCTGCAATCTTCTGGTTGCCTCTCTGCAACCCAAGGCTTTCCAATCCAGCCATTCAAGGTGAGTTCAGCCGTGCACTGGAGTCCTTGGCTCAGGTAACCCAGACCCAAGCGGTTGGCACCAACGATCTACTGGCTGTGGGGTCTTCACAGCCACCAGCTGCCCCAGCCACACCAGGGCCTGGGAGGGGAGGCAGAGGAAGCTGTGAAGCTGCCAACAGCTGTGCGGGGACAGGAGCCTCTGGGATGAGGATGCCATGGAAGGAAATTCAGAGAAAGAGCCCCAGGGCTGGACGGGTCATGTCCAAAGTCTGCACTGCTGAGTTTTCCAGGTTTCTTAACTCAATCACTGACCCTGCGTGGCGTTTCCTGAGTGGTGACCCCGCAGTGGCATTGGATACGGCAATAAAGCAAGATCCTCCCCCAACCTTCCCCCCACCAACATACACGGGGCCTCTGTCCTGGCGGGAAGTCAGGCCTAGGCGCTCAGCTGGCACAGCCAGCCTGGGAAGGGGGCCGATTCAGACGGCACGCCTGAGCTCAATAGGGACAGACACTGTCTCCTGCTTATCTCCAACACTTTCTCTGCATGTCTAGTTACAAACGGACGACGCAGTCTTGGAAGCACATTTCCCTGACCTCTCTCTGCTCCTCTCCTTGGTGCCATTGACAGGGAGGGGCCCGTATGGCCACGAGGCCGCACACCCACAGCCACCCTGCCACTGAGACAAGGGCCTTTGACGGTTACTTCTGCCAAGGAACCCTGCTCCATCTTGGAGCACACCATGGCGGGAGGGAAGCTCCACCCGGAGAAACAGCGATGCTTCTCCCCAGGGCCAGTGGAGGGCACCCCCCACCCTGCATTCAACAGCTTACTTACCTATTGGAAAACATCTGAATTAATAGGGAACACTAAAACGAAAAGGTCACGCAAGAAGTTTAGAAGGCCGTGTGAAGTCTCAGCAAATCCAAAGGTTTCTGAACCAAGACTGCTGGGGTCGACGAGCTTACAGGCAAAGTTTCCATACGGGCCTTCAACAAGCAACGCTCAGCAGAGAGCGCCACGCTCTGGGCAGAACCTCAGACACCACAAAGTCACATCAGAGCCAACAGCAACTGAAATAGAGCGCTCTCCTAAGATATGTGTGTTATCTGTAGAAAGTTAGTAGACACTAAGATGGGGGAAGAAAAGGATAAGGTTAGAAACAAATTTAAAGTAATTTCTGCATACAAAAAAAATTTCTATATCCACTGGCTTTCTTTCTGGGAGTAGCAACTTTTACATGAGATGCACCATCCCAGTTGGAAGGAGTCTGGGTTTTTTGTGGGCAGAGACAGGGGCTCTCCAGGAAATGTGAACTCTTTCTCGCTCACTGAACTGTGTGCCCTGAGGCCATCCTGACCTGCCTGAGTACCTCCCTGCTCTGCCTCCAGCCAGTTCTTTCCAGCACTCACCCCGCTGCTCCCAGAGCCTACACTTGCCCAGGATCTACTCTTCTGCTGCTGTCAATCTGCTGCCAAACTCTCACTTTAGGGCAAATAAGTTGCAAACTAAAAAGTTGTAAGACCCCTTGGCTTTTTAAAAATCCAAATGTCCATCAGTGACAGACTGGATTAAGAACATGTGGCACATATACACCATGGAATACTATGCAGCCATAAAAAAGGATGAGTTTGTGTCCTTTGTAGGGACATGGATGCAGCTGGAAACCATCATTCTCAGCAAACTATCGCAAGAACAGAAAACCAAACACTGCATGTTCTCACTCATAGATGGGAACTGAACAATGAGATCACTGACTAGTGATCATCACACACCGGGGCCTATCACGGGGAGGGGGGAGGGATTGCATTAGGAGTTATACCTGATGTAAATGATGAGTTGATGGGTGCTGACGAGTTGATGGGTGCAGCACACCAACATGGCACAAGTATACATATGTAACAAACCTGCACATTATGCACATGTACCCTAGAACTTAAGTATAAAAAAAAATTTGTCTTCTCAGAAAACAAAGAACATTAATTCTACTTCCATGGTTTAATATGTTGCCCCCATCTGCATGCTCATGGATATGTGCTTTTATATATATTTTAATCAATACTTATAATACTGTTGGCTACATTCAATTTAATTAAATTTGATGTAAGAAGTTTTAAATTCAGTGAATTCAGGCACTCAAAATTTAAGCCCTCTGACATCTATTAACCAAATGGAAATATGACAGGTGGATATTACAAAAATCAAGAGAAGTGTTTAATATAAATTCCAGACTTTTAGATATTTCCAGAAATGTATATATTAATACACAAACTTGAGCATTTTCACAAATCTTTGAACTCAAATTCCCTTCTTAACTTTTACAGGTAAATCAATATCCATATGTGATTTTAAGCAGCTCAAGCATCAGCTCTTGAAAACCACCAGAAATGCTGGGGGCAAATTCCACCGAGCAGCAAATAACGGAACTGCATCCAACAACCCAGGTACCTCCCCCCCTGAGGCATCTGGAACATGAGGATTAGGAGCAGCCTTTGGTTTCTGAGGTGCCCTAGAGTGGGGACTCCCGACTCCCCAAGTCTAAGAAGGCCTCAGTGATAAGGAAAACTAGTAGGGAAAAAAAAAAAATCATTCCTCCTGGCTCCCTGCCACAGGCTCCTCCCTGCCATGGGCTTACAGATCTCACTTCCTCTCTGCCCCCCAAAGCCTGACTCCTGGTCCCAGCCCTGCTGCTCACTGGGGTGAGGCCGTGGGCTTCACTGCACCTGTAAGGGGAGAAGCTAGTCAGGATACAGGATCCTGGCTATCCTGGCAGTGCTCAAGCTGATACTGTAACTTTGTAGTGAGTTACTTAATGCAAAGGTTTAACTTCTGAATAATTTAGATATGTGTATTCTAACAGGGAAATCCTGAACATAGAACACAGGCCACACCCTCACACAGATGGTATCTGGCTAGCACTCTTTGGCTAGCATTCTTTCTTGTTTGCCTTTTCAATAGACGTTTTTAGAAGCAGTTTTCAGTTCACAGCAAAATCAGGAGGAAAGTACAGAGTCCTCACATTTCTATCTTCTTCCCCAGCACAGGCAGAGCCTCCATCATTCTCCTGCCCCCACCGGAGCAGCACTTCTGTACGACCGACAGACCCGCATCAACGCGGCACCACCACCCAGAGTCCACAGCTCACACGAGGGCTCGGCCTGCTGCTGCTCACTCTGTGGGTTTCACAGACATGGAACGGCATGGATCCCCCATGAAAGCCCCATCCGGAGTTGCTTCCCCACCCTACACATCCCCCTATGCTCCTCCCATTCATCCCTCCCTTTCCCAACCCCTGGCAGCCGCTGACCGTTTTTACTGTCTCCACAGCTTTGCCTTTTCTCGACTGCCCTGCGGCTGGACTCACACAGCAGGCAGCCTTTCCAGATTGGAGACTCACTTAGCAACATGCGTTTAAGATCCGTGTCTTTTCATGGCTTAGTGGTCCAGTTCTTTTTTGTACTGAATAGTATCCCAGTTTCTGACCTAACACAGTTTATCCGTTCACCTACTGAAGTGCATCTTGGTTGCTTTCTAGTTTTGGCAATTATAAATAAAGCTATAAAGTTGCTGTCAACATCTGTGTGCACATTTCCTCGTGGAAGTAAACTTTCAGCTGCTCTGAGTAAATGTCCAGGACTGTGATTTGCTTCTGTGGTCGGAGTGTTTAGTTCCACGGAAAACTGCCACGCTGCCTCCCACAGCAGCTGCCTCCCACAGCAGCTGCCTCCCACAGCAGCTGCCTCCCACAGCAGCTGCCTCCCACAGCAGCTGCCTCCCACAGCAGCTGCCTCCCACAGCAGCTGCCTCCCACAGCAGCTGCCTCCCACAGCAGCTGCCTCCCACAGCAGCTGCCTCCCACAGCAGCTGCCTCCCACAGCAGCTGCCTCCCACAGCAGCTGCCTCCCACAGCAGCTGCCTCCCACAGCAGCTGCCCCACTTCCCCCAGCGATGAGTGAGGGTCCCGATGCCCACACATCCACCAGCACGCGATGGTGTCAGAGTTCCAGTATTGACCAGGCTGCTGGGTGTACAGTGGTGCCTCGCTCTATGACATAAGATGCGGGCCATCTTTCCACTTATAGATTTGCCATCTGTATATCTTCTTTGTTGGGGTATCTGTCCAGGTCTCTTTTCCATTTTTAATCAGGTTGTTAATTTTCTTGTTGAGTTTTGAGAGTTCCTTGCATGGTTTGGATAACAGCCTTTATCAGATGAGTCTTCTACAGATACGTTCTCGTCTGTGGCCTGCCCTCTCATGCTCCTGAGACACTGTTTTATTTTAAAAAACACTTTAGACAGAAGATGGACCTCCCAGCCCACCACAGTTCTCATTTTGGCCGTGGTCACCACCCTCCCAGCCCTGGTTTCCACCTTTCCACGATCTGCTTGTCCTATGGGGGTTTCTCCATACGAAGTCCCTAACATATCTCCAATGATGGCAACATAAAAGCAGGCAGTTTGCAGGTAGGAAGGAGCTGATGGAGGCCGGAGCAGAGTGTGAAGGCCAGCGGCTTCATCCCTCAGGGACAAGCAGGCCTCTCAGATGTCCCTCTGGGTCACCTCCCAAATGAAGTACCTGCCTTGGCCATGGGCAGGAAGCAGGACCTGGCCCAGATCCCAATATATTTGACCTGGCACGACATTTACAGGTGAGCCTCCGTAACCGGAAACTCTACTCTGGGGAGAACACATTTTCATTATCAAGGCTTTAAATTAATAAACCAAAGAGCACTGCCTGGAGTGAGGGTGCAGGGACTCTGCATGACCCACACGCTCATTTCCACCTGGCGCAAAGGACCCTGGAGTGAGGGTGCAGTGCCTACTCTCAGTCACCAGCACACTCGTCGTTTCTACATAAAGAACTCTGTGAGTCTGTCCCAGGACTTTTTAGCCTAGACTTAAAAATTCACAGCCCAGGAAACCCTAACCATTTTAGGAACCTGAGGGGTGGGCCAAGGGGATCTCAGAGTTGGGTGCTGGCCGTGGGGTCAGGAAAGTGTGGCTGGGGCTTTCCGCAAGTACTCCCGGGATGCCGTGCACTGGCCCGAGGCTCGTTCCACCTCCTGTCCTAGGTTCCCATGCCCAGCAGTGACAGGAGCCCTCCTCCTTCCGGAGCAGTCCCTGGTTCCAGGCCCCTGGTGGGGCAGCTTTGACGCAGGGAGGGCTTGGACTGGAGACAGCCTGGAGCTCTAGGTAATCTTGGCAACCACCTGCTTCCCGAAGTGGCTGCAGAAAAACTCCTGCTTCCAAAACCTCGCACGGGCTGTGTGAGGCCTGGAACATGGGAGGCACACTTCGCAGGGTCCCTGCTCAGATGCAAAAGCAAGGCTAAGAGCAGGAAAATTATTCAATTACCCTCTTGCTCATCAAATAAAGTCATAGTCACTTAGACCTCTGTGTGACTAGAAGTATACACATTATAGAAGTGTATATAAATGTAAATACAGACATGCTTCTTTTCCTTTTACATACCTTACATATATATGTATACGTGCATATGTATAAAACATTGATGATAAACCCTAGTTAAGATTTCAGTTCTCAGTCACAAAGATTTCAGAAGCAAATTACTATCCTTAAATTCTAAACTAAGACGTAACATTTTACATTCTTGCGAACAAAATGTTCTCTATTAGCATTTTATTTTAAAAACTAAGATTTCTATTTTAAATAATCACTTTCACTGAGAGATTCTATAACTTGCTACACCTTGATTTCCAACAATAGCTCCTTAGTTTAAGAAAAACTGCTCTACGGGCCTTTTGATACTTTAAAGCGTAATGATATCTATCTCTCTATACCCAAGAATAGAAAGATGCCCGTGCAGATGTTTCTGAAGCAATTCAGATGAGATGGTCTAGACACACAGTTTAAGACCATCACATTTTCAAGAAAAAAAGAGAAAGAATCACATTTTCAAGGGCAGAAGATCAAGATCAAATCCAGGATGTTCTGAAGGGGTCACCTTATATTTAAATTATTTCATGTATTTGTAACTTGGGTGGAACAGGACATCCTTTAGGATAACCAAATAATGCATCACAGCCCTTAAAACTCGCAGCATAATATCTCTTTTGTTTTAAATACACTTAATTTTGTCACTTTTTCATTTTATAATTTCAAGATTTCTAAAGCTCCTAAAGCCTCAAATCGAGAATTTGACTTTGGCAATTCCCAAAGTCACAAGCAGGTTGTATGTCCACAGCTATTTGGAATGTGGTTTCTGATGGAAGCTTCTATGAATGCACATGAAATCCCTCTGGACTGCAAAGACTGACTCAGCGTGTCTCAGAATGAAAATATATACCTTTGTGATGGACAACAGAACAGATCCTAATTACTAAAACAACAGGAAAGTCTACAGCACTTCTCATACAGAACTTCTCATACAGAACGAATGCAAAATGTTTGAGGAAACGTCTTTCCAACTGAAAATATCAGAGCTGATTGGAACAAAGAAGATTCTGAAGATGATCCTGGCTGCTTTATGAGACTTTCAGAATTTTCCACATCTGCAAGTGAAAATGAAGCTCCTGCTTGCCCACTGAGGACAGGGAGGAAACAGGGTAGGATAACAGACCTTCAAACACTTCATAGGGGAAGAAAGGAAGACGGGCCAGCCTCGTACACCCATCAGCACATCCACAGCAGCTGTGCAGATGACTCAGCTAACTCTGTGATGGCTGGGCATGTCAATGAGACAGCCAGGCACCGACGACCTGCCAAGAGACAAGATGGCCAAGTTTGGGCAGGATCCCTGGAGGGTGGTCACTCCACGGCCTCTCAGGTCTGTGCCCAGGAATCTGCATTTCCAAGTAGCCCAGATGAGCTTCTGCCCAGAGGCCCTCACCAGTGATAGCTCACACAGGCAGTGGAACCCCGCACGCCTCCTTGTGCAACTGGCGTGGATTTTCCTTAATTGCCGACACCGCGCTCCTGTAACGCCTACTCTTCACCATTGGTCCCGAGTTTACTGAACTTACAAACAGAACAAGAGAAGGGAACTACAAGGGAAAGCATCCACCTGAAACAGGACTAACCAGGACTCGCGTCAGCGGACACAGCAAACGTAGCACATATCTGTGCACGGCTCACCACTCGCAAAGCCCACAGTAGCAGTTTCCACACAGAACATCCGGGTATCTGTGGGCAGGGAGAAGATGCTGCACAGCTGTTTCTATGCTAAATACTTAAAGGTGTGAATTTTATTACATCATAGAAAAATGTATGTTTAGAATACAAATGTGTGCATTTATGTTAAATACATGGAAACACGTAATCCAGGTGTTTCGGTTCATACCACTGTGGAGACTTTTCGGTTTGTTTTCATACAACTGCCCAACTGGGGCCCAGAACCAACACCCACCAGCTGTGTCACTGCATCTGTTTTACTGTCACACACCAGCCGTACCCCACCAAAAAAAAAAAAAATAGCCATGGCACTTACTAAAAAATTAATTTTACATTATTAGAGACGACTTGTGGTCCTCTTTGAAGAGATTGCAGTACATGAAGGATTTCAAATACAAGTATGTTCTGGGCGTCCTGATCTCAGCATCCGTCCACACTGGTGGCTTTAACGGTGCTTCGTGGAAACTTCCGGAAGACGTGTGTCATGTCTAAGAACAAACTGGCATTCACGCCTCAGCACCGTTTGCCTCTTCTTTCCTCCATCCCGCAGGCACCATCTTCTCCCAGGGAGCTGCTGCTGTGCTCCGAGGCTCTGTCCCACCAGTCCATGCCAAATCCCTGCTGCCATTGTGGAGAACCAGCCTCCGTCTGTCCAGGTGTGTTGTGCAGAAAGCAACTCATCCGAATCTGTTTTAAAAACACACATTTGCGACGCCTATAGGCCCTCAGAAGGTGGAGGCAGACAGGATAAGGGCAGCTGTTGTAGGGGCTGAAGATCAAGCCCGTCTGTCTGGCGACTGATGGGTGCTGTCTGCAGTGAGCCACCGCACATTTAGCGAGGCTGTCTGGCTCCTCACCTCCACCAAGCCTCCACCGGTCGCGTCTGGCCTGGATTCTCCGATGCCTGCACGGCCTTCACCTGGTTCATAACTCAGCTCACAAAGGCCCCCGTACCACGGTAAGGATGGCGGTGGTCGCACCTGCGGCCATTTATCCTCTCTGCATCTAGCTCCTCTCCCTGAGGCAACAGCACCTCTGAAGTCACAGCCTGGCCTCCCAACTCTCCCCCATCCCGGGCTTCTTGGTGTGTTGCTCTGCTTCACACACCTCAGCAAATACTACTGATTAGCCAGAATCACCCAGAAATCTCTTGATTCTGGCTGCTTTTGTAATTTGTAATATTTGTACTTCGGGTGTGATTTGAGGAACAACAAATTTTAAAATCAGAGAAGATGTGGTTTTTATTTTCTCCTTTCTACGTGCAACCTTGAAAATTCTAGTAGCAACAAGGGTTTGTTGAAAATAACTTCCACCAAATAGAACCTATTACAAAGGTACTACAAGGTGCCAAATAACCACATAGATGTAAATAGAGATGCAGACACAGATATAAAATCCAATGGTTAAACCAGATTGAGAAATGCTTGCCAGTTTGCAGGACTTCCAAAACTTGACATAAATGTTCGCTAAGGGATACAAGATGTTTTGAGATGAGTGAGATGCTTGACCTAGAACCACAGGCTCTCTCCTCTTTACAGCAAAAAATCCATAAGGAAGTCAAATCTGAAAGAACCAGGTACAGTTAAATGGCATAATCAGCCATCTTTCCCCATCCCTGGGCCAGCTGCGGTAAGTGCAGCCAGTCGTTCACCAACATCCATCTTCCAGGCCATGGCTACACTTTACTCCCAGCTCCCTGTCATTATGTAGATTAGGCAAATCATGGACACTCTCACCCTAAGCCTCCCCCCTCCCCCCCACCAGCGTGGCAATCACCCAGTCCCAACCACAGCAAGAACAGCCGCGTCCTTGGGAACTCAAAGCAGGGGTCTGGAAGGAACCTGGATCCCTGAATACCTCATGGAGTAGTCACCAGCCTGGAACTTCCTCCCTGAAGGGTTTGCAAGAGAAAAATCCTCCTTGGTTCCTCAAGCTACAATCCTGCAGAGTCTCCGGTCACAACATCCTTACCTACCCTCATCAGGAGCCGTTCATGCTCATCAAGACATGAGAACAAAACTGCAGTGGCACCGTCACACACCCCCAGAACGCAGACCACCTGCTGCTCACATTCATCGTATTAACACCAAAAAGCCACTGTGGTGGATATCCTGGATGTGGATGCTTGGCGGCTTTTTGTTGGAGATGCGCTTTGTGCATTTATCGCATGATCATCTTGGCGTCACGAGGGCCTGCGCAGATGGCAGCTGTGCACGTCACAGGGAGTCTCACACGCTGGACTCTCGGCCAGCTCCCAACATCAGCGCCCGCAGGGTCCTCTCCTCCGGGAGCACGTGCTTGGATGCCATAGTGTCCTGTGGATCCACGTAACTGCGCTGTGTGCCCCAGGAGCTTAGATAGTACCACTACTTCAACACGTCCACAGGTGAGGCCGGGGGCAGAAGCCAACCTCAAGCAGTCACGGTCCTCCGTGGGGCTGGCGTCCAGGCAGGAAGGCGGCTCAACGGCTCTCCTCTCACTGTGGAACTTCCTAGGTCCCCACATGAACAGAACCTAAGTAACACGCAACAACAGGAACGAGAACACGACCAGCAGCTTCTGAGATGAGCAAGTTGGGCTGATCATGAGACACCTGAAGGGGACGGTGCCAGAGCCCCTCCCAGTGACCTGTGAGGACAGCGCTGCCGGCATCTCCCTAAAACCAGCCCAAGTCGAGGTAGACTCGAGGCTTCCCAGGAGTGGGCAGATCCATTCAATCCCACAGTCTGAACCTTCTAGGCCATTCTCACGGCCCTCATCTCACAGATGGGAACCAAGACACTGCACCATAGACCCGGCCCCAAGCCCCTGTTCCTTCCTCTACACCACACACCAGTACAGTGAGCACTTAGGGACTGCATTCATGTAAAATACTGCTTAACTGAAACTTCTGATTTAGAAAATGTTTAATTCCTACTCACAGAACTGAAAGTGTTCTGTCCTAGGAGGCGGCAGCTGTAATTAAGCATGGGACAGGAAGAAGCGATTAGAGTGGTGCCAAGTATTAAATATTCATCTAAATCTATTCACCACATCGCCACGCTGTCACCTGCTTCATTTTCCGTCCTTAAAAGACACAATAGTTAGGTCTCAAAATAGACAACCTGTTTTACTGATGCTTAGCTACAAATGAGTGAGCTATGTATCCAAAAGAGAGATATGGGAAAACAGAAAATGTCCACAAGCAATCGGGTGGGAGGGCGCTGCAGCAGCACCTGGCTCTATTGCGTTGTGAGCCAGCCACGTGGGCTGGACAGCTCATTTAGCCACTGAAATTACATCATCTAAGACTTTTGTTGCAGTTACTTGGATAAATTCTCCCTCCTGCTATGGAGAGTAAGGGTTTAGCTTGCTTGCTTTTATTTTTTGAGTCGGAGTCTCGCTCTGTCACCCAAGCCGGAGTGCAGTATTACAATCATGACTCATCGTGGCCTTGACCTTCTGGCTCAAGCAATCCTCCCGCCTCAGCCTTCCATGTAGCTGGGACCCACAAGCGAGTTTCATTTCTTTGCTAACAAATTCCTAGCTCACCACTGCGTGGCGAGACCATCAGGGCCATCTGCCTGGACGTCCAACCTTGCCGACCGTCTGTGTGGTCTCCAAGGATGCACCCCGGTTGCCCGGGCTCTGCACAAGATACTGAGCCTCCATGTCTGCCCATCTAAGGGATTGGCAGCCCGGAGCATCCCGACGTGCCACCGTGAGCCTGGCTTTATTCCACAGGGTGACTTTGCTTCCCGTGATGAGATGCAGCACGTCAGCACAGATGAAAGGGTATGAGCAATAACACATTCCCCAGATACTAAGCAGAGGACCAAGGCTTTAGTTCCTTACTTATTTGCTCTGGGATTGATTCAAAAACAGCTTTCTGGGATCCTGGGGACAAACATCTCTAACTAGTGAGAATTCTGGCTTTAGTAACTGAAGAGTCACCTAATGCCCCTTTTGTAACTGCTGTTCTCATCAGAATTTGAGGCCAAAGGGAAAAATAAAAGGGGGACCAAGGTCCAGATACTCCAGTTGGTACAAGGCCAACCAACCTGCTTGAGGGGGTGAAAGGAGTAGTGTTTTTAAACTGCCAAGTTTTAAAAACATGGCTTTGGACTAGACACAGTGGCTCAAACCGTAAGCCCAGCACTTTGGGAAGCCGAGATGGGAGGATTGCTTGAGATCAGGAGTTCAAGTCTAGCCTGGGCAACACAGCAAGACCCTATCACTTTAAAAAGAAAAAAAAAGTCTTTTATTAAAATAGTAATAAAAAGGTTAATACAATAAATCACTATGTCAACATGGCACCCCCTGCTGTCAGACGAGGTGGATTCTCTGTGGCTACAATGAGGCCCGGAGAGAAATGTAACCGGCATTACAGGGAGGAAGGTCAGCCCCAAAGCCCCACGACGCTAACTCCCGTACAGTTTGTTAACCAGCCTGAAGTCTCCTCTGCCATCAGACAGAAGGGACCTGGGTGGACTTCCGACGCCGGCCGACCAGACAGCCCCACCCTGGGACCCTGCCGGCAGCCCCAACTGGAGAGAATGGCCTCATGAGTGTTCTTTCCCGCCAGAAACCGCAGACTCTAAGCAAGTCCTGGCTGTGATTGAGGCTGCGCATAAACGTCTGTGCCCAACAACTCACCTTTGTACATGACACGCTGAGTCCGCCTCATTTCGAATGTTACACTAGCCCCAAGGCGAACATGGATGTTAGAGGTTAACTCACTGCGCATGTGCTAGACTTTCCCTGTAAGTGTTCAGACATTCCACGAACCGGATGAAGAAACCCCAGTTTTCCTGTAAACGTTCAGACATTCCATGAGCCCGATGAACACACATAGCAAACAAAAACCGGAACGATTAACGCCGCAGCCTCCTCCCCTGAGAGGCGTCTGCTTACAGCTCCCCCGAGACCACATTTCCCAAAGCACAGACTTACTCTGAAAATAAAAAACCTCCTTTTTTCCTTCCTCTGTACATCTCGTGGTCATGTTAACAACTATTGCTACAAATGCAAAGAAATGGGGTATCACGCGTGCTGGTCACCCAATTCCTACCACCAAAGCTTCAGGGCCCCCCAGTCTGATGGAAGCTTCTATCGCTCTAAAGCCAACTCTGGAGATGAAGGCCGAGCTGGGGAAAGCCTGTGTCACCTGCAAATCCACGCCCCGGGGCCCTCTGCAGCTGTGTGTAAGGAATTCTTAGCCTGTCCTGGGGTTTGGGGAAATCAGGATGCAAGCAGATACCATACGCTCTGCCACGGGCCCATGAAGTCTGTGGAACCTCAGAGGAACACAGAAAAATGGCTGCACAAGTCCCACAGGCCGAGCCTCTATGGGCGCCCATGTCAAAAACACAGATGCGCCAGGAGAGGCAGCTGATGCAGGCAACGCTTGCAACCCCAGCATGCAGCAGCCTCTGAGTGTGGGGTCTCTGGCCAGGCTCCACCACAACTGCCATATTCTGTGGCAAAATTTTAAAAATAGGTTTTAACTAGTTAGGACTCTAACTTGTTTTACAGATAAACAGAACACAGGGTTCCAACAGGCTTTAAAATACTTTGCCTAGAACCAAGTCTAGAATGTACATGGCTGCTTCTCTGAGTGTGACGAGTCCCCTGTAGTGCCATAAATCCTCGATCTAGGTGACTAAGTGCTCTTCCTAAACCAGAAGGCACCCTGAGGCTCTGAGGGCACCCTCTGTCCCCAGACCAGTCCATCAGCCCTGGCAGAAGCTTCTAGAGTAAGAGACTGTGGATTTGTACTGGACAGATGTAAACCAGGCAAAGTCACAGGGGCTCATCCTGGAAGCCCATCGGTTTATCCACTCATGCCCTAGAGGGCCCTGCCCCCAGCTCCACACCCTGAGTCACGCTGAACTACAAGAACTGGCTTCTAGGCCCTTAAGCCACTCCCACTCTCCCCTGGACAGACCCTTCTCAAACCATGAGGCCCAGAGTAGCCTTAACAGGTGGTCCCAGCAGACCTGGCCGCTGCATTTTCTTACTGGCAAATGAGTCAACAGTTACCCAAGTAGAGCAACCAAACAGGATGTTTTTCCACTTAAAAGGTCTCTTTTCTGTTCATTTAGAATTGATTGTGTGTGTGTGTGGTGACAGAAGTTCTTGTTCTGTCACTCAGGCACAGTGCACCGTAAGTATAGTGGTGCTATCACTATTCACTGCAGCCTCAACCTTCCAGGCTTGGGTGATCCTCCAGCCTCAGCCTCCTGAGTAGCTGGGACCACAGGTGCACACCACCACTTTTTAATTTTTTGTAGAGTCAGGGTCTTGCTATGTTGCCCAGGCTGGTCTCAAACTCCTGGGCTCAAAAGTGAATCTGCCCACCTCAGCCTCCCAAGGTGCTGGGATTACAGGTGTAAGCCAGTATGCCCAGCCTAGGATTGATATTTCTTAAACTATTACTGAGTTTAACACATGAATTCCACTGACATAGATATCAGCACACTCTCACAGCTCAAGGCTTTTTCTGAATCTCGATTCTGTCCATTCAAGGTCAATATCTAAAGAAAGGGCCAGAACTGACCCTCCCTCAATGAAGCCTAAGGACAAATGCAGCCGTATCTCAGGGCATGAGACAAAGTAAGGAGGGTGGAAAATACACATTGAAATTCCGGTGTTAGAATCAATCACCAACACTTTAAGAGACAATCTGCTTTCCAAAACGTGTAGCTACTGGATTAACCTCAAAGTCACCAGATTCCACAGGCAGGCGCTCAGAGAGGCACAGCTTTCTAAGGCCGCCCACGCCGCCAGCCTACCAGCCTCGGGGCAAATAAACAAAGGCTTGTTTCTCTCAAGGACGAAGGTGCTCAAGTCCTTCCAAATAGTTTCTTCTTCTAAATCAGTTAGAACGCCTCCTACAACACTGTTTAGAGTGCCAGTGTGTTCAGAAGTGTGAAGTGAAAATACATCTCAGGACCCCGAAATCAGTAAGCTAAAGGGAAGTCAAGGTAGGAAACGGCTTAGGGCAAATCTGCCTCCCATGCTCCTAACAGAGACTGGGGGTGGGGGGGAAGCCACGTACCTCCCTCACAACCGTTGGTCCACAAGGAAATTCCTCAGGGACAGAGGACAGAACTCAAAGTCACCATCTGCACACGGAGATAAATGCGGATCTTACTGCTTTCTCTGGAAAGGCTCACCAGAAACGCATCTGTCTCTGATCTACCTGTGACCTGGAAACCCCTCCCCGCTTCGAGTCATCCCTCCTTCCTGGACCAAACCAACGTACATCTCACATATATTGTCTCACATCTCCCTAAAATGTGTAAGACCAAGTTGTGCCCCAAACACCTTGGGGTCCTGAGACTGTCACGGTGCGTCCTCAACCCTTCCTGAGGTGTGTCCCAGGTGTGTCCTCAACCCATCCTGAGACTGTCACAGTGTGTCCTCAACCCCTCCTGACGCTGTGTCTTTAACCTTGGGAAAATGAACTTTCTGAATGGGCCAAGAACTATCTCAGACGCTTCTGGTTTACAGGAAGCATTCTCTCCTGTGGGTATAATGCAATCATGTGGAATCACAAAATGCCACTTTAGTAAAGGCCAAAGGAATTAGGGTTTGATGTGCTCCAAAAAAAAAAAAAAAAAAAAAAAAAGGAACGTTCTATTTATCAATGGACCATGAAAACCCACACCCCCTTCTGCAGTGATGTCAACTGGGACGAGGGGCCCCCTCCTGGGGATGCAGCAAAGGCTACCCTCTGACCGCACTCCCCAGAGTCCAGGCTTCCTGCTGCTCAAGGAACAGCAACCCCAGCTTCACGGGGCTCAGGCCGCCAAACCCAACTCCCATCCATGCTGGAGAAGCACTCCAGGGACTAGCGAAATGGCAGGTGCAACTCTCAAACTCTCACCTCATCCCCTTAAAGGGGAAAAGGCACCTTCCCGCTCTCCTTCCTGTTGGTGGGAACAGGAACAGGGGCAGGAGCTGGAGGGTCAGGAGTCGGGCAGCAGCCTGGGTCCCTGCTAGTCACAGATGGCAAATGCCAACTAGCCCCAACCCTCGCTTTGCAGAGAAGAAATCCTTCTCTTTTGTCAGGTCCCTGTTAGAAGTTTGCACCCACTGCTTTAAAAAAAAAAAAAAAAACTCAGATACAACATGGGTGTTTTGTTAACAATATTTCAATTATCTGGGGGCCTTGGGTCAAGTGACACCAAAACAGGAAACTGAACCTATTATTCAGGAAACCATCTTCCAGCCCCATCTACCCTCCCAGACTGTCACCTTATGGTGTTTGTGTGGTAGAGGATTATCTTTAACAATAACTGCTCTTAAGAGATAGGTGTACAGGACAAGAAGTCAGCTCAGGTTGAGGGAAAGCAGGAACAGACCCCTCTCTCTGCAGGATGGTGGAGAAGGGACCTTCAGCACCTGGGTTTGCAGGATGCTGGATCTCCGAGAGCATCGCTCACAGCTCAAATACGGCCAGACCCTCCTCTGTCACAGCCTGTTCAGGAGAAGGCAGGGCAGCACCTGCCCTAGAGACCCACAGCCCTGTGTGGGGTTCAGCTGGAGCTGAACTTTCCTCCCTTGGTAAGAGCCAGGGCCAGGGCCAGGGCCAGGGCCAGGGCCAGGGGTGAGAGGAGAGGAGAGGAGAGAAGCAGCAGGTGTGAGGGGCACTGTGGCAACTCCACGCCACGCTAACTCTCGTCTGATGTGCTCCAGCCAAAGCCACACTACTCGGAGGCCATTTCTCTTCACACATCCAGAAATCATCAACGTCTAGTCTCCCCACAGAACAGATCCTTCCCCAAGAGGCAGAGACTTGGCTGTAACACGTGGTAATGAGGGGCGCGCCTTTGTGCCCATTCCATAGTGTTTCCTGTTACCTATTTTACCTTAAGCTAAAAATGGTCCCCGTTTACACTCTGTAGTGACACAGACAGCAAAACACACGAGATTCAGTGTGATCCCACACCCGTCACTGCTGACCTCAAGTTCTTTGTTCATTTTGCTTCTAGAGTTTGTACTCTATCCCCGAGTTCCAGGCCTGTGGATTCAACCAAACATAGACCAAGAATACTTTTTTAAGGTGTCTGTACTAAGCATTCAGACTATTGTTCATTAAGCAATATCATTTAACTACTACTTGCATGGCATGTCCATGGCATAGGTGTTACGAGCAACCCTGACATGACTGAAAGTCTGCAGGAGGATGTGCGTATGTCATATGTAAACACGATGCCATTTTATACCAGGGACCTGAGCGCCCACACACCTTGGTGTCCATAGGCAGTCCTGCAGCCCACCCCCGTGGGCACTGTGGAATGGCTATAATAGAAAATAGAGGTTTTAAACAGTTATGTACTAAATCTAATCTTTCGTTAAGAAATTACTGTGTATCATGTGTATTATTTGCAAGTCCTTCCTGGCCCAGAGACTTGACATGTTATCATCTTTTCGTCCACTGATCTAACGTGTCATTCCAGTAAGTTTATTGAACACGAATCAATTTTACAATTAAATTCTTATGGGAATCACACTCATACTGTAAGCTCCTTTGGTTTTTAAAGTGAAATAACCAAGTTTTGAAAACCAGCTATATCATAGAATAACAGGATAAAGCAGCCCCATGACATGCAGAAACATGGGGTTTCAAACTAACCAGAATAAAACACGTTACAACTCCCTAAATTGAAAACGTTTTCTGTTCTTGTGATAGTTTGCTAAGAATGATGGTTTCCAGCTGCACCCATGTCCCTACAAAGGACACAAACTCATCCTTTTTTATGGCTGCATAGTATTCGGGAAGGGGAACATCACACACCGGGGCCTATCATGGGGAGGGGGGAGGGGGGAGGGATTGCATTGGGAGTTATACCTGATGTAAATGACGAGTTGATGGGTGCTGACGAGTTGATGGGTACAGCACAGCAACATGGCACAAGTATACATATGTAACAAACCTGCACGTTATGCACATGTACCCTAGAACTTAAAGTATAATAATAAAAAATAAAAATAAAAAAAAAAGAAAACGTTTTACACCACAACAGATATTCCAGAAAAAAAGCAAGATGTTCAAAAAAAGGCTTATGTAGAAAACCACTTTCCCCCTTCATTTTTCACATGGTTTCCAGAAGCTTGTGTTTGGCAATAACCATGAACCAGAAGTAGAGTCTGCTGCAACTACTGCAACACAGAATATTAAAGCAAAAAAAAAAAAAAAAAGGACACAACATACATCCTATTGATGAGAACAGGTAGAGCGTTATAAGAATGAGTGTGTTCTAAAGTCAACAATGTTCCAATTCTAGGTCTCTCACAGACACTAGACGGGAACCGCCAAAGCTTATGTACTTGGCAACGTTCCAGGAGACCAAGTTAAGAGCTGTCACAATACAGCACCATCCTCATGCGATTATCTCAGGAGGGTTTGAGGGCAAGTGCCCCCATCACAGCGGGAAAGCTGCCCAGCCCAGCACTTCCTGAGATCACAGACCTTCACCTTCCCACGTCTTCAATAGTTCCTTTACACTGGGAACCAGTGAGCAAAACCTAAAACACTTCCTCAAATCTCAAGAGAGTCTTGAGAGCTCTTCTCCTCGCCCCTTCTCTTATTGACAAAGCCTCTTTTGCAAGCAATCTGTATGCTTACCAGAGCTGCGGCAGGAGGAGAGCTAGTGTTTGATAGACCGAGTTTCAAGCGTGGGGAGACTAGGAAGCTCTGGAGATGGATGGCGGTGATCGTGGCACAACAGGGTGAACACACTTAATGCCACCAAACCATACACTTAAAAATGGTTCGAGTGCTATGTAATTTTACCACAATCAAAAGACTGAGGAAAATCATCTATAATTACTGTCTCCAATATCTTGCATCCTGTAAGATGCATTTGCTTTTGGAAATCCTTAGAGCAATCATGAAAGACTAATACCCTGTCATCTCTGAAACACAGGGAAAGTCAAGGGTTTTGATCATAGGAAAGTAGCTGGAAAGCAAAACGTCCATTAGACACGGCAGCTGTGGTAGGACAAACATGGTAGGAAGGTGGTGGTCATGTTACACGCAGATGGGTAGGGTGTGGAGAGCCACAGCACCCCGATGCTCGGGAGGCAACTGGCAGGTGCTGAGAATGTACCAAACACGTTCGATCACGCAACTTTCACGGACCCCGAGTCCAGCCACGGCCACTGTCATCCACTGTGCCCAGGGTATCCTCTGCCACAGAGATATGCACCCTGCGGAGGATAGTGCACAGATTAAATGTCAAAGCACAGACACACTCAGGTACAGTTTCTCAGATAGAAGCAAAAACACATTTCCCAGACCGCAGCAGCATGACTCTCCACCGAAATGTATCCCCGTCCCATTTATTCTCGAACCCGTCTCTCCCGGACCCCACAGCATGACTCTCCACCTGACTGTACCCCCGTTCCATGCATCCCCGCACCTGTGTCTCGGCCCTCACTCACTCCCCTCGTTGGATCAGGCACCAACAGTCCACTGTGTGCCTGGTGCACTGAGCCTTGTCAGGTGCCTCTGGGCCGTGTGCCAGGACACGCACCTGGGAATTCCCAGTGCACACGTTGGTCTCCTGCAGAACGCTTGGCTCTTCTATCTGTGGGAGCCAGCACCCACCCCTACAACTGACTGCACTCAGAAAAGTCACCGAAGGCCCCTCACCAACCCAGCAGCACCCCAAAGCCACATCCCACTCGCCTGCTGGCTCCTGAGCCTCCCACCCTGAGACGGCTCACTCCTTCCTGAGCTCCTTCCATTTCCTGTCTCGAATCCACTGGTTCCTCTCCTCATGGGCCCCTTTCCTGTCATCTGGCAGGGTTCCACCAGGACTCTCTGGCTCTCACGCCACCCCAGCTCCACAGACCAACCCACTGGGTGGAGCATGTGTGTCCAGCCTGACCTTGCTGATAAGCTTCAGCTGGCTCTGGACTCAAACCACGCTGCTGCAGCTTTCCATCAGTGTGGCATCTGCAAGTTACCTCCTGGGCAATGCCAGGTGATACTAACATCAACCAGGAGGCACTGCTGAGAAGCAGAACACATGGTGCGGTGCCCCAAACATCACATCCTTCAATAGATGCTCCGTGTCTTCTCCTCTCCTGGCAGAGCTTCGCTGTAGGAAGGAGGCCATTCCTCCAGTGCTGCTACTTCCAACACCGAGGAAAGCAAGCTTCAGAAATGAACGGTGTCAAAGAGACAGGATCCACCAGCAGGGCTGCCAGCGGCCGGATGACCGCAGCCCCAGCGTTCCCCAGCCACCACAGCTGACAGCCCAGGCTCCAAAAATGCACGGCTTTAATCTTAGGAGTAAAAACCCTCCCAAGTCAATTATTTTCAACAATGGGAATGGGGAGTGGGGTGTTCTAACTCTACCTCTCTTGACAGCACAGATCATCAGATCCCAGTTCTTATAAGATTGGGGGGGGGGGTTTCTAACCCTGCCCCCCTTGATAGAAAAGAATTGGGAGCTGATGATCTGCGCTAAGTCAACACTTTACTTCTGCCACATGCAGTCATCCTTAGCACCAGGAAAATTCAGAAGCATTGAGTGATGACACCGATACCAACACATGCGGTTCTGACGGCTCCGGTAACTGACTGCACAGAGACAACCCGACAGAGGTGAGATCTACAGACATCACCAGTCTTCCCAAGGATCGTGGTTCCTGAATCTCCCGCATTTGGAATAACCGTCTCCTTTGCCAGGGCTGAGCCGTGCTTCTCTCTCGCCTGTCCTCTGCTTTCACCAGCTTCATGCGCATTTCCAGGCAAGTGTTTGTGCAGGTGCTATCACTTATTTCCACAGCAAGAACGTACAGACACCACACAGAAATGGGCAACCCTGTTAGGAGCTGTGCAGGGAGATCTAACTCATCAGAGGTGCCAAATTCCTGTTGCCATGGAAATTCAACTAACGTTGCTATGACCGCATCTCTTACTGCACCACTAAAGACCATCCGGGTAAGAGGAATGTGCCTCTGCATAGCATTCAGCTCACGTTTACATGTCCGTTTTCCCTGAATATGGTTGTTATGTGAGATAGAAATCAGTAAGATGGGCTCTAATATATAGTATAGGATCGTTGTGTCTCCTAGGCTCAAACACATCCTTTAATGAAGTTTAACTCTCTGGGGATGTGAGTTACATAGTAACATGTTTTGGATACTGTCTCTTTCACATTCTAAATAACACCAAAATAGTTCTTGAGTTCCTTTCTAAATTGAAAAGCAATTTACAAACCATAAAAGCCCCAATATTAAAGGATACAATTCAGTCTTTTTCGCGTATTCTCAAAGCTGCACAACAATCAACCACTAGTATGTAGTTCCGGGACTTTTTCACCACCGGCCAAAGAAACCTTGGACCCATTAAGAGTCAGCACCTTCTCCTTCCTTCTGCCAGCCCCTGGCAATCGCCAGCCGACTTCCGTTTCTCTGGATTTGCCCATTCTAGACACCTGTTGTGAAGAGAATTGTACACAGTGCGTGACCTTTGGCGCCGGTATCTTTCACATCCAAGGCTCATTCGAGTTGGAGCACATGTTCTTTTGCTCCTTTTTACAGCTGAGTGATATTCCATTGTGTACGTGTTTTATCCATTCATCTGTTGACAGACACCTGGGCTGTTTCTACTATTACAAATAGTGCCACTATGAAGATTCTTCCGTAAGATTTTTTTTTGTAAAAATGTTTTCAATTTTCTTGGGTATATGCCTAGGAGTGAAATTGCTGGGTCGTACGGTGATTTTATGCTTAACTTTTCTGAGGAACTGCCAGACTTTTCCAAAGCAACTGTACCATTTTACTTCCCCTCCCACTAGCTGTATATAAAGGTTTCAGTTTTCCCCAATTCACCAACATGTCACTCTCCAATACTGGGGATTTACCCATCTCGGTGGTTGTGAAGTGGTATCTCACGGTGGTTTTGATTTCCATTACCTAAGATGAATTCTGTTAAACATCTCATGTGCTTTTTAAGGCATTTATGTCTTTAGAGAATGTATTCAAATGCTTTGTCCATTTTTAAATTGGATTTTTTTATTAAGAGTTTTTAAATATATTCTTGATATCAGGCCCTTATTGGGATAATATGTCCTGTTCTGTGGGCTGTCTTTTTACTTTAATAGTATCCTCTGAAATGAACATTTAATTTTGATACTGTCTTTTTCCCTTCAGTTGCTTGTTATGCTTTAGACGTCTCATCTAAGGAAACGTTGCCTAGTCCAACATAACAGTTTCACCAGGATTCGCCCCTAAAAGTGTCATCAGCTGAACTGCCCCCCCACCCAAGATTCCCATGTTAAAATCACAACCCCAGAAACCCTAAATGTCACTGTATGTAGATAGAGGGCCTTTAACTTGGCAATTTAGGTTCCATAAGATTTTAAGAGTAGGCCCTGATCCAGTATGACTGGTGTTCTTTCAAGAGAATTTAGACACACAGTCCTCAGAGCTGCATGCACATAAGGGAAACCTGTGAGGACACAGAGAAGACGCCGTCTACACAGCATGGGGTGAGGCCCCAGAGAATCCAACCCTGCCCGCACCTTGACCCCAGGCTTCCAGCCTCCAGAACAAAGGAAATAAAATGCTGTTGTTTAAGCCGCAAGGTCTGTGGTGTTGGTCATGGTACACCAGCAGACTGACAGAATGGGTCTTGCAGTCAGCTCCTTACGCTGGATCCATTTTAAGCTGTGTAGGGTGAGGAAGGGCCCAGGCCATCCTTTTCCATGTGGATACCCCAGTTGTCCCAGCACCATTGAGATGTGAAAGGAAAAAAGGAAAACAACCCTTACGTCCTTTCTCCATCAACAGATTAGAAGATACACTGAAGAATCATGGACAATTTTGTCGGTTTAAGCCAGTGGTTTTCAAACTTTTGGGTCTCAGGAACTCTGTGCACTTCATTAAAGATCACAAAAGGCTTCTGAGGCCAGGAGTGGTGGTTCATGCCTGTAATCCCACCACTTTGGGAGGCAGAGGCAGGTGAATCACTTGAGGTTAGGAGTTCAAAACCGGCCTGGACAACATGGTGAAACCCTGTCTCTACTAAAATACAAAAATTAGCCAGGCGTGGTGGTGGACACCTGTAGTTCCAGCTACTAGGGAGGCTGAGGCAGGAGAATCACTTGAACTCAGGAGGCAGAGATTGAAGTGAGCTGAGGTCACACCACCGCACTCCAGCATGGGTGGCAGAGCAAGACTCCGTCTCAAAAAAAAAAGTACAATTTAGTTCATTTTACAATAATAAAGACATTACATCTTAACACAGTCTTGAAGAAACCATTTTCTAAAATAAGCAGCAGTGTGGCAACCGTTTGTGCCACTGTGAAAACACCTAACATCTCTGCACCTCAGACAGCTGGGTTCTCATGCCTGAATCTGCATTCAGTGGGCTGCAGAGCCATAGTAGAAGTTTATGAAGAAAGTCCCACCCCATGCTGATATACAATTAGGAAGAAGTATTTTCATTGTGTTCCCAGATCATTTTAGGTATTCTCTGCTGCCAAATGCAACAAGCGGCACTTCCATACGGGCTGTCTGCAATGCGGAGTCTGCACTCTGGTTGACGGATCTTTCTGCCCCAATTCCCTCTAAGTCGACTGGTCCATCCTGCACTTGAATGGATTTTACTAGCACACGATTTTCTAATCATACATTGGTTAGAAAACACTGGTTCAGAGTTATGAGCAGCTTCCACATTTCATTATGTCAAAAAAAAAAAAAAACAAAACACATCAATATCACCATTGATCACATGAGAAAGTGGTGGACACAAGGTTTTTGTATTTTAATATTCACTGGAAAGCTCAAACGTCTGTCACTGGGAATAACGTAAGATACTTTCCTTGAGATGAAAGAGTCGTTTTGTTCATTTTTCAGGCCACACCTGCAAATACCTGCATCTGAAGTGGCATCGTTTGTAAGTCACTCTTTAAAGAAGGCCGTTAGTGGAAGAAGTGGTTCTGCAGGTTCATAGCTCAGAGGCACCAGTGCTCTCCCAAGATAACCATAAAATCCGCAGAAGATGCACCTGTGCACCCTTCCTGTTTCTCACTCAGAACATTCCAGAAGGAACCCTGAATCCCGGTGCCGCAGCGGGGCTGAAGTTTGTTCTCGGCCACACAATAAACCCAGGGAGCTCCCCCAGCCCTCAGCTCCCATCCCGAGGCCACAACCTTGGTCCTCTGGTCTAGGAGGGCTCCTGCAGCTCCAGCCTAACAGGGAAAAGCAGGCACCCACATGCCAGAAAGCCCTCCCAAGGCCCGGCGAGCACTTCTGCTTCTGTGCCAGCCGAGTGCGTTTGACAAGGCTACAGCCAGCTGTACGGCAGGCAGAGAGGTACCCAGCAAATACTCAGGGCTCACGTTACTGATGAAGGAATGTGGACAGCGAGGTACCCAGCAAATACTCAGGATCACATTACTGATGAATGAATATGGACAGCGAGGTACCCAGCAAGTACTCAGGGATCACGTTATAGAGGATGAAGCCGGGCAGATATTGAGGTACACAGCAGGATTCATGTTACCGAGGAGGAAAGGAGGGTGGAGATGAGGGGGCTGGAACAGTCTGTCATAAGCTTTAGCATTTACAAGGCTCGCTGAAGATTATACGATTTGATCTTCACAACAGCTCACAAGATAGGTAGAGGCATGACTGTTTTCACCACTTCATAAAGAGATCCAGATAACTGATGATGACCACGTGCTCTTCCCACAGGCTCCCAGAAATCATCCTCAAATCGTCTCTCAGTTGTACACATGTGATATCTCAGTCGCATCCCCTCTCTGCAGGGGGATTTTAGTGCCGCCCTGCTGTTCCTTCGCACCCCTGCCCTCTCCTGCATTTCAGCCATGCCCACCATCCATGGGGAGTCTGCACCACCCCACCCCCGCTGCCGCTGATGGCCTGGGTCACCCTTATCTTTCATTTCCACCTGCAGGGACCTGTTCTTCCTTCAAATGCAGCTCAGACTCACTCATTGTGTGAAGCCTTTTCCAGCCATCACGACTGTCATCTGTAAAATCAGTCTGTGGAATGCTTCATTTAGGAGGTGCTTATGTTGCTTCATTGGCTGTGAGCAGGACCAAATTCTGAGCAAACCGGGTGGTCCCCTCTCCCCATCTCTCCTCCAGTGCACTTAAAACAAGGATTCTAACCGAGACCATCCTGGCTAACACGGCGAAACCCCGTCTCTACTAAAAACACAAAAAATTAGTGGGGCATGGTGGTGGGCGCCTGTAGTCCCAGCTACTCAGGAGGCTGAGGCAGGAGAATGGAGTGAACCCGGGAGGCAGAGGTTGCAGTGAGCGGAGACAGCACTACTGCATTCCAGCCTGGGCGACAGAGCAACACTCCGTCTCAAAAAAAAAAAAAAAAAAAAAAAAGTGGCAAACACCCCATGTCTGCCCTGGCTCCAGCCACCTCCACGGAGTGGACAGAGCTTGGGAAAAGCTCATGGTGGGGCCCAGAAGGCCGCACCGGGCCTTTGGCTCAGCAGATGAATGAGAGGGTCAGCCACCCTAGGGAAGAAGCCCATATTTACTATGTTACTGACAATATCCACATAAACTTCTATTTTGCCTCCCACACAGACCTGGGATCCATGTTTGAGCAAGTGGCTCATGCCAACACACCCACCATGCCATCGTTTCCCTGACCTCCCCAAGAAGAGCTAGGCCAGGCAGCATCCCCACAGAGGCACTGGGGCCCAGGAACAGTCAGGTCCTGCCCCTCTTCTCCCTCGTCCCTGCACTTGGCTTGCTGTGGAAGCCCAGCAGTGCTGGCTGAACCCACGTTCACCTAGGACGTTCAGGAGAAGCCTCTGCAGAAATCAGCTGGGAAGCAGGGCTGTGTGAGTTGGCAGGTCACTCGAATGGATTTGCGGAACTGAGTTTTCAACACAGGTGCCACCAACCAAGTCCCTCAAAGCCCTTCATGAGCCTAGAGCCACAGAGCCATTAGCTGAACTCCCAACTATCTCTAACCACCCTGCACAGCAGCCCAGTCTATCCAAAGGACTATAAAATTGTGCGTGTAAACACTTGAAGTTTGACCTAATGAATTAAAAGTGAAGTCACCACTTCTATTTTCCATTAATCCATTCATTCAAAGAAGTATCTCTTGAGTATGTGCATCGAATACTGTGGAATTAGGATCTAGTCCATGCCTTCAAGAAATATACATCACAGAGGAAAAGGTATAGCTTGTCACTGCAACAGTGGTGAACAGGCAAGAAATAAACATCGAAGAAAAGGTATAGCTTGTAACTGTAACAGTGGCAAACAGGACAGAATTTCACAGGCTCATCAGGAGCTGCCAAAGAAGAAGCGATGATTCATTTCCATCTGCAGTAGATAAATGTTTCCTGGAGAAAGTAACATTTTCTACAGTGGTATCTGCTCCTTATTGTTTAGATCTTACTTGATAGGGTATTATAATTACCACTTTCTACATGCTGCTTATATAAAACACATCATTGTCAAGGGAGGTTATAAGTTATAAAATAACTTAAATACTTCACACACAAGCTTGGACTTTAAATGATGCAAGGGAGTGGAACGATGTGTTTCCATGTTCTTGAGACACAGAAGGGGCAAGACCCTGGTTCCCTTCTCCTCCCCACTGCCCTGTTCCCAGATAAGGGGCAGAGGCAAGGCTGCCATGCAGTCCTAGAGCTGGCTCCAGGGCCAGGACACCATGCCTAGACTCTCTGCGCCCCATGCGAGAAATACATCCTGGGGGGCAATCACTGAGTTACTGGCAGTGGGGAGAGTCCTTCATCAAAAGCCTGTGCTTCCAGGAGCCAGGACAAAGCGGGAGTCCCCAGGAAAACTGTTCCATGTGCTCCTGAAACCTGGGCACAGAGTCACAGCCTGGCAGGAAGCCTCAGTGATGCAGGTGTGCCCAAGACTGGGAGGATGGCCAGACGCTTGGAGGCCAGACTGCCTGAAGGAGATGACCACTTCTCTCTCCGGTTGGTTAGAGACAGAGTCTGGGCTTCAATTTTGTATCTGGAATCTCACAGTACAGAAATATCACAAAGGGATTAGACTTCGTATACTTACCCCAATTTTTTTTCGTTTTAAAAAAATCATGTTTATTGTGACTAATTCTAAATCCAACAAAGAAAAATAATTAAGTGTAAAAACTCTTGTCTAAAAAACGTAAACCACAATCTCTTTACCCATGAGACCCAACATTTAGTTTACCTTTTCTTCAGTATTATCTGATTTCTTTTTTTTAAGTCATTACTGAGGTGTCTCCTCACTGCCCCATGAGGAGGTTCATGCGCTCTTCAGGGCCCTTTGCTGTTTTACCATTTCTTAGGTTTAAGGGCAGGATCATTTTCCCACACTTGTTTGCTTCCTTGATCACCAATTGTTCACAAGGACATCATTGTGCATCGGAAAGCCTAGTAACTGAACTTCATTAAAAGTGAAAACAGTAAGGACATGTTGGCTGCTATGACAGCATCCTCAGTCACCGAATCTCCCTGGGGGACCACATCCCCGATCTTCTTGTAACCCCAGCATGCAGATATTACTGTGGCTGACAGGACTGGCCCACCCTGGGGGAGGCATGAAAGCAAGTGACTCATATTTAGGAAACTCGGGTGATCCTCCCGAGCCACGTTTCTCAGGGTGTCAGGGGACCAGCCACATGCGGGGAACCTCCTGGCCTGGCAGGTGGCAGACTCCTGGGACCCGCCTCAGACACGTTAATCAGAGAATCTAAAGGTGGGCGACCTCTGAAAAGTGTCTGTAAAGGAAGGACTCAAGCTCTGCTCTGAGCCTACTACACGCGGGGTCACGCAGGACGCAGCTCCCAACAAGCCACCCAGCGTCCAGTCTCCATTCCACCCTCATGGGAGGAACACCCGTCAAGTCACAGAGCAAGTCTTCAGCCAACACCTTCCTGTGCGACCTCCACTGTCGCCCAGCCCTGCAGGAGTAGCCGCTGAGTAGGGGAAACAAGTCTTTGCTCCCTACCCTGCCCCCGACACACCTCACATTCTCATGGAAATCCCAGTAGAGTTCAGTCGGAGCCGCCTTTCCTTCACAGCACCCACCTCCTTCCACAGTCGAATCCCAGGCTTGTCCTAGGCCCTGCTGCACACGCCACCGTCTCTAGCACCTGGACCTCAGGCTGTCCTCACGCAGCCACCTGCACCTTCCTGAAAGCGGGATCCCCACACGCCCCAGCAGCTGCTACCCGTCTCTACCAGGACATTTCAGAGGTTCCACAGCAAACCCGATGCCCTTAGACTGAACACGGCTCTTCCCTCACAGACCCTGTCACTCCAACACGTCACCACCTACCGGACACATGCAACAAGCCTCTCTCCCTCCACACTGTTGCCCGTTGGGGCCTGGCCCTCCGTCCTGTCCACACTTCCATTCCAGGACGTACCTCTGGGATCAGCAGCCCCAGACTCACCCCCAAAACCTACCGCACTGAAAACAACCTTCTTGATGCATCAAACAAAACACAGAAAACCACCCTCAAGAAGCACGTACCTTGAGTCAGAGGAACACACTGTGAGCCCTGACCCTGGAATGGATCTGTGCACGTGAATACTTCTTGGCCCTGTCCCGACCTTCACAGCCTGTCAAACCCACACGCATGCTCTCCTCTCTCTGCAGCTCCCAGCCAGATTCTGCCATTTTCCTCAGCTTTAAGACAACACCCAATTCTCACATAGGCCTGGAAGCCAGCCCTCGATGGTCACATGATCTCCCTCCTGGGGCTCATAGAGCTGCATGCTCCCTCCCACGGAGCTCAGGGCTGGTCAGTATGGCCCAGGGGACCGGCCACCTTGACGCTGGACACAAGACCGGCACTCCTACATCTCTGTGGAAAGGAGGTGCCTTGGGCAGGGAGCACCTGGCAGCCCCAGGGAGGGACCAGGCCTCTGCCTGCAGACACATCAGCACAGCATCCTGGAGCAGGACCTCCAGCCCAGCTGAGCCTACAGATGGCCGCAGCCCTGGACAGTATCTTCACGGTGACCCGGGGGACTGGGCCAGAACCGCTCAGCAGGGCTGCCCTGAATTTGCAACCTGTAGAAGCTGTACAGTCATACGTGTATGTTGCCTTAAGCCACTGGATTTTGGGGTCACTTGTCACACAGCGACAGATAGTGGATGTACAAGGGCTCGCAGGACACAATGGCCTCTGCCGGCCTCACCCGGGCTGCCTCATCTGTTCCCGAGACATCACGTTTCTCAGAGCCAAAGGCTGCCAGAGCCCCCTCTTTTCTTCACAAAGTCGTTACAATCTCACAATACAAAGTGAAAAGCAATCTGTAAAATACAACAGATGATGCAATACAGGGTGGTGAATGCACAGGCGTACACGTGTGAAACAGGTACATGCACGAAACAGGTGCATGCACACACGAAGAGGTGTACACACGTCAAACAGGTGTGCATACACACGTGAAAGCACCAGACATGAAGGGCTGTCTTTGGGAGCCTGGTTTTTAGGCATCTCCCTCAGCCTTTTACATCTGGCACAATCACAAACACAGCACACTACAGTACTGAGGGGAAGCCCCAGCTTCTCAGGGGGGCAATATGAGGCTTTTTTATTTATGCCAGAGGTTGCATTCACTATATTCTAGAACTGCAGGCCCCACACTGTCAGGGCTGGGTCGCCAGCCCACACGGACCTGCCCCTCGGTTGGAGCGGTTGCTTCTAAAACAGAGGCTGATCCCCACTCAAGGACCTGCAATACCTGTTATTAAATCAAGCCTTGGCCATGGATGAATGTGAAGATTTTTATTAAATGTGACTCTGGAACATTCAAAGGACCGTAACTGAATGCTTTCTGCAGGCCAGGGCGTGGGAACCCACGGAGCCCCGACGAGGCAGACTCGGAGCTGTGTGACGTAGTTAGCACCGATTTTGTTTTGACACTTGCCTTTTATATTCAGATTAAAATAAAAAAGACACAAAAGTAGCTCACATTCTGTTTCAATTCTCTATTTCTGTAGTAAATGGGTCCCTTTCCCTCTGGTTTCCCAGCCAAGTGTTAAATAGGCCCAGCTGGGATTCGTCAAAGTCTGGGCCTCTGTTGTAGAGTAAGTGAGGGGGGCAGCGAGGGGAGCAGGGGATAGGGATGGACAGAGGGAAGGAGAGAAACCTCCGAGGGCTGGAGGCAGTAGGGATGCTCCCTGGCAGCCTCAGTCTCCTCTTTCCAAGGTAACTGAGAGCTGGTATGTGTGTGGTGCCGTCATAAGATTCGGCTGACACACGCCAGAATTACAAAATGCTTAAAGAGTAAGCACCAGCATCTTCAGATTAAGGTAGTGTCCCAGTTTCATGCTTGCCTTTTATGACATTCTATAAATTGTCAAGATAATGCATTTTCTTACCAGCCACGCTACCAAATACTAACTATAATAAAGACCAGACAGCATCTGAGTACTGAGCATGTGTCAAGCCCGGTGAGGTGGGAATCGTTTAGTTTGCTAGAGAAAGAAACAGGCTCTGAGAGAAACTTCCTGAGGCCAGGCAGCTGTCTCCAAATCCACCTCACGCCTCCTGACCCTGAACGCAGAGAACCCAAGTCATTCACATGAATAATTTACCTGCAAGTATGTCAGATTGGGATTCAGCCCCCAGATCTCATCTTCTCTATGCAGAAACGTGTCAAGGAAGGTACAATTATATGACCTCGAGCTGGGAGAACAAAGGCAGGCACGCTTGACACAGATGTGGGGCGGAGGCGGGTGCCCAGCACAAGGGCAGGCAGAAGCACATCCAGCCCTGCCCGGTCACACAGCCACCCTGCCATGCCAGTGCAGGGCACGCCACCGTGTCTCGGGGAAAAGCAGCTTCTCCTGTACAGGAATCTACCCCTGAAAGTGTGTTCCTGAGAAGGTGTGGACCAACATCTCGGAAATCAGACACTGTAACACGCTTATCTATACAGGCTGCCTATTGTCATGGAATCACTGATAATTCCCATCTTGCCATCAATTATTTCTGGTAAATATTAAGTTAACTGAGGCAACACAAGAACAAAATAATGGAAATGTCAGTGAATCTGCTCCACCTGCTGAAGAACTGGGAATAATGATGAACCGGAAGGAATCCTGGAGAACGCAGCAGGACCCCAGACCCCGCAGACCACCCGGCCCTGCCCCGCAGACCACCCCAGCCTCCTTCCACAGGACAGTTAGTCATGGGGCCAAGGAGTGGTTTCCAAGGAATCTCAGAGGTTCTCAAGGTCTTGAAAGTTTAACGGGAATTGAATATTTGCATCTGAGTCACATGAGCACATTAAAAGCAAAATTTCTCCTTTCCACTAGAATTATGAGCTTGGGGTGGCGGCCCTGGCTGTATCTCATGCTCACGAGATGTTTGGAGGCAGCCGTGCATCTCGGGTGAATCATTTTCATAATCAAAGAAGTGCTTGGGCCCTCGATCCAGGACCACAGACCCCACCAACGAGGGTCTAACCCGGACTAGCCTCGGCCTGGAACGGCTGGTGTCCATGAGGGCTGGGAGGAGCACCAAGGAAACGCAGGGGCAAGCCCCACGCAAGCTCGGCATGTCCTACCCCACACAGTCAGCATCAGCCACAGGAATCTTTTGTTTTTTTGTTCAGGAAGGAACATATTAAAAAGCCCAGGGACCAGGGCCTGGACTCCTCAAAGCTCCTCACAGAGCCGGGTTAATTAGCAACTTCCCTCATGTTAAAATCAACTATATATGGCTGTTGACGGCCTCTCAGAGCAGGTGCAACACTGAGCTGTCTTGCTGTCTGGGGAAAGCAGGAATTTCAGGCCTCTGCCTTCCTACCTCCCCAGAGGCTCTGGCCCAGGTGAGCTCAGCTTCTCCCAGGTAAGGAACACAGACTAGCTTCCCACATGCCCCTCAGGTCACACAGGAGGGGTGCAGACCCTTGCACCTTGGCACGAGCCCTCGTGACCCACCCCAGAGTCAGAAGCCCAGCCCTGTGGCCCCAGCCTGGCAGGAGGCAGCTGCTGGGGCCCCTGCTCAGGGTTCAGCACAGCGAGGTCCAGCCACACCGGGTGAGACATCCACCACCCCGGCCATTTGCCTTTAACCTAAAATAGACACAGGAATTCGGCAAGGGGCTCCCCTCCCCTGACAAACCCATCCTTCCTGTTCTCATCTCTCCCTCCTGCCCCATCATGGCCACCCAGCACTGCGCCAGACACTACTTCTACAAGAACCAAGCACACGCCTAGAGATCACCTGTGATGACCCAGGAGAGCAGCTTTGAGCAGAGACAAATGAGAAGGAGAGGCACAGGGGCCAGGGTGCTGGGTGTGCCTGTCTTTGTGACCTGAGATGGTCAACCTCTGGCCCTTGGTGTCCGTCCTATGGAGGAGGTAGCCCCCAAATCCCTGCCTCCCTTCAGCACTGACTGAGGCTGCCCTGAAGTCTCCCCAGGGTTGAGACTGCTTCTAAATCCTGTTAACTACTGCACACCCACATAAAAAACAAAAAACAAAATATCAAGTATGCAGACAGGAAAAGAAAAATATGTGAATCCTCCCCTATTCAACAGGCATTTAAAAAGTAACAGGAAAATTGTGATAGTCTTTAAAAAATGCCCAGCTATCATGTACTGTTGAAATGTTTTAGCTCATTGGGAACATCTTTACCAAGCACCTGTGTTTTTAGGAAATCAGCTGACAGATTCCAAATAACCTCGCAGCCTGCGGCCTGACCCTCTCATGTGCATCACGTCTCCAGCGGAACGAGCCCTGGACACCATTCAAATGGTGATGAACAGGAACAAGGGTAGCTTTCCCTCAACACCACAAAACAAGCTCAACCCCGAGGAGCCCGGAGAACAGGAACGTTTAGACGCTTTCCCACTGACCTTGTCAGAGCGAACGTTTCTATCCCACGCCGCCCAGTGTTTTACTCTCCCTGGGATACCAGCAGCCATCAACCCTCACAAGCTGGAAACAGAGGCCAAGCTGACAGGAGGCCTCTCTCTATTCCCTACTGAATTCGCTTAGGACACGGATGTTCCCAAACACACGGCCCCAAGTATTCCACACCTGGAGAACATTCAAACAACAGATGCTGCAAAGACGTTCCCCTAAAGAGAAACTCCGTTTCTAACTTCCCTTAGGGAAAAATATGAGGCCCAGAACTTTCCAGAAAACCAAGTGTGGAAGGAAACCACTCACCTCTGGCACTTCCTAAACCTGCCTCCCCACAGGTGCTCAGGGATGTCCCCCCACCAGCCCCATCCACCCAGGACGGCAGCAGGGCTCAGGCAGCCAGCACCTGGGCAGCTGGCGAAGCAACCCCAGGGTGAAAACGTCATCCCAGGCACTGCTTCCCAGAGCCCCTCAGCAAGAAACAGAGGTGGGACAGAACCGAGGGCTGACTCGAGGCTGGGGAGCCACAGACCCGCACAGCTCAATCATCAGACACGCTCTGCTGTGGACAGAGTCCAGGGAGAGGCCAGCACAGAGACCCTCGTGCTGGCTCCAGGGGCCAGCGTCCTCCAGGGCTGCAAGTTTGTGATCACAGCTTCAGAATCTGGTTCCAGAATCTTCCAGAATCAAAGACACACCAAACTGTAAAGCTGCCAGGACAGCAGGGCCCAGGAGCAGGCTCAGGGGAGGACCAGGTAGAAATCCCACACACAGCATACACGTGTGCATGCTTACTCCACACACGCCACCCCTTCACCCAATACTATACACACAAACACATGTATGCAACTCCATACACACCCTCAAATACACTCACCAAATGTGATGCGTGTACACACTCCACACAAAACCTCAAATACATACGACACACATGAACATGCTCACTCCACCCACACCTGCTAAATACACTCCCCACACACGCACAAACGTGACACACTTGCACACTCATTCCAGACATCACTCCCCTCACCAAGTACACAGGTGCACACACCCCCAAGTCCAGAACCTGCAGACTCCACAAGCTTTGGTTTCTTCCCCCACTGTTTCTCTCATCACACGAGATCCACACACAGGTGTCATTTACTGACATCTAACACCCGGGGAGGCCCTTAGAACTGCAGTCACAAGTCGGCTTCATTCAGGAATTCATCACCAGCATCCTGAAGCCACCTCCTGTCCCCACGGGGAGCAGGGGACGAGACCGGAGATGTCACTGGGCTTACAGATCCCCAGGCTGGAAACCCAGCGAAATCAGGAGGGCTCAGCCACGGCCCTGGACGGAGATGGGTACTGGCCCAGGTATGCGGAACATGAGTCCTCATTTCCATACAGTGTCACCTACGACAGCGTCAGGTGAAAGCCAGTGGTTTGGCATTCCTGGAACAGGCAGTCCTGGAATTACAAGGGAAGTTTTTTACTTCTCCCCTCTGAACACATGAGGTCCATGGTCCCCTCACATCTAACCCTGGGAATCGGAATCAGTGACTCTTTGTCCACCTGACCACCCAAGAGGATCAGCACAACCTGCTGCAAAAGCAGCACCGCACGTGGTCCACAGGGGAGCAAAGCAAATCCCACCTTTTGACTAAAACTGGATTATCCCGACACTGGCAGCCTGCAATGTGCATATCATCAAGCCCCCACATCTGCACCACCTGCAAGAGAAACACCAGCCCTTAGTCCCGGGTTCTCTCAGGACGGCCTGTGAGGTGGATGCTGGCACCTTCTCATCTCCCAGTGGAGAGGAGAGAAGGCCAGGGTCAAGGGCTGGCTTATCAGGAGGGTCAGGGTTTAAACCCCATCTGCCTCACAAAGCAGCTCTTACCATTCAAGTAACTTCTATCATCAGCCTTAAAATGTACCACAGTTACCAGCAATTCTAAGTGCTGCTCCTTGGGACGTCATAAGCAAACATTTTTTTAGAAAGATTGACAAATCTGCTTTCAAAATCCTATGTTATGATATGACTAATGAAAATTTGAGCTATGAAATAAACCACATATTTAAATGAATCCCAAAATGACTATGGCGAAGGAAGTTTTAACTTGAAGTGAAAACTATCCTCTCAATGACATCAGCCAGAATCATCTTCAATCGCTACTGATCCCATTTGCTTAATGAATTATACAACATCTCAGATATGAACTTAAAACCATTAGCTGAACACACATTTTAGCACAACCCAAGTTCTGCTTTAAATAAGCAGCACAGGCGTCTCTGGAGACAAGTTTAATTGGGACTACAATACGCATGATCGTGGTAAGAGGTTTCATACTGGCTGTTCTCCAAGGTGCAACAGAGAAACACCACTAACCTCCAAGACACCTGCTGCTTTGTAACAAGATGATGAGACACGATGTGGACAGAATACTGTAAAATTTGAAAAGGAGAAACAAATGCAAGGAAAGAATATTATCAGTTACCCTTTACGTTCTTAGAAAAAACCGATTTCTCTTTTGGGATGATTAAAAAAGAAAATGACATTTCTGGATTTTTTTTTTTTTCCTTTTTCTTTCTGAGACAGGGTCTTGGCTGTGTCATCAAGACTAGAGTACAGTGGAGCAATCGCAGCTCACTGTAGCCTTAAGTGATCTTTGCACCTCAGACTCCAGAGTGGCAGGGACCACAGGCACGCACCACCACACTCAGCTAATTTTTCTGTTGTTACAGAGATGGGGTCTGGCTATGTTGTCCAGGCTGGTCTTGAATCCCTTGGCCTCAAGTGATCTTCCTGCCTTGGCCTCCCAAAGTGCTGCGATTACAGGTATAAGCCAGCATGCCCAATCTTTTTCTTAATTCTGTAACAATTATGCTGCAATCAGAGAAAGTATAACTATTAATGAAAAGAAACTTGGTGAAGCAATATGTTGATACGAAAACAAAATGGTTACAATTCCTCATTTTAAAATTTGAGTTTGAATACTTGTTCCATTCGTTCTATGCCACGTTAAATAAAAAATGAAGCTGTTAATATACCAAGCAAAAATGATCGCTCAAATCAGGTTTTACAAAGAAGTCTAATAGATGATTCCAATTGTATGTTTATTTCTAGATTTTAGAAAGTAAGTCATAGCCAGCTTCTATAGTTTTGTTGCCATAGACCCAAGATTAAATCAAAATGTGCGAACGTGCCTCAGGGTGAGTCAGGGAACCCCATGCCCACCAAGCACGCATATGCAGAAATATTTTGCCCAAATCTATTTTGCAACATATAATTACAGAGGTCCCAGATATACTTTTCTCTCTCTCCACAAAGTATGTGAGGTCAAGTTTATCCTAGTATTCGGTAAAAAGGCTCAAGTGAAAAAGGTAACAGCAATGCTCAGGCGACTCACGCAGGCCCCAGCAGACGCTCTAGCAGAAGGGACGGGGCACAGAGGCAGGGCTGTGAGTGCACCCTCGCTAACCTGGCTAACCTCATGGTGCAAAAGCACCCGAGGCTCTACAGATTCCATTCCCAGAGTTAGCGGAAAACTCCGTCCTAGCACCGGGATGCTCTGTGTTCCTAGATCTACCTGCTTTAAGATATGCGTGAACTGTTCTTACTCTACACACGAGACTCATCGATTACAGGCATCTGCTCCAAAAGGGTACTGTTCTGAATCCTGTGATGTAGAATTATAGCTAGCAACTCTGTTTAGGGGCACACCTAGAAAAAAGCAAAATAATGACTACACGATTTTAAATTCTTTGTAAATTATAACTATTACTATGAAAATTCTAAAAATGTAAACATCTTCCCAACTGTTCCTTTGACAAGCTTCAAAATAAATACCCTGGCATTGCTCACCACACCCACAGGTGTGCCGAAACAAATGAAAATATAGCCCAAGATAGTAGAATCGAAACCTGAAGATGTACGAGCTGTCCCTGCCTCGCTATCTATACATCGTGTAGAAATTTAAGAGCAGGTAGTGACACTGCAATGCAAGGCTCAAACCAACTGGGTATTTGGAAACTTCTGTGCAAATTGGCATTTTTGGTTTTTAAACATGGTGTTATTTTTACTTCAAACAGGTAACTGTTTAGTTCCCTTGGAAAAAATACAGCCATAAACCTGGTTTAAAAATAAGAAAAATCGGGAGTGGGTATGAGAGAGAGTAGCTTAGAAATTTTACCAGTATCAGCAGGGAGAGCGGCTCATGCCTGTAAAATCCCAGCACTTTGAGAGGCAGGCTCCACAGGGCCTTTGAGGGCACTGGTGTCCTCTGCTGCCTTCCTGCTGGACTGACCCCAGGACATTCACTGGGATTCTACCCCTATCTCATTCCACATCCCCCCAAGGGTGGTCTTCATCCTCGTCTGGGGCTCAGCTCTGCCCCCAATTTCCTAAATCTCTGCCTTCAGAGCCTGATAACACCTATGCCCAGGGTAACCTTAAGTCCACGTTTACCCCAGAGAGTCACAATTTTATCTGTTTACTCAGCATCACCTTAGTGATAATTTATCCTGTAAATTCCAACGCCTTCACCCCTCACCCCTGCTGTCTCCAAACAGACCCCACTCAGATACACCTGCCCCAGACCCCACAGCCAGGTCTGTGCATGCTGCCCTGCTCCACCCATGTGGGGACCACCTCTCTTTCTTGAGGAATCAGCTGGCGATCATCTCCTTGTGGAGGGCTGCCCTGACTTCCAACCCTCTCCGGCAAAGGCAGAAGCCGTCCTCGGTACTTCCCCCAAAGCTCAGGCCAAGTATGAAGATGGTGCAGATGCTAACTGTGCATGGGATGCCATGGGCAGGGTCCCCAGATGCTCTGCATATGGCCCGGGGCACCGCCTGAACACAGCAAGTGCTGAAGAAATAAAACGGATGTGCGCTGACCTCTGATAGGGCCTCCTTCACCATCCACATCTGTCTCCCCTCTGGACAGTAAAATCCACAAGACGGGGAGGGCTTGTCTCACTCATCTTCAAACTCCCAGGGTCACCCTGGCAGGTAAAGGGGACTCAAATGTCTTCTGAAGGAAGCAGCTGGTTAGCTGCCGAGTTAAAGGGCCTCTGAAATTCAGAGCTCTGCGTAGGAGTCCAGCACACTTTAATATGAATGACTCCAACCACAGCAGAAGTGGCCGTGGAACCAGTAGTAACCAATTCAGGGTTTGTTCACTGTTTCTCAGTTCATTATCACAACTCACTCTAACAGAGCAGCCGCGCACAGATCCTCAGACATCTACACAAAGTGGGACGATGGCGCCGAGTCACGTGAACATCCCGTTGCAGACTGGGAGACACTGGTCAGACGAGGACCCAGGGAGAGCGCAGACCTCGTGTTACATCGGCTCCGTGTAAACAGCACTCTCTGCCAGGCCCTTTCCTATCTGCACAGTTTCTACAAATTCAATTCACACCTGGTACCTAAGAATACTGCATACCCCCATGTGAACGCCTCTCTTACCTCCCAAAATGACCCGGCATGGCCCAGTACAAACCATTTCAACGTAAGGGAACTGGAGGGCATGTGGGGCTTTCTCGAGTCCCTGCTGCCTCCTGATGGGAAGGCCCAATGCTTCACACCCCTAGTGAAGAGCGGGTCTCTTCAGCCCCCTCAGAATCAAGAAAACCCATGTTCACTTTCTCAAGACCACACACAACCAAGTCACAAAGCAGGGCGGAACCTCGACTCTCTGGGTTCAGGTCATGTCGAGTTTACGACCTGCTGCTGTGAACACTGCAGGAAATGATGAGCCTGATTCCGGCTTTGACCTCGAGCTCATCAGCATTAACTAATTTCACTTTCCAGGACCAACTTCAAAGGCCTGCAAAGCCAGACAAGGGAGAGGAGATGGAACTCGCCCTCACCCCAGACCTGTTGCAAGCACACACTTCTCAGATGCGTCCCAAGGTGCACAGCATGTCCGATGCCTGTTCATGTTCACCGACCTACAGGTCTTCTATGTGGCATCAGCCTCCTGGGCACTGGGGACGCGAAGTGTAATGGCAAGTCCCCTCTGCAGCAAAGGTGAGGTACAGGGACCCAATGGAATAGAACTGATCTTTTTCTGACAGTCTCAAAACAGAAGAAAATACTGTACAGCCAACCTCCCCTCACACAGGTTTATTTACCTGTGACTCACAGGCCATGACAGACAACTTCAGGTTCTTACCGATTCCTATTCTCCCCATCCAGGAAGCCTTTGTTTTTAATATTGTACGAACTTGCCATTTTATAGGCCCAAAACAGCAACTATTGGCAGTTTGCTACGGTTCAACCGAATAAAATATGATCATGACCTTTTGTGAAACCATGAAGAAAAGGTGGATATCTCAATATGTTTTTCCAGACTGGCTTTGTTCCTGAAGCACCAACTCTTTTCACTCAGGATTTTAGACACCGAAGAATAAACATCAATATCCTACCAAGAAAACCAAAAGAATGAAATAATTTTGCATCCACCTTGGAGCCTTTTTAGGACAAGGCAGGACACAAACTTTTAAAAAGCTGCAGTTGTCCCTCTGTATACACAGGGACATGGATTCCAGAACACCCCCCGAGTTTACCCAAATCTACGTATCCACAGGACTCCACGGCCACCCTATGGAACCGCATGTAGGAAACGTCGGCCCTCCACAAAGCCAGATTTTTTCAGTAAGGGTTTGGTTGGAAGAAAAATTAACAGAAGTGATCCTTCGAAGCTCAAAACCCATGTCGTTCAGGGTCAGCTGCATTTACTACTTGTGTCATATCTGAGGCCTGAAAGCCATCATTCTCGATACCTTAACATGACGGTTAACAAACTAACTGTTCATTCTGATTAGAAAGAGGAAAAAGCTTATTTTTACAAGCTGACAATGACAGTGGACACTGCTACGGTGAATGGAGAACAGACCTAAGCAAGCACCAAGGCTGGGAAGACTGCCTGTGCTCAGACCCACCAGGGCCTTTTCCTCCATCTCCCTCTGCTGAAAGGGATAACCCCCTCTTCTGCCCCATGACTAAAGGGCCTTTTTAAAATATTCACACGAGAAGTGCTATGAAAAGCTGAAAGGTCACAGATAACATTTTTAAAAATAAACATTGACATAAACATTTAACAAGCCCATTATGATTTAAAAAAAAAAACGGTATTAAGTTGCTGGGTGCAACGGCTCATGGCCGTAATCCCAGCACTTTGGGTGGCCGAGGTGGGTGCATCACCTGAGGTCAAGAGTTTAAGACTAGCCTGGTCATCATGGTGAAACCCCGTCTCTAACGAAAATACAAAAATTAGCCAGGCGTGGTGGGAGACGCCTGTAACTCCAGCTTCTTGGGAGGCTGAGGGAGGAGAATCACTTGAACCCAGAAGGGAGAGGTTGCAATGAGCCGAGATCATACCATTGCACTTCAGCCTGGGCGTTGAGTGTGAAACTCCATCTCAAAAAGAAAAAAAGTGTAAAGTTTTCCTTCCAATGAACCTATCATTCAGCCACCGAGGTATCCTATAGCTACTTATTCAGCCATGAGATACACCACAGGAGACATAGGCGAACAGGACACAGTTCCTCCCTGAAGGAAGGCTGCACCCCAACAGAAGGCAGGCACACACTCCAAATGGAATCGGCGTAGGGAACACAGATGCTGCTGTAGGTGGAACTGGCTGCACAGAGCACCCGCTCAAGTGTCTGAGAAATAAGGACCCGTTGGTAGCATCACCTTCCACACCTGAGCTGGGGCGGTGGGGAGCCTGTCACCACCACCACCACCACCACCACCTGAGGCAAAGACCCCCAGAACCGCACAACGAGCTTACAAACTCACCGAGGCAATGACCGAGCAATGTGTGTGGAGTGATGCGAACACGCAGACTTCAGGGCCACGAGCGGCGTTGGTTTTGTGCATCGACCTGAGCGTGCCCAGGGTGCCCAGATGGCTGGTTCTGCATTATTTCTGTGTGAGATGCATGTTTGCCTCTGGACTGAGTGGAGACCCACCCTCGCCCTTGTGGGGGGCACCACCCTATCCACCCAGGGCTCGAGTAAAACAGCAAGGCGGGGAAGACTGGGCTCACTCCACCTGTCTGGTTGATGGGCCAGTGACATCCGTCTTCTGCCGTCCGTGCTCCTGGGTCTCAGCTCCTCAGACCCGGGTGGGATCTGCACCCTCCGCTTCTCAAGTCTTCAAGCCACACCGGCCCAGGACTCTAGCTTGCAGGCTGTGGGTCCTGGGGCTTCTTGGACTCCGTAGCCCCTGCAGCAAGCCTTCCCCTGGAGGCACACGCACACGCGGCTGGCTGTCTCTCTGGAGAGCCCTGACTAAAAGCTGCCCCTACAAGTGGTCTTCAGAGTTTCTTTCTAGCCCTAAGATCCCAGCGCCCCTCCTACAATTCTAAACGGAAAGATGAACGGAGACCAGTGGACAGAGGTGTGTGCCGAGGACATGCTAGGCAGCGGCGCTGGGCAGGAGGGCATTAACGCTCTCACTAAGCAAAGAATCAATGTTGCTTTCCACAAAAATGAGAACAGTAAAGATTTCTTCAAATAGAAATGAGTTTGTTTCATGATTTGCTCTTAATACATAAGAAATCATAAAAGTAGGCCTATTAGCAATTACATAAGTCTTTAGAGGCCCGTGAACTACTTCTGTCCCTTTGTGTTTTTATACAAAATAAGCCTGAGGTTAAAGAGAATGTCACTGGCCACAGCTGGGGCCACGCGAGGACACAGCTTATACCCATGAGGTCCCTGGGTGCCCCGAGTCCTTCCCTTGCTATTTATGGAAATATGGGAGAAACCAGGAGGGTCTGAGCATGGACCTGGCCATGCCCCCAGGGGCCAAGGAAAGCATCCATCTATCCAGTCTTCCCTCCAACCCCGCAGTTCCCTCCTACCCGGACTCTTGGGCTGACGCGGCTCATGCACTCAGCAGCGCATTCATTAAATGTTTAGCCTCGCATCACGAGGGCCTCCTCTGACCACCCCTAGACCTGTAGTCAGCACTAGTTTGCAGGACACGCGTGGACAAGGTTGATGGATCACGGCCTCCAACGAGGAAGGTGCCAGGCAAGGAGTCGGAGACGTTGGGGACAGGGCAGCACTCACCCGGGGAAGCGAAGGTCGGCAGCAGCCACCACCGAGGACCTCCCTTCCCACCCGGAGGGCAGCTCACCCAGGGAGGCTAAGGCCGGCACCGGCCACCACTGAGGGCCCTTCCCACCCCGAAGGTGGCAGCGATCACATTTCCCATAGCACCAAGAGACCCCTGTATTGAGCACAAACCTTTTCAACCTTCGAATCAATAAGGAATCACAACACGGACATTCCCTCAATCCAAATGGCCAGCCCACAAAACAGACACGCAATCCTCATACACATTTCCTGTGGGAAAGTCAGTCAGTCCCTGGGGCCTCGCGCCAGGGGTGGGGGAGCATCATGGGGAGACGCCCCAGCCTGGCTCCTCCCCCTACAACTCCTTTTCCCTCTGCCCCCGCCCCTCCCCACCCCCTCCTAGCTTCAGAGGCTCCTTCCTCAAATTCTTTCCCCTTGATGAAGTCATTCATTCCCAAACTGCAAAGCAAAGGCATGGGGGCTCAAGAGAAAATCCACACCATGGCTCGTGTTTTAGATTCTCATAAGTTTGAGAATAACAAAGGAAGAATCTTTGGCATCTGAATGTTGTCTCAAGGCATCTCAGCACAATGCCCGGCACTGGCCCGGAGTGGATCGTGGGTGTCTCGGACATCTTCGTAACTCTACACCAATTATTTTGAAATGTCACTAGCAAAATAGAACCATATGAATAGCCACTTCTCTGTTAAAAGTAGGAAAAGACTCCAAGCTGCCCTAAAGGAACATCGTTCCCATGAGGAGTCTCTGCATCGAGCCTTTCAGGCACAGGCCTGGCCCCCGAGCCCAACTCCCTCATCCCTGCGTCCTAAAGCAGCAAAGATGGTGGGGAATAAAGCAAGTGAAGGAGTCGGTCCCACACAAAACGGGCTCCAGAAGCCACAGGCGCTCTCCCAATGGGGGAGCCAAGTCCAGAGACCTGGAAACCGCAGCGTTCCCAGGGAGGAGGGCAGAACAATGCAATTTCCCCCGAGTTTAGGGAGACAACACCCCACATCCTCCGGCCTTAATAGAAGAGAGACTTCAAATAAATTAGAATGAATTCACCACACACAGAAAGTGTGCTAAGGGCTAAGACACCCATTTACATGCCCAGCAAAAACACATTAAAGGAACACACAGATAAGCAAAGTTCTCCTGTTATCCACGAAATATTCAGAAACAAATCCAACAAGCAATCTCTTTGCAATCAAAAGAGCAATTCAGAGGTGCAGCTTAAAAATCAAGATACAACTGAACCCTTAATACACCAAGAACCAAGCTCCAAGGAAGTGAAATCACATCACCACCTCCCAGCTGAAGGAAGCAGCCCTGGCCACTGGCCAGCTGTTCACTCGTGGGTCAGTGAACGAAAGGCAATGCTGTCCAGGACAACGAGGAGATGTTAACCTTTAAAGGGCAAAATCACAGAGGCTGGAGGGACTTTCCAGGTAACCCGACCCCCTCAGTGGACAGAGGACCCCCGTGGGGCCACAGAGCCCAGAGCTCCAGTGTGTAAGGGGCAAGCACTCGACTGCAACCCTGATGATGTCCGAACGCCTTCTGCGTCTCTGCCCCATTAACAGGGAATCTGTGAATGCTAAGGAAATGTAATGCATTTCACAATACATTTAGATTTTTAGCAAATTAAAGATAAACAGTGAGAAACTTTGGGAATTAACCAAAATACAGTTCACTGAATGCCCAAACTCAAAGCTAGCCTCCAAGAGGTGATAAGCTGTGTGTGGTGGTTCATGCCTGTAAATCCCAGCAGTTGGGGAGGCTGAGGCAGGAGAATCACTTGAGCCTGGGGTTGAAAGTTGGGGTTGCAGTGAGCTGTCATTGCACTACTGCACCCAGCCTGGGAAACAGAGTGAGACTGTCCAAAAAAAAAAAAAATTAAAGGGGTTCAAATGAATTTGCCCATACCCTTTAAATTTTCACTTGGGTACATGGGATGATCTAGTTCCTTTTTCTCTTGCAATACATGAATAATCTAACAAATAATTAAATATAATCTAACAATTAAATGGGAAAATTTATTTTCCCATTTCATTATTCCCTATTTCAGGGAAAAAGCTAAAAATCATTTTAAACCTTCCTTCCACAAAACAGTATACTCAGTCATCTCTATCTGCTTTATCATGTGGAATTCTGCTTCACAAGTCTACAATACAGTTTTTGTTAAACAGCGTTTATGTAGACAGGCAAGAGAGAAACACTTGGTCTATGTAGAAGCAACAGAAGACACATTTTAACAGAAAAGGGAGAAGATGCCACCGTGTGGATCATCCGGAAATTCTGTCCTCATCTTGTCCACACACACAGAAAACACCCAAGCACGTGCCTAGTGTCCAACAGGAGCACAGAAAGGACAGGGATCCCTCCTGTTGTTTAATGACCAGCCCCACTTCTCACTGCCACATAACAAAATCCGCGTGGCAAGTTCAGCACGTTGCATTCATGATCCCACGGAAATCAGGCTGAAGAACTGAGAGATGTTTTGCCCACCTTTAAAATCCAAGTGTGGGTCTCATAGAAATAAACACATTATGGGTTCACTTAACTTTTCCAAATTTTTACTTGGGGAAACCTATAAAGTTCTTGTCAGTTACATTAAGTTTTTCAATAATTTTTAAATGCAAAGGTCGGGCAAGACTTGTAAAGAAGTACACACATATGGCCCGGGGCAGTGGCTCACGCCTGTAATCTCAGCGCTTTGGGAGGCCGAGGCAGGCGGATCACGAGGTCAGGAGATCGAGACCATCCTGGCTAACACAGTGAAACCCCGTCTCTACTAAAAGTACAAAAAATTAGCCAGGCATGGTGGTGGGCGCCTGTAGTCCCAGCTACCAGGGAGGCTGAGGCAGGAAAATGGCGTGAACCCAGGAGGCGGCGCTCACAGTGAGCTGAGATCACGCCACCGCACTCCAGCCTGGGTGACAGAGGGAGACTGTCTTTAAAAAAAAAAAAAAAAAAAAAAAAAAAAAGGTACACACATACATGCCACGTTCTCTCAAAGAGACGGGCCCTTTTATAAGATTCCAGATGTAAATGTGGTTGTCACCCTGCTTTTGAGAGGATGGGCTGTTTTAAGCATGAACAGACTTTTCCTCCATGCACCGAGGATGCACCATGGGGGACAGCGCTGCCTCCTCAGTCTCTGCTCAGGGCGGGGCAAGGGGAGCTCATCTATCTCCCGTGTACACCGTCAACAGGCCAGGTGCTCAGGAGGGAGCTTCCAGGACTCGCTGTAGGCATTCGTCAGCAGGGCAGGCAGTGCCTCGTGCTGGTGGGCATCCAGCAGTAAGAAGGTCTTGCACTTCACTACCTAGGCCCAGCCCCAGACAGAGGAGAAAGAGACACCTGTATCACAACTAATGTGTATTTATAGATACACAGAGACTCTGCAGTGCAAGGCGCAGAAGTAGAAGGAATTGTGGAAATAAGAGGGAAGACATTTGGTTACGACTGGCAGAGCCACCTCAAGCCTCGGCACTTCCTGCCGGAGCCCTCACTAACCAGACTCCTCCAGGGTCACTGCCGCTGCCTTGCCCAGCTCATGACAGGGAAGACGGTGACAGAGCCTCAGAACAACCTCCCACTCCTTCCTCACCAGCCCAGGGGATGAGCTGCTCATGAGTGTCCCAAAGCCTGAATACGGGAACCCAGAGGTGACTGAGCAGAAAGGGAGACAGCAACAATGGCCTTGCGTGTGCAGATATTGCTGGGCACCCCAGCAGCCCTTTCCACCTTAAAGAGGACAGCCACGAGGGTGCGGATGCTCCCGCATGACCCAGCCATCCTTTCCACCTTAAAGGAGAATGGCCACGGGTGTGCTGATATTCCCAGATGCCCCAGAGCCCCTTTCACCTTAAGGAGATGTTCACAGTCTCATTTCAGTCTCCAAACTATTCAGTGAGGTTGGATGAGTATCACTGTGGACCAACACTGATTGGCACCAAGTAAGGGCAATTTTACAACCACATCTTGACCGTGAGACAATCAGGTCTTTGGCCATCTGGTCAAAACTTTTTCTGTAAGTCGGATAATTAAGTGGAACTTTGGTTTTCCAAAGCTTCTTACAGAAACCACATCTCCCTAGGTGTGGCTCCATGGTGTCACGTGCACACAATCAGCAGCCAGGCTTGCCAAGACTCATGGCACATTACACGTTCACGAGAGAAGGCTGCTCAATCGTTGAGGGCTCTGGCGTGCTCTGAAATGAATTTGCCATTTCAGCCTACACTCTACTCCCTTGTTTGGTTCAAGAAAACCAAAAGGCAGAATTCGTTTTGGCCAATCGCCTGCTGCACCCAACTGCAGAGGTTTTAATTATAGTACTTTCATTGCATCATAGAAAACAGTCATATAGATCAACTCATTATTGCCACTCCAAATTACCACTCCAAAGGTTTAGTAAATCTCCAGATAATCAGGCAAATATTTTAAGAAGCTACATTAAGGTTTACAATACTCAAAATTTAAAACTATATCCATGCTTCAAAAAAACCAGCATTCCCATTGTAGAAGGCCAAATGCATGGGAGAAAGAAAGAAATGTGCTGAGTGCTTTTTTTTTTTTTTTTGTAATGTTACAGAGAAACTGCCACTTTAAAAACGGCTCTAGTTCCTGGCTCCAGATATGTGCTGGGTTGCCTCACTCAATTTCATCTCCACCTGAAGCTGGGAAACGAAATCCATTCCCAGACTGCAGGGCATGAGAATTCCCACTTCTGGAAACAGCCTGAAACGCAGACTTGTAGCAGAGAATTCTTTCCTGCCCACCCTAACCGTCCTCTGTGGAAGGCAACAGTCAAAGACAAGTCCACCCCCCTAGGCGCAACCGTACCACGAAGAACCATTTCAAAGTGGGAGGTGCCCACTGCTCCAACGGCAGGCCTGCCGGCATCTCAGAGCAGCCAGAACTGCTCCCACCTTCACAGGGAAGGGGAAACAAGGCCAGGAGGAAGCGGTGGGGGAAGCGAAGGGGTGGCTGATTGGGGTTCAGAGGTTTCCTCAGAGGGGCCTCAGGCTCGGGTAAGGAGAGAAGAGGAGGAACCAAGATTTGGCTAACAAACGTTTTGTTCTGATTGATCAGTGGGAACAGGCAGTTTAGCTAATCACTTATAAGGCATAGAAGAGGGATTTGAAGGCCTGTGTCTCGCCCTGTCCTCGGTAAATGGTCATCCGAAAGTCAGCCTAAGCCACATGGGAAGGGGCTTCTTGCAGTAAACAAAGTGGGGGCGCAGTGGTGGGGAGGGGAATGTCTTAACCATCAGTTTTACAGGATCACAAGGCTCAGGCAATGTTCAGTATTGTCACATACCAAGGTTTTAACAGTCTGAAGAAAACGACAGTCCTAAAGTGTCAGTTCTCAAAGCCCTTCAGTTCCTCCTGGTAAGACTCCCAGAGAGTCTCCATTTCTTGCACCGAACCCCAACTTGCACAGGCACCTGCATCTTCCTCCTGCAGCAAATGCAGATGAGAAGCTGTGGCTCTGCTGCAGGAATGATGCCATGGCAGCCCTAACACCACAGCAGAGCAACGGCTCTGGCCTGAATGTCCCCAAAACCTCATGCTGAAACCATCTCCAGTGGGATACATTAAGAGGTGGGGAGGGTCTTTGGGAGGCCCCGCTCTCAGGACCGGGGTTGGTGTCCTTGTTGGGAGGCCTGAAGGAGCCTCCTCCTGCTCCTCCACCACATGAGGCCCGACGAGACGCCTGCTGCCACACGAGACCCGGCGAGATGCTGCCGTCTGTGAGCCACAGACCCTGGGGCACCAGATCTGCAGGCGCCTTGACCTTGGGCTGCCTTGACCTTGGACTTCCCAGCCTCCAGAACTGTGAGCAATAAATGTCTGCTTACAAATCACCCAATGGACAGCAGCCAGACAGAGACAGTCATGTTACAACATGAATCACATTCTCAGTGGGCCAGAGGCCTCCCCGTGAGCCACCACCATAAAGCAAGAACTTTCTGGAGGATGGAAAGGGGTTCCCAAGGAATTTTATCCAGCACCATGGTGTCTATCCTTTCTTGCAGGAAGATAACTGAGCTATGGCAGGAAACTATGGGGTGGATGGGGCTGGACAGCAACGTGTCACCTGCTCATCTAAGCCTCAGTCTCCCACCTCTCAACACGACAGCGGGGGTAGCACCCCTCACCTGAGCTGTTGGGGGAGGTAAGAGTGCTGGGTGATTAACAATTGTTAGTTCCACAGAAATTAGGCAAAGAATCCACCCCCTACACCTTATAAAACCAAGCCAGCCCAGGAATTCCACATCACTACTAATTTGCATGGGAAAATGCAGGATTCTCATAAGTTCTGGCATGTCATTTGTATTAATAAAGTTTGCAGAGTTTTCATATACTAAGTATATAAAACAGGAAAATAAATCATGCAATTTGGAGGCTGAGGCAGGAGGATCACTTGAGCACAGGTGGCGGAGGTTGCAGTGAACCGAGACTGCACCACCGTACTCCAGTCTGGGTGACAGAACGAGACTCCATCTCAAAAAAAAAAAAAAAAAAAAAAAAAAAAAAAAAAAAAAAAAAAAGATTTTGCTGCTTCATACTAGTAAAGTGGGCAGATTCTACACACCAATTCTTATTCGAAGGTCACCTAACACTGACTCAGGAACTCTGTCTCTGATGTGCTTGAAGTTTTAATCCTAACAGTGTTAAAGACCACTCCCCCAGGAGCTCTGAACAAGTACTCCAGGTATACACTGAACAAGACCACACACTCTGACCGAAATCTAACTTCACAGACCCAAACTACAGAACCACAGAAGACACTGCTTCTCTCCACCTTTCTGTTCTGCCATCGTTTGTGTCCATTATTTCCTACAAACCATCTCATTAGAATTTAGGGCACACAAAAGGCCAATACAACACGGTTACTTTTCAAAGGTTTGGAGGTGAAGAACAGATACAATGCATTAACTTCCTATTGCTGCTGCAACAAATTACCACAAATGCAAACCTCCTCTCAGCCCTGGAAGTCAGGAGTCCCAGGGCTGAAGTCAAGGGGTCAGTAGGTTGTGTTCCTGCCTGGAGTCTCCCAATTCATAGAGGTCACACCAAGCAGCTTGGCTCACAGCCCCACACCCCTCCGACCACTGCCTCAGCCTCAGCCCTACACCCCGCCGGCCCCTGCCCCACCCTTGGGCCCATGCCTCTCCGGCCCCTGCCTCACCCCCCACCCTCAGCCCCACAGCCCTCTGGCCCCTATCTCCTCCTCAGGTCTCCTCCTGAGGTAGGCCTTCGTACTCCCTCTCATCAAGGCACATGTGAGGACACTGGACCCCACCTGGACAACCCAGGGTCCTCCCCCATCTCACTGTCCATTACAGTCACATCTGTAAAGCCTCTTTTGCCATGTAAACTTCATTATACTAACATAATCATTTAACAAGTCCATTATAATGATGTAAAAGTTGGCACTGTTTTCCCAATGAAGAGATCAGTCACCCATGTAACCTATAAATATTTGACTATTAAATATACACTACTGTAGAAGACAAAGTTGAGGAAGACGGTTCCTCCCTGAAAGATGACTGGACCCTAGACGGAGGGATGAACATTCTGAACAGAGTCAATGTAACTCAACATTTGAGTCAGAGAGGCCAAGCAGTAACTTTCAAAAAAGCAACCAGAAAATAGGTACCGTGCCTGTAGTTCACAGCTGAGCCTGGCCTCATGAGCACGAGCGTGCTGACACACACACCGGGCCCAAGTTTAAGATCAAATACAAGGAGCTTTCAACTGTTATTTACCTAGATCTTATTACAAAATAGCCTCTTGATTGCAGTTTTTATCCAAAAAGTTCTCTGTAATTAATTTCCCCCTAAAAAGACATTTCTCTATCATCCCATATAAACTAAATGGGCATATTAAAGAAAAAAGACAAATGTTTGACTTAGGGGGTTTGCTTACGACTTGGATAAGCATGATTTTCTTCTGGCCAAGCAGGGAGCAGCTGGACCAGACTGGAGGGAAGGAAAAACAAATTTCCACTCTGACCTCAGTTGGGCACCAGAGTCTTCCCTGTCAGAATGTGGGTGTGGTGCTTCCCACACACCAGTCTCTGACAAAACTCAGCACAAGGGTGTGGGAAAAGGCCGTCTACTTTGGAAAAATCTATGAAGTGCAGACACATCAAAAGCTTCAGAAGACTGTAAAGCGCCAAGGAGACAACTGCAGCACCCTTGGAGTTTACAGAAAATGGTCAGCAGCACACGTGCCTGAGGTCCAGGGTCAGCTCCCAGCTGCCGCGATGCCGTGAGCACAGTCCTGGCTTTCCCTCTGATGCAGAGAGCTGGTCACTCCGCCGGCAGCACTCAGAGCTCAGGGCATTCTAGATGAAAGCAACGTGTTCCTTTTAAAATGGGGAACTGAGGCAGCACAACTGAAGCTTTACGACTATCTCAACTACTGGGTTTTGGGGTAGCATTAGGAAATCATGAGAATCCAAATCCCAATTTCATACAGATTCCAGATTCACTGCAGGTTCCAGAATTTCCTGAAACATTCTTCCAATTTATCACTCAGGATTCCCTTGCCAAAGCTAATAAAGTAAATTCCTTACGGAAAAGCCACCAGAAGCACCACCGCAAATAAGATCAAATGATGCCCGCCCTTTGCACCAAACATATAAACTGTTACTCACACAAGACTGTGCTGGAGGCAGCTCTCAGCTGACGCCGAATCCGTGAGACTTCATTATCCCCATTTTGGATCGAGTGTGAAGACCGTCAGCAAACCAGGGCCCCACACTGTCTTCAGTTGACTGTCAACTTCAGTTGACTTCTTTGACCGTCTTCAAACCATGTGAAGCAGAGAACAGATCCCCTGACGTCTGCCTGAACATTTCATTCCCACCTCTGTCTTGGATATTGAACACCCTCAGAGCTACTGAGTCACCCGCATTTCCAGGTCATTAATCCAGCCACCAGGATAACATAATTATGCCATAAAATGCCTTCTCAGGGCTTTGTCATACTCAACAAGGAAGCTCAGAAGGCTAGGTAAGCCCAAGAAAGGGGGAAGCGTCCTCCAAACAGACAAAAACCAAGGAAAACTGTGTAGAGACTCTCTCAAGAGAGCAGAAACACAGCCCGCTGTAGCCTTTCAGGCCCTGCTGGCCGCAGCCCAGCTTTAGGTGGCACCATTTCCACAGATGCATCCTGCTGGGCCCATTTGAAAGGCCCTGCTTGTGAGACACCCACCTCCACTTCCAGCTCTTGCAAGACCCGCTGCAGCCCCACACTCCACCCCGGGGCCGACTGTGCAAGTCTCCCTGGTGAGACCCCTCAGAGCCTGTGCAGCATCTGAGACTCTGAAACACCAAGGATCCAGAAACGCACAAAAACCCGTTCTCCTCAGGCTGCTTTCTGGGTTCCAAGTGGTCTTCAGAACGAGTCCTACATAAACCCCGGGCTGGGGAGCCAGCCACGGCCCAGCAGCACCCAGCTCATGTGCTCCACCCACCCCACAGAGGACCACGGAGACCCCAGCACGCTTGGTCCACGGGGCAAGACACCAGAAACAGCCACAGTTCAGGGTTCTACCACCCGCCCCACTGCCCTAATTACCTGCTGTGATCTGAATTCTTATTGGTTGGGAAGTTGATCTCACAGCTCCGCTGCCCTAATTACCTGCTGTGATCTGAAATCGCATTGGTTGGGAAGGGGATCTCACTGCTCAAGCACTCCCTACTGCCTCCTTGCAAACAACAAAAAATCCAAATCCCCTCTTAAAGAACGTTTACTATAACCTCAAAACAAGACCCATCCCCAGACCAGGGAAGATACATGCACATCTGACATCTGGTGGGAGTCAGTGACTGACGCCACGGCTTCCGTGTGGCATGTGATGCTGGAGGCCTGTCACGGTGACTCAGGCTGGGGTCTGAATAGGGATCTTCCAAGCAACTAGGCAACCAGGATGCACCCCCCGAAACCCAAGTCCCCGTACTCATGTACCTGTCAGAAATCCTACGTGGCCATGGACACCAGTTGTGAAGCACGACCGATCTGTGTCCTGTGGCCCTCACAACGTCCGTACATGCCTGGGCCCAGCACAGGCCTGCACAGCACCCTGCTCACCTCCAGTGGGGCTCTCTCCTGCCAAGGGGGATGGCCCTGAAGTCCGTTGAGATTTCCAAAGCTCTACAAAGTTGTACTTCCTCCTGCTTGTTTCGAAGGCCTAAAGCCCTGAAAACACCAGTGAGAACTGACCTAGCCTCTTAAGGTAGCTCAAACACCTAAACATAAGGCCATTTGTGCCATTCACTAAGACACACCACTCTGTAATAACCCTCACCACAGCCCCTCAGGGTGGGTCCCAGAGGCGGCTGAGGCTTGTGGACACGGACACTAACGAAACCAAAATCAGAGTACGCAGGTGCAGTCAAGTCATATGACTTCTCCACTAGAATATGCACAAACGTTCTTCAGCAAATCTGATCTTTGCTTTACCTCCCTCCCATGACCTCAAAAGGAGTCCACCACACCCACAACAACCCCACTTCAAAAACATAATTCGTACTTGCATTCAATTCTGGGCATTTGGAATAGACCTAATGGGGGATTAAACCTCTCCTCCAACCCATTGCTTAGTCTTCTTAGAGGATGAAGGATTTTGCATAACACGAGTCAGCACATAAAAGATCTTATATAGAAACATACTTTCAAGTGGTCCTCATTAGTGATTCAATATACAAAGGACCCAACACACAGCACAACGTCTATTAGAAGAATGATTAACTTGTTCCCCTAAAAATCCTCATATCTACACAGAAAAAAATACCCTATACACATTTTATCATTCTTTTAGTATAGTCATGCAAACAAAGGAGTATCACAAAAGCAAAAGAACACATTTGGTTTGACTCACAGTTCTAAATTTAATATAAAATTGCTAAAACCACCCAGACAAACATGACTATGAAATATTTAACGATCTTCACCTAAATTCAAGTCACCATTCAACCACCAATACCTCTGCTCTCCCGAGAGGAACTTTCCAAAAGTAAATTCTGGAATTAACAGGACACATTTTTCTGGTGATAGAAATTAGGAAGAAATTGGTTGAAGGCTGTTCCTTGGCTGTCAAACTTTTTCTCAATATTTTGTAACATAAAAGCATCAAACAGATCTTTACATTAACTTACAATCTATCAAGCAATACTGGAGCAAGCCTTAAATAATAGCCACATTCTCTCAGGGCTGACTAACATTAAATCAGCATCAGTCTCATGTCTTGCAGCATCCATAGTTCGTCTTCTCAAAACCACTTAAGATTTCATAATTAACGCAAACAATGGAAGTCATCTCCTTGATCTTTGTGATCTTTGACATGAAGGGGTAATTTCCCCCCAAAATAGTACCTCTTTCCTTGACATGATTTAATCTGTGGTTAGAGTGTTTAACAGGACTGTTTTTCCTTCTTAGAAAATAAAATATACACCTTTCCAAGATGAAAAACACTAACTGATAACGCTATAGCTTAACCAGGTAAAAAGCGGGTTTTTTGTTTATTTTTTAAGTTAAAAAAAGAACCTAACTGCATCTTTGGACCTTATGTGAGGCAGTGTCCAGGGTCACTGGGACCCCCGCTTGGTCAGTGCAGCCGGGTACCAATTAAAGACAGAAACCCAAGCGTTCACTCAAAGCCCCTTCCCAGTGGTTCATCCTAGTGGAAGCCATAGCCACAAAGGAATGCGGCATTCCACGGAGGACATGGAGAATAGGCTGCTTGAGAACATCAAATGGCTCACGTCCCCCGAGTATAAAGCCAGTGACTGCTCCCGGCTTCAATGCAGCACCATCCACAGCAGCCAAGGTCCAAAATCACCTGAGTGCCCATCAACAGGGGATGAAGGAAACGTGGTCCAAACATACACAGGAGCAATATTCCACCACACAGCGGAGAGCCCTGTCATCCGCGACAGCATGGATGGAGCTGGAGGACATTACCTTAAGTAAACGAGCCAAGCAAAGAAACGGCGCGTGTTCTCACTCATAAGCAGGAGCTGAGAGCAGATCTCGTGGAGGCCAAGAGTAGGTGGCCAACAGAGCCCACTCATAAGCAGGATGGGCAGAGGCTGGTAACGGGCCCAAACACACAGCCTAATGGGAGCACAAGACCTACTATTGATAAATCAGCAGGGGGATGGCAGTGGGTCATCTACTGTGTATTTCAAAACAGCTAGGAGGGAATAACTTGAACATTACCAGCACAAGGGAAAGAAAATATTTCAAGTGAAAGACATCCCAAGTACCCAGATTTGATCAATATAGGAATGAATCAAGATATCACATGCACTCTGAAAATATGTACACATACTATGTATCAACAAAAACAAAAACCAATGATAGAACCATTTGCCAAGCACGTGCAGGAGAAGAATGGAAAGCCTGACATGGTGTGGCTGTGTGTCCCCACCCAAATCTCATGCTGAACTGTAACTCTGTTGGAGGTGGGCCCTGGTGGGAGGTGATTGACTCATGGGGGTGGTTTCTAATGGTTTAGCACAATCCCCCAAGTGCTGTCCTCATGATAGTTCTCCTGAGATCTGGTTGTTTGGAGGTGCATGGCACCTTCCCCTTCACTCTCTCCCCTCTTCCAGCCATGTGAAGACATAACTGCCTCCCCTTCACCTTCCACCCTGATGGTAAGTTTTCCCAGATGTAGAAGCCTGTCCAGCCCACAGAACTGTATGCCGATTAAACCTTTTATTCCTTATTACCCAGCCTCAAGTAGCTCTTTATAGCAGTGAAAGAACAGTACACTCCTCAGGACCAGCAATGTTTTCCTCCTACCCAGCGGCCAACAAGGTCCCACACCCTAGCTGGTTTTCCGAAGCCTTTTCCAGAATGCTGAGGCTGTTTTGGGGATACTAACTTACCCCATCTCTAGCAAACAGGATGGGGCATCCTATTTGCCTCTTACCACCTTTCTCAGAGAGACCCCACCTCTGAAGCAGCCTCCGCCAGGGGCCTCCTTCAGTAGCAGCAAAGCTGAGTACTCCTTGCACTTCCCTTCTTCTGAACAAGTAAACATCTTAAGCTTGTTTTTCCATCTTCCCAGCTCATTGACAAAAAATCTCTTATGCTTTGTATTTTCCTCACACACACACATAGAAGAGAAGTGCCGTGAGGGCAGGGGCTCTTGTTTTCCTGAATCTGAGCCTGGCCCTCAAACGCTAGCCGAATTCGTAGTAACACGGTATCCAGAGGCAGAAACGCAAATATCCCCACGACTTCAAATACCCTAAGGATCTAACAGGCTGAGTGACCCATGTAACTATGGTTTGTGCTGAGCCATTCAACTGGTGTCCAAATCCCTGTCCAAATGAGCTCTTTAATTTCGGGACTTTTCAGACAGCTGGTTTTTGTTGTTCTGTTTTGTTCTGTTTTTATTAAAGGGATCTATTACAGTTACAATCAAGAATATCCCAGGCCGAGTGTGGTGGCTCACACCTGTAATCCCAGCACTTTGGGAGGCCAAGGTAAGCGAATCACCTGAGGAAAGGAGTTCAGGAATAGCCTGACCATCATGTTGAAACTCCCTCTCTACTAATACAAAAATGAACCAGCCATGGTGGCAGGCACTTACAATCCCAGCTACTCAGGAGGCTGAGGTAGGATAATGGCGTGAACCAGGAGGTGAGGCTGCAGTGAGCCAAGATCATGCCACTGCATTTCAGCCTGGGCTACACAGCAAGACTGTCTCAAAAAAATAAAAATAAACCAATACGCCCACTTCGTTCTTCACCAATGTCAGATACATCAGTTAAAAGAAAAAAAAAAAGAAAACATGCTTTTAAATTTTAGTGTTGAATTTAACCATATCTTTTAAGAAGATATGAAGATAGAAGTTCCCCAAGGATCGGGGGAGAAAAAAGCAGTTAAGACAATTTTGAAACCTCAAAAGAAAAACAAGTATGGGGTAAGACCTCAAGGCAAACTTTTTCTTTGCACTTTGATTTCAAAAGAACAGAGATGCCCAAAATATGAACTCTCCCATCTGCATTTTATATTCCTCTATGTCCTTTGAAAGGCTGGAGATGGGATCCCAGGTTACAAAGTACCCGGCCACGCCTCACATCAGGCTGATTCCTCTACGTCCTTTGAAAGGCTGGAGATGGGATCCCAGGTTCCCAAGCGCCTGGCCACAGCTCACATCAGGCGGCATCTTTCACAGCCATTTACTCCCCTGACTGTGCCTAGAGAGCTCTGTGGCCAATTTACACAAAAAGGTCCTAATTTACACACGTTCATTACTTTGAACAAAGTCTCAAGAAATGAGACAAATATTGACACTCCACAGACGTATTCTCTTCCGAAAAGTGTCAGGTTCCCATGAGCCAGGCAGCTTGGTTACAGAAAGCACTGGCTGACTTGCTGGTTTAATGTTAAATGCATTTAAAATGTTAAGTAATCAGGCCCCCCTCCCAGTGGGTGTGCGCACTGAGCTGGCTGCAGTAGTGATGCACACTGACCACGTTCTTTCCTTTGGTTTTGCTTCAAGCAGAGCACCCCACACCCATGAAGAAGCCATAGGACGTCATCGAGGACTAGGACAGTTCTAAGGAGAGCTGCAGGCTGACTGCCTCGTATGCAAATAGTCTCTCATTTCAGAGGAAATCACTGAACAGAGTTCATAACACGTGAATTTTAAAAATTCATATTTCTAATTTCATCCCATTAGAACTTTTGAAGAACAGATGTGCACCTGCTCCAAGTCAATGAGAGGACACTCAGACAGTCCGTCACAGGTCCTCAGCCTCCATCTCCCACCTAGAAAACGTCAGCTCAAGCCGATCACTGCGCAGTGCGATTTTCTATGAATAATGTGCACGCCTGCATCTGAGCTGAGATGTGAATGTGTGGAATGTGCCTGCCACGCCCAGGAGGAACTGCAGCAGCTGTGGGGACACAAGCCGCTAAGGAATCTGATTTGGAGGGAACTCAAGGCAACTAAAACTAGTTCCACTGATTTTTCTTGGCAAGGCTTGACCAGGTAAACTTACCACTGTTGCTAATTCATGGTAACTGGGATGGGGACTTAAAAGTAATTAGAGCAATTACAGAATTTGCTACTCAATTACAATGGCACAGATTCCTGAGAATGGAAGAATTGTTGCCCAGGAATAGAGTTCAACAGGTCCTCCCCACGCCTCGGGAAATATGGCATTTCCACTCACCCCTGCTTTGGTCCCCAGGACACCACCCTCCTGCTCTCTGCCATCTGATGGCATCACTCCCCACAGCTGGAAACACCTGACCTCTTGTCACCCTCCCATCTGCCCTGCCTTCCTCCAGCCTGGGATATTCAGGGATGCCCACATACAGGACCAGGAAACCAGGGTTATCCTAAACCAGTGCCTGCAAAGTCCTCCATGGCAGGACAATCACCAACGGTCAATACTCCCAGAACCTTCCACCTCAAAACGGGAGCACATCTGGATTCAAGCTGACAACGCTGCATTCTCTTTGCCATGTACACACGGAGGCATGTCAGGTTCCACCTAAAGGTATCATCAGGTTCCACGCTGGTCAGGAGCCCAAGCCTAGTCACCCTGCATCTCACTTCACCATCCAGAGAAGCCTGCACTTTTCCTCTGGTACACAGTGTGGATGGTGGATGCATTTCCCATGAAGACTCAGAGACGGGAGCCTGGCCAAGGCGGCCAGTCACTCCAGCCCCTGCAAGGCCTGGATGTGCCCTTCTGCTGTCTGCACACAGTACCACAAGTCTAGCAGTGCTGGCTCTGTGGTGGGATCCATCTGGGCCTGCAGAGGACCCGGGGCACAGGAACCGTGCAGCCTGGCTGCAGCCAGAGGCCTAAGGGATCCCCAGGAGGCTCTCCAGCCAAGGTGCCCTCACCACAGGTAGAGCCATGCAAGAGAACTGCCGGCTGAGCTGGAAACGTCCCAATCTGCTCAGCCAACTCAAAGGCAACAGCCACCTACAGCTGCTGAGCCCCGAAATGTGGCCACTGGACCTGAAAGGCTGAATGCGGAATTTAATCTGTGAAGTTCTTTTCAAATGTGTTGGGCTATGTAATCAAATCTTTATTCTAATTAAATTTAAAGGAGCCTCTGGCTATGGGCTCCCTCATGGGACATCACAGCTCCAGGGAGTAAGAATGGGAAGGAGATGCCCAGAGCCTCTCTGCATTCTCCACGGTAATTCAACACGTCATCATAAGGACAGGCACTGCAGCAGGACAGGTGTGTATGGGAAGAACTGGGTTGGCCCTGACACAAGCATGACCCCAATGGCATCACAACTGCCTCAGCCAACAGGCAAAAGACAATGATGCCCACCTGGACAGGCCACTTGATGTGATGACTCACCCCAATCCCTAGTCCCAAGGCAGCCAGAGGCCACCCGCTGCTCATCCCAGGTGAAACAGGCAGAGCTGCCCGAGCCCTCAAAAGCACGCACAATTAAGCAGGCAATTTCTGCGATTCCCACGACACACGTGACACTCCTCAGAGACAGACACAAGCTTCTCTGTGAAAGTGCAGAGGACTGTGCAGTCCCTAGGCGGGCTGCTTCTTCCAACGATCGGGGAAGAAACCACATCCATTTCCTTGTAGGAGAATCATTTGAACCATGATTAGACAGAGACAGAAGGTGGCTGATGTTATCAAGTCACCAAGCACCGCACGGCAGCTTCTCAAGGAGGGCCTGGAAACTTGCCGCCACCCGCGTAGGGGCTGCAGTGTTTACAATGGAGACATGGGTGACTGAGGTCTGCCTTCCTCAGGAAAACTAAATTTGAACTTTGACCAGTGAGGGATCAGTCATTTACAGTCACTCACCCTCAATGTAGAAGAGGGCTCAAGACACTGCACCAGATTTCAACACTCAGGGTTAGGGTCAAATTCACAAGTTTTACAAAATGTACTTATACTTGGGATGCCAAGAGATGTAGCTTCACCAGCACCCCCCGCCAAGGGTTTGCTTAGCCCCTTCACCAGTGGATCTCACCAACGGATGACACATCCACGCCTCGTCCATGGCAGCACAGAAAAGCACATGGAAGGCAGCCACTCCCACCAAGCTTCCTGGCTTTGGTGTTTAAAATCTGCATCTCATACGTGAGATTACACTCCTCTGAACAGACATTGCGACTGTCATTTCACCCGAAAGGGCTTTAGGAAATGACACGCAGCCCAGACGCCAGAGGTCGCCGGCCGCTTTACTCCAGCCTAATTCCTTTGTGCCTGTATGGAGGCTTCAGATACAGCCCCGTCACATTAATGACTGTATAAGCTGCTCAGGGCATAGACGAACTCAGTGCTGAATTTTTCCATTTATCGCCCCTTTGTTTTATCCAGAAGACAGCTGAGAAAGGCTGGGGCAGATCATCTCCTCCAGTGTAATGACTCCACCCACTTCTCTTCACCCCAGGTCACCCCTCAGTCGCACGCTTTTGAGAAACCAAAACAATTCTGTTCTCTTCACTCTGGGTTCCAAGTACTAAATTCCTCCGTTTTCTCAATTAGATTATCAAGCAGCCATTTGTAATCTGGACTGCAATCTGATACAAAATTTAAAGCTAATTTAGGTTGCAGTAATAGCTCCTATTTAGGTTATAGACAAGACATGAAAGATAATTTTCATCTGTTCATAGGATCAATTTTGTAAACAAACCAACTATTCAAGCAATGATTGTCTTCAGTCAGATGCAAATTAATTTGCTCATAAAAGATTTTCCAGTAGGAATTTTCAAATCCATGGTCTATTTCCTGAGCCTGTCTCTGCACCTTCCCCCGAGTGCACAGCAGGACTTCCCAGGGCATCCCATCAGCAGGCCCACTGAAGAGAACAAGCCCGCAGCCCCCAGCCCCCAGCCCAAGAATCAAGTCCGAGCCCCGAAAGCCCCTCATCCAGTGGGGGCTTCCTCACCAGAACAGCATCCAGAGGTCTTCCAGAGTTAATGCCACGTGTGCGTGGAAAGTAGAGTGCTGGAAGGGCCACAGTGGACATTCTACAAATGCAAATTCCCTCCTGGAACAGCCCAGCAACCTTCTGTGCCTTTCTCAAAGTACCCATGCCAGGCAGGCGTAGAGAGTCTAATGGGGTACCTAGGAATCAGCATTTAACACGATTCTGATGAAAAAAAGTTTGAGGCGCCGGTCAGCGCGAGGCTGCCGTGAGCCTCCACTCATTTGCAGGCTCTGGAGAGACACAGATTCAGGTAACAGGCCAGACAGGACAGGACAAGGATGGGGAGGTGGAGGTCAAATTCCGTGGACAACCGACCACCCCACCATCCCCACTGAGACTCCATGATTTAAGGAGAGGCAAAGCCAGGGAGAAAAGATGCCCCCACCACACGAGGGACTGAGATTTCACCTAAAGCACGCAGCATATGATTGAGGGCCAAGGTTGGGCAAGCCGGGAGCACAGAATGGGGTTCACAGGCCCAGAGGTGCCCCCCACACCCAACCTCCCAAGCAGTGCCTGTGTCTCCTGCCTGGTTTATTTCCTGCCCCCCTTCTACTGTGGTTTCTCAGAAGCCCCCTGAAACGCAGGACCTCTGCCCACCACCACCACACACCACTCTCTACAAGCTTGGTGGACTGAAAAGAGCAGGTCAGGTAAGAGCTTGGCTCTGGGACCAACGTCCTGCCTGAGACATTAGTTCCAACCCACCCAGCTGTGATGTGAGCCCGAGATTTCTCAAATGAGAGATGGGAAGGTAACTGAACCCACTTCCCAGGGTGGCTGTGGAGACCAAGATCACATATAGCCACACCTCGGCGTCCAGTACACGTGGGACCCCAGCCGTGTTGCCCGATGGGAATCCCTCTATGCCCCCTGTGCTACCAGAGCCAACTCCCAGCAGTAGCTGTGGAGGGTGCGTCCTCTATTCCTACTCCACTCACCTCCCATTGCTCCACGCAGTGACCTTCCACGGAGCAGCCACCAGCAAACCCGGCCCCACCGGATAACCGACCACCCACCTCCCACTATGGGGCGTCTTCCACTTGCAGTTCCGAAGCAAGCCGAGAAACCGCCCTCAAGGGCGCTCACCTCTTCCTTATTGCACGTAATGACCTGCCACTCAGGACCACCAGCAAACCCGGCTCCACCATCCAGGCTCCGGGGGATAACTGACACCCCCACCCCCCACCTTGGGGCTTCGTTCCACTTGCGGTTCCGAAAAGGGCCGAGAAACCGCCCTCAAGGGCACTCACCTGTTCCTTATTGCACGTAATGACCTGCCACGCAGGGTTACCTGCAAACCTGGCTCCACGGTCCAGGTTCTGGTGGGTAACTACACCCCTCCCCCACTTCCCCCTGGGGTGTCTGGGAGGCTCAGAAACTGCCCTCCAAGGGCACTCATCTGTTCCTTATTGCACTAATACCTCATTTACAGAAACCCACTTTGACTTCCAGCACTGCAGGTGTGACAATTTAGGAATCCTGCTTGCTTGCAAGCTCCAAGAGCTTGAGGTCACGTCCACCTCACCAGCATCCCAGAGACCCAGCACTGTCCCACTGTTTAAAATTCCAAAATACTCTTTCAAAATGCTATTGGCATTTGCTTTGTGCATAAAATGCTAAAAACCCTCAAGTGAAGCATATCTCCAACAGTTTGACTCAATCAGAACATGTGAGTTACATATCTGCCAAGTTGTAAAGCCTCATGCATTTATAACATTTTATGTATGATCAAATGATTAATATAAATTATGAAACTAACAGATTTTTTTTTCAGCATTAGATGACCAAAGGAAAACTGGGTTCTGGCTGGCTTGCGGGAACGTAGAGGCAGACATATCTACTGACACACCCGAGGTCCTTCCCACTGACGTGGCCTCATCCCAGGCCCCTCACCCAGACGCCCGCATGCACCTGGAGGAGGAAGCTGACCTGCCCACATTTCTCAAATGCACAGCTGTTGCTCACACTGCAGATGGAGCTCAAGGCACGAGCAGGCCACCACGCTAAAATACCACACTGCGTCCACGCCAGGTGACGGTGCTTTTCACTCCATCCCAAAGCCCCATGTGTGAGTTTATAGCCATGACTATTAAATGGATTTTTAGACCCTGAAGACATACTGTTTGCTTTTATGTAACAAAGTTAAAAGACTACCCCTCAGATATAGGCTCTGAAACTGGAATATTTGGGAACAGAGCGTCTGCCAGATCAGGATAAGCACTTGGGACAACACCCCATGCCCTCGGTCCACACAAACCCATCCAGACCAGAGGCCTCCCGCACTGCTCTGGAATTTCTGTGGATTTCTATAAATGAGGTATTAGTGCAATAAGGAACAGATGAGTGCCCTTGGAGGGCAGTTTCTGAGCCTCCCAGCCACATGGCCTCGTTCAGGCTGAAGCCACACCACCTCCAGAAACACTGTCCCTCGCGGAGGGATGCCTGGCTTCTCCCTTTTTCCAGAACTTAAGAAAACCTGAAAGGACAGGTCTGTGTAGCAAAACACAAACTACTTGCCATTCCTCTTCCCAGTTCAGGCTGTAGGAAGCTCATTTCAGCCCTCACCGTGTTCTGACTGTGGCTTGGTTCCCAAAAGAAATAAAGTCCGAATTCTAGTCCCTGTCTCCTGGGCGGTGTGGCAGACATATATACCTTCAGTTACATGAGGAAAGACGTGGCGAGCTCCCTTCCTTCAGTAAAACTGCACGGTTCCCAGAACCCTGATGCCATCTCCCTCACGCCACTGTGAACACCTGGACACAGCACATTTCAATGCGTGCACCTTCGTGGACTAGTTTTCTATTTCTCCACTAAATCACCCCAAATTTAGTGCCCTAAACATTGACTTATTTTCTCACATCTCTGGAAACTGGAGTCCAAAACAAGTCCCAACAGCTAACGTCGAGGTGTTAGCAGGGCTGGCTCTGGGAAAGCGACCGTCTCCTTGTCTCCCGCAGCCTCTAGAGGCTTCCGCATCCCCTGGTCCATATGGCACCCACTGTCTTCAGGACCCACAGCGGCCCTGACGGCCCCTCAACAGGATGACACAGAATGTCAGGAGCACGGGCTCAAGTGCTAAGGCCACGCCTCCCCACCTTCCCAGCTCCTCACGCACTCCCGTGTGAGCTAATATAGATTCCACTTCAACTAGTGTCACCTGTGTAAGGGGTAAGTGCCCAGCTGTGAACTGGTTAACCTCACCCACACAAACCTCGGGAATAAACTCACAGGCCATGGACCACTCCACAAGCAAGGAGTGACCACCTGCTCAGGGACCTCCATGCCTCAGCAGAGCCCTCCAGTGCCTCTACGTGGGCTCAGGGACCGGCGGGTGTCTGCAGCGCCAGAGGGTCCTGGATAAAGAAAAAAAGACAGCTCCCATGTCGGGAGGCACCCGCCCGCGGTTGGGTTCCCGGTTCTTTAAGTAGCCCAGGTGGACAAGCCGTGCCGCGTGCAACTCCATCACCAGAATAGTGGCTGCACGTGACGAGTGCACGGGTGGCCACCCCTCAGCCCAGCTGGCCGCGCTAAGCACATCACCGCCGTGACGCCCAATCAGACTCAGCTGCTGGCACAGTCCAGGCATCCGCCCCCAAGAACATTCTGGATCACAATTCACAGTAGTGATTGTGATCAGGGTCACACGTGGATGAATGTATTCACAGGAGGATGCCACAGCCGATCTGGCTGGACTGAGAGCATTTCCCACTGTACCTTCTTACAACACCATTTTATTTGCACTTTATTAAACTTTTATGGCTTTTCTTCTGCCTATCTACTTTATGGGAGTGTTTCTTGTTCTTACGACTGCAGCGATACTTCAAGCTACAACTATCAATGTGTAAAATTAGTTTGGAAGTCGCCTTATCATTAAACATTTCACAAGCAAGCAGTCAGAGGCACCTAACCCGGAGGCCTGTTTTCTTCTCTGAGCTAAACCTACGTTGGACTCAAAGAAAATGCCACACGGAGAGGGGCTGGATCTCCAGCACCCATTCCTAGGGGGCCTCCTGGGGAGCAGATATGGAGGGAAAAGCCCTGGGCTACGGCACCGTCTTACTAAAGAAAAGTCCATTTGGGTAAATGGAAGCACCAGACTTAAGAGATTAAGTAAACCGTGAAAAGAAACCACTAACCACAGCTTCTCCAAAACAGAACTAAACTCCCTTTAGTTTGAATTGGAAAAGCAGAAGTGATGATCAGGATACAAAAAAAATGACAAAGTATCTGAACACAGGAGAATAAACAAGGGCCACCGTCTCTTCCTGTGTCAGTGGGAGCCTCGCATCTAAGCTGGATTTAGAAGGTTGCTACTTTGAACGGAAAGTTATCTTCAACCCTAGTTTGTAAGCAAGCGGAGCAGAACGCTTCAATTATTTCAAGGTTTAGCGGTAAAGCTCTGCAAGTCTCACAACCATTTTAATTGGTGTGAATGTTAAAGTGACTCAATCTGTTGGCTGGAGTATCCAACGGCTTAACCACGGGGTCGTGTTGGAAAATTATTCCAATTTCTTTTGTTTTCCTACTGAAGATACATTTGAACGTTCTTGTAGTTTGCAGTTGGCTGGTTCTGATGTTTGGTCCTGAGGAGGCCCAAGTACCTGGAAAGGAAGAATCTGAAACCTCAAGACACTCGAGTGCTGTCTGGGGAGATGGAGACCCCAACCTGAGGGCCACTGACGGACTCAGCACGGGCACACACCGCCCGAGGCAACAGGCCACGTATTTGCCGCTTACAAAACAACATAAGCACACACCCCCAGGTGTGCACATACGCTCTGTACACGCTCACGTCTGTCCGTGCCAACACCAACACACAACCATGAGGTATGCACACATGCTCTGTACACATCTGTCCCCGGCAACACCAGCACACACCCCCAGGGGTGCACACACGCTCTGTATGTGCTCACATCTGTCCATGCCAATGACAACACACATCCCCAGGTGTGCACACACACTCTGTACACGCTCATGTCTGTCCATGCCAACAACAGCACACACCCCCGAGGTGTGCACACACACTCTGTACACATCTGTCCCTGCCAATGCCAGCACACATTCTGTACACACTCACATCTGTCCCTGCCAATGCCAGCATACACCCCCAAGGTGTGCATATACGCTCTGTACACGCTCACATCCCTCCCTGCCAATATGTGCACAGCCCCCCCAGAGGTACACACACAATCTGCACATACTCATGTCTGTCCCTGCAGCCTGAATCAAACAGTCACAGAGAGACAGAGGAGGAGGAGGAAGGACGCGATGGGCACTGAGGTCCTGGGCCAGTTCCCCTCCCTACCTCAGGAGAGACCCCTAATGTGATCCTGCCATCAATCACCCTTCCGCCTCCATCCTCCATCCTCCCACATGGATGAGGAGGACACCCACTGCACAGAGCTGTGATGAATATGAACAGATTGCAGGAGCTCACGCCAAGGTGCTGAGCACCGGGCCTGCGGAGTGCTTCTTTCTGCTGTGGCTGACATCATCAAACTAGAGGCTGATACAGCTTCCAGAGAGAAAGTCACTCCCTGAGAAACTGAAACGTGTGACCTAGGAGCCTGTGACGGTCTAAGAAGAAACCAACAAACCAAACGACTTTGTTTGTTTTTCAAACACCATAGCCTGTTTTTTCTTTTTTTTTAATGCTCTACCTTGGGTATCATTTAGTTTAATTTCAAAGTAAGTCTAATAAATACACAAAATCATAGGACTGAGCATGGAGCATTGTTTCACTTCATGTCCTCCAGCCTTTAGGACACATTAAGGAAAGACATGATTCCAGGATTCCCATTAGAAAGGCTGCCCTGAGGCAACTGCTGGGGCAGCCAAATTGCAGCTGTTGATGCTGCCCCCAAGCTGCTTGGATGAAGCAGAAGATTCCAGAGGTCTCTTCTCTTGTGCCCCTCGCCCAGGAGAGAAGGTTGGGGGGAGAAAGGTGACAGAAGACAGGAAGAAGGAAGGGGGAGGGAGGGAGAGAGGAGGGGAGAGGGAGGGGGAGAGGAGGGGGGAGGGAGGGAGGAGGGGCGTGTTCCATCCACCAAGGCAGCCACACTGCAGAGAGAATGGAGGGTGTGTTGCCTCTCAGGACAGCAAGTTCAAGCTGTTTATAATTGGTAGCATAAACAGGGACCAGCAGAGGACAGGGCTGTAATTGGAGGTGACAATGTTTTATTTTCATAGTTGATATTGAGGACTTGGACCTAAAGCACTGTGCCTTGCCCTTTCACCAGATGGGCCATGCCTCTCTATACTTGAGTCTATTTGACTAAATACCCGATATTGACTAGGAATTATGACGTGTAGGATACCCCTTACCACAGTAACATAGAATTGACGTTCTAAATGCAATTTGCTCAGGGACTGGCTTCTAATTCTGGGTGGGAATGTTAAGCTCAGTCCCGTTCAATTCAATAAGCATTTATCAAGAAACTCCTACACCAAGAGCTGTGTTAGACACTGGCTATGGGGTGATGGAGATACGAAGATGTGGAATTAGAGCTTGAGAAGCTCAAATGCTTTCATTTAATTCCCTAATGCAATTACCTAGCTTCAACCTGATGGCTGTAATGTCTAAATTCACTTTTTCTTTATTCCAGTTCTACATAACAAAGCATAAATAATCACAGAGGAATGATTCTGTGTTGGACTATTCAATGGACAGAGAAGATCATTATGACCGGCGTGAGACACTGTCTCCGTTCCTGGGGAGCCCGTGAGGTGGCTGCACGGAGCACACGCATGAAGATTCAGAAGCACGAGCGGGCGCAGTCATCTCCCTCCAGCCGCACTTGGTTTTCATGAGGACGCGTGCAGGGTAGAGGAAGACACCGAAATGCTGTGGCGCTGAGGGGAGGAGGGGAGGGACGCAGGGCGGAGGGCTGGCCACCACCCCTTGCATCCATGCCCCTATGAACACTGCCAAAATCAGCCTCAATGGGGAGAAGTGAAGTGGGTGAAAGAGGTGGACAGACTTGGCTTCCATGGAATTCACAAATTCCAGTCATTAAAAATACCTTCTGAGTTTTCATCTGGAAAACTTTGCAAATGTATTTAGGGACAAGAGGCAGAAGATGAAGCCAACACACTTGGGCTCAAACCGCCGCCCTTCTACTTCTCTCTGCATCCAGGACCCGCCCTTAGCCCCTGAGTGCGAGGACCCGGAGCTGCCCAGCTCAAGGATGCAGCCCCTGACCAGAGGAGGGAGGCGCACAGCGGGGTCCCCAGCACGTGGATGGCAGGATCTGTGCTATCTCAGTCCCAGGGCCCCAAGCAGGTGGGAAGAAGATGACATGGCTGACAATATCAAAGGGGCTGGATTCCTCTTCAGTGATATGGTTCCTCTTATCCAGGGGGTGAGTGGATGACATTACTCCCAGTAAAGCAGGAACCATACAACCACCCTGGGATTTTGTCCTTAATAACCACAGGGGAGAGGTGATATTATTACCAGTATTGCAAGGGGTGTACACCCCTCCTGTGTTATTGTTTCTTATATCCAGGAAAGGAGAAGATGATATTAGTACCAATATTGAAGGGATGGACAGTCCCCATGGGATATTGTTCTAAAGATACAGGTTGAAAGAGGATGAGATTCCATCCAATACAACAAGAGGTATACACCCCACCTGTGATATGAACCGTAAAACCTAGAAGAAGAGAGAATGACATTGCTTCCAAAAACACACGGGGTGTACACCCACCCTGTGATATTGTTCCTGTCATCTAAAGGAAGAGATGATGATGCTACTCCTGCTACTGGAGAAGGTACACAACCCCCTGTGCTATTGTTCCTCATAACTTGCGGGGGAGAGCATGATATTACTTGCAATATGACAGTGGCTTGAAACCCAGTCTGTGATATTGCTCGTAATTTCCAGTAGATAAAGTATGATGTTCCAGCCAAGAGAGTAGTGGGTGTACAGCCGCCCTGTGATATGTCTCGGAATAATCAGGGAAACACAGGATGACATTATCCCAAATCTCCCAAAAAGTGTACACCCATTGTGTGATATGGTTCCTAATATCCAGAGGTGCAGATTGTGGTATTTGTTCTCCGATCACAGGCTGTGTACACACAACCTGTGAAATTGTTCCTAATATCCTGAACAAAAGAGACTGCTAATAATGGACACAAGTTGCGGCAGGGAGTAATTGGCTATTAAGATCCCCATCGCAGGGGAGTGAGGCACCCCCCTGATGTGGGGAGTGATAGCCCCCTCTTCTCCCCTGGTGATTACGATCTAAATCACACAGCAGCTCAGGACACCAGCCCTGCCCCAACCTTGACCCAGACAGTGGGTGTCATGGGACCATCTCAGGGTGGGTGGCAGCTCAGCTCTAAGGTATCCCTGCTGCCAAAGACCAACAGTTCCTGCTTGTTTGAATCTGGCCACAGGGTCTCCGTTGGTGAGACAGATGACCATGAGGCAGACACCCTGAAATCTAGCACGACAGAGCTCAACGCCCTCATGAGAGGCACCATAGCACTCAGACTTAGCAGACATACTAGTGAAGGCCACAGCATGCCCTGAGTGAGGAACAATCTGACCAAGATCCTGGGGTCCTGCCACACAGCCCTTAAACCAGGGACTGGAAACTGTTTCCCTAAAGAGCCGGGAGTCAGTATTTTCAGCTTTGCCAAGTGATCTTTGCCTCAAGGATGCAACTCTGCCCTGGCTGCATGACAGCAGCTTCTGCAGGTGGCCTGTGAAGGGATGGGCATGACTGCACCCCCATCAAACTTTACTTATCGACATGGAAACGTCTCAGTGTCGTGAAGTGTTATTTTTTTAATTCGTTCAACCATTTGGAAATGTAAAATCCATTCTTGATTTACGGGCCAGAAGAGCAGGCAGGGACAGGCTGCCCCTTGCCGACCTCTGGAATGAGCTTAGAGAAGGAAAGGACAGGCTGGGCCAGTGCAGCCTCCTCACAGCGGATTCGCTGCAGGAGGATCCTTCTTAGCAACCACTTCTCATCCTTCATCTTGGCTTCAAGTGCAGTTCAGGTGGAGAAAGAGAGAACAGAATTGGCCTCAGCAACAAGAAGGAAGGAGATGCAGGGTCAAGCAGCCGTGTGGATCGGTCACACTCGACATTCACACCAAGCGGAGCACAGGCAGGACCAGCCTGGGGGTGCTGAATGGAGGCTCTCTAGGGTGGGGGACCTCTGGGTGGGCAAGATTCTCTACCTAAAACTCATATAGAGGTTCTACACAGCAGTAGTTACAGAAAACACACACTAAGAAAAAGGCCAAAATAAAAATAGGACACCAAGTTTGGCCAACTGGGTCTCACAAGCCAGTAGGTAAGAAAGCCCAGGAGGGCCCACCAGAGGAGCTGGGGGTGGGTTCCTGCCTGCAGGGACCCTGGCACACCCCATTCCCACAGATGAGGACCCAAACTTTGGGGAGGAAGCTGTCAGAGTCACCAAGTGAGCTAATCAGAACTGGAGCCACAGAGCAGGTGAGGACCCTGGCCACATCCCCGTATGGGCTGAGAAGCTGGGGCGGGGGCAAACCCCCAGGGGCAGATGCAAACAGTGGACCACAAGACTTCCTCCTGCCCAGAGGATGCTCAGCTCTCAAGGGACCACCAAGACCTGGAACCCAGGGACACACCACCTGACCATCATACCCACGCCTCCCAGACCAGGCAATGTCCAGTACAGGCAGGCAGTCTGGGCTTGGGACCGGGACAGAGGTGGATGGTCCTGCTAGGCAGGCCTCCTCCTCCCTACCAGCTGGGCTGGTTGCACTGTAGTTTTGGTTCTGGCAACATATTGCTGCCCACTTTGGTCACACCAGTCCCTGGTTCCCTGGCTAGACCCAGTGCTGTCCAACCCACCTACACAGACCCCACACACCCTGTGCCCACCAGGCTCCTGTCAGCCAGGAGGACCTATGCTCATCCCCTGAAGTATCCGTGGGAGCCTGCATCCCACAGGGACCCACAACTCGGGGCCAACCTCCATGGGGCCTCTTGGTTGTGGTGGTAGGGGCGGGGGGGAGTTGACCTCCAGCCCTCCCATACTGGCCACTGGGTTTTGTGGGGATCATTCAGTCCTGGGAGCTTCCTGGGGACCCCAGAAGGAAGAGAACAGGGTGGTCATGGCAGCCTCAGCCCCAGGCTCTGGGCCCAAGTGTAACAGAAGGAAGAGAACAGAGTGGTCATGGCAGCCTCAGCCCCAGGCTCTGGACCCAAGTGCAACAGTCTTTAGGTTCTGGTTTGATTTGGGCGGTAACAACAGGTCTTGTCATTCACACAAGGATTGGCTTCAATATAATGCATCAAGGGACTGTGGAGGGCACAGATCAGCCTCCAGCCCAGTTAAACCTGGTGACGTAGGCAGTGCAGGCTGGGGAGTGGAAAAACTGATCCCTGACCTCCCCACATACCCTGCCCACCAGATGCCAGTAGCGGCCAGGGATCCCCGACTTCAGGCAGAGGCAGGCAGCACAGTTGCTGCCTCCTTTGATCCCATCCCAGGGTCCACAGCCCCTGGAGAAACCTGGCAGGGGCTGAGTTGGGAGAATCAGGCAGGGGGATGCCAAGTGAAGAATGTGAGGGACTGGGCATGAGGGGCACTAAGGGCACAGGGTCTCCTTCCCCTGGGGAGGGGGCAGTGAGACATATAGTAGCCAAGCCTCCGCAGGCACCACCCTGCTGCCAGGCACACGTGGTGCCCATACCCACCCCAACGGCTGCGGGAAGGTTCTTCATCAACAAAAGGGGAGGATGCACCCACACCCACGTAGGCATTGGTGCCCACACACATCAGAGAAGAAAATTGCTGCTGTGCCCAAGTTGTTGGGAAAGGGGCAATGTCCCCTTCGTCCCCATGGTGGCTCCAAAATTACCTGCTCCTGCCAGCACTCCCACCCCCAACTCCACAAGCTGTTGACCTGCACCACAGTGCCATGCCATGTGCCAGGAACAGCTCAGCAATACAGCTCAAAGGGTACTATCCTGGAGCGGTTGTGCTGGGCAAGGGACATGTTTCCTAGTCACAGAGGTTTTCCTTCTTTACCGCTCACTGGCCCTGTGCCTCGGTTTCCCCCACTGTGGCACAGTGTAAAAATCCCATCTTGAAGGCTAGGAACCAAGAAAGGTCACCACACCTGGTGAAACGGGCGGTGAAACTCCCTGCCTTGGACCTCTTGCTCCAGGACTGATTTCCACTGGGACATGGCCTTGCCAGCATCCTGGGGAGGGCTGCATTCCTTGCCTGGGGAACATTGCTCCCGGTAAGGGATCACTAAGTTGAGGCCCCTAATGGATTGGGGGCGGCACAAGGGTAGAATAGATGTAGCCCCATCATATGGGCCTATGTAGACCCCAGAAAGCAAGCATAGAGTTCAGACTCTTGTCTGAAGCTGGCCACCTGAAAGTATTTGCACTTTGGGGTGTGATGAGGGCCTGGGGTCAGGGAACAAAGTGTGCTGGTTTGGACACGCAGGAGGTTCTCTGCAGCTCTCTCAGGTACAGGGTATGTTGCCAAGTATATGCTTTTAAAAACCCTAGGAGGAGGGGGCACCCAGATGGGGCCCTGAAGTCAAGGGCAAGGTCCAGCGTTTCTACCTCCCCAGCTGAAGACAGGCTGGAGGACAATTCTCCAGAGTTTCATAACAAAGAAGAGAAAAAAGAAATCAAAAAGACCTGGAGGACAGGCAAGCTAATGAGGGCCTACAGGGATTACCCTGCCTTATCCTCAAAACAAGCCTTCCCTATCTGTCCTCTGGGCCAGGTGAGGAAACAGGTCACAGTAGGACATTCAGACCCTGGGCAGGCAGCTGGCAGCCTGGAGCCCAGGAGGTGCAAACACATTTTCACTAAGGCACATCATGCACAGCCCTAAATCCATTCAACCTTGAGTCAACACAGCACATGCTTCTGTGAGCACAGGATTGGGGCTGGGGTTACAGATGAACAGCATCTCAAGGCAGAAGAATTTTTCTCAGTACAGATCAAAATGGACTTTCTTATGTCTTCGTCTTTCTCCATAGACACAATAACAGTCTGATCTCTCTTTCTTTCCCCCACACAGAGAGTGTCACCCTGTATGTCAGCCACTGGGGGACAGGCTTCAGCTTACGCCCACCTTCCAGATTCCACCCTCTCACCTTGGCAGAAGCTGGCCAGGAATTGGGGCTAATGGATGGTTGGGGTCTGCAGATGACACCATGTTCAGGTCCCCATGATGGCCTCACACATGGGTGGTGGCCCTGCAGTTCCAGGTGCAACACACACGCCAGCCTCTGCTCGGACACTGATCTTTGAGGAGGGGGAGCAGCAGAACCTGGGAACTAACCCCACAGTGCCACTCACACCCACAGATGATTCTCCACAGAGGCATCAGGTCTCGGTCCTGGTCACCTCCCCCTGCAGGGCCTCAGCTCTTTCCCGGGACTCATGTGGTCCTTCCTCACATGCAGCTCTGGTAGGATGCATTGCTCTGTACCCAGAGGCTCTGAGGTGACAATGGCCATGATCAAGTAGAGTGCAAGGGCACAGGCTGGGTGTCCATTGTGGGGACCCTGACTGCAGCACTCCCAGGCTATCATCGGGCATGCTGGCCCCCAGGCTTAGCTAGGGCACCAGCAGTAGGAGTGCACTGCTCTGGACTCTGCAGAAGGAGGACAACTATCACTGCATCTTCATGTTCTCCTGCTGGTGTCACTCTGTGCTTCTCATCTCCTGGTTGTAGGATTCAGGGCAAACTTTCTGAAGACCTTGTGGGAAACAGCAGAGTCCAGCAGAGAAGAGGAGAAAAGCTCAGCTGCAAAGATGAAAAAATGGCAGGTGTGACATGGGCCCCCAATCAGATTCTGTATTTAAATGAGGTCTTCCGGAACACCTGCTCTCATTGGATAATACTTCAAATATATATATATATAAATATACATACACACATATATATATATATTTTTTGAGACAAAGTCTCGTTCTGTAGCCCATGCTGGGGTGCAGTGGCATGATCTCGGCTCACTGCAACCTCCGCCTGCCGGGTCCCGGTTCAGGCAATTCTCCTGCCTCAGCCTCCCAAATAGCTGAGATTACAGGCATGCATCATAATGCCGGGCTAATTTTTTGTACATTTAATAGAGACAGAGTTTCACCATGTTGGCAAGGTTGGTCTTGAACCCCTGGCCTCGGGTGATTCACCCACCTTGGCCTCTAAAGTGCTAAGATTACTGGCATGAGCCAGCATGCCCAGCCCATTGTGGCATCTTAATCACAGAGGAAAAGAAGTCCTGGACCCAGCATGAAGATGATGGAAAGGGGTAAGAGCAGCTCTCTCACCTATGGTGTTGCCAGGCGCTTCCAACTTTCTACATAAGGGACACTAAATAGCTTTCCCAACAAAAACAACTGAGATGTTGGGTAAAACCTACCAAAATGCATCTTTGTAAGTGCATTACTGAGCTGGTATTGAAGGATGGAATCCACAGCAGTCAATAAAGAATTGGCAGGAACCAAAGTGGATTTTTTTTTTCTGTTTAGACAGTTGCACAGAGGATGGGGCATCAGAAACAAAACCGGATGTCTCTCCAAAATGAGGTCAGAAATCTGACATCTTAGACTTCAAATAAAAGCCCACCTCAGAGCAGGAGCAGCAAGGACAGCAGCTGTCCCTGCATTGGTGCTGGGTGGAGGGAAAACCACTGACCCTGAGAACTGATGAGAAGCCGTCCTCCAGGAGTTCATGCTGGAAGATCTCGAGAGCATGGGTCAAATCGACGTGGCAACAGGCAGCTGCTCACTTCACCTCTACCCCATGTGAGTGAACATCTTTGCTGAAACAATTCAACCCTGTCCTCAAAATATCTTCCCACATAAAATTCCAAGGAAGATAAGTCCGCGTGCAAAACGTTACAAAACTTAAGTAAACAAAGTACTTGGATACATCCAATAATTCAAGAAACAAATTCAGCAGAGCCACAAAAATCCAAAAAGTGGAAATATCAACTGCTGGCAAAGTATCCACTGCTGCTGCTCCTGTTAAGAGACTGTATTTCATAAAAAGCTAGACACGCCCCTCTGTGGCCTCACAATTGCCTTCTCCGGTATGTCTGCCCTAGAAATGCCCTTGCACGGTCTTCTCCAAGAGACATATACGAGGCAAGAATATTTAGGCAGTGATTGTAGAAATAGAAAACACCTGAAAGCCATCCAAACACACCTCTATCAAGGAAAAAAGCTGCCCTAGTCACATTGTGGAGTATGATACAGCAGTGAAAATGAACGGCACTTAGAAGCATCAACAATGAAAAATTACAGTGAACAAAGGAAATTACTGAAAAATACACTGCTATTCCCTATACAGTTCACAAACCATAGTATATGATATTGCTTAATAATATACACAGAAATGATAAACCTTATGAAAAGCAAGACAAACATTAACACATTAGTCCTATGTCTGGGTGAAGAAGGGAGACCCAGGTTATCAAAGAAGGGCATATTGTAGCCTTTCAAGACACTCGATGCTAACGGATGATGACATCAGAGCAATTATTAATCTATCGGATTATACATTCAGTTTTTGTTTGGTTGTTTTTGAGGTGGAGTTTTGCTCATGTAGCCCAGGCTAGAGTGTAATGGCACGATCTCGGCTCACTGCAACTTCTGTCTCCTGGGTTCAAACAACTCTCCCACCTCAGCCTCCCGAGTAGCTGCGATCACAGGTGCCTGCCATGATGCTCAGCTAACTTTTTGTATTTTTTTAGTAGAGACGGGTTTCACCAGGTTGGCCAGGCTGGTCTTGAACACCTGACCTCAAATGATCCGCCCACTTCAGCCTCCAAAAGTGCTGGGATTACAGGCATGAGCCACCGTGCCCACCCAAATTTTATAGACTCCTTTGTGTCATATATTTCATAATTAAACATAAAAAATGAAATATTTACTGTAGTGTGTATATGAAAGACCAATAAAAAATGTTGCAAACTTTTAAACATCAAACTTGTTGTATAGCTCATAGTGACCCCCGTATTAAGCTGTGGTAAGTTCCAAGTTGTATTTTACTGTAATTTTCTGAAAACTAGGTGAACAGATGAAAAACAGAATTCAGTTTTAAAACAAGATATTAAGTTAATGTTACTGGTCGAAGGTGTCCAGGTTCTTGGTGTCTTGAACCAAGACTTGGACACAATGCAAAAATGGAGCAAGGAAAGAATGAAGCAGCAAATTAGATATTTACAGAAAATGAAAGCACACTCCACAGGGGTGGGAGCACCTGAGCACAGGGAGCCCGTTACTGAAGTTTCTGGGGTTTAGATCCCCTCTAGAGGTTTCCATTGGTTACTTGATATGCACGCTATGTAAATGAAGAGGATGAAGCAAAATCACAAAGTCATGTACTCGGTGTACGCCCTGTGTAAATGGAGAGGATATTTCCTGTCATAGCCCAAGAGTTTCCATTTGATTAGTTCTCCGAAGTCAGGATGAATCGGACTTATGTTCCTGCCTCCAGACCCTTTTCTCCTGCCTCCGTGGAATGGATGGCAGACATGGAAAAGTGTTTTGTCCAAATGACATGTCCCAGGGCACACTGGCAGCTGAGGACAAGAGGGAACCAGGTGGTGTCACTGAGGAACGCTCACCCGCATCTCCACACCACACAGAACAAAGTGAGTGTCCTTATCCTGAACCCTCTAAAGTGAATATCTCGTCTCAGGGCTTTCATGAAACCCTTTTTTGGAGAGGCTCCTTCTCTCTCCTTCTGCAGCCACAAGGCAGCAGGGATAGCCCCTCTCGTGCTGAAGTTCTTCTTAAAAAAACAAAGAAAATAAAATAATAGAATTAATGTAATGAATAATAAAATAATGAAAATGAAACTTTTTTTTACAGAAGCAGATCTGGAATTTCATGGATTGGTGGCATTAAAAGCAGAAAATGGGCCTATAAGCCTGGTGGGGTGGCTCACGTCTGTAATCCCAGCACGTTGGAAGGTCGAGGCGGGCAGATCACGGGGTCAGGAGATCAAGACCATCCTGGCTAACACGGTGAAACCCCGTCTCTACTAAAAATACAAAAAATTAGCCAGGCATGGTGGCGGGCGCCTGTAGTCCCAGCTACTCAGGAGGCTGAGGCAGGAGAATGGCGTGAACCCGGGAGGTGTACCTTGTAGTGAGCAGAGATCGCATCACTGCACTCCAGCCTGGGCAACAGAGCAAGACTCTGTCTAAAAAGAAAAGAAAAGAAAAGAAAAGAAAAGAGAATGGACCGATAGAGCTCAATTTAATGGCAAAAAATTAAGGAAAGAATAAAAAGACTCTGCTAATAATGGTGACATGAGTTGCTCATATTGTCATTTTCTCTGGGACCTAATATTGGGAGAAGGTGGGACCACCTGCCACCAGACTCCAGGTGATTTTCAGGCTGTTCCCCCAAATCACTGCAGCCTCTTCTCTGCTGGTCCCTTGATGCTGCTGCCGTGCCGGGCGTCCTGTGTGCCAGGAGGCACCTCGGCAGCTTCCAGTGGGATAGGCCTGCGGCATTCTGAGCCTGAATGCGGTGATCTCTAGGAAGTAAGGAGACACAAGCAGGAAGGGTTCAGGTATGGAGCGGCCACTTCTCAGAGATCAGTCTCAGGCCCGAGCTGGGAAGAATCCCCTTTCAGGGCAATGGCTCCAGGCTGAGGTCAACGCTGTTTCTGTGCATTATGATGACTGACCTGCATCCACAGGGAAGCGTATCTGGGCGATGTTGGGAACACCTTGAAATGGGCACTGGTGGATTTCAATTCCAGCCTTCCAGAAGCCACTCCAAATGGAAATTGAGCTAAGGGATGTAGCTGGAGGAAGTTAACAACTTTGGGTCCCGAACAACAATTTTCACACACAATATAGTGTGCAGGGAGAAATAAAGCCTCGGGACGCCAATTCACAGCCCAAAAGGAAGAAAACATTAAGCTGGAAGCTGAATCATATGGGAAACTGCCTTTCCTTTTGTTCATAAGCAGATAGCTACAGATAAAGGGTTACGTATCTCCACAGGAAGCTGTTCTATGTTCACCTTATCTTATGTAAAGGACTGATTTACTGCGTGTGAGATGAAGACGTAACTGACCATTCCCCACCTGCTCTCTTTCTCTTGCAACCTGAGGACAACCACAGACTCCCTCTTTCCCCTCCAGCTGACCCTTTTCCTCCAGCTCACCCTTCCCTTCCAGCCCACCTTTCCCCTCCAGCCCACCCTTCCCTCCAGCCCACCCTTCCCTCCAGCCCACCCTTCCCTCCAGCCCACCCTTCCCCTTTAACTACTGAAACCCTCAAAATCGTCTTGGGAGGAAGACACAGACCACAGACTGTTTTTGTGATTCCATGTTTTTTTCTCCCAAGCACGTCCTTAACCTTGGCAGAATTAACTTTTAAATGGATGGAGATCGGTCTCAGGTACTTTTGGTTTACAATCGCATGCCTCAGCCATCGTACAGCTCTCTGGCGTTTGTCCTCTTTTACCAAAGGAGGAGGGTGGATTCCATGACCCTAAAACCCCTTCAGCTCTCCATAGGTTTCTGGGGGGACACAATTACCTAAGAGATTAGAGAGAGCGTCATAAAATATGAGTAGACGGTGTGTGGCAGTTAGGGTTAAGTTTGGCTGCATAAAACAGAAGACTCAAGCTGACAGAGGCTCACACCTATAAAGGTCTGTCTTTTCACATGGACGAAATCTGAAAGCAGGCAATCCTCCCCTGTGCACTGGATCTGTGATCTTATCAGAGAACCCAGCTTCTCCTATCATTCCCTCAGGCACTTTGACTGAAGGTGGTTGTATCTTCTAGATCACCTCATACCCCAAGATAGCAGCTTTGTTCCTGCAATCACAGCTGCATTCAAAGCAGCAGGAAAAAGAAAAAATAAAAAAGAGCCATACCCAGTAGTTTGGCTCCTTTTAAGGAGTCCGTTTGGACGTCCTACACAGCAATTCTAATTATATCACATGGGCCAGAATGGACCCACATGGCCGCATGGGTGCACAAAGACAGCTGGGGAATGAAGCATTTAGTGCGGAGCCTTGGTCACAAGAGGAGGAGGAAATGGATACTGAAGCAACTGTTTCTGTCCCATGGCGTGTTAGTTGAGCTTGGAAGGATGAGTGGGTTATTCACAGACAGGTTTGGAGAGAGACACAAGCAAGGATCGTGTGTGGAAGAAGCACGCCGGGAATTCGCAGGATAAAAAGAGTCTTCCCCTCACTGCAGATTCTTCTCGTTAAAAACTCAAGGTCTTCTGAATTATTTCCATGTTCTTTCTTTCTGAATTTAGAAGATTTACAACTCAATTATATGTAATGCTAAGATGTCGTCTTCTTGGGGATTGTTTAAAAACAAGTCTGTTTGGGTTTGGAAAGAGAATCCTAAGACCCACGTAGAGGGGGACGGAGTTTCAAGGTTCCTGGAACACAATGCTGGAAGGAATTCAGGCAAAATATTCCATGGTCTTCTGACTGCTCTCTGGTGCCTGTTGTGAAGTCTAAAAGTTGTGATGCTCCCCGGGAATGGCTATGTTCTGAAAGCTTTTCCAGGAAAGTGTCTTGAGCTGGGCTACATTGTTAGCTCTCTGGTTCACAGAAAGAGCCTTCTCGAAGTCCAGAGGGCACGTAGATAAGACAGACTACATGGCACTCAAGGTTTCCTCCGTGGTTTTCTTCCAGACATCTCTGAGGCATCAGTAGCAAGGGTCAACAGCTGAGTGTAATAGAAATTTTAAAATGAATCAAATATTTGGATGGAAGGAGAAACCTTCAAAATTATGCCTATTATTTAGCATTGTATCTTCCACAAAGCAAAACAAAGCAATAAACTTCTTACTGCAACTGTGAGGGAAGAGGATCCTAAAACATATTGTCTTAGCCTGTTTTCTGCTTCTCTTAGCAGAGTGTCTGAGACTGGGTAATTTACAAAAACAAAGATTCATTTTTCACAGTCCTGGAAGTGGGAAGCCCAAGGTTAAGGGGTGGCGGGCATCTGGCAAGGATCTTTGTGCTGTGTCAGCCCACAGGAAGGTGGAAGGGCAAGAGAGCATGAAGGAGTAAGAGCGGTCAAACTCACTTTTGTAACAGACCAATTCTTGTGATAAGGAACCCACTCCCCCAATAACAACATTAGTCCACTCAAGAGGGCGAAACCCTCATGACCTGATCACCCCTTAAAGATCCCTCCCCTCGGCACTACTACATGGGAGATGCAGTTTCCAACACTTGAAATTTGGGGGACACTTTCAAACCATAGTAAGAAACAAATGGCAAAAATAAATTACTTATACAATGTATATCACTAAAAATAAGGTATGCACAAAACATCCTTTATAGTCTATATTCACTATGATATGTTGTGCTGTATCTCGATGTTAATTCATGCAAAGAAATAAAAAACAGAGAGAAAGATTTTCGAGAGAGGTATTAAGAAACAGCACCATAACCTTTAGCAAAACTGAGAAAGAGGTGGAAGTAATTGTTTTCAAAACCTTTTTTATTTGCCGGTGGTTTGGAAGTCAGTGGTGACATTTCAAGGAGGAGTTGTCATTGGGAAGGCAGATTTCAGGAGGCATGAGGAAGATGGGGAAGGAAGGAGGACAGGTGACATAGAAAGATTCTTGGTGGTGACTGAAAGTGCAGGAATAGAATGTTGACTTCAGGGAGAAGCAATTCAACGAATGTTGTGCTTTTGCTTCTCTCTTTCTGTCCCTCTCCCCATCTCTCTTTCCATCTCTCTCTGCCTCTCACTTTGTCTGTCTCTGTTTCTCCCTGTGTGTGTCTCTCTCCTGGTTGCACTGTCTCTCTCTGTCTCCTTTTAAGACTCTGTGTATGTCTCTGTTTCTCTCTTCCCCTCATCTCTTTCTCCATGTTTCTATGTCTCTCTGTGTCTCTGCTTCTCTGACTTTTTCTATCTCTCTCTCGGTTTCTCTCACTCTCCCTGTTTCTTTCTTTCCTTCCTTCCTTCCTTCCTTTCTTTCTTTCTTTCTTTCTTTCTTTCTTTCTTTCTTTCTTTCTTTCTTTCTTTCTGTCTCTCTCTCTCTCTCTCTGTATGTGTGTGTGTGTGTGTGTGTGAGACTCACTCTCTTGGTTTCGCACTCTCACTCTGCACCTCGCAGCTTTCTTTGGTGAGGCGCGCCCGTGATCTGGCTCCCAACAGCCACTCCGCCTCGGCCCTTGGCTATTGGGAGGCACAGAGGACTCACAGCCTGTGTCCGCTATTGTGAGTAAAATCATCTCTCCATCTGGGAATTATGCCCTCTTTCACAGATGGGTGTATACCCCCAATGTGTCCACCCTCAGAGGGTGTATCGGGAGTCATATCATCCTCTTCCTCCCTGAATATTAAAAACACTATCCCAGGAGAGTTCCTACTCCCTGCGATAAGGGGTATCATATCATACCCTCCCACAAGGAAATTCATAGTACTATCACTGGGGGCGCGTCCACCTTCTGTGACATTGAAAGTAATATCATCTTCTCCCCGGTGGATATCAGGAACAAGTCTATTAATTATTAATATTAATAAATGTAATAAAAATTATTAGTAATTATCGATATTAATGATCACAGTAAACTTCGTAAAAATTAATACTGGTTTAAAACATTAATGATTTGTCATAATAATTAATAGTAATATCACTATTAATAATAAAATAATGATAACAGCAATTAATCTTCCTTGAGTCAATACAAAGTGATGCTGGTAATAAAATAAACATTAGTGTTAGGGACTAATAATATTGTTCAATGACATTAATATAAATAATTAATTTCAAGCATGCATAATCATGTATTTAAAAGAATTATACATAATTAATAATGGTATCCAATTAATTATTAGTATCATTGATAATTATTGAAATCGATCATTGATGTTTAATAAAAATATTATTACTCCTAATACCACACGGAGTGTACACCTACCTGTGATATTGTTCCTGATATCCAGGGACGGAGAGCAAGATTTTAGTTTTAATATCGCAGTAGGTGTACACTCACCCCGTGACACTGATCCTAATATCCAGGGGTGTACAGTATGACATGACTCCCAACATAGCAATGAATGGACAGCCACACAGTAATATTGCACCTAATATTCCCGGAAGAAGTCTAGGCTATTTCAACCAATATCGCAGGAAGTGTACAGCTCTTCTGTGATATTGTTCCTAGTACCCGGAGGGAAAGAGGATGATAATAATTCACAGGCTGTGTTCACACGCCCAGGGATATTGTTATTAATATCGGGGAAGGGAGAGGGTGATATTACACTCCGTACAGCAGGAGGGGTACACCCAGCCTGGGATATTGTTCCTAATATCCATAGAGCGGGATGTTGATATTACTCCCAACATGACAGAGGGTGTACATCCACCCTGGAACATTCTACTTAATATTCCAAGGCCGACAGCTCCATCTTACTCCCAGTATGGCAGACACAGTAGTACAACCTATGATATTCTTCCAGATATCAGGAAGGGGAGAGGATGCTAACAATCCCCTAACGGTAACAGGTGAACATAAATTCTGTGATATCTGCAAGGCAACCCTAGTGATCTCAAAACCAACAGCTGCCACCCATTGCCCTGGCTGCTGGGGGCCCCATCGCCGGGGGGGGGGGGGGGGGTGGGGGTGGGGTGGGCCACGCCCCCCGAACGGCCTCCCAGCAACTGCCCCCACCCGATCCCCCGGCTGCTGGGGGCCCCATCGCTGGGGCGTCGGCCACCCCCCGCGATTGGCCTCCCAGCAGCTGCCCCCACCCGCCGCCCCGGCTGCTGCAGGCCATGGTGCCCTCACATCCTGTTTCTGATATTGTGAGTTATGAGTTATAGCATCCCCTCTGCAAATTATGATCTCTTTCACAGACAGGTGTAGACCCTCAATGTATCCACCCTCACCAGGTGTATCGGGTGTGTCATATCAACCTCTTCCTCCCTGAATATTCAGAACGCTATCCCGGGAGAGTTCCTGCTAACTGCGATATTGGGTATCATATAATCCCCTCCCACACGGAAATTCGTAGTGCTATCACAGGGGGCGTGTACACCTTCTGTGATATTGAAAGTAATATCAACTTCTAACCGGTGGATATCAGGAACAAGTCTATTAATTATTAATATTAATAAATGTTATAAAAATTATTAGTAGTTATCAATATTAATGATCACAGTAAACTTAGTAAAAATTAATACTGGTTTAATATATTAAGGATTTGTCATAATAATTAATACTAATATGACTATTAATAATTAAATAATGATATCAGCAACTAATGTTCCTTAAATCAATACACAGTGATGCTGGTAATGAAATAATAATTAGTATTAGGGACAAATAATATTGTTCAATGACATTAATATTAATAATTAATTTCCGGCGTGCATAATCATGTGTTTAAAAGAATTATCCCTAATTAATAATTGTATCCAATTAATAATTAGTATCATTGATAATTATTAAAATCGATCATTGATGATTAATAAACATATTATTACTCCTAATACCACAGGGAGTGTACACCTACCTGTGATATGGTTCCTGATATCCAGAGACAGAGAGCAAGACTTTAGTTTTAATATCACAGTAGGTGTCCAATCACCTCGTGACACTGATCCTAATATCCAGGGGTGTAGAGTATGACATGACTCCCAACATAGCAACGAATGGACAGCCAGCCGGTAATATTACTTCTAATATTCCCGGAAAAAGTCTAGACTAATCCTCCCAGTATCGCAGGAAGTGTACAGATCTTCTGTGATATTGTTTCCAGTACCTGGAAAGGTGGAGGATGATAATAATTCACAGGCTGTGTTGACCCCCCCGGTGATATTATTATTAATATCGTGGAAGGGAGAGGTTGTTATTACAGTCCGTATAGCAGGAGGGGAACACCCATCCTGGAATATTGTTCCTAATATTCAGGGAAGGGAGAGGTTGATATAACTCCCAACATGGCAGAGGATGTACATCCACCCTGGAACATTCTAATTAATATTCCAGGCCGACACCTCCATCTTACTACCAGTATGGCAGACACAGTAGTACAAACTGTGATATATTTCCAGATATCAGGAAGGGGAGAGGATGCTAAAATCCCCTAACGGTAACAGGTGAGCATAAATTCTGTGATATCTGCAAGGCAACCCTAGAGATCAAAACACCAACAGCTGCCACCCATTGCCCCCGGCTACTAGGGGCACTATCGCCGAGTAGTGGGACACGCCCCCCGATCGGAGCCCCCAGCAGCCGCCCCCACCCGACCCCACGGCGGCTGGGGGACCCATCGACGGGGGGTGGGACACCCCCCGCGATCGGAGCCCCCAGCAGCCGCCCCCACCCGACCCCACGGCGGCTGGGGGACCCATCGACGGGGGGTGGGACACGCCCCCCGATCGGAGCCCCCAGCAGCCGCCCCCACCCGACCCCACGGCGGCTGGGGGACCCATCGACGGGGGGTGGGACACCCCCCGCGATCGGAGCCCCCAGCAGCCGCCCCCACCCGACCCCACGGCGGCTGGGGGACCCATCGACGGGGGGTGGGACACCCCCCGCGATCGGAGCCCCCAGCAGCCGCCCCCACCCGACCCCACGGCGGCTGGGGGACCCATCGACGGGGGGTGGGACACGCCCCCCGATCGGAGCCCCCAGCAGCCGCCCCCACCCGACCCCACGGCGGCTGGGGGACCCATCGACGGGGGGTGGGACACCCCCCGCGATCGGAGCCCCCAGCAGCCGCCCCCACCCGACCCCACGGCGGCTGGGGGACCCATCGACGGGGGGTGGGACACCCCCCGCGATCGGAGCCCCCAGCAGCCGCCCCCACCCGACCCCACGGCGGCTGGGGGACCCATCGACGGGGGGTGGGACACCCCCCGCGATCGGAGCCCCCAGCAGCCGCCCCCACCCGACCCCACGGCGGCTGGGGGACCCATCGACGGGGGGTGGGACACCCCCCGCGATCGGAGCCCCCAGCAGCCGCCCCCACCCGACCCCACGGCGGCTGGGGGACCCATCGACGGGGGGTGGGACACCCCCCGCGATCGGAGCCCCCAGCAGCCGCCCCCACCCGACCCCACGGCGGCTGGGGGACCCATCGACGGGGGGTGGGACACCCCCCGCGATCGGAGCCCCCAGCAGCCGCCCCCACCCGACCCCACGGCGGCTGGGGGACCCATCGACGGGGGGTGGGACACCCCCCGCGATCGGAGCCCCCAGCAGCCGCCCCCACCCGACCCCACGGCGGCTGGGGGACCCATCGACGGGGGGTGGGACACCCCCCGCGATCGGAGCCCCCAGCAGCCGCCCCCACCCGACCCCACGGCGGCTGGGGGACCCATCGACGGGGGGTGGGACACCCCCCGCGATCGGAGCCCCCAGCAGCCGCCCCCACCCGACCCCACGGCGGCTGGGGGACCCATCGACGGGGGGTGGGACACCCCCCGCGATCGGAGCCCCCAGCAGCCGCCCCCACCCGACCCCACGGCGGCTGGGGGACCCATCGACGGGGGGTGGGACACCCCCCGCGATCGGAGCCCCCAGCAGCCGCCCCCACCCGACCCCACGGCGGCTGGGGGACCCATCGACGGGGGGTGGGACACCCCCCGCGATCGGAGCCCCCAGCAGCCGCCCCCACCCGACCCCACGGCGGCTGGGGGACCCATCGACGGGGGGTGGGACACCCCCCGCGATCGGAGCCCCCAGCAGCCGCCCCCACCCGACCCCACGGCGGCTGGGGGACCCATCGACGGGGGGTGGGACACCCCCCGCGATCGGAGCCCCCAGCAGCCGCCCCCACCCGACCCCACGGCGGCTGGGGGACCCATCGACGGGGGGTGGGACACCCCCCGCGATCGGAGCCCCCAGCAGCCGCCCCCACCCGACCCCACGGCGGCTGGGGGACCCATCGACGGGGGGTGGGACACCCCCCGCGATCGGAGCCCCCAGCAGCCGCCCCCACCCGACCCCACGGCGGCTGGGGGACCCATCGACGGGGGGTGGGACACCCCCCGCGATCGGAGCCCCCAGCAGCCGCCCCCACCCGACCCCACGGCGGCTGGGGGACCCATCGACGGGGGGTGGGACACCCCCCGCGATCGGAGCCCCCAGCAGCCGCCCCCACCCGACCCCACGGCGGCTGGGGGACCCATCGACGGGGGGTGGGACACCCCCCGCGATCGGAGCCCCCAGCAGCCGCCCCCACCCGACCCCACGGCGGCTGGGGGACCCATCGACGGGGGGTGGGACACCCCCCGCGATCGGAGCCCCCAGCAGCCGCCCCCACCCGACCCCACGGCGGCTGGGGGACCCATCGACGGGGGGTGGGACACCCCCCGCGATCGGAGCCCCCAGCAGCCGCCCCCACCCGACCCCACGGCGGCTGGGGGACCCATCGACGGGGGGTGGGACACCCCCCGCGATCGGAGCCCCCAGCAGCCGCCCCCACCCGACCCCACGGCGGCTGGGGGACCCATCGACGGGGGGTGGGACACCCCCCGCGATCGGAGCCCCCAGCAGCCGCCCCCACCCGACCCCACGGCGGCTGGGGGACCCATCGACGGGGGGTGGGACACCCCCCGCGATCGGAGCCCCCAGCAGCCGCCCCCACCCGACCCCACGGCGGCTGGGGGACCCATCGACGGGGGGTGGGACACCCCCCGCGATCGGAGCCCCCAGCAGCCGCCCCCACCCGACCCCACGGCGGCTGGGGGACCCATCGACGGGGGGTGGGACACCCCCCGCGATCGGAGCCCCCAGCAGCCGCCCCCACCCGACCCCACGGCGGCTGGGGGACCCATCGACGGGGGGTGGGACACCCCCCGCGATCGGAGCCCCCAGCAGCCGCCCCCACCCGACCCCACGGCGGCTGGGGGACCCATCGACGGGGGGTGGGACACCCCCCGCGATCGGAGCCCCCAGCAGCCGCCCCCACCCGACCCCACGGCGGCTGGGGGACCCATCGACGGGGGGTGGGACACCCCCCGCGATCGGAGCCCCCAGCAGCCGCCCCCACCCGACCCCACGGCGGCTGGGGGACCCATCGACGGGGGGTGGGACACCCCCCGCGATCGGAGCCCCCAGCAGCCGCCCCCACCCGACCCCACGGCGGCTGGGGGACCCATCGACGGGGGGTGGGACACCCCCCGCGATCGGAGCCCCCAGCAGCCGCCCCCACCCGACCCCACGGCGGCTGGGGGACCCATCGACGGGGGGTGGGACACCCCCCGCGATCGGAGCCCCCAGCAGCCGCCCCCACCCGACCCCACGGCGGCTGGGGGACCCATCGACGGGGGGTGGGACACCCCCCGCGATCGGAGCCCCCAGCAGCCGCCCCCACCCGACCCCACGGCGGCTGGGGGACCCATCGACGGGGGGTGGGACACCCCCCGCGATCGGAGCCCCCAGCAGCCGCCCCCACCCGACCCCACGGCGGCTGGGGGACCCATCGACGGGGGGTGGGACACCCCCCGCGATCGGAGCCCCCAGCAGCCGCCCCCACCCGACCCCACGGCGGCTGGGGGACCCATCGACGGGGGGTGGGACACCCCCCGCGATCGGAGCCCCCAGCAGCCGCCCCCACCCGACCCCACGGCGGCTGGGGGACCCATCGACGGGGGGTGGGACACCCCCCGCGATCGGAGCCCCCAGCAGCCGCCCCCACCCGACCCCACGGCGGCTGGGGGACCCATCGACGGGGGGTGGGACACCCCCCGCGATCGGAGCCCCCAGCAGCCGCCCCCACCCGACCCCACGGCGGCTGGGGGACCCATCGACGGGGGGTGGGACACCCCCCGCGATCGGAGCCCCCAGCAGCCGCCCCCACCCGACCCCACGGCGGCTGGGGGACCCATCGACGGGGGGTGGGACACCCCCCGCGATCGGAGCCCCCAGCAGCCGCCCCCACCCGACCCCACGGCGGCTGGGGGACCCATCGACGGGGGGTGGGACACCCCCCGCGATCGGAGCCCCCAGCAGCCGCCCCCACCCGACCCCACGGCGGCTGGGGGACCCATCGACGGGGGGTGGGACACCCCCCGCGATCGGAGCCCCCAGCAGCCGCCCCCACCCGACCCCACGGCGGCTGGGGGACCCATCGACGGGGGGTGGGACACCCCCCGCGATCGGAGCCCCCAGCAGCCGCCCCCACCCGACCCCACGGCGGCTGGGGGACCCATCGACGGGGGGTGGGACACCCCCCGCGATCGGAGCCCCCAGCAGCCGCCCCCACCCGACCCCACGGCGGCTGGGGGACCCATCGACGGGGGGTGGGACACCCCCCGCGATCGGAGCCCCCAGCAGCCGCCCCCACCCGACCCCACGGCGGCTGGGGGACCCATCGACGGGGGGTGGGACACCCCCCGCGATCGGAGCCCCCAGCAGCCGCCCCCACCCGACCCCACGGCGGCTGGGGGACCCATCGACGGGGGGTGGGACACCCCCCGCGATCGGAGCCCCCAGCAGCCGCCCCCACCCGACCCCACGGCGGCTGGGGGACCCATCGACGGGGGGTGGGACACCCCCCGCGATCGGAGCCCCCAGCAGCCGCCCCCACCCGACCCCACGGCGGCTGGGGGACCCATCGACGGGGGGTGGGACACCCCCCGCGATCGGAGCCCCCAGCAGCCGCCCCCACCCGACCCCACGGCGGCTGGGGGACCCATCGACGGGGGGTGGGACACCCCCCGCGATCGGAGCCCCCAGCAGCCGCCCCCACCCGACCCCACGGCGGCTGGGGGACCCATCGACGGGGGGTGGGACACCCCCCGCGATCGGAGCCCCCAGCAGCCGCCCCCACCCGACCCCACGGCGGCTGGGGGACCCATCGACGGGGGGTGGGACACCCCCCGCGATCGGAGCCCCCAGCAGCCGCCCCCACCCGACCCCACGGCGGCTGGGGGACCCATCGACGGGGGGTGGGACACCCCCCGCGATCGGAGCCCCCAGCAGCCGCCCCCACCCGACCCCACGGCGGCTGGGGGACCCATCGACGGGGGGTGGGACACCCCCCGCGATCGGAGCCCCCAGCAGCCGCCCCCACCCGACCCCACGGCGGCTGGGGGACCCATCGACGGGGGGTGGGACACCCCCCGCGATCGGAGCCCCCAGCAGCCGCCCCCACCCGACCCCACGGCGGCTGGGGGACCCATCGACGGGGGGTGGGACACCCCCCGCGATCGGAGCCCCCAGCAGCCGCCCCCACCCGACCCCACGGCGGCTGGGGGACCCATCGACGGGGGGTGGGACACCCCCCGCGATCGGAGCCCCCAGCAGCCGCCCCCACCCGACCCCACGGCGGCTGGGGGACCCATCGACGGGGGGTGGGACACCCCCCGCGATCGGAGCCCCCAGCAGCCGCCCCCACCCGACCCCACGGCGGCTGGGGGACCCATCGACGGGGGGTGGGACACCCCCCGCGATCGGAGCCCCCAGCAGCCGCCCCCACCCGACCCCACGGCGGCTGGGGGACCCATCGACGGGGGGTGGGACACCCCCCGCGATCGGAGCCCCCAGCAGCCGCCCCCACCCGACCCCACGGCGGCTGGGGGACCCATCGACGGGGGGTGGGACACCCCCCGCGATCGGAGCCCCCAGCAGCCGCCCCCACCCGACCCCACGGCGGCTGGGGGACCCATCGACGGGGGGTGGGACACCCCCCGCGATCGGAGCCCCCAGCAGCCGCCCCCACCCGACCCCACGGCGGCTGGGGGACCCATCGACGGGGGGTGGGACACCCCCCGCGATCGGAGCCCCCAGCAGCCGCCCCCACCCGACCCCACGGCGGCTGGGGGACCCATCGACGGGGGGTGGGACACCCCCCGCGATCGGAGCCCCCAGCAGCCGCCCCCACCCGACCCCACGGCGGCTGGGGGACCCATCGACGGGGGGTGGGACACCCCCCGCGATCGGAGCCCCCAGCAGCCGCCCCCACCCGACCCCACGGCGGCTGGGGGACCCATCGACGGGGGGTGGGACACCCCCCGCGATCGGAGCCCCCAGCAGCCGCCCCCACCCGACCCCACGGCGGCTGGGGGACCCATCGACGGGGGGTGGGACACCCCCCGCGATCGGAGCCCCCAGCAGCCGCCCCCACCCGACCCCACGGCGGCTGGGGGACCCATCGACGGGGGGTGGGACACCCCCCGCGATCGGAGCCCCCAGCAGCCGCCCCCACCCGACCCCACGGCGGCTGGGGGACCCATCGACGGGGGGTGGGACACCCCCCGCGATCGGAGCCCCCAGCAGCCGCCCCCACCCGACCCCACGGCGGCTGGGGGACCCATCGACGGGGGGTGGGACACCCCCCGCGATCGGAGCCCCCAGCAGCCGCCCCCACCCGACCCCACGGCGGCTGGGGGACCCATCGACGGGGGGTGGGACACCCCCCGCGATCGGAGCCCCCAGCAGCCGCCCCCACCCGACCCCACGGCGGCTGGGGGACCCATCGACGGGGGGTGGGACACCCCCCGCGATCGGAGCCCCCAGCAGCCGCCCCCACCCGACCCCACGGCGGCTGGGGGACCCATCGACGGGGGGTGGGACACCCCCCGCGATCGGAGCCCCCAGCAGCCGCCCCCACCCGACCCCACGGCGGCTGGGGGACCCGTCGACGGGGGGTGGGACACCCCCCGCGATCGGAGCCCCCAGCAGCCGCCCCCACCCGACCCCACGGCGGCTGGGGGACCCGTCGACGGGGGGTGGGACACCCCCCGCGATCGGAGCCCCCAGCAGCCGCCCCCACCCGACCCCACGGCGGCTGGGGGACCCGTCGACGGGGGGTGGGACACCCCCCGCGATCGGAGCCCCCAGCAGCCGCCCCCACCCGACCCCACGGCGGCTGGGGGACCCGTCGACGGGGGGTGGGACACCCCCCGCGATCGGAGCCCCCAGCAGCCGCCCCCACCCGACCCCACGGCGGCTGGGGGACCCGTCGACGGGGGGTGGGACACCCCCCGCGATCGGAGCCCCCAGCAGCCGCCCCCACCCGACCCCACGGCGGCTGGGGGACCCGTCGACGGGGGGTGGGACACCCCCCGCGATCGGAGCCCCCAGCAGCCGCCCCCACCCGACCCCACGGCGGCTGGGGGACCCGTCGACGGGGGGTGGGACACCCCCCGCGATCGGAGCCCCCAGCAGCCGCCCCCACCCGACCCCACGGCGGCTGGGGGACCCGTCGACGGGGGGTGGGACACCCCCCGCGATCGGAGCCCCCAGCAGCCGCCCCCACCCGACCCCACGGCGGCTGGGGGACCCGTCGACGGGGGGTGGGACACCCCCCGCGATGGGAGCCCCCAGCAGCCGCCCCCACCCGACCCCACGGCGGCTGGGGGACCCGTCGACGGGGGGTGGGACACCCCCCGCGATCGGAGCCCCCAGCAGCCGCCCCCACCCGACCCCACGGCGGCTGGGGGACCCGTCGACGGGGGGTGGGACACCCCCCGCGATCGGAGCCCCCAGCAGCCGCCCCCACCCGACCCCACGGCGGCTGGGGGACCCGTCGACGGGGGGTGGGACACCCCCCGCGATCGGAGCCCCCAGCAGCCGCCCCCACCCGACCCCACGGCGGCTGGGGGACCCGTCGACGGGGGGTGGGACACCCCCCGCGATCGGAGCCCCCAGCAGCCGCCCCCACCCGACCCCACGGCGGCTGGGGGACCCGTCGACGGGGGGTGGGACACCCCCCGCGATCGGAGCCCCCAGCAGCCGCCCCCACCCGACCCCACGGCGGCTGGGGGACCCGTCGACGGGGGGTGGGACACCCCCCGCGATCGGAGCCCCCAGCAGCCGCCCCCACCCGACCCCACGGCGGCTGGGGGACCCGTCGACGGGGGGTGGGACACCCCCCGCGATCGGAGCCCCCAGCAGCCGCCCCCACCCGACCCCACGGCGGCTGGGGGACCCGTCGACGGGGGGTGGGACACCCCCCGCGATCGGAGCCCCCAGCAGCCGCCCCCACCCGACCCCACGGCGGCTGGGGGACCCGTCGACGGGGGGTGGGACACCCCCCGCGATCGGAGCCCCCAGCAGCCGCCCCCACCCGACCCCACGGCGGCTGGGGGACCCGTCGACGGGGGGTGGGACACCCCCCGCGATCGGAGCCCCCAGCAGCCGCCCCCACCCGACCCCACGGCGGCTGGGGGACCCGTCGACGGGGGGTGGGACACCCCCCGCGATCGGAGCCCCCAGCAGCCGCCCCCACCCGACCCCACGGCGGCTGGGGGACCCGTCGACGGGGGGTGGGACACCCCCCGCGATCGGAGCCCCCAGCAGCCGCCCCCACCCGACCCCACGGCGGCTGGGGGACCCGTCGACGGGGGGTGGGACACCCCCCGCGATCGGAGCCCCCAGCAGCCGCCCCCACCCGACCCCACGGCGGCTGGGGGACCCGTCGACGGGGGGTGGGACACCCCCCGCGATCGGAGCCCCCAGCAGCCGCCCCCACCCGACCCCACGGCGGCTGGGGGACCCGTCGACGGGGGGTGGGACACCCCCCGCGATCGGAGCCCCCAGCAGCCGCCCCCACCCGACCCCACGGCGGCTGGGGGACCCGTCGACGGGGGGTGGGACACCCCCCGCGATCGGAGCCCCCAGCAGCCGCCCCCACCCGACCCCACGGCGGCTGGGGGACCCGTCGACGGGGGGTGGGACACCCCCCGCGATCGGAGCCCCCAGCAGCCGCCCCCACCCGACCCCACGGCGGCTGGGGGACCCGTCGACGGGGGGTGGGACACCCCCCGCGATCGGAGCCCCCAGCAGCCGCCCCCACCCGACCCCACGGCGGCTGGGGGACCCGTCGACGGGGGGTGGGACACCCCCCGCGATCGGAGCCCCCAGCAGCCGCCCCCACCCGACCCCACGGCGGCTGGGGGACCCGTCGACGGGGGGTGGGACACCCCCCGCGATCGGAGCCCCCAGCAGCCGCCCCCACCCGACCCCACGGCGGCTGGGGGACCCGTCGACGGGGGGTGGGACACCCCCCGCGATCGGAGCCCCCAGCAGCCGCCCCCACCCGACCCCACGGCGGCTGGGGGACCCGTCGACGGGGGGTGGGACACCCCCCGCGATCGGAGCCCCCAGCAGCCGCCCCCACCCGACCCCACGGCGGCTGGGGGACCCGTCGACGGGGGGTGGGACACCCCCCGCGATCGGAGCCCCCAGCAGCCGCCCCCACCCGACCCCACGGCGGCTGGGGGACCCGTCGACGGGGGGTGGGACACCCCCCGCGATCGGAGCCCCCAGCAGCCGCCCCCACCCGACCCCACGGCGGCTGGGGGACCCGTCGACGGGGGGTGGGACACCCCCCGCGATCGGAGCCCCCAGCAGCCGCCCCCACCCGACCCCACGGCGGCTGGGGGACCCGTCGACGGGGGGTGGGACACCCCCCGCGATCGGAGCCCCCAGCAGCCGCCCCCACCCGACCCCACGGCGGCTGGGGGACCCGTCGACGGGGGGTGGGACACCCCCCGCGATCGGAGCCCCCAGCAGCCGCCCCCACCCGACCCCACGGCGGCTGGGGGACCCGTCGACGGGGGGTGGGACACCCCCCGCGATCGGAGCCCCCAGCAGCCGCCCCCACCCGACCCCACGGCGGCTGGGGGACCCGTCGACGGGGGGTGGGACACCCCCCGCGATCGGAGCCCCCAGCAGCCGCCCCCACCCGACCCCACGGCGGCTGGGGGACCCGTCGACGGGGGGTGGGACACCCCCCGCGATCGGAGCCCCCAGCAGCCGCCCCCACCCGACCCCACGGCGGCTGGGGGACCCGTCGACGGGGGGTGGGACACCCCCCGCGATCGGAGCCCCCAGCAGCCGCCCCCACCCGACCCCACGGCGGCTGGGGGACCCGTCGACGGGGGGTGGGACACCCCCCGCGATCGGAGCCCCCAGCAGCCGCCCCCACCCGACCCCACGGCGGCTGGGGGACCCGTCGACGGGGGGTGGGACACCCCCCGCGATCGGAGCCCCCAGCAGCCGCCCCCACCCGACCCCACGGCGGCTGGGGGACCCGTCGACGGGGGGTGGGACACCCCCCGCGATCGGAGCCCCCAGCAGCCGCCCCCACCCGACCCCACGGCGGCTGGGGGACCCGTCGACGGGGGGTGGGACACCCCCCGCGATCGGAGCCCCCAGCAGCCGCCCCCACCCGACCCCACGGCGGCTGGGGGACCCGTCGACGGGGGGTGGGACACCCCCCGCGATCGGAGCCCCCAGCAGCCGCCCCCACCCGACCCCACGGCGGCTGGGGGACCCGTCGACGGGGGGTGGGACACCCCCCGCGATCGGAGCCCCCAGCAGCCGCCCCCACCCGACCCCACGGCGGCTGGGGGACCCGTCGACGGGGGGTGGGACACCCCCCGCGATCGGAGCCCCCAGCAGCCGCCCCCACCCGACCCCACGGCGGCTGGGGGACCCGTCGACGGGGGGTGGGACACCCCCCGCGATCGGAGCCCCCAGCAGCCGCCCCCACCCGACCCCACGGCGGCTGGGGGACCCGTCGACGGGGGGTGGGACACCCCCCGCGATCGGAGCCCCCAGCAGCCGCCCCCACCCGACCCCACGGCGGCTGGGGGACCCGTCGACGGGGGGTGGGACACCCCCCGCGATCGGAGCCCCCAGCAGCCGCCCCCACCCGACCCCACGGCGGCTGGGGGACCCGTCGACGGGGGGTGGGACACCCCCCGCGATCGGAGCCCCCAGCAGCCGCCCCCACCCGACCCCACGGCGGCTGGGGGACCCGTCGACGGGGGGTGGGACACCCCCCGCGATCGGAGCCCCCAGCAGCCGCCCCCACCCGACCCCACGGCGGCTGGGGGACCCGTCGACGGGGGGTGGGACACCCCCCGCGATCGGAGCCCCCAGCAGCCGCCCCCACCCGACCCCACGGCGGCTGGGGGACCCGTCGACGGGGGGTGGGACACCCCCCGCGATCGGAGCCCCCAGCAGCCGCCCCCACCCGACCCCACGGCGGCTGGGGGACCCGTCGACGGGGGGTGGGACACCCCCCGCGATCGGAGCCCCCAGCAGCCGCCCCCACCCGACCCCACGGCGGCTGGGGGACCCGTCGACGGGGGGTGGGACACCCCCCGCGATCGGAGCCCCCAGCAGCCGCCCCCACCCGACCCCACGGCGGCTGGGGGACCCGTCGACGGGGGGTGGGACACCCCCCGCGATCGGAGCCCCCAGCAGCCGCCCCCACCCGACCCCACGGCGGCTGGGGGACCCGTCGACGGGGGGTGGGACACCCCCCGCGATCGGAGCCCCCAGCAGCCGCCCCCACCCGACCCCACGGCGGCTGGGGGACCCGTCGACGGGGGGTGGGACACCCCCCGCGATCGGAGCCCCCAGCAGCCGCCCCCACCCGACCCCACGGCGGCTGGGGGACCCGTCGACGGGGGGTGGGACACCCCCCGCGATCGGAGCCCCCAGCAGCCGCCCCCACCCGACCCCACGGCGGCTGGGGGACCCGTCGACGGGGGGTGGGACACCCCCCGCGATCGGAGCCCCCAGCAGCCGCCCCCACCCGACCCCACGGCGGCTGGGGGACCCGTCGACGGGGGGTGGGACACCCCCCGCGATCGGAGCCCCCAGCAGCCGCCCCCACCCGACCCCACGGCGGCTGGGGGACCCGTCGACGGGGGGTGGGACACCCCCCGCGATCGGAGCCCCCAGCAGCCGCCCCCACCCGACCCCACGGCGGCTGGGGGACCCGTCGACGGGGGGTGGGACACCCCCCGCGATCGGAGCCCCCAGCAGCCGCCCCCACCCGACCCCACGGCGGCTGGGGGACCCGTCGACGGGGGGTGGGACACCCCCCGCGATCGGAGCCCCCAGCAGCCGCCCCCACCCGACCCCACGGCGGCTGGGGGACCCGTCGACGGGGGGTGGGACACCCCCCGCGATCGGAGCCCCCAGCAGCCGCCCCCACCCGACCCCACGGCGGCTGGGGGACCCGTCGACGGGGGGTGGGACACCCCCCGCGATCGGAGCCCCCAGCAGCCGCCCCCACCCGACCCCACGGCGGCTGGGGGACCCGTCGACGGGGGGTGGGACACCCCCCGCGATCGGAGCCCCCAGCAGCCGCCCCCACCCGACCCCACGGCGGCTGGGGGACCCGTCGACGGGGGGTGGGACACCCCCCGCGATCGGAGCCCCCAGCAGCCGCCCCCACCCGACCCCACGGCGGCTGGGGGACCCGTCGACGGGGGGTGGGACACCCCCCGCGATCGGAGCCCCCAGCAGCCGCCCCCACCCGACCCCACGGCGGCTGGGGGACCCGTCGACGGGGGGTGGGACACCCCCCGCGATCGGAGCCCCCAGCAGCCGCCCCCACCCGACCCCACGGCGGCTGGGGGACCCGTCGACGGGGGGTGGGACACCCCCCGCGATCGGAGCCCCCAGCAGCCGCCCCCACCCGACCCCACGGCGGCTGGGGGACCCGTCGACGGGGGGTGGGACACCCCCCGCGATCGGAGCCCCCAGCAGCCGCCCCCACCCGACCCCACGGCGGCTGGGGGACCCGTCGACGGGGGGTGGGACACCCCCCGCGATCGGAGCCCCCAGCAGCCGCCCCCACCCGACCCCACGGCGGCTGGGGGACCCGTCGACGGGGGGTGGGACACCCCCCGCGATCGGAGCCCCCAGCAGCCGCCCCCACCCGACCCCACGGCGGCTGGGGGACCCGTCGACGGGGGGTGGGACACCCCCCGCGATCGGAGCCCCCAGCAGCCGCCCCCACCCGACCCCACGGCGGCTGGGGGACCCGTCGACGGGGGGTGGGACACCCCCCGCGATCGGAGCCCCCAGCAGCCGCCCCCACCCGACCCCACGGCGGCTGGGGGACCCGTCGACGGGGGGTGGGACACCCCCCGCGATCGGAGCCCCCAGCAGCCGCCCCCACCCGACCCCACGGCGGCTGGGGGACCCGTCGACGGGGGGTGGGACACCCCCCGCGATCGGAGCCCCCAGCAGCCGCCCCCACCCGACCCCACGGCGGCTGGGGGACCCGTCGACGGGGGGTGGGACACCCCCCGCGATCGGAGCCCCCAGCAGCCGCCCCCACCCGACCCCACGGCGGCTGGGGGACCCGTCGACGGGGGGTGGGACACCCCCCGCGATCGGAGCCCCCAGCAGCCGCCCCCACCCGACCCCACGGCGGCTGGGGGACCCGTCGACGGGGGGTGGGACACCCCCCGCGATCGGAGCCCCCAGCAGCCGCCCCCACCCGACCCCACGGCGGCTGGGGGACCCGTCGACGGGGGGTGGGACACCCCCCGCGATCGGAGCCCCCAGCAGCCGCCCCCACCCGACCCCACGGCGGCTGGGGGACCCGTCGACGGGGGGTGGGACACCCCCCGCGATCGGAGCCCCCAGCAGCCGCCCCCACCCGACCCCACGGCGGCTGGGGGACCCGTCGACGGGGGGTGGGACACCCCCCGCGATCGGAGCCCCCAGCAGCCGCCCCCACCCGACCCCACGGCGGCTGGGGGACCCGTCGACGGGGGGTGGGACACCCCCCGCGATCGGAGCCCCCAGCAGCCGCCCCCACCCGACCCCACGGCGGCTGGGGGACCCGTCGACGGGGGGTGGGACACCCCCCGCGATCGGAGCCCCCAGCAGCCGCCCCCACCCGACCCCACGGCGGCTGGGGGACCCGTCGACGGGGGGTGGGACACCCCCCGCGATCGGAGCCCCCAGCAGCCGCCCCCACCCGACCCCACGGCGGCTGGGGGACCCGTCGACGGGGGGTGGGACACCCCCCGCGATCGGAGCCCCCAGCAGCCGCCCCCACCCGACCCCACGGCGGCTGGGGGACCCGTCGACGGGGGGTGGGACACCCCCCGCGATCGGAGCCCCCAGCAGCCGCCCCCACCCGACCCCACGGCGGCTGGGGGACCCGTCGACGGGGGGTGGGACACCCCCCGCGATCGGAGCCCCCAGCAGCCGCCCCCACCCGACCCCACGGCGGCTGGGGGACCCGTCGACGGGGGGTGGGACACCCCCCGCGATCGGAGCCCCCAGCAGCCGCCCCCACCCGACCCCACGGCGGCTGGGGGACCCGTCGACGGGGGGTGGGACACCCCCCGCGATCGGAGCCCCCAGCAGCCGCCCCCACCCGACCCCACGGCGGCTGGGGGACCCGTCGACGGGGGGTGGGACACCCCCCGCGATCGGAGCCCCCAGCAGCCGCCCCCACCCGACCCCACGGCGGCTGGGGGACCCGTCGACGGGGGGTGGGACACCCCCCGCGATCGGAGCCCCCAGCAGCCGCCCCCACCCGACCCCACGGCGGCTGGGGGACCCGTCGACGGGGGGTGGGACACCCCCCGCGATCGGAGCCCCCAGCAGCCGCCCCCACCCGACCCCACGGCGGCTGGGGGACCCGTCGACGGGGGGTGGGACACCCCCCGCGATCGGAGCCCCCAGCAGCCGCCCCCACCCGACCCCACGGCGGCTGGGGGACCCGTCGACGGGGGGTGGGACACCCCCCGCGATCGGAGCCCCCAGCAGCCGCCCCCACCCGACCCCACGGCGGCTGGGGGACCCGTCGACGGGGGGTGGGACACCCCCCGCGATCGGAGCCCCCAGCAGCCGCCCCCACCCGACCCCACGGCGGCTGGGGGACCCGTCGACGGGGGGTGGGACACCCCCCGCGATCGGAGCCCCCAGCAGCCGCCCCCACCCGACCCCACGGCGGCTGGGGGACCCGTCGACGGGGGGTGGGACACCCCCCGCGATCGGAGCCCCCAGCAGCCGCCCCCACCCGACCCCACGGCGGCTGGGGGACCCGTCGACGGGGGGTGGGACACCCCCCGCGATCGGAGCCCCCAGCAGCCGCCCCCACCCGACCCCACGGCGGCTGGGGGACCCGTCGACGGGGGGTGGGACACCCCCCGCGATCGGAGCCCCCAGCAGCCGCCCCCACCCGACCCCACGGCGGCTGGGGGACCCGTCGACGGGGGGTGGGACACCCCCCGCGATCGGAGCCCCCAGCAGCCGCCCCCACCCGACCCCACGGCGGCTGGGGGACCCGTCGACGGGGGGTGGGACACCCCCCGCGATCGGAGCCCCCAGCAGCCGCCCCCACCCGACCCCACGGCGGCTGGGGGACCCGTCGACGGGGGGTGGGACACCCCCCGCGATCGGAGCCCCCAGCAGCCGCCCCCACCCGACCCCACGGCGGCTGGGGGACCCGTCGACGGGGGGTGGGACACCCCCCGCGATCGGAGCCCCCAGCAGCCGCCCCCACCCGACCCCACGGCGGCTGGGGGACCCGTCGACGGGGGGTGGGACACCCCCCGCGATCGGAGCCCCCAGCAGCCGCCCCCACCCGACCCCACGGCGGCTGGGGGACCCGTCGACGGGGGGTGGGACACCCCCCGCGATCGGAGCCCCCAGCAGCCGCCCCCACCCGACCCCACGGCGGCTGGGGGACCCGTCGACGGGGGGTGGGACACCCCCCGCGATCGGAGCCCCCAGCAGCCGCCCCCACCCGACCCCACGGCGGCTGGGGGACCCGTCGACGGGGGGTGGGACACCCCCCGCGATCGGAGCCCCCAGCAGCCGCCCCCACCCGACCCCACGGCGGCTGGGGGACCCGTCGACGGGGGGTGGGACACCCCCCGCGATCGGAGCCCCCAGCAGCCGCCCCCACCCGACCCCACGGCGGCTGGGGGACCCGTCGACGGGGGGTGGGACACCCCCCGCGATCGGAGCCCCCAGCAGCCGCCCCCACCCGACCCCACGGCGGCTGGGGGACCCGTCGACGGGGGGTGGGACACCCCCCGCGATCGGAGCCCCCAGCAGCCGCCCCCACCCGACCCCACGGCGGCTGGGGGACCCGTCGACGGGGGGTGGGACACCCCCCGCGATCGGAGCCCCCAGCAGCCGCCCCCACCCGACCCCACGGCGGCTGGGGGACCCGTCGACGGGGGGTGGGACACCCCCCGCGATCGGAGCCCCCAGCAGCCGCCCCCACCCGACCCCACGGCGGCTGGGGGACCCGTCGACGGGGGGTGGGACACCCCCCGCGATCGGAGCCCCCAGCAGCCGCCCCCACCCGACCCCACGGCGGCTGGGGGACCCGTCGACGGGGGGTGGGACACCCCCCGCGATCGGAGCCCCCAGCAGCCGCCCCCACCCGACCCCACGGCGGCTGGGGGACCCGTCGACGGGGGGTGGGACACCCCCCGCGATCGGAGCCCCCAGCAGCCGCCCCCACCCGACCCCACGGCGGCTGGGGGACCCGTCGACGGGGGGTGGGACACCCCCCGCGATCGGAGCCCCCAGCAGCCGCCCCCACCCGACCCCACGGCGGCTGGGGGACCCGTCGACGGGGGGTGGGACACCCCCCGCGATCGGAGCCCCCAGCAGCCGCCCCCACCCGACCCCACGGCGGCTGGGGGACCCGTCGACGGGGGGTGGGACACCCCCCGCGATCGGAGCCCCCAGCAGCCGCCCCCACCCGACCCCACGGCGGCTGGGGGACCCGTCGACGGGGGGTGGGACACCCCCCGCGATCGGAGCCCCCAGCAGCCGCCCCCACCCGACCCCACGGCGGCTGGGGGACCCGTCGACGGGGGGTGGGACACCCCCCGCGATCGGAGCCCCCAGCAGCCGCCCCCACCCGACCCCACGGCGGCTGGGGGACCCGTCGACGGGGGGTGGGACACCCCCCGCGATCGGAGCCCCCAGCAGCCGCCCCCACCCGACCCCACGGCGGCTGGGGGACCCGTCGACGGGGGGTGGGACACCCCCCGCGATCGGAGCCCCCAGCAGCCGCCCCCACCCGACCCCACGGCGGCTGGGGGACCCGTCGACGGGGGGTGGGACACCCCCCGCGATCGGAGCCCCCAGCAGCCGCCCCCACCCGACCCCACGGCGGCTGGGGGACCCGTCGACGGGGGGTGGGACACCCCCCGCGATCGGAGCCCCCAGCAGCCGCCCCCACCCGACCCCACGGCGGCTGGGGGACCCGTCGACGGGGGGTGGGACACCCCCCGCGATCGGAGCCCCCAGCAGCCGCCCCCACCCGACCCCACGGCGGCTGGGGGACCCGTCGACGGGGGGTGGGACACCCCCCGCGATCGGAGCCCCCAGCAGCCGCCCCCACCCGACCCCACGGCGGCTGGGGGACCCGTCGACGGGGGGTGGGACACCCCCCGCGATCGGAGCCCCCAGCAGCCGCCCCCACCCGACCCCACGGCGGCTGGGGGACCCGTCGACGGGGGGTGGGACACCCCCCGCGATCGGAGCCCCCAGCAGCCGCCCCCACCCGACCCCACGGCGGCTGGGGGACCCGTCGACGGGGGGTGGGACACCCCCCGCGATCGGAGCCCCCAGCAGCCGCCCCCACCCGACCCCACGGCGGCTGGGGGACCCGTCGACGGGGGGTGGGACACCCCCCGCGATCGGAGCCCCCAGCAGCCGCCCCCACCCGACCCCACGGCGGCTGGGGGACCCGTCGACGGGGGGTGGGACACCCCCCGCGATCGGAGCCCCCAGCAGCCGCCCCCACCCGACCCCACGGCGGCTGGGGGACCCGTCGACGGGGGGTGGGACACCCCCCGCGATCGGAGCCCCCAGCAGCCGCCCCCACCCGACCCCACGGCGGCTGGGGGACCCGTCGACGGGGGGTGGGACACCCCCCGCGATCGGAGCCCCCAGCAGCCGCCCCCACCCGACCCCACGGCGGCTGGGGGACCCGTCGACGGGGGGTGGGACACCCCCCGCGATCGGAGCCCCCAGCAGCCGCCCCCACCCGACCCCACGGCGGCTGGGGGACCCGTCGACGGGGGGTGGGACACCCCCCGCGATCGGAGCCCCCAGCAGCCGCCCCCACCCGACCCCACGGCGGCTGGGGGACCCGTCGACGGGGGGTGGGACACCCCCCGCGATCGGAGCCCCCAGCAGCCGCCCCCACCCGACCCCACGGCGGCTGGGGGACCCGTCGACGGGGGGTGGGACACCCCCCGCGATCGGAGCCCCCAGCAGCCGCCCCCACCCGACCCCACGGCGGCTGGGGGACCCGTCGACGGGGGGTGGGACACCCCCCGCGATCGGAGCCCCCAGCAGCCGCCCCCACCCGACCCCACGGCGGCTGGGGGACCCGTCGACGGGGGGTGGGACACCCCCCGCGATCGGAGCCCCCAGCAGCCGCCCCCACCCGACCCCACGGCGGCTGGGGGACCCGTCGACGGGGGGTGGGACACCCCCCGCGATCGGAGCCCCCAGCAGCCGCCCCCACCCGACCCCACGGCGGCTGGGGGACCCGTCGACGGGGGGTGGGACACCCCCCGCGATCGGAGCCCCCAGCAGCCGCCCCCACCCGACCCCACGGCGGCTGGGGGACCCGTCGACGGGGGGTGGGACACCCCCCGCGATCGGAGCCCCCAGCAGCCGCCCCCACCCGACCCCACGGCGGCTGGGGGACCCGTCGACGGGGGGTGGGACACCCCCCGCGATCGGAGCCCCCAGCAGCCGCCCCCACCCGACCCCACGGCGGCTGGGGGACCCGTCGACGGGGGGTGGGACACCCCCCGCGATCGGAGCCCCCAGCAGCCGCCCCCACCCGACCCCACGGCGGCTGGGGGACCCGTCGACGGGGGGTGGGACACCCCCCGCGATCGGAGCCCCCAGCAGCCGCCCCCACCCGACCCCACGGCGGCTGGGGGACCCGTCGACGGGGGGTGGGACACCCCCCGCGATCGGAGCCCCCAGCAGCCGCCCCCACCCGACCCCACGGCGGCTGGGGGACCCGTCGACGGGGGGTGGGACACCCCCCGCGATCGGAGCCCCCAGCAGCCGCCCCCACCCGACCCCACGGCGGCTGGGGGACCCGTCGACGGGGGGTGGGACACCCCCCGCGATCGGAGCCCCCAGCAGCCGCCCCCACCCGACCCCACGGCGGCTGGGGGACCCGTCGACGGGGGGTGGGACACCCCCCGCGATCGGAGCCCCCAGCAGCCGCCCCCACCCGACCCCACGGCGGCTGGGGGACCCGTCGACGGGGGGTGGGACACCCCCCGCGATCGGAGCCCCCAGCAGCCGCCCCCACCCGACCCCACGGCGGCTGGGGGACCCGTCGACGGGGGGTGGGACACCCCCCGCGATCGGAGCCCCCAGCAGCCGCCCCCACCCGACCCCACGGCGGCTGGGGGACCCGTCGACGGGGGGTGGGACACCCCCCGCGATCGGAGCCCCCAGCAGCCGCCCCCACCCGACCCCACGGCGGCTGGGGGACCCGTCGACGGGGGGTGGGACACCCCCCGCGATCGGAGCCCCCAGCAGCCGCCCCCACCCGACCCCACGGCGGCTGGGGGACCCGTCGACGGGGGGTGGGACACCCCCCGCGATCGGAGCCCCCAGCAGCCGCCCCCACCCGACCCCACGGCGGCTGGGGGACCCGTCGACGGGGGGTGGGACACCCCCCGCGATCGGAGCCCCCAGCAGCCGCCCCCACCCGACCCCACGGCGGCTGGGGGACCCGTCGACGGGGGGTGGGACACCCCCCGCGATCGGAGCCCCCAGCAGCCGCCCCCACCCGACCCCACGGCGGCTGGGGGACCCGTCGACGGGGGGTGGGACACCCCCCGCGATCGGAGCCCCCAGCAGCCGCCCCCACCCGACCCCACGGCGGCTGGGGGACCCGTCGACGGGGGGTGGGACACCCCCCGCGATCGGAGCCCCCAGCAGCCGCCCCCACCCGACCCCACGGCGGCTGGGGGACCCGTCGACGGGGGGTGGGACACCCCCCGCGATCGGAGCCCCCAGCAGCCGCCCCCACCCGACCCCACGGCGGCTGGGGGACCCGTCGACGGGGGGTGGGACACCCCCCGCGATCGGAGCCCCCAGCAGCCGCCCCCACCCGACCCCACGGCGGCTGGGGGACCCGTCGACGGGGGGTGGGACACCCCCCGCGATCGGAGCCCCCAGCAGCCGCCCCCACCCGACCCCACGGCGGCTGGGGGACCCGTCGACGGGGGGTGGGACACCCCCCGCGATCGGAGCCCCCAGCAGCCGCCCCCACCCGACCCCACGGCGGCTGGGGGACCCGTCGACGGGGGGTGGGACACCCCCCGCGATCGGAGCCCCCAGCAGCCGCCCCCACCCGACCCCACGGCGGCTGGGGGACCCGTCGACGGGGGGTGGGACACCCCCCGCGATCGGAGCCCCCAGCAGCCGCCCCCACCCGACCCCACGGCGGCTGGGGGACCCGTCGACGGGGGGTGGGACACCCCCCGCGATCGGAGCCCCCAGCAGCCGCCCCCACCCGACCCCACGGCGGCTGGGGGACCCGTCGACGGGGGGTGGGACACCCCCCGCGATCGGAGCCCCCAGCAGCCGCCCCCACCCGACCCCACGGCGGCTGGGGGACCCGTCGACGGGGGGTGGGACACCCCCCGCGATCGGAGCCCCCAGCAGCCGCCCCCACCCGACCCCACGGCGGCTGGGGGACCCGTCGACGGGGGGTGGGACACCCCCCGCGATCGGAGCCCCCAGCAGCCGCCCCCACCCGACCCCACGGCGGCTGGGGGACCCGTCGACGGGGGGTGGGACACCCCCCGCGATCGGAGCCCCCAGCAGCCGCCCCCACCCGACCCCACGGCGGCTGGGGGACCCGTCGACGGGGGGTGGGACACCCCCCGCGATCGGAGCCCCCAGCAGCCGCCCCCACCCGACCCCACGGCGGCTGGGGGACCCGTCGACGGGGGGTGGGACACCCCCCGCGATCGGAGCCCCCAGCAGCCGCCCCCACCCGACCCCACGGCGGCTGGGGGACCCGTCGACGGGGGGTGGGACACCCCCCGCGATCGGAGCCCCCAGCAGCCGCCCCCACCCGACCCCACGGCGGCTGGGGGACCCGTCGACGGGGGGTGGGACACCCCCCGCGATCGGAGCCCCCAGCAGCCGCCCCCACCCGACCCCACGGCGGCTGGGGGACCCGTCGACGGGGGGTGGGACACCCCCCGCGATCGGAGCCCCCAGCAGCCGCCCCCACCCGACCCCACGGCGGCTGGGGGACCCGTCGACGGGGGGTGGGACACCCCCCGCGATCGGAGCCCCCAGCAGCCGCCCCCACCCGACCCCACGGCGGCTGGGGGACCCGTCGACGGGGGGTGGGACACCCCCCGCGATCGGAGCCCCCAGCAGCCGCCCCCACCCGACCCCACGGCGGCTGGGGGACCCGTCGACGGGGGGTGGGACACCCCCCGCGATCGGAGCCCCCAGCAGCCGCCCCCACCCGACCCCACGGCGGCTGGGGGACCCGTCGACGGGGGGTGGGACACCCCCCGCGATCGGAGCCCCCAGCAGCCGCCCCCACCCGACCCCACGGCGGCTGGGGGACCCGTCGACGGGGGGTGGGACACCCCCCGCGATCGGAGCCCCCAGCAGCCGCCCCCACCCGACCCCACGGCGGCTGGGGGACCCGTCGACGGGGGGTGGGACACCCCCCGCGATCGGAGCCCCCAGCAGCCGCCCCCACCCGACCCCACGGCGGCTGGGGGACCCGTCGACGGGGGGTGGGACACCCCCCGCGATCGGAGCCCCCAGCAGCCGCCCCCACCCGACCCCACGGCGGCTGGGGGACCCGTCGACGGGGGGTGGGACACCCCCCGCGATCGGAGCCCCCAGCAGCCGCCCCCACCCGACCCCACGGCGGCTGGGGGACCCGTCGACGGGGGGTGGGACACCCCCCGCGATCGGAGCCCCCAGCAGCCGCCCCCACCCGACCCCACGGCGGCTGGGGGACCCGTCGACGGGGGGTGGGACACCCCCCGCGATCGGAGCCCCCAGCAGCCGCCCCCACCCGACCCCACGGCGGCTGGGGGACCCGTCGACGGGGGGTGGGACACCCCCCGCGATCGGAGCCCCCAGCAGCCGCCCCCACCCGACCCCACGGCGGCTGGGGGACCCGTCGACGGGGGGTGGGACACCCCCCGCGATCGGAGCCCCCAGCAGCCGCCCCCACCCGACCCCACGGCGGCTGGGGGACCCGTCGACGGGGGGTGGGACACCCCCCGCGATCGGAGCCCCCAGCAGCCGCCCCCACCCGACCCCACGGCGGCTGGGGGACCCGTCGACGGGGGGTGGGACACCCCCCGCGATCGGAGCCCCCAGCAGCCGCCCCCACCCGACCCCACGGCGGCTGGGGGACCCGTCGACGGGGGGTGGGACACCCCCCGCGATCGGAGCCCCCAGCAGCCGCCCCCACCCGACCCCACGGCGGCTGGGGGACCCGTCGACGGGGGGTGGGACACCCCCCGCGATCGGAGCCCCCAGCAGCCGCCCCCACCCGACCCCACGGCGGCTGGGGGACCCGTCGACGGGGGGTGGGACACCCCCCGCGATCGGAGCCCCCAGCAGCCGCCCCCACCCGACCCCACGGCGGCTGGGGGACCCGTCGACGGGGGGTGGGACACCCCCCGCGATCGGAGCCCCCAGCAGCCGCCCCCACCCGACCCCACGGCGGCTGGGGGACCCGTCGACGGGGGGTGGGACACCCCCCGCGATCGGAGCCCCCAGCAGCCGCCCCCACCCGACCCCACGGCGGCTGGGGGACCCGTCGACGGGGGGTGGGACACCCCCCGCGATCGGAGCCCCCAGCAGCCGCCCCCACCCGACCCCACGGCGGCTGGGGGACCCGTCGACGGGGGGTGGGACACCCCCCGCGATCGGAGCCCCCAGCAGCCGCCCCCACCCGACCCCACGGCGGCTGGGGGACCCGTCGACGGGGGGTGGGACACCCCCCGCGATCGGAGCCCCCAGCAGCCGCCCCCACCCGACCCCACGGCGGCTGGGGGACCCGTCGACGGGGGGTGGGACACCCCCCGCGATCGGAGCCCCCAGCAGCCGCCCCCACCCGACCCCACGGCGGCTGGGGGACCCGTCGACGGGGGGTGGGACACCCCCCGCGATCGGAGCCCCCAGCAGCCGCCCCCACCCGACCCCACGGCGGCTGGGGGACCCGTCGACGGGGGGTGGGACACCCCCCGCGATCGGAGCCCCCAGCAGCCGCCCCCACCCGACCCCACGGCGGCTGGGGGACCCGTCGACGGGGGGTGGGACACCCCCCGCGATCGGAGCCCCCAGCAGCCGCCCCCACCCGACCCCACGGCGGCTGGGGGACCCGTCGACGGGGGGTGGGACACCCCCCGCGATCGGAGCCCCCAGCAGCCGCCCCCACCCGACCCCACGGCGGCTGGGGGACCCGTCGACGGGGGGTGGGACACCCCCCGCGATCGGAGCCCCCAGCAGCCGCCCCCACCCGACCCCACGGCGGCTGGGGGACCCGTCGACGGGGGGTGGGACACCCCCCGCGATCGGAGCCCCCAGCAGCCGCCCCCACCCGACCCCACGGCGGCTGGGGGACCCGTCGACGGGGGGTGGGACACCCCCCGCGATCGGAGCCCCCAGCAGCCGCCCCCACCCGACCCCACGGCGGCTGGGGGACCCGTCGACGGGGGGTGGGACACCCCCCGCGATCGGAGCCCCCAGCAGCCGCCCCCACCCGACCCCACGGCGGCTGGGGGACCCGTCGACGGGGGGTGGGACACCCCCCGCGATCGGAGCCCCCAGCAGCCGCCCCCACCCGACCCCACGGCGGCTGGGGGACCCGTCGACGGGGGGTGGGACACCCCCCGCGATCGGAGCCCCCAGCAGCCGCCCCCACCCGACCCCACGGCGGCTGGGGGACCCGTCGACGGGGGGTGGGACACCCCCCGCGATCGGAGCCCCCAGCAGCCGCCCCCACCCGACCCCACGGCGGCTGGGGGACCCGTCGACGGGGGGTGGGACACCCCCCGCGATCGGAGCCCCCAGCAGCCGCCCCCACCCGACCCCACGGCGGCTGGGGGACCCGTCGACGGGGGGTGGGACACCCCCCGCGATCGGAGCCCCCAGCAGCCGCCCCCACCCGACCCCACGGCGGCTGGGGGACCCGTCGACGGGGGGTGGGACACCCCCCGCGATCGGAGCCCCCAGCAGCCGCCCCCACCCGACCCCACGGCGGCTGGGGGACCCGTCGACGGGGGGTGGGACACCCCCCGCGATCGGAGCCCCCAGCAGCCGCCCCCACCCGACCCCACGGCGGCTGGGGGACCCGTCGACGGGGGGTGGGACACCCCCCGCGATCGGAGCCCCCAGCAGCCGCCCCCACCCGACCCCACGGCGGCTGGGGGACCCGTCGACGGGGGGTGGGACACCCCCCGCGATCGGAGCCCCCAGCAGCCGCCCCCACCCGACCCCACGGCGGCTGGGGGACCCGTCGACGGGGGGTGGGACACCCCCCGCGATCGGAGCCCCCAGCAGCCGCCCCCACCCGACCCCACGGCGGCTGGGGGACCCGTCGACGGGGGGTGGGACACCCCCCGCGATCGGAGCCCCCAGCAGCCGCCCCCACCCGACCCCACGGCGGCTGGGGGACCCGTCGACGGGGGGTGGGACACCCCCCGCGATCGGAGCCCCCAGCAGCCGCCCCCACCCGACCCCACGGCGGCTGGGGGACCCGTCGACGGGGGGTGGGACACCCCCCGCGATCGGAGCCCCCAGCAGCCGCCCCCACCCGACCCCACGGCGGCTGGGGGACCCGTCGACGGGGGGTGGGACACCCCCCGCGATCGGAGCCCCCAGCAGCCGCCCCCACCCGACCCCACGGCGGCTGGGGGACCCGTCGACGGGGGGTGGGACACCCCCCGCGATCGGAGCCCCCAGCAGCCGCCCCCACCCGACCCCACGGCGGCTGGGGGACCCGTCGACGGGGGGTGGGACACCCCCCGCGATCGGAGCCCCCAGCAGCCGCCCCCACCCGACCCCACGGCGGCTGGGGGACCCGTCGACGGGGGGTGGGACACCCCCCGCGATCGGAGCCCCCAGCAGCCGCCCCCACCCGACCCCACGGCGGCTGGGGGACCCGTCGACGGGGGGTGGGACACCCCCCGCGATCGGAGCCCCCAGCAGCCGCCCCCACCCGACCCCACGGCGGCTGGGGGACCCGTCGACGGGGGGTGGGACACCCCCCGCGATCGGAGCCCCCAGCAGCCGCCCCCACCCGACCCCACGGCGGCTGGGGGACCCGTCGACGGGGGGTGGGACACCCCCCGCGATCGGAGCCCCCAGCAGCCGCCCCCACCCGACCCCACGGCGGCTGGGGGACCCGTCGACGGGGGGTGGGACACCCCCCGCGATCGGAGCCCCCAGCAGCCGCCCCCACCCGACCCCACGGCGGCTGGGGGACCCGTCGACGGGGGGTGGGACACCCCCCGCGATCGGAGCCCCCAGCAGCCGCCCCCACCCGACCCCACGGCGGCTGGGGGACCCGTCGACGGGGGGTGGGACACCCCCCGCGATCGGAGCCCCCAGCAGCCGCCCCCACCCGACCCCACGGCGGCTGGGGGACCCGTCGACGGGGGGTGGGACACCCCCCGCGATCGGAGCCCCCAGCAGCCGCCCCCACCCGACCCCACGGCGGCTGGGGGACCCGTCGACGGGGGGTGGGACACCCCCCGCGATCGGAGCCCCCAGCAGCCGCCCCCACCCGACCCCACGGCGGCTGGGGGACCCGTCGACGGGGGGTGGGACACCCCCCGCGATCGGAGCCCCCAGCAGCCGCCCCCACCCGACCCCACGGCGGCTGGGGGACCCGTCGACGGGGGGTGGGACACCCCCCGCGATCGGAGCCCCCAGCAGCCGCCCCCACCCGACCCCACGGCGGCTGGGGGACCCGTCGACGGGGGGTGGGACACCCCCCGCGATCGGAGCCCCCAGCAGCCGCCCCCACCCGACCCCACGGCGGCTGGGGGACCCGTCGACGGGGGGTGGGACACCCCCCGCGATCGGAGCCCCCAGCAGCCGCCCCCACCCGACCCCACGGCGGCTGGGGGACCCGTCGACGGGGGGTGGGACACCCCCCGCGATCGGAGCCCCCAGCAGCCGCCCCCACCCGACCCCACGGCGGCTGGGGGACCCGTCGACGGGGGGTGGGACACCCCCCGCGATCGGAGCCCCCAGCAGCCGCCCCCACCCGACCCCACGGCGGCTGGGGGACCCGTCGACGGGGGGTGGGACACCCCCCGCGATCGGAGCCCCCAGCAGCCGCCCCCACCCGACCCCACGGCGGCTGGGGGACCCGTCGACGGGGGGTGGGACACCCCCCGCGATCGGAGCCCCCAGCAGCCGCCCCCACCCGACCCCACGGCGGCTGGGGGACCCGTCGACGGGGGGTGGGACACCCCCCGCGATCGGAGCCCCCAGCAGCCGCCCCCACCCGACCCCACGGCGGCTGGGGGACCCGTCGACGGGGGGTGGGACACCCCCCGCGATCGGAGCCCCCAGCAGCCGCCCCCACCCGACCCCACGGCGGCTGGGGGACCCGTCGACGGGGGGTGGGACACCCCCCGCGATCGGAGCCCCCAGCAGCCGCCCCCACCCGACCCCACGGCGGCTGGGGGACCCGTCGACGGGGGGTGGGACACCCCCCGCGATCGGAGCCCCCAGCAGCCGCCCCCACCCGACCCCACGGCGGCTGGGGGACCCGTCGACGGGGGGTGGGACACCCCCCGCGATCGGAGCCCCCAGCAGCCGCCCCCACCCGACCCCACGGCGGCTGGGGGACCCGTCGACGGGGGGTGGGACACCCCCCGCGATCGGAGCCCCCAGCAGCCGCCCCCACCCGACCCCACGGCGGCTGGGGGACCCGTCGACGGGGGGTGGGACACCCCCCGCGATCGGAGCCCCCAGCAGCCGCCCCCACCCGACCCCACGGCGGCTGGGGGACCCGTCGACGGGGGGTGGGACACCCCCCGCGATCGGAGCCCCCAGCAGCCGCCCCCACCCGACCCCACGGCGGCTGGGGGACCCGTCGACGGGGGGTGGGACACCCCCCGCGATCGGAGCCCCCAGCAGCCGCCCCCACCCGACCCCACGGCGGCTGGGGGACCCGTCGACGGGGGGTGGGACACCCCCCGCGATCGGAGCCCCCAGCAGCCGCCCCCACCCGACCCCACGGCGGCTGGGGGACCCGTCGACGGGGGGTGGGACACCCCCCGCGATCGGAGCCCCCAGCAGCCGCCCCCACCCGACCCCACGGCGGCTGGGGGACCCGTCGACGGGGGGTGGGACACCCCCCGCGATCGGAGCCCCCAGCAGCCGCCCCCACCCGACCCCACGGCGGCTGGGGGACCCGTCGACGGGGGGTGGGACACCCCCCGCGATCGGAGCCCCCAGCAGCCGCCCCCACCCGACCCCACGGCGGCTGGGGGACCCGTCGACGGGGGGTGGGACACCCCCCGCGATCGGAGCCCCCAGCAGCCGCCCCCACCCGACCCCACGGCGGCTGGGGGACCCGTCGACGGGGGGTGGGACACCCCCCGCGATCGGAGCCCCCAGCAGCCGCCCCCACCCGACCCCACGGCGGCTGGGGGACCCGTCGACGGGGGGTGGGACACCCCCCGCGATCGGAGCCCCCAGCAGCCGCCCCCACCCGACCCCACGGCGGCTGGGGGACCCGTCGACGGGGGGTGGGACACCCCCCGCGATCGGAGCCCCCAGCAGCCGCCCCCACCCGACCCCACGGCGGCTGGGGGACCCGTCGACGGGGGGTGGGACACCCCCCGCGATCGGAGCCCCCAGCAGCCGCCCCCACCCGACCCCACGGCGGCTGGGGGACCCGTCGACGGGGGGTGGGACACCCCCCGCGATCGGAGCCCCCAGCAGCCGCCCCCACCCGACCCCACGGCGGCTGGGGGACCCGTCGACGGGGGGTGGGACACCCCCCGCGATCGGAGCCCCCAGCAGCCGCCCCCACCCGACCCCACGGCGGCTGGGGGACCCGTCGACGGGGGGTGGGACACCCCCCGCGATCGGAGCCCCCAGCAGCCGCCCCCACCCGACCCCACGGCGGCTGGGGGACCCGTCGACGGGGGGTGGGACACCCCCCGCGATCGGAGCCCCCAGCAGCCGCCCCCACCCGACCCCACGGCGGCTGGGGGACCCGTCGACGGGGGGTGGGACACCCCCCGCGATCGGAGCCCCCAGCAGCCGCCCCCACCCGACCCCACGGCGGCTGGGGGACCCGTCGACGGGGGGTGGGACACCCCCCGCGATCGGAGCCCCCAGCAGCCGCCCCCACCCGACCCCACGGCGGCTGGGGGACCCGTCGACGGGGGGTGGGACACCCCCCGCGATCGGAGCCCCCAGCAGCCGCCCCCACCCGACCCCACGGCGGCTGGGGGACCCGTCGACGGGGGGTGGGACACCCCCCGCGATCGGAGCCCCCAGCAGCCGCCCCCACCCGACCCCACGGCGGCTGGGGGACCCGTCGACGGGGGGTGGGACACCCCCCGCGATCGGAGCCCCCAGCAGCCGCCCCCACCCGACCCCACGGCGGCTGGGGGACCCGTCGACGGGGGGTGGGACACCCCCCGCGATCGGAGCCCCCAGCAGCCGCCCCCACCCGACCCCACGGCGGCTGGGGGACCCGTCGACGGGGGGTGGGACACCCCCCGCGATCGGAGCCCCCAGCAGCCGCCCCCACCCGACCCCACGGCGGCTGGGGGACCCGTCGACGGGGGGTGGGACACCCCCCGCGATCGGAGCCCCCAGCAGCCGCCCCCACCCGACCCCACGGCGGCTGGGGGACCCGTCGACGGGGGGTGGGACACCCCCCGCGATCGGAGCCCCCAGCAGCCGCCCCCACCCGACCCCACGGCGGCTGGGGGACCCGTCGACGGGGGGTGGGACACCCCCCGCGATCGGAGCCCCCAGCAGCCGCCCCCACCCGACCCCACGGCGGCTGGGGGACCCGTCGACGGGGGGTGGGACACCCCCCGCGATCGGAGCCCCCAGCAGCCGCCCCCACCCGACCCCACGGCGGCTGGGGGACCCGTCGACGGGGGGTGGGACACCCCCCGCGATCGGAGCCCCCAGCAGCCGCCCCCACCCGACCCCACGGCGGCTGGGGGACCCGTCGACGGGGGGTGGGACACCCCCCGCGATCGGAGCCCCCAGCAGCCGCCCCCACCCGACCCCACGGCGGCTGGGGGACCCGTCGACGGGGGGTGGGACACCCCCCGCGATCGGAGCCCCCAGCAGCCGCCCCCACCCGACCCCACGGCGGCTGGGGGACCCGTCGACGGGGGGTGGGACACCCCCCGCGATCGGAGCCCCCAGCAGCCGCCCCCACCCGACCCCACGGCGGCTGGGGGACCCGTCGACGGGGGGTGGGACACCCCCCGCGATCGGAGCCCCCAGCAGCCGCCCCCACCCGACCCCACGGCGGCTGGGGGACCCGTCGACGGGGGGTGGGACACCCCCCGCGATCGGAGCCCCCAGCAGCCGCCCCCACCCGACCCCACGGCGGCTGGGGGACCCGTCGACGGGGGGTGGGACACCCCCCGCGATCGGAGCCCCCAGCAGCCGCCCCCACCCGACCCCACGGCGGCTGGGGGACCCGTCGACGGGGGGTGGGACACCCCCCGCGATCGGAGCCCCCAGCAGCCGCCCCCACCCGACCCCACGGCGGCTGGGGGACCCGTCGACGGGGGGTGGGACACCCCCCGCGATCGGAGCCCCCAGCAGCCGCCCCCACCCGACCCCACGGCGGCTGGGGGACCCGTCGACGGGGGGTGGGACACCCCCCGCGATCGGAGCCCCCAGCAGCCGCCCCCACCCGACCCCACGGCGGCTGGGGGACCCGTCGACGGGGGGTGGGACACCCCCCGCGATCGGAGCCCCCAGCAGCCGCCCCCACCCGACCCCACGGCGGCTGGGGGACCCGTCGACGGGGGGTGGGACACCCCCCGCGATCGGAGCCCCCAGCAGCCGCCCCCACCCGACCCCACGGCGGCTGGGGGACCCGTCGACGGGGGGTGGGACACCCCCCGCGATCGGAGCCCCCAGCAGCCGCCCCCACCCGACCCCACGGCGGCTGGGGGACCCGTCGACGGGGGGTGGGACACCCCCCGCGATCGGAGCCCCCAGCAGCCGCCCCCACCCGACCCCACGGCGGCTGGGGGACCCGTCGACGGGGGGTGGGACACCCCCCGCGATCGGAGCCCCCAGCAGCCGCCCCCACCCGACCCCACGGCGGCTGGGGGACCCGTCGACGGGGGGTGGGACACCCCCCGCGATCGGAGCCCCCAGCAGCCGCCCCCACCCGACCCCACGGCGGCTGGGGGACCCGTCGACGGGGGGTGGGACACCCCCCGCGATCGGAGCCCCCAGCAGCCGCCCCCACCCGACCCCACGGCGGCTGGGGGACCCGTCGACGGGGGGTGGGACACCCCCCGCGATCGGAGCCCCCAGCAGCCGCCCCCACCCGACCCCACGGCGGCTGGGGGACCCGTCGACGGGGGGTGGGACACCCCCCGCGATCGGAGCCCCCAGCAGCCGCCCCCACCCGACCCCACGGCGGCTGGGGGACCCGTCGACGGGGGGTGGGACACCCCCCGCGATCGGAGCCCCCAGCAGCCGCCCCCACCCGACCCCACGGCGGCTGGGGGACCCGTCGACGGGGGGTGGGACACCCCCCGCGATCGGAGCCCCCAGCAGCCGCCCCCACCCGACCCCACGGCGGCTGGGGGACCCGTCGACGGGGGGTGGGACACCCCCCGCGATCGGAGCCCCCAGCAGCCGCCCCCACCCGACCCCACGGCGGCTGGGGGACCCGTCGACGGGGGGTGGGACACCCCCCGCGATCGGAGCCCCCAGCAGCCGCCCCCACCCGACCCCACGGCGGCTGGGGGACCCGTCGACGGGGGGTGGGACACCCCCCGCGATCGGAGCCCCCAGCAGCCGCCCCCACCCGACCCCACGGCGGCTGGGGGACCCGTCGACGGGGGGTGGGACACCCCCCGCGATCGGAGCCCCCAGCAGCCGCCCCCACCCGACCCCACGGCGGCTGGGGGACCCGTCGACGGGGGGTGGGACACCCCCCGCGATCGGAGCCCCCAGCAGCCGCCCCCACCCGACCCCACGGCGGCTGGGGGACCCGTCGACGGGGGGTGGGACACCCCCCGCGATCGGAGCCCCCAGCAGCCGCCCCCACCCGACCCCACGGCGGCTGGGGGACCCGTCGACGGGGGGTGGGACACCCCCCGCGATCGGAGCCCCCAGCAGCCGCCCCCACCCGACCCCACGGCGGCTGGGGGACCCGTCGACGGGGGGTGGGACACCCCCCGCGATCGGAGCCCCCAGCAGCCGCCCCCACCCGACCCCACGGCGGCTGGGGGACCCGTCGACGGGGGGTGGGACACCCCCCGCGATCGGAGCCCCCAGCAGCCGCCCCCACCCGACCCCACGGCGGCTGGGGGACCCGTCGACGGGGGGTGGGACACCCCCCGCGATCGGAGCCCCCAGCAGCCGCCCCCACCCGACCCCACGGCGGCTGGGGGACCCGTCGACGGGGGGTGGGACACCCCCCGCGATCGGAGCCCCCAGCAGCCGCCCCCACCCGACCCCACGGCGGCTGGGGGACCCGTCGACGGGGGGTGGGACACCCCCCGCGATCGGAGCCCCCAGCAGCCGCCCCCACCCGACCCCACGGCGGCTGGGGGACCCGTCGACGGGGGGTGGGACACCCCCCGCGATCGGAGCCCCCAGCAGCCGCCCCCACCCGACCCCACGGCGGCTGGGGGACCCGTCGACGGGGGGTGGGACACCCCCCGCGATCGGAGCCCCCAGCAGCCGCCCCCACCCGACCCCACGGCGGCTGGGGGACCCGTCGACGGGGGGTGGGACACCCCCCGCGATCGGAGCCCCCAGCAGCCGCCCCCACCCGACCCCACGGCGGCTGGGGGACCCGTCGACGGGGGGTGGGACACCCCCCGCGATCGGAGCCCCCAGCAGCCGCCCCCACCCGACCCCACGGCGGCTGGGGGACCCGTCGACGGGGGGTGGGACACCCCCCGCGATCGGAGCCCCCAGCAGCCGCCCCCACCCGACCCCACGGCGGCTGGGGGACCCGTCGACGGGGGGTGGGACACCCCCCGCGATCGGAGCCCCCAGCAGCCGCCCCCACCCGACCCCACGGCGGCTGGGGGACCCGTCGACGGGGGGTGGGACACCCCCCGCGATCGGAGCCCCCAGCAGCCGCCCCCACCCGACCCCACGGCGGCTGGGGGACCCGTCGACGGGGGGTGGGACACCCCCCGCGATCGGAGCCCCCAGCAGCCGCCCCCACCCGACCCCACGGCGGCTGGGGGACCCGTCGACGGGGGGTGGGACACCCCCCGCGATCGGAGCCCCCAGCAGCCGCCCCCACCCGACCCCACGGCGGCTGGGGGACCCGTCGACGGGGGGTGGGACACCCCCCGCGATCGGAGCCCCCAGCAGCCGCCCCCACCCGACCCCACGGCGGCTGGGGGACCCGTCGACGGGGGGTGGGACACCCCCCGCGATCGGAGCCCCCAGCAGCCGCCCCCACCCGACCCCACGGCGGCTGGGGGACCCGTCGACGGGGGGTGGGACACCCCCCGCGATCGGAGCCCCCAGCAGCCGCCCCCACCCGACCCCACGGCGGCTGGGGGACCCGTCGACGGGGGGTGGGACACCCCCCGCGATCGGAGCCCCCAGCAGCCGCCCCCACCCGACCCCACGGCGGCTGGGGGACCCGTCGACGGGGGGTGGGACACCCCCCGCGATCGGAGCCCCCAGCAGCCGCCCCCACCCGACCCCACGGCGGCTGGGGGACCCGTCGACGGGGGGTGGGACACCCCCCGCGATCGGAGCCCCCAGCAGCCGCCCCCACCCGACCCCACGGCGGCTGGGGGACCCGTCGACGGGGGGTGGGACACCCCCCGCGATCGGAGCCCCCAGCAGCCGCCCCCACCCGACCCCACGGCGGCTGGGGGACCCGTCGACGGGGGGTGGGACACCCCCCGCGATCGGAGCCCCCAGCAGCCGCCCCCACCCGACCCCACGGCGGCTGGGGGACCCGTCGACGGGGGGTGGGACACCCCCCGCGATCGGAGCCCCCAGCAGCCGCCCCCACCCGACCCCACGGCGGCTGGGGGACCCGTCGACGGGGGGTGGGACACCCCCCGCGATCGGAGCCCCCAGCAGCCGCCCCCACCCGACCCCACGGCGGCTGGGGGACCCGTCGACGGGGGGTGGGACACCCCCCGCGATCGGAGCCCCCAGCAGCCGCCCCCACCCGACCCCACGGCGGCTGGGGGACCCGTCGACGGGGGGTGGGACACCCCCCGCGATCGGAGCCCCCAGCAGCCGCCCCCACCCGACCCCACGGCGGCTGGGGGACCCGTCGACGGGGGGTGGGACACCCCCCGCGATCGGAGCCCCCAGCAGCCGCCCCCACCCGACCCCACGGCGGCTGGGGGACCCGTCGACGGGGGGTGGGACACCCCCCGCGATCGGAGCCCCCAGCAGCCGCCCCCACCCGACCCCACGGCGGCTGGGGGACCCGTCGACGGGGGGTGGGACACCCCCCGCGATCGGAGCCCCCAGCAGCCGCCCCCACCCGACCCCACGGCGGCTGGGGGACCCGTCGACGGGGGGTGGGACACCCCCCGCGATCGGAGCCCCCAGCAGCCGCCCCCACCCGACCCCACGGCGGCTGGGGGACCCGTCGACGGGGGGTGGGACACCCCCCGCGATCGGAGCCCCCAGCAGCCGCCCCCACCCGACCCCACGGCGGCTGGGGGACCCGTCGACGGGGGGTGGGACACCCCCCGCGATCGGAGCCCCCAGCAGCCGCCCCCACCCGACCCCACGGCGGCTGGGGGACCCGTCGACGGGGGGTGGGACACCCCCCGCGATCGGAGCCCCCAGCAGCCGCCCCCACCCGACCCCACGGCGGCTGGGGGACCCGTCGACGGGGGGTGGGACACCCCCCGCGATCGGAGCCCCCAGCAGCCGCCCCCACCCGACCCCACGGCGGCTGGGGGACCCGTCGACGGGGGGTGGGACACCCCCCGCGATCGGAGCCCCCAGCAGCCGCCCCCACCCGACCCCACGGCGGCTGGGGGACCCGTCGACGGGGGGTGGGACACCCCCCGCGATCGGAGCCCCCAGCAGCCGCCCCCACCCGACCCCACGGCGGCTGGGGGACCCGTCGACGGGGGGTGGGACACCCCCCGCGATCGGAGCCCCCAGCAGCCGCCCCCACCCGACCCCACGGCGGCTGGGGGACCCGTCGACGGGGGGTGGGACACCCCCCGCGATCGGAGCCCCCAGCAGCCGCCCCCACCCGACCCCACGGCGGCTGGGGGACCCGTCGACGGGGGGTGGGACACCCCCCGCGATCGGAGCCCCCAGCAGCCGCCCCCACCCGACCCCACGGCGGCTGGGGGACCCGTCGACGGGGGGTGGGACACCCCCCGCGATCGGAGCCCCCAGCAGCCGCCCCCACCCGACCCCACGGCGGCTGGGGGACCCGTCGACGGGGGGTGGGACACCCCCCGCGATCGGAGCCCCCAGCAGCCGCCCCCACCCGACCCCACGGCGGCTGGGGGACCCGTCGACGGGGGGTGGGACACCCCCCGCGATCGGAGCCCCCAGCAGCCGCCCCCACCCGACCCCACGGCGGCTGGGGGACCCGTCGACGGGGGGTGGGACACCCCCCGCGATCGGAGCCCCCAGCAGCCGCCCCCACCCGACCCCACGGCGGCTGGGGGACCCGTCGACGGGGGGTGGGACACCCCCCGCGATCGGAGCCCCCAGCAGCCGCCCCCACCCGACCCCACGGCGGCTGGGGGACCCGTCGACGGGGGGTGGGACACCCCCCGCGATCGGAGCCCCCAGCAGCCGCCCCCACCCGACCCCACGGCGGCTGGGGGACCCGTCGACGGGGGGTGGGACACCCCCCGCGATCGGAGCCCCCAGCAGCCGCCCCCACCCGACCCCACGGCGGCTGGGGGACCCGTCGACGGGGGGTGGGACACCCCCCGCGATCGGAGCCCCCAGCAGCCGCCCCCACCCGACCCCACGGCGGCTGGGGGACCCGTCGACGGGGGGTGGGACACCCCCCGCGATCGGAGCCCCCAGCAGCCGCCCCCACCCGACCCCACGGCGGCTGGGGGACCCGTCGACGGGGGGTGGGACACCCCCCGCGATCGGAGCCCCCAGCAGCCGCCCCCACCCGACCCCACGGCGGCTGGGGGACCCGTCGACGGGGGGTGGGACACCCCCCGCGATCGGAGCCCCCAGCAGCCGCCCCCACCCGACCCCACGGCGGCTGGGGGACCCGTCGACGGGGGGTGGGACACCCCCCGCGATCGGAGCCCCCAGCAGCCGCCCCCACCCGACCCCACGGCGGCTGGGGGACCCGTCGACGGGGGGTGGGACACCCCCCGCGATCGGAGCCCCCAGCAGCCGCCCCCACCCGACCCCACGGCGGCTGGGGGACCCGTCGACGGGGGGTGGGACACCCCCCGCGATCGGAGCCCCCAGCAGCCGCCCCCACCCGACCCCACGGCGGCTGGGGGACCCGTCGACGGGGGGTGGGACACCCCCCGCGATCGGAGCCCCCAGCAGCCGCCCCCACCCGACCCCACGGCGGCTGGGGGACCCGTCGACGGGGGGTGGGACACCCCCCGCGATCGGAGCCCCCAGCAGCCGCCCCCACCCGACCCCACGGCGGCTGGGGGACCCGTCGACGGGGGGTGGGACACCCCCCGCGATCGGAGCCCCCAGCAGCCGCCCCCACCCGACCCCACGGCGGCTGGGGGACCCGTCGACGGGGGGTGGGACACCCCCCGCGATCGGAGCCCCCAGCAGCCGCCCCCACCCGACCCCACGGCGGCTGGGGGACCCGTCGACGGGGGGTGGGACACCCCCCGCGATCGGAGCCCCCAGCAGCCGCCCCCACCCGACCCCACGGCGGCTGGGGGACCCGTCGACGGGGGGTGGGACACCCCCCGCGATCGGAGCCCCCAGCAGCCGCCCCCACCCGACCCCACGGCGGCTGGGGGACCCGTCGACGGGGGGTGGGACACCCCCCGCGATCGGAGCCCCCAGCAGCCGCCCCCACCCGACCCCACGGCGGCTGGGGGACCCGTCGACGGGGGGTGGGACACCCCCCGCGATCGGAGCCCCCAGCAGCCGCCCCCACCCGACCCCACGGCGGCTGGGGGACCCGTCGACGGGGGGTGGGACACCCCCCGCGATCGGAGCCCCCAGCAGCCGCCCCCACCCGACCCCACGGCGGCTGGGGGACCCGTCGACGGGGGGTGGGACACCCCCCGCGATCGGAGCCCCCAGCAGCCGCCCCCACCCGACCCCACGGCGGCTGGGGGACCCGTCGACGGGGGGTGGGACACCCCCCGCGATCGGAGCCCCCAGCAGCCGCCCCCACCCGACCCCACGGCGGCTGGGGGACCCGTCGACGGGGGGTGGGACACCCCCCGCGATCGGAGCCCCCAGCAGCCGCCCCCACCCGACCCCACGGCGGCTGGGGGACCCGTCGACGGGGGGTGGGACACCCCCCGCGATCGGAGCCCCCAGCAGCCGCCCCCACCCGACCCCACGGCGGCTGGGGGACCCGTCGACGGGGGGTGGGACACCCCCCGCGATCGGAGCCCCCAGCAGCCGCCCCCACCCGACCCCACGGCGGCTGGGGGACCCGTCGACGGGGGGTGGGACACCCCCCGCGATCGGAGCCCCCAGCAGCCGCCCCCACCCGACCCCACGGCGGCTGGGGGACCCGTCGACGGGGGGTGGGACACCCCCCGCGATCGGAGCCCCCAGCAGCCGCCCCCACCCGACCCCACGGCGGCTGGGGGACCCGTCGACGGGGGGTGGGACACCCCCCGCGATCGGAGCCCCCAGCAGCCGCCCCCACCCGACCCCACGGCGGCTGGGGGACCCGTCGACGGGGGGTGGGACACCCCCCGCGATCGGAGCCCCCAGCAGCCGCCCCCACCCGACCCCACGGCGGCTGGGGGACCCGTCGACGGGGGGTGGGACACCCCCCGCGATCGGAGCCCCCAGCAGCCGCCCCCACCCGACCCCACGGCGGCTGGGGGACCCGTCGACGGGGGGTGGGACACCCCCCGCGATCGGAGCCCCCAGCAGCCGCCCCCACCCGACCCCACGGCGGCTGGGGGACCCGTCGACGGGGGGTGGGACACCCCCCGCGATCGGAGCCCCCAGCAGCCGCCCCCACCCGACCCCACGGCGGCTGGGGGACCCGTCGACGGGGGGTGGGACACCCCCCGCGATCGGAGCCCCCAGCAGCCGCCCCCACCCGACCCCACGGCGGCTGGGGGACCCGTCGACGGGGGGTGGGACACCCCCCGCGATCGGAGCCCCCAGCAGCCGCCCCCACCCGACCCCACGGCGGCTGGGGGACCCGTCGACGGGGGGTGGGACACCCCCCGCGATCGGAGCCCCCAGCAGCCGCCCCCACCCGACCCCACGGCGGCTGGGGGACCCGTCGACGGGGGGTGGGACACCCCCCGCGATCGGAGCCCCCAGCAGCCGCCCCCACCCGACCCCACGGCGGCTGGGGGACCCGTCGACGGGGGGTGGGACACCCCCCGCGATCGGAGCCCCCAGCAGCCGCCCCCACCCGACCCCACGGCGGCTGGGGGACCCGTCGACGGGGGGTGGGACACCCCCCGCGATCGGAGCCCCCAGCAGCCGCCCCCACCCGACCCCACGGCGGCTGGGGGACCCGTCGACGGGGGGTGGGACACCCCCCGCGATCGGAGCCCCCAGCAGCCGCCCCCACCCGACCCCACGGCGGCTGGGGGACCCGTCGACGGGGGGTGGGACACCCCCCGCGATCGGAGCCCCCAGCAGCCGCCCCCACCCGACCCCACGGCGGCTGGGGGACCCGTCGACGGGGGGTGGGACACCCCCCGCGATCGGAGCCCCCAGCAGCCGCCCCCACCCGACCCCACGGCGGCTGGGGGACCCGTCGACGGGGGGTGGGACACCCCCCGCGATCGGAGCCCCCAGCAGCCGCCCCCACCCGACCCCACGGCGGCTGGGGGACCCGTCGACGGGGGGTGGGACACCCCCCGCGATCGGAGCCCCCAGCAGCCGCCCCCACCCGACCCCACGGCGGCTGGGGGACCCGTCGACGGGGGGTGGGACACCCCCCGCGATCGGAGCCCCCAGCAGCCGCCCCCACCCGACCCCACGGCGGCTGGGGGACCCGTCGACGGGGGGTGGGACACCCCCCGCGATCGGAGCCCCCAGCAGCCGCCCCCACCCGACCCCACGGCGGCTGGGGGACCCGTCGACGGGGGGTGGGACACCCCCCGCGATCGGAGCCCCCAGCAGCCGCCCCCACCCGACCCCACGGCGGCTGGGGGACCCGTCGACGGGGGGTGGGACACCCCCCGCGATCGGAGCCCCCAGCAGCCGCCCCCACCCGACCCCACGGCGGCTGGGGGACCCGTCGACGGGGGGTGGGACACCCCCCGCGATCGGAGCCCCCAGCAGCCGCCCCCACCCGACCCCACGGCGGCTGGGGGACCCGTCGACGGGGGGTGGGACACCCCCCGCGATCGGAGCCCCCAGCAGCCGCCCCCACCCGACCCCACGGCGGCTGGGGGACCCGTCGACGGGGGGTGGGACACCCCCCGCGATCGGAGCCCCCAGCAGCCGCCCCCACCCGACCCCACGGCGGCTGGGGGACCCGTCGACGGGGGGTGGGACACCCCCCGCGATCGGAGCCCCCAGCAGCCGCCCCCACCCGACCCCACGGCGGCTGGGGGACCCGTCGACGGGGGGTGGGACACCCCCCGCGATCGGAGCCCCCAGCAGCCGCCCCCACCCGACCCCACGGCGGCTGGGGGACCCGTCGACGGGGGGTGGGACACCCCCCGCGATCGGAGCCCCCAGCAGCCGCCCCCACCCGACCCCACGGCGGCTGGGGGACCCGTCGACGGGGGGTGGGACACCCCCCGCGATCGGAGCCCCCAGCAGCCGCCCCCACCCGACCCCACGGCGGCTGGGGGACCCGTCGACGGGGGGTGGGACACCCCCCGCGATCGGAGCCCCCAGCAGCCGCCCCCACCCGACCCCACGGCGGCTGGGGGACCCGTCGACGGGGGGTGGGACACCCCCCGCGATCGGAGCCCCCAGCAGCCGCCCCCACCCGACCCCACGGCGGCTGGGGGACCCGTCGACGGGGGGTGGGACACCCCCCGCGATCGGAGCCCCCAGCAGCCGCCCCCACCCGACCCCACGGCGGCTGGGGGACCCGTCGACGGGGGGTGGGACACCCCCCGCGATCGGAGCCCCCAGCAGCCGCCCCCACCCGACCCCACGGCGGCTGGGGGACCCGTCGACGGGGGGTGGGACACCCCCCGCGATCGGAGCCCCCAGCAGCCGCCCCCACCCGACCCCACGGCGGCTGGGGGACCCGTCGACGGGGGGTGGGACACCCCCCGCGATCGGAGCCCCCAGCAGCCGCCCCCACCCGACCCCACGGCGGCTGGGGGACCCGTCGACGGGGGGTGGGACACCCCCCGCGATCGGAGCCCCCAGCAGCCGCCCCCACCCGACCCCACGGCGGCTGGGGGACCCGTCGACGGGGGGTGGGACACCCCCCGCGATCGGAGCCCCCAGCAGCCGCCCCCACCCGACCCCACGGCGGCTGGGGGACCCGTCGACGGGGGGTGGGACACCCCCCGCGATCGGAGCCCCCAGCAGCCGCCCCCACCCGACCCCACGGCGGCTGGGGGACCCGTCGACGGGGGGTGGGACACCCCCCGCGATCGGAGCCCCCAGCAGCCGCCCCCACCCGACCCCACGGCGGCTGGGGGACCCGTCGACGGGGGGTGGGACACCCCCCGCGATCGGAGCCCCCAGCAGCCGCCCCCACCCGACCCCACGGCGGCTGGGGGACCCGTCGACGGGGGGTGGGACACCCCCCGCGATCGGAGCCCCCAGCAGCCGCCCCCACCCGACCCCACGGCGGCTGGGGGACCCGTCGACGGGGGGTGGGACACCCCCCGCGATCGGAGCCCCCAGCAGCCGCCCCCACCCGACCCCACGGCGGCTGGGGGACCCGTCGACGGGGGGTGGGACACCCCCCGCGATCGGAGCCCCCAGCAGCCGCCCCCACCCGACCCCACGGCGGCTGGGGGACCCGTCGACGGGGGGTGGGACACCCCCCGCGATCGGAGCCCCCAGCAGCCGCCCCCACCCGACCCCACGGCGGCTGGGGGACCCGTCGACGGGGGGTGGGACACCCCCCGCGATCGGAGCCCCCAGCAGCCGCCCCCACCCGACCCCACGGCGGCTGGGGGACCCGTCGACGGGGGGTGGGACACCCCCCGCGATCGGAGCCCCCAGCAGCCGCCCCCACCCGACCCCACGGCGGCTGGGGGACCCGTCGACGGGGGGTGGGACACCCCCCGCGATCGGAGCCCCCAGCAGCCGCCCCCACCCGACCCCACGGCGGCTGGGGGACCCGTCGACGGGGGGTGGGACACCCCCCGCGATCGGAGCCCCCAGCAGCCGCCCCCACCCGACCCCACGGCGGCTGGGGGACCCGTCGACGGGGGGTGGGACACCCCCCGCGATCGGAGCCCCCAGCAGCCGCCCCCACCCGACCCCACGGCGGCTGGGGGACCCGTCGACGGGGGGTGGGACACCCCCCGCGATCGGAGCCCCCAGCAGCCGCCCCCACCCGACCCCACGGCGGCTGGGGGACCCGTCGACGGGGGGTGGGACACCCCCCGCGATCGGAGCCCCCAGCAGCCGCCCCCACCCGACCCCACGGCGGCTGGGGGACCCGTCGACGGGGGGTGGGACACCCCCCGCGATCGGAGCCCCCAGCAGCCGCCCCCACCCGACCCCACGGCGGCTGGGGGACCCGTCGACGGGGGGTGGGACACCCCCCGCGATCGGAGCCCCCAGCAGCCGCCCCCACCCGACCCCACGGCGGCTGGGGGACCCGTCGACGGGGGGTGGGACACCCCCCGCGATCGGAGCCCCCAGCAGCCGCCCCCACCCGACCCCACGGCGGCTGGGGGACCCGTCGACGGGGGGTGGGACACCCCCCGCGATCGGAGCCCCCAGCAGCCGCCCCCACCCGACCCCACGGCGGCTGGGGGACCCGTCGACGGGGGGTGGGACACCCCCCGCGATCGGAGCCCCCAGCAGCCGCCCCCACCCGACCCCACGGCGGCTGGGGGACCCGTCGACGGGGGGTGGGACACCCCCCGCGATCGGAGCCCCCAGCAGCCGCCCCCACCCGACCCCACGGCGGCTGGGGGACCCGTCGACGGGGGGTGGGACACCCCCCGCGATCGGAGCCCCCAGCAGCCGCCCCCACCCGACCCCACGGCGGCTGGGGGACCCGTCGACGGGGGGTGGGACACCCCCCGCGATCGGAGCCCCCAGCAGCCGCCCCCACCCGACCCCACGGCGGCTGGGGGACCCGTCGACGGGGGGTGGGACACCCCCCGCGATCGGAGCCCCCAGCAGCCGCCCCCACCCGACCCCACGGCGGCTGGGGGACCCGTCGACGGGGGGTGGGACACCCCCCGCGATCGGAGCCCCCAGCAGCCGCCCCCACCCGACCCCACGGCGGCTGGGGGACCCGTCGACGGGGGGTGGGACACCCCCCGCGATCGGAGCCCCCAGCAGCCGCCCCCACCCGACCCCACGGCGGCTGGGGGACCCGTCGACGGGGGGTGGGACACCCCCCGCGATCGGAGCCCCCAGCAGCCGCCCCCACCCGACCCCACGGCGGCTGGGGGACCCGTCGACGGGGGGTGGGACACCCCCCGCGATCGGAGCCCCCAGCAGCCGCCCCCACCCGACCCCACGGCGGCTGGGGGACCCGTCGACGGGGGGTGGGACACCCCCCGCGATCGGAGCCCCCAGCAGCCGCCCCCACCCGACCCCACGGCGGCTGGGGGACCCGTCGACGGGGGGTGGGACACCCCCCGCGATCGGAGCCCCCAGCAGCCGCCCCCACCCGACCCCACGGCGGCTGGGGGACCCGTCGACGGGGGGTGGGACACCCCCCGCGATCGGAGCCCCCAGCAGCCGCCCCCACCCGACCCCACGGCGGCTGGGGGACCCGTCGACGGGGGGTGGGACACCCCCCGCGATCGGAGCCCCCAGCAGCCGCCCCCACCCGACCCCACGGCGGCTGGGGGACCCGTCGACGGGGGGTGGGACACCCCCCGCGATCGGAGCCCCCAGCAGCCGCCCCCACCCGACCCCACGGCGGCTGGGGGACCCGTCGACGGGGGGTGGGACACCCCCCGCGATCGGAGCCCCCAGCAGCCGCCCCCACCCGACCCCACGGCGGCTGGGGGACCCGTCGACGGGGGGTGGGACACCCCCCGCGATCGGAGCCCCCAGCAGCCGCCCCCACCCGACCCCACGGCGGCTGGGGGACCCGTCGACGGGGGGTGGGACACCCCCCGCGATCGGAGCCCCCAGCAGCCGCCCCCACCCGACCCCACGGCGGCTGGGGGACCCGTCGACGGGGGGTGGGACACCCCCCGCGATCGGAGCCCCCAGCAGCCGCCCCCACCCGACCCCACGGCGGCTGGGGGACCCGTCGACGGGGGGTGGGACACCCCCCGCGATCGGAGCCCCCAGCAGCCGCCCCCACCCGACCCCACGGCGGCTGGGGGACCCGTCGACGGGGGGTGGGACACCCCCCGCGATCGGAGCCCCCAGCAGCCGCCCCCACCCGACCCCACGGCGGCTGGGGGACCCGTCGACGGGGGGTGGGACACCCCCCGCGATCGGAGCCCCCAGCAGCCGCCCCCACCCGACCCCACGGCGGCTGGGGGACCCGTCGACGGGGGGTGGGACACCCCCCGCGATCGGAGCCCCCAGCAGCCGCCCCCACCCGACCCCACGGCGGCTGGGGGACCCGTCGACGGGGGGTGGGACACCCCCCGCGATCGGAGCCCCCAGCAGCCGCCCCCACCCGACCCCACGGCGGCTGGGGGACCCGTCGACGGGGGGTGGGACACCCCCCGCGATCGGAGCCCCCAGCAGCCGCCCCCACCCGACCCCACGGCGGCTGGGGGACCCGTCGACGGGGGGTGGGACACCCCCCGCGATCGGAGCCCCCAGCAGCCGCCCCCACCCGACCCCACGGCGGCTGGGGGACCCGTCGACGGGGGGTGGGACACCCCCCGCGATCGGAGCCCCCAGCAGCCGCCCCCACCCGACCCCACGGCGGCTGGGGGACCCGTCGACGGGGGGTGGGACACCCCCCGCGATCGGAGCCCCCAGCAGCCGCCCCCACCCGACCCCACGGCGGCTGGGGGACCCGTCGACGGGGGGTGGGACACCCCCCGCGATCGGAGCCCCCAGCAGCCGCCCCCACCCGACCCCACGGCGGCTGGGGGACCCGTCGACGGGGGGTGGGACACCCCCCGCGATCGGAGCCCCCAGCAGCCGCCCCCACCCGACCCCACGGCGGCTGGGGGACCCGTCGACGGGGGGTGGGACACCCCCCGCGATCGGAGCCCCCAGCAGCCGCCCCCACCCGACCCCACGGCGGCTGGGGGACCCGTCGACGGGGGGTGGGACACCCCCCGCGATCGGAGCCCCCAGCAGCCGCCCCCACCCGACCCCACGGCGGCTGGGGGACCCGTCGACGGGGGGTGGGACACCCCCCGCGATCGGAGCCCCCAGCAGCCGCCCCCACCCGACCCCACGGCGGCTGGGGGACCCGTCGACGGGGGGTGGGACACCCCCCGCGATCGGAGCCCCCAGCAGCCGCCCCCACCCGACCCCACGGCGGCTGGGGGACCCGTCGACGGGGGGTGGGACACCCCCCGCGATCGGAGCCCCCAGCAGCCGCCCCCACCCGACCCCACGGCGGCTGGGGGACCCGTCGACGGGGGGTGGGACACCCCCCGCGATCGGAGCCCCCAGCAGCCGCCCCCACCCGACCCCACGGCGGCTGGGGGACCCGTCGACGGGGGGTGGGACACCCCCCGCGATCGGAGCCCCCAGCAGCCGCCCCCACCCGACCCCACGGCGGCTGGGGGACCCGTCGACGGGGGGTGGGACACCCCCCGCGATCGGAGCCCCCAGCAGCCGCCCCCACCCGACCCCACGGCGGCTGGGGGACCCGTCGACGGGGGGTGGGACACCCCCCGCGATCGGAGCCCCCAGCAGCCGCCCCCACCCGACCCCACGGCGGCTGGGGGACCCGTCGACGGGGGGTGGGACACCCCCCGCGATCGGAGCCCCCAGCAGCCGCCCCCACCCGACCCCACGGCGGCTGGGGGACCCGTCGACGGGGGGTGGGACACCCCCCGCGATCGGAGCCCCCAGCAGCCGCCCCCACCCGACCCCACGGCGGCTGGGGGACCCGTCGACGGGGGGTGGGACACCCCCCGCGATCGGAGCCCCCAGCAGCCGCCCCCACCCGACCCCACGGCGGCTGGGGGACCCGTCGACGGGGGGTGGGACACCCCCCGCGATCGGAGCCCCCAGCAGCCGCCCCCACCCGACCCCACGGCGGCTGGGGGACCCGTCGACGGGGGGTGGGACACCCCCCGCGATCGGAGCCCCCAGCAGCCGCCCCCACCCGACCCCACGGCGGCTGGGGGACCCGTCGACGGGGGGTGGGACACCCCCCGCGATCGGAGCCCCCAGCAGCCGCCCCCACCCGACCCCACGGCGGCTGGGGGACCCGTCGACGGGGGGTGGGACACCCCCCGCGATCGGAGCCCCCAGCAGCCGCCCCCACCCGACCCCACGGCGGCTGGGGGACCCGTCGACGGGGGGTGGGACACCCCCCGCGATCGGAGCCCCCAGCAGCCGCCCCCACCCGACCCCACGGCGGCTGGGGGACCCGTCGACGGGGGGTGGGACACCCCCCGCGATCGGAGCCCCCAGCAGCCGCCCCCACCCGACCCCACGGCGGCTGGGGGACCCGTCGACGGGGGGTGGGACACCCCCCGCGATCGGAGCCCCCAGCAGCCGCCCCCACCCGACCCCACGGCGGCTGGGGGACCCGTCGACGGGGGGTGGGACACCCCCCGCGATCGGAGCCCCCAGCAGCCGCCCCCACCCGACCCCACGGCGGCTGGGGGACCCGTCGACGGGGGGTGGGACACCCCCCGCGATCGGAGCCCCCAGCAGCCGCCCCCACCCGACCCCACGGCGGCTGGGGGACCCGTCGACGGGGGGTGGGACACCCCCCGCGATCGGAGCCCCCAGCAGCCGCCCCCACCCGACCCCACGGCGGCTGGGGGACCCGTCGACGGGGGGTGGGACACCCCCCGCGATCGGAGCCCCCAGCAGCCGCCCCCACCCGACCCCACGGCGGCTGGGGGACCCGTCGACGGGGGGTGGGACACCCCCCGCGATCGGAGCCCCCAGCAGCCGCCCCCACCCGACCCCACGGCGGCTGGGGGACCCGTCGACGGGGGGTGGGACACCCCCCGCGATCGGAGCCCCCAGCAGCCGCCCCCACCCGACCCCACGGCGGCTGGGGGACCCGTCGACGGGGGGTGGGACACCCCCCGCGATCGGAGCCCCCAGCAGCCGCCCCCACCCGACCCCACGGCGGCTGGGGGACCCGTCGACGGGGGGTGGGACACCCCCCGCGATCGGAGCCCCCAGCAGCCGCCCCCACCCGACCCCACGGCGGCTGGGGGACCCGTCGACGGGGGGTGGGACACCCCCCGCGATCGGAGCCCCCAGCAGCCGCCCCCACCCGACCCCACGGCGGCTGGGGGACCCGTCGACGGGGGGTGGGACACCCCCCGCGATCGGAGCCCCCAGCAGCCGCCCCCACCCGACCCCACGGCGGCTGGGGGACCCGTCGACGGGGGGTGGGACACCCCCCGCGATCGGAGCCCCCAGCAGCCGCCCCCACCCGACCCCACGGCGGCTGGGGGACCCGTCGACGGGGGGTGGGACACCCCCCGCGATCGGAGCCCCCAGCAGCCGCCCCCACCCGACCCCACGGCGGCTGGGGGACCCGTCGACGGGGGGTGGGACACCCCCCGCGATCGGAGCCCCCAGCAGCCGCCCCCACCCGACCCCACGGCGGCTGGGGGACCCGTCGACGGGGGGTGGGACACCCCCCGCGATCGGAGCCCCCAGCAGCCGCCCCCACCCGACCCCACGGCGGCTGGGGGACCCGTCGACGGGGGGTGGGACACCCCCCGCGATCGGAGCCCCCAGCAGCCGCCCCCACCCGACCCCACGGCGGCTGGGGGACCCGTCGACGGGGGGTGGGACACCCCCCGCGATCGGAGCCCCCAGCAGCCGCCCCCACCCGACCCCACGGCGGCTGGGGGACCCGTCGACGGGGGGTGGGACACCCCCCGCGATCGGAGCCCCCAGCAGCCGCCCCCACCCGACCCCACGGCGGCTGGGGGACCCGTCGACGGGGGGTGGGACACCCCCCGCGATCGGAGCCCCCAGCAGCCGCCCCCACCCGACCCCACGGCGGCTGGGGGACCCGTCGACGGGGGGTGGGACACCCCCCGCGATCGGAGCCCCCAGCAGCCGCCCCCACCCGACCCCACGGCGGCTGGGGGACCCGTCGACGGGGGGTGGGACACCCCCCGCGATCGGAGCCCCCAGCAGCCGCCCCCACCCGACCCCACGGCGGCTGGGGGACCCGTCGACGGGGGGTGGGACACCCCCCGCGATCGGAGCCCCCAGCAGCCGCCCCCACCCGACCCCACGGCGGCTGGGGGACCCGTCGACGGGGGGTGGGACACCCCCCGCGATCGGAGCCCCCAGCAGCCGCCCCCACCCGACCCCACGGCGGCTGGGGGACCCGTCGACGGGGGGTGGGACACCCCCCGCGATCGGAGCCCCCAGCAGCCGCCCCCACCCGACCCCACGGCGGCTGGGGGACCCGTCGACGGGGGGTGGGACACCCCCCGCGATCGGAGCCCCCAGCAGCCGCCCCCACCCGACCCCACGGCGGCTGGGGGACCCGTCGACGGGGGGTGGGACACCCCCCGCGATCGGAGCCCCCAGCAGCCGCCCCCACCCGACCCCACGGCGGCTGGGGGACCCGTCGACGGGGGGTGGGACACCCCCCGCGATCGGAGCCCCCAGCAGCCGCCCCCACCCGACCCCACGGCGGCTGGGGGACCCGTCGACGGGGGGTGGGACACCCCCCGCGATCGGAGCCCCCAGCAGCCGCCCCCACCCGACCCCACGGCGGCTGGGGGACCCGTCGACGGGGGGTGGGACACCCCCCGCGATCGGAGCCCCCAGCAGCCGCCCCCACCCGACCCCACGGCGGCTGGGGGACCCGTCGACGGGGGGTGGGACACCCCCCGCGATCGGAGCCCCCAGCAGCCGCCCCCACCCGACCCCACGGCGGCTGGGGGACCCGTCGACGGGGGGTGGGACACCCCCCGCGATCGGAGCCCCCAGCAGCCGCCCCCACCCGACCCCACGGCGGCTGGGGGACCCGTCGACGGGGGGTGGGACACCCCCCGCGATCGGAGCCCCCAGCAGCCGCCCCCACCCGACCCCACGGCGGCTGGGGGACCCGTCGACGGGGGGTGGGACACCCCCCGCGATCGGAGCCCCCAGCAGCCGCCCCCACCCGACCCCACGGCGGCTGGGGGACCCGTCGACGGGGGGTGGGACACCCCCCGCGATCGGAGCCCCCAGCAGCCGCCCCCACCCGACCCCACGGCGGCTGGGGGACCCGTCGACGGGGGGTGGGACACCCCCCGCGATCGGAGCCCCCAGCAGCCGCCCCCACCCGACCCCACGGCGGCTGGGGGACCCGTCGACGGGGGGTGGGACACCCCCCGCGATCGGAGCCCCCAGCAGCCGCCCCCACCCGACCCCACGGCGGCTGGGGGACCCGTCGACGGGGGGTGGGACACCCCCCGCGATCGGAGCCCCCAGCAGCCGCCCCCACCCGACCCCACGGCGGCTGGGGGACCCGTCGACGGGGGGTGGGACACCCCCCGCGATCGGAGCCCCCAGCAGCCGCCCCCACCCGACCCCACGGCGGCTGGGGGACCCGTCGACGGGGGGTGGGACACCCCCCGCGATCGGAGCCCCCAGCAGCCGCCCCCACCCGACCCCACGGCGGCTGGGGGACCCGTCGACGGGGGGTGGGACACCCCCCGCGATCGGAGCCCCCAGCAGCCGCCCCCACCCGACCCCACGGCGGCTGGGGGACCCGTCGACGGGGGGTGGGACACCCCCCGCGATCGGAGCCCCCAGCAGCCGCCCCCACCCGACCCCACGGCGGCTGGGGGACCCGTCGACGGGGGGTGGGACACCCCCCGCGATCGGAGCCCCCAGCAGCCGCCCCCACCCGACCCCACGGCGGCTGGGGGACCCGTCGACGGGGGGTGGGACACCCCCCGCGATCGGAGCCCCCAGCAGCCGCCCCCACCCGACCCCAGGGCGGCTGGGGGACCCGTCGACGGGGGGTGGGACACCCCCCGCGATCGGAGCCCCCAGCAGCCGCCCCCACCCGACCCCACGGCGGCTGGGGGACCCGTCGACGGGGGGTGGGACACCCCCCGCGATCGGAGCCCCCAGCAGCCGCCCCCACCCGACCCCACGGCGGCTGGGGGACCCGTCGACGGGGGGTGGGACACCCCCCGCGATCGGAGCCCCCAGCAGCCGCCCCCACCCGACCCCACGGCGGCTGGGGGACCCGTCGACGGGGGGTGGGACACCCCCCGCGATCGGAGCCCCCAGCAGCCGCCCCCACCCGACCCCACGGCGGCTGGGGGACCCGTCGACGGGGGGTGGGACACCCCCCGCGATCGGAGCCCCCAGCAGCCGCCCCCACCCGACCCCACGGCGGCTGGGGGACCCGTCGACGGGGGGTGGGACACCCCCCGCGATCGGAGCCCCCAGCAGCCGCCCCCACCCGACCCCACGGCGGCTGGGGGACCCGTCGACGGGGGGTGGGACACCCCCCGCGATCGGAGCCCCCAGCAGCCGCCCCCACCCGACCCCACGGCGGCTGGGGGACCCGTCGACGGGGGGTGGGACACCCCCCGCGATCGGAGCCCCCAGCAGCCGCCCCCACCCGACCCCACGGCGGCTGGGGGACCCGTCGACGGGGGGTGGGACACCCCCCGCGATCGGAGCCCCCAGCAGCCGCCCCCACCCGACCCCACGGCGGCTGGGGGACCCGTCGACGGGGGGTGGGACACCCCCCGCGATCGGAGCCCCCAGCAGCCGCCCCCACCCGACCCCACGGCGGCTGGGGGACCCGTCGACGGGGGGTGGGACACCCCCCGCGATCGGAGCCCCCAGCAGCCGCCCCCACCCGACCCCACGGCGGCTGGGGGACCCGTCGACGGGGGGTGGGACACCCCCCGCGATCGGAGCCCCCAGCAGCCGCCCCCACCCGACCCCACGGCGGCTGGGGGACCCGTCGACGGGGGGTGGGACACCCCCCGCGATCGGAGCCCCCAGCAGCCGCCCCCACCCGACCCCACGGCGGCTGGGGGACCCGTCGACGGGGGGTGGGACACCCCCCGCGATCGGAGCCCCCAGCAGCCGCCCCCACCCGACCCCACGGCGGCTGGGGGACCCGTCGACGGGGGGTGGGACACCCCCCGCGATCGGAGCCCCCAGCAGCCGCCCCCACCCGACCCCACGGCGGCTGGGGGACCCGTCGACGGGGGGTGGGACACCCCCCGCGATCGGAGCCCCCAGCAGCCGCCCCCACCCGACCCCACGGCGGCTGGGGGACCCGTCGACGGGGGGTGGGACACCCCCCGCGATCGGAGCCCCCAGCAGCCGCCCCCACCCGACCCCACGGCGGCTGGGGGACCCGTCGACGGGGGGTGGGACACCCCCCGCGATCGGAGCCCCCAGCAGCCGCCCCCACCCGACCCCACGGCGGCTGGGGGACCCGTCGACGGGGGGTGGGACACCCCCCGCGATCGGAGCCCCCAGCAGCCGCCCCCACCCGACCCCACGGCGGCTGGGGGACCCGTCGACGGGGGGTGGGACACCCCCCGCGATCGGAGCCCCCAGCAGCCGCCCCCACCCGACCCCACGGCGGCTGGGGGACCCGTCGACGGGGGGTGGGACACCCCCCGCGATCGGAGCCCCCAGCAGCCGCCCCCACCCGACCCCACGGCGGCTGGGGGACCCGTCGACGGGGGGTGGGACACCCCCCGCGATCGGAGCCCCCAGCAGCCGCCCCCACCCGACCCCACGGCGGCTGGGGGACCCGTCGACGGGGGGTGGGACACCCCCCGCGATCGGAGCCCCCAGCAGCCGCCCCCACCCGACCCCACGGCGGCTGGGGGACCCGTCGACGGGGGGTGGGACACCCCCCGCGATCGGAGCCCCCAGCAGCCGCCCCCACCCGACCCCACGGCGGCTGGGGGACCCGTCGACGGGGGGTGGGACACCCCCCGCGATCGGAGCCCCCAGCAGCCGCCCCCACCCGACCCCACGGCGGCTGGGGGACCCGTCGACGGGGGGTGGGACACCCCCCGCGATCGGAGCCCCCAGCAGCCGCCCCCACCCGACCCCACGGCGGCTGGGGGACCCGTCGACGGGGGGTGGGACACCCCCCGCGATCGGAGCCCCCAGCAGCCGCCCCCACCCGACCCCACGGCGGCTGGGGGACCCGTCGACGGGGGGTGGGACACCCCCCGCGATCGGAGCCCCCAGCAGCCGCCCCCACCCGACCCCACGGCGGCTGGGGGACCCGTCGACGGGGGGTGGGACACCCCCCGCGATCGGAGCCCCCAGCAGCCGCCCCCACCCGACCCCACGGCGGCTGGGGGACCCGTCGACGGGGGGTGGGACACCCCCCGCGATCGGAGCCCCCAGCAGCCGCCCCCACCCGACCCCACGGCGGCTGGGGGACCCGTCGACGGGGGGTGGGACACCCCCCGCGATCGGAGCCCCCAGCAGCCGCCCCCACCCGACCCCACGGCGGCTGGGGGACCCGTCGACGGGGGGTGGGACACCCCCCGCGATCGGAGCCCCCAGCAGCCGCCCCCACCCGACCCCACGGCGGCTGGGGGACCCGTCGACGGGGGGTGGGACACCCCCCGCGATCGGAGCCCCCAGCAGCCGCCCCCACCCGACCCCACGGCGGCTGGGGGACCCGTCGACGGGGGGTGGGACACCCCCCGCGATCGGAGCCCCCAGCAGCCGCCCCCACCCGACCCCACGGCGGCTGGGGGACCCGTCGACGGGGGGTGGGACACCCCCCGCGATCGGAGCCCCCAGCAGCCGCCCCCACCCGACCCCACGGCGGCTGGGGGACCCGTCGACGGGGGGTGGGACACCCCCCGCGATCGGAGCCCCCAGCAGCCGCCCCCACCCGACCCCACGGCGGCTGGGGGACCCGTCGACGGGGGGTGGGACACCCCCCGCGATCGGAGCCCCCAGCAGCCGCCCCCACCCGACCCCACGGCGGCTGGGGGACCCGTCGACGGGGGGTGGGACACCCCCCGCGATCGGAGCCCCCAGCAGCCGCCCCCACCCGACCCCACGGCGGCTGGGGGACCCGTCGACGGGGGGTGGGACACCCCCCGCGATCGGAGCCCCCAGCAGCCGCCCCCACCCGACCCCACGGCGGCTGGGGGACCCGTCGACGGGGGGTGGGACACCCCCCGCGATCGGAGCCCCCAGCAGCCGCCCCCACCCGACCCCACGGCGGCTGGGGGACCCGTCGACGGGGGGTGGGACACCCCCCGCGATCGGAGCCCCCAGCAGCCGCCCCCACCCGACCCCACGGCGGCTGGGGGACCCGTCGACGGGGGGTGGGACACCCCCCGCGATCGGAGCCCCCAGCAGCCGCCCCCACCCGACCCCACGGCGGCTGGGGGACCCGTCGACGGGGGGTGGGACACCCCCCGCGATCGGAGCCCCCAGCAGCCGCCCCCACCCGACCCCACGGCGGCTGGGGGACCCGTCGACGGGGGGTGGGACACCCCCCGCGATCGGAGCCCCCAGCAGCCGCCCCCACCCGACCCCACGGCGGCTGGGGGACCCGTCGACGGGGGGTGGGACACCCCCCGCGATCGGAGCCCCCAGCAGCCGCCCCCACCCGACCCCACGGCGGCTGGGGGACCCGTCGACGGGGGGTGGGACACCCCCCGCGATCGGAGCCCCCAGCAGCCGCCCCCACCCGACCCCACGGCGGCTGGGGGACCCGTCGACGGGGGGTGGGACACCCCCCGCGATCGGAGCCCCCAGCAGCCGCCCCCACCCGACCCCACGGCGGCTGGGGGACCCGTCGACGGGGGGTGGGACACCCCCCGCGATCGGAGCCCCCAGCAGCCGCCCCCACCCGACCCCACGGCGGCTGGGGGACCCGTCGACGGGGGGTGGGACACCCCCCGCGATCGGAGCCCCCAGCAGCCGCCCCCACCCGACCCCACGGCGGCTGGGGGACCCGTCGACGGGGGGTGGGACACCCCCCGCGATCGGAGCCCCCAGCAGCCGCCCCCACCCGACCCCACGGCGGCTGGGGGACCCGTCGACGGGGGGTGGGACACCCCCCGCGATCGGAGCCCCCAGCAGCCGCCCCCACCCGACCCCACGGCGGCTGGGGGACCCGTCGACGGGGGGTGGGACACCCCCCGCGATCGGAGCCCCCAGCAGCCGCCCCCACCCGACCCCACGGCGGCTGGGGGACCCGTCGACGGGGGGTGGGACACCCCCCGCGATCGGAGCCCCCAGCAGCCGCCCCCACCCGACCCCACGGCGGCTGGGGGACCCGTCGACGGGGGGTGGGACACCCCCCGCGATCGGAGCCCCCAGCAGCCGCCCCCACCCGACCCCACGGCGGCTGGGGGACCCGTCGACGGGGGGTGGGACACCCCCCGCGATCGGAGCCCCCAGCAGCCGCCCCCACCCGACCCCACGGCGGCTGGGGGACCCGTCGACGGGGGGTGGGACACCCCCCGCGATCGGAGCCCCCAGCAGCCGCCCCCACCCGACCCCACGGCGGCTGGGGGACCCGTCGACGGGGGGTGGGACACCCCCCGCGATCGGAGCCCCCAGCAGCCGCCCCCACCCGACCCCACGGCGGCTGGGGGACCCGTCGACGGGGGGTGGGACACCCCCCGCGATCGGAGCCCCCAGCAGCCGCCCCCACCCGACCCCACGGCGGCTGGGGGACCCGTCGACGGGGGGTGGGACACCCCCCGCGATCGGAGCCCCCAGCAGCCGCCCCCACCCGACCCCACGGCGGCTGGGGGACCCGTCGACGGGGGGTGGGACACCCCCCGCGATCGGAGCCCCCAGCAGCCGCCCCCACCCGACCCCACGGCGGCTGGGGGACCCGTCGACGGGGGGTGGGACACCCCCCGCGATCGGAGCCCCCAGCAGCCGCCCCCACCCGACCCCACGGCGGCTGGGGGACCCGTCGACGGGGGGTGGGACACCCCCCGCGATCGGAGCCCCCAGCAGCCGCCCCCACCCGACCCCACGGCGGCTGGGGGACCCGTCGACGGGGGGTGGGACACCCCCCGCGATCGGAGCCCCCAGCAGCCGCCCCCACCCGACCCCACGGCGGCTGGGGGACCCGTCGACGGGGGGTGGGACACCCCCCGCGATCGGAGCCCCCAGCAGCCGCCCCCACCCGACCCCACGGCGGCTGGGGGACCCGTCGACGGGGGGTGGGACACCCCCCGCGATCGGAGCCCCCAGCAGCCGCCCCCACCCGACCCCACGGCGGCTGGGGGACCCGTCGACGGGGGGTGGGACACCCCCCGCGATCGGAGCCCCCAGCAGCCGCCCCCACCCGACCCCACGGCGGCTGGGGGACCCGTCGACGGGGGGTGGGACACCCCCCGCGATCGGAGCCCCCAGCAGCCGCCCCCACCCGACCCCACGGCGGCTGGGGGACCCGTCGACGGGGGGTGGGACACCCCCCGCGATCGGAGCCCCCAGCAGCCGCCCCCACCCGACCCCACGGCGGCTGGGGGACCCGTCGACGGGGGGTGGGACACCCCCCGCGATCGGAGCCCCCAGCAGCCGCCCCCACCCGACCCCACGGCGGCTGGGGGACCCGTCGACGGGGGGTGGGACACCCCCCGCGATCGGAGCCCCCAGCAGCCGCCCCCACCCGACCCCACGGCGGCTGGGGGACCCGTCGACGGGGGGTGGGACACCCCCCGCGATCGGAGCCCCCAGCAGCCGCCCCCACCCGACCCCACGGCGGCTGGGGGACCCGTCGACGGGGGGTGGGACACCCCCCGCGATCGGAGCCCCCAGCAGCCGCCCCCACCCGACCCCACGGCGGCTGGGGGACCCGTCGACGGGGGGTGGGACACCCCCCGCGATCGGAGCCCCCAGCAGCCGCCCCCACCCGACCCCACGGCGGCTGGGGGACCCGTCGACGGGGGGTGGGACACCCCCCGCGATCGGAGCCCCCAGCAGCCGCCCCCACCCGACCCCACGGCGGCTGGGGGACCCGTCGACGGGGGGTGGGACACCCCCCGCGATCGGAGCCCCCAGCAGCCGCCCCCACCCGACCCCACGGCGGCTGGGGGACCCGTCGACGGGGGGTGGGACACCCCCCGCGATCGGAGCCCCCAGCAGCCGCCCCCACCCGACCCCACGGCGGCTGGGGGACCCGTCGACGGGGGGTGGGACACCCCCCGCGATCGGAGCCCCCAGCAGCCGCCCCCACCCGACCCCACGGCGGCTGGGGGACCCGTCGACGGGGGGTGGGACACCCCCCGCGATCGGAGCCCCCAGCAGCCGCCCCCACCCGACCCCACGGCGGCTGGGGGACCCGTCGACGGGGGGTGGGACACCCCCCGCGATCGGAGCCCCCAGCAGCCGCCCCCACCCGACCCCACGGCGGCTGGGGGACCCGTCGACGGGGGGTGGGACACCCCCCGCGATCGGAGCCCCCAGCAGCCGCCCCCACCCGACCCCACGGCGGCTGGGGGACCCGTCGACGGGGGGTGGGACACCCCCCGCGATCGGAGCCCCCAGCAGCCGCCCCCACCCGACCCCACGGCGGCTGGGGGACCCGTCGACGGGGGGTGGGACACCCCCCGCGATCGGAGCCCCCAGCAGCCGCCCCCACCCGACCCCACGGCGGCTGGGGGACCCGTCGACGGGGGGTGGGACACCCCCCGCGATCGGAGCCCCCAGCAGCCGCCCCCACCCGACCCCACGGCGGCTGGGGGACCCGTCGACGGGGGGTGGGACACCCCCCGCGATCGGAGCCCCCAGCAGCCGCCCCCACCCGACCCCACGGCGGCTGGGGGACCCGTCGACGGGGGGTGGGACACCCCCCGCGATCGGAGCCCCCAGCAGCCGCCCCCACCCGACCCCACGGCGGCTGGGGGACCCGTCGACGGGGGGTGGGACACCCCCCGCGATCGGAGCCCCCAGCAGCCGCCCCCACCCGACCCCACGGCGGCTGGGGGACCCGTCGACGGGGGGTGGGACACCCCCCGCGATCGGAGCCCCCAGCAGCCGCCCCCACCCGACCCCACGGCGGCTGGGGGACCCGTCGACGGGGGGTGGGACACCCCCCGCGATCGGAGCCCCCAGCAGCCGCCCCCACCCGACCCCACGGCGGCTGGGGGACCCGTCGACGGGGGGTGGGACACCCCCCGCGATCGGAGCCCCCAGCAGCCGCCCCCACCCGACCCCACGGCGGCTGGGGGACCCGTCGACGGGGGGTGGGACACCCCCCGCGATCGGAGCCCCCAGCAGCCGCCCCCACCCGACCCCACGGCGGCTGGGGGACCCGTCGACGGGGGGTGGGACACCCCCCGCGATCGGAGCCCCCAGCAGCCGCCCCCACCCGACCCCACGGCGGCTGGGGGACCCGTCGACGGGGGGTGGGACACCCCCCGCGATCGGAGCCCCCAGCAGCCGCCCCCACCCGACCCCACGGCGGCTGGGGGACCCGTCGACGGGGGGTGGGACACCCCCCGCGATCGGAGCCCCCAGCAGCCGCCCCCACCCGACCCCACGGCGGCTGGGGGACCCGTCGACGGGGGGTGGGACACCCCCCGCGATCGGAGCCCCCAGCAGCCGCCCCCACCCGACCCCACGGCGGCTGGGGGACCCGTCGACGGGGGGTGGGACACCCCCCGCGATCGGAGCCCCCAGCAGCCGCCCCCACCCGACCCCACGGCGGCTGGGGGACCCGTCGACGGGGGGTGGGACACCCCCCGCGATCGGAGCCCCCAGCAGCCGCCCCCACCCGACCCCACGGCGGCTGGGGGACCCGTCGACGGGGGGTGGGACACCCCCCGCGATCGGAGCCCCCAGCAGCCGCCCCCACCCGACCCCACGGCGGCTGGGGGACCCGTCGACGGGGGGTGGGACACCCCCCGCGATCGGAGCCCCCAGCAGCCGCCCCCACCCGACCCCACGGCGGCTGGGGGACCCGTCGACGGGGGGTGGGACACCCCCCGCGATCGGAGCCCCCAGCAGCCGCCCCCACCCGACCCCACGGCGGCTGGGGGACCCGTCGACGGGGGGTGGGACACCCCCCGCGATCGGAGCCCCCAGCAGCCGCCCCCACCCGACCCCACGGCGGCTGGGGGACCCGTCGACGGGGGGTGGGACACCCCCCGCGATCGGAGCCCCCAGCAGCCGCCCCCACCCGACCCCACGGCGGCTGGGGGACCCGTCGACGGGGGGTGGGACACCCCCCGCGATCGGAGCCCCCAGCAGCCGCCCCCACCCGACCCCACGGCGGCTGGGGGACCCGTCGACGGGGGGTGGGACACCCCCCGCGATCGGAGCCCCCAGCAGCCGCCCCCACCCGACCCCACGGCGGCTGGGGGACCCGTCGACGGGGGGTGGGACACCCCCCGCGATCGGAGCCCCCAGCAGCCGCCCCCACCCGACCCCACGGCGGCTGGGGGACCCGTCGACGGGGGGTGGGACACCCCCCGCGATCGGAGCCCCCAGCAGCCGCCCCCACCCGACCCCACGGCGGCTGGGGGACCCGTCGACGGGGGGTGGGACACCCCCCGCGATCGGAGCCCCCAGCAGCCGCCCCCACCCGACCCCACGGCGGCTGGGGGACCCGTCGACGGGGGGTGGGACACCCCCCGCGATCGGAGCCCCCAGCAGCCGCCCCCACCCGACCCCACGGCGGCTGGGGGACCCGTCGACGGGGGGTGGGACACCCCCCGCGATCGGAGCCCCCAGCAGCCGCCCCCACCCGACCCCACGGCGGCTGGGGGACCCGTCGACGGGGGGTGGGACACCCCCCGCGATCGGAGCCCCCAGCAGCCGCCCCCACCCGACCCCACGGCGGCTGGGGGACCCGTCGACGGGGGGTGGGACACCCCCCGCGATCGGAGCCCCCAGCAGCCGCCCCCACCCGACCCCACGGCGGCTGGGGGACCCGTCGACGGGGGGTGGGACACCCCCCGCGATCGGAGCCCCCAGCAGCCGCCCCCACCCGACCCCACGGCGGCTGGGGGACCCATCATTTCCAGAGGGGAAATGAATTTACTCACTATATTGGACACAGGCTGTGAGTCCACCACAGCACCCCCAGCAGCCAGGGGGTTAAGCGGGGCAGCTGCTGGGATGCTAGTTGCAGGGAGGTGCCTCACCCCCGGTCCACATGGCTGCCAGCAGCCAGGGGGGCGCGGCGGAATGACTGCTGTGATGCCGATCGCGGGGGTACCTCTCCCCCGGCGATGGGGCTTCCAGCGTTCGTGGTGTGGTATCAGGCAGCTTCTGTGGGGTCTATCGTGAGGGGTTCCTCATTCCCCGGCTTGAGGCTCTGAGCAGCCGGGGTGCAGGTGTTGACGACGCTTCGGGGGCCATTCGGGATGCCTGCCTCACCCACCTTCGATGGGTCTCCGAGTAGCCAGGGGACGAGGAGGGGTGGCTACTGGGGAGCAGATCGGAGTCGTATCGCATCCCCCATTGATGGGGTTCCCAGCAGCCAGGGCCGTCCGGGCAGCTTCTCCGGGGCGATGGGGGCACGTGCCTCACCCCCCAGCGATAGGGCTCCCAGCTGCAGGCGGTGAGGGGGGGTCTTCTGCTGGGGGGTCGATCGCGGCTCATGCCTCTCCCCCTCGGCGATGGGGCTCCCAGCAGCCACAGGGCGAGGGGAGGTGACTGTTGTATGGCAGATGGTGGGGGGAGCCTCACAGATATCACAGAGTTTATGTTCACCTCCTGCCGTATGTGGATTAATACCATCATCACCCCTTCCGGATATCAGGAAGAGTATCACATAGGGTTGTACTGTGTCTGCTATACTGGGAGTAATATCAACCTCTGGGCAATGAAATATTAAGAACAATGTCCCAGGGTGGATATACACCCTGTGCCATTTTGGGAGTAACATCGGCCTGTCCCCTCCATGAATATTAGGAACAATATCCCAGGCTCTGTGTACCCCTCCTTCTGGACAGAGTGTAATATCACCCTCTCCCTTCCAGAATATTAATAACAATATCACAGGGAGGGTGATCACAGCCTTCGAATTATTATCATACTGTCCCCCTCCAGGTACTAGAAACAATGTCACAGAAGAGCTGTACACTCCCTGCGATATTGGGAGTAAGAACACAGGCTTCTTCCAGGAATATTCCAAGCGATATTACCAGGTGGCTGTCCATTCACTGCTATATTGGGAGTCATGTCATACTCTACCCCCCTGGATATTAGGATCAGTGTCATGGGCTGAGTGTACACCTACTGCGATATTAAAACTAAAGCCTTACTCTCCGTCCCTGGATATTAGGAACAATATCACACGTAGGTGTACACTCCCTGTGGTATTAGGAGTAATAATGTGATTGTTAAACATCAATGATCGATTTTCATAATTGTCAATGATACCAATAATTAATTGGACGCCATTATTAATTATGGATAATTATTTTAAATACAAGATTTTGCACGCTTAAAATTAATTATTAATATTAATATCATTTAACAATTTTATTAGACCCTATTACTAATTATTTTATTACCTGCATCACTTTATATTGATTTAAGAAACAGTAATTGCTGATATCATTATTTTATTATTAATAGTGATATTACTATGAATTATTATTACAAATTGTTAAAATTTTAAACCAGTATAAATTTTTACTCTCTTTATTGTGATCATTAATATTTATAATTACTATTAATTTTTATTTTATTTGTTAATATTAATAATTAATAGACTAGTTCCTGATATCCACCGGGGAGAGGATGACATTACTTTCAATATCACAGAAGGTGTATACGCCCCCAGGGATATTGCTTCGAATTTCCACGTATGAAAGGAGGATATGACACCCAATATCGCAGAGAGTAGAAACTCTCCTGGGATACTGTTCTTAATATTCAGGGAGTAAGAGAATGATATGACTCCCAATACAGACGTGTCTACACCCTCTAAGGGTGTACACCCCGGGTCGTACACCCGTCTGTGAAAGAGTTCATAATTTCCAGAAGGGCAGATGATACTACTCACAATATCAGAAACAGGCTGTGATTCCACCATGGCTCCCAATAGCCAGGGGGCGAGGGGTGTGGCTGTTGGGAGGCAGATAGCGTGGGGTGCCTCACTCCCCAGCGATGTGGCTCTCGATGGCCAGGGAGGGAGGAGGTGGTGGCTGTTGGGAGCCAGTTCGGGGGGCATGCCTCACCACCTGGCAATGTGGCTCCCAATAGCCAGGGGGCGAGGGGTGTTGGCTTTTGGGAGCCAGATCAGGGGGCGTGCCTCAGCCCCGGTGATGTGACTCCTGACAGCCATGGTGCGTGGGGTGGTGTGGCTTATGGGCCAGATCGCAGGGGGTGCCTTATGCCCCTGTGATGTGTCTCCCGACGACCAGGGGGTGGGGTCGTGGCTGTTGGGAGCCAGATCGTGGGGGCGCCTCACAGATATGACAGAGTTTGTGTTCACCTCCTGCCATATAGGGATTAATACCATCTTCTCCCCTTCTGGATATCAGGAAAAGTATCACACGTGGTTGTACTGTGTCTGCGATACTGGAAGTAATATCAACCTCTCGGCTTTAGAATATTAAGAAGAATGTCCCAGGGTGGATGTACACCCCCTGCCATATTGGGAGTAATATCATCCTCTCCCCTCCATGGATATTAGGAACAATATCCCAGGCTGGGTGTACGCCTCCTGCTATACGGAGTGTAATATCACCCTCTCCCTTCCAGGATAGTAATAACAATATCACAGGGCGAGTGAACACTGTCTACGAATTATTATCATCCTCCTCCCCTCCGGATATCAGGAACAATACCACAGATGAGCTGTACCCTCCCTGCAATATTGGGAGTAATAGTATAGGCTTCTTCCAGGAATATTAGGAGCAATATTACCACGTGGCTGTCATTCATTGCTATGTTGGGAGTCATGTCATACTCTACGCCGCTGGATATTAAGATCAGTGTCATGGGGTAAGTGTACACCTACTGCGATATTAAAACCAAAATCATGCTCTCCGTCCCTGGATATTAGGAACAATATCACAGATAGGTCTACACTCCCTATGGTATTAGGAGTAATAATATGATTGTTAAACATCAATCACCAATTTTAATAATTATCAATGATACCAATAATTACTAGGATAGCATTATTAATTATAGATAATTATTTTAAATACATGATTATGCATGCTTACAATTAATTATTAGTACTAATGTCATTAAACCATATTATTAGTTCCTAATGCTGATTATTTTATTACCAGCATCACTTTGTATTGATTTAAGTAACATTATTATTGCTGATATCATTAATTTATTATTAATGGTAATATTACTATTATTATTACAAATGGTTAACATTTTAAACCAGTATTAACTTTTGCTAAGTTTATTGTGATCATTAATATCGATAATTACTATAAATTTTGTTATATTTGTTAATACTAATAATTAATAGGCTTTTTCCTGATATCCACCGGAAATAGGATGATATTACTTTCAATATCACAGAAGGTATACACACCCCAAGTGATATCGCTTCGAATTTCCGCGTCGGAGAGGAGGCTATGACACCCAATATCGCAGGGAGTAGAAAATTCCTGGGATACTGCTCGTAATATTCAGGGAGGAAGAGGATTATATGACTCCCAATACAGCCTCCCAATACACCCTCTGAGGGTGTACACACTGGGGGTGTACACCCGTCTGTGAAAGAGTTCATAATTTCCAGAGGGAGAGATGATATTACTCCCAATATCGGAAACAGGCTGTGAGTCCACCGTGGCTCCCAATTGCCAGGGGGTGAGGGGGAGTGGCTGTTGGGAGCCAGACCACGGGGCGCCCCTCACCAAAGACAGCTGCGAGATGGAGAGTGAGAGTGAGAAACCAAGAGAGTGAGTCTCACACACACACACACATGCAGAGAGAGAGAGAGACAGAGAGAGAGAGAGAGAGAGAAAGAGAGAGAGAGAGAGAGAGAGAGAGAGAGAGAAAGAGAGAGAGAGAGAGAGAAAGAGAGACAGAAAGAAAGAAAGAAAGAAAGAAAGAAAGAAAGAAAGAAAGGAAGGAAGGAAGGAAGGAAGGAAAGAAAGAAACAGGGAGAGTGAGAGAAACCGAGAGAGAGATAGAAAAAGTCAGAGAAGCAGAGACACAGAGAGACATAGAAACATGGAGAAAGAGATGAGGGGAAGAGAGAAACAGAGACATACACAGAGTCTTAAAAGGAGACAGAGAGAGACAGAGCAACCAGGAGAGAGACACACACAGGGAGAAACAGAGAGAGACAAAGTGAGAGGCAGAGAGAGATGGAAAGAAAGATGGGGAGAGGAACAGAAAGAGAGAAGCAAAAGCACAACATTCGTTGAATTGCTTCTCCCTGAAGTCAACATTCTATTCCTGCACTTTCAGTCACCACCAAGAATCTTTCTATGTCACCTGTCCTCCTTCCTTCCCCATCTTCCTCATGCCCTCTTACTAAAGCCTCCTGAAATCTGCCTTCCCAATGACAACTCCTCCTTGAAATGTCACCACTGACTTCCAAACCACCGGCAAATAAAAAAGGTTTTGAAAACAATTACTTCCACCTCTTTCTCAGTTTTGCTAAAGGTTATGGTGCTGTTTCTTAATACCTCTCTCGAAAATCTTTCTCTCTGTTTTTTATTTCTTCACATGAATTAACATCAAAATAGAGCACAACATATCATAGTGAATATAGACTATAAATGATGTTTTTGTATACCTTATTTTTAGTGATAAACACTGTATAAGTAATTTATTTTTGCCATTTGTTTCTTACTATGGTTTGAAAGTGTCCCCCAAATTTCAAGTGTTGGAAACTGAATCCCCCATGTAGTAGTGCTGAGGGAAGGGATCTTTAAGGGGTGATCAGGTCATGAGGGTTTCGCCCTCTTGAGTGGACTAATGTTGTTATTGGGGGAGTGGGTTCCTTATCACAAGAGTTGGTCTGTTACAAAAGTGAGTTTGACCGCTCTTACTCCTTCATGCTCTCTTGCCCTTCCACCTTCCTGTGGGATGACACAGCACAAAGATCCTTGCCAGATGCCCGCCACCCCTTAACCTTGTACTTCCCACTTCCAGGACTGTGAGAAGTGAATCTCTGTTTTTGTAAATTACCCAATCTCAGACACTCTGCTAAGAGAAGCAGAAAACAGGCTAAGACAAAATGTTTTAGGATTCTCTTCCCTCACAGTTGCAGTGAGAAGTTTATAGCTTTGTTTTGTTTTGTGGAAGATAAAATGCTAAATAGTAGACATAATTTTGAAGGTTTCTCCTTCCATCCAAATATTTGATTCATTTTAAAATTTCTATTACACTCAGCTGTTGACCCTTGCTTCTGATGCCTCAGAGATGTCTGGAAGAAAACCACGGAGGAAACCTTGAGTGCCATGTAGTCTGTCTCATCTAAGTGCTCTCTGGACTTCGAGAAGGCTCTTTCTGTGAACCAGAGAGCTAACATTGTAGCCCAGCTCAAGACACTTTCCTGGAAAAGCTTTCAGAACATAGCCATTCCCGTGAGCATCACAACTTTTAGACTTCACAACAGGCACCAGAGAGCAGTCAGAACACCATGGAATATTTTGCCTGAATTCCTTCCAGCATTGTGTTCCAGGAACCTTGAAACTCCGTCCCCCTCTACGTGGGTCTTAGATTTCTCTTTCCAAACCCAAACAGACTTGTTTTTAAACAATCCCCAAGAAGACGATATCTTACCATTACATATAATTGAGTTGTAAATCTTCTAAATTCAGAAAGAAAGAATATGGAAATAATTCAGAAGACCTTGAGTTTTTAACGAGAAGAATCTGCAGTGAGGGGGAGACTTTTTTTATCCTGCGAATTCCCGGCGTGCTTCTTCCACATACGATCCTTGCTTGTGTCTCTCTCCAAGCCTGTCTGTGAATAACCCACTCATCCTTCCAAGCTCAACTAACACGCCATGGGACAGAAACAGTTGCTTCAACATCCATTTCCTCCTCCTCTTGTGACCAAGGCTCTGCACTAAATGCTTCATTCCCCAGCTATCTTTGTGCACCCATGCGGCCATGTGGGTCCATTCTGGCCCATGTGATATAAGTAGAATTGTAGAGCAGGACGTCCAAAAGGACTCCTTAAAAGGAGCCAAACTACTGAGTATGGCTCTTTTTTAGTTTTTCTTTTTCCTGCTGCTTTGAATGCAGCTGTGATTGCGGGAACAAAGCTGCTATCTTGGGGCATGAGGTGATCTAGAAGATACAACCACCTTCAGTCAAAGCGCTTGAGAGAATGATAGGAGAAGCTGGGCTCTCTGATAAGATCACAGATCCAGTGCACAGGGGAGGATTGCCTGCTTTCAGATTTCGTCCATGTGAAAAGACAGACCTTTATAGGTGTGAGCCTCTGTCAGCTTGAGTCTTCTGTTTTATGCAGCCAAACTTAACCCTAACTGCCACACACCGTCTACTCATATTTTATGACGCTCTCTCTAATCTCTTAGGTAATTGTGTCCCCCCAGAAACCTACGGAGACCTGAAGAGGTTTTAAGGTCATGGAATCCACCTTCCTCCTTTGGTAAAAGAGGACAAACGCCAGAGAGCTCTACGATGGCTGAGGCATGCGATTGTAAACCAAAAGGGACCTGAGACTGATCTCCATCCATTTAAAAGTTAATTCTGCCAAGGTTAAGGACTTGCTTTGAAGAAAAAAACACGGAATCACAGAAACAGTCTGTGGTCTGTGCCTTCCTCCCAAGGTGATATTGAGAGCTTCAGTAATTAAAGGGGAAGGGTGGGCTGAAGAGGAAGGGTGGGCTAGAGGGAAGGGTGGGCTAGAGGGAAGGGTGGGCTAGAGGGAAGGGTCGGCTGAAGAGGAAGAGTGGGCTGGAGGGGAAGGGTGGGCTGGAGGGAAGGGTGGGCTGGAGGGGAAGGGTGGGCTGGAGGAAAAGTGTGGGCTGGAAGAAAAGAGGGAGTCTGTGGTCATTCTCAGGTTGCAAGAGAAAGAGAGCAGGTGGGGAATGGTCAGTTACGTCTTCATCTCACATGCAGTAAATCAGTTCTTTACATAAGATAAGGTGAATATAGACCAGCTTCCAGCTTCCTGTGGAGATATGTAACCCTTTATCTGTAGCTATCTGCTTTGGAACAAAAGGAAAGGCAGTTTCTTGTATAATTCAGCTTCCAGCTTAATATTTTTTTCCTTTTTGGCTGTGAATGGGGGTCCTGAGGCTTTATTTTTCCCTGTACACTATATTGTATGTGAAAACTGTTGTTCGGGACCCAAAGTTATTTACTTCCTCCAGCTACATCCCCTAGCTCAATTTCCATTTGGAGTGGCTTCTGGAAAGCTGGAATTGAAATCCACCAGTGCCCATTTCAAGATGTTCCCAACATCGTCTGGAAAAAAGGAGGCCGGATACACTTCCCTGTGGGTGCAGGTCAGTCATCATAATGCACAGAAACGACGTTGACCTCAGCCTGCAGCCACTGTCCTGAAAGGGGATTCTTCCCAGCTCGGGCCTGAGACTGATCCCTGAGATGTGGCCGCTCCATCCCTGAACCCTTCCTCTTTATGTCTCTTTACTTCCTAGAGATCACGGCATTCAGGCTCAGAATGCTGCAGGCCTATCCCACTGGAAGCTGCCGAGGTGCCTCCTGGCACACAGGACGCCCGGCACGGCAGCAGCATCAAGGGACCAGCAGGGAAGAGGCTGCAGTGATTTTGGGAAACAGCCTGAAAATCACCTGGAGCCTGGTGGCAGGTGGTCCCACCTTCTCCAAATATTAGGTCCCAGAGAAAATGACAATATGAGCAACTCATGTCACCATTATTAGCAGAGTCTTTTTATTCTTTCCTTAATTTTTTGCCATTAAATTGAGCTCTATAGGTCCATTTTCTTTTCTTTTCTTTTTTTTTTTTAGACAGTCTTGCTCTCTTGCCCAGGCTGGAGTGCAGTGACGCGATCTCAGCTCACTACAAGCTACACCTCCCGGGTTCACGCCATTCTCCTGCCTCAGCCTCCTGAGTAGCTGGGACTACAGGCACCCGCCACCATGCCTGGCTAATTTTTTGTATTTTTAGTAGAGACGGGGTTTCACCGTGTTAGCCAGGATGGTGTCGATCTCCTGACCCTGTGATCTGCCCGCCTCGACCTCCCAAAGTGCTGGGATTACAGGCATGAGCCACCCCACCAGGCTTATAGGCCCATTTTCTGCTTTTAATGCCACCAATCCATGAAATTCCAGATCTGCTTCTGTAAAAAAAAAGTTTCATTTTCATTATTTTATTATTCATTACATTAATTCTATTATTTTATTCTCTTTGCTTTTTAAAGAAGAACTTCAGCACGAGAGGGGCTATCCCTGCTGCCTTGTGGCTGCAGAAGGAGAGAGAAGGAGCCTCTCCAAAAAAGGGTTTCATGAAAGCCCTGAGGTGAGATACTCACTTCAGAGGGTTCAGGACAAGGACACTCACTTTGTTCTGTGTGGTGTGCAGATGCGGGTGAGCATTCCTCAGTGGTGCCAACTGGATCTCTCTCGTCCTCAGCTGCCAGTGCCCTGGGGCATGTCATTTGGACAAAACACTTTTCCCTGTGCTGCCATCCATTCCACGGAGGCAGGAGAAAAGGGTCTGGAGGCAGGAACAAAAGTCCGATTCACCCTGACTTCGGAGAACTAATCAAATGGAAACTCTTGGGCTATGACAGGAAATATCCTCTCCATTTACACAGGGCGTACACCGAGTACATGACTTTGTAATTTTACTTCATCCTCTTCATTTATGTAGGGTGCATATCAAGTAACCAATGGAAACCTCTAAAGGGGATCTAAACCCCAGAAACTTCAGTAACGGGCTCCCTGTGCTCAGGTGCTCCCACCCTGTGGAGTGTGCTTTCATTTTCTGTAAATCTCTAATTTGCTGCTTCATTCTTTCCTTGCTCCATTTTTGCATTGTGTCCAAGTCTTGGTTCAAGACACCAAGAACCTGGACACCTTCGACCAGTAACATTATCTTAATACCTTGTTTTAAAACTGAATTCTGTTTTTCATCTGTTCACCTAGTTTTTAGAAAATTACAGTGAAATACAACTTGGAACTTACCACAGCTTAATACGAAGGTCACTATGAGCTATACAACAGGTTTGATGTTTAAAAGTTTGCAACATTTTTTATTGCTCTTTCATTTACACACTACAGTAAATATTTTATTTTTTATGTTTAATTATGAAATATATGACACAAAAGAGTCTATAAAATTTGGGTGGGGACGGTGGCTCATGCCTGTAATCCCAGCACTTTCGGAGGCTGAAGCGGGCGGATCATTTGAGGTCAGGTGTTCAAGACCAGCCTGGCCAATCTGGTGAAACCCGTCTCTACTAAAAAAATACAAAAAGTTAGCTGAGCATCATGGCAGGCACCTGTGATCGCAGCTACTCGGGAGGCTGAGGTGGGAGAGTTGTTTGAACCCAGGAGACAGATGTTGCAGTGAGCCGAGATCGTGCCATTACACTCTAGCCTGGGCTACATGAGCAAAACTCTACCACAAAAACAAGCAAACAAACAAAAACTGAACGCATAATCCGATAGATTAATAATTGCACTGATGTCATCATCCATTAGCATCGAGTGTCTTGAAAGGCTACAATACGCCCTCCCTTGATAACCTGGGTCTCCCTTCTTCACCCAGACATAGGACTAATGTGTTAATGTTTGTCTTGCTTTTCATAAGGTTTATCATTTCTGTGTATATTATGAAGCAATGTCATATGTTATGGTTTGTGAACTGTATATGGAATAGCGGTGTATTTTTCAGTAATTTCCTTTGTTCACTGTAATTTTTCATTGTTGATGCTTCTAAGTGCCGTTCATTTTCACTGCTGTATCATATTCCACAATGTGACTAGGGCAGCTTTTTTCCTTGATAGAGGTGTGTTTGGATGGCTTTCAGGTGTTTTCTATTTCTACAATCACTGCCTAAATATTCTTGCCCCGTATATGTCTCTTGGAGAAGACCGTGCAAGGGCATTTCTGGGGCAGACATGCCGGAGAAGGCAAGTGTGAGGCCACAGAGGGGCGTGTCTAGCTTTTTATGAAATACAGTCTCTTAACGGGAGAAACAACATGGATACTTTGCCAGCAGTTGATCTTTTCCACTTTGTGGATTTTTGTGGCTCTGCTGAATTTGTTTCTTGAATTATTAGATATATCCACAGTACTTTGTTTAGTTATGTTTTGTAACTTTTTGCACGTGGACTTATCTTCCTTGGAATTTTATGTGGGGAGATATTTTGAGGACAGGGTTGCATTGTTTCAGCAAAGATGTTCACTCACATGGGGTAGAGGTGAAGTGAGCAGCCGCCTGGTGCCACGTCGATTTGACCCATGCTCTCGAGGTCTTCCAGCATGAACTCCTGGAGGACTGCTTCTCATCAGTTCTCAGGGTCAGTGGTTTTCCCTCCACCCATCACCAATGCAGGGACAGCTGCTGTCCTTGCTGCTCCTGCTCTGAGGTGGGCTTTTATTTGAAGTCTAAGATGTCAGATTTCTGACCTCATTTTGGAGAGACATCCGGTTTTGTTTCTGATGCCCCATCCTCTGTGCAACTGTCTAAACAGAAAAAAAAAATTCCACTTTGGTTTCTGCCAATTCTTTATTGACTGCTGTGGATTCCATCCTTCAATGCCAGCTCAGTAATGCACTTACAAAGATGCATTTTGGTAGGTTTTACCCAACATCTCAGTTGTTTTTGTTGGGAGAGCTATTTAGTGTCCCTTACGTTGAAAGTTGGACGTGCCTGGCAACACCATAGGTGAGAGAGCTGCTCTTACCCCTTTCCATCATCTTCATGCTGGGTCCGGGCCTTCTTTTCCTCTGTGATTAAGATGCCACAATGGGCTGGGCATGGTGGCTCATGCCTGTAATCTTAACACTTTAGGAGGCCAAGGTGGGTGAATCACCCGAGGCCAGGAGTTCAAGACCAACCTTGCCAACATGGTGAAACTCTGTCTCTACTAAAAGTACAAAAAATTAGCCCGGCATTGTGGTGCATGCCTGTAATCTCAGGTATTTGGGAGGCTGAGGCAGGAGAGTTGCTTGAACTGGGACCCGGCAGGCGGGGGTTGCAGTGAGCCGAGATCATGCCACTGCACCCCAGCGTGGGCTACAGAACGAGACTTTGTCTGAAAAAAATATATATATATATACATATGTATATGTATATATATATATATATATATTTGAAGTATTATCCAATGAGAGCAGGTGTTCCGGAAGACCTCGTTTAAATACAGAATCTGATTGGGGGGCCCATATCACACCTGCCATTTTTTCATCTTTGCAGCTGGGCTTTTCTCCTCTTCTCTGCTGGACTCTGCTGTTTCCCACAAGGTCTTCAGAAAGTCTGCCTTGAATCCTACAACCAGGAGATGAGAAGCACAGAGTGATATCAGAAGAAGAACATAAAAATGCGGTGATAGTTGTCCTCCTCCTGCAGAGTCCAGAGCAGTGCACTCCTACCGCTGGTGCCGTAGCTAAGCCTGGGGGCCAGCATGCCCGATGATAGCCTGGGAGTGCTGCAGTCAGGGTCCCCACAATGGACACCCAGCCTGTGCCCTTGCACTCTACTTGAGCGTGGCCATTGTCACCTCAGAGCCCCTGAGTACAGAGCAATGCATCCTACCAGAGCTGCATGTGAGGAAGGACCACGTGAGTCAAGGGAAAGAGCTGAGGCCCTGCAGGGGGAGGTAACCAGGACTGAGAACTGACGCCTGTGTGGAGAGTCGTCTGTGGGTGTGAGTGGCACTGTGGGGTCAGTTCCCGGGTTCTGCTGCTCCCCTTCCTCAAAGATCTGGGTCCGAGCAGGGGCTGGCGTGTGTGTGGCACCTGGAATTGCAGGGCCACCACTCATGTGTGAGGCCATCATGGGGACCTGAACATGGTGTGGTCTGCAGACCACACCCATTCATTAGCCCCAATTCCTGGCCAGCTTCTGCCAAGGTGAGAGGGTGGAATCTGGAAGGTGGGCGTAAGCTGAAGCCTGTCCCCCAGTGGCTGACATACAGGGTGACACTGTCTGTGTGGGGGAAAGAAAGAGAGATCAGACTGTTATTGTGTCTATGGAGAAAGACAAAGACATAAGAAAGTCCACTTTGATCTGTACTGAGAAAAATTCTTCTTCCTTGAGATGCTGTTCATCTGTAGCCCCAGCCCCAACCCTGTGCTCACAGAAGCATGTGCTGTGTTGACTCAAGGTTGAATGGATTTAGGGCTGTGCAGGATGTGCCTTAGTGAATATGTGTTTGCACCTCCTGGACTCCAGGCTGCCAGCTGCCTGCCCAGGGTCTGAATGTCCTACTGTGACCTGTTTCCTCACCTGGCCCAGAGGACAGATAGGGAAGGCTTGTTTTGAGGATAAGGCAGGGTGATCCCTGTAGGCCCTCATTAGCTTGCCTGTCCTCCAGGTCTTTTTGATTTCTTTTTTCTCTTCTTTGTTATGAAACTCTGGAGAATTGTCCTCCAGCCTGTCTTCAGCTGGGGAGGTAGAAACGCTGGACCTTGCCCTTGACTTCAGGGTCCCATCTGGGTGCCCCCTCCTCCTAGGGTTTTTAAAAGCATATACTTGGCAACATACCCTGTACCTGAGAGAGCTGCAGAGAACCTCCTGCATGTCCAAGCCAGCACATTTTGTTCCCTGACCCCAGGCCCTCATCACTCCCCAAAGCACAAATACTTTCAGGTGGCCAGCTTCAGACAAGAGTCTGAACTCTATGCTTGCTTTCTGGGGTCTACACAGGCACATATGATGGGGCTACCTCTATTCTACCCCTGTGCCTCCCCCAATCCATTAGGGGCCTCAACTTACTGATCCCTTACCGGGAGCAATGTTCCCCAGGCAAGGAATGCAGCCCTCCCCAGGATGCTGGTCTGGCCAAGTCCCAATGGACATCGGTCTTGGAGCAAGAGGTCCAAGGCAGGGAGTTTCACCCCCTATTTCACCACGTGTGGTGACCTTTCTTGGTTCCTAGCCTTCAAGATGGGATTTTTACACTGTGCCACAGTGGGGGAAACCGAGGCACAGGGCCAGTGAGCGGTAAAGAAGGAAAACCTCTGTGACTAGGAAACATGGCCCTTGCCCAGCACAGCCGCTCCAGGATATCACCCTTTGAGATGTATTGCTGAGCTGTTCTTGGCACATGGCATGGCACTGGGGTGGAGGTCAGCAGCTTGTGGAGTTGGGGGTGGAGGTGCTGGCAGGAGCAGGTAATTTTGGACCCACCATGGGGAGGAAGGGAACATTGCCCCTTTCCCCACAACTTGGGCACAGCAGCAATTTTCTTCTCTGATGTGTGTGGGCACCAATGCCTACGTGGGTGTGGGTGCATCCTCCCTTTTGTTGATGAAGAACCTTCCCGCAGCCGTTGGGGTGGGTATGGACACCACGTGTGCCTGGCAGCAGGGTGGTGCATGCGGAGGCTTGGCTACTATACGTCTCACTGCCCCCTCCCCAGGGGAAGGAGACCCTGTGCCCTTAGTGCCCCTCATGCCCAGTCCCTCACATTCTTCACTTGGCATCCCCCTGCCTGATTCTCCCAACTCAGCCCCTGCCAGGTTTCTCCAGGGGCTGTGGACCCTGGGATGGGATCAAAGGAGGCAGCAACTGTGCTGCCTGCCTCTGCCTGAAGTCGGGGATCCCTGGCCGCTACTGGCGTCTGGTGGGCAGGGTATGTGGGGAGGTCAGGGATCAGTTTTTCCACTCCCCAGCCTGCACTGCCTACGTCACCAGGTGTAACTGGGCTGGAGGCTGATCTGTGTCCTCCACAGTCCCTTGATGCATTATATTGAAGCCAATCCTTGTGTGAATGACAAGACCTGTTGTTACCGCCCAAATCAAACCAGAACCAAAAGACTGTTGCACTTGGGTCCAGAGCCTGGGGCTGAGGCTGCCATGACCAGTCTGTTCTCTTCCTTCTGTTGCTCTTGGGCTCAGAGCCTGGGGCTGAGGCTGCCATGACCACCCTGCTCTCTTCCTTCTGGGGTCCCCAGGAAGCTCCCAGGACTGAATGATCCCCACAAAACCCAGCGGCCAGGATGGGAGGGCTGGAGGTCAACTCCCCCACTCCACCCCTACCACCACAACCAAGAGGCCCCCATGGAGGTTGGCCCTGAGCTGTGGGTCCCTGTGGGGTGCAGGCTCCCACGGATACTTCAGGGGATGAGCATGGGTCCTCCTGGCTGACGGAAGCCTGGTGGGCACTGGGTGTGCGGGGTCTGTGTAGGTGGGTTGGACAGCACTGGGCCTAGCCAGGGAACCAGGGACTGGTGTGACCAAAGTGGACAGCAATATGTTGCCAGAACCAGAACTACAGTGCAACCAGCCCAGCTGGTAGGGAGGAGACCTGACTAGCAGGATCATCCACTCCTGTCCTGGCCCCAAGCCCAGACTGCCTGCCTGTACTGGACATTGCCTGGTCCAGGAGGCCTGGGTATGATGGTCAGGTGGTGTGTCCCTGGGTGCCAGGCCTTGGTGGTCCCATGGGAGCTGAGCATCCTCTGGGCAGGAGGAGGGCCTACGGTCCATTGTTTGCATCTGCCCCTGGGGGTTTGCCCCCGCCCCAGCTTCTCAGCCTGTACAGGGATGTGGCCAGGGCTCCCCACCTCTTCTGTGGCTCCAGTTCTGATTAGCTCACTTGGTGACTCTGACAGCTTCCTCCCCAAAGCTTGGGTCCTCATCTGTGATAATGGGGTGTCCCAGGCCCCCTGCAGGCAGGAACCCACGCCCAGCTCCTCTGGTGGGCCCTACTGGGCTTTCTTACCTACTGGCTTGTGAGACCCAGTTGGCCAAACTTGGTGTCCTATTTTTATTTTGGCCTTTATCTTAGTGTGTGTTTTCTATAACTACTGCTGTGTAGAACCTCTATATGAGTTTCAGGTAGAGAATCTTGCCCACCCAGAGGTCGCCCACCCCAGAGAGCCTCCATTCAGCAACCCCGGGCTGGTCCTGCCTGTGCTCCGCTTGGTGTGAATATTGAGTGTGACCGATCCACACGGCTGCTTGACCCTGCATCTCCTTCCTTCTTGTTGCTGAGGCCAGTTCTGTTCTCTCTTTCTCCACCTGACCTGCACTTGAAGCCAAGATGAAGGATGAGAAGTGGTTGCTAAGAAGTATCCTCCTGCAGCGAATCCGCTGTGAGGAGGCTGCACTGGCCCAGCCTGTCCTTTCCTTCTCTAAGCTCATTCCAGAGGTCGGCAAGGGGCAGCCCGTACCTGCCCGCTCTTGTGGCCCATGAATCAAGAATGGATTTTACATTTCCAAATGGTTAAACAAATAAAAAAATAACAGTTCATGACACTGAGACGTTTCCATGTCGATAAGTAAAGTTTGATGGGGGTGCAGTCATGCCCATCTCTTCACAGGCCACCTGCAGAAGCTGCTGTCATGCAGCCATGGCAGAGTTGCATCCTTGAGGCAAAGATCACTTGGCAAAGCTGAAAATACTGACTCCCGGCTCTTTAGGGAAACAGTTTCCAGTCCCTGGTTTAAGGGCTGTGTGGCAGGACCCCAGGATCTTGGTCAGATTGTTCCTCACTCAGGGCCTGCTGTGGCCTTCGCTAGTATGTCTGCAAAGTCTGAGTGCTATGGTGCCTCTCATGGGGGCGTTGAGCTCTGTCGTGCTAGATTTCAGGGTGTCTGCCTCATGGTCATCTGTCTCACCAACGGAGACCCTGTGGCCAGATTCAAACAAGCAGGAACTGTTGGTCTTTGGCAGCAGAGATACCTTAGAGCTGAGCTGACACCCACCCTGAGGTGGTCCCATGATACCCACTGTCTGGGTCAAGGTTGGGGCAGGGCTGGTGTCCTGAACCGCCGTGCGATGTAGATCATAATAGCCAGCGGGGGAGAGGGGCTATTACTCCCCACATCGCGGAGGGTGCCTCACTCCCCTGCGATGGGGATCTTAATAGCCAATTAATCCCCACTGCAATGTGTATCCATTATTAGCAGTCTCTTTTTTTCAGGATATTAGGAACAATTTCACAGGTTGTGTGTACACAGCCTGCGATTGGAGAACGAATACCACAATGTGCACCTCTGGATATTAGGAACCATATCACACAATGGGTGTACACTTTTTGGGAGATTTGGGATAATGTCATCCTGTGTTTCCCTGAATATTCGGAGACATATCACAGGGCGGCTGTACACCCACTACTCTCTTGGCAGGAACATCATACTTTACCTACTGGAAATTAGGAGCAATATCACAGACTGGGTGTCAAGCCACTGTCGTATCGGAAGTTAAATCATGCTCTCCCCCACAAATTGTGAGGAACAATATCACAGGGGGGTGTGCACCTTCTCCAGTAGTGGGAGTAGCATCACCATCTCTTCCTTTAGATGACAGGTACAATATCACAGGGTGGGTGTACACCCCGTGTGTTTTTGGAAGCAATGTCATTCTCTCTTCTTCTAGGTTTTACGATTCATATCACAGGCGGGGTGTATACCCCTTGTTGTATTGGATGGAATCTCATCCTCTTTCAACCTGTATCTTTAGAACAATATCCCATGGGGCCTGTAAATCCCTTCAATATTGGTACTAATATCATCATCTCCTTTCCTGGATATAAGAAACAATATCACAGGAGGGGTGTACACCCCTTGCAATACTGGTAATAATATCACCTCTCCCCTGTTGTTATTAAGGACAAAATCCCAGGGTGGCTGTAAGGTTCCTACTTTACTGGGAGTAATGTCATCCACTCACCCCCTGGATAAGAGGAACCATATCACTGAAGAGGTGTCCACCCCCTTCGATATTGTCAGCCGTGTCATCTTCTTCCCGCCTGGATATTAGGAACGATACCCCAGGGTTGGGGGCGGTGTACACCCACTGTGGTATCAAAAGTAAAATCAGCCTCTTTCCCGCTGGATATTAAGAACTATATCAATGGTGTGTGTGCACCTTCTGGGATATTGGGAGTACTATCAGCCTCCACCCCACTGCATATTAAGACCAATATTCAGGGGGCAGGGTGGTTACAGCCCCTGCAATATTGAAAGTAATATTCTTCTCTTTCCCCTGTACATTAGGAACTACATCACAGGGGTCTGTACACCTTCTGCTATATTGGGATTAATGTTATCCTCTCCCCCACTGAATATCAAAAACAACATCACAGAAGGGTGTACACTCCCTGCAATATGGCCAGTAATATCATCGTCTCTACCTTTGGATAGGAGGAACAACATCACAGAGGGTGTGTACACTGCCCTGCAATATTGGGTATAATGTTATCCTCTCTTCCCCTGGATATTAGGAAGGATATCCCTGGTGGTGGGGGGTGGATTACATTAAGAACAATATCACTGGGTGGGTGTACACCCCCTGCGATATTGGGCGTAATGTCATCTTCTCCCAGCGTGGATATTGGGCATAGTGTCACAGTGGGGTGTATGCCTTCTTCGATATTGTGAGCAATATCATCCTCTCCCCTCGGGATTGTAGGCAAAATACTGAAGGGGTTTTACAACTTGTGTGATATGGGCAGTAATATCATCCTCTCCCCACTTAGATGTTAGGAGCTGCATCACAGGCGGCTGTACACTTCTTGTGATATTGGGAGTCATATCATCCTCTCCCATCATGGATATTAAGAACAATATTACAAAGGAGGTGTACACCCCCTGCCATATTGAGAGAAATATTATGTTCTCCCTTTCGGGATATCAGGAACAATATCGCAGGAGGTGTGTACAACCACTGCGATATTGGGAGTAATATCATTCTCTCCCCCTGAATATAAGAAACAATATCACAGGAGGATGTACACCCCCTGTGATACTGGGAGTCATATCATTTTCTCTCCCTCTGGATATTTGGAACAATATCACAGTGGGTGTGTACACCCCCTGCGATATTACCACTAGTATCATCGTCTCCCGCCCAGGATATAGAGAACAATATCACAAGGGGCTGTATACCCCCTCCAATATTGGGAGTAATATCTTCCTCTCCCCCGCTGGCTATTAGGAACAATGTCACAGAAAGGGTGTACACCCCCTGCTCTATTGGGAGTGATATCGTCCTCTCCGTGCCTGGATATTAGGAATCATATCACTAGGAAGTGTACACCTCCCACAATAATGAGATAATATCACCCTCTCTCCCCATGCATATTAGGAATCGTATCACAGGGGTGGTGTACACCCCCTGCGAAATCGGAAGAAATATCATCCTCTCCACCTTTGGAACACTTTTTAACGGAGCTTTGTATGTGGAGAGGATTCGAGTGATTAATCGAATGTTTCATCAGGTGCGGTTCTTCTGTTTCCCAGTTTTGACACAACATTTGGTGAAATTTCCAGAGACTCCTGTGGTCAGCCTCACGGTTTCACTCTGTCACTTTCTAATGCAGTATTCTTTGGGAGTCTTTTAAATTAAGCACTGTCATTTAAAAATAAGTTTGATAATATGCAGTTTCAGGTTAATTCTTTACCTTTGTGTCTCAGGCAGTGGCTCCCCACCTGTGAGTAGCCAGAAAGGTTCACGCAGTTTTCCAGGGCGACCTTTGCATTTCCTGGAACTATTAAGAACTGGTTCCTGCTTCCGCCGCGATTGATACGCAGTGCGCGTGAGGCCGTGCGTGGCTTAGCGTCTTCTGCAGGCTTAGAGGTCACTTTCTGTTCTTCCCCAAGCCTGCTCTGCTGTGCCAAGTGTTCACTGCGGGCGACGGTCACACTGTCTGGCACAGGCCACCGAGGCCACAGGGCAGACTCCACGTAGCGGAGCCTGCAGAATGGCAGAGCCCAGCCTCCTCGCCCCCCTTCACAGGGAGCAGAAAGCGCAAGCCTGTGATCAGAGCTGTGCTAGCCCAGAAAGCCTCCGAACAGGTTTAATTGAGGAATCGGCTCCTACCAACTGCCCATGTTTAGGATGTGTCTGAGTTTTTGTGATTTTTCCTGCACTGAAGCTACTGGGCTGGCTCTGAGTCACTGTCATGGGACTTCACGTTGCCCCAACAGGAAGCCGCGGGGGAGGAGGTCTGCACAGAGACTTGCCACCGTGATAATGAAGGGCTTGTTGCCTCTTGGGACAGCGAGTTCAAGCTCTTTGTAATTGTCAGCGTAAACAGTGACCCGCTGAGGACACGGCTGTAATTCAGGGTGGCATGTTTGATTGTCATCGTTGGTATCAGGTACCTGCCTCTAAAGTGACAGTACCCGTAGTGCGGCTCCAGGAGGGCAGCTCCTGCCAAACACACGTGCTCCTGGGCCCCTGCAGCCAAGGTCTTGCTGCCAGCCAGGCCTGCAACTGTGGGTGCAGCGGTATCTTCAGGGCACTGAGTGCCTCCCTCATTTGCTTGTGGGGCCCAGCCCTCCATCCCTCCCGGTCCCCAGTGCAGCTCCTCCCTGGGTTCTCCCAGCCCCATGCACACCTCCGTCTTCACAGCTTCCCTAGTTTTCTCGTGGGCGCCCTAGGTGGGTGCCTGGGCAGGGTTCGTGTGTTAGTTGAGTTCTCTCCAGCCCTCCCTGGCTCGTGGTTCAGCAGGTCCCTTCAGATGAGTCAGCCAGCTGTGTGCCTGCATGTTCAGGATACTTGTCAGGGGCCTCCCTCAGGTCAGAGCAAGACCCAAGCTCACCTCCTCCAGGGGACTTTGGAGCCCGCCCTGGAGAGACGCCAGCCACGTCCAGAGGGGCCGCCCGGGTCCCCGCGGGCTGGTGGGAATGACTTCTGAGCCACTCGAGGCCCCACTTTGTGTTCCTACACCCCACAAAGCCACTTAAAGTGCCATGTTCTGGTGCCTTGTGCCTCTCGAGTGTGGCACACAAGCCTGGACGGGGATCTGAGCGGGCGCTGCCTTCCTCAGGCTGCACTTGTGTTTCGGGGCCCCTGGAGCACTGGTGGCTGTGATTCCCGCCGCTGTCTGGGCTCCCCTAGACGGTCTCACCCGCAGCCTGAGGGCCACATCGGCAGCCACTGAGGAGCTGGCAGGTCCGGCGTTGGTCCCACTCAGTCCTTCTCGACTTTGGTGACAGAGGAGACAGCAAAACTTCAGCTGGGAGCCCCAGGCCTTCTCTGCTTGGGGCCCTGGGACTGAGATAGCACAGATCCTGCCATTCACTGCTGGGGGCCCCGCTGTGCGTCTCCTTCCTCTGGTCAGGGGCCGCGCCCTTGAGCTGGGCAGCTCCGGGTCCTCACACTCAGGGGCTCGGGGCGGATCCTGGATGCAGAGAGAAGGAGAAGGGCGGCGTTTTGAGCCCAACTGTGTTGGCTTCATCTTCTGCCTCTTGTCCCTAAATGCATTTGCAAAGTTTTCCAGATGAAAACTCAGACGGGATTTTTAATGACTGGAATCTGTGAATTCCATGGAAGCCAAGTCTGTCCACCTCTTTCATCCACCTCACTTCTCCCCATTGGGGCTGATTTTGGCAGTGTTCATAGGGGCAGGGACGAAAGGGGTGGTGGCCAGCCCTCAGCCCTGCGTCCCTCCCCTCCTCCCCTCAGCGCCACAGCATTTCAGTGTCATCCCCTTCCCTGCACGCGTCCTCGTGAAAACCAAGTGCGGCTGGAGGGAGATGCCTGTGTCCGCTCCCGTGACCTTCCCGGCCAGCCCGGCTGCAGTGGCCCCTCAGCAAGCATCTGCCTGGTGCTGCCTCCATGCCCCTCCCATCACCTGACCCTCCTGCTCCCGAATCTTTACGCGTGTGCTCCGTGCAGCCACCTCACGGGCTCCCCAGGAACGGAGACAGTGTCTTACGCGGGTCAGAATGCTCTTCTCTGTCCACTGAATAGTCCAACACAGAAGCATTCCTCTGTGGTTATTTATGCTTTGTTATGTAGAACTGGAATAAAGAAAAAGTGAATTTAGACATTACAGCCATCAGGTTGAAGCTAGGTAATTGCATTAGGGAATTAAATGAAAGCATTTGAGCTTCTCGAGCTCTAATTCCACATCTTCGTATCTCCATCACCCCATAGCCAGTGTCTAACACAGCTCTTGGTCTAAGAGTTTCTTGATAAATGCTTATTGAATTGAACGGGACTGAGCTTAACATTCCCACCCAGAGTTAGAAGCCAGTCCCTGAGCAAATTGCATTTAGAACGTCAATTCTATGTTACTGTGGTAAGGGGTATCCTACACGTCATAATTCCTAGTCAATATCGGGTATTTAGTCAAATAGACTCAAGTATAGAGAGGCATGGCCCATCTGGTGAAAGGGCAAGGCACAATGCTGTAGGTCGAAGTCCCCAATATCAACTATGAAAATAAAACATTGTCACCTCCAATTACAGCCCTGTCCTCTGCTGGTCCCTGTTTACGCTACCAATTATAAACAGCTTGAACTTGCTGTCCTGAGAGGCAACACACCCTCCATTCTCTCTGCAGTGCCACTGCCTTGGTGGATGGAACATGCCCCTCCTTCCTCCCTCCCCCGTCCTCTTTCCCTCCCTCTCCCCTCCTCTCTCCCTCCCTTCCCCTTCCTTCTTCCTGTCTTCTCTCACCTTTCTCCCCCAACCTTCTCTCCTGGGCGAGGGGCAGAAGAGAAGAGACCTCCGGAATCTTCTGCTTCATCCAAGCAGCTTGGGGGCAGCATCAAGTGCTACAATTTGGCTGCCCCAGCAGGTGCCTCAGGGCAGCCTTTCTAATGGGAATCCTGGAATCATGCCTTTCCTTAATGTGTCCTAAAGGCTGGAGGACATGAAGTGAAACAATGCTCCATGCTCAGTGCTGCGATTTTGTGTATTTATTGGACTTACTTTGAAATTAAACTAAATGATACCCAAGGTAGAGCATTAAAAAAAAAAAAAAAGGAAAAAACCGGCTATGGTGTTTGAAAAACGAACAAAGCCATTTGGTTTGTTAGTTTGTTCTTAGACTTTCATAGGCTCCTAGGTCACACGTTTCAGTTTCTCCGCGAGTGACATTCTCTGCAGAAGCCGTGTCAGTCTCTTGTTTGATGATGTCAGCCACAGCAGAAAGAAGCACTCCGTAGGCCTCATGCTCAGCACCTTGGTGTGAGCTCCTGCCGTCTTCTGTTCATGCTCATCACAGCTCTGTGCAGTGGGCGTCCTCCTGATCCATGTGGGAGGGTAGAGGATGGAAGTGGAAGGGTGAGTGACGGCAGGATCACATGAGGGGTCTCTCCCGAGGTAGAGAGGGGAACCGGCCCAGGATCTCAGTGCCCATCGCGTCCTTCCTCCTCCTCTTATGCTTCTCTGTGACTGTTTGACTCAGGCTGCAGGGACAGACGTGAGTATGTGCAGAGTGTGTGTGCACTCCTGGGGTGTGTGCTCATATTGGCTGGGAGGGATGTGAGCGTGTACAGAGCATGTGTGCACACCTTGGGGGTATGTGCTGGCGTTGGCAGGGACAGATGTGAGCACGTACAGAATGTGTGTGCACACCTTGGGGATGTGTGCTGGCGTTGGCAGGGACAGATGTGTACAGAGCGTGTGTGCACACCTCGGGAGTGTGTGCTGTCGTTGGCATGGACAGACTTGAGCACGTACACAATGTGTGTGCACACCTTGGGGATATGTGGTGGCATTGGCAGGGACAGATGTGTACAGAGCGTGTGTGCACATCTCGGGGTTGTGTGTTGGTGTTGGCACGGACAGACGTGAGCGTGTACAGAGAATGTGTGCACACCTGGGAGTGTTTGCTGGTGCTGGCACGGACAGACGTGAGCGTGTACAGAGCGTGTGTGCACACCTGGGGGTGTGTGCTTATGTTGTTTTGTAAGTGGCAAATATGTGGCCCGTTGCCTAGGGCGGCCCTGCGCCTGTGCTGAGTCCAACAGTGGCCCTCGGGTTGGGGCCTCCATCTCCCCAGACAGCACTCGAGTGTCTTGAGGGTTCAGATTCTTCCTCTCCGGGTACTTGGGACTCCTCAGGACCAAGCATCAGAACCAGCCAACTGCAAACTACAAGAACGTTCAAATGCATCTTCAGTAGGAAAAACAAAAGCAATTGGAATAATTTTCCAACATGACCCCGTGGTTAAGCCGTTAGATGCTCCAGCCAACAGATTGAGTCACTTTAAAATTCACACCAATTAAAATGGTTGTGAGAGTTGCAGAGCTTTACCGCTAAACCTTGAAATAATTGAAGCGTTCTGCTCCGCTTGCTTACAAACTAGGGTTGAAGATAACTTTCCGTTCAAAGTAGCAACCTTCTAAATCCAGCTTAGATGCGAGGCTCCCACTGACACAGGAAGAGACAGTGGCCCTTGTTTATTCTCCTGTGTTCAGATACTTTGTCATTTTTTCTTTGTATCCTGATCATCACTTCTGCTTTTCCAATTCAAACTAAAGGGAGTTTAGTTCTGTTTTAGAGAAGCTGTGGTTAGTGGTCTCTTTTCATGGTTTGCTTAATCTCTTCAGTTTGGTGCTTACATTTACCCAAATGGACTTTTCTTTAGTAAGACGGTGCCGTAGCCCAGGGCTTCTCCTTCCATATCTGCTCCCCAGGAGGCCCCCCAGGAATGGGAGCTGGAGATCCAGCCCCTCTCCATGTGCCGTTTTCTTTGAGTCCAATGTAGGTTTGGCTCAGAGAAGAAAACAGGCCTCCGGGTTGGGTGCCTCTGACTGCTTGCTTGTGAAATGTGTAATGATAAGGCACCTTCCAAACTAATTTTACACATTGATAGTTGTAGCTTGAAGTATCGCTGCAGTCGTAAGAATAAGAAACACTCCCATAAAGTAGATAAACAGAAAAAAGCCATAAAAGTTTAATAAAGGACAAATAAAATGGTGTTGTAAGAAGGTACAGTGGGAAATGCTCTCAGTCCACCCAGATCGGCTGTGGCGTCCTCCTGTAAATACATTCAGCTACGTGTGGCCCTGATCACAATCACTACTGTGAATCGTGATCCAGAATGTTCTTGGGGGCGGATGCCTGGACTGTGCCAGCAGCTGAGTCTGATTGGGCGTCACGGCGGTGATGTGCTTAGCGTGGCCAGCTGGGCTGAGGGGTGGCCACCCGTGCACTCGCCACGTGCAGCCACTATTCTGGTGATGGAGTTGCATGCTTCACGGCTTGTCCAACTGGGCTCCTTAAAGTACCGGGAACCCAACCGCAGGTGGGTGCCTCCCGACATGGGAGCTTTCTTTTTTATCCAGGGCCCTCTGGTGCTGCAGACCCCAGCCACCGGTCCCTGAGCCCACGGGGAAGCACCACAGGACTCCGCTGGGCCATGGAGGTCCCCGAGCAGGTGGTCACTCGTTGCTTATGAAGTGGTCCATGGCCTGTGAGTTTATTCCCGGGGTCTGTGTGGGCGAGGGTAACCAGTTCACAGCTGGGCACTTACCCCTTACACAGGTGACACTAGTTGAAGTGGAATCTATATTAGCTCATACAGGAGTATGTGAGGAGCTAGGAGGGTGGGGAGGCATGGCCCTAGCGTTAGAGTCTGGGCTCCTGACGTTCTGTGTCTTCCTGTTGAGGGGCCGTCAGGGCCGCTGTGGGTCCTGAAGACAGTGGGTGCCATATGGACCAGGGGGTGCGGAAGCCTCTAGAGGCTGTGGGAGGCAAGGAGACGGTCGCTTCCCCAGAGCCAGCCCTGCCGACACCTCGATGTTAGGTGGTGGGACCTGTTTTGGACTCCAGCTTCCAGAAATGTGAGAAAATAAGTCAGTGTTTAGGGCGCTAAATTTGGGGTGATTTAGTGGAGAAATAGAAAACTAGTCCACGAAGGTGCACGCATTGAAACGTGCTCTGTCCAGGTGTTCACAGTGGCGTGAGGGGGATGGCATCAGGGTTCTGGGAACCGTGCAGTTTTACTGAAGGAAGGGAGCTCGCCACGCCTTTCCTCATGTAACTGAAGGTATGTATGCCTGCCACACCGCCCAGGAGACAGGGACTAGAATTCTGACTTTATTTCTTATGGGAACCAAGCCACAGTCAGAACACGGTGAGGGCTGAAATGAGCTTCCTACAGCCTAAACTGGGAAGAGGAATGGCAAGTAGTTTGTGTTTTTCTACACAGACCTGTCCTTTCAAGTTTTAAGTTCTGGAAAAAGGGAGAAGCCAGACACACCTCGGCGAGGGACAGTGTTTCTGGAGGTGGTGTGGCTTCAGCCTGAACGTGGCCATGTGGCTGGGAGACTCAGAAACTGCCCTCCAAGGGCACTCATCTGTTCCTTATTGCACTAATACCTCATTTATAGAAATCCACAGAAATTCCAGAGCAGTGCGGGAGGCCTCTGGTCTAGATGGATTTGTGTGGACCGAGGGCATGGGGTGTTGTCCCAAGTGCTTATCCTGATCTGGCAGACGCTTTGTTCCCAAATAATAATTCCACAGTTTCAGAGCCTATATGTGAGGGATAGTCTTGTAACTTTGTTGCATATAAAGGAAACAAAGTATGTCTTGAGGGTCCAAAAATCCATTTAGTAGTCATGGCTGTAAACTCACACATGGGGCTTTGGGATGGAGTGAAAAGCACCGTCACCTGGCGTGGACGCTGCGTGGTATTTTTAGTGTGGTGGCTTGCTCGTGCCTTGAGCTCCATCTGCGGTGTGAGCAACAGCTGTGCAGTTGAGAGATGTGGGCAGGTCAGCTTGCTCCTCCAGGTGCCTGCAGGCATCCGGGTGAGGGGCCTGGGATGAGGCCACGTCAGTGGCAAGGAGCTTGGTTGTGTCAGCAGATATGTCTGCCTCTACGTTCCCGCAAGCCAGCCAGAACCCAGTTTTCCTTTGGTCATCTAATGCCAGAAAAAAAACTGTTTCTTAGAGATTCTCATAATTTATATTAATGAACCATTTGACCATACATAAAATGTTATAAATGCATGAGGCTTTACAACTTGGCAGATATGTAACTCACATGTTATGATTGAATCAAACTGTTGAAGATACTTGTTTCACTTGAAGGTTTTTAGCATTTTATGCACAAACCAAATGCCAATAGCATTTTGAAAGAGTGTTTTGGAATTTTAAATAGAGTGAGACAGTACTGGGTCTCTGGGATGCTGGTGAGGTGGACGTGACCTCAAGCTCTTGGAGCTTGCAAGCAAGCAGGATTCCTAAATTGTCACACCTGCAGTGCTGGAAGTCAAAGTGGATTTCTGTAAACGAGGTATTAGTGCAATAGGGAACAGATGAGTGCCCTTGGAGGGCAGTTTCTGAGCCTCCCAGACACCCCAGGGGGAAGTAGGGGAGGGGTGCAGTTACCCACCAGAACCTGGACGGTGGAGCCGGGTTTGCAGGTGGCCCTACGTGGCAGGTCATTACGTGCAATAAGGAACAAGTGAGCGCCCTTGAGGGCGGTTTCTCAGCCCTCTTGGGAACCGCAAGTGGAAGAAGCCCCAAGGTGGGGGGTGGGGGGGGGGGGTCAGTTATTCCCTGGAGCCTGGATGGTGGCGCCGGGTTTGCTGGTGGTCCTGCGTGGCAGGTCATTACGTGCAATAAGGAACAGGTGAGTGCCCTTGAAGGCAATTTCTCGGTCTGCTTCAGAACTGCAAATGGAAGACGTCCCAAAGTTGGGGGAGGAAATGGTCAGTTATCCAGTGGGACCGCGTTTGCTGGTGGCCGCTGCATGGCAGGTCACTGCGTGGAGCCATGGGAGGTGAGTGGAGTGGGAATGGAGGACGCACCCTCCACAGCTACTTCTGGGAGTTGACTCTGGTAGCAAAGGGGGCATAGAGGGATTCCCATCAGGGGCAACACGGCTGGTGTCCCACGTGTACTGGACGCCGAGGTGTGGCTATATGTGATCTCAGTCTCCACAGTCACCCTGGGACGTGGGTTCAGTTACCTTTCCATTTCTCATTTGAGAAATCTCACAGGCTCACATCACAGCTGGGTGGGTTAGAACTCATGTCTCAGGCAGGATTGGTCCCAGAGGCCAGCTCTTACCCCACCTGCTCTTTTCAGTCCACCAATCTTGAGAGGGGTGTGTGGTGGTGGTGATGGGCGGCTGAGAAACCAAAACAGTAGAAGGGGGGGCAGGAAATAAACCAGGCAGGAGACACAGGCAGTGCTTGGGAGGTCTGCGTGGGGTCTGGGTGTGGGGGGGCACCTCTGGGCCTGTGAACCCCATTCTATGCTCCTGGCTTGCCCAACCTTGGCCCTCAGCCACATGCTGCACACTTTAGGTGAAATCTCAGTCCCTCGCGTGGTGTGGGCATCTTTTCTCCCTGGCTTTGCCTTTCCTTAAATCACGGAGTCTCAGTGGGGGTGGCAGGGTGGTTGGTGGTCCCTGTAATTTGCCTTCCACCTCCCCATCCTTGTCCTATCCGGCTTGTTACCTGAATCTGTCTCTTCAGAGCCTGCAAATCAGTGGAGGCCACGGCAGCCTCTCACTGACCGGCCTCTCAAACTTGTTTATTCATCAGAGTTGTGTTAAATGCTGATTCCTAGGCACCCCATTAGACTCTACGCCTGCCTGGCATGGGTACTTTGAGTAAAGTACAGAGGGTTGTTGGGCTGTTGCAGGAGGGAATTTGCATTTGCAGAATGTCCACTGTGGTCCTTCCAGCACTCTCCACACACACGTGGCATTAAGCCTGGAAGATCTCTGGGTGCTGTGCTGGTGAGGAAGCCTCAGCTGGACGAGGGGCTGCTAGGGCTCGGACTTGATTCCTGGGCTGGGGGCTGCGGGCTTGTTCTCTTCAGTGGGCCTGCTGATGGGATGCCCTGGGAAGTCCTGCTGTGCACTCGGGGGAAGGTGCAGAGACAGGCTCAGGGAATACAGACCATGGATTTAAAAATTCCTACTGGAAAATCTTTTATGAGCAAATTTGCATCTGACTGAAGACAATCATTGCTTGAATAGTTGGTTTATTTACAAAATTGATCCTATGAACAAACAGATTAAAGTTATCATTCATGCCTTGTCTATAATGTAAATAGGAGCTATTACCACAACCTAAATTAGCTTTACATTTTGTATCAGATTGCAGTCCAGATTACAAACGGCTGCTTGATAATCTAATTGAGAAAATGGAGGAATTTAGTACTTGGAACCCAGAGTGAAGAGAACAGAATTGCTTTGATTTCTCAAAAGTATGTGACTGAGGGGGTGACCTGGGGTGAAGAGAAGTGGGTGGAGTCATTACCCTGGAGGAGATGATCTGCCCCAGCCTTTCTCAGCTGTCTTCTCAATAAAACAAAGGGGCGATAAATGGAAAAATTCAGCACTGAGTTCGTCTATGCCCTGAGCTTCTCATACGGTCATTAATGTGACCGGGCTATATCTGTGAAACCTCCATAGAGGCACAAAGGAATTATGCTAGAGTAAGGCAGCCAGCGGCCTCTGGCGTTTGGACCGCGTGTCATTTCCTAAAGCCCTTTTGGGTGAAATGACAGTCGCAATGTCTGTTCAGAGGAGTGTAATCTGACGTATGAGATGCAGAATTTAAACACCAAAGCCAGGAAGCTTGGTGGGAGTGGCTGTCTTCCAAGTGCTTTTCTGTGCTGCCGTAGACGAGGCCTGGATGTGTCATCTGTTGGTGAGATCCACTGGTGAAGGGGCTAAGCAAACCCTCGGGGGTGGGGGGGTGGTGTGTGAAGTTACATCTTTTCTGGCATCCCAAGTAAATACATTTTGTAAAACTTGTGAATTTGACCCTGACCCTAACCCTGAGTGTTGAAGTCTGGTGCAGTGTCTTGAGCCCTCTTCTGCATTGAGGGTGAGTGACTGTAAATGACTGATTCCTCAGTGGTGAAGGTTCAAATTTAGCTTCCCTGAGGAAGCCAGACCTCAGTCACACGTATCTCCATTGTAAACACTGCGGCCCCTAGGCAGGTGGCTGCAAGTTTCCAGGCCCTCCTTGGAGAAGCAGCCATGCGGTGCTTGGTGATTTGACAACATCAGCTACCTTCTGTCTTCTGTCTAATCACGGTACTAAATGATTCTCCTACAAGGAAATGGATCTGATTTCTTCCCCAATCGTTGGAAGAAGCAGCCTGCCTAGGGACTGCACCATCCTCTGCACTTTCACAGCGAAGCTTGTGTCTGTCTCTGAGGAGTGTCATGTGTGTCGTGGGAATCGCGGGAATCGCGGGAATTGCCTCAATTCTTGCTTTTGAGGGCTCGGGCAGCTCTGCCTGTTTCACCTGGGATGAGCAGCGGGTGGTCTCTGGCTGCTGTGGGACTAGGGCTTGGGGTGCCTCATCACATCCGGTGGCCTATCCAGGTGGGCATCATTGTCTTTTGCCTGTTGGCTGAGGCAGCTGTGATGCCATGGGAGTCATGCTTGTGTCAGTGCCAACCCAGTTCTTCCCATGCACACCTCTCCTGCTGGAGTGCCTGTCCTTATGATGATGTGTTGAATTAGCGTGGAGAATGGAGAGAGGCTCTGGGCCTCTCCTTCCCATTCTTACTCCCTGGAGCTGTGATGCCCGACAAGGGAGCCCATAACCTGAGCCTCCTTTAATTAGAATAAAGATTTGATTACATAGCTAATCACACTGGAAAAGAACTTCACAGGTTAAATTCCAGATTCAGCCCTTCAGGTCTAGTGGCCACGTTTCAGGGTTCAGCAGCTGTAGGTGGCTGTTGCCTTTGAGTTGGCTGAGCAGTTTGGGACGTTTCCAGTTCAGCAGGCAGTTCTCTTGCATGGCTCTGCCTGTGGTGAGGGCACCTCAGCTGGAGACCCTTGTGGGGATCCCTTAGGCATCTGGCTGCAGCCAGGCTGCACGGTTCCTGTGCCCCGGGTCCTCTGCAGGCCCAGATGGATCCCACCACAGAGCCAGCACTGCTAGACTTGTGGTACTGTGTGCAGACACCAGAGGGGCAGGTCCAGGCCTTGCAGGGGCTGGGGTGACTGGCCTCTTTAGCCAGGCTCCTGTCTCCGAGTCTTCATGGGAAATGCATCCACCATCCACACCGTGCACCAGAGGAAAACTGCAGGCTTCTCTGTGGATGGTGAAGTGAGATCGTGCAGAGTGACTAGGCTTGGGCTCCTGACCAGCGTGGAACCTGATGATACCTTTAGGTGGAACCTGACATGCCTCCGTGTGTACGTGGCAAAGAGAATGCAGCGTTGTCAGCTTGAATCCAGATGTGCTCCCATTTTGAGGTGGAAGGTTCTGGGAGTATTGACCGTTGGTGATTGTCCTCCGTGGAGGACTTTGAATGCAGGCACTGGTTTAGGATAACCCTGGTTTCCTGGTCCTGTATGTGGGCATCCCTGAATATCCCGGGCTGGAGGAAGGCAGGGCAGATGGGAGGGTGATAAGCGGTGAGGTGTTTCCAGCTGTGGGGAGTGATGCCATCAGATGGCCGAGATCAGGAGGGTGGTGGCCGGGGGACCAAAGCAGGGGTGCGTGGAAATGCCATGTTTCCTGGGGCATGGGGAGGACCTGTTGAACTCTATTCCTGGGCAACAGTTCTTCCATTCTCAGGAATCGGTGCCATTGTAAATGAGTAGCAAATTCTGTAATTGCTCTAACTACTTACTGTTAAGTCCCCATCCCAATTACCGTGAATTAGCAACAGTGATAACAGCTTGCCTGGTCAAGCCTTGCCAAGAAAAACAGTGGAACTGGTTTTAGTTGCCTTGAGTTCCCTCCAAATCAGATTCCTTAGCGACTTGTGTCCCCACAGCTGCTGCAGTTCCCCCTGGGCGTGGCAGGCACATTCCAGACATTCACATCTCAGTCAGATGCAGGTGTGCACATTATTTATAGAAAATCGCACTGCGCTGTGATTGGCTTGAGCTGACATTTTCTAGGTGGGAGGTGGAGGCCGAGGACCTGTGAGGGACTGTCCGAGTGTCCTCTCATTGGAGCAGGTGCACATCTGTTATTCAACAGTTCTAATGGGATGAAATTAGAAATATGAATTTTTAAAATTCACGTGTTATGAACTCTCTTCAGTGATTTCCTCTGAAATGAGAGACTATTTGTGGACAAGGCAGTCAGCCTGCAGCTCTCCTGAGAACTGTCCTAGACCTCGATGCTGTCCTATGGCCTCTTCCTGGGTGTGGGGTGCTCTGCTTGAAGCAAAATCAAAGGAAAGAACGTGGTCAGTGTGCATCACTACTGCAGCCAGCTCAATGCACACCCACTGGGAGGGGGGCCGGACCACTTAACATTTTAAATGCATTTAACATTAAACCAGCAAGTCAGCCAGTGCTTTCTGTAACCAAGCTGCCTGGCTCATGGGAACCTGACACTTTTTGGAAGAGAATACTTGTGTCTGTGGAGTGTCAATATTTGTCTCATTTCTTGAGACTTTGTTCAAAGTGATGAACGTGTGTAAATTAGGACATTTTTGTGTAAATTGGGCCACAGAGATCTCTAGGCACAGTCAGGGGAGTAAACGGTTGTGAAAGATGCCGCCTGATGTGAACTATGGCCAGGCACTTTGGAACCTGGGATCCCATCTCCAGCCTTTCAAAGGACGTAGAGGAATATAAAATGCAGACGCGAGAGTTTATATTTTTGGCATCTCTGTTCTTTTGAAATCAAAGTGCAAAGAAAAAGTTTGCCTTGAGTTCTTGCCCCATACTTGTTTTTCTCCTGAGGTTTTAAAATTTTCTTAACTGTGCTTTTTTCTCCCCCGATCCTTGGGGACCTTCTATCTTCATATCTTCTTAAAAGATATGGTTAAACTCAACACTGAAATTTAAAAACATGGTTTCATACTATTTTTCTTTTAACCGATGTATCTGACATTGGTGAAGAACTAAGTGGGCGTGTTGGTTTATTTTTACTTTTTTGTGAGAGTCTTGCTGTGGTGCCCAGGCTGGAATGCAGTGGCATGATCTTGGCTCACTGCAGCCTCACCTCCTGGTTCACGCCATTCTCCTGCCTCAGCCTCCTGAGTAGCTGGGATTGTAAGTGCCTGCCACCATGGCTGGTTCATTTTTGTATTAGTAAAGATGGAGTTTCAACATGTTGGTCAGGCTGGTCTTGAACTCCTGACCTCAGGTGATTCACTCACCTTGGCCTCCCAAAGTGCCGGGATTACAGGCAAGAGCCACCGCGCTCGGCCTGGGATATTCTTAATTGTAACTGTAACAGATCCCTTTAATAAAAACAAAACAGAACAACAACAACAAAAAAAACCCAGCTGTCTGAAAAGTCCCAAAATTAAAGAGCTCACTTGGACATGGATTTGAACACCAGTGGAGTGGCCCAAAACAAACCATAGTTACAAGGGCCATTCGGCCTGTTAGATCCTTAGGGTATTTGAAGTCGTGGGGATATTTGCATTTCTGCGTCTGGATATTGTGCTAGTATGAATTCGACTAGTGTTTGAGGGCCAGGCTCAGATCTGGGAAAATGAGCCCCTGTCCTCATGGTTCTTCTCTTCTGTGTGTGTGTGTGTGTCTTAGGAAAATAGAAAGCATAAGAGATTTTTTTCAATGAACTGGGAAGATGGAAAAACAAGCTTAAGATGTTTACTTATTTAGAAGAAGGGAAGTGCAAGGAATACTCAGATTTGCTGCTGCAAAAAGAGGCCCCTGGCGGAGGCTGTTTCAGAGGTGGGATCTCTCTGAGAAAGGTGGTAAGAGGCAAATAGGATGCCCCATCTGGTTTGCCAGAGATGGGGTAAGTTAGTATCCCCAAAACAGCCTCAGCATTCTGGAAAAGGCTTCGGAAAACCAGCTAGGGTGTGGGACCTTGTTGGCCACTGGGTAGAAGGAAAACATTGCTGGTCCTGAGGACTGTACTGTTCAACTGCTATAAAGAGCTACTTGAGGCTGGGTAATAAGGAAAATAAGGTTTAATCGGCATACAGTTCTGTGGGCTGGACAGGCTTCTACATCTGGGGAAACTGACAATCAGGGTGGAAGGTGAAGGGGAGGCAGGTATGTCTTCACATGGCTGGAAGGGGAGAGAGTGAAGGGGAAGGTGCCATGCACCTCCAAACAACTAGATCTCAGGAGACCTATCATGAGGACAGCACGTGGAGGATTGTGCTAAACCAGTAGAAACCACCCCCATGAGTCAATCACCTCCCATCAGGGCCCACTTCCAACACAGAGTTACAGTTCAGCATGAGATTTGGGTGGCGACACACAGCCATACCATGTCAGGCTTCCCGTTTTTCTGCATGTGCTTGGCAAATGCTTCTGTCACTTGTTTTGGTTTTTGTTAATACATAATATATGTACATATTTTCAGAGTGCATGTGATATCTTGATTCATCCCTATATTGATCAAATCTGGGTACTTGGGATGTCTTTCACTTCAAATACTTTTCCTTGTGCTGATAATGTTCAAGTTATTCTCTCCTAGCTGTTTTGAAATACACAGTAGATGACCCACTGCCATCCCCCTGCTGATTTATCAGTAGTAGGTCTTGTGCTCCCGTTAGGCTGTGTGTTTGTGCCTGTTACCAGCCTCTGCCCATCCTGCTTATGAGTGGGCTCTGCTGGGCCCTGTTGGCCACCTACTCTTGGCCTCCATGAGATCTGCTCTCAGCTCCTGCTTATGAGTGAGAACATGCGCCGTTTCTTTGTTTGGCTCGTTTGCTTAACTTCATGTCCTCCAGCTCCATCCATGCTGTCGCGGATGACAGGGCTCTCCACTGTGGTGGAGTATTGCTCCTGTGTATGTTCAGGCCACATTCCCTTCATCCCCTGTTGATGGGCACTCAGGTGATTTTGGACCTTGGCTGCTGTGGATGGTGCTGCATTGAAGCCGGGAGCAGTCACTGGCTTTATACTCGGGGGACGTGAGCCACTTTGATGTTCTCAAGCAGCCTATCCCCAAAATCCTCCGTGGAATGCCGCATTCCTTTGTGCCCATGGCTTCCACTAGGATGAACCGCTGGGAAGGGACTTTGAGTGAACGCTTGGGTTTCTGTCTTTAACTGGTACTTGGCTGCACTGACCAAGCGGGGGTCCCAGTGACCCTGGACACTGCCTCACATAAGGTCCAAAGATGCAGTTAGGTTCTTTTTTTTAACTATTAAAAAAAAAAAAAAGCTTTTGACCTGGTTAAGCTATAGCATTATCAGTGTTTTTCATATTGGAAAGATGTATATTTGATTTTCTAAGAAGGAAAAAAATCCTGTTAAATACTCTAACCACAGATTAAATCATGTCAAGGAAAGAGGTACTATTTTGGGGGAAAATCACCCCTTCATGTCAAAGATGAAGGAGATTACTTACATAGTTTGAGTTAATTATGAAATCTTAAGTGGTTTTGAGAAGACAAACTGTGGATGCTGCAAGACATGATACTGAGGCTGATTTAATGTTAGTCAGCCCTGATAGAATGCGGCTATTTAAAGCTTGCTCCAGTATTGCTTGATAGATTGTAAGTTATTGTAAAGAGCTGTTTGATGCTTTTATTTTACAAAATATTGAGAAAAAGTTTGACAGCCAAGGAACAGCCTTCAACCAATTTCTTCCTAATTTCTCTCACCAGAAAACTGTGTCCTGTTAATTCCAGAATTTACTTTTGGAAAGTTACTGTAAGGAGAGCAGAGGTATTGGTGGTTGAATGGTGACTTGAATTTAGGTGAAGACCGTTAAATATTTCATAGTCATGTTTGTCTTGGTGGTTTTAGCAATTTTATATTATATTTAGAACTGCGAGTCAAACCAAATGTGTTCTTTTGCTTTTGTGATACTCCTTTGTTTGTATAACTATATGGTAAAGAATGATAAAATGTGTATAGGTTATTTTTTCTGTGTAGATATTAGGATTTTTAGGGGAACAAATTAATCATTCTAATAGACATTGCGCTGTATGTTGGGTCCTTTGCATTTTGAATCAGTATAATGAGGACCACTTTGAAAGTATGTTTCTATACAAGATCTTTTATATACTGACTTGTGTTATACAAAATCCTTCATCCTCTAAGACTAAGCAATGGGTTGGAGGAGAGGTTTAATCCCCCATTAGGTCTATTCCAAATGCCCAGAATTGAATGCAAGTAACAATTATGCTTTTGAAGTGGGGTGTGTGTGGGGGCGGGGGGTGGACTCCTTTTGAGGTCATGGGAGGGAGGTAAAGCAAAGATCAGATTTGCTGAAGAACACTTGTGCATATTCTAGTGGAGAAGTCACATGACTTGACTGCACCTGTGTACTCTGATTTTTGGTTTCGTTAGTGTCCATAGCCACAAGCCTCAGCCGCCTCTGGGAACCACACTGAGGGGCTGTGGTGAGGGTTATTACAGAGTGGTGTGTCTTAGTGAATGGCACAAATGGCCTTGTGGGCCTACTTTGGGTTTGCTTGAACCTGTAGATTGTTAAACTAATTTTAGTTTAACATTTTGAGGATTATAAATTGTGATTCTTGTCTAAGAAGATGTTTCTATTGTCTCTGAAGACAGGAGCCACAATACAGATGGTCCCTGGCTCACAATGGTTACATTTGTGAGTTTTTTTTTTTTTTTTTTCAACCTTGTGATGGTGTGAACTAGTCACACTCAGTGAATTGTTCGACCCGAGATGGGCTGCCTCTGGATGAACCCGTTGTAAGTTGAAACTATTATGTCAAATGCACTTTCTATTTAGGATATTTTCAGCTTACGCTGGGTTTATTGGAACAGTTTCATCCCATGGTAAGTCAGGGAGCATATGTGCTCATAAAAGTAGAGACGATCTCATAGATACCATGAGATAATATAATGTCTCTGATGTTATCGAGATACGATGAAAACAATCAAGTGGGACTTGGAAGCCTTGGAGGGACTGACTCACATGGGTGGCTCCTGGAATGCAAACGTGGGCGCCACTGGCTTGTGGATGTGAGGTCTTTGCCTTCTGCTTAGTCCAGTGGGTTATCGACTGCTCTCCAGGGCAGAGAGGTCCAGTGTTCCTGTGTTTAGGTGTTTGAGCTGCCTTAAGAGGCTAGGTCAGTTCTCACTGGTGTCTTCAGGGCTTTAGGCCTTCGGAACAAGCGGGAGGAAGCACGACTTTGGAGAGCTTTGGAAATCTCAACGGACTTCAGGGCCATCCCCTTGGCAGGAGAGAGCCCCACTGGAGGCGAGCAGGGTGCCCTGCAGGCCTGTGCAGGGCCCAGGAATGTACGGACGTTGTGAGGGCCACAGGACACAGATCGGTCTTGGCTCACAACTGGTGTGATGGCCACGCAGAATTTCTGGCAGGTACATGAATGCGGGGACTTGGGTTTTGGGGTGTGTGTCCTGGTTGCCTAGTTGCTTGGAAGACCCCTATTCAGACCCCAGCCTGAGTTACCGTGACAGGCCTCCCGTTTCACAGGCCACAAGGAAGCCGTGGCGTCAGTCACTCGGTGCCCACCAGATGTCAGATGTGCGTGTGTATCTTCCCCGGTCTCGGAATGGGTCTTGTTTTGAGGTTATAGTAAACGTTCTTTAAGAGGGGTTTTTGGATTTTTTGTTTGCGAGGAGGCAGCAGGGAGAGCTTGAGCAGTGAGATCCCCTTCCCAACCAATGCGATTTCAGATCAGAGTAGGTAATTACGGCAGCGGAGCTGCGAGATCACCTTCCCAACCAATGAGAATTCAGATCACAGCAGGTAATTAGGGCAGTGGGGCGGGTGGCAGAACCCTGAACTGTGGCTGTTTCTGGTGTCTTGCCCCCGCGGACAGAGCGTGCTGGGGCCTCCCTAGTCCTCTGTGGGGTGGGTGGAGCGCATGAGCCGGGTGCTGCTGGGCCGTGGCTGGCTCCCCAGCCCGGGGTTTGTGCAGGACTCCTTCTGAAGACAATTTGGAACCCAGAAAGCAGCACTGAGGAGAACAGGTTTGTGCGTTTCTGGATCCTTGGTGCTTCCCAGTCTCAGACGCTGCGCAGGCTCTGAGGGGTCTCGCCAGGGAGACTTGCACAGTCGGCCCCGGGGTGGAGTGGGGCTGCAGCGGGTCTTGCAGGAGCCGGAAGGTGGGGGTGAGTGTCTCTCACAGGACCTTTCAAATGGGCCCAGCAGGATGCATTTGTGGAAATGGTGCCACCTAATGCTGGGCTGTGGCCAGCAGGACCTGAAAGGCTACAGCGGGCTGTGTTTCTGCTCTCTTGAGAGTCTCTGCACAGTTTTCCTTGGTTTTTGTCTGTTTGGAGGACGCTTCCCCTTTTCTTGGGCTTTCCTAGCCTTCTGAGCTTCCTTGTTAAGTATGACAAAGCCCTGAGAGGGCATTTTTATGGCATAATTATGTTATCCTGGTGGCTGGGTAAATGACCTGCAAATGCGGGTGACTCAATAGCTCTGAGGGTGTTCACTCTCCAAGACAGAGGTGGGAAGGAAATGTTCAGGCAGGCGTCAGAGGATCTGTTCTCTGCTTTACACTGGGGCCCTGGTTCACTGACAGTCTTCACACTCCATCCAAAATGGGGATAATGAAGTCTCACGGATTCGGCGTCAGCTGAGAGCTGCCTCCAGCACAGTCCTGTGTGAGTAACAGTTTGTATGTTTGGTGCGAAGGGCGGGCGTCATTTGATCTTATTTGTGGTGGTGCTTATTGGTGGCTTTTCCGTAAGGAATTTAGACTTTATTAGCTTTGGCAAGGGAATCCTGAGTGATAAATTGGAAGAATGTTTCAGGAAATTCTGGAACCTGCAGTGAATCTGGAATCTGTTTGAAATTGAGATTTGGATTCTCATGATTTCCTAATGCTACCCCAAAACCCAGTAGTTGAGACAGTCGTAGAGCTTCAGTTGTGCTGCCCCAGTTCCCCATTTTAAAAGGAACACGTTGTTTTCATCTAGAATGTTCTGAGCTCTGAGTGCTGCCGGCGGAGTGACCAGCCCTCTGCATCAGAGGGGAAGCCAGGGCTGCGCTCACGACGTCGCAGCAGCTGGGAGCTGACCCTGGACCTCAGGCACGTGTGCTGCTGACCATTTTCTGTAAACTCCAAGGGTGCAGTGGTCTCCTTGGCGCTTTACAGTCTTCTGAAGCTTTTGAGGTGTCTGCACCTTACAGATTTTTCCGAAGTAGACGGCCTTTTCCCACACCCTTGTGCTGAGTTTTGTCAGAGGCTGGTGTGTGGGAAGCACCACACCCACATTCTGACAGGGAAGACTCTGGTGCCCAACTGAGGTCAGAGTGGAAATTTGTTTTTCCTTCCCTCCAGTCTGGTCCAGCTGCTCCCTGCTTGGCCAGAAGAAAATCATGCTTATCCAAGTCATAGGCAAACCCCCTAAGTCAAACATTTGTCTTTTTTCTTTATTATACCAGTTTAGTTTATATGTGAATGATGGATAGAGAAATGTCTTTTTAGGGGAAAATTAATTTCTTTAATCACAGAGAACTTTTTGGATTAAAAACTGCAATCAAGAGGCTATTTTGTAATAAGATCTAGTTAAATACTACAGTTGAAAGCTCCTTGTATTAGATCTTAAACTTGGGCCCGGTGTGTGTGTCAGCACGCTCGTGCTCATGAGGCCAGGCTCAGCTGTGAACTACAGGCACGGTACATACTTTCTGGTTGCTTTTTTGAAAGTCTTACTGCTTGGCCTCTCTGACTCAAATGTCGAGTTACATTGATTCTGTTCAGAATGATCATCCTTCTATCTAGGGTCCAGTCATCTTCCTCTTCTTTGTCTCCTACAGTACTGTGTATTTAATAGTCAAATATTTTATAGGTTATATGGGTGACTGATCTGTTCATTAGGAAAACAGTGCCAATTTTTACATTATAATGGACTTATTAAATGATTATGTTAGTATAATGAAGTTTACATGGCAAAAGAGGCTTTGCAGATGTGACTGTAATGGACAGGGAGATGGGGGAAGACCCTGGGTTGTCCAGGAGTGGTCCAGTGTCCTCACATGTGCCTTGATGAGAGGGAGTATGAGAGTCTGCCTCAGGAGGAGACCTGAGGATGAGATAGAGGCCAGAGGGCTGTGGGGCTGAGGGCAGGGGTGGGGCAGGGGCCGGAGGGGCATGGGGACAAGGGTGGGGCAGGGGCCAGAGTGGGGTGCAGGGCTGAGGCCGGGGCAGTGGTCGGAGGGGTGTGGGACTGTGAGCCAAGCTGCATGGTGTGACCTCTATAAACTGGGAGACTCCAGGCAGGAACACAACCTCCTGACCCCTTGACTTCAGCCCTGGGACTCCTGACTTCCTGGGCTGAGAGGAGGTTTGCATTTGTGGTAATTTGTTGCAGCAGCAATAGGAAGTTAATGCATTGTATCTGCTCTTCACCTCCAAACCTTTGAAAAGTAACCGTGTTGTATCGGCCTTTTGTGTGCCCTAAATTCTAATGAGATGGTTTGTAGAAAGTAATGGACACAAACGATGGCAGAACAGAAAGGTGGAGAGAAGCAGTGTCTTCTGTGGTTCTGTAGTTTGGGTCTGTGAAGTTAGATTTCGGTCAGAGTGTGTGGTCTTGTTCAGTGTATACCTGGAATACTTGTTCAGAGCTCCTGGGGGAGTGGTCTTTAACACTGTTAGGATTAAAACTTCAAGCACATCAGAGACAGAGTTCCTGAGTCAGTGTTAGGTGACCTTCGAATAAGAGTTGGCGCGTAGAATCTGCCCACTTTACTAGTATGAAGCAGCAAAATCTTTCTTTTTTTTTTTTTTTTTTTTTTGAGATGGAGTCTCATTCTGTCACCCAGCCTGGAGTACAGTGGCGCGGTCTTGGCTCACTGCAACCTCCGCCGCCTGTGCTCAAGTGATTCTCCTGCCTCAGCCTCCAAATTGCATGATTTATTTTCCTGTTTTATATACTTAGTATATGAAAACTCTGCAAACTTTATTAATACAAATGACATGCCAGAACTTATGAGAATCCAGCATTTTCCCATGCAAATTAGTAGTGATGTGGAATTCTGGGCTGGTTTGGTTTTATAAGACTTAGCGGTGGATTCTTTGCCTAATTTCTGCGGAGCTAACAATTGTTAATCACCCAGCACTCTTACCTCCCCCAACAGCTCAGGTGAGGGGTGCTACCCCCGCTGTCGTGTTGACAGGTGAGAGACTGAGGCTTAGATGAGCAGGTGACATGTTACTGTCCAAACCCACCCACCCCGTAGTTTCCTGCCATGGCTCAGTTATCTTCCTGCAAGAAAGGATAGATGCCCTGATGCTGGGTAGAATTCTTTGGGAACCCCTTTCCATCCTCCAGGGAGTTCTTGCTTTACGGTGGTGGCTCACGGGGAGGCCTCTGGCCCACTGAGAATGTGATTCATGTTGTAACATGACTGTCTCTCTGTCTGGCTGCTGTCGATTGGGTGATTTGTAAGCACATTTATTGCTCACAGTTCTGGAGGCTGGGAGGTCCAAGGTCAAGGCACCTGCAGATCTGGTGCCCCAGGGCCTATGGCTCACAGATGGCAGCATCTCACCAGGTCTCGCGTGGTAGCAGGCATCTCATCAGGCCTCAAGTTGTGGAGGAGCAGGAGGGCTCCTTCAGGCCTCCCAACAAGGACACCAACCCCAGTTCTGAGAGCGGGGCCTCCCAAAGACCCTCCCCACCTCTTAGTTTCCCATTGGAGATGGTTTCAGCATGAGGTTTTGGGGACATTCAGGCCAGAGCCGTTGCTCTGCTGTGGTGTCAGGGCTGCCATGGCATCACTACTGCAGCAGAGTCACAGCCTCTCATCTGCATTTGCTGCAGGAGGAAGATGCAGGTGCCTGTGCAAGTTGGGGTTCAGTGCAAGAAGTGGAGACTCTCTGGGAGTCTTAGCAGGAGGAACCTAAGGGCTTTGAGAACTGACACCTTAGGACTGTAGTTTTCTTCAGACTGTTAAAACCTTGGTGTGTGAGAATACTGAACATTGCCTGAGCCTTGTGATCCTGTAAAACTGATGGTTAAGACATTCCCCCTCCCCACAACTGCGTCCCCACTTTTACTGCAAGAAGCCCCTTCCCATGTGGCTTAGGCTGACTTTCGGATGACCATTTACTGAGGACAAGGCGAGACACAGGCCTTCAAATCCCCCTTCTCTGCCTTATAAGTGATTAGCTAAACTGCCTGTTCCCACTGATGAGTCAGAACAAAACGCTTGTTAGCCAAATCTTGGTTCCTCCTCTTCTCTCCTTACCCGAGCCTGAGGCCCCTCTGAGGAAACCTCTGATCCCCAATCAGCCACCCCTTCGCTTCCCCCACCGCTTCCTCCTGGCCTTGTTTCCCCTTCCCTGTGAAGGAGGGAGCAGTTCTGGCTGCTCTGAGATGCCGGCAGGCCTGCCGTTGGAGCAGTGGGCACCTCCCACCTTGAAATGGTTCTTCATGGTGCGGTTGTGCCTAGGGGATTGGACTTGTCTTTGACTGTTGCCTTCCGCAGAGGACGGTTAGGGTGGGCAGGAAAGAATTCTCTGCTACAAGTCTGCATTTCAGGCTGTTTCCAGAAGTGGGAATTCTCATACCCTGCAGTCTGGGAATGGATTTCGTTTCCCAGCTTCAGGTGGAGTTGAAATTGAGTGAGGCAACCCAGCACATATCTGGAGCCAGGAACTAGAGCCGTTTTTAAAGTGGCAGTTTCTCTGTAAGATTACAAAAAAAAAAAAAAAAAAAAAAAAAAAAATGCACTCAGCACATTTCTTTCTTTCTCCCATACATTTGGCCTTCTACAATGGGAATGGTGGTTTTTTGAAGCATGGATATAGTTTTAAATTTTGGAAACCTTAATGTAGCTTCTTAAAATGTTTGCCTGATTATCTGGAGATTTACTAAACCTTTGGAGTGGTAATAAGTTGATCTATATGACTCTGCTTTCTATGATGCAATGAAAGTACTATAATTAAAACCTCTGCAGTTGGGTGCAGCAGGCGATTGGCCAAAACAAATTCTGCCTTTTGGTTTTCTTGAACCAAACAAGGGAGTAGAGTGTAGGCTGAAGTGGCAAATTCATTTCAGAGCACGCCAGAGCCATCAACAATTGAGCAGCCTTCTCAGGTGAACGTGTAACGTGCCGTGAGTCTTTTTTTTTTTTTTTTTTTTGAGATGGAGTCTCCCTCTGTCGCCCAGGCTGGAGTGCAGTGGCCGGATCTCAGCTCACTGCAAGCTCCGCCTCCCGGGTTCACGCCATTCTCCTGCCTCAGCCTCCCGAGTAGCTGGGACTACAGGCGCCTGCCACCTCGCCCGGCTAGTTTTTTGTATTTTTTTGTAGAGATGGGGTTTAACCGTGTTAGCCAGGATGGTCTCGATCTCCTGACCTCGTGATCCAATCTTCTCGGCCTCCCAAAGTGCTGGGATTACAGGCTTGAGCCACCACGCCCGGCCCGTGCAGTGAGTCTTGACAAGCCTGACTACTGATGTGTGCACGTGACACCATGGAGCCACACCTAGGAAGATGTGGTTTTTGTAAGAAGCTTTGGAAATCCAAAGTTCAACTTAATTATCCGACTTTGTTACAGAAGAAGCTTTGACCAAGATGACCAAAGACCTGATTGTCTCATGGTCGAGACGTGGTTGGAAAATTGCCCTTACTTGGTGCCCATCAGTGTTGGTCCACAGTGATGCTCCTCCCACCTCACTGAATAGTTTGGAGACTGAAATGAGACTGTGAACATCTCCTTAAGGTGAAAAGGGCTCTGGGGCATCCAGGAATATCCGCACACCCGTGACCATTCCCCTTTAAGGTGGAAAGGATGGCTGGGTCATACGGGAGCATCCGCACACCCGTGGCTGTCCTCTTTAAGGTGGAAAGGGCTGCTGGGGTGCCCAGCAATATCTGCACACCCGTGGCCATTGTGGCTGTCCCCCTTTCTGCTCAGTCACCTCTGGGTTCCTGCATTCAGGCTTTGGGACACTCATGAGCAGCTCATCCCCCTGGGCTGGTGAGGATGTAGTGGGAGGTTGTTCTGAGGCTCTGTCACCGTCTTCCCTGTCATGAGCTGGGCAAGGCAGCGGCAGTGACCCTGGAGGAGTCTGGTTAGGGCTCCGGCAGGAAGTGCTGAGGCTTGAGGTGGCTCTGCCAGTCGTAACCAAATGTCTTTCCTCTTATTTCCACGATTCCTTCTAGTTCTGCGCCATGCACTGCAGAGTCTCTGTGTCTATAAATACACATTAATTACGATACAGGTGTCTCTTTCCCCTCTGGGGCTGGGCCTAGGTAGTGAAGTGCAAGACCCCCTTACTGCTGGATGCCCACCAGCACGAGGCACTGCCTGCCCTGCTGACGAATGCCTACAGCGAGCCCTGGAAGCTCCCTCCTGAGCACCAGGCCTGTTGACGGTATACACGGGAGATAGATGAGCTCCCCTTGCCCCACCCTGAGCAGAGACTGAGGAGGTGGCGGCAGCGCTGTCCCCCATGGTGCATCCTCAGTGCATGGAGGAAAAGTCTGTTCATGCTTAAAACAGCCCATCCTCTCAAAAGCAGGGTGACAACCACATTTACATCTGGAATCTTATAAAAGGGCCCATCTCTTTGAGAGAAGAACGTGGCATGTGTGTGTGTACCTCCTTTTTTTTTTTTTTTTTTAAAGACAGTCTCCCTCTGTCGCCCAGGCTGGAGTGAGTGCGGTGGTGTGATCTCAGCTCACTGCAAGCTCTGCCTCCCGGGTTCACACCATTCTCCTGCCTCAGCCTCCCTCCCGGGTAGCTGGGACTACAGGCGCCCGCCACTATGCCTGGCTAATTTTTTGTACTTTTAGTAGAGACCGGATTTCACTGTGTTAGCCAGGATGGTCTCGATCTCCTGACCTCGTGATCCACCCGCCTCGGCCTCCCAAAGTGCTGGGATTACAGGTGTGAGCCACTGCCCCGGGCCATATGTGTGTACTTCTTTACAAATCTTGCCCGACCTTTGCATTTAAAAATTATTGAAAAACTTAATGTACCTGACAAGAACTTTATAGGTTTCCTCAAGTAAAAATTTGGAAAAGTTAAGTGAACCCATAATGGATTTATTTCTATGAGTCCCACACTTGGATTTCAAAGGTGGGCAAAACATCTCAGTTCTTCAGCCTGATTTCCGTGGAATCGTGAAGGAAACGTGCTGAAGTTGCTGCGCGGATTTTGTTATGTGGTGGTGACAAGTGGGGCTGGTCATGAAACAACTGGAGCGATCCCTGTCCTTTCTGTGCTCCTGTTGGACACTAGGCACGTGCTTGGGTGTTTTCTGTGTGTGTGGACAAGATGAGGACAGAATTTCCGGATGATCCACACGGTGGTATCTTCTCCCTTTTCTGTTAAAACGTGTCTTCTGCTGCTTCTACATAGACCAAGTATTTCTCTCTTGCCTGTCTACATAAACGCTGTTTAACAAAAACTGTATTGTAGACATGTGAAGCAGAATTCCACATGATAAAGCAGATAGAGATAACTGAGTATACTGTTTTGTGGAAGGAAGGTTTAAAATGATTTTTAGCTTTTTCCCTGAAAGAGGGAATAATTTTAAGTTTTTCCCTGAAATAGGGAAGAATGAAATGGGAAAATTTTTCCATTTAGTTGTTAGATTATATTTAATTATTTGTTAGATTATTCATGTATTGCAAGGGAAAAAGGAACTACATCACCCCATGTACCCAAGTGAAAATTTAAAGGGTATGGGCAAATTCGTTTGAACTCCTTTAAATTTTTTTTTTTTTTTTTTTTTTGGACAGTCTCACTCTGTTTCCCAAGCTGGGTGCAGTAGTGCAATGACAGCTCACTGCAACCCCAACCTTCAACCCCAGGCTCAAGTGATTCTCCTGCCTCAACCTCTCCAACTGCTGGAATTTACAGGCATTAACCACCACACACAGCTTATCACCTCTTGGACACTAACTTTGAGTTTGGGCATTCAGTGAACTATATTTTGGTTAATTCCCAAAGTTTCTAACTGTTTATCTTTAATTTGCTAAAAATCTAAATGTATTGTGAAATGGATTAGATTTCCTTAGCATTCACGGATTCCCTGTTAATGGGGCAGAGACGCAGAAGGCGTTTGGACATCATCAGGGTTACAGTTGAGTGCTTGCCCTGTACACACTGGAGCTCTGGGCTCTGTGGCCCCACTGGGGTCCTCTGTCCACTGAGGGGGCCGGGTTACCTGGAAGGTCCCTCCAGCCTCTGCAATTTTGCCCTTTTCAGGTTAACATCTCCTCGTTGTCCTGGACAGCATTGCCTTTCGTTCACTGACCCACGAGTGAACAGCTGGCAAGTGGCCAGGGCTGCTTCCTTCAGCTGGGAGGTGGTGATGTGATTTCACTTCCGTGGAGCTTGGTTCTTGGTGTATTAAGGGTTCAGTTGTATCTTGATTTTTAATCTGCACCTCTGAATTGCTCTTTTGATTGCAAAGAGATTGCTTGCTGGATTTGTTTCTGAATATTTCGTGGATAACAGGAGAACTTTGCTTATCTGTGTGTTCCTTTAATGTGTTTTTGCTGGGCATGTAAATGGGTGTCTTAGCCCTTAGCCCACTTTCTGTGTGTGGTGGATTCATTCTAATCATTTATGTGAAGTCTCTCTTGTATTAAGGCCAGAGGACGTGGGGTGCTGTCTTCCTAAACTAGGGCGAAATGGCATTGTTCTGCCCTCCTCGCTGGGAACGCTGGGGTTTCCAGGTGTCTGGACTTGGCTCCCACACTGGGAGAGTGGCTGTGGCTTCTGGAGCTCGTTTTGTGTGGGACCGACTCCTTCACTTGCTTTATTCCCCGCTGTCTTTGCTACTTTATGACGAAGGGATGAGGGAGTTGGGCCCGGGGGCCAGGCCTGTGCCTGAAAGGCTCGATGCAGAAACTCCTCGTGGGAAGGATGTTCCCTGAGGGCAGCTTGGAGTCTTTTGCTACTTTTAATAGAGAAGTAACTATTCACATGGTTCTATTCTGCTAGTGATGTTTCAAAATAATTGGTGTAGAGTTACGAAGACGTCCGAGACACCCATGATCCACTCCGGGCGAGTGCCAGGCATTGTGCTGAGATGCCTTCAGACCACATTCAGATGCCAAAGATTCTTGCTTGGTTATTCTCAAACTTATGAGAATCTAAAATACGGGCCATGGTGTGGGTTTTCTTTTGAGCCCCCGTGCCTTTGCTTTGCAGTTTGGGAATGAATGACTTCATTAAGGGGAAAGAATTTGAGGAAGGAGCCTCTGAAGCTAGGAGGGGGTGGGGAGGGGCAGGGGCAGAGGGAAAAGGAGTTGTAGGGGGAGGAGCCAGGCTGGGGCTAGGGCGTCTCCCCATGATGCTCCCCCACCCCTAGCGCGAGGCCCCAGGGACTGACTGACTTTCCCACAGGAAATGTGTATGATTGCGTGTCTGTTTTGTGGGTTGGCCATTTGGATTGAGGGAATGTCCGTGTTGTGATTCTTTATTGATTCGAAGGTTGAAAAGGTTTGTGCTCAATACAGGGGTCTCTTAGTGCGATGGGAAACGTGATCACAGCCGCCTTCGGTGTGGGAAGGGTCCTCAGTGGTGGCTGGTGCTGGCCTTCACCTCCCTGGGTGAGCTGCCTTCAGGGTGGGAAGGGAGGTCCTCCGTGGTGGCCGGTGCCAGCAGGCCTTAGCCTCCCTGGGTGAGCTGCCCTCAGGGTGGGAAGGGAGGTCATCAGTCGTGGCCGCTGCCGGCCTTCGCCTCCCCGGGTGAGTGCTGCCCCATCGCTGGCGTCTCCGACTCCTTGCCTGGCACCTTCCTCGTTGGAGGCCGTGATCCATCAACCTTGTCCACGCGTGTCCTGCAGACTAGTGCTGACTGCAGGTCCAGGGGTGGTCAGAGGAGGCCAGAGGAGGCCCTCGTGATGCAAAGCTAAACACTGAATGAATGCGCTGCTGAGTGCATGAGCCGCGTCAGCCCAAGAGTCCGGGTGGGAGGGAACTGCGGGGTTGGAGGGAAGACTGGATAGATGGATGCTTTCCTTGGCCCCTGGGGGCATGGCCAGGTCCATGCTCAGACCCTCCTGGTTTCTCCCATAATTCCATAAATAGCAAGGGAAGGACTCGGGGCACCCAGGGACCTCATGGGTATAAGCTGTGTCCTCGCGTGGCCCCAGCTGTGGCCAGTGACGTTATTCTCTTTAACCTCAGGCTTATTTTGTATAAAAACACAAAGGGACAGAAGTAGTTCAAGGGCCTCTAAAGACTTACGTAATTGTTAATAGGCCTACTTTTATGATTTCTTATGTATTAAGAGCAAATCATAAAACTCATTTCTGTTTGAAGAAATCTTTACTGTTCTCATTTTTGTGGAAAGCAACATTGATTCTTTGCTTAGTGAGAGCGTTAGTGCCCTCCTGCCCAGCGCCGCTGTCCTCGGCACACACCTCTGTCCACTGGTCTCCATTCATCTTTCCGTTTAGAATTGTAGGAGGGGCGCTGGGATCTTAGGGCTAGAAAGAAACTCTGAAGACCACTTGTTTTAGGGGCAGCTTTTAGTCAGGGCTCTCCAGAGAGACAGCCAGCCAGCCACGTGTGCGTGTGTCTCCAGGGGAAGGCTTGCTGCAGGGGCTACGGAGTCCAAGAAGTCCCAGGACCCACAGCCTGCAAGCTAGAGTCCTGGGAGGGTGTGGCTTGAAGACTTGAGGAGCAGAGGGTGCAGATCCCACCCGGGTCTGAGGAGCTGAGACCCAGGAGCACGGGTGGCAGAAGACGGATGTCACTGGCCCATCAGCCAGACAGGTGGAGTGAGCCCAGTCTTCCCTGCCTTGCTGTTTTACTCGAGCCCTGGGTGGATAGGGTGGTGCCCCCAACACCAGCGAGGATGGGTCTCCACTCAGTCCAGAGGCAAACATGCATCTCACACAGAAATAATGCAGAACCAGCCATCTGGGAACCCAAGGCACGCTCAGGTCGAGGCACAAAACCAACGCCGCGCGTGGCCCTGACGTCTGCGTGTTCGCATCACTCCACGTGCATTGCTCGGTCATCGCCTCGGTGAGTTTGTAAGCTCGTGCGGTTCTGGGGGGTCTTTGCCCCGGGTGGTGGTGGTGACAGGCTCCCCACCGCCCCAGCTCAGGTGTGGAAGGTGATGCCACCAACGGGTCCTTATTTCTCAGACACTTGAGCGGGTGCTCTGTGCAGCCAGTTCCACCTGCAGCAGCATCTGTGTTCCCTACGCCAATTCCATTCGCAGTGTGTGCCTGCCTTCTGTTGGGGTGCAGCCTTCTTTCAGGGAGGAACTGTGTCCTGTTCGCCTATATCTCCTGTGGTGTATCTCATGGCTGAATAAGTAGCTATAGGATACCTCGGTGGCTGAATGACAGGTTCATTGGAAGGAAAACTTTACACTTTTTTTCTTTTTGAGATGATGTTACACACTCAATGCCCAGGCTGAAGTGCAATGGTATGATCTCGGCTCATTGCAACCTCTCCCTCCTGGGTTCAAGTGATTCTCCTCCCTCAGCCTCCCAAGAAGCTGGGGTTACAGGCGTCTGCCACCACGCCTGGCTAATTTTAGTATTTTCATTAGAGACGGGGTTTCACCATGATGACGAGGCTGGTCTTAAACTCTTGACCTCAGATGATGCACCCACCTCGGCCACCCAAAGTGCTGGGATTATGGCCATGAGCCGCTGCACCCAGCAACTTAATACCGTTTTTGTTTTTGTTTTTTTTAATCATAATGGGCTTGTTAAATGTTTACATCAATGTTTATTTTTAAAAATATTATCTGTGACCTTTCAGCTTTTCATAGCACTTCTCGTGTGAATATTTTTAAAAAGCCCTTTCATCGTGGGGGAGAAGGAGTTATTCCTTTCAGCAGAGGGATATGGAGGAACAGGCCCTAGTGTATCTGAGCACAGGCAGTCACCCCAGCCTTGGTGCTTGCTTAGGTCTGTTCTCCATTCACCGTAGCAGCGTCCACTGTCATTGTCAGCTTGTAAAAATAGGCTTCTTCCTCTTTCTAATCAGAATGAACAGTTAGTTTGTTAACCGTCATGTTAAGGTATCGAGAATGATGGCTTTCAGACCTCAGATATGACACAAGTAGTAAATGCAGCTGACCCTGAACGACATGGGTTTTGAGCTTCGAAGGATCACTTCTGTTAATTTTTTTTCCAACCTAACCCTTATTGAGAAAATGTGGCTTTGTGGAGGGCCGACGTTTCCTACATGCGGTTCCATGGGGTGGCCGTGGGATCCTGTAGATACGTAGATTTGGGTAAACTCGGGGAGTGTTCTGGAATCCATGTCCCTGTGTATACAGAGGGACAACTGCAGCTTTTTAAAAGTTTGTGTCCTGCCTTGTCCTAAAAAGGCTCCAAGGTGGATGCAAAATTATTTCATTCTTTTGGTTTCCTTGGTGGGATATTGATGTTTATTCTTCAGTGTCTAAAATCCTGAGTGAAAAGAGTTGGTGCTTCAGGAACAAAGCCAGTCTGGAAACACATACTGAGATATCCACCTTTTCTTCATGGTTTCACAAAAGGTCATGATCATATTTTATTCGGTTGAACCGTAGCAAACTGCCAATAGTTGCTGTTTTTGGCCTACAAAATGGCAAGTTCGTACAATATGAAAAACAAAGGCTTCCTGGATGGGGAGAATAGGAATCCGTGAGAACCTGAAGTTGTCTGTCATGGCCTGTGAGTCACAGGTAAATAAACCTGTGTGAGGGGAGGTTGGCTGTACAGTATTTTCTTCTGTTTTGAGACTGTCAGAAAAAGATCAGTTCTATTCCGTTGGGTCCCTGCGCCTCAGCTTTGCTGCAGAGGGGACTTGCCATTATACTTCGTGTCCGCAGTGCCCAGGAGGCTGATGCCACATAGAAGACCTATAGGTCGGTGAACATGAGCAGGCATTGGACACGCTGTGCACCTTGGGACGCATCTGAGAAGTGTGTGCTTGCAACAGGTCTGGGGTGAGGGTGTGTTCCATCTCCTCTCTCTTCTCTGACTGCAGACCTTTGAAGTTGGTCCCCTGGAAAGTGAAATTAGTTAATGCTGATGAGCTCGAGGTCAAAGCCGGAATCAGGCTCATCATTTCCTGCAGTGTTCACAGCAGCAGGTCGTAAACTCGACATGACCTGAACCCAGAGAGTCGAGGTTCCGCCCTGCTTTGTGACTCGGTTGTGTGTGGTCTTGAGAAAGTGAACATGGGTTTTCTTGATTCTGAGGGGGCCGAAGAGACCCGCTCTTCACTAGGGGTGTGAAGCATTGGACCTCCCCATCAGGAGGCAGCAGGGACTCGAGAAAGCCCCACATGCCCTCCAGTTCCCTTATGTTGAAATGGTTTGTACTGGGCCATGCCGGGTCATTTTCGGAGGTAAGTGGGGCGTTCACATGGGGGTATACACTATTCTTGCTGTCAGGTGCGAGAGTTGAATTTGTAGAAGCTGTACAGATAGGAAAGAGCCTGGCAGGGAGTGCTGTTTACATGGAGCCGATTTAACGCGAGGTCTGCGCTCTCCCTGGGTCCTTGTCTGACCAGTGTCTCCCCGTCTGCAACGGGATGTTCACGTGACTCGGCGCTATTGTCCCACTCTGTAGATGTTTGAGGATCTGTGCACGGTTGCTGTTAGAGTGAGTTGTGATAATGAACTGAAACAGTGAACAAACCCTGAATTGGTTAGCACTGGTTCCACGGCCACTTCTGCCGTGGTTGGAGTCATTCATATTAAAGTGTGCTGGACTCCTACGCAGAGCTCTGAATTCCAGAGACCCTTTAACTCGGCAGCTAACCAGCTGCTTCCTTCAGAAGACATTTGAGTCCCCTTTACATGCCAGGGTGACCCTGGGAGTTTGAAGATGAGTGAGACAAGCCCTCCCTGTCTTATGGATTTTACTGTCCAGAGGGGGAGACAGATGTGGATGGTGAAGGAGGCCCTATCAGAGGTCAGCGCACATCGGTTTTATTTCTTCAGCACTTACTGTGTTCAGGCGGTGTCCCGGGCCATGTGCAGAGCATCTGGGGACCCTGCCCATGGCATCCCAGGCACAGTTAGCATCTGCGCCATCTTCATACTTGGCCTGAGTTTTGGGGAAGTACCGAGGACGGCTTCTGCCTTTGCCGGAGAGGGTTGGAAGTCAGGGCAGCCTTCCACAAGGAGATGATCGCCAGCTGATTCCTCAAGAAAGAGAGGTGGTCCCCACATGGGCGGAGCAGGGCAGCATGCACAGACCTGGCTGTGGGGTCTGGGGCAGGTGCATCTGAGTGGGATCTGCTGTGAGACAGCAGGGGTGAGGTGTGAAGGCAGTTGGAATTTACAGGATAAATTATCACTAAGGCGATGCTGGGTTAACAGATAAAATCGGGACTCTCTGGGGTAAACTTGGACTTAAGGTTACCCTGGGCATGGGTGTTATCAGGCTCTGAAGGCAGAGATTTAGGAAATTGGGGCAGAGCTGAGCCCCAGACGAGGATGAAGACCACCCTTGGGGGGATGTTGAATGAGACAGGGGTGGAAACCCAGTGAATGTCTTGGGGTCAGTCCAGCAGGAAGGCAGCAGAGGACACCAGTGCCCTCAAAGGCCCTGTGGATTTTACAGGCATGAGCCACTGCTCCCTGATGCTACTGGTAAAATTTCTAAGCAGCTCTCTCTCATACCCACTCCTGTATTTCTTTGTTTTTAAACCAGGTTTATGGCTGTATTTTTTTCCAAGAAAACTAAACAGTTACCTGTTTGAAGTACAAATAACACCTGTTTAAAAACCAAAAATGTCAATTTGCACAGAAGTTTCCAAATACCCAGCTGGTTTGAGCCTTGCATTGCAGTGTCACTACCTGCTCTTAAATTTCTATACGATGTATAGATAGCAAGGCAGGGACAGCTCGTACATCTTCAGGTTTCGATTCTACTATCTTGGGCTATATTTTCATTTATTTTGGCACACCTGTGGGTGTGGGGAGCAATGCCAGGTATTTATTTTGAAGCTTGTCAAAGGAACAGTTGGGAAGATGTTCACATTTTTAGAATTTTCATAGTAATAGTTATAATTTACAAAGTATTTAAAATTGTGTAGTCATCATTCTGCTTTTTGCTAGATGTACCCCTCAACAGAGTTGCTAGCTATAATTCTACATCACAGGATTCAGAACAGTACCCTTTTGGAGCAGATGCCTGTAATCGAGGAATTCCGCCTAGTCAGTTCACTTTAAGCGTGTTTAAAAGATTTTCTTTATCCTAGTTGGCACCTGTGGCTATAGTTGGTTTTCACTGCTGTGGAATATTCCATGATGGAAACAGTAATTCATCTCTTTTTGATATCGGTGGACATCTGGATTATTTTGGGAGTGTGTGTATGTCTATTCAGCCTTCATTTTTTCAGGATTTTTTGTAGAAGATAGTGTAACAGTGTAATATCCTCTGCTACGGAGCCAACACGAACCCTGATTACAGCCACACAGACTCTCACACAGACTCTCAGGCCTTGTTACCAGTACACAGAACCAGTTTCTTAAGTTGAAACCCAGTAGCAGAACCTGAAGTCATGTGAACGTGTCCTCCGATCTTACACTTGGAATTCACTTTTTATTACTATGTCTGCTAATTAGGAAGCATATCAATTATACAGAAATCTGAGAATGTATAATTATACATTTATAACAGAGAAAAGCTTATTTAATACCCCGGAACACATGGCTATGTTTTTCCCTCACGCCCCACCACTGTTTTCTTTGCTTGAAATGTGAAATGACACTTGAATACAGTTTTCCAGTGACTGTTAGACTGACATAGTTCTTCAGAGACAGCGCATGTAAAGCACATGGAGAATTTCTGTTTGTGGAATGTGATTTCCCGGTCGCCTCATTCAGGCTGCCGCCGCCTTCCCCTTTGGCCGCCTGCACCGTGGGACGTCTGAGGAGGTCCCTGTTTCATCCCCTGGAAGTTCTGAAAAGGAAGGAGCAGGAGAGGAGGGCGTCTCACGCTTAAAGTGAACTGACTAGGTGGAATTCCTCGATTACAGGCATCTGCTCCAAAAGGGTACTGTTCTGAATCCTGTGATGTAGAATTATAGCTAGCAACCCTGTTGAGGGGCACATCTAGAAAAAAGCAAAATAATGACTACACAATTTTAAATTCTTTGTAAATTATAACTATTACTATGAAAATTCTAAAAATGTGAACATCTTCCCAACTGTTCCTTTGACAAGCTTCAAAATAATATCCCCTTTATGTTGGTCCTTCGAGCTTTTATTTGGAGTCTCGGCTGCCTTAGTGGTTGCTGCCTTTATGTCCCTAGCTTGTGGCTTGGTCCTTCTGTCTAACTCACAGGCAGACAGATGGATAGGAAAGTTGTGTTCAGCCAACAGCTTGATCATACTCTCAAGGCTCAAATCGACTGGGTATTTGGAGACGTCTGTGCAAATTGGCATTTTTGGTTTTTAAATATGGTGTCTTATTTGTACTTCAAATGGGTAACTGGTTCTCTTGGAAAAGAGATAGCCATAAAGCTGGCTTTAAAAAAAAAATGGGAGTGGGTGTGAGAGAGTGGCTTAGAAATTACACCAGTAATGGCAGGGCGTGGTTGCTTATGCCTGTAATTCCAGCACCTTGAGAGGATGAGGCAGGTGGCTCACCTGAGATCAGGAGTTGGAGACCAGCCTGGCCAACATGGTGAAACCCCATCTGTACTGAAAATACGAAAATTAGCCGGGCACGGTGACGGGGACCTGTAATCCCAGCTACTTGGGAGGCTGAGGCAGGAGAATCACTTGTACCCGGGAGGCAGAGGTTGCAGTGAGCCGAGATCGCGCCACTGCACTCCACCCTGGGGCGACAGAACAAACTCTCTCAAAAAAAGAAAAAAAAGAAAAAAAAGAAAAACACCCCGGTAATGGAAACCTGACTGCGTCATCTGTGATGGAGATGGCGGATTATTTCACTTTTAGTGACAGGATGAATTGGATATGTTTGGAGTATTGATCTTGACAAGTGAAATGGTCAGAACCAAATGTGCCCCTCAGCTTGGGCCTCGCGGTTGGCAGAAGACTCTGGCGGGCAACAGACTGGAGACTCGGAGACTGAGGGGAGAATTCTCACGCCCTGACGCTGTTGCAGTCACTGCTTCTGGACTCCTGTTGGAGTGAGCGGCCCCTTCGCCTTGCAGGTTTTGGTGCAGTGGAGACCTTAGGACCTGCCCCTCCTGGCACACCTGTGAGTGTGGTGAGCAGTGCCAGGGCTGAGGCATAGGTGCTGAGCCCGGAACGTGGGATGGGAGAGGCTGCACACACCGGGCGGCAGGCATCTGCTCCAGCAGCCGGGGTTTCCGCAAGGGGCGGGGCGATGGTTTTCTTCCTTGAATTTGGGTGGGGAGGGTGTCCTGGGGTACTGTGTCTGCACTTGTGTTGCTCTGAGGTCAAGGTGTGGCCCCGAGTCCCTGTCCCTCTGCCAAAGTGAGGGTTTGCCCATTTTCAGGTCAGATTTCCCTTGAGTCCGGGCCTCTAGGAGTGGGGGGCATCGAAGGGGGCGTGAGCATGGTGGACGCGCGTCGGCCTCTTCCTCTCCCCCTCCCCCCAGCTCCTGGGCTGTGTGTGAAGAGCTGCCCATCGGAATCGCCCTCCTGCCTGGTGTCTCATTCACCAGAAATCGTTCTCACTGTGGACTCTTGACTCAAATGTAATCCAGGAATGGAACGTGCTGTTGCTGGATGCCACACGCAGCATCGGGAGCCGAGTTGGGGGTTATATGATCTTACCCCACACCTTAGAAGTGAAGATTATCGTTGTCAGGCCTCTGAGCCCAAGCCAAGCCATCGCATCCCCTGTGACTTGCATGTATATGCCCAGATGGCTTGAAGTAACTGAAGAAGTACAAAAGAAGTGCAAATGCCCTGCCTGGACTTAACTGATGACATTCCACCACAAAAGAAGTGAAAATGGCTGGTCCTTGCCTTAAGCAATGATATTATTTTGTGAAATTCCTTTTCGTGGCTCACCCTGCCTCGAAAAGCTCCCCCACTGAGCACCTTGTGACCCCCACTGCTGCCCGCCAGAGAAAAACCCCCCCTTTGACTAATTTTCCTTTACTTATCCAAATCCTATAAAACGGCCCCACCCTTACCTCCCTTCGCTGACTCTTTTCAGACTCAGCCCGCCTGCACCCAGGTGAAATAAACAGCCGTGTTGCTCACACAAAGCCTGTTTGGTGGTCTCTTCACACGGGCTCGCATGACAATAGTTAAGGAGATACTGAAGTCTTTGCCAGCTCCAAGAGCTTTTTCAGTTTGTGTCGGGCCATTTTAGGCAGAAGGAAAAGCTTGCTTAGAGAATCTTACAGAAATGTTTGGTGCAGCGCCATTCATGGAATAAATGTGTAACTTTCTGTGGCGGCCCTCTGGAAAGAGATGCACTTTGAGTGCACCCTGGCCTGCTCGCTACAAGAATCGGCCCGTGTCACCCCGCTTTCCGTGGGTCTGCAGGTGGCCGTGGAAGGGAAGATGATCAGGAATGCTGGTGACAGTTACCGGTGCGTGTTGATGTGTGCTGCTTTCTGCAGGTGAGAACATTTCTCTTGAATAAACATCGCATCAGGATGATGACTGCAAGATATTTGAGTCTCATTCAATAGTGTTTCTGAGTTTCTTCTGTTTTTAATCTGCTTTCTAGCACTAGGCAAGTGAAGACATGGAAAGTAAAAACCCATCGAACTTGTAGAGATGTAGTGTTGTGTAGGAGCAGACTGTAGCTTCTGGCTCTGTTTCAAGATTGTAGGAAACTCTTAGCTGGCATGGTCAGGGTGTAAATTATCTTGTTTAATTGAAATGTAAATGAGTCAAAGCTGGCGCCTGCATTGTTGATGAAATACCAGATTTTAAAGGAACATGTCGATACGCCATAAGATACCAGCAAAGTTCCTTGCTGAGGTTTGGCGCGGGTTCGGAGGAGCTGGGCCTTACTTGTCACCAGGGTCGTCTCTGGGAGCAGATGCTCAGTGTGGGCAATAGTCACTTAGCCCTTCCAGAGCCCAGGAACAGCTCGCTGTGGTGTTTTTAGAACCTGTATTTTGAGTCAGTTTGTCCCACTTGACTCGAAGTTGCTGCGCAGTTTCCGACCTTTGCCTCGCACCGTGCGCTCGTTTTCTTGTTCCCTGATAACTGCCTCGGTAGCCCCCGGCCTGACATTCGAGCCTCGTCGTTCACGGACACAAGCTCCGTGGTGGGGCCCAGGCCACGACTCTGGCTTGCACAGTTCCGTGCCTGTCACCGTGGTTTATCACATCACTCCCAGGATCTCCCATTTACGGGAAGAGTGTCCCTTTCCTGCAGGCCCTGTGTGGTGTGGAAACCACCCCTCCCTGCCTTTCTCCTGTTTGAACTGTACCGTGAAGCTACTTCTGTTCTAGTCAACCGTCAGAATTTAAGGAACGGTGATTTATGTAACTTATCACATGCTTCTCAGCAGTTCTTTATGAATTTCATTCTGTTGTGAAATGATTGCAGTTTTCATGGCTATGCTGGTCTCACGTTGTGGCCCTTGGTAACTCTCTTGAAATGAATTGCCTTCCCCATTGTGTGTTAAGGTTTTGCCTGGGAGCTGTTGAGCCCTCACCTCTGCTTAGGGCGGTGGCTTTGCTCTCCTGACAAGAGGAAGAATCTTATTTAAAGCATTTCTAATGTGGTTTTTGCTTCCAGACAGCATTACTTTTTTCACAAAGAGACAGCCACTAAAGACGTGGAAACACGTAGAATCCTTTGAGGAAACGTGTGTGTCTCTAACTTGCTGTAAGATAGAATTGGAATTTGTAATGGTTTTCTTTTCTAGAGTCTGGGTAGAATAGGGAGACAGTGTAATAAAAGCTAATTTTGAAATGAAGAATTTGAAAGATTTTCAGCAGCAATAGCTCTAGGAAGTCACCCTGGAAATGTTTTTAAAGATGTTCAGTAGCAATAGCTCTAGGAAGAGTCACCCTGGAGTTGCTTCTTGAGCATTGGTTTCCTGGCTATATGTTCCGACTTTCATTTTTAAGTTTTGCTGTGAGTTGGGGATGTGTGGGAATAACCATCCCCAGGTGTTGGGTAGGAGTGGCCCTGCAGGGGTGCGTGTGCCCTGAGGCCTGGGGCACTGTTTCAACCTAGCTTGGAACATGGGGACTCTTGTCAGTGGCTGGAGTAAGAGTACCAGCCTGGCAGGCTGGGGGAGCCCTGGGGTGGTCTGGGCACTGTCCTCCCTGCCTGCAGGATGGCAGCTGGAGGAGCTCGAAGGCTGCCTGCCTCGTGGCTGTCAGCGGAGCAGCCCCTCCTGGCCCTGGAGCAAGCTTTGGGTCCACGAGTCTCTGCGCCTGGACTTCCTCCTGGGACCTCCGCCACTGTCCCGAGGGCCCTGGTGCCACTTTTCCAGTGGGACCCAAGCCTTGGGCAACTGCGACCCCAGATTCGGCTGCTTTCCCTGACGTCTCATTCCAGCACGAGTGCTCACCTCACTCAGTGCAGAGCCTCAGGTTCCCTTGAGATCCCCAGACAGAATCTTCCAATTTAACAAGATCGTTGGTGACAAGATTTGAGCGGTACTGATTTAACTCAGCTTCCAGAGTTTAAGTTCCCAAGACACAGTCCTGCTCCTTTCCTGCCCTCATCCTGTGTGGCTGGTGTGGATGCGGGGTTTCTGGAGGGTGGGGCTGAGGCAGTGGCTGCTGTGGGATTTCAGTTTCCGAAGGGTGGGGCTGAGGCAGGTCAGCAGCAGGGGGATGGATGGCTCATTATTGTTCGTTCAATGCCTTGAGGGATAGCTAGGATTAATGACCTTTATAGGATTGTAGGTTTGGGGTATTTTTTTTTTTTTAAAGCGAATTGGATTTCATGTGGGGCAACCTACAGCAGTGTGGCCTCACCACGTGCCCAGCAAGTCACCTGCTGACACTGTTACTGTGTGTGTTCCCGTCATCCCACGAGGTGGCCACAGTTATCACCGCATTTTTCTGACATGAAACTTGGAGAGCAAAGGGTTTAAGAAACTCCTGAAGCCACACTGTCAGCGGGACCTGGGTGGTCTGACCTTAGACCCTGCATTGTTTACCCCTTGCCGCGCTGTCAGCAGACTCGCGTGGTCTGGCCTTCGTACTCACGCTGGTTGCCCCTCCCTGCCACGTTGTGGGGTTTTTCCTGCTTCGGGGCAGCGTTTGATAGCTTGTGAAACAAAACCAAGACTTACTACGAGTGGATATGCCATTCTCTGAGATCCAGAACATTCCTTGGACCTGGCCTTGCGAATGTCACGTAAGGGGAGGTAAAAAGCATTTTCACTGTGGTCATTGGGGCTCCTGAAATAGTGTTCTTCCCAGTGAAAGTTCACCATAAAAATCTGTTAACTCAATACTGTGAACAGGAAGAGGTGTGTTGGGCTCTAGTTAAATGTCTCAGAGCCACAGAAGTAAATGTGAGGGCACCTTCCGAGCACAGCCTCCTGGAGGAGGCCGAGGACGTTTGCCTGGAGGGTTTGCCGTGAAGCAGGACTTGGCAGGGCTGGTCGGCCTGGAGAGGCCTCTGGCATGATGTAAGTTAGTTGAAGTAGTTGAGAGGTGGTGGCGTGAGGTCAATGGTCCCCGAGGAAGCCCCTAACAAGGCCGGTTGCGGTGGGATGGAAAACTGCCCTTCAGTGGCTGTAATCCTGGCTTCACGGGTCCAACGTACATTCCTGCACTTTGGATACTTGGATCGCAGCCAGGTCACATGGTCCTGAAAGGACATTCGGGCTGTGACGGCTGCACCCATTCTCAGCATCTGCAGGGACTTTGCGGGTGTGTGTTTCCATTTTCTTTCAGAGGCTCAGCACAATTTAATTCTCTCTCCCAGAGAAGTCTCGAGAAATAGAAGGACACGTGGAATGAAGGACGTGATTGAAGAGAGTGTGGTGTGGTCTTCGACCTTGTTTTGCCTTGGTTGGTGCTCAAGAACTCCGCCTGCCCTGGGCTGAGCATTTCTGCCAGGAATTCCTGCCTTTTATCCTGCCTCTGAGGCCCGTTGAGACACTCCAAGAAGCTTCTTTAACAAATTGCCTTTTCCTTTTACAGCCGTTGGATATATTTGCAGCAAAACAAAGGAATAACCCCCCAATGTGGTGATTAACTGCATTTAAGTATAGATAACATTCAATCTTGAAGGGCCTGGGGTTTTAATCATCTTTGGGTCATGTAACCAGCGTTGTTGGTGATTCAAGTCTCCTGACAGCGCTGTTCTGCCACGTTCCTCAGTTTTGAATGATCTTCCTGGTTGTACCTTGGAGCGGCGTTTGTGGCAGTAGAGAGGAGAGTGGTGGTTCCCAGAGGCTGGGAAAGGACAGAGGTGAAGCCTCTGCAGGATGCCAGTCTTCCTGGTTTAGGGGTTTCGGGCTCAGCCACCCTCCTGTGTCAGTGTAAATTATACCCAGGATCATTTTCACTCCCCCCACTTTAGTTGAACATTGGATCTTCAGGATGTGTGCGCCCACGTCACCTGGGCCGTGATCCTGGAGCTGGGTGAGACTGTGATTCCTGGTTTTATAGAATTACTTGGGGATTATTAAAAATAAAAGCGCTTTGAGGCATTCAAATGCTATTTCTTGAACGTAATTTATGTGTAGTTCTTGGGAAACATTTCTCTGAGGAAGCATCTATAATTTTTGTTTTCTGCTGCTCAGTGCTAGAAAGAATTGTGCAACACTTGAGTGAGAGCGGCGTTATTCCCCTCCCTCCGCCATGCAAGCAAGATTAAACGTGCCTCTGGCTCCCCTCGGTCTTCTCGCCTGGTGTGGCAGTGTGCTGCCTTCCGTCTTCTCTCTGGGGAGAATTAGTGGTGTTTGTGTGTGCTGCTCAGCTCAGCGTGGTGCGCGTGAGGAGCTTGGTTTTGTTAGGTGATCCTCCCAGGCCCGCCTCCTGCCTCCCCAGGCCTTGTTCTAAACTGACAGATAACTGGTGTGTGTTGGAAGAGGACAGCTGCAGGGCAGGAGAGCGTTTGTTCAGACTTTCTCCTTGCACTGACGTTTGAGACCTGGTCCAGCCTGGGCCCCTCTACCACTCCCTCCCCGTAACTGTGTGTTGCAAACCACTCCCTCCCAGTAACTTTTCTTTCAGAGGTTTGGAAATGTGACTTAACTCATCTTCAATTTAAAGCATACTATTAAATTTTAATGTTGAAACTGATGTATTTTATGGCCTTTATTTGATTTCTCTTGATTTTTTTTCCCCCATATGAGACATGGCATCTTAAGGGAGACAACCTGGTGTTGGCCGCCTTTCCTAAGGATGGAAGTGAATTCTGAAAGCCCTTTAGGCAGCAAAATACTCAGGGAACCGTTATTATGGCTATGTCTGTCCACGTAAAGTGAACACGACTCATAAGCAGAAAAAAAATGCAGCCCCGGGGCAAGGTGAGCGCTAATGCTGCCTGTGCCTGGCCTCCCCGCCATGAGGAACAGAAGTGCAAGCGGAGGTGGTTGATTAGCCTCCAAGCTGGGTCTGCGCCCCCCTCACATCCCTCTGCATCTGCAGGGGCACAGGTCGTGTTGCCACCCCTCGCTCAGTGCCAGGGCTGATGCGTCAGGAACAGGCGGGGGCTGTCCGCCCCTTGTTCAGTGCCAGGGCTGATCTGTCAGGATGCCTCGTGCTCATCTGGTCCTCGTGTCTTCATCACCAGCCTTCTGCTCGTACTGGGCTTGTTATTACCTTGGTATGGGTTGTGGAGCGGTGCTCAGTCCTCCGAGGGAATCGGCCCTTGGCCGATTCATATTCAACAGGACCGGGGAATGGGTGCTTGTTCCATGTCCTGGATCCCAGGAAGCCCGTGCCCTGGACCCTGTAATGCCCAGGGTCTTCCCGAGAAACCCCGGTGCCACTGGAGCACAGGCCGGCCCGGCCCGGCCCCCTCCAGGCATCCCTGTTTCTCCGCTTTGTAACTGCGTTTGTGTGTAGCAGGTCTTCCAGGACTTAGACGTTGCTTGGTGTGAGCCAGGTTTTGTGTGGAAAGAGGACAGGTCATAAGCAGAAGCCTGAGCCCTGGTCCGAGCCAGCAACCAACCAACCCAGAGCCATCTTTTATGCTTCCAGATTCTGTTGCCAAAAACTTACCCATGGACATTGAGGGTGATGCACTTCTGCTCCGAGACGTCTGTGGCCTCAGCTGGAGGGATGGAAAGGATGTGGAGCCTCTTCACTCCTGGCCTGGGCTTGGACCTGCTGTGCAGCCTCTCAGGGGCACCAGGGCCCCCGTGTGTCACAGTGGCCTCGGGTTGGTGGCACTGCCCCCGGATGTCCCAGGCTTCATGATGTCCAGGCTCCCCTGGCATGGCGGCCTCAGGTCAGGGGCCCTGCTCTGATGGACATCTCAGGCTCCATGATGCTAGGGCCTCCTTGTGCCATGGCGGCCTCGAGATGGTGGCACTGCCCCAGGGTGTCCCAGGCTCCAAGGCCAGTGTTCCTTCCAGCAAGGGCAAGTTGTACTGTAAGGTCTAGTCTCGGAAGGTGCCTGGGGTCCTATCCTTCAGAGCGGTCCCACGCCCACCACAAATCAAGCCAAGGGAGGCTCTGCCAGAATTTGCAGCTGTGTTTCAGGTGGTCCCACCAGGCCTCTTATTTTGGCCTAGCCAGGTATATAATTCTTTTTCTCTTTGGTTTTTTCGAGACAAGTTCTCACTTTTGTTGCCCAGGCAGTGGTGTGAGCACAGCTTACTGCAGCCTCGACCTCCAAGGCTCAAGCGATCCTCCTTCCTCAGCCTCCTGAGTAGCCAGGACCCACAGGCACATGTCCCCATGCCTGGCTTATATTTTTTGTAGAGATGGAGCTTTGCAATGTTGCCCAGGCTGGACTCGAACTCCTGGACTTAAGCAGTCCAGCTTCCTCAGCCTCCCAAAATACTGAGATCACAGGCATGAGCCACCGTGCTTGGCCAAGCATGTTTCTAGTTTCAAAATTAAGAGGACCCAGAGCCAGTTAATGACGTCTCTACTGGAACATGCTGCTTATAGTACATTAAGAAAAATCGTCCAGAACTTGGAAAGGGGCTGGTCAGACACAGTCCTTTGAGGTTGTCTGAGCCCCTGGGGTCTTTAACCATCTGGAGGGATGTACCATGTCAGACTCACTGTTGTCGATGGGCTGAAGCCCAGGTTTCATGAGGTCACATGTCGGCTTGTAGGACTTTCTCTGGCAGAGAGATGCGAGTGACTTCTGTTCACTGAGAGGCTCATCTCAGGGACTTCATGGCCTGAGGGACGGCAGCCTGTTTGAGCTGATCAAGCAATCTCATGCTACCCTTATTTTTTGAAATGCCTGTGAGTGACTTTTCACACGTTCTTTGAAGCGGCTTCTTGCCCGTGTTACTTGTTAAGGAACGAATGCTTTTTTTTTTTGATCCCTCATCCCCTTTCTTTGGGGTGTTCCAGTCTCGGTTCTCACATGTTCTGCTTCTACGGGAATTTCTGACGCTGCTGAGTGTAGAAAGCACTGAGGAGGCTGTGCTCCTGTCCCCTGTGAGCCTTCCAGGCGGCCTCCTCTCCCCTCCAGGGAGTCAGGAGGAACCTTTCAAACCCTTCTTAATCTTGTTTTCATGTCTTTGTTTTAACAGATTTCTTGGCATCTTCTCCCTTATCCAGAAGTGAGGGTGAACGCTGAGTTATTCACAGGAGTCAAGAGACCACACACAGCCCAAAGTGACATTTGTTTCCCTGAAATGATTTGTGTGTGTTCACCTTAAAATGCAACTCAGTAAAACAGGTATGTTTTGAGGAATGACTTTAAATTACCCAGGTAAAAATGTGACAGTTCAATTTCATCCAGTCTGTGCAGGTGTCCATAATCCCTTCTGTGGTTGCGTGTGAGTTTATGTGACTTGTGGTTATTTTTGAAGAAGGAAAATCTGTTGTTGCTGAGGACTTCAGATTGTGAGCTGGGATTGTGTGGGGTGGACATCGGGGGCTTCAGTGTGTGGCTTCCTTGAAGAGGTTCAAATTAAGGCTGAGCGTCCCTACTCCAAAATGCTCTGAAACAAACATTCCGAGCTCCCTCATGACACTCGAAGGAAATGCTCTTCGGAGCACTTTGGATTTCAGGCTGGGGATGCTCAACCAGAAAGTGAAATATTGCAAGACCCTTCTTGTTCCAGGAGCTTGGATGAGGACATGTGGCCTGTGCCGGGCATCCCTGGCGTGCGTGGCAGCCTGGGCTCCCTGGACTGGTTTTGTAGGAGCCACAGAAGGGAAGAGGCTCAAAGTGGCCATGCCTGACTCCTGAGAAGGGTGGACCAGAAGGGGGTGGGCACGGAGGGCAGCAGCGGAGTCCCCAGCGTCTGGAGCTCCTGTCCCTGTTGGAGCTGAGAGCCTCCTTTAGTTGTGGCCTCTGCCCTGTCAGCAGCCACTGAGGCCTGGAGGGGAGCTGGGGGCTGAGAGAGGAGGAAGGATGATAGGCCTGCTTCTGGAGAGGGCCGGCATCAGCCTGTGCTAGCCTCGTGTGCTACTCCTGCATCCAGGGTGCACGGATTCCTCGTGGCGCAGCAGTTCCCGGGGTGCACAGCGCTCTTGTGTGCAGTAACAGCTTTGTCTCCAACCCTTGGAGGCAAGTTACCTTTTATTCCCCCACAGTGAAAAGAGGTAGAAAATCTTATAGAAATGCATTTGCTGGAATGTCTATTTTCCGATAAAACATCGTACGCTTAGGCTAAATCTGAAAGTGTCTCCTAGTGAGTCTCGTGTGTAGAGTAAGAACAGTTCACGCATATCTTAAAGCAGGTAGATCTAGGAACACAGAGCATCCCGGTGCTAGGATGGAGTTTTCCACTAACTCTGGGAATAGAATCTGTAGAGCCTCGGGTGCTTTTGCACCATGAGGTTAGCCAGGTTAGCGAGGGTGCACTCACAGCCCTGCCTGTGCCGCATCCCTTCTGCTAGAGCGTCTGCTGGGGCCTGCGTGAGTCGCCTGAGCATTGCTGTTACCTTTTTCACTTGAGCCTTTTTACCGAATACTAGGATAAACTTGACCTCACATACTTTGTGGGGAGAGAGAGAAGTATATCTGGGACCTCTTTAATTATATGTTGCAAAATAGATTTGGGCAAAATATTTCTGCATATGCGTGCTTGGTGAGCATGGGGTTCCCTGCCGCACCCTGAGGCACGTTCGCACATTTTGATTTAATCTTGAGCCTATGGCAACAAAACTGTAGAAGCTGGCTATGACTTACTTTCTAAAATCTAGAAATAAACATACACTTGGAATCATAATCTATTGGACTTCTTTGTAAAACCTGATTTGAGCTATCACTTTTGCTTTGTATAAACAATTTCATTTTTTTATTTAACGTGGTGTAGAATGAATGGAACAAATATTCAAACTCAAATTTAAAAATGAAGAATTGTTACCATTTTGTTTTTGTATCAGCATATTGCTTCACCAAGTTTCTTATTATAATAGTTATACTTTCTCTGAATGTGGCACAATTGTTATAGAATTAAGAAAAAGATTGGGCATGCTGACTTATGCTTGTAATGGCAGCTCTTTGGGATGTCAAGGCAGGAGGATCACTTGAGGCCAAGGAGTTCAAGACCAGCCTGGACAACATAGCAAGACCCCATCTCTATAACAATCTCTATAACAGAAAAATTAGCTGAGTGCGGTGGTGCATGCCTGTGGTCCCTGCTACTCTGGAGGCTGAGGTGGGAAGATCACTTAAGGCTACAGTGAGCTGCGATTGCTCCACTGTACTCCAGTCTTGGCGACACAGCCAAGACCCTGTCTCAGAAAGAAAAAAAAAAAATCCAGAAATATCATTTTCTTTTTTAATCATCCCAAAAGAGAAATCGGTTTTTTCTAAGAATGTCAAGAGTAACTGATAAGATTCTTTCCTTGCATTGTTTCTCCTTTTCAAGTATTTAGAGTATTCTGTCCACATGGTCTCTCGTCATCTCGTTACAAATCAGCAGGTGTCTTCGAGGTTAGTGGTGGTTCTCTGTGTTGCACCTTGGAGAACAGCCATCATGAAACCTCTTACCATGATCGTGCACATTGTAGTCCCAATTAAAATCCTCTGTAGAGCGCCTGTGCTGCTTATTAGAGCAGAACTTTGGTTGTGCTAAAACGTGCATTCAGCTAATGGTTTTAAGTTCATATCTGAGATGATGTTGTATAATTCATTAAGCATATGGGATCAGTAATGATAGAAGATAATTCTGGCTGATGTCATTTAGAGGATATTTTTCACATCAAGTTAAAACTTCCTTCGTGATAGTCATTTTGGGATTCATTTAAATATGTGCTTTATTTCATAGCTCAAATTTTCATTAGTCATTTCATAACATAGGATTTTGAAAGCAGATTTGGCAAAACCTTTCTAACAAAATGTTTGCTTATGATGTCCCAGGGAACAGCACTCAGAATTGCTGGTAACTGTGGTACATTTTTAAGGCTGATGATAGAAGTCACTTGAACAGTAAGGGCTTCTTCGTGAGGCAGATGGGGTTTTGAACCCTGACCCTCCTGATACGCCAGCCCTGACCCTGGCCTTCTCTCCTCTCCTCTCCACTGGGAGATGAGAAGGTGCCAGCATCCACCTCACAGGCCGTCCTGAGAACCTGGGACTAAGGGCTTGTGTTCCTCTTGCAGGTGGCGCAGTTGTGAGGGCTTGACGATATATACACTGCAGGCTGCCAGTGTCGGGATAATCCAGTTTTAGTAAAAAGGTGGGATTTGCTTTGCTCCCGTGCGGACCAGGTGCAGTGCTGCTGTAGCAGCAGGTGTGCGGATCCTCTTCGGTGGTCAGGTGGACAAGGAGTCACTGATTCCGATTCCCAGGGTTAGATGTGAGGGAACAATGGACCTCATGTGTTCAGAGGGAAGGGGAGTAAAAAGCTTCCCTTGTAATTCCAGGACTGTCTGTCCCAGGAATGCCAAACCACTGGCTTTCACTTGACGCTGTCGTAGGTGGCACTGTATGGAAATGAGGACTCATGTTCCGCATACCTGGGCCAGTACCCGTCTCCCTCCAGGGCCGTGGCCGAGCCCTCCTGATTTCGCTGGGTTTCCAGCCTGGGGATCTGTAAGCCCAGTGACGTCTCCGGTCTCAGCCCCCGCTCCCCTTGGGGACAGGAGGTGGCTTCAGGAGACTGGTGATGAATGCCTGAATGAAGCCGACTTGTGACTGCAGTTCTAAGGGCCTCCCTGGGTGTTAGATGTCAGTAAATGACACCTGTGTGTCGATCTCATGTGATGAAACAGTAGGAGAAACCAAAGCTTGTGGAGTCTGCAGGTTCTGGACTGGGGGGTGTGTGCACCTGTGTACTTGGTGAGGGGTGTGATGTCTGGAATGAGTGTGCAAGTGTGTCACGTTTGTGCGTGTGTGGGGAGTGTATTTAGCAGGTGTGGGTGGAGTCAGCATGTTCATGTGTGTCGTATGTATTTGAGGGTGTGTGTGGAGCGTGTACACGCATCACATTTGGTGAGTGTATTTGAGGGTGTGTATGGAGTGCATACATGTGCCTGTGTGTATAGTATTGGGTGAAGGGGTGGCGTGTGTGGAGTAAGCATGCACATGTGTGTGCTGTGTGTGGGGTTTCTACCTGGTCCTCCCCTGAGCCTGCTCCTGGGCCCTGCTGTCCTGGCAGCTTTACAGTTTGGTGTGTCTTTGATTCTGGAAGATTCTGGAACCAGATTCTGAAGCTGTGATCACAAACTTGCAGCCCTGGAGGATGCCGGCCCGTGGAGCTGGCATGAGGGTCTCTGTGCTGGCCTCTCCCTGGGCTCTGTGCACAGCAGAGCGTGTCTGATGATTGAGCTGTGCGGGTCTGTGGCTCCCCAGACTCGAGTCAGCCCTCAATTCTGTCCTGCATCTGTTTTTCTTGCTGAGGGGCTCCAAGAAGCAGTGCCTGGACGACGTTTTCACCCTGGGGTTGCTTCGCCAGCTGCCCAGGTGCTGGCTGCCTGAGCCCTGCTGCCGTCCTGGGTGGACGGGGCTGGCGCGGGGACATCCCTGAGCACCTGTGGGGGAGGCAGGTTTAGGAAGTGCCAGAGGTGAGTGGTTTCCTTCCAGACTTGATTTTCTGGAAAGTTCTGGGCCTCATATTTTTCCCTAAGGGAAGTTAGAAACTGAGTTTCTCTTTAGGGGAACGTCTTTGCAGCATCTGTTTGAATGTTCTCCAGGTGTGGAATACTCAGGGCCGTGTGTGTTTGGGAACATCCGTGTCCTGAGCGAATTCAGTAGGGAATGGAGAGAGGCCTCCTGTCAGCTTGGCCTCTGTTTTGAGTTTGTGAGGGTTGACGGCTGCTGGTATGCCAGGGAGAGTAAAACACTGGGCGCCCTGGGATGGGAATGTTCGCTCTGACAAGGTCAGTGGGAAAGTGTCTAAACAAACGTTGCTGTTCTCCTGGCTCCTCGGGGTCGAGCTTGTTTTGTGGTGTTGAGGGAAAGCTACCCTTGTTCCTGTTCCTCACCATTTGAATGGTGTCCAGGGCCTGTTCCGCTGGAGAGGTGATGCTCATGAGTGGGGGTCAGGTCACAGGCTGCGAGGTGATTTGGAATCTGTCAGCTGATTTCCTAAAAACACAGGTGCCTGGTAAAGATGTTCCTGATTAGCTAAAACATTTCAACAGGATGTGATAGCTGGTGGTGGTTCAAAGACTATCACAATTTTCCTGTTACTTTTTAAATGCCTGTTGAATAGGGGAAGATGCACATATTTTTCTTTTCCTGTCTGCATACTTGATATTTCGTTTTTTGTTTTATATGTGGGTGTGCAGTTAACTGGATTTAGAAGCAGTCTCAGCCCTGGGGAGACTTCAGGGCAGCCTCAGTCAGTGATGAAGGGAGGCAGGGATTGGGGGGCTACCTCCTTCATAGGATGGACACCAAGGGCCAGAGGTCAGCAATCTCAGTGAGGTCACAAAGACGGGCACACCCAGCACCCTCGCCCCTGTGCCTCTCCTTCACGTTTGCCTCTGCTCAAAGCTGCTCTCCTAGGTCATCACGGGTGATCTCTTGGCGTGTGCTTGGTTCTTGCAGAAGTGGTGTCTGGCTGTGGTCAGTGTGGGCCCTCAGGACTTCCATGTTTTTGGCTCACATCAATACTGGGCAGTGGTGTACGTTTGTTTTGGAGTGGTAGATCGGGTGGATTTTGGCTTTGCCAACTCATTTAATATCTGTTTCTCCTGTTTCTGTATCAGGTGTTCTCTATTTGGTTAGAAGGGGGATGAAGTTGGTGGAACTGCTTCCGGCTCTTGAGCGCCTGCTAAGAGCTGTTTGGCGTGCACAGATCCATTTCGGCACAATCTCAAGAGCAGTCCTGGGCGGTGCAGAAAGCAAGGCCCAGGCGAGTCTGTGTCGGACACAGGAGGGCCCTGACCTGTGTGCTTTCGGCCTCTGAGCCACCCCTCTCCTGACTGCTTACAAAGCTGTATCGATAATGAAATCTGCGCATTGAAAATTCGCTAGAGGAATGCCATTTCCAGGGATCTTACTGTGGACCTTCTGTAAAGGTTCGCTGTAGAATAATGAATTGCCTTTTAATGCAGGTACCAAACAGGCTCCCTGGGATAACTCATTCCATACAAACTTTTTAAAGTAATGTTCCCAACCAGCTGTCCTATACATTCTTTCTACTAAGAGGTGCTCCTCTCCTGTGCGCTTTAGTGATATCCTGTGTTTGCTTTGCATGTGCTTGGATTTTCAGAAGAAACCGTGTTTGCAGATACACTTGGAGTACAACATTCCTCTTCCTATTAGTGTAGATGCTCCATTGGAGGAGATATTCTCATGCATTTGTGTGTTTTGTGGGGAATAAAAGTAGTCACTGGCTTTTGCAAACCTAGAAGATGCCCAAAAGTTGATACATGTGAAAATAAGCGGCAACTGCCATAAATCCCCTTGTATTATGTGTGGCAAAGTGGTCTGTGTGTTCTGTCTGTGGAGAAAATTAGTCTTCCCTATTTTCCCAAGAGGTAACACTTGAATAGACACCAAAAATTGTCTTATTTGAAAATGATACCTTCTTTCCATTGTTATGAGACTATGTCATAGGAACTCACACATGTAATTGTTTTCTCCAGTTAGAACTTCCAGGTTTTGTCATAGTCCCTTTGTGTCATTACAGTGTCTGGTTCCACTTTATTTAAAGCAGGAAGAGACCAGCCATGTGGCCTCACTGGTGCTACCCAAGCACAGGGTCTCATAAGGGCATGAACACTTGGTTTGGAGACACGCTGTTCTTCCTGATAGAAACCCTATCATGCCATTCTTTAGTCTCCTGCGGGGTTTCTTCCACCCTAAATGCACCCAGTTTCTGTTGGTTTTTAGTTTATTTGTATTTTCTGAGACAGGCTCTTGCTCTGTCACCCAGGCTGGCATGCAGTGGCGTAATCCCGGCTCACTGCAGCCTGGACCTCCCTGGCTCAGGCGATCCTCCCACCTCAGTCGCCCGAGCAGCTGGGACCTCAGGCGCGCACCAGCGTGCCTGGCTAATTTTCTTTTCTTTGTTGTAGGGATGGGGTCTTGTTATGTTGCCCAGGTGTGGCTCTGTTTTCTGTTGAGTGTACAGTGGGTTTTTATGGAGAACCTCTGTATTTGGGTTGGGTGTGTGGCATCCTGGTCAGGAAGCTGCCCTCAGGCTTCCTTCCTGCCCAGCAGGGTCACGAGTGATGTCTCCACCTGGGCTGGTGTGTGTGCTGGCCAGTAGGGCTTAGTCCTGGACTGCAGACTGGTACTGGTCCATGGTCTGTTAGGAACCGGGGTTATAGCAGGAGGTGAGTGGTGGGCAAAGTGAGCATGTCCGCCTGAGCTCTGCCTCCTCTTGGATCAGCGGCAGCATTAGATCCTCCTAGATGCTGGGACCCTCTCGTAAGCTGCGTGTTCTCCTAGGTGCTGGGGCCCAATCATAAGCTGTGTGTTTTCATAGGCGTTGGGGCCCTATTGTAAACTGGATGTGAGGGATCTCGGAGGTTCTCCTTATGAGGATCCAATGCCTGACCTGAGGTGGGACAGTTGCATTTCAAAACCACCCCCCAGAAAAATTGTCTTCCACGAAACCCATCCCTGGTGCCAAAAAGGCTGGGGGACAGCTGGCCTAACGCGTGGATGATGTCAGTAGATTTTTGGACTCGGGCCGCAGTTGGAGAGGATTAGATTTTGAAAGGTGGGGGATTGAAGGCTTCTAAAGGGCAGGTTTTCATCTCCAGTGGGGCCTGGGCAGAACTGGGTAGAACTGACCCAGAACCTGATGATTAGTCAGGCTAGCTCACTGCCTGCATCCTGTGTATGCAGCCTTGCTGTTTATTCAATTGTCTCGTCGTGTGGTGGATTCCATCCACAGCCTCAGAGTAGTGGAACCCATTACTTCAAGGCTGACCTGATTTAACTTTATCAAAAAAAATTAAAATCACTGAGTATAAATCTTCCAGACACCCGTATCCTTTTTTTTTTTTCCAGAGGCTTTTAAATATTGCAACTTAAAAATCTTCAAAAATAACTTTAAAAGAAAACCTCTAAGTACATTTTTGATGAGCGTCCTTGACAGCTTTAATATGTGAAGTAAATTACCTTGACTTTTGTATTCCTAGAAACTCGTTCGTATTTGCAGAAGACTTTGTATTTTGTCAACAGTGGCCACTGTTTTGTGACCATCATACCTGTCGTCTCATTTAGAAAGTTGGATGTGGATGTATTAACTTCTCAGACATACAAACACATGGGCTGTTTGTTTTTGGTTTTGATTTTTTTTTGTTCCCCCACCCCCCTCCCCGAGCTGAATTCAAGAAAGGGAAACAAGTAGACTAGAGTAAGTACCAGAAAGCGTCTAAGTGGCTGGGTGGGGGATCCTACTATGGTGTTGCATTTTGTTCTGCCAGACATTGCTCCTCAAAAAGCTGACCCTGAAAGGGCTGGCATTGCCCTCACTCTGGGACATTCGTCTGTCTCACCAGAAAATGAAGAATCTGCCAGAGTACCGTGAGTGAAATTCAGTCAAAACTCGATTAAATAAAAGAGGCTTTGTCTCAAAGGCCAAAACATGAGGACACACTTCTAATTTTTAAGGAGCGCTTCATCGTGGGTCAGTCCTGACGTGTACTGCATTAGGAAACCTCTGAACTTCCACGGTCAGGCCCAGAGCTCTGAGGGAAAGTGGTTGTGCCCTTCCCACTGTTTCTGTCACTAGTTTTATTCATTAATTTCCTTAAAACCCTTTTTGTATGAGTTCTACTATAGTTTGGAAAAAAATTCACATAGGTAGAACTGGAAGCGTTTCCACAGTGTTAATACTCATGACCCGTTCTGGGTCTCGGTATATGTGTACTGTATAAATGTACATGTGTGTATGTGGTGTGTGCATACTAAGTGTATTTCACTGCATGTATTGACAGTGTATAGGTATGTACACTACATATGTCCTACACACGTACATGCTGTAGGCATGCATGTACACGTGTATGTGTGTAACTGGGCACTATGGTTATATGCACACTACTTGGACACCTATCTGTTCTGCATGTGTACATACATGCATGTGTTTAATGCCATATACATACCTGTGTACGTACACCATGTGGTTATGTGCACATTATTTGTACACATGTATATATACATATGTGCACACAAGCATGCATGTACACTACGCACACTAAAGTTCTGGATATGTACACACTAATACATATACATGCTGCATATGTATGTACACTGTTGCATATGTGTATACTTTAGACTTTATACGTTAGTGTACTGATGTACATCGTATACATGTGCATATGTGTACACTGTGCATGTGTATGCGTGCTGTAGTGCACCTACATACATTGGATAAGAATGTACGCTATATGCATGCGTATACATATAGCAAATAGCATACCTGTGTACACACGGATGTGCATGTGTATGCCATATGCATGTACATACAGGTTATAGTATATCTGTGTATACTTTTTACATATAGATGTGTGTACATGCTATGCATGTGCATACATGTTAGCATACCTACGTACACATGCTATATGGATAGGGATTTGTGTATGCTCTATGCTTGCACACGTAGTGAACTCTTGTACACTATACATATGTGGATGTGTACACTATGCAGGTACACTACATGGATCTGGATGTGTGTGCACTCTGTACGCATGTAGTGCACTTATGTATACCATACGTATTAGGATGTGTGTACGCTCTCTGCATGTACACGTGGTACAGTGTACCATATACGTATACTATGTGAGTGTAAATGTGTGTGCGTTCTATGGCACCAGGAATAGGGCTCCCGCAGGGATCCAAGAACGCACCATCTCGCTGGCACCAGAATGTAGGATGAAAACAGTTGTTTGTTGCAACCGAGTTGAAATTTGGCAGGTTCCTATACCCTTTGTAACGATTAAGGAACAATCACTTCATTGATGTGTGTGTTCCTGAAATCACAAACAGCTCTGTGAGGTGTGTCTCATTCCCAGATGAGAGAGGGAACCGAAACAACAATGACTCGGTCACTGAAGTGAGGTAGAATGAACATAGCAGCTGTCTAGCTTTCCATATTATAACTTTGTCAGCAGCTCAATGAGAAATCGCCACTCATCAGGAAATGTGTCCATTTTCTACTGTTCTTTATTCGTGGCATATTTACTGCCTTGTGTTATTCCTCACGATGTAGCAAAATCCCTTCTAGAGTTGTGAATATAAACAGTTCATGAGAAATGTAGTATATTCTTTGTTAACATTGAAAATGATATGTAAGTTCATCTTCAGGTACTGTTTGGAAGGATGAGAAAGAAGATATTTAGGACAAAAGAATAGAGAGCTTTCAAGTAAACAGGGAAAATAAGGGCTTAGTGCAAAATATTTCCAAATTTGGAATTTGAGAATAATAAATCTCACATCTAAGATGGTAGGTAGTTTTTTGGGTTTTTAACATTAGTACTTGGTTTTCCATGCCTTTGGGAATTTTCCTCCTGATGGAGGACTGCAAGAATAATCTGATTTTTCAGAACAGAAGGGACAGTCTGTCTCTAAAGGTAAATTCCAGGTTCTACCATAGAGAAATAGAAATTGCTGCCAATTTTCTGTAAGGTTCTTCAGTTCTTTCCTCTTCTGTGGTTAAAAAACCATCTCTGGGGCTGGGTGCGGTGGCTCACGCCTGTAATCCCAGCACTTTGGGAGACTGAGGTGGGTGGATCACGAGGTCAGGAGATCAAGACCATCCTGGCTAACACGGTGAAACCCCGTCTCTACTAAAAATACAAAAAACTAGCCGGGTGTGGTGGCGGGCGCCTGTAGTTCCAGCTACTTGGGAGGCTGAGGCAGGAGAATGGCGTGAACCCGGGAGGCGGAGCTTGCAGTGAGCTGAGATCACGCCACTGCACTCCAGCCTGGGCGACAGAGCATGACTCCATCTCAAAAAAAACCATCTCTGGATTTAGTCTCAGCCAAGTTCCTCTTATCAGGTTGCCTTACATTTCTCACAGCTGTTGAGAGTTTTCATCATTGGTAGTTAACTTGTTGATAGCAAAAGCTTGTACTAGTTAGATCTGAGCACCTTGAAGACAAGGCTTTGTTTTATATTTTTAATGAGCAGCAGGGTGATGGCAGGGCTAGGGCCCTTCATCCCATCATGCGTTCCCCTGAGCTTTCAGAGTTCTCACTGCGTGCTGAGTGTGGTGTTGGCTGTTTAGGGTTTAAATAGGAATACGAGGCTCTGCGACTTGGTACGCTCTTACCTCCTTCATAGAGAGCTTGGTGGCAGCTTAGCATGATAAAGTATACACAACAGGTGTGCAAACTCTTACGGCCCCACTGAAAGGGTATTGATTTAAACGTGACTAATTTCTCATGTTTATTTTTGCCTTTATTCCTAGTTACGGTCCTGATACTTTTTCTTCCTTTACCATCTTGCTAATCGCTAGTGAATTAGTGATAAACTATATTTATGTGTCCTCTAAATCTAGCGACTTAATTGCAGGTCATTCTTGTTATACCATCTGTCAGTGCTATGTCAGGATGGCTCAGTTTTATGTTGTCAAAGGATTAACTACAGCAGGATGCAGCCTTTCTGGAACTTGCTCTCTTATGAAATATCGGCACTTTTTTTTTTGTTATACGTGAGGTGTACTCAAATGTAAACATTCTGAGCTGTGTTAGAAGGATATACAAGATTGTAATGAAGTAAACAACAACTTGATCAAGTATCAGCTAATGAATTTTATATTTTAAGTACATGGAACGTGGACCTTGGCAATCAGTTTTCATCTTGACCTTTTACTTTTTTTGTTAGAATCTTGCTCTGTCATCCAGGCTGGAAGGGTGGAGCACAGTAGTACGATCTCCGTTCACTGCAACCTCTACCTCCCAGGTTCAAGCGATTCTTATGTCTCAGCCTCCCTAGTAGCTGGGGTTACAGGGTGTGTGCCACCATGCCCGGATAATTTATTTTTAGTAGAGGTGGAGTTTTGCCATGTTGGCCAGGCTGGTCTCCAACTCCTGACCTCAAGCGATCCACCCACCTCAGCTTTCCAAAGTGCTGGGATTACAGGTCTGAGCCACCATCCCTGGCCTGACCTTCTGTTCTAATATTGGTTATTCAGTCTCGATGATAGTGCCTGGTTGTATTAAATTGGGGTAGAAAGCACAATTGAAATGAATTTGGTTGTGTATGTACGTGCTGACTTAGCGTTCATGGCAGCACTGTGAGTTGGGCATTGTTCCTGAAGGAAGGCCAGATGGGTAAGTCGGGGCTTAGATACGGGACTTGTGGGCAGTCACTGCTGTCCCATGGCTGAGATCAGGCCTGTCTGACGCCTGTACCCCGAACTCTTCTTAACACACGAACCAAGCAGTTGTCAAGAGTCAGTGCTTGAGTGTGATGTGGCCCGTGGTGTTTGCCTCACAGCGTGACTTTGGCTCGGGGTAACAGGGCAACATCTCCCTCCCTCTTGCGGCTGCCTGGGAGTCCCAGGAGAACCCACTGATACCGTTTATAAATGCCGGACATCGAACCTTCTGCTTGGTACCAGCACATCTGGAATCGGACAGCGCGGTTAGATTCTCAGCCAGCAAACCCGTACAGGAGTGTGTGAACTCTGCGTTTGCTTCTCCCGGACAAAGGTGAATTCCTGGTCACTACTGGATGGCAACAGGTGTGGCCTCAGGAGCAGCATGGAGACGGGCACTCTGGTGCAGGAAAAGCATCTGCATGAGGGGTGGGGAACGTGACAGACGAGCTCAGCTCTTACCGTGGGGTGGGGGGGGGGTGTGTGGGTAAGACCAGATTTTCTCATTGTTGCCCCTTTCTGAAAAGGACCCTGAATTGACTTCTCTGTGGCTCCTCGTGCCTCCTTGTCAGGTTGGAGGAGACTGCACCTCTGGCTCAGGCTCTGCTTGCAGTGAGACAGAAGCCGCTGTTGCTTGCCCTGCGCTCCCTGTGACGTCCTCTGTGCTGTTCTCCTCCGGGAACAGTTCTGTTGAGCAAGCTTGGACTCTGCTCCCTTCTGCTCTTGGATTTCATGTCTGGAAGGCTTTTCTTCTTTCCTGGTTTTTGATGATGCTGTGCTATGTTTTTGCAAGGATCACACGTACCCATAGCCGGGAGAAGCCCCTTTGCAACTTTAACATCTTGACGCTCTCAAGCAGAGCTTGCTATCGAAGTTGACAGACTCCTGGGTTTTTGTTTTGGCAGAAACTGAATGTCAGTCCTAGGACAGCTTCAGCACACTTGATCCTAGCTCTCCTCTCTCACTGCTCCCCTCGTGTGTGGCAGAAATCATATGCCCTGAAGTTTACCAGTCCCTTCATTTGAAAATCAGTTAATGTATGCGATCCTCATGAGAATTTTACTTTTTATAAAAGCAATCACAAAGACTGGGTTTTGTGAAACCAGTGTTTTATGTGTGTATTATAATTGCACTCACAATAAGCTTTGTCTTCTAAATATTCCATGTTTCAGATTAGCACTGGAATCGTGCCCTGGAGTGAGTAGTTTCGCTTTTCCGCTTTTATTTTTGGCTAAGGTAAAGTTGAGAACGTTGTGATATTAGGTGTAGTGAGCCCTTTTAGTTCCTTCTATGTCTGTTTTCCTTTAAGCCAAAAGCAGCAGACTGATACCAGTTTGTGAGCACCAGGCATCTCCCAGGCCTTTCCTGGGTCTTCCCTCCGCTGTCTCGTGGACAGAGCAGTCACTCATGGAAGGTGAACCTGAGAATCCCTGTGTGGAATTAAGTAAATGTCATAGCTCTCTTCTGTGATGAACTGAATCATATTAGGCCCAGTAAATTGTAACAGCAGGCTTTGCACATACAACGCATTGAACACTAGGACAGGTAACCAGGCTGTGACGCTTCTGGTCCTGCCCAAGACCTGCGGTATCACAGCGCATTTAACATACTGGCAGCATTGAGTGTTTGAAAACATTGTGTATGTACCATGTCCGTGATTTTCGAGGGCCTGGATAAACACCTCTGTGGGTATCGCAGTCTTTATCAATGGGAGCTTAAGGTTAGTACTGGGGCAGACTGTATTAAAGAATCAAGGTCTCTTAAGTATGTTTCAGTTTTCCCATGAAGAAGAAAGATGTTAGCTGTTCTTTCCCGGACTGTGGCTATCCGAGTGCCCCAGCACAGTCACTCACACGTTTACCTCATTTCCATTTAACCGGGCTGGGCTTGGGCCAGAGTACTTCGGTTGTCAAATGTCATATGAGGCTGATGAACTGTCTTCTGCTTCATCGTTAGCATATGGAAATACTGTTTTCCAAAGCATACTCTACTTTATCATTTGGGTTTATATAAAATAATGGAACAGTTACTTTAACTGTGCAGTTTCTTATGCTTGGTTATTTAATTGCGGAAAGATAACGGTTTTATTTTGCTAAAATCTGTGCTAGGAATTGTGCCAAATCTTTGTGAAATGCCCAGTTTACTAGCTTAAGTTATAGATCTTTGTATGAAAAGAAAAAGCCTATTGCTAAAAGGAGCATTGTCTTTATCGATGCAAAAAGCTTTAAACTTATTGGCCGTGTAGTCAGTAAAATGCATCAGAATGTGGCGAAAATTGAGAAAACATTGAAGTTTTAAAATCTGCTATGCAGTTTTCTTCAACTCCCTTGCAAGATACTTAATTTGAATAAAAGACAGAATAAAGTGTTCCCATTGAGGAAAGTTGGCAGGAGAATGTGTTCGGAACCTGAGCAGTCCTGCCATGCTCGTCTGTGATGTGGTGTTGTTCATGGTATCACTTTTACAGAACTTTAAGAATGCTGCTTCTGCGAATAAAAATACATTTTATTCTTAGCATTTCAGTTTTGAGATGTGTAAAACGTGTTAATGGTTTCTTTCCCTTACAGAATTTGCTTGTTGTTCTTTTTTTTTCTCTAAATGTCTACAAGACTCTGAAGCACATTAATCACTTTAAAAGAAAAGAAAAAAAAAAAAAAGGCGGGGCGTGATGGCTCATGCCTGTAATCCCAGTGCTTTGGGAGGCCAAGGCAGGCTGGCTGATCGAGCCTGGGAGCTTGAGACACAGGAAACCAGCCTGGGCAACCTGGTGAAATCCCATCTCTACTGAAAACACACAAATTAGCTCAGTGTGATGGCTGCACACCTGTAGTTCCAGCTACTCCAGAGGCTGAAGAGAATCACTTGAGCCTGGGACGCGGACCTTGCAGTGAGTGGAGATCACGCCCCTGCTGTCAAGCCTTGTTGACAGAGTTGGGATCCTGTCTGAAAAACAGCAACAATAATAACTTATGGGTGAACTGCTCGGCTGCTCTCTGTCTAGAGTAGAATAAATCCAATTACATTTTTGTCTTTTATTAGCATTGAAATTTTCTAAATCATCTCTTTGTTTTCATTACATTGTAGCAATATATTGCTGCTTAGAGTCTGGAACAAGTAGGTTTCTCTTGATCAGGTTCTTACTGAGTTGCTAAAACTTAGAATGATTTTCCCCACCTTGAATGTGACTTATAGAACTTTGCCTTTTGAGGTGATGTGCTGCATTTGACAGCAGACACAGGAACACCCAAAGAATTCACTTACGGGCTAAAATGTACATGCTTTGTAGTGTTTCCCTCCTAAAATGAAAACGGTACCTCTCATTTGTGGGTCGATGATGCTATTTGCTGAAAACTTGTTAAATTTTACTTAGTGTTTTTTTGAGACGGAGTCTTGCCCTGTTGCCCAGGCTGGAGTGCAGTGGCATGATCTCAGCTCACTGTAAACTCCGCCTCCCGGCTTCATGCCATTCTCCTGCCTCAGGCTCCCGACTAGCTGGGACTACACGTGCCCGCCACCATGCCTGGCTAATTTTTTGTATTTTTAGTAGACACGAGTGTTTCACCGTGTTAGCCAGGATGGTCTCGATTGCCTGACCTTGTGATCCGCCTGCCTCATCCTCCCAAAGTGCTAGGATTACAAGTGTGAGCCGCCGCACCTAGCCGAAAACATGTTTGTTTACTGCCTCAGTCCTCAGTTGGGTAGCCCTGTTCTTGGTAGGACATTCAGGGAGTGTGGGGACATCTTGAGTCTTGAAAGGTGCCCTTTGCGAGATGGGAATCTTCCAGCTGCTTATTTAGGGAATCCTGCCAGCTGTCATTGACTGGAGAGCACAGTTTCCTGGCTGCCCTGGTCTTTGAGGGGAGTGAGACTGAGGGGTCATTTTCCCACCTGGACCAACGTGTTTATTAAACCTGGCTTGTGGATCATTTGGATCTTGTTATGAAGGGAAAACCACATCTGTGTCTTTCAGATGAGTGGAAGTCATGGTAAAAAAATTTTTATTTTTTTGGCTACTATGGAGAAGTTTTGTCCTTGTGACCTGTGAATACAGTCACGGGAGAGCAGAATGTTCACGGTGTGGGTGCTAACAGTGTACATACAGAGTCACGTTCTTCACAAGAGAAAAATATTTTTCTCATTACAACCTCGGTAAGAAGCTGGCAGTACTCTTGTTTTTGGAGGGGTGTGAAGGGAATATTGAGAAAGTGTCAACGTTAGACTCGCCCACTCTGCAAATTCTGTACCAGCTGGAGAGAGGACCCTGTGATGGCAAGATGCAACCCTCTGCCCAGAAGGAGGTGAATTTCGGTGGCGCTCAGGATGCGCGGTTCATCTCTATATAAAGGCAGAGCGTGAAACGCCGTGGAGGCTGAGAGAAGAGATGTGCTTAGCAAGTATGAGTGAGACATTTGGGGCTTGTTAGCACCTGACGTGTGTGCAGCAAGCTTTGCCATGTGCACGCGTGTGATCCTTAGAACACTGGCGTGTGGAGCCGTGAGGCTATCGAGGGCCCCAGCTCCCGGCAGGCTGAGGAGTTCCCTGTTACCACCAGGATAACTGTGATTGAAGGCTGTCGCTCAATCCCGAGTCCCGGAAGGGGCTCCTTTCAGAGAGGAAAACACCCCTAGAGCCTCTGGCAGAATTCGGTGATTTTTATTATTACGTTGCTTAGATTTCACAAACATGAAACCAAGAACATATTTCAGAATGCTTATGGTTCTTCTGTAACCATGGAAAGAAAGTAATTTGCAGTCGATGGACAGTTTGCGGAAGCCGAACTGCCTACATCATGAGCACGGCGCTCTCCCTACCGCCCTGGGCCTTGCTCCGGTTCGCTGGGGAGGCTTTGCAGGGCCTCTTGGCTGGGATACCTCTCCCATGTTGCTGTCCCTGGTCACGGCCATACTGCTGGGCACCTGCACCGTGAGGACACTGAGTGGACATGGAGCCATGGGGCAGCAGTTGGTCATGAGGTGGCATCCACATGGTCTGAAACAGGTTTCTGTTCATTAAGAATGATCATTGCAATAAAAACATGGAGTGAAAGAAAACCCTCTACTGACCTGAGAATGCGTCAGCTGAGTTGGATGGGGAAGTGCAGTGAGGAAGGTGAGGGCTGAAAGGAAATGAGGGAGGGAGAGGAAAGGAGAGAAGAGAAGCAAAAGCGGGAGGGAGGATGGGAGTGAAGAGGGAGATGGAGGAGAAGGAAGAGAGGGCGGTGGGCAGGAGCCTGGGAAATGAGCCCCAGAACCGGTTCCTGACCCTCGTGGGTGCGTCAGAGCTGATCTTCCAGGAGAGGCGGCCCGGGAAGGCTGCCCCTTAGGAAGTGAGGGCCGGGGGGAGCTGATTTTTTGGCTCTCAGTGGGGCTGTTGCTGACCTGAGATGCAGTTGACAGTTATCCCGAAGAGGTAAGAGGTCGTCTGCACAGCCACCATTTGCCATCAGGTTGGAGAGAGAAGTGCTCGTCCCCATGATTTCTTTCTATTGTGGATTTTTCCCAGTTTAGCTGAGCAGCCTGTCAGTGGAAATGTCAGGGATTACTAACATGTCTCCATTCTACAGAGCAGTCGGCCAGCTTCCGATCCTGTCGTTGTTGGGGGCACCACTCCCGACCTGTCATTAGGCCAGTGCCGGCCCAGCGTGGGAGCTGCAGCCTGAGGCGCTGGGAAGCCTGTGGGGCTCTTGCTGCCGGGGCTCTGATGGGAGTCATGCACTGAAAGAATGATGTCCCTTGAGCAGAGCCTGGCGAGGAGTGGGTGCTGCTGTTGCTGCAGTACATGGAATTTCAATGACGAATGAAACGCCCTTTTAATTATGACCAGAGCTCTATGCTCTGCGTTTCTTCAATGGAAATGTGCTGAAATGAATTTGCTGTTAATCAGTTGCCTCATGCAAGACAGTGTGCTTGGGAGCAAAGCAGGATGTGGACTTACATACAGAACTTCCTTCTCTCAACAGGCTATAATCAGTTGGATGGTGCTACACAGGAATACGTGAGAATTCGTGTGAGAAAGGTGATGTGTGAACAGCAGGTGTGGGGGGAGGTTTACAGAAAAGCTTTTGGCTGAAGTGGTGTCAGGTGCGGGTGCTGAAGTGTGATGTCTGGCTGGATGGAAGAGTACATGCCTCTAGGCTGCAGGAAACAGATAAAGGAGGAGGTGGGCACACGTGGGTCGTGTCTTAGGAATGGTAGCAATTCAGGCAGACCCAGGATCAGGCTCCCACGGGGGAGGAGTGGACTTTAGGACCCAGGGAGCATGGGGTGGGGGTCATGCCCAGGCTGCTGCAGGGCTTGCTGCTGTGTCAGTAGGGCCCTGTGCTTGGCCTCTTTAAAACTGTTTCCTGATCCATAAAATGGGCACTACAAAATCCACCTTGTGACACTGAAGCTTAAATGAGATGATCTACATGGTGCCTTCCTTCCCTTTCTGACATCATAGGCTCATAGCTATGGTGGCAGTGACAGGCTGGATAGAATGCTGGAGCCACTTTGCGTCTGGTGAAGCCACATGGATTTGTGCAGTGCTTGTGACTGTCTCTGAAAGCCTTTGGTCATGGCAGTGGCAGCCTTGAGTGGCTCTTGGCATATTTCAGTCTGTAGAGTGCAAGGTTGGCTGGAGCTCTGAGGCCATTGATACTATCCAGGGGTGAGCTGATGGGACCCTAAAACTTGGGGGAAGGTCGAGAGGAGTTGGCCGCCCGAAGTATTGTAGATTTCTGGCTTCGAGAACTTGTTGACTTATGGACACAGGAAGGTAAACCCAGATGGCTCCAAAATTTTAAGTCCAGAAGAAAGGTGGGAGGGTACAATTGTTGACTAGGTCATGGTTGCCCTGTCCCTTTCTTTCTGACCATTGTTTCTCCTCCCTCCCCTTGCCTTTGTGGGCAGGAGGGCCTGAGTCTGTACAGTGGTCTGTTTCATGGTGATGATGGCCGATTATTACCCTGCAGTAAGAAGTCTCTCCACTTTATTTTGCAGCAGCAGTAAAATAAATTTAAGGAATAATGGTGAAGTGGAATTTGTTTTGTTGCCTTTTTTTTTTTTTTTGAAGTATGATTTATGTGAATGTTCTTCTCAATTTCACTGATCACTTTGAGAGGCCAAAACATGCTTTGGTTTGTTATTTTGTGTTTGACTTTGAGCTAGTTTATTTTCTCACAGAATTATGTTCCTTATTTGGGCTTTTACAAAACTGAAACACAGGATGGTGCATCTCCATTGAGGGTTGTTCTGAAGTGTGACTTTTCTTGGCATGCTTGAAAATCAGTGACATTATTTTATAGAAACACTTTGTAACTGACAACAAAGCTTTAGAAGCTGTTGTAAAGGGCAAGGTAGGCAACGTGTTACGCTTTGTGGGTCACAGAATTCTCTGCATATTTTTTTTTTGTTAAAACTTCAAAGTGTAAAAACCACTTGTGGTTCCCTGGCCAAGGCTGGTTCGGGGATCGTGGTTTGCAGACCCTTGACAGCACCTTACCTGAAAGCTGATCTCCCTGCTCAATGAAGTGAGTAGGAGCCCACCTCATTGGTTCAGCTAGAAAGATGCTGCCCTCATGCTGGAATTTGCTTCAAACAAACTTGAAAGTTCTGGCACCGCTGCTCATTTCCGTACTGTTGCAGGTCATCTAAAATACGGAGGGTGCCTTGGCGTTTTGATTTTGTTACTCCTCTTTATCGGTTCTGAGATGGCTTATCGAGGGTTAGACATTTTCAGAAATGATCAGGCAGAGCTGCAGCCATCTTGCAGATCAAGTGAGGTTTTTTCTGAAAGTTTGTTACAGGCTTAAATTTCTGATCCCTTTCCATCCACTGATCTTGTATGATTGGTTTCTTTTTGTTCCCATTTGGGTCTATGAAACTTGTTGAACAGCGTCTCCCCACCACGGTAGAACTTTAGCTCTGATTTCATGCATGAGTAGGTATCCTCACTTCTCATTTGCGATGAGAAAGTGCTGCAGGTCCTGCATGGCTTCCGTCTCTTCCCTGCACACGGATGGATGTGGGAGTTATTTGAGGTGTGTGAACTTGCTACCCTTAGAGCCTCCAGGTTCACTCCCCTGGACCACACTCCTCCCCCCTGGTTCACGCCCCTGGACTGTACTCCTCCCTCCTCCCGTGGACTGTACTCCCCCCTCCTGGTTCACTCCCCTGGACTGTACTCCTCCCTCCTCCCGTGGACTGCACTCGCCCCTCCTGGTTCACTCCCCTGGACTGTACTCCTCCCTCCTGGTTCACTCCCCTGGACTGCACTCCTCCCTCCTGGTTCACTCCCCTGGGCCGCCACCCCTGCGCCGCCACCCCTGCCTCCTAGTTCACTCCCCTGGGCCCCCACTCCTCCCTCTTGGAGCTCAGTAGTTTCTGCTGTGCTTGTGCCAGCATGATAAGGCTGAGTGGCAGCTCCAGGGCTGTGGCAGCTCACGCAGCTGTGGCGTTAGTGCAGAGAACCGCGGGGATGCAGCTGCCCTTGCTGTGACGCTTTGAGTGTTGTAGTCGGGGTGGGAAGCTGGGTGGGACGTGGATGTCCCAGGGTGGGTCAGGAGCCTCCCCTCAGCCTCTGTCAAACACTTCTCAACCAGGTGTGGTGGCTCATGCCTGTAATCCCAGCGCTTTAGGAGGCCGGGGCAGGCGGATCACCTGAGGTCAGGAGTTGGAGACCATCTTGGCCAACATGGTAAGACCCTGTCTCAACTAAAAATTAGCCGGATGAGGTGGTGCCCACCTATAGTCCCAGCTACTCTGGAGGCTGAGGCAGGAGGATCTCTTGAACCTGGGAGGTGGAGGCTGTAGTGAGCAGAGATCACACCACTGCATTCCAGCCTGGATGACAGCAAGACTCTGTCACAGAAAAACAAAATGAAACTTCTCTATATCATGCTCACAGCTTGTAAGCAGAGGAGAGAATATTTGGCAGAAATATTCAGATTTAGGAAGTCTTTTCTGATTAAGAGAATCAACAACTCAGTTAATCCTCTGCCAACTTTCAGTCGTGTTGTGGCTGGGAGCAGGGGTGGCTGTTAAAACAGGTGCCTGTCTTTGGGAGGCCGAGGCGGGTAGATCACAAGACCCAGGAGCTGAAGAGCAGCCTGGCCAACATGGTGAAACCTCATCTCTACTAAAAATATAAAAGCTAGCTGGGTGTGGTGGCGTGCACCTGTAATCCCAGCTATTCAGGAGGCTGAGGCAGGAGAATTGCTTGAATCTTGGGAGGTGGAGGTTGCAGAGAGCTCAGTCAGGGGTGGGTGCCGGCTCCCGCAGATAGAAGAGCCAAGTGTCCTGCAGGAGGCCAACGTGTGCACTGGGAGTTCCCAGGTGCGTGTCCTGGTACACGGCCCAGAGGCTCCTGACAAGGCTCAGTGCACCAGGCACACAGTGGACTGTTGGTGCCTGATCCAACGAGGGAGTGAGTGAGGGCCGAGACACAGGTGCGGGGATGCATGAGACGGTGTACAGTCAGGTGGAGAGTCATGCTGTAGGGTCCGGAAGAGACGGGTTCGAGAATAAATGGGACGGGGGTACATTTAGGTGGAGAGTCATGCTGCTGTGGTCTGGGAAATGTGTTTTTGCTTCTATCTGAGAAGGTGGACCTGAGCATTTCTGTGCTTTGGCATTTAATCTGTGCAATATCCTCCACGGGGTGCGTATCTCTGTGGTAGAGGACACCCCGGGCACAGTGGATGTCAGCGGCCGTGGCTGGACTCAGGGTCCATGAAAGTTGCGTGATCGAACGTGTTTGGTACATTCTCAGCTCCTGCCCAGGTGCCTCCCAAGCATCGGGTGTTGTGGCTCCCCACAGCCTTCACATCTGCCTGTAGCATGGCATGACCACCACCTTCCTACCATGTGTTTGTCCTACCACGGATGCCGTGTCTAACGGACGCTGTGCTCTCCAGCTACTTTCCTATAATCAAAAGCCTTGACTTTGCCTGTGTTTCAGAGATGACAGGGTATTAATCTTTCATGATTGCTCTGAGGATTTCCAAAAGCAAATGCATCTTACAGGATGCAAGATAGAGGAGACAGTAATTACAGATGACTTTTCTCAGTCTTTTGCTTGTGGTAAAATTACATAGCACTCGAACCATTTTTAAGTGTATGGTTTGGGGGCATTAAGTGTGTTCACATTGTCGTGCCGCGATCACCACCATCCATCTCCAGAGCTTCCTGGTCTCCCCATGCTTGAAACTCGGTCTACCGAACACTAGCTCTCCTCCTGCCGCAGCTCTGGTAAGCATACAGATTGCTTGCAAAAGAGGCTTTGTCAGTAAGAGAAGGGGCGAGGAGAAGAGCTCTCAGAACTCTTGAGATTAGAGGAAGTGTTTTAGGTTTTGCTCTCTGGTTCCCAGTGTAAAGGAGCTATTGAAGACGTGGGAAGGCGAAGGTCTGTGATCTCAGGAAGTGCTGGGCTGGGCAGCTTTCCCGCTGTGATGGGGGCACTTGCCCTCAAACCCTCCTGAGATAATCGCGTGAGGATGGTGCTGTATTGTGACAGCTCTGAACTTGGTCTCCTCCAACGTTGCCAAGTACATAAGCTTTGGTGGTTGCCGTCTAGTGTCTGCGAGAGACCTAGAATTGGAACATTGTTGACTTTAGAACACACTCATTCTTATAACACTCTACCTGTTCTCATCAGTAGGAAATACACTGTGTCCTTTTTTTTTTTTTTTTTTTTTTTTTTGCTTTAATAGTCTGTGTTGCAGTAGCAGTAGTTGCAGCGGACGCTACTTCTGGTTCATGGTTATTGCCAAACACAAGCTTCTGGAAACCGTGTGAAAAATGAAGGGGAAAAGTGGTTTTCTGCCTAAGGCTTTTTTGAACATCTTCTTTTTTCTGGAATATCTGTTGTGGTGTGAAACATTTTCAATTTAGGGAGTTGTAACGTGTTTTATTCTGGTTAGCTTTGAAACTCCATGTTTCTGCATGTCATGGGGTTGCTTTATCCTGTTATTCTATGATATAGCTGGTTTTCAAAACTATTGGTTATTTCACTTTAAAAACCAAAGCAGCTTAGAGTATGAGTGTGATTCCCATAAGAATTTAATTGTAAAATTGATTCGTGTTCAATAAACTTACTGGAATGACTCGTTAGATCAGTGGACGAAAAGATGATAAGAACATGTCAAGTCTCTGGGCCAGGAAGGACTTGCAAATAATACACGTGATACACAGGAATTTCTTAACAAAAGATTAGATTTGGTACATAACTGTTTAAAATCTCTGTTTTCTATTATAGCCATTCCACAGTGCCCACGGGGGTGGGCTGCAGGACTGCCTATGGACACAAAGGTCTGTGGGCGCTCAGGTCCCTGGTATAAAATGGCATCGTGTTTACATATGACATACACACATCCTCCCGCAGACTTTCAGTCATGTCAGGGTTGCTCGTAACACCTATACCATGGACATGCCATGCGAGTAGTAGTTAAACGATATTGCTTAATGAATAATAGTCTGAATGCTTAGTACAGACACCTTAAAAAAGTATTCTTGGTCTATGTTTGGTTGAATCCACAGGCCTGGAACTCGGAGATAGAGTACAAACTCTAGAAGCAAAATGAACAAATAAAGATCTTGAGGTCAGCAGTGACGGGTGTGGGATCACACTGAATCTCGTGTGTTTTGCTGTCTGTGTCACTACAGAGTGTAAACGGGGACCATTTTTAGCTTTAAAGTAAAATAGGTAACAGGAAACACTATGGAATGGGCATGAAGGTGCGCCCCTCATTACCACATGTTACAGCCAAGCCCCTGCCTCCTGGGGAAGAATCTGTTCAGTGGGGAGACTACATGTTGATGATTTCTGGACATGTGAAGGGAAATGCCCTCCAAGAAGCGTGGCTTTGGCTGGAGCACGTCAGATGAGAGTTAGCGTGGTGTGGAGTTGCCACAGTGCCCCTCACACCTGCTCCTTCTCTCCTCTCCTCACCCCTGGCCCTGGCCCTGGCTCTGGCTCTGGCCCTGGCTCTGGCTCTTACCAAGGGAGGAAAGTTCAGCTCCAGCTGAACCCCACACAGGGCTGTGGGTCTCTAGGGTAGGTGCTACCTTCTCCTGAACAGGCTGTGGCAGAGGAGGGTCTGGCCGTACTTGAGCTGTGAGCGATGCTCTCAGAGATCCAGCATCTTGCAAACCCAGGTGCTGAAGGTCCCTTCACTGTCCTGCAGGGAGAGGGGTCTGTTCCTGCTTCCCCTCAACCTGAGCTGACTTCTTGTCTGTCCTGTACACCTCGCTCTTAAGAGCATTTATTGTTAAAAATAATCATCCAGCAGACAAATACCATAAGGTGACAGCCTGGGAGGGTAGATGGGGCTGGAAGGTGGTTTCCTGAATAACAGGGTTCAGGTTCCTGTTTTGGCGTCACTCAACCCAAGGCCCCCAGGCAATTGAAATATTAGCAAAACACCCATGTTTTATCTGAGTTTTTTTTTTTTTAAAGGAATGGGCGCAAACTTCTAACAGGGACCTGCCAGAAGAGAAGGATTTCTTCTCTGCAAAGCGAAGGTCAGGGCTGATTGGCATTTGCCACCTGGGACTAGCAGGGACCCAGGCTGCTTCCCTCCTGCTGCCCGACTCCTGCCCCTCCAGCTCCTGCCCCTGTTCCTGTTCCCACCAACAGGAAGGAGAGCGGGAAGGTGCCTTTTCTCCTTTAAGGGGATGAGGTGAGAGTTGCACTTGCCATTTCGCTAGTCCCTGGGGTGATTCTCCAGCATGGATGGGAGTTGGGTTTGGCGGCCTGAGCCCCGTGAAGCTGGGGTTGCTGTTCCTTGAGCAGCAGGAAGCCTGGACTCTGGGGAGTGGGGTCAGAGGGTAGCCTTTGCTGCATCCCCAGGAGGGGGCCCCTCATCCCAGTTGACATCACTGCAGAAGGGGGTGTGGGCTTCATGGTCCATTGATAAATAGAACGTTCCTTTTTTTCTTTTTTTTTTAAAGTACATCAAACCCTAATTCCTTCGGCCTTTGCTAAAGTGGCATTTTGTGATTCCACATGATTGCATTATACCCGCAGGAGAGAATGCTTCCTGTAAACCAGAAGCGTCTGAGATAGTTCTCGGCCCATTCAGAAAGTTCATTTTCCCAAGGTTAAAGACACAGCGTCAGGAGGGGTTGAGGACACACCCGGGACACCAGCCTTAGGGGAGGGGCTGAGGATGCGCCGTGACAGTCTCAGGTCCTGGACATGTGCCCAAGGTGTGTGGGGCACAACTTGGCCTTACACTTTTTAGGGAGATGTGAGACATCAATATATGAGATGTTTGTTGGTTTGGTCCAGGAAGGAGGGATGACTCGAAGCGGGGAGGGGTTTCCAGGTCACAGGTAGATCAGAGACAGATGCGTTTCTGGTGAGCCTTTCCAGAGAAAACAGTAAGATCCACATTTATCTCCGTGTGCAGATGGTGACTTTGAGTTCTGTCCTCTGTCCCTGAGGAATTTCCTTGTGGACCAACGGTTGTGAGGGAAGTACGTGGCTTTTTTTTTTTTTTTTTTTCCTCTAATCTCTGTTAGGAGCATGGGAGGCAGGTTTGCCCTAAGCCGTTTCCCACCTTGACTTCATTTTAGCTTAGTGATTTCGGGGTCCTGAGATGTATTTTCACTTCACACTTCTGAACACACTGGCACTCTAAACAGTGTTGTAGGAGGCGTTCTAACTGATTTAGAAGAAGAAACTATTTGGAAGGACTTGAGCACCTTCTTCCTTGAGAGAAACAAGCCTTTGTTTATTTGCCCCGAGACTGTTAGGCTGCCGGCGTGGGTGGCCTTAGAAAGCTGTGCCTCTCTGAGCGCCTGCCTGTGGAATCTGGTGACTTTGAGGTTAATCCAGCAGCTACATGTTTTTGAAAGCAGATTGTCTCTTAAAGTGTTGATTATGATTCTAACACTAGAATTTCAATGTGTATTTTCCACCCTTCTTACTTTGTCTCCTCATACCCTGAGATGCTGCTGCATTTGCCCTTAGGCTTCCTTGAGGGGAGGGTCAGTTCTGGCCCTTTCTTTAGGTATTGATCTTGAATGGACAGAATCGAGATTCTGAAAAACCTTTGAGCTGTGAGAGTGTGCTGGTATCTATGTCAGTGGAATTCATGTGTTAAACTCAGTAATAGTTTAAGAAATATCAATCCTAGGCTGGGCATAGTGGCTCACACCTTTAATCCCAGCACCTTGAGAGGTTGAGGTGAGCAAATTCAGTTTTGAGCCCAGGAGTTTGAGACCAGCCTGGGCAACATAGCAAGACCCTGACTCTACAAAAAATTAAATAGTGGTGGTGTGCACCTGTGGTCCCAGCCACTCAGGAGGTTGAGGCTGCAGTGAATCGTGATAGCACCACTGTACTTACAGTGCACTGTGCCTGAGTGACAGAACGAGAACCCCTGCCACCACACACACACACAGACGTCCCCACACACACACGTCCCCACACACACACGTCCCCATACACACATACCCCACACACATCCCCATACACACATACACAAAGTATCAATTCTAAATGGACAAAAATGAGACCTTTTAAGTGGAAAAACATCCCGTTTGGTTGCTCTACTCGTGTAACTGTTGACTCTTTTGCCAGGAAGAAAATGGAGCGGCCAGGTCTGCTGGGACCACCTGTTAAGGCTACTCTGGGCCTCATGGTTTGAGAAGGCTCTGTCCAGGGGAGAGTGGGAGGTAGGAGGGGCTTAAGGCCTAGAAGCCAGTTCTTGTGGTTCAGCGTGACTGAGGGTGTGGAGCTGGGGGCAAGGATCTTCAGGGCATGAGAGGGTAAATGGATGGGCTTCCAGGATGAGCCCCGGTGACTTTGCCTGGTTTACATCTATCCAATACAAATCCACAGGCTCTTACTCTAGAAGCTTCTGCCGGGGCTGATGGACTGGTCTGGGGGCAGAGGGTGCCTTCTGGTTTAGGAAGAGCACTTAGTCACCTAGATCTAGGACTTATGGCACTACAGGGGACTCATGACACTCGGAGCAGCAGCCATCTGCATTCTAGACTTGGTTCTATGCAAAGTATTTTGGAGCCTGTTGGAACCCTGTGTTCTGTTTATCTGTAAAACAAGTTAGAGTTGTAAATAGCTAAAACCTATTTTTAAAATTTTGTCACAGAATATGGCAGTTGTGGTGGAGCCTGGCCAGAGACCCCCACACTCGGACACTGCCACGTGCTGGGGTTGCAAGCGTTGCCTTCATCGGCTGCCTCTCCTGGCGTGTCTGTGTTCTTGACACGGGTGCCCATCGAGGTGCGGCCTGTGGGACTCGTGCAGCCATTTGTCTGTGTTCCTCTGAGGTCCTGCGGACTTCATGGTCCTATGGCAGAGCGTACAGTATCTGCTTGCATCCTGATTTCCCCAAACCCCAGGACAGGCCAAGAATTCCTTACACACAGCTGCAGAGGGCCCCGGGGTGTGGATTTGTGGGTGACGCAGCCTTTCCCCAGCTCGGCCTTCATCTCCAGAGTTGGCTTTAGGGTGACAGAAGCTTCCGTCAGACTGGGGGGCCCTGAAGCTTTGGTGGTAGGAATTGGGTGACCAGCACGGATGATACCCCATTTCTTTGCATTTGTAGCAATAGTTGCTAATATGACCTATGAAATGTACAGAGGAAGGAAAAAAAGGAGGTTTTGTTTTCAGAGTAAGTCTGTGCTTTGGGAAATGTGGTCTCGGGGGAGCTGTAAGCACACATCCTTCAGGAAGGGGGGAGGCCGCGGCATTAAACGTTCCGGTTTTTGTTTGCTGTGTGTGTTCATCGGGCTCATGGAATGTCTGAACGTTTACAGGGAAAGTGGGGTTTCTTCATCCGGTTCGTGGAATGTCTGAACACTTACAGGGAAAGTCTAGCACATGCGCAGTGAGTTAACCTGTAACATCCATGTTCGCCTTGGGGCTAGTGTAACATTTGAAATGAGGCGGACTCAGCGTGTCATGTACAAAGGTGAGTTGTTGGGCACAGACGTTTATGCGCAGCCTCAGTCACAGCCAGGACTGGCTCAGGGTCTGCGGCTTCTGGCGGGAAAGGACACTCACGAGGCCATTCTCTCCAGTCGGCGCTGCCGGCAGGGTCCCAGTGTGGAGCTGTCTGGTTGGCTGGTGTCGGAAGTCCACCCAGGTCCCGTGGGCAGCATTCCTCTAAACCAGGCTTCTGTCTGATGGCGGAGGAGACTTCAGGCTGGTTAACAAACTGCACAGGAGTTAGTGTCGTGGGGCTTCAGGGCTGACCTTCCTCCCTGTGATGCCGATTACATTTTTCTCCGGGCCTCATTGTAGCCACAGAGAATCCACCTCGTCTGACAGCAGGCGGTGCCATGTTGACATAGTAATTTATTGTATTAACCTTTTTATTACTATTTTAATAAAAGACTTTTTTTTTCTTTTTAAAGTGATAGGGTCTTGCTGTGTTGCCCAGGCTAGTCTTGAACTGGTCTCAAGCAATCCTCCCATCTCAGCCTCCCAAAGTGCTGGGCTTACGGTCGTGAGCCACTGCGCCCAGCCTACAGCCATGTTTTTAAAACTCGACAGTTTAAAAACACTGCTCCTTTCACCCCTCAAGCAGGATGGTTGGCCTTGTACAAACTGGGGTGTCAGGACCTTGGTCCCCCTTTTATTTTTCCCTTTCTTTGGCCTCAAGTTCTGATGGAAACAGCAGAAACTAAATGGGCATTAGTTGAGTCTTCCGTTACTGAAGCCAGAATTCTCACTAGTTAGAGACGTTTGTCCCCAGGATCCCAGAAAGCTGTTTTGAATCAAGCCTATGGCAAATAAGTAAGGAACTAAAGCCTTAGTCCTCTGCTTAGTATCTGGGAAATGTGTTATTGCTCACACCCTTGGATCTGTGCTCACGTGTTGCATCTCATCACGGGAAGCAGAGTCACCCTGTGGAATAAAGCCCGGCTTACGGTGGCACGTCGGGATGCTTCGGGCTGTCAATCCCTCAGACAGCGGCAGACATGGAGACTCAGCATTGCATGCAGAGCCCGGGCAACAGGGGTGCATCCTCCTTAGAGACCACACAGCCGGTCAGCAAGGTGGACACCTGGGCAGATGGTCCTGATGGGCCCACCGCACGGTGGTGAAAAGGAATTGGTTAGCAAAGAAATGAAACTCACTTGTGGGTCCCAGCTACTTGGAAGGCTGAGGCGGGAGGATTGCTTCAGCCAGAAGGTCAAGGCCACGATGAGTCATGATTGTAATACTGCACTCTGGCCTGGGTGACAGAGTGAGACTCCGACTCAAAAAATAAAAGGAAAGCAAGCTCAACCCTTACTCTCCATAGCAGGAGGGAGAATTTATCAAAGTAACTGAAACAAAAATCTTAGATGATGTAATTTCAGTGGCTAAATGAGCTGTCCAGCCCACGTGGCTGGCTCACAAGGCAACAGAGCCAGGTGCTGCTGCAGCTGCCCTCCCACCCGATCACTTGTGGACATTTTCTGTTTTCCCATATCTCTTTTGGATACGTAGCTCCCTCCTTTATAGTTAAGCATCAGTAAAACAGGTTGTCTATTTTGAGACCTAATTATGGTGTCTTTTAAGGAAAGAAAATGAAGCAGATGAGAGGAGCATGTAGGTGTGGTGAATAGATTTAGATGAATATTTAGTACTTGGCACCACTCTGATCCCTCCTTCTTCTCTCATGCTTAATTACAGCTGCCGCCTCCTAGCACAGAACACTTTCAGCTCTGTGAGTAGGAATTAGATTTTCTAAATCAGAAGTTTCAGTTAAGCAGTATTTTACATGAATGGCCAGTCCCTAAGTGTTCTCTGTACTGGTGTGTGGTATAGAGGAAGGAACGGGGGCTTGGGGCAGGGTCTATGGTGCAGTGTCCTGGTTCCCATCTGTGAGATGAGGTCCATGAAATGGCCTAGAATGTTCAGACTGTGGAGATTGAATGGCTCTGCCCACTCCTGGGAAGCCTCGAGTCTAACTCGACTTGGGCTGGTTTTAGGGAGATGCCGGCAGCGCTGTCCTCACAGTTCACTGGGAGGGGCTCTGGCACCGTCCCCGTCAGGTGTCTCATGATCAGCCCAGCTTGCTCATCTTAGAAGCTGCTGGTCGTGTTCTCGTTCCTGTTTGTTGCGTGTTACTTAAGTTCTGTTCATGTGGGGACCTAGGAGGTTCCACAGTGAGAGGAGAGCTGCTGAGCCGCCTTCCTGCCTGGACGCCAGCCCCACGGAGGACCGTGACTGCTTGAGGTTGGCTTCTGCCCCCGGCGTCACCTGTGGACACATTGATGCAGTGGTAGTTTCTAAGCTCCTGGGGCACACAGCGCGGTTGTGTGGATCCACAGGACACTCTGGCGTTCAAGCACGTGCTCCCGGAGGAGAGGACCCGCCATCTGCGCAGGCCCTCCTGATGCCAAGATGGTCGTGCGATAAATGCACAAAGCGCATCTCCAGCAAAAGGCCGCAGAGTTTCCACATCCAGGATATCCACCGCGGTGGCTTTTTGGTGTTAATACGATGAATGTGAGCGGCAGGTGGCCTGCGTTCTGGGGGGGTGTGACTGTGCCACTGCAGTTTTGTTCTCATGTCTTGATGAGCATGAACGGCTCCTGACGAGGGTAGGTAAGGATGCTGGGACCGGAGACGCTGCAGGATTGTAGCTTCAGGAACAAAGGAGGTTTTCTCTCTTGCAAACCCTTCAGGGAGGAAGTTCCAGGCTGGTGACTACTCCATGAGGTATTTGGGGATCCAAGTTCCTTCCAGACCCCTGCCTTGCGTTCCCAAGGACACGGCTGTCCTTGCTGTGGTTGAGACTGGGTGAGTGCCACGCTGACAGAGCGGGGTGTAGGGGTGAGGCTTAGGGTGAGAGTGGCCATGATTTACCTAATCTACATAATGACAGGGAGCTGGGAGTAAAGTGAAGCCATGGCCTGGAGGACGGATGTTGGTGAAGGACTGGCTGCACTCACCGCAGCTGGCCCAGGGATGGGGAAGGAGGGCTGATCATGCCACTCAACGGTGCCTGGTTCTTTCAGATTTGACTTTCTTATGGATTTTCTGCTGTAAAGAGGAGAGAGCCTGTGGTTCTAGGCCAAGCATCTCACTCATCTCAAAGCATCTTATATCCCTTAGCCAACATTTATGTCAAGTTTTAGAAGTCCTACAAACTGGCAAGCATTTCTCAATCTGGTTTAACCGTTGGATTTTATATCTGTCTGCATCTCTATTTACACCTATGTGGTTATTTGACACCCTGTAGTACCTTTGTAATAGGTTCTATTTGGTGGAATTTATTTTCAACAAACCCTTGCTGCTACTAGAATTTTCAAGGTTGCAAGTAGAAAGGAGAGAATAAAAACCACATCTTCTCTAATTTTAAAATTTGTTGTTCCTCAAATCACACCCGAAGTACAAATATTACAAATTACAAAAGCAGCCAGAATCAAGAGATTTCTGGGTGATTCTGGCTAATCAGCAGTATTTGCTGAGGTGTGTGCAGCAGAGCAACACACCAAGAAGCCCGGGATGGGGGAGAGTTGGGAGGCCAGGCTGTGACTCCAGAGGTGCTGTTGCCTCAGGGTGAGGAGCTAGATGCAGAGAGGATAAATGGCCGCAGGTGCGACCACCGCCGTCCTTGCTGCGGTACGGGAGCCTTTGTATGGGGGCCTTTGTGAGCTGAGGTATGAACCAGGTGAAGGCCGTGCAGGCGTCAGAGAATCCAGGCCAGACACGAGGGGTGGAGGCTTGGCGGAGGTGAAGAGCCAGACAGCCTCACTAAATGTGGTGGCTCACTGCAGACAGCATCCATCAGTCGCTAGACAGACAGGCTTGATCTTCAGCTCCTACGACAGCTGCCTTTATCCTGTCTGCCTCCACCTTCTGAGGCCTATAGGCATCTCAAATGTGTGTTTCTTAAACAGATTTGGATGAGTTGCTTTCTGCACAACACACCTGGACAGACGGAGGCTGGTTCTCCACAATGGCAGCAGGGACTTGGCAGGGACTGGCAGGACAGAGGCACAGCACCAGCTCCCTGGGAGAAGACAGTGCCTGTGGGATAGAGGAAGGAAGAGGCACACAGTGCTGAGGTGTGAACTCTAGTTTGCTCTTAGACATGACACACATGCTTTCCAGAGGTTTCCACGAAGCACCGTTAAAGCCACCAGTGTGGACGGGTCCTAAGATCAGGAGACCCAGAACATACGTGTATTTGAAATCCTTCACGTGCTGCAATCTCTTCAAAGAGGACCACAAGTCATCTCTAATAATGTTGTAAAATTAATTTTTTAATAAGTGCCATGGCTTTTTTTTGTGTGTGTGTGTGGGGGGGTAGGGCTGGTCTGTGACAGTAAAACAGATTCAGTGACGTAGCTGGTGGGTGTTGGTTCTGGGCCCCAATTGGGCAGTTGTATGAAAACAAAACAAAAAGTCTCCACAGTGGTATGAACCGAAACACCTGGATTACGTGTTTTCATGTATTTAACATAAATGCACACATTTGAATTCTAAACACACATTTTTCTATATGTAATAAAATTCAGGCCAGGCGCGGTGGCTCAAGCCTGTAATCCCAGCACTTTGGGAGGCCGAGACGGGCGGATCACGAGGTCAGGAGATCGAGTCGAGACCATCCTGGCTAACACGGTGAAACCCCGTCTCTACTAAAAAAAAAAAAAAAAAAAAAAAAATTAGCCGGGCGAGGTGGCGGGCGCCTGTACTCCCAGCTACTTGGGAGTCTGAGGCAGGAGAATGGCATGAACCCGGGGGGCGGGGCTTGCAGTGAGCTGAGATCCGGCCACTGCACTCCAGCCTGGTCGACGACAGAGCCAGACTCCGTCTCAAAAAAATAAAAAATAAAAAATAAAATAAAATAAAATAAAATTCACACCTTTGAGTATTTAGCATAGAAACAGCTGTGCAGCATCTTCTCCATGCCTGCAGACACCCGGACGTTCTGAGTGGAAACCGCACTGCTGTGGACTTTGTGAGTGGTGAGCCGTGCACAGATATGTGCTGTGTTTGCTGTGTCCGCTGACGCAAGCCCTGGTCAGTCCTGTTTCAGGTGGATGCTTTCCCTTGTAGTTCCCTTCTCTTGTTCTGTTTATAAGTTCAGTAAACTCGGGACCAATGGTGAGAGTAGGCGTAGAGGAGCACGGTGTCGGCAATTAAGGAAAATCCACCCCAGACCTTGCAGAAGGAGGAGGCGTGTGGAGTTCAATGCCTGTGTGAGCCATGACTGGTGAGGGCCTCTGGGTAGCAGCTCATCTGGGCTACTTGGAAGTGCAGATTCCTGGACACAGACCTGAGAGGCCCTGGAGTGACCACCCTCCAGGGATTCGGCCCAAACTTGGCCATCTTGTCTTTTGGCAGATCACCCGTGCCCAGCTGTCTCATTGAGATGCCCGGCCATCACAGTTATCTGCACAGCTGGTGTGGGTGTGCCAATGGGTGTACGGGACTGGCCCGTCTTCCTTTCTCCCCCTGTGAAGTGTTTGAAGGTCTGTTATCCTACCCTGTTCTCTCCCTGTCCTCAGTGGGCAAGCAGGAGCTTCATTTTCACTTGCAGATGTGGAAAATTCTGAAAGTCTCATAAAGCAGCCAGGATCATCTTCAGAATCTTCTTTGTTCCAATCAGCTCTGATATTTTCAGTTGGAAAGACTTTTCCTCAAACACTTCGCATTCGTTCTATATGAGAAGTTCTGTATGAGAAGTGCTGTAGACTTTCCTGTTGTTTTAGCAATCAGGATCTGTTCTGTTGTCCATCACAAACGTATATATTTTCATTCTGAGACACGCTGAGTCAGTCTTTGCAGTCCAGAGGGATTTCATGTGCATTCATAGAAGCTTCCATCAGAAACCACATTCCAAATAGCTGTGGACATACAACCTGCTTGTGACTTTGGGAATTGCCAAAGTCAAATTCTCTCTCGATTTGAGGCTTTAGGAGCTTTAGAAATCTTGAAATTATAAAACGAAGATGCGACAAAATTAAGTGTATGTCAAACAAAAGAGATAATATGCTACGAGTTTTAAGGGCTGTGGTACATTATTTGGTTATCTTTAAGGATGTCGTGTTCCACCCAAGTTACAAATACATGAAATAATTTAAATATAAGGTGACCCCTTCAGAACATCCTGGATTTGGTCTTGATCCTTCTGCCCTTGAAAATGTGATACTTTTTTTTTTCTTGAAAATGTGATTTTTTTTTTTTCTTGAAAATGTGATGGTCTAAACTGTGTGTCTAGACCGTCTCATCTGAATTGCTCTGGAAACATCTGCACGGGCATCTTTCTATTCTTGGGTATAGAGAGAAAGACATCATTATGCTTTAAAATAGCAAAAGTCCCGTATATCAGTTTTTCTGAAACTAATGAGCTATTGTTGGAAATCAAGGTGTGTAGCAAGTTACAGAATCTCTCAGTGAAAGTGATTATTTAAAATAGAAACCTTAGTTTTTAAAATAAAATGCTAATAGAGAACGTTTTGTTCACAAGAATCTAAAATGTTACGTCTTTGTTTAGAATTCAAGGATAGTAATTTGCTTCTGAGATCTTTGTGACTGAGATTTGAAATCTTAACTACGGTTTATCAATGTTTTATATATATGCATACATATATGTAAGGTATATAAAACAAAAATAAGCATGTATTTACATTTCTATACCCTTCTATAATGTGTATACTTCTAGTCACACAGAGGTCTAAGTGACTATGACTTTATTTGATGACCAAGAGGGTAATTAAATAATTTTCCTGCTCTTAGCCTTGCTTTTGCATCTGATCAGGGACCCTGCGAAGTGTGCCTCCCATGTTCCAGGCCTCACACAGCCCGTGCCAGGTTTTGGAAGCAGGAGTTTGTCTGCAGCCACTTTGGGAAGCAGGTGGTTGCCAGGATTGCCTAGAGCTCCAGGCTGTCTCCAGTCCAAGCCTCCCTGGGTAGAAGCTGCCCCACTAGGGGCCTGGACATGGATGTTGGGGCCTGGACATGGATGTTGGGGCCTGGAGCCAGGGACTGCTATGGAAGAAGCGCTCCTGTCACTGCTGGGCATGAGAACCGACAGGAGGTGGAACCAGCCTCGGTCCAGTGCACGGCCTCCCGGGAGTGCTTGCGGGAAGCCCCAGCTGCCCTTTCCTGACCCCACAGCCAGCACCAAACTGTGAGATCCCCTTGGCCCACCCCTCAGGTTCCTAAAATGGTTAGGGTTTCCTGGGCTGTGAATTTTTAAGTCTAGGCTAAAAAGTCCTGGGACAGACTCACTGGGTTCTTCATGTAGAAACGACGAGGGTGCTGGTGACTCAGAGCAGGCACTGCACCTCACTCCAGGGTCGTTTGCGTCAGGTGGAAACGAGCGTGTGGGTCACACAGAGTCCCTGCATCCTCGCTCCAGGCATTGCTCTTTGGTTTCTTAATTAATAAGCCTTGATAATGAAAATGTGTTCTCCCCAGAGTAGAGTTTCCGGTTACAGAGGCTCACCTGTAAATGCCGTGCCAGGTCAAATATGCTGAGATCTGGGCCAGGTCCTGCTTCCTGCCCATGGCCAAGGCAGGTACTTCATTTGGGAGGTGACCCAGAGGGACATCTGAGAGGCCTGCCTGTCCCCGAAGGATGAAGCCGCTGGCCTTCACACTCCGCTCCGGCCTCCATCAGCTCCTTCCTACCTGCAAACTGCCTGCTTTTATGTTGCCATCATTGGAGATATGTTAGGAACTTCGTATGGAGAAACCCCCATAGGACGAGCAGATCGTGGAAAGGTGGGAACCAGGGCTGGGAGGGTGGTGACCATGGCCAAAATGAGAACCGCGGTGGGCTGAGAGGTCCATCTTCTGTCTAAAATGTTTTTTAAAATAGTGTCTCAGGAGCATGAGAGGGCAGGCCACAGACAAGTCTGTAAAAGACTCATCTGATAAAGGCTGTTATCCAAACCGTGCAAGGAACTCTCAAAACAAGAAAATGAACAACCTGATTAAAAATGGAAAAATGACCTGGACAGATACCCCAACAAAGAAGATACACAGATGGCAAATCTACACGTGGAAAGATGGCCCGCGTCTTATGTCATTGGGTGAGGCGCCAATGCACACCCACCAGCCTGGTCAATACTGGAACTCTGACACGACCGTGAGCTGGTGGATGTGTGGGCGTCAGGACCGTCACTCGTCGTTGGAGGAAGTGGGGCAGCTGCTGTGGGAGGCAGCGTGGCGGTTTTCCATGGAACTAAGCAATCCGACCACAGGAGCAATCACAGTCCTGGATGTTCACTCAGAGGCGCTGAAAATTTACTTCCACGAGGAAATGTGCACACAGATGTTGACAGCAGCTTTATAGCTTTATTTACAATTGCCAAAACTAGAAAGCAACCAAGATGTGCTTCAGTAAGTGAATGGATAAACTGTGTTACGTCAGAAACTGGGATATTATTCAGCACTAAAAAGAACTGGACCACTAAGCCATGAAAAGACACGGATCTTAAACGCATGTTGCTAAGTGAGTCTCCAATCTGGAAAGGCTGCCTGCTGTGTGAGTCCAGTCGCAGGGCAGTGTGGAAAAGGCAAAGCTGTGGAGACAGTAAAATGGTCAGCGGCTGCCAGGGGTTGGGGAAGGGAGGGATGAATGGGAGGAGCATAGGGGGATGTGTAGGGTGGGGAAGCAACTCCGGATGGGGCTTTCATGGGGGATCCATGCCGTTCCATGTCTGTGAAACCCACAGAGTGAGCAGCAGCAGGCCGAGCCCTCGTGTGAGCTGTGGACTCTGGGTGGTGGTGCCGCGTTGATGCGGGTCTGTCGGTCGTACAGAAGTGCTGCTCCGGTGGGGGCAGGAGAATGATGGAGGCTCTGCCTGTGCTGGGGAAGGAGATAGATATGTGAGGACTCTGTACTTTCCTCCTGATTTTGCTGTGAACTGAAAACTGCTTTTAAAAACGTCTATTGAAAAGGCAAACAAGAAAGAATGCTAGCCAAAGAGTGCTAGCCAGATAGCATGTGTGTGAGGGTGTGGCCTGTGTTCTACGTTCCGTATTTCCCTGTTAGAATACACATATGTGAATTACTCAGAAGTTAAACCTTTGCATTAAGTAACTCACTGCAAAGTTACAGTATCAGCTTGAGCACTGCCAGGATAGCCAAGATCCTGTATCCTGACCAGCTTCTCCCCTTACAGGTGCAGTGACACCCACGGCCTCACCCCAGTGAGCAGCAGGGTTGGGACCAGGAGTCAGGCTTTGGGGGGCGGAGAGGAAGTGAGATCTGTAAGCCCGTGGCAGGGAGGAGCCCATGGCAGGGAACCAGCAGGGATTTTTTTTTTTTTTAACCAGTTTTCCTTATCCCTGAGGCCTTCTTAGACTTGGGGAGTTGGGAATCCCCACTCTCGGGCACCTCAGAAACCAAAGGCTGCTCCTAATCCTCATGTTCCAGATGCCTCAGGGGGAGGTACCTGGGTTGTTGGGTGCAGTTCATTATTTACTGCTCGGTGGAATTTGCCCCCAGCATTTCTGGTGGTTTTTAAGAGCTGATGCTTGAGCTGCTTAAAATCACACATGGATATTGATTTACCTGTAAAAGTTAAGAATGGAATTTGAATTCAAAGGTTTGTGAAAATGTTCAAGTTTGTGTACTAATATATACGTTACATTTCTGGAAATAACTAAAAGTCCAGGATTTATATTAAACACTTCTCTTGATTTTTGTAATATCCACCTGTCATATTTCCATTTGGTTAATAGATGTCACAGGGCTTAAATTTTGAGTGCCTGAATTCACTGAATTTAAAACTTCTTACCTCAAATGTAATTAAACTGAATGTAGCCAACAGTATTATAAGTTTTGATTAAAATATATATGAAAGCACATATCCATGAGCATGCAGATGGGGGCAACATATTAAACCATGGAAGTAGAATTAGTGTTCTTTGTTTTCTGCGAAGACAAATTTTTAAAAAACCAAGGGGTCTTACAACTTTTTAGTTTCCAACTTATTTACCCTAAAGTGAAAGTTTGGCAGCAGAAGATTGACAGCAGCAGAAGAGTAGATCCTGGGTGAGTGCAGGCTCTGGGAGCAGCGGGGTGAGTGCTGGAAGGAGCTGGTTGGAGGCAGAGCCAGGCAGGTGCTCAGGCAGGTCAGGATGGCCTCAGGGAACGCGGCTCCGTGAGAAAGGGTTCACATTTCCTGGAGAGCCCTTGTCTCTGCCCATGGAAAACCCAGACTCCTTCCAACTAGGATGTGCATCTCATGTAAAAGTTACTACTCCCAGAAAGGAAGCCAGTGGATATAGAATTTTTTTTTGTATGCAGAAATTACTTTAAATTTGTTTTTAATCTTATCCTTTTCTTCCCCCATCTTAGAGTCTAGTAACTTTCTACAGATAACACACATATCTTAGGAGAGCGCTGTATTTCAGTTGCTGTTGGCTCTGATGTGACTTTGTGGTGTCTGAGGTTCTGCCCAGAGCGTGGCGCTCTCTGCTGAGCGTTGCTTGTTGAAGGCCCGTGTGGAAACTTTGCCTGTAAGCTCGTCGACCCCAGCAGTCTTGGTTCAGAAACCTTTGGACTTGCTGAGACTTCACAGGGCCTGCTAAACTTTCTTGCGTGACCTTTTCATTTTAGTGTTCCCCATTAATTCAGATGTTTTCCAGAAGGTAAGTAAGCTGCTGAATGCAGGGTGGGGGGTGCCCTCCATTGGCCCTGGGGAGAAGCATCGCTGTTTCTCCGGGTGGAGCTTCCCACCCGCCATGGTGTGCTCCAAGATGGAGCAGGGTTCTTTGGCAGAAGTAACCGTCAAAGGCCCTTGTCTCAGTGGCAGGGTGGCTGTGGGTGTGCGGCCTCGCGGCCATACGGGCCCCTCCCTGTCAATGGCACCAAGGAGAGGAGCAGGGGGAGGCCTGGGATCTGTGCTTCCGAGACTGCGTCGTCCGTTTGTAACTAGACATGCAGAGAAAGTGTTGGAGATAAGCAGGAGACAGTGTCTGTCCCTCATGAGCTCAGGTGTGCCGTCTGAAATGGCCCCCTTCCCAGGCTCGCTGTGCCAGCTGGGCGCCCAGGCCTGACTTCCCACCAGGGCAGAGGCCCCGTGTATGTGGGGGGTGGGAGGGTGGGGGTGAGGGTCTTGCTTTATTGCCGTATCCAACGCCACGTGGGGTCAGCGATTGAGCTCAGAAACCTCAAAAACTCAGCAGTGCAGACTTTGGACATGACCCATCCAGCCCTGGGGCTCTTTCTCTGAGTTTCCTTCCATGGCATCCTCATCCCAGAGGCTCCTGTCCCCGCACGGCTGTTGGCAGCTTCACAGCTTCCTCTGCCTCCCCTCCCAGGCCCTGGTGTGGCTGGGGCAGCTGGTGGCTGTGCAGACCCCACAGCCAGTAGATCGTTGGTGCCAATGGCTTGGGTTTGGGTTACCTGAGCCAAGGACTCCAGTGCACGGCTGAGCTCACCCTGAATGGCTGGATTGGAAGGCCTTGGGTTGTAGAGAGGCAACCAGAAGATTGCGGATTGAAGGACAATCTGCAAAGGAGAAGGGGAAATAGGTGTGCTGGATGGGCAACTGGAGAAGTCTGTGCAGAGCCTGGGACCCGGTACAGATGCAGAGCTGGCATGGGGAATCCGGTGACACGGCCACCGTGGAAGTGGGCAAAGTCAAAGGCTTCAGACTGACATGGAGGGGCTGGTCTAAAACGATCCTCCTTTTCCTTTAATTGCAGCATCTGCTGACTTACGGGGTGGGGGAATGAGATCTGTGGTGGCGGCGAGGAGAGACAGGGATTTTAATTAAACCCCTCTTTCTGGGAGAGGGGAGTAGCCGTCTCTGTAGGACGGTGAGCATTGTCACCTCAGGCAGCTCAGGCTGCTGTAACGAAACACCATTGACTGAGTGGCTTATGAACAACAGAAATTTGTTTCTCGTAGTTCTAGAGGCTGGAAGGCGGGATCAGGGTGCCGTACGGGTGGGTACTGGTGTGGGTCTCTTCCTGGTTCACACACACCTTCTCTCTGGCCCTGACACAGTGGGAGGGTGACGGATTTGCCGGGCTCCTTTCTGAGGCACAAACTCCATTCACGGGGGCTCCAGCCTCGGGAACTCATCACCTCCCAGAGACCTCCTGACAGCATCACATTGAGGGTGAGCATTTCAACCTGTGTTTCGGGGGACAGGCAGGTGGTTCATAACCGTCAGCCTCTTTGTGTATTTCTGACTCAACGTTGAGTCTGCATTGGGCTGTCCAGGGGACAGAGCCTATGTGGACACTGAGCAAGGTCAGAGCTGCAAGCATGTACACATCGGGGGTAGGGGAGCTGCCAGGGCTGTGAGAAGGGGGTTTCAGCGTCAATCAGAGCTGCTTTCCTGGCAAGTGTACTCATAAGCTATCCTGGCAACATTTGCTTTTCGTAAAGGAGTCGGTCAGGCAGGGCAGCAGGCGGTGTTGCCAGAAGCTTAGAACTGATGGTCAGCAGAGAAGGGGCAGAGGCCATGACCTTGGGGTGGTCAGCAGTGCCAGGTGTCTGACCTTCAGGCCTCACACCTGTGACTGCAGAGACTGAGCCGACCGGGGCTTGCCGGCCAATGTGGCTCTCATGCAGGTGATTATTGGGGTGTGCTTTCTATGTAATGTTCCCTCAACCCTATCCCCACCCTTCCAGTTTCTGTGCCTAGCAGAAATCATGCTGCATCTCCTTGATGAAGCATTGAGTTTCCTGTGGAGGTGTAGGAAGAGCACGATTTGGCTCACGTCAAAATACTTTGCAGTGAAGCTGCATGGAAGAGGATTTTAGGCTTCCATTTGACGTTTTAGACAACGCCTGAGTGTTACAGGGCCCTCTTGCTTGTTAAAAAACACCAGATGAGAAACGCTACTGGTTAATAAGGGAGACGTTTTACATTAGCGCAGAGAGGGTGGCTTGAGATAAATTCAGTGTAACGTAGGTGTGTTTGTAAGCCGTGAAAGGGACCATCTCTCTGCTGGCGACACATGTTGTATGGATTTTGTTCTGAAAAAGGATGACTGGTTTTCGGTAGAATCATTCCAAAATTCACCTGGAAGGCGTCCACATGGTGCCTTGTTTTCTTCTGACATTCTGGGCACCACGAGGAATTACTCTTGTCTTCAGCACTAGCAGGAGACTTTTCCTGAACACATGCTCCTCTTTGGCGTTGTGGGTGTGAAGGGGTCAGAGTGACCCTGTCTTCCTGGAGCTTTCGGACACCATGGGGACAGTGGGGCACGATGTCGGGCTCGGGTGGGATGGAGGCTTTCCCCAGAAAACAGCTGCCGATTCCAGGGCGGCCCTCGACCCCTCCTTCCTCTGTTCCTCCACGTCATGTCTGAATTAAGGTGGTTCTATCATAGCGGGGGTGTCATGTTAACTGGAAGTGTGCTTTTGTTCTGGGCGGTAAATAAATTAATGGTACATTTGCCAAGGACAGCGAGATTTGATTTGATGAATCCAGTGTGGAAAAGGAGAAGGGGCTTGGCTGGGTGGGGACATGCGTGATGGCAGCAGAAAGGAACAGCCATGAAAGCTGGTGGGATGGAGGGGCCGCGCCCGCATTTCCATGGGGTCTGTCGATGTTTGTGCCACTAGACCTGAACCTCTGTCTCCACTTCTAAAACCTGCATAGTGAGGAAGCCCCTGATGGGCCTGAGTTGTTACTTCCCATGGCCATTGCTGGGAAGGGCCCCGGACGCCTCTCCTGGCTGGTGACGGCCCCGGGACTAGACACTGGCTTCGTCCTGACCTCTGCGAGGGGCTTGGGCTCCACGCACAGCAGGTACCTGCGCATCCCTTTGGACGTGAGATGTTGGCACTTGGCTTGGAGGCCACCGCGATCTGGGTGTGGTCAGGACTGGCTCATCCTCTGGGGAGAGAGCACCTGCCCGGGGGCCTCTCTGAGGTGCGTAGCCCTGCAGTGCCCTTACAGGATGCCCTGTCCTGCGGGGACTTCCTGCCATTCTCCTGGACCCTCAGGTGTGGGAGCCAAGTGTGGTGTGTGTGTGTGTCCCGGGTGGGGGTGCTGAGGACAACACGTGCCTGCTCGTGCGAAGACCCGAGGCACTGCATGGGCTCGTTTCCAGGGGACCGTTGGCGTCTGGGGGCCTGTGGGTGTCTTTCCACTGGCAGGAAATAATGGGTGGCCCATGTTACCTTTTTTGTCTTTTTTTTTTTTTTTTTTTTTTGCCAAAAAGCCCTAATGCCAACGTTGCAGTCCCGCTGTGGGAACCACCCATCTCAGGCTCACTGGCCCTTCTGTTTCTGGGCTGTTGCAGTGTTGTGTTGGGATAACTGTGTTAACTTCGTTTGAATTTTCTTCCTGTTCCTTTGGAATAAGTGTCGATAGCTTGTGCTGCTTGTTCACCCGAGAGGCAAGGGTGTCCTTTAGGCCTGGCAGAGCACAGCGGTGCAGGGAGGTGCTGGGCCTCGGCCTCCCTTGTCCGCAGCCCTCACTGCACGTCTGCTCTTCACTCCTCGTGCACAAGGCCGGGGTCAAGGGCTGCTCACTCTGCTGTTTGAGATCCTCTGAAAAGGTGATGCTTACACTGAAGGGAGATTGTGGGTGTTCGGCTGATTTTAAATAGGAGGAAATGATGGTAACAGAATGAGCAATGCCTAGCACTTAGTCTCAGGCCTGAGAAATTGTGTTTTAGAAGCAAGGTATCCTCAATTCCGGTTTTCTTCAAATTAAATCTTTTAAAGTGTCCACAAATAACAAATAGTTAAAGCCTAAAACTATGTAACAGAGGGCCTAGAGCCCAACCCACTGCCACCTCTGACTCCAAGACACCTCAGCAACTTGGTCCTCCTCCTCAGAGAACCCCCCTTCTGCTCCTCCCTCCACACTCCTCTTCCTCCCCCTCCCTTTCCCTGGACAGCCCTCCCCTTCCCCCCTTCCTAGGACAGCTTTCTTCCTCCTCTTCCCCCTGCCTGTCCTTGGGCAACCTCCTTGGAACTCCGGTTGAAAGTCACTGGTCTGTGGGGCCGCCCATTTGACAGACGAGCATGCTGAGGCCAAGGCACAAGTGAGTGACTCAGACCCGCGCAGAGGCTGACCCAGAGGCCGTACCAACGGGTTGTCCCTAATGCAAGAGAAGCAAAGATGCGGCTTCACTGATCTCCAGGGAAAGCAGGTGGATAACAGGTTATAAACATGGGAACATTTTGGAAAAGCCGTCGTCCACCTGTCAGCTCCATCTCTCCTGCCCGGAAGATGTAGGGAGAACCTGCCTTCAGCCCACCCTCATCCCGTAACAGGACAGAGGACAAGGGCAGAGACCCAAGTCCTGTCAGTGCCCTCAGGAAACCCCCGTTTCCTCCTCATGGTGGAAGTGGAAACCATCCCGCTGGATGATCTTCCCGGGGAGACCCTCCACCCTGAAAGCGAGGAATCTGGTTTGAGCGCACACACATTCTTGGTGCCATCACTTTCTGCAGCTGAACACTGCGTACGTGGCCCGTTATTCTTGCTAAGTACGGTGTTACTGGGTCCTGGGAGTTTCTGTGCGCTGATGGCAAGTGTTTACCATTGTGTTTAGAGAGAACAGAACTTTTTTGTGTCGAAATCACATGATAACCATTGCCATGTGATTCCTTGGGTTGGTTGGGGCGGGGGATGCTCAAGCTTTTTCTGAGGTCTAAGTGCTTGTTTGAGACAGTCTCACTTTGTCACCCAGGCTGGAGTGCAGTGGTGCGATCTTCGCTCGCTGCAACCTTTGCCTCCTGTGTCAAGCAGTTCTCCCTGCCTCAGCCTCCCGAGTAGCTGGGATTATAGGTGTGTGCCACCACGCTTGGCTAATTACAAAAATTTCTAATACAGGAATGGTTTTGCTGTATTGGCCAGGCTGGTCTCGAACTCCTTACCTCAAGAGATTGGCCCACCTTGGCCTCCTAAAATGCTGGGATTACAGGCTTGAGCCACTGTGCCCGGCCCGATCCTGACATCTTTTAAAGCTGCCTTCATGTACCAAAAGCCAGTCTATGTTTGAAAATCAGGCTTGTTGAAGAGCCTAGGAGGAGAGGGATATACTTCAGCTAGATAAATAACTATGCATATGTTAAAAATATGGGCCAAACTCTATCCCAAATATTAACTCTTCTGCTTTGCGTTTTATATCCATTTATGGTTATTCTTTCAGTATTAAGATTTTTAAAGATTCTTTTGATAATTGTGGACAAATTACTATTAAAACTCAACTGCATTTGTAACACTTTAAAGAACTAACTAATGACATTATTTTTCTCGGAGGCATTTTGGATAGTTACATAATTGTTTATCTCTTTGCCAGAAATCTTTTTTTCCAGAGCAGAAACCTGAAAAGAAACATTCCTTTGCATTAAGTGCTATTTCACTGTGTGACAATCAAGTTTTGAATGTGAGAACAAGATCATCGTGTATTTTGGGGATAATTCTTGCTTAATAGTGATAATGCTAAGTGTTAAAATTATGGAACAATTTGTTTCTTTGAAAATTACCATTTGCCTGCTCATCAGGTGGGAGCTGATGAGAACGTGGATGTAAAAATTAAATTGTATTTAGCTTGTATAAAAGAAGTTTAAAAAAGCTTTTTTGTTTTGTGCTACTACTGAAGTTGCTTAGCTGTGGAAATGAGGTTATTGCAGGCACCTAGAATTTGATCCCCTTCACTTCCATGATGTGAAGAAATTCTCCAACAAGCACAGGAGTCTGACTTTCTGATATTGAGACTCCTAGGCGTCAAGCCCCATGGAAGGGGTGGTGATTACATGAGCGTTGGCGTTGATGTGGGCATCCTCCACGCCGGACACAGGGAGCAGGGAAGGGCAGAAAGAACAGGCCCCTCAGGAGCCATGAGAAAATAAAGTGTTGGCAGCAGTGGTGAGGGTTGGTGTCAGGGGCCAGGAAGAGGTGGCAAAGGGAGCATGTGCCTCAAGATGGCTCTGGAACCCGCGGTACCTGCAGTGAGGTCTGGTCTGCAGGGGACGTGGACGGCCACACGGCGAGGCCCACAGACAGCCTGGACTCAGCTGCCTCAGAACTCTGATGGACGTTGCAAACGGCCCCACAGGGTTGCAGTGCACATTCCTCGGACAGAAAGAAGATGCTTGGAACTGTTCCCGGCACGAAGCCAGCACCCTGTGAACAGTGGCTGCTGCTGTTGTGACTGAGTGCCATCCAACTGGGAACATTTGCTCTGCTCAGTTCACTGTCTTCAACAAGCTTGACGCATTGAACGAGGATTCAGTTGATAATGTACTCTGTAAATATGCTCTCCCGGCTAGAGTGAGCAAAGCCCAGGGAGCGGGTGGTTCTTCAGTATTAGCCAGGTGTTTGTGGTGGGGCCAGCTGTGTGGCTGCCAGAGCGAATGTGACCAGGAAGCCTCTGTCCCCCCGAGGTGGCCAGCGATCCTGTTACACGTGCCATAGGCAGAAGGTGGGCACTGCTGGGGAACTTGCTCATGTTCCTGTTTTCTGATTGGAAATTCAAGGTTTCTGAGCATCTTACATTGAATTTGTACATTGCTGAGACTGTACACCTTTCAACGCTTGTTTTTCTCTGCTTTTCAGATCTATACAGCCTGGCATTTGGCCGTGGCTTCCAGGACAGGCTGGATGCAGAGTGAAGTCCTCTCCTCACTGTCAATGTTTGCAGATGTCTTCTTGTATAAACTTCGCATTTCTTGAGACTTTCAATTAGGTTTTTACTTAACTGGACTTTTAAAATTGCCATGCACATAACTCTACCAGTTACAATCGTGAGCTAACATGGGTTTTTGGTTTTTGGTTTTACTTTGATGAATGTCTAACATTTGCGTGCTGGATGTGGGGGTGGAGGTCATTTATCTGCTTTTCATTTCCTTCTTGGTTATACTTAGTGACTTTCAGGTAAGGTGTGGAAGGCGTGGTACAGGGTGAATTGCAGGCCTCACTGTGGCGCCGTGGAGGACAGGCGCGGGCTGCAGTGGTGTGCACAGTGGATGAGAGACAAGAGACTTCCGTCCTCCAGGGAAACACACAACAATTTAAAAAACTGATCATCTAGCTTACATGAGGTCCAACAAATACAGTTTGCAAAGTTGAACTTCCAAGTTAATTTAGTAATTTTTCGCCTAAGTCATTAATTTAGTAGCTTACGTTTAAATATGTTTCTTTTGTCTAAAGGAAGTAATAAATTCTAAAATGAATGACTAAACATGTAATAATTTAGGCATACAGCACCTGAAGGGAAAACTGCCAGTATGCTAAAATATTGGATACAGATGCTTACAAAATATAATGTAGCATTCTTACAATGCATGTGCTCTTAGCGTGTAACTTGGTGAGTAGTTTTGAACTATATTTGTGGGAATGTGTATCTTGAATACTTGAGGCCACCACTGCAGATGTGTGTGTGAGATGTATAAATACTGAAAGTTCTTCTCCTTTCCCTTAAATGAAAAACATTAGCTCCCTTTTTATTTTTGAAGTGGACTCTTGCTCTTGTTGCCCAGGCTGGAGTGCAATGGCACAATCTCGGCCCACTGCAATTTCTGCTTCCCGGGTTGAAGTGATTCTCCTGTCTCAGCCTCCTGAGTAGCTGGGACTACAGGCACCCGCCACCACGCCCAGCTAATTTTTGTATTTTTATTAGAGATGGAGTTTTGCCATATTGGCCAGGCTGGTCTCAAACTCCTGACTTCAGGTGATCTGCCCACCCCGACCTCCCAAAGTGCTGGGATTACAGGCGTGAGCCACTGTGCTCGGCCAGCTCCCTTCTGTAATGATTTTTTATACAGTTGTTTTTGCTTTTTGTTTTTTTGAGACGGGGTCTCACTGTGTCACCCAAGCTGGAGTGCAGTGACGCAAATCTAGGCTGACTGCAGCCTTCACCTCCTGGGCTCAGGTGATCCTCCCACCTCAGCTTCCTGAGTAGCTGGGAATAGACACATGTCACCACACCTAGCTAATTTTTTTTTTTTTTGTATTTTTTTGTATTTTTAGTAGAGACAGGGTTTTGCCGTGTTTTCCAGGCTGGTCTCGAGCTCCTGGGCTCAAGCGATCTGCCCGCCTCAGCCTCCCAAACTGCTGGGATTACAGGCGTGAGCACCACATCTGGCCCATTTTTTTTTTTTTCTTCCAGGATTAGAAGTCGACTTTCAGAAAACCCTTCAACCTTGCAAACTTAATTTTCCATAATAATATGCTTCTAGGATAAAAACAAGACTGAAACAAAGAAGTATGTGTGGACTGCAGTTAAAATTTTTCAACACAACATAGCTTAGGAGAGTTAACATTTACAAAGAGCAGGAGACCCCTTCAGTGCCTTCTAGGCATTGGGAATGGCGGTCTGTGGGTGACCTTAACGTGTGCGGCGTCCTGAGACGTGATGGTGGTGCTCACGCTTTTACCGAGGGCCTCCTCCCAGAGTACCAGAGGCTCTTCTTCAGTCGGCCAGCCAGGCAGCAGCTGCTGGAGAAGGAACAAACAGTAAAAGACAGATGTACACGGTGTTATTGTGGCAGAGAGGTTAAAACCAGGCTCACTCTGTTCTTACAGTTTTAAAAAACTAATAATGAAGTCCTTGAATATGTATTGCATTTCAGGATTTTAAAGCAGTTATGGGTGTGTCTGTGTGTCTCTCTAGCTCCCAGGTGCTCCCTGTGAAGAGATCTCAGAGACGCCACCTTTCCTTGTTGAGGTGACAGGGCCTGGAGAGGTGTGAACCCCATGGTGAGGGGGGTGACTGAGCTGGGGGGAGGCTGGGTCAGCGGTGGGGATCCACCCCCACTCCACGTTTCTGTAGGGAATCCACAGTTCTAAGTCTTTATGATATGGGTAACATGAACCTGGAAGAGGTGTTATTTTTTAAGAAGTAAGTGCCATGCTCTTTTTTCCTCATACTTCGTGTTTAAGCAGCATTGAAGGATAAGGCACTAGTAGCATGTTGGTTTGGAAACAATCTTGTTGGTTATTTTACCTTGAATCTGATATTAAGGTTGCCTGGTAACAGAAATTTTCCTTTAACAACATGAAACTCTGTTGAGTCTGTTACCCCATTGGCTGAGCAGTCTGAAGTCAGTGCTGTGGCAGCTGAAGAGGCCTTGGAGGAAGCCGGTGGATGGGCAGGAGGCACCCCCCTTGATTGAGGGAGAGAGGCGCAGTTTGCAGGGACCCCACGTGGCACTTGTGGCTCTCTTCTGCCCCCTGCTGGCTGGCCAAGCGGCCTCGCCACAGTGTGCTCAGTGTGAATGTTCACGCAGCAGGCCAAGGCTTTTGTTCCAGAAACACTTCAGAGAGGGCCAGCCGAGTGTGTTGAGCATGGCAAGAAAGACTTAAGTGTGTCTTAAACCTCTTGAACAAAGTAAGTTGATGTTTCAAATGCATCTCCAAGGCTAATGACTTTGCTATGGTCAATATTCAGGAGAAAATAGGGTTTGATGAAATAGAAGCACAGGAGTGGCAAGTGTGGTGCTTGTGCCCCCTATGACTAAGCGATGTCCTGGCCGTTCCACACCATGGCCTCTCAGCAGCCAGCGTGCAGATACTGGGTCAATTTAAATGGGACTCCTGGAGCTGTCGGCCGTCCGGGAGAAGTACGAGGAGTTCTGTGTGCCCATGGTCATGGTTCCCGCTACTGTGTCGAGCAATGTGCCGCGTTCGGATTTCAGCATGGGGCAGGCACAGCCCTGAACACTATCACTGAGGTAAGTCCCAGTGCGCCCTGCCAGGCCGGCGCCCGCTGAGGCTAACCCGAGGGCCCCGGCCCTTTTTATCTACCAGTGCGCTGGAAACAGGCTTTTACAAATACCCTGAATGAGAGCTTCTCGTTCTTTTCTCCCCCCTGGAAAAGTAGGTTTTTAGACTGAACATTTTTGATCTCACTCCCAAAAAAGTTATATCGCCTCTTCTGTGTGGCCACCGGCCCGGACTTAGCGTGGCCAAGACCCCGGGTGTGCCCGTGAGTACCTGCAGCGCTGAGGATGGCTGGGCCGCAGTCTCCTGTGATTGCACCAGCATTAAAATCCGCTTTTTTTTTTTTTTAAATGTTGAGCCTAAATTTTCTTTGAGCCTCCAATTCCCATTATGAGGAGCCCCTACCTTGATGCTGAGGGTAGAAATTGAACTGAATATTTTATAATTGTAGTCATTGTCCTGAACGCACCATTGCATTTGTTGTCTCTTTGGTCTTGGCTGTTGACCTCATTTTCCCGTTTGTAAACTGGGGATGTTCAATTACATCCAAGGCAATATTGGGGCTAGTTTAGTTTTTTTGCCAAGAGACAATAATGAAACAAACTTTTCTGTTAGTTTTTTTCTTTGTGAGACAAGGTCTTACTCTGTCACCCAGGCTTGAGTGCAGTGGTGTGATCTCGGCTCACTGCAGCCTCGACCTCCTGGGCTCAGGTGATCCTCCCACCTCAGCCTCCCGAGTACCTGGGACCACAGGCACATACCGCGATTCCGGGCTAAAAGAAATATATGCCTATCCTCAAGTTTGTGTGTCACACTTGGTGATTCAGGTGGGAATCTGAAGATCCGTACCTAACGCAGGAAGCATTTCATTTTTTTAAAACTTGATGTCTAAAATTTTTCAGAAATTCTCAAGTTTTGATTTTTCTTGTGCGACTTAGTTCTCACGAATATTTTTCAAAGTTTTTTTTGTAAACCCTTGGCATGCAACTTATTTCTAGCACTGGTAGTTAAAATAAGCTTTTAACATACAGCTCATATGGTTAGAAATGCTTAGCACTCGTTTCTTGCTTTTCTGAGTGTCTTAAACTTTCTTTGTGAAGGAAACCTGCCCAGGTTTTCCCGTGTTCACTGGCTTTGGGGGCAACTTTCACCTTATTTTTGGCAGTCACTAATCTCTGACCTAGGCATTGCTTCAGTAATCCTGGTGACGGGCGTCACGGCTTTGCTGCTGTGGGTCCAGCCCGGCTCTGGGCTGACCTTCATGCTGGGAACGTGAACATGAGTGTCTGTTTCACAGAGGGGATTCCAGCATGGCTTTCACTGCTCTTTCACCAGCTTTAGCTGGATTTTTGGGTCTGTGAAAGTTGGGTGTGCAATGGGAGGGATTGAAGCTTCTTTTTTCCCTAATCGTTACCTAATTGGCACTTGCCCAGAGGGAATGGGTGGAGAATTTGAGAGCAGTCACTGCAGTTAGCTGAGCATCTGAAGATGTGGGACAAAGCTGGTGTTGATCTCCCTGTGACTTTTTATTTTCAAGTTTCCACACAAAGCGTAGATGCTTGTGGTATGTGATGTACACTTTCATTCAGGAAGAAAATCTCTCTTTAATTCCAGCGTCCTCTGCTATAAATAACTTTTTTTTTTTTTTTTTAGATTGTAAATATGTAACAAACGTGTAGGGTCAAAATTTGAAAACCAAAACACGTGAGGCAAACACCCCACAAATGGTCAGTTCCACCCGCTTTGAGGGACTGTGTGATTTATTATGCGATTGTTTTAAATTCAGTTTTTCATTCATTCGAGTTTCTGAAAGCTAGGTTAAAAAATTTTGTTTTCTTTTTTTCTTTTTTTTTTTTGGAGACAGGGTGTCACTCTGTTTCCCAGGCTGGAGTGCAGTGGTGAAATCATGATTCACTGCAGCCTCGACCTCCCAGGCTTAGGCGATCCTCCCACCTCAGCCTCCTGAGTAGCTGGGACTATACGTGCATGCCACCATGCGTGGCTAATTTTTTGTATTTCTACAGAGATGAGGTCTCCCTGTGTTGTCATGGCTGGTCTCAAACTTCTGGGCTCAAGCAATCCCCCTGTCTTGGCCTCTCAAAGCACGGGGGTTACAGGGATGAGCCACTGTCGGACCTTAAGTTAACTGATTACAATAGAGAAAGAACTGGAGCGTGTAGTTAGTGGAGCCTCCCGTTGGCCAGGCACAGCCACCTTAGTGTGTATGTGTGTCCTCATTGCCCTTCTGATCCTGAGCTCCGAGGAATGAGGCTGTCTTGGGAGTGCTGTGGTTCTAGTCTCGTGATGGGTGAGTGACACCGGCTGAGCTGATCGAGGTCACCCTGGCGAATGCTGCAGCTGCTCAGGAGTCGGGGCAGGGACGAGAAAGCCGCCGAGGATCCCTCTGTGGACCCCTGAAGGGAGAGGGACCGAGATGTGGACATGGCAGCTGTTTTCTCCAGAGCCCTGTTTACTGACGGCCAAACAGGGTGAATCCTGAGAAGGTTTGAATTTGGGTCTGAACTGGGCTCGTCTGGCCGTAGAACAGGAGCTGGTGGCGAACTCGAAAAATGAGGGCATGAGGCGACTTGACGTGGGTGACTCCAGGTCACTCCAGCCACTGTCCTGAAGCCGTCAGAGGCTGAGGACGTGTGGGAGTGAGCGTCTCTTCCCTGTCTGGCCACACCCTCTGTGACCCGTGACTCCTGGCCTGGCCCTGGGCAGCATTTATGTTTGGGGTCTGTGGATGGCTCCAGTTGTTCAGTCAATTTGGTGATTCTCATGGCGTGATTGTGCCCCAGGGGATGTTTGCACTGTCCAGGGAGGTTTCTGGTTAGAACTGGGAGAAGGGATGCTCCCAGCACCTGGGACTGGAGACAAGGGACGCTGCGGAAAGTTCCTCCAAGCACAGGGCAAGCTCCATAGTAGGCGTCTGGCTCAGGACCTGGCCGTGTTGCACTTCAGAAGCCCTGGGCGGATCTAATGTGCTGAAGTCATCATCTGCTTTGGACACGTGCGTCCTCATCCTCATCCTCACTGATGATTTGCTTCTTGCCAGCATTGATGCTTAGCTGACACCACAGCCCCTCAGAATCTATGCGGTGCTGGGGAGTGGGTCTTCCGGGCAGAACGGAATGAATGAAATACCTCAGAGCAGGTGTTACACATTCTCAGGATATGGCTGCAGGGAGTTTCCGTTGGACTCCTTTCATTCCTTAGCGCTGGCTGGTGCATTACTCTGTCCTGTAAGCTTGATCAGGTCACATCAGAAACACAGTAGGTGGGTGCCACGCTGCTGTCAGGTGTCGCGAAGGTGGCGGTGACCACAGCCTTGTAATTCCTTGTCATAGTGGCCCCACCACAGACCCAGGGGCCCGGCTGTGTTTGGTCTTGAGAGTTTTATGCTTTTCTGGGCAGGGTCTCCCCTGTCTTGAATCTTCCCTCCCCTTTTTTGGAGACTGAGGAAGGAAAAAGAGCGATAGGGAAGAGGGGAGAGAGGATTTGCAGCAATGTGGCCATTCCCACAGATTTCAATGTGGAGTTAAGGAGCTGAGATCCCCCCACCTGCCCTCTTGTCTGCCTCAGGCCCCTCCTGGCCCCGGGTCACCCACACCCTCTGGCTTCCAGCCAGAGCTTCTTGGAGAAGCAGCCGGCTCCCCGCAGCCAGTCTTGGTCAGTCCTGAGCTAGGGTATTCCACAGTAAAGGAGTGACATCACCTCTCTGAAAAGCATAAGAGCAGCCCCCCACATGGTGGTGCTGAGGGGGCCACATCCTGGGCACCAGGCCAGCGAGTATCCCCAGATGAGTGTTTCTGGCTGGGAAGCAGGCTGGCATTTGGATTGAAGTCCTGCAAAGACTGCCATGGCCAGAGCCTGTACAGAGCAGCCCAAGAGCTGGGCATGTGCTGAGCCTGGGTGGACATGGAGGCCATGCCATGGGGCACGGGGGTCCCTGTTCACAGCTCACCTCGTGGTCACCCAGCACTGACCCACCCACCTTACCCTCCTACCCACCACGCTGTGAACTCACCTGCCACGGATCTCCACTCACTGTCCGAAGCCCTTAGCCCACACGGGCTCCTGGCCTTGGGATGCTTTGGGCTGCACCAGGGCTGCAGAGCCTGGGTCGCTCAGTGTCCAACTCTCCCGGGGACATGTGGGCCCCACCCTGTGTCCCAACAGTAGCATTTCTGCAGCAGATGTGGGGATATTCACAGTAAGAGGGACACATCCAAGTCCATAAATAGTTGGTTTTGCCACCAAGTGGATGACAAAACACCTTGCTGTGTGGGGCTGCTTGGACGTGGGAACAGTGGGCGTGTGGACCTGTCCTACTGTTACCTTGGTTAACACCCTGAGGTGGAGTCTGAAAAACCCCGGGGCACACGGGCTTGAGAACCGCTCCCAGTTCTGACACCAGAGCCCATTTCCCAGTGGAACCCCAGAGCAGCAACTCAGGTTCTTGCTCGCGTGTGTGGCTTTGTGTGCGGCTTCCCGAGGGCAGAAATGGCAGCCTCCCGCCGGAGAGCAGAGATGCGGCCCGGGGCTGAGTGTGGCCCCCCGGTAATCCAGCTGCCTGCCTCCTTCCCTGCCTGCGCGTGGAGGCCGCCTCTGCACGATGACGGCGGTCACTTGGTGTGGTCCTTACAGCTGTGGGCCCCATCCCACTCATCCTTGCCTGCCTGCAGAAAGCTACAGGACTGGCTTTGCCTTTAAACGTCCTGACCGCCCTGGCCTCCCTTACCCACAATGAGAGGCCGAGAGCTGAGCTGTCCCGCTTGTGACTAACTCGCCACTGCCTGCAACCTGCTCTGCTGCTTGCCTCACACCCACCCTGCTGTGCTGCCTGCAGGCCTCCCCTTTCACAAGGACCTGGGCTGTGCCCAGGCAGCCTCCTGTGTCGCTGAGGCCTGTCCTGCTCCCACACAGCCTCCAGAGCTTCCCTGGGCCCCTTGACCCGCATGAATGGGCTTCCCCTGGTGACTCAGGCCCCTCCTGTCCCTTCCTGGACCTCAGTGCAGGCCCTGGGGCTGGCAGGTGAGCACCCGGCACCCCCGCTAACGGCTTGGCCCCGCTGCTTCAGGCTTACAAGAGCGCGTGCGACATGGCCAAGGTAGGAAGCCACCATCAGGAGCTTTGCATCCCCCGTGTGTGGTGCCGGCCACGATTAGCAACAATGTCCCGGGCACAGAAATAAGCCTGGGCGCGGACACTGGCCTGAATGCTGTTGTCCAGGTAAGAGAACCCCGTTTCCTCCCATTGCTTTCTTTCCCTTATTTTAGCAACTTGTTTCTTCTGTGCTAAGAATGAGCCAGATTTATTATTAATCTTTCCCCCCAACCCTTTGCTAGCTTGGCTTTATGTCGGTCACACTGGCCAGAACGGGGTAAATTTTTAGCTTCTCTGCCTTAGGGAGAGCCTATCTTTATTGATTGAAAGCGAGATGATATATCCAGTCCTTGGGGTCCTGTTTCTATGCCACCTAGACTAGGGGAGCGTAAGCACCATTTCTCTGGAGCCGGCCTCTCCTGCCTGCGTTGACTAGCGAGGCTGCAGGGCCAGCTGTGGGATCCTGCAGGAAGGGGTTTGAGTGCCTGGTACCTACGAGCTCTGGGACAGAGCCGGGCCCACTGGGGGCCGCTGCCTGGAACCATAGCCTTCCTGGTGAGATGAGAGGTTCTTTAGAGAGCTGAAATCATGCCCTCCTTGGCAGGCAGCTTCACCAACATGTGCTGTGGGGGGAGTGGATTCTGCTGGTCATGGGCGTGGTGCTGACACCCGCATGGTGGCCCCTCCAGTCCCTGATAAGCTGACCCACCTCTATGGTCAGGTAGTTCCACAGGCCTTTGCTGCAGAGAGGGTCCTCACTCAGCTGCAGACGGGATGGTGGCCACTTTGGCACGTGGGGTCACGTCAGTGGCTTGGCCGCCTGGCGCTTCCTGGAGAGCAGCCGCTGGCCTTTACCTTAGATGTTCACATCCAGAAGGGCTCCAGAGTTTGCGGTGAAAACTCCCAGCCCTGTTGAAGACTCCTTAGTTCAGCTTGGCACAGAACCTCAGAAAACAGTAGTTCTGCTCCGGGTTCTTCCTTCAGAACTGAGTTCCAGTGCAGGGAAGGGAGCAGAGGGGCCGTGAGGTCAGCTGAAGCCTCGTGTGCCTCCCACTTGAGCTGAGGGCCATCTCTCTCCTGGGCTTTTCCCTGTTGCGTTCCCTAGTGCTATGCTGGCCTTGCCGAGGCTGGCCCCAGCTCGTTTCCTGGACTTCCTTGGGCCCCGCGCTTGACTCCTGTTCGTTGAATGCCATTAGGGTCCGGTCATCGCTGGCTTCACTCTCCTTCAGCACCTTGTAGATGTCCACACGTGCTTCCACCCTCGCACCCCGCACGTGGTGCAGCATTACCCCGGCCAGCCAATTTTTTGGTCAGACACTGTTTATCAGGCCATCATAGGAGATTCCATAGAAAGGCCACAGGTCGAAGAGGCTATTACTCCCAAACATGCAGGGGCCGTGGCTCTACACCCCTCCTGTGATATTGTTAATATCCTAGGGAAGAGAGGATGATACTACACCCAATATCGCAGGGGGTGTACGCCCACCCAGTGATACTGTTCTTAATGTACTCCACCCCCCACCACCAGGGATATTGTTCTTAATATCCAGGGGAAGACAGGATAACATTATGCCCAATATTGCAGGGCAGTGTACACACCCTCTGTGATGTTGTTCCTCCTATCCAAAGGTAAAGACGATGATATTACTGGCCATATCGCAGGGAGTGTACACCCTTCTGTGATATTGTTTTTGATATTCAGTGGGGGAGAGGATAACATTAATCCCAATATCACAGGTGTACAGATGCCTGTGATGTAGTTCCTACTGTACAGGAGAAAGAGAAGAATATTGCTCTCAGTATCGCAGGGGGTGTAACCACACTGCCCCCCAAATATTGTTCCTAATATGCAGCGGGGTGGAGGCTGATAGTACTCCCAATATCCCAGAAGGTGTACACACACCTGTGATAGAGTTCCTAATATCCAGCGGGAAAGAGGCTGATTTTACTTTCGATACTGCAGTGGGTGTACACCGCCCCCAACCCTGGGGTATCGTTCCTAATATCCAGGCGGGAAGGAGATGACACGGCTGACAATATCGAAGGGGGTGGACAATTCTTCTGTGATACGGTTCCTCTTATCCAGGGGGTGAGTGGACGATATTACTCCCAATAAAGTAGGAACTTTACAGCCACCCTGGGATTTTGTCCTTAATATCCACAGGGGAGAGGTGATATTACTACCAATATTGCAAGGGGTGTACACCCCTCCTGTGATACTGTTTCTTATATCCAGGAAAGGAGAAGATGGCGTTACTACCAATATTGAAGAGGTGTACAACCCCCATGGGATATTGTTCTGAAGATACAGGTTGAAAGAGGTTGAGATTCCATACAATATAACAAGGGGTGTACACCCCGCCTGTGATATGAATCGTAAAAGCTAGAAGAGAGAATGACATTGCTTCCAAAAACACGGTGTGTACACCCACCCTGTGATATTGTTCCTGTCATCTAAAAGAGATGATGATGCTACTCCCACTACCAGAGAAGGTACACACCCCCCTGTGATATTGTTCTTCATAACTCGTGGGCGAGAGCATATTACTTCCAGTATGACAGTGGCTTGACAGCCAGTCTGTGACATTGGTTCTGCACACCAACTCCGTGCCCCTCGTTTCCCATGCGTTCTCTCCTCACTATTGGAACCTCGGGGGAGGCTTTGTCTTTGGTTATAGATGAAGAGATGAAGGGTCTGAGAGGTTAAGTAAGTTACTGGAAAGGGGTCCCGATCCAGACCCCAAGAGAGGGTTTTTGGATCTCACAGAAGAAAGAATTTGGGGCAAGTTCATAAAGTGAAAGCAAGTTTATTAGGAAAGAAAAGAATTAAAAGAATGGCTACTCTGGCTGGGCGCAGTGGCTGACTCCTGTAATCCCGTAACTTTGGGATGCCGAGGCAGGTGGATCATCTGAGGTGAGAACTTCGAGACCAGCCTGGTCCAACATGGCAAAACCCTGTCTCCACTAAAATACAAAAGATTAGCTGGGTGTGGTGGCAGGTGCCTGTAGTCCCAGCTACTAGGAAGACTGAGGCAGGAGAATCGCTTGAACCCAGGAGGCGGAGGTTGTAGTGAGCCAAGATCACGCCACTGCATTCCAGTCTGGGCAACAGAGGCGAGACTCCATCTCAAAAAAAAAAAAAAAAAAAAAAAAAAGAATGGCTGCTCCATAGGCAGAGTGGCCCCAAAGGCTGCTGGTTGCCCATTTTCATGGTTATTTCTTGATCATACGCTAAACAAGGGTTGGACTATTCATGAGTGTTCCAGGAAAGGGGTGGGCAATTCCCAGAACTGAGAGTTTGTCCTCCCTTTTGAGACCATGTAGGGTAACCTCCAGATGTTGCTATGGCATCTGTAAACTGTCATGGCGCTGGTGGGAATGTCTTTTAGCAGCTCATGCATTATAATTAACACATAATGAGCTGTGAGGACAATCAGAGGTCACTCTCGTGGTCATCTTGGGTTTGGTGGGCTTTGGCCGGCTTCTGTACTGCAACCTGCTTTATCAGCAAGGTCTTTATGACCTGTATCTTGTGCCGACCTCCTATATCATCCTGTGACTAAGAATGCCTAGCCTCCTGGAAATGCGGCCCAGCAGGTCTCAGCCTCCCTTTACCCAGCCCCCATTCAAGATGGAGTTGCTCTGGTTCACGTGCCTCTGACAAGTTGGCCTGGGTTGAATGTTCTCTAGTGTGTGGTTGTTGGAGCTGTTCCTAGGAGTAAGAAGTATTGTCAGTAGGAAACAGGCCTCTATTAGCCCTGGGGCTGGCACTCTGCCCCAGTAGGTCGGCCTCATGTTAGTGGTGACCAAACTGGGGCTCAGAGAAATCAACTCCCTCACCCCGCACCCCCAGACTGTGAGTGGTGGGCTGGGGTTTGAATGTGGGGCTTGAAGACCCATCATCTCCTCTGGTCCCCCAGTCTCTGCTGCCCAAGAGGAACAGGATCCCAGGATCCAGGCCCCTCATGGCACCAGCCAGGGTGGGTGGAGATGGGGAGGAACAGTTCCAAAGTCCCCCGGACTCTGTTGTTGCTGAGAGCAACCCGGACCTGCGGACCCCACCCTGAGAAGAATGGCTGTAGGCCCAGCGGGCAGGAGGTCTGTGTCCTCAGTAAACGTGACGGCGCTTCCCGCTGCTCCAGCCAGGCCGAGCCGTCTTCATGTTTCCAATCAGGCGGCCTCCAATTCCCAAGCTCAACCCACAGAGACAGCGATCTGGGGTCAACATGAGGTTTGTCAGCAGCTCTGACCCGCTGCTTCCCGCCAGCCCCGCGGCCGGCTCTGGAAAGCTCTCTGCTGCCCCCTGGTGGGGAGGCTCGGGGCAGGGCTCTGGCTGCAAGCATGGGGCTCCCCTGTGGCGCTCCCAGAACCTCCAGGCTCTGTCACCTCTGCTGGGTGGAAAACCAACCCAGGACTGAAGCAGCAGATGGGTGCCTGATTCCTTCTCAGAGCTCTGCCCACTGGCAAGTCTCTCCGGGCCTCAGTTTCCCCTTCCATTAAACGAGGGGCTTGGGGGATACCAAGGAGGGGTAACGGCTTAGTGAGGATGGGAGGTTTCTTCTGGGGAGATGAAAACATTTTGAAACTAGATGGCGGGAGTGGTTGCACAGGACTGTGAATGCACAAATGCCACCACATGATTTGCGTTGAAATAGTTAATCACATGCGATGTGAATGTCACCTCACTTAAAGTGTTTAAAAGAGGGGCCTGGTCATTTAAAGTGTTTAAAAGAGGGGCCTGGGAGAGTGCAGTGGATGTGAGAATCACGTGGGACACCCACAGTCTCTGAACCTCGGTTTCCTTGCTGTAAACTGGCAAAGAGACCGTGTGAGCCGTGTTCCCTGGGGCCAAGAGAGTCCAAGAAGGAAAACCTGGGACTCCTGGGACTGGGATGAGGGCCGGGGGCCGGAAGAGGAGGGGTTTGTGGGGGACGACTTGGGGGGCAGCCCAGATAAGGCTTTCAACACTAGACAGCAGCGTCTACACAGGCAGTCTGTGTAGATCACTGCATCTCACTTCCCGCAGGGCTGACCAGTGGCCAAAGGTGGGACTGGGAGGCTCCGCCCAGCCAAGTCTGGGAGCAGAGGACACTGAATGAGGGATCCCTGGGGCCACCCTCACTGGCCTGTCGCTCTCCTGACACCACAAGAGGATCAGGAGCTGACCTTGGGTCCTAATGGGGGACACCTTCCTGGCAGCAGGCTGGCAGGGTGGTGTGTTGGTCAGTGTACTGGGCTCTGTGTCTCCGCCCCTACCTGCTGTGTGACGGTGGGCCAGACACTTAACCTCTCTGTGCCTCTGTTTCTTCAATGGTGAACAGGGGCACTAGCAGCCCCCACATCCGGGCACAGTGGCCTGAAGGTTAAAGGCAAGGGTGGCATGAGACCTACAGCAAAAGCTCTGAGCAGGGAGCTGCCCAGGGAGTTCCACCACCATCTCCCTCTGGCCGCCAAGGAAACCGAGGCTCATGGTGACCTGGCCCAGGTCTGTTGGACTCAGGGTCCTTCTCATCCCCAAGATCAGAGGGCTGCTACCAGGGAAGGAGCTGGCCCCTAGTAGACACACCCCAGGAAGCACACAGGGAAGGATGCCCTGGGGACTTCGGTATGTTATTGCAGAAACAAAAACAAAAAAAAAACCTTTATTGCTATTTGACCCCTGCTTTCATGCCTCCATTTCCCAGAAAATGAGCCACGGGAGACACCAGGAGAGGCAGGAGACCACCCTCCTTGCACAAAACCCACTCCCTCAGATGCTGTCCTCAGCGAGGGTGGCTGGGGGCCAACCTAAGGGGGCCCACCCGCAGAGTGGCAGAGGAGGCGGGTGGACCCTGCGGACGTTGAGCTCTGTGGCGAAGGTCCTGGCCTTCTGGTAGAAGAAGAGCGACTTCTCGCGGTCCAGGAGAAAGTTGTGGGAGATGGTGGCCAGCCGCGTGTAGATCTTCAGCTGTGCCTTCTTGTTGCCCAGGTCCACGGTGGCTGCCAGTGCCAGCTTGGTAGTACCCGGCTGCATCAAACGGGTCCTGAAGGGCACAGGCCATGCTCAGCAAAAGGGGGACTCAGAGTCTGTCTTCCCAGAGGCCGTTCCTGTCTCCGGGTCCTTCCATATGTCCAGCCAATCCTGGCTCACCCCATGAGCCCTGAAGCCTGTGGCACTGCTGTGGTCTCAGCTGCAGGAGGTGGGGATGACCCTGACACCCCTGGAATACTTCCTGACTGTCCCTACGCCCCCACTCACATCAAGCCTCCTGCCCCAGTCCCACCCTCTCTGCAGGCAGTGGCTGCTTTCCCCATGGGCTGAGGTCAGGGCCGATCCTGCCTGCTCTGAGAGTTCCATGCAGGACCCATGGCTCCAAGCCCCAGCAGGGGCACAGCGTTGAGTGACCCAGGCTCCCCTCTGGCCCCTGTCCTTGCTGACCATTTCCAGGCCCTCCACTGGCCAGGCCAGGTACAAAACCATCTCCCAGGTGTCCTCTCTGGCAATGTTCCCTGAAATATTGACAGAGTGTGACTCCCCAGACATCCACTCCTGTTTTCAATGCATCTTTGGCTCAAACTCACCATCCCTGGGTTGGCCTCCGATACCTCTTCCTTGACCGTCCCATCCCCCACCCGGCTTCTCCCCACGTGCCTCCTCCACATGGGGGTCACCCAAGGGACCGAAGACTCGTGCCTGGCCTGTCCCCCTTTACCATCTCAAGATGGCTCCCAGGGCCAAGGACAAAGTCCAAGATGCAGCAGTCCATTCCCTGACTGCCCCGCCCCACACACGGAGCAGGGGCGTGAGAAGGCCCTGAGTCACCGCCCAGCCGAACGCTGGACTCTGTGCTAGGTGTATGGCTGAGCCTAACATCCTTGCTTCCAGGCTGAGGGACCTGGGAGTGAACACTGACCATACAGGGTGGCCCGGGCTGTGGTAGAGGGAAGCCCAGAAGCCTGTGGGGGGCCCAGGAGGCCCCAGACTCAGCCAGGGGTGGGAGGCAAGGGCTTCCTGAAGGAGTGGGGGCATCCCAAGTAAACAGGAAGGAGCCAGCCAAAGCATATGTCTCTGCGTATGCGTGTGTGTGCGCCTGTGTGTGTCCTCCAGGAAGGAGTTGCTCAGTGCAGGGAGGCCTGTGTGTATGCCTGAGTGTGCGTGTGCCTGTACATGTCAATGTGCCTGTAGTGTGTGCAGCAACTAGTGAGTGGCAGGCTGAGCCAGGACACACCTAATCCACCCTATTCCAGGGCTCACTCTCATGTGTAGACTAAAGGGGACCCCATTTTAGAGGTAATCGGCAAGGATGCCCATTTACCCCTGCCTCTCCGCCAACCTTCCAGGCCCCATCCAGCCCGGCTTTCTCTCCCACTTCTCTGGGCCCTGGGTCCAGAGCCTCCTATACAAGGAGGAGGGTGTGGCCTTGGAAAGACAGCCTCCCTTGGGAATTCCGAGGGGGCCTTCCTGTGGGAAGCTGGCCTGTGCTGACAGCATAGTCACAATGAGGCCCAGAGGGCTGTGCATGGGATGGAGGTTTTTAGGAGGCCTCTGCCCCTCGACCCCAACCGTGGACGTTGGCCTCTCAGCTACTACTTGGCCCTTTCCTTCCTCCTGGGCAGGCGGAGTGCGCGGCAGGCTTGACCAAGAGAGAGAAAGGCCTCTTCTGGGAGGCCCGTCCCCTGGATTCCAGGTGAGCCCCTGAGCAGTGAGCAGTGTCCCTCTGGGCCTGACACCTGGCACCTCCCTGTCTGGCTGGGACCTGGGAGGCCACCGTGACAGCTTCTGAGCACCAGGTGTCGCCAGCACTGGGCGGGGGCCTCCCAGGCAGCCCCAGGCCTGTGGTGGGGGATTCAGGGTGGGGTCTTAAGGCTGCCCCAGCTCCTCATGTTGTTCTAAGGTCCCCAAGATCTCAGTCCCTGGACTGGAGCGCCCTGGTCCCTCAGCCCATAAGGAGCACTGACGCGGTGCCAGTGCGATGCTGAGGGGTGGGCACCTGCTGGCCAGAGGGGTGCAGACATCCCAGGTCTGAGTCTGCCAGTCCCAGCTCTCCACCCCTGCAGGGCTGGGGGCAGAGGGAGTACAGGTCCCAGCACCTTCCCTCGAGACAGACCCGACCCAGCAAGGCCTCAGTCTGGCTGGCTTGGGCCCCACCCCGTTGCACCTGCCCTGCACTGGGGTTTCCCTGTCTGTGAAGCACATGGTAAGACACTGGCCCCACCCCACCCTTCCTGGGTGATGTGAAGATTCAAGGTGTCTCGGGACTCCAGGAAGGAGTTGCTCGGTGCAGGCTGGCACCCTGGGCAGGCTTCCTAGAGGAGGCGCTGGGATTTGGGTTGGATCTTGCAACGTGGATTCAAGATGAGGATGATGCCATCCTCCTAAATCTCCTCCTCCCGACCCTGTTTTTGTTAAATGCAACTTGACACTTGATTGTCAAGACTCAGCTTTGGTGTCACCTCCTCCAGGAGGGCCTCCCGACTATGATCCCCCTTTACCCAGAGGCCACCATTGCCCGCTCATGTGTCAGCCTCCTTGGCTGAGACTGAGTTCTTGGTGGGGCCTGGCCAGCTTGGGAGCTGGGTTGTATCTGCTAACCTTGCCGGCTCCTCCAGCCAGGTGCAGAGCTCCCGGGAGGCCACTGGGCCATTCCTAAGGAAGGCTGGAACCCAGGCCTCTGGGGTCTGGGTGGAGATCCCACTCCAAGGGGGCCGGGAACACCCCGAGCCCTGCCCCTCCCACCCACCTTCAGGTCGTAGATGATGTCGCCGAGCACCAGGTACACCTTCAGGTGGTAGAGGGTCTCCTGGTCGAACTCCAGCGGTGAGTTGCAGAGCGACAGGGCCTTGAGGTAGAAGTGCTCCGCCAGCTCGCTGTCGCCCAGCCGGTGGTAGGCCACACACTCATTCAGCTGGTCCCCTGGGGTGCAGGCCAAAGGGGCAGGTGTGAGGATGTGGCTTCCTGGGGCAGGCAGGGCACAGGCCCCTTAGGAGCAGGTATGCAGACCCCGGGCAGCCCCTGGCTTGCCTCCAGGCACCTGCAGTCACCTGGGCAGCTCTGGCCAGTCCCTTCCGGGTTCCCAGTCTCACTTTCCCATCTGCAAAGCAGAACTAATAAGGCCTGCCCCCGTCTACTGTGAGGCTTTGGCAAAGTCGGACTTGGATGGCCCAGCTCTGCCTACACATAGCCACCTGCCTTTGCTCACTGGTTTTAACCAGGGGAGCCCAAAAGCCATGCAGTCCAGGTGCTCCCAGGCACCAGGGCTCCAGGCAACCCACAGACGTGACATCCGACTCCTGGGTATGTCACGATCAGAGCCCCCTACCCTGGGAAGTCACTGCGTGCCTGAGCTCCAGGTCCCCCCACAGACGTGCAAACCCACCTTGGCTGTCTCCGATATCTTTCCGTTTTCAGGGCGAGTGCCGTGGAGCCTGCATTCAATGCATTCCCACACAGCTGCACACCTACTGTGTACTGGGCCCGGGGCACAAGGCGCTGGGGCATGCGGCCTGCCCAGGGCTCCCTGCCTCTGGAGGAAGACAGACAACCCTGGCACAGCACCAGGGTATGCCCAGCCTTAAAGGGCAGGCTGCTGGAAGGGGAACTGGGACTTCATCAGCCAGAGAGCCGTGTGGTTGATGAGGGTGGGAAGGGCACAAGAGAAAGGGAATATGCCATTCAGCCAGGCACAGGGACCAACGAGATGCCTGGCATGTCTGGAAGGCACAGGCCACACTGGGCAGCCCTTGTGGTCAGCAGCGGGAAGAGGCAGAGAAAGCAGAGTTCAGCCAGGCAGGGGGCTCTGCACCGCGTGAGAGACCTCGGGATGTGCCCCACAGCCAGACAGGGAAGCCAGCTGGCCAGATCTGCCTGCCTGGGCAGAAGACCAGGAAAATCTGGCAGGTGTTTCAGCTCCTTCCCTGAAGACCTGGAGGCTGGGCTCTGGCAAAGTGTGGGTCCTGGCAGGGTGGGGGCTCAGGGGACTTACCCAGAGTGATGCTGAGTGCTAGGGCCATGTGGGCAAACTCCATGCCCTCCTGGGCTTCCTCCAGCGTGGCCAGCAGTGCCACCAGCTTGTTGCACAGCCACAGCTCCGCCTTGCAGTTGCCGGTAGTCACTGCTGGGGCAGGGCCCGGTCCTACCACACAGGCAGGTGGGGTCAGGCTTCCCGCAGCACCCACCTTGCCCAGCGCCCCCCTCAGAGCCCGAACATGTGCTTGGAGCTTCCCACGCCCCAGCTACCCCTGGATCTCGACGCAGCTCTGTGCTCTCAGATAAAGCACAATTCAAACACCTAAGTTGGGGGCTGAAGAGTCACCCGAGGCCCATCCAGCTACACCCGGCAGCCTCAGACCCAGCCTCTCCCACCTGGGCACCGGGGGTCTGACTGCGGGGAGCCAGCACTCCTCTCTAAAAACATTTATCTCTGCCCAGGGCTGAGCCACACCGTGAGCTCAGAGAAAGGGAGAAGCCGTCCCCGCTTTGGGATGCATGCAGTCCTGGACCTCCCACTGACATGCTGTGTCCTTTGACATGTCCCTGTGCCTCTCTGAGCCTCAGTTTCCTCATCTGTAAGATGGGGACAGGACTTCCCGCTCATGGTTGCTTGAGAGCATCAGGTGCAAGGGTAAGGCCATTGCCATGTCCAGGCCCCAAGCATTTGTCCCAGGCACAGTATCATTCCCGGTGAGACCACTAGGAAACCAAGCATGTGCATGGGTGGCCCTGCCTCCAGGTGCGAGGCCTCTGCCCTGCCACACCTGTGTCTCAGCCCTCCAGGTGCCCCCCTGAGGCTCACCCACATCAGCCCACAGGCCAGCTCACCCGGTAGAAGGACGCGGCTTTCTCCCGCTCCCAGGCCCCATTGAAGAATATGTCTCCAGCTGCCTCAAACAGATTCAGCCCCAGGTTGGGGTCGCCTGTGTACAGGGCCACATTCTGTGCCCCTGAAAGGAGGCAGAAGTTCCCTCAAGACCCACACCTGGCGAGGTGGCCACGCCCACCCTCGCCAGCCTCCTTCCTGTCACACACTGCAGGTACACCTGAGCATTTATCAGACCCTGGGCATTAGGGCTGCCCCCACCACTGGCATGAGGACAATGAACTGATGAACCTGAGTGCCAGGAGGTGACTGAGCAGCTGCAGCCCGGGAGCCCGACACCTGTGAATCCTACCACCAGGGCTAGCCCTAGCCCACTCTCCCTGCATTCAAACCAGTCTCCGTGGCCCCCAGCTTGCTGGGAGCCCATCCCCTGGCTCCTTTCTGCATTGCCACATCCCTGTCACAGCTCCGGACTGCACACCAACAGTGTTTGTGGGTGGGCCTGGTCCCCTCTTGGCCATGAGCTCTTGATCCCTCTCCTCAGCTCAAGGAGGTATACAGCAGGTGCTCAATGATGAAAGCTTCACCAGGTTCATGGGCTTCACAAGTTGTTCCAGATCACACTGTTTGGGAAAGCCTCTGAAAACAGCCGCTACGATAGATGCATTTTGTAAGGAGATGTGCCACGTGTCGCCTGGAGCAGGTTCTTCTGTGTGTTAACTGAGTGGCCACATTATTTGAGCATGTGCTGTACACCAGCAGGTGCTGGGCACTGTGAGTGGCCCCGCCTCTGCCCTCAGGGAGAAGATGCTGGCCACTGGGGGAGGATATGAGGGAACCAGTTGGACAGAGGGAAAAGGCATACAACAGATGCTCAGTAGTGGCTTAGGAATGAGTGGATGGATGGATGAATGGATCAATAGATGTATAGACATGGATGGATGCTTGGATGGATGGATGGACAGATGAATGGGTGGGTGGTTAGAATGATGTGTGTATGTATGGGTAGGTAGACAATGTATGGATGGGTGGAGGTTAGATGATGTATGTACATATGGATGGATAGATGGGTGGATAGACAAATGTATAAACATATGGACAGATGAATGGAGGGATGTATTAATAGGTAGACTGGTGGGTAGATGAATGACGGATGGATGGAATGATGAAGAGGTGAATGGATGGATAATGGAAAAATGGATGAACAGGTGAACAGAAGGATGGATAGAAGGATGAACAGTTAGAAGGATGAACAGTTGGATGGATGATGGAAAGACAGATGGAAGGATGGATGATGGATGGACCCACAGGTGGATGGGTAGATGATGGAAGGATGGATGGATGAATGGATGGGTGGATGGACAGGTGAATGGATGGACAGATGGGTGAATAGATGGATGATAAAAGGATGGATGAATGGACAGATGGATGGATGGAAGGATGAATGGATGGATGGACAGAGAGTGAACAGCACAGGGGCCCTCCTGCAGCCCTTGCCACTCACCTGGATGTACAGGTCCACCAACTCGCTCTGCTGCAGGATGTAATAGATCTTCCCTGCTTGCAGCCAGGCATGTGCCGCCACCTCTTTCTTCTGGAGGTCAATGAAAATCCCCAGAGTTCATTTGGTGTAGTCCAGAGCGGATTTGTAGGCCCTGGAATCAGACACAGGTGTCAGAATAAGGGCTCTCATCCTCCTGGAACCAGTCTGCCTCCTCCCATAGGTCTGGTGACACATGAATCTGGAATGTGGGGACTGGGAACGGCCCTCTTGTGTGTGCAGTGTTCTGCCCTTCCCAGGCTGCTGGGAGGGCCAGGGTGAACACACACGGCATGGAAAAGATGAAGGACATCCTTCTGAGGGAATCGAGCATCATGCTGCCCTGTGGCAGGAGGAGTGTGCTAGTCCATCTCCCCTGCCTCCCAGACATGGCCTCTATCTTCTCCAGACACACCAGGAGACGTTAGTATTCAGAGGCTATCTAGGCCGATGGTTCTCAAGATGTGCAGGCATCGCAGTCACCTCGAGACCTGTCTGTATAGCTTGCTGGCCCTGCCCCCAGAGCTTCCGGCTCCACAGGCCTGGGGCAGACCCTAGAACTCCCACTTGCCACAAGCTCCTAGGTGACATGGATGCTGCTCTCCTGGTCCAGGCACCACACTTTGAGAAGCATGGCTCTAGCACACTGGCCCATTTTCCTTCTGTGAACCTGAGGCCAAGACTGGAGCCAGTCTCCCAGGTCCCCATGGAATCTGGCTCCTTCCCTGCTCTCTCAGTAAGTCCGACAGTCGAGAGGGTGTGACTGCATCAATGTCACCGGGCCCTGTGAGTGGGGTGGCCAGGGCCATGGTTACACCACCAGGTCAGGATGCTCGGGGGAAGCCAAGTGGGCCACATATGGGACGTGAGACCTTGAAACCCTGCCCCAGGGAAGCAGGTGACACAACTGGCTCTGGCTGCTGTGGTCATATTTAAGGGGACAGATGAAGGCCAGGAGTGAAGACTCGGGGCAGGCAGAGGTCAGATGATGAAAGCCACCATAGTAGGAAGAATAGCCCAGACTGCACGTACTGCCTCTGCTGGGGTTGAGATGACCTTTGGGGAGGTGTGCAGGCAGGGATGGGAAGACGTGTCACCCAACAAGAGAGGCTCAAGCTGGGACTCGGGCCATCCGCAGCCCTAGGACGACCCCAGGCCCAGCAGCTCAAAGAATCTGATGCCAAGAAACCAAATGATCCCAAGGACAGGGGCTGCTGGGGCCCTGGGCCAGCTTCCGTGTGCTCCCCTCCCTGCCCCCTCCACCCTCTTTGTGCCCCTCCCCGCAGTGGGGGCTTGGGCGCTGGGTTCCTGGAGGGTCTCCTTCCAGTCAGAGAATGCCCCTGGGGAAGAAGCCTGGGTCTGAACCCCCCACCCCTCCTTGGGCAGATGTGTGGGACCGGGGCCCCTTCACACGGTCCTTTCCAAAATCTCATCCCTCCTAGGGCCAGGAGTGGGTGCCCGGCCTGTGCTGGGAAATGGGCAGATTTGGCCACAGCCCCTGGGGCTCTGGGCCAGGCCACAGGAGGCACCTCTGAGTGGTCTCACTATGCCATGACGTCCATCCTGGGAGGATGGACAAAGCGCTGCAAGGCAGAGGGGATCCGCAACAGCATCCCTTGTCTTGGTCATTTCCCTAGACTCAACTTCCTCATCTATCCTATATACTATTCCTGCGGCCTAGCTTTCGGACAGCCCTGCCCACCTACTGTCCGTTCACTGCTCAGTCTGCAGTGACTGTTCTATAGCACTCCATGGCTCCCCAGTGCTCTTGGGGAAAAGGCCAAGCCACAGCCTGAGGCCCCAGGCCCTGCTTAGCTCTCCAGAAGAGCTTCTCACCATCCAGCACCCAACCCACCCACTCCCAACTCTGCACCTCCCTGTGTAAGCCCGGCTCACTGAACCCTGCTCACACTCCCGCTCACTCACCACCATTCACCCGCCGCCACTCATCCTCACTAGCTCACCCCTGGGCCTTCACACAGGCTACACCACCAGCCCCTCTCCCCTACCACCACCATCTATTACTTGACTAAATCCTCTCAACCCTCTGGTCCCACACTAAAGAGGCTTCCTTAACCCGGGGCCAAGTGCTGCCCCGCCATCATGCCACTCACCCTTTTGTGGCTTCTCTGGCCTGAAGCTCACATTCCCACGTTCAGCCCCTGCCACCCAAGGACCCCACAAGCCCCATTTGTGGGTGGGGCCTGGCCCACTCTGCACAACAAACTGCTTTTGCATGAACCGCTCTGCGGCTTTGGGCAATCACCTCCCCCATGTCCTCTGGGAAGTGGGATGACAGGTGCACAGGCTGCCGCTATACCAAGCAGATAACATGGGCACAAGAACCGGCGTTCCAGGCCTGGCTCATGGCGGGGCCCCAAGTCCCAGCTCAGCAGAGCCTGCCTCGACCCCAGGGTTATGTCTAGGGATTCCCAGCCTGCAGGACTTTCAGTGCTCAAGGCAGGATGGTCCCTGGGCAAACCGGGAAGAGCTCGCTGCCCCAGTAGGGCACAGAGGGCCTGCCCCTGCATGGGAACGGCCTGTCTCCAGGGCGCTTGCCAACATCTGCTGTTGGCCATGACGCAGCACTTTCGATGGTGGAAAAACCATCACTTGTTTCTGAATCACAAACCCCAGGTGTGCCCTGACCCAGGTGGCCCCAGAAGGTGCACAGGAGGAACTGGGGCACTCACCCTCCACGTGGCCCATCTCCACGGCGACCAGACGGGCCCACTCATAGTAGCCCTTGCCCTGCTGAGCCGGGCCCTGGTGGGTGCAGAGGTGGCCCAGCTGCAGGAGCACATGGGTGAAGTCCCGGCCACACTCTCCACAGGGCAGTCTCGAGAACAGCCTCATGGCCTCCAGGAGGTCGTGCTGGGCCAGCCTGCTGGCACCCGCATGCAGGCACCGGGCCCCGAAGTTGGCCAGCACCACTGCCTGGTTCCTCCGCTGGCCCAGGTCCCGAGCCACCCGTAGGGCACGGTAGTAGCCCTCGGCTGCCTGCCTCATCCGGCCCGTCCTCTTCAGAGCCACGGCCACCATGTTGGCAATCACGCCCTCCTGGTCCTCGCTGGCCACCACTGGACAGACTGCAGGATGTCCAGGCCACTGGGCTCTGCCCATGAAGCACGTGCAGGCAGTCCACGATGGCACGGACTCCGGCAACAGCACTGGCTTCCACCGCCTGCGTCAGGAAGGTGATGGCCAGGCCGTGGTAGCCATGGTGGCTGTACAGCTGGACCAGGATGGCGTGGAGAAGGCCGCGCAGCGCCTGGCCTGTGCCCGGGGTTAGGGAGGCCAGCGCTCGCCTGAGGTAGTGGGAAGTCTGGGTGGGCAGGCTGTGGGGCTGGAGGACGTTCTGGAGCACCAGGTTCACGCTCCTCAGCAAGTCCTGTGTCCTCAATGAGGCCACCTTGACACAGCTCAGCACCAGGTGGGGCAGGCACTTGCAGCTGTAGATGTCAGCTAGGAGTAGGTGACAGTCTGAGAGCCACGAAGCCTCTGGGGCTCCCGAGTCCCTGTGCAAAAGCAGCAGCTGCTCTAGGAAGGGCAGGGCCTCCTCGGGCTGCTTGAGGTGCACGTGGTGCCTGGCCAGCAGGAAGCAGGCCCGGGCCTCGGCCTGCAGGCTCTGGCCACCCACCGCCTGCCGCAGCACCAGCTGCAGGAGCTCCCCCTCCACCTCAGTGCTGCAGATGTGGCCAGGTGTCCCCAGGAGCAGGGCCACAGCTTTGGGAACCACCTGTGTACACTTCTCTCGGTTCTTCTGCTTCCAGTAAATACTGGCCAGGTTGGCGTACACAGCCACCACCAGGAACAGGTCCCCAAAGCTGCCCTCCAGGGCCCCCGGTGCTTCCTCAAAGTACATCCAGGCCTGGGACAGCTTGAGCCTCCTGCTGCACAGCCGCCCCAGGAGGAAGCAGAGCCTGGCCAGGGCCATGACGAGGCCAGCTTTCTTGGCCGCCCCTCGGGCCTGTGCCAGACACCCAGTCAGCTCCTCGTCGCTAAAGCTGCAGAACACGCTGCTCAGCCATGGCAGCGCCACGTCAGCTGGCCTTGTACCCAGGGGCGTTCAGGAATAACAGCAGTGAGCTCAGGGCCTCTGGGTCCTCCCAGTCGTCCTCAGCTTCCAAGCAGAAGGAGGGCTCCTCGGGGTCCTGCAAGCTCACGTTGCTGGATGCTGGCTCCTGGGGGCAGCCTGGGCAGGTCTTACATTGTTCCAGAATATTCTTCATCTTCCGCAGGGTCTCCTGTGGCTCCGGGCCCAGGCAAGGTGGAGGTATTTCTGCAAGTCACAAAAACACCTAGACAGATTAGAGTCCAGCAGTGAGTCCTTGGTCCACTGGGGAAAGGGTCCCCGCATCCCCGCCCTCTGTGTCCCTGGTGCAGCTTGCCATGAGCCCTTGAGAATTATGCGCAATACAAACCCGGGGCCTGGAGCATGTAGGAACTCCGGCACTATGGGGACAGAACACGCAGGCCCGTGGCCCGACTATCCTACAAAATCACCCTCCCGTCCTGCTTTGTCGCCCACCTGACAGCACGGTTTTAGGGCACTATGTCAGCTCAGTGATCCCTCAGAGATGCCTTTCCCTTTAGAAAGCAAGCCTAACTGGACCCATGTATATGCAGCACTACAACTACAAATGTAACTTTTGTCAGCATATCCGGCCCCCCGATGGGGTAAAGGAATCCATGAAATCCCCAACAGCCAATCAGCTATTGATCAGCTCAAAAGTTGCTATGCAAAATTGGTAAAGCCACCGACAGCACAGGACAGGGATGTTGTACCCATGTACCCAGCTCCGTGCAGGGAAACGGACCATCCCTGCAGGAAGGATGGGAAAGCTTCCAGGCCCCTGTGGCCACCTTCACCTTGGATGGTCTGAAAACCTGAACCCCACAGTTCCTAAAGGGTTAACAAAGGCCAGGCTGCTCAAGCAGCCCGCTGGCATCTGCTGGCTTCTTAGCCAAAGCCCCCTCCCAGAGGTGAGCAAACAAGCGCATTTCCTGTTGGAAAACCTGGGATGAAAGGAGGCATTACTGGGAAAGAAAAAACCTAGATTTAAACAGACTCTGTTTCAAGCTCACATGTAAAAAGTATTTTCAATACAAACTGTCTCCTTATTTGTCTGTAAAGCCTTGGAATTAAAAAAAATAAATATGATTTAGAGACAAATGTCTGACTTGACTACACTAGATTAGCTAAGAAATCTCCCCCACCCGGCAGAGGCACACAGCCCCTCCCAGCCACTACCCTGGCCTCCAGGGCAGCTGGAAAGCCACGTGCCTTTGTTCCAGGGACTTCGGCAGAGGGTGGAACCACCCCCTCCCCGAGGCAAACCTACAACAGCCTTCCCTTCCCCACTGGCTTCGCGGGCCGCCTCTGGGACCTTGTGCCTGCATCCCAAATGTACTGGGATGGATCCCATTCCCAGGGAACTTCCAAGGGCCCTTGGGGCGTCCACATCACCAGGCTGTCCACATGCGGACCCTGTGTGAGGGGAAGAGACAAAGCCGTAGAGGGGAGACGGGAGGGCCTCCCTGAATCAGCCCCTCAGGAAGGAGCAGACCCTTCAGGGACCTCAGTTGAGGCCCCTGCAACCTAAGACTCTGAATTCTGCCACCCACTGAGGGCAGTGTGGCCTCCCACCTCTGAGGCAGAGCACAGGGCGAGCTGCAGCTTCTCCAGGTCATGAGAAAGGAACCCACAGCTACACGTGGGTCCCAGCAGTGGAAAGGATGCCCCGCCTCTGTCGGGGACCAGGCGGGGGCCAGCATGTTCACTGTAAGAAGTGTGGGACCCCACAGCCTCCAGTGCCAGGGTAGATGGGAGGTTCAGGCCCACTTCAGGCGACGTCCCCCCAGCCCACACCACAGAAGGGTGACAGCCGGATCCAATGCCCACCGTACTCAGCTCTGTCACCTCCCCCGGCATTACCCCAAGGCCAAGCTCATAACCAGAGGAAGCCTGAGCCACGGGCAAAACCCACCTCGTTCCTGCGGCTGCTCGGTCTCAGCTTCCTCTACTGAGTCTGGCAAGGGAGAAAAGAGAAGCCATCAACAACCCCAGCCAGCGCCTCTGGTCCCATGTCAGCTTGAGTTGGTGTCGGTGTTGCAGGGTGAGAGCATTGCAGGGTGCAGGGGTTGAAAGTCATATCATCCTCTTCCCTCCTGGATCATGGGAACAACATCACTGGGGGGTGTACACTTTCTGCGATATTGGGAGTAACATCGTCTTCTGTGCCTTGGAATATTAAGGACAATATCACGGGGGGGGGGCGTGTACATCTTCTGAAATATTGGGAATAATATTATCCTCTCCCCCCCTGCAAATTCGGAAAGCTATCACAGAGTGGGTGTTCACCTCCTGCGATATGGGGATTAATACCATCTTCTCCCCTTCCGGATATCAGGAAGAGTATCACACGGGGGTGTACAGTGTCTGCGATACTGGGAGTAATATCAACCTCTCGACCTTGAGATATTAGGAACAATATCCCAGGCTCGGTGTACGCCTCCTGCTCTATGGGGAGTCATATCATCCTCTCCCTTCCAGGATATTAATAACAATATCTCATGGCGAGTGAACACAGCCTGCGATACTGTAATTATTATCCTCCTCTCCCCCTCTGGATACTAGGAACAATATCACAGAAGAGCTGTACCCTCCCTGCGATATTGGGAGTAATATCGTACACTTCTGTGAATATTAGGAGCAATATGACCGGGTGGCTGTCCGTTCATTGCTATGTTGGGAGTCATGTCATACTCTACCCCCCTGGATATCAGGATCAGTGTCACAGGGTGAGTGTACACCTACTGCGATATTAAAACTAATATCATGCTCTCTGTCCCTGGATATTAGGAATGACATCACAGGTAGGTGTACACCCCCAGCGGTATTAGAAGCAATAATATTATAAATTATTAAACATCAATGATTGATTTTAATAATTATCAGTCTGGTCTCGAACTCTTGACCTCAGGTGATCTGCCCGCCTCGGCCTCCCAAAGTGCTGGAATTACAGGCGTGAGTCACCGTGCCCGGCCAACACTTCTTGACATCTCTTTTTGGACCTCAAATTTAGCATGCCCAAAACGCACTTTTGATTCCCCCTGCTATAACCCACTCCTCCCAGTCTTCCCAATCCCAATAACAGCATCTCTAGTCTTCCAGTTACTCAGACTAAAATCCTTGACATCATCCTTAAAACTTCTTTTTCTCTCTCTTGTCATCCAACCCATTTAAACTCTCCTTTCAAAACATATGCCAGACCTAACCAATTCTCACCTTCCTCATCATTTCCAACCAGGTCCAGCCCTCATCATACCGCTCTGGGTAACTGCAAAAGCCTCCCAATCGCCAGGCACAGTGCCTCACGCCTGTAATCCCAGCACTTTGGTAGGCCAAGGCAGGTGGATCATCAGAGGTCAGGAGTTCAAGACCAGCCTGGCCAACATGGTGAAACCCCTCTACTAAAAATACAAAAAATTAGCCGAGCATGGTGGTGGGCACCTGTAATCCCAGCTATTTGGGAGGCTGAAGCAGGAGAATCACTTGAACTCAGAAGGCAGAGATTACAGTGAGCCGAGATCGTGCCATTGCACTCCAGCCTGGGAGATAAGAGCGAAACTCCATCTCAGAAGGTTAAAAAAAAAAAAAAGCCTCCCAACCCACCTCTCTCCTTCTGCCTTTCACCCTACCCTGCATTCTACCTTCCACTCTCAAACATTTCAGAAAAAAAAAATTATATCCACAGAGAGAGAAAGAGAAAATACAAATGGGGTGAAATGTTTGGGGAATCTGAGGGAAGAGCATACGGGAATTCTCTCTACTATTTTTGCAACTTTTCCAAAATTCTGGAATATTTCGAATTCAAGAGTTAAAGAAAAAAAACAAAAAACAAAAAAACCACTATCTCCTTTTGTGAATCCATCCTGTCTTTCCCCTGGCAACTGAAGGATGTTCTCAACTAAACACATCTATTTTTTCATGAACAGTAAAAGAATCCTTGCCTAGTTTTGTCTTTCTGTGCTTGGCAGTAGAAGTGTGTGTGAGTGTGTGTGTGTGTGTGTGTGTGTTTCATATATATGTGTATATACGTGTGTGTGGTGTGTGTATATAGAGAGAGAAATATATATGTGTGTGTATATATATAAATATATATTGCATATTGACAATGATAACGTGTATATATATAAATATATGTGTGTGTGTGTATATATGTAATACATACCCCATAGCCTGTCCTTAACCAGTTCTAAACTTAGTGGGAAAAATACATACCTAAGCAGAGAATTTCAAAATAATATGATGAATATTTTGACAGAGGGATGCGTTGCTATGGAACCCGCTGCTAAGACACAAAACCTCCTAGATGGGACAAGGAATGAACTAAGTTTTGCACCTATAGGCACCCCCACTGATATCCTCACAAACTTTTATAGTTATATGCATTTGCTTCCCCCGGAACCCCCGTTTCATAAGGGTTAGTCCTAGAGCCTAGTAAGTTCCTACTACAGCTGGCACACGTATGCCATTCAAGAAACAGTGGCTGAGTGAATGACGAGTTAAGAACCATTTGTCAGCCAGTGCTCAGTAATACAACACGCACTGGTATGCAAATTATATTTTTGTTGAAAGCAAGGGCAGGATCACAAATTGTCTTTCCAGAGAAAGCAAACCTCAAAAACTTCTTTGCCCTAGTAAAACACGTTGTAAGAAGCTCCCCTTATATAACAGAAAACCTCCTCATTCGTTACCAATGGCACGTAAACCTAGTACGCCTCCGCCTCTGATGACATCTCTTCCATCCCCAGGGCTAGATAAAGGAGGTTCTGGAAACCCTGGTAGTTGTGAAGGTGGCTCCCAGCTCTGACAGTCTTGAACCCTGCAGCGCGGAGGTCACACAGCAGAAGAACAACCGAGGGAAGCATCAGCAGGCTCCGAATATGTTTGAACCAGAGACGGCAAATAGGCTGCAACCAAGAAAACACCAGAGATTCACGGTGGCCACCTGAGGGGTTGTGCTCTTAAAAAACAAAAATTAAAAATAAAAAGTAAAAAAGTGAAAAAGGAAGGGGTCAAGAATCCATCAGGTCTGACTGAGACATGTATCAGTGACTAACACCACATATGGCAAAAGCACTCCGGTGCGCTTTGGGTCCCCACAGCTTCAGCAGTATTCAAACACGTGTGCTGCCCTAAGACTAAGCCATGGGAATACCCCCAGCAACTCTCCAAGGAGAAACAGCTCACATGGATTTGGCTAGAAATACTGTTGTCTTTAACAAATTAACACTGAATAAATCCTGACTTATTAGAGCCTGCGAGGATGACATTCTGAATGATAACAGTTATCACTACAATCTCCAAACATCTGCAATCCTGCAAGGAGGAACTGTGACAGCGCAGGCCACATGTCCAGAATGCTTCCCAGACTGCCTGTTACAGAATAAAAGAAATGAAACCCCCCCTAAGAATGTCTTCACTCACATTTAGCCAGTTGTTCCTTTGTGTATCTCTGTGCTAAAATGGCCATTCTTCCCCACAGCCTGAAGTCCTATGCTAAAATAAATGAGACTCACATGAAGCCAGAAACGTTCAGATGCGAGGAAACCAACACAAACGAAATGGGCTGGAGAGTGTGGCCAGGAGGATGGTACTTCCCAGGAAGCAATTACTCCATCTCTGCCCACGAAGCAGGCAGCTGTCACTGTCCCCCAGGCCCACGCCAGCCCCTCGCAGTAGGTTCTAACCAAACTACCTCCAACAATCAACGTAAATACACCACACAATTGGCTTCTGAAAGGACACCTTGCAACCAACAAGAAACTGTAAGTACAACTTTGAAAAACTGTGCAACTAAAAACCTTGGAGAGGGATAAACACTGCCACATTTTGACTCAAATACTGTTACGTGGTAGCACTGCAATAATTCACTGAAATGAAAGAATGAATGAGGAATATGTTTACATAGGAATCAGGGGAAGCATGACTAATCATTTAAAGAAACAGGTCAAGAAACTGCTAGGTTCAGATGCTACCGTGAGACACTGTCAGGGCCTTAGGCAAATTCACTTCTCTTGGTCGTGTTTCCAGGCTCATCAAAAACCAGCTTTGGACTAGGGAACCTGTTGCTTTCCAATGCCTTCCTTCTGCGATTCCAGCCCAGATTTCAGGACTGCTCTCCCACTTGGTATATGAAAGCGCTTTCAGTGTATAATAGCAAGAGTACATTTCTGTGTTGAATGCGGTTTGGGACCTACTCTATGAGGAACAATATCACCATGTAACTGTAAGCATCATGACAAGGCGCACTCTAGAGAAGGATAACACATAGGATGTGGCCACACGCCTGTGCATGCCTGGCAGGGAGATGGGGAATAAGATGTGGCCACACGCCTGTGCGTTCCTGGCAGGGAGATGGGGAAGTCTCATTTAGTGAGGCCAGGGGGGCCGGTTGTACCTTAACATCCGCAGTCCACGTCAAGTTCACAACGTCCTTCTGACATCAAACCACAGGTATCACATACTTTTCCATCCTTTCTACCCAAGATTAAAATATGCAGAGCACTGTGATAAAGACGCCTCCATCACCAGCATGTTGGCTCTCGTTCTGTAGAATTACATACTTTCAGTGCAAAATGATCCCCAGGCTGCAGCGGCAAGCAAGACTGGCCTCCATGGGGACAGCAGGCCCTGCAGCAGCCACCACTCCTCTCGCCACAGTCTGATGCAGCTGCAGAGAAGCTGTGGCTGAGGCCATTCACTTTGTGAGAGAACCGCACAGGAGGGAAAAGGTAGGGAAGGTAGGGAAGAGGGCAATGTGGGCCTCTGAGTCCAAGCCAAGCCATCACATCCCCTGTGACTTGCACGTATATGCCCAGATGGTCTGAAGTAACTGAAGAATCACAAAAGAAGTGCAAATGCCCTGCCCCACCTTAACTGATGACATTCCACCACAAAAGAAGTGAAAATGGCCAGTCCTTGCCTTAAGCGATGATATTATCTTGTGAAATTCCTTTCCCTGGGTCATCCTGGCTCAAAAACCTTCCCCACTGAGCACACTGTGACCCCCCCCACTCCTACCCGCCAGAGAACAACCCCCCTTTGACTGTAATTTTCCTTTACCTACCCAAATCCTATAAAACGGCCCCACCCTTATCTCCCTTCGCTGACTCTCTTTTCGGACTCAGCCTGCCTGCACCCAGGTGATTTAAAAGCTTTACTGCTGACACAAAGTCTGTTTGGTGGTCTCTTCACACGGATGCACATGACAGGCAGGTGCAGAGCCAGGGAAGGACCTGTGATGAGAACAGAAAGGAATTCGCCTCCCTGTACGCACACTCGGATTTTATGACAATGTGGGCAGGGGGCTGAACTGGATGCCTGAGAACATTCCTCCAAGTTCTTTTGCTGATTTTCTAAATATTGATGTAAAATCTGAACTCAGACAAAATTTTTTTAAATCGCTTTAATCAACGTCTTTGTCTGGTGCTCAGCATCATGTCCACATGATCATCTAGAAAACCAACTTCTGTTCTAAGGCTCACATCTTCCTATAAAGTCCCAGGGATTTTACAAGGGAATGCACCTCTCATTCGCATCTAGAACACACACAACTACCATTAAAGAAGTGCTTAATTTGCTTACACGATTTTTTAAACACCCAGATTTGAAATACAATAGAGAAGATAACTTTTTGATAGTTCCGCTTTTGAACTGCGAACTGCGAACTGCGAGTGGAGAAAATAACCTACCATGATTTCTAACCAGTCAACAACCTGTCTTCCCTGGCTGCAGTAGGAGTAGTGTTTCTGAGCTCTTTCTGGGTTCTTTCTGAAAAAGAACCCAGCTGGTTAGGGGACAGATAATCAGCAGTTGTCAGCGGGCTTCCCGGGTCCCACATCCCCACGTGATACATGGAAGTAAAAAGCTATCAATGACCAAGCATCTGAACGCTTATCCCACCTCCCCATCTGCTTCTTCTGCCACGCAAATTTAAAATTAATAAGCCTGCTATTAGAGAACAGAGTTGGTGCTGCATCTGTCTTCCTAAAATTATGGATAATTACCAGCCCATAATGGCTTCAAATCAGATTTGAGTAGTCCCTTAGACAGGAAGCTAAAGTGCCTCAGCCCTAAACTGAGAAGAAAACAGAAACTAGAAGGCTCTAGGTTTGATTTTTTCCCCCTTGTTCTAAAGTTGCTGTTCCCAAATCTCCTACTACTGTCTTGTTTATAAAATGTATGAGAAACAGGGAATTTAAAGACACTATAGAAATGGACACTTTTTCTAGGTACAAACTTTGTGAACATGATTTTCAGCTGCTGGGCTTTTCCTCCACAAACTGTGAGCCTGGAGTACATTTTCTCCCTCGTGGTTACACATTCAGAGTCAGGGAAGGTGGCTTTAGCAGTAAAGAGGGGACTGCAGTGAGAAGTGACCGGGCACTGAGAAGGGCAGACAGGGACTCTACCTCGGTGGCCTGCAGTGCTCCCGGGCCTCGGCCTTTACTTTTCTATCTGTACAAGGGATCTAAAGGCCCGTGATTCTAGGCCACGACAGCTCTTCATACACACACACGCAAACATCACACGCCTATGTCAAAAGCTGTGACACGCGGCTGATTTCCTGAAGAAGTTATCTTGTATCATTTCTACTCAAGTACTCCACCTCCTTCCAGACAAGTATCTGAGGATGATGGGCTACCCCACAGCAATGTGTGTAACCTCTCCTGCTCATGATCCCTGTTCACACAGCATTTTTCAAAAGCATTTGGCGTGAAGTGACAGAAGAAAGAAGAATAAGGTTCTTTCAGCCCATTCATTCATTCATTCATTCATTCAACAAATATTGACTATCTACGTGCCAGGCACTGGTATATCACCAGGGAGATATATATAGATATAGATATAGGTATAGATATAGATATAGATAGATAGATAGATAGATAGATCTCAGATATAACAGGGAAAATATATTTTTGTAGGTGGAGACAGACAACCAAAAAGCATGTTCAAGAGTGATCAGTGCTGTAGAGGAAATACACCAGGAAACAGGAAAGAACAATACCCCTAGCCACCCTACACTGGGGTGATGCTAGCGTTACAAAATGGAAACAGCGGCCGGGCGCAGTGGCTCACACTTGTAATCTCAGCTCTTTGGGAGGCTGAGGCAGGCAGATCACCTGAGTTCCAAGATCAGCCTCACCAACACAGCGAAACCCTGTCTCTACTAGAAACACAAAAATTACCTGGGCATGGTGGCACACGCCTGTAATCCCAGTTACTCAGGAAGCTGAGGCACAAGAATCACTTGCACCTGGGAGGCAGAGGTTGTAGTGAGCCGAGATCGCACGGCTGCACTCCAGCCTGGGCCGAGATTGCACCACTGCACTCCAGCCTGGGTGACAGAGCAAGACTCTGTCTCAAAAAATAAAAAATAAAAATACAATGTAAACAGAGAATAAGATACCAAAAGAAAGAACATGAAAGATTAATTGTAACAAAAGGCTTTGTAAGCTGATACTTTCCTTTCTTGTCCCTTACAAATGGAAAAAAAGGGCGGGTAGGGGGAAGCATCAAAATGATGGTGATGTTTTAAGCTGGCTTCGGGTTTCAGATGTCTGACAGCCACGCTCATGTACTTCAAGGAAAAAGCTCTGTAAGCCATCTGGGCAATGGTTTAATGTCTTTTTTTTTTTTTTTTCCAGAGAGTTTTTAAAATACAGGAAAACGTGTGTGTTTCTTTAGCTGCTCTGTGCCCGCACACGTGCAAACTGTGCTAACAGATTTTTCCACGTTTTGCTGAATTTGCCAGCTTGCCATAAACAGGCTTCCATATCTTTTCTTAATTGTCTATAAATAGCACAAACACCCAAAAATGCAAATCAAGACAAGCTGTCCCTTCAACTGCTGCTGCCATGATGACAGCGAGCGACAATTGGCCAAATCAATACGCGGAGACTGAAGCTGTCGGGCAGAGAGCACAGGGCCGACTGCTTTTCCCATAGCGTTTAAAGAAACAAGCGGAAACGGCTCTCCACACAGGACAGACACGTCCTTTGTTCTTTGAATAAATACTGCCAATGCCCAAAATACTTTCTCCATCACACCATCTATATGGAATTCAAGTTCCTTCCAATACCACGAGTAACGCCAGTGATAGACTATGTTTAGCCATAATGACCCATTAGCATTCTTTTTCCTCTAAAATGTTGAAAGAATAACATTGAGTGTGCACTCACGAGGTGCCAGGCTCTGAGTTTTATCTCGTTTAGTTCTTGTTGAAATCCTGTAAGATCAGTACCATATTCTCTCATTTTTCATCAGTGAGGAAACTGAGGCCTAGAAAGGCTAAGTAAGTTGTCCATGGTCACAGGTTATTTAGGAACTTTTCTCCAAACTTTCAAAAGTTAACTACTGTCACTATTACAAATGGGTTTCTCTTTGTTTGTTTGTTTTGAAACAGGGTCTTGCTCTGACCAGGCTGGAGTGCAGTGGCGTGATGATGGTTCACTGCAGCCTCGACCTCCCGGGCTCAAGTGATTCTTGCATCTCAGTCTCTCCAGTAGCTGGGATTACAGGCATGAGCCACCACACCTGGCTAATTTTTTAATTTTCATTTTTTGTAGGGATGGGGTTTCACCATGTTGCCCAGAGACTGGTTCTGAACTCTGGGCTCAAGAGATCCTACCAGGTCGGCCTCCCAAAGTGCTGGGATTACAGGTGTGAGCCACTGTGCACAGCCCTACAAATGTGACTTATACAAAGTCCGAGCAGTGACAGGAAGAGAACAGAGACTTCAGCGAAGTCTCCTGGCTGTTGCAACACCATATCCCTCCTCCATACCGTAACGTGTCTACACCCACCAAGCTCCTAGACGTTGAAGGCAGCTCAGAGACGAAACAGCAGTAAAGAAAGAGAAGGTGCAGACATGTGTCTTGATTTCAGCGCCAGTGTGCCTCTCTGCCCTGCAGCTGCACAGGCAGAAACCAGGGGCCGGGAGTCTGAGACAGTGCGTTTGGTTCCTGGCAGGTAATTTTTTGGGAGACCATCCCATACAATTAGTGTTACACTTCTCAAAAAGGCAGTGTGACTTTTATAGAAAAATCGCTTCCATTTGGGAGAAAGGTTTAATAAAACCACAAAAGGATAATACATTCATACAACAAATTAAATTCATCCGCCACAAACTGAAATCCCAAAGCTCTCTGGGCTGCTTTTCTGAGCTGAAATTCAACTCCAGTTGAGAAACAGGTCAACTTTCCTAAAAAGATTTCTTTTTCACATGTCTTAAATAAAAATTCCTTTCTCTCACTTGTCATTTTCCAGATTTAATGGCTCTGTTGGCCTTCCTCTCATTTAGGCCATGAGCACTGACTGCATGTCGGCTACGGCCAGGACTCCAAGGGAGGCACCCTAGGGAACACAGATGACCACAGCACAGCGACACCCTCAGGGAACACACACGGGGAAGGCAAGATGATACAATCGCAGCCTTCACACAGAAAAGAACTTGGCATCCATACCCCGTCCCATTTCTAGAAAACAACGATGCTGAGTCAGAAACATTTACCGAACAGCCTGCAGTGTGGAGGCAGCACGAGGGGGTCCATGCGGGGAAGAGCACCTTCAGAAGGGGGCATGCAAACAACCTGGAGGCAGGAGACGCCCCCACGCACAAGGGCCAGCCTGGGGCCCTGCGGAAATGCCCATGCATCTGGGAGGAGGGAAAGAGGACAAGATACTTAAATGCTCCAAAATGAATAGAAACCTCCCAAGAACCTCCTCCGAAATGGGGCAGGGATTTACAAAAGACCAAAGCAAGCATGCGCAGTTACCTGAGCAGAGCGCCACGAGAGCGAGCTATCCAGGAAGAAACAGGATCCCTAGAAGCCTGAGCCTCTACTCCCAGCTCTGTGACTCATTCACCCTATGACCTTGGTGAAGGCTCTTAGCTTCTGTGAGCCACAAGAGAATCATGGGAAAACAGAAGATATGAAAACTGCTCTTTTTCACAGAACTGCTGAGGGAATAAAATCAGATAATGGATTTTAAAATTCTCTGTGAATTACGAAGCAAAATACAAACATATGAAATCATTCTTACCATTAATAACAGCACTGTAAAATTAAGAGCAGAGTTAAGACTGCAGCACTTTGCACCCCCCGACTCCCCAGAGAAATAGTGAGTCCAGCTGATGTATTCGGGCAACCCCAGTATCTAGGCTTCGAGAGCCTCAAACAGCTCATGAACTCTGACAATATCACTCCAGCCCAGTGCTCATTAAGTTCTCCAAGACAGCCAACTGACAGAAAATACTACAGCTTTTTCAGCTGGGCTTGAAGCGCTGCAAGCTCACAGCACAGCTAAACAATGAAGAGGTTTTCTGCCACTAGGCTCAAAAGCTGGCTTTTGTAGATTCCCATAGAAAGAACATTCAAGGCCAGGCGTGGCGGCTCACGCCTGTAATCCCAGCACTTTGGGAAGCCGAGGCCGGAGGATCACCTGAGGTCAGAAGTTCAAGAACAGCATGACCACTATGGCGAAGCCCTGTCTCTACTAAAAATACAAAAATTAGCCAGCCATGCTGGTGGACACCTGTAATCCCAGCCACTCGGGAGGCTGAGGCAGGAGAATCGCTTGAACTCAGGAGGCCGAGGTTGCAGTGAGCTGAGATCACGCCACTGCGCTCCAGCCTGGGCGACAAGAGCGAAATTCCATCTCAAAAAAAAAAGAGCATTCTTTTTTGCTGATGTTAAATTTCCTGTGCTTAACACAGAGAAATCATACAACACTGAAATCCTGAAAAACTTATCATAAAAAGCATTTAGTGACTGAAAAGACATTCAATATAATCTGTAACAGTGAGTTCCCCTCCTCTTTCCAGCCAGCTCCACTAACGCTGTGACCCTTAACAATGCTTTCACTAACACAGAGGAAAATTAATAGGACCGCTTACCCCTCTCAGCTGACAGTTAAAGCAGTGCTTCTCCCTGGGCTCACTAAAGATGACCTTTACCCAAAACCAGGCTGCAACGACCCCGTAAATGTTGACTAACAATTTCAAAATTCCCATGTTCTTTGTCCACTCCTAAGGAAGATGAACTAAAGCCAGGTGTCTCCAAGTCAGAACTAACAGAGGCCTTAAACATCAGATGGCCCATCCCCTTCTTTCATAACCGGGGGGATCTAAAGCCAAGATTATGGAAGAAAACAGCCTGTTTAGTAACAAAGCAAAAACCAAAGCCTAGTCACCTAACCTCTGGTCCAGAACTCCTGCAGCAGTCCAGCACCCACAAAGGATGAGTCTCCCTAACCAGCAACTCCGAAATCCACAACTTTTTGAGTGCCGACGTGATGCTCAACGAAATGTTCATTGGAGCAGCTCAGACTCTGGATTTTTGAATTCAGGATGCTCAACTAGCAAGTATAATACAAATATTCAAAAATCCAAAAATGTAAAAAAATCTGAGACACTTCTGGTTCCAAGAAGTTTGGATGAGGGATATTCAGCCTGCATTTTTTTTTCCCCCTCTAATGAAGGAAATTAAAAATGAGGCCCGAGCAAAGCCATTCAATCCATACTAAAGCCATTGAATAGTTTAATTAGTACCCATTTAAAGTTAAGTGCTACCCACAGATATTTAAAAGGATGAATACATATATGTCCATAATCCCAGAATTTGGAAGGTCAAGGCGGGAGGATCACCTGATGTCAGGAGTTCAAGACCAGCCCAGCCAGCATGGTGAAACTCCATCTCTACTAAAAATGCAAAAATTAGCCGGGCCTGGTGGCTCACACCTGTAATCCCAGCTACTCGGGAGGCTGAGACACGAGAATCGCTTGAACCTGGGGGGAGCATGTTGCAGTGAGCAAAGATCACACCACTGTACTCCAGCCTGGATGACAGAGCAAGACTGTCTCAAAAAAAAAAAAAATTAATTTAAATTGTGTTTTCACATGGAGCGCATGTTCCCAGAACACAAGCCCTGCCCTATGCTCCAAGGGCACACAGGGTGCCCCTTTATCTTAATACTCACCATATTCTATGGCAGCCGTTGGCGCGTGTCTGTACGTCACACTAGACTTCCTGCGCATGAGGCAGGGATCATATATTATTACCTCTCTGTCCCCAATGTCTGGCCTAGAAGACACTCAGTAAATGATTCCTGAACTAAGTCAGTTACTAAGACATTTTAAACTTGTATTAACAAAATTGATTTAATAAGTTTGCCAATGCAGCGTTCATACCACACAGCTTAAATCTCAACCTGCAGATTTATCTTGTGTTCTGCTAGATTATCACCTATTAACATTCAGGAGGCACCTAGTGTGTGCTAGGCATTACTAATTGCTGGGGACCTAGCAGTGACAAAACAACATTCCTTGTTCAAAGAAAAGTTCTAGTGTAAAGAGGAATAGAAGGAACAGGCTAGATTGATGAGAGAGCTAAGAAAAGGACAGGCTGCCATGGGAAGCACCTGGTCTTGTCTGGATGGTACACAGTTAACAAAGTCTGAGTGCTTCGTATAGCGTAAGATCATCTCCTCCAAAGAAGCTAATGAAGCTTTGATTCCCCAGTACCACAAGTCACCACAAAGGTGCGCACAGCCACATGCTTAGTGTAGGAAGTGAAACCAAACAAACAAAGTTCCAACTTCCAGAGGCAACGGTCCAATTATGAAATCTTCTGGCTACGTTCAATTGAAATTCAAGGTATTCAAGAGGCCAATATTTAAGTGATAAATTAACTCAATCACTTAAAACTAGTCTTTGGTTCAAGAAGTAAGGGTATACTACCTTTTACAAATTTATTAGCTCTTAATATTTACATTTAAATATGATGATGACGGTGTAATAATAACTTCACTGATAGTTTCTATGTGTTAGGCACCAAACTAAGCACTTTACACACACATTTGCACAATCCTGTGAGATGATAATGACCCCTTGTCATCCCATTTCACAGATGAAAGTCAAGTTTACATAAGCTTAAAAACTTGCCCCAAATGACATAGCTAGTTAGCAAAACCCAGGCAGCCTGACTCCGTAGGCCTTGCTTAAAGAAGTAATATTTATAAACTGTCCAGCACAGCGGTGGTACAAACAAGAGTTTAATAAATGCCTAATGAGCACTTCATACCCAAAATCATTTCCTGCCAATCAAACGAGACTTACTCTGGTTCTGCATAACCAACTGTCAAATTATTGTTCCATGAAGAAAAGGTGGAATGGGTAGAGGTCACAACAGAGTGAATAACTGGTAAATATACTTCATGGCAGGCAGTAACAGGATGTGGCATTTAGGCTATTTCCACATTTGTTTGCATAACACTTTTTTTCACAGTTCTAAAGCACAAGAGCCATTTTAAGCTGGTGAAAGCATAAGGCATGTCTACGATCCAGGACTCCAATTCACTGTGGATCAGTGGATCTCAACCTTTACGGTATATCAGAACCACCTGGGGGATTTTAACAGCACTATAGCTGCCCAGGCTCCATTCCTGCAGATTCTATTTCAACTGGTTGGGAGTAAGCAACGCATGCTTTTTTCACAGCCCCCCAGATGCAGCTAGGTTTGCAAACCACTGTCCAAGACGCTCTCACACTTCCGCTCAGTTCAACACACACTCGCTGAGATTCTAAGCACTACGAATCGGGCTAAGTTAACAAGTCAGGCTCCACTCCCTAATAATATTGGCAAAGAAACCAATATCAGAGATTTATTCCAGTCCAAACCAAATAAATTGCCAGGTGAAAAAAATGCCCTGGTATAGTTTGTCATACAAAACAACTTCCTGTATCTTCCCAATCAGTGGCCTAGGGACTGCCTCTGAGCAATGAGAATTCAGAACCAGGGGAAAATGCCAGTCTGAGGCATCTGCCACACTCCTAGCACACCCCCAAAAGCGCCCAGCTACACTTCACATCCACTGTCCTAACAGGGGTCAAAATATAGAAGAGCAGTGCAATACAGAAAACAGAGCCTGCTGGACATCAAAAGGCTGCGGAATTCCAGTCCTAGCCCTGCTACCAATCAGTCTGGTCACTTCTCTCTGGTCTTGGTGTGGCCAACAGTTACGCGAGAGGGTGAGGCATAAAAACACAGATGTTAGGCAACCTCCAGCATCCAAAATACATAGAAATTAAAAAGCATTAAGGTGATATCAAGGAATGTATGCCATCAACCAGAAAAGTAACTGAAGTATTCCTTTTCCCTTTTCTTTTTTTGAGACGGAGTCTCGCTCTGTCACCCAGGCTGGAGTGCAGTGGCCAGATCTCAGCTCACTGCAAGCTCCGCCTCCTGGGTTCACGCCATTCTCCAGCCTCAGCCTCCTGAGTACCTGGGACTACAGGCGCCCACCACCTCGCCTGGCTAGTTTTTTGTATTTTTTAGTAGAGACGGGGTTTTACGGTGTTAGCCAGGATGGTCTCGATCTCCTGACCTCGTGATCCACCCGTCTCGGCCTCCCAAAGTGCTGGGATTACAGGCTTGAGCCCCCGCGCCCGGCCCCCGCTTTTCCCATTCTTAAGAAATCAAAAGTGGAAGCAGAAAATTGAGCAATCAGCCTACCAAGTTGACTGGGGCAACAAAATACACTCATGGATTCTGCTCACAACAGCGGGGGTGACAGACCAACAGGAGAACTGCAGAGCGTCCCTCTCTCCTCTGTCCACCCATGCCACGAGCCCGTGAGTGCGTCCACATGCAGCGCCCAGTCTCCTGTTCCACTGACGCCAGTGTCCACTCACCGCAAGCCTACTATGTGCCACATGTGCTATGATGCTCCCTCATCTCATCACCATAGACATCCCTGCTGGAGGTGAGTATGTGACAGACGAAAATCACGGAGGCCTAGGGAGGTTGAGACCAGCATTCCCACTGCGGTGAGGGCGTGCTTGAGAGGGGACTCCACGGCTGGGCCCTCCATGCCGCTCTCCTCAGTGATCACTCCCAGGCCAGAGCAGCCAGGGTGGATTGTCTTCCTCTCACTATTTTCAGCCCCTTGGCTGACCCAGTATTCCCCAGAAAGCTATGGAGTCCTGCCAGCTCTGAGGCCACAAAGCCATAAACGCACGGGACACACAGCCCATCTGTCTCTAACGGGTCTTTTACTTGTCATGCTGGTCATTTCTAAGAGCAGATGGGTTAAGAAAGACTTGGCAAGTTACCATGAAATGACCCCTCCGCTCCTCCTCCCTGGGGGAAGGCTGACTAGCGAGCAGTCAGGCCGGCTTTCTTCCCCCACTCCCTGCATTCCTGTCCCCAAGGAGCCAGAGAAAATCTCACCAAATATAGGCAGGAGACAGCGGCCTCCTTCCTACAGCTGGAGTGGGGAAGGGTCCTCTCGGGCCTTTCAAACTGCATGAGAACCAAACTGTGAGCTGTACTGACCCGGGCCTCGCCCATGTTGCAGGCATGTACAACACAGGCTCTCAGTGGTATCATCAGGCAGAACTACGAATGTACTTTCCATTGTTTTCATACAATGATTCCAGAACCGCTATCCACACAGCTCCACTTCTCACACATACGACGTGCTTCACGGATTACACAGCATTTTCGCCATGCCCCTCATCCGCTCCTCCCAGCAGCCTTGTGTGATCCCTTGAGTATGCTTCCTCATCTCCATTTCTTAAGAAATGGAGTTTCTGAGGTTATGAAACCAAAACTTTCCCAAGAACATCCAGCTAGAATTAGAACCAGGATATGAGGGCTTCTGATTCTAGAACCAGTATTTGTGCCACTGTTCCACATGGGCCCCTCCAGGGATTTCTGCCTGATCTTAAAATGCAGACAGCAAATCTGTCTCTCTAGAGTCCTGGGGTTCCCAATAGACAAGAAGTCAAACTTCTAACAGAAAGCTTGTACTTATTTGGAAGGCTACCTGGGATATTTCTTTTAAGTTAGTTTGTTCATGTTTTGGAAAGATTGTTCCAATGGCAATGCAGGGAATGAAGTGTAGAAAGGATTCCATGATGAGGCAGAGAAACAATTCGGTGGCTCTTACAACAGTCCAAATGAGGCATGAGGCGCAACCAGAAAGGACGGAGGGAAAATGCATTGGAAAGAAATGCAAAATGAAGTCCACTCAGACCCAGGATGGAAAAAAGGAGATTAAGCATGATGGTGGTTTCTAGTTTGAAAGACTGATGAACAAGGATGTCACTAACTACTGCAGAGTGGTATCTGGGGCCTGGGTGCACCAGTTTGTTTAACCATTCACCTGCTGAGCAGTCTCTGGGCTGTTTCCAGTTTCTAGCCTTTATAAATAATGCTGCTATGAACAGATACATAGAGGCTTTTGTGTGAACATAAGTCTTCATTTCTCTGGGATAACCGCCCATGAATGTGAGTGCTGCATCCTACGGCAATTGCACGTTTATTTTTTAAGAAACTGTCAAACTGTTTTTCAGAATGGCTGTACCATCTTCCATTCCCACCAGCCAAGTGTAAGTGATCCCGTTTCCCCGCATCCTCACCAGCATTGGTCTTGTTACTACTTTTTATTTTAGCCATTCTGACACTTGTATAGTGACTTGGCTTTAGTGTGCATTTTTCTGATGGCTGATGACGTTGAACATCTTTTCATGTGCTTATATGTTATCTGAAATGTCTCTTCTGGTCTTTTATTCATTTTCAAAGTAGATGGTTTGGTTTCACTGCTGAATTTTGATCGTTCTTTATAAATTATAAATATGAGTCCTTTATCAGACATGTGGTTTGCAAATAGTTTCTCCCAGTCTCTAGCTCCTCTTTTCATGTTTATTTTGCATTTTACATTTTGGTCCATGATCCATTTTGAGTTAATTTTTGTACGAGGTATAAGGTTTAGATCAGAGTTCAGGTTTTTTTCCTATGAATAATCAGGTAGCCAGTAATTTTTTTTAAGAGACAAGGTTTCACTCTGTCACCCAGGCTGGAATGCAATGACAAGATCAGAGCTCACTGCAGCCTCAACTCCTGGGCTCAAGTTATCCTCCTGCCTCAGCCTCCTGGAGTAGCTGGGACCATAGGCAGGTGCCACCATGCCCAGTTAATTTTTTTAGTTTTTGTAGAGACAGGGTCTTGTACCATGTTACCCAGGCTGGTGTGGAACTCCTAGGCTCAAGTCATCATCCCACTTATATGGGGCCAGGCAGTGGCACATGCCTGTAATCACAGCACTTTGGGAGGATGAAGCAGGAGAATCACTTGAACCCAGGAATTCCAGACCAGCCTGAGCAACAGAGGGAGGCCCTGTCTCTGCAATAAATTTTAAACATTAGCTGGGCATGGTGTTGTACACCTGAGGTCCCAGCTACTTGGGAGGCTCAGGTGGGAGGATCTCTCAAACCCATGAGGCTGAGGCTGCAGTGAGCCATGATCACACCACTACACTCCAGCCTGGGAGACAGTGAGACCCTGTCTCAAAAAAAAAAAAAAAAAAAAAAAAAAAGCTAGAGCATCACCCATATTAAAGACAGGTATTGTCTTTTTGAAAATTTATTACTGTTATATAATGGACATGTAAAATGTCCAGTTTGAAAGTCTGAAAATATATAAGTCTAAGTATTCTTACCTTAAAATTCTGATTCCTATCTAAGATATCACATACTGTTTACATAAGTATCACAATGCCTGGACAACAACTAAAAATGTGTACGAGGGAGAAAAATGAGCATGTATGCCTATTAATTAAGGTACATTTCCCCCTTATTACATAAAAAAGTCATCACTGCAAACCCCTGTGACTGTATCCAAAGCAAGCCTACAGTTTTACTTCTCTGTATTATAAAATGCAAGGCTAAAATTCAAATACTCTACATTTCCTGAAGCCAAGGGTAGTTTACTTAAAATAAATGCCTAGGGTCTATATCAAAAATATGAAAAAGCTAGCTACTTCATAGCCATTCCAATCTAAGTTCAGCTTTTTCTTTTTTAATTGACATGTAAATGTGTCCTGTACATATGTATGGAGTACCCATAGTGATGTTATAATACATGTAATGTATGTGATCAGCGTAATTAGCATATCCACCATCTCAAACATTTATCATTTCTTCGTGTTGGTAACGTTCAATGACCTTCCTCCAATTATCTGGAACTATATATTCTTTTTTTTTTTTTTTTTTTTTTTTGAGACAAAGTGTCGCTTTGTTACCCAGGCTGGTGTGCAGTGGTGCGATCTCGGCTTGCTCACTGTAGCATCCGCCCCCCGGGTTCCAGTGGTTCTCATGCCTCAGCCTCCCGAGTAGCTGGGATTACGGGTGCCCGCCACTGCACCCGGCAAATTTTTGTATTTTTTAGTAGAGGTGGGGTTTCACCACATTGACCAGGCTGGTCTTGAACTCCTGGCCTCAAGTGATCCACCCACCTCAGCCACGCAACAGTGCTGAGATTACAGGTGTGATCCACTGCGCCCAGATAATTTTTGTGTTTTTAGTAGAGACGGGGTTTCACCATGTTGGCCAGGCTGGTTTCAAACTCCTGACATCAGGTGATCTGCGTGCCTCGGCCTCCCAAAGTGCTGGGATATCAGCGTGCGCCCCGCGCCCAGCCAGCTGCTCTAGCTTACACTCCCCTACAGTGTGTAAGAGCTCCCTTGTCTCCATATCCTCGCCAGCACTTGTTATGTTTGTCTTTTTGATAATACCCATCCTAACAGGTGACATGATACCTCACTGCAGTTTTGATTTGCATTTCTCTGATTATAAGTGATACTGAGCATTTTTTTCACATATTTTTTGGCCATTTGTATGTCTTCTTTCAAGAAATGTCTGTTCGGTTGGGTATGGTCACACAAACTTGTAAGCCTAGCACTCAGAACGCTAAGGTAGGAGGACAGCTTGAGCCTAGACCAGGCTAGGCAGCATAGCAAAACCCTAGCTCAAAAAAAAAAAAAAAAAAAAAAAAAAAGGAAGAAGAAGAAAGAAGAAAGAAGAAAGAAGAAAGAAGAAAGAAGAAGAAAGAAGAAGAAAGATGAAAGAAGAAAGAAGAAGAAAGAAGAAGGAAGAAGAAAGAAGAAGAAAGAAGAAAGAAGAAGAAGAAGAAGAAAGAAGAAGAAAGAAGAAGAAGAAAGAAAGAAGAAAGAAGAAAGAAGAAGAAAGAAGAAAGAAGAAAGAAGAAAGAAGAAAGAAGAAAGAAGAAAGAAGAAAGAAGAAGAAGAAGAAGAAGAAGAAGAAGAAGAAGAAGAAGAAGAAGAAGAAGAAGAAAGAAATATCTGTGTCTGTTCAGCTTTTTGACCTCCAAAAATTAACAGCCCATTTTGGAATTGGATGACCTGTCTGATTCAGAGACAATCTGTGTTTGGTTCTACTCTGCTACTTCCTATGTGACTTTGGGAAGTTCCCTTAGCCACTTTGAGCTCAACTTCCCCAATATTAACCAGGAATAAGTACCACCTGCCTCTGCTGGTTAACGCTGAGGACGGAAAGGAGAACCTCCACAATGCCACTTGACAATGCCGCCTGGCGGAAGCCCCTCAATGCGGGACTGCTAGGATCATCTGAAGCCAAGTACAACCTTCCTTTCCACTTTCCCAGGCTCACTCTACATACGATTAGCAAGGAATAGTGAATAAAGGAAACCAAAATAATTGCTTAATTTTTAAAAAGAAATTTTTTAAAAGTGGGGGTGGTGGAAAAGTAGGAGGGAGAGGAGGGGAAGGAAAAGCAGCCGGTCACAAGTTCTAGTCCAGGGCTCATCCCCGGCCTCCTGACTCAGGTAATCACCAGTCCCCACCTCCTGGGGAGGGGTAGTTTCTCGGCTGGCTTCACCCACATGGAAGGCACTGCCACAGGTGTTCAGAAACCAGGAGAACCTTGAAATGGGGAATGTGCTTTGGGTAGCAATTTCCCCAAAGAAACCACGGCACAAAAGTGACCCACGTAGGAGGCACCAACGGCTGTAAATACTTGGTGGCAAAAACTGATGTCATACCTTCTGTACAGGAGACACACACCCAAATAAAACTTGCCAAAATAGCAGAGAAAAAAATACAGCAGACATCCAGTGCCATTCTGTTACAGAAATATTTATATCCCAAAGCCAGGGACCTCTCTGGAACACTGTCTTTACTTCCACGTTTCATGGAAGATGTTTGAGTGCACTCACCGGTGTCTCAACAAACTTCCAGCCCCTGCTCTAAACCCTGTGGCTCCTCAGCAAAACCCAAAAACAAGTACCAGTTTTCCTTCCAAATGGGAAATTTCCTGACCTAGCGAAACCAGCATCAAAACCACGTATGAGATAGCTGATTACAGGCGAAGCCCTCTAGTCCAGGATGACTCCCCTCCCGCAGGAGCGGGAAGGGTGGGCACAGCACTGGCCTGCCAGACCACATCTCCAGGCAGTTTGAAACCATGGCTGCTCAGGTGAGCCATGACAAAAATCAAAACCAAGTATCTCTGAAAAGTATGTATGTCAAGAACCAGACCTCGGACCAGACTCAGCAGAAATGGATGTTGCAAGGCTTGTTCAGACACCTCCTCTCCATGCCCCCTCTCCCCGGGACCTCCCTCCTTTCACTACGGGCCCAGGGCCAATGGACCGCTCCCTTTACCTCTAGTCCAGTGCAATTTCAGGCTGTACCAGACCCTGAAATGTATTCACTGAATGCACTATTTCTTGAAATGATCGTAAATCACCTGACTACAACAACAATTGTTTTAAAAGTGTTCTCTCTCTCTCTCGGGAATCGTGCCATGAGTTTAAGCAAGCAGCTTTGCTTCTCTCTACTGCAATTCTATCATTTGCAAAATGTTAACAATTACTGTGTTCACCCATAGCATTGTTGTAAAAAGCCTTAAGATCCACTTATGTAGCCTGCCTGGAACACAGACCCTGCCACACGGTAAATGCCCACTGAAGGTGAGTTATCTGTAGCTATTATTACCTAGCACTCCAGCGAACAAAAGGAGTCGATCGGGTCTCATTGTATCACCATGAAAGGATGTCCACGTAGACTGCGGAGTGGGAGTGGGGGGACTCAATGTTTATCAGGTACTATTTTGTTTTTTACAAAGTGTACATATACATTTGTAGGTACACTGGAAAAGTTCTGGTAGGAAATACACCCAGTGTTAATAGTGACTACCCCAAAGACACATTCATCCAAACACACAACAGAAAAACACTTTCTTTCTGTCTTCCATATCATTTGAACTATTTTCAATAAGCATCTATGGCTTTTGTAAAGTTTTTGAAAGGAATTTATTGCAATTTTTTCTGGAGAAACAAGCAGGAGCATGAAAAAAGTGGAAACAGAAGGTAAAATGGAATGGGACTCAATGGAATGGAGTCCAAGCCAGGCTCAGCAGGCACACGAACCACACACCTCTCACTACAACTCAACACCAGCTCTCTCTTCTCTTGGTCCAATGGCCCAAGACTTAGAGATAAAATGTCTATTGTGATCACATCAATCACACCAAGGAGCTTGGAACCACCCTTCCAAACTCCTGTGGTTCTGTGTACCTGCCCGGGGCTGTTAGCTTTCCTCCTGTGTCTTCGGCTGGCCTGTAGCCCCCTAGTGGTGGAAATGCACCCTGACACTTAGCCATCATCCCCACAACACTCAGCACCGCAGAGACCAGGGCAGTGATGCCCACTCGGACTGTGATTCTACTTATAAAGCAAAGGACCAGGGGCCAGATGCGACTTGTCTGTGGTAACTCACCAGCTGTTGCTTGAACCAGAACAAAGCCAGGTCTCCTGATGCCCAGAAAAGAGCTAGTGCCTGTTCCGCTAGAAACGTGGTGAAAATGTTTTGCTTGCTGTGAAAAGATGCACTACTGGAGAAGATGGGTGCAACTTCTCATGGAGCCGCTCGGCCCAGATCACCAGGCAACAGGGCTGCCAGATGAGACACTCGGCCCAGATCACCAGGAAACACGGCTGCCAGATGAGACACTCGGCCCAGATCACCAGGAAACATGGCTGCCAGATGAGACACTCGGCCCAGATCACCAGGAAACAGGGCTGCCGGATGAGACACTCGGCCCAGATCACCAGGAAACAGGGCTGCCGGATGAGACGCTCAGCCCAGATCACTAGGAAACAAGGCTGCCGGATGAGACACTCGGCCCAGATCACTAGGGAACAAGGCTGCCGGATGAGACACTCGGCCCAGATCCCCGGAAGCAGGGCTGCCGGATGAGACATGGGGCCCAGATCACCCGGAAACAGGGCTGCTGGATGAGACACTCGGCCCAGGTCACCAGGACACAGGGCTGCCGGATGAGACACTCGGCCCAGATCACCCGGAAACAGGGCTGCCGGATGAGACTCTCGGCCCAGATCACCCGGAAACAGGGCTGCTGGATGAGACACTCAGCCCAGGTCACCCGGACACAGCGCTGCCGGATGAGACACTCGGTCCAGATCACTCGGAAACAGGGCTGCCGGATGAGACACTAAGCCCGTCCACCGGAAAGGAAATCTGGCTGGGCAGTGGAGGGAAATTCACACAGGTTACCCCGGCCTAACAGCAGCAACAACATGAACAAAGCAAAAAATACCTGACTGGAAAGTCGTAGCCTGGCTAGCAAATTCGAAACAGAGCCACAATCCTAGCAGCACACATCACTGCAACACAGAGCTTCCATCAGTGTGTGCACACTTCAATTAGAAATGTAAAATGTCCATGTTTTTGGAACAAGGGGGCTATTTGTGTGTGTGTGTGATGTTAAACAAAACAGCTCAGAATAAACTGTTGGCAAGGAAATAGAAATAGGCACCCTTATACGTTGACAGTGAGATAACGGTATGGCCCTAACGGAAGGGAATCCAGCAACACCCATCAACATTTAAAATGCGCAGAACCCTGGATCCCACAATTCCATTTCTAGCAAAGCATCCTATGAACATATTCACGTAAATATGCAAGAATTATGTACAACTCAGCATTGATTAATCCAAATGGCTGGGAACAACCTAAATACTTACCAGTGGGGAACTGGTGGAGAACAGTGTTTATCTTATGCCAACATCTATGTTTTTAAAAAGAAGACACATACGCTGGGCACAGTGGCTCACGCGTGTAATCCCAGCACTGAGAGGCTGAGGCAGGTGGATCATGAGGCCAAGATATCCAGACCATCCTGACCAACATGATGAAACCCCGTCTCTACTAAAAATACAAAAATTATCTGGGTGTGGTGATGCACGCCTGTAGTCCCAGCTACTCAGGAGGTTGAGGCAGGAGAATCGCTTGAACCCGGGAGGTGGAGGTTGCAGCGAGCTGAGATCATGCCAGCCTGGTGACAGAGCAAGACTCTGTCTTGGAAAAACAAACAAACAAACAAAAACTGGCAACAGTGGTCACAGGGCGGTGATGGGAGTAGGACTTCCTTTCACTCTCCAGGACCTTTTGAATGCCGCTCATATTACATATTCAAACTATATGATTACAGTAAATATTTTCAAAGTAACTATGAAAAACTGGGGGAATAATAATATCTAACACACAGGACTGCTGTATAAAGGATGAAAAACATTAAGCACTATCAGAGTTCAAAGGAAGCAAGATTAATTCTAGCTTGGATGTCAGAGCGAGGATCATGTAAAGGAAGTATTTCAAGTCTTGAAGGAGGGAGAAGATTTAAAGAGGCAGAAGTGTGAAGAAGATGTCCCAGATGGAGATAAGAACACAGGTGAAGAAGATGAAGAGATGAGAAGGTATAAATTCTAAGTGCAGTTTTCAGGCTGGGCTTCAGAACAGGGCTTAGGCAACAAGCTGGAGTGCAAGGCTGATGGTGGGAATGGAAACACTGAAACCCAAACTTGCATATCACGCCCAGATCATGAGCCTTGAATGCCAAGCCAGGGAACCCGTCCTCGATCATAACAACAAAAAAGTCACTGGGCCGGGTGCGGCGGCTCATGCCTGTAATCCAGTGCTTTGAGAGGCTGAGGCGAGAGGGCTGCTTGAGGCCAGGAGTTTGAAACCACTCTGGACAACACAGCAAGACTCTGTCCTTACAAAAAATTTAAAAATTAGCTAGGCAGGATAGCAAACCTGTAGTCCCAGCTACTCAGGAGGCTGAGGCGGGAGGATCACTTGACCCCAGGAATTTAGGGTTACAGTGAGTTGTGATGGCACCTGCATTCCAGCCTGAGCAACAGAGCAAGGGCATGTCTCAAAAATCAAATAAAATGAAATTAAATCACTAAAAGTTTGTATAGACATAAAGTATAAAATCATACCATATATGATTTAATCCAGATATATAATATAAATTAGAGGGGGAAAAGAGAAATTAGGAAGCTATTATAAGAAGACAAGACTCAACTAAGACATGAGCAAAGGCCCTGGGCTCACAGCGCTATCTTTATATAAAGGAATGAACTACCACATTTATTTTCATGGCATCACCAACTTAAATACAGACTACATTATTCTGGAACCATCTCTGCATCAGTCAAATCAGATGGCCATAATACCATAGGCAAATACCATAAAAAACACCATAGGCTGTGTGGTTTAAACATTAGTTTATTTGTCCAAGATCAAGGTGTCGGCCAACTCAGTTCTGGGACAGGGACCTCTTCCTGGCTTGCAGACAGCCACCTTTCTTCTTGTTTCCTCACACCGGGGCAGTGGGAGCTCTCTGCTTTCTCCTCTTTTTTTTTTTGAGACAGACTCTCGCTCTGTCACCAGGCTGGAGTGCAGTGGCACAATCTCAGCTCACTGCAACCTCTGACTCCCTGGTTCAAGCAACTCTCCTGCCTCAGCCTCCCGAGTAGCTGGGATTACAGGCACGTGCCACCACACCAAACTAATTTTTGTATTTTTAGTAGAAACAGGGTTCAGGATGGTCTCAATCTCCTGACCTCATGATCTGCCCACCTCGGCCTCCCAAAGTGTTGGGATTACAGGTGTGAGCCACCACACCTGGCCTGGTTTCTCTTCTTCTAAGGACACTAATCCTGTCAGACCAGGGCCCACGCTCATGACCTCATCTAACCCTAATCACCTCCCAAAGGTCCTATCCCCTAATACCATCACACTGGCAGTTAGGGCTCCAGTACAAGAATCTGGGGGAGACATAAACATTCAGTTTATAACAAGGTCTTTTCAATCCTGTTGAAAAAACAACCAACTGAGTAGGCGAAGAAGTACCTTATATGTAAGCAAGTCAGGATTTTTCATATTTCTGCTAACACATTAAAGTCAATTTAAAATGTCTGATAACAAGAGTCAGAAGCAGAGATAAATGGAAGTTAGTTACTCTGCATTTTAGGCCCACATTGAGCTGTCTTTCAATGACATTGTGGCACAAAGAACATTACTTTCTATTCCTGGTTTTGCCACCAAAAAAGCTGGAACATTTCCCTGTATTTCCATTTATCTCTAAAATCACTGGGCTGACCTAGCAGACCTCCAAGGTCCCTTCCATTCACAAACTCCACAAATAACTTCCTACCAACAGAGGCTACACAAATAAACTACACTGATGAGGGGGAAAGCTAACACTAGCAAACAATGAGATGCACACAAGACAAGACGTATAGAGAACTGGGTCAACCACAAACTGGTCGACGATGAGCCGGCGGTGGTTAAAAACACATTCACTAACGATGGACAGAGAGGCAGTGGCACCGAGGTATTATTGTTGAAGATTTCCTGTTTTAAATCTTCAAGATAAATGGCCCAATTGTTTATATTCGTTCTGATTAAATGTGAACGTGAAAACTTCCTCCAGGGGACACAGACTTCTAAAAAGTTCCCAATGTATCCAATCCGTCATTTGATATTTTTAATGACAAGAAAAATGAGGGACTGAATATACAAACAGACCATGCCTGATCATATGTATAAAGACAGAACTCAGACCACAACCTGCAGCTGCCCACCCAGGAAACCAATCCCCTATCTACAGTCAACAGCCAGGAGGCCAGCCAGGCTAGCACATCAGACAGGAAGCCAGACTGCTCTCTCTCCACAACCCAGAAACTAAACCACAACTCTGTCCCACGTGGCCAGGACTTGACTCAAAACTAACAGCCACCCTAATTTTGGCCCCTGTTTCCCAGGTAGGATCATTCAGAGAAAGCCAAATACGCCCCTAACCAATCACATAGGACACCCCGCTTCTGCACAGCCACGTCCAGCCCCCACAACAGCCGCCACTGGGAGCCGTTCTTTTCCATCCTGAAGCTTCCCCACTCCTCATCTGCCACTCACTTGCATGTCAGTCTCTGCCACACGCAAGTGACGGTGCCGACTCCCTTACCACAGCAGCTCTGAGAAAGTCGCCTCTGCCTGTCTCATGTGGGCGGCCTTCTTTTTTTTCCCCCAAAGAGTAAGTCTTAAATGAGGGGCTTCTCTCTATATGGCCAAGCTATGGCAGATTCCAAGCCTGGAAAGACCATACACCCCTCAGGTCCTCTTTCCACAAAACACAGCTTCCTTGAGTTCTTCAGTCACTCCCCACCAACCAGGGAAGGAACCACGTGTTATGGGAAGATCAAGGGCCTTGGAGTCAAACTTCTAAGTTCATCAAGTACTTCATCTTTCCATTTAATAGATTACATGGCCTTGGCCAGGCATGGTGACTCACACCTGTAATCCCAGCACTTTGGGAGGCTGAGTCAGGCGGATCACCCGAGGTTGGGAGTTCAAGACCATCCTAACCAACATGGAAAAACTCCGTCCCTGCTAAAAATACAAAATCAGCCTGGTGTGGTGGCGCATGCCTGTCATCCCAGCTACTCGGGAGGCTGAGGCAGGAGAATCACTTGAACCTGGGAAGCAGAGGTTGTGGTGAGCTGAGATTGCACCATTGCACTCCAGCCTGAGTAAGAAGAGCAAAACTCTCTCAAAAAAAAAAAAAAAAAAAAAAAAAAAAAAATGACGTGACCTTGAATAATCTTCTTAACTTCTCTAAGCCTCTATCTTCATCTTCAATAAAATAATTTTACCTCCAAGATTGCATTAAATGGAATCCCACATGTAAAACAGCTGATAAATATTAGGGGCCTAACAGCTGTGCGCTCCTACTGCTGCCCCACTTTACCACAAGGGAGAAGCGCAAGACGTCCAGAAAAAGCCTGTTGACCCCTACACCTCAGCATCCTGTGTTCACACAAGGCACAGTGGCATCCAGACTTACCGGGGTCGCCCAAATACAAGACATGTTTTGATTTTTCAACTTAGATACACATGGCTTCTAACGTTCACCATATATGATCCATAATTTAGAAGAGATTTTCCTACACTACCCCGCGGTTCTATTTTAGCAGACTTAGATGTGCCATAATAGCTCACTCTCTTAAGCCCTCTTCAGTATCAAAAACAAAACTTGAATCGGTAACACAGTTATCAGCAGTGAAAGTGGAAAAGGTACCTATGAGTCAAAATGACCCTCTGGCCCGCCCCGCCCCACCGTACAAAAAGCCGTTCAGGAGGATTTGGGCCGATTAAGAGAATGCTGTCTGTATTCCCAGGGACAGACAAACGCCTACCCTGGTTAGAAGCTGTGCTGCTCAGCCTCCAGGGTAGAAAGCTCCCCACACCCTCTACCCAAGGAGAAGAGAAGCACATGGGGTGGCCAGGCTCCAGCATGTGGACTGCTGAGTGTGGTTTCTGCAGCCCAGGTCACCGCCCTGGGTGAAGCTCTTCCTTCCTTCTTTTCCACCCAAGTGGCCAAGGTCCTACGGCTGCTGTAGGGCCTCTTCCCTAGGATGAGTCAGCCCAGCCATTCCCCTTCCCCTTCCTTTTTTTTTTTTTTTTGAGGCGGAGTCTCCCTCTGTCATCCAAGCTGGAGTAGTACAGTGGCGCAATCTTAGCTCACTGCCACCTCTGCCTCCTGGGTTCAAGCAATTCTCCTGCCTTGGCCTCCCAAGTACCTGGGATTACAGGCGCCCGCCACCACACCCAGCTAATTTTTATATTTTTAGTAGAGACAGAGTTTCAACTGGTTGGCCAGGCTGCTCTCGAACTCCCGACCTCAGGTGATCCACCTGCCTCGGCCTCCCAAAGTGCTGGGATTACAGGCATGAGCCACTGCGTCTGGCCGAGTCAGTCCAACCATCCTAACTTTTTGTTCTGGCAAAATTACTCTCTTCCACGTCTACCTTCCAAGTAGCTACATCAGAGATCTGGCCTTGGGGCAGGCTTGAAGAATCCCCGTTTTTGGTCCTCAAGAAGTCCTACCAGGGTCTGGGACAATTCCAAGGCTTGTGTTCTTAAAGAGGAAAGAAACCTCACATACACAGCTCTCACAGAGCTCAGGCGAGCCCGTATCGGAAGCAAGGCTTGGGAGGCGGCCCTAAGGTTTGGGTGTGCATCTATGATAACAGCTAAGAGATCTGAAGCCAGCTGTCTGGGTTCAAACCTCAATTCCAACAGCACTGGCTGTGTGATGTTAGACAACGTCCCCAGCCTCTCTGTGGTTCCGTTTCCTCACTGTAAAAGGGCCACAATAATAGAGCTGCTCTAAAAATTAAGTGAATTCGTGCATATAAGGTATTCAGAACAATGCTTGGCACATGGAGGAGTTCAACAGACACGTATTGAACAGAGTAACTTAGCAATTAGTAAATATACTCATGCAGGCCAGGGGCGGTGGCTCACACCTGTAATTCCAAAACTTTGGGAGGCTGAGGCCAGAGGGTCACTTGAGCTCAGGAGTTTGAGACTAGCATGGGCAACACAGCAATATTCCATCTCTAAAACTGTGTTTGTGTAACATATATGTATATATACACTCATATATTCACAGTGTATTTATAATATACAAAATAGTTGGAATACAGACTTAACTATTCACAATGGTTACTTCTAGAGAAGGGGGAATGCAAATTTCAGCTTTTTATCCCACACATATATTCTTGTATCATCTGAAATATTTAAGCCAATTGTATGTATAAATTTGCCCCGAAACACATAGCAGAACACTGTAGTTTTGACTCAAAAATCTTCAAATCATGATGGAATTGTTCTGTGAAAGTAAAATTAGAGAGATGAAAAGTCTCCCTCCAGCCTAAATGCTCTTTCATCTGACCTATATTACACACACCAATGCAGACGCCCCAATCCTTTTCCCACTGTCACAAGAATTTTGCAGAGAACTGCATTCCCCTTTACAAACTAGATGATAGTTAGAGTTACCAGGCAAGAACGTGGATCCAGTTCTGCTTTTTCAAAGCCCAATGTTCCTCACATAATAGCAATGCATTCTTCAACCGGTCAACTGCCCCCAACACCTGAGCTCTCTGTTGTACACAACTCAACCAGGCCTGGGAGAAAGCAGGTGCAAATTTCACTTACTCAGTAACAACACATCCCGCCTGCTTCTTCTGCTGGGCTAGTTCTCAAGTCATCTTTTCCTAAGCTTTCATTCGGCTCTACCACACGTACCCAGGCTGGGTCAAATACTTTACCAGGCTTTTTTTTTTTTTTTGAGACGGAGTTTCACTCTGTCGCCCAGGCTGGAGTGCAGTGATGCCATCTCAGCTCATTGCAACCTCTGCCTCCCGGGTTCAAACAATTCTCCTGCTTCAGCCTCCCAAGTAGCTGGGACTACAGGCGTACCACCACACCCAGCTAATTTTTGTATTTTTAGTAAAGATGGGGTTTCACCATATTGGCCAGGCTGGTCTCAAACTCCTGACCTCGTGATCCACCCGCCTCTGCCTCCCAAAGTGCTGGGATTACAGGCCTGAGTCACCGCACCTGGCCTACTTTACCAGTTTTATTCCTGAATTAAACCTGTTATTACTATCAATAACGTCAATCAGTGCCATTTCATCCACCGTATGACACACACACAAAGCACTTCATACTCGCTCCACCTATCTGCTTTTCTGCAATGGCCACAGTGTTCCCCATCTTACATGAGAGGCACAGACAAAGACAATGACTTCTCCAAGGTTCTGTAATTCACAATCAGTGGCAGAACCAACATGCCCAACCAGGTCTGGCCAAAGCCTGTGTTTCAGCCACACCACCTGGTTGCTGCCCCGAAGGTTCAGTGGGCAAGTAACAGATCACTCCGATGGCAGAGGCTTCAGAAATGCCTTCCACCATGGTACAAGGGACGGTTCGCTCTCAGGAGGGGAGGCAGGGGTGGGAATCAGCACACAGTTCTGCTAGGTTTCTCATGCAGGGCACAGACTACGTATTTTGTGCCTTGCTTTGCAGGTGAAATGTCTCCTGCCCCCTGTACAACAGCTTTCTTTGTCCTCTCCACATAAAAGTACAACTGAGTTCCTCAGGGGCAGGCAGTGATCACTGCCCTGTGCCACACCTGACTGATGTCCAAACAGGAGGACACACAGGCTCTTCTCTTATGGCCCAGGCTGCCCCCATCTGCTAAGCATCGAAAACTACACACAGGATTCGCAGAACATGAATGACATGGAGGTGACTGCTTTATCTCTGTTGAAAACTTACTGCAGTATACTAAAAAAGAGAATTCAGGAAAAGCTGAGCATTTGAGGCTGGCTGGCTGTAATCTTCAGCTGCTGAGAAAGCCTCAGCTGCTCGGTTCCACTTTGGAAATCCAACTCCTCCCTCAAAGTCCAACTCAAGTACATCTCCTCTGCGATACCCGCCCCCTTCCTCCCTTTCACAAGCATGTGTTCTCTCTGCAGTCCCAGAGCATTCTATCGTCACCTCTGGAGCCACACTGTCCCAGCCTACAGCCAGCTCAGTGCACAGCTGCCTCTCCCTGTGTGTACCTGCAGGCCCCACCTGGCCTGGAAGGCTGCCTCCTTCTCCTCCACACAGAGGTGGCACTCAGGAACTACTGAAGGAGGGAGGGAGTGGATGAGGAAGATCACCCAAGGGCCACAGGGAGTGGCCTGCAGCTCCCAGCAGGAACAGCCCCTGCCCTGCCAATCCGGAGGTGCTGGCTCTGTTCTCAGCAGGGCCGCTAAAAGCTCCGTTATAACAGCTCTAGGCCACAACGGTCAACTTGGTGTCAGGCCCTAGAGACACCAAAACTCCTAACAAATAAAGAGGCCGCGTATGCAGCTTGCTGGTTAAAAGCACAGGCTTTGGAGTCAGAGCTTCAATTCCACTTATTATGTGACCTTGAGCAAGTTACTCAATGCATCAATCTCATTTTGTCACTGGCAAAATGAGGACATTATCTGCCACACAGTGTTGCTGAAAAAGTTAAGAGAGGTGACAGACGCAAAGTGCTTGGCACTTACTTACTCTTACTGGTTTATTACAAAGAAGAGAACACAGGAACAGCCAAATGTAAGAGACACACAGGGCACACCACGGGGCAGAGAGGTCGGGGCTCCCATGCCGTCCCTGGAAGTGCCGCCGTCCCTGGAAGTGCCACCTCCCCAGCACCAAATGAGTTCACCAAACCAGAAGCTCTCCAAACCCAATATTTAGAGGGTTTTATGGAGTTTTCATAACATAGACATGATTAAGTCATTGGCTACTCGTGACTAGCTCGATCTCCAGCCTGTCTCGTCTCCCCTCCCAGAGGTAGGGGTGGGGCTGATATGTCCAACACTTTACTCATGACTCATCTTTCTGGCAACCAGCCCTAATCCTGAACCTGTCCAGGGGCCCGAAGCCACCTGTCATCTCATCATACAAAAGACACTCCTAACACCCCAGAGATTCCAAAAGTCTTAGAAGCTCTTGTGTCAGGTATTGAAACCTAAGACCAAATATTATAACCAATGATGTTCCTATCACTCAGGAAATTACAAGGGTTTTAGAAGCTCTGGGCCAAAAACCGGGAAGAATACTAAATACATACACCATTGTACTATGTAGCCCACATCACAATAATTTTTTTTTTTGAGAGAGTCTACCTCTGTTGCCCAGGTTGGAGTACAGTGGTGCAATCTCAGCTCACTGCAACCTCCACCTCCCAGGTTCAAGCAATTCTTGTGCCTCACCCTCCTGAGTAGCTGGGACTACAGGTGTGCGACACTACAACTGACTAATTTTTGTATTTTTTAGTAGAGACGGGGTTTCACTGTGTTGGCCAGGCTGGCCTTCAACACCTGGCCTCAAGTGATCTTCCTGCCTCGGCCTCCCAAAAATCTGGGATAAGTCACAAGCCACCATGCTTGGCCTCACTACCACAATAATTATACTGAGAGGATGGGGGAGAAAAACGTGGGCGCCGGGCGCGGTGGCTCAAGCCTGTAATCCCAGCACTTTGGGAGGCCGAGACGGGCAGATCACGAGGTCAGGAGATCGAGACCATCCTGGCTAACACGGTGAAACCCCGTCTCTACTAAAAAATACAAAAAACTAGCCGGGCGACGTGGCGGGCTCCTGTAGTCCCAGCTACTTGGGAGGCTGAGGCAGGAGAATGGCGTAAACCCGGGAGGCGGAGCTTGCAGTGAGCTGAGATCCGGCCACTGCACTCCAGCCTGGGAGACAGAGCGAGACTCCGCCTCAAAAAAAAAAAAAAAAAAAAAAAAAAAAAACCTGGGCAACAGGAGCAGGGGGGAGGGTAAGCAACCTGAATCCTTGTCTTCCACAGTAGGACATCTCCCTGTCTTTCACACAATCTAGAAGCACCAGCTAAAACATAAACATAGTAACCTCCAAGGAGCAGGGATCAGGGTGAAGAAGGGTAAGGTAGGGGATTGCTGGGTTTTGTTCTAAGCCTTGTTAATTTCTGATTCTTAGAGCTGTATGCCTGTACACCTTTGCTAAAAATGAGTATTTACCTGTAATCCCAGCACTTTGGGAAGCCAAGGTGGGCGGATCACGAAGTCAGGAGATGGAGACCATCCTGGCTAACACGGTGAAACCTCGTCTCTACTAAAAATACCAAATATTAGCCGGACGTGGTGGCAGGCGCCTGTAGTCCCAGCTACTCAGGAGGCTGAGGCAGGTGAATGGTGTGAACCTGGGAGGCAGAGCTTGCAATGAGCTGAGACCACGCCACTGCACTCCAGCCTGGGTGACAGAGCGAGACTCCGTCTCAAAAAAAAAAAAAAAAAAAAGAGAGAGAGAATTTAATGTTTAAACAAAATCTGATACTTGACCAACAACAATAGTATATTAAGTGATATGGTTTTTTGTTTTTGTTTGAGAGAGGGCCTTGCTCTGTTGCCCAGGCTGGAGTGCCGTCGTGCAATTCTAACTTACTACAGCCTCAAATTATTGGGATCAGGTGATCAACTTCCTGAGCAGCTAGAACCACAAGTGTGCACCACCACGCCCAGCACTTTTTTTTTTTTTTTGGTAGAGGTGGAAGTCTCGCTATGTTGCTGGTCTTAAACTCCTGACCTCAGTGGATCCTACTGCCTCAGCCTCCCTAAGTGCTGGGATTACAGATGTGAGCCACCACACCAGGCCCAAGTGGTGTATCTAAAATTTTTTGGAATCCAACCACTTTGAAAATGTATGGAGAGCTATAAATAGTCTTCCCATAAACACACATGGATGCATATACACAAAATTGTTGCACAGGATTTTGGGGACTTCATAAATTTCTGAAAGCCAGGTTAAAAACCTTAAGATTATAGATTCTGGTTTCTCTTTTTTTTTTTTTCCTTTTCTTTGTTGTTTTTCTTTTTTTTGAGACAGAGTCTCACTCTGTCGTCCAAGCTGGAGTGCAGAGGCCTGATCTCAACTCACTGCAAGCTCCGCCTCCCATGCAATCTCCTCCCTCAGCCTCCGGAGTAGCTGGGACTACAGGCGCCTGCCACCTCGCCCGGCTAATTTTTTGTATTTTTAGTAGAGGCAGGGTTTCACCATAGCCAGGATGGTCTCAATCTCCTGACCTCGTGATCTGCCCTCCTTGGCCTACCAAAGTCTGGGATTACAGGCGTGAGCCACCGCGCCTGGCCCTAGATTCTGGTTTATTAAAGGAAATGTATTTCAAGTCAGAGCTTGTCATTTATTGCATAGGAAAATAAAAACTTAGTTAAAAAAATCAAAAACACCCACATGATAAAATGAGGTCCTGCTTGGTTTTAAACTACTTGGTGACCATCAGTTGTTTTCTTGACCACGGGATGCACCTAATTCCTAACTATGAATAAAGGTGCAAACATTGTTTATTGGGCTTTTGGCTTCAGCCTTGAAACAATCAGATTCTCTCAAACTCAAGAATGTGAATCGCTGTTGGGTTGATGCAGCTGTTTGCATTCTAGAAATGGACCTGGAATCATGTACTTTTCGCCCATGAAGAGTCCTTTGTGTAAAACTTGAAAAGGCAAGGTCCCAAATTCCCCATATGGGTGTTTCTTCCAGTAGAGGAATTACTCTAATGACTTCTTAGCAAAACTTACATAATCAGAGCAGGCCATCAAAATACTCCAAAACACAAAGTTTAGCTCCGTTTCTGATGGACCTCTCTCCACTGCTATGAATCTCACCAACAGCCTCACATCAAGTCAGAAGAATGGTTTTTTCATTTAAGAAGGATCTTCCTGGCTGGGTGCGGTGGCTCACGCCTGTAATCCCAGCACTTTGGGAGGCCAAGGTGGGCGGATCATGAGGTAAGGAGTTTGTGACCAGCTTGGCCAACCAAGTGAAACCCCGTCTCTACTAAAAATACAAAAATTAGCCGAGCTTGGTGGCTCGTGCCTGTAGTCCCAGCTACTCAGGAGACTGAGGCAGGAGAATTGCTTGAACCCGGGAGGTGGAAGTTGTGGTGAGCCAAGATCGTGCCACTGCACTCCAGCCCGGGCAAGAGAATGAGACTCCGTCTCAGAAAAAAAAAAAGAGGGATCTTCACGTTCCTGCCAATTTGCAAAAAAAAAAAAAAAAAAAAAATTGGTATCTCTTAACCAGAGGCAATGAAAAGCACCTCCCAGGCTGCTGTAGTAAGTGGATCGGTAACTGTGGTGGGAGATTCCAACCCCCTAGACCTGTGACTATGTCACACAGCAAAAGAGCTTTGCCACAGGCCTTAGGAGGAGTATCCTGGGCTATCCAGGGAGGTCCAATCTAATCCCATGAGCCTCTAAGAGCATAGAACTGGCCAGGCACGGTGGCTCACGCCTGTAATCTCCACACTTTGGGAGACTAAGGCGGGTGGATCACGAGATCAAGAGATGGAGACCATCCTGGCTAAAATGGTGAAACCCCATCTCTACTAAAAATACAAAAATTAGTCGGGCGTCATGGCGGGCACCTGTAGTCCCAGCTACTCAGGAGACTGAAGCAGGAGAATCACTTAAACCCGGGAGGTAGAAGTTGCAGTGAGCTGAGATCATGCCACCGCACTTCAGCCTGGGCAACAGTGCAAGACTCCATCTCAAAAAAATTTTTTTAAATAGGGCATAGAACTTTCTCCGAGTGGAAGAAGAGAAATGCACACACGGGAACTGGAGAGCCTGACCAGGTCCCTGGCCTAGCTAGTCCTGAGCTGATGGGACCACATGCAAAGACCAGATAGAGGCCTCAGGAGCTGAGGGCAGCTCCCAACAGATGGCCAGCAAGGGAACAGACACCTCAGTCCTGCAACCACAAGGAACTATATTTGGCCAAAAGCACTTGGAAACAGTTCTATAGTGAGGAATGCAGCCCAGCCCACGTGGTGATTTTTGCCCAGTGACACCCACGTCAGACTTCTGCCCCACAGAACTGTGAGATGATACAATTTCGATTGTTTTAAGCCACTAAATTTGTGGAAATGTGGTAAAGCAGCAACAGAAATGAATACAGTGATTTACGTGGAATCCCCTAGAAGAGTGTCTGGCACGGTGTTGACACTTGACAAGCGTTTCTTGATTTCCTTACATCGCAAGGCAAGGCTGGCCACACTCCATCCAAAACAATAGATGATAGACTTGTTCTGACAAAACAGATTCAGTGAATTATAAATGGCCCAGAACACCTACAGATTTTAGGTTTCAGGTCAGTGATTGCCTTTCCTTTCACTTAGAAACCTCCCAATGCTCATCTTACTGATAAACTCTAAGTACCATGCAGGAGACTAAACACCAGACAAACCCAGCCCCAGATGCCCCGAGGGAGCCCATCCCAGCACTCACTCCGCTGCACTGAAATGATGTCCAGGTCAGTTGATCCCACTAGAACAAGAACTCCAGCTCTCCATGTGTGAGTCACCAGGGCTGCCTCTGCATCTCTGCTTCTAGGATGGTGCTTCTGCACTTCACAGGAAATCTGTATCAATGTTTGTCAACACTATGTATGACAGTGTCACTTAATATCTGCACAGAAAACATCAATTCTCTGAGGACCAGGGCCGGGTTTATTAGCCTTTGTACTCCCACTGCCACTGTCTGGGACATCAGAGGCACTCGGTAGAAGTTGGTGAAGAGAAAGAAAAGGCAGAGGAGAGAGGAAAGCAGGACCAACACTGCAGACACAGATTCTGAGGTGGCTGGAGGACAGACAGTGCAGAGAAACTTCCTGGATGCTGGAATGGGGTTCACTGTGATACCTGCTGCTGGATTTCAAATGTCAAAGGTGATGCTTTGCTGACCTTGACCTCTGACTGCCCTTCAGCTTTCCCAACCTCAAGACAGGGCACTTAGAAACTGCAATGTGAAGAAATTATGCTTCATTAAAGCATGGGAATGTTATTTACATGGACGTTCATTACTTCATTTTTTACGTGGGAATGTAAATAATTGAAGAGATTGTTAAAGACTAAATCATGCACATTCAATAACTTTGTAAAATATTAATGATACCTGAAACACAAATTTTGATGTTCCCCAAAAATGCTAAAATATAAAACAATACTGGCCAATTAAAGATAGAAAACAATCCTAATGAAGCTCCCCAACAGACACATTAAAACTTCTCTGTACATTAAACACTTGGGATTTCAAAGGAAAACCCAGATTCATTCCATTCTTAAATACAGTGTTTTTGTTTTGTTTTGTTTTGTTTTGTTTTAATCTTAGGTAATACAATATTTCATTTAAAATTTACAAAATTCCATTACATTCATGATTTCATTTGATCCTCAAAACAATCTCCTGAGTTAGGCAGAATAGATATTATTAACAACTAACTCCATTTTATAGGTAAGGGAACTGAAGTTCAGAAAGTATTTGGACTTAACAAAAGCTTTAATAGGGCCACATATCGAAACCAAATCCTCTGCTCAAAAGAACTAGAGTAAGTTTTTTGTATTTTTAGTGGAGATGGGGTCTCACCGTGTTAGCCAGGATGGTCTCCATCTTCTAACCTCGTGATCTGCCTGCCTTGCCCTCCCAAAGTGTTGGGATTACAGGTGTGAGCCACCACACTCGGCCACAAGTGGTAATTTTAAACTATGCTTCAAACCATTACACAAAGCCAAGTACATCTACTCAAGGCACTCTCAAATTTCCATTTATTCCCATTTTACTCAACCAAATAAAATGTTAAATTAGAACATATTTCACATGACACTTAAAAGATCAACAAACTGCTCCTGAAAAGTTCTGAGCTCAACAACTCCATTAATGAGAAAAAAACAAACCAACTGGATATAGTGAAGATGCCGCACATAAAACACAATTGTGAAGAATATGCAAGATATTGCCAAAAAGCTGCTTAAGCTTTCATCATAGATACTTGTCCTTAACTCCGAGATAAAGTATATACTCATGTAACTAAACTCGTTTAAAAGGAAAAAAAGGGGAAGAAGAAAAAGAATTTCCATTTTAGAATCCACATTTTCAAGGGCCTCCATTACTTACACCATTGCCGGGAAGAGAATTTTTCTCTGCTATATTTGCTTGAAAGAATTAAAGGTGTAGGGCAAAGATTCTTGGAACTTATGTAGTTTACCATCCTCAAAAGTAAGAAAAATGAAGCCCAGAAGAGAAGGCCTTCCAGGAAAATTCCAGAGCCGGAGGTAGACCCAGTACATTGTTTTTGTTTTGGTTTTGAGACGAAGTCTCACTCTGTGGCCCAGGCTGGAGTGCGGTGGAGCCATTTCAACTCACTGCAACCTCCGCCTCCTGGGTTCAAGCTATTTCCTGCCTCAGCCTCCTGAGTAGCTGCGATTACAGGCGCCCACCACCACGCCCAAGTAATTTTTGTATTTTTAGTAGAGACAGGGTTTCATCATGTTGGCCAGGTTGGTCTCGAGCTCCTGACCTCAAGTGATCCGCCTGCCTAGACCTCCCAAAGTCCTGGGATTACAGGCGTGAGCCACAGCGCCCGGCAGACCTGGTAAGTTTTAATCAAGTACTCCGAACTATGCAACAAACACTAGGAACTAATAGAAAAAAAAATTAATCTAAAAGCCCTCTGGAGAGTCAAAGAATTGCAGATTTAAAATAGCATGAATACTTGGATTCATGGTATTCAAAAAGGACCTCGCATTTACCCGCATGTACAAACTGCCTGCCCACCTCTATCAGAGCATTTTTCAAGCTGTGCTACAGTTAACTATGTACTACCCAAAGCCAATCTGTCCCTGCAGATCATAAGCTCTTAAAGACCAGGACTTCAGGAGAACAAGCAAAACTTCAGAGAGAAGGGAGCCACCGAAACAGAGTTCATAGCAATGGGTCCGCAGGAGCTGATGACTGGAGGTGCGCGTAGTGTTGGGGTCTGGGACAGTGGAGAGCAGAGAAGGCAAAAGGGTCTGCATGACACGCTACAGGGCTAGGAGCCACAGCTGCGGTGATTAGTTCAGTTTTCTCTTGTATGCCTGTTATTTATACACCATCTCTTGTTCAGAAAGAACTTCAGGTTGAGTATTTGGACTCCTTGAACCTTCTGCTGTTTGTCTCCGGGACTTTTAACACTCTTAAAAGGGGGAAACTGTCTAGTTTGATTTTGCTTCCTGGGACATTACAGGTTTTTCAAAAGTTTGATGAAAGCATTCACTAAGGAGTGATTCCACTTTCTTTGGTGGCTGAGAAATACAGCGTCTGAGGGGCAGCATCAGGTCTTCCCATCAAGCTGAGGTCGGAGTCTCCCCACCCATGGACCTCACCCTGGCTCTCTCCTCATAAATCTGACCTCTAGCTGTAACTGCCTTGGCCTCATTCCCTGCGTGTGGATGCTCCTGCTTGAAACGCATTTTCCGGCCCGCCAAATTTTTGGGAGAGTTTCTTCCACTCTCCAGGCGCTGAGAGCTACAAAGTTTAATCTGGCTTTCCAGATTTTTTTCTTCCCATTACTAACGGAAGAAATCAAGAAGCGCCAGGCAGAAGGGCCCTGCTTCCTCCAATCAGAGCTCAGCCCGGGGCCAGAGCTGGAAGCGCGGCGGTGGGACGCGGTGACAGCCCCTCGCCCCGCCCCCCGGACGCGCCAGCCAGGGCAGAGGTTTGTGCGGCCGCTGCGCGACAGCTTCGGGCGCGCGCCTCTCGCTTCCTCCCGCCCGACAAGTGAGAGGATAAATCACGGGTTGGGGGCAGTGCGCCCCGACCAACAGCGCCCCCAGGACACAGACAACCACTACACCCGCGTCCCAGGTGGGGTCGACCCAGACGAGCCACGGGGCGGCGCACAGCCCCACTAGCAGGGCGGCCAGGACCCACGCGCGCGGGTCCACGCAGCCACCTATATAGGTGACAAAACACTCAGGAAGCCGTCATGCGGGCCGGGAAAGAGCCCCCACCCAGAGTCACGGACTCCCTCGTTCGAGGGTCCGCGCAGTCCCTTCGGTGATAGCCAAGCAGTCTCGCTGCGAGGGAGGGCGGGGAGGGCGACGGAGTCTCCCACTCGCGGTGACCCGGACCCGCCCCACGAGTGGGTCCTCGCAGGACGCCCTCTGCCGCACACGGGGACCAGCCACGCCGCGGGGGGACCGGGCAGAAGTCAGCGCCCGGGTCCATGCAGTCCCCTCCGCGGCAGACGCGGGGAGCCGGGGAGCAGTGGGGACCGGCCCCCACCCGCAGGGCGACCGGGACCACCGCGCGGGCCCACGCGGTGTCGCAGGAGGCGCGAAGCCCCCGGTGGCACGAGAGGCCGAGACAAAGCCCAGGCGCACGGACCCCGGATCCCGACCCCGGACCCTAAGGAGCCCAGCTCGAAGCCGCCACGCCAGGGGCAGAGACCCCCGCCCGGTCCGGAGACCCGGTCGCCGGTCGCGCCGTCTCACCTCAGGCCGCCGCCTCGCAGCGCTCGCTCCTAGCCGCGGCGCCTGGGCCGACTGGAGGGCAGCTGAGCAGCCGACAGAGCCGCGGCAGCCTCAACAATGAAGCCCCGGGGCGGGGCCGCAGCCTCCGCTTCAGCCCGTGTTCCCCGCTCAGGATCCGGCTGGGATCACTGAGCTGCAGCTGGCGCTGGGCTGCCGCGGGGACACACACACAGCGCAGGCCACACGGCCCCGACCGCCGCCCCGCCCCCAGTGGAGCCGGGCGCCCAGGGTCCGCCCCCCGGCCAATGGGGAGCGAGCTGCGCGAAGAGGGCGGGGCCTGGGGAACAAAGGGAAGTTGGGAGGGGGCGGCGCTGGGACTGGGCGTGCGGGGTCCCTCGGGAGGACCGGACCCTACAGCTGGCCGGATTCTGGCCTTCTAGAAGACCCAGCTCAACGTCCACTTGGAGTCTGCTCTACGGGACGCGCTCATCTCAAGCCCAGAACTCAGGCTTTTAGGGCAGAGAGCGAGATACAGGCTTGCTTTACAAAAAGGGAGACTGAGGTCCAAGGAATAGGATTGCCTGCTGCCCAAAGTCACCTAGTCCCATTCACTCGTTCACCTTGTCATTCAGCAAACATTTGGAAGCACGTATGGTGGGCGTTAGGAGTGAAGTAGGGCCGGGCACGGTTACTCGCGCCTGTAATCTCAGCACTTTGTGGGGCCGAGGCAGGTGGATCACTTGAGGCCAGGAGTTCGAAACCAGCCTGGCCAACAAGATGAAACCCCGTCTCTACTAAAAAGACAAAAACTTAGCCCATCGTGGTGGCACGTACCTGTGGTCCCAGCTACTGGGGAGGCTGAGGGAGGAGAATCGTTTGAACCCGGGAGGTGGAAGTTGCAGTGAGCTGAGATTGTGCCACTGCGTGCACTCCAGCCTGGGCGACAGAGTGAGACTCTGTCTCCAAAAAAAAAGAAAATTAATAGATGGGAAGTAGAAGCGAACTTAGGCCTTCCCTGAAGGAGCTCGGCCAAGGAGTACCTGAAATGTCTCTGCATCTCTTTAAGGTCTGATAAAGGAACGAGGAGCGAGCACTAATCACTTCCCTTTCCTGCCTCAGAGCTTTCATGTGTTTGCTGTTCCCTGCCTGAAATGCCAAGTACCAATGATATTTATTTGTTTATAGAAATGGGGTCTCTCTATGTTGCCCAGGCTGGTCTCAAACTCCTGGCCTCAAGCTATCCTCTTGTCCGAGCCTCCCAAAGTGTTGGGATTACAGGCATGATCCACTGTCCCCAGCCCTGATCATTTTTAAGACCTCTTTCCTCATCTTATTTGAGCTTCCTGCATCATGTGACCCCACACCCTTGGTTTTCCTGTACCTCTATAGCGGCTCCTCTGTGGGTGCCGGGGACCCACCCCTTTCTCTGCCCAACTTGTATATGTCTGGGCTCAGGTCAAATGTCCTTCCATTTGCAGTGGGCACTGCTACAGGAAATCTCTTGCCCTTCCGGGCTTCACAAACCATCCACATGCTCTGCTGCCTGCCAGACATCCATCCCAGTCAGATGCCCAGCCCTGACCTTTCCCAAAGCCCCAGCTGGACACAGGGAAGCATCTCAAATTTTCTGCGGGCCAAAACAGAGTGCTTTATTAGTGCCCTAACCTGCTCATCCACATTCTTGTGATTCTCTGTAAACAGCCCCTCCATCCACCCACCTGCTCAGGTGAAAAATCTCAAATCCTCCTTCAGTCCTTCCTCCCCGAACCTCTCAGCAGCCCTCTGCCTTCCTAGGACGCTGAGCACCCCTCACTCCCAGCGCCAGCTGGGGTGCTGTCTGAGTGGCTGCCTCCCACGTGGCATGAAGTGTGACCTCTCGCCCAGTGCGGTGGCTTACACCTGTAATCACAGCACTTTGGGAGGCTGAGGCGGGCAGATCGCTTGAGGCCAGGAGACTGGGACCAGCCTGGCCAATATGGTGAAACTAAAATACAACAATTAGCCAGGCATGGTAATGCCTATCATCCCAGCTACCCTACCCAGGAGGCTGAGGCAGGAAAATTACTTGAACCTGGGAGGCAGAAGTTGCAGTGAGCCAAGGTCACACCACTACACTCCAGCCTGGGCAACAGAGTGAGACTGTCGCAAATTTAAAAAAAAAAAAAAGAAGAAGAAGAAGGAGAAGAAGTGTAACCTCTCTAAGGCAAGGCAGTGTCCCACTCTGATTCACTTCCATGTGCAAAACAGGACCTGCACCCTGAAGGCACTCTCTCAGGGAGGCTGCTGGGATGGGTGGATGCACAGTTAAGGTCTTCATGGTGGCTGGGGCTGACCCCATCCCCATCGCTCTTCCCACACACACCTGCACACTCATCACTGCCACACTTGCACCCACCACTGAAAGCCTGGCCCCTAATCTGATTTGCCTAACAAGGTCCCCGGATGAACAACACATGCTTCCCTACATCTCCCCTGCTAGGGCCCCACCGTGTTCTGGGATGTACTCAGGGATCAGGAGAACAAAACCTCAGGGAGTGAAAGGACATTCCAGGGTGCAGGCCTCTGCATCCCCCTCTATGCCCTCACCCCTGCCTGACACACCCTCACCCCTGTACCTGGCCAGCTCCTACCAACCCTTAAAGTATCACCAAGTTCAATGGTGGCAGCCACACCCTAAAGTGACTGACCCCCCAATGACCTATGCCCTTACATAGTCTTCCTGACCTTGGGTACGAGAAAAACCGGTGACTGGCTTCTAACCCACAGAGCCTGGCAAAAGCAATGGGATGTCACTGTCACAGTGCATCACCTTCGCACACTAGAGAGAGAGGTTCCGCCTGCAGGCGCTGCAGGAGGGAGATGCTGTGCTGAGAAAGGACGTTTGAGGGGGCCCCGTAGGCAAGGAAGCAAAAAGCTGGGCCCTTGCCAAGCGGGTCCGAGGAAATGAATTCTGCCAATAACCTGGGCGGACCTGGAAATGGATTCTGCCCTGGTGGAGCCTCAGATGAGGATGCAGCCCAGCTGCTTAGCGTGAGATCCCAAGCAGAGGACCTGCTAAAATGTGCTCAACTCCTATCTTGCCAAAATTGGCTTAAAGGTGTGTGTTGTTTTAAGCTTCTAAGTGTTTAGTTATTGCCTATGAAAGTGTTAAAGTATGAGACAATAACTTAGGTCCCCTCCCCATCACACACACTCTTCTTTCTGGCATTCATCACAGTTATACTTATTGATTTAAAATCTCCCTCTTGGCTGGGCACAGTGGCTCAGGAGTTCCAGACCAGCCTGGCCAACATGGTGAAAACCCATCTCTACTAAAAATACAAAAATTAGCTAGGCGTGGTGGTGCATACCTGTAATCCCAGCTACTCAGAAGGCTGAGGCAGGAGAATTGCTTGAATCCAGGAGGCAGAGGTTGTAGTAAGCCGAGATTACACCATTGCACTCCAGCATGAGTGACAAGAACAAAACCCTGTCTCAAAAAAAAAAAAAAAAAATTGTCTCTTGCCACTAGCATGAAGGTCCCATGAGAAGAAAAATGGAAACTCTTGCTCATAACAGTGCCCCAAATGTCCAGCACGGTGTAGCTCTAGGGCAGTTGGTCGATGGTGGACGCTGCTGGTTGGAGGGCCCAGCTGGCCCTCCCAGCTGCCTTCTTCCTGGTCACATTCCATTATAGAGAACAGAATAGTTTCTTGCCTTTCCAGAGTCCCTCTTAGTGGGGATTGGCCAAGTGACATTGTCCTGCCCCGGGAGACATAAGTGGAAGTTGGCTGAAAGGTTTCTAGCTGTGGTGTGCTGGGACGATTTGAACCAGGACATGAGAGCTGACCGTCCATTGTTCGGGAATTCTGCAAGTTGGCTGTTCAACACATTCAGTACTTAAAAATATTAAATAATATAAACTCACAAACTAAAAAAATGCATTAGACCAGATGCAGTGGCCCACGTCTAACACATTGGAAGGCTGAGGCAGGAAGATCACTTGAGCCCAGGAGTTTAAGACCAGCTTAGGCAAAAAAGGAAGACCCTGTCTCTACAAAGAATTTTAAAATTAGCTAGGCATGGTGGGGTGTGCGTGCAATCCTAGCCACTCAGGAGGCTGAGGTGGGGGCATCGCTTGAGCCATCTGTGCAAGGCTCCAATGAGCTATGATAGTGTCACTGCACTCCAGCCTGGGTGACAGAGCCAGACCTTGTCTCAGAAATAAACATATTTTATATATTAATAAATTTATAATAAATGTATTTTATATATACATTTGTGTATTATAATTATATATTTAGACATAAATATATATTTTTTGTTTTATTTATTTATTCATTTCGAGATGGAGTTTAACCCTCTTTGCCCAGACTGGAGTGCAATGATGCAATCTGGGCTCACCGCAACCTCCATCTCCCGGGTTCAAGTGATTTTCCTGCCTCAGTCTCCTGAGTAGCTGGGATTATAGGCACGCACCACCACGCCTGGCTAATTTTGTATTTTTAGTAGAGATAGGGTTTCTCCATGTTGGTCAGGCTAGTCTCGAACTCCTGACCTCAGGTGATCTGCCCACCTCGGCCTCCCAAATTGCTGGGATTACAGGTGTGAGCGACCGTGCGCAGCCTATATTATATATTTATATATTATAATTATGTATATTAATTTTATATAATTATATATAAATATAAATATAAAAACTTTCCCTGCCTTCTCTTGTTTCTACCTACAGTCAGTCCCATGACTTCAAATACTATCCACACGTAGTAATTTTAAATGTATATTTTACATATATACATATATATATATATATATATATATATTTTTTTTTTTTTTTTGAGACGGAGTCTCACCCTGTCGCCAGGCTGGAGTGCAATGGTGCAGTCTCCGCTCACTGCAACCTCTGACTCCCGGGTTTAAGTGATTCTCCTGCCTCAGCCTCCCAAGTAGCCGGGCTTATAGGTGCCCACCACCACGTCCAGCTAATTTTTGTATTTTTAGTAGAGACAGGGTTTTGGCATGTTGGCTAGGTTGGTTTCGAACTCCTGACCTTAATTGATCACCCGCCTCGGCCTCCTAAAACGCTGGGATTTCAGGCGTGAGCCACTTTGACCAAAATATTTTTCTGTTTCCAAACATTTTACATGACAGGAAAGCGGAGAATAAATCATCTGACACTCTACTGTAAAAAAATCTTTGCGCCTCTCTTCTTTTCATCTTTCCTAAGTGTACATATTACCAAAATGTCTTTAGGTTGAGGTCCCCCTGTGAAAACTTTACAGGGTGTTGTGTCCTCAGCCACCCTCCTGTCTTTTCCTAGTCCTGGCATTTTAGAACTGTCTGCGGATGACCCAGGATACCCACTGTGGCCATGTCTATTGGAGGGTCTAGTGAGTATGAGTATCAGCCCCGGGGTCATCTCATCACCAAGGACAGCCTGAGGTAGGGGGTAGAGTCTCTCAGGGGAGCAGCTGGATGCTCTTGGCCTTAGAGGAATCTCCTGGTATAGTTTCATCTACAGTGGTGACCCCTTAGGGTCATTAAAATTTGAGGACATTAAAATTATGGACAATACAATGTAATGTCATTAAAGTTAGGTCTTTAAAGTTGTTCCTCCAGCCCGAGTTTTTATTCCTCGGAGACACGTTGATGGTCTGCCAATCGGATGCTGACATTGAGAGGAAAAGGCAGAAATGATTTCTGCTCTCTAGATTGTCCCAGACTTGTGAAGAGAGAAAAACTGTCCCAAAGGACAAGGAAAACCCACCCCAGAGAGGATGTACAAGAACCTGAATATTCAAATGCACTTAAGGCACACAGGAGGACAAAGAGCAGTGCCAGTGCCTCCTAGGTGGTCACTGAGTACTTTACTGAGCAGGATGGGTGTCCCGAGGGATAGAATGGCCTGCCGTGACACTTAGAAAGGTCTGCGTTGGAGTCAGCACTGCCTCTCCCTGAGTTTGTTACCTTGAAAAGGCTTGTCCGCTTATTTGAGTTTCAGTTTTTCATTGACTGTAAGATACATTTTGTCAGTACAGCTTGAAAGATAAAAATACTATTTCCAAAGAAGCAAGGTAAAATGATATATTTTATTTGCTAAAAATTCATATTTATTTCTTCCCCAGAGTGAGTGTAGTAAGTTTTAAAGGTCTGTTCTATTTATGGATAATTTCAAATGGAATTGTATTACTTAGCTTTGTAAATGCTACTAGTGTAATAAAAGTGTGATAGATAAATTGATGATTTACAAAGATTCACCAAAATGTCACTTCCCCTCTTGTAGCGTGGTGAAGAATTTATAAGAGTGGACACATCTGTATCCTCTTATCTGGATATATGGGGGTTTTTGTTTTGTTTTGTTTTGTTTTTTTGAGACAGAGCCTCATTCAGTCACCCAGCCTGGAGTGCAGTGGCATGATCTCAGCTCACTGCATCCTCTGTCTCCCGGGTTCAAGCAATTCTCCTGCCTCAGCCTCCCAAGAAGGTGGGATTACAGGCGCCCACCATCACACATGGATAATTTTTCATATTTTTAGTGGAGACGGGGTTTCACCATGTTGGCCAGGCTGGTCTTGAACTCCTGACCTCAGGTAATCCAACCGCCTTGGCCTCCCTTAGTGCTGGGATTACAGGTGTGAGCCACTGTGCCCGGCCTCTGAGGGTTTTTGTTGTTGTTGTTGTTGTTTGTTTGTTTTTTTGGAGACGCTGTCTTTCTCTGTAGCCCAGCTAGAGTGCAGTGGCGCCATCTCTGCTTACTGCAACCTCCGCCTCCCAGGTTCAAGTGATTCTCCTGTGTCAGCCTCCCAAGGAACTGGGATTATAGGCACCCACTACCACACCTAGCTAATTTTTCTATTTTTAGTAAACACGGGGTTTTAGGCCCGGCACAGTGGCTCATGCCTGTAATCCCAGCACTTTGGGAGGCCAAGGTGGGTGGATCACGAGGTCAGGAGTTCCAGACCAGCCTGGCCAACATGGTGAAAACCTGTCTCTACTAAAAATACAAAAAAATTAGCTGAGCATGGTGACAGGCACCTGTAATCCCAGCTACTCAGGAGGCTGAGGCAAGAGAATTGCTTGAACCCAGGAGGTGGAGGTTGCAATGAGCCAAGATCTTGCCACTGCACCCCAGCCCAAACGACAATGCGACAATGCGACAATGCGAGACTCTGTCTCAAAAAACAAACAAACAAACGAACAACAAAAAGACGGGATTTTGCCATGTTGGCCAGGCTGGTCTCAACCTCCTGACCTCAGGTGATCGTCCGCCTCAGCCTCCCAAGGTGCTGGGATTACAAGCGTGAGCCACCACTCCCGGCCCATTCCATTTTCTTTTTATTCCCTAAATTTTAATATGTTTGAGTTTGTCTGTTCCTTTATCACTTTTTTCTTACATAAAAAAAATTCTGCCTAATCCTTCATAAAAAAAAAAAAATGTTGCTGTGACTTCTGAAAGTGTTTTGGTTTTTTTTATCTTTCATATTTGAATATATAATAAGTTGACTATTGTTCATGGAATAGAGAAGAATGCAATGCATTTTCCCAAGTAGATGCTAGCCTGGTTTGCCTCATATTTTAATGTGCACGTGATTTCTTTTTCTATTCTACAGTGCCTATTCTCTCATTCGTCAACTTTCCATATAAATGCTGGGTCATTAAGACTTTTTCTTTCCTTGGTCTGCTTGCTCATCTCTCTGCTAATACTGTGCTGTCCTGAATATTTTCGTTTGAAAATCTTAGAAGTATGTTAGACAAGCAATCACTCTTTTTTTAGATGACTAAAAATCATTAGACATTTGTCATTTTTACTCTGTATGAAAAAGTAGTTTTTCTTGCCTAAAACAACCTGATTTGGGAATTTATGTGATTTCATAGGATTAACATCTGGAAGTGGTGACATTAATGTCATTTTAAAAAACATGTGTCATATTTCCTCTTATTCCTTTCTGCCTTGACATTGTGCAATAGAAATTTTAAAAATTATTGTATTAGTATTATTAAATATCAACTATTGGTTTTATTTTCTTCTCAATTGAATTTAATAAGCCTATTCTCTCTTGGTGTAATCACATGGAATGGGCTCAACTGCCCAGTTAACAAGCGACAGCACATGTAAAATATTGTCTACCAGGGAAAGTCATTGAACACTTACTGTTCAGACTGTGTTTTGGCGTCTGGTTCCCTAAGCACCACTGCAGTGACACAAAATAATAGATCTTCAGCAGAAAAAGTTCTGGCAAATATATTGCATAAGTAATTCTTATTCTTATTACTTGGGTTGGTGGAATCCCTTTCAAAATGTAAGTTACTAATACAAACGAAGATTGAACTTTGTGAGCAGGCATTTTTAAGAATAAGTAGTCTCAGGACTGATAATATTAACTCACTTATGCACATCAGGTAGGACTTTATTATGGCAGATACTAGAAATGTACAAAGTGAAGTTACAAGGTAACTCCTGGCAGCACATCTTACTCCCTGGATTCTCTAATGAGATGGGTGTTTCTACTTTGCTGTTGTCTTTTTGAAGAGTTCAATTCTAGCATTAGTACTGCTGTGTGGGAGGGAGTATGTGTGAACAGAGTAAGAGTTGTGACAATCAAGTCATAGAATATATGCTTGGAAATTTTAGAATCATGTACATAGCTTATGAATTGAGTATAGGTTCCCAGTGCTGTCAGTCTCACCTATCCTTCTATACATATGTGTGGAATGTTCTAGGACTCCGTGGCTTTTGAGGATGTGGCTGTGAACTTTACCCAGGAGGAATGGGCTTTGCTAGATTCTTCTTAGAAGAATCTCTACAGAGAAATGATGCAGGAAATCTGCAGGAATCTGGCTTCTGTAGGTGAGAATGACAACACCTTTCACTTAATTACAGAAGTATTTCCCTATCATCAGTGCTATTTGTGATTTGGAATGTGGCAAGGGAATGATTTGGTGAAGAAATCAGACATGGGCGCTGTGTACAATGAACATGAAATCTAGTAATGTTTCTACAGTTTGTAATAATTCATGATAATTTTGTGGGTCTGCATTTTAGGAAACAAATGGAAAGACCAGTATATTGAAGATCACTTTGAAAAACCTGGGAAAAATATAAGATAATTTGCACTGAGAAGAGGAAATAAAGTCCTCTCAAGGAATATTAGCATGTCATGAACTTAAAAACAAGCAATCAAAACAAATAAGAGTCACTGTAAATTTATTTCTTTTTAGAAAAATTTCACCCAAAATGTAACGTACTTCAGTGTAGCAGTCAGTGTTTGGAAAACAGTTTACTTGAAAATAGTACTACAAAATTGTGTATATGAATCTTACTATGTTGGTCATAGCCATGCAGGTGGTAGCTGTGTTTTCAGTAGTAACCCATTTACTTTCACATAATTCGGTCATGGCAAAAAAAAAAAAAAAAAAAGCATTTTCCCTGGTATTGGCAGCAGTGTAAGTCCAAGACCTATTAATAAGTAGAAAGTTACTAAACCAAGCAATAAAAATGTGCTTGTCATTTTTTTACAGAAATCATATGGCACAGAGACTGTGTGAAAGCAAAGAAGGTAGTCAGTATGATGGACAAGTTGTCAGCCAAATTCCAAATCTTGATCTGAATGAGAACATTTCTACTGGATGAAAGCAATGTGAATGTAGTATTTGTGGAAAAGTCTTTGTATGTCATTCCCTCCTTAATAGGCACATCCTAGCTCACTCAGGATACAAACCATATGGGGAGAAGCAATATAAATGTGAACAGTGTGGGAAATTCTTCGTTTCTGTTCCAGGTGTTAGAAGACACATGATAATGTACAGTGGAAATCCAGCTTATAAATGTACGATATGTGGGAAAGCTTTTCATTTTCTCAATTCAGTCGAAAGACATCAGAGAACTCACACAGGAGAAAAACCCTATAAATGTAAACAATGTGGTAAAGCGTTCACTGTTTCTGGTTCTTGTCTAATACATGAATGAACTCACACTGGAGAGAAACCCTACGAATGTAAGGAATGTGGGAAAACATTCAGATTTTCTTGTTCTTTTAAGATGCATGAAAGGACTCACACTGGAGAAACACCCCATAAATGTACCAAATGTGATAAAGCCTTCAGCTGTTCCACTTCCCTTCATTACCATGGAAGCATTCATACTGGAGAGAGACCCTAGGAATGTAAACAATGTGGCAAAGCCTTTAGTCGATTGAGTTCCCTTTGTAACCATAGAAGTACTCATACTGGAGAGAAAGCCTATGAATGTAAACAGTGTGACCAAGCCTTCAGTCGCCTGAGTTCCCTTCACCTCCAGGAAAGAATTCATACTGGAGAAAAACCCTATGAATGTAAGAGGTGCGGTAAAGCCTACACTCGTTCCAGTCACCATACTCGCCATGAAAGGAGTCATGATATAGAGGCTGCGTGTAGTGACTCAGCCTATAATCCCAGCAATTTGGGAAGCTAAGGTGTGTGTATTGCTGGAGCCCAGGAGTTCATAACTAGCCTGGATTAAAACAATGTGAAACAACCTGGGCAACATGGTGAAACCCTGTCTCTACAAAAAATAAAATAATGCCGGGCACGGCGGCTCACTCCAGGTACTCAGGAGGCTGAGGCAGAAGAATGGCGTGAATCCAGGAGGCGGAGCTTGCAGTGAGCCGAGATTGCACCACTGCACTCCAGCCTGGGCAACAGAGCGAGACTCCATCTAGAAAGAAAGAAAGAAAGAAAGAAAGAAAGAAAGAAAGAAAGAAAGAAAGAAAGAAAGAAAGAAAGAAAGAAAGAAAGAAAGAAAGAAAGAAAGAAAGAAAGAAAGAAAGAAAGAAAGAAAGAAAGAAAGAAAGAAAGAAAGAAAGAAAGAAAGAAAGAAAGAAAGAAAGAAAGAAAGAAAGAAAGAAAGAAAGAAAGAAAGAAAGAAAGAAAGAAAGAAAGAAAGAAAGAAAGGAAGGAAGGAAGGAAAGGAAAGAAAGGAAGAAAGAAAGAAAGAAAGAAAGAAAGAAAGAAAGAAAGAAAGAAAGAAAGAAAGAAAGAAAGAAAGAAAGAAAGAGAAAGAAAGAAAGAAAATAATTAGCTGGGCATGGTGGCACATTTCAGTTGTCTTAGTTCTTTTTCAAGGACATAAAAAGCCACGGGGGGTTGGGGGGAAATCCTGTGCATGCCGATCACGGGGTCAGGAGATCGAGACCATCCTGGCCAACATGGTGAAACCTCGTCTCTGCTAAAAATACAAACATTAGCTAGGTGTGGTAGCATATGCTTACAATCCCAGCTACTCAGGAGACTGAGGCAGGAGAATCACTTGAACCCAGGAGGCAGAGGTTACAGTGAGCCGAGATTGTGCCATGGAACTCCAGCCTGGCGACAGAGTGAGACTCCATCTCAAAAATAAATAAATAAATAAATAAATAAATAAAGCCCCTTGAATGTAAGAAATGTGGTAAAACATTTACTCTTTCCCATTCCCTCAAAAACATGAAAGAGCTCACACTGCAGAGAAACCTTAAGAATGTAGGAAATGTGGTCAAGCCTTCAGATTTTCCTGTTTTTGAAGATTTGGGAGGACGCAGAGTGGAGAAAAGCCTTTTTAATTTTAAAAATTTTAAAAATTTTAAAAATTTAAATTTGTGGTAAGGCCTTCAGTTGTGTTAGTTCCATTTGAAGACATCAGCTCATTCCTGAGAAAAACCCTATGAATGTCCCGAATGTGGGAATGTTTCATTTCCCTCATACCCACTGAAGGACATATGAAAATGCACACTGTAGCTGGCTGGACCTTGTAAATACAAGAACGTATACAGGATTAAAACTCTAATAGTTTAGAAACTGCAAGAATATTTTCAATTTTCAGATTTACTTGAAAAGTCATGTGAAAACTCCCACTGGAAAGAAGTTCTATAAGTGAAGCTTTTCTAATTTGGAAAGCCTGATGCAAATTAATTATCGTGCAGTGCTTGAAAAAAATGTATGAAATTTAACACAAGTGTATTGTTTTTATCAGTGGCTCATTCTTAAAGAGTCTTGAGTATACATTTCACCTTGTTTTGCAGGGAAACCTTGAGGTGAGAGTTCTGTCAATGCTCTTTAAGCAGTAGTAGTTGAATTTCAGAGATAATGATATTTTCTTAAGTTTGTTGGTAGAATGTTTGTCTCTTCATTTGATAATGTGCTGGATTCATGGTTGAATTTTGATGTTTTTCTAATATGTAAATAATTTTTTTTTTTTTTGAGATGGAGTCTCACTTTGTTGCCCAGGCTGAAGTGTGGTGGTGTGATCTTGGCTCACTACAACCTCCGCCTCCTGGGTTTAAGCGATTCTCCTGCCTCAGCCTCCTGAGTAGCTGGGACTACAGGTGCCCACCACTACGTCCAGCTAATTCTTTGTATTTTTAGTAGAGACAGGGTTTCGCCATGTTGGCTATGCTGGTCTTGAACTCCTGACCTCATGATTTGCCCGCCTTGGCCTCCCAAAGTGCTGGGATTGCACCCAAAGTGCTGCCACCGCACCCGACCAGATAAGTTTCATTTGTATGTATTGTCCTCTGATTAATGGACCAGTGAACAATGATTGTGAATTGTTAGGATTGTCTTACTAGCCTCATTTGGCAAATTTTGGTTATCCCTTGTCCATTACACATATTCCACCATTTTTTATTAAAGGAAAAACTACTCTTGATGTAAAGATTTTTTTTTGCTAATAATGAGTTGGTATTAATTCCTAAGTACATAAACTTTACCATAGAGTATCATCTCGTGAGTTCTTTGCATCTGTTGCCCTTTATTCTTTATTATTTCTGTCGTTATTTGGATCGTTCACTTTGAATGAAGGAGAGAGAATTGTAATAGGACAATATGTTGCAACCAATCAGAGGGAAGAAACATTCAGTCTCTCAGTCACATATGATAGTGTTGGGCTTTTCATCGATGCCTTTGGTATTGTAGTAGATAGTATTACACCATTATGGTATTATAATTTATATACTGTATTTTATAGTATTACAGTCTTACCAGTCAGTGTCACATGATTCAGTTCCCTACCAGTCAACAGACAAGCCAATCACATCCTCCTGTAGGAACAAAGGAGCATGTTCGGCTGGGTGCGGTGGCTCACGCCTGTAATCCCAGCACTTTGAGGGGCTGAGGCGGGCGGATCAGGAGGTCAGGAGTTTGAGACCAGCCTGACCAACATGGTGAAATCCCATCTCTACTAAAACTACAAAAATTAGTCGGGCGTGGTGGCATGTGCCTGTCCTCCCAGCTACTCAAGAGGCTGAGGCAGGAGAATCTCTTGAACCCAGGAGGCAGAGGTTGCAGTGAGCTGAGATTGTACCTTTACACTCTGGCCTGGGTGACAGAATGAGATTGTCTAAAAAAAAAAAAAAAAAGAAACCATTACAATGAACACATTTTTGCCAATGAGAAATAAACTTGTTTATTCCATGTTTTCAGCGTTCAATGAACTCTTGGAAAGCATTTTCTGCATCCTGCTGGTTGTGTAAGTGTTTTCCCTGCAAAAAGTTGTCAAGATTCTTAAAGAAGTGGTAGTTGGTTGGCGAGAGGTCAGATGAATATGGCAGATGAGGCAAAACTTCATAGCCCAGTTTATTCAACTTTTGAAGCCCTGGTTGTATGACATGTGGTCAGGCGTTGTGGAGAACGGGGCCCTTCCTGTTGACCAGTACTGGCTCCAGATGCTGTAGTTTTCTGTGCATCTCATCGAATGGCTTGGCATACTTCTCAGATGTAATGATTTCACCAGGATTCAAAAACTGTAGTGGATCAGAAGACCAGCAGCTGACCACCAAACAGTGACCATGACCATTTTGGTGCAAGCTGGACTTTGGGAAGTGGTTTGGAGCTTCTTCTCAGTTCAACCACTGAGCTGGCTGTTGTATGAAATCCACTTTTCGTGGCATGTCATAATCTGATCAAGAAATGGTTCATTGTTGTTTCACAGAATAAGAGAAGATGGCACTTGAAAAGGATGCTTTTTAAAATATTTGGTCAGCTCATGAGGCACCCACTTATCAAGCTTTTCCAACTTTCCAACTGGCTTCAAATGCCAGATGACCATAGAATGGTCGACATTCAGTTCTTTGCCAACTTCTCGTGTGGCTGTAAGAAGATCAAATTCACTGGTTGCTCTCAATTGGTCGTTATCAACTTCCGGCGGCTGCCCACTACGCTCCTCATCTTCAAGGCTCTCGCCTCCTTTGCAAAATTTCTTGAACCACTGCGCTGTACATTACTTAGCAGTTCCTGGGCCAAATGCGTTCATATTGTGAGTTGTCTCGCCTGCTTTAGGACCCATTTTGAACTCAAATAAGAAGGTTGCTTGAATTTGCTTTTTGCCTGACATCATTTCTATAGTCTAAAATAAATAAGTCATTAGAAAAAAAAAAAAGACAAGAAATGCCAATTAAAATGATGAATAACATAACCACATTTATTTAAGAGTGTATTCCAGTATCAAACAGCAAATTCCAAGAATGCAAAAACTGCCATTACTTTTGTACTCACCTTATAGTAATTTGTGTGATTTCTTCTTTTCTTTGTTAGCCTGGCTTGATAGTGACCAATTTTGTTGATCTTCATGAAGAAACAGCTTTGTTCTATTGCGTTCTTCTGTTGATTTTCTGTTTTCAGTGCCATTGACTTCTCATCTTGTTTTTATTTCTTTTGAGTGAATTTGGCTTATATTGTTCTTTTTCTTTTTCTTTCTTCTTTTTTTTTTTTTGAGACTTAGTTTCTCTCTTTCGTCCAGGCGACCTTGCTCTGTCGCATGAGGTCAGGAGATCAATACCATCCTGGCTAACAAGGTGAAACCCCGTCTCTACTAAAAATACAAAAAATTAGCCGGGCGTGGTGTCAGGCGCCTGTAGTTCCAGCTACTCAGGAGGCTGAGGCAGGAGAATAGCATGAACCCAGGAGTTGGAAATTGCAGTGAGCCGAGATCGTGCCACTGCACTCCAGCATGGGTGACAGAGCAAGATTCCGTCTCAAGAAAAGAAAAAAAAGAAAATGTATTAGCTGGGCATGGCGGTGCATGCCTGTAATCTCAGCTATTTGGGAGGCTGAGGCAGGAGAATTTCTTGAACTGAGAGCCGGGAGGCAGAGGTTGCAGTGAGCCGAAATCATGCCACTGCAGGCCAGTGTGGGCTACAGAGAGAGACTCTCTCTCAGAAAAAAAAAAAATAATAATAACATATATATATATACACACACACAGACACACACACATTTTTACATATATATATATATATATATATGAAGTATATCCTATGAGAGCAGGTGTTCCAGAAGACCTCATTTACACACAGAATCTGAATGGGGGCCCATGTCACACCTGCCATTTTTTCATCTTTGCAGCTGGGCGTTTCTCCTCTTCTCTGCTGGACTCTGCTGTTTCCCACAAGGTCTTCAGATAGTTTGCCCTGAATCCTACAACTAGGAGATGAGAAACACAGAGTGACACCAGCAGGAGAACATAATCATGCGGTGATAGTTGTCCTCCTCCTGCAGAGTCCAGTGCAGCTGGTGCCCTAGCTAAGCCTGGGGGACAGCATGCCCGATGGTAGTCTGGGAGTGCTGCAGTCAGGGTCCCCACAATGGGCACCCAGCCTGTGCCCTTGCACTCTGCATGACCGTGACCATTTTCACCTCAAAGTCCCTGGGTACAGATCAATGCATCCTACCAGAGCTGCATGTGAGGAAGGACCACGTGAGTCCCGGGAAAGAACTGAGGCCCTGCAGGGGGAGGTGGCCAGGACCGAGACCTGATGCCTGTGTGGAGAATCATCTGTGGGTGTGAGTGGCACTGTGGGGTCAACTCCCGGGTTCTGTTGCTCCCCCTCCTCAAAGATTAGGTCCTGAGCTGGGGCTGGCCTGTGTGTGGCACCTGGAACTGTAGGGCCACCACCCATGTGTGAGGCCATCATGGGGACCTGAACATGGTGTCGTCTGCAGACCCCACCCGTCCATTGGCCCCAATTCCTGGCCAGCTTCTGCCAAGGTGAGAGGGTGGAATTTGGAAGGTGGGTGTAAGCTGAAGCCTGTGCCCCAGTGGCTGACATACAGGGTGACACTCTCTGTGTGAGGGAAAGAGAGATCAGACTGTTATTGTGTCTATGGAGAAAGACGAAGACATAAGAAAGTCCATTTTGATCTGTACTAAGAAAAATTCTTCTGCCTCGAGATGCTGTTCATCTGTAACCCCAGCCCCAATCCTGTGCTCACAGAAGCATGTGCTGTGTTGACTCAAGGTTGAATGGATTTAGGGCTATGCAGGATGTGCGTTAGTGAAAATGTGTTTGCAGGCAGCATGCTTGATAAAAGTCATCACCATTCTCCAGTCTTGAGTACCCAGGGACACAGTGCACTGCGGAAAGCGTCAGGGACCTCTGCCCAAGAAAGCCTCGGTATTGTCCAAGGTTTCTCCCCACCGAGGCAGCCTGAGATATGGCCTCCTGGAAAGAGAAAGACCTGACCATCCCCCAGTCCGACCCCCATAAAGGGTCTGTGCTGAGGAGGATTGGTGAAAGAGGAAGGCCTTTTTGCCCTTCAAGAGAAGGCATCTGTCTCCTGCTCATCCCTGGGAATGGAATGTCTCGGGGTAAAACCTGACCATACATTCTATTTACTGAGATAGGAGAAAACCGTCTTATGGCTGGAGGTGAGACATACTGGCGGCAATACTGCTCTTTACTGTATGGAGATGTTTGTGTAAAGTCAAACATCAATCTGGCTGACGTGCACATTGAGGCACAGCACCTTTCCTTAAACTTATTTATGACACAGAGTCCTTTGCTCACATGTTTTCCTGCTGACCCTCTCCCCACCACTACCCTGTAATCCTGCCACATCCCCCTTGCTGAGATAGTAGAGATAGTGATCAATAAATACTGAGGGAACTCCAGAGACCGGTGCCGGTGCGGGTCCTCCATATGCTAAGCGCAGGTCCCCTGGGTCCACTTTTCATCCTCTATACTTTGTCTCTGCATCTTATTTCTTTTCTCAGTCTCTCGTCTCCACCTTTTGAGAAATACCCACAGGTGTGGAGGGGCAGGCCCCCTTCACTCATGCCACCCTTGCCCTCACCTAGGTCTCTCATACCTGGGATTCTAAGGGGTCTGCCCCAGGGTTGCATGCCCACTGCCAATCAGAGGTGAGCACGTCGATGCCTCCTGGATGTGGGGTTACTGGTGATCAAGGCCTGGCAGTGTGTGGAGGATCTTCTCAGAGGGGCCATGGGGCCACGGAATGGGATGGGGCACTAACTCCACCCTGCACAGGAACCGCAGTCCGCAGCCAAGCCAGCCCAAGTATTCCAGGTGCTGTCTACCCCGCATGCACACGTCCAGGCTCCAGGTGGCCTGGCAGAGAGGGATGGCCTGGTGGGCAGCTGAGAAGCCAGAATGAAGGGGACGTGCACTGCCATCCGCAGTCTGGCAGCCAGGAGCAGGGAGGCTGTGGTCTGGTGAGCGAGGGGGATTGGGGAAGAGCGGGCAGCCCAGTCGGCCTGATTTACCAGTGAATGAGCTGTGGGCGGAGCTGCTCCTGGCTGAGGGCTTGGGTTGGGGCAGTATGTTTGGACCTCCTGGGCTCCAGGCTGCCAGGTGCCTACCCAGGGTCTGAATGTCCTACTGTGACCTGTTTCCTCACCTGGCCCAGAGGACAGATAAGGAAGGCTTGTTTTGAGGATAAAGCAGGGTGATCCCTGTAAGCCCTCATTAGCTTGCCTATCCTCCAGGTCTTTTTGATTTCTTTTTTCTCTTCTTTGTTATGAAACTCTGGAGAATTGTCCTCCAGCCTGTCTTCAGCTGGGGAGGTGGAAAGGCTGGACCTTGCCCTTGGCTTCAGGGCCCCTTCTGGGTGCCCCCTCCTCCTAGGGTTTTTAAAAGCATATACTTGGCAACATACCCTGTACCTGAGAGAGCTGCAGAGAACCTCCTGCGTGTCCAAACCAGAACACTTTGTTCCCTGACCCTCATCACACCCCAAAGCCCAAATCCTTTCAGGTGGCCAGCTTCAGACAAGAGTCTGAACTCAATGCTTGCTTTCTGGGGTCTACACAGGCCCGTATGATGGGGCTATCTCCATTCTACCCCTGTGCCTCCCCCAATCCATTAGGAGCCTCAATTCCAGTGATCCCTAACTGGGAGCAAGGTTCCCCAGGCAAGGAATGCAGCCCTCCCCAGGATGCTGGCATGGCCATGTCCCAGTGGACATCAGTCCTGGAGCAAGAGGTCCAAGGCAGGGAGTTTCACCCCCCATTTCACCAGGTGTGGTGACCTTTCTGGGTTCCTAGCCTTCAAGATGGGATTTTTACACTGTACCACAGTGGGGGAAACTGAGGCACAGGGCTGGTGAGCAGTAAAGAAAGAAAACCTCTGTGACTAGGAAACATGTCCCTTGCCCAGCACAGCCACTCCAGGATAGCACCCTTTGGGATGTACCGCTGAGCTGTTCTTGGCACGTGGCATGGCAGCTTGTGGAGTTGGGGGTGGGGGTGTGGCAGGAGCAGGTAATTTTGGACCCACCATGGGGAGGAATGGGACATTGCCCCTTTCCCCACACCATGGGCACAGCAGCAATTTTCTTCTCTGATGTGTGTGGGCACCAATGCCTATGTGGGTGTGGGTGCGTCCTCCCCTTTTGTTGATGAAGAACCTTCCCGCAGCCGTTGGGGTGGGTATGGACACCACGTGTGCCTGGCAGCAGGGTGGTGCCTGTGGAGGCTTGGCTGCTATATATCTCACTGCCACCTCCCCAGGGGAAGCAGACCCTCTGCCCTTAGTGCCCCTCATGCCCAGTCCCTCACATTCTTCACTTGGCATCCCCCTGCCTGATTCTCCCAACTCAGCCCCTGCCAGGTTTCTCCAGGGGCTGTGGGCCCTGGGATGGGATCAAAGGAGGCAGCAACTGTGCTGCCTGCCTCTACCTGAAGTCGGGGATTCCTGGCCGCTACTGGCATCTGGTGGGCAGGGTAGGTGGGGAGGTCAGGGGTCAGTTTTTCCACTCCCCAGCCTGCACTGCCTAAGTCACTAGGTGTAACTGGCCTGGAGGCTGATCTGTGTCCTCCACAGTCCCTTGATGCATTATATTGAAGCCAGCCCTTGTGTGAATGACAAGACCTGTTGTTACCACCCGGATGAAACCAGAACAGAAAGACTGTTGCACTTGGGCCCAGAGCCTGGGGCTGAGGCTGCCATGACCACCCTGTTCTCTTCCTTCTGGGGTCCCCAGGAAGCTCCCAGGACTGAATGATCCCCACAAAACCCAGTGGCCAGGATGGGAGGGCTGGAGATCAACTGCCCCCCCGCCCCTACCACCACAGCCAAGAGGCCCCCATGGAGGTTGGCCCTGAGCTGTGGGTCCCTGTGGGATGCAGGCTCCCACGGATACTTCAGGGGATGAGCATGGGTCCTCCTGACTGACAGGAGCCTGGTGGGCACTGGGTGTGTGGGGTCTGTGTAGGTGGGTTGGACAGCACTGGGCCTAGCCAGGGAGCCAGGGACTAGTGTGGCCAAAGTGGGCAGCAATATGTTGCCAGAACCAAAACTACAGTGCAACCAGCCCAGCTGGTAGGGAGAAGGAGGCCTGCCTAGCAGGACCATCCACTCCTGTCCCGGTCCCAAGCCCAGACTGCCTGCCTGTACTGGACATTGCCTGGTCCAGGAGGCCTGGGTATGATGGTCAGGTGGTGTGTTCCTGGGTTCCAGGCCTGGGTGTTCCCTTGGGAGCTGAGCATCCTCTGGGCAGAAGGAGGGTCTGTGGTCCACTGTTTGCATCTGCCCCTGGGGGTTTGCCCCCACCTCAGCTTCTCAGCCCACATGGGGACGTGGCCAGGGCTCCTCACCTGCTCTGTGGCTCCAGGTCTGATCAGCTCACTTGGTGACTCTGAAAGCTTCCTCCCCAAAGCGTGGGTCCTCATCTGTGGGAATGGGGTGTCCCAGGGACCCTGCAGGCAGGAACCCACCCCCAGCTCCTCTGGTGGGCCCTCCTGGGCTTTCTTACCTACTGGCTTCTGAGACCCAGCTGGCCAAGCTTGGTGTCCTATTTTTATTTTGGTCTTTTTCTCAGTGTGTGTTTTCTATAACTACTGCTGTGTAGAACCTCTATATGAGTTTTAGGTAGAGAATCTTGCCCATCCAGAGGTCCCCCACACCAGAGAGCCTCCATTCAGCATCCCTGGGCTGGTCCTGCCTGTGCTCCGCTTCGTGTGAATGTTGAGTGTGACTGATCCACACGGCTGTTTGACCCTGCATCTCCTTCTTTCTTGTTGCTGAGGCCAGTTCTGTTCTCTCTTTCTCCACCTGAACTGCAGTTGAAGGTAAGATGAAGGATGAGAAGTGGTTGCTAAGAAGGATCCTCCTGCAGCGAATCCACCGTGAGGAGGCTGCGCTGGCCCAGCCTGTCCTTTCCTTCTCTAAGCTCATTCCAGAGGTCGGCAAGGGGCAGCCTGTCCCTGCCTGCTCTTGTGGCCCGTAAATCAAGAATGGATTTTACATTTCCAAATGGTTGAACAAATAAAAAAATAACAGTTCATGATACTGAGAAGTTTCCATGTCCATAAGTAAAGTTTGATGGGGGTGCAGTCATGCCCATCTCTTCACGGGCCACCTGCAGAAGCTGCTGTCGTTCAGCCAGGGCAGAGATGCATTCCTGAGACAAAGATCAGCTGGCAAAGCTGAAAATACTGACTCCTGGCTCTTTAGGGAAACAGTTTCCAGTCCCTGGTTTAAAGGCTGTGTGGCAGGAAACCAGGATCTTGGTCAGATTGTTCCTCACTCAGGGCCTGCTGTGGCCTTCGCTAGTATGTCTGCAAAGTTTGAGTGCTATGGTGCCTCTCATGGGGGCGTTGAGCTCTGTCGTGCTAGATTTAAGGCTGTCTGCCTCATGGTCATGTCTCACCAACAGAGACCCTGTGGCTAGATTCAAACTAGCAGGAGCAGTTGGTCTTTGGCAGCAGGGATACCTTAGAGCTGAGCTGCCACCCACCCTGAGGTGGTCCCATGACACCCACTGTCTGGGTCAAGGTTGGGGCAGGGCTAGTGTCCTGAGCTGCTGTGCGATGTGGATCGTAATAGCCAGGGGGGGAGAGGGGGCTGCTATTACTCCCCATATCGCGGGGGGTGCCTCACCCCCCTGCGATGTGGATCGTAATAGCCAATCACTCCCCCTTGCAATGTGTGTCCATTATTAGCAGTCTCTTTTGTTCAGGATATTAGGAACAATTTCACAGGTTGTGTGTACACAGCCTGCGATTGGAGAACAAATACCATAATCTGCACCTCCGGATATTAGGAAACATATCACACAATGGGTGTACACTTTTTGGGAGATTTGGGGTAATGTCGTCCTGTGTTTCCTTGAATATTCGGAGACACATCACAGGGCGGCTGTACACCCACTACTCTCTTGGCAGGAACATCATAGTTTACCTACTGGAAATTAGGAGCAATATCACAGACTGGGTGTCAAGTGACTGTCATATTGGAAGTAATATCATGCTCTTCCCCACACGTTATGAGGAACAATATCACAGGGGGGTGTGTACCTTCTCTGGTAGTGGGAGTAGTATCATCATTTCTTCCTTTAGATGACAGGAACAATATCACAGGGTGAGTGTACACCCCGTGTGTTTTTGGAAGCAATGCCATTATCTCTTCTTCTAGGTGTTACGATTCATATCACAGGTGGGGTGTATACCCCTTGTTATATTGGATGGAGTCTCATTCTCTTTCAACCTGTATCTTTAGAACAATATCCCATAGGGGCTGTCCATCCCTTCAATATTTGTACTACTACCATCTTCTCCTTTCCTGGATATAAGAAACAATATCACAGGAGGGGTGTACACCCCTTGCAATACTGGTAATAATATCACCTCTCCCCTGTGGTTATTAAGGAGAAAATCCCAGGGCGGCTGTAAGGTTCCTACTTTATTGGGAGTAATATCATCCACTCACCCCCTGGATAAGAGGAGCCATATCACTGAAGAAGTGTCCACCCTCTTTGATATTGTCAGCCATGTCATCTTCTTCCCACCTGGATATTAGGAATGATACCCCAGGGTTGGGGGCGGTGTACACCCACTGCCATATCGAAAGTAAAATCAGCCTCTTTCCCGCTGGATATTAGGAACTATATCACAGGTGTGTGTGCACCTTCTGGGATATTGGGAGTACTATCAGCCTCCACCCCGCTGCATATTAGAAACAATATACGGGGGGCAGGGAGGTTACAGCCCCTGTGATATTGAGAGCAATATTCTTCTCTTTCCCCTGTACAGTAGGAACTACATCACAGGGGTCTGTACACCTTCTGTGATATTGGGATTAATGTTATCCTCTCCCCCACTGAATGTCAAAAACAGTATCACAGGAGGGTGTACACTCCTCGGGATATGGCCAGTAATGTCATCGTCTCTACCTTTGGATACTAGGAACAACATCACAGAGGGTATGTACACTGCCCTGAAATATTGGGTATAATGTTATCTTCTCTTCCCCTGGATATTAGGAACGATATCCCTGGTGGTGGGAGGTGGAGTACATTAAGAACAATATCACTGGGTGTGTGTACACCCCCTGTGATATTGGGTGCAGTATCATCCTCTGTTCCCTAGGATATTAAGAACAATATCACAGGAGGGGTGTACAGCCACAGCCCCTGCATCATTGAGAGCAATAGCATCTTCTCCACTCTCGATATAAGGAACAATATCCCAGGGTGGGTGTACATCCCCTGCGACACTGGGCATAATGTCATCGTCTCCCAATATGGATATTGGGCATAGTGTCACAGGGGGGTGTATGCCTTCTTCGATATTGGGAGCAATATCATCCTCTCCCCTCAGGATTGTAGGCAAAATACCGAAGGGGGTTTACAACTCGTGCGATATGGGCAGTAATATCATCCTCTCCCCACCTAGATGTTAGGAACTATATCACAGGTGGCTGTACATGTCTTGCGATATTGGGAGTCATATCATCCTCTCCCATCATGGATATTAAGAACAATATTACAAAGGTGGTGTACACCCCCTGCATATTGAGAGAAATATTATGCTCTCCCCTTCAGGATATTAAGAACAATATGGCAGGAGGTGTGTACAACCACTGTGATATTGGGAGTCATATCATCCTCTCCCCCTGAATATAAGAAACAATATCACAGGAGGATGTACACCCCTTGTGATATTGGGAGTCATATCATTTTCTCTCCCTCTGGATATTCGGAACAATATCACAGTGGGTGTGTACACCCCCTACGATATTACCACTAGTATCATCGTCTCCCTCCCAGGATATAGGGAACAATATCACAAGGGGCTGTAAACCCTCTGCAATATTGGGAGTAATATCTTCCTCTCCCCGGCTGGCTATTAGGAGCAATGTCACAGGAGGGGTGTACACCCCCTGCTCTATTGGGAGTGATATCGTCCTCTTCGTCCCTGGATATTAGGAACCACATCACTAGGGAGAGTACACCTCCCGCAATATTGAGACTAATATCATCTTCTCGCCCCCTGGATATTAGGAACCATATCACCGGGGTGGTGTACACCCCCTGTGAAATCGGAAGAAATATCATCCTTTCCACCTCTGGAACACTTTTTAACAGAGCTTTGTATGTGGGGAAGACTCGAGTGATTAATCGAATGTTTCATCAGGTGCGGTTCTTCTGTTTCCCAGTTTTGACACAGCATTTGGTGAAATTTCCAGAGATTCCTGTGGTCAGGCTCACGGTTTCATTCTGTCACTTTCTAATGCAGTATTCTTTAGGAGTCTTTTAAATTAAGCGCCGTCATTTAAAAATAAGTTTTATAATATGCAGTTTCAGGTTAATTCTTTACCTTTGTGTCTCAGGCAGTGGCTCCCCACCTGTGAGTAGTCAGAAAGGTTCACGCAGTTTTCCAGGGCGGCCTTTGCATTCCCTGGAACTATTAAGAGCGCGTTCCTGCTTCCGCGGTGATTGGCACGCAGTGTACGTGAGGCCTTGCGTGGGTTAGCCTCTTCTGCAGGCTTAAAGGTCACTTTCTGTTCTTCCCCAAGCCTGCTCTGCTGTGCCAAGTGTTCACTGCGGGCGACGGTCACACTGTCTGGCACAGGCCACCGAGACCACAGGGCAGACTCCACGTAGAGGAGCCTGCAGAATGGAAGAGCCTGGCGCCCTCGCCGCCCTTCACAGGGAGTAGAAAGCGCAACCCTGTGATCAGAGCTGTGCTAGCCTAGAAAGCCTCTGAACAGGTTTAATCGAGGAATCGGCTCCTACCAACTGCCCATGTTTAGGATGTGTCTGAGTTTTTGTGATTTTTCCTGCACTGAAGCTACTGGGCTGGCTCTGAGTCACCGTTATGGGAGTTCACGTTGCTCCGACAGGAAGTGGTGGGGGAGGTGGGCCGCATAGAGTCTTGCGGCAGTGACAATGAAGGGCTTGTTGCTTGTTGGGTGAGCGAGTTCAAGCTCTTTGAAATTGTCAGCGTAAACAGCGACCCGCTGAGGACATGGCTGTAATTCAGGGTGGCATGATTGATTGTCATCCTTGGTATCAGGTACCGGCCTCTAAAGTGACGGTACCCATAGTCCTGCTCCAGGAGGGCAGCTCCTGCCCAACACGCATGCCCCTGGGCCCCTACATCCAAGGTCTTGCTGAGAGTCAGGCCTGCAGCTGTGGGTACAGCGGGGTCTTCATGGAACTGAGCACGTGTCTCTTTGCTTGTGGGGCACAGCCCTCTGACCCTCGCTATCCCCAGTGTCCCGTGGGTGCGGGTGGGGGCGGCTGCCGGGGGGCCGATCGCGGGGGGTGTCCCACCCCCCGTCGATGGGTCCCCCGGCAGCCGTGGGTGCGGGTGGGGGCGGCTGCCGGGGGGCCGATCGCGGGGGGTGTCCCACCCCCCGTCGATGGGTCCCCCGGCAGCCGTGGGTGCGGGTGGGGGCGGCTGCCGGGGGGCCGATCGCGGGGGGTGTCCCACCCCCCGTCGATGGGTCCCCCGGCAGCCGTGGGTGCGGGTGGGGGCGGCTGCCGGGGGGCCGATCGCGGGGGGTGTCCCACCCCCCGTCGATGGGTCCCCCGGCAGCCGTGGGTGCGGGTGGGGGCGGCTGCCGGGGGGCCGATCGCGGGGGGTGTCCCACCCCCCGTCGATGGGTCCCCCGGCAGCCGTGGGTGCGGGTGGGGGCGGCTGCCGGGGGGCCGATCGCGGGGGGTGTCCCACCCCCCGTCGATGGGTCCCCCGGCAGCCGTGGGTGCGGGTGGGGGCGGCTGCCGGGGGGCCGATCGCGGGGGGTGTCCCACCCCCCGTCGATGGGTCCCCCGGCAGCCGTGGGTGCGGGTGGGGGCGGCTGCCGGGGGGCCGATCGCGGGGGGTGTCCCACCCCCCGTCGATGGGTCCCCCGGCAGCCGTGGGTGCGGGTGGGGGCGGCTGCCGGGGGGCCGATCGCGGGGGGTGTCCCACCCCCCGTCGATGGGTCCCCCGGCAGCCGTGGGTGCGGGTGGGGGCGGCTGCCGGGGGGCCGATCGCGGGGGGTGTCCCACCCCCCGTCGATGGGTCCCCCGGCAGCCGTGGGTGCGGGTGGGGGCGGCTGCCGGGGGGCCGATCGCGGGGGGTGTCCCACCCCCCGTCGATGGGTCCCCCGGCAGCCGTGGGTGCGGGTGGGGGCGGCTGCCGGGGGGCCGATCGCGGGGGGTGTCCCACCCCCCGTCGATGGGTCCCCCGGCAGCCGTGGGTGCGGGTGGGGGCGGCTGCCGGGGGGCCGATCGCGGGGGGTGTCCCACCCCCCGTCGATGGGTCCCCCGGCAGCCGTGGGTGCGGGTGGGGGCGGCTGCCGGGGGGCCGATCGCGGGGGGTGTCCCACCCCCCGTCGATGGGTCCCCCGGCAGCCGTGGGTGCGGGTGGGGGCGGCTGCCGGGGGGCCGATCGCGGGGGGTGTCCCACCCCCCGTCGATGGGTCCCCCGGCAGCCGTGGGTGCGGGTGGGGGCGGCTGCCGGGGGGCCGATCGCGGGGGGTGTCCCACCCCCCGTCGATGGGTCCCCCGGCAGCCGTGGGTGCGGGTGGGGGCGGCTGCCGGGGGGCCGATCGCGGGGGGTGTCCCACCCCCCGTCGATGGGTCCCCCGGCAGCCGTGGGTGCGGGTGGGGGCGGCTGCCGGGGGGCCGATCGCGGGGGGTGTCCCACCCCCCGTCGATGGGTCCCCCGGCAGCCGTGGGTGCGGGTCGGGGCGGCTGCCGGGGGGCCGATCGCGCGGGGTGTCCCACCCCCCGTCGATGGGTCCCCCGGCAGCCGTGGGTGCGGGTGGGGGCGGCTGCCGGGGGGCCGATCGCGGGGCGTGTCCCACCCCCCGTCGATGGGTCCCCCGGCAGCCGTGGGTGCGGGTGGGGGCGGCTGCCGGGGGGCCGATCGCGGGGGGTGTCCCACCCCCCGTCGATGGGTCCCCCGGCAGCCGTGGGTGCGGGTGGGGGCGGCTGCCGGGGGGCCGATCGCGGGGGGTGTCCCACCCCCCGTCGATGGGTCCCCCGGCAGCCGTGGGTGCGGGTGGGGGCGGCTGCCGGGGGGCCGATCGCGGGGCGTGTCCCACCCCCCGTCGATGGGTCCCCCGGCAGCCGTGGGTGCGGGTGGGGGCGGCTGCCGGGGGGCCGATCGCGGGGCGTGTCCCACCCCCCGTCGATGGGTCCCCCGGCAGCCGTGGGTGCGGGTGGGGGCGGCTGCCGGGGGGCCGATCGCGGGGCGTGTCCCACCCCCCGTCGATGGGTCCCCCGGCAGCCGTGGGTGCGGGTGGGGGCGGCTGCCGGGGGGCCGATCGCGGGGCGTGTCCCACCCCCCGTCGATGGGTCCCCCGGCAGCCGTGGGTGCGGGTGGGGGCGGCTGCCGGGGGGCCGATCGCGGGGCGTGTCCCACCCCCCGTCGATGGGTCCCCCGGCAGCCGTGGGTGCGGGTGGGGGCGGCTGCCGGGGGGCCGATCGCGGGGCGTGTCCCACCCCCCGTCGATGGGTCCCCCGGCAGCCGTGGGTGCGGGTGGGGGCGGCTGCCGGGGGGCCGATCGCGGGGCGTGTCCCACCCCCCGTCGATGGGTCCCCCGGCAGCCGTGGGTGCGGGTGGGGGCGGCTGCCGGGGGGCCGATCGCGGGGCGTGTCCCACCCCCCGTCGATGGGTCCCCCGGCAGCCGTGGGTGCGGGTGGGGGCGGCTGCCGGGGGGCCGATCGCGGGGCGTGTCCCACCCCCCGTCGATGGGTCCCCCGGCAGCCGTGGGTGCGGGTGGGGGCGGCTGCCGGGGGGCCGATCGCGGGGCGTGTCCCACCCCCCGTCGATGGGTCCCCCGGCAGCCGTGGGTGCGGGTGGGGCGGCTGCCGGGGGGCCGATCGCGGGGCGTGTCCCACCCCCCGTCGATGGGTCCCCCGGCAGCCGTGGGTGCGGGTGGGGGCGGCTGCCGGGGGGCCGATCGCGGGGCGTGTCCCACCCCCCGTCGATGGGTCCCCCGGCAGCCGTGGGTGCGGGTGGGGGCGGCTGCCGGGGGGCCGATCGCGGGGCGTGTCCCACCCCCCGTCGATGGGTCCCCCGGCAGCCGTGGGTGCGGGTGGGGGCGGCTGCCGGGGGGCCGATCGCGGGGCGTGTCCCACCCCCCGTCGATGGGTCCCCCGGCAGCCGTGGGTGCGGGTGGGGGCGGCTGCCGGGGGGCCGATCGCGGGGCGTGTCCCACCCCCCGTCGATGGGTCCCCCGGCAGCCGTGGGTGCGGGTGGGGGCGGCTGCCGGGGGGCCGATCGGGGGGCGTGTCCCACCCCCCGTCGTTGGGTCCCCCGGCAGCCGTGGGTGCGGGTGGGGGCGGCTGCCGGGGGGCCGATCGCGGGGGGTGTCCCACCCCCCGTCGTTGGGTCCCCCGGCAGCCGTGGGTGCGGGTGGGGGCGGCTGCCGGGGGGCCGATCGGGGGGCGTGTCCCACCCCCCGTCGATGGGTCCCCCGGCAGTCGGGGGCAATGGGTGGCAGCTGTTGGTTTTGAGATTACTAGGGGTGCCTTGCAGATATCACAGAATATATGTTCACCTGTTACCGTAAGGGGATTGGTGGCGTCCTCTCCCTTTCCTGATATCTGGAAGAATATCACAGGTTGTACCACTGTGTCTTCCATTCTGGGAGTAAGATGGAGCTGTCGGCCTTGGAATATTAATTAGAATGTTCCAAGGTGGATGTACACCCTCTGCCATGTTGGGAGTTACTTCAACCTATCCCCTCCATGGATATTAGGAACGATATCCCAGGCTGGGTGTTACCCTCCTGCTATACGGTATGTAATAACACCCTCTCCCTTCCACGATATTAATAGTGATATCGCCGGGGTAGTGAACACAGCCTGTGCATTATTATCATCCTCCACCTCTCCAGGTACTGGAAACGATATCACAGAAGATCTGTACACTTCCTGCGATACCTGGAGGAATAGCCTAGACGTCTTCCGGGAATATTAGGAGTAATATTTCCTTGTGGTTGTCCATTCATTGCTATGTTGGGAGTCATGTCATACTCTTCATCCCTGGATATTAATATCAGTGTCACGGGGTGAGTGTACACCTACTGCGATATTAAAACTAAAGTCTTGTTCTCCGTCCCTGGATATCAGGAACCATATCACAGGTAGGTGTACACTCCCCGTGGTATTAGGAGTAATAATATGGTTATTAATCATCAATGATCGATTTTAATAATTATCAATGATTCTAATTATTAATTGGATACAATTATTAATTGTGGATAATTCTTTTAAACACATGATTAGGCATGCCTGAAATTAATTATTAATATTAATGTCATTGAACAATATTATTAGTCTCTAATACTAATTATTATTTCCTTACCTGCATCAATGTGTATTGATTTAAGGAGCATTAGTTGTTGATATCATTATTTAATTATTAATAGTCATATTGTTATTAATTATTATGACAAATCTTTAATATATGAAACCAGTATTAATTTTTACTATGTTTTCTGTGATCATTAATATTGATAACTACTAATAATTTTTATAACATTTATTAATATTAATAATTAATAGACTTGTTCCTGATATCCACTGGGGAGAAGATGATACTACTTTCAATATCACAGAAGGTGTACACGCCCCCTGTGATAGTACTACCAATTTCCGTGTGGGAGGGGATGATATGATACCCAATATAACAGGGAGCAGGTATTCTCCCGGGATAGTGTTCTGAATAATCAGGGAGGAAGAGGTTGATATGACATCTGATACACCTGGTGAGGGTGGACACATTGAGGGTCTACACCTGTCTGTGAAAGACATCATAATTTGCAGAGAGGATGCTATAACTCATAACTCACAATATCAGAAACAGGATGTGAGGGCACTATGGCCTGCAGCCGTTGGGGGGGCGGGTAGGGGCAGCTGCTGGGAGGCCGATTGCGGGGTGTGGCCGACGCCCCAGTGATGGGGCCCCCAGCAGCTGGGGAATCGGTTGGGGGCAGCTGCTGGGAGGCCGACTGGGGGGCGTGTCCCACCCTCCGTCGATGGGTCCCCCAGCAGCCGGGGGGTTGGGTGGGGGCGGCTGCTGGGAGGCCTATCGGGGGGCGTGGCCCAACCCCCCCCCCCCGGTGATGGGGCCCCCAGCAGCCGTGGGCAATGGGTGGCAGCTGTTGGTTTTGAGATCACTAGGGTTGCCTTGCAGGTATCACAGAATTTATGTTCACCTGTTACCGTAAGGGGATTGGTAGCATCCTCTCCCCTTCCTGATATCTGGAAGAATATCACAGGTTGTACTACTGTGTCTGCCATACTGGCAGTAAGATGGAGCTGTCGGCCTTGGAATATTAATTAGAATGTTCCAAGGTGGATGTACACCCTCTGCCATGTTGGGAGTTACTTCAACCTCTCCCCTCCATGGATATTAGGAACAATATCCCAGGCTGGGTGTTCCCCTCCTGCTATACAGAGTGTAATAACACCCTCTCCATTCCATGATATTAATAATAATATCGCCAGGGGGGTGAACACAGCCTGTGCATTATTATCATCCTCCACCTCTCCAGGTACTGGAAACAATATCACAGAAGATCTGTACACTTCCTGCGATACCTGGAGGAATAGCCTAGACGTCTTCCGGGAATACTAGGAGTAATATTACCGGGAGGCTGTCCATTCATTGCTATGTTGGGAGTCATGTCATACTCTACACCCCTGGATATTAGGATCAGTGTCACGGGGTGAGTGTACACCTACTGTGATATTAAAACTAAAGTCTTGCTCTCCGTCCCTGGATATCAGGAACCATATCACAGGTAGGTGTACGCTCCCCGTGGTATTAGGAGTAATAATATGGTTATTAATCATCAATGATCGATTTTAATAATTATCATTCTAATTATTAATTGGATACATTATTAATTATGGATAATTCTTTTAAACACATGATTTGGCATGCCTGAAATTAATTATTAATATTAATGTCATTGAACAATATTATTAGTCTCTAATATTAATTATTATTTCCTTACCTGCATCAATGTGTATTGATTTAAGGAACATTAGTTGCTGATATCATTATTTAGTTATTAGTAGTTATATTATTATTAATTATTATGACAAATCCTTAACATATTAAACCAGTATTAATTTTTACTAAGATTCCTGTGAGCATTAATATTGATAACTACTAATAATTTTTATTACGTTTATTAATATTTATAATTTATAGACTTGTTCCTGATATCCACTGGGGAGAAGATGACATTACTTTCAATATCACAGAAGGTGTACACGCCCCCTGTGATAGTACTACCAATTTCCGTGTGGGAGGGCATGATATGATACCCAATATCGCAGGGAGCAGGAACTCTCCCGGGATAGTGTTCTGAATATTCAGGGAGGAAGAGGTTGATATGACACCCGATACACCTGGTGAGGGTGGACACATTGAGGGTCTACATCTGTCTGTGAAAGAGATAATAATTTGCAGAGGGGATGCTATAACTCATAACTCACAATATCAGAAACAGGATGTGAGGGCACTATGGCCCACAGCAGCCGGGGGATCGGGTGGGGGCGCCTGCTGGGAGGCCGTTCGGGGAGCGTGGCCAACACCCCCCCACCGGTGATGGGGTCCCCTACAGCCAGGGGCAATGGGTGGCAGCTGTTGGTTTTGAGATCACTAGGGTTGCCTCGCAGATATCACAGAATTTATGTTCACCTGTTACCGTAAGGGGATTGGTAGCATCCTCTCCCCTTCCTGATATCTAGAAGAATATCACAGGTTGTACTACTGTGTCTGCCATACTGGGAGTAACATGGAGCTGTCCGCCTTGGAATATTAAGTAGAATGTTCCAGGGTGGATGTACACCCTCTGCCATGTTGGGAGTAATATCAACATCCCCCTCTATGGATATTAGGAACAATATCCCAGGCTGGGTGTACCCCTCCTGCTGTACAGAGTGTAATATCACCCTCTCCCTTCCCCGATATTAATAACAATATCCCTGGGCGTGTGAACACAGCCTGTGAATTATTATCATCCTCCTTCCCTCCGGGTACTAGGAACAATATCACAGAAGAGCTGTACACTCCCTGCGATATTGGTTGAAATAGCCTAGACTTCTTCTGGGAATATTAGGTGCAATATTACCGGGAGGCTGTCCATTCATTGCTATGTTGGGAGTCATGTCATACTGTACACCCCTGGATATTAGGATCAGTGTCACGGGGTGAGTGTACACCTACTGCGATATTAAAACTAAAATCTTGCTCTCCGTCCCTGGATATCAGGAACCATATCACAGGTAGGTGTACATTCCCACTGGTATTAGGAGTAATAATATGGTTATTAAACATCAATGATCGATTTCAATAATTATCAATGATACTAATAATTAATTGGATACCATTATTAATTATGTATAATTCTTTTAAATACATGATTATGCATGCTTGAAATTAATTATTTATATTAATGTCATTGAACAATATTATTAGTCCCTAACACTAATGTTTATTTTATTACCAGCATCACTTTGTATTGATTCAAGGAAGATTAATTGCTGTTATCATTATTTTATTATTAATAGTGATATTACTATTAATTATTATGACAAATCATTAATGTTTTAAACCAGTATTAATTTTCACTAAGTTTACTGTGATCATTAATATCGATAATTACTAATAATTTTTATTACATTTATTAATATTAATAAGTAATAGACTTGTTCCATCTTCCGGGGAGATGATATTACTTTCAATGTCACAGAAGGTGGACATGCCCCCAGTGATAGTACTATGAATTTCCGTGTGGGAGGGGATGATATGATACCCATTATCGCAGGGAGTAGTAACTCTCCTGGGATAGTGTTCTTAATATTCAGGGAGGAAGAGGATGATATGACTCCCGATACACCCTCTGAGGGTGGACACATTGCGGGTATACACCCATCTGTGAAAGAGGGCGTAATTCCCAGATGGAGAGATGATTTTACTCACAATAGCGGAAACAGGCTGTGAGTCCTCTGTGCCTCCCAATAGCCAAGGGGTGAGGCGGAGTGGCTGTTGGGAGCCAGATCACGGGCGCGCCTCACCAAAGAAAGCTGCGAGGTGCAGAGTGAGAGTGCGAAACAAAGAGAGTGAGTCACACACACACGCACACACACACATACACACACACACACAGAGAGAGAGAGAGAAAGAAAGAAAGAAACAGGGAGAGTGAGAGAAACCGAGAGAGATAGAAAAAGTCAGAGAAGCAGAGACACAGAGAGACATAGAAACATGGAGAAAGAGATGAGGGGAAGAGAGAAACAGAGATATACACAGAGTCTTAAAAGGATACAGAGAGAGACAGTGCAACCAGGAGAGAGACACACACAGGGAGAAACAGAGACAGACAAAGTGAGAGGCAGAGAGAGATGGAAAGAGAGATGGAGAGAGGGACAGAAAGAGAGAAGCAAAAGCACAACATTCGTTGAATTGCTTCTCCCTGAAGTCAACATTCTATTTCTGCACTTTCAGTCACCACCAAGAATCTTTCTATGTCACCTGTCCTCCTTCCTTCCCCATCTTCCTCATGCCCTCTTACTAAAGCCTCCTGAAATCTGCCTTCCCAATGACAACTCCTCCTTGAAATGTCACCGCTGACTTCCAAACCACCAGCAAATAAAAAAGGTTTTTAAAACAATTACTTCCACCTCTTTCTCAGTTTTGCTAAAGGTTATGGTGCTGTTTCTTAATACCTCTCTCGAAAATCTTTCTCTCTGTTTTTTATTTCTTTGCATGAATTAACATCGAGATAGAGCACAACATATCATAGTGAATATAGACTATAAAGGATGTTTTGTGCATACCTTATTTTTAGTGATATACACTGTATAAGTAATTTATTTTTGCCATTTGTTTCTTACTATGGTTTGAAAGTGTCCCCCAAATTTCAAGTGTTGGAAACTGCATCTCCCATGTAGTAGTGCCGAGGGGAGGGATCTTTAAGGGGTGATCAGCTCATGAGGGTTTCACCCTCGTCAGTGGACTAATGTTGTTATTGGTGTAGTGGGTTCCTTATCACAAGAGTTGGTCTGTTACAAAAGTGAGTTTGACCCCTCTTACTCCTTCATGCTCTCTTGCCCTTCCACCTTCCTGTGGGCTGACACAGCACAAAGATCCTTGCCAGATGCCCACCACCCCTTAACCTTGGGCTTCCCACTTCCAGGACTGTGAAAAATGAATCTTTGTTTTTGTAAATTACCCAGTCTCAGACACTCTGCTAAGAGAAGCAGAAAACAGGCTAAGACAAAATGTTTTAGGATCCTCTTCCCTCACAGTTGCAGTAAGAAGTTTATAGCTTTCTTTTGCTTTGTGGAAGATACAATGCTAAATAATAGGCATAATTTTGAAGGTTTCTCCTTCCATCCAAATATTTGATTCATTTTAAAATTTCTATTACACTGAGCTGTTAACCCTTGCTACTGATGCCTCAGAGATGTCTGGAAGAAAACCACGGAGGAAACCTTGAATGCCATGTAGTCTGTCTTATCTAAGTGCTCTCTGGACTTCGAGAAGGCTCTTTCTGTGAACCAGAGAGCTAACAATGTAGCCCAGCTCAAGACACTTTCCTGGAAAAGCTCTCAGAACATAGCCATTCCCGTGAGCATCACAGCTTTTAAACTTCACAACAGGCACCAGAGAGCAGTCAGAAGACCATGGAACATTTTGCCTGAATTCCTTCCAGCATTGTGTTCCAGGAACCTTGAAACTCCCTCTCCCTCTACATGGGTCTTAGGTTTCTCTTTCCAAATCCAAACAGACTTGTTTTTAAACAATCCCCAAGAAGACGACATCTTAGCATTACATATAATTGAGTTTTAAATCTTCTAAATTCAGAAAGAAAGATTATGGAAATCATTCAGAAGCCCTTGAGTTTTTAATGAGAAGAATCTGCAGTGAGGGGAAGACTCTTTTTATCCTGCAAATTCCTGGCGTACTTCTTCCACACACGATCCTTGCTTGTGTCTCTCTCCAAACCTCTCTGTGAATAACCCACTCATCCTTCCAAGCTCAACTAACACGCTATGTGACAGAAACAGTTGCTTCAGTATCCATTTCCTCCTCCTCTTGTAACCAAGGCTCTGCACTAAATGCTTCATTCCCCAGCTGTCTTTGTGCACCCATGCGGCCATGTAGGTCCATTCTGGCCCATGTGATATAAGTAGAATTGTTGAGCAGGACGTCCAAAAGGACTCCTTAAAAGGAGCCAAGCTACTGGGTATGGCTCTTTCTTATTTTTTCTTTTTCCTGCTGCTTTGAATGCAGCTGTGATTGCAGGAACAAAGCTGCTATCTTGGGGCATGAGGTGATCTAGAAGATACAACCACCTTCAGTCAAAGTTCCTGAGGGAATGATAGGAGAAGCTGGGCTCTCTGATAAGATCACAGATCCAGTGCACAGGGGAGGACTGCCTGCTTTCAGATTCCGTTCATGTGAAAAGACAGACCTTTATAGGTGTGAACCTCTGTCAGCTTGAGTCTTCTGTTTTATGCAGCCAAACTTAACCCTAACTGCCACACACCGTCTACTCATATTTTATGACGCTCTCTCTAATCTCTTAGGTAATTGTGTCCCCCCAGAAACCTATGGAGAGCTGAAGGGGTTTTAGGGTCATGGAATCCACCCTCCTCCTTTGGTAAAAGAGTACAAAGAGCAGAGAGCTGAGCGATGGCTGAGGCATGCGATTGTAAACCAAAAGGTACCTGAGACCGATCTCAATCCATTTAAAAGTTAATTCTGCCAAGGTTAAGGACGTGCTTGGGAGAAAAAAACATGGAATCACAGAAACAGTCTGTGGTCTGTGTCTTCCTCCCAAGACGATTTTGAGGGTTTCAGTAGTTAAAGGGGAAGGGTGGGCTGGAGGGAAGGGTGGGCTGGAGGGAAGGGTGGGCTGGAGGGGAAGGGTGGGCTGAAGAGGAAGGGTGGGCTGGAGGGAAGGGTGGGCTGGAGGGAAGGGTGGGCTGGAGGGGAAGGGTGGGCTGGAGGAAAAGGGTGGGCTGGAGGGGAAAGAGGGAGTCTGTGGTCGTCCTCAGGTTGCAAGAGAAAGAGAGCAGGTGGGGAATGGTCAGTTACGTCTTCATCTCACATGCAATAAATCAGTCCTTTACATAAGATAAGGTGAACATAGAACAGCTTCCTGTGGAGATACGTAACCCTTTATCTGTAGCTATCTGCTTAGGAACAAAAGGAAAGGCAGTTTCTCGTATGATTCAGCTTCCAGCTTAATGTTTTCTTCCTTTTTGACTGTGAATTGGGGTGCCGAGGCTTTATTTTCCCTGCACACTATGTTGTGTGTGAAAATTGTTGTTCGGGACCCAGAGTTGTTAACTTCCTCCAGCTACATCCTTTAGCTCAATTTCCATTTGGAGTGGCTTCTGGAAGGCTGGAATTGAAATCCACCAGTGCCCATTTCAAGGTGTTCCCAGCATCGCCCGGATACGCTTCCCTGTGGATGCAGGTCAGTCATCATAATGCACAGAAACAGCGCTGACCTCAGCCTGGAGCCATTGCCCTGAAAGGGGATTCTTCCCAGCTCGGGCCTGAGACTGATCTCTGAGAAGTGGCCGCTCCATCCCTGAACACTTCCTGCTTGTGTCTCCTTACTTCCTAGAGATCACGGCATTCAGGCTCAGAATGCCGCAGGCCTATCCCACTGGAAGCTGCCGAGGTGCCTCCTGGCACACAGGACGCCCGGCACGGCAGCAGCATCAAGGGACCAGCAGGGAAGAGGCTGCAGTGATTTGGGGGAACAGCCTGAAAATCACCTGGAGCCTGGTGGCAGGTGGTCCCACCTCCTCCCAATATTAGGTCCCAGAGAAAATGACAATATGAGCAACTCATGTCACCATTATTAGCAGAGTCTTTTTATTCTTTCCTTAATTTTTTGCCATTAAGTTGAGCTCTATCGGTCCATTCTCTTTTCTTTTCTTTTCTTTCCTTTTTAGACAGAGTCTTGCTCTGTTGCCCAGACTGGAGTGCAGTGATGCGATCTCTGCTCACTACAAGCTACACCTCCCGGCTTCACGCCATTCTCCTGCCTCAGCCTCCTGAGTAGCTGGGACTACAGGCACCCGCCACCATGCCTGGCTAATTTTTTGTATTTTTAGTAGAGACGGGGTTTCACCATGTTAGCCAGGATGGTCTTGATCTCCTGACCCCGTGATCCGCCCGCTTTGACCATCCAAAGTGCTGGGATTACAGGCTTGAGCCACCCCACCAGGCTTATAGGTCCATTTTCTGCTTTTAATGCCACCAATACATGAAATTCCAGATCTGCTTCTGTAAAAAAAAGTTTCATTTTCATTATTTTATTATTCATTACATTAATTCTATTATTTTATTCTCTTTGTTTTTTTAAGAAGAATTTCAGCGTGAGAGGGGCTATCCCTGCTGCCTTGTGGCTGCAGAAGGAGAGAGAAGGAGCCTCTCCAAAAAAGGGTTTCATGAAAGCCCTGAGACGAGATATTCACTTTAGAGGGTTCAGGACAAGGACACTCACTTTGTTCTGTGCGGTGTGGAGATGCGGGTGAGCGTTCCTCAGTGGCACCACCTGGTTCCCTCTTGTCCTCAGCTGCCAGTGTGCCCTGGGACATGTCATTTGGACAAAACACTTTTCCATGTCTGCCCTCCATTCCACGGAGGCAGGAGAAAAGGGTCTGGAGGCAGGAACAAAAGTCCGATTCACCCTGACTTCGGAGAATTAATCAAATGGAAACTTTTGGGCTATGACAGGAAATATCCTCTCCATTTACACAGGGCATACACTGAGTACATGACTTTGTAATTTTACTTCATCCTCTTCATTTACATAGGGTACACATCAAGTAACCAATGGAAACCTCTAAAGGGGATTTGAACCCCAGAAACTTCAGTAACGGGCTCCCTGTGCTCAGGTGCTCCCACCCTGTGGAGTGTGCTTTCATTTTCTGTAAATCTCTAATTTGCTGCTTCATTCTTTCCTTGCTCCATTTTTGCATTGTGTCCAAGTCTTGGTTCAAGACACCAAGAACCTGGACACCGTTGACCAGTAACATTATCTTAATATCTTGTTTTAAAACTGAATTCTGTTTTTCATCTGTTCACCTAGTTTTTAGAAAATTACAGTAAAATACAACTTGGAACTTACCACAGCTTAATACGAAGGTCACTATGAGCTATACAACAAGTTTGATGTTTAAAAGTTTGCAGCATTTTTTATTGCTCTTTCATTTACACACTACAGTAAATATTTTATTTTTTATGTTTAATTATGAAATATATGACACAAAGGAGTCTATAAAATTTGGGTGGGCACGGTGGCTCATGCCTGTAATCCCAGCACTTTCGGAGGCTGAAGCAGGCGGATCATTTGAGGTCAGGTGTTCGAGACCAGCCTGGCCAACCTGGTGAAACCCGTCTCTACTAAAAAAATACAAAAAGTTAGCTGAGCATCATGGCAGGCACCTGTGATCGCAGCTACTCGGGAGGCTGAGGTGGGAGAGTTGTTTGAACCCAGGAGACAGAAGTTGCAGTGAGCCGAGATCGTGCCATTACACTCTAGCCTGGGCTACATGAGCAAAACTCCACCTCAAAAACAAACAAACAAAAACTGAATGTATAATCCGATAGATTAATAATTGCGCTGATGTCATCATCCATTAGCATCGAGTGTCTTGAAAGGCTACAATATGCCCTTCCTTGATAACCTGGGTCTCCCTTCTCCACCCAGACATAGGACTAATGTGTCAATGTTTGTCTTGCTTTTCATAAGGTTTATCATTTCTGTGTATATTATTAAGCAATAGCACATACTATGGTTTGTGAACTGTATAGGGAATAGCAGTGTATTTTTCAGTAATTTCCTTTGTTCACTGTAATTTTTCATTGTTGATGCTTCTAAGTGCCGTTCATTTTCACTTCTGTATCATATTCCACAATGTGACTAGGGCAGCTTTTTCCCTTGATAGAGGTGTGTTTGGATGGCTTTCAGGTGTTTTCTATGTCTACAATCACTGCCTAAATATTCTTGCCCCGTATATGTCTCTTGGAGAAGACCGTGCAAGGGCATTTCTAGGGCAGACATGCCGGAGAAGGCAAGTGTGAGACCACAGAGGGGCGTGTCTAGCTTTTTATGAAATACAGTCTCTTAACAGGAGCAACAGCAGTGGATACTTTGCCAGCAGTGGATCTTTTCCACCTTTTGGATTTTTGTGGCTCTGCTGAATTTGTTTCTTGAATTACTGGATGTATCCACAGTACTTTGTTGACTTAAGTTTTGTAACGTTTTGCACGCGGACTTATCTTCCTTAGAATTTTATGTGGGGAGATATTTTGAGGACAGGGTTGCATTGTTTCAGCAAAGATGTTCACTCACATGGGGTAGGGGTGAAGTGAGCAGCCGCCTGGTGCCGCGTCGATTTGACACATGCTCTCGAGGTCTTCCAGCATGAACTCCTGGAGGACTGCTTCTCATCAGTTCTCAGGGTCAGTGGTTTTCCCCCCCACCCAGCACCAATGCAGGGACAGCTGCTCTCCTTGCTGCTCCTGCTCTGAGGTGGGCTTTTATTTGAAGTCTAAGATGTCAGATTTCTGACCTCATTTTGGAGAGACATCCGGTTTTGTTTCTGATGCCCCATCCTCTGTGCAACTGTCTAAACAGAAAAAAAAATTCCACTTTGGTTCCTGCCAATTGCTTATTGACTGCTGTGGATTCCATCCTTCAATGCCAGCTCAATAATGCACTTACAAAGATGCATTTTGGTAGGTTTTACTCCCCCTTTCCATCATCTTCATGCTGGGTCCAGGACTTCTTTTCCTCTGTGATTAAGATGCCACAATGGGCTTGGCATGGTGGCTCTTGCCTGTAATCTTAGCACTTTAGGAAGCCAAGGTGGGTGAATCACCCGAGGCCAGGGGTTCAAGACCAACCTTGCCAACATGGTGAAACTCTGTCTCTATTAAAAGTGCAAAAAATTACCCGGCATTATGATGCATGCCTGTAATCTCAGCTATTTGGGAGGCTGAGGCAGGAGAATTGCTTGAACCGGGACCCGGCAGGCGGGGGTTGCAGTGAGCCGAGATCATGCCACTGCACCCCAGCATGGGCTACAGAACGAGACTTTGTCTCAAAAAAATATATATATATGTATATGTATATATATATATATATATATATATTTGAAGTATTATCCAATGAGAGCAGGTGTTCCGGAAGACCTCATTTAAATACAGAATCTGATTGGGGGCCCATGTCACACCTGCCATTTTTTCATCTTTGCAGCTGGGCTTTTCTCCTCTTCTCTGCTGGACTCTGCTGTTTCCCACAAGGTCTTCAGAAAGTTTGCCCTGAATCCTACAACCAGGAGATGAGAAGCACAGAGTGACACCAGCAGGAGAACATGAAGATGCAGTGATAGTTGTCCTCCTTCTGCAGAGTCCAGAGCAGTGCACTCCTACTGCTGGTGCCCTAGCTAAGCCTGGGGGCCAGCATGCCTGATGATAGCCTGGGAGTGCTGCAGTCAGGGTCCCCACAATGGACACCCAGCCTGTGCCCTTGCACTCTACTTGAGCGTGGCCATTGTCACCTCAGAGCCCCTGAGTACAGAGCAATGCATCCTACCAGAGCTGCATGTGAGGAAGGACCACGTGAGTCCCGGGAAAGAGCTGAGGCCCTGCAGGTGGAGGTGGCCAGGACCGAGACCTGATGCCTATGTGGAGAGTCGTCTGTGGGTGTGAGTGGCACTGTGGGGTCAGTTCCTGGGTTCTGCTGCTCCTCCTCCTCAAATATCAGTGTCTGAGCAGAGGCTGGCGTGTGTGTGGCACCTGGAACTGCAGGGCCACCACTCATGTGTGAGGCCATCATGGGGACCTGAACATGGTGTGGTCTGCAGACCCCACCCATCCATTAGCCCCAATTCCTGGCCAGCTTCTGCCAAGCTGAGAGGGTGGAATCTGGAAGGTGGGCGTAAGCTGAAACCTGTCCCCCAGTGGCTGACATACAGGGTGACACTCTCTGTGTGGGGGAAAGAAAGAGAGATCAGACTGTTATTGTGTCTATGGAGAAAGACGAAGACATAAGAAAGTCCATTTTGATCTGTACTGGGAAAAATTCTTCTGCCTTGAGATGCTGTTCATCTGTAACCCCAGCCCCAACCCTGTGCTCACAGAAGCATGTGCTGTGTTGACTCAAGGTTGAATGGATTTAGGGCTGTGCAGGATGTGCCTTAGTGAAAATGTGTTTGCACCTCCTTGGCTCCAGGCTGCCAGCTGCCTGCCCAGGGTCTGAATGTCCTACTGTGACCTGTTTCCTCACCTGGCCCAGAGGACAGATAGGGAAGGCTTGTTTTGAGGATAAAGCAGGGTGATCCCTGTAAGCCCTCATTAGCTTGCCTGTCCTCCAGGTCTTTTTGATTTCTTTTTTCTCTTCTTTGTTATGAAACTCTGGAGAATTGTCCTCCAGCCTGTCTTCAGCTGGGGAGGTAGAAAGGCTGGACCTTGCCCTTGACTTCAGGGCCCCATCTGGGTGCCCCCTCCTCCTAGGGTTTTTAAAAGCATATACTTGGCAACATACCCTGTACCTGAGAGAGCTGCAGAGAACCTCCTGCATGTCCAAAGTAGCACACTTTGTTCCCTGACCCCAGGCCCTCATCACACCCCAAAGCGCAAATACTTTCAGGTGGCCAGCTTCAGACAAGAGTCTGAACTCTATGCTTGCTTTCTGGGGTCTACATAGGCCCATATGATGGGGCTACCTCTATTCTACCCCTGTGCCTCCCCCAATCCATTAGGGGCCTCAACTTAGTGATCTCTAACCGGGAGCAATGTTCCCTAGGCAAGGAATGCAGCCCTCCCCAGGATGCTGGCATGGCCATGTCCCAATGGACATCAGTCCTGGAGCAAGAGGTCCAAGGCAGGGAGTTTCACCGCCCGTTTCACCAGGTGTGGTGACCTTTCTTGGTTCCTAGCCTTCAAGATGGGATTTTTACACTGTGCCACAGTGGGGGAAACCGAGGCACAGGTCCTGTGAGCGGTAAAGAAGGAAAACCTCTGTGACTAGGAAACATGTCCCTTGCCCAGCACAACCGCTCCAGGATAGTACCCTTTGAGATGTATTGCTGAGCTGTTCTTGGCACGTGGCATGGCACTGTGGTGGAGGTCAACAGCTTGTGGAGTTGGGGGTGGGAGTGCTGGCAGGAGCAGGTAATTTTGGAGCCACCATGGGCAGGAAGGGGACATTGCCCCTATCCCCACAACTTGGGCACAGCAGCAATTTTCTTCTCTGATGTGTGTGGGCACCAATGCCTATGTGGGTGTGGGTGCGTCCTCCCCTTTTGTTGATGAAGAACCTTCCCGCAGCCGTTGGGGTGGGTATGGACACCACGTGTGCCTGGCAGCAGGGTGGTCCCTGTGGAGGCTTGGCTACTATATGTCTCACTGCCCCCTCCCCAGGGGAAGGAGACCCTGTGCCCTTAGTGCCCCTCATGCCCAGTCCCTCACATTCTTCACTTGGCATCCCCCTGCCTGATTCTCCCAACTCAGCCCCTGCCAGGTTTCTCCAGGGGCTGTGGGCCCTGGGATGGGATCAAAGGAGGCAGCAACTGTGCTGCCTGCCTCTGCCTGAAGTCGGGGATCCCTGGCCGCTACTGGCATCTGGTGGGCAGGGTATGTGGGGAGGTCAAGGGTCAGCTTTTCCACTCCCCAGCCTGCACTGCCTAAGTCACCAGGTATAACTGGGCTGGAGGCTGATCTGTGTCCTCCACAGTCACTTGATGCATTACATTGAAGCCAATCCTTGTGTAAATGACAAGACCTGTTGTTACTGCCCAAATCAAACCACAACCTAAAGACTGTTGCACTTGGGCCCAGAGCCTGGGGCTGAGGCTGCCATGACCACTCTGTTCTCTTCCTTCTGTTGCACTTGGGCCCAGAGCCTGGGGCTGAGGCTGCCATGACCACCCTGTTCTCTTCCTTCTGGGGTCCCCAGGAAGCTCCCAGGACTGAATGATCCCCACAAAACCCAGTGGCCAGGATGGGAGGGCTGGAGGTCAACTCCCCCACCCTGCCCCTACCACCACAACCAAGAGGCCCCCATGGAGGTTGGCCCCGAGCTGTGGGTCCCTGTGGGATGCGGGCTCCCACGGATACTTCAGGGGATGAGCATGGGTCCTTCTGGCTGACGGGAGCCTGGTGGGCACTGGGTGTGTGGGGTCTGTGTAGGTGGGTTGGACAGCACTGGGTCTAGCCAGGGAACCAGGGACTGGTGTGACCAAAGTGGGCAGCAATATGTTGCCAGAACCAAAACTACAGTGCAACCAGCCCAGCTGGTAGGGAGAAGGAGACCTGCCTAGCAGGACCATCCACCCCTATCCCGGTCCCAAGCCCAGACTGCCTGCCTGTACTGGACATTGCCTGGTCCGGGAGGCCTGGGCATGATGGTCAGGTGGTGTGTCCCTGGGTTCCAGGCCTTGGTGGTCCCTTGGGAGCTGAGCATCCTCTCGGCAGGAGGAAGGCTTGCAGTCCACTGTTTGCATCTGCCCCTCGGGGTTTGCCCCCGCCCCAACTTCTCAGCCCATACGGGGATGTGGCCAGGGCTCCTCACCTGCTCTGTGGCTCCAGTTCTGATTAGCTCACTTGGTGACTCTGACAGCTTCCTCTCCAAAGTTTGGGTCCTCATCTGTGGGAATGGGGTGTCCCAGGGACCCTGCAGGCAGGAACCCACCCCCAGCTCCTCTGATGGGCCCTCCTGGGCTTTCTTACCTACTGGCTTGTGAGACCCAGTTGGCCAAACTTGGTGTCCTATTTTTATTTTGGCCTTTTTCTTAGTGTGTGTTTTCTGTAACTACTGCTGTGTAGAACCTCTATATGAGTTTTAGGTAGAGAATCTTGCCCACCCAGAGGTCCGCCACCCCAGAGAGCCTCCATTCAGCACCCCCGGGCTGGTCCTGCCTGTGCTCCGCTTGGTGTGAATGTTGAGTGTGACCGATCCACACGGCTGCTTGACCCTGCATCTCCTTCCTTCTTGTTCCTGAGGCCAATTCTGTTCTCTCTTTCTCTACCTGAACTGCACTTGAAGCCAAGATGAAGGATGAGAAGTGGTTGCTAAGAAGGACCCCTCCTGCAGCGAATCCGCTGTGAGGAGGCTGCACTGGCCCAGCCTGTCCTTTCCTTCTCTAAGCTCATTCCAGAGGTCGGCAAGGGGCAGCCTGTCCCTCCCTGCCTGCTCTTCTGGCCCGTAAATCAAGAATGGATTTTACATTTCCAAATGGTTGAACAAATAAAAAAAATAACACTTCATGACACTGAGACGTTTCCATGTCCATAAGTAAAGTTTTATGGGGGTGCAGTCATGCCCATCTCTTCACAGGCCACCTGCAGAAGCTGCTGTCATGCAGCCAGGGCAGAGTTGCATCCTTGAGGCAAAGATCACTTGGCAAAGCCGAAAATACTGACTCCTGGCTCTTTAGGGAAACAGTTTCCAGTCCCTGGTTTAAAGGCTGTGTGGCAGGACCCCAGGATCTTGGTCAGATTGTTCCTCACTCAGGGCATGCTGTGGCCTTCGCTAGTATGTCTGCAATGTTTGAGTGCTATGGTGCCTCTCATGGGGGCATTGAGCTCTTTCGTGCTAGATTTCAGGGTATCTGCCTCATGGTCATCTGTCTCACCAACAGAGACCCTGTGGCCAGATTCAAACAAGCAGGAACTGTTGGTCTTTGGCAGCAGGGATACCTTAGAGCTGAGCTGACACCCACCCTGAGGTGGTCCCATGACACCCACTGTCTGGGTCAAGGTTGGGGCAGGGCTGGTGTCCTGAACCGCCGTGCGATGTAGATCATAATAGCCAGCGAGGGAGAGGGGGCTATTACTCCCCACATCACGGAGGGTGCCTCACTCCCCTGCGATGGGGATCTTAATAGCCAATTAATCCCCACCGCAATGTGTGTCCATTATTAGTAGTCTTTTTTTTTCAGGATATTAGGAACAATTTCACAGGTTGTGTGTACACAGCCTGCGATTGGAGAATGAATACCACAATTTGCACCTCTGGATATTAGGAACCATATCACACAATGGGTATACACTTTTTGGGAGATTTGGGATAATGTCATCCTGTGTTTCCCTGAATATTCGGAGACATATCACAGGGCGGCTGTACACCCACTACTCTCTTGGCAGGAACATCATAGTTTACCTACTGGAAATTAGGAGCAATATCACAGACTGGCTTTCAAGCCACTGTCGTATGGGAACTTAAATCATGCTCTCCCCCACAAGTTATGAGGAACAATATCACAGGGGGTGTGCACCTTCTCCAGTAGTGGGAGTAGCATCACCATCTCTTCCTTTAGATGACAGGAACAATATCACAGGGTGGGTGTACACCCTGTGTGTTTTTGGAAGCAATGTCATTCTCTCTTCTTCTAGGTTTTACGATTAATATCACAGGCTGGGTATATACCCCTTGTTGTATTGGATGGAATCTCATCCTCTTTCAACCTGTATCTTTAGAACAATATCCCATGGGGACTGTCCATCCCTTCAATATTGGTACTAATATCATCATCTCCTTTCCTGGATATAAGAAACAATATCACAGGAGGGGTGTACACCCCTTGCAATACTGGTAATAATATCCCTCTCCCCTGTGGTTATTAAGGACAAAATCCCAGGGTGGCTGTAAGGTTCCTACTTTACTGGGAGTAATGTCATCCACTCACCCCCTGGATAAGAGGAACCATATCACTGAAGAGGTGTCCACCCCCTTCGATATTGTCAGTCGTGTCATCTTCTTCCCGCCTGGATATTAGGAATGATTCCCCAGGGTTGGGGGCTGTGTACACCCACTGTGGTATCGAAAGTAAAATCAGCCTCTTTCCCGCTGGATATTAAGAACTTTATCAATGGTGTGTGTGCACCTTCTGGGATATTGGGAGTACTATCAGCCTCCACCCCGCTGCATATTAAGACCAATATTCGGGGGGCAGGGTGGTTACAGCCCCTGCAATATTGAAAGTAATATTCTTCTCTTTCCCCTGTACATTAGGGACTACATCACAGGGGTCTGTACACCTTCTGCGATATTGGGATTAATGTTATCTTCTCCCCCACTGAATATCAAAAACAATATCACAGAAGGGTGTACACTCCCTGCGATATGGACAGTAATATCATCGTCTCTACCTTTGGATAGGAGGAACAACATCACAGAGGGTGTGTACACTGCCCTGCAATATTGGGCATAATGTTATCCTCTCTTTCCCTGGATATTAGGAACGATATCCCTGGTGGTGGGGGGTGGATTACATTAAGAACAATATCACTGGGTGGGTGTACACCCCCTGTGATATTGGGTGTAGCATCATCCTCTCTTCCGTAGGATATTAAGAACAATATCACAGGACAGGTGTAGAGCCACGGCCCCTGCGTGATTGGGAGCAATAGCATCTTCTCCCCCTCTCTATATAAGGAACAATATCCCAGGGTGGGTGTACATCCCCTGCGATATTGGGCGTAATGTCATCGTCTCCCAACGTGGATATTGGGCATAGTGTCACAGGGGGGTGTATGCCTTCTTCGATATTGGGAGCAATATCATCCTCTCCCCTCAGGATTGTAGGCAAAATATCGAAAGGGTTTTACAACTCGTGTGATATGGGCAGTAATATCATCCTCTCCCCACTTAGATGTTAGGAGCTGCATCACAGGCGGCTGTACACTTCTTGTGATATTGGGAGTCATATCATCCTCTCCCATCATGGATATTAAGAACAATATTACAAAGGAGGTGTACACCCCCTGCCATATTGAGAGAAATATTATGTTCTCCCTTTCGGGATATCAGGAACAATATCGCAGGAGGTGTGTACAACCACTGCGATATTGGGAGTAATATCATCCTCTCCCCCTGAATATAAGAAACAATATCACAGGAGGATGTACACCCCCTGTGATACTGGCAGTCATATCATTTTCTCTCCCTCTGGATATTTGGAACAATATCACAGTGGGTGTGTACACCCCCTGCGATATTACCACTAGTATCATCGTCTCCCTCCCAGGATATAGGGAAGAATATCACAAGAGGCTGTACACCCCCTGCAATATTGGGAGTAATATCTTCCTCTACCCCGCTGGCTATTAGGAACAATGTCACAGAAAGGGTGTACACACCCTGCTCTATTGGGAGTGATATCGTCCTCTCCTTGCCTGGATATTAGGAACCATATCACTAGGGAGTGTACACCTCCCACAATAATGAGACTAATATCACCCTCTCTCCCCATGCATATTAGGAATCGTATCACAGGGGTGGTGTACACCCCCTGCGAAATCGGAAGAAATATCATCCTCTCCACCTTTGGAACACTTTTTAACAGAGCTTTGCATGTGGGGAGGACTCGAGTGATTAATCGAATGTTTCATCAGGTGCGGTTCTTCTGTTTCCCAGTTTTGACACAACATTTGGAAAATTTCCAGAGACTCCTGTGGTCAGCCTCACGGTTTCACTCTGTCACTTTCTAATGCAGTATTCTTTGGGAGTCTTTTAAATTAAGCGCCGTCATTTAAAAATAAGTTTTATAATATGCAGTTTCAGGTTAATTCTTTACCTTTGTGTCTCAGGCAGTGGCTCCCCACCTGTGAGTAGCCAGAAAGGTCCACGCAGTTTTCCAGGGCGACCTTTGCATTTCCTGGAACTATTAAGAGCTCGTTCCTGCTTCCGCCGCGATTGACACGCAGTGCGCGTGAGGCCGTGCGTGGCTTAGCGTCTTCTGCAGGCTTAGAGGTCACTTTCTGTTCTTCCCCAAGCCTGCTCTGCTGTGCCAAGTGTTCACTGCGGGCGACGGTCACACTGTCTGGCACAGGCCACCGAGACCACAGGGCAGACTCCACGTAGAGGAGCCTGCAGAATGGCAGAGCCCAGCCTCCTTGCCGCCCTTCACAGGGAGCAGAAAGCACAAGCCTGTGATCAGAGCTGTGCAAGCCCAGAAAGCCTCCGAACAGGTTTAATTGAGGAATCGGCTCCTACCAACTGCCCATGTTTAGGATGTGTCTGAGTTTTTGTGATTTTTCCTGCACTGAAGCTACTGGGCTGGCTCTGAGTCACTGTCATGGGACTTCACGTTGCCCCGACAGGAAGCCGCGGGGGAGGAGGTCTGCACAGAGGCTTGCCACCATGATAATGAAGGGCTTGTTGCCTCTTGGGACAGCGAGTTCAAGCTCTTTGTAATTGTCAGTGTAAACAGTGACCCGCTGAGGACACGGCTGTAATTCAGGGTGGCATGTTTGATTGTCATCGTTGGTATCAGGTACCTGCCTCTAAAGTGACGGTACCCGTAGTGTGGCTTCAGGAGGGCAGCTCCTGCCAAACACACGTGCTCCTGGGCCCCTGCAGTCAAGGTCTTGCTGCCAGCCAGGCCTGCTACTGTGGGTGCAGTGGTATCTTCAGGGCACTGAGTGCCTCCCTCATTTGCTTGTCGGGCCCAGCCCTCCATCCCTCCCGGTCCCCAGTGCAGCTCCTCCCTGGGTTCTCCCAGCCCCATGCACACCTCCATCTTCACAGCTTCCCTAGTTTTCTCCTGGGCGCCATAGGTGGGTGCCTGGGCAGGGTTCGTGTGTTAGTTGAGTTCTCTCCAGCCCTCCCTGGCTCGTGGTTCAGCAGGTCCCTTCAGATGAGTCAGCCAGCTGTGTGCCTGCATGTTCAGGATACTTGTCAGGGGCTCCTTCAGGTCAGAGCAAGACCCAAGCTCACCTCCTCCAGGGGACTTTGGAGCCCGCCCTGGAGAGACACCAGCCACGTCCAGAGGGGCCGCCCAGATCCTCGCGGGCTGGTGGGAGTGACTTCTGAGCCACTCGAGGCCCCACTTTGTGTTCCTACACCCCACAAAGACACTTAAAGCGCCATGTTCTGGTGCCGTGTGCCTCTCCAGTGTGGCACACAAGCCTGGACGGGGATCTGAGCGGGCGCTGCCTTCCTCAGGCTGCGCTTGTGTTTTGGGGCTCCTGGAGCACTCGTGGCTGTGATTCCCGCCGCTGTCTGGGCTCCCCTAGACAGTCTCACCCGCAGCCTGAGGGTCACATCAGCAGCCACCGAGGAGCCGGCAGGTCCGGCGTTGGTCCCACTCAGTCCTTCTCGACTTTGGTGACAGAGGAGACAGCAAAACTTCAGCTGGGAGCCCCAGGCCTTCTCTGCTTGGGGCCCTGGGACTGAGATAGCACAGATCCTGCCATCCACTGCTGGGGGCCCTGCTGTGCGCCTCCTTCCTCTGGTCAGGGGCCGCGCCCTTGAGCTGGGAAGCTCCAGGTCCTCACACTCAGGGGCTCGGGGCGGGTCATGGCTGCAGAGAGAAGGAGAAGGGCGGCGTTTTGAGCCCAACTGTGTTGGCTTCATCTTCTGCCTCTTGTCCCTAAATGCATTTGCAAAGTTTTCCAGATGAAAACTCAGACGGGATTTTTAATGACTGGAATCTGTGAATTCCATGGAAGCCAAGTCTGTCCACCTCTTTCACCCACCTCACTTCTCCCCATTGGGGCTGATTTTGGCAGTGTTCATAGGGGCATGGATGAAAGGGGTGGTGGCCAGCCCTCAGCCCTGCGTCCCTCCCCTCCTCCCCTCAGCGCCACAGCATTTCAGTGTCATCCCCTTCCCTGCACGCGTCCTCATGAAAACCAAGTGCAGCTGGAGGGAGATGCCTGTGCCCGCTCCCGTGACCTTCCCAGCCAGCCCGGCTGCAGTGGCCCCTCAGCAAGCATCTGCCTGGTGCTGCCTCCGTGCCCCTCCCATCACCTGACGCTCCTGCTCCCGAATCTTCACGCGTGTGCTCCGTGCAGCCACCTCACAGGCTCCCCAGGAACGGAGACAGTGTCTTACGCAGGTCAGAATGCTCTTCTCTGTCCACTGAATACTCCAACACAGAATCATTCCTCTGTGATTATTTATGCTTTGTTATGTAGAACTGGAATAAAGAAAAAGTGAATTTAGACATTACAGCCATCAGGTTGAAGCTAGGTAATTGCATTAGGGAATTAAATGAAAGCATTTGAGCTTCTCGAGCTCTAATTCCACATCTTCGTATCTCCATCACCCCATAGCCAGTGTCTAACACAGCTCTTGGTCTAGGAGTTTCTTGATAAATGCTTATTGAATTGAACGGGACTGAGCTTAACATTCCCACCCAGAGTTAGAAGCCAGTCCCTGAGCAAATTGCATTTAGAACGTGAGTTTGACGTTACTGTGGTAAGGGGTGTCCTACATGTCATAATTCCTAGTCAATATCGGGTATTTAGTCAAATAGACTCAAGTATAGAGAGGCATGGCCCATCTGGTGAAAGGGCAAGGCACAGTGCTGTAGGTCCAAGTCCCCAATATCAACTATGAAAATAAAACATTGTCACCTCCAATTACAGCCCTGTCCTCTGCTGGTCCCTGTTTACGCTACCAATTATAAACAGCTTGAACTTGCTGTCCTGAGAGGCAACACACCCTCCATTCTCTCTGCAGTGCGGCTGCCTTGGTGGATGGAACATGCCCCTCCTCCCTCCCTCCCCCTCCTCTCTCCCTCCCTCCCCCCTCCTTCTTCCTGTCTTCTGTCACCTTTCTCCCCCAACCTTCTCTCCTGGTCGAGGGGCAGAAGAGAAGAGACCTCCGGAATCTTCTGCTTCATCCAAGCAGCTTGGGGGCAGCATGAACAGCTGCAATTTGGCTGTCGCAGCAGGTGCCTCAGGGCAGCCTTTCTAATGGGAATCCTGGAATCGTGTCTTTCCTTAATGTGTCCTAAAGGCTGGAGGACATGAAGTGAAACAATGTTCCATGCTCAGTCCTATGATTTTGTGTATTTATTGGACTTACTTTGAAATTAAACTAAATGATACCCAAGGTAGAGCATTAAAAAAAAAAGAAAAAACAGGCTATGGTGTTTGAAAAACAAACAAAGCCATTTGGTTTGTTGGTTTGTTCTTAGATCTTCACAGGCTCCTAGGTCACACACTTCAGTTTCTCAGCGAGTGACATTCTCTGCAGAAGCCATGTCAGCCTCTTGTTTGATGATGTCAGCCACAGCAGAAAGAAGCACTCCGTAGGCCTCGTGCTCAGCACCTTGGCGTGAGCTCCTGCCGTCTTCTGTTCATGCTCATCACAGCTCTGTGCAGTGGGCGTCCTCCTGATCCATGTGGGAGGGTAGAGGATGGAGGTGGAAGGGTGAGTGACGGCAGGATCACATGAGGGATCTCTCCCGAGGTAGAGAGGGGAACCGGCCCAGGACCTCAGTGCCCATCGCGTCCTTCCTCCTCCTCCTATGCTTCTCTGTGACTGTTTGACTCAGGCTGCAGGGACAGACGTGAGTATGTGCAGAGTGTGTGTGCACTCCTGGGGTGTGTGCTCATATTGGCTGGGAGGGATGTGAGCGTGTACAGAGCATGTGTGCACACCTTGGGGGTATGTGCTGGCGTTGGCAGGGACAGATGTGAGCATGTACAGAATGTGTGTGCACACCTTGGGGATATGTGGTGGCATTGGCAGGGACAGATGTGTACAGAGCGTGTGTGCACACCTCGGGGGTGTGTGCTGTCGTTGGCATGGACAGACTTGAGCACGTACACAATGTGTGTGCACACCTTGGGGATATGTGGTGGCATTGGCAGGGACAGATGTGTACAGAGCGTGTGTGCACACCTCGGGGTTGTGTGTTGGTGTTGACACGGACAGACGTGAGCGTGTACAGAGAATGTGTGCACACCTGGGAGTGTTTGCTGGTGCTGGCACGGACAGACGTGAGCGTGTACAGAGCGTGTGTGCACACCTGGGGGTGTGTGCTTATGTTGTTTTGTAAGCGGCAAATACGTGGCTCATTGCCTAGGGCGGCCCTGCGCCCGTGCTGAGTCCAACAGTGGCCCTCGGGTTGGGGCCACCATCTCCCCAGACAGCACTCGAGTGTCTTGAGGGTTCAGATTCTTCCTCTCCGGGTACTTGGGCCTCCTCAGGACCAAGCATCAGAACCAGCCAACTGCAAACTACAAGAACGTTCAAATGCATCTTCAGTAGGAAAAACAAAAGCAATTGGAATAATTTTTTAACATGACCCCGTGGTTAAGCCGTTAGAAGCTCCAGACAAGAGATTGAGTCACTTTAAAATTCACACCAATTAAAATGGTTGTGAGAGTTGCAGAGCTTTACCGCTAAACCTTGAAATAATTGAAGCGTTCTGCTCCGCTTGCTTACAAACTAGGGTTGGGGATAACTTTCAGTCCAAAGTAGCAACCTTCTAAATCCAGCTTAGATGCGAGGCTCCCACTGACACAGGAAGAGACAGTGGCCCTTGTTTATTCTCCTGTGTTCAGATACTTTGTCATTTTTTCTTTGTATCCTGATCATCACTTCTGCTTTTCCAATTCAAACTAAAGGGAGTTTAGTTCTGTTTTAGAGAAGCTGTGGTTAGTGGTCTCTTTTCATGGTTTGCTTAATCTCTTCAGTTTGGTGCTTACATTTACCCAAATGGACTTTTCTTTAGTAAGACGGTGCCGTAGCCCAGGGCTTCTCCTTCCGTATCTGCTCCCCAGGAGGCCCCCCAGGATTGGGAGCTGGAGATCCAGCCCCTCTCCGTGTGCCGTTTTCTTTGAGTCCAATGTAGGTTTGGCTCAGAGAAGAAAACAGGCCTCCGGGTTGGGTGCCTCTGACTGCTTGCTTGTGAAATGTGTAATGATAAGGCGCCTTCCAAACTAATTTTACACATTGATAGTTGTAGCTTGAAGTATCGCTGTAGTCATAAGAATAAGAAACACTCCCATAAAGTAGATAAACAGAAAAAAGCCATAAAAGTTTAATAAAGGGCAAATAAAATGGTGTTGTAAGAAGGTACAGTGGGAAATGCTCTCAGTCCACCCAGATCGGCTGTGGCGTCCTCCTGTAAATACATTCAGCTACGTGTGGCCCTGATCACAATCACTACTGTGAATCGTGATCCAGAATGTTCTTGGGGGCGGATGCCTGGACTGTGCCAGCAGCTGAGTCTGATTGGGCGTCACGGCGGTGATGTGCTTAGCGCGGCCAGCTGGGCTGAGGGGTGGCCACCCGTGCACTCGCCACGTGCAGCCACTATTCTGGTGATAGAGTTGCACGCTTCACGGCTTGTCCAGCTGGGCTCCTTAAAGTACCGGGAACCCAACCGCAGGTGGGTGCCTCCCGACATGGGAGCTTTCTTTTTTATCCAGGGCCCTCTGGCGCTGCAGACCCCAGCCACCGGTCCCTGAGCCCACGGGGAGGCACCACAGGACTCCGCTGGGCCATGGAGGTCCCCGAGCAGGTGGTCACTCGTTGCTTATGAAGTGGTCCATGGCCTGTGAGTTTATTCCCGGGGTCTGTGTGGGCGAGGGTAACCAGTTCACAGCTGGGCACTTACCCCTTACACAGGTGACACTAGTTGAAGTGGAATCTATATTAGCTCATACAGGAGTACGTGAGGAGCTAGGAGGGTGGGGAGGCATGGCCCTAGCGTTAGAGTCTGGGCTCCTGACGTTCTGTGTCTTCCTGTTGAGGGGCCGTCAGGGCCGCTGTGGGTCCTGAAGACAGTGGGTGCCATATGGACCAGGGGGTGCAGAAGCCTCTAGAGGCTGTGGGAGGCAAGGAGACGGTCGCTTCCCCAGAGCCAGCCCTGCCGACACCTCGATGTTAGGTGGTGGGACCTGTTTTGGACTCCAGCTTCCAGAAATGTGAGAAAATAAGTCAGTGTTTAGGGCGCTAAATTTGGGGTGATTTAGTGGAGAAATAGAAAACTAGTCCACGAAGGTGCACGCATTGAAATGTGCTCTGTCCAGGTGTTCACAGTGGCGTGAGGGGGATGGCATCAGGGTTCTGGGAACCGTGCAGTTTTACTGAAGGAAGGGAGCTCGCCACGCCTTTCCTCATGTAACTGAAGGTATGTATGCCTGCCACACCGCCCAGGAGACAGGGACTAGAATTCTGACTTTATTTCTTATGGGAACCAAGCCACAGTCAGAACACGGTGAGGGCTGAAATGAGCTTCCTACAGCCTAAACTGGGAAGAGGAATGGCAAGTAGTTTGTGTTTTTCTACACAGACCTGTCCTTTCAAGTTTTAAGTTCTGGAAAAAGGGAGAAGCTAGACACACCTCGGCGAGGGACAGTGTTTCTGGAGGTGGTGTGGCTTCAGCCTGAACGTGGCCATGTGGCTGGGAGACTCAGAAACTGCCCTCCAAGGGCACTCATCTGTTCCTTATTGCACTAATACCTCATTTATAGAAATCCACAGAAATTCCAGAGCAGTGCGGGAGGCCTCTGGTCTGGATGGGTTTGTGTGGACCGAGGGCACGGGGTGTTGTCCCAAGTGCTTATCCTGATCTGGCAAAGGCTCTGTTCCCAAATAATAATTCCACAGTTTCAGAGCCTATATGTGAGGGATAGTCTTTTAACTTTGTTGCATATAAAGGAAACAAAGTATGTCTTGAGGGTCCAAAAATCCATTTAGTAGTCATGGCTGTAAACTCACACATGGGGCTTTGGGATGGAGTGAAAAGCACCGTCACCTGGCGTGGACGCTGCGTGGTATTTTTAGTGTGGTGGCTTGCTCGTGCCTTGAGCTCCATCTGCGGTGTGAGCAACAGCTGTGCAGTTGAGAAATGTGGACAGGTCAGCTTGCTCCTCCAGGTGCGTGCAGGCATCCGGGTGAGGGGCCTGGGATGAGGCCACGTCAGTGGCAAGGAGCTTGGTTGTGTCAGCAGATATGTCTGCCTCTACGTTCCCGCAAGCCAGCCAGAACCCAGTTTTCCTTTGGTCATCTAATGCCAGAAAAAAAACTGTTTCTTAGAGATTCTCATAATTTATGTTAATGAACCATTTGACCATACATAAAATGTTATAAATGCATGAGGCTTTACAACTTGGCAGATATGTAACTCACATGTTATGATTGAATCAAACTGTTGAAGATACTTGTTTCACTTGAAGGTTTTTAGCATTTTATGCACAAACCAAATGCCAATAGCATTTTGAAAGAGTGTTTTGGAATTTTAAACAGAGTGAGACAGTACTGGGTCTCTGGGATGCTGGTGAGGTGGACGTGACCTCAAGCTCTTGGAGCTTGCAAGCAAGCAGGATTCCTAAATTGTCACACCTGCAGTGCTGGAAGTCAAAGTGGATTTCTGTAAACGAGGTATTAGTGCAATAAGGAACAGATGAGTGTCCTTGGAGGGCAGTTTCTGAGCCTCCCAGACACCCCAGGGGGAAGTAGGGGAGGGGCGCAGTTACCCACCAGAACCTGGACGGTGGAGCCGGGTTTGCAGGTGGCCCTACGTGGCAGGTCATTATGTGCAATAAGGAACAAGTGAGCGCCCTTGAGGGCGGTTTCTCAGCCCTCTTCGGAACCGCAAGTGGAAAAAGACCCAAGGTGGGGGGTGGGGGGGGTCAGTTATTCCCTGGAGCCTGGATTGTGGCGCCAGGTTTGCTGGTGGTCCTGCGTGGCAGGTCATTACGTGCAATAAGGAACAGGTGAGTGCCCTTGAAGGCAGTTTCTCGGACTGCTTCAGAACTGCAAGTGGAAGACGCCCCAAAGTGGGGGGGGGGGGTGATGGTCAGTTATCCAGTGGGACCGCGTTTGCTGGTGGCCGCTGCATGGCAGGTCACTGCGTGGAGCCATGGGAGGTTAGTGGAGTGGGAATGGAGGACGCACCCTCCACAGCTACTTCTGGGAGTTGACTCTGGTAGCAAAGGGGGCATAGAGGGATTCCCATCAGGGGCAACACGGCTGGTGTCCCACGTGTACTGGACGCCGAGGTGTGGCTATATGTGATCTCAGTCTCCACAGTCACCCTGGGACGTGGGTTCAGTTACCTTTCCATTTCTCATTTGAGAAATCTCACAGGCTCACATCACAGCTGGGTGGGTTAGAACTCATGTCTCAGGCAGGACGTTGGTCCCAGAGCCCAGCTCTTACCCCACCTGCTCTTTTCAGTCCACCAGTCTTGAGAGGGGTGTGTGGTGGTGGTGATGGGCGGCCGAGAAACCAAAACAGTAGAAGGGGGGGCAGGAAATAAACCAGGCAGGAGACACAGGCAGTGCTTGGGAGGTCTGCGTGGGGTCTGGGTGTGGGGGGGCACCTCTGGGCCTGTGAACCCCATTCTGTGCTCCTGGCTTGCCCAACCTTGGCCCTCAGCCACATGCTGCACACTTCAGGTGAAATCTCAGTCCCTCGCGTGGTGTGGGCATCTTTTCTCCCTGGCTTTGCCTCTCCTTAAATCACAGTCTCAGTGGGGGTGGCAGGGTGGTTGGTGGTCCCTGTAATTTGCCTTCCACCTCCCCATCCTTGTCCTATCTGGCCTTTTACCAGAATCTGTCTCTTCAGAGCCTGCAAATGAGTGGAGGCCACGGCAGCCTCTCACCGGCCTCTCAAACTTGTTTATTCATCAGTTGTGTTAAATGCTGATTCCTAGGCACCCCATTAGACTCTACGCCTGCCTGGCATGGGTACTTTGAGGAAAGTACAGAGGGTTGTTGGGCTGTTGCAGGAGGGAATTTGCATTTGTAGAATGTCCACTGTGGTCCTTCCAACAGTCTGCACGCACACGTGGCATTAAGCCTGGAAGGACCTCTGGGTGCTGTGCTGGTGAGGAAGCCTCAGCTGGACGAGGGGCTGCTGGGGCTCGGACTTGATTCCTGGGCTGGGGGCTGCGGGCTTGTTCTCTTCAGTGGGCCTGCTGATGGGATGCCCTGGGAAGTCCTGCTGTGCACTCTGCGGAAGGTGCAGAGACAGGCTCAGGGAATACAGACCATGGATTTAAAAATTCCTACTGGAAAATCTTTTATGAGCAAATTTGCATCTGACTGAAGACAATCATTGCTTGAATAGTTGGTTTATTTACAAAATTGATCCTATGAACAAACAGATTAAAGTTATCATTCATGCCTTGTCTATAATGTAAATAGGAGCTATTACCACAACCTAAATTAGCTTTACATTTTGTATCAGATTGCAGTCCAGATTACAAACGGCTGCTTGATAATCTAATTGAGAAAATGGAGGAATTTAGTACTTGGAACCCAGAGTGAAGAGAACAGAATTGCTTTGATTTCTCAAAAGTGTGTGACTGAGGGGGTGACCTGGGGTGAAGAGAAGTGGGTGGAGTCATTACACTGGAGGAGATGATATGCCCCCAGCCTTTCTCAGCTGTCTTCTCGATAAAACAAAGGGGCGATAAATGGAAGAATTCAGCACTGAGTTCGTCTATGCCCTGAGCTTCTCATACGGTCATTAATGTGACCGGGCTGTATCTGTGAAGCCTCCATAGAGGCACAAAGGAATTAGGCTGGAGTAAGGCAGCCGGCGGCCTCTGGCGTTTGGACCGCGTGTCATTTCCTAAAGCCCTTTTGGGTGAAATGACAGTCACAATGTCTGTTCAGAGGAGTGTAATCTCACATATGAGATGCAGAATTTAAACACCAAAGCCAGGAAGCTTGGTGGGAGTGGCTGTCTCCCAAGTGCTTTTCTGTGCTGCCGTGGATGAGGCCTGGATGTGTCATCTGTTGGTGAGATCCACTGGTGAAGGGGCTAAGCAAACCCGGGGGGGTGGGGGGGTGGTGTGTGAAGTTACATCTTTTCTGGCATCCCAAGTAAATACATTTTGTAAAACTTGTGAATTTGACCCTGACCCTAACCCTGAGTGTTGAAGTCTGGTGCAGTGTCTTGAGCCCTCTTCTACATTGAGGGTGAGTGACTGTAAATGACCGATTCCTCAGTGGTGAAGGTTCAAATTTAGCTTCCCTGAGGAAGCCAGACCTCAGTCACACGTATCTCCATTGTAAACACTGCGGCCCCTACGCAGGTGGCTGCAAGTTTCCAGGCTCCCCTCGGAGAAGCAGCCATGCGGTGCTTGGTGACTTGATAACATCAGCTACCTTCTATCTTCTGTCTAATCACGGTACTAAATGCTTCTCCTACAAGGAAACGGATCTGGTTTCTTCCCCAATCGTTGGAGGAAGCAGCCTGCCTAGGGACTGCACCGTCCTCTGCACTTTCACAGCGAAGCTTGTGTCTGTCTCTGAGGAGTGTCACGTGTGTCGTGGGAATCCCGGGAATTGCCTCCTTAATTCTTTTGAGGGCTCAGGCAGCTCTGCCTGTTTCACCCAGGATGAGCAGCGGGTGGTCTCTGGCTGCTGTGGGACTAGGGCTTGGGGTGTCTCATCACATCCGGTGGCCTGTCCAGGTGGGCATCATTGTCTTTTGCCTGTTGGCTGAGGCAGCTGTGATGCCATGGGGGTCATGCTTGTGTCAGGGCCAACCCAGTTTTTCCCATGCACACCTCTCCTGCTGGAGTGCCTGTCCTTATGATGACGTGTTGAATTAGCGTGGAGAATGGAGAGAGGCTCTGGGCCTCTCCTTCCCATTCTTACTCCCTGGAGCTGTGATGCCCGACAAGGGAGCCCATAACCTGAGACTCCTTTAATTAGAATAAAGATTTGATTACATAGCTAATCACACTGGAAAAGAACTTCACAGGTTAAATTCCAGATTCAGCCCTTTGGGTCTAGTGGCCACGTTTCGGGGCTCAGCAGCTGTAGGTGGCTGTTGCCTTTGAGTTGGCTGAGCAGTTTGGGACGTTTCCAGTTCAGCAGGCAGTTCTCTTGCATGGCTCTGCCTGTGGTGAGGGCACCTCAGCTGGAGACCCTTGTGGGGATCCCTTAGGCATCTGGCTGCAGCCAGGCTGCACGGTTCCTGTGCCCCGGGTCCTCTGCAGGCCCAGATGGATCCCACCACAGAGCCAGCACTGCTAGACTTGTGGTACTGTGTGCAGACAGCAGAGGGGCAGGTCCAGGCCTTGCAGGGGCTGGGGTGACTGGCCTCTTTGGCCAGGCTCCTGTCTCCGAGTCTTCATGGGAAATGCATCCACTATCCACAACATGCATCAGAGGAAAACTGCAGGCTTCTCTGTGGATGGTGAAGTGAGATCATACAGAGTGACTAGGCTTGGGCTCCTGACCAGCGTGGAACCTGATGATACCTTTAGGTGGAACCTGACATGCCTCCGTGTGTACATGGCAAAGAGAATGCAGCATTGTCAGTTTGAATCCAGACGTGCTCCTGTTTTGAGGTGGAAGGTTCTGGGAGTATTGACCGTTGGTGATTGTCCTCCGTGGAGGACTTTGAATGCAGGCACTGGTGTGGATAACCATGGTATCCTGGTCCTGTATGTGGGCATCCCTGAATATCCCGGGCTGGAGGAAGGCAGGGCAGATGGGAGGGTGATAAGCGGTCAGGTGTTTCCAGCTGTGGGGAGTGATGCCATCAGATGGCAGAGAGCAGGAGGGTGGTGGCCGGGGGACCGAAGCAGGGGTGCGTGGAAATGCCATGTTTCCTGGGGCGTGGGGAGGACCTGTTGAACTCTATTCCTGGGCAACAGTTCTTCCATTATCAGGAATCGGTGCCATTGTAAATGAGTAGCAAATTCTGTAATTGCTCTAATTACTTACTGTTAAGTCCCCATCCCAATTACCATAAATTAGCAACAGTGATAACAGCTTGCCTGGTCAAGCCTTGCCAAGAAAAACAGTGGAACTGGTTTTAGTTGCCTTGAGTTCCCTCCAAATCAGATTCCTTAGCGACTTGTGTCCCCACAGCTGCTGCAGTTCCTCCTGGGCGTGGCAGGCACATTCCAGACATTCACATCTCAGCTCAGATGCAGGTGTGCACGTTATTTATAGAAAATCGCACTGCGCTGTGATTGGCTTGAGCTGACATTTTCTAGGTGGGAGGTGGAGGCCAAGGACCTGTGAGGGACTGTCCTCGTGTCCGAGTGCCCTCTCATTGGAGCAGGTGCACATCTGTTATTCAGTTCTAATGGGATGAAATTAGAAATATGAATTTTTAAAATTCACGTGTTATGAACTCTCTTCAGTGATTTCCTCTGAAATGACAGACTATTTGTGGACAAGGCACTTAGCCTGCAGCTCTCCTGAGAACTGTCCTAGACCTCGATGCTGTCCTATGGCCTCTTCCTGGGTGTGGGGTGCTCTGCTTGAAGCAAAACCGAAGGAAAGAACATGGTCAGTGTGCATCACTACTGCAGCCAGCTCAATGCACACCCACTGGGAGGGGGGCCGGACCACTTAACATTTTAAATGCATTTAACATTAAACCAGCAAGTCAGCCAGTGCTTTCTGTAACCAAGCTGCCTGGCTCATGGGAACCTGATACTTTTTGGAAGAGAATACTTGTGTCTGTGGAGTGTCTATTTGTCTCATTTCTTGAGACTGTGTTCAAAGTGATGAACGTGTGTAAATTAGGACATTTTTGTGTAAATTGGGCCACAGAGCTCTCTAGGCACAGTCAGGGGAGTAAACGGCTATAAAAGATGCCACCTGATGTGAACCATGGCCAGGCACTTTGGAACCTGGGATCCCATCTCCAGCCTTTCAAAGGACGTAGAGGAATATAAAATGCAGATGGGAGAGTTCATATTTTGGGCATCTCTGTTCTTTTGAAATTAAAGTGCAAAGAAAAAGTTTGCCTTGAGTTCTTGCCCCATACTTGTTTTTCTCCTGAGGTTTTAAAATTTTCTTAACTGTGCTTTTTTCTCCCCCGATCCTTGGGGGGAACTTCTATCTTCATATCTTCTTAAAAGATATGGTTAAATTCAACACTGAAATTTAAAAACATGGTTTCATACTATTTTTCTTTTAACCGATGTATCTGACATTGGTGAAGATGTGAAGACATAAGTGGATGTGTTGGTTTATTTTTACTTTTTTGTGAGAGTCTTGCTGTGGTGCCCAGGCTGGAATGCAGTGGTGTGATCTTGGCTCACTGCAGCCTCACCTCCTGGTTCACGCCATTCTCCTGCCTCAGCCTCCTGAGTAGCTGGGATTGTAAGTGCCTGCCACCATGGCTGGTTCATTTTTGTATTAGTAAAGATGGGGTTTCAACATGTTGGTCAGGCTGGTCTTGAACTCCTGACCTCAGGTGATTCGCTCACCTTGGCCTCCCAAAGTGCTGGGATTACAGGCAAGAGCCACCACACTCGGCCTGGGATATTCTTAATTGTAACTGTAACAGATCCTTTTAATAAAAACAAAACAGAACAACAACAAAAAAAAAACCCAGCTGTCTGAAAAGTCCCAAAATTAAAGAGCTCACTTGGACACGGATTTGGACACCAGTGGAGTGGCCCAAAACAAACCATAGTTACATGGGCCATTCGGCCTGTTAGATCCTTAGGGTATTTGAGGTCGTGGGGGATATTTGCATTTCTGCCTCTGGATATCGTGCTAGTATGAATTCGACTAGTGTTTGAGGGCCAGGCTCAGATCTGGGAAAACAAGAGCCCCTGTCCTCATGGTTCTTCTCTTCTGTGTGTGTGTGTGTCTTAGGAAAATAGAAAGCATAAGAGATTTTTTTCAATGAACTGGGAAGATGGAAAAACAAGCTTAAGATGTTGACTTATTTAGAAGAAGGGAAGTGCAAGGAATACTCAGATTTGCTGCTACAAAAAGAGGCCCCTGGCGGAGGCTGTTTCAGAGGTGGGATCTCTCTGAGAAAGGTGGTAAGAGGCAAATAGGATGCCCCATCTGGTTTGCCAGAGATGGGAAAAGTTAGTATCCCCAAAACAGCCTCAGCATTCTGGAAAAGGCTTCGGAAAACCAGCTAGGGTGTGGGACATTGTTGGCCGCTGGGTAGAAGGAAAACATCGCTGGTCCTGAGGACTGTACTGTTCTTCAACTGCTATTAAGAGCTACTTGAGGCTGGGTAATAAGGAAAATAAGGTTTAATCGGCATACAGTTCTGTGGGCTGGACAGGCTTCTACATCTGGGGAAACTGACAATCAGGGTGGAAGGTGAAGGGGAGGCAGGTATGTCTTCACATGGCTGGAAGGGGAGAGAGTGAAGGGGAAGGTGCCATGCACCTCCAAACAACTAGATCTCAGGAGACCTATCATGAGGACAGCACGTGGAGGATTGTGCTAAACCAGTAGAAACCACCCCCATGAATCAATCACCTCCCATCAGGGCCCACTTCCAACACAGAGTTACAGTTCAGCATGAGGTTTGGGTGGGGACACACAGCCACACCATGTCAGGCTTCCCATTCTTCTGCATGTGCTTGGCAAATGCTTCTGTCACTTGTTTTGGTTTTTGTTGATACATAATATATGTACATATTTTCAGAGTGCATGTGATATCTTGATTCATCCCTATATTGATCAAATCTGGGTACTTGGGATGTCTTTCGCTTGAAATACTTTCTTTTCCTTGTGCTGGTAATGTTCAAGTTATTCTCTCCTAGCTGTTTTGAAATACACAGTAGATGACCCACTGCCATCCCCCTGCTGATTTATCAATAGTAGGTCTTGTGCTCCCGTTAGGCTGTGTGTTTGTGCCTGTTACCAGCCTCTGCCCATCCTGCTTATGATTGGGCTCTGCTGGGCCCTGTTGGCCACCTACTCTTGGCCTCCATGAGATCTGCTCTCAGCTCCTGCTTATGAGTGAGAACATGCGCCGTTTCTTTGCCTGGCTCATTTGCTTAACGTAATGTCCTCCAGCTCCATCCATGCTGTCGCGGATGACAGGGCTCTCCGCTGTGTGGTGGAATATTGCTCCTGTGTATGTTCAGGCCACATTCCCTTCATCCCCTGTTGATGGGCACTCAGGTGATTTCGGACCTTGGCTGCTGTGGATGGTGCTGCATTGAAGCCGGGAGCAGTCACTGGCTTTATACTCAGGGGACGTGAGCCACTTTGATGTTCTCAAGCAGCCTATCCCCAAAATCCTCCGTGGAATGCCGCATTCCTTTGTGCCCATGGCTTCCACTAGGATGAACCGCTGGGAAGGGGCTTTGAGTGAATGCTTGGGTTTCTGTCTTTAACTGGTACCTGACTGCACTGACCAAGCAGGGGTCCCAGTGACCCTGGACACTGCCTCACATAAGGTCCAAAGATGCAGTTAGGTTCTTTTTTTAAATTTAAAAAAAAAAGAAAGCTTTTGACCTGGTTAAGCTATAGCATTATCAGTGTTTTTCATATTGGAAAGATATATATTTGATTTTCTAAGAAGGAAAAAAATCCTGTTAAAGACTCTAACCACAGATTAAATCATGTCAAGGAAAGAGGTACTATTTTGGGGGAAAATCACCCCTTCATGTCAAAGATGAAGGAGATTACTTACATAGTTTGAGTTAATTATGAAATCTTAAGTGGTTTTGAGAAGACAAACTGTGGATGCTGCAAGACATGAGACTGAGGCTGATTTAATGTTAGTCAGCCCTGATAGAATGTGGCTATTATTGAAAGCTTGCTCCAGTATTGCTTGATAGATTGTAAGTTAATGTAAAGATCTGTTTGATGCTTTTATTTTACAAAATATTGAGAAAAAGTTTGACAGCCAAGGAACAGCCTTCAACCAATTTCTATCACCAGAAAAATTTGTCCTGTTAATTCCAGAATTTACTTTTGGAAAGTTCCTCTCGGCAGAGCAGAGGTATTGGTGGTTGAATGGTGACTTGAATTTAGGTGAAGACCGTTAAATATTTCATAGTCATGTTTGTCTTGGTGGTTTTAGCAATTTTATATTATATTTAGAACTGCGAGTCAAACCAAATGTGTTCTTTTGCTTTTGTGATACTCCTTTGTTTGTGTGACTATATGGTAAAGAATGATAAAATGTGTATAGGTTATTTTTTCTGTGTAGATATTAGGATTTTTAGGGGAACAAATTAATCATTCTAATAGACATTGTGCTGTATGTTGGGTCCTTTGTATATTGAATCAGTATAATGAGGACCACTTGAAAGTATGTTTCTATACAAGATCTTTTATATATTGACTTGTGTTATACAAAATCCTTCATCCTCTAAGACTAAGCAATGGGTTGGAGGAGAGGTTTAATCCCCCATTAGGTCTATTCCAAATGCCCAGAATTGAATGCAAGTAACAATTATGCTTTTGAAGTGGGGTGTGTGTGTGTGTGGGGGGGGGGGGGTGGACTCCTTTTTAGGTCATGGGACAGAGGTAAACCAAAGATCAGATTTGCTGATGAACATTTGTGCATATTCAAGTGGAGAAGTCATATGACTTGACTGCACTTGCGTACTCTGATTTTGGTTTCGTTAGTGTCCATAGCCACAAGCCTCAGCCGCCTCTGGGAACCACACTGAGGGGCTGTGGTGAGGGTTATCACAGAGTCGTGTGTCTTAGTGAATGGCACAAATGGCCTTGTGGGCCTACTTTGGGTTTGCTTGAACCTGTAGATTGTTAAACTAATTGTAGTTTAACATTTTGAGGATTATAAGTTGTGATTCTTGTCTAAGAAGATGTTTCTATTGTCTCTGAAGACAGGAGCCACAATACAGATGGTCCCTGGCTCACAATGGTTACATTTGTGAATTGATTTTTTTTTTTTCAACCTTGTGATGGTGTGAACTAGTCACACTCAGTGAGTCGTTCGACCCGAGATGGGCTGCCTCTGGATGAACCCGTTGTAAGTTGAAACTATTATGTCAAATGCACTTTCTATTTAGGATATTTTCAGCTTACACTGGGTTTATTGGAACAGTTTCATCCCATGGTAAGTCAGGGAGCATATGTGCTCATAAAAGTAGAGACGATCTCATAGATACCATGAGATATAATGTCTCTGATGTTATCGAGATACGATGAAAACAATCAAGTGGGACTTGGAAGCCTTGGAGGGACTGACTCACATGGGTGGCTCCTGGAATGCAAACGTGGGCGCCACTGGCTTGTGGATGTGAGGTCTGTGCCTTCTGTTTAGTCCAGTGGGTTTTCGGCTGCTCTCCAGGGCAGAGAGGTCCAGTGTTCCTGTGTTTAGGTGTTTGAGCTGCCTTAAGAGGCTAGGTCAGTTCTCACTGGTGTCTTCAGGGCTTTAGGCCTTCAGAACAAGCGGGAGGAAGCACGACTTTGGAGAGCTTTGGAAATCTCAACGGACTTCAGGGCCATCCCCTTGGCAGGAAAGAGCCCCACTGGAGGCGAGCAGGGTGCCCTGCAGGCCTGTGCAGGGCCCAGGAATGTACGGACGTTGTGAGGGCCACAGGACACAGATCGGTCTTGGTTCACAACTGGTGTGATGGCCACGCAGCATTTCTGGCAGGTATATGAGTGCGGGGACTTGGGTTTTGGGGTGTGTGTCCTGGTTGCCTAGTTGCTTGGAAGACCCCTATTCAGACCCCAGCCTGAGTCACCGTGACAGGCCTCCCGTTTCACAGGCCACAAGGAAGCCGTGGGATCAATCACTGGACGCCCACAAGATGTCAGATGTGCGTGTGTATCTTCCCTGGTCTCGGAATGGGTCTTGTTTTGAGGTTATAGTAAACGTTCTTTAAGAGCAGTTTTTGGATTTTTTATGTTTGCGAGGAGGCAGCAGGGAGAGCTTGAGCAGTGAGATCCCCTTCCCAACCAATGCGATTTCAGATCACAGTAGGTAATTACGGCAGTGGAGCTGCAAGATCACCTTCCCAACCAATGAGAATTCAGATCACAGCAGGTAATTAGGGCAGTGGGGCGGGTGGCAGAACCCTGAACTGTGGCTGTTTCTGGTGTCTTGCCCCCGCGGACAGAGCGTGCTGGGGCCTCCGTGGTCGTCTGTGGGGTGGGTGGAGCGCATGAGCCGGGTGCTGCTGGGCCGTGGCTGGCTCCCCAGCCCGGGGTTTGTGCAGGACTCCTCCTGAAGACAATTTGGAACCCAGAAAGCAGCACTGAGGAGAACGGGTTTGTGCGTTTCTGGATCCTTGGTGCCTCCCAGTCTCAGACGCTGGGCAGACTCTGAGGGGTCTCACCAGGGAGACTTGCACAGTCGGCCCCGGGGTGGAGTGGGGCTGCAGCGGGTCTTGCAGGAGCTGGAAGGTGGGGGTGAGTGTCTCTCACAGGACCTTTCAAATGGGCCCAGTAGAATGCATCTGTGGAAATGGTGCCACCTAATGCTGGGCTGTGGCCAGCAGGACCTGAAAGGCTACAGCGGGCTGTGTTTCTGCTCTCTTGAGAGTCTCTGCACAGTTTTCCTTGGTTTTTGTCTGTTTGGAGGATGCTTCCCCTTTTCTTGGGCTTACCTAGCCTTCTGAGCGTTCTTGTTAAGTATGACAAAACCATGAGAAGGCATTTTTATGGCATAATTATGTTATCCTGGTGGCTGGGTAAATGACCTGCAAATGCGGGTGACTCAGTAGCTCTGAGGGTGTTCACTATCCAAGACAGGTGGGAAGGAAATGTTCAGGCAGGCGTCAGAGGATCTGTTCTCTGCTTTACACTGGGGCCCTGGTTCACTGACAGTCTTCACACTCCATCCAAAATGGGGATAATGAAGTCTCACGGATTCGGCGTCAGCTGAGAGCTGCCTCCAGCACAGTCCTGTGTGAGTAACAGTTTGTATGTTTGGTGCGAAGGGCGGGCGTCATTTGATCTTATTTGTGGTGGTGCTTATTGGTAGCTTTTCCATAAGGAATTTAGACTTTATTAGCTTTGGCAAGGGAATCCTGAGTGATAAATTGGAAGAATGTTTCAGGAAATTCTGGAACCTGCAGTGAATCTGGAATCTGTTTGAAATTGAGATTTGGATTCTCATGATTTCCTAATGCTACCCCAAAACCCAGTAGTTGAGACAGTCGTAGAGCTTCAGTTGTGCTGCCCCAGTTCCCCATTTTAAAAGGAACACGTTGCTTTCATCTAGAATGTTCTGAGCTCTGAATGCTGCTGGCGGAGTGACCAGCCCTCTGCATCAGAGGGGAAGCCAGGGCTGCGCTCACGACGTCGCAGCAGCTGGGAGCTGACCCTGGACCTCAGGCACGTGTGCTGCTGACCATTTTCTGTAAACTCCAAGGGTGCAGTGGTCTCCTTGGCACTTTACAGTCTTCTGAAGCTTTTGATGTGTCTGCACCTTACAGATTTTTCCGAAGTAGACGGCCTTTTCCCACACCCTTGTGCTGAGTTTTGTCAGAGGCTGGTGTGTGGAAGCACCACACCCACATTCTGACAGGGAAGACTCTGGTGCCCAACTGAGGTCAGAGTGGAAATTTGTTTTTCCTTCCCTCCAGTCTGGTCCAGCTGCTCCCTGCTTGGCCAGAAGAAAATCATGCTTATCCAAGTCATAGGCAAACCCCCTAAGTCAAACACTTGTCTTTTTTCTTTATTATACCAGTTTAGTTTATATGTGAATGATAGATAGAGAAATGTCTTTTTAGGGGAAAATTAATTTCTTTAATCACAGAGAACTTTTTGGATTAAAAACTGCAATCAAGAGGCTATTTTGTAATAAGATCTAGTTAAATACTACAGTTGAAAGCTCCTTGTATTAGATCTTAAACTTGGGCCCGGTGTGTGTGTCAGCACGCTCGTGCTCATGAGGCCAGGCTCAGCTGTGAACTACAGGCACGGTACATACTTTCTGGTTGCTTTTTTGAAAGTCTTACTGCTTGGCCTCTCTGACTCAAATGTCGAGTTACATTGATTCTGTTCAGAATGATCATCCTTCTATCTAGGGTCCAGTCATCTTCCTCTTCTTTGTCTCCTACAGTACTGTGTATTTAATAGTCAAATATTTTATAGGTTATATGGGTGACTGATCTGTTCATTAGGAAAACAATGCCAATTTTTACATCATTATAATGGACTTATTAAATGATTATGTTAGTATAATGAAGTTTACATGGCAAAAGAGGCTTTGCAGATGTGACTGTAATGGACAGTGAGATGGGGGAGGACCCTGGGTTGTCCAGGAGTGGTCCAGTGTCCTCACATGTGCCTTGATGAGAGGGAGTATGAGAGTCTGCCTCAGGAGGAGACCTGAGGATGAGATAGAGGCCAGAGGGCTGTGGGGCTGAGGGCAGGGGTGGGGCAGGGGCCGGAGGGGCATGGGGACAAGGGTGGGGCAGGGGCCAGAGGGGGGTGCAGGGCTGAGGCCGGGGCAGTGGTCGGAGGGGTGTGGGGCTGTGAGCCAAGCTGCATGGTGGCCTCTATGAATTGGGAGACTCCAGGCAGGAACACAACCTCCTGACCCCTTGACTTCAGCCCTGGGACTCCTGACTTCCTGGGCTGAGAGGAGGTTTGCATTTGTGGTAATTTGTTGCAGCAGCAATAGGAAGTTAATGCATTGTATCTGTTCTTCACCTCCAAACCTTTGAAAAGTAACCGTGTTGTATCGGCCTTTTGTGTGTCCTAAATTCTAATGAGATGGTTTGTAGAAAGTAATGGACACAAACGATGGCAGAAGAGAAAGGTGGAGAGAAGCAGTGTCTTCTGTGGTTCTGTAGTTTGGGTCTGTGAAGTTAGATTTCGGTCAGAGTGTGTGGTCTTGTTCAGTGTATACCTGGAGTACTTGTTCAGAGCTCCTGGGGGAGTGGTCTTTAACACTGTTAGGATTAAAACTTCAAGCACATCAGAGACAGAGTTCCTGAGTCAGTGTTAGGTGACCTTCGAATAAGAGTTGGCATGTAGAATCTGCCCACTTTACTAGTATGAAGCAGCAAAATCTTTCTTTTTTTTTTTTTTTTTTTTGAGATGGAGTCTCATTCTGTCACCCAGCCTGGAGTACAGTGGCGCGGTCTCAGCTCACTGCAACCTCCGCCGCCTGTGCTCAAGTGATTCTCCTGCCTCAGCCTCCAAATTGCATGATTTATTTTCCTGTTTTATATACTTAGTATATGAAAACTCTGCAAACTTTATTAATACAAATGACATGCCAGAACTTATGAGAATCCAGCATTTTCCCATGCAAATTAGTAGTGATGTGGAATTCTGGGCTGGTTTGGTTTTATAAGACTTAGCGGTGGATTCTTTGCCTAATTTCTGCGGAGCTAACAATTGTTAATCACCCAGCACTCTTACCTCCCCCAACAGCTCAGGTGAGGGGTGCTACCCCCGCTGTCGTGTTGACAGGTGAGAGACTGAGGCTTAGATGAGCAGGTGACATGTTACTGTCCAAACCCACCCACCCCGTAGTTTCCTGCCATGGCTCAGTTATCTTCCTGCAAGAAAGGATAGATGCCCTGATGCTGGGTAGAATTCTTTGGGAACCCCTTTCCATCCTCCAGGGAGTTCTTGCTTTACGGTGGTGGCTCACGGGGAGGCCTCTGGCCCACTGAGAATGTGATTCATGTTGTAACATGACTGTCTCTCTGTCTGGCTGCTGTCGATTGGGTGATTTGTAAACAGACATTTATTGCTCACAGTTCTGGAGGCTGGGAGATCCAAGGTCAAGGCACTTGCAGATCTGCTGCCCCAGGACCTGTGGCTCACAGATGGCAGCATCTCGCCGGGTCTCGCGTGGCAGCAGGTGTCTCCTCGGGCCTCATGTGGTGGAGGAGCAGGAGGGCTCCTTCAGGCCTCCCAACAAGGACACCAACCCCAGTTCTGAGAGCGGGGCCTCCCAAAGACCCTCCCCACCTCTTAGTTTCCAATCACTACTGCATCAGAGCCACAGCTTCTCATCTGCATTTGCTGCAGGAGGAAGATGCAGGTGCCTGTGCAAGTTGGGGTTCGATGCAAGAAGTGGAGACTCTCTGGGAGTTTTAGCAGGAGGAACCTAAGGGCTTTGAGAACTGACACCTTAGGACTGTAGTTTTCTTCAGACTGTTAAAACCTTGGTGTGTGACAATACTGAACATTGCCTGAGCCTTGTGATCCTGTAAAACTGATGGTTAAGACATTCCCCCTCCCCACAACTGCGCCCCCACTTTGTTTACTGCAAGAAGCCCCTTCCCATGTGGCTTAGGCTGACTTTCAGATGACCATTTACCGAGGACAGGGCGAGACACAGGCCTTCAAATCCCCCTTCTCTGTCTTATAAGTGATTAGCTAAACTGCCTGTTCCCACTGATGAATCAGAACAAAACACTTGTTAGCCAAATCTTGGTTCCTCCTCTTCTCTCCTTACCCGAGCCAGAGGCCCCTCTGAGGAAACCTCTGATCCCCAATCAGCCACCCCTTGGCTTCCCCAATCGCTTCCTCCTGGCCTTGTTTCCCCTTCCCTGTGAAGGAGGGAGCAGTTCTGGCTGCTCTGAGATGCCAGCAGGCCTGCCGTTGGAGCAGTGGGCATCTCCCACCTTGAAATGGTTCTTCGTGGTGTGGTTGCGCCTAGGGGGGTGGACTTGTCTTTGACTGTTGCCTTCCACAGAGGACGGTTAGGGTGGGCAGGAAAGAATTCTCTGCTACAAGTCTGCATTCCAGGCTGTTTCCAGAAGTGGGAATTCTCATGCCCTGCAGTCTGGGAATGGATTTCTAGTGTCCCAGCTTCAGGTGGAGTTGAAATTGAGTGAGGCAGCCCAGCACACATCTGGAACCAGGAACTAGAGCCGTTTTTAAAGTGGCAGTTTCTCCGTAAGATTACCAAAAAAATGCACTCGGCACGTTTCTTTCTTTCTCCTATGCATTTGGCCTTCTAAAATGGGAATGGTGGTTTTTTGAAGCATGGATAGAGTTTTAAATTTTGGGTATTGTAAACCTTAATGTAGCTTCTTAAAATGTTTGCCTGATTATCTGGAGATTTACTAAACCTTTGGGAGTGGTAATAAGTTGATCTATATGACTCTGCTTTCTATGATGCAATGAAAGTAGTATAGTTAAAACCTCTGCAGTTGGGTGCAGCAGGCGATTGGCCAAAACAAATTCTGCCTTTTGGTTTTCTTGAACCAAACAAGGGAGTAGAGTGTAGGCTGAAGTGGCAAATTCATTTCAGAGCACGCCAGAGCCATCAACGATTGAGCAGCCTTCTCAGGTGAACGTGTAACGTGCCGTGAGTCTTGACAAGCCTGCCTACAGATGTGTGAACGTGACACCATGGAGCCACACCTAGGAAGATGTGGTTTCTGTAAGAAGCTTTGGAAATCCAAAGTTCAACTTAATTATCCGACTTTGTTACAGAAAAAGCTTTGACCAAGATGACCAAAGACCTGATTGTCTCATGGTCGAGACGTGGTTGTAAAATTGCCCTTACTTGGTGCCCATCAGTGTTGGTCCACAGTGATACTCCTCCCACCTCACTGAATAGTTTGGAGACTGAAATGAGACTGTGAACATCTCCTTAAGGTGAAAGGGGCTCTGGGGCATCCGGGAATATCCGCACACCCGTGACCATTCCCCTTTAAGGTGGAAAGGATGGCTGGGTCACGCGGGAGCATCCGCACATCTGTGGCTGTCCTCTTTAAGGTGGAAAGGGCTGCTGGGGTGCCCAGCAATATCTGCACACCCGTGGCCATTGTGGCTGTCCCCCTTTCTGCTCAGTCACCTCTGGGTTCCCGCATTCAGGCTTTGGGACACTCATGAGCAGCTCATCCCCCTGGGCTGGTGAGGATGTAGTGGGAGTTTGTTCTGAGGCTCTGTCACCGTCTGCCCTGTCATGAGCTGGGCAAGGCAGCGGCAGTGACCCCGGAGGAGTCTGGTCAGTGAGGGCTCCGGCAGGAAGTGCCGAGGCTTGAGGTGGCTCTGCCAGTCGTAACCAAATGTCTTTCCTCTTATTTCCACGATTCCTTCTAGTTCTGCGCCATGCACTGCAGAGTCTCTGTGTGTCTATAACTACACATTAATTACGATACAGGTGTCTCTTTCCCCTCTGGGGCTGGGCCTAGGTAGTGAAGTGCAAGACCCCCTTACTGCTGGATGCCCATCAGCACGAGGCACTGCCTGCCCTGCTGACGAATGCCTACAGCGAGTCCTGGAAGCTCCCTCCTGAGCACCTGGCCCTGTAGACGGTGTACATGGGAGACAGATGAGCTCCCCTTGCCCCGCCCTGAGCAGAGACTGGGGAGGCGGCGGCAGTACTGTCCCCCATGGTGCATCCTGGGAGCATGGAGGAAAAGTCTGTTCATGCTTAAAATAGCCCATCCTCTCAAAAGAAGGGTGACAACCACATTTACATCTGGAATCTTATAAAAGGGCCCATCTCTTTGAGAGAAGAAATTGGCATGTGTGTGTGTACCTCTTTTTTTTTTTTTTTTTTTTTTTTTTAAGACAGTCTCCCTCTGTCGCCCAGGCTGGAGTGCAGTGGTGTGATCTCAGCTCACTGCAAGCTCCGCCTCCCGGGTTCACACCATTCTCCTGCCTCAGCCTCCCTCCCGGGTAGCTGGGACTACAGGCGCCCGCCACTATGCCTGGCTAATTTTTTGTACTTTTAGTAGAGACGGGATTTCACTGTGTTAGCCAGGATGGTCTCGATCTCCTGACCTCGTGATCCGCCCGCCTCGTCCTCTCAAAGTGCTGGGATTACAGGTGTGAGCCACTGCCCCGGGCCATATGTGTGTACTTCTTTACAAGTCTTGCCCGACCTTTGCATTTAAAAATTATTGAAAAACTTAATGTAACTGACAAGAACTTTATATGTTTCCCCAAGTAAAAATTTGGAAAAGTTAAGTGAACCCATAATGGATTTATTTCTGAGTCCCACACTTGGGTTTTAAAGGTGGGCAAAACATCTCTCAGTTCTTCAGCCTGATTTCCGTGGAATCGTGAAGGAAACGTGCTGAAGTTGCCACGCGGATTTTGTTATGTGGCAGTGACAAGTGGGGCTGGTCATGAAACAACTGGAGCGATCCCTGTCCTTTCTGTGCTCCTGTTGGACACTAGGCACGTGCTTGGGTGTTTTCTGTGTGTGTGGACAAGATGAGGACAGAATTTCCGGATGATCCACACGGTGGTATCTTCTCCCTTTTCTGTTATAACGTGTCTTCTGCTGCTTCTACATAGACCAAGTATTTCTCTCTTGCCTGTCTACATAAACGCTGTTTAACAAAAACTGTATTGTAGACATGTGAAGCAGAATTCCACATTATAAAGCAGATAGAGATGACTGAATATACTGTTTTGTGGAAGGAAGGTTTAAAATGATTTTTAGCTTTTCCCTGAAAGAGGGAATAATTTTAAGTTTTTCCCTGAAATAGGGAAGAATGAAATGGGAAAATAAATTTTTCCATTTAATGGTTAGATTATATTTAATTATTTGTTAGATTATTCATGTATTGCAAGGGAAAAAGGAACTAGATCACCCCATGTATCCAAGTGAAAATTTAAAGGGTATGGGCAAATTCGTTTGAACTCCTTTAAATTTTTTTTTTTTTTTTTTTTTTTTTGGACAGTCTCACTCTGTTTCCCAGGCTGGGTGCAGTAGTGCAATGACAGCTCACTGCAACCCCATCCTTCAACCCCAGGCTCAAGTGATTCTCCTGCCTCAACCTCTCCAACTGCTGGGATTTACAGGCATGAACCACCACACACAGCTTATCACCTCTTGGAGACTAACTTTGAGTTTGGGCATTCAGTGAACTATATTTTGGTTAATTCCCAAAGTTTCTCACTGTTTATCTTTAATTTGCTAAAAATCTAAATGTATTGTGAAATGGATTAGATTTCCTTAGCATTCACGGATTCCCTGTTAATGGGGCAGAGACGCAGAAGGCGTTCGGACATCATCAGGGTTACAGTTGAGTGCTTGCCCCTTACACACTGGAGCTCTGGGCTCTGTGGCCCCACGGGGGTCCTCTGTCCACTGAGGGGGCCGGGTTACCTGGAAAGTCCCTCCGGCCTCTGCAATTTTGCCCTTTTCAGGTTAACATCTCCTCGTTGTCCTGGACAGCATTGCCTTTCGTTCACTGACCCACGAGTGAACAGCTGGCCAGTGGCCAGGGCTGCTTCCTTCAGCTGGGAGGTGGTGATGTGATTTCACTTCCGTGGAGCTTGGTTCTTGGTGTATTAAGGGTTCAGTTGTATCTTGATTTTTAATCTGCACCTCTGAATTGCTCTTTTGATTGCAAAGAGATTGCTTGCTGGATTTGTTTCTGAATATTTCATGGATAACAGGAGAACTTTGCTTATCTGTGTGTTCCTTTAATGTGTTTTTGCTGGGCATGTACATGGGTGTCTTAGCCCTTAGCCCACTTTCTGTGTGTGGTGGATTCATTCTAATCATTTATGTGAAGTCTCTCTTGTATTAAGGCCAGAGGACGTGGGGTGCTGTCTCCCTAAACTAGGGGGAAATGGCATTGTTCTGCCTTCCTCCCTGGGAACGCTGGGGTTTCCAGGTGTCTGGACTTGGCTCCCACACTGGGAGAGTGGCTGTGGCTTCTGGAGCTCGTTTTGTGTGGGACCGACTCCTTCACTTGCTTTATTCCCCGCTGTCTTTGCTACTTTATGACGAAGGGATGAGGGAGTTGGGCCCGGGGGCCAGGCCTGTGCCTGAAAGGCTGGATGCAGAAACTCCTCGTGGGAAGGATGTTCCCTGAGGGCAGCTTGGAGTCTTTTGTTACTTTTAATAGAGAAGTAACTATTCACATGGTTCTATTCTGCTAGTGATGTTTCAAAATAATTGGTGTAGAGTTACGAAGACGTCCGAGACACCCATGATCCACTCCGGGCCAGTGCCGGGCATTGTGCTGAGATGCCTTCAGACCACATTCAGATGCCAAAGATTCTTGCTTGGTTATTCTCAAACTTATGAGAATCTAAAATACGGGCCATGGTGTGGGCTTTCTCTTGAGCCCCCGTGCCTTTGCTTTGCAGTTTGGGAATGAATGACTTCATCAAGGGGAAAGAATTTGAGGAAGGAGCCTCTGAAGCTAGGAGGGGGGTGGGGAGGGGCGGGGGCAGAGGGAAAAGGAGTTGTAGGGGGGAGGAGCCAGGCTGGGGCTAGGGCGTCTCCCCATGATGCTCCCCCACCCCTGGCGCGAGGCCCCAGGTACTGACTGACTTACCCACAGGAAATGTGTATGATTGCGTGTCTGTTTTGTGGGTTGGCCATTTGGATTGAGGGAATGTCCGTGTTGTGATTCTTTATTGATTCGAAGGTTGAAACGGTTTGTGCTCAATACAGGGGTCTCTTAGTGCGATGGGAAACGTGATCACAGCCGCCTTCGGGGTGGGAAGGGTCCTCAGTGGTGGCCGGTGCTGGCCTTCACCTCCCTGGGTGAGCTGCCTTCAGGGTGGGAAGGGAGGTCCTCTGTGGTGGCCGGTGCCAGCAGGCCTTAGCCTCCCTGGCTGAGCTGCCCTCAGGGTGGGAAGGGAGGTCCTCAGTGGTGGCCGCTGCCGGCCTTCGCCTCCCCGGGTGAGTGCTGCCCCATCCCTGGCGTCTCCGACTCCTTGCCTGGCACCTTCCTCGTTGGAGGCCGTGATCCATCAACCTTGTCCATGCGTGTCCTGCAGACTAGTGCTGACTGCAGGTCCAGGGGTGGTCAGAGGAGGCCCTTGTGATGCAAAGCTAAACACTGAATGAATGCGCTGCTGAGTGCATGAGCCGTGTCAGCCCAAGAGTCTGGGTAGGAGGGAACTGCGGGGTTGGAGGGAAGACTGGACAGATGGATGCTTTCCTTGGCCCCTGGGGGCATGGCCAGGTCCATGCTCAGACCCTCCTGGTTTCTCCCATAATTCCATAAATAGCAAGGGAAGGACTCGGGGCACCCAGGGACCTCATGGGTATAAGCTGTGTCCTCGCGTGGCCCCAGCTGTGGCCAGTGACGTTATTCTCTTTAACCTCAGGCTTATTTTGTATAAAAACACAAAGGGACAGAAGTAGTTCAAGGGCCTCTAAAGACTTACGTAATTGCTAATAGGCCTACTTTTATGATTTCTTATGTATTAAGAGCAAATCATGAAACAAACTCATTTCTGTTTGAAGAAATCTTTACTGATCTCATTTTTGTGGAAAGCAACATTGATTCTTTGCTTAGTGAGAGCGTTAGTGCCCTCCTGCCCAGCGCCGCTGTCCTCGGCACACACCTCTGTCCACTGGTCTCCGTTCATCTTTCCGTTTAGAATTGTAGGAGGGGCGCTGGGATCTTAGGGCTAGAAAGAAATTCTGAAGACCACTTGTTTTAGGGGCAGCTTTTAGTCAGGGCTCTCCAGAGAGACAGCCAGCCAGCCACGTGTGCGTGTGTCTCCAGGGGAAGGCTTGCTGCAGGGGCTACGGAGTCCAAGAAGTCCCAGGACCCACAGCCTGCAAGCTAGAGTCCTGGGAGGGTGTGGCTTGAAGACTTGAGGAGCAGAGGGTGCAGATCCCACCCGGGTCTGAGGAGCTGAGACCCAGGAGCACGAGTGGCAGAAGACGGATGTCACTGGCCCATCAGCCAGACAGGTGGAGTGAGCCCAGTCTTCCCCGCCTTGCTGTTTTACTCGAGCCCTGGGTGGATAGGGTGGTGCCCCCAACACCGGCGAGGATGGGTCTCCACTCAGTCCAGAGGCAAACATGCATCTCACACAGAAATAATGCAGAACCAGCCATCTGGGAACCCAAGGCACGCTCAGGTCGAGGCACAAAACCAACGCCGCGCGTGGCCCTGACGTCTGCGTGTTCGCATCACTCCACGCGCATTGCTCGGTCATCGCCTCGGTGAGTTTGTAAGCTCGTGCGGTTCTGGGGGTCTTTGCCCCGGGTGGTGGTGGTGACAGGCTCCCCACCGCCCCAGCTCAGGTGTGGAAGGTGATGCCACCAACGGGTCCTTATTTCTCAGACACTTGAGCGGGTGCTCTGTGCAGCCAGTTCCACCTGCAGCAGCATCTGTGTTCCCTACGCCAATTCCATTCGCAGTGTGTGCCTGCCTTCTGTTGGGGTGCAGCCTTCTTTCAGGGAGGAACTGTGTCCTGTTCGCCTATATCTCCTGTGGTGTATCTCATGGCTGAATAAGTAGCTATAGGATACCTCGGTGGCTGAATGACAGGTTCATTGGAAGGAAAACTTTACACTTTTTTTTCTTTTTGAGACGGAGTTTCACACTCAACGCCCAGGCTGAAGTGCAATGGTATGATCTCGGCTCATTGCAACCTCTCCCTTCTGGGTTCAAGTGATTCTCCTCCCTCAGCCTCCCAAGAAGCTGGGGTTACAGGCGTCTGCCACCATGCCTGGCTAATTTTAGTATTTTCATTAGAGACGGGGTTTCACCATGATGACGAGGCTGGTCTTAAACTCTTGACCTCAGATGATGCACCCACCTCGGCCACCCAAAGTGCTGGGATTATGGCCATGAGCCGCTGCACCCAGCAACTTAATACCGTTTTTGTTTTTGTTTTTTTTAATCATAATGGGCTTGTTAAATGTTTACATCAATGTTTATTTTTTAAAATATTATCTGTGACCTTTCAGCTTTTCATAGCACTTCTCGTGTGAATATTTTTAAAAAGCCCTTTCATCGTGGGGGAGAAGGAGTTATTCCTTTCAGCAGAGGGATATGGAGGAACAGGCCTTAGTGGGTCTGAGCACAGGCAGTCACCCCAGCCTTGGTGCTTGCTTAGGTCTGTTCTCCATTCACCGTAGCAGCGTCCACTGTCATTGTCAGCTTGTAAAAATAAGCTTCTTCCTCTTCCTAATCAGAATGAACAGTTAGTTTGTTAACCGTCATGTTAAGGTATCGAGAATGATGGCTTTCAGGCCTCAGATATGACACAAGTAGTAAATGCAGCTGACCCTGAACGACATGGGTTTTGAGCTTCGAAGGATCACTTCTGTTAATTTTTTTTCCAACCTAACCCTTATTGAGAAAACGTGGCTTTGTGGAGGGCCGACGTTTCCTACATGCGGTTCCATGGGGTGGCCGTGGGATCCTGTAGATACGTAGATTTGGGTAAACTCGGGGAGTGTTCTGGAATCCATGTCCCTGTGTATACAGAGGGACAACTGCAGCTTTTTAAAAGTTTGTGTCCTGCCTTGTCCTAAAAAGGCTCCAAGGTGGATGCAAAATTATTTCATTCTTTTGGTTTCCTTGGTGGGATATTGATGTTTATTCTTCAGTGTCTAAAATCCTGAGTGAAAAGAGTTGGTGCTTCAGGAACAAAGCCAGTCTGGAAACACATACTGAGATATCCACCTTTTCTTCATGGTTTCACAAAAGGTCATGATCATATTTTATTCGGTTGAACCGTAGCAAACTGCCAATAGTTGCTGTTTTTGGCCTACAAAATGGCAAGTTCGTACAATATGAAAAACAAAGGCTTCCTGGATGGGGAGAATAGGAATCCGTGAGAACCTGAAGTTGTCTGTCATGGCCTGTGAGTCACAGGTAAATAAACCTGTGTGAGGGGAGGTTGGCTGTACAGTATTTTCTTCTGTTTTGAGACTGTCAGAAAAAGATCAGTTCTATTCCGTTGGGTCCCTGCGCCTCAGCTTTGCTGCAGAGGGGACTTGCCATTATACTTCGTGTCCGCAGTGCCCAGGAGGCTGATGCCACATAGAAGACCTATAGGTCGGTGAACATGAGCAGGCATTGGACACGCTGTGCACCTTGGGACGCATCTGAGAAGTGTGTGCTTGCAACAGGTCTGGGGTGAGGGTGTGTTCCATCTCCTCTCTCTTCTCTGACTTTGCAGACCTTTGAAGTTGGTCCCCTGGAAAGTGAAATTAGTTAATGCTGATGAGCTCGAGGTCAAAGCCGGAATCAGGCTCATCATTTCCTGCAGTGTTCACAGCAGCAGGTCGTAAACTCGACATGACCTGAACCCAGAGAGTCGAGGTTCCGCCCTGCTTTGTGACTCGGTTGTGTGTGGTCTTGAGAAAGTGAACATGGGTTTTCTTGATTCTGAGGGGGCCGAAGAGACCCGCTCTTCACTAGGGCTGTGAAGCATTGGACCTTCCCATCAGGAGGCAGCAGGGACTCGAGAAAGCCCCACATGCCCTCCAGTTCCCTTATGTTGAAATGGTTTGTACTGGGCCATGCCGGGTCATTTTCGGAGGTAAGTGGGGCGTTCACATGGGGGTATACACTATTCTTGGTGTCAGGTGCGAGAGTTGAATTTGTAGAAGCTGTACAGATAGGAAAGAGCCTGGCAGGGAGTGCTGTTTACACGGAACCAATTTAACGCGAGGTCTGCGCTCTCCCTGGGTCCTTGTCTGACCAGTGTCTCCCCGTCTGCAACGGGATGTTCACGTGACTCGGCGCTATTGTCCCACTCTGTAGATGTCTGAGGATCTGTGCGCCGTTGCTGTTAGAGTGAGTTGTGATAATGAACTGAAACAGTGAACAAACCCTGAATTGGTTAGCACTGGTTCCACGGCCACTTCTGCCGTGGTTGGAGTCCTTCATATTAAAGTGTGCTGGACTCCTACGCAGAGCTCTGAATTCCAGAGACCCTTTAACTCGGCAGCTAACCAGCTGCTTCCTTCAGAAGACATTTGAGTCCCCTTTACGTGCCAGGGTGACCCTGGGAGTTTGAAGATGAGTGAGACAAGCCCTCCCCGTCTTGTGGATTTTACTGTCCAGAGGGGGAGACAGATGTGGATGGTGAAGGAGGCCCTATCAGAGGTCAGCGCACATCCGTTTTATTTCTTCAGCACTTGCTGTGTTCAGGCGGTGTCCCGGGCCATGTGCAGAGCATCTGGGGACCCTGCCCATGGCATCCCATGCACAGTTAGCATCTGCGCCATCTTCATACTTGGCCTGAGTTTTGGGGGAAGTACCGAGGACGGCTTCTGCCTTTGCCGGAGAGGGTTGGAAGTCAGGGCAGCCTTCCACAAGGAGATGATCGCCAGCTGATTCCTCAAGAAAGAGAGGTGGTCCCCACATGGGCGGAGCAGGGCAGCATGCACAGACCTGGCTGTGGGGTCTGGGGCAGGTGCATCTGAGTGGGGTCTGCTGTGAGACAGCAGGGGTGAGGTGTGAAGGCAGTTGGAATTTACAGGATAAATTATCACTAAGGCGATGCTGGGTTAACAGATAAAATCGGGACTCTCTGGGGTAAACTTGGACTTAAGGTTACCCTGGGCATGGGTGTTTTCAGGCTCTGAAGGCAGAGATTTAGGAAATTGGGGCAGAGCTGAGCCCCAGACGAGGATGAAGACCACCCTTGGGGGGATGTGGAATGAGACAGGGGTGGAAACCCAGTGAATGTCTTGGGGTCAGTCCAGCAGGAAGGCAGCAGAGGACACCAGTGCCCTCAAAGGCCCTGTGGATTTTACAGGCATCAGCCACTGCTCCCTGATGCTACTGGTAGAATTTCTAAGCAGCTCTCTCTCATACCCACTCCTGTATTTTTTTGTTTTTAAACCAGGTTTATGGCTGTATTTTTTCCAAGAAAACTAAACAGTTACCTGTTTGAAGTACAAATAACACCTGTTTAAAAACCAAAAATGTCAATTTGCACAGAAGTTTCCAAATACCCAGCTGGTTTGAGCCTTGCATTGCAGTGTCACTACCTGCTCTTAAATTTCTACACGATGTATAGATAGCGAGGCAGGGACAGCTCGTACATCTTCAGGTTTCGATTCTACTATCTTGGGCTATATTTTCATTTATTTTGGCACACCTGTGGGTGTGGGGAGCAATGCCAGGTATTTATTTTGAAGCTTGTCAAGGGAACAGTTGGGAAGATGTTCACATTTTTAGAATTTTCATAGTAATAGTTATAATTTACAAAGTATTTAAAATTGTGTAGTCATCATTCTGCTTTTTGCTAGATGTACCCCTCAACAGGGTTGCTAGCTATAATTCTACATCACAGGATTCAGAACAGTACCCTTTTGGAGCAGATGCCTGTAATCGAGGAATTCCGCCTAGTCAGTTCACTTTAAGCGTGTTTAAAAGATTTTCTTTATCCTAGTTGGCACCTGTGGCTATAGTTGGTTTTCACTGCTGTGGAATATTCCATGATGGAAACAGTAATTCATCTCTTTTTGATATCGGTGGACATCTGGATTATTTTGGGAGTGTATGTCTATTCAGCCTTCATTTTTTCAGGATTTTTTGTAGAAGATAGTGTAACAGTGTAATATCCTCTGCTACGGAGCTAACACGAACCCTGATTACAGCCACACAGACTCTCATGCCTTGTTACCAGTACACAGAACCAGTTTCTTAAGTTGAAACCCAGTAGCAGAACCTGAAGTCATGTGAACGTGTCCTCCGATCTTACACTTGGAATTCACTTTTTGTTACTATGTCTGCTAATTAGGAAGCATATCAATTATACAGAAATCTGAGAATGTATAATTATACATTTATAACAGAGAAAAGCTTATTTAATACCCCGGAACACATGGCTATGTTTTTCCCTCATGCCCCACCACTGTTTTCTTTGCTTGAAATGTGAAATGACACTTGAATACAGTTTTACAGTGACTGTTAGACTGACATAGTTCTTCAGAGACAGCGCATGTAAAGCACATGGAGAATTTCTGTTTGTGGAATGTGATTTCCCGGTCGCCTCATTCAGGCTGCCGCCGCCTTCCCCTTTGGCCGCCTGCACCGTGGGACATCTGAGTAGGTCCCTGTTTCATCCTCTGGAAGTTCTGAAAAGGAAGGAGCAGGAGAGGAGGGCGTCTCACGCTTAAAGTGAACTGACTAGGCGGAATTCCTCGATTACAGGCATCTGCTCCAAAAGGGTACGGTTCTGAATCCTGTGATGTAGAATTATAGCTAGCAACCCTGTTGAGGGGCACATCTAGAAAAAAGCAAAATAATGACTACACAATTTTAAATTCTTTGTAAATTATAACTATTACTATGAAAATTCTAAAAATGTGAACATCTTCCCAACTGTTCCTTTGACAAGCTTCAAAATAATATCCCCTTTATGTTGGTCCTTTGAGCTTTTTTTTGGAGTCTCGGCTGCCTTAGTGGTTGCTGCCTTTATGTCCCTAGCTTGTGGCTTGGTCCTTCTGTCTAACTCACAGGCAGACAGATGGATAGGAAAGTTGTGTTCAGCCAACAGCTTGATCATACTCTCAAGGCTCAAATCGACTGGGTATTTGGAGACGTCTGTGCAAATTGGCATTTTTGGTTTTTAAATATGGTGTCTTATTTGTACTTCAAATGGGTAACTGGTTCTCTTGGAAAAGAGATAGCCATAAAGCTGGTTTTAAAAAAAAAATGGGAGTGGGTGTGAGAGAGTGACTTAGAAATTACACCAGTAATGGCAGGGCGTGGTTGCTTACGCCTGTAATTCCAGCACTTTGAGAGGATGAGGCAGGTGGCTCACCTGAGATCAGGAGTTGGAGACCAGCCTGGCCAACATGGTGAAACCCCGTCTGTACTGAAAATACGAAAATTAGCCGGGCACGGTGACGGGGACCTGTAATCCCAGCTACTTGGGAGGCTGAGGCAGGAGAATCACTTGTACCCGGGAGGCAGAGGTTGCAGTGAGCCGAGATCGCGCCACTGCACTCCACCCTGGGGCGACAGAACAAACTCTCTCAAAAAAAAAAAAAAAAAAAAAAGAAAAAGAAAAAGAAAAACACCCCGGTAATGGAAACCTGACTGCGCCATCTGTGATGGAGATAGCGGATTATTTCACTTTTAGTGACAGGATGAATTGGATATGTTTGGAGTATTGATCTTGACAAGTGAAATGGTCAGAACCAAATGTGCCCCTCAGCTTGGGCCTCGCGGTTGGCAGAAGACTCTGGCGGGCAACAGACTGGAGACTCGGAGACTGAGGGGAGAATTCTCACGCCCTGACGCTGTTGCAGTCACTGCTTCTGGACTCCTGTTGGAGTGAGCGGCCCCTTCGCCTTGCAGGTTTTGGTGCAGTGGAGACCTTAGGACCTGCCCCTCCTGGCACACCTGTGAGTGTGGTGAGCAGTGCCAGGGCTGAGGCATAGGTGCTGAGCCCGGAACGTGGGATGGGAGAGGCTGCACACACCGGGCGGCAGGCATCTGCTCCAGCAGCCGGGGTTTCCGCAAGGGGCGGGGCGATGGTTTTCTTCCTTGAATTTGGGTGGGGAGGGTGTCCTGGGGTACTGTGTCTGCACTTGTGTTGCTCTGAGGTCAAGGTGTGGCCCCGAGTCCCTGTCCCTCTGCCAAAGTGAGGGTTTGCCCATTTTCAGGTCAGATTTCCCTTGAGTCCGGGCCTCTAGGAGTGGGGGGCATCGAAGGGGGCGTGAGCATGGTGGACGCGCGTCGGCCTCTTCCTCTCCCCCTCCCCCCAGCTCCTGGGCTGTGTGTGAAGAGCTGCCCATCGGAATCGCCCTCCTGCCTGGTGTCTCATTCACCAGAAATCGTTCTCACTGTGGACTCTTGACTCAAATGTAATCCAGGAATGGAACGTGCTGTTGCTGGATGCCACACGCAGCATCGGGAGCCGAGTTGGGGGTTATATGATCTTACCCCACACCTTAGAAGTGAAGATTATCGTTGTCAGGCCTCTGAGCCCAAGCCAAGCCATCGCATCCCCTGTGACTTGCATGTATATGCCCAGATGGCTTGAAGTAACTGAAGAAGTACAAAAGAAGTGCAAATGCCCTGCCTGGACTTAACTGATGACATTCCACCACAAAAGAAGTGAAAATGGCTGGTCCTTGCCTTAAGCAATGATATTATTTTGTGAAATTCCTTTTCGTGGCTCACCCTGCCTCGAAAAGCTCCCCCACTGAGCACCTTGTGACCCCCACTGCTGCCCGCCAGAGAAAAACCCCCCCTTTGACTAATTTTCCTTTACTTATCCAAATCCTATAAAACGGCCCCACCCTTACCTCCCTTCGCTGACTCTTTTCAGACTCAGCCCGCCTGCACCCAGGTGAAATAAACAGCCGTGTTGCTCACACAAAGCCTGTTTGGTGGTCTCTTCACACGGGCTCGCATGACAATAGTTAAGGAGATACTGAAGTCTTTGCCAGCTCCAAGAGCTTTTTCAGTTTGTGTCGGGCCATTTTAGGCAGAAGGAAAAGCTTGCTTAGAGAATCTTACAGAAATGTTTGGTGCAGCGCCATTCATGGAATAAATGTGTAACTTTCTGTGGCGGCCCTCTGGAAAGAGATGCACTTTGAGTGCACCCTGGCCTGCTCGCTACAAGAATCGGCCCGTGTCACCCCGCTTTCCGTGGGTCTGCAGGTGGCCGTGGAAGGGAAGATGATCAGGAATGCTGGTGACAGTTACCGGTGCGTGTTGATGTGTGCTGCTTTCTGCAGGTGAGAACATTTCTCTTGAATAAACATCGCATCAGGATGATGACTGCAAGATATTTGAGTCTCATTCAATAGTGTTTCTGAGTTTCTTCTGTTTTTAATCTGCTTTCTAGCACTAGGCAAGTGAAGACATGGAAAGTAAAAACCCATCGAACTTGTAGAGATGTAGTGTTGTGTAGGAGCAGACTGTAGCTTCTGGCTCTGTTTCAAGATTGTAGGAAACTCTTAGCTGGCATGGTCAGGGTGTAAATTATCTTGTTTAATTGAAATGTAAATGAGTCAAAGCTGGCGCCTGCATTGTTGATGAAATACCAGATTTTAAAGGAACATGTCGATACGCCATAAGATACCAGCAAAGTTCCTTGCTGAGGTTTGGCGCGGGTTCGGAGGAGCTGGGCCTTACTTGTCACCAGGGTCGTCTCTGGGAGCAGATGCTCAGTGTGGGCAATAGTCACTTAGCCCTTCCAGAGCCCAGGAACAGCTCGCTGTGGTGTTTTTAGAACCTGTATTTTGAGTCAGTTTGTCCCACTTGACTCGAAGTTGCTGCGCAGTTTCCGACCTTTGCCTCGCACCGTGCGCTCGTTTTCTTGTTCCCTGATAACTGCCTCGGTAGCCCCCGGCCTGACATTCGAGCCTCGTCGTTCACGGACACAAGCTCCGTGGTGGGGCCCAGGCCACGACTCTGGCTTGCACAGTTCCGTGCCTGTCACCGTGGTTTATCACATCACTCCCAGGATCTCCCATTTACGGGAAGAGTGTCCCTTTCCTGCAGGCCCTGTGTGGTGTGGAAACCACCCCTCCCTGCCTTTCTCCTGTTTGAACTGTACCGTGAAGCTACTTCTGTTCTAGTCAACCGTCAGAATTTAAGGAACGGTGATTTATGTAACTTATCACATGCTTCTCAGCAGTTCTTTATGAATTTCATTCTGTTGTGAAATGATTGCAGTTTTCATGGCTATGCTGGTCTCACGTTGTGGCCCTTGGTAACTCTCTTGAAATGAATTGCCTTCCCCATTGTGTGTTAAGGTTTTGCCTGGGAGCTGTTGAGCCCTCACCTCTGCTTAGGGCGGTGGCTTTGCTCTCCTGACAAGAGGAAGAATCTTATTTAAAGCATTTCTAATGTGGTTTTTGCTTCCAGACAGCATTACTTTTTTCACAAAGAGACAGCCACTAAAGACGTGGAAACACGTAGAATCCTTTGAGGAAACGTGTGTGTCTCTAACTTGCTGTAAGATAGAATTGGAATTTGTAATGGTTTTCTTTTCTAGAGTCTGGGTAGAATAGGGAGACAGTGTAATAAAAGCTAATTTTGAAATGAAGAATTTGAAAGATTTTCAGCAGCAATAGCTCTAGGAAGTCACCCTGGAAATGTTTTTAAAGATGTTCAGTAGCAATAGCTCTAGGAAGAGTCACCCTGGAGTTGCTTCTTGAGCATTGGTTTCCTGGCTATATGTTCCGACTTTCATTTTTAAGTTTTGCTGTGAGTTGGGGATGTGTGGGAATAACCATCCCCAGGTGTTGGGTAGGAGTGGCCCTGCAGGGGTGCGTGTGCCCTGAGGCCTGGGGCACTGTTTCAACCTAGCTTGGAACATGGGGACTCTTGTCAGTGGCTGGAGTAAGAGTACCAGCCTGGCAGGCTGGGGGAGCCCTGGGGTGGTCTGGGCACTGTCCTCCCTGCCTGCAGGATGGCAGCTGGAGGAGCTCGAAGGCTGCCTGCCTCGTGGCTGTCAGCGGAGCAGCCCCTCCTGGCCCTGGAGCAAGCTTTGGGTCCACGAGTCTCTGCGCCTGGACTTCCTCCTGGGACCTCCGCCACTGTCCCGAGGGCCCTGGTGCCACTTTTCCAGTGGGACCCAAGCCTTGGGCAACTGCGACCCCAGATTCGGCTGCTTTCCCTGACGTCTCATTCCAGCACGAGTGCTCACCTCACTCAGTGCAGAGCCTCAGGTTCCCTTGAGATCCCCAGACAGAATCTTCCAATTTAACAAGATCGTTGGTGACAAGATTTGAGCGGTACTGATTTAACTCAGCTTCCAGAGTTTAAGTTCCCAAGACACAGTCCTGCTCCTTTCCTGCCCTCATCCTGTGTGGCTGGTGTGGATGCGGGGTTTCTGGAGGGTGGGGCTGAGGCAGTGGCTGCTGTGGGATTTCAGTTTCCGAAGGGTGGGGCTGAGGCAGGTCAGCAGCAGGGGGATGGATGGCTCATTATTGTTCGTTCAATGCCTTGAGGGATAGCTAGGATTAATGACCTTTATAGGATTGTAGGTTTGGGGTATTTTTTTTTTTTTAAAGCGAATTGGATTTCATGTGGGGCAACCTACAGCAGTGTGGCCTCACCACGTGCCCAGCAAGTCACCTGCTGACACTGTTACTGTGTGTGTTCCCGTCATCCCACGAGGTGGCCACAGTTATCACCGCATTTTTCTGACATGAAACTTGGAGAGCAAAGGGTTTAAGAAACTCCTGAAGCCACACTGTCAGCGGGACCTGGGTGGTCTGACCTTAGACCCTGCATTGTTTACCCCTTGCCGCGCTGTCAGCAGACTCGCGTGGTCTGGCCTTCGTACTCACGCTGGTTGCCCCTCCCTGCCACGTTGTGGGGTTTTTCCTGCTTCGGGGCAGCGTTTGATAGCTTGTGAAACAAAACCAAGACTTACTACGAGTGGATATGCCATTCTCTGAGATCCAGAACATTCCTTGGACCTGGCCTTGCGAATGTCACGTAAGGGGAGGTAAAAAGCATTTTCACTGTGGTCATTGGGGCTCCTGAAATAGTGTTCTTCCCAGTGAAAGTTCACCATAAAAATCTGTTAACTCAATACTGTGAACAGGAAGAGGTGTGTTGGGCTCTAGTTAAATGTCTCAGAGCCACAGAAGTAAATGTGAGGGCACCTTCCGAGCACAGCCTCCTGGAGGAGGCCGAGGACGTTTGCCTGGAGGGTTTGCCGTGAAGCAGGACTTGGCAGGGCTGGTCGGCCTGGAGAGGCCTCTGGCATGATGTAAGTTAGTTGAAGTAGTTGAGAGGTGGTGGCGTGAGGTCAATGGTCCCCGAGGAAGCCCCTAACAAGGCCGGTTGCGGTGGGATGGAAAACTGCCCTTCAGTGGCTGTAATCCTGGCTTCACGGGTCCAACGTACATTCCTGCACTTTGGATACTTGGATCGCAGCCAGGTCACATGGTCCTGAAAGGACATTCGGGCTGTGACGGCTGCACCCATTCTCAGCATCTGCAGGGACTTTGCGGGTGTGTGTTTCCATTTTCTTTCAGAGGCTCAGCACAATTTAATTCTCTCTCCCAGAGAAGTCTCGAGAAATAGAAGGACACGTGGAATGAAGGACGTGATTGAAGAGAGTGTGGTGTGGTCTTCGACCTTGTTTTGCCTTGGTTGGTGCTCAAGAACTCCGCCTGCCCTGGGCTGAGCATTTCTGCCAGGAATTCCTGCCTTTTATCCTGCCTCTGAGGCCCGTTGAGACACTCCAAGAAGCTTCTTTAACAAATTGCCTTTTCCTTTTACAGCCGTTGGATATATTTGCAGCAAAACAAAGGAATAACCCCCCAATGTGGTGATTAACTGCATTTAAGTATAGATAACATTCAATCTTGAAGGGCCTGGGGTTTTAATCATCTTTGGGTCATGTAACCAGCGTTGTTGGTGATTCAAGTCTCCTGACAGCGCTGTTCTGCCACGTTCCTCAGTTTTGAATGATCTTCCTGGTTGTACCTTGGAGCGGCGTTTGTGGCAGTAGAGAGGAGAGTGGTGGTTCCCAGAGGCTGGGAAAGGACAGAGGTGAAGCCTCTGCAGGATGCCAGTCTTCCTGGTTTAGGGGTTTCGGGCTCAGCCACCCTCCTGTGTCAGTGTAAATTATACCCAGGATCATTTTCACTCCCCCCACTTTAGTTGAACATTGGATCTTCAGGATGTGTGCGCCCACGTCACCTGGGCCGTGATCCTGGAGCTGGGTGAGACTGTGATTCCTGGTTTTATAGAATTACTTGGGGATTATTAAAAATAAAAGCGCTTTGAGGCATTCAAATGCTATTTCTTGAACGTAATTTATGTGTAGTTCTTGGGAAACATTTCTCTGAGGAAGCATCTATAATTTTTGTTTTCTGCTGCTCAGTGCTAGAAAGAATTGTGCAACACTTGAGTGAGAGCGGCGTTATTCCCCTCCCTCCGCCATGCAAGCAAGATTAAACGTGCCTCTGGCTCCCCTCGGTCTTCTCGCCTGGTGTGGCAGTGTGCTGCCTTCCGTCTTCTCTCTGGGGAGAATTAGTGGTGTTTGTGTGTGCTGCTCAGCTCAGCGTGGTGCGCGTGAGGAGCTTGGTTTTGTTAGGTGATCCTCCCAGGCCCGCCTCCTGCCTCCCCAGGCCTTGTTCTAAACTGACAGATAACTGGTGTGTGTTGGAAGAGGACAGCTGCAGGGCAGGAGAGCGTTTGTTCAGACTTTCTCCTTGCACTGACGTTTGAGACCTGGTCCAGCCTGGGCCCCTCTACCACTCCCTCCCCGTAACTGTGTGTTGCAAACCACTCCCTCCCAGTAACTTTTCTTTCAGAGGTTTGGAAATGTGACTTAACTCATCTTCAATTTAAAGCATACTATTAAATTTTAATGTTGAAACTGATGTATTTTATGGCCTTTATTTGATTTCTCTTGATTTTTTTTCCCCCATATGAGACATGGCATCTTAAGGGAGACAACCTGGTGTTGGCCGCCTTTCCTAAGGATGGAAGTGAATTCTGAAAGCCCTTTAGGCAGCAAAATACTCAGGGAACCGTTATTATGGCTATGTCTGTCCACGTAAAGTGAACACGACTCATAAGCAGAAAAAAAATGCAGCCCCGGGGCAAGGTGAGCGCTAATGCTGCCTGTGCCTGGCCTCCCCGCCATGAGGAACAGAAGTGCAAGCGGAGGTGGTTGATTAGCCTCCAAGCTGGGTCTGCGCCCCCCTCACATCCCTCTGCATCTGCAGGGGCACAGGTCGTGTTGCCACCCCTCGCTCAGTGCCAGGGCTGATGCGTCAGGAACAGGCGGGGGCTGTCCGCCCCTTGTTCAGTGCCAGGGCTGATCTGTCAGGATGCCTCGTGCTCATCTGGTCCTCGTGTCTTCATCACCAGCCTTCTGCTCGTACTGGGCTTGTTATTACCTTGGTATGGGTTGTGGAGCGGTGCTCAGTCCTCCGAGGGAATCGGCCCTTGGCCGATTCATATTCAACAGGACCGGGGAATGGGTGCTTGTTCCATGTCCTGGATCCCAGGAAGCCCGTGCCCTGGACCCTGTAATGCCCAGGGTCTTCCCGAGAAACCCCGGTGCCACTGGAGCACAGGCCGGCCCGGCCCGGCCCCCTCCAGGCATCCCTGTTTCTCCGCTTTGTAACTGCGTTTGTGTGTAGCAGGTCTTCCAGGACTTAGACGTTGCTTGGTGTGAGCCAGGTTTTGTGTGGAAAGAGGACAGGTCATAAGCAGAAGCCTGAGCCCTGGTCCGAGCCAGCAACCAACCAACCCAGAGCCATCTTTTATGCTTCCAGATTCTGTTGCCAAAAACTTACCCATGGACATTGAGGGTGATGCACTTCTGCTCCGAGACGTCTGTGGCCTCAGCTGGAGGGATGGAAAGGATGTGGAGCCTCTTCACTCCTGGCCTGGGCTTGGACCTGCTGTGCAGCCTCTCAGGGGCACCAGGGCCCCCGTGTGTCACAGTGGCCTCGGGTTGGTGGCACTGCCCCCGGATGTCCCAGGCTTCATGATGTCCAGGCTCCCCTGGCATGGCGGCCTCAGGTCAGGGGCCCTGCTCTGATGGACATCTCAGGCTCCATGATGCTAGGGCCTCCTTGTGCCATGGCGGCCTCGAGATGGTGGCACTGCCCCAGGGTGTCCCAGGCTCCAAGGCCAGTGTTCCTTCCAGCAAGGGCAAGTTGTACTGTAAGGTCTAGTCTCGGAAGGTGCCTGGGGTCCTATCCTTCAGAGCGGTCCCACGCCCACCACAAATCAAGCCAAGGGAGGCTCTGCCAGAATTTGCAGCTGTGTTTCAGGTGGTCCCACCAGGCCTCTTATTTTGGCCTAGCCAGGTATATAATTCTTTTTCTCTTTGGTTTTTTCGAGACAAGTTCTCACTTTTGTTGCCCAGGCAGTGGTGTGAGCACAGCTTACTGCAGCCTCGACCTCCAAGGCTCAAGCGATCCTCCTTCCTCAGCCTCCTGAGTAGCCAGGACCCACAGGCACATGTCCCCATGCCTGGCTTATATTTTTTGTAGAGATGGAGCTTTGCAATGTTGCCCAGGCTGGACTCGAACTCCTGGACTTAAGCAGTCCAGCTTCCTCAGCCTCCCAAAATACTGAGATCACAGGCATGAGCCACCGTGCTTGGCCAAGCATGTTTCTAGTTTCAAAATTAAGAGGACCCAGAGCCAGTTAATGACGTCTCTACTGGAACATGCTGCTTATAGTACATTAAGAAAAATCGTCCAGAACTTGGAAAGGGGCTGGTCAGACACAGTCCTTTGAGGTTGTCTGAGCCCCTGGGGTCTTTAACCATCTGGAGGGATGTACCATGTCAGACTCACTGTTGTCGATGGGCTGAAGCCCAGGTTTCATGAGGTCACATGTCGGCTTGTAGGACTTTCTCTGGCAGAGAGATGCGAGTGACTTCTGTTCACTGAGAGGCTCATCTCAGGGACTTCATGGCCTGAGGGACGGCAGCCTGTTTGAGCTGATCAAGCAATCTCATGCTACCCTTATTTTTTGAAATGCCTGTGAGTGACTTTTCACACGTTCTTTGAAGCGGCTTCTTGCCCGTGTTACTTGTTAAGGAACGAATGCTTTTTTTTTTTGATCCCTCATCCCCTTTCTTTGGGGTGTTCCAGTCTCGGTTCTCACATGTTCTGCTTCTACGGGAATTTCTGACGCTGCTGAGTGTAGAAAGCACTGAGGAGGCTGTGCTCCTGTCCCCTGTGAGCCTTCCAGGCGGCCTCCTCTCCCCTCCAGGGAGTCAGGAGGAACCTTTCAAACCCTTCTTAATCTTGTTTTCATGTCTTTGTTTTAACAGATTTCTTGGCATCTTCTCCCTTATCCAGAAGTGAGGGTGAACGCTGAGTTATTCACAGGAGTCAAGAGACCACACACAGCCCAAAGTGACATTTGTTTCCCTGAAATGATTTGTGTGTGTTCACCTTAAAATGCAACTCAGTAAAACAGGTATGTTTTGAGGAATGACTTTAAATTACCCAGGTAAAAATGTGACAGTTCAATTTCATCCAGTCTGTGCAGGTGTCCATAATCCCTTCTGTGGTTGCGTGTGAGTTTATGTGACTTGTGGTTATTTTTGAAGAAGGAAAATCTGTTGTTGCTGAGGACTTCAGATTGTGAGCTGGGATTGTGTGGGGTGGACATCGGGGGCTTCAGTGTGTGGCTTCCTTGAAGAGGTTCAAATTAAGGCTGAGCGTCCCTACTCCAAAATGCTCTGAAACAAACATTCCGAGCTCCCTCATGACACTCGAAGGAAATGCTCTTCGGAGCACTTTGGATTTCAGGCTGGGGATGCTCAACCAGAAAGTGAAATATTGCAAGACCCTTCTTGTTCCAGGAGCTTGGATGAGGACATGTGGCCTGTGCCGGGCATCCCTGGCGTGCGTGGCAGCCTGGGCTCCCTGGACTGGTTTTGTAGGAGCCACAGAAGGGAAGAGGCTCAAAGTGGCCATGCCTGACTCCTGAGAAGGGTGGACCAGAAGGGGGTGGGCACGGAGGGCAGCAGCGGAGTCCCCAGCGTCTGGAGCTCCTGTCCCTGTTGGAGCTGAGAGCCTCCTTTAGTTGTGGCCTCTGCCCTGTCAGCAGCCACTGAGGCCTGGAGGGGAGCTGGGGGCTGAGAGAGGAGGAAGGATGATAGGCCTGCTTCTGGAGAGGGCCGGCATCAGCCTGTGCTAGCCTCGTGTGCTACTCCTGCATCCAGGGTGCACGGATTCCTCGTGGCGCAGCAGTTCCCGGGGTGCACAGCGCTCTTGTGTGCAGTAACAGCTTTGTCTCCAACCCTTGGAGGCAAGTTACCTTTTATTCCCCCACAGTGAAAAGAGGTAGAAAATCTTATAGAAATGCATTTGCTGGAATGTCTATTTTCCGATAAAACATCGTACGCTTAGGCTAAATCTGAAAGTGTCTCCTAGTGAGTCTCGTGTGTAGAGTAAGAACAGTTCACGCATATCTTAAAGCAGGTAGATCTAGGAACACAGAGCATCCCGGTGCTAGGATGGAGTTTTCCACTAACTCTGGGAATAGAATCTGTAGAGCCTCGGGTGCTTTTGCACCATGAGGTTAGCCAGGTTAGCGAGGGTGCACTCACAGCCCTGCCTGTGCCGCATCCCTTCTGCTAGAGCGTCTGCTGGGGCCTGCGTGAGTCGCCTGAGCATTGCTGTTACCTTTTTCACTTGAGCCTTTTTACCGAATACTAGGATAAACTTGACCTCACATACTTTGTGGGGAGAGAGAGAAGTATATCTGGGACCTCTTTAATTATATGTTGCAAAATAGATTTGGGCAAAATATTTCTGCATATGCGTGCTTGGTGAGCATGGGGTTCCCTGCCGCACCCTGAGGCACGTTCGCACATTTTGATTTAATCTTGAGCCTATGGCAACAAAACTGTAGAAGCTGGCTATGACTTACTTTCTAAAATCTAGAAATAAACATACACTTGGAATCATAATCTATTGGACTTCTTTGTAAAACCTGATTTGAGCTATCACTTTTGCTTTGTATAAACAATTTCATTTTTTTATTTAACGTGGTGTAGAATGAATGGAACAAATATTCAAACTCAAATTTAAAAATGAAGAATTGTTACCATTTTGTTTTTGTATCAGCATATTGCTTCACCAAGTTTCTTATTATAATAGTTATACTTTCTCTGAATGTGGCACAATTGTTATAGAATTAAGAAAAAGATTGGGCATGCTGACTTATGCTTGTAATGGCAGCTCTTTGGGATGTCAAGGCAGGAGGATCACTTGAGGCCAAGGAGTTCAAGACCAGCCTGGACAACATAGCAAGACCCCATCTCTATAACAATCTCTATAACAGAAAAATTAGCTGAGTGCGGTGGTGCATGCCTGTGGTCCCTGCTACTCTGGAGGCTGAGGTGGGAAGATCACTTAAGGCTACAGTGAGCTGCGATTGCTCCACTGTACTCCAGTCTTGGCGACACAGCCAAGACCCTGTCTCAGAAAGAAAAAAAAAAAATCCAGAAATATCATTTTCTTTTTTAATCATCCCAAAAGAGAAATCGGTTTTTTCTAAGAATGTCAAGAGTAACTGATAAGATTCTTTCCTTGCATTGTTTCTCCTTTTCAAGTATTTAGAGTATTCTGTCCACATGGTCTCTCGTCATCTCGTTACAAATCAGCAGGTGTCTTCGAGGTTAGTGGTGGTTCTCTGTGTTGCACCTTGGAGAACAGCCATCATGAAACCTCTTACCATGATCGTGCACATTGTAGTCCCAATTAAAATCCTCTGTAGAGCGCCTGTGCTGCTTATTAGAGCAGAACTTTGGTTGTGCTAAAACGTGCATTCAGCTAATGGTTTTAAGTTCATATCTGAGATGATGTTGTATAATTCATTAAGCATATGGGATCAGTAATGATAGAAGATAATTCTGGCTGATGTCATTTAGAGGATATTTTTCACATCAAGTTAAAACTTCCTTCGTGATAGTCATTTTGGGATTCATTTAAATATGTGCTTTATTTCATAGCTCAAATTTTCATTAGTCATTTCATAACATAGGATTTTGAAAGCAGATTTGGCAAAACCTTTCTAACAAAATGTTTGCTTATGATGTCCCAGGGAACAGCACTCAGAATTGCTGGTAACTGTGGTACATTTTTAAGGCTGATGATAGAAGTCACTTGAACAGTAAGGGCTTCTTCGTGAGGCAGATGGGGTTTTGAACCCTGACCCTCCTGATACGCCAGCCCTGACCCTGGCCTTCTCTCCTCTCCTCTCCACTGGGAGATGAGAAGGTGCCAGCATCCACCTCACAGGCCGTCCTGAGAACCTGGGACTAAGGGCTTGTGTTCCTCTTGCAGGTGGCGCAGTTGTGAGGGCTTGACGATATATACACTGCAGGCTGCCAGTGTCGGGATAATCCAGTTTTAGTAAAAAGGTGGGATTTGCTTTGCTCCCGTGCGGACCAGGTGCAGTGCTGCTGTAGCAGCAGGTGTGCGGATCCTCTTCGGTGGTCAGGTGGACAAGGAGTCACTGATTCCGATTCCCAGGGTTAGATGTGAGGGAACAATGGACCTCATGTGTTCAGAGGGAAGGGGAGTAAAAAGCTTCCCTTGTAATTCCAGGACTGTCTGTCCCAGGAATGCCAAACCACTGGCTTTCACTTGACGCTGTCGTAGGTGGCACTGTATGGAAATGAGGACTCATGTTCCGCATACCTGGGCCAGTACCCGTCTCCCTCCAGGGCCGTGGCCGAGCCCTCCTGATTTCGCTGGGTTTCCAGCCTGGGGATCTGTAAGCCCAGTGACGTCTCCGGTCTCAGCCCCCGCTCCCCTTGGGGACAGGAGGTGGCTTCAGGAGACTGGTGATGAATGCCTGAATGAAGCCGACTTGTGACTGCAGTTCTAAGGGCCTCCCTGGGTGTTAGATGTCAGTAAATGACACCTGTGTGTCGATCTCATGTGATGAAACAGTAGGAGAAACCAAAGCTTGTGGAGTCTGCAGGTTCTGGACTGGGGGGTGTGTGCACCTGTGTACTTGGTGAGGGGTGTGATGTCTGGAATGAGTGTGCAAGTGTGTCACGTTTGTGCGTGTGTGGGGAGTGTATTTAGCAGGTGTGGGTGGAGTCAGCATGTTCATGTGTGTCGTATGTATTTGAGGGTGTGTGTGGAGCGTGTACACGCATCACATTTGGTGAGTGTATTTGAGGGTGTGTATGGAGTGCATACATGTGCCTGTGTGTATAGTATTGGGTGAAGGGGTGGCGTGTGTGGAGTAAGCATGCACATGTGTGTGCTGTGTGTGGGGTTTCTACCTGGTCCTCCCCTGAGCCTGCTCCTGGGCCCTGCTGTCCTGGCAGCTTTACAGTTTGGTGTGTCTTTGATTCTGGAAGATTCTGGAACCAGATTCTGAAGCTGTGATCACAAACTTGCAGCCCTGGAGGATGCCGGCCCGTGGAGCTGGCATGAGGGTCTCTGTGCTGGCCTCTCCCTGGGCTCTGTGCACAGCAGAGCGTGTCTGATGATTGAGCTGTGCGGGTCTGTGGCTCCCCAGACTCGAGTCAGCCCTCAATTCTGTCCTGCATCTGTTTTTCTTGCTGAGGGGCTCCAAGAAGCAGTGCCTGGACGACGTTTTCACCCTGGGGTTGCTTCGCCAGCTGCCCAGGTGCTGGCTGCCTGAGCCCTGCTGCCGTCCTGGGTGGACGGGGCTGGCGCGGGGACATCCCTGAGCACCTGTGGGGGAGGCAGGTTTAGGAAGTGCCAGAGGTGAGTGGTTTCCTTCCAGACTTGATTTTCTGGAAAGTTCTGGGCCTCATATTTTTCCCTAAGGGAAGTTAGAAACTGAGTTTCTCTTTAGGGGAACGTCTTTGCAGCATCTGTTTGAATGTTCTCCAGGTGTGGAATACTCAGGGCCGTGTGTGTTTGGGAACATCCGTGTCCTGAGCGAATTCAGTAGGGAATGGAGAGAGGCCTCCTGTCAGCTTGGCCTCTGTTTTGAGTTTGTGAGGGTTGACGGCTGCTGGTATGCCAGGGAGAGTAAAACACTGGGCGCCCTGGGATGGGAATGTTCGCTCTGACAAGGTCAGTGGGAAAGTGTCTAAACAAACGTTGCTGTTCTCCTGGCTCCTCGGGGTCGAGCTTGTTTTGTGGTGTTGAGGGAAAGCTACCCTTGTTCCTGTTCCTCACCATTTGAATGGTGTCCAGGGCCTGTTCCGCTGGAGAGGTGATGCTCATGAGTGGGGGTCAGGTCACAGGCTGCGAGGTGATTTGGAATCTGTCAGCTGATTTCCTAAAAACACAGGTGCCTGGTAAAGATGTTCCTGATTAGCTAAAACATTTCAACAGGATGTGATAGCTGGTGGTGGTTCAAAGACTATCACAATTTTCCTGTTACTTTTTAAATGCCTGTTGAATAGGGGAAGATGCACATATTTTTCTTTTCCTGTCTGCATACTTGATATTTCGTTTTTTGTTTTATATGTGGGTGTGCAGTTAACTGGATTTAGAAGCAGTCTCAGCCCTGGGGAGACTTCAGGGCAGCCTCAGTCAGTGATGAAGGGAGGCAGGGATTGGGGGGCTACCTCCTTCATAGGATGGACACCAAGGGCCAGAGGTCAGCAATCTCAGTGAGGTCACAAAGACGGGCACACCCAGCACCCTCGCCCCTGTGCCTCTCCTTCACGTTTGCCTCTGCTCAAAGCTGCTCTCCTAGGTCATCACGGGTGATCTCTTGGCGTGTGCTTGGTTCTTGCAGAAGTGGTGTCTGGCTGTGGTCAGTGTGGGCCCTCAGGACTTCCATGTTTTTGGCTCACATCAATACTGGGCAGTGGTGTACGTTTGTTTTGGAGTGGTAGATCGGGTGGATTTTGGCTTTGCCAACTCATTTAATATCTGTTTCTCCTGTTTCTGTATCAGGTGTTCTCTATTTGGTTAGAAGGGGGATGAAGTTGGTGGAACTGCTTCCGGCTCTTGAGCGCCTGCTAAGAGCTGTTTGGCGTGCACAGATCCATTTCGGCACAATCTCAAGAGCAGTCCTGGGCGGTGCAGAAAGCAAGGCCCAGGCGAGTCTGTGTCGGACACAGGAGGGCCCTGACCTGTGTGCTTTCGGCCTCTGAGCCACCCCTCTCCTGACTGCTTACAAAGCTGTATCGATAATGAAATCTGCGCATTGAAAATTCGCTAGAGGAATGCCATTTCCAGGGATCTTACTGTGGACCTTCTGTAAAGGTTCGCTGTAGAATAATGAATTGCCTTTTAATGCAGGTACCAAACAGGCTCCCTGGGATAACTCATTCCATACAAACTTTTTAAAGTAATGTTCCCAACCAGCTGTCCTATACATTCTTTCTACTAAGAGGTGCTCCTCTCCTGTGCGCTTTAGTGATATCCTGTGTTTGCTTTGCATGTGCTTGGATTTTCAGAAGAAACCGTGTTTGCAGATACACTTGGAGTACAACATTCCTCTTCCTATTAGTGTAGATGCTCCATTGGAGGAGATATTCTCATGCATTTGTGTGTTTTGTGGGGAATAAAAGTAGTCACTGGCTTTTGCAAACCTAGAAGATGCCCAAAAGTTGATACATGTGAAAATAAGCGGCAACTGCCATAAATCCCCTTGTATTATGTGTGGCAAAGTGGTCTGTGTGTTCTGTCTGTGGAGAAAATTAGTCTTCCCTATTTTCCCAAGAGGTAACACTTGAATAGACACCAAAAATTGTCTTATTTGAAAATGATACCTTCTTTCCATTGTTATGAGACTATGTCATAGGAACTCACACATGTAATTGTTTTCTCCAGTTAGAACTTCCAGGTTTTGTCATAGTCCCTTTGTGTCATTACAGTGTCTGGTTCCACTTTATTTAAAGCAGGAAGAGACCAGCCATGTGGCCTCACTGGTGCTACCCAAGCACAGGGTCTCATAAGGGCATGAACACTTGGTTTGGAGACACGCTGTTCTTCCTGATAGAAACCCTATCATGCCATTCTTTAGTCTCCTGCGGGGTTTCTTCCACCCTAAATGCACCCAGTTTCTGTTGGTTTTTAGTTTATTTGTATTTTCTGAGACAGGCTCTTGCTCTGTCACCCAGGCTGGCATGCAGTGGCGTAATCCCGGCTCACTGCAGCCTGGACCTCCCTGGCTCAGGCGATCCTCCCACCTCAGTCGCCCGAGCAGCTGGGACCTCAGGCGCGCACCAGCGTGCCTGGCTAATTTTCTTTTCTTTGTTGTAGGGATGGGGTCTTGTTATGTTGCCCAGGTGTGGCTCTGTTTTCTGTTGAGTGTACAGTGGGTTTTTATGGAGAACCTCTGTATTTGGGTTGGGTGTGTGGCATCCTGGTCAGGAAGCTGCCCTCAGGCTTCCTTCCTGCCCAGCAGGGTCACGAGTGATGTCTCCACCTGGGCTGGTGTGTGTGCTGGCCAGTAGGGCTTAGTCCTGGACTGCAGACTGGTACTGGTCCATGGTCTGTTAGGAACCGGGGTTATAGCAGGAGGTGAGTGGTGGGCAAAGTGAGCATGTCCGCCTGAGCTCTGCCTCCTCTTGGATCAGCGGCAGCATTAGATCCTCCTAGATGCTGGGACCCTCTCGTAAGCTGCGTGTTCTCCTAGGTGCTGGGGCCCAATCATAAGCTGTGTGTTTTCATAGGCGTTGGGGCCCTATTGTAAACTGGATGTGAGGGATCTCGGAGGTTCTCCTTATGAGGATCCAATGCCTGACCTGAGGTGGGACAGTTGCATTTCAAAACCACCCCCCAGAAAAATTGTCTTCCACGAAACCCATCCCTGGTGCCAAAAAGGCTGGGGGACAGCTGGCCTAACGCGTGGATGATGTCAGTAGATTTTTGGACTCGGGCCGCAGTTGGAGAGGATTAGATTTTGAAAGGTGGGGGATTGAAGGCTTCTAAAGGGCAGGTTTTCATCTCCAGTGGGGCCTGGGCAGAACTGGGTAGAACTGACCCAGAACCTGATGATTAGTCAGGCTAGCTCACTGCCTGCATCCTGTGTATGCAGCCTTGCTGTTTATTCAATTGTCTCGTCGTGTGGTGGATTCCATCCACAGCCTCAGAGTAGTGGAACCCATTACTTCAAGGCTGACCTGATTTAACTTTATCAAAAAAAATTAAAATCACTGAGTATAAATCTTCCAGACACCCGTATCCTTTTTTTTTTTTCCAGAGGCTTTTAAATATTGCAACTTAAAAATCTTCAAAAATAACTTTAAAAGAAAACCTCTAAGTACATTTTTGATGAGCGTCCTTGACAGCTTTAATATGTGAAGTAAATTACCTTGACTTTTGTATTCCTAGAAACTCGTTCGTATTTGCAGAAGACTTTGTATTTTGTCAACAGTGGCCACTGTTTTGTGACCATCATACCTGTCGTCTCATTTAGAAAGTTGGATGTGGATGTATTAACTTCTCAGACATACAAACACATGGGCTGTTTGTTTTTGGTTTTGATTTTTTTTTGTTCCCCCACCCCCCTCCCCGAGCTGAATTCAAGAAAGGGAAACAAGTAGACTAGAGTAAGTACCAGAAAGCGTCTAAGTGGCTGGGTGGGGGATCCTACTATGGTGTTGCATTTTGTTCTGCCAGACATTGCTCCTCAAAAAGCTGACCCTGAAAGGGCTGGCATTGCCCTCACTCTGGGACATTCGTCTGTCTCACCAGAAAATGAAGAATCTGCCAGAGTACCGTGAGTGAAATTCAGTCAAAACTCGATTAAATAAAAGAGGCTTTGTCTCAAAGGCCAAAACATGAGGACACACTTCTAATTTTTAAGGAGCGCTTCATCGTGGGTCAGTCCTGACGTGTACTGCATTAGGAAACCTCTGAACTTCCACGGTCAGGCCCAGAGCTCTGAGGGAAAGTGGTTGTGCCCTTCCCACTGTTTCTGTCACTAGTTTTATTCATTAATTTCCTTAAAACCCTTTTTGTATGAGTTCTACTATAGTTTGGAAAAAAATTCACATAGGTAGAACTGGAAGCGTTTCCACAGTGTTAATACTCATGACCCGTTCTGGGTCTCGGTATATGTGTACTGTATAAATGTACATGTGTGTATGTGGTGTGTGCATACTAAGTGTATTTCACTGCATGTATTGACAGTGTATAGGTATGTACACTACATATGTCCTACACACGTACATGCTGTAGGCATGCATGTACACGTGTATGTGTGTAACTGGGCACTATGGTTATATGCACACTACTTGGACACCTATCTGTTCTGCATGTGTACATACATGCATGTGTTTAATGCCATATACATACCTGTGTACGTACACCATGTGGTTATGTGCACATTATTTGTACACATGTATATATACATATGTGCACACAAGCATGCATGTACACTACGCACACTAAAGTTCTGGATATGTACACACTAATACATATACATGCTGCATATGTATGTACACTGTTGCATATGTGTATACTTTAGACTTTATACGTTAGTGTACTGATGTACATCGTATACATGTGCATATGTGTACACTGTGCATGTGTATGCGTGCTGTAGTGCACCTACATACATTGGATAAGAATGTACGCTATATGCATGCGTATACATATAGCAAATAGCATACCTGTGTACACACGGATGTGCATGTGTATGCCATATGCATGTACATACAGGTTATAGTATATCTGTGTATACTTTTTACATATAGATGTGTGTACATGCTATGCATGTGCATACATGTTAGCATACCTACGTACACATGCTATATGGATAGGGATTTGTGTATGCTCTATGCTTGCACACGTAGTGAACTCTTGTACACTATACATATGTGGATGTGTACACTATGCAGGTACACTACATGGATCTGGATGTGTGTGCACTCTGTACGCATGTAGTGCACTTATGTATACCATACGTATTAGGATGTGTGTACGCTCTCTGCATGTACACGTGGTACAGTGTACCATATACGTATACTATGTGAGTGTAAATGTGTGTGCGTTCTATGGCACCAGGAATAGGGCTCCCGCAGGGATCCAAGAACGCACCATCTCGCTGGCACCAGAATGTAGGATGAAAACAGTTGTTTGTTGCAACCGAGTTGAAATTTGGCAGGTTCCTATACCCTTTGTAACGATTAAGGAACAATCACTTCATTGATGTGTGTGTTCCTGAAATCACAAACAGCTCTGTGAGGTGTGTCTCATTCCCAGATGAGAGAGGGAACCGAAACAACAATGACTCGGTCACTGAAGTGAGGTAGAATGAACATAGCAGCTGTCTAGCTTTCCATATTATAACTTTGTCAGCAGCTCAATGAGAAATCGCCACTCATCAGGAAATGTGTCCATTTTCTACTGTTCTTTATTCGTGGCATATTTACTGCCTTGTGTTATTCCTCACGATGTAGCAAAATCCCTTCTAGAGTTGTGAATATAAACAGTTCATGAGAAATGTAGTATATTCTTTGTTAACATTGAAAATGATATGTAAGTTCATCTTCAGGTACTGTTTGGAAGGATGAGAAAGAAGATATTTAGGACAAAAGAATAGAGAGCTTTCAAGTAAACAGGGAAAATAAGGGCTTAGTGCAAAATATTTCCAAATTTGGAATTTGAGAATAATAAATCTCACATCTAAGATGGTAGGTAGTTTTTTGGGTTTTTAACATTAGTACTTGGTTTTCCATGCCTTTGGGAATTTTCCTCCTGATGGAGGACTGCAAGAATAATCTGATTTTTCAGAACAGAAGGGACAGTCTGTCTCTAAAGGTAAATTCCAGGTTCTACCATAGAGAAATAGAAATTGCTGCCAATTTTCTGTAAGGTTCTTCAGTTCTTTCCTCTTCTGTGGTTAAAAAACCATCTCTGGGGCTGGGTGCGGTGGCTCACGCCTGTAATCCCAGCACTTTGGGAGACTGAGGTGGGTGGATCACGAGGTCAGGAGATCAAGACCATCCTGGCTAACACGGTGAAACCCCGTCTCTACTAAAAATACAAAAAACTAGCCGGGTGTGGTGGCGGGCGCCTGTAGTTCCAGCTACTTGGGAGGCTGAGGCAGGAGAATGGCGTGAACCCGGGAGGCGTAGCTTGCAGTGAGCTGAGATCACGCCACTGCACTCCAGCCTGGGCGACAGAGCATGACTCCATCTCAAAAAAAACCATCTCTGGATTTAGTCTCAGCCAAGTTCCTCTTATCAGGTTGCCTTACATTTCTCACAGCTGTTGAGAGTTTTCATCATTGGTAGTTAACTTGTTGATAGCAAAAGCTTGTACTAGTTAGATCTGAGCACCTTGAAGACAAGGCTTTGTTTTATATTTTTAATGAGCAGCAGGGTGATGGCAGGGCTAGGGCCCTTCATCCCATCATGCGTTCCCCTGAGCTTTCAGAGTTCTCACTGCGTGCTGAGTGTGGTGTTGGCTGTTTAGGGTTTAAATAGGAATACGAGGCTCTGCGACTTGGTACGCTCTTACCTCCTTCATAGAGAGCTTGGTGGCAGCTTAGCATGATAAAGTATACACAACAGGTGTGCAAACTCTTACGGCCCCACTGAAAGGGTATTGATTTAAACGTGACTAATTTCTCATGTTTATTTTTGCCTTTATTCCTAGTTACGGTCCTGATACTTTTTCTTCCTTTACCATCTTGCTAATCGCTAGTGAATTAGTGATAAACTATATTTATGTGTCCTCTAAATCTAGCGACTTAATTGCAGGTCATTCTTGTTATACCATCTGTCAGTGCTATGTCAGGATGGCTCAGTTTTATGTTGTCAAAGGATTAACTACGGCAGGATGCAGCCTTTCTGGAACTTGCTCTCTTATGAAATATCGGCACTTTTTTTTTTGTTATACGTGAGGTGTACTCAAATGTAAACATTCTGAGCTGTGTTAGAAGGATATACAAGATTGTAATGAAGTAAACAACAACTTGATCAAGTATCAGCTAATGAATTTTATATTTTAAGTACATGGAACGTGGACCTTGGCAATCAGTTTTCATCTTGACCTTTTACTTTTTTTGTTAGAATCTTGCTCTGTCATCCAGGCTGGAAGGGTGGAGCACAGTAGTACGATCTCCGTTCACTGCAACCTCTACCTCCCAGGTTCAAGCGATTCTTATGTCTCAGCCTCCCTAGTAGCTGGGGTTACAGGGTGTGTGCCACCATGCCCGGATAATTTATTTTTAGTAGAGGTGGAGTTTTGCCATGTTGGCCAGGCTGGTCTCCAACTCCTGACCTCAAGCGATCCACCCACCTCAGCTTTCCAAAGTGCTGGGATTACAGGTCTGAGCCACCATCCCTGGCCTGACCTTCTGTTCTAATATTGGTTATTCAGTCTCGATGATAGTGCCTGGTTGTATTAAATTGGGGTAGAAAGCACAATTGAAATGAATTTGGTTGTGTATGTACGTGCTGACTTAGCGTTCATGGCAGCACTGTGAGTTGGGCATTGTTCCTGAAGGAAGGCCAGATGGGTAAGTCGGGGCTTAGATACGGGACTTGTGGGCAGTCACTGCTGTCCCATGGCTGAGATCAGGCCTGTCTGACGCCTGTACCCCGAACTCTTCTTAACACACGAACCAAGCAGTTGTCAAGAGTCAGTGCTTGAGTGTGATGTGGCCCGTGGTGTTTGCCTCACAGCGTGACTTTGGCTCGGGGTAACAGGGCAACATCTCCCTCCCTCTTGCGGCTGCCTGGGAGTCCCAGGAGAACCCACTGATACCGTTTATAAATGCCGGACATCGAACCTTCTGCTTGGTACCAGCACATCTGGAATCGGACAGCGCGGTTAGATTCTCAGCCAGCAAACCCGTACAGGAGTGTGTGAACTCTGCGTTTGCTTCTCCCGGACAAAGGTGAATTCCTGGTCACTACTGGATGGCAACAGGTGTGGCCTCAGGAGCAGCATGGAGACGGGCACTCTGGTGCAGGAAAAGCATCTGCATGAGGGGTGGGGAACGTGACAGACGAGCTCAGCTCTTACCGTGGGGTGGGGGGGGGGTGTGTGGGTAAGACCAGATTTTCTCATTGTTGCCCCTTTCTGAAAAGGACCCTGAATTGACTTCTCTGTGGCTCCTCGTGCCTCCTTGTCAGGTTGGAGGAGACTGCACCTCTGGCTCAGGCTCTGCTTGCAGTGAGACAGAAGCCGCTGTTGCTTGCCCTGCGCTCCCTGTGACGTCCTCTGTGCTGTTCTCCTCCGGGAACAGTTCTGTTGAGCAAGCTTGGACTCTGCTCCCTTCTGCTCTTGGATTTCATGTCTGGAAGGCTTTTCTTCTTTCCTGGTTTTTGATGATGCTGTGCTATGTTTTTGCAAGGATCACACGTACCCATAGCCGGGAGAAGCCCCTTTGCAACTTTAACATCTTGACGCTCTCAAGCAGAGCTTGCTATCGAAGTTGACAGACTCCTGGGTTTTTGTTTTGGCAGAAACTGAATGTCAGTCCTAGGACAGCTTCAGCACACTTGATCCTAGCTCTCCTCTCTCACTGCTCCCCTCGTGTGTGGCAGAAATCATATGCCCTGAAGTTTACCAGTCCCTTCATTTGAAAATCAGTTAATGTATGCGATCCTCATGAGAATTTTACTTTTTATAAAAGCAATCACAAAGACTGGGTTTTGTGAAACCAGTGTTTTATGTGTGTATTATAATTGCACTCACAATAAGCTTTGTCTTCTAAATATTCCATGTTTCAGATTAGCACTGGAATCGTGCCCTGGAGTGAGTAGTTTCGCTTTTCCGCTTTTATTTTTGGCTAAGGTAAAGTTGAGAACGTTGTGATATTAGGTGTAGTGAGCCCTTTTAGTTCCTTCTATGTCTGTTTTCCTTTAAGCCAAAAGCAGCAGACTGATACCAGTTTGTGAGCACCAGGCATCTCCCAGGCCTTTCCTGGGTCTTCCCTCCGCTGTCTCGTGGACAGAGCAGTCACTCATGGAAGGTGAACCTGAGAATCCCTGTGTGGAATTAAGTAAATGTCATAGCTCTCTTCTGTGATGAACTGAATCATATTAGGCCCAGTAAATTGTAACAGCAGGCTTTGCACATACAACGCATTGAACACTAGGACAGGTAACCAGGCTGTGACGCTTCTGGTCCTGCCCAAGACCTGCGGTATCACAGCGCATTTAACATACTGGCAGCATTGAGTGTTTGAAAACATTGTGTATGTACCATGTCCGTGATTTTCGAGGGCCTGGATAAACACCTCTGTGGGTATCGCAGTCTTTATCAATGGGAGCTTAAGGTTAGTACTGGGGCAGACTGTATTAAAGAATCAAGGTCTCTTAAGTATGTTTCAGTTTTCCCATGAAGAAGAAAGATGTTAGCTGTTCTTTCCCGGACTGTGGCTATCCGAGTGCCCCAGCACAGTCACTCACACGTTTACCTCATTTCCATTTAACCGGGCTGGGCTTGGGCCAGAGTACTTCGGTTGTCAAATGTCATATGAGGCTGATGAACTGTCTTCTGCTTCATCGTTAGCATATGGAAATACTGTTTTCCAAAGCATACTCTACTTTATCATTTGGGTTTATATAAAATAATGGAACAGTTACTTTAACTGTGCAGTTTCTTATGCTTGGTTATTTAATTGCGGAAAGATAACGGTTTTATTTTGCTAAAATCTGTGCTAGGAATTGTGCCAGATCTTTGTGAAATGCCCAGTTTACTAGCTTAAGTTATAGATCTTTGTATGAAAAGAAAAAGCCTATTGCTAAAAGGAGCGTTGTCTTTATCGATGCAAAAAGCTTTAAACTTATTGGCCGTGTAGTCAGTAAAATGCATCAGAATGTGGCGAAAATTGAGAAAACATTGAAGTTTTAAAATCTGCTATGCAGTTTTCTTCAACTCCCTTGCAAGATACTTAATTTGAATAAAAGACAGAATAAAGTGTTCCCATTGAGGAAAGTTGGCAGGAGAATGTGTTCGGAACCTGAGCAGTCCTGCCATGCTCGTCTGTGATGTGGTGTTGTTCATGGTATCACTTTTACAGAACTTTAAGAATGCTGCTTCTGCGAATAAAAATACATTTTATTCTTAGCATTTCAGTTTTGAGATGTGTAAAACGTGTTAATGGTTTCTTTCCCTTACAGAATTTGCTTGTTGTTCTTTTTTTTTTTCTAAATGTCTACAAGACTCTGAAGCACATTAATCACTTTAAAAGAAAAGAAAAAAAAAAAAAAGGCGGGGCGTGATGGCTCATGCCTGTAATCCCAGTGCTTTGGGAGGCCAAGGCAGGCTGGCTGATCGAGCCTGGGAGCTTGAGACACAGGAAACCAGCCTGGGCAACCTGGTGAAATCCCATCTCTACTGAAAACACACAAATTAGCTCAGTGTGATGGCTGCACACCTGTAGTTCCAGCTACTCCAGAGGCTGAAGAGAATCACTTGAGCCTGGGACGCGGACCTTGCAGTGAGTGGAGATCACGCCCCTGCTGTCAAGCCTTGTTGACAGAGTTGGGATCCTGTCTGAAAAACAGCAACAATAATAACTTATGGGTGAACTGCTCGGCTGCTCTCTGTCTAGAGTAGAATAAATCCAATTACATTTTTGTCTTTTATTAGCATTGAAATTTTCTAAATCATCTCTTTGTTTTCATTACATTGTAGCAATATATTGCTGCTTAGAGTCTGGAACAAGTAGGTTTCTCTTGATCAGGTTCTTACTGAGTTGCTAAAACTTAGAATGATTTTCCCCAACTTGAATGTGACTTATAGAACTTTGCCTTTTGAGGTGATGTGCTGCATTTGACAGCAGACACAGGAACACCCAAAGAATTCACTTACGGGCTAAAATGTACATGCTTTGTAGTGTTTCTCTCCTATAATGAAAACGGTACCTCTCATTTGTGGGTCGATGATGCTATTTGCTGAAAACTTGTTAAATTTTAGTTTTTTTTTGAGACGGAGTCTTGCCCTGTTGCCCAGGCTGGAGTGCAGTGGCATGATCTCAGCTCACTGTAAACTCCGCCTCCCGGCTTCACGCCATTCTCCTGCCTCAGGCTCCCGACTAGCTGGGACTACACGTGCCCGCCACCATGCCTGGCTAATTTTTTGTATTTTTAGTAGACACGAGTGTTTCACCGTGTTAGCCAGGATGGTCTCGATTGCCTGACCTTGTGATCCGCCTGCCTCATCCTCCCAAAGTGCTAGGATTACAAGTGTGAGCCGCCGCACCTAGCCGAAAACATGTTTGTTTACTGCCTCAGTCCTCAGTTGGGTAGCCCTGTTCTTGGTAGGACATTCAGGGAGTGTGGGGACATCTTGAGTCTTGAAAGGCGCCCTCTGCGAGATGGGAATTTTCCAGCTGCTTATTTAGGGAATCCTGCCAGCTGTCATTGACTGGAGAGCGCAGTTTCCTGGCTGCCCTGGTCTTTGAGGGGAGTGAGACTGAGGGGTCATTTTCCCACCTGGACCAACGTGTTTATTAAACCTGGCTTGTGGATCATTTGGATCTTGTTATGAAGGAAAAACCACATCTGTGTCTTTCAGATGAGTGGAAGTCATGGTTTAAAAAAAATTTTTATTTTTTTGGCTACTATGGAGAAGTTTTATCCCTGTGACCTGTGAATACAGTCACGGGAGAGCAGAATGTTCACGGTGTGGGTGCTAACAGTGTACATACAGAGTCACGTTCTTCACAAGAGAAAAATATTTTTCTCATTACAACCTCGGTAAGAAGCTGGCAGTACTCTTGTTTTTGGAGGGGTGTGAAGGGGATATTGAGAAAGTATCAACGTTAGACTCGCCCACTCTGCAAATTCTGTACCAGCTGGAGTGAGGCCCCCGTGATGGAAAGATGCAACCCTCTGCCCAGAAGGAGGTGAATTTCGGTGGCGCTCAGGATGCGCGGTTCATCTCTATATAAAGGCAGAGCGTGAAACGCCGTGGAGGCTGAGAGAAGCGATGTGGTTAGCAAGTATGAGTGAGACATTTGGGGCTTGTTAGCACCTGACGTGTGTGCAGCAAGCTTTGCCATGTGCACGCGTGTGATCCTTAGAACACTGGCGTGTGGAGCCGTGAGGCTATCGAGGGCCCCAGCTCCCGGCAGGCTGAGGAGTTCCCTGTTACCACCAGGATAACCGTGATTGAAGGCTGTCACTCAATCCCCAGTCCCGGAAGGGGCTCCTTTCAGAGAGGAAAACACCCCTAGAGCCTCTGGCAGAATTCGGTGATTTTTATTATTACGTTGCTTAGATTTCGCAAACATGAAACCAAGAACATATTTCAGAATGCTTATGGTTCTTCTGTAACCATGGAAAGAAAGTAATTTGCAGTCGATGGACAGTTTGCGGAAGCCGAACTGCCTACATCATGAGCACGGCGCTCTCCCTACCGCCCTGGGCCTTGCTCCGGTTTGCTGGGGAGGCTTTGCAGGGCCTCTTGGCTGGGATACCTCTCCCATGTTGCTGCCCCTGGTCACAGCCATACTGCTGGGCACCTGCACCGTGAGGACACTGAGTGGACATGGAGCCATGGGGCAGCAGTTGGTCAGGAGGTGGCATCCACATGGTCTGAAACAGGTTTCTGTTCATTAAGAATGATCATTGCAATAAAAACATGGAGTGAAAGAAAACCCTCTACTGACCTGAGAATGCGTCAGCTGAGTTGGATGGGGAAGTGCAGTGAGGAAGGTGAGGGCTGAAAGGAAATGAGGGAGAGGAAAGGAGAGAAGAGAAGCGAAAGCGGGAGGGAGGATGGGAGTGAAGAGGGAGATGGAGGAGAAGGAAGAGAGGGCGGTGGGCAGGAGCCTGGGAAATGAGCCCCAGAACCGGTTCCTGACCCTCGTGGGTGCGTCAGAGCTGATCTTCCAGGAGAGGTGGCCCGGGAAGGTTGCCCCTTAGGAAGTGAGGGCCGGGGGGAGCTGATTTTTTGGCTCTCAGTGGGGCTGTTGCTGACCTGAGATGCAGTTGACAGTTATCCCGAAGAGGTAAGAGGTCGTCTGCACAGCCACCATTTGCCATCAGGTTGGAGAGAGAAGTGCTCGTCCCCATGAGTTCTTTCTATTGTGGATTTTTCCCAGTTTAGCTGAGCAGCCTGTCAGTGGAAATGTCAGGGATTACTAACATGTCTCCATTCTACAGAGCAGTCGGCCAGCTTCCGATCCTGTCGTTGTTGGGGGCACCACTCCCGACCTGTCATTAGGCCAGTGCCGGCCCAGCGTGGGAGCTGCAGCCTGAGGCGCTGGGAAGCCTGTGGGGCTCTTGCTGCCGGGGCTCTGATGGGAGTCATGCACTGAAAGAATGATGTCCCTTGAGCAGAGCCTGGCGAGGAGTGGGTGCTGCTGTTGCTGCAGTACATGGAATTTCAATGACGAATGAAACGCCCTTTTAATTATGACCAGAGCTCTATGCTCTGCGTTTCTTCAATGGAAATGTGCTGAAATGAATTTGCTGTTAATCAGTTGCCTCATGCAAGACAGTGTGCTTGGGAGCAAAGCAGGATGTGGACTTACATACAGAACTTCCTTCTCTCAACAGGCTATAATCAGTTGGATGGTGCTACACAGGAATACGTGAGAATTCGTGTGAGAAAGGTGATGTGTGAACAGCAGGTGTGGGGGGAGGTTTACAGAAAAGCTTTTGGCTGAAGTGGTGTCAGGTGCGGGTGCTGAAGTGTGATGTCTGGCTGGATGGAAGAGTACATGCCTCTAGGCTGCAGGAAACAGATAAAGGAGGAGGTGGGCACACGTGGGTCGTGTCTTAGGAATGGTAGCAATTCAGGCAGACCCAGGATCAGGCTCCCACGGGGGAGGAGTGGACTTTAGGACCCAGGGAGCATGGGGTGGGGGTCATGCCCAGGCTGCTGCAGGGCTTGCTGCTGTGTCAGTAGGGCCCTGTGCTTGGCCTCTTTAAAACTGTTTCCTGATCCATAAAATGGGCACTACAAAATCCACCTTGTGACACTGAAGCTTAAATGAGATGATCTACATGGTGCCTTCCTTCCCTTTCTGACATCATAGGCTCATAGCTATGGTGGCAGTGACAGGCTGGATAGAATGCTGGAGCCACTTTGCGTCTGGTGAAGCCACATGGATTTGTGCAGTGCTTGTGACTGTCTCTGAAAGCCTTTGGTCATGGCAGTGGCAGCCTTGAGTGGCTCTTGGCATATTTCAGTCTGTAGAGTGCAAGGTTGGCTGGAGCTCTGAGGCCATTGATACTATCCAGGGGTGAGCTGATGGGACCCTAAAACTTGGGGGAAGGTCGAGAGGAGTTGGCCGCCAGAAGTATTGTAGATTTCTGGCTTCGAGAACTTGTTGACTTATGGACACAGGAAGGTAAACCCAGATGGCTCCAAAATTTTAAGTCCAGAAGAAAGGTGGGAGGGTACAATTGTTGACTAGGTCATGGTTGCCCTGTCCCTTTCTTTCTGACCATTGTTTCTCCTCCCTCCCCTTGCCTTTGTGGGCAGGAGGGCCTGAGTCTGTACAGTGGTCTGTTTCATGGTGATGATGGCCGATTATTACCCTGCAGTAAGAAGTCTCTCCACTTTATTTTGCAGCAGCAGTAAAATAAATTTAAGGAATAATGGTGAAGTGGAATTTGTTTTGTTGCCTTTTTTTTTTTTTTTGAAGTATGATTTATGTGAATGTTCTTCTCAATTTCACTGATCACTTTGAGAGGCCAAAACATGCTTTGGTTTGTTATTTTGTGTTTGACTTTGAGCTAGTTTATTTTCTCACAGAATTATGTTCCTTATTTGGGCTTTTACAAAACTGAAACACAGGATGGTGCATCTCCATTGAGGGTTGTTCTGAAGTGTGACTTTTCTTGGCATGCTTGAAAATCAGTGACATTATTTTATAGAAACACTTTGTAACTGACAACAAAGCTTTAGAAGCTGTTGTAAAGGGCAAGGTAGGCAACGTGTTACGCTTTGTGGGTCACAGAATTCTCTGCATATTTTTTTTTTGTTAAAACTTCAAAGTGTAAAAACCACTTGTGGTTCCCTGGCCAAGGCTGGTTCGGGGATCGTGGTTTGCAGACCCTTGACAGCACCTTACCTGAAAGCTGATCTCCCTGCTCAATGAAGTGAGTAGGAGCCCACCTCATTGGTTCAGCTAGAAAGATGCTGCCCTCATGCTGGAATTTGCTTCAAACAAACTTGAAAGTTCTGGCACCGCTGCTCATTTCCGTACTGTTGCAGGTCATCTAAAATACGGAGGGTGCCTTGGCGTTTTGATTTTGTTACTCCTCTTTATCGGTTCTGAGATGGCTTATCGAGGGTTAGACATTTTCAGAAATGATCAGGCAGAGCTGCAGCCATCTTGCAGATCAAGTGAGGTTTTTTCTGAAAGTTTGTTACAGGCTTAAATTTCTGATCCCTTTCCATCCACTGATCTTGTATGATTGGTTTCTTTTTGTTCCCATTTGGGTCTATGAAACTTGTTGAACAGCGTCTCCCCACCACGGTAGAACTTTAGCTCTGATTTCATGCATGAGTAGGTATCCTCACTTCTCATTTGCGATGAGAAAGTGCTGCAGGTCCTGCATGGCTTCCGTCTCTTCCCTGCACACGGATGGATGTGGGAGTTATTTGAGGTGTGTGAACTTGCTACCCTTAGAGCCTCCAGGTTCACTCCCCTGGACCACACTCCTCCCCCCTGGTTCACGCCCCTGGACTGTACTCCTCCCTCCTCCCGTGGACTGTACTCCCCCCTCCTGGTTCACTCCCCTGGACTGTACTCCTCCCTCCTCCCGTGGACTGCACTCGCCCCTCCTGGTTCACTCCCCTGGACTGTACTCCTCCCTCCTGGTTCACTCCCCTGGACTGCACTCCTCCCTCCTGGTTCACTCCCCTGGGCCGCCACCCCTGCGCCGCCACCCCTGCCTCCTAGTTCACTCCCCTGGGCCCCCACTCCTCCCTCTTGGAGCTCAGTAGTTTCTGCTGTGCTTGTGCCAGCATGATAAGGCTGAGTGGCAGCTCCAGGGCTGTGGCAGCTCACGCAGCTGTGGCGTTAGTGCAGAGAACCGCGGGGATGCAGCTGCCCTTGCTGTGACGCTTTGAGTGTTGTAGTCGGGGTGGGAAGCTGGGTGGGACGTGGATGTCCCAGGGTGGGACAGGAGCCTCCCCTCAGCCTCTGTCAAACACTTCTCAACCAGGTGTGGTGGCTCATGCCTGTAATCCCAGCGCTTTAGGAGGCCGGGGCAGGCGGATCACCTGAGGTCAGGAGTTGGAGACCATCTTGGCCAACATGGTAAGACCCTGTCTCAACTAAAAATTAGCCGGATGAGGTGGTGCCCACCTATAGTCCCAGCTACTCTGGAGGCTGAGGCAGGAGGATCTCTTGAACCTGGGAGGTGGAGGCTGTAGTGAGCAGAGATCACACCACTGCATTCCAGCCTGGATGACAGCAAGACTCTGTCACAGAAAAACGAAACTTCTCTATATCATGCTCACAGCTTGTAAGCAGAGGAGAGAATATTTGGCAGAAATATTCAGATTTAGGAAGTCTTTTCTGATTAAGAGAATCAACAACTCAGTTAATCCTCTGCCAACTTTCAGTCGTGTTGTGGCTGGGAGCAGGGGTGGCTGTTAAAACAGGTGCCTGTCTTTGGGAGGCCGAGGCGGGTAGATCACAAGACCCAGGAGCTGAAGAGCAGCCTGGCCAACATGGTGAAACCTCATCTCTACTAAAAATATAAAAGCTAGCTGGGTGTGGTGGCGTGCACCTGTAATCCCAGCTATTCAGGAGGCTGAGGCAGGAGAATTGCTTGAATCTTGGGAGGTGGAGGTTGCAGAGAGCTCAGTCAGGGGTGGGTGCCGGCTCCCGCAGATAGAAGAGCCAAGTGTCCTGCAGGAGGCCAACGTGTGCACTGGGAGTTCCCAGGTGCGTGTCCTGGTACACGGCCCAGAGGCTCCTGACAAGGCTCAGTGCACCAGGCACACAGTGGACTGTTGGTGCCTGATCCAACGAGGGAGTGAGTGAGGGCCGAGACACAGGTGCGGGGATGCATGAGACGGTGTACAGTCAGGTGGAGAGTCATGCTGTAGGGTCCGGAAGAGACGGGTTCGAGAATAAATGGGACGGGGGTACATTTAGGTGGAGAGTCATGCTGCTGTGGTCTGGGAAATGTGTTTTTGCTTCTATCTGAGAAGGTGGACCTGAGCATTTCTGTGCTTTGGCATTTAATCTGTGCACTATCCTCCACGGGGTGTGTATCTCTGTGGTAGAGGACACCCCGGGCACAGTGGATGTCAGCGGCCGTGGCTGGACTCAGGGTCCATGAAAGTTGCGTGATCGAACGTGTTTGGTACATTCTCAGCTCCTGCCCAGGTGCCTCCCAAGCATCGGGTGTTGTGGCTCCCCACAGCCTTCACATCTGCCTGTAGCATGGCATGACCACCACCTTCCTACCATGTGTTTGTCCTACCACGGATGCCGTGTCTAACGGACGCTGTGCTCTCCAGCTACTTTCCTATAATCAAAAGCCTTGACTTTCCCTGTGTTTCAGAGACGACAGGGTATTAATCTTTCATGATTGCTCTGAGGATTTCCACTATGCAAGATAGTGGAGACAGTAATTATAGATGACTTTTCTCAGTCTTTTGCTTGTGGTAAAATTACATAGCACTCGAACCATTTTTAAGTGTATGGTTTGGGGGCATTAAGTGTGTTCACATTGTCGTGCCGCGATCACCACCATCCATCTCCAGAGCTTCCTGGTCTCCCCATGCTTGAAACTCGGTCTACCGAACACTAGCTCTCCTCCTGCCGCAGCTCTGGTGAGCATACAGATTGCTTGCAAAATAGGCTTTTTCAGTAAGAGAAGGGGCGAGGAGAAGAGCTCTCAGAACTCTTGAGATTAGAGGAAGTGTTTTAGGTTTTGCTCTCTGGTTCCCAGTGTAAAGGAGCTATTGAAGACGTGGGAAGGCGAAGGTCTGTGATCTCAGGAAGTGCTGGGCTGGGCAGCTTTCCCGCTGTGATGGGGGCACTTGCCCTCAAACCCTCCTGAGATAATCGCGTGAGGATGGTGCTGTATTGTGACAGCTCTGAACTTGGTCTCCTCCAACGTTGCCAAGTACATAAGCTTTGGTGGTTGCTGTCTAGTGTCTGCGAGAGACCTAGAATTGGAACATTGTTGACTTTAGAACACACTCATTCTTATAACACTCTACCTGTTCTCATCAGTAGGAAATACACTGTGTCCTTTTTTTTTTTTTTTTTTTTTTTTGCTTTAATAGTCTGTGTTGCAGTAGCAGTAGTTGCAGCGGACGCTACTTCTGGTTCATGGTTATTGCCAAACACAAGCTTCTGGAAACCGTGTGAAAAATGAAGGGGAAAAGTGGTTTTCTGCCTAAGCCTTTTTTGAACATCTTCTTTTTTCTGGAATATCTGTTGTGGTGTGAAACATTTTCAATTTAGGGAGTTGTAACGTGTTTTATTCTGGTTAGCTTTGAAACTCCATGTTTCTGCATGTCATGGGGTTGCTTTATCCTGTTGTTCTATGATATAGCTGGTTTTCAAAACTATTGGTTATTTCACTTTAAAAACCAAAGCAGCTTAGAGTATGAGTGTGATTCCCATAAGAATTTAATTGTAAAATTGATTCGTGTTCAATAAACTTACTGGAATGACTCGTTAGATCAGTGGACGAAAAGATGATAAGAACATGTCAAGTCTCTGGGCCAGGAAGGACTTGCAAATAATACACGTGATACACAGGAATTTCTTAACAAAAGATTAGATTTGGTACATAACTGTTTAAAATCTCTGTTTTCTATTATAGCCATTCCACAGTGCCCACGGGGGTGGGCTGCAGGACTGCCTATGGACACAAAGGTCTGTGGGCGCTCAGGTCCCTGGTATAAAATGGCATCGTGTTTACATATGACATACACACATCCTCCCGCAGACTTTCAGTCATGTCAGGGTTGCTCGTAACACCTATACCATGGACATGCCATGCGAGTAGTAGTTAAACGATATTGCTTACTGAATAATAGTCTGAATGCTTAGTACAGACACCTTAAAAAAGTATTCTTGGTCTATGTTTGGTTGAATCCACAGGCCTGGAACTCGGGGATAGAGTACAAACTCTAGAAGCAAAATGAACAAATAAAGATCTTGAGGTCAGCAGTGACGGGTGTGGGATCACACTGAATCTCGTGTGTTTTGCTGTCTGTGTCACTACAGAATGTAAACGGGGACCGTTTTTAGCTTTAAAGTAAAATAGGTAACAGGAAACACTATGGAATGGGCATGAAGGTGCGCCCCTCATTACCACATGTTACAGCCAAGCCCCTGCCTCCTGGGGAAGAATCTGTTCAGTGGGGAGACTACATGTTGATGATTTCTGGACATGTGAAGGGAAATGCCCTCCGAGAAGCGTGGCTTTGGCTGGAGCACGTCAGATGAGAGTTAGCGTGGTGTGGAGTTGCCACAGTGCCCCTCACACCTGCTGCTTCTCTCCTCTCCTCACCCCTGGCCCTGGCCCTGGCTCTGGCTCTGGCCCTGGCTCTGGCTCTTACCAAGGGAGGAAAGTTCAGCTCCAGCTGAACCCCACACAGGGCTGTGGGTCTCTAGGGTAGGTGCTACCTTCTCCTGAACAGGCTGTGGCAGAGGAGGGTCTGGCCGTACTTGAGCTGTGAGCGATGCTCTCAGAGATCCAGCATCTTGCAAACCCAGGTGCTGAAGGTCCCTTCACTGTCCTGCAGGGAGAGGGGTCTGTTCCTGCTTCCCCTCAACCTGAGCTGACTTCTTGTCTGTCCTGTACACCTCGCTCTTAAGAGCATTTATTGTTAAAAATAATCATCCAGCAGACAAATACCATAAGGTGACAGCCTGGGAGGGTAGATGGGGCTGGAAGGTGGTTTCCTGAATAACAGGGTTCAGGTTCCTGTTTTGGCGTCACTCAACCCAAGGCCCCCAGGCAATTGAAATATTAGCAAAACACCCATGTTTTATCTGAGTTTTTTTTTTTAAAGGAATGGGCGCAAACTTCTAACAGGGACCTGCCAGAAGAGAAGGATTTCTTCTCTGCAAAGCGAAGGTCAGGGCTGATTGGCATTTGCCACCTGGGACTAGCAGGGACCCAGGCTGCTTCCCTCCTGCTGCCCGACTCCTGCCCCTCCAGCTCCTGCCCCTGTTCCTGTTCCCACCAACAGGAAGGAGAGCGGGAAGGTGCCTTTTCTCCTTTAAGGGGATGAGGTGAGAGTTGCACTTGCCATTTCGCTAGTCCCTGGGGTGATTCTCCAGCATGGATGGGAGTTGGGTTTGGCGGCCTGAGCCCCGTGAAGCTGGGGTTGCTGTTCCCTGAGCAGCAGGAAGCCTGGACTCTGGGGAGTGGGGTCAGAGGGTAGCCTTTGCTGCATCCCCAGGAGGGGGCCCCTCGTCCCAGTTGACATCACTGCAGAAGGGGGTGTGGGCTTCATGGTCCATTGATAAATAGAACGTTCCTTTTTTTTTTTTTTTTAAAGTACATCAAACCCTAATTCCTTCGGCCTTTGCTAAAGTGGCATTTTGTGATTCCACATGATTGCATTATACCCGCAGGAGAGAATGCTTCCTGTAAACCAGAAGCGTCTGAGATAGTTCTCGGCCCATTCAGAAAGTTCATTTTCCCAAGGTTAAAGACACAGCGTCAGGAGGGGTTGAGGACACACCCGGGACACCAGCCTTAGGGGAGGGGCTGAGGATGCGCCGTGACAGTCTCAGGTCCTGGACATGTGCCCAAGGTGTGTGGGGCACAACTTGGCCTTACACTTTTTAAGGAGATGTGAGACATCAATATATGAGATGTTTGTTGGTTTGGTCCAGGAAGGAGGGATGACTCGAAGCGGGGAGGGGTTTCCAGGTCACAGGTAGATCAGAGACAGATGCGTTTCTGGTGAGCCTTTCCAGAGAAAACAGTAAGATCCACATTTATCTCCGTGTGCAGATGGTGACTCTGAGTTCTACCCTCTGTCCCTGAGGAATTTCCTTGTGGACCAACGGTTGTGAGGGAAGTACGTGGCTTTTTTTTTTTTTTCCTCTAATCTCTGTTAGGAGCATGGGAGGCAGGTTTGCCCTAAGCCGTTTCCCACCTTGACTTCATTTTAGCTTAGTGATTTCGGGGTCCTGAGATGTATTTTCACTTCACACTTCTGAACACACTGGCACTCTAAACAGTGTTGTAGGAGGCGTTCTAACTGATTTAGAAGAAGAAACTATTTGGAAGGACTTGAGCACCTTCTTCCTTGAGAGAAACAAGCCTTTGTTTATTTGCCTCGAGGCTGGTAGGCTGCCGGCGTGGGTGGCCTTAGAAAGCAGTGCCTCTCTGAGCGCCTGCCTGTGGAATCTGGTGACTTTGAGGTTAATCCAGCAGCTACATGTTTTTGAAAGCAGATTGTCTCTTAAAGTGTTGATTATGATTCTAACACTAGAATTTCAATGTGTATTTTCCACCCTTCTTACTTTGTCTCCTCATACCCTGAGATGCTGCTGCATTTGCCCTTAGGCTTCATTGAGGGGAGGGTCAGTTCTGGCCCTTTCTTTAGGTATTGATCTTGAATGGACAGAATCGAGATTCTGAAAAACCTTTGAGCTGTGAGAGTGTGCTGGTATCTATGTCAGTGGAATTCATGTGTTAAACTCAGTAATAGTTTAAGAAATATCAATCCTAGGCTGGGCATAGTGGCTCACACCTTTAATCCCAGCACCTTGAGAGGTTGAGGTGAGCAAATTCAGTTTTGAGCCCAGGAGTTTGAGACCAGCCTGGGCAACATAGCAAGACCCTGACTCTACAAAAAATTAAATAGTGGTGGTGTGCACCTGTGGTCCCAGCCACTCAGGAGGTTGAGGCTGCAGTGAATCGTGATAGCACCACTGTACTTACAGTGCACTGTGCCTGAGTGACAGAACGAGAACCCCTGCCACCACACACACACACAGACGTCCCCACACACAGACGTCCCCACACACACACGTCCCCATACACACATACCCCACACACATCCCCATACACACATACACAAAGTATCAATTCTAAATGGACAAAAATGAGACCTTTTAAGTGGAAAAACATCCCGTTTGGTTGCTCTACTTGTGTAACTGTTGACTCTTTTGCCAGGAAGAAAATGCAGCGGCCAGGTCTGCTGGGACCACCTGTTAAGGCTACTCTGGGCCTCATGGTTTGAGAAGGCTCTGTCCAGGGGAGAGTGGGAGGTAGGAGGGGCTTAAGGCCTAGAAGCCAGTTCTTGTGGTTCAGCATGACTGAGGGTGTGGAGCTGGGGGCAAGGATCTTCAGGGCATGAGAGGGTAAATGGATGGGCTTCCAGGATGAGCCCCGGTGACTTTGCCTGGTTTACATCCATCCAATACAAATCCACAGGCTCTTACTCTAGAAGCTTCTGCCGGGGCTGATGGACTGGTCTGGGGGCAGAGGGTGCCTTCTGGTTTAGGAAGAGCACTTAGTCACCTAGATCTAGGACTTACGGCACTGCAGGGGACTCATGACACTCGGAGCAGCAGCCATCTGCATTCTAGACTTGGTTCTAGGCAAAGTATTTTGGAGCCTGTTGGAACCCTGTGTTCTGTTTATCTGTAAAACAAGTTAGAGTTGTAAATAGCTAAAACCTATTTTTAAAATTTTGTCACAGAATATGGCAGTTGTGGTGGAGCCTGGCCAGAGACCCCCACACTCGGACACTGCCACGTGCTGGGGTTGCAAGCGTTGCCTTCATCGGCTGCCTCTCCTGGCGTGTCTGTGTTCTTGACACGGGTGCCCATCGAGGTGCGGCCTGTGGGACTCGTGCAGCCATTTGTCTGTGTTCCTCTGAGGTCCTGCGGACTTCATGGTCCTATGGCAGAGCGTACAGTATCTGCTTGCATCCTGATTTCCCCAAACCCCAGGACAGGCCAAGAATTCCTTACACACAGCTGCAGAGGGCCCCGGGGTGTGGATTTGTGGGTGATGCAGCCTTTCCCCAGCTCGGCCTTCATCTCCAGAGTTGGCTTTAGGGTGACAGAAGCTTCCGTCAGACTGGGGGGCCCTGAAGCTTTGGTGGTAGGAATTGGGTGACCAGCACGGATGATACCCCATTTCTTTGCATTTGTAGCAATAGTTGCTAATATGACCTATGAAATGTACAGAGGAAGGAAAAAAAGGAGGTTTTGTTTTCAGAGTAAGTCTGTGCTTTGGGAAATGTGGTCTCGGGGGAGCTGTAAGCACACATCCTTCAGGAAGGGGGGAGGCCGCGGCATTAAACGTTCCGGTTTTTGTTTGCTGTGTGTGTTCATCGGGCTCATGGAATGTCTGAACGTTTACAGGGAAAGTGGGGTTTCTTCATCCGGTTCGTGGAATGTCTGAACACTTACAGGGAAAGTCTAGCACATGCGCAGTGAGTTAACCTGTAACATCCATGTTCGCCTTGGGGCTAGTGTAACATTTGAAATGAGGCGGACTCAGCGTGTCATGTACAAAGGTGTGTTGGGCACAGATGTTTATGCGCAGCCTCAGTCACAGCCAGGACTGGCTCAGGGTCTGCGGCTTCTGGCGGGAAAGGACACTCACGAGGCCATTCTCTCCAGTCGGCGCTGCCGGCAGGGTCCCAGTGTGGGGCTGTCTGGTTGGCTGGTGTCGGAAGTCCACCCAGGTCCTGTGGGCAGCATTCCTCTAAACCAGGCTTCTGTCTGATGGCGGAGGAGACTTCAGGCTGGTTAACAAATTGCACAGGAGTTAGTGTCGTGGGGCTTCAGGGCTGACCTTCCTCCCTGTGATGCCGATTACATTTTTCTCCGGGCCTCATTGTAGCCACAGAGAATCCACCTCGTCTGACAGCAGGCGGTGCCATGTTGACATAGTAATTTATTGTATTAACCTTTTTATTACTATTTTAATAAAAGACTTTTTTTTTCTTTTTAAAGTGATAGGGTCTTGCTGTGTTGCCCAGGCTAGTCTTGAACTGGTCTCAAGCAATCCTCCCATCTCAGCCTCCCAAAGTGCTGGGCTTACGGTCGTGAGCCACTGCGCCCAGCCTACAGCCATGTTTTTAAAACTCGACAGTTTAAAAACACTGCTCCTTTCACCCCTCAAGCAGGATGGTTGGCCTTGTACAAACTGGGGTGTCAGGACCTTGGTCCCCCTTTTATTTTTCCCTTTCTTTGTCCTCAAGTTCTGATGGAAACAGCAGAAACTAAATGGGCATTAGTTGAGTCTTCCGTTACTGAAGCCAGAATTCTCACTAGTTAGAGACGTTTGTCCCCAGGATCCCAGAAAGCTGTTTTGAATCAAGCCTATGGCAAATAAGTAAGGAACTAAAGCCTTAGTCCTCTGCTTAGTATCTGGGAAATGTGTTATTGCTCACACCCTTGGATCTGTGCTCACGTGTTGCATCTCATCACGGGAAGCAGAGTCACCCTGTGGAATAAAGCCCGGCTTACAGTGGCACGTCGGGATGCTTCGGGCTGTCAATCCCTCAGACAGCGGCAGACATGGAGACTCAGCATTGCATGCAGAGCCCGGGCAACAGGGGTGCATCCTCCTTAGAGACCACACAGCCGGTCAGCAAGGTGGACACCTGGGCAGAGGGTCCTGATGGGCCCACCGCACGGTGGTGAAAAGGAATTGGTTAGCAAAGAAATGAAACTCGCTTGTGGGTCCCAGCTACTTGGAAGGCTGAGGCGGGAGGATTGCTTCAGCCAGAAGGTCAAGGCCACGATGAGTCATGATTGTAATACTGCACTCTGGCCTGGGTGACAGAGAGAGACTCCGACTCAAAAAATAAAAGGAAAGCAAGCTCAACCCTTACTCTCCATAGCAGGAGGGAGAATTTATCAAAGTAACTGAAACAAAAATCTTAGATGATGTAATTTCAGTGGCTAAATGAGCTGTCCAGCCCACGTGGCTGGCTCACAATGCAACAGAGCCAGGTGCTGCTGCAGCTGCCCTCCCACCCGATCACTTGTGGACATTTTCTGTTTTCCCATATCTCTTTTGGATACGTAGCTCCCTCCTTTATAGTTAAGCATCAGTAAAACAGGTTGTCTATTTTGAGACCTAATTATGCTGTCTTTTAAGGAAAGAAAATGAAGCAGATGAGAGGAGCATGTAGGTGTGGTGAATAGATTTAGATGAATAGTACTTGGCACCACTCTGATCCCTCCTTCTTCTCTCATGCTTAATTACAGCTGCCGCCTCCTAGCACAGAACACTTTCAGCTCTGTGAGTAGGAATTAGATTTTCTAAATCAGAAGTTTCAGTTAAGCAGTATTTTACATGAATGGCCAGTCCCTAAGTGTTCTCTGTACTGGTGTGTGGTATAGAGGAAGGAACGGGGGCTTGGGGCAGGGTCTATGGTGCAGTGTCCTGGTTCCCATCTGTGAGATGAGGTCCATGAAATGGCCTAGAATGTTCAGACTGTGGAGATTGAATGGCTCTGCCCACTCCTGGGAAGCCTCGAGTCTAACTCGACTTGGGCTGGTTTTAGGGAGATGCCGGCAGCGCTGTCCTCACAGTTTACTGGGAGGGGCTCTGGCACCGTCCCCGTCAGGTGTCTCATGATCAGCCCAGCTTGCTCATCTTAGAAGCTGCTGGTCGTGTTCTCGTTCCTGTTTGTTGCGTGTTACTTAAGTTCTGTTCATGTGGGGACCTAGGAGGTTCCACAGTGAGAGGAGAGCTGCTGAGCCGCCTTCCTGCCTGGACGCCAGCCCCACGGAGGACCGTGACTGCTTGAGGTTGGCTTCTGCCCCCGGCGTCACCTGTGGACACATTGATGCAGTGGTAGTTTCTAAGCTCCTGGGGCACACAGCGCGGTTGTGTGGATCCACAGGACACTCTGGCGTTCAAGCACGTGCTCCCGGAGGAGAGGACCCGCCATCTGCGCAGGCCCTCCTGATGCCAAGATGGTCGTGCGATAAATGCACAAAGCGCATCTCCAGCAAAAGGCCGCAGAGTTTCCACATCCAGGATATCCACCGCGGTGGCTTTTTGGTGTTAATACGATGAATGTGAGCGGCAGGTGGCCTGCGTTCTGGGGGGGTGTGACTGTGCCACTGCAGTTTTGTTCTCATGTCTTGATGAGCATGAACGGCTCCTGACGAGGGTAGGTAAGGATGCTGGGACCGGAGACGCTGCAGGATTGTAGCTTCAGGAACAAAGGAGGTTTTCTCTCTTGCAAACCCTTCAGAGAGGAAGTTCCAGGCTGGTGACTACTCCATGAGGTATTTGGGGATCCAAGTTCCTTCCAGACCCCTGCTTTGCGTTCCCAAGGACACGGCTGTCCTTGCTGTGGTTGGGACTGGGTGAGTGCCACGCTGACAGAGCGGGGTGTGGGGGTGAGGCTTAGGGTGAGAGTGGCCATGATTTACCTAATCTACATAATGACAGGGAGCTGGGAGTAAAGTGAAGCCATGGCCTGGAGGACGGATGTTGGTGAAGGACTGGCTGCACTCACCGCAGCTGGCCCAGGGATGGGGAAGGAGGGCTGATCATGCCACTCAACGGTGCCTGGTTCTTTCAGATTTGACTTTCTTATGGATTTTCTGCTGTAAAGAGGAGAGAGCCTGTGGTTCTAGGCCAAGCATCTCACTCATCTCAAAGCATCTTATATCCCTTAGCCAACATTTATGTCAAGTTTTAGAAGTCCTACAAACTGGCAAGCATTTCTCAATCTGGTTTAACCGTTGGATTTTATATCTGTCTGCATCTCTATTTACACCTATGTGGTTATTTGACACCCTGTAGTACCTTTGTAATAGGTTCTATTTGGTGGAATTTATTTTCAACAAAACCTTGCTGCTACTAGAATTTTCAAGGTTGCAAGTAGAAAGGAGAGAATAAAAACCACATCTTCTCTAATTTTAAAATTTGTTGTTCCTCAAATCACACCCGAAGTACAAATATTACAAATTACAAAAGCAGCCAGAATCAAGAGATTTCTGGGTGATTCTGGCTAATCAGCAGTATTTGCTGAGGTGTGTGCAGCAGAGCAACACACCAAGAAGCCCGGGATGGGGGAGAGTTGGGAGGCCAGGCTGTGACTCCAGAGGTGCTGTTGCCTCAGGGTGAGGAGCTAGATGCAGAGAGGATAAATGGCCGCAGGTGCGACCACCGCCGTCCTTGCTGCGGTACGGGAGCCTTTGTATGGGGGCCTTTGTGAGCTGAGTTATGAACCAGGTGAAGGCCGTGCAGGCGTCAGAGAATCCAGGCCAGACACGAGGGGTGGAGGCTTGGCGGAGGTGAAGAGCCAGACAGCCTCACTAAATGTGGTGGCTCACTGCAGACAGCATCCATCAGTCGCTAGACAGACAGGCTTGATCTTCAGCTCCTACGACAGCTGCCTTTATCCTGTCTGCCTCCACCTTCTGAGGCCTATAGGCATCTCAAATGTGTGTTTCTTAAACAGATTTGGATGAGTTGCTTTCTGCACAACACACCTGGACAGACGGAGGCTGGTTCTCCACAATGGCAGCAGGGACTTGGCAGGGACTGGCAGGACAGAGGCACAGCACCAGCTCCCTGGGAGAAGACAGTGCCTGTGGGATAGAGGAAGGAAGAGGCACACAGTGCTGAGGTGTGAACTCTAGTTTGCTCTTAGACATGACACACATGCTTTCCAGAGGTTTCCACGAAGCACCGTTAAAGCCACCAGTGTGGACGGGTCCTAAGATCAGGAGACCCAGAACATACGTGTATTTGAAATCCTTCACGTGCTGCAATCTCTTCAAAGAGGACCACAAGTCATCTCTAATAATGTTGTAAAATTAATTTTTTAATAAGTGTCATGGCTTTTTTGTGTGTGTGTGGGGGGGGGGGTAGGGCTGGTCTGTGACAGTAAAACAGATTCAGTGACGTAGCTGGTGGGTGTTGGTTCTGGGCCCCAATTGGGCAGTTGTATGAAAACAAAACAAAAAGTCTCCACAGTGGTATGAACCGAAACACCTGGATTACGTGTTTTCATGTATTTAACATAAATGCACACATTTGAATTCTAAACACACATTTTTCTATATGTAATAAAATTCAGGCCGGGCGCGGTGGCTCAAGCCTGTAATCCCAGCACTTTGGGAGGCCGAGACGGGCGGATCACGAGGTCAGGAGATCGAGTCGAGACCATCCTGGCTAACACGGTGAAACCCCGTCTCTACTAAAAAAAAAAAAAAAAAAAAAAAAATTAGCCGGGGGAGGTGGCGGGCGCCTGTACTCCCAGCTACTTGGGAGGCTGAGGCAGGAGAATGGCATGAACCCGGGGGGGCGGGGCTTGCAGTGAGCTGAGATCCGGCCACTGCACTCCAGCCTGGGCGACGACAGAGCCAGACTCCGTCTCAAAAAAATAAAAAATAAAAAATAAAATAAAATAAAATAAAATTCACACCTTTGAGTATTTAGCATAGAAACAGCTGTGCAGCATCTTCTCCATGCCTGCAGACACCCGGACGTTCTGAGTGGAAACCGCACTGCTGTGGACTTTGTGAGTGGTGAGCCGTGCACAGATATGTGCTGTGTTTGCTGTGTCCGCTGACGCAAGCCCTGGTCAGTCCTGTTTCAGGTGGATGCTTTCCCTTGTAGTTCCCTTCTCTTGTTCTGTTTGTAAGTTCAGTAAACTCGGGACCAATGGTGAGAGTAGGCGTAGAGGAGCACGGTGTCGGCAATTAAGGAAAATCCACCCCAGACCTTGCAGAAGGAGGAGGCGTGTGGAGTTCAATGCCTGTGTGAGCCATGACTGGTGAGGGCCTCTGGGTAGCAGCTCATCTGGGCTACTTGGAAATGCAGATTCCTGGACACAGACCTGAGAGGCCCTGGAGTGACCACCCTCCAGGGATTCCGCCCAAACTTGGCCATCTTGTCTTTTGGCAGATCACCCGTGCCCAGCTGTCTCATTGAGATGCCCGGCCATCACAGTTATCTGCACAGCTGGTGTGGGTGTGCCAATGGGTGTACGGGACTGGCCCGTCTTCCTTTCTCCCCCTGTGAAGTGTTTGAAGGTCTGTTATCCTACCCTGTTCTCTCCCTGTCCTCAGTGGGCAAGCAGGAGCTTCATTTTCACTTGCAGATGTGGAAAATTCTGAAAGTCTCATAAAGCAGCCAGGATCATCTTCAGAATCTTCTTTGTTCCAATCAGCTCTGATATTTTCAGTTGGAAAGACTTTTCCTCAAACACTTCGCATTCGTTCTATATGAGAAGTGCTGTAGACTTTCCTGTTGTTTTAGTAATTAGGATCTGTTCTGTTGTCCATCACAAACGTATATATTTTCATTCTGAGACACGCTGAGTCAGTCTTTGCAGTCCAGAGGGATTTCATGTGCATTCATAGAAGCTTCCATCAGAAACCACATTCCAAATAGCTGTGGACATACAACCTGCTTGTGACTTTGGGAATTGCCAAAGTCAAATTCTCTCTTGATTTGAGGCTTTAGGAGCTTTAGAAATCTTGAAATTATAAAACGAAGATGCGACAAAATTAAGTGTATGTCAAACAAAAGAGATACTATGCTGCGGGTTTTAAGGGCTGTGGTACATTATTTGGTTATCTTTAAGGATGTCGTGTTCCACCCAAGTTACAAATACATGAAATAATTTAAATATAAGGTGACCCCTTCAGAACATCCCGGATTTGGTCTTGATCTTCTGCCCTTGAAAATGTGATACTTTTTTTTTTTTCTTGAAAATGTGATTTTTTTTTTTTTCTTGAAAATGTGATGGTCTAAACTGTGTGTCTAGACCGTCTCATCTGAATTGCTCTGGAAACATCTGCACGGGCATCTTTCTATTCTTGGGTATAGAGAGAAAGACATCATTATGCTTTAAAATAGCAAAAGTCCCGTAGATCAGTTTTTCTGAAACTAATGAGCTATTGTTGGAAATCAAGGTGTGTAGCAAGTTACAGAATCTCTCAGTGAAAGTGATTATTTAAAATAGAAACCTTAGTTTTTAAAATAAAATGCTAATAGAGAACGTTTTGTTCACAAGAATCTAAAATGTTACGTCTTTGTTTAGAATTCAAGGATAGTAATTTGCTTCTGAGATCTTTGTGACTGAGATTTGAAATCTTAACTACGGTTTATCAATGTTTTATATATATGCATGTATGCATACATATATGTAAGGTATATAAAACAAAAATAAGCATGTATTTACATTTCTATACCCTTCTATAATGTGTATACTTCTAGTCACACAGAGGTCTAAGTGACTATGACTTTATTTGATGACCAAGAGGGTAATTAAATAATTTTCCTGCTCTTAGCCTTGCTTTTGCATCGATCAGGGACCCTGCGAAGTGTGCCTCCCATGTTCCAGGCCTCACACAGCCCGTGCCAGGTTTTGGAAGCAGGAGTTTGTCTGCAGCCACTTTGGGAAGCAGGTGGTTGCCAGGATTGCCTAGAGCTCCAGGCTGTCTCCAGTCCAAGCCTCCCTGGGTAGAAGCTGCCCCACTAGGGGCCTGGACATGGATGTTGGGGCCTGGACATGGATGTTAGGGCCTGGAGCCAGGGACTGCTCTGGAAGAAGCGCTCCTGTCACTGCTGGGCATGAGAACCGAGGACAGGAGGTGGAACGAGCCTCGGGCCAGTGCACGGCCTCCCGGGAGTGCTTGCGGGAAGCCCCAGCCGCCCTTTCCTGACCCCACAGCCAGCACCAAACTGTGAGATCCCCTTGGCCCACCCCTCAGGTTCCTAAAATGGTTAGGGTTTCCTGGGCTGTGAATTTTTAAGTCTAGGCTAAAAAGTCCTGGGACAGACTCACTGGGTTCTTCATGTAGAAACGACGAGGGTGCTGGTGACTCAGAGCAGGCACTGCACCTCACTCCAGGGTCCTTTGCGTCAGGTGGAAACGAGCGTGTGGGTCACACAGAGTCCCTGCATCCTCGCTCCAGGCATTGCTCTTTGGTTTCTTAATTAATAAGCCTTGATAATGAAAATGTGTTCTCCCCAGAGTAGAGTTTCCGGTTACAGAGGCTCACCTGTAAATGCCGTGTCAGGTCAAATATGCTGAGATCTGGGCCAGGTCCTGCTTCCTGCCCATGGCCAAGGCAGGTACTTCATTTGGGAGGTGACCCAGAGGGACATCTGAGAGGCCTGCCTGTCCCCGAAGGATGAAGCCGCTGGCCTTCACACTCTGCTCCGGCCTCCATCAGCTCCTTCCTACCTGCAAACTGCCTGCTTTTATGTTGCCATCATTGGAGATATGTTAGGAACTTCGTATGGAGAAACCCCCATAGGACAAGCAGATCGTGGAAAGGTGGGAACCAGGGCTGGGAGGGTGGTGACCATGGCCAAAATGAGAACCGCGGTGGGCTGAGAGGTCCATCTTCTGTCTAAAATGTTTTTTAAAATAGTGTCTCAGGAGCATGAGAGGGCAGGCCACAGACAAGTCTGTAAAAGACTCATCTGATAAAGGCTGTTATCCAAACCGTGCAAGGAACTCTCAAAACAAGAAAATGAACAACCTGATTAAAAATGGAAAAATGACCTGGACAGATACCCCAACAAAGAAGATACACAGATGGCAAATCTACACGTGGAAAGATGGCCCGCGTCTTATGTCATTGGGTGAGGCGCCAATGCACACCCACCAGCCTGGTCAATACTGGAACTCTGACACGACCGTGAGCTGGTGGATGTGTGGGCGTCAGGACCGTCACTCGTCGCTGGAGGAAGTGGGGCAGCTGCTGTGGGAGGCAGCGTGGCGGTTTTCCATGGAACTAAGCAATCCGACCACAGGAGCAATCACAGTCCTGGATGTTCACTCAGAGGCGCTGAAAATTTACTTCCACGAGGAAATGTGCACACAGATGTTGACAGCAGCTTTATAGCTTTATTTACAATTGCCAAAACTAGAAAGCAACCAAGATGTGCTTCAGTAAGTGAATGGATAAACTGTGTTACGTCAGAAACTGGGATATTATTCAGCACTAAAAAGAACTGGACCACTAAGCCATGAAAAGACACGGATCTTAAACGCATGTTGCTAAGTGAGTCTCCAATCTGGAAAGGCTGCCTGCTGTGTGAGTCCAGTCGCAGGGCAGTGTGGAAAAGGCAAAGCTGTGGAGACAGTAAAATGGTCAGCGGCTGCCAGGGGTTGGGGAAGGGAGGGATGAATGGGAGGAGCATAGGGGGATGTGTAGGGTGGGGAAGCAACTCCGGATGGGGCTTTCATGGGGGATCCATGCCGTTCCATGTCTGTGAAACCCACAGAGTGAGCAGCAGCAGGCCGAGCCCTCGTGTGAGCTGTGGACTCTGGGTGGTGGTGCCGCGTTGATGCGGGTCTGTCGGTCATACAGAAGTGCTGCTCCGGTGGGGGCAGGAGAATGATGGAGGCTCTGCCTGTGCTGGGGAAGGAGATAGATATGTGAGGACTCTGTACTTTCCTCCTGATTTTGCTGTGAACTGAAAACTGCTTTTAAAAACGTCTATTGAAAAGGCAAACAAGAAAGAATGCTAGCCAAAGAGTGCTAGCCAGATAGCATGTGTGTGAGGGTGTGTCCTGTGTTCTACGTTCCGTATTTCCCTGTTAGAATACACATATGTGAATTACTCAGAAGTTAAACCTTTGCATTAAGTAACTCACTGCAAAGTTACAGTATCAGCTTGAGCACTGCCAGGATAGCCAGGATCCTGTATCCTGACCAGCTTCTCCCCTTACAGGTGCAGTGACACCCACGGCCTCACCCCAGTGAGCAGCAGGGTTGGGACCAGGAGTCAGGCTTTGGGGGGCGGAGAGGAAGTGAGATCTGTAAGCCCGTGGCAGGGAGGAGCCCATGACAGGGAACCAGCAGGGATTTTTTTTTTTTAACCAGTTTTCCTTATCGCTGAGGCCTTCTTAGACTTGGGGAGTTGGGAATCCCCACTCTCGGGCACCTCAGAAACCAAAGGCTGCTCCTAATCCTCATGTTCCAGATGCCTCAGGGGGAGGTACCTGGGTTGTTGGGTGCAGTTCATTATTTACTGCTCGGTGGAATTTGCCCCCAGCATTTCTGGTTGTTTTTAAGAGCTGATGCTTGAGCTGCTTAAAATCACACATGGATATTGATTTACCTGTAAAAGTTAAGAATGGAATTTGAATTCAAAGGTTTGTGAAAATGTTCAAGTTTGTGTACTAATATATACGTTACATTTCTGGAAATAACTAAAAGTCCAGGATTTATATTAAACACTTCTCTTGATTTTTGTAATATCCACCTGTCATATTTCCATTTGGTTAATAGATGTCACAGGGCTTAAATTTTGAGTGCCTGAATTCACTGAATTTAAAACTTCTTACCTCAAATGTAATTAAACTGAATGTAGCCAACAGTATTATAAGTTTTGATTAAAATATATATGAAAGCACATATCCATGAGCATGCAGATGGGGGCAACATATTAAACCATGGAAGTAGAATTAGTGTTCTTTGTTTTCTGCGAAGACAAATTTTTAAAAAACCAAGGGGTCTTACAACTTTTTAGTTTCCAACTTATTTACCCTAAAGTGAAAGTTTGGCAGCAGAAGATTGACAGCAGCAGAAGAGTAGATCCTGGGTGAGTGTAGGCTCTGGGAGCAGCGGGGTGAGTGCTGGAAGGAGCTGGTTGGAGGCAGAGCCAGGCAGGTGCTCAGGCAGGTCAGGATGGCCTCAGGGAACGCGGCTCCGTGAGAAAGGGTTCACATTTCCTGGAGAGCCCTTGTCTCTGCCCATGGAAAACCCAGACTCCTTCCAACTAGGATGTGCATCTCATGTAAAAGTTACTACTCCCAGAAAGGAAGCCAGTGGATATAGAATTTTTTTTTGTATGCAGAAATTACTTTAAATTTGTTTTTAATCTTATCCTTTTCTTCCCCCATCTTAGAGTCTAGTAACTTTCTACAGATAACACACATATCTTAGGAGAGCGCTGTATTTCAGTTGCTGTTGGCTCTGATGTGGCTTTGTGGTGTCTGAGGTTCTGCCCAGAGCGTGGCGCTCTCTGCTGAGCGTTGCTTGTTGAAGGCCCGTGTGGAAACTTTGCCTGTAAGCTCGTCGACCCCAGCAGTCTTGGTTCAGAAACCTTTGGACTTGCTGAGACTTCACAGGGCCTGCTAAACTTTCTTGCGTGACCTTTTCATTTTAGTGTTCCCCATTAATTCAGATGTTTTCCAGAAGGTAAGTAAGCTGCTGAATGCAGGGTGGGGGGTGCCCTCCATTGGCCCTGGGGAGAAGCATCGCTGTTTCTCCGGGTGGAGCTTCCCTCCCGCCATGGTGTGCTCCAAGATGGAGTAGGGTTCTTTGGCAGAAGTAACCGTCAAAGGCCCGCCTCTCAGCGGCAGGGTGGCTGTGGGTGTGCGGCCTCGCGGCCATACGGGCCCCTCCCTGTCAATGGCACCAAGGAGAGGAGCAGGGGGAGGCCTGGGATCTGTGCTTCCGAGACTGCGTCGTCCGTTTGTAACTAGACATGCAGAGAAAGTGTTGGAGATAAGCAGGAGACAGTGTCTGTCCCTCATGAGCTCAGGTGTGCCGTCTGAAATGGTCCCCTTCCCAGGCTCGCTGTGCCAGCTGGGCGCCCAGGCCTGACTTCCCACCAGGGCAGAGGCCCCGTGTATGTGGGGGGTGGGAGGGTGGGGGTGAGGGTCTTGCTTTATTGCCGTATCCAACGCCACGTGGGGTCAGCGATTGAGCTCAGAAACCTCAAAAACTCAGCAGTGCAGACTTTGGACATGACCCATCCAGCCCTGGGGCTCTTTCTCTGAGTTTCCTTCCATGGCATCCTCATCCCAGAGGCTCCTGTCCCCGCATGGCTGTTGGCAGCTTCACAGCTTCCTCTGCCTCCCCTCCCAGGCCCTGGTGTGGCTGGGGCAGCTGGTGGCTGTGCAGACCCCACAGCCAGTAGATCGTTGGTGCCAATGGCTTGGGTTTGGGTTACCTGAGCCAAGGACTCCAGTGCACGGCTGAGCTCACGCTGAATGGCTGGATTGGAAGGCCTTGGGTTGTAGAGAGGCAACCAGAAGATTGCGGATTGAAGGACAATCTGCAAAGGAGAAGGGGAAATAGGTGTGCTGGATGGGCAACTGGAGAAGTCTGTGCAGAGCCTGGGACCCGGTACAGATGCAGAGCTGGCATGGGGAATCCGGTGACACGGCCACCGTGGAAGTGGGCAAAGTCAAAGGCTTCAGACTGACATGGAGAGGCTGGTCTAAAACGATCCTCCTTTTCCTTTAATTGCAGCATCTGCTGACTTACGGGGTGGGGGAATGAGATCTGTGGTGGCGGCGAGGAGAGACAGGGATTTTAATTAAACCCCTCTTTCTGGGAGAGGGGAGTAGCCGTCTCTGTAGGACGGTGAGCATTGTCACCTCAGGCAGCTCAGGCTGCTGTAACGAAACACCATTGACTGAGTGGCTTATGAACAACAGAAATTTGTTTCTCGTAGTTCTAGAGGCTGGAAGGCGGGATCAGGGTGCCGTACGGGTGGGTACTGGTGTGGGTCTCTTCCTGGTTCACACACACCTTCTCTCTGGCCCTGACACAGTGGGAAGGTGACGGATTTGCCGGGCTCCTTTCTGAGGCACAAACTCCATTCACGGGGGCTCCAGCCTCGGGAACTCATCACCTCCCAGAGACCTCCTGACAGCATCACATTGAGGGTGAGCATTTCAACCTGTGTTTCGGGGGACAGGCAGGTGGTTCATAACCGTCAGCCTCTTTGTGTATTTCTGACTCAACGTTGAGTCTGCATTGGGCTGTCCAGGGGACAGAGCCTATGTGGACACTGAGCGAGGTCAGAGCTGCAAGCATGTACACATCGGGGGTAGGGGAGCTGCCAGGGCTGTGAGAAGGGGGTTTCAGCGTCAATCAGAGCTGCTTTCCTGGCAAGTGTACTCATAAGCTATCCTGGCAACATTTGCTTTTCGTGAAGGAGTCGGTCAGGCAGGGCAGCAGGCGGTGTTGCCAGAAGCTTAGAACTGATGGTCAGCAGAGAAGGGGCAGAGGCCATGACCTTGGTGTGGTCAGCAGTGCCAGGTGTCTGCCCTCCAGGCCTCACACCTGTGACTGTGCATAGACTGAGCCGACTGGGGCTGCCGGCCAGTGTGGTTCTCATGCAGGTGATTATTGGGGTGTGCTTTCTATGTAATGTTCCCTCAACCCTATCCCCACCCCTCCAGTTTCTGTGCCTAGCAGAAATCATGCTGCATCTCCTTGATGAAGCATTGAGTTTCCTGTGGAGGTGTAGGAAGAGCACGATTTGGCTCACGTCAAAATACTTTGCAGTGAAGCTGCATGGAAGAGGATTTTAGGCTTCCATTTGATGTTTCAGACAATGCCTGAGTGTTACAGGGCCCTCTTGCTTGTTAAAAAACACCAGATGAGAAAGGCTACTGGTTAATAAGGGAGACGTTTTACATTAGCGCAGAGAGGGTGGCTTGAGATAAATTCAGTGTAACGTAGGTGTGTTTGTAAGCCGTGAAAGGGACCATCTCTCTGCTGGCGACACATGTTGTATGGATTTTGTTCTGAAAAAGGATGACTGGCTTTCGGTAGAATCATTCCAAAATTCACCTGGAAGGCGTCCACATGGTGCCTTGTTTTCTTCTGACATTCTGGGCACCACGAGGAATTACTCTTGTCTTCAGCACTAGCAGGAGACTTTTCCTGAACACATGCTCCTCTTTGGCGTTGTGGGTGTGAAGGGGTCAGAGTGACCCTGTCTTCATGGAGCTTTCGGACACCATGGGGACAGTGTGGCACGATGTCGGGCTCGGGTGGGATGGAGGCTTTCCCCAGAAAACAGCTGCCGATTCCAGGGCGGCCCTCGACCCCTCCTCCCTCTGTTCCTCCACGTCATGTCTGAATTAAGGTGGTTCTATCATAGCGGGGGTGTCATGTTAACTGGAGTGTGCTTTTGTTCTGGGCAGTAAATAAATTAATGGTACATTTGCCAAGGACAGCGAGATTTGATTTGATGAATCCAGTGTGGAAAAGGAGAAGGGGCTTGGCGGGGTGGGGACATGTGTGATGGCAGCAGAAAGGAGCAGCCATGAAGGCTGGTGGGATGGAGGGGCCGCGCCCGCATTTCCATGGGGTCCATCGATGTTTGTGCCACTAGACCTGAACCTCTGTCTCCACTTCTAAAACCTGCATAGTGAGGAAGCCCCTGATGGGCCTGAGTTGTTACTTCCCATGGCCATTGCTGGGAAGGGCCCCGGACGCCTCTCCTGGCTGGTGACGGCCCCGGGACTAGACACTGGCTTCGTCCTGAGCTCTGCGAGGGGCTTGGGCTCCACGCACAGCAGGTACCTGCGCATCCCTTTGGACGTGAGATGTTGGCGCTTGGCTTGGAGGCCACCGCGATCTGGGTGTGGTCAGGACTGGCTCATCCTCTGGGGAGAGAGCACCTGCCCGGGGGCCTCTCTGAGGTGCGTAGCCCTGCAGTGCCCTCACAGGATGCCCTGTCCTGCGGGGACTTCCTGCCATTCTCCTGGACCCTCAGGTGTGGGAGCCAAGTGTGGTGTGTGTGTGTCCCGGTTGGGGGTGCTGAGGACAACACGTGCCTGCTCGTGCGAAGACCCGAGGCACTGCATGGGCTCGTTTCCAGGGGACCGTTGGCGTCTGGGGGCCTGTGGGTGTCTTTCCACTGGCAGGAAATAATGGGTGGCCCATGTTACCTTTTTTGTCTTTTTTTTTTTTTTTTTTTTTTTTTTTTTTGCCAAAAAGCCCTAATGCCAACGTTGCAGTCCCGCTGTGGGAACCACCCATCTCAGGCTCACTGGCCCTTCTGTTTCTGGGCTGTTGCAGTGTTGTGTTGGGATAACTGTGTTAACTTCGTTTGAATTTTCTTCCTGTTCCTTTGGAATAAGTGTCGATAGCTTGTGCTGCTTGTTCACCCCAGAGGCAAGGGTGTCCTTTAGGCCTGGCAGAGCACAGCGGTGCAGGGAGGTGCTGGGCCTCGGCCTCCCTTGTCCGCAGCCCTCACTGCACGTCTGCTCTTCACTCCTCGTGCACAAGGCCGGGGTCAAGGGCTGCTCACTCTGCTGTTTGAGATCCTCTGAAAAGGTGATGCTTACACTGAAGGGAGATTGTGGGTGTTCGGCTGATTTTAAATAGGAGGAAATGACGGTAACAGAATGAGCAATGCCTAGCACTTAGTCTCAGGCCTGAGAAATTGTGTTTTAGAAGCAAGGTATCCTCAATTCCGGTTTTCTTCAAATTAAATCTTTTAAAGTGTCCACAAATAACAAATAGTTAAAGCCTAAAACTATGTAACAGAGGGCCTAGAGCCCAACCCACTGCCACCTCTGACTCCAAGACACCTCAGCAACTTGGCCCTCCTCCTCAGAGAACCCCCCTTCTGCTCCTCCCTCCACGCTCCTCTTCCTCCCCCTCCCTTTCCCTGGACAGCCCTCCCCTTCCCCCCTTCCTCGGACAGCTTTCTTCCTCCTCTTCCCCCTGCCTGTCCTTGGGCAACCTCCTTGGAACTCCGGTTGAAAGTCACTGGTCTGTGGGGCCGCCTATTTGACAGACGAGCATGCTGAGGCCAAGGCACAAGTGAGTGACTCAGACCCGCGCAGAGGCTGACCCAGAGGCCGTACCAACGGGTTGTCACTAATGCAAGAGAAGCAATGATGCGGCTTCACTGATCTCCAGGGAAAGCAGGTCGATAACAGGTTATAAACATGGGAACATTTTGGAAAAGCCATCGTCCACCTGTCAGCTCCATCTCTCCTGCCCGGAAGATGTAGGGAGAACCTGCCTTCAGCCCACCCTCATCCCGTAACAGGACAGAGGACAAGGGCAGAGACCCAAGTCCTGTCAGTGCCCTCAGGAAACCCCCGTTTCCTCCTCACGGTGGAAGTGGAAACCATCCCGCTGGATGATCTTCCCGGGGAGACCCTCCACCCTCAAAGCGAGGAATCTGGTTTGAGCGCACACACATTCTTGGTGCCATCACTTTCTGCAGCTGAACGCTGCGTACGTGGCCCGTTATTCTTGCTAGTCCGGTGTTACTGGGTCCTGGGAGTTTCTGTGCGCTGATGGCAAGTGTTTACCATTGTGTTTAGAGAGAACAGAACTTTTTTGTGTCGAAATCACATGATAACCATTGCCATGTGATTCCTTGGGTTGGGTGGGGCGGGGGATGCTCAAGCTTTTTCTGAGGTCTAAGTGCTTGTTTGAGACAGTCTCACTTTGTCACCCAGGCTGGAGTGCAGTGGTGCGATCTTGGCTCGCTGCAACCTTTGCCTCCTGTGTCAAGCAGTTCTCCCTGCCTCAGCCTCCCGAGTAGCTGGGATTATAGGTGTGTGCCACCACGCTTGGCTAATTACAAAAATTTCTAATACAGGAAGGGTTTTGCTGTATTGGCCAGGCTGGTCTCGAACTCCTTACCTCAAGAGATTGGCCCACCTTGGCCTCCTAAAATGCTGGGATTACAGGCTTGAGCCACTGTGCCCGGCCCGATCCTGACATCTTTTAAAGCTGCCTTCATGTACCAAAAGCCAGTCTATGTTTGAAAATGAGGAGAGGGATATACTTCAGCTAGATAAATAACTATGCATATGTTAAAAATATGGGCCAAACTCTATCCCAAATATTAACTCTTCTGCTTTGCGTTTTATATCCATTTATGGTTATTCTTTCAGTATTAAGATTTTTAAAGATTCTTTTGATAATTGTGGACAAATTACTATTAAAACTCAACTGCATTTGTAACACTTTAAAGAACTAACTAATGACATTATTTTTCTCGGAGGCATTTTGGATAGTTACATAATTGTTTATCTCTTTGCCAGAAATCTTTTTTTCCAGAGCAGAAACCTGAAAAGAAACATTCCTTTGCATTAAGTGCTATTTCACTGTGTGACAATCAAGTTTTGAATGTGAGAACAAGATCATCGTGTATTTTTGGGATAATTCTTGCTTAATAGTGATAATGCTAAGTGTTAAAATTATGGAACAATTTGTTTCTTTGAAAATTACCATTTGCCTGCTCATCAGGTGGGAGCTGATGAGAACGTGGATGTAAAAATTAAATTGTATTTAGCTTGTATAAAAGAAGTTTAAAAAAGCTTTTTTGTTTTGTGCTACTACTGAAGTTGCTTAGCTGTGGAAATGAGGTTATTGCAGGCACCTAGAATTTGATCCCCTTCACTTCCATGATGGGAAGAAATTCTCCAACAAGCACAGGAATCTGACTTTCTGATATTGAGACTCCTAGGCGTCAAGCCCCATGGAAGGGGTGGTGATTACATGAGCGTTGGCGTTGATGTGGGCATCCTCCACGCCGGACACAGGGAGCAGGGAAGGGCAGAAAGAACAGGCCCCTCAGGAGCCATGAGAAAATAAAGTGTTGGCAGCAGTGGTGAGGGTTGGTGTCAGGGGCCAGGAAGAGGTGGCAAAGGGAGCATGTGCCTCAAGACGGCTCTGGAACCCGCGGTACCTGCAGTGAGGTCTGGTCTGCAGGGGACGTGGACGGCCACACGGCGAGGCCCACAGACAGCCTGGACTCAGCTGCCTCAGAACTCTGATGGACGTTGCAAACGGCCCCACAGGGTTGCAGTGCACATTCCTCGGACAGAAAGAAGATGCTTGGAACTGTTCCCGGCACGAAGCCAGCACCCTGTGAACAGTGGCTGCTGCTGTTGTGACTGAGTGCCATCCAACTGGGAACATTTGCTCTGCTCAGTTCACTGTCTTCAACAAGCTTGACGCATTGAACGAGGATTCAGTTGATAATGTACTCTGTAAATATGCTCTCCCGGCTAGAGTGAGCAAAGCCCAGGGAGCGGGTGGTTCTTCAGTATTAGCCAGGTGTTTGTGGTGGGGCCAGCTGTGTGGCTGCCAGAGCGAATGTGACCAGGAAGCCTCTGTCCCCCCGAGGTGGCCAGCGATCCTGTTACACGTGCCATAGGCAGAAGGTGGGCACTGCTGGGGAACTTGCTCATGTTCCTGTTTTCTGATTGGAAATTCAAGGTTTCTGAGCATCTTACATTGAATTTGTACATTGCTGAGACTGTACACCTTTCAACGCTTGTTTTTCTCTGCTTTTCAGATCTATACAGCCTGGCATTTGGCCGTGGCTTCCAGGACAGGCTGGATGCAGAGTGAAGTCCTCTCCTCACTGTCAATGTTTGCAGATGTCTTCTTGTATAAACTTCGCATTTCTTGAGACTTTCAATTAGGTTTTTACTTAACTGGACTTTTAAAATTGCCATGCACATAACTCTACCAGTTACAATCGTGAGCTAACATGGGTTTTTGGTTTTTGGTTTTACTTTGATGAATGTCTAACATTTGCGTGCTGGATGTGGGGGTGGAGGTCATTTATCTGCTTTTCATTTCCTTCTTGGTTATACTTAGTGACTTTCAGGTAAGGTGTGGAAGGCGTGGTACAGGGTGAATTGCAGGCCGCACTGTGGCGCCGTGGAGGACAGGCGCGGGCTGCAGTGGTGTGCACAGTGGATGAGAGACAAGAGACTTCCGTCCTCCAGGGAAACACACAACAATTTAAAAAACTGATCATCTAGCTTACATGAGGTCCAACAAATACAGTTTGCAAAGTTGAACTTCCAAGTTAATTTAGTAATTTTTCCCCTACGTAATTAATTTAGTAGCTTACGTTTAAATATATTTCTTTTGTCTAAAGGAAGTAATAAATTCTAAAACGAATGACTAAACATGTAATAATTTAGGCATACAGCACCTGAAGGGAAAACTGCCAGTATGCTAAAATATTGGGTACAGATGCTTACAAAATATAATGTAGCATTCTTACAATGCATGTGCTCTTAGCGTGTAACTTGGTGAGTAGCTTTGAACTATATTTGTGGGAATGTGTATCTTGAATACTTGAGGCCACCACTGCAGATGTGTGTGTGAGATGTATAAATACTGAAAGTTCTTCTCCTTTCCCTTAAAGGAAAAACATTAGCTCCCTTTTATTTTTATTTTTGAAGTGGACTCTTGCTCTTGTTGCCCAGGCTGGAGTGCAATGGCACAATCTCGGCCCACAGCAATTTCTGCTTCCCGGGTTGAAGTGATTCTCCTGTCTCAGCCTCCTGAGTAGCTGGGACTACAGGCACCCGCCACCACGCCCAGCTAATTTTTGTATTTTTATTAGAGATGGAGTTTTGCCATATTGGCCAGGCTGGTCTCAAACTCCTGACTTCAGGTGATCTGCCCACCCCGACCTCCCAAAGTGCTGGGATTACAGGCGTGAGCCACTGTGCTCGGCCAGCTCCCTTCTGTAATGATTTTTTATACAGTTGTTTTTGCTTTTTGTTTTTTTGAGATGGGGTCTCACTGTGTCACCCAAGCTGGAGTGCAGTGACGCAAATCTAGGCTGACTGCAGCCTTCACCTCCTGGGCTCAGGTGATCCTCCCACCTCAGCTTCCTGAGTAGCTGGGAATAGACACATGTCAGCACACCTAGCTAATTTTTTTTTTTTTTGTATTTTTTTGTATTTTTAGTAGAGACAGGGTTTTGCCGTGTTTTCCAGGCTGGTCTCGAGCTCCTGGGCTCAAGCGATCTGCCCGCCTCAGCCTCCCAAACTGCTGGGATTACAGGCGTGAGCACCACATCTGGCCCATTTTTTTTTTTCTTCCAGGATTAGAAGTCGACTTTCAGAAAACCCTTCAACCTTGCAAACTTAATTTTCCATAATAATATGCTTCTAGGATAAAAACAAGACTGAAACAAAGAAGTATGTGTGGACTGCAGTTAAAATTTTTCAACACAACATAGCTTAGGAGAGTTAACATTTACAAAGAGCAGGAGGGGCCCCTTCAGTGCCTTCTAGGCATTGGGAATGGCGGTCTGTGGGTGACCTTAAGGTGTGCGGCGTCCTGAGACGTGATGGTGGTGCTCACGCTTTTACCGAGGGCCTCCTCCCAGAGTACCAGAGGCTCTTCTTCAGTCGGCCAGCCAGGCAGCAGCTGCTGGAGAAGGAACAAACAGTAAAAGACAGATGTACACGGTGTTATTGTGGCAGAGAGGTTAAAACCAGGCTCACTCTGTTCTTACAGTTTTAAAAAACTAATAATGAAGTCCTTGAATATGTATTGCATTTCAGGATTTTAAAGCAGTTATGGGTGTGTCTGTGTGTCTCTCTAGCTCCCAGGTGCTCCCTGTGAAGAGATCTCAGAGACGCCACCTTTCCTTGTTGAGGTGACAGGGCCTGGAGAGGTGTGAACCCCATGGTGAGGGGGGTGACTGAGCTGGGGGGAGGCTGGGTCAGCGGTGGGGATCCACCCCCACTCCACGTTTCTGTAGGGAATCCACAGTTCTAAGTCTTTATGATATGGGTAACATGAACCTAGAAGAGGTGTTATTTTTTAAGAAGTAAGTGCCATGCTCTTTTTTCCTCATACTTCGTGTTTAAGCAGCATTGAAGGATAAGGCACTAGTAGCATGTTGGTTTGGAAACAATCTTGTTGGTTATTTTACCTTGAATCTGATATTAAGGTTGCCTGGTAACAGAAGTTTTCCTTTAACAACATGAAACTCTGTTGAATCTGTTACCCCGTTGGCTGAGCAGTCTGAAGTCAGTGCTGTGGCAGCTGAAGAGGCCTTGGAGGAAGCCGCTGGATGGGCAGGAGGCACCCCCCTTGATTGAGGGAGAGAGGCGCAGTTTGCAGGGACCCCACGTGGCACTTGTGGCTCTCTTCTGCCCCCTGCTGGCTGGCCAAGCGGCCTCGCCACAGTGTGCTCAGTGTGAATGTTCACGCAGCAGGCCAAGGCTTTTGTTCCAGAAACACTTCAGAGAGGGCCAGCCGAGTGTGTTGAGCATGGCAAGAAAGACTTAAGTGTGTCTTAAACCTCTTGAACAAAGCAAGTTGATGTTTCAAATGCATCTCCAAGGCTAATGACTTTGCTATGGTCAATATTCAGGAGAAAATAGGGTTTGATGAAATAGAAGCACAGGAGTGGCAAGTGTGGTGTTGTGCCCCCTATGACTAAAGCGATGTCCTGGCCGTTCCACACCATGGCCTCTCAGCAGCCAGCGTGCAGATACTGGGTCAATTTAAATGGGACTCCTGGAGCTGTCGGCCGTCCGGGAGAAGTACGAGGAGTTCTGTGTGCCCATGGTCATGGTTCCCGCTACTGTGTCGAGCAATGTGCCGCGTTCGGATTTCAGCATGGGGCAGGCACAGCCCTGAACACTATCACTGAGGTAAGTCCCAGTGCGCCCTGCCAGGCCGGCGCCCGCTGAGGCTAACCCGAGGGCCCCGGCCCTTTTTATCTACCAGTGCGCTGGAAACAGGCTTTTACAAATACCCTGAATGAGAGTTTCTCGTTCTTTTCTCCCCCCTGGAAAAGTAGGCTTTTAGACTGAACATTTTTGATCTCACTCCCAAAAAAGTTATATCGCCTCTTCTGTGTGGCCACCGGCCCGGACTTAGCGTGGCCAAGACCCCGGGTGTGCCCGTGAGTACCTGCAGCGCTGAGGATGGCTGGGCCGCAGTCTCCTGTGATTGCACCAGCATTAAAATCCGCTTTTTTTTTTTTTTTTAAATGTTGAGCCTAAATTTTCTTTGAGCCTCCAATTCCCATTATGAGGAGCCCCTACCTTGATGCTGAGGGTAGAAATTGAACTGAATATTTTATAATTGTAGTCATTGTCCTGAACGCACCATTGCATTTGTTGTCTCTTTGGTCTTGGCTGTTGACCTCATTTTCCCGTTTGTAAACTGGGGATGTTCAGTTACATCCAAGGCAATATTGGGGCTAGTTTAGTTTTTTTGCCAAGAGACAATAATGAAACAAACTTTTCTGTTAGTTTTTTTCTTTGTGAGACAAGGTCTTACTCTGTCACCCAGGCTTGAGTGCAGTGGTGTGATCTCGGCTCACTGCAGCCTCGACCTCCTGGGCTCAGGTGATCCTCCCACCTCAGCCTCCCGAGTACCTGGGACCACAGGCACATACCGCGATTCCGGGCTAAAAGAAATATATGCCTATCCTCAAGTTTGTGTGTCACACTTGGTGATTCAGGTGGGAATCTGAAGATCCGTACCTAACGCAGGAAGCATTTCATTTTTTTAAAACTTGATGTCTAAAATTTTTCAGAAATTCTCAAGTTTTGATTTTTCTTGTGCGACTTAGTTCTCACGAATATCTTTCAAAGTTTTTTTTTTTTTGTAAACCCTTGGCATGCAACTTATTTCTAGCACTGGTAGTTAAAATAAGCTTTTAACATACAGCTCATATGGTTAGAAATGCTTAGCACTCGTTTCTTGCTTTTCTGAGTGTCTTAAACTTTCTTTGTGAAGGAAACCTGCCCAGGTTTTCCCGTGTTCACTGGCTTTGGGGGCAACTTTCACCTTATTTTTGGCAGTCACTAATCTCTGACCTAGGCATTGCTTCAGTAATCCTGGTGACGGGCGTCACGGCTTTGCTGCTGTGGGTCCAGCCCGGCTCTGGGCTGACCTTCATGCTGGGAACGTGAACATGAGTGTCTGTTTCACAGAGGGGATTCCAGCATGGCTTTCACTGCTCTTTCACCAGCTTTAGCTGGATTTTTGGGTCTGTGAAAGTTGGGTGTGCAATGGGAGGGATTGAAGCTTCTTTTTTCCCTAATCGTTACCTAATTGGCACTTGCCCAGAGGGAATGGGTGGAGAATTTGAGAGCAGTCACTGCAGTTAGCTGAGCATCTGAAGATGTGGGACAAAGCTGGTGTTGATCTCCCTGTGACTTTTTATTTTCAAGTTTCCACACAAAGCGTAGATGCTTGTGGTATGTGATGTACACTTTCATTCAGGAAGAAAATCTCTCTTTAATTCCAGCGTCCTCTGCAATAATTAACTTTTTTTTTTTTTTTTTTTTAGATTGTAAATATGTAACAAACGTGTAGGGTCAAAATTTGAAAACCAAAACACGTGAGGCAAACACCCCACAAATGGTCAGTTCCACCTGCTTTGAGGGACTGTGTGATTTATTATGCGATTGTTTTAAATTCAGTTTTTCATTCATTCGAGTTTCTGAAAGCTAGGTTAAAAAATTTTGTTTTCTTTTTTTCTTTTTTTTTTTGGAGACAGGGTGTCACTCTGTTTCCCAGGCTGGAGTGCAGTGGTGAAATCATGATTCACTGCAGCCTCGACCTCCCAGGCTTAGGCGATCCTCCCACCTCAGCCTCCTGAGTAGCTGGGACTATACGTGCATGCCACCATGCGTGGCTAATTTTTTGTATTTCTACAGAGATGAGGTCTCCCTGTGTTGTCATGGCTGGTCTCAAACTTCTGGGCTCAAGCAATCCCCCTGTCTTGGCCTCTCAAAGCACGGGGGTTACAGGGATGAGCCACTGTCGGACCTTAAGTTAACTGATTACAATAGAGAAAGAACTGGAGCGTGTAGTTAGTGGAGCCTCCCGTTGGCCAGGCACAGCCACCTTAGTGTGTATGTGTGTCCTCATTGCCCTTCTGATCCTGAGCTCCGAGGAATGAGGCTGTCTTGGGAGTGCTGTGGTTCTAGTCTCGTGATGGGTGAGTGACACCGGCTGAGCTGATCGAGGCCACCCTGGCAAATGCTGCAGCTGCTCAGGAGTCTTGGCAGGGACGAGAAAGCCACCGAGGATCCCTCTGTGGACCCCTGAAGGGAGAGGGACCGAGATGTGGACATGGCAGCTGTTTTCTCCAGAGCCCTGTTTACTGACGGCCAAACAGGGTGAATCCTGAGAAGGTTTGAATTTGGGTCTGAACTGGGCTCGTCTGGCCGTAGAACAGGAGCTGGTGGCGAACTCGAAAAATGAGGGCATGAGGCGACTTGACGTGGGTGACTCCAGGTCACTCCAGCCACTGTCCTGAAGCCGTCAGAGGCTGAGGACGTGTGGGAGTGAGCGTCTCTTCCCTGTCTGGCCACACCCTCTGTGACCCGTGACTCCTGGCCTGGCCCTGGGCAGCATTTATGTTTGGGGTCTGTGGATGGCTCCAGTTGTTCAGTCAATTTGGTGATTCTCATGGCGTGATTGTGCCCCAGGGGATGTTTCCACTGTCCAGGGAGGTTTCTGGTTAGAACTGGGAGAAGGGATGCTCCCAGCACCTGGGACTGGAGACAAGGGACGCTGCGGAAAGTTCCTCCAAGCACAGGGCAAGCTCCATAGTAGGCGTCTGGCTCAGGACCTGGCCGTGTTGCACTTCAGAAGCCCTGGGCGGATCTAATGTGCTGAAGTCATCATCTGCTTTGGACACGTGCGTCCTCATCCTCATCCTCACTGATGATTTGCTTCTTGCCAGCATTGATGCTTAGCTGACACCACAGCCCCTCAGAATCTATGCGGTGCTGGGGAGTGGGTCTTCCGGGCAGAACAGAATGAATGAAATACCTCAGAGCAGGTGTTACACATTCTCAGGATATGGCTGCAGGGAGTTTCCGTTGGACTCCTTTCATTCCTTAGCGCTGGCTGGTGCATTACTCTGTCCTGTAAGCTTGATCAGGTCACATCAGAAACACAGTAGGTGGGTGCCACGCTGCTGTCAGGTGTCGCGAAGGTGGCGGTGACCACAGCCTTGTAATTCCTTGTCATAGTGGCCCCACCACAGACCCAGGGGCTCGGCTGTGTTTGGTCTTGAGAGTTTTATGCTTTTCTGGGCAGGGTCTCCCCTGTCTTGAATCTTCCCTCCCCTTTTTTGGAGACTGAGGAAGGAAAAAGAGCGATAGGGAAGAGGGGAGAGAGGATTTGCAGCAATGTGGCCATTCCCACAGATTTCAATGTGGAGTTAAGGAGCTGAGATCCCCCCACCTGCCCTCTTGTCTGCCTCAGGCCCCTCCTGGCCCCGGGTCACCCACACCCTCTGGCTTCCAGCCAGAGCTTCTTGGAGAAGCAGCCGGCTCCCCGCAGCCAGTCTTGGTCAGTCCTGAGCTAGGGTATTCCACAGTAAAGGAGTGACATCACCTCTCTGAAAAGCATAAGAGCAGCCCCCCACATGGTGGTGCTGAGGGGGCCACATCCTGGGCACCAGGCCAGCGAGTATCCCCAGATGAGTGTTTCTGGCTGGGAAGCAGGCTGGCATTTGGATTGAAGTCCTGCAAAGACTGCCATGGCCAGAGCCTGTACAGAGCAGCCCAAGAGCTGGGCATGTGCTGAGCCTGGGTGGACGTGGAGGCCATGCCATGGGGCACGGGGGTCCCTGTTCACAGCTCACCTCGTGGTCACCCAGCACTGACCCACCCACCTTACCCTCCTACCCACCACGCTGTGAACTCACCTGCCACGGATCTCCACTCACTGTCCGAAGCCCTTAGCCCACACGGGCTCCTGGCCTTGGGATGCTTTGGGCTGCACCAGGGCTGCAGAGCCTGGGTCGCTCAGTGTCCAACTCTCCCGGGGACATGTGGGCCCCACCCTGTGTCCCAACAGTAGCATTTCTGCAGCAGATGTGGGGATATTCACAGTAAGAGGGACACATCCAAGTCCATAAATAGTTGGTTTTGCCACCAAGTGGATGACAAAACACCTTGCTGTGTGGGGCTGCTTGGACGTGGGAACAGTGGGCGTGTGGACCTGTCCTACTGTTACCTTGGTTAACACCCTGAGGTGGAGTCTGAAAAACCCCGGGGCACACGGGCTTGAGAACCGCTCCCAGTTCTGACACCAAAGCCCATTTCCCAGTGGAACCCCAGAGCAGCAACTCAGGTTCTTGCTCGCGTGTGTGGCTTTGTGTGAGGCTTCCCGAGGGCAGAAATGGCAGCCTCCCGCCGGAGAGCAGAGATGCGGCCCGGGGCTGAGTGTGGCCCACCGGTAATCCAGCTGCCTGCCTCCTTCCCTGCCTGCGCGTGGAGGCCGCCTCTGCACGATGACGGCGGTCACTTGGTGTGGTCCTTACAGCTGTGGGCCCCATCCCACTCATCCTTGCCTGCCTGCAGAAAGCTACAGGACTGGCTTTGCCTTTAAACTTCCTGACCTCCCTGGCCTCCCTTACCCACAATGAGATGCCGAGAGCTGAGCTGTCCCGCTCGTGACTAACTCGCCACTGCCTGCAACCTGCTCTGCTGCTTGCCTCACACCCACCCTGCTGTGCTGCCTGCAGGCCTCCCCTTTCACAAGGACCTGGGCTGTGCCCAGGCAGCCTCCTGTGTCGCTGAGGCCTGTCCTGCTCCCACACAGCCTCCAGAGCTTCCCTGGGCCCCTTGACCCGCATGAATGGGCTTCCCCTGGTGACTCAGGCCCCTCCTGTCCCTTCCTGGACCTCAGTGCAGGCCCTGGGGCTGGCAGGTGAGCACCCGGCACCCCCGCTAACGGCTTGGCCCCGCTGCTTCAGGCTTACAAGAGCGCGTGCGACATGGCCAAGGTAGGAAGCCACCATCAGGAGCTTTGCATCCCCCGTGTGTGGTGCCGGCCACGATTAGCAACAATGTCCCGGGCACCGAAATAAGCCTGGGCGCGGACACTGGCCTGAATGCTGTTGTCCAGGTAAGAGAACCCCGTTTCCTCCCATTGCTTTCTTTCCCTTATTTTAGCAACTTGTTTCTTCTGTGCTAAGAATGAGCCAGATTTATTATTACTCTTTCCCCCCAACCCTTTGCTAGCTTGGCTTTATGTCGGTCACACTGGCCAGAACGGGGTAAATTTTTAGCTTCTCTGCCTTAGGGAGAGCCTATCTTTATTGATTGAAAGCGAGATGATATATCCAGTCCTTGGGGTCCTGTTTCTATGCCACCTAGACTAGGGGAGCGTAAGCACCATTTCTCTGGAGCCGGCCTCTCCTGCCTGCATTGACTAGCGAGGCTGCAGGGCCAGCTGTGGGATCCTGCAGGAAGGGGTTTGAGTGCCTGGTACCTACGAGCTCTGGGACAGAGCCGGGCCCACTGGGGGCCGCTGCCTGGAACCATAGCCTTCCTGGTGAGATGAGAGGTTCTTTAGAGAGCTGAAATCATGCCCTCCTCGGCAGGCAGCTTCACCAACATGTGCTGTTGGGGGAGTGGATTCTACTGGTCATGGGCGTGGTGCTGACACCCGCATGGTGGCTCCTCCAGTCCCTGATAAGCTGACCCACCTCTATGGTCAGGTAGTTCCACAGGCCTTTGCTGCAGAGAGGGTCCTCACTCAGCTGCAGACGGGATGGTGGCCACCTTGGCACGTGGGGTCACATCAGTGGCTTGGCCGCCTGGCGCTTCCTGGAGAGCAGCCGCTGGCCTTTACCTTAGATGTTCACATCCAGAAGGGCTCCAGAGTTTGCGGTGAAAACTCCCAGCCCTGTTGAAGACTCCTTAGTTCAGCTTGGCACAGAACCTCAGAAAACAGTAGTTCTGCTCCGGGTTCTTCCTTCAGAACTGAGTTCCAGTGCAGGGAAGGGAGCAGAGGGGCCGTGAGGTCAGCTGAAGCCTCGTGTGCCTCCCACTCGAGCTGAGGGCCATCTCTCTCCTGGGCTTTTCCCTGTTGCATTCCCTAGTGCTATGCTGGCCTTGCCGAGGCTGGCCCCAGCTCGTTTCCTGGACTTCCTTGGGCCCCGCGCTTGACTCCTGTTCGTTGAATGCCATAAGGGTCCGGTCATCGCTGGCTTCACTCTCCTTCAGCACCTTGTAGATGTCCACATGTGCTTCCACCCTCGCACCCCGCACGTGGTGCAGCATTACCCCGGCCAGCCAATTTTTTGGTCAGACACTGTTTATCAGGCCGTCATAGGAGATTCCATAGAAAGGCCACAGGTCGAAGAGGCTATTACTCCCAATCACGCAGGGGCCGTGGCTCTACACCCCTCCTGTGATATTGTTAATATCCTAGGGAAGAGAGGATGATACTACACCCAATATCGCAGGGGGTGTACCCCCACCCAGTGATACTGTTCTTAATGTACTCCACCCCCCACCACCAGGGATATCGTTCTTAATATCCAGGGGAAGACAGGATAACATTATTCCCAATATTGCAGGGCAGTGTACACACCCTCTGTGATGTTGTTCCTCCTATCCAAAGGTAGAGACGATGATATTACTGGCCATATTGCAGGGGGTGTACACCCTTCTGTGATACTGTTTTTGATATTCAGTGGGGGAGAGGATAACATTAATCCCAATATCGCAGGTGTACAGACGGCTGTGATGTAGTTCCTACTGTACAGGAGAAAGAGAAGAATATTGCTCTCAGTATCGCAGGGGGTATAACCACCCTGCCCCCCGAATATTGTTCCTAATATGCAGCAGGTTGGAGGCTGATAGTACTCCCAATATCCCAGAAGGTGCACACACACCTGTGATAGAGTTCCTAATATCCAGCGGGAAAGAGGCTGATTTTACTTTCGATACCGCAGTGGGTGTACACCGCCCCCAACCCTGGGGCATCGTTCCTAATATCCAGGCGGGAAGAAGATGACTTGGCTGACAATATCGAAGGGGGTGGACAATTCTTCTGTGATATGGTTCCTCTTATCCAGGGGGTGAGTGGACGATATTACTCCCAATAAAGTAGGAACCTTACAGCCACCCTGGGATTTTGTCCTTAATATCCACAGGGGAGAGGTGATATTACTACCAATATTGCAAGGGGTGTACACCCCTCCTGTGATACTGTTTCTTATATCCAGGAAAGGAGAAGATGGCGTTACTACCAATATTGAAGAGATGTACAACCCCCATGGGATATTGTTCTAAAGATACAGGTTGAAAGAGGTTGAGATTCCATCCAATATAACAAGGGGTATACACCCCGCCTGTGATATGCATCATAAAACCTAGAAGAGAGAATGACATTGCTTCCAAAAACACAGTGTGTACACCCACCCTGTGATATTGTTCCTGTCATCTAAAGGAAGAGATGATGATGCTACTCCCACTACCAGAGAAGGTACACACCCCTCTGTGATATTGTTCCTCATAACTTGTGGGGGAGAGCATGATATTACTTCCAATATGACAGTGGCTTGACAGCCAGTCTGTGACATTGCTTCTGCACACCAACTCCGTGCCCCTCGTTTCCCATGCGTTCTCTCCTCACTGTTGGAACCTCGGGGGAGGCTTTGTCTTTGGTTACAGATGAAGAGATGAAGGGTCTGAGAGGTTAAGTAAGTTACTGGAAAGGGGTCCTGATCCAGACCTCAAGAGAGGGTTCTTGGATCTCACAGAAGAAAGAATTCGGGGCAAGTTCATAAAGTGAAAGTAAGTTTATTAGGAAAGAAAAGAATTAAAAGAATGGCTACTCTGGCCGGGCGCAGTGGCTTACTCCTGCAATCCCATAACTTTGGGATGCCGAGGCAGGTGGATCATCTGAGGTGAGAACTTCGAGACCAGCCTGGTCCAACATGGCAAAACCCTGTCTCCACTAAAATACAAAAGATTAGCTGGGTGTGGTGGCAGGTGCCTGTAGTCCCAGCTACTAGGAAGGCTGAGGCAGGAGAATCGCTTGAACCCAGGAGGCGGAGGTTGTAGTAAGCCAAGATCACGCCACTGCATTCCAGTCTGGGCAACAGAGCAAGACTCCATCTCCAAAAAAAAAAAAAAAAAAAGAATGGCTGCTCCATAGGCAGAGTGCCCCAAAGGCTGCTGGTTGCCCATTTTCATGGTTATTTCTTGATCATACGCTAAACAAGGGTTGGACTATTCATGAGTGTTCCAGGAAAGGGGTTCCAGTAATTCCCAGAACTGAGAGTTTCTGTCCTTTCCTTTTTAGACCATGTAGGGTAACCTCCAGATGTTGCCATGGCATCTGTAAACTGTGATGGCGCTGGTGGGAGTGTCTTTTAGCAGCTAATGCATTATAATTAACACATAATGAGCCATGAGGACAATCAGACGTCACTCTCGTGGTCATCTTGGGTTTGGTGGGCTTTGGCTGGCTTCTGTACTGCAACCTGCTTTATCAGCAAGGTCTTTATAACCTGTATCTTGTGCCGACTTCCTATCTCCTGTGACTAAGAATGCCTAGCCTCCTGGAAATGCGGCCCAGCAGGTCTCAGCCTCCCTTTACCCAGCCCCCATTCAAGATGGAGTTGCTCTGGTTCACGTGCCTCTGACAAGTTGGCGTGGGTTGAGCGTTCCCTAGTGTGTGGTTGTTGGAGCTGTTCCTAGGAGTAAGAAGTATTGTCAGTAGGAAATAGGCGTCTATTAGCCCTGGAGCTGGCAGTGTGCCCCAGTAGGTCGACCTCATTTTAGTGGTGACCAAACTGGGGCTCAGAGAAATCAACTCCCTCACCCCGCACCCCCAGACTGTGAGTGGTGGGCTGGGGTTTGAATGTGGGGCTTGAAGACCCATCATCTCCTCTGGTCCCCCAGTCTCTGCTGCCCAAGAGGAACAGGATCCCAGGATCCAGGCCCCTCATGGCACCAGCCAGGGTGGGTGGAGATGGGGAGGCACAGTTCCAAAGCCCCCCGGACTCTGAGGCAGGTCGGGGGCCGAGAGCAACCCGGACCTGTGGACCCCACCCTGAGAAGAATGGCTGCAGGCTCGGCCCAGCGGGCAGGAGGTCTGTGTCCTCAGTAAACGTGACGGCGCTTCCCGCTGCTCCAGCCAGGCCGAGCCGTCTTCATGTTTCCAATCATGTGGCCTCCAATTCCCAAGCTCAACCCACAGAGACAGCGATCTGGGGTCAACATGAATGAGGCTTGTTAGCAGGTCTGACCCACTGCTTCCCGCCAGCCCCGCGGCCGGCTCTGGAAAGCTCTCTGCTGCCCCCTGGTGGGGAGGCTCGGGGCAGGGCTCTGGCTGCAAGCATGGGGCTCCCCTGTGGCGCTCCCAGAACCTCCCGGCTCTGTCACCTCTGCTGGGTGGAAAACCAACCCAGGACTGAAGCAGCAGATGGGTGCCTGATTCCTTCTCAGAGCTCCGCCCACTGGCAAGTCTCTCTCCGGGCCTCAGTTTCCCCTTTCATTAAACGAGGGGCTTGGGGGATACCAAGGAGGGGTAACTGCTTAGCAACGATGGGAGGTTTCTTCTGGGGAGATGAAAACATTTTGAAAGTAGATGGCGTGAGTGGTTGCACAGGACTGTGAATGCACAAATGCCACCACATGATTTGTGTTGAAATAGTTAATCACATGCGATGTGAATGTCACCTCATTTAAAGTGTTTAAAAGAGGGGCCTGGGAGAGTGCAATGTATGTAAGAATCATGTGGGACACTCACAGTCTCTGAACCTCGGTTTCCTTGCCGTAAACTGGCAAAGAGACCGTGTGAGCCGTGTTCCCTGGGGCCAAGAGATTCCAAGAAGGAAAACCTGGGACTCCTGGGACTGGGATGAGGGCCGGGGGCCAGAAGAGGAGGGGTATATGGGGGCGGCTTGGGGGGCAGCCCAGATAAGGCTTTCAACACTGGACAGCAGTGTCTACACAGGCAGTCTTTGTAGATCCCTGCATCTCACTTCCCGCAGGGCTGACCAGTGGCCAAAGGTGGGACTGGCCAGGCTCGGCCCAGCCAAGTCTGGGAGCAGAGGACACTGAGTGAGGGATCCCCGGGGCCACCCTCACGGGCCTGTGGCTCTCCTGACATCACAAGAGAGGACAAGGAGTTGACTTTGGGTCCTAATGGGGGACACCTTCCTGGCAGCAGGCTGGCAGGGTGGTGTGTTGGTCAGTGTACTGGGCTCTGTGTCTCCCCCCCTACCTGCTGTGTGACGGTGGGCCAGACACTTAACCTCTCTGTGCCTCTGTTTCTTCAATGGTGAACAGGGGCACTAGCAGCCCCCACATCCGGGCACAGTGGCCTGAAGGTTAAAGGCAAGGGCGGCACGAGACCTACAGCAAAAGCTCCGAGCAGGGAGAGCAGGGAGCTGCCCAGGGAGTTCCACCACCATCTCCCCTCTGGCCGCCAAGGAAACCGAGGCTCATGGTGACCTGGCCCAGGTCTGTTGGACTCGGGGTCCTTCTCATCCCCAAGATCAGAGGGCTGCTACCAGGGAAGGAGCTGGCCCCTAGTAGACACGCCCCAGGAAGCACACAGGGAAGGATGCCCTGGGGACTTTAGTAGGTTATTGGAAAAAAAAAACAAAAACAAAAAACCTTTATTGCTATTTGACCCCTGCTTTCATGCCTCCATTTCCCAGAAAATGAGCCATGGAGACACCAGGAGAGGCAGGAGACCATCCTCCTTGCACAAAACCCACTCTCTCAGATGCTGTCCTCAGTGAGGGTGGCTGGGGGCCAACCTAAGGGGGCCCACCCGCAGAGTGGCAGAGGAGGCAGGTGGGCCGTGCAGACGTTGAGCTCTGTGGCGAAGGTCCTGGCCTTCTGGTAGAAGGAAGAGCGACTTCTCGCGGTCCAGGAGAAAGTTGTGGGAGATGGTGGCCGGCCGCGTGTAGATCTTCAGCTGCGCCTTCTTGTTGCCCAGGTCCACGGTGGCTGCCAGTGCCAGCTTGGTAGTACCCGGCTGCATCAAACAGGTCCTGAAGGGGACAGGCCATGCTCAGCAAAAGGGGGACTCGGAGCCTGTCTTCCCAGAGGCCGTTCCTGTCTCCGGGTCCTTCCATATGTCCAGCCAATCCTGGCTCACCCCATGAGCCCTGAAGCCTGTGGCACTGCTGTGGTCTCAGCTGCAGGAGGTGGGGATGACCCTGACACCCCTGGAATACTTCCTGACTGTCCCTACGCCCCCACTCACATGAAGCCTCCTGCCCCAGTCCCACCCTCTCTGCAGGCAGTGGCTGCTTTCCCCATGGGTTGAGGTCAGCGCCGATCCTGCCTGCTCTGAGTTCCATGCAGGACCCATGGCTCCAAGCCCCAGCAGGGGCACAGCGTTGAGTGATCCAGGCTCCCCTCTGGCCCCTGTCCTTGCTGACCATTTCCAGGCCCTCCACTGGCCAGGCCAGGTACACAACCATCTCCCAGGTGTCCTCTCTGGCAATGTTCCCTGAAATATTGACGGAGTGTGACTCCCCAGACATCCAATCCTGTTTTCAATGCATCTTTGGCTCAAACTCACCATCCCTGGGTTGGCCTCCGATACCTCTTCCTTGACCGTCCCCCACCCGGCTTCTCCCCAGGTGCCTCCTCCACATGGGGGTCACCCAAGGGACCTAAGACTCGTGCCTGGCCTGTCCCCCTTTACCATCTCAAGATGGCTCCTAGGGCCAAGGACAAAGTCCAAGATGCAGCAGTCCATTCCCTGACTGCCCCGCCCCACACACGGAGCAGGGCCCTGAGTCACCGCCCAGCCGAACACTGGACTCTGTGCTGGGTGTATGGCTGAGCCTAACATCCTTGCTCCCAGGCTGAGGGACCTGGGAGTGAACACTGACCATACAGGGTGGCCCGGACTGTGGTAGAGGGAAGCCCAGAAGCCTGTGGGGGGCCCAGGAGGCCCCAGCCTCAGCCAGGGTTGGGAGGCAAGGGCTTCCTGAAGGAGTGGGGGCATCCCAAGTAAACAGGAAGGAGCCAGCCAAAGCATATGTCTCTGTGTATGCGTGTGTGTGTCCTCCAGGAAGGAGTTGCTCAGTGCAGGCAGGCCTGTGTGTGTGTGTGTGTGTGTGTGTGTGTGTGTGTGTGTGTGTGTGTGTGTTCGCGCCTGAGTGTGTATGTGTCTGTGCATTTCAGTGTGCCTGTAGTGTGTGCAGCAGCTAGTGAGTGGCAGGCTGAGCCAGGACTACACCTAATCCACCCTATTCCAGGGCTCACTCTCATGTGTAGACTAAAGGGGACCCCATTTTAGAGGCAATCGGCAAGGATGCCCATTTACCCCTGCCTCTCCGCCAGCCTTCCAGGCCCCATCCAGCCCGGCTTTCTCTCCCACTCCTCTGGGCCCTGGGTCCAGAGCCTCCTATACAAGGAGGAGGGCGTGGCCTTGGAAAGACAGCCTCCCTTGGGAATTCCGAGGGGGCCTTCCTGTGGGAAGCTGGCCTGCGCTGACAGCATAGTCACAATGAGGCCCAGAGGGCTGTGCCCCTCGACCCTAACCGTGGACTTTGGCTTCTCAGGTACTACTTGGCCCTTTCCTTCCTCCTGGGCAGGCGGAGTGGGCGGCAGGCTTGACCAAGAGAAAGGCCTCTTCTGGGAGGCCCATTCCCTGGATTCCAGGTGAGCCCCTGAGCAGTGAGCAGCGTCCCTCTGGGCCTGACACCTGGCACCTCCCTGTCTGGCTGGGACTTGGGAGGCCACCGGGACAGCTTCTGAGCACCAGGTGTTGCCAGCACTGGGCGGGGGCCTCCCAGGCAGCCCCAGGCCTGTGGTGGGGGATTCGGGGTGGGGTCTTAGGGCTGCCCCTGCTCCTCATGTTGTTCTAAGGTTCCCAAGATCTCGGTCCCTGGACTGGAGCGCCCTGGCCCCTCAGCCCATAAGGAGCACTGAAGCGGTGCCAGTGCGATGCTGAGGAGGGGCGGGCACCTGCTGGACAGAGGAGTGCAGACATCCCAGGTCTGAGTCTGCCAGTCCCAGCTCTCCACCCCTGCAGGACTGGGGGCAGAGGGAGTACAGGTCCCAGCACCTTCCCTCGAGACAGACCCGACCCAGCAAGGCCTCAGTCTGGCTGGCTTGGGCCCCGCCCCATTGCACCTGCCCTGCGCTGGGGTTTCCCTGTCTGTGAAGCACATGGTAAGACACTGGCCCCACCCCACCCTTCCTGGGTGATGTGAAGATTCAAGGTGTCTCAGGACTCCAGGAAGGAGTTGCTCGGTGCAGGCTGGCACCCTGGGCAGGCTTCCTAGAGGAGGCGCTGGGATTTGGGTTGGATCTTGCAATGTGGATTCAACATGAGGATGATGCCATCCTCCTAAGTGTCCTCCCCCCCGACCCTGTTTTTGTTAAATGCAACTTGACACTTGACTGTCAAGACTCAGCTTTGGTGTCACCTCCTCCAGGAGGGCCTCCCGACTACGATCCCCTTTTACCCAGAGGCCACCATTGCCCGCTCATGTGTCAGCCTCCCTGGCTGAGACTGAGTTCTTGAGGGTGGGGCCTGGCCACCTTGGGAGCTGGGTTGTATCTGCTAACCTTGCCGGCTCCTCCAGCTGGGTGCAGAGCTCCCAGGAGGCCACTGGGCCATTCCTAAGGAAGGCTGGAACCCAGGACTCTGGGGTCTGGGTGGAGATCCCACTCCAAGGGGGCCGGGAACACCCCGAGCCCTGCCCCTCCCACCCACCTTCAGGTCGTAGAAGATGATGTCGCCGAGCACCAGGTACACCTTCAGGTAGTAGAGGGTCTCCTGGTCGAACTCCAGCGGTGAGTTGCAGAGCGACAGGGCCTTGAGGTAGAAGTGCTCCGCCAGCTCGCCGTCGCCCAGCCGGTGGTGCAGGGCAGCCAGCCGGTGGTAGGCCGCGCACTCATTCAGCCGGTCCCCTGGGGTGCAGGCCAAAGGGGCAGGTGTGAGGACGTGGCTCCCTGGGGCAGGTAGGGGCACAGGCCCCTCAGGAGCAGGTATGCAGACCTCGGGCAGCACCTGGCTTGCCTCCAGGCACCTGTGGTCACCTGGGAAGCTCTGCCCAGTCCCTTCCAGGTTCCCAGACTCACTTTCCCATCTGCAAAGCAGAACTAATAAGGCCTGCCCCCGTCTACTGTGAGGCTTTGGCAAGTCGGACTTGGATGGCCCAGCTCTGCCTACACATAGCCACCTGCCTTTGCTCACTGGTTTTAACCAGGGGAGCCCAAAAGCCATGCAGTCCAGGTGCTCCCGGGCACCAGGGCTCCAGGCAACCCACAGATGTGACATCCGACTCCTGGGTGTGTCACGATCAGAGCCCCCTACCCTGGGGAGTCACTGAGTGCCTGAGCTCCAGGTCCCCCCACAGATGCGCAAACCCACCTTGGCTGTCTCTGATATCCTCCCCTTTTCAGGGCGAGTGCCGTGGAGCCTGCATTCAATGCATTCCCACACAGCTGCACACCTACTGTGTACTGGGACCCGGGGCACAAGGCGCTGGGGCATGCGGCCTGCCCAGGGCTCCCTGTGTCTGGAGGAAGACAGACAACCCTGGCACAGCACCAGGGGATGCCCAGCCTTAAGGGGCAGGCTGCTGGAAGGGGAACTGGGACTTCATCAGCCAGAGAGCCGTGTGCTTGATGAAGGTGGGAAGGGCACAAGAGAAAGGGAATATGCCATTCAGCCTGGCACAGGGACCAACGAGATGCCTGGCATGTCTGGAAGGCACAGGCCACACTGGGCAGCCCTTGTGGTCAGCAGCGGGAAGAGGCAGAGGAAGCAGAGCTCAGCCAGGCAGGGGGCTCTGCACCGCGTGAGAGACCTCGGGATGTGCCCCACGGCTGGACTGGGAAGCCAGCTGGGTTCAGCTCCTGCCCTGAAGACCTGGAGGCTGGGCTCTGGCAGTGTGGCTCCTGGCAGGGTGGGGGCTCAGGGGACTTACCCAGAGTGATGCTGAGGGCTAGGGCCATGTGGGCAAACTCCAAGCCCTCCTGGGGTTCCTAGGGCCATGTGGGCAAACTCCAAGCCCTCATGGGGCTCCTCCAGCATGGCCGGCAGTGCCACCAGCTTGTGCACAGCCGCAGCTCCGCCTTGCGGTTCCCCGTAGTCACTGCCAGGAGCAGCGCCCGGTCCTACCACACGGGCAGGTGGGGTCAGGCTTCCCGCAGCACCCACCTTGCCCAGCGCCCTCCTCAGCTCGAACATGTGCTTGGAGCTTCCCACGCCCCAGCTACCCCTGGATCTCGACACAGCTCTGTGCTCTGGGATAACGCACGGGTCAAACGCCCAAGTTAGGGGCTGAAGAGTCACCTGAGGCCCATCCAGCTACACCCGGCAGCCTCAGACCAGCCTCTCCCACCTGCGCACCGGGGGTCTGACTGGGGGGAGCCGGCACTCCTCTCTGCTCTAAAAGCACCACATTTATCTGTGCCCAGGGCTGAGCCACACCGTGAGCTCAGAGGAAGGGAGAAGCCGTCCCCGCTTCGGGCTGCATGCAGTCCTGGGCCTCCCACTGACATGCTGTGCCCTTTGACATGTCCCTGTGCCTGAGCCTCAGTTTCCTCATCTGTAAGATGGGGACAGGACTTCCTGCTCATGGTTGCTTGAGATCAAGTGCAAGGGTAAGGCCATTGCCATGTCCAGGCTCCAAGTGTTTGTCCCAGGCAGGGGGCACAGTCAGTATCATTCCTGGTGAGACCACTAGGAAACTAAGCATGTGCATGGGTGGCCCTTCCTCCAGGTGGGAGGCCTCTGCCCTGCCACACCTGTGCCTCAGCCCTCCAGGCTGAGGCTCACCCGGTAGAAGGACACGGCTTTCTCCCGCTCCCAGGCCCATTGAAGAATATGTCTCCAGCTGCCTCAAACAGATCCAGCCCCAGGTTGGGGTCGCCTGTGTACAGCGCCACATTCTGTGCCCCTGAAAGGAGGCAGAAGTTCCCTCAAGACCCACACCTGGCGAGGTGGCCACGCCCACCCTCGCCAGCCTCCTTCCTGTCACACACTGCAGGTACACCTGAGCATTTATCAGACCCTGGGCATTAGGGCTGCCCCCACCACTGGCATGAGGACAATGAACTGATGAACCTGAGTGACAGGAGATGACTGAGCAGCTGCAGCCCGGGAGCCCGACACCTGTGAATCCTACCACCAGGGCTAGCCCTAGCCCACTCTCCCTGCACTCAAACCAGTCTCCGTGGCCCCCAGATTGCTGGGAGCCCATCCCCTGGCTCCTTTCTGCATTGCCACATCCCTGTCACAGCTCCGGGCCCCACACCCAACAGTGTTTGTGGGTGGGCCTGGTCCCTTCTTGGCCATGAGCTCTTGATCCCTCTCCTCAGCTCAAGGAGGTATACAGCACGTGCTCAATGATGAAAGCTTCACCAGGTTCGTGGGCTTCACAAGTTGTTCCAGATCACACTGTTTGGGAAAGCCTCTGTAAACAGCCGCTACGATAGATGCATTTTGTAAGGAGATGTGCCACGTGTTGCTTGGAGCAGGTTCTTCTGTGTGTTAACTGAGTGGCCACATTATTTGAGCATGTGCTGTATACCAGCAGGTGCTGGGCACTGAGGGGCCACGCCTCTGCCCTCAGGGAGAAGATGCTGGCCACTGGGGGAGGATATGAGGGAACCAGTTGGACGGAGGGAAAAGGCATACAACAGATGCTCAGCAGTGGCTTAGGAATGAGTGGATGGATGGATGGATGGGTGTGTGGACAGACGGATGCTTGGGTGGATGGACAGATGAATGGGTGGGTGGTTGGAATGATGTGTGTATGTATGGGTGGGTAGACAATGTATGGATGGGTGGAGGGTAGATGATGTATGTACATATGGATGGATAGATGGGTGGATAGACAAATGTATGGGTAAATGGACATATGAATGGAGGGATGTATTAATAGGTAGATTGGTGGGTAGATGGATGGATGGACGAATGGGGGAATGGATGGAAGGATGAAGAGGAGGATGGATGATGTATGGATGGAAGGATGAACAGGTGAATGGATGGATGGACGGATGGATGATGGAAGGATGAACAGGAGGTGAGTGGATAGATGGATGGAAGGACAGACAGGTGAATGGATGATAAAAGGATGGATGGATGATTGATGGATGGATGGACCCACAGGTAAACAGATGATGGAAGGATGAATGGATAGATGGGTGAATAGATGGATGATAAAAGGATGGATGAATGGACAGATGGATGAACAGGTAAATAGATGATGGAAGGATGAATGGATGGATGGACAGTGAACAGCACAGGGGCCCTCCTGCAGCCCTTGCCACTCACCTGGATGTACAGGTCCACCAGCTCGCTCTGCCGCAGGATGTAGATCTTCCATGCTTGCAGCCAGGCATGCGCCGCCTCCTTTTTCTTCTGGAGGTCAATGAAAATCCCCAGACTTCGTTTGGTGTAGTCCAGAGAGGATTTGTAGGCCCTGGAATCAGACACGGTGTCAGAACAAGGGCTTTCATCCTCCTGGAACCAGTCTGCCTCCTCCTGGGTCTGGTGACAGATGAATCTGGAATGTGGGGACTGGGAACGGCCCTCTTGTGTGTGCAGTGTTCTGCCCTTCCCAGGCTGCTGGGAGGGCCAGGGTGAACACACACGGCATGGAAAAGATGAAGGACATCCTTCTGAGGGAATCGAGCATCGTGCTGCCCTGTGGCAGGAGGAGTGTGCTAGTCCATCTCCCCTCTTCCCAGACATGGCCTGTGTCTTCTCCAGACGCACCAGGAGCCGTTAGTGTTCAGTGGCTATCTAGGCCGATGGTTCTTGAGATGTGCAGGCATCGCAGTCACCCAGAGGCCTGTCCGTATAGCTTGCTGGCCCTGCCCCCAGAACTTCCGGCTCCACAGGCCTGGGGCAGACCCTAGAACTCCCACTTGCCAAAGCTCCTAGGTGACATGGATGCTGCTCTCCTGGTCCAGGCACCACACTTTGAGAAGCATGGCTTTAGCACACTGGCCTGTTTTCCTTCTGTGAACCTGAGGCCAAGACTGGAGCCAGTCTCCCAGGTCGCCATGGAATCTGGCTCCTTCCCTGCACTCTCAGTAAGTCCGACACTCGAGGAGGTGTAACTGCAGCAATGTCACCGGGCCCTGTGAGTGGGGTGGCCAGGGCCATGGTTACCCCACCACATCAGGATGCTCGGGGGAAGCCGAGTGGGCCACATATGGGATGTGAGACCTTGAAACCCTGCCCCAGGGAAGCAGGTGACACAATTGGCTCTGTCTTCTGTGGAAAGAAGCCACAGGTGGCTGCTGTGGTCACATTTAAGGGGACAGATGAAGGCCAGGAGTGAAGACTCGGGGCAGGCAGAGGTCAGATGATGAAAGCCACCATAGTAGGAAGAATAGCCCAGACTGCACGTACTGCCTCTGCTGGGGTTGAGATGACCTTTGGGGAGGTGTGCAGGCAGAGATGGGAAGACGTGTCACCCAACAAGAGAGGCTCAAGCTGGGACTCGGGCCATCCGCAGCCCTGGGACGACCCCAGGCCCAGCAGCTCAAAGAATCTGATGCCAAGAAACCAAATGATCCCAAGGACAGGGGCTGCTGGGGCCCTGGGCCAGCTTCCCTGTGCTCCCCTCCCTGCCCTGCTCCCCCGCCCTCTTTGTGCCCCTCCCCGCAGTGGGGGCTTGGGCGCTGGGTTCCTGGAGGGTCTCCTTCTAGTCAGAGAATGCCCCTGGGGAAGAAGCCTGGGTCTGAAACCCCCACCCTCCTTGGGCAGATGTGTGGGACCGGGGCCCCTTCACATGGTCCTCTCCAAAATCTCATCCCTCCTAGGGCCAGGAGTGGGTGACAGGCCTATGCTGGGAAATGGGCAGATTTGGCCACAGCCCCTGGGGCTCTGGGCCAGGCCACAGGAGCCACCTCTGAGTGGTCTCACTATGCCATGACGTCTATCCTGGGAGGATGGACAAAGCGCTGCAAGGCAGAGGGGCTCCACAACAGCATCCCTTGTCTTGGTCATTTCCCTAGACTCAACTTCCTCATCTATCCTATATCCTATTCCTGCGGCCTAGCTTTCGGACAGCCCTGCCCACCTACTGTCCGTTCACTGCTCAGTCTGCAGTGACTGTTCTATAGCACTCCATGGCTCCCCAGTGCTCTTGGGGAAAAGGCCAAGCCACAGCCTAAGGCCCCAGGCCCTGCTTAGCTCTCCAGAAGAGCTGCTCACTATCCAGCACCCAACCCACCCACTCCCAACTCTGCACCTCTCTGCGTAAGCCCGACTCACTCAACCTTGCTCACACTCCCGCTCACTCACCACCATTCACCCACCGCCACTCATCCTTACTAGCTCACCCCTGGGCCTTCACACAGCCTACACCACCAGCCCCTCCCCGTCCCCACCACCATCACCTATTACTTAACTAAATCCAATCAACCCTCTGGTCCCAGACTGAAGAGTCTTCCCTAACCCGGGGCCAAGTGCTGCCCCGCCATCACGCCACTCACCCTTTTGTGGCTTCTCTGGCCTGAAGCTCACATTCCTACATTCAGCCACTGCCACCTGAGGACCCCACAAGCCCCATTTGTGGGTGGGGCCTGGCCCACTCTGCACAACAAGCTTTTGCGTGAACTGCTCTGCGGCTTTGGGCAATCACCTGCCCCGTGTCCTCTGTGAAGTGGGATGACAGGTGCACAGGCTGCCAACATACCAAGCAGATAACACAGGCACAAGAACCGGCGTTCCAGGCCTGGCTCATGGAGGGGCCCCAAGTCCCAGCTCAGCAGAGCCTGCCTCGACCCCAGGGTTATGTCTAGGGATTCCCAGCACGCAGGCCTTTCAGTGCTCAAGGCAGGATGGTCCCTGGGCAAACCGGGAAGAGCTCGCTGCCCCAGTAGACACAGAGGGCCTGGCCCTGCATGGGAACGGCCTGTCTCCAGGGCACTTGCCAACATCTGCTGTTGGCCATGACTCAGCACTTTCGATGGTGGAAAAACCACTTGTTTCTGAATCACAAATTCCAGGTGTGCCCTGACCCGAGTGGCCCTGGAAGGTGCACAGGACAACCCGGGGTACCCACTCTCCACGTGGCCCATCTCCACGGCGACCAGACGGGCCCACTCGTACTAGCCCTTGCCCTGCTGAGCCGGGCCCTGGTGGGTGAAGTCCCGGCCACACTCCCTGCAGGGCAGCCTCGAGAACAGCCTCATGGCCTCCAGGAGGTAGTGCTGGGCCAGCCTGCTGGCACCCGCGTGCAGGCACCGGGCCCCGAAGTTGGCCAGCACCACTGCCTGGTTCCTCCTCTGGTCCAGGTCCCAAGCCACCCGTAGGGCGCGGTAGTAGCTCTCGGCTGCCTGCCTCGTCCGGCCCGTTCTCTTCAGAGCCACGGCCACCATGTTGGCATTCACGCCCTCCTGGTCCTCGCTGGCCACCACTGCATCCTGGACAGACTGCAGGATGTTCAGGGCCGCTGGGCTCTGCCCCTGAAGCACGTGCAGCCAGGCCACAGCCACCAGGCGGTCCATGATGGCACGGACTCCGGCAACAGCACTGGCTTCCACCGCCTGCGTCATGAAGGTGATGGCCGGGCCGTGGTAGCCACGGTGGCTGTACAGCTGGGCCAGGCTGGCGTGGAGAAGTCCGCGCATTGCCTGGCCTGTGCCCGGGGTTAGGGAGGCCAGCGCTCGCCTGAGGTAGTGGGGAGGCTGTGGGGCTGAAGGACGTTCTGGAGCACCAGGTTCACGATCCTCAGCGAGCCGGACAGCGAGTGCTGTGCCCTCAATGAGGCCACCTTGACACAGCTCAGCACCAGGTGGGGCAGGCACTTGCAGCTGCAGATGTCAGCTAGGAGTAGGTGACAGTCTGAGAGCCACGAAGCCTCTGGGGCTCCCGAGTCCCTGTGCAAAAGCAGTAGCCGCTCTAGGATGGGCAGGACCTCCTCGGGCTGCTTGAGGTGCACGTGGTGCCTGGCCAGCAGGAAGCAGGCCCGGGCCTCGGCCTGCAGGCTCTGGCCACCCACCGCCCACCGTAGCACCAGCTGCAGGAGCTCCCCCTCCACCTCGGTGCTGCAGATGTGGCCAGGTGTCCCCAGGAGCAGGGCCACAGCTTTGGGAACCACCTGTGTACACTTCTCCCAGTTATTCTGCTTCCAGTAAATACTGGCCAGGTTGGCGTACACAGCCACCACCAGGAACAGGTCCCCAAAGCTGCCCTCCAGGGCCCCCGGTGCTTCCTCAAAGTACACCCAGGCCTGGGACAGCTTGAGCCTCCTGCTGCACAGCCGCCTCAGGAGGAAGCAGAGTCTGGCCAGGGCCGTGACGAGGCCAGCTTTCTTGGCCACCCCTCGGGCCTGTGCCAGGTGCCCAGTCAGCTCCTCGTCGCTAAAGCTGCAGAACACGCTGCTCAGCCATGGCAGCGCCACGTCAGCTGGCCTTGTACCCGGGGGCGTTCAGGAATAGCAGCAGTGAGCTCAGGGCCTCTGGGTCCTCCCAGTCATCCTCAGCTTCCAAGCAGAAGGAGAGCTCCTCAGGGTCCTGCAAACTCACGTTGCTGGATGCTGGGGGCAGCCTGGGCAGGTCTTTGTTATATTGTTCCAGAACATTCTTCATCTTCTGCAGGGTCTCCTGTGGCCCCGGGCCCAGGCAAGGTGGAGGTATTTCTGCAAGTCACAAAAACAACTAGACAGATTAGAGTCCAGCAGTGAGTCCTTGGTCCACTGGGGACAGGGTCCCCGCATCCCCGCCCTCTGTGTCCCTGGTGCAGCTTGCCATTAGCCCTTGAGAATTATGTGCAATGCAAACCCAGGGCCTGGAGCACGTAGGAACTCCGGCACTATGGGGACAGAATACGCAGGCCTGTGGCCCGACTCTCCTACAAAATCACCCTCCTGTCCTGCTTTGTCACCCACCTGACGGCATGGTTTTAGGGCACTATGTCAGCTCAGTGATCCCTCAGAGATGCCTTTTCAGGCCCCCCGATGGGGTACAGGAATCCATGAAATCCCCAACAGCCAATCAGAGCTATTGATCAGCTCAAAAGTTGCTATGCAAAATTGGTAAAGCCACTGATGGCACAGGACAGGGGTGTTGTAGCCATGTACCCAGCTCCGTGCAGGGAAACGGACCATCCCTGCAGGAAGGATGGGAAAGCTTCCAGGCCCCTGTGGCCACCTTTACCTTGGATGGTCTGAAAACCTGAAGCCCACAGTTCCTAAAGGGTTAACAAAGGCCAGGCTGCTCAAGCAGCCCGCTGACGCCTGCTGGCTTCTTAGCCAAAGCCCCCTCCCAGAGGTGAGCAAACAAGCGCATTTCCTGTTGGAAAACCTGGGATGAAAGGAGGCATTACTGGGAAGGAAAAAACCTAGATTTAAACAGACTCTGTTTCAAGCTCACATGTAAAAGGTATTTTCAATACAAACTGTCTCCTTATTCGTCTGTAAAGCCTTGGAATTAATAAATATGATTCAGAGACAAATGTCTGACTTGACTACACTAGATTAGCTAAGAAATCTCTCCCACTTGGCAGAGGCACACAGCCCCTCCCAGCCACTACCCTGGCCTCCAGGGCAGCTGGAGAGCCACGTGCCATTGCTCCAGGGACTTTGGCAGAGGGTGGAACCACCCCGTCCCTGAGGCAAACCTACAACAGCCTTCCCTTCCCCAATGGCTTCCCGGGCTGCCTCTGGGACCTTATGCCTGCATCCCAAATGTACTGGGATGGATCCCATTCCCAGGGAACTTCCAAGGGCCCTTGGGGCGTCCACATCACCAGGCTGTCCACATACGGACCCTGTGTGATGGGAAGAGACAGAGCCATAGAGGGGAGAATGGAGGGTCTCCCTGAATCAGCCCCTCAGGAAGGAGCAGACCCTTCAGGGACCTCAGTTGAGGCCCCTGGAACCTAAGGCTCTCAATTCTGCCACCCGCTGAGGGCAGTGTGGCCTCCCATCTCTGAGGCAGAGCACAGGGCGAGCTGCAGCTTCTCCAGGTCATGAGAAAGGAACCCACAGCTACACGTGGGCCCCAGCAGTGGAAAGGATGCCCCACCTCGCTCGGGGACCAGGCGGGGGCCAGCATGTTCACTGGAAGAAGTGTGGGACCCCACATCCTCCAGTGCCAGAGTAGACGGGAGGTTCAGGCCCACCTCAGGTGACGTCCCCCAAGCCCCCAGCCCACACCGCAGAGGGGTGACAGCCGGATCCAATGCCCACCATACTCAGCTCTGTGACTTCCCCCAGCATTACTCCAAGGCCCAACTCAACCAGAGGAAGCCTGAGCCACCGGCAAAACCCACCTCGTTCCTGTGGCTGCTCGGTCTCAGCTTCCTCTACTGAGTCTGGCAAGGGAGAAAAAAGAAGCCATCAACACCCCCAGCCAGCGCCTCTGGTCCTACGTCAGCTTGAGCTGGGTGTCGGTGTTGCAGGGTGAGAGCATTGCAGGGTGCAGGGGTTGAAAGTCATATCATCCTCTTCCCTCCTGGATCATGGGAACAACATCACTGGGGGGTGGACACTTTCTGCGATATTGGGAGTAACATCGTCTTCTGTGCCTTGGAATATTAAGGACAATATCACGGCGGGGGGAGGTGGAGGCGTGTACATCTTCTGCAATATTGGGAATAATATTATCCTCTCTCCCCCTGCAAATTCGGAAAGCTATCACAGAGTGGGTGTTCACCTCCTGCGATATGGGGATTAATACCATCTTCTCCCCTTCCGGATATCAGGAAGAGTATCACACGGGGGTGTACAGTGTCCGCGATACTGGGAGTAATATCAACCTCTCGACCTTGAGATATTAGGAACAATATCCCAGGCTGGGTGTACGCCTCCTGCTCTATGGGGAGTCATATCATCCTCTCCCTTCCAGGATATTAATAACAATACCACAGGGTGGGTGAACACAGCCTGTGATACTGGAATTATTATCCCCTTCTCCCCCTCCAGATACTAGGAACAATATCACAGAAGAGCTGTACCCTCCTTGCGATATTGGGAGTAATAACATACACTTCTTCTGTGAATATTAGGAGCAATATCACCGGGTGGCTGTCCGTTCATTGCTATGTTGGGAGTCATGTCATACTCTACCCCCCTGGATGTTAGGATCAGTGTCACGGGGTGAGTGTACACCTACTGCGATATTAAAACTAATATCATGCTCTCTGTCCCTGGATATTAGGAATGACATCACAGGTAGGTGTACACCCCCTGCGGTATTAGAAGCAATAATATTATAAATTAGTAAACATCAATGATCGATTTTAATAATTATCAGGCTGGTCTCAAACTCTTGACCTCAGGTGATCTGCCCGCCTCGGCCTCCCAAAGTGCTGGAATTACAGGCATGAGCCACTGCGTCCAGCCAACACTTCTTGACATCTCTTTTTGGACCTCAAATTTAGCATGCCCAAAACGTACTTTTGATTCCCTCTGCTATAACCCACTCCTCCCAGTCTTCCCGATCCCAATAACAGCATCTCTAGTCTTCCAGTTACTCAGGCCAAAATCCTTGACATCATCCTTAAAACTTCTTTTTCTCTCTCTTGCCATCCAACCCATTTAAACTCTTCTTTCAAAATATATGCCAGACCTAACCACTTCTCACCTTCCTCATCATTTCCAACCAGGTCCAGCCCTCATCATAGCGCTCTAGGTAACTGCAAAAGCCTCCCAATCGCCAGGCACAGTGCCTCACGCCTGTAATCCCAGAACTTTGGTAGGCCAAGGCAGGTGGATCATCAGAGGTCAGGAGTTCAAGACCAGCCTGGCCAACATGTTGAAACCCCCCCTACTAAAAATACAAAAAATTAGCCGAGCATGGTGGTGGGCGCCTGTAATCCCAGCTATTTGGGAGGCTGAAGCAGGAGAATCACTTGAACTCAGAAGGCAGAGGTTACAGTCAGCCAAGATCGTGCCATTGCACTCCAGCCTGGGAGACAAGAGCGAAACTCCATCTCAGAAGGTTAAAAAAAAAAAGCCTCCCAACGCACCTCTCTCCTTCCGCCTTTCACCCTACCCTGCATTCTACCTTCCACTCTCAAACATTTCAGAAAAAAAAAAATTATATCCACAGAGAGAGAAAGAGAAAGTACAAATGGGGTGAAATGTTTGGGGAATCTGAGGGAAGAGCATACGGGAATTCTCTGTACTATTTTTGCAACTTTTCCAAAAGTCTGGATTATTTCGAATTCAAGAGTTAAACAAAGAAGAAAAATAAAAAAACCACTATCTCCCTTTGTGAACCCATCCTGTCTTTCCCCTGGCAACTGAAGGACGTTCTCAACTAACACATCTATTTTTTCATGAACAGTAAAAGAATCCTTGCCTAGATTTGTCTTTCTGTGCTTGGCAGTAGAAGTGTGTGTGTGTGTATTTCATATATATGTGTGTGTGTGTGTGTGTGTATATGTGTGTGTGGTATATATAGAGAAGGAGAAATATATGTGTGTGTGTATATATATAAACATATATATTGCATATTGACAATGGTAATGTGTATATATAAATATATGTGTGTGTGTGTGTGTGTGTGTATATAATACATACCCCATTAGCCTGTCCTTAACCAGTTCTAAACTTAGTGGGAAAAACAGATACCTAAGCAGAGGATTTCGATGAATATTTTGACAGAGGGATGCGTTGCTATGGAACATGCTGCTAAGACACAAAACCTCCGAGATGGGACAATGAATGAACTAAGTTTTGTACCTATAGGCACCCCCACTGATATCCTCACAAACTTTTATAGTTACATGCATTTGCTTCCCCCGGGACCCCCATTTCATAAGGGTTAGTCCTAGAGCCTAGTAAGTTCCTACTACAGCTGGCACACGTATGCCATTCAAGAAACAGTGGCTGAGTGAATGACGAGTTAAGAACCATTTGTCAGCCAGTGCTCAGTAATACAACACGCACTGGTATGCAAATTATATTTGTGTTGAAAGCAAGGGCAGGATCACAAATTGTCATTCCAGAGAAAGCAAACCTCAAAAACTTCTTTACCCTACTAAAGCACATTATAAGAAATTCCCCTTATATAACAGAAAACCTCCTCATTCGTTACCAATGGCACGTAAACCTAGTACACCTCCGCCTCTGATGACATCTCTTCCATCCCCAGGGCTAGATAAAGGAGGTTCCAGAAACCCTGGTAGTTGTGAAGGTGGCTCCCAGCTCTGACAGTCTTGAACCCTGCGGGCGCGGAGGTCACACAGCAGAACAACAACCGAGGGAAGCATCAGCAGGCTCCGAATATGTTTGAACCAGAGACGGCAAATAGGCTGCAACCAACTGAAAACACCAGAGATTCACGGTAGCCACCTGAGGGGTTGTGCTTTTAAAAAACAAAAACAAAAAATAAAAAGTAAAAAAGTGAAAAAGGAAGGGGTCAAGAATCCATCAGGTCTGACTGAGACATGTATCAGTGACTAACACCACATATGGCAAAAGTACTCCGGTGCGCTTTGGGTCCCCACAGCTTCAGCAGTATTCAAAGGCGTGTGTTTCCCTAAGACTAAGCCACGGGAATACCCCCAGCAACTCTCCAAGGAGAAACAGCTCACATGGATTTGGCTAGAAATACAGTTGTCTTTAACAAATTAACACTGAATAAATCCTGACTTATTAGAGCCTGCGAGAATGACATTCTCAATGATAACAGTTATCACTACAATCTCCAAACATCTGCGATCCTGCAAGGAGGAACTGTGACAGCGCAGGCCACATGTCCAGAATGCTTCCCAGACTGCCTGTAACAGAATAAAAGAAATGAAACCCCCCCTAAGAATGTCTTCACTCACATTTAGCCAGTTGTTCCTTTGTGTATCTCTGTGCTAAAATGGCCATTCTTCCCCACAGCCTGAAGTCCTATGCTAAAATAAATGAGACTCACATGAAGCCAGAAACGTGCAGATGCGAGGAAACCCGCACAAATGAAATGGGCTGGAGAGTGTGGCCAGGAGGATGGTACTTCCCAGGAAGCAATTACTCCATCTCTGCCCACGAAGCAGGCAGCTGTCACTGTCCCCCAGGCCCACGCCAGCCACTCGAAGTAGGTTCTAACCAAACTACCTCCAACAATCAACGTAAATACACCACACAATTGGCTTCTGAAAGGACACCTTGCAACCAACAAGAAACTGTAAGCACAACTTTGAAAAACTGTGCAACTGAAAACGTTGGAAAGGGATAAACATTGCCACATTTTGACTCAAATACTGTTACATGGTAGCACTGCAATAATTCACTGAAACGAAAGAATGAATGAGGAATATGTTTACATAGGAATCAGGGGAAGCATGACTAATTATTTAAAGAAACAGGTCAAGAAACTGCTAGGTTCAGATGCTACCGTGAGACACTGTCATGGCCTTAGGCAAATTCACTTCTCTTGGTCGTGTTTCTAGGCTCATCAAAAACCAGCTTTGGACTAAGGAACCTGTTGCTTTCCAATGCCTTCCTTCTGCGATTCCAGCCCAGATTTCAGGACTGCTCTCCCACTTGGTATATGAAAGCACTTTCTATGTATAATAGCAAGAGTACATTTCTGTGTTGAATGCGGTTTGGGACCTACTCTATGAGGAAGAATATCACCATGTAACTGTAAGCATGACGACGAGGTGCACTCTAGATAAGGATAACACATAAGATGTGGCCACACGCCTGTGCGTGCCTGGCAGGCAGATGGGGAAGTCTCATTTCGTAAGTCCAAGGGGGCCGGCTGCACCTTAACATCCTCAATCCACGTCAAGTTCACAACGTCCTTCTGACATCAAACCACAGGTATCACAAACTTTTCCATCCTTTCCACCCAAGATTAAAATATGCAGAGCACCGTGATAAAGACGCCTCCATCACCAGCATGTTGGCTCTCGTTCTGTAGAATTACATACTTTCAGTGCAAAATGATCACCAGGCTGCAGCGGCAAGCAAGACTGGCCTCCGTGGGGACAGCAGGCCCTGCAGCAGCCACCACTCCTGTCACCACAGTCTGATGCAGCTGCAGAGAAGCTGTGGCTGAGGCCATTCACTTTGTGAGAGAACCGCACAGGAGGGAAAAGGTAGGGAAGGTAGGGAAGAGGGCCATGTCGGCCTCTGAGTCCAAGCCAAGCCAATCCCCTGAGACTTGCACGTATATGCCCAGATGGCCTGAAATAACTGAAGAATCACAAAAGAAGTGCAAATGCCCTGTCCCGCCTTAACTGATGACATTCCACCACAAAAGAAGTGAAAATGGCCAGTTCTTGCCTTAAGCTATGATATTATCTTGTGAAATTCCTTTTCCTGGCTCATCCTGGCTCAAAAACCTCCCCCACTGAGCACCTTGTGACCCCCCTATTCCTGCCCGCCAGAGAACAACGCCCCTTTGACTGTAATTTTCCTTTACCTACCCAAATCCTATAAAACAGCCCCACCCTTATCTCCCTTCGCTGACTCTCTTTTCGGACTCAGCCCGCCTGCACCCAGGTGATTAAAGAGCTTTATTGCTGACACAAAGCCTGTTTGGTGGTCTTTTCACATGGACATGCATGACAGGCAGGTACAGAGCCAGGGAAAGACCTGTGATGAGAACAGAAAGGAATGCGCCTCCCTGTACACACTCAGATTTTATGACAATGTGGGCAGGGGGCTGAACTAGATGCCTAAGAACATTCCTCTAAGTTATTTTGCTGATTTGCTAAATATTGATGTAAAATCTGAACTCAGACAAAAATTTTTTAAATCGCTTCAATCAATATCTTTGTCTGGTGCTCAGCATCATGTCTACATGATCATCTAGAAAACCAACTTCTGTTCTAAGGCTCACATCTTCCTATGAAGTCCCAGGGATTTTACAAGGGAATGCACCTCTCATTCGCATCAAGAACACACACAACTACCATTAAAGAAATGCTTGATTTGCTTACACCATTTTTTTAAACACCCAGATTTGAAATACAATTGAGAAGACAACTTTTTGATAGCTCTGCTTTGGAACTGCGAACTGCGGATGGAGAAAATAACCTGCCGTGATTTCTAACCAGTCAACAACCCGTCTTCCCTGGCTGCAGTAGGAGCAGTGTTTCTGAGCTCTTTCTCGGTTCTTTCTGAAAAAGAACCCAGCTGGTTAGGGGACAGATAATCATCAGTTGTCAGCGGGCTTCCTGGGTCCCACATCCCCATGTGATACGAGGAAGTAAAAAGCTATCAATGACCAAGCATCTGAAAGCTTATCCCACCTCGCCATCTGCTTCTCCTGCCACGCAAATTTAAAATTAATAAGGCTGCTATTAGAGAACAGAGTTGGTGCTGCATCTGTCTTCCTAAAATTACGGATAATTACCAGCCCATAATGGCTTCTAATCAGATTTGAGTAGTCCCTTAGACAGGAAGCTAAAGTGCCTCAGCCCTAAACTGAGAAGAAAACAGAAACTAGAAGGCTCTAGGTTTGATTTTTTCCCCCTTGTTCTAAAGTTGCTGTTCCCGAATCTCCTTCTACTGTCTTGTTTATAAAATGTATGAGAAACAGGGAATTTAAAGACACTATAGAAATGGCCACTTTTTCTAGGTACAAACTTTGTGAACATGATTTTCAGCTGCTGGGCTTTTCCTCCACAAACTGTGAGCCTGGAGTACATTTTCTCCCTCGTGGTTACACATTCAGAGTCAGGGAAGGTGGCTTTAGCAGTAAAGAGGGGACTGCAGTGAGAAGTGACTGGACACTGAGAAGGGCAGACAGGGACTCTACCTCGGTGGCCTGCAGTGCTCCTGGGCCTCGGCCTTTACTTTTCTATCTGTACAAGGGATCTAAAGGCCCGTGATTCTAGGCCACGACAGCTCTTCATACACACATACGCAAACATCACACGCCTATGTCAAAAGCTGTGACACGCGGCTGATTTCCTGAAGAAGTTATCTTGTATCATTTCTACTCAAGTACTCCACCTCCTTCCAGACAAGTATCTGAAGATGATGGGCTATCCCACAGCAATGTGTGTAACCTCTCCTGCTCACGATCCCTGTTCACACAGCATTTTCCAAAAGCATTTGGCGTGAAGTGACAGAAGAAAGAAGAATAAGGTTCTTTCAGCCCATTCATTCATTCATTCATTCAACAAATACTGACTATCTACGTGCCGGGTACTGGTATATCACCAGGGAGATATACATAGATCTCAGATATAACAGGGAACATATATTTTTGTAGGTGGAGACAGACAGCCAAAAAGTATGTTCAAGAGTGATCAATGCTGTAGAGGAAAATACACCAGGAAACAGGAAAGAACAATACCCCTAGCCACCCTACACTGGGGTGACGCTAGCATTACAAAATGGAAACAGGGGCCAGGTGCGGTGGCTCACACTTGTAATCTCAGCTCTTTGGGAGGCTGAGGCAGGCAGATCACCTGAGTTCAGGAGTTCAAGATCAGCCTGACCAACACGGCGAAACCCTGTCTCTACTGAAACACAAAAATTAGCTGGGCATGGTGGCACACGCCTGTAATCCCAGTTACTCAGGAAGCTGAGGCACAAGAATCACTTGCACCTGGGAGGCAGAGGTTGGAGTGAGCCGAGATCGCACCACTGCACTCCAGCCTGGGCCGAGATCACACCACTGCACTCCAGCCTGGGTGACAGAGCAAGACTCTGTCTCAAAAAATAAAATAAAAATGTAAACAGAAAATAAGATACCAAAAGAAAGAACATGAAAGATTAATTGTAACAAAAGGCTTTGTAAGCTGATACTTTCCTTTCTTGTCCCTTACAAATGGAAAAAAAGGGCGGGTAGGGGGTAGCATCAAAATGATGGTGATGTTTTAAGCTGGCTTCGGGTTTCAGATGTCTGACAGCCACACTCATGTACTTCAAGAAAAAGCTCTGTAAGCCATCTGGGCAATGGTTTAATGTCTTTTTTTTTTTTTTTTTCCCAGAGGGTTTTTAAAATACAGGAAAACGTGTGTGTTTCTTTGGCTGCTCTGTGCCCACACACGTGCAAACTGTGCTAACAGATTTTTCCACGTTTTGCTGAATTTGCCAGCTTGCCATAAACAGGCTTCCATGTCTTTTCTTAATTGTCTATAAATAGCACAAACACCCAAAAATGCAAATCAAGACAAGCTGTCCCTTCAACTGCTGCTGCCACGATGACAGCGAGCGACAATTGGCCAAATCAATACGCGGAGACTGAAGCTGTCGGGCAGAGAGCACAGGGCCGACTGCTTTTCCCATAGCGTTTAAAGAAACAAGCGGAAACGGCTCTCCACACAGGACACGTCCTTTGTTCTTTGAATAAATACTGCCAATGCCCAAAATACTTTCTCCATCACACCATCTATATGGAATTCAAGTTCCTTCCAATACCGTGAGTAACGCCAGTGATAGACTATGTTTAGCCATAATGACCCATTAGCATTCTTTTTCCTCTAAAATGTTGAAATAATAACATTGAGTGTGCACTCACGAGGTGCCAGGCTCTGAGTTTTATCTCGTTTAGTTCTTGTTGAAATCCTGTAAGATCAGTACCATATTCTCTCATTTTTCATCAGTGAGGAAACTGAGGCCTAGAAAGGCTAAGTAAGTTGTCCATGGTCACAGGTTATTTAGGAACTTTTCTCTAAACTTTCAAAAGTTAACTACTGCCACTATTACAAATGGGTTTCTGTTTGTTTGTTTGTTTTGAAACAGGGTCTTGCTCTGACCAGGCTGGAGTGCAGTGGTGTGATGATGGTTCACTGAAGCCTCGACCTCCCGGGCTCAAGTGATTCTCACACCTCAGTCTCTCCAGTAGCTGGGATTACAGGCATGAGCCACCACACCTGGCTAATTTTTTAATTTTTATTTTTTGTAGGGATGGGGTTTCACCATGTTGCCCAGAGACTGGTTCTGAACTCTGGGCTCAAGAGATCCTCCCAGGTCGGCCTCCCAAAGTGCTGGGATTACAGGTGTGAGCCACTGTGCACAGCCCTACAAATGTGACTTGTACAAAGTCCGAGCAGTGACAGGAAGAGAACAGAGACTTCAGCCAGTCTCCTGGCTGTTGCAACACCATATCCCTCCTCCATACCGTAACGTGTCTACACCCACCAAGCTCCTAGACGTTGAAGGCAGCTCAGACGAAACAGCAGTAAAGAGAAGATGCAGACATGTGTCTTGATTTCGGCTCGAGCGTGCCTCTTTGCAGCTGCACAGGCAGAAACCAGGGGCCGTGAGTCTGAGGCAGTGCGTTTGGTTCCTGGCAGATAATCTTTTGGGAGACAATCCCATAAAATTAGTGTTACACTTCTCAAAAAGGAAGTGTCACTTTTATAGAAAAATCGATTCCATTTGGAAGAAAGGTTTAATAAAACCACAAAAGGATAATACATTCATACAACAACAAATTAAATTCATCCGCTACAAACTGAAATCCAAAGCCCTCTGGGCACACAGCTGCTTTTCTGAGCTGAAATTCAACTCCAGTTGAGAAACAGGTCAACTTTTCTAAAAAGATTTCTTTTTCACATGCCTTAAATAAAAATTCCTTTCCCTCACTTGTCATTTTCCAGATTTAATGGCTCTGTTGGCCTTCCTCTCATTTAGGCCATGAGCACTGACTGCATGTCTGCTACAGCCGGGACTCCAAGGGAGGCACCCTAGGGAACACAGATGACCACAGCACAGCGACACCCTCAGGGAGCACACACGGGGAAGGCAAGATGATACAATCGCAGCCTTCACACAGAAAATAACTTGGCATCCATACCCCGTCCCATTTCTAGAAAACAACGATGCTGAGTCAGTAACATTTACCGAACAGCCTGCAGTGTGGAGGGGGCTCCATGCGGGGAAGAGCACCTTCAGAAGGGGGCATACAAGCAACATGGAGGCAGGAGATGCCCCCACCCACAAGGGCCAGCCTGGGGGTCTGCGGAAATGCCCATGCATCTGGGAGGAGGGAGAGAGAACAAGATACTTAAATGCTCCTAAATGAATAGAAGCCTCCCAAGATCCTCCCCCGAAATGGGGCAGGGATTTACAAAAGACCAAAGCAAGCATGCGCAGTTACCTGAGCATAGCGCCACGAGAGCGAGCTATCGAGGAAGAAACAGGATCCCTAGAAGCCTGAGCCTCTACTCCCAGCTCTGCGACTCATTCACCCTATGACCTTGGTGAAGGCTCTTAGCTTCTGTGAGCCACAAGAGAATCATGGGAAAACAGAAGATATGAAAACTGCTCTTTTTCACAGAACTGCTGAGGGAATAAAATCAGATAATGGATTTTAAAATTCTCTGTGAATTACGAAGCAAAATACAAACGTATGAAATCATTCTTACCATTAATACCAGCACTGTAAAATTAAGAGCAGAGTTAAGACCACAGCATTTTCCACCCCCCTACTCCCGAGAGAAACAGTGAGTCCAGCCGATGTATTCGGGCAACCCCAGTATCTAGGCTTCCAGAGCCTCAAACAGCTCATGAACTCTGACAATATCACTCCAGCCCAGTGCTCATTAAGTTCTCCAAGAGAGCCAACTGACAGAAAATACTACAGCTTTTTCAGCTGGGCTTGAAGCCCTCCAAGCTCACAGCACAGCTAAACAATGAAGAAGAGGTTTTCTGCCACTAGGCTCAAAAGCTGGCTTTTGTAGATTCCCATAGACAGAACATTCAAGGCCAGGTGTGGCGGCTCATGCCTGTAATCCCAGCAATTTGGGAAGTCGAGGCAGGAGGATCACCTGAGGTCAGAAGTTCAAGAACAGCATGGCCACTATGGCGAAGCCCCGTCTCTACTAAAAATACAAAAATTAGCAGGGCATGCTGGCGGGCACCTGTAATCCCAGCAACTCGGGAGGCTGAGGCAGGAGAATCGCTTGACCTCAGGAGGCTGAGGTTGCAGTGAGCTGAGATCACGCCACTGCGCTCCAGCCTGGGCGACAAGAGTGGAATTCCATCTCAAAAAAAAAAAAAAAAAAAAAAGCATTCTTTTTTGCTGATGTTAAATTTCCTGTGCTTAACACAGAGAAATCATACAACACTGAAATCCTGAAAAACATATCATAAAAAGCATTTAGTGACTGAAAAGACATTCAATATAATCTGTAACAGTGAGTTCCCCTCCTCTTTCCAGCCAGCTCCACTAACGCTGTGACCCTTAACAATGCTTTCACTAACACAGAGGAAAATTAATAGGACTGCTTACCCCTCTCAGCTGACAGCTAAAGCAGTGCTTCTCCCTGGGCTCACTAAAGATGACCTTTACCCAAAACCAGGCTGCAAAGACCCCGTAAATGTTGACTAACAATTTCAAAATTCCCATGTTCTTTGTCCACTCCTAAGGAAGATGAACTAAAGCCAGGTGTCTCCAAGTCAGAACTAACAGAGGCCTTAAACATCAGATGGCCCATCCCCTTCTTTCACAACCGGGGGATCTAAAGCCGAGATTATGGAAGAAAACAGCCTGTTTAGTAACAAAGCGAAAACCAAAGCCTAGTCACCTAACCTCTGGTCCAGAACTGCTGCGACAATCCAGCACCCACACAGGATGAGTCTCCCTAACCGGAAACTCCGAAATCCACAACTTTTTGAGTGCCGACGTGACGCTCAACGAAATGTTCATTGGAGCAGCTCAGACTCTGGATTTTTGAATTCAGGATGCTCAACCAGCAAGTATAACACAAATATTCAAAAATCCAATAATGTAAAAAAATCTGAGACACTTCTGGTTCCAAGCAGTTTGGATGAAGGATATTCAACCTGCATTTTTTCTTTTTTTTCCCTCTAATGAAGGAAATTTAAAATGAGGCTGGAGCAAAGCCATTCAATCCATACTAAAGCCATTGAATAGTTTAATTAGTACCCATTTAAAGTTAAGTGCTACCCACAGATATTTAAAAGGATGAATACATACATGCCTATAATCCCAGAACTTTGGAAGGCTGAGGCAGGAGGATCACCTGATGTCAGGAGTTCAAGACCAGCCCGGCCAGCATGGTGAAACTCCATCTCTACTAAAAATGCAAAAATTAGCTGGGCCTGGTGGCTCACACCTGTAATCCCAGCTACTTGGGAGGCTGAGACACGAGAATCACTTGAACCTGGGGGGCGCACGTTGCAGTGAGCCAAGATCACACCACTGTACTCCAGCCTGGACGACAGAGCAAGACTCTGTCTCAAAGAAAAAAAAATAATAATTTAAATTGTGTTTTCACATGGAGCGCATGTTCCCAGAACACAAGCTCTGCCCTATGCTCCAAGGGCACACAAGGTGCCCCTTTATCTTAATACTCACCATATTGCATGGCAGCCGTTGGCGCGTGTCTGTACATCGCACTAGACTTCCTGTGCATGAGGCAGGGATCATATATTATTACTTCTCTGTCCCCAATGTCTGGCCTAGAAGACACTCAGTAAATGATTAATGAACTAAGTCAGTTACCAAGACATTTTAAACTTGTATTAACAAAATTGATTTAATAAGTTTATCAATGCAGCGTTCATACCACACAGCTTAAATCTCAACCTGCGGATTTATCTTGTGTTCTGCTAGATTATCACCTATTAACATTCAGGAGGCACCTAGTGTGTGCTAGGCATTACTAATTGCTGGGGACCTAGCAGTGACAAAACAACATTCCTTGTTCAAAGAAAAGTTCTAGTGTAAAGAGGAATAGAAGGAACAGGCTAGATTGATGAGAGAGCTAAGAAAAGGACAGGCTGCCATGGGAAGCACCTGGTCTTGTCTGGATGGTACACAGTTAACGAAGTCTGAGTGCTTCGTACAGCGTAAGATCATCCCCTCCAAAGAAGCTAATGAAGCTTTGATTCCCCAGTACCACAAGTCACCACAAAGGTGCGCACAGCCACATGCTTAGTGTAGGAAGTGAAACCAAACAAACAAACAAAGTTCCAACTTCCAGAGGCAACGGTCCAATTATGAAATCCTCTGGCTACGTTCAATTGAAATTCAAGAGGCCAATACTTAAGTGATAAATTAACCCAACCACTTAAAACTAAAGTAGTCTTTGGTTCAAGGGCTAAGGGTATACTACCTTTTACAAATTTATTAGCTCTTAATATTTACATTAAAATATGATGATGACAGTGTAATAATAACTTCACTGAGTAGTTACTATGTGTTAGGCACCAAACTAAGCACTTTACACACACATTTGCACAATCCTGTGAGATGATAATGACCCCTTGTCATCTCATTTCACAGATGAAAGTCAGGTTTATATAAGCTTAAAAACTTGCCCCAAATGACACAGCTAGTCAGCAAAACCCAGGCAGCCTGACTCCATAGGCCTTGCTTAAAGAAGTAATATTTATAAACTGTCCAGCACAGCGGTAGTACAAACAAGAGTTCAATAAATGCCTAAAGAGCACTTCATACCCAAAATCGTTTCCCGCCAATCAAACTACACTTACTCTGGTTCTGCAGAACCAACTGTCAAATTATTGTTCCATGAAGAAAAGGTGGAATGGGTAGAGGTCACAACAGAGTGAATAACTGGTAAATATACTTCATGGCAGGTAGTAACAGGATGTGGCATTTAGGCTATTTCCACATTTGTTTGCATAACACTTTTTTTCACAGTTCTAAAGCACAAGAGCCATTCTAAGCTGGTGAAAGCATAAGGCATGTCTACGATCCAGGACTCCAATTCACTGTGGATCAGTGGATCTCAGCCTTTACGGTATATCAGAACCACCTGGGGGATTTTAACAGCACTACAGCTGCCCAGGCTCCATTCCTGCAGATTCTATTTCAACTGGTCTGGAGTAAGCACGCATGCTTTTTTCACAGCCCCCCAGACGCAGCTAGGTTTGCAAACCACTGTCCAAGACGCTCTCACACTTCTGTTCAGTTCAACACACACTCATTGAGATTCTAAGCACTAGGAATCGGGCTAAGTTAACAAGTCAGGCTCCACTCCCTAATAATGCTGGCAAAGAAACCAATATCAGAGATTTATTCCAGTCCAAACCAAATAAATTGCCGGGTGAAAAAAATGCCCTGGCATAGTTTGCCATACAAAACAACTTCCTGTATCTTCCCGGTCAGTAGCCTAGAGACTGACTCTGAGCCACGAGAATTCAGAATCAGGGGAAAATGCCAGTTTGAGGCATCTGCCACACTCCTAGCACACCCCCAAAAGCGCCCAGCTACACTTCACACCCACTGTCCTAACAGGGGACGAAATAGGGAAAAGCAGTGCAATACAGAAAACAGAGCCTGCTGGACATCAAAAGGCTGGGGAATTCCAGTCCTAGCCCTGCTACCAATCGGTCTGGTCACTTCTCTCTGGTCTTGGTGTGGCCAACAGTTACACGAGAGGGGGAGGCATAAAAACACAGATGTTAGGCAAGCTCCAGCATCCAAAATATATAGAAATTAAAAAGCATTAGGGTGATATCACAGAATGTATACCATCAACCAGAAAATAACTGAAGTAGTCCTTTTCCCACTCTTAAGAAATCAAAAGTGAGGCCGGGCGCGGTGGCTCAAGCCTGTAATCCCAGCACTTTGGGAGGCTGAAACGGGCGGATCACGAGGTCAGGAGATCAAGACCATCCTGGCTAACACGGTGAAACCCCGTCTCTACTAAAAATACAAAAAACTAGCCGGGTGAGGTGGCGGGCGCCTGTAGTCCCAGCTACTTGGGAGGCTGAGGCAGAAGAATGGCGTAAACTCCAGAGGCGGAGCTTGCAGTGAGCTGAGATCTGGCCACTGCACTCCAGCCTGGGCGACAGAGCAAGACTCAAAAAAAAAAAAAAAAAAAAAAAAGAAATCAAAAGTGGAAGCAGAAAATTGAGCAATCAGCCTACCAAGTTGACTGGGGCAACAGAATATACTCACGGATTCTGTTCACAACAGCAGGGCTGACAGACCAAAAGGAGAACTGCAGAGCGTCCCTCTCTCCTCTGTCCACCCATGCCACGAGCACGTGAATGCATCCACACGCAGCGCCCAGTCTCCTGTCCCACTGACGCCAGCGTCCACTCACCACAAGCCTACTAAGTGCCACATGTGCTATGATGCTCCCTCATCTCATCACCATAGACATCCCAGCTGGAGGTGAGTACGTGACAGACGAAAATCACGGAGGCCTAGGGAGGTTGAGACCCGCATTCCCACTGCAGGGAGGGCGTGCTTGAGAGGGACCCCATGGCTGGGCCCTCCATGCCGCTCTCCTCAGTGATCACTCCCAGACCAGAGCAGCCAGGGTGGATTTTCTTCCTCTCACTATTTTCAGCCCCTTGGCTGACCCAGCATTCCCCAGAAAGCTATGGAGTCCTGCCAGCTCTGAGGCCACAAAGCCATAAACGCACGGGACACACAGCCCATCTGTCTCTAAAGGGTCTTTTACTTGTCATGCTGGTCATTTCCAAGAGCAGATGGGTTAAGAAGGACTTGGCAAGTTATCACGAAATGACCCCTCCACTCCTCCTCCCTGGAGGAAGGCTGACTAGCGAGCAGTCAGGCCGGCTTTCTTCCCCCACTCCCTGCATTCCTGTCCCTAAGGAGCCACAGACAATCCCACCAAATATAGGCAGGAGACAGCCGCCTCCTTCCTACAGCTGGAGGGGGGAAGGGTCCTCTCAGGCCTTTCAAACTGCATGAGAACCAAACTGTGAGCTGTACTGACCCGGGCCTCGCCCATGTTGCAGGCATGTACAACACAGGTGCCCAGTGGTATCATCAGGCAGAGCTACGAATGTGCTTTCCATTGTTTTCATACAATGATTCCAGAACCGCTATTCACACAGCTCCACTTCTCACACATACGACGTGCTTCACGGATTACACAGCATGTTCACCATGCCCCTCATCCGCTCCTCCCAGCAGCCTTGTGTGATCCCTTGAGTATGCTTCCTCATCTCCGCTTCTTAAGAAATGGAGTTTCTGAGGTTATGAAAACAAAACTTTCATCCAGCTAGAATTAGAACCAGGATATGAGGGCTTCAGATTCTAGAACCAGTATTTGTGCCACTATTCCACATGGGCCCCTCCAGGGATTTCTGCCTAATCTTAAAATGCAGACAGCAAATCCGTCTCTCTAGAGTCCTGGGGTTCCCTATAGACAAGAAGTCAAACTTCTAACAGAAAGCTTGTACTTATTTGGAAGCCTACTTGGGATATTTCTTTTAAGTTAGTTTGTTCATGTTTTGGAAAGATTGTTCCAATGGCAATGCGGGGCATGAAGTGTAGAAAGGATTCCATGATGAGGCAGAGAAACAATTCAGTGGCTCTTACAACAGTTCAAATAAGGCATGAGGCACAACCAGAAAGGACAGAGGGAAAATGCATTGGAAAGAAATGCAAAATGAAGTCCACTCAGACCCAGGATGGAAAAAAGGGGATTAAGCATGATGGTGGTTTCTAGTTTGAAAGACTGATGAACAAGGATGTCATTAACTACTGCAGAGTGGTATCTGGGGCCTGGGTGCACCAGTTTGTTTAACCATTCACCTGCTGAGCAGTCTCTGGGCTGTTTCCAGTTTCTAGCCTTTATAAATAATGCTGCTATGAACAGATACATAGAGGCTTTTGTGTGAACATAAGTCTTCATTTCTCTGGGATAACCGCCCATGAATGTGAGTGCTGCATCCTACGGCAATTGCACGTTTATTTTTTAAGAAACTGTCAAACTGTTTTTCAGAATGGCTGTACCGTCTTCCATTCCCACCAGCCAACTGTGAGTGATCCCGTTTCCCCGCATCCTCACCAGCATGGTCTTGTTACTACTTTTTATTTTAGCCATTCTGACACTTGTATAGTGACTTGGCTTTAGTGTGCATTTTTCTGATGGCTGATGGCGTTGAACATCTTTTCATGTGCTTATATGTTATCTGAAATGTCTCTTCTGGTCTTCTATTCATTTTCAAAGTAGATGGTTTGGTTTCACTGCTGAATTTTGATAGTTCTTTATAAATTATAGATATGAGTCCTTTAGCAGACATGTGGTTTGCAAATAGTTTCTCCCAGTCTCTAGCTCCTCTTTTCATCTTTATTTTGCATTTTACATTTTGGTCCATGATCCATTTTGAGTTAATTTTTGTACGAGGTATGAGGTTTAGATCAGAGTTCAGGTTTTTTTCCTATGAATAATCAGGTAGCCAGTAATTTTTTTTAAGAGACAAGGTCTCACTCTGTCACCCAGGCTGGAATGCAATGACAAGATCAGAGCTCACTGCAGCCTCGACTCCTGGGCTCAAGTTATCCTCCTGCCTTAGCCTCCTGGAGTAGCTGGGACCACAGGCAGGTGCCACCATGCCCAGTTAATTTTTTTAGTTTTTGTAGAGACAGGGTCTTGTGTCATGTTACCCAGGCTGGTCTGGAACTCCTAGGCTCAAGTCATTATCCCACTTATATGGGGCCAGGCAGTGGCACATGCCTGTAATCACAGCACTTTGGGAGGATGAAGCAGGAGACTCACTTGAACCCAGGAATTCCAGAGCAGCCTGAGCAACAGAGGGAGGCCCTGTCTCTGCAAAAATTTTAAACATTAGTTGGGCATGGTGTTGTACACCTGTGGTCCCAGATACTTGGGAGGCTGAGGTGGGAGGATCTCTTGAGCCTATGAGGCTGAGGCTGCAGTGAGCCATGATCACACCACTAGACTCCAGCCTGGGAGACAGTGAGACCCTGTCTCCAAAAAAAAAAAAAAAAGCTAGAGCATCACTCATATTAAAGACAGATATTATCTTTTGAAAATTTAATTACAGTTATATAATGGACATGTAAAATGTCCAGTTTGAAAGTTTGAAAATATATAACTCTAAGTATTCTTACCTTAAAATTCTGATTCCTATCTACGATATCACATACTGCTTATGTAAGTATCACAATGCCTGGACAACAACTAAAAATGTGTAAGAAGAAGAAAAATGAGCATGTATGCCTATTAATTAAGGCACATTTCCCCCTTATTACATAAAAAAGTCATCACTGTAAACCCCTGTGACTGTATCCAAAGCAAGCCTACAGTTTTACTTCTCTGTATTATAAAATGCAGGGCTAAAATTCAAATACTCTACATTTCCTGAAGCCAAGGGTAGTTTACTTAAAATAAATGCCTAGGGTCTATATAAAAAATATGAAAAAGCTAGCTACTTCATAGCCATTCCAATCTAAGTTCAGCTTTTCCTTTTTTAATTGACACGTAATTGTGTACTCTACATATGTATGGAGTACACATAGTGATGTTATAATACATGTAATGTATGTGATCAGTGTAATTAGCATATCCACCATCTCAAACATTTATCATTTCTTTGTGTTGGTAACGTTCAATGCCCTTCCTCCAATTATCTGGAACTATATACATATATATATTTTTTGAGACAAAGTCTTGCTCTGTTACCCAGGCTGGAGTGCAGTGGTGCAATCTCGGCTCACTGCAACATCTGCTTCCCAGGTTCAAGCTATACTCCTGCCTCGGCCTCCCTGGTAGCTGGGGTTACAGGTACCCACCACCATGCCCGGCTAATTTTTGTATTTTTAGTAGAGACGGGGTTTCACCACATTGGCCAGGCTGGTGTCAAACTCCTGACCTCAGGTGATCCATCCACCTCAGCCTCCCAAAGTGCTAGGATTAGAGGCATGAGCCACAGCGCCCAGCCTGAAACTATATATTCTTGTTAACTATAGATATCCTATGTTATAGAACACTAGAACTTATTCCTATCCAGCTATAATTTTGTATCCTTTAACAAATTTCTCCCTATCTCCCTCTTCCCCCACCCTTCTCACCCTCTAGGATCCTCTGTTCTGCTTTCAACTTCCATGAGATCCATTCTTTTTTGCCTTTCCCATAAGAGAACATGTGGTGTGTAACTTTCTGTCCCTGGCTTATTTCACATAATATCTTCCAGTTTCATCCACGTTGCTGAGAATAACAGGACTTCATCCTGTGTTATGGCTGAATAGTACTCCACTATGTATAAAAACCACATTTTCTGTATCCATCATCTGCTGTTGGACACCGAGGCTGATTCCATATCTTGGCTATGGTGAACAGTGCTGCAGGAAACACAGAGGTGCGGATGCCCCTCCGACACTGGTTTCCTTTTCTTTGGGTATCTACACTGTAGTGGGACTGCTGGATCACACTGTAATTTCATTTACAGTTTTCTGAGGAACCTCCATACTGTTTGCCATAGTGGGTGCCCTAGCTTACGCTTACTCTTTTTCTCTTTTCTCTTTGAGAGTCTCACTGATGCCCAGGCTGGAGTACAGTGGTGCAATCTCGGCTTGCTCACTGTAGCATCCACCTCCCGGGTTCCAGTGGTTCTCATGCCTCAGCCTCCCAAGTAGCGGGGATTACGGGCGCCCGCCACTGCACCCAGCAAATTTTTGTATTTTGTAGTAGAGATGGGGTTTCACCATGTTGGCCAGGCTGGTCTTGAATTCCTAGCCTCAAGTGATCCGCCCACCTCAGCCGCCCAACAGTGCTGGGATTACAGGTGTGATCCACCGTGCCCAGATAATTTTTGTGTTTTTAGTAGAGACGGGGTTTCACCATGTTGGCCAGGCTGGTTTCAAACTCCTGACATCAGGTGATCTGCCCACCTCAGCCTCCCAAAGTGCTGGGATATCAGCGTGTGCCCCGCGCCCAGCCAGCTGCTCTAGTTTACACCCCCCTACAGTGTGTAAGAGCTCCCTTATCTCCATATCCTCGCCAGCACTTGTTATTTTTTGTCTTTTTGATAATACCCATCCTAACAGGTGACATGATACCTCACTGCAGTTTTGATTTGCATTTCTCTGATTATAAGTGATACTGAGCATTTTTTTTTCACATATTTTTTGGCTATTTGTACGTCTTCTTTCAAGAAATGTCTGTTCAGTTGGGTGTGGTCACACAAACCTTTAAGCCCAGCACTCAGAATGCTAAGGCAGGAGGACAGCTTGAGCCTAGACCAGCCTAGGCAGCATAGCAAAACCCTAGCTCAAAAAAAAAAAAAAAGAAAAAGAAAAAACGAAAAAAGAAATATCTGTGTCTGGTCAGCTTTTTGACCTCCAAAAATTAAGAGCCCATTTTGGAATCGGACGACCTGCCTGATTCAGAGACAATCTGTGTTTGGTTCTACTCTGCTACTTCCTATGTGACTTTGGGAAGTTCCCTTAGCCACTTTTACCTCAACTTCCCCAACATTAACCAGGAATAAATAGCACCTGCCTCTGCTGGTTAACGCTGAGGACTGAAAGGAGAACCTCCACAACGCCACTTGACAATGCTGCCTGGCGGAAGCCCCTCAATGCTGGACTGCTAGGATCATCTGAAGCCAAGTACAACTTTCCTTTCCACTGTCCCAGGCTCACTCTACATACGATTAGCAAGGAATAGCGAATAAAGGAAACCAAAATAATTGCTTAATTTTTAATAAGAAATTTTTAAAAAGTGGGGGTGGTGGAAAAATAGGAGGGAGAGGAGGGGAAGGAAAAGCAGCCGGTCACAAGTTCTACTCCAGGGCTCATCCCCGGCCTCCTGACTCAGGTAATCACCAGTCCCCACCTCCTGGGGAGGGGTACTTTCTCGGCTGGCTTCACCCACATGGAAGGCACTGCCACAAGTGTTCAGAAACCAGGAGCACCTTGAAATGGGCAATGTGCTTTGGGTAGGAGACCTACAATTTCCCCAAAGAAACCACGGCACAAAAGTGACCCACATAGGAGGTACCAACGGCTGTAAATACTTAGTGGCAAAAACTGATGTCATACCTTCTGTACAGGAGACACACACCCAAATAAAACTTGCCAAAATAGCAGAGAAAAAAATACAGCAGACATCCAGTGCCATTCTGTTACAGAAATATTTATATCCCAAAGCCAGGGACCTCTCTGGAACACTGTCTTTATTTCCACGTTTCATGGAAGATGTTTGAGTGCACTCACCGGTGTCTCAACAAACTTCCAGCCCCTGCTCTAAACCCTGTGGCTCCTCAGCAAAACCCAAAAACAAGTACCAGTTTTCCTTCCAAATGGGAAATTTCCCGACCTAGCGAAACCAGCATCAAACCCACTTATTTTAAGATAGTTGATTCCAGGTGAAGCCCTCTAGTCCAGGATGACTCCCCTCCTGCAGGAGCAGGAAGGGTGGGCACAGCACTGGCCTGCCAGACCACATCTCCAGGCAGTTTGAAACCATGGCTGCTCAGGTGAGCCATGACAAAAATCAAAACCAAGTATCTCTGAAAAGTATGTATGTCAAGAACCAGACCTCGGACCAGACTCAGCAGAAATGGATGTTGCAAGATTTGTTCAGAGACCTCCTCTCCATGCCCCCTCTCCCCGGGACCTCCCTCCTTTCACTAGGGGCCCAGGGCCAATGGACCGCTCCCTTTACCTCTAGTCCAGTGCATTTTCAGGAACAGCTCCCAGACTGTACCAGACCCTGAAATGTATTCACTGAATGCACTATTTCTTGAAATGATCGTAAATCACCTGACTATAACAATAATTGTTTTAAAAGTGTTCTCTCTCTTGGGAATCGTGCCATGAGTTTGAGCAAGCAGCTTTGCTTCTCTCTACTGCAATTCTATCATTTGCACAATGTTCACAATTACTGTGTTCACCCATAGCATTGTTGTAAAAAGCCTTAAGAACCACTTCATGTAGCCTGCCTGGAACACAGACCCTGCCACGCGGTAAATGCCCACTGAAGGTGAGTTATCTGTAGCTATTATTACCTAGCACTCCAGCGAACAAAAGGAGTCGATCAGGTCTCACTGTATCACCATGAAAGGATGTCCACGTAGACTGCGGAGTGGGAGTGGGGGGACTCAATGTTTATCAGGCACTATTTTGTTTTTTACAAAGTGTACATATATATTTGTAGGTACACTGGAAAAGATCTGGAAGGAAACACACCCAGTGTTAATAGTGACTACCCCAAAGACACATTCATCCAAACACACAACAGAAAAAATTCACCTTCTTTCTGTCTTCCATATCATTTGAACTATTTTCAATAAGCATCTATGGCTTTTGTAAAGTTTTTGAAAGGAATTTATTGCAATTTTTCTGGAGAAACAAGCAGGAGCATGAAAAAGGTGGAAGCAGAAGGTAAAATGGAATGGGACTCAATGGAATTGAGTCCCAGCCAGGCTCAGCAGGCACACGAACCACGGACCTCTCACTACAACTCAACACCAGCTCTCTCTTCTCTTGGTCCAATGGCCCAAGACTTAGAGATAAAATGTCTATTGTGATCACATCAATCACACCAAGGAGCTTGGAACTACCCTTCCAAACTCCTGTGGTTCTGTGTACCTGCCCGGGGCTGTTAGCTTTCCTCCTGTGTCTTCGGCTGGCCTGTAATCCCCTAGTGGTGGAAATGCACCCTGACACTTAGCCATCATCCCCACAACACTCAGCACTGCAGAGACCAGGGCAGTGATGCCCACTCGGACTGTGATTCTACTTATAAAGCAAAGGACCAGGGGCCAGATGCGACTTGTCTGTGGTAACTCACCAGCTGTTGCTTGAACCAGAACAAAGCCAGGTCTCCTGATGCCCAGAGAAGAGCTAGTGCCTGTCCCCCTAGAAACGTGGTGAAAATGTTTTCCTTGCTGTGAAAAGATGAACTACTGGAGAAGATGGGTGCAACTTCTCACGGAGCCACTCAGCCCAGATCAGCAGGCAACAGGGCTGCCAGATGAGACACTCAGCCCAGATCACTAGGAAACAGGGCTGCCGGATGAGACACTCGGCCCAGATCACCAGGAAACAGGGCTGCCGGATGAGACACTCGGCCCAGATCACTAGGAAACAGGGCTGCCGGATGAGACACTTGGCCCAGATCACTAGGACACAGGGCTGCCGGATGAGACACTCGGCCCAGATCACCAGGAAACAGGGCTGCCGGATGAGACACTCAGCCCAGATCACCAGGAAATAGGGCTGGCGGAGATCACCAGGAAACAGGGCTGCCGGATGAGACACTCGGCCCAGATCACCAGGAAACAGGGCTGCCGGATGAGACATGGGGCCCAGATCACCAGGAAACTCAGGGCTGCCGGATGAGACACTCGGCCCAGGTCACTAGGAAACAGGGCTGCCGGATGAGACACTAAGCCGTCCACCAGAAAGCAAATCTGGCAGGGCAGTGGAGGAAAATTCACACGGGTTACCCCGGCCCAACGGCAGCAACATGAACAAAACAAAAAATACCTGACTGGAAAGTCGTAGCCTGGCTAGCAAATTCGAAACAGAGCCACAATCTCCTAGCAGCACACATCACTGCAACACAGAGCTTCAGTCAGTGTGTGCACGCTTTAAGTAGAAATGTAAAATGTCCGTGTTTTTGGAACAAGGGGGCTATTTTTGTGTGTGTGTGATGTTAAACAAAACAGCTCAGAAGAAACTGTTGGCAAGGAAATAGAAATAGGCACCCTTACACATTGACAGTGAGATAACAGTATGGCCCTAATGGAAGGGAATCCAGCAACACCCATCAACATTTAAAATGCGCAGAACCCTGGATCCCACAATTCCATTTCTAGCAATGCATCCTATGAACATATTCTCACAAATATGCAAGAATTACGTACAACTCAGCATTGATTAATCCAAACGGTTGGGAACAACCTAAATACTTACCAGTGGGGAACTGGTGGAGAACAGTGTTTATCTTATGCCAACATCTATGTTTTTAAAAAGAAGACACATAGGCTGGGCACAGTGGCTCACGCGTGTAATCCCAGCACTGAGAGGCTGAGGCAGGTGGATCACGAAGCCAAGATATCCAGACCATCCTGACCAACATGATGAAACCCCGTCTCTACTAAAAATACAAAAATTATCTGGGTGTGGTGGTGCATGCCTGTAGTCCCAGCTACTCAGGAGGTTGAGGCAGGAGAATCGCTTGAACCCGGGAGGTGGAGGTTGCAGTGAGCTGAGATCACGCCAGCCTGGTGACAGAGCAAGACTCTGTCTTGGAAAGACAAACAAACAAACAAAAACTGGCAACAGTGGTCACAGGGCAGTGATGGGAGTAGGACTTCCTTTCACTCTCCAGGACCTTTTGAATGCCGCTCATATTACATATTCAAACTATATGACTACAGTAAGTATTTTCAAAGTAACTATGAAAAACTGGGGGAATAATGATATCTAACACACAGGACTGCTGTATAATTAAAGGATGAAAAACATTAAGCACTATCAGAGTTCAAAGGAAGAAAGATTAATTCTAGCTTGGATGTCAGAGCGGGGATCATGTAAAGGAAGTGAGTGTTTCAAGTCTTGAAGGATGGAGAAGATTTAGAGAGGCAGAAGTGTGGAGATGATGTCCCAGATGGAGATAAGAACATAGGCGAAGACGATGTCCCAGATGGAGATAAGAACACAGGTGAAGAAGATGAAGAGATGAGAAGGTATAAATTCTAAGTGCAGTTCTCAGGCTGGGCTTCAGAACAGGGCTTAGGCAACAAGCTGGAGTGCAAGGCTGATGGTGGGAATGGAAACACTGAAACCCAAACTTGCATATCACGCCCAGATCATGAGCCTTGAATGTCAAGCCAGGGAACCCGTCCTTGATCTTAACAACAAAAAATCACTGGGCCGGGTGCGGCGGCTCATGCCTGTAGTCCAGTGCTTTGAGAGGCTGAGGCGAGAGGACTGCTTGAGGCCAGGAGTTTGAAACCACTCTGGACAACACAGCAAGACTCTGTCCTTACAAAAAATTTAAAAATTAGCTAGGCAGGATAGCAAACCTGTAGTCCCAGCTACTCAGGAGGCTGAGGCAGGAGGATCACTTGAGCCCAGGAATTTAGGGTTACAGTGAGCTGTGATGGCGCCTGCATTCCAGCCTGAGCAACAGAACAAGGGCATGCCTCAAAAATAAAATAAAATGAAATAAAATCACTAAAAGTTTGTATAAAGTATAAAATCATACCATATACGATTTAATCCAGATATATAATATAAATTAGAGGGGAAAAGAGAAATTAGGAAGCTATTATAAGAAGACAAGACTCAACTAAGACATGAGCAAAAGCCCTGGGCTCACAGCGCTATCTTTATATAAAGGAATGAACTACCACATTTATTTTCATGGCATCACCAACTTAAATACAGGCTACATTATTCTGGAACCATCTCTGTATCAGTCAAATCAGATGGCCATAATACCATAGGCAAATACCATAAAAAACACCATAGGCTGTGTGGTTTAAACATTAGTTTATTTGTCCAAGATCAAGGTGTCGGCCAACTCACTTCTGGGACAGGGACCTCTTCCTGGCTTGCAGACAGCCACCTTTCTTCTTGTTTCCTCACACCGGGGCAGTGGGAGCTCTCTGCTTTCTCCTCTTTTTTTTTTTGAGACAGACTCTCGCTCTGTCACCAGGCTGGAGTGCAGTGGCACAATCTCAGCTCACTGCAACCTCCGACTCCCTGGTTCAAGCAACTCTCCTGCCTCAGCCTCCCGAGTAGCTGGGATTACAGGCACGTGCCACCACACCCAACTAATTTTTGTATTTTTAGTAGAAACAGGGTTTCAGGCTGGTCTCAATCTCCTGACCTCGTGATCTGCCCACCTCGGCCTCCCAAAGTGTTGGGATTACAGGTGTGAGCCACCACACCTGGCCTGGTTTCTCTTCTTCTAAGGGCACTAATCCTGTCAGACCAGGGCCCACGCTCATGACCTCATCTAACCCTAATCACCTCCCAAAGGTCCTATCCCCTAATACCATCACACTGGCAGTTAGGGCTCCAGTACAAGAATCTGGGGGAGACATAAACATTCAGTTTATAGCAAGGTCTTTTCAATCCTGTTGAAAAAACAACCAACTGAGTAGGCGAAGAAGTACCTTATATGTAAACAAGTCAGGACTTTTCATATTTCTGCTAACACATTAAGGTCAATTTAAAATGTCTGATAACAAGAGTCAGAAGCAGAGATAAATGAAAGTCAGTTACTCTGCATTTTAGACCCACATTGAGCTGTCTTTCAATGACATTGTGGCACAAAGAACACTGCTTTCTATTCTCGGTTTGGTCACCAAAAAAGCTGGAACATTTCCCTGTGTTTCCATTTATCTCTAAAATCACTAGGCTGACCTAGCAGACCTCCAAGGTCCCTTCCATTCACAAATTCCACAAATAACTTCCTACCAACAGAGGCTACACAAATAAACTACACTGACGAGGGGGAAAGCTAACACCAGCAAACAATGAGATGCACACAAGACAAGACGTATAGAGAACTGGGTCAACCACAAACTGGTGGACGATGAGCCGGCGGTGGATAAAAACACATTCCCTAACGATGGACAGAGAGGCAGTGGCGCCCAGGTAGTATTGTTGAAGATTTCCTGTTTTAAATCTTCAAGATAAATGGCCCAATTGTTTGTATTCATTCTGATTAAATGTGAACGTGAAAACTTCCTCCAGGGGACACAGACATCTAAAAAGTTCCCAATGTATCCAATTTGTCATTTGATATTTTTAATGACAAGAAAAATGAAGGACTGAATATACAAACAGACCATGCCTGATCATATGTATAAAGACAGAACTCAGACCACAACCTGTAGCTGCCCACCCAGGAAACCAATCCCCTATCTACAGTCAACAGCCAGGAGGCCAGCCAGGCTAGCACATCAGACAGGAAGCCAGACTGCTCTCTCTCCATACCAACCCAGAAACTAAACCGCAGCTCTGTCCCACGTGGCCAGGACTTGACTCAAAACTAACAGCCACCCTAATTTTGGCACTTGTTTCCCAGGTAGGATCATTCAGAGAAAGCCAAATATGCCCCTAACCAATCACATAGGACACCCCGCTTCTGCACAGCCATGTCCAGCCCCCACAACAGCCTCCACTGGGAGCCGTTCTTTTCCATCCTGAAGCTTCCCCACTCCTCATCTGCCACTCACTTGCATGTCAGTCTCTGCCACACGCAAGTGACGGTGCCGACTCCCTTACCACAGCAGCTCTGAGAAAGTCGCCTCTGCCTGTCTCATGTGGGCGGCCTTCCTTTATTTCCCCCAAAGAATAAGTCTTAAATGAGGGGATTCTCTCTATATGGCCAAGCTACACAATTCAGAAGCCCAGCATGGCAGATTCCAAGCCTGGAAAGACCATACACCCCTCAGGTCCTCTTTCCACAAAACACAGCTTCCTGAGTCCTTCAGTCACTCCCCACCAACCAGGGAAGGAACCACGTGTTATGGAAAGATCAAGGGCCTTGAAGTCAAACTTCTGAGTTCACCAAGTACTTCATCTTTCCATTTAAGAGATTACATGGCCTTGGCCAGGCATGGTGACTCACACCTGTAATCCCAGCACTTTGGGAGGCTGAGTCAGGCGGATCACCTGAGGTTGGGGGTTCAAGACCATCCTAACCAACATGGAAAAACCCCGTCCCTGCTAAAAATACAAAATCAGCCTGGTGTGGTGGCGCATGCCTGTCATCCCAGCTACTCGGGAGGCTGAGGCAGGAGAATCACTTGAACCTGGGAAGCAGAGGTTGTGGTGAGCCGAGATCGCGCCATCGCACTCCAGCCTGGGCAAGAAGAGCAAAACTCTCTCTCAAAAAAAAAAAAAAAAAAAAAAATGGTGTGACCTTGAATAATCTTAACTTCTCTAAGCCTCTATCTTCATCTTCAATAAAATAATTTTACCTCCAAGATTGCATTAAATGGAATCCCACATGTAAAACAGCTGACAAATATTAGGGGCCCAACAGCTGTGCGCTCCTACTGCCACCCCACTTTACCCCAAGGGAGAAGTGCAAGACGTCCAGAAAAAGCCTGTTGATCCCTACACCTCAGCATCCTGTGTTCACACAAGGCACAGTGGTATCCAGACTTACCGGGGTCGCCCAAATACAAGACATGTTTTGATTTTTCAACTTAGGTAGACATGGCTTCTAACATTCACCATATATGATCCACAATTTAGAAGAGATTTTCCTACACTACCCCGCGGTTCTATTTTAGCAGACTTAGATGTGCCATAATAGCTCACTCTCTTAAGCCCTCTTCAGTATCAAAAACAAAACTTTAATCTGTAACACAGTTATCAGCAGTGAAAGTGGAAAAGGTACCTATGAGTCAAAATGACCCTCTGCTCTGCCCCGCCCTACAAAAAGCCGTTCAGGAGTATTTGGGCTGGTTATGAGAATGTTGTTTGTATTCCCAGGGACAGACAAATGCCTACCCTGGTTAGAAGCTGCGCTGCTCAGCCTCCAGGGTAGAAAGCTCCCCACACCCTCTACCCAAGGAGAAGAGAAGCAAATGGGGTGGCCAGGCTCCAGGATGTGGACTGTTTTGTGTGGTTTCTGCAGCCCAGGTCACCGCCCTGGGTGAAGCTCTTCCTTCCTTCTTTACCACCCAAGTGGCCAAGGTCCTACGGCTGCTGTAGGGCCTCTTCCCTAGGATGAGTCAGCCCAGCCATTCCCCTTCCCCCTTCCTTTTTTTTTTTTTTTTTTTGAGACGGAGTCTCACTCTGTCATCCAAGCTGGAGTGCAGTGGCGCAATCTTAGCTCACTACCACCTCTGCCTCCCGGGTTCAAGCAATTCTCCTGCCTTGGCCTCCCAAGTACCTGGGATTACAGGTGCCCGCCACCACACCCAGCTAATTTTTATATTTTTAGTAGAGACGGAGTTTCAACTTGTTGGCCAGGCTGCTCTCGAACTCCCGACCTCAGGTGATCCACCTGCCTCGGCCTCCCAAACTGCTGGTATTACAGGCATGAGCCACCGCGTCTGGCCGAGTCAGCCCAGCCATCCTGATTTTTGTTCTGGCAAAATTACTCTCTTCCACGTCTACCTTCCAAGTAGCTACATCAGAGATCTGGCCTTGGGGCAGGCTTGAAGAATCCCTATTTTAGTCCTCAAGAGGTCCTACCAGGGTCTGGGACAATTCCAAGGCTTGTGTTCTTAAAGAGGAAAGAAACCTCATATACACAGCTCTCACAGAGCTCAGGTGAGCCCGTATCGGAGGCAAGGCTTGGGAGGCGGCCCTAAGGTTTGGGTGTGCATCTATGGTAACAGCTAAGAGATCTGAAGCCAGCTGTCTGGGTTCAAACCTCAATTCCAACAGCACTGGCTGTGTGATGTTAGACAACGTCCCCAGCCTCTCTGTGGTTCCGTTTCCTCACGGTAAAAGGGCCACAATAATAGAGCTGCTCTCAAAATTAAGTGAATTAGTGCATATAAGGTATTCAGAACAATGCTTGGTACATGGAGGAGTTCAACAGACACGTATTGAACAGAGTAACTTAGCAATTAGTAAATATACTCATGCAGGCCAGGCGCGGTGGCTCACGCCTGTAATTCCAAAACTTTGGGAGGCTGAGGTGAGAGGGTCACTTGAGCCCAGGAGTTTGAGACTAGCATGGGCAACACAGCAATATTCTATCTCTAAAACTGTGTTTGTGTAACATATATGTATATATACACTCATATATTCACAGTGTATTTATAATATACAAAATAGTTGGAATACAGACTTAACTATTCACAATGGTTACTTCTAGAGAAGGGGGAATGCAAATTTCAGCTTTTTACCCCACACATATATTCTTGTATCATCTGAAATATTTAAGCCAATTGTATGTATAAATTTGCCCTGAAACACATAGCAGAACAATGTAGTTTTGACACAAAAATCTTCAAATCATGATGGAATTGTTCTGTGAAAGTTAGAGAGATGAAAAGTCTCCCTCCAGCCTAAATGCTCTTTCATATGACCTATATTACCCACACCAATGCAGACGCCCCAATCCTTTCCCCACTGTCACAAGAATTTTTCAGAGAACTGCATTCCCCTTTACAAACTAGATGATAGTTAGAGTTACCAGGCAAGAACGTGGATCCAGTTCTGCTTTTTCAAAGCCCAATGTTCCTCACATAATAGCAATGCATTCTTCAACCGGTCAACTGCCCCCAACACCTGAGCTCTCTGTTGTACACAACTCAACCAGGCCTGGGAGAAAGCAGGTGCAAATTTCACTTACTCAGTAACAACACATCCCGCCTGATTCCTCTGCTGGGCTAGTTCTCAAGTCATCTTTTTCTAAGCTTTCATTCGGCTCTACCACACATACCTAGGCTGGGCCAAATACTTTACCAGGCTTTTTTTTTTTGAGACGGAGTTTCACTCTGTCGCCCAGGCTAGAGAGCAGTGACACCATCTCGGCTCACTGCAACCTCCGCTTCCCGGGTTCAAACGATTCTCCTGCTTCAGCTTTCCAAGCAGCTGGGACTACAGGCGTGCCACCACACCCAGCTAATTTTTATATTTTTAGTAAAGATGGGGTTTCACCATATTGGCCAGGCTGGTCTCAAACTCCTGACCTCTTGATCCGCCCGCCTCAGCCTCCCAAAGTGCTGGGATTACAGGCGTTGAGTCACCGCACCTGGCCTACTTTACCAGTTTTATTCCTGAATTAAACCTGTTATTACTATCAATAACGTCAATCAGTGCCATTTCATTCACCGTATGACACACACACACAAAGCACTTCATACTCGCTCCACCTGTCTGCTTTTCTGCAATGGCCACAGTGTTCCCCATCTTACATGAGAGGCACAGACAAAGACAACGACTTCTCCAAGGTTCTGTAATTCACAATCAGTGGCAGAACCAACATGCCCAACCAGGTCTGGCCAAAGCCTGTGTTTCAGCCACACCACCTGGTTGCTGCCCCGAAGGTTCAGTGGGCAAGTAACAGATCACTCCGATGGCAGAGGCTTCAGAAATGCCTTCCACCATGGTACAAGGGATGGTTTGCTCTCAGGAGGGGAGGCAGGGGTGGGAATCAGCACACAGTTCTGCTAGGTTTCTCATGCAGGGCACAGACTACGTATTTTGTGCCTTGCTTTGCAGGTGAAATGTCTCCTGCCCCCTGTACAACAGCTTTCTTTGTCCTCTCCACATAAAAGTACAACTGAGTTCCTCAGGGGCAGGCAGTGATCACTGCCCTGTGCCACACCTGACTGATGTCCAAACAGGAGGACACACAGGCTCTTCTCTTATGGCCCAGGCTGCCCCCATCTGCTAAGCATCGAAAACTATACACAGGATGCGCAGAATATTAATGACACGGAGGTGACTGCTTTATCTCTGTTGAAAACTTACTGCACTGTCCTAAAAAAGAGAATTCAGGAAAAGCTGAGCATTTGAGGCTGGCTGGCTGTAATCTTCAGCTGCTGAGAAAGCCTCAGCTGCTCGGTTCCACTGTGGAAATCCAACTCCTCCATCAAAGTCCAACTCAAGTACACCTCCACTGTGGTGCCTGTCCCTTCCTCCCTTTCAGAAGCACGTGTTCCCTCTGCAGTCCCAGAGCATTCTATCGCCACCTCTGGAGCCACACTGTCCCAGCCTACAGCCAGCTCAGTGCACAGCTGCCTCTCCCTGTGTGTACCTGCAGGCCCCACCTGGGCTGGAAGGCTGCCTCCTTCTCCTCCACACAGAGGTGGCACTCAGGAACTACTGAAGGAGGGAGGGAGTGGATGAGGAAGATCACCCAAGGGCCACAGGGAGTGGCCTGCAGCTCCCAGCAGGAACAGCCCCTGCCCTGCCAATCCGGAGGTGCTGGCTCTGTTCTCAGCAGGGCCGCTAAAAGCTCCGTTATAATAGCTCTAGGCCACAGTGATCAACTTGGTGTCAGGCCCTAAAGACACCAAACATCCTAACAAATAAAGAGGCCGCATAAGCAGCATGCTGGTTAAAAGCACAGGCTTCACAGTCAGAGCTTGAATTCCACTTATTATGTGACCTTGAGCAAGTTACTCAATGCATCAATCTCATTTTGTCACCGGCAATCACACCTGTAATCTCCGCACTTTGGGAGACTAAGGCAGGCGGATCACGAGATCAAGAGATGGAGACCATCCTGGCTAAAATGGTGAAACCCCATCTCTACTAAAAATAGAAAAATTAGTCGGGTGTCGTGGCGGGCACCTGTAGTCCCAGCTACTCAGGAGGCTGAAGCAGGAGAATCACTTGAACCTGGGAGGTAGAGGTCGCAGTGAGCTGAGATCACGCCACTGCACTCCAGCCTGGGCAACAGTGCGAGACTCCATCTCAAAAAATTTTTTTAAATAGGGCATAGAACTTTCTCCGAGTGGAAGAAGAGAAATGCACACACGGGAACTGGAGAGCCTGACCAGGTCCCTGGCCTAGCTAGTCCTGAGCTGATGGGAGCACATGCAAAGACCAGATAGAGGCCTCAGGAGCTGAGAGCAGCCCCAAACAGACGGCCAGCAAGGGAACAGACACCTCAGTCCTGCAACCACAAGGAACTATATTTGGCCAAAAGCACTTGGAAACAGTTCTACAGTGAGGAATGCAGCCCAGCCCACGTGGTGATTTTTGCCCAGTGACACCCACGTCAGACTTCTGCCCCACAGAACTGTGAGATGATACAATTTCAATTGGTTTAAGCCACTAAATTTGTGGAAATGTGGTAAAGCAGCAACAGAAATGAATACAGTGATTTACGTGGAAACCCCTAGAAGAGTGTCTGGCATGGTGTTGACACCTTACAAGCGTTTCCTGATTTCCTTACATCGCAAGGCAGGGTTGGCCACACTCCATCCAAAACAATAGATGATAGACTTGTTCTGACAAAACAGATTCAGTGAATTATAAATGGCCCAGAACACCTACAAATTTCAGGTTTCAGGTAAGTGATTGCCTTTCCTTTCACTTAGAAACCTCCCAATGCTCATCTTACTGATAAACTCTAAGTACCAGGCAGGAGACTAAACACCAGACAAACTCTGTTCCAGATGCCCCGGGAGCCCATCCCAGCACTCACTCCGCTGCACTGAAATGATGTCCAGGTCAGTTGATCCCACTAGAACAAGAACTCCAGCTCTCCATGTGTGAGTCACCAGTGCTGCCTCTGCATCTCTGCTTCTAGGATGGTGCTTCTGCACTTCACAGGAAATCTGTATCAATGTTTGTCAACACTATGTATGACAGTGTCACTTAATATCTGCACAGAAAACATCAATTCTTTGAGGACCAGGGCCGGGTTTATTAGCCTTTGTACTCCCACTGCCACTGTCTGGGACATCAGAGGCACTCGGTAGAAGTTGGTGAAGAGAAAGAAAAGGCAGAGGAGAGAGGAAAGCAGGACCAACACCACAGACACAGATTCCGAGGGGGTTGGAGGAGAGGCAGGCAGGAAACTTCCTGGATGCTGGAATGGGGTTCACTGTGATACCTGCTGCTGGATTTCAAATGTCAAAGGTGATGTTTTGCTGACCTTGACCTCTGACTGCCCTTTAGCTTTCCCAACCTCAAGACAGGGCACTTAGAAACTGCAATGTCAAGAAATTATGCTTCATTAAAGCATGGGAATGTTATTTACATGGATGTTCATTACTTCATTTTTTACATGGGAATGTAAATAATTGAAGAGATTGTTAAAGACTAAATCATGCACATTCAATAACTTTGTAAAATATTAATGATAACTAAAACACAAATTTTGATGTTCCCCAAAAATGCTAAAATATAAAACAATACTGGCCAATTAAAGATAGAAAACAATCCTAATGAAGCTCCCCAACAGACACATTAAAACTTCTCTGTACATTAAACACTTGGGATTTCAAAGGAAAACCCAAATTCATTCCATTCTTAATACGGCATTTTTTTGCTTTTTGTTTTTTGTTTTTAAATCTTAGGTAATACAATATTTCATTTAAAATTTACAAAATTCCATTACATTCATAATTTCGTTTGATCCTCAAAACAATCTCCTGAGTTAGGCAGAACAGGTATTACTAACAACTAACTCCATTTTACAGGTAAGGGAACTGAAGTTCAGAAAGTACTTGGACTTAACAAAAGCTTTAATAGGGCCACATATCGAAACCAAATCCTCTGCTCAAAAGAACTAGAGTAAGTTATCTTTTACATATTATTCATACTTATATCCTGTCAATATCCAAAAATGTTTTGAGGTAGCCTGCAATAATAGACACCTATCCAATAAAAACATTAAAAAGAAAAACGGGGGGGAAAAAAACCCAGCAGGTGACATGGGAGACAGAGGAAGGTAGATAGCAAAGGCTGAGACTTATAATCTAAGAAAACTTCATCTCTGACCTTCCAGTTCCAAGGAGATAATACTAAAGGAAACAAGATGGTTTACAGACTCATAAACTGACAAAAGGCAAGTCGCATCAGTTCTTAACTATGAAACACTCCTAGCAGCCACAGCAAATCTCTAGGACAACATACCAATGGCATCAAAGCAAGAGTATACTTCAGTGATAGAGTGAATTAAGTTCCCTGTTTGGGACCCTGGCCAGGGCTATAGAAAAGAACTCTGAAATGTAAAGCTCAAAAATATATCCTCTGTCGGCCAGGCGCACTGGCTCACGCCTGTAATCCCAGCACTCTGGAAGGCCAAAGCAGGCGGATCACGAAGTCAGGAGATGGAGACCATCCTGGCTAGCACAGTGAAATCCTGTTTCTACTAAAAATACAAAAAATTAGCCAGGCATGGTGGCAGGCGCCTGTAGTCCCACCTGCTTGGGAGGTTGAGGCAGGAGAATGGTGTGAACCCAGGAAGAGGAGCTTGCAGTGAGCCGAGATCCCACCACTGCACTCCAGCCTGGACGACAGAGCAAAACTCTGTCTCAAAAATAAATAAATAAAATAAAACCCTTTAGAGAAAGGGTTTCACTCCATCACACAGACTGGAGTGCAGTGGCATGATTATAGCTCACTGCAGCCTCTAATCTTGGGCTCAAGTGATTCTCGCACCTCAGCCTCCCAAAGTGCTGGCATTACAGGTGTAAACCACAGCACCCGGCCTTACTATTTTAAAGAATTAATTACCATATTCCTTAGAGTTGTAGTTCCTTTATAGGTCATTCAACATGTGATGCAATTTTTTACAAGTAGTATTTTTTTTTTTTTTTGAGATGAAGTCTCACTCTGTCGCCCAGGCTGGAGTGCAGTGGTGCAATCTCAGCTCACTGCAACCTCCACCTCCCCGGTTCAAGTGATTCTCCTGCCTCAGCCTCCCGAGTAGCTGGGACTATAGGCGTGTGCCACCACACTCGGCTAATTTTTTGTATTTTTAGTGGAGACGGGGTCTCACCGTGTTAGCCAGGATGGTCTCCATCTTCTAACCTCGTGATCTGCCTGCCTTGCCCTCCCAAAGTGTTGGGATTACAGGTGTGAGCCACCACACCCGGCCGCAAGTGGTAATTTTAAACTATGCTTCAAACCATTACACAAAGCCAAGTACATCTACTCAAGGCACTCTCAAATTTCCATTTACTCCCGTTTTACTCAACAAAATAAAATGTTAAATTGGAACATATTTCACATGACACTTAAAAGATCAACAAAATGCTCCTGAAAAGTTCTGAGCTCAACAACTCCATTAATGAGAAAAAAACAAACCAACTGGATATAGTGAAGATGCTGCACATAAAACACAATTGTGAAGAATATGCAAGATATTCCCAAAAAGCTGCTTAAGGTTTCATCATAGATACTTGTCCTTAACTCCAAGATAAAGTATATACTCATGTAACTAAACTCGTTTAAAAGGAAAAAAAGGGGAAGAAGAAAAAGAACTTCCACTTTAGAATCCACATTTTCAAAAGCCTCCATTATTTACACCATTGCCGGGAAGAGAATTTTTCTCTGCTATATTTGCTTGAAAGAATTACAGGTGTAGGGCAAAGATTCTTGGAAATTATGTAGCTTGCCGTCCTCAAAAGTAAGAAAAATGAAGCCCAGAAGAGAAGGCCTTCCAGGAAAATTCCAGAGCCGGAGGTAGACCTAGTACATTGTTTTTGTTTTTGTTTTGAGACGAAGTCTCACTCTGTGGCCCAGGCTGGAGTGCGGTGGAGCCATTTCGACTCACTGCAACCTCGGCCTCCTGGGTTCAAGCTATTCTCCTGCCTCAGCCTCCTGAGTAGCTGCGATTACAGGCGCCCACCACCACGTCCAAGTAATTTTTGTATTTTTAGTAGAGACAGGGTTTCACCATGTTGGCCAGGTTGGTCTGGAGCTCCTGACCTCAAGTGATCCACCTGCCTAGACCTCCCGAAGTCCTGGGATTACAGGCCTGACCCACCGCGCCCGGCAGACCTGGTAAGTTTTAATCAAGTACTCTAAACAATGCAACACTAGGAAGTAATAGAAAAAAAATTAATCTAAAAGCCCTCTGGAGAGTCAAAGAATTGCAGATTTAAAATAGCATGAATACTTGGATTCATGGTATTGAAAAAGGACCTCGCATTTACCCGCATGTACAAACTGCCTGCCCACCTCTATCAGAGCATTTTTCAAGCTGTGCTACAGTTAACTATGTACTGCCCAAAGCCAATCTGCCCGTGCAGATCATAAGCTCTTAAAGACCAGGACTTCAGAACAAGCAAAAACTTCAGAGAGAAGGGAGCCACCGAAACAGAGTTCATAGCAATGGGTCCGCAGGAGCTGATGCCAAGTGCGCGGTAGCGTTGGGGTCTGGGGCAGCCGAGGGCAGAGAAGGCAAAAGGGCCTGCATGACACGCTACAGGGCTAGGAGCCACAGCTGCGGTGATTAGTTCAGTTTTGTCTTATATGCCTGTTACTTATACACCATCTCTTGTTCAGAAAGAACTTCAGGTTGAGTATTTGGACTCCTTGAGCCTTCTGCTGTTTGTCTCCGGGACGTTTAACACTCTTAAAAGGCGGAAACTGTCCAGTTCGATTTTGCTTCCTGGGACATTACAGGTTTTTCAAAGGTTTGATGAAAGCATTCACTAAGGAGTGATTCCACTTTCTTTGGTGGCTGAGAAATACAGCGTCTGAGGGGCAGCATCAGGTCTTCCCATCAAGCTGAGGTCGGAGTCTCCCCACCCATGGACCTCACCCTGGCTCTCTCCTCATAAATCTGACCTCTAGCTGTAACTGCCTCATTCCGTGGGTGCGGATGCTCCTGCTTGAAACGCATTTTCCAGCCCGCCAAATTCTTGGGAGAGTTTCTTCCACTCTCCAGCCGCTGCGAGCTACAAAGTTTAATCTGGCTTTCCAGATTTTTTTTTTCTTCCCATTACTAACCGAAGAAATCAAGAAGCGCCGGGCAGAAGGGCCCTGCTCCCTCCAATCAGAGTCCAGCCCGGGGCCAGGGCAGGAAGCGCGGCGGTGGGACGCGCGGTGACAGCCCCTCGCCCCCCCGGACCCGCCGGACAGGGCAGAGGTAGGTGCAGCCGCTGCGCGACAGCTCCGGGTCGCGCCTCTCGCTTCCTCCCGCCGGGCAAGAGAGAGGATAAATCACTGGGCGGGGGCAGTGCGCCCCCACCAACCGCGCCCCCCGCGAACGGACCCCCACTACACGCGCGTCCCAGGCAGGGTCGACCCAGACGAGCCACTGGGCGGCGCACAGCCCCACTAGCAGGGCGGCCAGGACCCACGCGAGCGGGTTCACGCAGCGACCTACAGGTGACAAAACACTCAGGAAGCCGTCATGCGGTGCCGGGAAAGAGCCCCCACCCAGAGTCACGGACCCCCTCCTCGGAGGGTCCGCGCAGTCCCCTCGGTGAGTCTGGGGGAGCAGTATCGCTGCGAGGGAGGGCGGGGAGGGCGGCGGAGTCTCCCACTCGCGGTGACCCGGACCCCGCCCCATGAGTGGGTCCTCGCAGGGCCCCCTCTGCCGCACACGGGGACCAGCCACGCCGCGGGAGGACCAGGCAGAAGCCAGCGCCCGGGTCCATGCAGTCCCCTCCGCAGCAGACGCGGGGAGCCAGGGAGCAGTGGGGACCGGCCCCCAACCGCAGGGCGACCGGGACCCCCGCGCGGGCCCACGCGGTGTCGCAGCAGGCGCGAAGCCCTCGGTGCCACCCGAGGCCGAGACAAAGCCCAGGCGCACGGACCCCGGATCCCGACCCCGGACCCTACGGAGCCCAGCTCGGAGCCGCCACGCCCGGGGCAGAGACCCCCGCCCGGTCCGGAGACCCGGTCGCCGGTCGCGCCGTCTCACCTCAGGCCACCGCCTCGCAGCGCTAGCTCCTCGCCGCGGCGCCTGGGCCGACTGGAGGGCAGCTGAGCAGCCGACAGAGCCGCGGCAGCCTCAACAATGGAGCCCTGAGGCGGGGCAGCCGCCGCCGCCGCTTCAGCCCGTGTTCCCCGCTCAGTATCCGGCTCGGATTACTTAGCTGCACCTGGCGCTGGGATGCGGCCGGGACACACACCGCGCAGGCGCACACGGCCTCGCCCGCCGCCCCGCCCCCAGCGGAGCCGTGCGCCCAGGGCCCGCCCCCTGGCCAATGGGGAGCGAGCTGCACGGAGAGGGCGGGGCCTGGGGGAACAAAGGGAGGTTGGCGGCGCGGGGCGGCGCGGGGACCCGCGGGAGGATCAGACCCAAGAGCTGGCCGGATCCTGGCCTCGTAGAAGACCCAGCTCAACGTCCACTTGGAGTCTGCTCTACAGGACGCGCTCATCTCAAGCCTAGAACTCAGGCTTTTAGGTCAGAGAGCGAGAGACAGGCTTGCTTTACAAAAAGGGAAACTGAGGTCCAAGGAATAGAATTGCCTGCTGCCCGAAGTCACGTAGTCCCATTCACTCGTTCACCTTGTCATTCAGCAAACATTTGGAAGCACGTATGGTGGGCGTTAGGAGTGAAGTAGGGCCGGGCGCAGTTACTCGCGCCTGTAATCCCAGCACTTTGTGGGGCCGAGGCAGGTGGATCACTTGAGGCCAGGAGTTCGAAACCAGCCTGGCCAACAAGATGAAACCCCGTCTCTACTAAAAATACAAAAACTTAGCCGATCGTGGTGGCGCGTACCTGTGGTGCCAGCTACTGGGGAGGCTGAGGCAGGAGAATCATTTGAACCTGGGAGGTGGAGGTTGCAGTGAGCTGAGATTGTGCCACTGCATGCACTCCAGCCTGGGCAACAGAGTGAGACTCTGTCTCCAAAAAAAAAAATTAATAGATGGGAAGTAGAAGCGAACTTAGGCCTTCCCTGAAGGAGCTCGGCCAAGGAGTACCTGAAATGTCTCTGCATCTCTTTAAGGTCTGATAAAGGAACCAGGAGCGAGCACTAATCACTTCCCTTTCCTGCCTCAGAGCTTTCATGTGTTTGCTGTTCCCTGCCTGAAATGCCAAGTACCAATGGTATTTATTTGTTTATAGAAATGGGGTCTCCCTATGTTGCCCAGGCTGGTCTCAAACTCCTGGCCTCAAGCTATCCTCTCGTCTGAGCTTCCCAAAGTGTTGGGATTACAGGCATGATCCACTGTCCCCAGCCTTGATCGTCTTTAAAACCTCTTTCCTCATCTTATTTGAGCTTCCTGCATCATGTGACCCCACACCCTTGGTTTTCCTGTACCTCTATAGCGGCTCCTCTGTGGGTCCCAGGGACCCACCCCCTTCTCTGCCCAACTTGTATATGTCTGGGCTCAGGCCAAATGCCCTTCCATTTGCAGTGGGCACTGCTACAGGAAATCTCTTGCCCTTCCGGGCTTCACAAACCATCCACATGCTCTGCTGCCTGCCAGAGACATCCATCCCAGTCAGATGCCCAGCCCTGACCTTTCCCAAAGCCCCAGCTGGACACAGGGAAGCATCTGAAATTTTCTGCGGGCCAAAACAGAGTGCTTTATTAGTGCCCTAACCTGCTCATCCACATTCTTGTGATTCTCTGTAAACAGCCCCTTCATCCACCCAGCTGCTCAGGTGAAAATCTCAAATCCTCCTCCAGTCCTTCCTCCCCGAACCTCTCAGCAGCCCTCTGCCTTCCTAGGACGCTGAGCACCCCTCACTCCCAGCACCAGCTGGGGTGCTGTCTGAGTGGCTGCCTCCCATTCGGCATGAAGTGTGACCTCTCGCCCAGTGTGGTGGCTTACGCCTGTAGTCACAGCACTTTGGGAGGCTGAGGCGGGCAGATCGCTTGAGGCCAGGAGACTGGGACCAGCCCGGCCAATATGGTGAAACTAAAATACAACAATTAGCCAGGCATGGTAATGCCTATCATCCCAGCTACCCTACTCAGGAGGCTGAGGCAGGAAAATTACTTGAACCTGGGAGGCAGAGGTTGCAGTGAGCCAAGGTCACACCACTGCACTCCAGCCTGGGCAACAGAGCGAGACTCTGTCGCAAATTTAAAAAAAAAAAAAAAAAAAAAAAGCAAGAAGAAGAAGTGTGACCTCTCTAAGGCAAGGCCGTGTCCCACTCTGATTCACTTCCATGTGCAAAACAGGACCTGCACCCTGAAGGCACTCACTCAGGGAGGCTGCTGGGATGGGTGGATGCACAGTTAAGGTCTTCATGGTGGCTGGGGCTGACCCCATCCCCATCGCTCTTCCCACACACACCTGCACACTCATCACTCCCACACTCACACCCACCACTGAAAGCCTGGCCTCTAATCTGATTTGCCTAACAAGGTCCCCGGATGAACAACACAGGCTTCCCTACCTCTCCCCTGCTAGGGCCCCACCGTGTTCTGGGATGTACTCAGGGATCAGGAGAACAAAACCTCAGAGAGTGAAAGGACATTCCAGGGTGCAGGCCTCTGCATCCCCCTCCATGCCCTCACCCCTGCCTGACACACCCTCACCCCTGTACCTGGCCGGCTCCTACCAACCCTTAAAGTCTCACCAAGTTCAGTGGTGGCAGCCACACCCTAAAGTGACTGACCCCCCAATGACCTATGCCCTTGAATAGTCTTCCTGACCTTGGGTATGAGCAAAACCAGTGACTGGCTTCTAACCCACAGAGCCTGGCAAAAGCAATGGGATGTTACTGTCACAGTGCATCACCTTCGCACACTAGAGAGAGAGGTTCCGCCTGCAGGCGCTGCAGGAGATGCTGTGCTGAGAAAGGACCTTTGGAGGGGCCCCGTAGGCAAGGAAGCAAAAAGCTGGGCCCTTGCCAAGCGGGTCCGAGGAAATGAATTCTGCCAGTAACCTCAGTGGACCTGGAAATGGATTCTGCCCTGGTGGAGCCTCACATGAGGATGCAGCCCAGCTGCTTAGCGTGAGATCCCAAGCAGAGGACCTGCTAAAATGTGCTCAACTCCTATCTTGCCAAAATTGGCTTAAAGGTGTGTATTGTTTTAAGCTTCTAAGTGTTTAGTTATTGCCTATGAAAGTGTTAAAATATGAGACAATAACTTAGGTCCCCTCCCCATCACACACTCTTCTTTCTGGCATTCATCACAATTATACTTATTGATTTAAAATCTCCCTCTTGGCTGGGCACAGTGGCTCAGGAGTTCCCCACCAGCCTGGCCAACATGGTGAAACCCCATCTCTACTAAAAATACAAAAATTAGCTAGGCGTGGTGGTGCAATCCTGTAATCCCAGCTACTCGGAAGGCTGAGGCAGAATTGCTTGAATCCAAGAGGCAGAGGTTGCAGTAAGCCGAGATTACACCATTGCACTCCAGCCTGAGTGACAAGAACAAAACTCTGTCTCAAAAAAAAAAAAAAAAAAAAACATTGTCTCTTGCCACTGGCATGAAGGTCCCTGAGAAGAAAAATGGAAACTCTTGCTCATAACAGTGCCCCAAATGCCCAGCACGGTGTAGCTCTAGGGCAGTTGGTCGATGGTGGACGCTGCTGGTTGGAGGGCCCAGCTGGCCCTCCCAACTGCCTTCTCCCTGGTCACGTTCCATTATAGAGAACAGAATAGTTTCTTGCCTTTCCAGAGTCCCTCTTAGTGGGCATTGGCCAAGTGACATTGTCCTGCTCTGGGAGACGTAAGTGGAAGTTGGCTGAAAGGTTTCTAGCCGTGGTGTGCTGGGGCGATTTGAACCAGGACATGGGAGCTGACCGTCCATTGTTTGGGAATTCTGCAAGTTGGTTGTTCAACACCTTCAGTACCTAAAAATATTAAATAATATAAACTCGCAAATTAAAAAATGCATTAGACCAGATGCAGTGACCCACGTCTAACACATTGGAAGGCTGAGGCAGGAAGATCACTTGAGCCCAGGAGTTCAAGACCAGCTTAGGCAAAAAAGGAAGACCCTGTCTCTGCAAAGAATTTTAAAATTAGCTAGGCATGGTGGGGTGTGCGTGCAATCCTAGCCACTCAGGAGGCTGAGGTGGGGGCATCGCTTGAGCCCTCTGTGCAAGGCTCCAATGAGCTATGATAGTGCCACTGCACTCCAGCCTGGGTGACAGAGCCAGACCCTGTCTCAGAAATAAACATATTTTATATATTAATAAATTTATAATAAATGTATATTTATATATACATTTGTGTATTATAATTATATATTTAGACATAAATATATATTTTTTATTTTATTTATTTATGTATTTTGAGACGGAGTTTAACCCTCGTCACCCAGGCTGGAGTGCAATGACGCGATCTGGGCTCACTGCAACCTCCACCTCCAGGGTTCAAGTGATTTTCCTGCCTCAGCCTCCTGAGTAGCTGGGATTACAGGCACACACCACCATGCCTGGCTAATTTTGTATTTTTAGTAGAGATGGGGTTTCTCCATGTTGGTCAGGCTAGTCTCGAACTCCCGACCTCATTGATCTGCCCACCTTGGCCTCTCAAATTGCTGGGATTACAGGTGTGAGCCACCGTGCCCAGCCTATATTATATATTTATATATTATAATTATGTATATTAATTGTATATAATTATATATAAATATAAATATAAAAACTTTCCCTGCCTTCTCTTGTTTTTACCTACAGTCAGTCCCATGACTTCCAATACTATCTACATGTAATAATTTTAAATGTATATTTTATATATATATATATATTTTTTTTTTTAGACAGAGTCTCGCCCTGTCACCAGGCTGGAGTGCAATGGTGCAGTCTCAGCTCACTGCAACCTCTGACTCCCGGGTTCAAGCGATTCTCCTGCCTCAGCCTCCCAAGTAGCTGGGCTTATAGGCGTCCACCACCACATCCAGCTAATTTTTGTATTTTTAGTAGAGACATGGTTTTGTCATGTTGGCTAGGTTGGTTTCGAACTCCTGACCTTAATTGATCGCCTGCCTCGGCCTCTTAAAGCGCTGGGATTACAGGCGTGAGCCACTTTGGCCAAAATATTTTTCTGTTTCCAAACATTTTATATGAGAGGAAAGCAGAGAATAAATCATCTGACACTCTACTGTAAAAAAAAAAAAATCTTTGTACCTCTTTTCATCTTTCCTAAGTGTACATATTACCAAAATGTCTTTAGGTTGAGGTCCCCCCGTGAAAACTTTACAGGGTGTTGTGTCCTCAGCCACCCTCCTGTCTTTTCCTAGTCCTGGCATTTTAGAACTGTCTGGGGATGACCCAGGATACCCACTGTGGCCATGTCTATTGGAGGGTCTAGTGAGTATCAGCCCCGGGGTCATCTCATCACCAAGGACAGCCTGAGGTAGGGGGTAGAGTCTCTCAGGGGAGCAGCTGGATGCTCTTGGCCTTAGAGGAATCTCCTGGTATAGTTTCATCTAAAATGGTGACCCCTTAGGGTTATTAAAATTTTAGGACATTAAAATTAATGGACAATACAACATAATGTCGTTAAAGCTACATCATTAAAACTGTTCCTCCAGCCGGGGTTTTTATTCCTCGGAGACACGTTGATGGTCTGCCAATCGGATACTGATATTGAGAGGAAAAGGCAGAAATGATTTCTGCTCTCTAGATTGTCTCAGACTTGTGAAGAGAGAAAAACTGTCCCAAAGGACAAGGAAAACCCACCCCAGAGAGGATGTGCAAGAACCTGAATATGAAAATGCACTTAAGGCACACAGGAGGACAAAGAGCAGTGCCAGTGCCTCCTAGGTACTTTACTGAGTACTTTACTGAACAGGATGGGTGTCCCGAGGGATAGAATGGCCTGCCGTGACACTTAGAAAGGTCTGTGTTGGAGTCAGCACTGCCTCTCCCTGAGTTTGTTACCTTGAAAAGGCTTGTCCGCTTATTTGAGTTTCAGTTTTTCATTGACTGTAAGATACATTTTGTCAGTACAGCTTGAAAGATAAAAATACTATTTCCAAAGAGGCAAGGTAAAATGATGCATTTTATTTGCTAAAAGTTCATATTTATTTCTTCCCCAAAGTGAGTGTAGTAAGTTTTAAAGGTCTGTTCTTTTTAAGGGTAATTTCAAATGGAATTGTAGGGCTTAGCTTTGTAAATGCTACTGGTGAAATAAAAGTGTGATAGATAAATTGATGATTTACAAAGATTCACCAAAATGTCAGTTCCCCTCTAGTAGCATGGTGAAGAATTTATGACAGTAGACAGATCTGTATCCTCTTATCTGGATATCTGAGGGGTTTTTTTTTAGTTGTTGTTGTTGTTTTGGAGACGCTGTCTTGCTCTGTAGCCCAGCTGGAGTGCAGTGGCGCCATCTCTGCCTACTGCAACCTCCGCCTCCCAGATTCAAGTGATTCTCCTGTGTCAGCCTCCCGAGTAACTGGGATTATAGGCATCCACCACCACACCCAGCTAATTTTTGAATTTTTAGTAAACATGGGGTTTTAGGCCTGGCACGGTGGCTCATGCCTGTAATCCCAGCACTCTGGGAGGCCAAGGTGGGCGGATCACGAGGTCAGGAGTTCCAGACCAGCCTGGACAACATGGTGAAACCCTGTCTCTACTAAAAATACAAAAAAATTAGCTGAGTGTGGTGGCAGGCACCTGTAATCCCAGCTACTCGGGAGGCTGAGGCAAGAGAATTGCTTGAACCCAGTAGGTGGAGGTTGCAGTGAGCCAATATCTTGCCACTGCACCCCAGCCCAAGCGACAATGCGAGACTCTGTCTCAAAAAACAAACAAACAAACAAACAAACAAACCAACAAACAACAAAAAGACAGGGTTTTGCCATGTTGGCCAGGCTGGTCTCAACCTCCTGACCTCAGGTGATCGTCCGCCTCAGCCTCCCAAGATGGTGGGATTACAGGCATGAGCCACCACGCCCGGCCCACTCTATTTTCTTTTTATTCCCTAAATTTTAATATGTTTGAGTTTGTCTGTTCCTTTATCACTTTTTTCTTACATAAAAATTCTGCCTAATCCTTCGTGAAAAAAAAAATCTTCCTGTGACTTCTGAAAATGTTCTGGTATTATCTTTCATGGAGTCCTCTCTCTAATAGTGTACTTGACATCTTCATTTGGATGTCTGACAAGAACTTGAACTAACTTGTCTAAACCAAATTACTCATCTTTCCTTCCATCCCCAAATCTGTTTCTCCTACAGTCTTTCGTTTTGTTAATGAACACTTCAGACTTTCAGATGCTTAGACGAAAAACATAAACATTTTCTTTCACATCTCATCTCAGCAAATTTGAGAGACTGTGTCTTCAAAAACATACATAATCTAATCCCTTGTCATCACTTCTGCCATACCCATCTAAACTTCTCCATTTCTTGCCAGGATAATTGCCATCAACTCCTAATTATTTTTTCTAGTTCTTCACGTTCCCCCTGATGTATTCTCAAGGTAGCAGCCAGAGAGAGCCTGTTAAATGCAAATTTGATCATGCCATTCTTCTGCTCCAGATTTTTCAGTGGCTTCTCAACTCATTCAGAGTAAGGCCAAAATCCTTATGAAGTCCTATAATCATCTGAGTGATCTGATTTTGTCTGCCTGTCTGTCCTAAAATGCCTGGCTCCTCCCATGCGAGCAACATTGGCCTTTGTGTCACTTCTTGAATATGCCAAGCATTACTTCAGGGATTTCATACTTGTGTTCTTTCTTCTTGGAATGCTCTTTCTCAGATATCAACACTAAACGTTACCACTCCTCAAATATCACTAAATCACTAAGTCATTGAGGTCTCCAATACTGCCTTGTTTAAAGAGAAATCTCACTTCCCTCTGTAGTTTTTAATTTTTTTAGATTTTATTTTAGGTTCAGAGGTATATGTGCAGGTTTGCTATATAAATAAATTTCATGGCATGGGAACTTGGTGTATAGATTATTTCATCACTCGGGTGATAAGCAGAGTACCTGATAGGTGCTTTTTGATCCTCACCCCCTCCTGCCCTCTGTCTTCATGTAGGGCCTGTTGTCTGTAGTTCCCTTCTTTGTGTCCACATGTATTTAATGTTTAGCTCCCACTTACAAGTGAACATGTGGTACTTGGTTTTCTGTTTCTGTCTTACATTCCCACCAGCAGTATAAACGCACAACCTTGACAGAGTGTGTTTTTTGTTGTTGTTTTTGTTGTTTGTTGTTTTGTTTTTAGTAATAGCCATTCTGGGGGGTGTGAGAGGGTATCTCATTGTGGTTTTGATTTGCATTTCTTTAATGATTAATTCATATTGAGCATCTTTTCATATGCTTGTTGGCTGTGTGTATGTCTTCACGTGAAAATTGTCCATGTCCTTTATTCCCTTTTAAATGGGGGTGTTTGTTTTCTGCTTGCAAAATCAAGTTCCTTATAGAGTCTGGATATTAGGACTTTGTCAGATGCATAGTTAGCAAAATATTTTTGCCTATTCTTCAGGTTGTCTGTTTACTCTGTTGATAATTTCTTTTCTTGTGCAGAAGCTCTTTAGTTTAATTAAGTATTCCATTTGTCAGTTTCTGTTTTTGTTGCAACTGCTTTTGGCATCTTTGTCATGAACTGTTTGCCAGGTCCTATGTCCAGAATGGTATTTCCTAGGTTATTTTTCAGGTTTTTTTTTTCTTTTTACAGTTTTAGGTTTTACACTTTAGTATTTAATCCAGCTTGCTTTGATTTTTGTATATATATAATGAAGGTGTCCAGTTTCAGTCTTCTGCATGTGACTAGTCAGTTATCTCAGCATTATTTATTGAATAGGGAGTCTCTCCCCATTGCTTGTTTTTCTTAACTTTGTTGAAGATCAGATGGCTGTAGGTGGGTGGCATTATTTCTGGGCTCTCTATTCTGTTTCCTTGGTCTATGTGCCTGTTTTTGTAACAGTGCCATGCTGTTTTGGTTACTGTAGCCTTGTAGTATGGTTCAAAGTTAGATAATGTGCCTCCAGCTTTGTTCTTTTTCCTTGGGATTGCCATGGCTATTTGGGCCCTTTTTAAAATTCCGTATGAACTTTCAAATAGTTTTTTCTACTTTGGTGAAGAATGTTGTTGGTAGTTTGTCAGAGATAGCATTGAATCTATAAATTACTTTGGGCAGTATGGGCATTTTAGCAGTATTGATTCTTTCTATCCATGAGCTCGGAATGTTTTTCCATTTATTTGTGTCATATTTTATTTCTGTGAGCAATGTTTTGTAATATTCTTTGTAGAGATATTTCACCTCACTAGTCAGCTGTATTCCTATATATTGTTTTCCTTTGCAGCTATTGTGAAAGGGATTGCTTTCTTTATTTGTCTCTGCCTGGATGTTGTTGATATATAGGAATGCTACTAATTTTTGTACATTGACTTTGTTTCCGGAGAATTTGCTGAGTTTGTTTATAAGATCAAGGAGATTTTGGGCAGAGACTGTTGGGATTTCTAGGTATTGAATTATATTGTCTGCAAACAGGGATAGTTTGACTTCTTCTCTTCCTATTTAGATGACTTTTATGTCTTTCTCTTGCCTGATTGCTTTGGCCAGGACTTCCAGTGCTATTGATTAAGAGTGGTGAGAGAAGATATCCCTGTCTAGTTCCTATCTTCCAGGGGAATACTTCCAGTTTTGCTTATTCGATATGATGTGGCCGTGTTTGTCATAGGTGGCTCTTATTATTATGAAGTATATACTTTCCATTCCTAGTTTGTTGAAAGTTTTTAATATGAAGAGATGTTAAAATTATTGAAAACCTTTTCTGTGTCTATCAAGATGATAATGTGGTTTTTGTTCATTAGTTCTGCTTATGTGATGAATCACACTTATTGATCTGCATATGCTGAAACAACCTTGTATCTTAGTGATAAAGCCTAGTTGTTTATGGTGGATTAGCTTTTTGATGTGCTTCTGGATTCAGTTTGCTAGTATTTTGTTGAGTACTTTTTCATCTATGTTTATTAAGGATATTGGTTTGAAGTTTTCTTTTTTTTGTTGTGTCTCTGCAAAGTTTTGGTATTAGGGTGCTGCTGGCTTTATAGAATGAGTTAGGGAGGAGTCTCTTTTCCTCAATTTCTTAGAATAGGTTCTGTATAAATCGTACAGTGCTTTGTTATACATTTGGTAGAATTCAGCTGTGAATCTGTCTGGTCCTGGGCTTCTTTTGGTTGGCAGGCTTCACTTGGGTAATGAGGTGGTTTGGTTTGAAGGCTCAGAGCCCCATTTCTACATTATAAGCAAAATAAAAATTAATTCATGGATTACAAGGGTGTACCTGTAGTTGAGATACCATATTTTATTTATTGGAATGTCATTTTGAGATCCAGTGCTGTACATTGAATTTTCCTATAAGGAGATCTTGTGATTCTCAGGAATATTTACAAAAATGTTGGATATTTTAATGAAATGTCAAATATTTAGACATTAAGTAGACTTGAGAGTAACTTTAACAAAGGTCTAAGCATGAGAGATATGTTTGATATATTTTTATGGACTAAAAACCCTGAGAGAGAAAATAGGACTAATTTCACCAGGATGACCTCCTGGAAATTCATTTTCCATTTTGGAAATTATTTTTAAAATTCATTTTTTCTGGATAGGTGTACGTAGTGTGTGTGCCTGTCTATATGTGTATGTTTTATGAACTTGTTAACAATAATGTCATACAAAAGAACTGGTTAGCAGGAGTAAGATTTTAAGGTGTATTGGTCTTCCCATGGTTCCCAAGAAAACTTTCGATGATTTTGATTAAAAAGTTTGGATTCTGTCTATTTAAATCTAGCATAAAAATTGGTCATAGTGATGATCCTAGTAATGACTAATTTCCCTTTAATATTTAGATGTTTACTGTATGAACTATGTGGTACATTTTCCATAACTAACAGGTAAAGTTGCTGAACACAAATTATGGAGATGTGAAACGAGGAAAACATTGCAAAACACGAAAAGAATATGTCTTTATTTGCATGCTGGCAAACAAAAATTCAAGTTTCACTTCAACTTCAGTATGAATATTTCCAGTCTCTAACAAGAACAGACATTGAATAAATGAGTTAAGTTGAGCTGTTTGAAAATTAGAATGTTTTCCATAAATACATTATCGAATTCATCAATTAGCATAAATTTGTACTTTCTTGTTTGACACTGGTCACAATATTTGAAAGTAAAAAGAATGTTACTGCACATTCAGAAATCAGGTGCACATAAAATTTAAGGTCAGGATATTAAAGGAATCACAGCCAGTGTTGTTAAGCCTTCATTTTTTCTATCTTTTTGTCTGTTCAGACAAGATAACTTTTCTACCCATATTTTCCATTCTAGTAGTGGTTACGTTTGTTCTTGGAAATTTTGCTAATGACTTCATAGCATTGGTAAATTCCATTGAATGGGTCAACAGACAAAAGATCTCCTCTGCTGACCAAATTCTCACTGCTCTGGCAGTCTCCAGAGTTGGTTTGCTCTGGGTAATATTATTACTTTGGTATGCAACTGTTCTGAAGCCAGATTCATACAGTTTAGCAGTAAGAATTACTACTACTAATGCCTGGGCAGTAACCAACCATTTCAGCATCTGGGTTGCTACTAGCCTCGGCATATTTTATTTGCTCAAGATTGCCAATTTCTCCAACTTTATTTTTCTTCACCTAAAAAGGAGGATTAAGAGTATCATTCCAGTGATACTACTCGGGTCTTTGTTATTTTTGGTTTGTCATCTTGTTGTGGTAAACATGGATGGGAGTATGTGGACAAAAGAACATGATGGCAATATTGAGTTGGGAGATCAAATTGAGTGATCCAATGCACCTTTCAGATATGACTGTAACCACGCTTGCAAACTTAATAACCTTTATTCTTTCCCTGATATCTTTTCTGTTGTTAATTTGTTCTTCGAGTAAACATCTCAAGAAGATGCAGCTCCATGGCAGAGGATCTCCAGATCCCAACACCAAGGTCCACATAAAAGCTTTGCAAACTGTGATCTCCTTCCTCTTGTTACTTGCTATTTACATCAATTTGGAATCTTAGGAGGAGGCTGCAGAAAGAACCTGTCCTCCTGCTCTGCCAAACTACTGCAATTATATATCCTTCATTTCATTCATCCTAATTCGGGGAAGCAAGAAGCTAAAACAGACCTTTCTTTTGATTTTGTGTCAGAGTAGGTGCTGAGTAAAAGACCTGAAACTCTCAAATTTCTAGATTCACAAGTGGGACATCGTGTGTCTCCAAGAGAAAACAAACTGATGCTGTCTGGAGCATTTTATACTTTCTACTGGTTTTTCTGTATTGTATGTTTTTGAGTAATTTCCAAAAGTATATCTAGAAAAGTCTTTTACCTAAAGTTAGTCTAAAAAGTATCTATATATGCATGTGTGTGTGTATATGAAACACTGAAGAGAGAGTGACAATAACATAATCTTAATCATTTTTTACAAACTGCCAAATTATAGAAAATATAAGAAATTTTTCAGAATCATGAAGCCATGTGTATTTCACATATACATTTCATATTATCATATTTCATTTGAAAAATTTATAATCTCTACTTTTAATTGTTAAGAACTTGCAGCTTATTTCACAAAATCATTTCTCTTTTCCACTGTTATTTGTACCATACATAGGTACCATAGTGTGCTTAAACATGATTATTTTAACTTCTAGTTTTTTGAATGGTATGAGCATTCTATCCTAAATCAATAATGAGGTTTTATCCTTGGGGTAGTTTTTATTTCATAATGAATTCTAATTTTATGTTCAGTTTAAAGCAAACAATTATTGTTAGAACACTGTGCACAAAATAAAATTCAAGGATGACAAATATATTTGAAATACATTTTGTATATGTCTACCATAATCAGTACTGAGGAATATTAGATTTTATACAAGTATGTGAACAACTGAGAAAAAAGTCATATCTGTAATAGGGATGAAGAAAGAAACATAATACTGACCTCTTAAGTGCTGTTATAAGTCTCCATATACAGTCAGAAGAGTCATTTCTTTCAGTTTTTGAGGTAAAGAAAACCTTTTTGGAAATTGAGATCTGATACCAAATATTTCAATTTTTTTTCTTAAACCACTTCTGAGTTCCTGAATTGCCAATTATCTCCACTATCTTCCACATTTAACATTCTTTTTAAACATCACATAAATGAACTCAAATCTTTGTTACTTGAAAACATACTTAATGTAAAAATAGTATAGAAATTAGGAAAATCATTTGAATTATACATTCTGCAAATGTTAAAATGACATCTATGAAATCTATGTATTGATGATAGGAAATGACTTAAATATATGTTTTATTATAATGTAGTTGCAAATAATGCAACTATCCTTCGTTTCATTCATTCATCTTAATTCAGGGAAGCAAGAAGCTAAAACAGACCTTTCTTTTGATTTTGTGTCAGAGTAGGTGCTGAGTAAAAGACCTGAAACTCTCTCAAATCTCTAGATTCACAAGTGGGACATGGTGTGTCTCCAAGAGAACACAAAGTAAGAGAAAGTGTGTTGACATATTCAGTGATAGCAAGTTCTATTATAGGAAAAAGTATATAACATCATTAAACAAGTTAATTCTATAGACTGTGTCAATTCTTGGAGTTATGAAATTTTAACAATGTTATCTAAACCTTGAGGTAAATCATCTTATTTAGTTATTTATTTGTTTATCATATATCTTTCTTGGTACAATAAAAGCACCATAAAAGCAGAGATCATGTAGTTCTTGCTTACTGTTGACTCCCAGGACCTAAAAGATCGCATAAAAAATAGGTAGCCAAAAATATTTTGATGAACAAATAAATTAGTGAATACATGAATAAATTACATATATTGGGGTGGTGAACCAATGAAAATGAACCTCATCACAAAATCTACAGTTGCTTGAATTTTCCTGTTCTGGTTTCTGGTTGAGATGACAGGATTATCTAAGAAGAAGCATTTATCGGAGGAAAAGTGCGGCTATTCCATAATTGTAGGGGAAATATCACTATAATATAACCTTGATGCAGTTATATCAGATGAAAAACATGGAGACAAGGTGGAACATCAAAATCAGATGGCACCTACTACAATACCTACAAAAAAGCATATATTTGTGGATATTTTTATATATTTTCTCAATTGTGAATGATATATTTATATTGTGATATTTCTAGCTAGTAATTATGTAAAGAAATGGCATTTAAATTTTAAAAATTGAGTTAGTTATGAATTACCTTACTAAAATGTGATTTTTATATAATATTTTAAATATCCTTTCTAAATGCACATTTTAATTGCTATATTATAAAAGTTACAGAAAAGTGAATGAATAATAAATTATACCACTGAATGAATATCTTAGCTTTAGGGGTCTAGAACTAGAGCCAATGTCTAATATTAATGTGATAACATTTCTTTGGAAAGTAAGTCCAGGGCAGCAATGGCAGGGACACGTGGAAATTGAGGCAAGAGCACGTGGAAATTGAGGCAAGAGCAGATGTGAAACAATGTGTTGGGATGCATTATAACAATGTATTGTGTATATGTGACTGTGTTGTGTCCATTTCACCACAAGGTGAGAGAGAGAGCATGGTGGTCATCAGATGCATGCACTTGGATCCCAGTACTTTTCCAGAAAGCTGCAAGAGGAAACCACAGCCGCCATTAGTCCATGGAAGTGAGAGAGGAGGGAGAATATATCTGTTCAGCTGTCTTCTGTCTTCTATTTCCCATTGGCAAGGGTTTCCCTGAGGCAGAACCACCATCTCTGCTGTTCTGTTTTCCATCCTCCGGTCCCTTGGTGGCTGTTACGAAAGACAGACCTCATGCCCACAGTGTGGTGTTCCATTCACGCCCCAATAGGAGGGATGGTAGGATGATCTAGATCAGGCAAGGTGGTGGCCCAGAGAATAAGAGAGAGTTAAGGGAATCTGAGGAAGCACATGTTTGCGTCCAATACTGTCTACTCCTTGTACCACTCAGATTTGCTTATGTCTTCCAATCATGGCTGGCTTTATGGGCATATGATTTCCACAGTTGCACAGAGTCTTGTGCTTAGAGGCGCTCATGCTTAGAGGGGCAATGGTTAGTCTTCATATTGCCTGCTCTATTAGCAGCATTGAACCTGGTTTATTTGGGGGATGCTGCCCTCTTCTGATTTTATCATTGTTCACTGGGCACCTCTTCTCAACCTCCTTTGCTAGTTCTTTCTCTTGTCTCTAATCTTCTGCCCCTGCTGTTTGGTTTTTGAGACAGAGGGCGCTCCTCTGCTGAAGAGGGAATGGTCTTGCACTAATTCCCTAGGGGTTTTCCCTCCCCTCTCTTGTGGATTTGTCAGAGACTTGGACAGAGTCCTATAATGCCCACTATGCCTGCCTCTAGAATGTTTGAATTCTGCTGGATCATCTGGCACAATGGGCAGAGCAGCTTGGGCCAGATCCTATATCTGCTACGGAACCCTTTTTTGTTCTGGGTTCCACTTGAGACCAGTAGCCTTTGGAAACTCCATTAGTGAGTCACAGTAATATCCTCAAATGAGGAATATGTTGACTCCAAAATCCCAATAGGTCCAAAAAACACTGTGCCTTTTTTTTAGTGAGAACAATTATGTATCAGGCAACGAGCCATTTACTTTAAAAAGGATATTTTCACACAAGGACCAGGAGCATTGGACCTCTAAAAACACCATCTATGTTATAAGTCGCTGAATCTTCTGAGGTTTATGTCTCTCTTCTTCCAGTATTTTACTTCTGTTCAAAGTAATACTATTTCACTATATTTAAGGAACTTGCTACTTCTTCCTTATGAATACCAATTAAAGTAATATTATTAACATATTGACTTAGCGTGATGTTTTGCAAAATGCCAATTAATCTGAAAACAGAAGTGACATAGCCCTAACATAAAACAGTGAAGCAGTGCTTTTCTTCTTACCACACCAAACAAATTGTTTTGATTTTCTCTCATAATGCGTGTAGATTAAAAAGCATTCACCAAATCAAAAACCACATACAAAGTGCCAGAAACCACGTTCTGCTCAGTGAAGGTACCACGTCCTAGAGAGCGTCTGCAAGTGCGATTAAGTTTATGCTAATGTGCATTCATCCTATAATCCATCTGATGTCGGCAGAGGCCAGATAGGCTAACTGAATAGGGATATAAAATGTACCAACCCCCTCAGTGTTCATTATCAAGAGGACTTAGGCTTCCTTTCAGTCGTTTATCTCTGCTTCCGTGAATTGGCTCAGTCCTGAGAACTGGCTGAGGGTCTTTGATTTGTCACATCAGAGGCTGATCTCAGGACTCAGCTTTTTCAGCTCTTCTTTCCTCTTGGTTTATAGTCATTTAGCAAAGTATGAAGCCTCTTCAACTATTGGCCTATCAGCCTATTCCAATGAGTCTGTTGCTGTCACCACTCCATTAAATCTGACATTTGTTAAGATCACCAGTGAGTGCGTGTTGCCAATGGTTAGTCTTCATGTTGCATGCTCTATTAGCAGCATTGAACATGATTTATTGGGGGGATGCTGCCATCTTCTGATTTTATCGTTGTTCACTGGGCACCTCTTCTCAATCTCCTTTGCTGGTTCTTTCTCTTGTCTCTAAACTGAAAATGTCACACTCCCCAGGCTCTCAATTCTTCAATCTTTAATCAATCAGGCTTGTTTTGTTGGTGATCTCATGCCGTCTCCTTACTGATAATGTAGTCAAATGGTTCGATAGAGAGGAATAAGGCTGATTATTCATTTATATATTCATATATATTATTTTAATATAGCAATGCAGATATTGGCAGATTAATACATGGGGGATTTTAATTATATAATGATCTACATATAATTATATAATGATATAAGTGAAGAAATACATAGATAGAATTATGGTTTACTAACCCATTTTTGACTTCTTGCATTTTGTACAATGTCTCAGTATCTGTTAGTATCTTATTTCTTAAGTTTTTTTCTCTATGATCAATTACTTATGAGTTAATTTTTGTGTACAGTATAAAATAAGGTTCTAAATTTATGGTTTTTTTCCTTCTCTTTTTACTCCCACTTCTTAGGTAAGTTCCTCTAGTCATGGCCTTACTTATTTTCTGTGTGTTGATGATGCCAACATTTAATCTTTCAGCTGAGATTTCAACGCTGGTCTCTGGAATCCTTTCTCTAGTAGCCTATTTGACATCTTCATTTGGATGCCTAACAAGAACTTGAACTAACATGTCTAAATCAAAATACTGTTCTTCCCTCCAATTGTCAGAATTGTGTCTTCTATAGTCTTTCCCTCTTCTGATAATGACCGCTTCAGACTTTCAGATGCTTAGACTAAAAAAATGGAGTCAACATTTTCTCTCTCAGAACTCATCTCTAAGGCATCAGCAAATTTTGTTGACTCTACCCTCAAAAACACAGAATCCAATCCCTTGTCATGAGTCTGTCATACTAAACTGCTGCATATCCTGCCAGAATATTTGCCATCAGCTTCTAATTATTCTTTCGAGGTCTGCACATCCTTTTATCCTGATGTATTCTCAAGGCAGCAGCCAGAGAGAGCCTGCAAAAATGCAAATTTGATCATGCCATTCTTCTGCTCCAGATTTGTCAGTAACTTTCATCTAATTCAGAGTAAAGGCCAAATTCTTACAAAGTCTTACAATCATTCGAATGATCTGATTAAAACACCAAACACCTGGCTCATCCCATGCTAGCAACACTGGCCTTTGTGTCACTTCTTGAATATGCCAAGCATCGCCTCAAGGACTTCATACTTGTGCCCCTTCTTCTTGGACTGCTTTTTCTCAGATATCAACACTGAACATTATCACTCCTCAGATATCGTTGAATCATTGAGGCCTCCAATACTACCTTATTTAAAAAGAAATCTCATTTCACTTTGCAGTTTTTTTTTTCTTTTTTTTTAGCTTTCATTTTAGGTTCCGGGGTGCATGTGCAGGTTTGTTAAGTAAGTAAATTGCATGTCTCAGGCACATCATGTGCAGATTGTTTTGTCACTCGGGTGGTAAGCAGAGTATCCAATGATATCTCCTTTATCTTCACTCTACTCCTTTCCTCTGTTCACAAAGACCCTGGTGTCTGATGTTCCCTTATTTGTGCCCATATGTACTCAGTGTTTACCACCCGCTTATAACTGAGAACATGTGGTATTTGTTTTCTGTTTCTGTGTTTGTTGGCTTAGGATAACGGCCTCCGGCTCCACCCATGTTACTACATCATCTTGTTATTGTTGTTTTTTTTCCTACTGACTGCATAGTGTTCCATGGTGTATATGTACTATATTTTCTTTATCCAGTCTACTATTTATGGTCATTTAGGTTTATTCCCTGTCTTTGCTATTGTGAATAGTTCTGTCATGAATATTTGCATGCATGTGTCTTTATGATAGAACAATTTATATTTCTTTGGATATATATCCAGTAATGGAATTGCTGGTTTGAATGGTAATTCTGTTTTAAGTTCTTTGGAAAATTGCTATACTGATTTCCACAATGGCTGGACTAATTTACCTTCTCACCAGTAGTGTGAAAGCATTCCCTTTCACCACAGTCTTGCCAGAATCTGTTGGTTTTTTTTTTTTTTTTTTTTTTTGAGTTTTTAGTAATAGCTATTCTGACTGGTATGAGATGGTATCTCATTGTGGTTTTGAATCACATTTCTTTAATGATTAGTTGTATTGAGCACTTTTTTCATGTTTGTTGGCTGTGTGTTTGTCTTCACTTGAAAATTGTTCATGTCCTTTATCAAATTTTTAATGGCGGTATTTGTTTTTTGCTTGTAAATGTGAATTCCTTGTATGTTCCACATATTACGCCTTTGTCAGTTGTACAGTTTACAAAATAGTTTCTCCCATTCTGCAGGTTATCTGTTTACTCTGTTGATAGTTTCTTTTCTTGTGCAGAAGCTCTTCAGTTTAATTAGGTTCCACTTTTCAATTTTTGTTTTTGTTGCAATTGATTTTGGTGTCTTTGCCATGAACTCTTTGCTAGGTTCTATGTCCAGAATGGTATTTACTAGGTTATTATTCTATGTTTTTAAAAAAACAGTTTTAGGTTTTACACTTTATTTAACCCAGCTTGCATTGATTTTTGTATATGTATAAGGAAGGTGTCCAGTTTCTATCTTCTGCACATGGCTATCCAGTTATCTCAGTACCATTTATAGAGTAGGGAGTCTCTCCTCCTTCCTTGTTTTTGTTAACTTTGTTGAAGATTAGATGGTTGTAGGTGGATGGCATTATTTTTGGGGTCTCTATTCTGTTCCCTTGGTCCACGTGCCTGTTTTTGTATCAGTACCATGCTGTTTTAGTTTCTGTATCCTTGTAGTATGGTTCAAAGTCAGGTAATGTTATACTTCCTGCTTTGTTCTTTTTGTTTGATATTGCCTTGGCTATTTGGGCTTTTTTTTAAAAATTCACAATGAATTTTAAAATAACTTGTTTCTAATTTTGTGAAGAACATCAATGATAATTTGACAGGAATAGCACTGAATCTGTACATTGGTTTGGGCAGTATGTGCATTTAAACAGTATTGATTCTTCCCATCCATGAGCCTGGAATGTTTTCCCATTTGTCTGTGTCTTATCTGATTTAATTGAACAGTGTCTTGTAATACTCTTTGCAGAGATATTTCACCTCCCTGGTCAGCTATATTCCTATATATTTTATTTTTTGTGACTATTGTGAAAGGGATTGCCTTCTTGACTTTTCTCTGCTTGAATTTATAGGAATGCTACTAATTTTTGTACATTGATTTTTGTATCCTGGGAATTTGCTGAGTTTATCAGTCCAAGGAGGTTTTGGCCAGAGACTGTAGGGATTTCTAGATATAAAATCATAATATGTGCAAACAGGGATAATTTGTCTTCTTCTCTTCCTATTTGGATGCCTTTTATTTCTTTCTCTTCCTGATTGCTTTGACCAGGACTTCCAGTACTATTGAATAAGAGTGGTGAGAGAGGACACCCTTGTCTTGTTCCTGTTTTCAAGGGGTAATGCTTCCAATTTTGCCCATTTAGTATGATATTGGCTGTGGGTTTGTCATGGGTGGTTCTTATTATTGTGAAGTATATATCTTCAATGCCTAGTTCATTGAGAGATTTTAATATGAAGATATATTGAATTTTATTGAAAGTCTTTTCTGCATTTACTGAGATAATAATGTGGTTTTTGTTAGTTTTACTTGATTTTTTTTTTTTTTTTTTTGAGATGGAGTCTCGCTCTGTCGCCCAGGCTGGAGTGCAGTGGCCGGATCTCAGCTCACTGCAAGCTCCGCCTCCCGGGTTTGCGCCATTCTCCTGCCTCAGCCTCCCGAGTAGCTGGGACTACGGGCGCCCGCCACCTCGCCCGGCTAGTTTTTTGTATTTTTTTTTTTTTTTAGTAGAGACGGGGTTTCACCGTGTTAGCCAGGATGGTCTCGATCTCCTGACCTCGTGATCCGCCCGTCTCGGCCTCCCAAAGTGCTGGGATTACAGGCTTGAGCCACCGCGCCCGGCCTTACTTAAGTGATGAATCACATTTATTGATTTACATTTATTGATTTACATATGTTTAACCAACCTTGTATCCCAGTGATAAAGCCTACTTGATTATGGTGGAATAGCTTTTTGATGTGCTGCTGGATTCAGCTTACTAGCATTTTGTTGAGTATTTTTTTAATCTATGTTTATCAAGGATGTTTTCTTTTTCTATTGTGTCTCTGCCTGGTTTTGGTATCAGGATGATATTTGCCGTGTAGAGTGAGTTAGTGTGGAGTCTCCTTAGTTTTTTTGAGTAGGTTTAGTATGAATGGTACCAGTTCTTCTTTATACATGTGGTAGAATTCTGCTGAGAATCCATAAGGTCCTAGGCTTTGTTTGTTTGTTTGTTTGGTAGGCTTTCTATTACTCTTTCAATTTGGAACTTGTTATTGGTTTGCTCCGAGATTCAATTTCTTACTGATTCAATCTTGAAAGGTTGCATGTATGCAGTAATTTATCCATTTCTTCTAGTTTTTCTAGCTTTTGGGCATAGAGGTATTGACAGTAGCTTGGTAGGATTGTTTGTACTTCAGTGGGGTCAATGGTAATACCCATTTTGTCATTTTTGATCGTGTTTATTTGGATCATATCTCTTTTTTTCTTTATTAATCTGGTTAGGGGTCTATCATATTAATTTTATAAAAACATCAAATCCTGGATTCACTGACCATTTATATGTGTTTTTAAATTACAATTGCCTTCAGTTCAGCTCTGATTTTGGTTACTTATTGTCTTTTGCTAGCTTTGGCATTGGTTTGCTCTTGTTTGTTTAGTTTCTCTTGTGAAGTTAGGTTATTAATTTGAGATCATTCTAACTTTTTGATGTGGGTGTTTAGTGCTACAAACTTTCCTCTTAACACTGCCTTATCCATACCCCAGAGATTCTGGTATGTTGTATCTTTGTTCTCATTATGTTCAAAGAATTTATTGATTTCTGCCTTAATTTCAATATGTACCCAAAAGTCATTCAGGGAAGGCTGTTTAATTTCTATGTAATTATATGGTTTTAAGGTATTTTCTTAGTATTTATTTACATTTTTATTGTGCTGTGGTACAAGAATGTGGTTGGTATGATTTTCTCTGTTTTATATTTGCTAGGAATTGTTTTATGTTAGATCGTGTGGTTGATTTTAGATTATATGTCATATGCAGATGAGAAGAATGTGTATTCTGTTGTTTTGGGGTAAACTGTTTTGTGGATGTCTATTAGGTTCATTTGGTTAAATGTCTATTTCAGGTCCTGAATACCTTTGTTAGTTTTCTGCATTGATGTTCTGTCTAATGCTGTTGGTGGGGTGTTGAAATCTCTTACTATTATTGTGCGGTTTCCTTAATTTTTTAATAGGTCTGTGAGAATTTGCTTTATGAATCTGGGTTGGGTGCATATACATTTAGAATAGTCATGTCTTCCTGCTGAATTGAACCTTTTTCAATTATGTAATGCCCTTCTGTTTCTTTCTTGATCTTTGCTGGTTAAAGACAGTTTTGTATTTAATTAGATCATCAAGGTCAGGTGCCATGGCTCAGACTTGTAATACCAGTACTTTAGGAGCTGAGGTGGATGGATCACTTGACCCCAGGAGTTTGAGACTAGCCTGAGCAGCATGGCCAAATCCTGTCTCTATCAGGAAAAAAAATACAAAAATTAGCCAGTCATGGTGGTGCACACCTGTGGTCTCAGGTACTTGTAAGGCTGAGTTGGGAGGATTTCTTGAGACCAGGAGGTAGAGGTGGCAGTAGGCTGAGATTACACCACTGCACTATGGCCTGGGCAACAGAGTGAGACCCTACTCAAAACAAACAAACAATCAAACAAACAAAAAAACAAGAAAAGAAAAAGAAAAGTTAGAATAGCAACCCTGCTTCTATTTTCCATTTGCTTGGTAGATTTTTCTCAGTCTTTTAAATTTGAGCTTATGGGTATCATTGCATGTAAGTGAGTCTCTTGAAGACACCATACCATTGCATCTTGCTTCTTTATCCAACTTGCCACTCTGTGCCTTTTAATTCAGGGGTTTAACCTGTTTACATTCAAGGTTAGTATTCATATGTGGGAATTTGATCCTTTCATCATGTTGTTAGCTGCTTATCATGCAGACAGGTTTCTGTGGTTACTTTATAGGATACTGGTCTATGTCCTTAAGTGTGATTTTGTTGTGGCCGATAATGGTCTTTTGTTTCTATGATTAGCAATCCATTCAGGACCTCTTGTGAGACAGGTCTGGTGGTAATGAAATTCCTTAACCTTTGTTTGTCTGAAAAAGATCCTATTTCTACTTCATTTACGTGAAATTCTTGATTGGACATTCTTTTTCAAAAAGTTTCTGAATATGAGCTCCCGTCTCTTCCTGATTGTAGAGTTTCTGCTAACAGGTCCCCTGTTAGCTCGATGCTGTCCCCTTTGTAGGTGACCTGCCCTTTCTCTCTAGCTGCCTATGGCATTTTTTCTTTCATTTTCACCTTGGAGAATCTGATGACTATGTGTCTTGGGTATAGTCTTCTTGTGTAGTATTTCGTAGGGGTTCTTAGCATTTCCTGAATTTGAATGCTGGCCTCTGTAGCAAGGTTGAGGAAAATTTTATGGACTATATCCTGAAATAGGATTTCCCAGTTATTTGCCTTCTATTATTCCTGTATTTCATGGATGCCAATGAGTCATGTATTTAGTCTCTTAACAAAATCTTATATTTCTTGGAGGTTTTGTGCATTCTTCTTTATTTATTTATTTATTTTAATTTTTCCCTGACTAATTTCAGAGAGCTGGTCTTGAGCTCTGAGATTCTTTCCCCAGCTGTGTTGATTCTGCTAACACTTGCATTTGTATTCTGAAATTCTTGAAGTGATGTTTTCAGCTCTATCAGATCAGTTGGAATTTTTCTTAAAATGACCATTTTGTCTTGTGTCTTCTGTATCATTTTATGGCATTCCTCAGAATCTTTGGATTGTGGTTTGACTTTCTGCTGAATCTCATTATCTTTGTTCCTATCCATGTTCTGAATCATATTTCTGCCTTTTCAGCCTGGGGGGGGAACTAGTGTGGTCATTTGGAGGCTTTTTGAGTTGCCACAGTTATTGTGCTGGTTCTTTCTCATCTCTGTGGGCTGATATTCTTCAGTCTTTGAAGTTGCCATTCTTTAGATTTTTTTTTTTTTTTTCTGTTTTTATCTTCATTGATGCACTTTGGGCTTTCACTGTGGATTCCATAAAATGAGTTTGTTTCTGGTAAATTTTTGGAGGGCCAAGGTTTCTAACTCTAACTCTGGGGTCTAGTTTTGGACCCCGGACTTTGTTCTCTAGCCCCTCAACATTGGGAATCTGCTGTGCTGGAAGGGCCATTGTGTTCCTGAATTGCTGGCCACAGCACTCTGAAGGGAGGTACCAGCCAAAGCTCTTCATTGAATAGTGACAGTGTAATGCAAGCTTGTTAACACATGCCAGCACCAGCAGTGTGGCAAGGTATGGACTCTTGGACTAGGATGGGTTGCAGGCTGGCCCAAGGCTGCCAGCTTCCATGTGGGCATTGGCAGTAGCCTAAATTCATCTTTATACATGTGGGTATTTTCTCAACTAATTAGTTGAGAAAAATGATTAATTCCTGTTGAATTGCAATGGTGTGATTTTAAAAATCAGCTGACCATGAATGTCATTACTAATTTCCGGACTCTCAATTGTGTTTCATTGTTCTTTTGTCTCTCATGATGCAGTTACCACACTGTCTTGATTTAGTCCAGCAAACTTGTAGTAAACTTTGAAATTAGAAACTAATCCTCCAAATTTGTATTTTAAAAAATTATTTTATTGGCCTAATCACTTGGCATTTCCAGGTGTATTTTTGGAGTAGTTTTACATTTTCTGCAGAAAAAACTTTCTGTGATGTGATAAGGATTGCTTTATAAATTGCTCTTCACACATAAAGACTCTTCTTGTACTGGATTTCAGTTCAGATGGTCCTTATTGCTTGCAAGCTCTTTGATGAATACACACACAATTTTGGCCTTTTATTTACCTTATCCTTGTTGTTGCAGAAGGACATCTTGCTTTCTGGAACCTACTATATCTATTCAAAAGTGGAAGTTTTCACACGTAACTTCTACATATCAAGTAACATAGAATCAAATAAAAAACTAGCAGTCCTTGTTTCCTGTCTGAACCAGACAGGTGAAATTGAAATTAGTTATACAAGTGTGTACTAACTCTTCATAAAGACTATCCAAAGAGGGTATTATTATCATCTGCATTTAACAGATGGCTATCCTAAGGCTGATAGTTGTTGTAAAATAGATTCTCAGATCATACCTATATGAAGCAGAGAACCTGATTTCCTGTCCTGGCAGTCTGACTCCAAGATCCTTTCTTAGAAACAATTATGCTGTAAAAACTTAAAATGAATAAAACCCAACATGGGATACTGATTTTAACATCTGTTAGTCTTAAACCATTAAATAATAAAAAATAAGTTAAAATGAAAGAAAAATATCCAAATAATCGTATACAGAGAAGTCAATATTCTTCAATCGAAAACACTTTTTTTAAGTGCTCAAAGAATATTTGCAGAAGTGCTGAATATTTAATTAATTAATATTTGAATATCAAATTGACTTACGAGAATGAATTCCTTAAAGGCCTAAGGATGAGAGATCAGTTCGATAAATATTGAAAACGGGCTGAAAATTCTGAGTGGGAAAATAGGGTCATTTCAACCTGCATGACATCCCTAAAGTTTATTTTTCATTTTGGAAACTGTAGGACAAAAACTATTCCCATTCATGTGGGGTGTGTATATATGTGTATGGGTGTATATGTCTTCCCAAGAAAATCTTGAATGCTTTTGATAGGAAAAATTTAGATTCTGTTTACATGTATCTGGTATTGAGAAAAATAAATTAACAGCAGTCATGATGCAAGTTATGATCAAGCTTCCTTCAGAAATTTAGACATCCAATATATGATCTATGTATTGGGTTTAAAAATTTCCATAGCAAGTCATGTTGCTGAACACAAATTATGGCTACACAAGGAAAATATTGCAAAACAATGAAAGAGAATATGTCTTCATTTGCATGCTGGCGAATGAGAAATCAGCTTTTACTTCAAAATTATTATGAAAAAATGTCAGCCTATTGCAAGACAAGACTTTGTTTAAATAGTAGTTAATTTGAGCTGTTTTGAAAATTACGTGTTTTCCATAAAGACAGCATTGAACTCATCCATTAGTATGCCCCAGTGCTTTCCTGTTTGGCACTGGTCCCAGAATTTAATTTAGAAGAACCAAGAATTTTACTGCACGTTCGGAAATCAGGATCGCATGGAGTTTAAGATCAAGACCTTAAAGGGAATCATGACCATTGATATTAGGCTTGCCCTTTTTTTTTTTTTTTTTTTTTTGAGACGGAGTCTCGCTCTGTCGCCCAGGCTGGAGTGCAGTGGCCGGATCTCAGCTCACTACAAGCTCCGCCTCCCGGGTTCACGCCATTCTCCTCCCTCAGCCTCCCGAGTAACTGGGACTACAGGCGCCCGCCACCTCGGCCGGCTAGTTTTTTTGTATTTTTTTTTTTTCAGTAGAGACGGGGTTTCACCGTGTTAGCCAGGATGATCTCGATCTCCTGACCTCGTGATCCGCCCGTCTCGGCCTCCCAAAGTGCTAGGATTACAGGCTTGAGCCACCGCGCCCGGCCTAGGCTTGCCCTTTTTTAATGTGTGTTTGCTCAGACATGGGAAGTTAACTACCAATCATTTTTTTCTATACTAGTAATGATAGAATTTGTATTTTCCTATGATGCCCATATTAAATGTATAATCATTTTAATATTTTAACACTTTTTTCTTTTTTTTTTTTTGAGACGGAGTCTCGCTGTGTCTCCCAGGCTGGAGTGCAGTGGCGTGATCTCGGCTCACTGCAAGCTCCGCCTCCTGGGTTCACGCCATTCTCCCGCCTCAGCCTCCCAAGTAGCTGAGACTACAGGCGCCCGCCACCACGCCCGGCTAGTTTTTTGTATTTTTAGTAGAGACGGGGTTTCACCATGTTAGCCAGGATAGTCTCGATCTCCTGACCTCGTGATCCACCCGCCTCGGCCTCCCAAAGTGCTGGGATTACAGGCTTGAGCCACCGCGCCCGGCCTACTTTTTTCATGAGTTCTTTCAAGGGTTGTTAAACAATTTAAACAACCTAATTTTCCCTTATGATATGCTGATAACTAATCATATTTTCACAAAGTCATTTGGCACAATGTTTCATTTAAGAAAATATCTCTGGTATAACTCTACTTGCTGATGACAAAAGAGAATTTGAAACTTCAAGAAAGAAGATTAGAAAAGTTAATAATGCAATATGAATAAGTATATATAATTTATTCTTAAGAAATGTATGTGAAATCAGAGTCATAGAATGAAAAAAGAGTAATATGTAATTTTTAAACTAAAGTTGCATTTCAAATGTGAATAAAAAAGTATTGTAAAATGTTCAATAATATTTTATATAAATATAAAAGTTCAAAAATTATTCTGGTGTTTCTAATTTTGAAAAGGACATGAAGCACTGAAAATTTTCAGACACTTCTCTTAGGATTATCAATTGAAAGAATTTCTTTGTCTGAGCATGACGTTATCTGATTATGATGGAGGATCACCTCATAAGAACCAATATTTGTACTCCTACTCAAATACATATGAAAAAAGTGCATATCACTTTGTTTTAATAGCTAAAGTTGAGAAGTCTTCCAAATGACCATCAGTGATAAAATGATAAATAAATTATGGCATACTCAAACAGTCGAGTACTGTATAGCAATCAAAAAGCAAACCAGAGTGACATGTTTACAAAGAATTTACATAGCAAAGAAAATGAACAAATTTGAGCTAAATAGATAATATTCACAGATGTGAGAGGAATTACTAATATCGAAAAAACATTCAATTTAAGTCAATTTATATGAAGTTTTCAAAAATACATTTTTAATACATTGTAATTTATTACATGTGTGGTAAAACTCTAAAATGAAATGTATGAGTGATTATCATAACAATTGGAATAGTTGGAAGGAAGAAAACTAAAGGGAAACGATATCAACAAGAAGGTATATATGGGGAGTGTCTGGATTTTTGGCAAATTTTATTTTTTGGCCAAGGTGTGGTAAACATGGGAGATACATTTGTAATTGTTTTCTCTAACTGTGCATTTAGGTTTTATTACTTTCCATAACTGTGTTATGTTCCACAATAGTAAAAATATTTAAAAATCAGAAAATAAAGTAAAATAATAAATAAAAAATTAAGCCGAAACTACATATGTGCATAGATACAATGGTATTATAATTATTGTGGTTTTCCTTAACAAAGAAGAATAGTGCATTGCAGCAGTAAGAAATACAAGCTAAAATTATAAGCTTTTCTTTAAATTAATTTTAAAAAGAAAATACGTGCTAGAAGTGTGAATTTAAATTCTTAATGCTAATCTTGGGCAGAGCCTTCAGGAGCAAGTGAAACCCTCTATGCCATTGCCTCCACAGTGGAACTGCTCTTGCCACTCTTGGACTAATGAAGGAGCAACGGTCTTAAGTCCCTTATTCATACCTCCAACAAGATGTAGTCAACCCAATGAGAGAAGCCCACTTAGACTGCCATGGGTCCCACAACTCCCATACCTCCCAATGCTGGTCATCAGACAGGGAACCCCTGACTCAGGCCCACAGCACAAACCCTCCATCTTGGACTGACTGCACTGAGCGATTGCTGACCTGCATCTCTCTGGGATGGAGCCCCCAAGGGTTGACTCTTGGACACAACCACTACTAAGATCTCTTCCAGTGCTGCCTCTAAGCTGGGAAAGGAACATAAACACTGAGATTGCACCAGAGCTGCAGTTGGCTGCTCAGGAATGCTAAGTTTTGAACTGTAGCCAGGACTGAAGGGCACAAGGAACCTACATCTTCAGAACACTGAGAGGGAACATGGCTGCAACTGTGAGGAAACATAGGGGAACCACATAATTGAGCAAGAGTCTATCGACTGACCAATAAGCTGAAGTGTCACCTGCTGGATTACACCCCAAAGCTTCAACACCAAAAATGCCTCACTAACATAACACCCTCTGAAACCAGAGACACAGAGTCAGCTTCAGATAGACACCCTACACAATGCCTCTCCCTGGCAAAAACATCCAGAAAGGAAGTCTATTTACTGTACTCAGTATACACTGCAGTTAAAGAAACACCCACATACAGAGAAGAGAAAGAACCATTGCAGTCATTCTGGTAACTCAAATGGCCAGAATATCATATTTCCTCCAAAAGACTGTACCAGTTCTCCAACAAGAGTTCTTAACAAGGCTGAACTGGCTGGAATGACAGAAATAGAATTCAGAATATGACAGAAACGAAGATGATCGAGATTCAGGAGGAAGACAAAACCCAATCCAAGGCAAATAAGAATCACAGTAATGTGATACAGCAGCTGAAGGATGAAATAGCCAGTATAAAAAAGAATTTAATGGGTCTGATAGAGCTGAATAATACAAGAATTACTCAATGCAATCACAAGGATTATCGGCAGAATATACCAATCTGAGGAAAGAATTTCAGAATTTGAAGACTGGTTCTGTGAAATAAGACAGTCAGACAAAAATAAAGAAAAAATAATAAAAAGGAGTGAACAAAACCCCTGAGACGTATGGGATTATGAAAAGAGGTTAAATCTATAAATCATTGGAATCCCTGAAAGGGAGAGCCAGAAAGCCAACAACTTGGAAATTATATTTCAGAATATCGTTCACGAACTCTTTCCCAACCTTGCTAGAGAGGCCAACAGACATATTCAGGAAATACAGAGAACTCATGCAAGATTCTACACAAGATCATCTCCAAGATACATAATCATCAGATTTTCCAAGATGGAAATAAAAGAAAGAATGTTAAAGGCAGCCAGAGAGAAAGGGCAGGTCACCTACAAAGGGATTTCCATCAGGCTAACAGCAGATCTGTCAGCTGAATTCTTACAAATCAGAAGAGATTGGAGGCCTCCATTCAACACTCTTAAAGAAAAAAATCTTCAACCAAGAATTTCATATCCAACCAAATTAAGCTTTTTAAGTGAAGGAAAAGGAAGATTTTTTTCAGATAAGCAAATGTTGAGGAACTTTATTACCACCAGATCTGCCTTACAAGAGATCTTGAAAGGGGCACTTAGTATAGAAAAGAAAGACCACTACCAGCTAATAAAAAAATCCCCTTAAACACAGAGATCAGTGTTTAAAGCAACCATACAAACAAGCAAATGTAATGACAAGCTAACAGCACAATGACAGGATCAAATCCACACCTATCAATATTAATCTTGAATGTAAATGGGCTAAATGACACAGTTAAACAGCACAGAGTGGCAAGCAGGATTCCCACTACTGGGTATCTACCCAGGGAGAAAAAATTCATTATACAAGAAAGATACTTGCACATGCATGTTTATAGCAGCACAATTCGGAATGCAAAATCATAGAACCAGCCCAAATGCCCATCAGTCAATGAGTGGATAAAGAAACAGATATAGATATAGATATAGGTAGATATAGATAGATAGATATAGACATAGATAGATACCAAATATATAATCCTATATATATGTATATATGTAATGGAATACTACTCAGCGATACAAAGAAATGAATTAACAGCATTTGCACTGACTGGATGAGACTGGAGACTATTATTCTAAGTGAAGCAACTCAGGAATGGAAAATCAAACATTGTATATTCTCACTGATATGTGGGAGCTAAGATATGAGAATGCAAAGGCATAAGAATGATACAATGGACTTTGGCGACTTGAGGGGAAGTGTGGGAGGGGGACAAGGATGAAAGACTACACTGTTAGGGTGATGAGTGCATCAAAATCTCACAAATCAGCACCAAAGAACTTACTCATATAACGAAACACCATGTGATCCCCAATAACATTTGGAAAAAAAGTTAAAAAATAACATACTGGTGAGGTTGTAAAGAAAAGAAAACCCTTATACACTGTTGATGGAGGTGTAAATTAGTTCAACCATTTTGGAAAGCAGTATGACGATTTCTGAAAGAGCTCAAAGCAGAACTACTATTCGACCTAGCAATCCTATTACTGGATATATACCCAGAGAAACATGAAGCGTCTACCATAAAGCTGCATGCATTCGAATATTCATTGCAGCATTGTTCGCAATAGCAAAGATATGGAATCAACCTAAATGGCCATCAATGACAGACTGGATTTTAAAAAGTGGTATATATACACCATTGAATATTATGCAACCCATAAGAAAGAATGAGATTGTGTCTTTTGTGGGAACATGGATGCAGCTGGAGGCTATCATCCTTATCAAATGAATGCAGAAACAGAAAATCAAATAACACATGTTCTCACTTATAACTGGGAGCTAAATGATAAGAGCTTATGAACACAAAGAAGGAAATAACAGATACTGTGGTCTACTTGATGGAGGAAGGTGGGAAGAGGGAAAGTAGCAGAAAAGATAACTATTGGGTACTGAGCTTAATACCTGTAATAACATGTACAACAAACTCCCATGACACATGTTTATCTATGTAACAAAGCTTCGCATGTACCCCCAAACCTAAAATCAAATTTTGTATATCTATATGTTGCTAGGCACCTTTTTGTTCTTATTTCCAATTTAATTATTTACAATGCACATTTTGAAGTGGCAGAAATTAGTAAATTTCTAACACACTATATGACCAGAGATATTAAATATATAAAATAATTATCCCTAAATTTATCCCTAAGTAAAATAATTATACTCATATTGTTACCATTCAAGTATCACAATTTGTGATCAATAGGTGCATACGTGTGTTTGACAAAATATTTTTCTGCTATACATTTCTTGGCTCTCTATTAAAGAAAAAGCAGGGAAAAGTAAATGCTTTAAGGTATAAAACTTGTTTAGTGCAATCTTTGGGTTTTTTTTTTTTTTATTTGTCATGCTACTTTGGCTGCTATAACAAAATAATCCAGATTTAGTCATAGTAGCTGAGAATGTAAATAAGTATTTGAAAGAATTTGGCTTGCTAATGATGCTATTGATATATGTAATAAAGTTTATGTACTGTATAAATGCAGAGTCTTTGTACATGTTCAAATGAAAATTAAAAAAGAAAGAAAGAAACCAAACAGAGAGTACTATTTGTTGGAGGTCATGTTTGGCTTGATGTTTAGAATTTAAAAATCCCTTCAAAAATCAAAGAATCCAGTACCAACCCCAAAAAGTCCAGGACCAGACGGATTCACAGTCGAATTCTACCAGAGGTACAAAAAGGAACTGGTACCATTCCTTCTGAAACTATTCCAAACAATAGAAAAAGAGGAAATCCTTCCTAACTCATTTTATGAGGCCAGCATCATCCTGATACCCAAACGTGGCAGAGACACAATAAAAAAAGAGAATTTCAGGCCAATATCCTTGATGAACATCATTTCAAAAATCCTCAATACAATCCTGGGAAACAACTCTTTTTCCAGCTGGAACCATGGAGGGTGTAGAAGAGAAGAAGAAGAAGGAAGTTCTTGCTGTGCCAGAAACCCTTAAGAAAAAGCGAAGGAATTTCGCAGAGCTGAAGGTCAAGCCCCTGAGAAAGAGGTTTGCCCAAAAGACACTTTGAAAGGTAAGGAGGAAGCTTATCTATGAAAAAGTGAAGCACTATCACAAGGAATATAGGCAGATGTACAGAACTGAAATTCGAATGGCGAGGATGGCAAGAAAAGCTGGCAACTTCTATGTACCTGCAGAACCCAAATTGGCATTTGTCATCAGGATCAGAGGTATCATTGGCATGAGCCCAAAGGTCCGAAGGGTATTGCAGCTTCTTCGCAATCTTCAATGGAACCTTTGTGAAGCTCAACAAGGCTTCGATTAACATGCTGAGGATTGTAGAGCCACATATTGCATGGGGGTACCCCAATCTGAAGTCAGTAAATGAACTAAACTACAAGCGTGGTTATGGCGAAATCAATAAGAAGCGAATTGCTTTGACAGATAACGCTTTGATTGCTCGATATCTTGGTAAATATGGCATCATCTGCATGGAGGATCTGATTCATGAGATCTATACTGTTGGAAAATGCTTCAAAGAGGCAAATAACTTCCTGTGGCCCTTCAAATTATGTTCTCCATGAGGTGGAATGAAGAAAAAGACCACCCATTTTGTAGAAGGTGGAGATGCTGGCAACAGGGAGGACCAGATCAACAGGCTTATTAGAAGAATGAACTAAGGTGTCTACCATGATTATTTTTCTAAGTTGGTCAGTTAATAAATAGTACCTGCTCTCAAAAAAAAAAAAAACAAAACTGGGAAACCAAATCTAGCAGGACATCAAAAAGCTTATCCACCACGATCAAGTCGACTTCATACCTGGGATGCAAGGCTGGTTCAATATACACAGATCAATAAACGTAATCCATCACATAAACAGAACCAATGACAAAAACCGCATGTTTATCTCAATAGATGCAGAAAAGGCCTTCGACAACATTCAACACCCTTCATGCTAAAAACTCTCAATAAAGTAGGTATCGACGGAATGTATCTCAAGATAGTAAGAGCTATTTACGAAAAACCCACAGCCAATATCATAGTGAATGGGCAAAACCTGGAAGCATTTCCTTTGAAAACCGGTACAAGACAAGTATGCCCTCTCTCAGCACTCTTATTCAACATAGTAATGGAAGTTCTGGCCAGGGCAATCAGGCAAGAGAAAGAAATAAAGGGTATTCAAATAGAAAGAGAGGAGGTCAAATTGTCTCTATTTGCAGATGACATGATTGTATATTTAGAAAACCCTGTCATCTCAGCCATCTCCTGGTCATTAGAGAAATGCACATCAAAACAACAATGAGATATCATCTCACGCCAGCTAGAATGGTGACCATTAAAAAGTCAGGAAACAACAGATGCTGGAGAGGATGTGGAGAAATAGGGACACTTCTACACTGTTGGTGGGGTATGAATTAGTTCAACCATTGCGGAAGACAGTGTGGGGATTCCTCAAGGATCTAGAACTAGAAATACCATTTGACCCAGTAATGAGATTACTGGGTACATACCCCAAGGTTTATAAATCATTCTGCTATGAAGACACATGCACACATATGTTTATTGCGGCACTATTCACAACAGCAAAGACTTGGAACCAACCCATATGTCCATCAATAATAGACTGGATAAAGAAAATGTGACACATATACACTGTGGAATACTATGCGGCCATAAAAAAGGATGAGTTTATATCCTTTGCAGAGACATGTATGAAGCTGGAAACCATCATTCTCAGCAAATTATCACAAGAACAGAAAACCAAATACTGCATGTTCTTACTCATAAGTGGGAGTTGAACAATGGAAACACGTGGACACAGAGAGGGGAACATTACACACTGGGGCCTGTTGGGGGATCCGTGGCTAGGGTATGGGGAGCATTAGGAGAAATACCTAACATACGTGACAGGTTGATGGGTGCAGCAAACCACCATGGCATGTGTATACCTATGTAAGAAAGCTGCACGTTCTGCACATGTACCCCAGAAGTTAAAATATAATAAAAAAAAGTTTTAAGAATTAATTAGGAGAAATATTCCATAAAAATGGTTAATTATGCTGCTCATCATATACCTAGGAAGAAATCCACCATTGATATGCATTCACATACAACTCTAAGAGAGCTGAAGTAGGAACTTTATTTTAGCTACAACCTGTGGAAATAAGAGAATGTTTTACCTGCAGTACCAAGATCTTTCCAAAGGTTTTCTACTAGCTTTATTACCTACCTCACATGTCAAAACTTTGCCATTCTTCATCTGTTCTTCTTTTGGTTCCTGAATTTCTGACACAACAAGAGTGGATGTATTTCCCACACTCTTGGTTTAGCAGAGTACCTATATTAGTTAATTAGTTGGTATTTTTGTTTGTTTGTTTTGCTAGAGGAACTCCTCCAAAACTGCATTGGATATTGATATCTCACATGTCTTTTGGGTTCAGTTTTTCTAAGCTGGGTTTGGTAGATGGCTCTGGTGGTTTGATGGGCCAAGTTCTGCATCTTGGAGCTAAAGTTTCGCCAGTTTAGGCCAGATCAGGCAGGGGCAATCTGACTCCGTTAGTTTCTTTTCTCCTTCTGGGAACAGTGTAGTAGCCAGGTGATGTTCTCTTGATAAATGGAAAAGAGCAAGGTAACCCGATGTAGAAACCATCTCAAATCCCCGTGTAAATTCTACCAATATTCTGTTCATTAAAATAAATTATGTGAGCGAACTGAGAATCCAGGGGTAAGGTAGTTAGTTACCTTGCCTGTGGTGGGAGGATACTGTAAGACTAAATATCAAAGGGTGTGATACTCAGAAACATTTACAAAATTGATAAGTATTTTAATGAAGTAATAAATACTTAAACATCAGATAGACTTGAGAGTAACTTTACTAAGGACCGAAGCATGAAAGATATGTTTGATACATATTTTCGTATGGGGTGAAAATGCTGAGTGGGAAAATAGGACTAACTTCACCAGGATGACCTCCTGGAAACTCATTTTCCAAGAAAATAACTCCTTCCATCCCTGAGGGGTGTAAGATTGTGTGTTTGTGTGTGTATGTGCGCATGTGCGTGTGTACATGTGTGTGTGTTTGTGTGTTTATGAGCTTGGTAACAATAAATTCATCCAAAAGTATTGGTTAGTAGCAACCAGATTTTAAGGTAGATTGACCTTCCTGTATTTCTCAAGAAACCTTTGGATAATTTTGATTAAAAAAAAGTTTGGATTCTATGGATTTAAATTTTGTATAAAAGTCAATCCATTATTGGTGATGATCCTATTTATGAATAAGCTCTTTTAACAATTTAGACATTTGCAGTATGAACTATGTACTGGGTGGTAAAATTTCCCTATTAACAACTGAAGCTGCTGAACACAAATTATGTATTGTTAAACAAGCAAAACATCGCAAAACAGTGAAAGAAGATACGTCTTTATTTGCATGCTGGCAAATGAATATTTAGGTTTCACTTCAACTTTAGTACAAATAATTCCATCCTGTTACAAGAACAGACATGGAATGAATAAGCTAATTTAAGCTGTTTTGAAAATAAGAATTTTTCCATAAAGACAGTATCAAATTCATCCATTAGCATAAGCTGGTGCTTTTTTCTTTGACATTGGTCACAGTGTTTAAAAGTAAAACGAATATTGTTGGGCGCGGTGGCTCACGCCCCTAATCCCAGCACTTTGGGAGGCCAAGGCGGGCGGATCACGAGGTCAGGAGATTGAGACCATCCTGGCTAACACGGTGAAACCCTGTCATTATGAAAAATACAAAAAATTAGCCGGGCGTGGTGGTGGGTGCCTGTAGTCCCAGCTACTCGGGAGGCTGAGGCAGGAGAATGGCGTGAACCCGGGAGGCGGAGCTTGCAGTGAGCTGAGATCGCGCCCTGCACTCAAGCCTGGGCGACAGAGCGAGACTCCGTCTCAAAAAATAAAAAATAAAAATAAAAATAAACAAATAAAAAGAATGTTATGGCACATTCAGAAATCAGGTGTATACAACTTTTAAGGTCAAGCTGTTGAAGAAATCACAACCGGTTATATTAAGCTTGTATTTTTTTCTTTCTTTTTTTTCCATTCAGATATGATAACTTTTGTACACATTGTTATTTCAATTACTGTAGTGGTCCTATTTGTTATTGGAAATTTTGCCAATGGGTTCATAGTATTGATACATTTTATTGGCTGGGCCAAGAGACAAAAGATCCCCTCAGCTGATCAAATTCTCACTGTTCTGTCAGTCTCCAGAGTTGGCTTCCTCTGGACAGTATTGTTACATTGGTATTCAACGGTGTTTAATCCAGCTTCATAGAGTTTAGAATTAAGAATTACTGTTTATAATGTCTGGACAGTAATCAACCATTTCAGCATCTGGCTTGCTAGTAGCCTCAGCATTTTTTATTTGCTCAAGATTGCCAATTTCTCCAACTTTGTTTTTCTTCACCTAAAAAGAGACTTAAGAGTGTCATTCCAGTGATAATGCTGGGGCCTTTGCTATTGTTGGTTTGTCATCTTGTGTTGGTAAACATGTATATGAATGTGTGGATAAAAGAATATGAAGGAAAAGTGACTTGGAAGATCAAATCGAGGGACACGATACATCTTTCAAACTTGACTGTATCCACGCTTGCAAACTTAATACCTTTTACCATGTCCCTGACATATTTTCTGCTGTTAATGTCTTCTCTGAGTAAACATCTCAAGAAGATGCAGCTTCATGGCAAAGGAGCTCAAGATCCCAGCACCAAGGTCCACATAAAAGCTTTGCAAACCGTGTTTGCACAGTTTGCAGACTGTGTTTGCAAAGCTTTTATGTGCAGTTTCCTCTGTTCCTAATCATTTCGCTTTGGAAACCTAGGAGGCTGCACGATAAACCTGTCGTCATGCTCTGCCATGCGATTGGAATCATACATCCTTCATTCCACTATTCATCCTAATTTGGAGAAGTAAGAAGCTAAAAAAGTCCTTTCCTTCTTTGTTATTATTATTTTTTATTTTGGTCAGATTATGTGCTGAGTGAAAGAATGGAAACTCTCAACTTCCTGGATTCACCTTTGGGAAATCCTGTGTTTTCTAGGAGAAAACAAACTGATGGTGTCTGGGACATTTTATACGTTTTACTCGTTTTTCCGTAGAGTGTGTGTTTGAGTAATTTCCAAAGACCTAGAAAAGCCTTTTGCCTAAAGTTATCATAAAAGGTATGTATGTATGTATGTGCGTGTATATGTGTATAAAACACTTAAGAAACAGGTACGATAACATAATGTTAATCAAATTTTTTCCAAATTGCCAAATTACACAAAATATGGTAATAAGTTCCTCAGAATTATGAAATCATGTGTATTTCACATATGTATTTCATGTCATCATGTTTTATTTGAAAAATTTATGATCTTGATTTATAATTTTTAAGAACTGACAGCTTATCTCAGGAAATCATTGCTCCTTTCCATTGTGATTTGTACCATACATATGTACCACAGTGTGCTTGAATGTCATTGAACCTCTAATTTTTGGATAATAAGGACATTCAATTCTAAATCAATAATGAGGTTTTATCTTTGGGGTAGTTTTTATTTAATCATGAATTATAATTTTATGTTTAGTTTAAGGTGAACAGAATTATTGTTAGAAAACGATTCACACCATAAAATTCAAGGGTGACAAATCTATTTAGAATACATTTTATGTATGTCTAATATAAACAATACTGAGGAAAATGAAATTAGATATAAGTATGATATAAGTATGTGAACAGTTGAGAAAAAAATCATTTATATAATAGGGATGAAGAAACAATTATGACTTCTTCAGTGCTGTCATAAATCTCAATATGCAGTTAAATATGTCATTTATTCCAGTTTTTAAATAAAAAAAACAGTTTTTGAAGTTGAGACCTGATGTTGAATGTTTCAGTTTTTATTCTAAACCACTTCAGAGCCTCTGACTTGTCAATTATCTCTTTTATCTTCCACATTTAAAATTATTTTTAAACTTTACGTAAAAGAACTCGAATCTTCCCCACCTTAAAAATTTTTCAGTGTAAAATGGTATACAAATGATGGAACATAATGAAAGGACATTTTCTGCAAATGTTAAAATGATGTGTATGAAATCTAAGTATTGCTGATAGAAAATCTCTTAAATATGTATTTTATTATAATCTTGTTTTAGGTGATGAAATGAGAGAAAGTGTGTTGACATATTCAGTGACAGCAACTTCTATTATAGGAAGGAAATGTATAACCTTGTTCAACAAATAAATTATACATGACTGTATTAATTCTTGGTGCTATTAAATTTTTATAATGTTATCTAAACTTTGAGATAAATCATCTCTACATGTGATTTAGTTATTTGTTTATCACACATTTTTCCCGGTTCAAAAAAACCAGAGATCATACAGATCTTGCTTACTGTTGACTCCCTGGACCTAAAAGACAGCACATAGAATAAGTGGTCAAAACTGACATTCTGATGAACAAATAAACTGGTGAATATACGCATAAATTAAGTATATTGTGATGGTGAACCAATGAAAATGAAAGTCATCACAAAATCTATAGTAGCATGAATTTTCCTATTCTGCTTTCAGGTTACGATTGTAGGCTTATCCAAGAAGAAGCATTTCTTAGACCCAAAGTGTGGCTATTCCACAATTTTAGGGGAAATATCACCATAATATAGACTTGATGAAGCTATATCAGATGTATGACGTGGAGACAAGGTAGAACATGAAAATCAGATGGCACCTATTACAGTACTTTTTAAAAAGCATATTAAAGATTTTTGTATATATGCATATATTTTTATTGTGAATGATATGTGTGTATTATGATATTTTCTAGCTGGTTGTTGTATAAACAGTAATGATGTTTGATTTTAGAAAATTCAATTACCAAACATCTTACTACAATGTTATTTGCATATAGTTTTAGTATCCTCTCTAAATGAATACTTTAATTGCCATATTATAAACTCACAAAAATGTGAATGAATTATAATTATAGAACTGAATGAATATCTTAACCTCAGGTTTCGTTTCTAGAACTAGAGCCAATGTCTGATATTAAAGTGATGATATTTAATTGGAAGGTAAGTCCAGGACAGCAATAGCAAGGACATGTGGAAATTGAGGCAAGAGCAGATGTGAACCTACGTATGGTGATGTATGTTATGACACTGCTGGTGTCCACTTCACAGTGAGGTGAGAGAGACAGCCGGTGGTCATCAGATGCATGCACTTGGCTCCCAGCACTTTCCAGAAGGGCTGCAAGGGGAAACTACAGCCAGCATTATTCCATGGAAGAGAAAGAGTAGGTAGAATGTATCTGCTCAGCTGTCATCTGTCTTCTATTTCCCCTTGACCAGGGTTTCCCTAAGGTAAAACTACCATCTCTGCTATTCTGCCTTCCGTCATCCAGTCCCTAGGTGGAGGTTATGAAAGTCAGACCTCATGCCCACAGTGTGATGATCCATTCACGCCCCAATAGGAGGGATGATCTGGGTCAAGAAGGGTACTGACCACGGGAATGGGGGACGGTTCTCCTTCACTCCTTGTGCCACTCAGATGTGCTCACGTCCTCCAGTCATGGCTGGCTTTACAATCATATGGCACGTGCAGTTGCACAAGGTCTTATGCTTAGAGGGGCTTGTACTTAGAGGGGCTCTATGCTTGGATTAATGTTCTGCACCTGCTGTTTTTGTTTTAGAGACAGAGGACACTCCTTTGCTGAAGAGGGGATGGTCTTACTGTAATTCCCTAGGAGTTTGCTCTCCTCTCTTCTATGGGCGTAACAGAGATATGCACAGAGTGCTATGATGCCCACTATGCATACCTCTAGCAGCTTTGAATTCTGCTGACTCATCTGGCACAATGGGCAGAGGAGCTTGGGCCAGAGCCTATATCTGTTGTAGAGCCCTCTTTTGTCCTGGGTTTCATTTGAGACCAGTAGCCCTTAAGAAAATTCTGTCAGTACATCAGAGCAATATCCTCAAATGTGGTCTATGTTGCCTCCCAAATCCAAATAGGCCCCCAAAATACTGTCCCTCTTCTTTAGTGGTAAGTATATATAGAGAAACATTCCATTTACTTTAAAAATGATGTCTTGACATGTGGACCAGGACCACTGTACCCCTAAAAGCATCACCAGTGTTTTAGGTTCCTGAATCTGCTGAGGTTTCTCTCTCTTCTTCTGGTATTTTATGTATGTTCATTGTTACAGTATTTTACTATATTTAAGGAACTTCCTACTTTCTGCTAATGGGTACTACTTAATGTAATATAATTAACATATTGAACTAGCATTACGTTTTGCAAAATATCAATTAAACTAAAAGTAGATGTGACATAGCCCTGACATAAAACAGTGACGCAGTGGTATTGTTCTTACTGTATTTACCAGCAGCTATACTCTGGTCAGTTAATGTTTATATATATAAAATATACGTATATTTTAATCTTAAGTTCTGGGATACATGTGCAGAAGGTGCAGGTTTGTTACATAGGTATACATGTGCCAATGGTCATTTGCTGCACCTATCAACCTATCCACTAGGTATTAAGCCTCGCATGCTTTAGCTTTGTATCCTGATGTTCTCCGCCGACTACTGACAGGTCCCGGTGTACGTTGTTCCCCTCCCTGTGTCCGTGTGTTCTCATTGTTCAGCTCCCACTTATGAGTGAGAACATGTGGTCTTTGGTTTTCTGTTCCTATGTTAGTTTGCTGAGGACGATGGCTTCCAGCTTCATCCATGTCCCTGCAAAGGACGTGATCTTATTCCTTTTTATGGCTGCATAGTATTCTATGGTGTATATGTACCACATTTTCTTTATCCAGTCTATCATTGATGGGCACTTGGGTTGATTCCATGTCTCTGATATTGTGAATAGTGTTGCAATAAACATACATGTGCATGTATCTTTATAACAGAATGATTTATATTTCTTTGGGTATATACACAGTAATGGGTTATCGGGTCAAATTGTATTTCTGGTTCTAGATCCTTGGGGAATCCCCACACTGTCTTCCATAATGGTAGAACTAATTTACATTCCCACCAACAGTGTAAAAGCATTCCTATTTCTCCACAGCCTTGCCAGCATCTGACTTTTTAATACTTGCCATTCTGACTGGTGTGAGATGATATGGCATTGTATGCTAGTCAGATTGGTGATTATATGTATATTTTTATTCATTTATATATATTGACATACATCACATTATGTAAAGTTTTTTTTTCTTGAGTAGTCAAAGTTACATTTAAAAGGAATACTACCGGTCGGGCGCAGTGGCTCACGCCTGTAATCCCAGCACTTTGAGAGGCTGAGGCGGGTGGATCACGAGGTCAGGAGATCGAGATCATCCTGGCTAACACGGTGAAATCCGTCTCTACTAAAAATACAAAAAAATTAGCCGCCATGATGGCTGGCGCGTATAGTCCCAGTTACTCGGGAGGCTGAGGCAGGAGAATGGCGTGAATCCGGGAGGCGGAGCTTGCAGTGAGCAGAGATCGCGCAACTGCACTCCAGCCTGGGCGACAGAGCGAGACTTCGTCTCAGAAAAAAAAAAAAAAAAAAAAAAGGAATACTACCAAAAAGCTAGGGAGATGAAGGAAGTTTCAATATTTTTACTTTAATCTCTGCTAAATGAGAGTTACGGTGACCTGGCATCTAAAATTTAAAAGCAATATAGGCCAGGAAGGATAAGGGGGAAGGGTATGAGGAGAGACTGATTAAGGGGTACAAATGTAAAGTTTAATAAAAGACATAAGACCTAGTGTTTGGTAGATCTGTAGGGTGACTACAGTTTACAGTAATGTATTTAAAAATAGCTGGAAGAGAATGATTCAAATGTTTGTAATGTAAAGGAGAGAGAAATGTTTAAGAAAAAGGATATCTGAATTACATGGATTTGATATTTATGAATTTTGTTAATATATAAGGTAGGTGCAAAAGTAATTGCAGTTTTTGCCATTTAAAAGTAATAAATTATCTCATGCACTCCCAAAATAAATTTAAAAATAAAAAATAAAGTGAGAAGAAAAATCAGCAATATAGGTGTTGATTGTAACATGGGGAATTTTCATTATAGATGTAATAATCTCAGTAGAGAAATATATGGACAGGATGATGGTTGTTCAACAGAGTTTCTACTCTGCATTTGATACAATTAGCACATAAATTTTGATGCATAAAAAAGTTAAAATGAAACACATTAATCAGTTCTGTATATACCTAAATGAATGGATTAAGACACTGCTCTTCTCTGAGGAACTGACTTGTTATTCTAATTTCTGGATGTAGTGTGTTGGAATTATTATTTTTACCACTCTTTTTCTGAACAAGATTGCCTTTCCTTAAGAGCTGCTGTTCCAATGAAAACCTAGTGTTTTCAACCCAGCATGAATGATGCAAGTGCTGAGGGCCTTTGGGCGAGACCCTCTGGGATTCTTGTAGCTGTCACTGGAGACTTGAGCTCTGCTCTCTTTTCAAAGTATCCATGAAGTCTCAGCAGAACCCACCACACAACCCCTACCCACCATGGTAGTTTGTCTTTCTCTTTGTCTTTTTTCCCAACCTCATCTTTATGACCTGGATATGGCAAGGCTAGGGTAACCTTCTTGTCTCTACATGGATAGTATGTTTGTGCTTCTAGCCTTGGGATTTTTTCCTTAATATTTGCCCATGATAGCTGAGTTTGCCTTTTCAATAGCGCTCTTGACTAAATATACAGTAGTTTTCAAGATACTTTGGTTTTATTTTTATTTTATTTTTGCTCAGTATTGCTTCAGGGGACTGAAGGTGAGGGATCAGTTCTTCACAGTGGAACACCTTACTTCTTTCTCTGTCATCTTTGACGTTTATGAGGCATATTTTTCTACTTTCTTCAGTAGCTGTTGCTGAATTTGTTTCATTGGTGCTTTGCTCATTTTACTTACTTTTTTAGCTATTGAAGAAGAATGACTGTATCAGGTTGCTGATTTCCCCATCTTGGCTAGACAGTATGTCATCCTTTATCTGCATTGGTCCCTGTAGTGAGGATCATGGAGCAAGCTTGCTGGGAGAGTGAGTACATGTGAAAAAAATCTGAAGGTATTAGTTGCTGATGAAGCAATGTGCCCTACTGGGCAGGGGAGAGGCACAGAATAAGGATTCTTGCTACGTGGATGAACTCGTTCAAACACAGTGACTGCTTTATGAGACAACAGGCAGATTTCCACCCCTTCCCACATGTACAGAAAAAATATTTCCAAAGTCTCCAGAATATTTACGTTTAATACTATTTAATATAAACTTGCAAGTCTTTTTAAATGTGTTTAAAACTATCACAGTACTGCCGGGCGCGGTGGCTCAAGCCTGTAATCCCAGCACTTTGGGAGGCCGAGACGGGCGGATCACGAGGTCAGGAGATCGAGACTATCCTGGCTAACATGGTGAAAAACGTCTCTACTAAAAAATACAAAAAAAAACTAGCCGGGCGAGGTGGCGGGCGCCTGTAGTCCCAGCTACTCGGGAGGCTGAGGCAGGAGAATGGCGTAAACCTGGGAGGCGGAGCTTGCAGTGAGCCGAGATCCGGCCACTGCACTCCAGCCTGGGCGACAGAGCGAGACTCGTCTCAAAAAAAAAAAAAAAAAAACTATCACAGTACTAAACATGAACTAGATGCATAATAAATGCTGAAAATAAAAAGCCTGAATTATTAAAGTGAAGAGAGAAAAAGATTTAGATCCCAAATAAACGTGTGTGTGTGTGTGTGTGTGCACGTGTGCACACGCGCATGTGTGCGCACATGTTTGGTGTTCATGTACTTGTAAAATAATAGAAAAGTATTATTCTTGGTACCCAGCGTTCTAGGAATAATGTCTTCAACAAGATTATTAGAAAACTCTGCTACTTTGTAGGAGGAACTTTGGATAACTATGAATAAGTCCCTTTACAGACTTAACTTTAAAAAGCCATCTGATTTTTGTTTATTTTCTTTATTTTTATAATAAATTGACATATTTTACTTGCATACATTTATGAGGTATCAGATGTTGTTATGATTTATGAATACTATGTGGAATAATTAAATGAAACTAATTAACATATTCAAATGATAATATATTAACATAACAAATGTCAGGTAACTTTTTTTATGGTGACAAAACATTTGAAAGTTACTTTTTCAGCGATTTTGTAATATACAATACACTAATATTAACCATATTCACAATGCTGTTCAATAGATCTCAAAAAAGCAAAACAAAACTTATTACTTTGGTCTAATTGAGGCTCTGTACACTTTAACCATCATCTCCCCATTTTTATCCACCCAAACTCTGATGTAAAAATCCTCAGTGCTTAGAAAGTTTCATATACCAATTTTCGTAAAGATACTTCCCCAGAACTCAATTTGACAGACTGAAATATGTAGATAAGACAAAAAAAAAAAAAAACCACAAACCAATGAAAATAAATATGTCTTTATTTGCATGTTTGCAAATGAGAATTCAGTGTTTCCTTTCTCACCAGCTACAAAAGACTTCAGCCTACTGTGTGTGAGGCACACGGCATCTGGATGAAGCTCAGCTGAGTTATCTGGGGAAATACAGAGATCTTTGTGACGAAAGCTTTAAACCCAGCCATTAGCAAATCTGGATGTTTGCTGGTTTAACATTCCCTTTTTAAAGGGAATATTTTACTGAATTTTCAAGAATCAGATATACATAGCATTTTAGATGAATGCATTAAGAAGTCTTCAGCAGTGATATTAGACATTGGGGCATTCTCTTACAGGCAATGGATGGTGTCATAAAGAGCATATTTACATTCATTTTAATTGTGGAATTTATAATTGGAAATTTAGGAAATAGTTTCATAGTACTGGTGAACTGTATTGACTGGGTCAAGAGAAGAAAGATCTCTTTAGTTGATCAGATTCTCATTGCTTTGGCAATCTCTAGAATTAGTCTGGTTTGGTCAATATTTGGAAGCTGGTGTGTATCTGTGTTTTTCCCAGCTTTATTTGCCACTGAAAAACTGTTAAGAATGCTTACTAATATCTGGACAGTGACCAATCATTTTAGCGTCTGGTTAGCTACAATCCTAGGTACTTTTTATTTTCTCAAGATAGCCAATTTTTCTAACTCTATTTTTCTCTACCTAAAGTGGAGAGTTAAAAAGGTGGTTTTAGTGCTGCTTCTTGTGACTTTGGGCCTCTTGTTTTTAAATATTTTACTGATAAACATTCATATAAATGCCAGTATCAATGGATACAGAGGAAACATGACTTGCAGTTCTGCTTCATGCAACTTTATACGATTTTCCAGGGCTATTGCATTAACCAGCACTGTGTTCATTTTAATTCCCTTTACTTTGTCCCTGGCAACTTCTCTTCTGCTCAGCTTCTCCCTGTGGAAACATCACAAGAAGATGCAGCACACTGTCAAAGGATACAGAGACGTCAGCACCAAGGCCCACAGAGGAGTTATGCAAACTGTGATCACTTTCCTCCTACTCTATGCCATTTTCCTTCTGACTTTTTTCATATCAATTTGGACCTCTGTACGGTTGAAGGAAAATCAAATTATTATTCTTTCTGAGATGATGGGACTGGCTTATCCTTCAGGTCACTCATGTGTTCTGATTCTTGGAAACAAGAAGCTGAGACAGGCCTCTCTGTCAGTCCTATGGTGGCTGAGGTACAGGTTTAAACATGGGGAGCCCTCAGGTCACAAAGAATTTAGGGAATCATCTTGAATATGTTAGAAAAAAATAGTTCATAAGAAATTCTTGTATATTATGTAAATTTATACTTCCTCAAGATTCTTTCATTGTGTATAACTTTGTGAATTTTACAAAGGTATGTTTGGAATCAACACCATCCAAACATATCACAAATTAGGATATATGAAAGTATGTATATTACCATACAGAGAAGAATGTGAATACTATAAAGAGTTCTTATACAAACAGATAATATAGGTTTTGTATCAATCATTAATGTTTTTTGAGATTTTTAAATGAAAAACCTATAAGGTATAAGATACATGTGTATGTATGTATGTGACACAGTTACTAAAAATAGACTGCTTAACCTTACATCTCAATCTGGTAGATAAAGTACATAAAAGAATATGGAATTTTAGTACGTATATTAAATGTTTTTAATTTTTGTATAATATTTAGTACCTGATTAACATGTATGCAAAAAAGTAATTTGCTTTGTTTGTTGAATTAGAAGTCAGCTGCCTTACTAAATGATCACATTTGCTTTGCTCATTCTCTTGTCTTTGCAGATAGAAAATTATATCATCTGCATATAGTGATTTATAATGATTATTTTACTTCTCCATTTCACTACTTGTAATTCTTTTTTTTGGGATCAGTTGCATAATGAAATGGTTTGAACATTCAAAGTGTTAAGTAATTGTGATCGCAACTACTATCTTTGCAAATGGAGTGTTTTCTAGTGTTTTAACAGTAAACATAATACTGACTCTAGCTTTGAGATAAATTCTTTTAAAAATAATCTTCAGGGAGAATATTTGTTTCCTACATTCCTGTGTGTAGTATTATAATAAAATCTCTGTTAAAAACTATCAATTATTTTTGCTGTTTATTAAGATGATCATACTTTCGCTCTCTTCTGACCAATTAAAATAATACTTGTTAATGGTGGTACACCAAACAATGATATATCTTCTAGTCTATGCATTCTAGATTTAATAAAATACAATATATGTATTCATACACACACACACACACACACACACACAGAGACAGAGACAGAGAGAGAGAGAGAGAGAGAGAGAGAGAGAGAAAATTACAACCTTAGAGGCAAATTGGAATTCAGAAAGTAGCTGCAAGGTAATGAGAGGTAATCTCCAAAAGGGGAAAATAATCCCAGTTTGAATAACAAGAAAAATTGTGTCAAAGAATTGTATGCCAGAAGATGATTCATTTTTTCAAGGGCTAAGAAATGTAACTATAATCCTGAATTCTTTGCTAAAAATTTGTTCTGGGATTTGATTTAAATAATAACATTCCCCTCTCCCCTTAAAAAAAGACAAGGGCTGTTTACTAAGCATACCTCCTTACTGAAAATGCTACTAACCAATCTGCTTCAGAAAGAGTGTTATGGACAGACTTGTTTGTCTCCAAAATCCATGTGTTGAAGCCTACAATCTCAATGTGACTATATTTGGATATAAGACTTTTAAGTAGGTAGTTAAGGTTAAATTAGGCCATACAGTGAGGCCCTAATACAATAGGACAGGTTTCTTTATAAGAATAGGAAGAAACAGGCATCTGTGGGCACAGAGAAGACACAATGATGTATGATTCCATTTACACACCATTCTAGAATATGGAAATTAATCTATAGTGACAGAAAGCAGATCCACTGCACTCCAGCCTGGGCAATAGAGTGAGACTGTCCGTCCAAAAAAAAAAAAAAAAGGAAGAAAGAAAAGAAAAGAACCATAAATTATTACCATATTTTTTTATTTCAAAATAAACATTTGTACATATTTAGCATTGTGGAAATTGGGAGGTGTGGCACATTGCATTTTCCAAGGATAATCAAACAGTATCCTTCATTTAACGTTTTCTTCCTACAGTGGGACTTTGACATCCTCTCTTGAAGGGGTGAGGTGTGACTTCACCGGATTGAACCCCTGCCATGACCAATAGCGTATGTCAGAAGTGATGTTTTGTGACTTTTGAGTCTATATCATAAAAATGCCATGCAACTCAAACTCGTCCTTTATAGAATCTGCCACAGGCTTTGAGGAAGCCCATGCTGTGAAATAGAGATCTAAAATTTGTTTTTAAAATGATTGCATACCTAATTGTCCCCCCAAAATTTGGAAAAACCAAGTTTTTTTCAGTGATTGAATCACTATCTGTATCATATTATTTCTTTACATGCATAACTACATATCAAAAAATTCATTTATCATTCTTTTCTACTGATCATGGCAATATTTCAGATGTCTTAGTCCTTTTAGTCCTTACAATAGTTTTGAGGATTTTTTTGCATTGATGATAACTTTTCAGAGGAAAACATAGTATCTTAATATGATTGGGTGACTTTCACAAAGCCATACATTTTATAGGTATCAGCATAGTTAGGAAATACGATGGAGGTGGGAGGTGGGGGAGAGTAAAAGAGAGCGAGCGAGAATTACCTTATTTATTAAAACAGTTTAAATTCCTAGCATCAAATAACAAGAACTGTACAGGATTCAGTTGAAGAATGATCAAACTTTGATGCAGATTATACACTGCATCACAGTTTAATTTGTCAATCTGAATACATGTAAATTTCCAGATAGGAAAATACAGCATTAAAATAGAGCCAATTTTCCAGGTATTCCCATGTACATTGATTGCACCACTGTTCTCTCTTCCTGTCTGGGTTTGGTTTTGCTGATTCATAAACTCTGTTAATTTTCAATTCATCATTCCAATTCCACAATTTGATCTAAATTTGTGGTTTACTGTAATTTCTCTTTCATTTTCCTTGTTCTTGGGTATTAATTTCTTTTTTGCTTCTTCATCGCAAGTTTATTGGGACATTGGGAAGAGCAGAAATCAGTCCGTGTGTTCAATGCACTGTACATTTCAATACCCTAAGGATAAAGAAACACATTCCTATTACAGTTTAAAACAGAGTCTACAAATAGACCTTTTGTTTATTTGTTTTCTCTTTCATTTTAAATTTATTTAAGTTACTTTACAAGGCAGATTGTTATTATCTACGTTCCTAATTTCAACAGAAGCATTTGCTATCTTTTCTTCATTGGCTGCATAAAAATAACATGACCATAAGTTCATAATCAAATGGCTATTTCCACAAGTTTGTTGAGTAAACTGAACCTGTCTTTGCAACCCTAGAAACAATTTTAATTGACAAATAATATTTTATATTTTAATAAGCTGACAAATATAGCTTTCTATAACAAATGTACATGGTTTCAAGTCTATTACTTATCCATCTTTAGAACCACCAAAGCAAATCTCTCTGTATTGTAAGAAAATCGTGGTGGGGCTTGGTGCCTCACGCCTGTAGTCTCAGCAATTTAGGAGGTTGAGGTGGGTAGATCACTTGAGGTCAGGAGTTCGAGGCCAGCCTGGCTCACATGGCGAAACCTCATCTCTACTAAAAATACAAAAACTAGCTGTGTGTTGTGGTGCATGCCTGTAATCCCAGCTACTTGGGAGACTGAGGTAGGAGAATTGCTTGAACCAAAGAGGGAGAGTTTGCAGTGAGCCAACATTACTCCACTGCACTCCAACCTTGGAAAAAGAGCAACACTCCTTCTAAAAATAAAAAATAAATAAAAAATAAACAAACAAACAAAAAACAACCTTTATGCTTTTTAGTCAGCAGACATAGAAACACAATATTATAATAAAATACATAAAGAGTTTGAATGTATCTTTCATTTTTCTCTAACTTTATTTTTTAGCTAAAGCTAATCTATATTCAGGTTTCCCTGATTATCTGAAAACACATCTTTCTTACATTTTGTTGAACAGTTGAAGGCTTATTTAAATGAGCATCCAAACAAGATTGACATATTGCTTTTTGTCAGATGTAAATGGTCCATGAAACAAATAAAGCTTGAACTCTGAGGTCCTCCTGCTGCATAGACCCCTTCCAAGACTCTATTTATTCTAAACACAAGAAAAAGGTATTAACAAGTTTCATGAACTAGCATTGGCCCTATTTCTACCCATTTTTTAAACTTAAGCCTTTATTTTTTTTTTCTGTCTTCCACTTTCCCAAATGGTCATCCCCCAACACAAACTTCAGTAGTTGGGGGGATATCTGAAATTTTTTCTGAAAAGAAGACTTAGAAATTCCTACAGAAGTCAATTTCTAAATAATCTGATTCTTATATCTACAGATAAGAGCTAACTATATTCCAGCACTGGTCTAAATGCATAGTGGGATTGCAGATTGTATAATAGATGGGGGAATCCAGAAATTATTCTGTATTGATGTTCAAGGGTCCTATTAAAGTGAGGCTGCTTGTATGACTTTAAATTTTTGCTAATCCACTAGTTTTTACTTGGCAGAACATACTCCCTTTGAAATGCTACCCTACATCAGTATCTATAGGATTCTCACTTCTCAGTATAGAATAGATGTTAAATGTTAGCTTATGTCTTTTTTCCTTTATAATCCACGGGGTCATTAGAGAAAATCTCATGTTTGAATAAACAAGCAAGCAGCAGCTTCATGGCCCAAATTAATCTGGTCCTTTTTGCTAGTGTCCTGGCCCCACCTGTTTCCACACCTTCCTTTTTAGAGATGATGCTGACTGTGACACATATCAACACAGGGAGGTTCTTTGATTTTTAAAGTGAAGAGCAATTTCCTTGGAGATTTTACCCTTTAAAAAAGAAATTTATTTTCTGACTTCTCATACATGTCACTATTGTTTATTCTGAAGAGCCCATGACTGGAATACCAGGTACAACCAGTTATTTTTATATGTTTCTTTATTCTTGGTCTTTTGGTTTGTCTTGGGAGACATTCCAGGACAGATTTAATAAGTAGAACTCTGAAATTCTGCCCCCATTTTGTACCCTTCTTACCCAATCATCATGTTCACATAGCTGAGTCCACACTTGGGGAGAAGAGAGAATACAGTAGTAACTTATGAGGACAGGTCCAGTTCACCTGCTACTCTTAGGAAGTTCTGACTGTGAGCGGACCAAGCCTTTAACCAAATCCTTCTCAGAGAGTGTATCTGCACTCCATTTCCATTGGCAGGATATCAGCCATGGCAGAACACCTTGGTAGTTAAGAAAAGGAGGAATTTATTTTCACGGACTCAGGGGAATCCTACATTTACTAATTCTACTGGAGACAGATAGCAGAATGCTTAGACACATGGTGAATGAATCTTACTGCAAGTGAATCAAACTGTTTCTTAATTGCAGATCAACCCAGCTACTCCACAGGCAACAGAGTCCATCTCAGCACCTGTTTGTGATTTTCATCCTTTTCAACCCTCATACCTTACTAGAGATTTCACACCATTTTCAATGTAAATTTTAATCCTTCAAAAAAGAATTCAAAACTTCCACCAGATGTTAATATCAGCTATAAAATCGTATACAGATGTTAAAGACAATCTTTTTTCTCCCTGTTGCTGTTGTTGTTAAGAAGGTGAAGCAACTATTCTTAATTTAATTTAATTTTATTTTAAGTTTCACTGTACATGTGCAGCATGTGCCAGTTTGTTACACAGGTCATGGTGGTTTGCTGCACCTGTCAGCCCATCACCAAGATTGTTTTTTTCATTTTTTTTATTATACTTTAAGTTCTAGGGTACATGTGCATAACGTGCAGGTTTGTTACATATGTATACTTGTGCCATGTTGCTGTGCTGCACCCATCAACTCGTCAGCACCCATCAACTCGTCATTTACATCAGGTATAACTCCCAGTGCAATCCCTCCCCCCTCCCCCCTCCCCGTGATAGGCCCCGGTGTGTGATGTTCCCCTTCCCGAGTCCAAGTGATCTCATTGTTCAGTTCCCACCTGTGAGTGAGAACATGCGGTGTTTGGTTTTCTGTTCTTGCGATAGTTTGCTGAGAATGATGGTTTCCAGCTGCATCCGTGTCCCTACAAAGGACACAAACTCATCCTTTTTTATGGCTGCATAGTATTCCATGGTGTATATGTGCCACATTTTCTTAATCCAGTCTGTCACTGATGGACATTTGGGTTGATTCCAAGTCTTTGCTATTGTGAATAGTGCTGCAATAAACATATGCATCACCAAGATATTAAGCTCTGCATGCATTAGCTATTTATCCTGATGCTGTCCATACCCCGACACTCCCCATAGGCCCCAGTGTGTGTTGTTCCCTTTTCTGTGTCCATGTGTTCTCACTGAAGCAACTATTTTAGTAACCATGAGTATCTGCCTTCTATCCATCACTTTCTAAGAAGGAAGTGAGAATCCTACAGATACTGATGTAGGGGAGCATTTCAAAGGTTTGATTCCATTTTACTTGAGCTTTGGAACAAGGCCACCACATAAGCACAGGACATAGTGAAGAATGAAATATATACAAAATAAATTAGTTAAGAAATAAAGCAAAGCCACCACTAAATTCTAGGAGATTGAGGAATTGTAGAAATCCAGAGAAGCACCGGATGTGCCTAGCTGAGGCATTGATCCTGGCTGAGTGGAGGGAATTGAAAAAGCATTGGGGAGGAACACTTTTTAGCTGTTCCCCATTTAATAGGGACTCAATAATTGTTCATTGGAATTGAATTTTGAGAGTGGTTTTTATTTTGTCAGGGAATATGTCACTTAGCTGCCTTGTGTTAATAAGCATGGTAATTTTATTGGTCCCTGATACTTTACGAACTCTCATTAACACTTTACAGGGCCATCAAAAACATGAAATTAATCCGTGGAAAGTTTATTAGTTTTCCTATGCTGCAATAACACATTACCACAAAGTAAGTGATTTTGTAACTTAAAATTCAGAAATGTGTCACACTGTCTTACATCCATATGGAAAGGCTAAGTTTCATGCTAGAGTTTCTAGGGAAGAATAAAATACCTCTTTCTTCCACATTTAAGGACCATGTGACTGCATTGGGTCCCCCTAGGTAATCCAGAAAGATCTCTCAACATTCAGGTCAACTGATTAGCAAATGTAATCCCCCTTTGTCATGTAAGTTAACATATTCATTGGTTCTGGGAATGAGGAAGTGTGTGTCTCTGGGAGGTCATTATCCTTCATAGCACACAATGGATGGGCATCTTACTCTCCTAGACCTGGTTTGGTTCAGTGCAGGGTGGCGAGTTACCCAGGCTTCTTCCAGATAGTCACATGAGGGTGCAAATGAATTCATATAAAATTAGATGTAATGCAAATATTTGTACTTTAAAGTATATATCTATGCAGTAGTATAAGTCAGAAACTGAAATGGCAGAAATCTACTTTTAATAACCATTTCCATTTAATGTAATTGTTGGTATTTCTAAGCCATTTGTGTTTTTCATATTTACACTACTTTTGATTGTTTTCTTTTTCCCGATCTCCTATGGATGCCTTAAAATGTTTTTTTGATTCCATTTTACTTGATCTGTAAATTTTTTGCATGACTCTCTATATAGCATTGTTAGTGGTTGCTCTGTGTTATGTAGCTATGAAAAACATAGTGTTTCACAATCTAGTGGTGTGCACATTTTACCCTATTAGTGAAATATGGAAAAATTGCTTCTTTGTCTTCTTAACCACTCCTGTTTGTAATAGAATCATATTAAACATATCTCTACATGCATTTAACCTCACAGTAAGTGTTGTCATTTTTGCTTTGACACAATTTATTGTCTTCCAATTTTGCAGCTGAGAAATCTGAACTGGGTCTCAATGGGTTAAATCCATGTCTCAAGGTTGAGTTCCTTTCCGCAGGCGCCAGAGAAAAATCTCACTATCTTGCCACATTCCGTAGTCCTCTTCCATCTTTAATGCTAGAAAGCTAGCAATGGCCATTTGAGCCATTTGAAACTCATGCAGAAAACTCGAGAAGGATAGAAAGATATTTTGTATTTACCTACTTTGTATTACCAGTTTTTATTTTTGGTTTATTGTCATTGTTGTGGTTGTTATTCATTACTGACGTTCCAAAATGTTCTCTTCTATCTTTTCTTTTATGATTAGTGACCTTCATAGAACCATTTTATGTGATAGGTTTGTTGGAAAGAAATTATCTTAGACTTTTCTTTTCTGTCTTCGAAGAATGCCTGGATTTTCTTTTTATTATTGATGAGTAGTTTTATTGGACATAAATATCTGGTTGACATGTTTTTTCTTTCAGCACTTTAAATATTTTAGTTACCTTCTTCTGGTTATTCTGCTCTCTGGTAATAACACCATTGTTATTCATATTGTGTATTCATCTAGCTATGGTGTCATTTCTTTCTTGCTGCTTTCAAAACATTTGTTTTAGTTTTCAGAAATTTGACTACAGTCTCTCTTGCATGGATTTTCTTAGGTATATTCTGGTTTGCAATTGCCCGGCTTTTTGTATCTGTAGGTTTATGCCCATTGCAGTTTTGGAGAATTTTCAGCTATTATATCTTTGAGTTCTCTTTCAGTAACATTCTCATTGTTCTTCCCTTCTGAAGCTCAGATTTCATCATTACCACATTATTTGCTATAGCCTTTCATGTTTGTAATAGTATGTAAAATTTCACCCTGTGTTTATCAGAGTATATAATTGCTATTAATCAATCCCGAAGAATACTGACTCTTTCCTCCATCATTTCTGTCTGTTACTGATCACACCCAATAACATTTTATTTAATTTTATATGTTACATACCCCAGTATCAAAATTTCTATGTCATTATACTATACAGTTCCTTTTACCTGCTGGGAATGCTTTTTTCCATTTATTTTGAGAGTGTACACACTGATCTAAAATGGAAGGCTATAACACCTGCTTCAATGTGATTGAAAGTCTCATCGTTTCAACATCCAAATCTTTTCAAGGTTGTTATATGTTGATGGTTTAACTCCTTGGAAATTGGTCGATTGTTTCTGATTTTGTAAAGCGTGTTGAGTAATTTTCTATTTTGCCCCCCACACAGTATTTTCTCTGTTTAAAATACACAAAAATTTCAACGAGGCAAATTTTGGATATCGGAGGGTAGAGGCACTCATGCTTCATTGAGATCCACCCGCTGGTTCAGATGGCAGGGCGGTTTGTCCCGCTTACATTTTTCTACTTGGAGCTTCTGCCTGGATGATTCTCTATGACTCGTAATGAGATAAAGCTGTAAGTATATTTAACATCGAACCATACATAGTGTGTACTGCATGGGTCCCGAACATCCTCTTCACAAAATCTTTTATTTTTCTTTTGTGCACCCTATCCACTAAATCCTTTTTTCTCTTTTGTGCCCCATTTGCTCAACCCTCAACTGAACTTGAGCATTTCTTTATCCTTTTTTCCCTACAAAAACACCAGAGTTTAACACCGGCTTAATTAGAGTCTATTATAGTACCCAGGTATGCCTGCTGTCTTCTGATGGGAGATTTACAGAGTGCAGGATAATGAGGTTGGGGTAAAAACTATGACTACAGGCCTGGCGCAATGGCTCACACCTGTAATCCCACTACTTTGGAAGGCAGACATGGGAGGATTCCTTGACACCAGGAATTTGAGATCAGTTTGGGCAACAGAGTGAGTCCCAGTCTTTACAAAAAATTACGAAAGGATCCTGGCTTTGTGGTTTGTGCCTGTAGTCCCAGTGTATTGGGAGGGTGAGCTGGGACAATTGCTTGAACCTGGGAAACTGAGGCTAAAGTAAGCCACGATTGTGTCTCTGTACTCCAGCCTAATAGAAAGAGCAAGTCAAAGTCAAAAAAACAAACAAACAAACAAACAAAACAGACTAGAACAACGAAAAAGATTTTCTTTTTACTTGACTTCATGCTCCAGGGTTTCCCTTTTTACAGGGCATCTCCCAGTGTTGAGGGAGTCTAAAGCCTTGTAGTCTCTTACTTTTCTTACACTCACGTATCACAGTGGCTCCATGCTACATCCCCCAGCACTCCTTCCCCAATTCCCACAGAGCCAAGTAGAATAGTGATTTGAGCACATATAAGCAATTTTAATCCCTACCATCCTTGATGTTTTACAATATTTTGGGAAGAGTTTGTAAGACCTTTTGTCTCACTTGACCCAGGGATAACTCAGGTCTAGTTCAAATCCTTAAAGGAACTGAGATCAGAGGAGAGGAAAGGAAGTGATAGAGAGATATGGAATAAGTGTCTTCATGCAAGTAAGCAAGACACATTTAATTTTATATTCAAGCAGTGCAGACATTGCTCAAAACTCAGTTGAATAAATATTTGAATTTTAGTTCTCCGCAAAGATCTACAACAGGGATGGGAGATCTTTAATCCTTCTACCTCCTGTTATCTGTGGAATAAAGCAAACATAAAAGTGTCATTTGGTAAGTTTGTTTCAATTCTACCATCAAATACCCAGTTTTCAACCATTTCCCTATTCTACACATTAATGAACAGCATAAAGGAAATTGTCATACATTTTGTTCAACATACCAGCTATTGATATGCCTTTTTTACATTATTAACTGAAAAATAATAAGCGTCCTTACAGATGTTATAAGATTACAAAACAAAAAGCATCCAAAGGATCTAAATTAGTATGCAATGTGGATGTCTAATGATTTTCTATCAGAACTCTCACCAATTGCCCTGTTTGATGACAAAAATGAACGGGAGCACTGTCATGGTGAAGTACTCTGCAGAAGCTTTCCAAGGCATTTGTCTACTAAAGTTTTGGCTTTCTCAAAATAGTCTCAGAATAAGCAGATGTTGTCATTCTTTGGCCCTCCAGAAAGTCAACAAGCAAAATGCCTTGAGCTTCCCAATAAACTCTTGCCATTACCTTTGCACTTTCCTCATCCACTCTTCCTTTGACTGGACCACTTCCACCTCTTGATCGCCATTGCTTTGATTGTGCTTTGTTTCAGGATTGTACTGATAAAGCCATGTTATATCTGCTGTCACAAATCTTTGAAGAAATGCTTCAGGATCTTTATCCCCCTTATTTAAATTTTCAGGGAAACCTCTTCTCTTTTCTGTAGCTGGTCTTGTTTCCACAGTTCGGGCATCCACAGAGTGAAAAATTTGCTCAACATTAATTTTTCAGTTAGAATCATGTAAGCTGAACCAATTAAAAAGCCTGGAGGAGGAGGAGGAGGAGGAGGAGGAGGAGGAGGAGGAGGAGGAGAACGAGACAACAACAAGGAAGACCAGTGTGGCCATGTGGCCATAGCTGGATCAATTAAGTACACAGCAGTAAATTAGTTCAGAGACTGGTAGGGCTCCACCCAAAGGAACTTGACCACATTCAAAATTAGGATTTTGTTCTTATGGTGTAAAAGAGGGGGCCAGGCACAGTGGCTTATGCCTATAATCCCAGCACTTTGGGAGGCCGAGGTGGTTGTATTACCTGAGGTTAGGAGTTCAAGACCAGCCCGACTAATAGGGTGAAACCTGTCTCTGTTAAAAATACAAAAATTATCTTGGTGTGGTGGCACATGCCTGTCATCCCAGCTACTTGGGAGGCTAAGGCAGGAGAATCACTTGAATCCAGGAGGCACAGGTCGCAGTGAGCCGAGATCGTGCCACCGCATCCAGCCTGGGTGACGGAGTGAGACTCCATCTCAAATAAATAAATAAATACATAAAGGAGGACACAAACTAAAAAACATATATGTGTAATATGATTATTAAGTAGTTACAGTGAGGAATTGACTCGAGAAAAAAATAGACTTGCAATTTGGGGTAAGGTAGAAATGAGGCTTGCTTAGATGGGCAGATAGTGATGATTGTGCTAAAAATGGCTGCGATAGAAATGTATTTTGAAGGTTGAACTTTAACATAGCATAGTCTGTTTGACCTGATGTAATGTGATGTATGAGGAAGAGTCAAGAATGTCTTGTAGTTGGCAAAATCACACATATGAATATAGATGCTATTTACCAAGGTGAAACAGAGTTGAAAGACAATAAACTTGTAGCTACAGGTGGGAAGCAGCAGAGGCAGAAGAAACCCGTGGAGACAGTGAGAAATCCCTGGAGATGTTGATAAAGTGTTCCAGGAAGAAAGATATGTTCAAGAGTGATATATTGCTCAGAGGTCAAGTGAGATGCATGACTGAAAATGGATTCCTGAATTGACTGGAATGAAGGTTAAAGATGACTGTCACACAATTGGAGTGCAAAGTATGAAAGGCTCTATAATGAACGTGGAAGAAAACTTGGAGGTGAGGAAACTTGGAGGAAATACCGTCAATATATATTTCAAGAATTTTGCAATAAGAATAGCAGGCAAATAATGTGATAGTAAAGAAATATTAAGAGTTTTAGGAAGACCTTTGTAAAAATGGGAGTTGCTTCAGCAGGCTTGTGCTAATTGAAATAATTCCATGGAGCATACAGGTAAGAGTCAGGAGACAAAAGGATCATGTGCAGAATCGAAATCCTTGATTCCGCAATGTGATATAAAATCAAGTAGGAAGGGAAAAGATAGACTCAAGGAGGTTTCACTTAAGATAATAGGAGAGAACTGGGCTCCAGCTGGATGTGGGTTGGTCAACTTGGTAGCTATTGTGGTAAGATCATTCTGTTCTGATTCTTTTTGAATTTCTTAGTGAAAGCACTTAGGCTATCAGAGGAGACTGTGGCAGTTTTCTAATATTGAGCCATTCTCACCATCCTCTTTCAACATGGTAGATTATTTTCACACAGCATTTACTTATTTATTTACTTCTGAGTATTCTTCCTTTGCAGGTCTACTTATTTTCATTGATGAGCCTCACAGAATGAATTCTGAAGGAATGCTACCTTTCTTATAATTTAGAAAAATTTAAACTAGAATTATCTGCTCATAGTGATTAACAGATGCTGCAAAAGAATTTTCTGTGTTCATTGACATTGGAGATGACAGTGACAGTTGCTTGCAGAGAGTTTCCTATATGAACATCATTCATTTCTTTTAGGATTTTATATTCAATTTTTCTGACAATTCTTGAGTCATATTTGATAACTTATGTTAAAGTAATATTAATGTCATTGACATTTTTATATCAGAAGAGTTTTACATCTGTTATTTTTTCAAAATTTTATACTTCTATGATTCATTTTTCCATCTCATTTTTGAAGTTTGTATTTTTTTCCTTTTTACTTAATAAAATTACATAATGTATGTGTCTTTTATTTTCGCTTAAGAACTAGACTTTCCATCTGTTATAAATTAGATTGTGTCTCTGTTTTCTCATTCTAGATATTTTAATTTGGGTGGTACACAAACAAAGGTTGATATTATGTGAGCAATATTTCCCTATATTAACCAACACGTTCCTAAGCTATTAGATTTCAAAAGCCTGCATTTCTAATTGTCATAATTAAATTTCCATTTTAAATATCTACCAGTATAGACAACATACAAGCAGGCACTAACTATTTTTGAAAAAAGAGAACTAATTAGAATTTTACATATAGCCTGGTAAGAAAGAAAATGCTAAAAAACATATGAGGAGACAAAGTCATCCTATTTTGTTTGAAAGCCTAGAAAAAAGCAGTGTCAGAGACTATTTTACTTAGGTTTTTTGACAAAGAAATCTTAATATTTTTAACTTGGAGCATTTATTTCCTCATAATTTAATGTCTGCTATTATTTCTTAAAATCATTATTGGGGAGCAGACATGACATGATACTATAGGTATATGTTTCAAGAACTTTGCAATAAGGAAGGCAGACAAATAATGTCATAGTAAGGAAGAATTAATAGCCTTAGGGAGACCTTAGTAAAAATGAGAGCTGTTTCAGCAAGTTTGTGCTGCTTGAAATAATCCCATGGAGCATACAGGTAAGATTCAGGAGACAAAAGGATCATGTGCAGAATCAAAATCCTTGATTAGGCAATGAGATGAAAAATCAAGTAGGAATGGAAAAGATAGAGGCAAGGAGGTTTCACCTAGGGTAATAGGAGAGAACCGGGCTCTAACTACATATGGATTGGTCAAGTTGGTGGCTTTTGTGGTGAGATCATTCTGTTCTGATTGTTTTTGAACTTCTTAGTGAAAGCACTTAGGCTATCAGTTGAGATAGTAGCAATTTTCCAATATTGAGCCATCTTTATCATCCTCTTTCAACATGGTGGATTATCTTCTGCACAGATTGACTTGTTTATTTACTTCTGAGTATTTTTCCTTTGCAGGTCTACTTATTTTCATGAATGAGCCTCACAGAATGAATTCTGAATGTTTTTAGCCTTTGTTATAATTTCAAAAAACTTAAACTAGAGATATCTGTTCCTATGCTTAACAAATTCAACATAAGAATTTTCTGTGTTCATTGACATTGGAGATGACAGTGACAGTTGCTTGCAGAGAGTCTCCTCTCAAACATCATTCATTCCTCTTAGTTTATTTTACATTCAATTTTTCTGACAATTCTTGAGTCATATTTGATAACTTACATTAAAGTAATATTAGTGTCATTGAAATTTTTATATCAGAAGAGTTTTACATCATGTTTTCTGATTTTTTCAAAATTTTACATATCTGTGATTAATTTCTCCCTCTCATTTCTGAAGTTTTTATTGTTTTCTGCTTTTTTAATGAAATTATAAGATGTTTGTATCTTTTATTTTCGCTTAAGAACTAGACTTTCTGTCTGTTATAAATTAGAGTGCTTCTCTGTTTTCTCATTCTAGATATTTTAATTTGGGTGGTACAAAGAAAAAAATGACATTATGCAAGCAATAATTTGCTATATTAACTAACACTTTAGAAATCTCTTAGATTTCAAAAGTCTGCATTTCTAATTGTCATAATTAAATTTCCATAAGGAGATACTATTTTTTTTAAAAAAGAACTAATTAGAATTTTACAAAGAGCCTGATAAGAAAGAAAATGCTAAAAAAAAAACATGAATACGCAATGTGTTCCTATTTTGTTTGAAAGCCTAGAGAAAACCAATGTCAGAGACTATTGCACTTAAATTTTTTGACAAAGAAATCTTAAGATTTTTAACTTGGGAGCATTTAATTCCTCACAATTTCATGTCCACTGTTCTTTCCTAAAATCATTAGTGGGAAGCAGACATGACGATATCCACTAGTTTTCCATGTATGTGATCTGCTTAGTCTTCATCCTTTAGGGGAGTCATTTTGATTATTCAAAAATTTAGAAGAGGAAACTTAGGCTCTGAGATGTAAGTAGCTTCCTATGAGTCCAGAGTTAGCAAGAGAGAGTTGTTAAACTACAATCTGAGAGATTCCAAATTCTTTGCTTATTCAAGTCATGCTGCCTCTGATGAAATCCATTTAGGTTTTCTTACGAATAGTAAAACTCACAGGCAGGTATAGAACTGATCAAAGATAAAATAGCGGAAAATAGGTCTAATGGCTTCTGGGGAATCGAGGCATAGAACCATACTCACTTCCCTAGAAAACAAAATTGGTTACTTTTGAACTTGTTAAAATTTCTCTCAGCTTCTGGGACTTTCTTTCACTGGTATTGTTTTTCTTACATTCATAAGCTTACTGGAATATCAGGAAATGACCTGAAAATAATTGTACAATTTAAATTCGAGCTATAGAAGACAGAGAAGGAAAGAAACAGTGGAACTCCTTCCCCAGGCAGATGACTTAAGGATAAGGAGAAGAGAAGCTTGCTGGAAACATAAAGGAGAAGGGGTCCTGGATGTTCGTACAATGTGAACGTGGCTCTCAGATTCCAGAGTCCCAAACACTCAGAAACAGACACCACCATCAGAAATTGCAAGCTGATTGTTTTAATGGTATACTGAAGTTAGAGCATGACCGCGTGTTTCATGGCGTTTGAAACACTGTTTTCTTCTTATTCACTTCCTGAAAAAGACAAACAAACAAGGAAGATTATAGACAACACTTGACCTGGCAGGAAATGTCTAATCCCTCACTGGTGCACTGCAGTGAGGGAGATGCAAGTCCCTACTCTTGCCCTCTATCCCTTCTACAGCCCCCTTCTCCTTAGTAAGATTTTCTTTGTTCACTCTTTAAGCCATTGCAGGTAATGTGATTTAAACTGTTGCTTAGATGAGAAAGAGAAACAAGTATTGTTATGTTGTTCACGCTTTGTTGCTGTTGCTTATGTAAGGGCTATTTTTACAAAGATAGGCGCTGTAACATATCCTGTAATAGTGAGAATGTGAAACCAGCCTCAATGTCCAGTGACAGGGATTGGTTAAATAGATTTTGGAACCACCAAACAATGGAATAGTATACAATTGTAAAAACAAACTAACCAACAAACACTGAAGAGATCTAAATGAACTCATGTGAATGTTTTCTAAACAATCAATTTTTCCTATGAGTAAGACACAAATCTGAATATAGAGTATGGTATAAGTGGTTGTAATAAAAGCATTATATATATTTATGTAGCAATAAATATTTCAAAAAGTAGATTCCAAAGATTAAAAGGTGGAGGTTTTGAGAAGGATAGAAGGGAAGAAAGATGAGTTAGGCTCTTATTATTTGGCTCTGTACCCTTTTGTTCACTGAGATTAGTTTTTGTTAGCTTATGCATGTATGACTTTAAATGTAAGTATTTTAAAAATGAGATACCATTTAACAGCTGAAAGTTCAAGGACTATTTAGCGGGAATACTGGACATGAAAGCCTGATGTGAGGCAGGACTGAGCAAAGCATGTCCAGGTGAAAACTTTAAATGGGAGTCTTTGAATTTGAGGAAAGAAAATAGAGAGCCAAAAGGAGAACATGGTTCTACACCACCCTCATCATCAACGTTATTTAAGACATGGAATTTGAAGATAGTGATTTCCAAAATCAGAATTGCCTTCAAGAGCTTCTGTAAAACACAGGATCTTGATACCATATACAAGAATATCTGAATAACAATTTTTAGAAATGTGTTCCAGGACAAGGCAATCATAACAGCTTTTCAATGGACTCATTGGCACAATGAAGTTGGAGAGCTGTAGCAGTTGGAGCCTTCGATGGAGAATAAACTGGAATCATACCTGTCGTTGAATCCTAGATTACTGGGGAGACTGCTCCTTTGGAGGTCTTGATGGGCGGCTCCCTTGGGAAGGTGGAGGTGTTCCCTCGGGCTTTCCAGGAGGAGGTGAGGGACGATGATGGTGATGGCCTCCTGGTTTCTGTGTGTTTTGTGGCTCTCCTGTAGGAGGTGGAGGACGGTGGTGGTGGCCTCCGTGATGGGGTGGTTTCTGCTGAGGGCCATCATCCTTGTTTCCATCACCAGCAGGGTGTTTCGATAGCTGTCCTCCCAGAGGTGGTCCCTGATGCGCCTCATCTATGAACTGGTCAGAGTCTTCCTCATCTGTGTGAGTTGAAACAAGAAGAGCTGAGCTCAGAGCTGGAAAACCCTCCTGTGTTCATACCTCTCTGTCTTCACCACAGAGCCCTTCTCTCCCTGACCTGCGTCTCAACTCCCAACCTCCCCGATTCCCAAGGCTTCCTGATTAGAACTCCTCTTCATCCACATAAGGGTGATGAAAAATCAAATTTCTTTGTTCATGGTCCCCAGAATCAAGGTTGGGAGAAAACTACTTATATCTCTGAGGCACTGACATTAGTCAATTCCTGAGAAGAAAATGTTGATAAGAAGACACTTGAGAATTGATCAATTCTTCAGGAAAAAATGGAGACAAAATTTACTGAAAATTTACTGGAATTTACCTGATATTATGGAGGGAACGTCTTCCTGGCTGACATCTAGAAAAGAAGTAGAGGATGATGGGAAAAGTTACTTTGTGCATCTTTCAGGGCTCATAGTGTCCTACGAGGAAAAGGGACCTCTGATAACACCCTGTGCATGTCCGTTTGTGACCTCATCAGTCACTGTCTGATGCTACTGGAAGTGGAGGAAGACGTGAGGGGAAGCAGGGTTGTTACTACACTGAGCATCAACCAGGAACTCAACAGAGAAGGGCCCCTGTTGGTCCTGTTATGATTCCTCAAGCCTTAGTGCTTATTTAGTTAAACTGCCCTGAGTATTTCAATGACATATTTGGGGATTCTTCTGCCCTCTTTCATCTGTAAATATGTTGCTTATGTTTGCAAGCTTTCTCAACAGGAGCCACCAGAAGTAACCACTTGGATACAATCTGAAGCATGCCACTCCCAGCACCCTGAAATACTACATGCAGGAGAGAAGAAAATGACAGTGTTTCACTCTGGTTATTGTCTATCTCTATGTAGACAGAGACAAGTGTTTTACCCATTTCTCTGTCTCGGCAGTAGCTCTGACATGTGTTTATCTCCTTCATGATGCTCAGCCACTGTACAGCAAGGCCAGCATCATCCCTGTCTACCGGGATCAGTACAGGATCTTCACAGCTGCACTTCCCTGGCTCTGTCTTGCATTCTCCACGTCCTTCACAGCAGTCCCATGTCTCTATAAATGCAAATCTCACTCTCTCACTCCCCTGGTACAAATTCTTTATCGGGTTCTATTTGTGCAATCAATAAACTATGAGGCCTTGATGAGGAATGAAGGCACAACAGGTCTTCTGATCCTTGGCATGAGAACTCTGCAGTCCCGTCTGTTTTCTCATCCTCCTCTCTTCCCTCCACTTTCCCCCTCTATAGTGTGAGCCCTTAAATCCCAATCAGAGTCACAATCTCTTCCCCCAACTGGTTTTACCTTCACTTGAGCTCTGAACTGAGCTGAAGGCCAGCAGGGCCACTGACAGCAGAATCAGAAGCATCTTGTAGGAGGCTCTGGAGTCACTCCCAACTTTGTGCTGGGAGAATGTGTCAGCTCCCTTTATAAAGACAAGCAGAACAATGGCGCATTTGAGCTCCCTACTGGGTGGGCCTCATCACCTCAGAGACTGGGTTCTGCTTTGCTTACTGCAGGTCAAGTGTATCCCTCATTTCTTTTGGGACTCTAGCCCAGCAGGAAGGGTTGGGTAGGACGTTGTTTGTGTCTAATTTCTAAAAGGTACAACTATGACTTGAATACATGTTTTGACAGAACTGTGTCCAAGCAATCAGCACAGTGTCAGAATTGAACTTTTGACATCATTTGGTTTTCAATCTGTTTGGGAAGACTGCTATTCTGATTTCCACTGTGCTTTTCATTTCTGTGTATATGTGTTTGTGTGGGTGTGTCAGGGGGTGGGGGTTGGGCAGTGATCCTGCAGCTAACAGTGAAGATGGTCAATATCTCTGACTCTTTTTATACCTTATTTCCATCTCTCGTAATGTGTGTGTGTGTTTGTGTGGATATTTTCACATTTAGCTAAATTTTTCATGTAATAGAGATGGCCTCTGCTTATCTGTGAGATGTGTGAGGACAGCACACTCCTGGGCACACATAGATGAGAGAAAGCTTCTGCGCATCCTGCTCAGGCTACAGGAACTGTCCAAACTCTGTGGATCTCACTATGCTCAGGCAAGCCTTGGTGCTGTACAACACAGGCAAGCTAAAAAATTTGTATTTTAAAAATATCTTTAGGGATTATTAAAGCAAGACTGAACACAGAAACCACCAAGGGATTTCTAGACCTGAACAAACTGAATACATGGTTCCCTAAGTGAGCCACACAATGTCATATAGCTAAGACCTCTACTTTCTCCAGAATATTCTATATAATTCATCCTCTGCTTTATTTCTTCTAACAAATGCTGTAGTCCTCATCACTGATAACTAAGTGGCCACATTTATACATTCAACTTGATGATTTGTAATGCCTATCCAAGCCTCAAATGCCTTGATTGGTCTTCTGTTTTTTATTCAGTATTTATGTCACCTGTTTCATCAGAGTGTTCTTTCACACAGAGGATTTTTTCTATAATATTCTAATATTCATTCTCTTTCTCTTTCTCACATTTATTTGTTGATATTTTATATTCTGAGTCTACCTTGTCATATGTAATTTTCTTCCTATGTATTTGTTTTTCTCCCCACATGTCTTTTGGGAGATGTCCTTTATTTAATCTTCTAAGTAATGGTGTATGGTACTCCTCACTACCTTTATTTTTATTTTTGTCTCTACAATTGGACAATAAACTATTAAGCTTCCAAAATGTCCTTTCAGGGTCCTGGATTGGTAGCCCTCTTCTCAGCTGCTGATTATCTGTGATACCTACAAATTCCCTGTTCATCAATTCATAAAATATACTAGTCAGTGTCACCAGCTGCACTTTCCATTTCAGACCTTGTGTAGGCCTTGTGTAATTTTTCACTTTTTGTGCATGGCTAGTCTTTGTTTGAGGATAGCTTCATTGGAGGCATGGCTGAGAGACCATGTGACAGAAAATCATAAAGACAAGCCCCTAGCCAGGTGTGCATGAGTGGATCCTGTGCTGTGCATACGAGGGTCTGGTCTGGCCCTTCTGAAGAGTTGCAGATAATAATACAAGAAAGTTTCCTAGTAGATTAGATTTTGCTACAGACAATATTGTTCTCATAAGGGATCCAGGAGGATTGTTATTTTCCCTGGAATAAATATAGACATATTTGAAGTGGGAATGCATTCTTAATTGGCAATTCTTCTCTGGTCCTGTGGGAAGTGGATCAGTTCTAGTTGGGCTTTATGAGTTGTATCGTAGGCACAGAGTACTTACTGAGCCAAGCATCTTCCAATGTGTTACTGGGATTATTGTGTTTGGTTTCACCAGATACTGTTTTCTATCAGACCTGGAGATGAGCAATCCTGTTTAGTTGACTTCAGGTCAACTATCATGTCAAAAAGGAAGGTCAGAGAAAAGGAACAAAGAGGAGTGCCGGGCAGATATTGCCTGATGATGTGGGCAACTGAGAAAACTGCAGGCCTGGTGAAAGACAGATTTCTTCTTGGCACTAGAGTACAGGATAAGAACAGGAAATGCCCCTAAAGGTCGCTCAGCTCAGGTCCCTTCTATGACCTTCTCCAATGTCAGCAATCAGCAAAAGAGACTAGTGTATCCGGAAAGCATAAATATCAGCTACGCTCTCACCAGACAAATCAAAAACAGAGCTGAAAGGGACACTGTCTGTGAGTGAGGGTGGGTGGGTGAAAGGGAGAAGCAGGACTGCTGCAGGAGCTTGGGCACCTAGAGGTGAGTGACAGCCCTCAGCACCACACTTGCCTTCTACTGTGGATGTTCATATTCTGAGGCCCTGAAGGGTCAGTCTTCAATATATGAAATTTTAGGATTCATCTCTCATAATACATCCCAACATTTTCTCAGTTACTGACAGGTATTTAACTAGTGGTTCAAAACTCCTCACTCCCTCCAGCATTAGCTGATCTAATTGTTTCCACCTTCAAAATACATCCCAAATATGACCTCTTGCATGATCTTTACTAGAAGGTTGTTCAGCCCTCGATGCTCTCTCCTGGAGGACTTTAACAGCCTCGACCTGGTCTTGGTAACATTCTTCCCCCAGCACATCCCATATCAGTTCCCTCACAACAATCAGAGTGATCAAATTAGAGCATATCACCCTTGTGCTTTGAATCCCTTGTTTTCCCTTCTGGACTTATGATAAGATGCAAATTTCATGCCTCAGCTCTTTCACTCCCACATGTCTCACTGTTTTTGAAGACCCGGAAGCTCTCTGAATGGAATAGAAAGTAGAATCTTCTTCAACTTCACCTTGCTCTAGTTTGCCTGGAATACTGAAGGATGGTTTGCCAGGAAAGATGAACATTGGCAGAGGAGATAAACTTCTCTGACAGTGAGTGAATTGCATTGAGTTACTTGTCTGACAGTTTATGTGAATTGGAAGAATTATTGTATTCATTGTATCAACTAAGCATTCTGATAATACAGTTAGCAAATAAACACACTAGTCTTTGAGACTTAACTTTGCTTTGACTTGTTTAAAAACTTTGGTTTCACTATCATGGCAATCGTTTATATTTTTTAATTTGATGTTGACCCATAAATATATATTATATATTTCACAATTAATTTAGCATATTTCTATTCTTTCCACCCATCCTAGCCAAATTGGTTATAATAGAAAACATTTCTTAAACATTTACTATATTCCACTTAATCATCAAAACCACTATATTAGGGAGATATGATTGTTACCATTGCCTTAGTTTTACAGATGACATGGCTTAGGTACATACCAAGGTTCTTATAAAGGTAGTAAGTGGAACAGAAGGCAGTCAGTTCTCAGAGCTTACTGTGCTCCATTACTTACTTACTATTCATTTATTCATTTCATTACTACAATATGAGAGGGAAGGAGGTTCAGAAAAGAAACATAAGTTCTGTTACTAGGAGATTATCAAGGTTAAACTTTCCTAAGACTTTAACAGGTGAGGCGAGAAATATATTTTTCCTGAGTAAGTAAGTTTGTTTTAAATTATAAGAACATTTAAGTAGACTTCCAGTAAACTGTTTTCCTCCTTGACCTCATATAAAGATACTCATACAAATTAATTCCCTTTTTGGTGATTATGAAAACCTTGTCAATGTAGATACTCTATGTGCTTTCTTAATATACACTACATGCATTTTTCTGCTGAGCCATGTTAGCATTGGCAAAATATGAGCATATCCTTTGAAATAGATCAAATGTTGATTCTCATCACAATGAATGTAAAATTTTAGAAATCCAAGAGATAGACTGGTCTGAGTTTTGTCCATGAAGGGACAAATTTGTATACCATTTGCACAGATTTCAGTCTTCTTCCTGAGAGTGTCTCCTGTGTCCTGGCCCCAGAGCTGGTATTACCAAAACAGGTCCAGGTCATTGGTATTATTATTAAGATGTTATCTGAGCTCATGGTCTCATGACCAAGAAAATTAAGGAGTGTGGACACAAAGGGTGAGGCTGGAGCAAAAGTTTAATATGCGAAAGAAGAAAGCTCTCTGCAGTGGAGAGGGGAGTCAGAGTGGATTGCCACTTTTACAGCTGAATCCACAAGCTTTTATAAGAAACTGCTCTCATGTCAGTAGCTATTTTTATTATCTATAAAATTGTCAGCTGGGCGGGTTGGCTCATGTCTATAATCCCTACACTAGGGGAGGCTGAGCAGAGTGGATGACGAGGTCAGAAGTTGGAAACCAGCATGGCCAACATGATGAAACCCCGTCTCTGCTAAAAATATAACAGAAAATAGCTGGGGATGGTGGCTTGCACCTGTAATCCCAGCTACTTGGGAGGCTGAGGTAGGATACCTGCTTGAACCCAGGAGATGGAGGTTGAAGTGAGTGGAGATAGTGCCACTGCACTCCAGCCTGAGCGACAGAGCAAGACTCGGTCTCAGGGGGAAAAAAAAAAAAAAAAGGTGTTGGCACAACACCTTGTTATGTATGTAGTTTTAAAAGAGGGATTTTTTAAAAAAGTGATTAATGAATAACTCACTTTGTTTAGATAAACATGTATGTTTTATCTTAGAAAAACGATTTTTCTCCTCCTGCTTAAGGACCATAAATTACAACTGTAGTTTTTTTATTTCAAAGTGCAGATTTTTTATTATGTAACATCTTGGAAATTGGGATGTGTGGCACATTGTATTTTCCAAGGACAGTCACAACAGTATTTTTCATCTTTATTATCTTCTTATGACAGGACCTTACATCCTCTCTGGAAGGGGTGAGGTGTGATTGCCCCCCCACCTTCCACTTGGTTGGAATTTTGTTACTGCCGTGACCAATAGAATATGTCAGAAGTGATGCTTTGTGTCTTTTGAGTCTAGATCATAAAAATGCCTTCAATCCCAACTGGTTCTCTAAAGAAACCGCCACATGCTACAAGGAAGCCCATGTTGTGAGGCAGAGGTGTAAAATTTGTTTTTAAAAATAATTGAATACATCACTGTCCCCAAACAACGTAGAATAACCAAGTTTTTTTCAGTGATTGAATTATTATCTGTATCATATATTGCATTTCTATACGTGGATGACTAGCTAAAGATTTATTCGTTATCCCTTTGTACCTAGTATGGTGACATTTTAGACACCTTCGTGTTTTTTTATACTTACAATAGCCCTTTGATTATTTTTGCATGATGTTCACTCTTTGGATGCAGGAATTAAAATTTCAATATGAATGAGTATCATTCCCAAATTCACATACTTTATAGGTATCAGCAGCGTTAGAAAATCCCATGAAGAGAGAGGTAGAGAGCGAGAGCGAGAGCGAGAGAGAGAGAGAGAGAGAGAGAATGACAAGATAACCTTATTCATTCAACAATTCAAAATACATAAAATCAAATAACAAGAAATGCAGAGGATTCAGCTGAAGAAGAAAGACTAAACTTTGATGAAGATTATACACTATAATCTGACTATATATAAGTTTTTGGATAGGAAAATGCACTAATCCAAAAGCACCAATTTTTCAGGTGTTCCTGTGTACATTGATTGCAACATTGTCCTCTCTTCATGTCTGGTTTTGGCTTTTTCTGATTCACAAACTGGTAATTTTCGATTTGTCATCCCTGTTCCACAATTTTGTTACATTTTTTGTTTGCTGTCATCTCCTCTTTTATCCTGTTTGTCATTGGGTATTTCTTTACTATAATTGTATAGGGACATGGGAAAATGGTAGGAATAAGTATGTGTGTTCAATGCACTGTGCATTCCAATACCCTTAGGATAAAATGGCAAATATTACAGTTGCAAATGGCTTCAGCAAATGGTCCATGTGTTTACTTTCTTTCAAGTGTATTCAAGTTACTTTACAAGGCAGACTGCTCTTACTGTGTAGGAATCTGCAGTCTTTTCTTTCTTTCTTTTTTTCTTTTTTTTTTTTTGAGATGGGAGTCTCACTCTGTTGCCCAGTCTGAAGTTCAGTGGTGTGATCTTGGCTCACTGTAACCTCTGCCTCCCAGGTTCAAGCAATTCTCGTGCCTCAGCCTCCTGAGTAGCTGGGACTATAGGCACACACCACCACACCCGGCTAATTTTTTTGTATTTTAGTAGAGACGGGGTTTCACCATGTTGCCCAGGCTGGTCGTGAACTCCTTAGCTCAGGCAATCCACACCTCTGCCTCCTGCTCACCTAGGCGTGAGCCATCGCGCCCAGCCAGCCTTTTCTTACTGTACGCCTTAAAGAGAATATGACCATGAGTTCATAATCAGATGGTTATTTTTCACAAGGTTATTGAATAAACTCAACCTATCTTTGCAACCCTACAAGAAATTTTAAGTGACAAACACCTTTTTATACTCTAATAGGCGAACAAATATGATTTTATATAACAAAAGTACATAGTTTCAAGCCTACCAGTTAACCATCTTTACAACTACCCAAACAAACAACTGTATATGATAAGAAAATATTTTGGGCAGGGCATGGTGGCTCACACCTATAATGCCAGCACTTTGGAGGCCTAGGTGGGCAGATCAGCCTGGCCAACCTGGTGAAACCCTGTCTCTACTAAAAGTACAAACTTCTCGAAACTGATTATATTTACTGTCGGATCCTTTGTACCCTTTCCTCTATCCTTACATGTTTCTCTTGTTAATCTCCCTGTGGAAATATCTCAGACATATGAAGCTCAATGCAATGGAATTCAGAGATCCTAGAGTCAAGGCCAATAAAAGAGCCATGATATCTGTGATGCTTTTCCTCTTATTATTTGCTATTTACTTTCTGTCTCTTCTTACAGTGATTTTTCATTCTAAGGTGATACAGATCACATTGGTCCTTATGCTTAGCCAGGCTATTGCAAGTGTTTACCCTTCAGGCCACTCATTTATCCTATTCTGGGACACAATCTGATTCGGTGCTGTGGCAGCTGAGGTGTGGTTGAAAGCTGGGAAGCCCTCACATTCATAGATCATTCTTGTAACCATCTCATATAATCTGGAAAAGAAATGTTGTTAAAAAATTCTTTTGTGGTATTTTGTCCTTATTTCTGGATTCTTCTATCATGTGTGATATTGAATAAATTTCAAATGTTTATCAGAAAATGCTCTTATCTACAGCAATTAAATGTTAGTTACATGTATGTTTAAAATATTTATACAAATAAAAACCATTACACAGGTTACCTAATTATTATACAGGAGTTTTGCCAGCAACAAATAATACGAATAGTGTTTCAGTTTTCACCTATTTGGAAAATTTTAAAATACATATGAAAAATATGCATGGCCGACACACGCAGCTGACCCTAGAAAAACATGGGTTGGCACCGCATGGGTCCACTTACACACAGATTTTCTTCTGCCTCTGCCACCTCTGAGATGGCAAGACCAACACCTTCTTTTCCTCCTCCTCCTCAGCGTACTCAACCTGAAGGCAGCCAGGATGAAGACCTTTATGATGATCCATTTGCACTGAATGAATTGTAAATGTATTCTCCTTCCTTATGATTTTCTTAATAATGTTTTCTTGTCTCTAGTTTATTTATTAAAAGGATACAGTATGTAATACAGACAATACACAAAATATGTGCTAATCTGTTTATGTTATTGGTAAGGCTTCCAGTAAACAGAATGTTATTAGTCAGGTTTTTGGGAAGTCAAAAGTAGTAGTGGAGTTTTGACTGCACACGGGGTCAGGGCCTCTAACCTTCTTGTTTTTCAGGGTCAACTGTATTTACTAAATGTGAAAATAATAATTTTTATGCCTAACAGTTTTCAAATTATAAGAATCAATTTATAAATATTTGTTAGACATTTCTCACAATCAAAAAGCAACCTGTATTTCATTTACTCTTTCTACTTTACTACATTTTCAGTCAGTGATTTATTATAAATCTATAATATATATTATAAAATATATATAATATATATAATCAGTTTATAAATACAAAAATCAGGAACCTGCACATTTTTTTTTGGAATTCACTAATATTTCTCATTATAATTGCAAAGTATGTACGTAATTTTGATTTTAATGTATGAATCTCCAACATTTATCTTATGTTGTGAGCATGATTTTTAAATGTATATTTTAATTGATCATGCGCCTCTGGGTGACTGGTAAGTGGAAAAAGGAATGGAGATTAAAAAAAGAATTAGCGAGAATAATTTGTGCCAAAAACATTGAAATTCAGGTACATGCAACTCATATTAGGATTGATTTGATACTGGAAAGGAATTTGAAGTTAGTCTTAGTATGTCAAAACTTATCTAAAATCAAGTTCAAGTAGAGAGATAAAGGATAAAAATGACCAAAGGTCAGTGTTACTAAACTTTGAATACAATGAAATGTGATTTCATTAAGTTCTGTCCCTAGAATAGAGTGTATAATTTATCAGAGCAGCAAAATTGTTAGTCTTTTCTATTACTGTAGCCTGATGACCTAAAAGAAAGCCTGGACACAGGGTAGTTTAATAAATGTTTAATCAATTAACAGTAGAGTAAATGATTGAATGAACTACATAGAAGAGGACGACAAGAGCAAACTTATTCCACCGAAACACGAAGCTTGCATATCACAGATGTTTTCCAGACCTGGCTTATAAATTTATACGTACACTCTCTGAGTTCAAGAATTTCCAGCAGCCAGAGCTGCAAACTCCTCTGGTGCAGAGAATACATCATTAGGGGTAGCCATCACTGGGAAAGAAGCTGTTCTTATAATTGGAGGTGGAAATAAATTAGAATAAAGCAATCAGATGGTTGCCATCACAATGGCATTAAAAAAGTTGAAGATTATGTCTTTTGGTTTCTTCCTGATCACGTTCTTCTAATATTTACTAGCTAGTTATTGTGTAATCACAAAGATTTTTTAGAAATTGAATTAATAATCAGGTATTGTATTAAATTTTATATTAATTATAATGGTTTTTCTTCCTTTCCTTTTTTACTTTAGTAGATTCTCTGTTATTTTCTTGATAGAAAAACAGATCTGCATGTGGTAGTAATTTCACTCCTTCCATTTGAATACGTATTTCTCTTCTATGTGTTTGTCTAATGCTAAATAAGATCACTCACTTTCTAATTATCTCTAACAGTGATAAGCTTTTTCTTTGTACCTTTTTATTTGATAATTTTTCAGTGTGTTGCAGATACCCATAAGGTTAGCAGTTACTTACATATTTTTTTCCTCTGCTGACTTATTATCCAAAACAAATGATGAACATTCCTTAACATTCCTAAAAGAAAGTCTGTTAGGTCACTTAACTAATATATCACTTCAATTTGTTTGAAATTATTTAGTTTTTAAAGTGAGATTTATAGTTATTACCATTGTTAGAGTAGTCATATCAAATTATTCATTTTTTTCCAAGAACTTGGGGTATTTCTCTTCTTTTCAATGTTTTGTATAAATCATCATATTAAAGGACTTCCTGTTAGTTGAGGAAACTTCTGTGAAGCCCAGCAACTTCTGAGAGGAGTGAATTCTCTATTAAATTTCATAATATTTTACTTAACTATTAAGTAGTACAACATGTTTAATATATTTTAAAGTCATTTTATATATGTCACTTCGTATTATATATCTCTAAAAACTGTGTTCAGTTTCTCCTGTTTCGTTTTCGGAATGTAGGAAAAAGTATTATCTTTAAAAACACGTATTTAGGCTTTACCTATTTACTCTGAAGATTATCTATGTTTTTCCTTTATTCTTCAAGAATTTTCAGAGTCTTTTGACAATTTTATTGGATTTTTCAAGAAGTTATTACTTTTAGTTCAAAATTTATAAATCATTTCTTCTCACTCATTTAACACTTTAATTTTCAATCATTCTTATTTCTGCTCTCTCAAGCATTTGAGCTTATTGCTTACTTATTTTCAATACTCCTCATTGCATTATAAAACCATCAATTTCTAAATTGTTTTCTGACTATTTTGTAAATCAAATCACATCAATTTTTGTATGCAGCTGACTACAATTTTATTTTCAGAATTATCAGTAAATTTAAGTTTTCTGTTTGCTCATATGTTTTTAATATATACATATTTCTAGAATATATATGGTTTGATTTGTATTTGGTTTTCATTTTTAATAATTTCCAAGGGTTAGGATAATCTGATTTATAAAAGTAATCTGTATAATTCCATTTTATTTTGCTTATTATGTTTTCTTTAAATAAATTCTATTAGAGAAGCATGTGCTTTTTACTTTATAAAGTTTGGCACAAATATAATATTAAGTATATTTATTATATTACTTAAGATTTTTTTTAAATTTTATCTCTCATCTGTCAAATATGTCCAAACCTCTGCTACAATTTTGTTATATTTATTATCTTCTATAATTTCCAACATTTTTGTTAGCGATTTTTTCCAAGATTTATACTATTTGGCATAAAATTATCCTACAGAAACACGGTTCAAATATTAGAACAGTTGTAGAATCCATCATAAGCTAGTGGATGACAGAACAGAAGCGGCACCCTCTTGGACAAGCACCACCATTTTAAAGTTCACCTTGATCAAAAACCATCTAAATCCCAAGGAAATCAGCCTAATGGCTAAGGTCAGCATGACCGTAAGCCACAAATGACATCTCCAACCAGAAACATTCCAATTGTAACATAAACCCCTCCCAACCAAAGACATTTCAGCCCCAAGATAACCTCTCCTCCAGAGGGAGGGATGTCAGCCCCAAGATTTCCTCTCCTCTGACCAGAGACATTCCAACCCTGAAATAAACTTCTCCCCCACGCAGAAACATTCCAAGCCTGTAATAGGTTCCCTCATCTTGAAACCTTAAATTGTCTTAGTCTGTAAAAGAGGATACTCCTGACTGGAATCAGCCAGAAATCCCTGTTAGGATTATTCTCTGAAATAAACCTGTCTTTGACTATTGAGCCACTTTAGGTGTTTCATTCCTCTTTCCTTAACTCTTACATTTGGTCCCAAAACCCAGGATGGGAGTTAGAGGTAGAGGCTCTCTTGCAACCCAGGAAGCAGTAGATACAACTGCTCATCCCACTGGATCCTGAGAGTCTCTGGCCACCCACTTCATCTTGTCTCTCACTTCACTTTTCGAGTGATTTGCTTTGGGAGGACAACACTAGCCTGAAGGGGACTATGAGGCTCGGGCTGGGGTCACTCTCCAGTGAGCCTCAAAACCCTCAGGTCTCAGAAATACACCTCTGACAGCCTGCAATGGGTATTTCACTCTCTGCCCTCTTCACCCCTCATCTTCCCTTTCTCTCTCTCTCTCTCCCTGTCTCTCGCTCTCTCCCTCTCTCTCTTTGTCCCTCCCTTCCTCGTGCAGCTCCAGTCCAAGAGGCCCTTTGCCAATTCCAACCAGAACATCCAACATTGAACACTAATCCAACCAACTGGTAAGATCTGCCCTCCCCTGGCTTTCTCGTGGTACCCAAGAAAGTCAGGTCTGTTGTCCCAGTCCCTGGAGGACAAGGGACTAAGCTGGAAGAAACCTTGGGGATGCCCAGTTTCTTCTCAGCTTGTTCATCCTCTTTATAAAGAGGATTCCTGGTCTCTGTCTTTTGTCTGGGGATGCCTGGAACAAAAACAGACATTCTTGACTTCCTCTTACCAGTCCACATGGGTGCCCCAAAATCCCACATTCCTATGTCCTCTCCACTGGGCTGTCTCCTTCACAACCTCACCAGACTTGTCTTACAGGAAGCATAAAGCCAAAGCATTTGGTTTTTTATTGCAACATGGCCTGGCCCCAACACAAATTAGATATAATGACAGCTGATGACCAAAAAATGGCACCTTTGACTTTCAACTTCTCAGGGACCCTGACAACTTTATAATCAAGAACAGCAAATGGCAAGAGGTTCTCTGTATTCAGGCTTTCTTCTACCTTACATCCCGACCCTCCCTTCGTCAACTTTCACCCCTATGAAATCCTTCTTCTTAATGAAAACCCTCCCTGGGTCTCCCCTTTCTCTGACGCTCCTTCCTTCGAAACCCCTTCTTCCAAGACCCCTTTTGACCCTGCAGATGAACTCCCACTATATTCTCATCTTCCTGCGTTTGCTCCTCACCCGTTGGAAGCCTCCACCCCTGTGGCACCTCCTGCCCCCAAGCCTTCAGTCCCGAACCCTGCTCCTCCTCCTTCTCCACCTATTACCCATTCAAAAACCACTCCAACCAGTCAAGCAACCTCTGACATTCTCCCTCTCCAGAAAGCGTCTGGGATTGAAGGCATTGCTCACGTTCATGTCCCTTCCTCCATGTCTGATTTGTCACAGATCGAACAACATCTGGGATCTTTCTCTGAAAATCCCTGTCATTATCACAGGGAATTCCTGAATATAAACCAATCCTTTAAGTTGGCATGATATTTAGATAATTCTAACCTCCACTCTCACCCCTGATGAAAAAGAGTGCTCGGCTTAATTAAAAGGGACATCCGAGCTATGAATATATTCAAAAGGCCTTTATGTTTTTCTCTTCATAAATCTTGTTTTCCTGGAAAAGGTTTTTTCCAAGTCAACTGAGCTACTTTTCTCCACTCTGTCTTGCCACTCTTGGTGCATGTATGAAAGGCCCTAAAATGACTTCTGGTGTCCTGGGACTCCTTGGGAAAACAGAAGAGGCCACACAAATCCTGTTTTGGGAAAAATCTCTGTTTTCCTTTTGGAAGCCCTGGAATTAGAGGTGAACAAGTGCCTCTCAAAATCTGTCTTTGTCTTCCAGCTATGGTTGTTTATTAGGCCCTCTTCTTAAAGGGCATCACCTGAAGGCCAATAATCCAATTGGGAAATTAGAAAATAAAAAAATCTTATAACTACTGGATCTTATTCTGGTTGTCCGTGTGGATATATACGTGTCATGTGTGCAATGTCTATTTAAAAAGCTCTAATTAATTGGCCTAAGAAAAATAAGCCCTTGAATCAAATATTTTTAAGGGAAAAGTAAAAGCTGTAGGACTTTTCAGTCCACGTTACTTAAATCTTTAAAACTTACTGGTACAGCAGGATTAAAAAAGTCTTAAGAGTTGTCAGCATACATTTTTGTTTGCATGTATTCATCAAGCAATTTCATACTTATCTCTGCCAAATACTATAAGGTGTCAAAATTTGGCATAGAGGCTACAAAACTATAACTCAGTCCAAACAGAATAATCTTTGCTTTTGTAATTTTTTAATAAATGAAACATTAATATTGGTTTAATAAAGATAGCTACATCTTGAACTATTTAGTGAAATACCCTAACTTCTCATCTTGTGGCCTTAGGCAGTCTAGTCCACAGACATGAAGGAAGTTTGTTTTGGGAAAGGACTGTTATCATCTTTTATATTAAAGGAAAGAAGATTCATATAAAAATGAATCTTATATGATAAATTCTCATCCCAAAGTAAATTAACTGGTTGTTTAAAGAAAGAAATGTTTACAACAAGTTGGAAAGTTGAGGCATATTAGAGATTGTGAAAGTTGTGAAAAATTTTATAAAAGAGAATTTATGCAAGAAATGTTGTACAATTAAAAAGTGATTAGGCCTCCTGAATGCTTTATAAAATGCCACTCGAACTCTTAGCTGTACAAATGGCCTGCTGTGCAGCCAGGTGAGACCTAAGACACATGGAGGGAAACACTGGAATAAGTCAGACCTTATCTGAACTTCTGTCTGGGTTCTAGGTTCTATACCTAGTACATAATTAAAATCCCAAACTCACCAACAAAAGTAAAGGTTGCTGAAAGTTAACAATGTAACATGTATTTAAGACTACTGAAAAAACAGTTTGCATATACTTTTGGTAAAAAGATTATAAGGAGGCATGAGAATGTGGATTTTTACCTAGATTAAAAGGTTAAAGAATTGTTTTGAAGGTTTAAGCAAGTTTTGGAAAGTTATTTGTAAAGGAAATTCTGTGTGTAAACATATCAGCTAAAGTTGAAGGGGTATCATCCAATTTTTCTGTAAACTGAGCATTAAAGTAAAACACAATGCGTTTCTCTTAAAGAACTAACTTGCTTTTTAACAAAAATTATAAAGGGTTTAAAAAGGTCTATAAAAATCTTACCTTATGGTCAAAAATTAAAATTGGTTAAATGTATCTACAAGATTGTATTAATACAAAAAATTAGCCAGGCATGGTGGTGGGTGCCTGTAGTCCCAGCTACTCAGGAGGCTGAGGCAGGAGAATGGTGTGAACCCATGAGGCGGAGCTTGCAGTGAGCCGAAATCATGCCACTGCACTCCAGCCTGGGCCACAGTGCGAGACTCCACCTTAAAAAAATAAAATGAGTTTTACATTAATAGCACACTAATATAAAGGTAAAATTTGGCTTATTGGTATAAAATCATACAGGAAGCATTGTCAAATATAAAATGGTGTTTGGCTTTCCTTGGGCTATATTTGTATAAATATGTTATTGGTATGTGTTCCAAAGTTATGGGAGAATCTCATAATTCTGATATATCTTCATGTACATTATCAGTAATAATTACAATTGTTATGATAAAATTATTGTGTGCCACGAAGGTAACAGATATCTTTGTCAATTGTGACTTTAATGATGGCTACCATAAAACTTTTGGTCATCCATAAATAATTGTTGTCTTGTTTTGGTTCTCTTTAGAAGGTGGTTTTATAATCAGCTATAAAGCTCTAACAGGTACTCTTGAGTGCAGGTTTCTGATAACTTTAGAGATTGTGACATCAGAATAGAGGAAAAACGTTCAGGACTCTTGAAGAGCTAAAAATGTTCATTAATATCAAGCAGGACAGGAATTAACTTCATGAACTGAACTAATAGGAGATAGGAGCGATCTTTTTGACATTTTGAAGTTGTGGCAATATAGTTATTTGCATAAGTGCAATAAGAATCTGTTTGCTTTTGTAACAGGACACAATTGGAAAAACTGGTTATTTTTACCAAGGCTTTGACTGGAATCATATGCTTACCTTTCAGGAATCAAACATGACTTAAGAAGGCAACAAAGCCCTTGGAAACTGGCCTCATATTTTGTGTATACAGTCCCTGTACAGGGTTTCTGACCTGTAGTAAGTAAAGAATGTCAGTTTCTGACAGGCCAGGAACCCCAAGTTATCTTACAACCTCAACAAGAGAGGAATTCACCCAACTCATAGGTATTTGATGGTACAAATCCATGGCTGGGCTGGGCTTTAAAAAAGGTCTTATCTCAGATTCCTTCTACGGAACAAAGTTCCAACAAATCAAATTTAAAAGACCTATGTAACAAATAATTATTCTTACTGCACTGTATACAAATAATTAAACCAAGTATAATAAAGTAAACCAGTCCTACCATGATTTGTCTTTTAACAATGGTTACTAATAGAAACTAACACATGGATCTTTCCAAACATGTGCCTCTGCGTCTCCTTAGGTAAGGAATGTTGCTTCTATCTCAACCAATCAGGCCTAGTAAGAGACACTGCTGAAAAACTTAAACAAAAGGGCTAAAAAACTAAGGGAATACCAAAACAACCAAATAGATTCTTGGTTTGGGAACAAAATTATACCATGGGTCATCCCATTCCTGGGTCCTATCCTCATAACATGCCTAGGACTAATGTTCTTACCCTGCCTAATTAACCTTCTTCAGAGATTTTTAACTGACAGGATTATGGCCATTTCACAGAAAACAACCCCAAAACATCTGCATACAGTGTTAATACTACAGTCAATCCAAGACCAGAAAACTCTCGGTCCCCTCATCAGCAGGAAGGAGCCAGCAAGAACACATCACCCCTCATCTTTCTAATAACTACAGAGCCTGGATTGACAGAGTGGGAGTATCGCCATCTTGGACAAGCACCGCCATTTTAAAGTTCACCTTGATCAAAAACCGCCTAAATCCAAAGTGAATCAACCTAATGGCTAAGGTCAGCATGAGCATAATAAACCACAAATCACATCTCTGACCAGAAACATTCCAACCATAAGATAAACCCTTCCCGACCAGAGACATGCCATCCCCATGATACCCTCCCTTCCTGCCAGAGAGATGTCAGTGCCAATATAACCTCCCCTCCAACCAGAGACATTCCATTCCCACAATAAACTTCTCCCCGACACAGAAACATTCCAAGCCTGTAATAAGTTCTCTCACTCTGAATCCTTAAATGCTCTTAGTCTGTAAGAGAATACTGCTGACCAAAATTGGCCAGAAACCCCTCTCAAGTTTATTCTCCAAAATAAAGCTGTCTTTGACTGTTGAGCTGCTTTTTGTGTTTCTTTCCCCGTTCTTGAACTCTTACAGTGAAATATTTAAAAATATGTGGGATAATCAAGTACAATGGTATACTGAGTTCATCATGACTGAAAGAAACAGAATGGAGACATTAAATTTTGCCTTAAAAAAGTTTATATCTTATCACGTTTAGGTAAATTATATAGAAAAAATAAGGTATTTTCTGAAAATTATAGATAATACAATGGTTTTAAAATGGCCGCAATTTTTGGACACTTCTATCAAAAAAGATGTCTGTTTCCTCTCCCTTCAAATTTGGATGGCTCTGTGTTGATCATATGGCATGCGATTTGTTTCCAGGTCCACTGCTCTGATACTGGCAGCATTCCTGCCTTCTGGAATATTCACCCGTGGAACTCAGCCATCATACTGCTGGAAGCCCAAGCCACAGAGAGGGGCCGTTGTAGATCTCTTGATGGACAGCTCCCATTAAGCATCTCACTGAAAACCTACATCAACTGTCAGCCATTGAGTTGGACCATTGTAGATGTTCATCCCATTTGAGCCTTCAGATGACTATGGTCCCATCCCTCATCTGACGGAAACTACATGAAATACCACAATGAGAGACTACCCAACAAGCCCAGGCAATACACAGAATCATGAGGAAAAAAAAAATAAACTGCTGTTTTAACCCAGTAATTTTGGGGGACAATTTATAACATAAAAATAGAAACTTAGAATAGGTGGAGAAATGAATAAAAATAACTTATCAATTCAATCTCAAAGCAAAAAAGACAGTGATAACTAGCAAAATTTTAATAAGACAGTAAAAGCAAGTTCAATGTTATCAGAAATTTCCATGAATTTAAATAAATGTACTTGATCTATCAAAGGACAGAGAATAAATAAGAAAACAAAACACGACTATGTTCTGCTTTTAAGAAGCATAGCTAAAGCAGAAAACCACAGTGATAGAAAATAAATGGATAGAATCTACCATGTACTAATGAGCACAGTGACTGGTACTTATGCCTAATAACTATTATCGTATCTATTATCCTATCATTTGTCAGTGATAGAATCACTCTATTCCCTTGGAAAATTTGTGCCACAAAAGCTTTCCCATGTACTTTTTAGTTATGTGAAAGATAGATACTCTTCCACATGCTTATATTCAAATACTTGTTTATATTTGTCATATCTAACTGAATTATAACTAATAATCACACGCTACCCAAACAAAAAGATCAGACAAATTAACAGTTAGTAAACAGCAGTAACAGTTAAAGACAGGTGATTACAGAGTAGTAAGAATAAAACAATTCACTGAAGGCTGGGTGTGTTGGCTCACACCTGTAATTCCAGCACTTTGGGAGGTCGAGGCGGGCAGATCACCTGAGGTTGGGAGTTCAAGACCAGTCTGGCTAATGTGGTGAAACCCCCATCTCTACTAAAAATATAAAAAAATTAGCTGGGCATGGTGGTGTGCGCCTGTAATCCCAACTACTTGGGAGACTGAGGCAGGAGAATTACTTGAACCTGGGAGATGGAGGTGGCACTAAGCCAAGATCACACCTTTGCACTCCAACCTGGGCAACAAGAGTGAAACTTCCGTCTCAAAAAAAAAAAAAATCATGGAAAAGATGCAATAATCATGAATTTGGACATCCTAACAATGCATTACATAAATAGATAAAGCCAAAGCAAAAACCTCACAAGCAGAAACTAAGAATCCACAAATAATAAGAATGTAAGACACACTTCATAAACTGCCATATCAAGCAGAAGTAAGAATGATATGAAATATTTTAAGAATTAAATTAGCAAAAATTAATTCAATACTTTTATGTAGAAATCTGTACTTGACAGAAATCTGGACACAAACATTCAAATACACATGAAACATTTATACGTCTAAACTGTGTACACTGTAACAAAGAACAGACTCCATGGAATAAATATTATGCATAAAGTAAGGTAGTAAAATGTTAAATCAATAAAAAAAGTTTGAAAATTAAGCTATTCTCTATAACTAAGAAAAAGATAAACATTTCTACATAGAAGATAAATATTTAGAACTCAGAAATGAAAAAGCTTTTCACAATCAAAATGAGAAAACCAACTAAAGCTAAGAATTCATATCCATTAGTACAAGTATTATAAAAAAAGTTGTCTAGATGAATGAGGCACATAATCACCTTGAGTTAAGGAAAATGAACAGAAAAATCCAAAGAAAGGTGAAGAAGTTAAGAAGGACCTAATAAGTACCTTGTGCTTACTTAGTATATGGTACTGTTCTAGGTGGTTTATGTGTGCTACTTATTTTATGTTTATTCCTAAAAACAATCTCATTCCCTTTGGTTTACGAAGAATCAGAGGCATGGAAGAGTCCGGTGGCACCTGCCTGTAATCCCAGAATGCTGGGAGATCAAGAAGGTGTATGCTTGAGTTCAAGAGTTTGAGACAACCCTGGGCAATATGGTGAGACCTGCCTCCACCCCCCACCCTCTACAAACAATACAAAAATTAGCCGGGTATAGTGGTGCACCCTTGTAGTCTCAGCTACTAGGGAGGCTGAGATGGGAAGATGACTTGAGCCTGTGAGGACAAGGCTACAGCGAGCCAAGATTCCACCACTGCACTCCAGTCCCTGGGTGACAGCGTGAGACCTTGTCTCAAAATCTAAACAAACAAACAAAAAACCAAGGGATAGAAAGGTTAAGTAAATTTCTCCAAGTCATAGACTCAGCAGAAGGAGAAGTTAAAATTTGTCTGGAGGGCAATAATTATGCTTTTGAACATCAACCAAAATAAAAGTAGAAAATAAATAAATGAATGAATGAATAAATAGAAAACCAAAATATAACAGACAATGGTAGCACAACCAAAATCTTTTAAAGATTAGGAAATACAAAAGTCTGATAGTATCGATCAAGAAATATGAGAAGCACAAAAGTTGATGAAATGTAGAAAATACTAAATAGCAGAGCTTTATATAATCAATGTTCTAAATAATTTTATTCCAAAATTTAAAAACTCAATTGAAATTGCCAAGTTTTTAAAAAGCACAGGTCAACAAAAATTTATAGTAGTAGTAAAAAACTTAAATGAATCAACAATTTCAAAGATTTTGAATGGACTATCAAAATATACACACGATATCAAATTCAGATGGATTTATAAAAAACTTTTACTAAGTTTAAAAATGTCATAATTTTTACCTTCTCCAAACTGCTTCAGTGAACCTAAATGTTTTATTCTCATTTCTTTTAAGAAGTTAAATCCTCAACATGAGCAAAAACAGTACAGCACAGCAAATAAAGAGAAGGTAGGCGATTAGATACAGGCGCAAAACTGCTAAAAAAAAGCGTAAAAGTAAATAAGTCTCATAATATGTACTTAAAATATATTACAAATGAAAGATTCGTTCTAAGACTGTGAAGATGATTTGAAACTAGAAAGTAAATAATTTGAATTTACATAAAATTATCTCAACAGATGTTGCAAAAATGTTTGATCTAATTTAACTCCTAATCAAGATAAATAACCAAACCCAGTTTAAATAGAAGCAACATTTAATAACTTGTATGTCTACTAAACAAATACAGAAGCATAGTTATTAGTGTAACATAAAACTATTTCATTTAATCAAGATTAAGACAACGATACTTGTTTATTGACAATTTTGTTAGCTAATTTAACTAATACACTTTGACAAAAACTTTGTTACATAGAAATTTGGATGGAAACTAAAGAAATTATATGCTGATAGTAGTAATTCCACCTAGATAATTTAAAAATCAACAGGAAAACTTTTTAAATAACACAAATTCGACAAGTTTGCAGGGTACAATATCAATATATGTGGGCTAAAATTACACCTATTCACCAGCACTGGTCCATTAAAACGTGGAATTGAAAAGTTCCCTTTCTTATTACAAATAAGAACTATATTTTGATTTTGACTAAATCTCACAAAAATGTTTCATGATGTGATCTACTATACATAACTATAATACTTTAGTGAAGGATTTGAACTATATAGATATGCAAAAATGAATTTTCTAAGACTTTGATTATGCTCAAATTAATTCACATATTCAATACAATTCTAACCAGAATCTTAAAGAAATTTATTTTCATGTTGACAGAATAGTCCTAAATTACACATAAATTAAATTCAGTATTCAAAAATAAATCAGACAATTCTTGAAAAAGAAAATTAAGATAGGGTATCCGGCAGACAGCAAGATTTATTTAAAGTATTTATTTAGTGGCTCATACTTGTAATCCCAGCATGTTGGGAGGCTGAGATGGGAAGATCACTTGAGTTAAGGTATTCAAGACCTGCTTGAGCAACACAGTGGACCTTGTCTCTAAAAGCATCAAAAAAATAGCTGGGCATAATGGCATGCAACTGCAGTCCTAGATACATCAGAGAATGAAACAGGAGAATTGTTTGAGCCCAGGAGGTCAAGACTGAAGTGAGCCTTGATTGAGCCACTCCAGTCTGGGCAACAGAGAAAGACCCTGTCGGGGAAAAAAAATAAATAAATAAATAAAATAATTTTTAAATATCTTTTGAGACAAAGCAAGACCCTGTCTCAATAAATGTATATAATAAATAATAGGTCAGTGGATCAAACTAAAGACAAGTCTGGGGAGACCAGGTTGTTTATTCTTATCATGTAGGAACCTCTGTACATGATAGATTTGGCATTAGAAACAACAACAAAAAAAGTAGACTGTTCAACTAATGATATTGAGACCTCTGTCATTTAATATTGGGACAAAATTACATTTCTAATACACAACAAACGGAAAAACAACATTAGATGTATTATCACTTTAGATTTGAAAACAATTCTTTAAAACTTTTACAAGAAAATAAAAATAAGACTCTACTGGCTTTAATTTGAGGAAGCACATGTCATTAAGGAAAAGACTGATGAGTTTACATTTGCTGATAAAAATAATATAATCTGTCCATCCTAAGTTAGGTGTCCAACAAATAATTAGTTATGTGTCTACCCTCTCACCTATCATGTCCTCCAACGCTTCTCTTTAAGGAGTGGCATAGCATGACATCATGAAAGAATGAGGAAACACCAGTGCAACAAAAATTCTAGAGTTTATAAATATCTTTTTCTGTTTACAAATATATTGTGTGAGATGGATTTTTCCATCTTAAATATGTGAAGAAAAATTAAAGCTGCAATAATTAGTATTGTAACAACAATATTGCAATTTGAAAGAAGACAAATGTGTAACATACTTCTTCTCCCAAAGTAAATAAAAGGATAAAATACAGAATTGAAAAAGTAAAGCATAATCAAACAGAGAAAATATCATGAATTGTTCTATAATCTTGAACGTTGGGAAGACATGTTTAAACATGATATTAAAGGCAGAGTACATTTAAAATGAATGCATTTAATAGCATGACTGGAAGAATTTCTGAATGCCTCAAGAAAATAAATATAAAAGGATAAACAATAGATTAAAAACTTTAAAATCTATTTGCAATAATACAGTAGAAAAAAAATTAATACCTTTACTATTTTATAAAAAAGATAGAAATAATTTTAAAAACCAAACTATCATATATAAAAAATTCAGCTTAATGTTTAAACAAAAATGTAAGTTTAGTATAGTACTATGGTAAAATGAATAACAAGTGCTCTATTTTGCATTTCAAATTGGCCACATTTTGCTTTTGTAAATTGTTACATAGAATTATGTGTGCATTATAAGTTATAAGCAGTCTCACTTAATGCTAGTGAGAGTTTATATTGGTGTATGCATTTTATAGGGGCCTTTGTCAATATTAATAAAAGTCTTAAATGTTTATATAGATTATAACCTGCTTTTTGGACTTCACCTGTTTCTACGACTTCATCTTACAAATAATTGGAGATTTCACTACAGAGTTTTGTCTTAGTCCATTTTTTGTTACTATAAAAGAATGCCTGAAGTTAGATAATTTAATTTTTTTGCATTTTTGATCATGTGTATATTTCAAAAACGTATCATTTATTTATTTATTAAGTTCTGGGGTACACGTGCGGGATGTGCAGGTTTGTTCCTGCATTCGTTTGCTGAGGATAATGGCTTCCAGCTTTATCCATGTCCCTGCGAAGGACATGTTCTTGTTATTTTTTAAGGCTGCATAGTATTGAAGCAGGACAATTTATAAAGACCTAAAGTTTCCGCAGGCTGGGAAGTTCGAAAAGCATGGCACTGACATCTGCTCAGCTTCTGGTGAGGATTTTCCTGCTGTATCTTGACATGGCAGAAGGTCAAAGGGGAAACGGACATGTTTGAAGAGGCAAAACCTGAGGCCCGTTCTGACACTGTAACCACTCAGTCTTGCAAAAACGTTTCCATGAACACAAATTTAGTCTCAAGAGAAGAAGAACTCACTCACTACTGCTGGTTTTGAGTTCATTCCTGCTACTGAATTCAAGTATCTCCTGCCAATACCATTCTTCAGTGACCTGTTAGTCTCCTAGTTGGGGACTGTAATGTGTTCATAAATTGCAGTTTAGGATGAAGCAAAAAGTGAAAACCGTGATAGGAAAACTGTCCATAATTGCATCTGAGAACACTAGACTGCATTTGGCACTCTTTTGAATATGGAAAGTTATCACCTGTGGCTCTTATAAAAGAAATAAAATACTTGTTAGTATGAAAATTGCCAGTTGAATCATTTGAATAATGATTTCTCTGATTTCATAAATATCAATATGACCTGATCCTACAGAAGAACCAATTTTAATGTAATTAACAACAAATTAACAATGAGCAATAGAATTAATGGACATAGCAAGAGCGAAGTACTGAAACAATAAATATTAAATATTAATCCCTTAATAATCCCTTAATTATTATATTAATCCCTTTGTTGAAAATAAGAAATTATTATAAAATTAGGAATTTTTCTCTCTGAAGAGAAAACAGGTATAGAGGAGGACATTTCCATGGTGGCATTAACTGTGGAATTAATCACTGACTTAATTGGCAAGGAACAGGATATCTGCTTCAATGACCTCATTTTCACCAGCTTATCTCATATGTACAAATATATACATATCTGTATATATGAGTCTCACCCATGTATACATATATTTAAATGTATACATATATATGAGTCTCACTCTGTCACCCAGGCTAAAGTTACTGGCATAAGCATGGCTCACTGCAACCTGTTGGGCTCAAGCAATCCTTCCACCTCAGCCTTCTAAGTAGCTGGGACTACAGGTGTGCACCACCATGCCCAGCTATTTTATTTTAATTTATTTTATCTTATTTATTAGAAAGGTGGACTCTCTATGTTGTTCAGGCTGGTCTCAAACTCCTGGGCTCAAGATATCCTCCCACTTTGGCCTCCCAAATGCTGGGATTATAGGTGTGAGCCACCATGCCCAACTCAAATATATTTGTTGATGATAACACAATCTATTTCTGTGGGAGTTCTTTTCAGGTCTTTATAACACCAGTAAAATGGGGAGAATGATAGCTTGCTTGGGTTTCTGAATGGTCCTTTCACATATTTGTTTACCACCTACCTCTATTTTTCACTGTCTTGGTGAGAGCCCATTCCTTCCACTAACTCTTTTCACAGCTCACATGACAGTTTATGTGGTTGTTACTGTTATTTTTTATGGTTCTCTATCTGTGGCAGGTCTCCCTTAAAGACAGGGAAATGTTCTGAGTTGGGGGAAGAATGTAAGTCTCATTGAAAAAGATGTAATTTTAGAACTAGGAAAAAAAGCGTAATCTTCAACAGATTCTCATATTGTCTGTGAGCTCCCATTTGTCTTCACAATATGTTAAACTATATCTCTGGAATAGGGTTTGATATGGTTTTTCTGTGTCCCCATCCAAATCTCATCTTAAACTGTGGCTCCCATAATTCCCATATGTCATGGGGAGGGACCCAGTGGGTCCCGCAATTGAATCATGTGGGCGGTTCTTTCCCATGATAATGAATAAGTAAGTCTCATGAGATCTGACGGTTTTATAAAGGGGAGTTGCCCTGCACACACTCTCTTGTCTACCGCCATGTAAGATGTCCCTTTGCTCTTTCTTTGTCTTCCACCATGATTGTGAGGCCTCCTCAGCCATGTAGAACTGTGAGTTCATTAAATCTCTTTCTTTTATAAATTACTTAGTCTTGTGTATGTCTTTATTAGTAACACAAGAATAGACTAATAGAGGGTTTTAGCTCAACATGTGTTAATAAGGTAAACTAAGGCACACTAAAGTTTTTTAAAAGTTTATTTGCAAATGATGGTTCAAAATTGGAAAGCTACAAAATGAGGTGGTTCCGGAGCTCTAATGAGGGAATGCAATGGGGATGCTTTTATAGGACAGACACAGAAGAAAAGCAAAGACAGGATAGACCAAATAAGGTACCTTAATAGCTAATCAATCAAGTGTTTGGCTATCCTGTTCGCTGTCTTTGATTGATTGAGTTTAAGCTCTGTTTTTCTTTACTATAGGCATTTATAAAAAATAGCTCAAGTTAATTTTTGCTTACCTTTGTAAATCAATCAGTTTTAAGGTCATATGAGACCTAACTGGCTTTGTCTGCCTAGGGATTCTTCAGGCCTGGCCTCCATTTCAATTTACTTTGACACATGTGACCTAGTTTTGGTTGGCATTTCTTTCAGAAGCATGATTTTTTTAAAAACTCAATTTTTTAGTCTACTTAATTCGTGTCAGCTTTACATACAAACAAACAAGTCACAGTTTTTGTCTGGTCTGCTGCTTCTTATATTTGCTGTATTTTGTTGCTTTTTCACCCCTCTGCTTTTCTCTCTGTACTTAAAATCAGATACTTTGAGCACTATAAGGCTTTATTCGGGAAACCAGATATTTAATCACTCTGCCTTGATATTACCTTGTCAAACTAAAAGAACAGTAACTGTCAGTTGAACCTTTGTCTGTAAATATAATCCAGTCTGAATTTTTTTTTTTTTTTTTTTTTTTTTTTGAGATGGAGTCTCGCTCTGTCGCCCAGGCTGGAGTGCAGTGGCGTGATCTCGGCTCACTGCAAGCTCTGCCTCCCAGGTTCACACCATTCTCCTGCCTCAGCCTCCTGAGTAACTGAGACTACAGGCGCCCGCCACCACACCTGGCTAATTTTTTTGTATTTTTAGTAGAGATGGGGTTTCACCGTGTTAGCCAGGATGGTCTCGATCTCCTGATCTCATGATCCACCCGTCTCGGGCTCCCAAAGTGCTGGGATTACAGGTGTGAGCCACTGCACCCAGCCAAGGCTGAGTTTTAACCAGGCTTAGAAACTCAAATACTATTCAGTGTTGAGAAGCAATTGCCTCTTCCAGCTCTGCACAATCTCAAGTTTCTAGACTCTTCTTTCTGAAATTTTTTTTCCTGCTTGAAAAGTAGTGTAAAATTGTCAGAATCAAAATGAAGTCACTTGTGTTAAAACTCTGACAAATGCAGCTGAAGAAGGCCGTGAAGGGAGTGTTCTTAATGTAAATACGGCTTATAGCAAGAGCTATCAGAAAAGACTCTACAAAACAACAACATTGCAGAAAGGCCACTACAACCCTACACAAAAAGATACTTCTGCAAGGACATCTGCTCAGAAGCTCCTTATGTAATCTTAAACAGGTGTCACCCTTGTTCTTGATCCTTGGATCCAAGGTTAATTATCTCAAAACAATTATGTAATGTTCCTCTTTTAGAAATCCTTGTCTTTTTTAATGTCCCTGAATACACACAGAATTTACTATGGCACATGTATTCCCATTGCAATATTACTCCCAAATAAATATCATTTTCTTTTAGAGCATCTCCCTCTGTTTGCTATTTAGCTAGACAGTAGGCAATTATTTTATGAATTCAATTTTTAAAAAATTGTCAAATGCACCATTAATATATTCAATTATATTTTTTTCTAGAGTTACAAAAGTTTCAAATATGTGATCTACCTTCCATGTAACCACAGGTGACAGCTATCAAATGTTTTGCCACTCCCTAACTTGTTTTACAGTAAACAATAATGTTTTTTCTTGCCACTCACTGCCAATGAATCAAGTATTAAGCCAATGGCACATAAGTTAGGTGTTGTGTTTTAGCAGCACCCCATTTCAAGAGGCCAGTCTCATACTAGCCAAGATTGCTTAGTCTATTCTGTACTAACAAGATCCCAACATCTCAAGGACTCCACATAGGAGAAGTTTTTGTTGTTTGTTTTTGTTTTTCACTTCTGTTACATGTCCTGTGCTCATAGTGGCCACAAAACAATCCAGGCTGAGAGATGCTTTATTGACCCTTGTTTGAGTGTCAAGGCAAGACAATGAGAAATTTGCAGTCTTACACTGGTGAGCAAATGCTCTCACTCTGAAGCAACATGTCATTTCCACAATATTTTATTGACCAAAAATTTACATGATAATATATAAGTTCAAGGGGGAAAAGGGGACTCCTGCAAGAATGCATTTCTTATCCCACAAGGAATAAAATGTTAGCGTACAGCCCTAGGTCCCATTTTACAACCTCTATGCTATGTACTATATATATAAAGTCTACCATAAAACACTAACAAAAATAAGCTGATATAATCATTTTAATATATACTAAATTGGTTGTTTTGTTGTTGTTGTTGTTTTTGAGATGGAGTCTCCTTCTGTGGCCCAGGCTGGAGTGTACTAGTGCGATCTTGGCTCACTGCGAGCTCTACCTCCCAGGTTCACGCCATTCTCCTGCCTCAGCCTCCCGAGTAGCTGGGACTACAGGCACCCGCCACCATGCCCAGCTAATTTTTTGTATTTCTAATAGAGATGGGGTTTCACCGTGTGTTAGCCAGGCTGATCTTGATCTCCTGACCACATGATCCGCCAGCCTCTGCCTCCCAAAGTGCTGGGATTACAGGCGTGAGGCTAAATCGGTTTTAAGGAAAAAGACATTAGAATAGATAATGTCACCTCATGTGAGCAGAGGTTATATTTGCCATGAAGATACTACAATTCTAATGCTCCATGCACTCATAAGTGTGGCATCAAAATATGTAAAGTAAAAGTTGACAGGACTTCTAAAAGAAATAGATGAACCTATACTCACAGCAGGATAGTTTAACATTAAATCTCAAGAAGTAATAGAATAAGAAGACAAAACTCAGAAAAGGTAAATAGGATTTAAACAATATGATTAACAAATAGATTTAGTGGATGTATGAAACACTGCACCCCAAAACTTCAGGATACACATTATTTTCAACAAACACAAAACATTTATCAAAATTGACCAGATATGCAAAACATAAATTTTAGCAGAGAAAATTTTATGTAAATGGAAACTTGAACATATATTTTTAAAATAGTCTACGGTGGAAGAAAAATCACAGTAAATTTAGAAAATATTTAACATTAAGTATAATTAAAATATAGTAAAACCTTGTGAGAAATGATTTAAAATTCTGAGAGGAAAACATATTCCAGGAAAATAACAGCAAACATGCTCAAAGGAAGTAAAACTAATTAAATAACAATAAAAGAGATGAAATTAATGAAAGAGAATACATTTGAAAAGATCAACCAAGACAGATTTGAATAGACTAATAAAATAAGCAAACCTCTGGTAAGATAAGTCATGAAAAGAAAAGCAAATAATATGAAGAATTTAAAGGATATATTCTGTTGGTATTAAAAATTTAATAAGATGATATTATAATCAAAATTACATAAAAACATAAATAATTAAAAGTGACAAATATCTAGAAAATTGTAACTGCCAAAACGAGACCAGAAGAAATAGGCAACAGAATAGTTCCAGATCAAGATCATAGAAATGTACGCTCATGTACTCTATAAGTTACATGTTAAAGAATGTTCGTAGCATCATCATCATCCTAGTCTCCAAACTCAAAATAAGCCAACTTTGTGTTTCCACTAGACTAGATAAAGTTTGAATTGTCATTCAATTAATACTATGCAGCAATTGAATAAATGATCTATCTCTATATGCAACATGATTAATTTTAAAAACGTAATATTGATCAAAAATAGTTACATTCAAAAAGATTATGTACAGTATTATTCCATTCATGTGCAATCCAAAACCAGGCAAAACCAAGCTAGTGCTTAGGGATACATATTCAAATGTAAAATATACAAAGTTAAACAATAATGTGATTTGAGTTCAGATAGTTGTTACTTCTGGAATGAAGATAGGGGTTATGATTAGAAAGGAGAATATAAGGTGTTATGGGATATACAAAGTTCTCTTTCTTGACATGGAAGGTGTTTAAATTAGTGTGCACTTTATACTATAGCATTTATACTTCATTAAATGTTCTATATTTGTTATATGTAACAATAATAGCAAAAATGAAAAAGAGAAAAGAAATATTTCTAATCAAATGATATGAGGTTAGCTAAATCTTAATACCAAATTCTCATAGGCACAATATGAGAAATGAAAATTAAATGTCAATATTCCTTATAAACATAAATGCAAATATCCTAATACAACATTGGCAAACTGTGTCCATCAGTGACTTAAAAAATACTTTACATACTCAAACCTTTCATTGTTTCCTCTTCCTGCCCTCTGCCTCATTTTCCTTTTCGGTTCAGACTGCTGAAAAAGTTTTTCTGTGATGTTCCCTAGCATCTATTCTCTTTCTCTTATAGAAGTGAAAGGCTACATCTCTTTGATTAAATTCATGTTTTTAAATGTTTTCTCTTATGGAAATGCACCAGAAAAATGCAGCTCAGAACCACAAGCTTGCTATCCATTCTCTCTGTCTTTGTCATGGGTTATGTCACAAGTTCTAAAAAACTGTGCTATTTTTTTCATATACCAGCAAGTACGGTACCGTCCCTCAGGTCTATTTGTGCCGATTTGGGGTATTATCAGGTTGTGACCGGCATCCCCAAACGCTTTTCTCCAGATAGAGAGGAAGATCACCCTAAATTGAAAAAGTATAAAAGATCTCTTCAGGCCTGGGTCAAGAGTGCAAATGAAAGACCACATGCCACATAGCTAGATATTTAAAGGTCATAAATATACAAAGCTAACAAACTGTTAAAGGAGATATTTTCTATTCTATCTTGACAAATATACCATTATAACAACAAAATGGAAAATAGCTACCTAGCTATTTTAAGTTATAATTGAAACTTGCAAATCATCAAAGATGATGCAATTATTTTGTAAATTTTTTAGTACTCTGTAGATCACCCGAAAAAGATTGCGTGAGTAATAAAATACAAACATTTATAATTCACAAATTATATGTTTATTAAATAAAAATAGCTTTGTATTCATCCAGCTAAATGGCTGGATGAATTTACTATCTTATAATCAAGATAATCAAGTTTTTATTTACATTAATTTTGAATTAGATACTCTTTCTTGAGTCTCCAAGTTTTCAGAATTTTGGTAATTCACTTTTTTTGGTGTTTTTTTGAAAGAGTGGGATGGGGTGAGGAATCTTGACTCTTCACAGTGAACACAGTAGTCCCACCTTATCTGTAGTTTCAGTTACCCAAAGTCAGCCATGGTCCAAAAATAGGTGTGTACAGTACAGTAAGGTATCTGGAGAGAGCGAGAGACACCACACTACATATTTCATATTACATACATACATATATTTTTTACATACATTACATACATACATAATATTTTTAAACAAATTTTTTACTTTTTATTTTTTAAATTTTTATTTATTTTAGAGACAGGGTCTCCTTATATTGCCCAGGCTGGTCTCAAACTTTTGGGCTCAAGCGGTCCTCCTGCCTCAACCTCCCAAAGTGCTAGGATTACAGGCATGAGCCACAACCCCTGGCAACTTTTATTATAGTATATTGTTTTAATTGTTCTATTTTATTATGATTTTTGTAATCTTTTACTGTGCTTGATTTATAAATTAAACTCTATCATAGGTAGATAAATACAGGAAAAATACATATTGTATATAGAGTTTGGTACTATCCGCTGTTTTAGGCATCCACTGGGGGTCTTGGAACATATGCCCCATGGATAAGGGGAACTAGTGTTTCTGTTTCTTTGCTTGGTTATCAGTTTTGCAGGTTATGACGTAATACAGTACTGCTTTCTTTGGTAGCTGTTGCCGAATTTATAAAATTTACTTACTTTTTATCACTTTTAAAGTTCAAAAAAGAAGTATGAGGGGAAAAGTGGATAAAATGTGAAGGCATTTGGTGCTATGGAGGGATGGTGGTGAGCACTGTTAAGTAGTGATGAGGCAGGGAATGAGAAAGATGCATGCTTTGTAAACGAGTTTCTCTTCAGTCACAGTACTGACCAAATCCAGCTTTAGCTCCACAAGAAATTGAGCACTCTTTTGAAATAGATAGGTCTGTCTTTGCATATTTTATAAATCTTCATTGGCTATGCTATTAGCCATAAAAGCTTCATTTAGCTACATATTCTATGAATCAGATTTTAATAATATTTGTGCCTCAGAACTCAAGCTGGTTGAATCAAATTTTCCACAACTCAGAGGAGGCAAAAATGTACAAAACAATGAAAGAGAATACGTCTTTATTTGCATGGATGCAAATGTGAGTTTAACTTTGCTTCATAATCATCTATGAAATATTTCTGCCCATGGTGAAGACATAAATTTCTTAGCTGGGGCTCAGCAGAGAAATTGAAGGAAAAAAAGATGTCACCAGTACAGCTATGTGAAGATCAATCAGCAAACTTTAGAAATTTCCACTTGACATTGAGCTAACAATGAAAGAAGGAGCAGAAAAAGGAGAAGGAAGAAGAACTCCACTGTCCACTCAAGGATATGAATAGCATTTTAGATCAGTGAATAACCAGCAGCGATATTAGACTTTGAACTTTCTCTGTTCTGACATGGAAAGTGCCCTGCTGAGTATCCTCACTCTTGTAATAATTGCAGAATTCGTAATTGGGAATTTGAGCAATGGATTTATAGTACTGATAAACTGTATTGACCGGGTCAGTAAAAGACAGCTGTCCTCAGTTGATAAAATCCTCACATTCTTGGCAATCTCCAGAATTGGGCTGATCTGGGAACTATTAGTAAGTTGGTTTTTAGGTCTGCATTATCTAGCCATATTTGTATCTGGAACAGGGTTAAGAATTATGATTTTTAGCTGGGTAGTTTCTAATCACTTCAGTCTCTGGCTTGCTACAATCCTCAGCATCTTTTATTTGCTCAAAATAGTGAGTTTCTCTAGCCCTGCTTTTCTCTATTTGAAGTGGAGAGTAAACCAAGTGATTCTGATGATACTGCTGGGAACCTTGATCTTCTTATTTTTAAATCTGATACAAATAAACATACATATTAAAGACTGGCTGGACCGATGTGAAAGAAACACAATTTGGAATTTCAGTATGAGTGGCCTTCCAACATTTTCAGTGCCGGTCAAATTCACCATGACTATGTTCAGTCTAGCACCATTTACTGTGGCCCTCATCTCTTTTCTCCTGTTAATTTTCCCCTTGTGGAAACATCTCCAGAAAATGCAGCTCAATTACAAAGGACACAGAGACCCCAGGACCAAGGCCCACATAAATGCATTGAAGATTGTGATCTCATTCCTTTTACTCTATGCCAGTTTCTTTCTATGTATTCTCATATCATGGATTTCTGAGCTGTATCAGAATACACTGATCCACATATTTTGTCAGACGATTGGAGTCTTCTATCCTTCAAGCCACTCCTTTCTTCTGATTCTAGGAAACCCTAAGTTAAGACAGGCCTCTCTTTTGGTGGCAGCTAAGGTATGGGCTAAACGTTGAGAAACTCACAATTTCATAAGCCATTCAGACCACAGATTATTGAATATTGTAGACAGAAACAGGAGTCTATGAGGAGTTTAAAAATATTTTATACTTTCCCTAGTTTCTTCTATTGTGAAGGTGGTCACTACAATTTTTTAAAATTCTTCTCTATAATAGCATCTTACCTAAGAATATTATGTATTTATGACATATATTTCTACATTATTAGGAATTTGAAACTTATTTGAGGAAATCATTGGTAGATTCTACTGTAAATTAAAAACATATACTACAGCATACTTAGATGTTAATTGTAAATCTACAGTCTTTTGTCTGGCAATGGCTCTTCAATTCTAAATCACTCATTGGGATGGGTGATTTAGGTAATTATTTTATTATATCATGTACTCCTATTTAAATGGTGAATTACAGATAACTAGAACAGTTATTTGGAATAGAATTAAGGGAAGTTTGGACTTGCCACTATTACTATGCTGATGGGTTAAAAAAAGTTTAATATGAGTAACTGCCACATAAAAAGATAAGTGTTTGTTAGGAATTATATTGTATGTATGTGTACATACATATTTTACACCATGCCTTTTAAAATAAATATTATTGAAACATAATTTACATATAATAAAATGCAACATGTTAGTCCACATTTTGGTTAGAGTTTTGACAATAGTGTACACCTGTGTGACCACAATGTCAGTGCCCTTTGCAGTTTACCCTCTCCTCACCAGCCCTTTTTCCCAAGCAACTACTTATCTGTTCTTGGTAACAATAAGAAAGTTCTTTGATTTTTAGAATTTATATGGCTATAGATATATAGATGCTATATATATATATATATATACACACACACACACATGCACACACACACATGTACAGTTATCGAGTGTGCACTATTATATGTGAAGCTTCTTTAACTCAGCATAATGTTTTTGAAGTTCTTCTATTTTGTTGTATTAATCAGTAGTTTGTTCCTGAGCAGTATTCCTGAGTAGTATTGGATATACCACATTAAAAAATTTATCTTTCCTGTTAATGAACATTCAAATGGTTTTTTAATCATTGGCCATTATAAATAAAACTATATCAACATTCATGTGTGTCTCTTCTTCTGGATATACAATTTTCTCACTCTTGAGTAAATACCTACAAGTAAAAATGTCAAATCATATGATAAGTGTATGTTTAACTTAAAAAAAATGCTAGAGTTCTATGGAGTGGCTGCACAATTTCATATTATTGCCAGCAATATACAAGAGTTTCAGTTATTTCACATTCTGGCCAACAGTTGGTAGGTACTCTGTTTTATTTTTTATTTTTTGGCCATTCTAGTCAGAATGTAATGACATATCATCATAGTTTTAATTCACATTTTCCTAATGGCTAGTGAGGCTGAACATTTTTTCATGTGCTTTGGGTCATTCATAAAACCTCTTTTTATGAAATGTTTGTTTAAACCTTTTGTCAACTATTTAGCTTGATTCGTTGCTTTCTGTTTTTGTTTCTGAGTTGTAAATGTTCTCTATATAGTCTCCGTATTAGTTCGTTTTCATGCTGCTGATAAAGACATACTCAAGACTGGGTAATTTGTAAAGAAAAAGAGGTTTAATTGACTCACAGTTCCACACTGCTGGAGAGGCCTCACAATAACGGCAGAGGCAAAAGTCATGTCTTACATGGTGGCAGTCAAGAGAGAATGAGAACCAAGTGAAAGCAGAAACCCCTTATAAAAACATCAAGTTTCATGAGACTTATTCACTACCATGAGAACAGTATGGGGGAAACTGCTCCCATGATTCAATTATCTCCAACTGAGTCCCTCCCATAACACATGGGAATTATGGGAGGTAGAATTCAAGATGAGATTTGGGTGGGGACACAGCCAAACCATATCAGTCTGAATATAAGTTCTTTATCAGACATTAAGTTTTATGAATATTTTCTGCCAGCCAGAGGCTTGTCATTTCATTTTCTTTACAGTGTCTTTCAAAGAGAGGGCATTAAAAACTTTTAATGAAGTTCAATAATCAGTTATTTTCCTATAAGAAAATTAATTTTTACTTCTTTTGCTTTCAAAATTCAAAGGTATTTTATGGATCAGTTAGAAAAAATATTTGCAATAAGGCACAGTTATCCTTGAGTATAATGACAGAAAGCCTGATTTCATTTTCTCTACTGTCAGAATAGGTTCTTTGGTGATACCACATAGATTTTTAATAACCTGTTTCAGTAGTACTATCTACTTGAGCATTCTCACTTTCTCTCTTTTATTTTCTTTTTAGAAAGGACCTCCTAAATGGGTTTGCTTAAAAATTAGGTGAGAGGAGTAGTATGATCATTTTTATCATTAATTTCTCTGAACTCTCTTGTAGTTTATTTACCCAATAGCATCTTTCAATATCTGTCAGTATTTTCACCTCGGTACTCATATGGTTCCCATAAAAAGCACTATAATAGTTAAGGGCTGAGTCTGGAGTCAGAGGTACAATTCTCAGTTCTATCACTTAGTAGTGTTAGTTAAAATTGTGTAGTTCCCATTTATAAGTGAAAACATGCAGTATTTGGTTTTCTGTTTCTGCATGAATTCACTTAGGACAATGGTCTTTAGCTGCATCCATGTTGCTGCAAAGGACATGATTTCATTTTTTTATGGCTACATAGTATACTATGGTGTATGTATACCACACTTTTTTGGTCTAATCCATTTTTTTTTTTTTTTTTTTTTGAGACAGAGTCTCACTCTGTTGCCCAGGTTGGAGTGGCACGATCTTGGCTCACTGCTGCCTCCACCTCCCAGGTTCAAGCAATTCTCCTGCCTCGGCTTCCCAAGTAGAGCTGGGATTACAGGCGGGTGCCAGCATGTCCGGCTAATTTTTGTATTTTTAGTAGAGACAGAATTTAGCCATGTTGGTCAGGCTGGTCTTGAACTGCTGACCACAGGTGATCTGCCCACTTTGACCTTCCAAAGTGCTGGGATTACAGGCATGAGCCACCGTGCCTGGCCTGTAATTCATTGTTGATGGGCATGTAGGTTGATTCCATGCCTTTGCTATTGTGAATAGTGCTCTAATGAAATTGTGAATATATATGTGTCTTTCTGGTAGAATGATTTATTTTCTTGTGAACACATACCCAGTAATGGTATAACTAGGTTGAATGGTAGTTTATTTTAAGTTCTTTGAGAAATCTCCAAACTGCTTTCTATAGTGGCTGAGGTAATTTGCATGCCCACCAACAGGATATAAGTGTTCCCTTTGCTCCACAGCTTCACTAGCATCTGGTTTTTTTGTTTGTTTGTTTTTGTTTTTTTTAACTTTTTGATAGTAGCCATTCTGACTGGTGTGAGATGGTACCTCTTTGTGGTTTTGATTTGCATGTCTCTAATGATTAGTGATGTTGAGCATTTTAAAACTTTTGTTGGCTGCTTTGTATGTCTTGTTTTGAGAAGTGCCTGTTCACATGTTTTGCTCATTTTTAAAGGGGTTATTTGTTTTCTGCTTGTTCAATTGTTTCAGTTCTTTATAGATTTGGGATATTAGACCTTTGTTGAATGCATAGTTTGCAAATCTTACATTCTATAGGTTGTCTGTTTACTCTGTTGATAGTTTCTTATGATATGTGCAGAAGTTCTTTAGTTTAATTAGGTCCCACTTGTCAATTTTTGGTTTTTGTTGCCATTGCTTTTTGGGACTTAGTCATAAATTCTTTCCCAAGGCCAATGTTTAGAATGGTGTTTCCTAAGTTTTCTTCCAGGATATTGTAGTGTAAAGTCTTACATTTAAATTTTTGACCATCTTGAGTTAATTTTTGTGTATGGTGAAAAGTAAAGGTTCAGTTTAATTCTTTGCATATGGCTAGTCAGATACCCCAGCACCATTTACTGAATAGGAAGTCCTTTCCCCATCGTTTATTTTTGTCAATTTTGTCAAACATCAGATGGCTGCAGTTGTGTGCCTTTATTTCTGGGTTCTCTATTCTGTTCCATTGGTTTATGTGTCTCTTTTTATAACATGACCATGCTGTTTTGTTTACTGTAGCTTTATAGTATAGTTCAAAGTCAGGTAATGTGATTCCTCTGGCTTTGTTCTTTTTGCTTAGGATTGCTTTTGTTATTTGGGCTCTTTTTTCGATTCTATATGAATTTTAAAATAGTTTATTTTTCTAGTTCTGTGCAAAATGGCATTGGTAGCTTGACAGGAATAGAGTTGAATCTGTAAATTGCTTTGGGAAGTATAACCATTTCAACAATATTGATTCTTCCTATCCATGAGCATGGAATACTTTTCCATTTGTTTGTGTCATCTATGATTTCTTTCAGCAGTGTTTTGCAGTTCTCTTTCACCTCCTTGGTTAGCTGTAGTCCCAGTTTTATTTTTTATTTTAATTTTTGATGATATTGTAAATGGGATTGCATTCTTGATTTGGCTCTCAGCTTGAAGTTTTTTAGTGTATAGAAATTCTACTGATTTTTGTGCATTGATTTGTATCCTGAAACTTTACAGAAGTCCTTTATCTGTGCCAGGAGACTTTTGGCAAAGTCTTTAATGTTTTCTATGTATGGAATCACATCAGCAAGGAGATATAGTTTGACCACATTTTTTTTTCAATTTTGATGCCTTTTCTTTGTTCTTGCCTGATGTCCTGGCTAGGACTTTCAGTACTATGCTGAATAGGAGTGGTGGGAGTGGGGACTCTTTTCTTGTTCTGGTTCTCAAGGGGAATGCTTTCAATTTTTGCATGTTCAGTATAATGTTAGCTGTAATTTTGTCATAGATGACTCTTACTATTTTGAGGTATGTTCTTTCAATGCCTAATTGTTTGAGGGTTTTTTCAAGAGTTCAGAGTTTCCTTGATAGTTTTCTGCCTCAGCGATCTGTCTAATGTTCTCAGTGAGATGTTGAAGTCCCCCAATATTATTGAGTTGGTGTCTTTTTATAGGTCTGGAAGTACTTGTTTTATGAAGCTGGATGCTCCAATGCTGAGTGCATACATATTTGGAGCAGTTAAATCTTCTTGTTGAATTGAACCCTTTATTATTATGTAGTGCCTTTCTTTGTCCTTTTTTTTTTTTTTTTTTAACTGTTGTTGGTTTAAAATCTGTTTTGTCCTATATAGGAATAGTGATTCTTTCTTTCTTTTTTTTCTTTTCTGTTTGTGTTACAGATCCTTCTACAACCCTTTCCTTTGAGCCTAATGGTGACATTACATGTGAGATGGGTCTCCTGAAGACAGCAGACAGATGGCTTTTGTTTTTTATTCAATTTGCTTTTAAGTGAGGGTATTTAGACCATTTACATTCAAGGCTAATATTGCTATGTGAGGTTTTGTTTCTATTGTGAAGTTGTTAGCTGGGTGCTTTGTAGTTTCTATTATGTGATTTTTTTATAGAGTCTTGGGCTATGTGCTTAGCTGTGCTATTTGGGTAGCAGATTTTCATGTTTAGAACTCCCTTTAGGATCTCTTGTAAGACTGGTCCAGTGGTAATAAATTCCTTTACCCCTTGCTTGTCTATAAAATATTTTATTTCTCCTTAAGTTATAAAGGTTAGTTTGATGGAATATAAAATTAGTGGTTGGAAAATTTTCTTTCCTTTAAGAATGCTGAAAGTAGGCCTCCAATCTCTCCTGGCTTGTAAGGTTTCTGCTGAGCTGTTTACTTGGGCTTATGGGGTTCCCTTTGTATATGATCTGATCTTTTTCTGCAGCTGAATTTAAGATTTTTCTCTTTAGTGTAGACCTTGGATAGTTTGGCAACTATATGCTTTGGTGATGTTCATTTCCTATAGCATCTGTCAGGTGTCCTCTTGATTTCTTGTATCTGTATGTCTACCTCTCTAGTAAGATTAGGGAAATTTGCTTAAATCATTTCCTCAAATATGTTTTCCAGGTTATTAACTCTTTCTCCTTCTTTCTCAGGAATGCCAGCAGTTTATGAGTTTGGTAGGTGCCCCACGGCACCATGACCTATGTCAAGGAAGGTTAGGTGGTTCAGGGTACTAAACCATGCTAGCAAGCCTGAGATCTGCCTAGGCATGAAGCAGAGAGGGCCTCCCTGTGCCAGGATCTCTGCACAGGAAGGGTGGAGCAGATTAAGCTGCTGAACCAGGTGAATGAGTGATCCAAATGCCCAGATTTCTGCCTAGAGGTAGATTGGAGGTGACTCTGTTGCACCACAATCACAGGGGAGGAGGGTGGGACACCCAGCAATGACACACACAGACTAGTTCCAGGTAGCTAAGCTGCCTGGTTGCAAGTCTCATCACACAGGACGATGATGTGTTGGTTTGATGGTGTTGGTTTCACTACATTCACTTTTTTTATGGTCGTAGAATTCTCGTTCTGTTTTCTCCTCCTCTGGCAATACTGGCATTTCTAATTTTTGTAATTATTTTCATAAGGTAGGATTTTTTTCTTTCTTTCCCTATAATATTATTGTTCTTTTTTTTCTTTCCCTTTCCATTCCCCCTCTCTCCTTAGGCGGTATGACTTTAGAGAATTCTGGGTTGGGTCTTTTGCCCAGCTTCTATAACCCTATGCATTTATTGGTTGCAGGTTTTAGACTGTGCAGTTCAACCTACAAGCCAGTAGATGGCAATTATAGGTAAGAGCCAGTTGTGGACAACATGGTGGTTATATACTTGATCCTTGTTTACTGGAAGAAGCTCTCTGTTGCTGCAGATAATGGGCTGACTCATGGAGTACACAGTAGTGTGAACTCCCTGCTCAGCCCTGGGGGTTGTGGGGAGCAAGGTGGGTGGAGCCAGACAGGGCAGGTCCACCTATAGGTCTCCCAATGGCAGACACAAGCACCAACACTGAGGGAGAATCTACTGAGTGGCTACCAAGTGACCAGAGTTGTGTCTAGGGGTGGAGCTAGGTAACCCCCTTCTTTGCACAGCAATATTGGAGAGGTTGGCCTAAACTCTTTATCCAGGAGAGTGGGGGGTTCTGAATGCCTAGAAATCTGCCTGTTTGTGAAGCAGAACCCACCCCCACCAACCAAGATTTCTGCACAGGGTAGATGGGGTGACTCAGGCTGCTTAACCAGACAGGCAGGTGCTCTGAATGCTTGTATTTTTGCCTGGGCATAAAACAGAGAGGGTCAGTCCTGTACTTGGATCTCTGCACAGGAAGGGTGAGGCAGCACAGGTTGCCAGTCTGTGTGAGCAGGTGCTTTGAATGCTTGGGTATGCAGCAGAGGACCTCCCTGCACCAAAATCTCTGCACAGGAAGGGTAGGGGAGGGTAGGCTGCTGATCTAAGTGAATGGGTGCTTCATATGTCTAGAGTTCTGCCTGGATGTGGAGCAGAGACAGCCCCACTGCACCATAACCTATGTCAAGGAAGGTTAGGTGGTTCAGGGTACTAAACCATGCTAGCAAGCCTGAGATCTGCCTAGGCATGAAGCAGAGAGGGCCTCCCTGTGCCAGGATCTCTGCACAGGAAGGGTGGAGTAGATTAAGCTGCTGAACCAGGTGAATGAGTGATCTAAATGCCTGGATTTCTACCTAGATGTGGAGTGGAGCTGACTCTGTTGCACCACAATCACAGGGGAGCAGGGTGGGGCACCCAGCAATGACACACACAGACTAGTTCTAGGTAGCTAAGCTGCCTGGTTGCAAGTCTTATCACACAGGATAAACTGGCCCAGGCCTGTGATGGAGGAGAACACAACTTCAGTGTTTGCTGCTAAGGTTTTTTTCCTACAACTCTGGCTATGGAGGTCCCCACCCTGCTCTAGAGCAGGTGCTCCAATATCTGGCCCAAGACTAAAATGCCTGCACAGCTACACTGCTGAGTCACTGAAAAATGATTTACTGTGTATGCACTTGAATTAAAAACAGTATCCTGCTCTCAGTCCTGGGTCTGGGAAAAGGCCTTTTCCCAGTGTCTTTCCCTTACAGTGTCTCTAAGCCTCTCTCCAAGTTAGCTCCAGGGCTTTGGAGAAACAAGGTACTCTTCCTCAGCCTGGGTTGCTTAGATCCCCAGTGGAAAGGTAAGTCATAGAGGGAGACTCTCTGCCTCTCTCATCTACTGGAGCTTTACTCACTTTTATAACTGGGTGTCATCATGGGGGCTGTTTGCCTGTGTTCCCCTCCCTGGAATCTGTGTGTCTGTATGATTCTGGTAGATTCCCACTTTCCTTCTTGAAATAAAGCTCACAGAGTTAACCTTTATGAGACTTTGTTTGAGAAGGATGTCCCATCCTTCTCTGTTTTCTGAAAAATTTGTGTAGGTTGGTATTTTTTTCTTCTTAAATATGTGATGAAAATCAACATGTGGGTCATCCCTTGCTTTGTGTGAAAGTTTTAAATTAAGAATTCAATTTTTAAAAATAGACACAAAGATTTTCTATTTCTTTGTGGGCCTGATTCAGTAATTTCTTTCAAGGAATTTGTCCATTTTATCTAATTTAATTCACTGAAATAATTTTATAAATAGTATCCCCCAATTTCTTGGTCTGTTTGTGTTGCTATAAAGAATACCTGAAGCTGAGTAATTTATAAATAAAAGAGGTTTATTTAGCTCATGGTTCTGCAGGCTGTACAAGAAGCATGGCATCAATATCTGCTTAGTTTCTGCTGATGGCTTTTGTGCTGGGTCAAACCATGGTGGAGAAGGTCAAAGCAGAAGCAGCACAAGTGAAGACAGAACAAACCAAAAGGGCATCCTGGCTTCATAACAATTCACCCTCATGAAAAACAATTCACTCCCCCAGAACAAATTCAGTCTTGTGAAAGTGAGAACTCAACAACTACATTGAAAATGGTATGAAACCATTCATGAGGGATCCAACCCTTGACCCAAACACTTCTCACTAAGCTCTACCTCTCAACACTGCTACACTGGGGATCAAATCCCAATATGAGTTCTGATGGGGACAAACAAACCATGTACAAACCATAGCATTCTGCCGTTGGTCCCCTGACAACTCATGTCCTTTTCACATAAAAACATGTAATCATTCCATCCCAACAATAGTCCCCCAATTCTTAACTTGTTGCAGCATCAATTCAAATGTCCAAAGTCCAAAGTCTCATTTGAGACTCAAGCCAAGTTCCTTCCAGCTATGAGCCTGTGAAAAAAAACAAAAACAAAAACAAAAACAAAAACCGAACAATTTATTTCCTTCCAATATACAGTTGTTGTACAGGCATCAGGTAAACATTCTTATTCCAAAAGGGAGAAATCAGCCACAGGAGAGGGGCAGTAGGCACCACACAAGCACAAAGCACAGCACGGCAGGAGTTAAATATTAAAGCTCTAAAATAATCTCTTTTGACTGTATGTGCTGTCTTCTGGGCACAGTGGTGTGAAGAGTGGGCTACAAGACCTGGGCATCCCCACATCCATGGCTTGGCTGGGCAAAGCCCACATGGCTGCTCTCATGCCTCTTCCTTCTGTGACTTCATTCTTACTGGTCCCACTCTCTCATCTCTGTACCAGCCACACTGCTTTCCTTGTTCTTTCTCAGACACACGAGGTACATCCAATGTTAGCACACTGATAATGCTGTTCCCTGTGTCTGGAATATACTTTACCCAGACAAAACATGGATAATGCCTTTACCTATTTTAGGTCTTTGTTCAGACATCACCTTCTCAATGAGTCCTTCCCTAATCACCTTATTTAAAATTTCAACCCTTCTGCTGACATGCTTTCTATTTTCCCTCTCTACTTACACTTGCAACTTCTTATACACTATATTTTATATCTGTATGATATATATTTTTATTATCTGTTTAGAGTTCATCTTTTCAGAATGTCAACTTATTAAAGGCATTTAAAAATAGTTGTGTTTAATGCTGCATCCCACCTCCTAGAGGGCTGGAACAAAGAAGATATTCAATAAGACAAATAAAATAGCCCTCTTTCAGCATATAATATTTTCCTGAATTTCCCTTTGTTTATTTCAGTTTCAGTTTTGTTTGCCTTTCATATTTGCCTACCACAATTGGCCTTTCTTTTAGTCATGGAGTTTTTTTTGTGAATTTACCTAGAGTGTATCTTTTGGTGGGCTGTCCAACTCATTCATTTCTTTGACTCCTCTTAGGTCTATATTATATCTCCATTGTTTTTGAATGTCACTAAATTTTGGGCTAGCTACTTTGGGAGGGAAATGCAGCAGTTGCATTACACAAAGAACGTGACGAATTTACTTTTCCTGGTTTGACCTCATCAGAATTAAGATTAAGTTCAGCTCAATGTATGAAAAAATTATAGAAAATTTATACAAGTTCCTCTTACACTGAGGAAAATAAAGATGATATAGATACCTTTATTTGTGATAGAAGAAAGAAAGAGACATGGAAATTTGAAATAACAAAATATTTATACCATTCATATGCTAAATAATTCTATTCTGATGCTCTATTGCTGTATAGTAAAGTCATCCAGAAACTTTATGGTGTAAAATAACAGTCATTTTATGGTGCTTGTTGATATGGCTTGAATTTCTATTCTCCTTCAAGTCTCATATTGAATTGCAACCCCTAATGTTGGAGGTGGGGCCTAGTGGGAGGTGACTGGATCATGGAGGGCAGTTTCTAATGGTTTAACACCATCCCCCTTGGTGGTGTTGTGGCAATAGTGAGTGAGTTATCACAAGATTTGGTTGCTTGAAAGTGTGTGGCACCCACCACTCTCTCTCTTCTTCCTGCTTCAACCACGTGAAGATGTATCTGATTCCCCATTGCCTTCTGCCATCATTATACATTTCCTGAGGCCTCCCCAGAAACAGATGCTGCCATGCTTCCTGTACAGCTTGTGAAGCCATGAGCCAATTAAACCTCTTTTCTTTATAAATTACCCAGTTTCGAGTGTTTCTTTATAGCAATGCGAGAATAGACTAATACACTTAAAGATTCTGTAGGGTTAGCGTTTTGTTCAAGGCAAGCAGGGATGACTTCTTTTTGTTCCAGAATGTCTAAGCCTTTAGCCAGAAAGTTATGAACAACTGGAGGCAATTCAAGTGACTAGGGGCTGAACTTATCTAAGGTGGAGCTGATAAATAGAAATGTCAATGATAGGCAATGATAGAAATATCCTGTATGTATGTTGGCTATAAAATAGTCAATAGTCACATGTGGCTAGTAAGCATTTGAAAAATGGTTAGTAATACTGAGGCTCTGTACTTTTAATCTTATTTAATTTTTATTAATGTGAATTTAAAAAGCCATGTGTGACATGTGGCAAGTAACTACCATATTAGAAAGGTCAAATACAGTTTTCTTGGCTCATAGGTTTAGTACCTGGGGTTAAAGGACTTACAAGCTGGGCTCATGTGGGACAATGAGCCAAAGGGCCTGCACATGGCCACTGCATGTGGTTCGGACATTGTGACCTCAGAGTAGTTGGACTACTTACATGTGGCTTAGGACTCCAAGAGTAAATGTTGCAGTGATTAAGAAAAATCTGCATAGTTTTTTATGATTTAGCTTCAGAATTCTTATAGCATTTTTATTAGCTGAATTAGTCACAAACCATTCTAGATTGAAGGTGAGAGTACACAGACTCCTAAGATATCAATAGAAGAAGTGCCAAAGTATATATCATATGTTTTAAAACTTCCATACTCCCTTTTTTTTTTTTTGAGACAGATCTCACTCCGTCACCCAGGCTGGAGTGCAGTGGCGTGATCTTGGCTCACTGAAACCTCTGCCTCCCGGGTTCACGTGATTCTTCTGCCTTAGGCTCCCAAGTAACTGGGATTACAGGTGTACGCCACTACGCCCAGCTAATTTCTGTATTTTAGTAGAGATGAGGTTTCACCATGTTGGCCAGGCTGGTCTCGAACTCCTGACCTCAGGTGATCCACCTGCCTCGGCCTCTTAAAGTGCTGGGATTTCAGGCATGAGCCACTGCGCCCAGCCTAAAACTTCCATACTCTCTAAAAGATTTTGGTATTATATCAGAGAGCTGTTTTCTCCATTTTCTTAAACTTGCATATTTTTTAATCAATCTGTATTGGTGAGGTTGACAATGAAGAAATATGCTGATCATAAACTCTAAAGATATACTGCATTTTTCTAGATGGGGGCTTAGAGTTTCTAGCCCAGGGTGATAGCTGAATCAAAGGGATACATCACACAAATGAATAATTTTTAAGCAAAGGATGGCATTATAGAACTATAAAGGAGAATCTACTTTAATTTTGCATGTTAACAAATCGGGGTTCAAATTTGAATGCAGAACTTTCCATGTAAAATATAACCAGAGTCAATAGCAGCAGGGAATATAATATTTGCCTTGAAAATCACTAGCTGATACCTTCAAGGGGGAAAAAAAACTTGTATATTTTACAATTTAGTTGAAATCTAATTTTAGAGCACACCTTGGATCTCTCCAGACTCCACCAATGGCCATCAAAAAAACAGAAAGAAGTCACTCCTTCGGATACATAAATCTATAAGAGTGCAGCTAGAATCAATCAGTCAATGGTGTATTGAAGGCAGACGTTCACTATGTACAGGCATGTCAAGCATTCAGGAGGCATTGTTTATAATAGTTCCTGTTGTATAATTCATAACGGGGATTGTGGGAAATGGATTCATTGTATTGGTAAACATCATTGAACCAGGAACTGAAAGGTCTCCCTGATTGATTTTATTCTCAACTGCTTGGCCATCTCCAGGATACGTTTCCTGTGGAAACAATTTTAGCTATCTCTTTCAATATAGGCTATGAGAAAATGCCTGATTCTAAGAATCTTGCAGTAAGTTTTGACATTCTCTGGACAGGATCCAACTATTTCTGCCTGTACTGTACCAGCCACTTAGTGTCTTCCATTTCTTCAAGGTAGCCAACTTCTCCAAACCCATTTTCCTCTGGATGAAATAGAGAATTCACAAGGTGCTTCTTTTTGTTGTACTAGAGGCAATGATCTCTTTCTGCACAACTTTCATTTTGAAAGAAATAATAAATAGTTTAATCCAAGAATGGGTAATAATAAAAGGCAACTTGACATTTAACTATATGGAGACCATGCATGATTTCACTTCTCTGTTTCTCCTTCAGAGGATGTTCATCCTTCCTTTTGTGGAAACACTGGCCTCCATTTTTCTCTTACTCCTGTCCTTATGGAGCCACACCAGACAGATGAAGCTACACGGTGTTTATTCCAGGGATCCCAGCAGAGAAGCCCATGTAAGACCTATAAAAGCTATAATTTCATTTCTACTCCTCTGCTGTGCATCAGTTCATCAGTATCATACTAACATTGTCTTATCCTATTCTAGACAGCGTTGTGGCAAGGACTTTTAGTAGTGTGCTGCTATTTTTCCATCCATCTGGCCATTCATGTCTTCTAATTTTACGTGACAGCAAACTGAAGCAAGCTTCTCTTTGTGTCCTAAAGAAGATGAAATATGCCAAAAAGGACATAATCTCTCATTTTTATAAACATGCCTGATATGAGTGATGATATTCTGAGAAAACAAAAGGAAGAACAAGAACAGGAGGGCTACACGTTTGTCTCTTTCACCTACCTCTTCTTTTCTCATTATATTCTATGATATATTGAGCATTACTGAAAATACTTGCAGATTTAAATTAAGCAGAAAAGATTGCTACCTTGTTTGCACCATATATGGAGATTATGTATTGAATAGTAAAATTCTAATGTATTGATAATACATTTTACATTAGGCACTGTGAACAATATAATAGATTATTATTAAATTTTATTAATATGTTGCATAAGCATTAGAATAGAATAGAAATACATCAATAATTATAATATACATTTATGTGTATAGAGTGTACATAAAATCAGATTTACATGTATAAACACATACAGATTTAGTTCCTATCCTAAAAATGATGATCCATTGATAATTTAAAATTAGGAAGGAAAACTCAAATGAAAATAATTAGTAGAGTCTACAGCTTAGTGAAAACTTGGAGGATATGAAACAAAGTCAATCGAAACGCACATCACTAAGAGTTATTTCCAAATATAAACCGTATTCCATTCATATTTTCAGTTAAAAACACTAAGCAACATTGACCATCAAAAATGTTACAATCTTGACCATGTACAACAGACTTGGACTCTAGAATCTGAATCTTTGGAGTAACAATAAAATTTTACTCAATTGGTTAACTGTGTAAGGAAGGCAAGGACACATATTAAAAAATCAGTAAGATTTTAAGTAAGCAAAATTGGAGGACTGCTGCTGGCATCTAGTGCAGAGTTACCAGGTTTAGTAAATAAAAATATAGAAGGCTCAGAAGATAGTAACAAATACAGGATCTCATTCTATGAAAGTCACTATGTAAAGAAAGAAAAATAAATAAAGATTTGAAAAGAAAAACAAATCAGGGACAGCCAGTTTACAGAATTAAATTTAGTAAGAACGTCTCCTCTTAAAAATGTAATTAAAAAGCATGTAAAAACAGCAGGTTAAATAAAAGAACAAAATTGCAAGTTTAAGATAAACAGTAATAAATACTTAAAATGAAATAATTGGAAGCAGATTTTGAAGAGCAATCATGTTCTCTCTAAAAAAGGAAAGAATATATCTCAAGGAAATAATACAGTTTTCAGCAGTAAAGTCAAAAGACAAATTTTCAACATTGCAGAAAGTAGTTTAAAAAGTCAATTATATAGTAATCAATAGAACAAAAAGTAAACCCTAGAAAAATAACCTGGACATTGCAGGCCTAAAATGAAATTTTAAATGTGTGAATAAAATTAAAATATCCAGAGAACAGACCATGAGATTTCCAAGTGCAGAGGATGTCATCCCTTTAGGACAGTGGTTCTCAACACAGGGCAATTTTGCCCCCTAGGGGACATTTAATAATGCCTGGAGACATTTTCAGTTAAGGAGGGATGCTGCTCGCATCTATTGTAATGTTACCAGATTTAGCAAATAAAAATATAGGAGGCCCAGTTAAATTTACACTTCAGACAAAAAACAAAACAAAACAAACAAACAAAAAAAAAACATGAAGAATAAATTTATAAATAAGTATTGCTTGTGATAACCATAATATAAGTTTACATCATGATATAAGTGTGCCATGGAGGACCAATTACAGACCTGCAGCGTTGATAATTGTATACACAGACAATGACAATTATTTGCTGCTTGTTTGAAATTCAGATTGAACTGACACACCCTGTATTTTACCTGGTAACTGTACGAGGACAAGGATGCTGCTAAATATCTCACAATGCACATGACAGCCCCTCGCAACAGAATTATCTGGCATAAAATGTAAATTGATCTAAAGTTAAAAATCATGGTCTATGAAGATATAATAATGAAAAGCACAAATTCCGTAATTACGACTGAAAAAATAAAATCAGTTATTGATACAAGATTTCACACAGACCAGCTGCCTTCCTTATCTCTGAAATGTCCAACTTACCATACTTAGGCTCTGATTTCTGCACGTACAGCCCCAGCTCACACTTGCTACCGAGCAGGCCTTACTCTGAGACAGGAAAGATCTGGGCTGCTTTAGTCCTTCACCAACTGCTGATTAGCGAGCTGTGACAGCTTCCAGTTAAAATAATTTGTGGGTGAAAAATTCACAAAATACACTTAATTTTTAAAAATTAGAGTATAGAAATGCTCAAAGCTGTGTTCTTGTTTTTAGGGTACTGTGAATTCCTAAGCCCCGTAATTCTGTAGATAGCTTGTTTATGGCGGTCTTCTATTTACCTCCAAAACGGTTTTATATTTTACTTCTCTTTCTTCCTCCTCTCATGATATTCTGAGAATGATTTTAGCAATTTTGCTAAGTGACAATCACAGACTTAATTTAAATCATAAAATGACATACCCCTTATGAAATAAGATTACTCTTTCCTTTCAGTCTTTTCTAACTGCTCCGGTGCTCTCAAAGGATAGTGTCATCCATGATGTCACAGTCCTCCTCCTGTCCCCCTTACCTCTGGACTCATCTCTTAATCTAAAAGAAAAACAAATTGCATGCAAAAGAAAGAAACAGTTCTTTAAACATTACTTCTGATGGATTTAGTTCTGTCCAGGAAGAAAATAGATGCTATATTCAGAATACTCTACAATCTTGGGCAACTGTGTAATCTTGGTCTTAGGGATGGATGTTGGGAAAAAAATTCTCCATGAATGTATTGCACTTCTGCATGGTCTAGGTCTTATCTTATGAGCAAACAGTACGTTTGATGAGCAAACAGAAGGGCCTCAACTAGGATCAGGTGAGCAAGGCACGCAGGGTGCAAAGTTTGAGCAGCCACTTGGTTTTAGGACCCTGCAACCTATTGAATGCCTTCTTACATTTTGTGCCTAGGAGTCTCATTCACTTTGCCCAAGACCAGGTCACGGCAAAGAGCCTTGGGATTTAGAAATAGTGTATCCCTCTTGGTCAGAAGGCAGACTTGTTTAAAGATACATCTCTTCTTCTCTCCAGAGATATTTGCTTCCATTCCAGGGTAAGGCTGAAGTCTCTTTTCTTCCTCAGAAGGAAAGATGGACAGGTTACTTACAGTGACCAAAGGTTTTAAGACCAGAGTTTCCTATTTTTGAGATTTCTCTTTTGATGGACACCACTACAGGCACATGTGACATTGGGTTCTAATCTTATACCTGTAGGGGACTGAAGTTTGAAGAAACAGTACGATGATGTTCCTCTGGCTACTGCTAGCACTTCTATAAATAATAAACCATCTTGTGCCTTCTGCAAGTATAACAAGTGACAAGCTAAGTTACTAGCTTATAATAATTTTGGCAACAGGGATGGAACACGGCCCAAAGACCTGGCCTTTGGAAGAGAAAGTGAAGGATCCTACAAGCTGATTAATAGGATTTGCTGAAAGTCCATGGGAACTGGTAGCTAACATGTTGAATAAAATGTTTGTAATTGGTAAATAAATATTCTTCCATTATGTTGCTCATTAATGAGTAGGATTGGGAAGTTTTTGAAAACTGAGTACCACATGGGAGAACTGAAACAGACTTCCAAGTGACACTTACAGATTTTGCTCTCTTCTCCAGATAACTTTAGATAGAAATATTAAAGATCTCCCAAAGTTGTTACATTCAGATGATTATTCAGTTAACAATTGAGTAGTGGCAATAATGCTTTAAATGTGTCTTGCATACTGGCCTGAAGACACTTTCTCTATATTTCCTGATAACTTCTTTACCTCTATTCTGATGTCAATTGCTTTAGGGATTCGGGCTGGACCTGAGATCTTCCTGACCCAAAGGACACCAAAGTCCCTACAGAACCATCCCAACATATTGCAAAGCTTCAAGGAGAGTAGGGACTCAAATTAGTATACCCCTGCTGGATATACGTGTACAAATCACCATTCTACTTGGTTCTGGGGGTTGGGGGAAGGGGTGCTGAGGGATGGAGGACAATAGCATGTGAGGAGATACAAGAGTCCCTACTGGGAGGCACGCTAGAAAGAAGGGCAAGAAGCCAAGAGGGAAAAAAAAGAAAGCCAACCCTCCCCTCCCGTGCCATACCCTTCTCATCCCTTCCCTTCTTTTCCTCCCACCTCAACCTCCCAAATGACTAGGACAACAGGCACACACCATCATGCCTGGATAATGTTTTAATGTTTTTTAAAGACAGAGGAGTCTCACTATGTCACCCACGCTGGTTTAGAACTCCTGGCCTTAAGCAGTCCTCCCACCTCTGCCTCTCAAAGTACTGATATTACAGGCATGAGTCACTGCACCATGCAGGCCTCCAGTCATTCTTTATAGTTTACCCTCATTTTTCTACATTCTATAAATATTCAAATAGAAGATAGCAGGGCCTCCTGGCTAGTGTGATAGCCTCTAATAAGCAGGTTTAGAAAGGAAAAGGAAAAAGAAGGGCCTGAGTTCAACTGGTGAGGATTGAACAAACAGTGCACACACACACACTCACACACACACACACACCAAAGTTAGGAAGACTTTGTGGATAGGGCCTTTTGGACCCATTTGATGCACTGTTTTTTGTTGTCTTTATATCTGTGTGTATGGTGTGATATTAAATACTTAACATATTAGCTCATAAGTGCCAGAAAGATTGATCTAGGGAAAAGCACCAAAAATGTTAGTGGGACAAACTCCCTGGCCATTTGAGTCAGTGGGAGCATAATTTACCATGAGTGCCTTCACCCGCAATGTCCAAACCTACCCTTATTGGGTTTTCTGTGTATTGCAAACAGAGAAAATCCCTCTGTGCAAGATAAAACAGAAAATTACTCAATGTACTTAAGACAACTCACAAAAAAATCAACCATTTCTCAAGGAATGAAACAATCAAGAAATAACAACCTCGAAATGACTTAGGTATTAAAATGACCAAAGACTTTATAGGAGCTGTTATACCCATCCTTCATGAGGTCAATGTAGACACTCAAAATGAATGGAAAGGAAAAATTTGTCAGCAGAAAAATAAGAATTACATAAGAAAACAGATATTTTAGAAATGAAAAATATAATGTCTAAAAAAACCTTTATTGCGTGTGATAAATAGCATAAAGGAAATGATGGAGGAAAGACAGTATTCTTGAGGTTGGATCAATAGAAATCATATACTCTAAACAATACAGGGTAAAATAATTGAAAAAAATTGTACATCATATCATGAATATGAAAGGTTACAACAAATGGTGTACTATTCATGCATTCTGAGTTTCAGAAAAACAGACCAAAGAGGTTGATGTTGAAAGAGGACTCAGAGAAATAACAGTCAAAAAATTTCCAAACATGGTAAAGGGCATCAACCTATAGATTCAGGAAGCTGAGCAAATCCCAACCAGAGTACAACCAATGCAATCCGTGCCAGGGAACATCATTGTCCAATTTCTGAAAATTAAAGACAAAATCTTGAAAGCAGTAAGAAGGAAATGACATCATAGTCACAGGGAAAATACAATATGAATAACAGTGGTTATTATCACCAGAAATAACAGTAGAAAGGAGCACAAACATTTAAAGTGCTCAAAGGAAGAAATGGTCTACCAGAGGTTTATGTTCAATAAAAATATCCTTCATTAATGGACAGGAAATCCAGGCATTCTAAGAAAAAAAGAAAAGCTAGAAACCTAGGAGAATTTCTTTCCAACAAACCTATCTTTAAGTAGTGGCCAAATGAAGTTCTCTAAACATAAAGGAAAGAATAGAAGAGGAATTTGTGGAACATCAAGAATGAAGTAAAAATAACAGAAAGGGGGAAAGTGGGCAAACACAATATATCTTCCTTTTTCACTTGAGTTGCTAACACTGAAGATGGAAGAGAGACAGGAAATGTGGAAATGAAATGACATTCTTCTCTAGAGCCTCTAGGAAGTAACTCAACCTTGACACATGAATTTAACTCGGTGAACCCCAGTTCAGATTTCTGACCTACAAAACTGAAAAATAATAAATTAACTTTGACCTAAAAATTATAAAGGGATGTAAGTTTCCCTTACTTCACTAAAACTGTTAAAAAGTGTACACCACTAGACTATGACAAGCTATGTACATGTAAACGAATACACAGAAGAATCACTAAAAATGCTATTCAGAGAGATACACTCAAAAACTATACAGATCAACTAAAATAGAATTATAAAACATTTCCAAGGGCCCCATAGGAGAGCAGGAAAAAGAAAACAATCAAAAGTAGTATAAATAAAAAACAAAAAATAAGATGGCTCAAAAATATCAAAACGTGCATTAAATGTCAATGGTTACTGAAAGTAAATTTTTGCCATCTCAGTTTGTGATTTACACTTTTGCATAGATATATACTTTAAATCACAAATATTTGTATAACAACTAATTATACATAAACTCATTCATGTTCTCATGCAAATATCTGGAAGCAGCCTGGGTGAGTCTCTCCAACTCGCACCGAACCAAACCACGTCTAGAGGGGTAAGATATCCATCCTGTGTGTGCTATGAAGATTAACGGCCTCCCGAAGTCACACACTTCCTAATTCTCAGACAAGTGACTATGTTAACTTACATGACAAATGGAAATTACATCTGCCAATCAATTGACCTGAATTTAGAGAGGTTATCCTGGATTATCCAGATGGACTCAATGTAACCATAAGGTTGTTAAATGTAGAAGAGGGAGGCAGAAGAGCCAGTGCCAGGGCAATGTGATGTGATGTGATGGGAGGCTCAACTGGCTATTGCTGGCATTGAAGATGGAAGAGGGCCAAGGAATGTGGACAAAAAATGGGTTCTTTTCTAGAGACTCCAGAAAGGGACTCAGCCTTGACAGGTGGATCTAACTGAGTGAGACCCATTATACACACTGCTTCTCTAGTTTCCCACAATTACTCAATTTCCTGTAATTTAGTATTAGCCTTGTTCTAAAGATAAGCGTCTTCTTAGAAAGTGGTGGATAGCAGAGTGATACTCATGGCTAATGAACAATTTGCTATATTTTCTAAATTGAAAACAACATCCAGTTAAACTGGAATTACGAAGAGAAGAGAAGGAATGCTCAAAAGATCAAATTAATTTTTCCTCATTTACTACAGTGACCTTAGCCATGTGACTTAATTTCTTTAGATGTAATTCTTTATCTTCTCTCCCTCTTCTTATGCCTTCAATAAGATATTCACATTCTGCCCAGCCATCCATTTTACTGTGTGAAGAAACTCCTTTGGGGCTTCCAAAAAGGTCAGTAGTGAGATGAAATATTAAAACTGGACCTCCTGTTTCAGAGTCATTAGGCTTTAGAGTTTACAACTGAATAATATGTTCAATGCATCAGAAAGACTGATAAATTTTCCTTGGGCTGTCCCTTCGATAAGATTCTATGGATTCATTTGGAATCCACTTTTTAGAAAGAGAGAAATGAAGGAATTTTGAAAAACAAGAGAGAGGCCTTGTTGATCTTATGCTTATTTGGTAACAGAAAATCAAGGCAATTGGGCTTGGAAGATAAATAGGGAGGAAAGGGATTGCAACGTTCCCTTGCTGATATAGATGCTGATATCAGCAAGAGTCAAGTTTAGAATTTTTTGTGCATTAAGATGAACATTGAAAATGGTGTGAAATCTCTAGTAAGATATCGGGGGCACCAAGGTAATTTATAGATTCAATGCCATCCTCATTAAGCCACCAATGACTTTCTTTGCAGAATTGGAAAAAACTGCTTTAAAGTTCATAAGGAACCAAAAAAGAGCCTGCATTGCCGAGACAATCCTAAACCAAAAGAACAAAGCTAGAGGCATCACACTACCTGACTTCAAACTATACTACAAGGCTACAGTAACCAAAACAGCATGGTACTGGTACCAAAACAGAGATATAGACCAATGGAACAGAACAGAGCCCTTAAAAATAATACCACACATCTACAGCCATCAGATCTTTGACAAACCTGACAAAAACAAGAAATGGGGAAAGGATTCCCTATTTAATAAATGATGCTGGGAAAATTGACTAGCCATAAGTAGAAAACTGAAACTGGATCCTTTCCTTACTCCTTATACGAAAATTAATTCAAGATGGATTAGAGACATAATGTTAGACCTAAAACCATAAAAATCCTAGAAGAAAACCTAGGTAATACCATTCAGGACATAGGCATGGGCAAGGACTTCATGTCTAAAACACCAAAAGCAAAGGCAACAAAAGCTAAAATTGACAAATGGGGTCTAATTAAACTAAAGAGCTTCTGCACAACAAAAGAAACTACCATCAGAGTGAACAGGCAACCTATAGAATGGGAGAAAATTTTTGCAATCTACTCATCTGACAAAGGGCTAATATCCAGAACCTACAAAGAACTCAAACAAATTTACAAGAAAAAACCAAACAACCCCATCAAAAAGTGGGCAAAGGATATGAACAGACACTTCTCAAAAGAAGACATTCATACAGCCAACAGACACATGAAAAAATGTCCATCATCACTCGCCATTAGAGAAATGCAAACCGAAATCACAATGAGATACCATCTCACACCAGTTAGATGGCAATCATTAAAAAGTCAGGAAACAACAGGTGCTGGAGAGGATGTGGAGAAATAGGAACACTTTTACCCTGTTGGTGGGACTGTAAACTAGTTCAACCATTGTGGAAGACTGTGTGGCGATTCCTCAAGGATCTCAAACTAGAAATACCATTTGACCCAGCCATCCCATTATGGGGTATATACCCAAAGGATTATAAATCATGCTGCTATAAAGACACATGCACACATATGTTTATTGCGGCACTATTCACAATAGCAAAGACTTGGAATCAACCCAAATGTCCATCAGTGACAGACTGGATTAAGAAAATGTGGCACATATACACCATGGAATACTATGCAGCCATAAAAAAGGATGAGTTTGTGTCCTTTGTAGGGACATGGATGCAGCTGGAAACCATCATTCTTAGCAAACTATCACAAGAACAGAAAACCAAACACTGCATGTTCTCACTCACAGGTGGGAACTGAACAATGAGATCACTTGGACTCGGGAAGGGGGACATCACACACCGGGGCCTATCATGGGGAGGGGGGAGGAGGGAGGGATTGCACTGGGAGTTATACCTGATGTAAATGACGAGTTGTTGGGTGCTGACGAGCTGATGGGTGCAGCACAGCAACATGGCACAAGTATACATATGTAACAAACCTGCACGTTATGCACATGTACTCTAGAACTTAAAGTATAATAATAATAATAATAAAAAAAAAGAAAATGTGTCACATATACACCATGGAATACTATGCAGCCATAAAAAAGGATGAACTCGGGTCCTTTGTAGGGACATGGATGCAGCTGGAAACCACCATTCTCAGCAAACTATCGCAAGAACCGAAAACTAAACACCGCTTATTCTCACTCATAGGTGGGAATTGAACAATGAGATCACTTGGACACAGGAAGTGGAACATCACACACTGGGGCCTATTGTGGAGAGGGGGGAGGGGGGAGGGGGGAGGGATAGCATTAGGAGATATACCTAATGTAAACGATGAGTTAATGGGTGCAGCACACCAACATGGCACGTGTATACATATGTAACAAACCTGCACGTTGTGCACATGTACCCTAGAACTTGAAGTATAACAACAACAACAACAAAAGATACCGGGGCAAGAGGATGCAAATCCCAAACAGGCATTGAAATGGACTCTGCTGATTGTGCAGGCACTGGGTTGATCTGCAATTAAGAAATGGTTTGATTCACTTACAGTAAGAATTATTCAACATAGGTCTAGCATTCTGACATCAGCTTTCTCCAGTGTTAATATATTAATAAAAGATTCCACTGAGTCTGTGGCATCAAAATCGTCCCTCTCCTACCTGCCAAGGCACTTTGCCAGGGCTAATATCCTAACAATGGATATAGAGTGCAAAAACACTCCCTGAGAAGGATTTGGTTAAAGACTTGGCCCACTCATACTCAGAGGTTCCTAAGAGCAGCAAGTGAACTGGACGTGTCATCATGAGCTAGCCCCATATTCTGTCTTCTCCCCAAGAATGGACTTAGCTAAGCGAACATGATACCTGGGTAAGAAATTGATATGGTTTGGCTCTGCGTCCTCACCCAAATCTCATGTCATATTGTAATCCCCACATGTTGGGGCGGGGCCTGGTAGGAGCTGATTAAATTATGGAGGCGGTTTCCCCCTTGCTGTTCTCATGGTAGTGAGTTCTCATGAAATCTGTTTTTTTTGTAAGTGTGTAGCACTTTTCCTCCTGCTCCAGCCATGTGGGACTTGCCGTTTTCCCCTTTGCTTCTGCCATGATTGTAAGTTTTCTGAGACCTCCCCCAGCCATGCTTCCTGTACAGCCTATGGAACTATGAGCCAATTAAATCTCTTTTATTTATAAGTTACTTAGTCTAAGGTAGTTCATTATAGCAATGTGAGAATGAATTCATACAGAAGGGTGCAACATGGGGGCAGAGTTTTAGAGTCCCATTTAAGTCTGTTCTGGAATCCCTCCCAAGAAAATCAAAGCCCAGGAATAAAGAAAAAATACAATAATCTATGGCCCTACCTGGTGTTCCAGTCATGTGCTCTTCCAAATAACCTGCAGTGACATATACTCTCAATAAAGGAATAAATGTCTTCCTTCAAAGGTTAAAACCTCCAGGGAAATTATTCTTCTTATTAAAATCAAAGAATCTTCCTGTGTTGGTGATTGCCATAGTCAGCACCATCTCTCAACAGGCAGGTGTGCAAAGAGGTGGGGCTAGGACACTAGGAGAAATGACCAGATGGATTTGGGCCATGAAGCTGCTTCTTATTCTTGTAGTCTAGAGTGAGAATTTTCCTGACTCCTCCAAGGGTTGTAAAGTAAGGAAGACATAACTAACACTTACCACTCATTCCATATTGGGAAGTAGGAACCCTGTAAATACTGAGGGAGGACACCATTCTGCAGGTCTGCAGGGAGTATGTTTTGCAAAGGATACATGAAGTGGAAGAGTAAGAATTTAAAGCCATACAATCAACCTCATTTTAATAGGCCTTTCAGGCACCACGAAAGTAAAATTTCTAGATTCCTCCATCTAAAATCTGCAACTCCACAGTACATTAAGAGCAGTGCTAGAAGATAGCCATTATTTGTAGCCATAAGAATCCAATTAGTTAGAAATTTGCTTCTGTGAGGGCCAAGTCTTCTTTTCAAATAAACTTCAAACATGCCTGAAAGTACTGAGGTGTGCTTTGAGAAGCAGAAGGCGTTGAAATATGATGACCCTGTGAGTAAGTGGAAGACAGAAAAATGAATAATGATGGAAGCTTGAGTGGAGGAGTGGGCAGAAAGAGGACTACTGCTAGTTCATAAAGCTTTTAAATACTTGTTTTCTGTTCAGTCTAAACAGGGTCTTGAAAGGGGCCTGTGCAGATGCAGGAACCCAAAGTTCTAGTTTCTTTTGCTTCATAGATAATTCAAATCTGATCAAATGCAATATGTCAATCTTGTTTGGATGCTCATTTAAGTAAGCCTTCAATTGTTCAATAGAACTGAAAAAGACATGTTTCAGACAATCAGGAAAACTTGAGTATAGACTAGGTTTAGCTAAAAAATATTGAGTGAAAATTTAAGTTAAATTCAAACTCTTTATGTACCTTATAAACTTGAGTTTCTATCCATGTCTATTAACTAATAGACACAAAATATTTTCTTTTTTCTTCTTTTTTTTTTGAGATGCAGTCTCATTCTGTCACCCAGGCTGGAATGCAGTGGTGCAATCTCGGCTCACTGCAACCTCTACCTCCCTGGTTCAAGCAATTCTTCTGCCTCAGCCTCCCAAGTAGCTGTGATTACAGGCGGACACCACCACATCTGGCTAATTTTTGTATTTTTAGTAGCGACAGGGTTTCACCATGTTGACCAGGCTGGTCTCTAACTCCTGACCTCAAGTGATCCACCAGCCTTGGCATCCCAAAGTATTGGGATTAGAGGTGTGAACCACCAACCTCCCACGCCCGTTTTAAAGTGTTTCTTATCATATAGAGACATTTGTTTTGGTAGTTCTAAACATGGTTAACTGGTAGACTTCAAACTGTGTACTTTTGTTATATAAAACTGTATTTGTTAGCCTATTAGCATATAAAAAGCTATTTGTCACTTAAAATTGTTTCTAGGATTGCAAAGATAGGTTGAGTTTATTCAGTAACCTTTGAAAAATAGCCATCTGATTGTAAACTCACGGTCATGTTCTCTTTACTGCAGCCAGTAAGAAAAGACTGCAGACTCTTCTGTTAGAATTAGAAACACAGGCCGGGCGCGGTGGCTCAAGCCTGTAATCCCAGCACTTTGGGAGGCCGAGACGGGCGGATCACGAGGTCAGGAGATCGAGACCATCCTGGCGAACACGGTGAAACCCCGTCTCTACTAAAAACATACAAAAAACTAGCCGGGCGAGGTGCCGGGCGCCTGTAGTCCCAGCTACACAGGAGGCTGAGGCAGGAGAATGGCGTAAACCCGGGAGGCGGAGCTTGCAGTGAGCTGAGATCCAGCCACTGCGCTCCAGCCCCGGCGACAGAGCGAGACTCCGTCTCAAAAAAAAAAAAAAAAAAGAATTAGAAACACAGGTAATAGCAGCCTGTCTTTTAAAGTAACTTGAATACACTTAAAAAGAAAGAAAGTAAGCACATGGGTCATTTGATGAAGCTGTTTGCAACTGTAATATTTGCCCTTTAATCCTAAGGGTATTGGAATGCACAGTGCGTTGAACACATGTACTTATTTCTGCCCTTTTCCCATGTCCCTAAACAACTATAATAAAGAAGCACCCATCCACGTGGAGGATTAAAGAGGAAATGACAGTAAACAACAAATACAACAAAACTGTGAACCTGGGATGACACACTGAAAATCTGTGAATCAGAAAAAGCCAAAACCAGACATGAAGAGAGTACAGTGTTGCAATCAATTTACACAGGAACACCTGGAAAATTGGTGCTTTTGGAACAGTGCATTTCCCTATCCAGAAACTTATATGTATTCAGATTATAGTGTATAATCTTCATCAAAGTTTGATCTTTCTTCTTCAATTGAATCCTATGCATTTTATTATTTGGATATATGTATTTTAAATTATTCTGATGAGTAAGGTTATCCTATCATTCTCTGTCTCTCTCTTTCTCTCTCTCTTTCCCTCTCTTCATAGAATTTCTGAACTCTGCTTATATCTATAAATTATGTGACTTTGGGAACAATACTCAATCATATTAAAAATTTAATTCCCTCCTCAGAAGGGTAAACATCATGCAAAAATAATTGAGAGGCTATTGTAAGTACAAAAAAAGCTAAGGCCTCTAAAATATCACCATGCTAGGTACAAATGAATGATGAATACATCTTTAGTTATATAACCATCCATGTATAGAAATGCAATATACAATTCATATAATAATACAATCACGTAAGAAAACTTGTTTATTCTACGTTGTTTGGGGACAGTGATGTATTCAATTATTTTTAAAAACAAATTTTACACCTCTACCTCACAGCATAGGCTTCCTCATAGCATGTGATGGTTTCTTTAGAGAACCAGCTGGAATTGCAAGACATTTTTATGATCTAAACGCAAAAGACACAAAGCGTCACTTCTGACATATTCTCTTGGTCACGGCAGTAACAAAGTTCCACCCAAGTGGAAGGGGGGTGAAATCACACCTCACCCCTTCCAGAGACGATGTAAGGTCCCATTGTAAGAAGATAATATAAGATGAAAAAGACTTTTGTGACCATCTTTGGAAAATACAATGTGCCACACATCCCAATTTTCAAGATGTTACTTAAGCAAAAATGTGCACTTTGAAATCAACCAAATGGTAGTAATTTATGGGTTTTTTTTTTTTTGTTATTTGTTTTGCTTTGTATTTTTGAGTCGTAATCTCGCTCTGTCCCCAAGGCTGGAGTGCAGTGGCGGGATCTCGGCTCACTGCAAGCTCCGCCTCCCGGGCTCAAGCCATTCTCCTGCCTCAGCCTCAGGAGTAGCGGGGACTACAGGCGCCGCCACCACGCCCGGCTGTTTTTGTATTTTTAGTAGAGAGGGGGTTTCACCGTGTTAGCCAGGATGGTCTCGATCTCCTGACCTCGTTATCCACCCGCCTCGGCCTCCCAAAGTGCTGGGATTACAGGCGTGAGCCACCGCACCGGACCAATTTATGGTTCTTAAGCAGGAGGGGCAAAAGCTTTCTTCTAAGATAAAACATACATGTTTACCTAAACAAAGTGAGTCATTTATTAATCACTTTAACACAATCCCTCTTTTAAAAATAGTAGCTTACTTGTTTGTACATTTTAATGAAAATGTGAGACAGATGTATGTTCCTTTGTATCTTCTAAAGGAGGTTGTGATTGTATTTCTCTATGAACTCAGAGAAGGAGCAATTGAAAATTTTAGAATTCCCCCTGGCATTGCTAAGGCAGACACTTGACTTTAGGCTGGTTAGCACTCCTTTTCAGCCCCAACCACTGAGGAAGTAATGAGGGGGAAGAAAATAAAATATCATTTAGGTAAACAGATAAGGCTGGTCCTTGGAAATGCTGCCTGCCTGAAAAAACACAGCTACCAGAAAAGCAGAGCAACTTGGGGAAAAACAGACTGCAGAAGCTCCCTGCACAAAAAATCACAGCTAGGGTGTGCCTGCCCAGATAAGCCACAGAGAATCAGGCAAGGTAGCAAAGTCTGGCATAGAAGCCCTATGTACACAGTGGGCTCCGTGGCACTTGCAGAGAGAGCAAGGGGGCTTACTTAAAACAAACGCACAATTATACAAACAAAAAGCTGCACTTTGTGCTTGCCTAGAGACATATCCACAACTACATACATAACTACACACATACATACATAAGACATATCCACAACTACATACACAACTACATACATACCTAAGAATTGTGCAGGCAATTTTATAGATAAGAAAAATAGCTACTGAGATGACAGCAGTTTTCTATAAAAACTCTTGGATTCAACTGTAAAACTGGCAATCCACTTTGACTCCCCTCTCCACTGCAGAGAGCTTTCTTCTTTGGTGTATTAAACTTTTGCTCCAGCCTCAACCTTTGTGTCCACACTCCTTAATTTTCTTGGTCCTGAGACCATGAGCTCGGATAACACCTTAGACAATGAGACCAGTGACCCTGACATGTTTCAGTAACACCAGCTCTGGGGCCAGGACACAGGAGACACTCTCAGATAGAAGACTGAAATTTGTGTAAGTGGTATACAAATTTATCCCTTTATAGACAAATCTCAGACCGGTCTCTCTCTCTAAAATCTCGTTAGATTTTAGAATCTAAAATCTAACATTTTAGATTCATTATGATTAGAATCAACGTTTGGTCCATTTAAAAGGGTTTGCACAAATTTTGCCAATGCTAACATGGCTCACCAGAAAAATGCATGTAGTGTATATTAAGAAAGCACATAGCGCATCTACATTGACAGGGTTTTCGTAATCCACCCCCAAAAAAGGAATTAATCGTATGAGTGTCTTTATATGAAGGCAAGAGGAAAATGGGTTACAGGAAGCCTATGTAAATGAGCTTATGATTTAAAACAAACATATTTACTCAGAAAAAAAAAATTTCTCACTTCACCTGTTAAAGTGTTAGGAAAGTTTAACTTTGATAATTTCCTAATACGAGAACATATGTTTCTTCTGTGAGCCTCATTCCTTCTCGCACTGTAGTAACGAAATGAATAAATGAACAGCAAGTAAGTAGTGGAGCACAGAAAGCTCTGAGAACTGACTGCCTTCTATTCAACTTACTACATTTATGAGAACTTCGATATGTACCTAAGTCATGTCATCTATAAAATTAAGGTAATACTAACAATCGTAACTCCCTAATAAAATGGTTTTGATGATTAAATGGAATATAGTAAATGCTTAACCAAAGTTTTCTATTATAACCAATTTGGTTAGAAGTGGTGGAAAGAACAGAAATACGCTAAATTGGCTGGGCACGGTGGCTCATGCCTGGTAATCCCAGCATTTTGGAAGGTCGAGGGGGGTAGATCACCTGAGGTCAGAAATTCAAGACCAGCCTGGGCAACATGGTAAAACCCTGTCTCTACTAAAAGTACAAAAAGTTAGTTGGGCGGGGTGGTGGGTGCCTGTAATCCCAGCTGCTTGGGAGACTGAGGCAGGGGAAATGCTTTAGCCCAGGAGGCAGAGGTTGCAGTGAGCTGAGATCGCATCACTGCACCCCAGCCTGGGTGACAGAGCAAGATACCATCTCAAAAATAAATAAATATGTATGCTAAATTAATTGTGATATATAATATATACTTATGGATCAACATCAAATTAAAAAAAATAGAAGACGACCATAATAATGTCAATAAAATTTTTAGACAAGTCAAAGCAAGCTGAAATCTCAGAGACTATTATGTTTATTTGCTAACTGTATTATTAGATTGCTTAGTTGGTGCAATTAATACAATAATTCTTCTAATTTGCAACACTGCCAGACACCAGTGACTCAATGCAACTCACTGACTCTCAGAGAAGTTTATCCCCTCTGCCAATGTTTATCTTTCTTGGCAAATCATCTTTAGTGTTCCAAGCAAACTAGAGGATGGTGAAGCTGAAGAAGATTCTACTTTCTGTTCCATGCAGAGAGCTTCCTGGTATTCAAAAAAGAGTGAGCCATGTGGGTGTGAAAGAGCTGAGGGGTGAAATTTGGATCTTATCATAAGTGCAGAAGGAAAACCAGGGGATTTGAAGCACAAATGTGATATGACCTAATTTCTACTTTTAAATGATCACTCTGATTGTTGTGAGGAAACTGATATGGGATGAGCTGGGGGAAGAATGTTACCAAGACCAGCTGGAGGCTGTTAAAGTCCTCCAGGAGAGAGCATCATGGTTGAACAATCACCTTCTAGGGAAGGTCATGCGAGTGGTCATATTTGGGATGTATTTTGAAGGCGGAAGCAATTAGATCAGCTAATGATGGAGGGAGTGAGTTTTGAACCACTAGGTAAATACCTGTCAGTAACTGAGAAAATGTTGGGATGTGTTATGAGAGATGAATCCTAAAATTTCATGTGTTGAAGACTGACCCTTCAGGGCCTCAGAATGTGAACATCCATAGTAGAAGGCAAGTGTGGTGCTGAGGGCTGCCACTCACCTCTAGGCGCCCAAGCTCCTGCAGCAGTCCTGCTTTTCCCTTTCACCCACCCACCCTCACTCACAGACAGTGTCCCTTTCAGCTTTTCCATTACCTCTGTTTTTGATTTGTCTGGTGAGAGCATAGCTGATATTTATGCTTTCCGGATACACTAGTCTCTTGCTGATTGCTGAAATTGGAGAAGTTTAGGGAACAGGCCTGAGCTGAGTGACCTTTAGGAGCATTTCCTGTTCTTTTCCTGTACTCTGCTGCCAAGAAGAAACCTGTCTTGCACTAGGCCTGCAGATTTCTCAGTTGCCCACATCATCAGGCAGTATCTGCCTGGCACTCCTCTTTGTTCCTTTTCTCTGACCTTCATTTTTGACATGATGGCTGACCTGGCGTCACCTAGGCAAGACTGCTCACTTCCACCTCCTATGGAAAACAGTATCTGGTGAAACCAGAGACAATAATCTCCCTAACACACTGGGAGCTGCTGGGCTCAAGCAACTACTCTATGCTTAAGATGCAATTCATAAAGCCCAACTAGAACTGATCCACTTCCCACAGGGCCAGAGAAGAATTGACAATTAACAAGGCATTCCCCCTCAAATCGGTCTATATTTATTCCAGGGAAAATAACAATCTGTCTGGGTCCCTTACAAGAACAATGTTGTATGTAGCAAAATCTAATCTACTAGGAAGGCTTCTTGTATTATTATCTGCAACTCTTCAGAAGGGCCAGACCAGACCCTCGTATGCACAGCACAGGATCCACTCATGCACACCTGGCTAGGGGCTTGTCTTTATGATTTTCTGTCACATGGCCTCTCAGCCATGCCTCCAATGAAGCTATCTTCAAAATAAAGACTAGCCATGCACAAAAAGTGAAAAATTACACAAGGCCTACACAAGGTCTGAATTGGAATGTGCAGCTGGTGATACTGACTAGTATATTTTATGAATTGATGAACACGGAATTTCTAGGTATCCCAGAGCAATCAGCAGCTGAGGAGAGAGCTACCAAATCAAGACCCTGACAGGGCTTTTTGGAAACTTAATTTTTTATTGTCAAATTATACAGAAAAAAATGAAAGTAAAGGTAGTGAGGAGTACCATACACCATCACTTAGAAGAATAAGTAACGGACATTTGTGTGGGGAGAAAAAAAAGATATAGGAAGAAAAGTAAACATGGCAAGGTAGATCCAGAATACAAGATATAGACAAATAAGTGTCAGAAAGAAAGAGTATTAGAATATTATAGATAAATATCCTCTGTGTGAAAGAACACTCTGATGAAACACGTGATACAATTACTGAGTAAAAAACAGAAGACCAATCAATCCAAGGCGGATAACATTACAAATTATCTTAGTTGAATGTATAATTGTGGCGATTTAATTATCAGTGATGACAATTATAATATTTATTAGGAGAAATAAAGCAGAGGATGAATTATATAGAATATTCTGGAGAAAGTAGAGGTCTTAGCTATATGACATCGTCTGGCTCACTTAGGGAACCATATATTCAGTTTGTTCAGGTCTAGAAATCCCTTGGTGGTTTCTGTGTTCAGTTTTGTTTTAATAAACCATAAAGATATTTTTAAAATACAAATTTATTAGCTTGCCTGTGTTGTACAGCACCAGGGCTTGCCTGAGTGTAGTGAGATCCACAGAGTTTGGACAGTTCCTGTAGCCTGAGCAGGCTATGGGGTAACTTTCTCACATCTATGTGTGCCCAGGAGTGTGCTGTCCTCACACATCTCACAGATAAGCAAGACCATCTCTATTACATGAAAAATTTAGCTAAATGTGAAAATATCCATACACACACACATTACGAGAGATGGAAATAGGCTACAAAAAGAGTCAGAGATATTGACCATCTTCACTGTTAGCTGTAGGATAGCTGCCCACCACCCCGACACACCGACACAAACACACATACACAGAAACAGAAAGCACAGTGGAAATCAGAATAGTAGTCTTTCCAAACAGATTGAAAACCAAATGATGTCGAAAGTTCAATTCTGACACTGTGCTGATAGCTTGGACACAGTTCTGTCAAAACATGTATCCAAGTCATAGTTGTACCTTTTAGATATTAGATACAAACAACGTCCTACCCAACCCTTCCTGCTGGGCTAGAGTCCCAAAGAAATGACGGATACACTTGACCTGCAGTAAGCAAAGCAGAACCCAGTCTCTGAGGTGATGAGGCCCACCCAGTAGGGAGCTCAAATGCGCCATTGTTCTGCTTGTCTTTATAAAGGGAGCTGACACGTTCTCCCAGCACAAAGTTGGGAGTGACTCCAGAGCCTCCTGCAAGATGCTTCTGATTCTGCTGTCAGTGGCCCTGCTGGCCTTCAGCTCAGTTCAGAGCTCAAGTGAAGGTAAGACCAGTTGGGGGAAGAGATTGTGACTCTGATTGGGGTTTACGGGCAAACGCTATAGAGGGGGAAAGTGGAGGGAAGAGAGGAGGATGAGAAAACAGATGGGACTGCAGAGTTCTCATGCCAAGGATCAGAAGACCTGTTGTGCCTTCATTCCTCATCAAGGCCTCATAGTTTATTGATTGCACAAATAGAACCCGATAAAGAATTTGTACCAGGGAAGTGAGAGAGTGAGATTTGCATTTATAGAGACATGGGACTGCTGTGAAGGACGTGGAGAATGCAAGACAGAGCCAGGGAAGTGCAGCTGTGAAGATCCTGTACTGATCCCGGTAGACAGGGATGATGCTGGCCTTGCTGTACAGTGGCTGAGCATCATGAAGGAGATAAACACATGTCAGAGCTACTGCCGAGACAGAGAAATGGGTAAAACACTTGTCTCTGTCTACATAGAGATAGAGAATAACCAGAGTGAAACACTGTCATTTTCTTCTCTCCTGCATGTAGTATTTCAAGGTGCTGGGAGTGGCATGCTTCAGATTGTATCCAAGTGGTTACTTCTGGTGGCTCCTGTTGAGAAAGCTTGCAAACATAAGCAACATATTTACAGATGAAAGAGGGCAGAAGAATCCCCAAATATGTCATTGAAATACTCAGAGCAGTTTAACTAAATAAGCACTAAGGCTTGAGGAATCATAACAGGACCAACAGGGGCCCTTCTCTGTTGAGTTCCTGGTTGATGCTCAGTGTAGTAACAACCCTGCTTCCCCTTACGTCTTCCTCCACTTCCAGTAGCATCAGACAGTGACTGATGAGGTCACAAACGGACATGCACAGGGTGTTATCAGAGGTCCCTTTTCCTCGTAGGACACTATGAGCCCCGAAAGATGCACGCAGTAACTTTTCCCATCATCCTCTACTTCTTTTCTAGATGTCAGCCAGGAAGACGTTCCCTCCATAATATCAGGTAAATTCCAATAAATTCTCAGTAAATTTTGTCTCCATTTTTTCCTGAAGAATTGATCAATTCTCAAGTGTCTTCTTATTAACATTTTCTTCTCAGGAATTAACTAATGTCAGTGCCCCAGAGATATAAGTAGTTTTCTCCCAACCTTGATTCTGGGGACCATGAACAAAGAAATTTGATTTTTCATCACCCTTATGTGGATGAAGAGGAGTTCTAATCAGGAAGCCTTGGGAATCGGGGAGGTTGGGAGTTGAGACGCAGGTCAGGGAGAGAAGGGCTCTGTGGTGAAGACAGAGAGGTATGAACACAGGAGGGTTTTCCAGCTCTGAGTTCAGCTCTTCTTGTTTCAACTCACACAGATGAGGAAGACTCTGACCAGTTCATAGATGAGGCGCATCAGGGACCACCTTTGGGAGGACAGCTATCGAAACACCCTGCTGGTGATGGAAACAAGGATGATGGCCCTCAGCAGAAACCACCCCATCACGGAGGCCACCACCACCGTCCTCCACCTCCTACAGGAGAGCCACAAAACACACAGAAACCAGGAGGCCATCACCATCATCGTCCCTCACCTCCTCCTGGAAAGCCCGAGGGAACACCTCCACCTTCCCAAGGGAGCCGCCCATCAAGACCTCCAAAGGAGCAGTCTCCCCAGTAATCTAGGATTCAACGACAGGTATGATTCCAGTTTATTCTCCATCGAAGGCTCCAACTGCTACAGCTCTCCAACTTCATTGTGCCAATGAGTTCACTGAAAAGCTGTTATGATTGCCTTGTCCTGGAACACATTTCTAAAAATTGTTATTCAGATATTCTTGTATATGGTATCAAGATCCTGTGTTTTACAGAAGCTCTTGAAGGCAATTCTGATTTTAGAAATCACTATCTTCAAATTACATGTCTTAAATAACGTTGATGATGAGGGTGGTGTAGAACCATGTTCTCCTTTTGGCTTTCTGTTTTCTTTCCTCAAACTCAAAAACTCCCATTTAAAGTTTTCACCTGGACATGCTTTGCTCAGTCCTGCCTCACATCAGGCTTTCATGTCCAGTATTCCCACTAAATAGTCCTTGAACTTTCAGCTGTTAAATGGTATCTCATTTTTAAAATACTTACATTTAAAGTCATACATGCATAAGCTAACAAAAACTAATCTCAGTGAACAAAAAGGTACAGAGCTAAATAGTAAGAGCGTAACTCATCTTTCCTCCCTTCTATCCTTCTCAAAACCCCCACCTTTTACTCTTTGGAATCTCTTTTTGGAAATATTTATTGCTACATAAATATATATAATGTTTTTATTACAACCACTTATACCATACTCTATATTCAGATTTGTGTCTTATTCATAGGAAAAATTGATTGTTTAGAAAACATTCACATGAGTTCATTTAGATCTCTTCAGTGTTTGTTGGTTAGTTTGTTTTTACAATTGTATACTATTCTATTGTTTGGTGGTTCCAAAATCTATTTAACCAATCCCTGTCACTGGACATTGAGGCTGGTTTCACATTCTCACTATTACAGGATATGTTACAGCGCCTATCTTTGTAAAAATAGCCCTTACATAAGCAACAGCAACAAAGCGTGAACAACATAACAATACTTGTTTCTCTTTCTCATCTAAGCAACAGTTTAAATCACATTACCTGCAATGGCTTAAAGAGTGAACAAAGAAAATCTTACTAAGGAGAAGGGGGCTGTAGAAGGGATAGAGGGCAAGAGTAGGGACTTGCATCTCCCTCACTGCAGTGCACCAGTGAGGGATTAGACATTTCCTGCCAGGTCAAGTGTTGTCTATAATCTTCCTTGTTTGTTTGTCTTTTTCAGGAAGTGAATAAGAAGAAAACAGTGTTTCAAACGCCATGACACACGTGGTCATGCTCTAACTTCAGTATACCAATAAAACAATCAGCTTGCAATTTCTGATGGTAGTGTCTGTTTCTGAGTGTTTAGGACTCTGGAATCTGAGAGCCATGTTCACATTGTACGAACATCCAGGACCCCTTCTCCTTTATGTTTCCAGCAAGCTTCTCCCCTCCTTATCCTTAAGTCATCTGCCTGGGGAAGGAGTTCCACTGTTTTCCTTCTCTGTCTTCTATAGCTCGAATTTAAATTGTACAATTATTTTCAGATCATTTCCTGATATCCAATAAGCTTATGAATGTAAGAAAAACAATATCAGTGAAAGAAAGTCCCAGAAACTGAGAGAAATTTTAACAAGTTCAAAAGTAACCAATTTTGTTTTCTAGGGAAATGAGTATGGTTCTATGCCTCTATTCCCCAGAAGCCATTAGACCTATTTTCCCCTATTTTATCTTTGATCAGTTCTTTCCCTGCCTATGAGTTTTACTATTCTTAAGAAAACCTAAATGGATTTCATCAGAGGCAGCATGACTTGAATAAGCAAAGAATTTGGAATCTCTCAGATTGTAGTTTAACAACTCTCTCTTGCTAACTCTGGACTCATAGGAAGCTACTTACATCTCAGAGCCTAAGTTTCCTCTTCTAAATTTTTGAATAATCAAAATGACTCCCCTAAAGGATGAAGACTAAGCAGATCACATACATGGAAAACTAGTGGATATCATCATGTCTGCTTCCCACTAATGATTTTAGGAAAGAACAGTGGGCATGAAATTGTGAGGAATTAAATGCTCCCAAGTCAAAAATCTTAAGATTTCTTTGTCAAAAAATTTAAGTGCAATAGTCTCTGACATTGGTTTTCTCTAGGCTTTCAAACAAAATAGGAACACATTGCGTATTCATATTTTTTTTTAGCATTTTCTTTCTTATCAGGCTATTTGTAAAATTCCAATTAGTTCTTTTTTTAAAAAAATAGTATCTCCTTATGGAAATTTAATTATGACAATTAGAAATGTAGACTTTTGAAATCTAAGAGATTTCTAACATGTTAGTTAATACAGCAAATTATTGCCTGCATAATGTCATTTTTTTCTCTGTACCACCCAAATTAAAATATCTAGAATGAAAAAACAGAGAAGCAATCTAATTTATAACAGACAGAAAGTCTAGTTCTTAAGCGAAAATAAAAGATACATACATCTTATAATTTCATTTTAAAAAAAGCAGAAAACAATAAAAACTTCAGAAATGAGAGGGAGAAATCAATCACAGATGTATAAAATTTTGAAAAAAATCAGAAAACATGATGTAAAACTTCTGATATAAAAATTTCAATGACATTAATATTGCGTTAACATAAGTTATCAAATATGACTCAAGAAGTTTCAGAAAAATTGAATGTAAAATAACCTAAGAAAAATGAATGATGTTGAGAGGAGACTCTCTGCAAGCAACTGTCACTGTCATCTCCAATGTCAATGAACATAGAAAATTCTTATGTTGAATTTGTTAAGCATAGTAACAGATATCTCTAGTTTAAGTTTTTTGAAATTATAACAAAGGCTAAAAACATTCAGAATTCATTCTGTGAGGCTCATTCATGAAAACAAGTAGACCTGCAAAGGAAAAATACTCAGAAATAAATAAACAAGTCAATCTGTGCAGAAAATAATCCACCATGTTGAAAGAGGATGATAAAGATGGCTCAATATTAGAAAATTGCTACTGTCTCAACTGATAGCCTAAGTGCTTTCACTAAGAAGTTCAAAAACAATCAGAACAGAATGATCTCACCACAAAAGCCACCAACTTGACCAACCACATGTAGTTTGAGCCCAGTTCTCTCCTATTATCCTAGGTGAAGCCTCCTTGCCTCTATCTTTTCCATTCCTACTTGATTTTTTATCTCATTGCCTAATCAAGGATTTTGATTCTGCACATGATCCTTTTGTCTCCTGAATCTTACCTGTATGCTCCATGGGATTATTTCAAGCAGCACAAACTTGCTGAAACAGCTCTCATTTTTACTAAGGTCTCCCTAAGGCTCTTAATTCTTCCTTACTATGACATTATTTGTCTGCCTTCCTTATTGCAAAGTTCTTGAAACATGTACCTATAGTATTTCCTCCCTTCACTCACCTCCAATTTTTCTTCCACATTCATTATAGAGGCTTTCATACTTTGCACTCCAATTTTGTGATGGTCATCTTTGACCTTTATTCCAGTCAGTTTAGGAATCTGTTTTCAATCTTGCATCTCTTTTGACCTCTGAGCAATGTAACACTATTGAACATATCCTTCTTTTTGTAACACTTTATCAACATCTCCAGGGATGTCTCAATGTCTCCTATGGTTTCTTCTACCTCTGCTGCCTCCCTCCTGCAGCTACAAGTTTATTGTCTTTCAAAACTGTTTCATCTTGGTAAATAGCATCTATAATCATCTACGTGATTTAGCCAACTGCAAGTCATTCTTGACTCTTCTTCATCACATTACATCAGGTTAAATAGACTATGCTACTGTTTTAAAGTTCAACCTTCAAGTATGTTTCTACTGCAGCAATTTTTTAGCACCATCATCACTATGTGCCCATCTAAGCAAGCCTCATTTCTACCTTACTCCAAATTGCAAATCTATTTTTTCTCAACAGTTCCCCACTGTAACTATTTAATAATCATATTACACATGTATCTTTTTTAGTGCATTTACCCCTCTTTTACATTGTAAGAACAAAACCCTAATTTTGAGTGTGGTCAAGTTCATTAGGGTAGAGCTACCATTCTCTGAACTTATTGACTGCTCTATACCTAATTGATCCAGCTATAGCCACACTGGTCTTCTTTGTTGTCATCTCCTCCTCCTCCTTCTCCTCCTCCTTCTTCCTCTCTTCTTCCTTCTTCTTCCTCTCCTCCTCCTTCTTCTTCCTCTCCTCCTTCTTCTTCTTCCTCTCCCCCTCCTCCTTCTTCCTCTCCTCCTCCTCCTTCTTCTTCTCCCTCTCCTCCTCCTCCTCTGCCTCCTCCTCCTCCTTCTTTTTTCTTCCTCTTCTTTCTTCTTCCTCTTCCTCCTACTTCTTCTTTTTTATTTCTCCTTCTCCTCCATCTCCTTCTTTTTCTTTCTTGAAAACACATGCTTAAATTTGCCTTCAAATTTTTTAAAAAAATTTTTTTAAGACAGAGTCTCCCTCTGTCACCCAGGCTGGAGTGCAGTGGCAAGATCTTGGCTCACTACAACCTCCACCTCCCAGGTTCAAGTGATTCTCCTGCCTCAGCCTAAGTAGCTGGGATTACAGGTATGCACCACCATGCCTGGCTAATTTTTGTAATTTTAGTTGAGACGGGGTTTCACCATGTTGGTCAGGCTGGTCTCGAACTCCTGACCTCGTGATCCACCCTCCTTGGCCTCCCAAAGTGCTGGGCTTACAGGTGTGAGCCACTGTGCCCGGCCACCCTCCATTATTTTTAAACTTTATTTTTATAAATATATGTGGTTCAAAGGTAATTTTGTTATATGCATAGATTGCATAATGGTTAAATCATGGCCTTAGAGTTTCCATAATAAGAATAACAAACGTTGCATTTACTAATTAATGTCTAACTCTTAATTCCCTCCCACCCACTCACTCTTCCAAGGCTTCAGTGTCTATAATTCTACCCTCTATATCTATATAAACACATTTTAGCACCTACTTATTAGTGACAACATGTTATACTTGACTTTCTGTATCTGGTCTTTTTCACATAGCACATTATCTGTCACGTCCAGTTCCATTCGTATTGCTGCAAAAGGAATGATTTCTTTCTTTCTTTCTTTTTTGCAGAGTAGTATTGCATTGTGTATATATCACAATTTCTTTACCTACAAACCCATTGATGGGTTTCCATTGTCTCCATACTTAAGATTTCCTAAGTATCCATTGATGGTTACTTAGGTTGATGCCATATCTTTGCTATTGTATTTCAGCAAACATAGAAGTGCAGATTTATTTTTCATATACTGATTTCATTTCCTCTGGGTAGATATCAGTAGTAAGATTGCTGGATTGAATGGTAGTTCAAGTTTTAGCTCTTTGAGAAATAATACTATTTGTCATAGAGTTTTTACTAATTTACATTCCAATCAGGGTGTATGGTGTGTAAGAGCTCTCCTTTCTCCACATCCACGGGGTTTTATTACTAGGATTGGTACACGGAAACACATACTCCTTCAGTCTCTAGGCCAGGTTATAAGGGCAATCTGCAAGCAGCAGTCTGCATGACTTAGGTGAAAATGTGATCTGAACCTAGAGTCTATCTTGCTTTATAATGTGTGATTATTCAGAGATAGGGTATGTAAGACGCTGTTTGTATTCCCGCACTGAACCCTGCAAATGTTAAACCTGGGTTTCTGGATAATCATCGGACCCTTTCAAAATGGAGAATATCCTTTAGTCCTGGGAAATGTATTGCATTGTTTCATTGATAATGTCTTTCTCAATTTCTGGTCAATTTGTTTAACTTAATTGCATCCTATTCTGTATGAGCATGGTGTCTATTCTTATCTCTCTAGATATATTAACTATCATCTCCTAAAGGTTTCCATTGCTTCTTGTCTCCGTTTTTTTTTTTTTTTGCATTCCCTTTTTTTCTTTCTGTGATTCTCATTTGATGGAGACAGGCTTCAGTTGTCTGGTGATCCTTTGATTTTGTTCATACTTAAGAGTAGACACTGAGACAGTCAGAAAGCTGTATGCAAATTGCAAGAGTTTTGAGGAGTCATGTGCTTTACAACAGGGTGATTGGATACCCAGATAGGTATTTGGTGAAGACCTCCAGATGCTGCCTCTGACCCCAGGCTGATTCTTTGGAATTATCCACCTGTTTCCTGACTTTGAAGCATCATACTCACTGCTGGCACTTTGGAGTTGGTCTGGATAAGAATTAGGGTCTCATTTTATTAGAGAAAGCTGGATTTTGCAAGTAACTATCTAACTGTTAAGTAGCAGAGTTAGAATGAGAATGCACGGTGTTTCATTACCATGTCTGCACAACACTCCAAGGAAGTAATTACTCAAAGGCACAAATGCAGAACAACCTCAAAGTCAACTTGTATATTTTTATTTTGTCACTTAAACTATTGCATATACATACAATAAGGTATAAGTACATATAATATTATCTAAAGTTACAGAAACTCACACATACCTTTTACACAAGTCTAGAATAAACAATATTATCATATCATGGATAACTGTCTCCACCCACCCCTCAAACAATGTTGAGAGGAGTAACATTACCTGTCCTGTCTATAGGAGGAAGGCTTGGATCTCTGAGTGAAGACCATGTCCTAATGAAATAAAATTAATGTCACATTGTAATAAAATTGACATAGGAATAAAAATTACTCCCACTGAATAAGATGGTTCAGAAGATTAAATGGCATTAGCAAGGCTTAATAATTTTTTATTATAATTAGTCATGGCTACAATAGGCTCATAAAATATGAAAACACAAAAATATTTGTAAAATATATTTTTATGAAGACAAAACATAGTATTAAAATATATGGTCCAGTATCATAATAGTGTAACCACAATTATTAGATAAATCTATGCAAAGTTAATCCTCAGAGAGAATGATTTTTAATTGCTAATTGTATCATGAGAACGCTTAGTTGACTCAATGGACAGAAGGATTCTCCCAGTTCATCTGAACTCCTCTCACACCACAGGGACTCAATGCCATACACATGGTATCAGCAGGAGTTAATCCATGCTGTGAAATTTCTTTTTTCCTGGTTATCCACATTTGAGTTTCCCAAACTAGTGCATAGTGAAGTTGAAGAATGTTCTTTATGTCCCATTCAGAGAACTTCCCACTATTTAGGTAAGGGAGAGCCACGTGGGTATGAAATAGCTGAGGTATGTAATTTAGATTTTATGACAAGTCCAATTAAAAAATACTTAGAAGATTTGAAGCACAAAATTGATAAGATCTCATTTCCATTTGTAAAAGATCACTCTGACTACTGTGGGGAGAATTCATATGAAATGTAACATCCTTGTTACAAGGACCAGATGGAGCCTGTTACCATCCTCCGGGAGAGAGAATCTTGCATACACCAGAGCCTTGTACTAGAGATATGTAACTGGTCATACTGCCATGTATTTTGAGGTGGAATCCACTGAATTTTCTTGCAGACCAGGCATAAGGAAGAAAAAGGCAAACGTGACTCCAATATGTTTGAATAATTGAAGGAAACAGCAGTCATTGAGAAGGGATTGGGTGGTGTTATGGACTGAACTGTGTTCCCCATATTCATATGTTGAAAGGCCAACCCTTCATTCCTTAGAATATGATTGCACTTAGAGAAAGAGCCTAAAAAGAGGTGATCAAGTTAAAATGAGGGTGTTACAGTGGAACAAAATCCAATCGGATTGGAGTCTTTATAAGAACTGGAAATGTGCACACACAGAGAGACACGAGAAGTGCATATTCACAGAGGCAGTCCCATGTAAGGACACAGCAAGAAGGCAGATATCTAGATACCAAGCAGACAGGCCTCAGAAGAACTGAACCTGCTGACACCTTCATCACGAACTTGAGCATCCAGAACTGTGAAAAAATAATTTCTGTTGTTTAAGACACTCAGTTCATGATATTTTGTTGGCAGCTATAACAAAGAAATTCAGGGGATAGAGAAAACTCTCTTTTAAAATAACGTTTGGTGAAAACAGAGATAATCGTATAACATCAGGGCATCTACTAGGCCCAAGCAGCTACTCTGTGCCTCCATTAAAGCATGTGGAGCGTAGTTACAACTGTTTAACTTTCTACTCAGCTGGAGAATATTCGATCACTGGTATTATATTTCTCCTTCAGCAAATATCTCTATTTATGCCAGAAGAAATAAGAAAACAGTTTCTTGGTCAGTTGGAAAAGTCAAAGAGACCTGTAGCAAACCTTATTGTATTAGGAAGCCTTCCTGTAATGCACTAGGACTTTGAAATCTTCATGGAAAGTATATGTTATACTAAAAATCACATGAATGGATTCTAATTTTTTGCACCAAAATAAACTCAGACTGACGCGCTATAACATGTTTGAACAGGAGCTAGTTGAGGCATCAAGAAAAATAAGAGCAGGTTCAAAATATCCCCTATGAGAGCAACATGAATTCTTCTAAAACTAGAGAGAGTACAAACATCAAATTCATGGTGAAACTTGGGTGAAAGAATGTGAAATCAATGATGCTTTCTGAAACACTGATGGGGATAATGGCCCAAAACTCAGCAGTTCACAAGTAACTCATTTCAAGAAGGGATGAGATGATGTTGAACCTAAAGCCCATAGAGACAGAGGATTCATATCAAATTGCATGGATAAAATTCATCTTGTTTATACCCTATTAGAAGACAACCAATGATTAACAGTACAAACAACAGCCAACACTCCAAAATTCTCAATGGGTTCCCTTTACCTGATTCTAATTGAATAATTAATGCTAAGTAAATTTTTCACTTAATGGATGCCAAAACTGTGGCAAAAAGATAAGCTACAGACAGGAGCAGAACTTTCCGTGAAATTTTAAATAAGGGGGATGAAGATCTTCAAGCATTTCTTCAAGAAATTGTAATGGGAGATGCAACCTGGCTCTACCAGTACAGTCCTGAAAACACAGTTAAAGCAATAGCTACAAAAAGGTGGAAAAGTCCAATCAAAACAAAAGTGGTAAGAAACGTGCAAAGGTCATGGCCAAAGTTTATTGGGAAGCACGGGGCATTTGGCTCGTCGACTTTGTGGGGGGATAAAGAATGAGAATATCTGCTTATTCTGAGAATATTGTGAGAAAGCCAAAGCTTTAGTAGAGAAATGCCTGGGGGAGCTTCAGCAGAGTCCTCCACCACGACAGTGCTCCTGCTCATTTCGCTCATCAAACAGGGCCATTGTATGAGAGTTCTGATGGAAAATCATTAGTCATCCACATTACAATCCTCATTTGGTTCCTTTGGATTTCCTTTTGTTTCATAATTCACAAAGTCTGTAAAGGACATCCATTATTCTTCAGTTAATAATGTAAAAATGACATACCAATAGCTGGCATGCTGCTTAAAAGGTATGACAACTGGTAGATAAATATTCTCAATATTCTTCCTTTATGTTGCTCATTAATGATTAGGATTGGGAAATGGTTGAAGCCTGAGTGTCAGGTGTTAGAAGTGAAACAAACTTCCCAAATGAGACTTTAATTTTGGCTCTCTTCCACAGATAACAGGAAATAGAAGCATTAAAGATCCCCCAAAGCTGTTACAGGACATTGGGAAAATTTAACATATTTGTGTTTATTCAGTTGAGCCTTGAGCAGTGCCTGCAGTGCTTGAATTTGAAAATAAATGTGTCTTGTTTACTTGCATGAAGACCCTTAGTCCATATCCCCCTTACTACTTCTTTTTCTCTGTGTTGATCTCAGTTCCATTAAGGATTTGGGCTGGGCCTGAGATCTCACTGACCCAAGGGGCACCAAAAGTCCTATACACTCATCCCAAAATACTCCAAAACATCAAGTAAGGTAAGGACTCAAATTGCTTATAGGTGTTCAAATCACCTCTGTACTTGGTTCTGTGAGAGTGGAAAAAGGCATGTTGACAGATATAGGATGGAGTCACAGTGGCATGTGAGAGGAAGGAAAGGAAGAGACTCCCAAGTCTGCGGCTTCTCTAGACACTGGGAGATGCACTTTAAAGAAGGTAGAATCTGGGCAAAAGGCTAAGGAGAAAAAGCCTTTTTGGTTGCTCTAGTCATTCTTTATTTTTCTTTTTCTTTTCTTTTCTTCTTTTTTTTTTTTTTTTTTTTTTTTTTTTAAGGTATTGGGACCTGCTCTTTTGTTTAGGCTAGAGTGCAGTGGCGCAACCCTGGCTCACTGCAGTCTCCATCTCGTGGGCTCAAGTAATCTTTCCAGCTCACTATCCCGAGCCACAAGGAGTACAGGAGCACCCAATGGAACAGCATAAGTTTGCAATTCTTTGTAAAGACAGGGCATCTTACTATGTTGCCCAGGCTGATCTGGAATTCCGAGCATCAAGCAGTCCTCCCACCTTGGCCTTGGAAAGTAGCGGAATTACAGGCATAAGCCACCACACCAGGCATGTAGATGTTCTTTTTACCTGAGCCTCATTGTCCTGCACTCTATAAATCCCCAATCAGAAGACAGCAGGGCCACCTGACTGCTGTGATAGTTTCTAATAAGAAGGTATCAAACTCTGCTGTTCCTGTAGGAAGTAAAGGAAAAAGAAGTACCTGAGTTCAACTGATGTGGTTTCAGCCAACAGTACACAAAAGAAAAAGATATAAATACTTCATAAACTGGGCTCTCAGAACATATTTGATGCACTGTCTTTTGTAGTTTTTACATCTGAATGTACAGTATGATATTAAATACTTATAATATTATCTCACAAGAGTCAGAGAGAATCATCCAGGCACAAGCTCCAAGTAGAAAAACGTTAGTGGGACAAATCCTTCTGGCATTTGAACCAACAGATGGATTATGATGTAGCATGAGTGTCTCTGTCCTCCAATGTCCAAAGCTTGACTTATCAAACTTTTTGTGTATTGCAAACAGAGCAAATGCATGTGTGTAAGACAAAATAGAAAATCATCCAGTATACTTTTAAAAACCAGAAATAATTGACCAATTATTAAGGAATGAAACAATCAAGAGATGATAACTTTGAAGCAACTTGGAATTGAAATGATGAGATTTTAAAGCAACTATTATAGCCATTCTTTAAAACATCAGTGTGTACACTCTCAAAATACAAGAAAAAAGCTTCTCAGCAGAGGAAAAGGAAGTATAGAAGATAATAAAATAGAAATTTTAGAACTAAGATATACAATGTATAAAATATAAAAAATCATTGTGTGTAATCAACTGCAGAAAGAAAATGATAGAGGAAATACACAACGTTCTTGAGGTTGGATTAGTAGAAATTATCTAGTCTGAACAACAAAGGGTAAAATAATTTTAAAAAATTACATTGTGTCAGAAATATGAAAGACTATAACAAATGATGTGACAATCATGCATTATGAGTTTCAGAAAAAGAGAACAACAACGATGGTATTGAAAAAGGACCCAAAATAGAATGGCCCAAAATTCCCCAAACTTGCAATGGGCACAAACTTGCAGATGGAAGGAACTGAGCAAATCCTGAATAAAATATACCCAAGGAAATCCATGCCCAGCAGCTCTGTAGTAAAATTTCTGAAAATTAAAATGAAGAAAATATTTTAAAAGCAGCTAGGAAGAAATATTACCATAGTTACAGGAAAAACACGATGTGAATAACAGTGGCATTACTACCAGAAACCAGAATAAACAGAATAATGTAGCTCAAATATTTGAAATGCTGAAAGAAAAAAAATGCCAAGCAGAGGTTTATTTCCAATAAAACTATCCTTTAATAAGGAGACAGAAATCCAGTTACTCTCAGAAGAATGAAAAGAAAAAAAACCTAAGAGAATTTGTTTCTAACAAACCTATTTTTAAAAGCTGGCTCAAGGAAGTTCTCTAAACAGAAAGGAAAGAATAGAGGAGAAATTTTTGCAACATAAAAAATGAAGCAAAAAAAGAGAAAAGAAAAGAAGGAAACAGAAAATGGGGGGGGAAAGTAGGTAAAAACAAAACATCTTCCTCTTCTTGAGTTTTCTGCATGAGTTTCAAATGGCTCAACTGGCTCTTGAGAGCATTGAAGAGGAAAGAGGTCCAGGGAATGTGGCAAAAAAATAAGATTCTTCTCTAGAGCCTCCAGAAAGAAACTCAGCCTTGAGACCTAGTTCATAATTCTGAGCTGCAAAATTGAAAGATAATAATGTGAGGTTGAAGCAAAAATTACAAAATGTACTGTGGTGCTAAATGCATATAGAGATATATTTAAGATGATTGTATTACAAACAGGGGTGGGTTAATAACAGGGATGTAAAGTTTTCATATTTCACACCCGTAGGGTAAAATGCGCACACCACTAGACTGTGACAAGCTATGTATATGTGATGTAATACCTAGAGCAACCCCTAAAAATGCTGTATAGGAAAGCCACTCAAAAACTTTGCAGATCAACTAAAATGGAATCAAAAAACTTGTTCAAAGAATCCATAGAAGATAGGGAGAAAGAAAACCATCAAAAAGAGTATAATTACAAAATAAACAAAAATGGTTCTATATTATTAACAATTACATGAAACGAAAATGGTTATTGAAAGCAAATTTCTGCCATTTCAATTTTTGACCTACACTATTGTGTAGATACATACTTTAAAGTACAAATATTCGCATTACAACTAATTTGACATAAAGTCGTTCATATCCTCATGCCAATATCTGGAAGAAGCCTGGGTAACTCTCTCCACGTGCCCTGAACCAAACCAGTTCCAGGGAAGTGAGATGTCCATCCCGTGTGTGCTATGAAGATTAATGGCCTCCCAGAAACACACCCTTCCTAATTCCCAGAGCCAGTGTGTATGTTAACTTACATGACAAAGGAGTACTGAGTTTGCTAATCAATTGAACTGAATATAGAGAGACTTTACTGGATCATCCAAGTACACGCAATGTAATCACAACATCTTAAATGTTGAGGAGGGAAGCAGAAGAGTCAGTACCAGCGTGATGTGGTGATGGGAGGCTCATCTGGCTATTGCTGGCATTGAAGACGGAAGAGGGCCCAGGAATGTGGGCAAGAAAATGGGTTTGGCCCTGGAGACTTCAGCATAAATTGCAGCCTTTCCACATGGATTTAATTCAGTGAGACCCATTTCTGACTTCTGAGCTACAAAGCCACTCACTTTGTGATAATGCGTTATTTATTGCGGCAATAGGAAAACTAATATCCTTTCCAAACATTCATTTCATGCTTTTATTGTGGCCGCTGTAATGTGTTAGTGCCACTTTATAAAATATTAGACAGGAATAAAATTATCATGGCTATTAACACAAGGCAATAAGCAACATCTTTCCTCATAAAGTAAAAACCACTTTCAAAATTGAATTCCAATGAATAATCATTGAGCCCATATTCAGTAGAGTACAGCTAATAATTGTCCTTCCTTCATGCTGGTACAATTTCCTCCCCTCAGCCAGGATCTATGCCTCCTTTGGGCATATCCTATGCTTCTCTAGATTTCTACAATTATTCCATCCTCTGTAATTTAGAGGTGACTTTGTCCTACAGCTCAGAATCTTCTTAGAAAATGGAGGATAGCAGGAGGACAATCAGGGCTAATAAAAAAAAGTGCTTCATTTTCTAAGTTAACAAGTTAACAAAAACAACAGGGAGAAAAGAGATGGTCTTTAACCTCCATGTTAGATTTTATAGCTTATAGCATCTGGGAAGTTTTAAGTTTGGAATCATTTTATGGGAAATTAAAATAACCCCATTGAAAATTGCATGAATCCTCTAGTAAGATAATCAGAGAGAAAGAGATGAAAATTACAAACCAGTCCTGAAATGGACTCTGTTTCCTGTGGAGGTGCTATACACCATGGAATACTATGCAGCCATAAAAAAGGATGAGTTTGAGTCCTTTGTAGGGACTTGGATGCAGCTGGAATCCATCATTCTTAGCAAACTATCACAAGAACAGAAAACCAAACACCGCATGTTCTCACTCATAGATGGGAACTGAACAATGAGATCACTCGGACTCAGGAAGGGGAACATCACACACCGGGGCCTATCATGGGGAGGGGGGAGGGGGGAGGGATTGCATTGGGAGTTATACCTGATGTAAATGACGAGTTGATGGGTGCAGCACAGCAACATGGCACAAGTATACATATGTAACAAACCTGCACGTTATGCACATGTACCCTACAACTTAAAGTATAATAATAATAAATAAATTAAAAAAAAAAAAAAAAAAAAAGAAAAGCTTTGATTCACTTTACTAAGAATAATTCACCATGTGTCTAGCATTCTGTTGTCACCTTCCCATAGTCTTAGTAATTGTAGGATTTCTCTGAGTCTGTGGCACCAAAATCCTCCTTTTCCTAACTACCAAGGCCCTTTGACAGGGCTCATATTCTGACAATAGAAATGGAGTGTAAATTCATTCCCAAAGAAGGACTTGGTGAAAACACTTGGTCCACTCATATTCAGAAGTTCCTAATAGTGGCAGGTGAAAGGGACATGTCCTCATGAGCTAGCACCATATTCTCTCTTCTGCCCAAGTGTGGACACAGCTAAGTGAACATGATGCCTGGGTAGGAAGCGTACAAAATGGAGACAGAATTTCAGAGTTCTATTTATTAAATCTGTACTGCAATATCTCCCAAGAAAGACCAGGAGTAAAGAACAAATACAAAAATCTATGGCTGTACCTGGTGTCTAGTCATGAGCTCTTCAGAATAAACAGCAGTGACATGTACTAGAAATCAGTGAACAAATGTCTTCATTTAAAGGGTAAAGTCTCAAGGGAAATTACTCTTTCTCTTAAAAATCAAAGAACCTCTCTGTGTTGGTAAGTGTCACAGTCAGCAATATCTCTGGATGGTGTGAAAACGGGTGTGGCCTGGACACTAGCAGAAATGCCCACATGGATTTGGGCCATGAAGCTGCCTCTTGCTCATTTAGTCAAATGTGAGATTTTCTCTGGCTCCCCTCATTGGTTGTAAAAGCAGGAAGGCATAGCTAACATTGACTATTCACTCCATGCTGGGAAGTGAGAACCCTACAAATCCTGAAGGAGTGCAGCATTCCACAGGGAGTATGTTCTGCAAAGGAGAAACTAGTGGAAGAGCAAGAATTTGAAATCATACAACCACTTTCATTTCAGTAGGCCCTTTGGCCACCAATAAAATATCATTTCTAGATTCCACTATTTACAATCTGCAATCCCCAGTCCATTTAGAGAAGGGCTGGAATATACTAAGCCATTGTTTGTGGATGCAAGAATCAGATTATTTAGAAATTTGCTCCTGTAGGTATTCCCAAACCTTCTTTTTGGAAAAAATCTCAGATATTCCTCAGGCTGTTAAAGTTTGTTTTAGTATCTTTTTAAAAAGTGAGTTCATAATCAGATGGTTAGTTTTCACAAGGTTACTGAGTAACCTTGCATATTTAATGCAATCAGTGAAGAAAGAACAGCAGATTCTCATGTTAAAATTTGGAATACAAGTAATAATAGTTTGCCTTGTAAAATAACTTGAATACACTTACAAAGAAAAAGGAATAAACAATAGGACAATTCACAGAATTGTTTTAAAGTGGAATAAGGAATTTGTCTCTTTATCCTACAGGTATTGTAATACACACTTCATTGAACACATGTACTGATTTCTGCTCCTTCCCAATGTCCCAATAAACTTACAATAAAGAAGCGAAAAGGAAATTAATACCTAAGGGCAAGGAGAATGAAAGAGAAGATGACAGTAAACAATAAATATAGACAAAATTGTGAAATTGAAATGACGAAAAATAACTGAGTTCGTGAGTCAACATTGCCAAATAGAACACATACAGCCCAGCTAGAACCAATCCACTTTCCACAGAGCCAGAGAAGAATCACCAATTAAGAATGTATTTCCTCTTCAAATACATTTATAATTATGCCAGAGAAAATACCAATTTGCCTGGGGTCCTTGCAAGGGCAAAGTTATCTGGAGCAAAACCTACTATATTAGGAAGCCTTCCTGTACTATTACCTGCATCTCTTCAGAAGAGCCAGACCAGATCCTTATCTGCACAGCCCAGTATCTACTCAATGACACTGGTCAAGGGGTCTGTCTTTAGGATTTCCCATCACATACCCCCTTGAACCCCACCATATGCTAACCAATTAATTCTAAATTAACACCAGTCATGTGCAAGACCTGAACAATTGCAGAAGCCCTACAAAAGGTCTGAAATGGTAAGCGGCAGCTGATGTACTTTCCATGAATTGATGAACAGGTAATTATTAGGTATATTAGAAGAATCGGCCACAGAAAAGAGAACTACCAATACAAGACTCTAAAAGAACTTTTTGAAAACATGACACTTGTTATCGTCAAATTTTACAAGCAAAAATGGAACAAAGATAGTGAGGCACACTATATATCCTTGTTTAAATAAGAAAAATCTACAAAAATGCAGGAGAGAATAAGATATACAGAAGAGTAAAAATACTCATAGAGAGTACTGACTCAAAACAAAATATTAACTAACAAGTATTAGAAAAGAGTCGAGGAATGAGTATCAGAATATTGTAGAAAATATCCTCTGTGTGAAGAAAGAACACTCTGAGAAAGCAACATAAACACTGACAATAAAATAGAAGATTAATAAAATGCATTTGAGTCTCTGATGGAAATGTCAGAGTATATTAATTGAATGTATAATAGCGGCTCCTTAATTATCATTGGTGGTGATAAAAAAATATTTCCTAGAAGAAATAAGGCCAAAATTGAATTTTATAAAACACCCTCTCTTTCTATGTTCCTCACCATTCTTCAAGAAAACTTGAGAGGATTTCATCAAGGAGGCAGCGTGATTTTAAGGAACAAAGAATTCAGAATCTCTCACATTTTAGTTAAGACCTAACTCTTTTTCTTGCTAGCTCTGGGCTTTTAACAAGCCACTTACAAATCTCAGGGCTTCAGATTTCTCAACTGAAATGAGAAGAATCAAAATGAGTGTCTTAAAGGATGAAGACTAATGAGATAGTATACATAAAAACCTTGCAAAGATTGGAATATCTGCTTCCCCATAATTATTTGAGAAAAGAAGAGCAGACATGAAATTGTAAGGAATGAAATGCTCCCAAATTAAAAATTGTCAGAATGCTTTAACAAAAGATTCAGTTAAAATAGCCTCTGACATTGCTTTCCCCAGACATTCAAACAAAATACGATCATTTTTGTATTTATGTATTTTTAAGCATTTTCTTCGTTACTGAACTATAAAGGTAAGTAAATTAATTTTTGTAAAGTTAGTATTTGCTTATATATTGTTTATATGATTCGATATTTAAAATCAAAATTGAATTCATGACAATTACAAGTACAATATTCTTTTTAGTCCTCTAACAGATTAAGAATGTGTTAGTTAATATAGTGAAATATCGCCTACATAATAACAAGATTTGTTGTCTACCACTCAGATTAATATATCTAGAATGGAAGAACAGAAAAACGATCTACTTTACAGCAAATGGAAAAGCTAATACTTGGACTAAAATGAAAGATCTTGTAATGAAAGATCTTGTAATTCTGTTAAATAAAAAACAGAAAATAATGCAAACTTTAAATATAAGAATGGGAAGTTAACCATATATGTGTGAATTTTGGAAAGATTAAAAGTACATGATATAAAACTTTTCTGATGTAAAAATTGCAATGAAATTAATATTATTTTAACATAATATAAATTATCAAATGTAACTCAAGATGTTAGGGAACATTGAATACAAAATAACCTTAAAGGAAATGGAAATTTACTGTATGATTCTAAAGCAATTCAAACAATGACTAGAGTTTGGTCATTAAATATTGCTTGAGGATAATTCAATATCCAATTTTTTACAAACTAATTTTAGATGTCTACCTCACAGCATAGGTTTCCTCACAACATGTGGACAGGTTCAGGAGAGAATAAGTTAGAATTACATGGCATTTTTATGTTTTTATGATCTAGACTCAAAAGTTACTAAGCATCACTTCTTATTTGCTCTCTTGGTCAAAGCAGTTACAAAAGTCAATTGAGGTTCAAGGGGGAGGAATCCGATGTCACCAGTTGCAGGGAGGATATGAAGGTCCCATTGTCATCAGAAAGCATGAGGTAAGAGATAATCTTTTGGACGTCTTTGGAAGGTATGATCTGTCACACATTCGAAATGCCAAGATGTCAAAAATGTAAACATGTGCATCTAAAAATCAACAACTTCGGTAAGAAATGTTTGTATTTATGTATTTATGTAGAATTTATTATCAAGGTTCTTAAGCAAAAGAAAAGACCCTGTTCTGAGAGAAAAGCTATTTGTTCACCTAAAATCAAAGTGAGTCTGTCATTAATCACTTGAAAATAATCCCTCTTTTAAAGATATCTGCTTACGTGCTTCTTACATAAGTTTATGAAAATATGAGAAAGAGTTTTGTTGCTTTGTATCACATATAAAAGAAGTTGTGATTGCATTTTTCCATAAACTTTGAAAATGAGTAATTAAAAGTTTCACAACACCCCCTGACATTGCTAAAACAGTGGGAAGCTGAGGCTACAGACACTTGAGTTTAGGCTAGTGAGCACTGCCTTCTTTTACAGCCCCAACCACTGACAAAGTAATACTAGCTCTGGGGCCAGGATATGGAAGATGCTCTCAGGCAAAAGCCTAATATTTGCATATGATATACAAATTTATCTTTTGATATATAGCTCTCTGACCAATATTTCTCTTGAGTTTCTGACATTTTAGATTTCTTGTGATAAATGAATCAAAATTTAGATCACTTTAAATGGTATCTTTAAATTTAGCCAGTGTCTCCCAAGACACCATGTAGCAATTAGATGTTTGACTTTGAGTATTCCAGAAGGAGAACAGATGGGTAAGGGCATGGAAAAGAATTTTTAAACAAGATATTAGCTAAATACTCCAGCAAATAAAGAACGGAAATTTGTTTCTCAATGTTCCGTAGGCTAGGAAGTCTAAGATTAAGGCATCAACAGATTCAGTGTTTGGTGAGGGTTTCTATCTGCTTCCAAGTTAATTCCTTGTTGCTGTAGGGGGACAGAAGTTTAAAAATTCTAAGTAAAAATAACGATCAAACTAGAATCCTATATCCAGTCAGGTAATCATTTAAGTGTGAATGTCACATAACACATCTGCCGACATAAAAAGTCTTGAAATATTTTCCTTCTCATGTGCTGAAGCTATGCTAGCAAGTATTTCACAGAAGAAAACCAAGAAAGAGAAAGACAGTAACTCAGGATAGCATGATCCTACTTACAAAGAAAAAATGGAATTTTCCAGGACAAAAGCCAATTATCTGATTTTTGAGAGTGAGAAATATCTTACTAAGAGGGATTTTGCAGGTCTGTCGGAAGTTGAAAGAAGACTTAGATGTTCTTAAAACAAAGCAAATAATTGAGAAAACAGATAATTATTAACTTTGTGCTTGGGCATGGGAGTTTTGCAAGGAAAGAAATGTAAATGTAATTAACCTGTAAATTCAGGTACACGGTAGTGTTGACATTGCTCATTGTGAAGACAAAGCAAAGAAAACCTCCTCATTCTAAAAAAAAAAAAAGAAAAATATCGCTATCGAAGAGACCTCAGTAGTTGGAGCTGTCATCTGACTTTCTAACAGGGCTAACTAGGAGGGATCAGAACCATGCCTATCACTCACCACTCTGGTCTCCACATTGGAATCAACTCTAGAATAGTGAACTTGTTACAGAGGTTATGTAGGGACTAAAGAATAAGAAGTGAGTGACTTTTCCTTCTCCTCTCTAGGTGCTTACTCCTCTGTTGTTCTCAAGGAGAGAGATGCTTAGAGATTCACACCATAGAGAAGTTTCACATGGTAGCTGTGTGTTCTCAGTGCAAGTGATGTGTGTGAGAGAGAGAGACAGAGAGAAGGGGGGAATTGAAAAACATAAGGAGAACCACAATTTTTTTTTATAACTTAATCTCAGTGGTAACATACCACCATTTCTGCCATATTTTATTGGTCACACTAACCAATCATGATATAACGTGGTGGGGACTACATAAGAGTGTTAATATTAGATAGTACAAATATTGCATAAGGCTATCTCAGAGTGACAACAGTTTGATAAATAAATGAAGCAGATTTAGTAGAATAAGTGATTCTGTGTATTCAAAGAAGGCTTTAATGTGGTAAGATGTGAGCATATTTGAATAAAATGCAAACACATGCTTGATAAAGTTAGGAACAAACTTGGTATACTGGAAGAATGTTAAGAAGGCCAACCGAGTATCCAAAGAAATCAACAGATTCCATGCAACCCTTATCAAAATACCAATTTCATTTCTCACAGAATTAGAATAAAATAATCCAAAATTTAAGCAAAAAAGACCCCAAAGAGCCAAAGCAATCCTGAGCAAAATGAACAAATTGGGAAGTGTTACATGGCCTGAATTCAAATTATACAAGACTACAGTAATGAAGACAGGATATTACTGGTGTAAAAATAGGGATATAGATCAATGGAACAGAATAAAAGATCCATAAACAAAGCTACATATTTTCAGACAACTGATCTTTGACAAAGCAGACAAGAACACACACTTGGGAAACGTCACTCATTTCAATGAATAATGTTGAAAAAATTGTATTGCCATATGCAAAAGAATAAAACTGGACTCCTATCTCTCACATCTCTCATATAGAAAAATAACTCAAGATGGATTAAAGACTTAAATGTAAGATGTGGGCATATAATAATACAACAAGAAAACTTCTGGTCATAGCCTCAGAAAAGAACTTACGACTAAGACATCAAAAGCACAGGCAACAAAAACCAAATTGGACAAATGGCACTTAATTTATTCAAAACATTCTACACAGCAAAATAAATCATCAACAGAGTCAGCAGACAACCAACAGAGAGAAATATTTGCAAACTATGCATCCAACAGGGAACTAATATGCAGCGTATACGAGAAACTCAAACTACTCAACAACAACAAAAAATTCAATTAAAAATGCAAATGAAAACCACAGTGAGATATCATCTTATCTCAGTCAGAATGACTTTGATTAAAAGGGCAAAAAATAAAGAGCCATTGGCAAGGATATGGAGAAAGAAGAACTCTTATAATAGCCTTGGTGAGAATGTAAATTAGGACAGCTTCTATGGAAAACACTATGATTTTTCAAAGAACTAAAGCTAGAACTACATTTCCACTGAGCAATCCTACTTCTGGGTATCTCCCCAAAGGAAAAGTAGTCAATGTATCAAATACATACTTTTACCTGTATGTTTATTGTACCAACATTCACAGTAACAAAGATATTGAATCAACCGAAGTATTCATCAATGGATGATTGGATTAAAAATGTAATTATATATACATAATGCCATACAACTCAGTCATAAAGAGAGAATGAAATCACATATTTTATGGCAATATGGATGAAACTGGGGGTCATTTTCTTAAGAAAAACAGGCAAGTTGCAGAAAATCAAATACAACACGTTCTCAGTCATAAGTGGTTGCTAAAGAATGTGTTTGCATGGCTGTACAGAGTGAAATGATAGACACTGAAGACTTGGAAGTGTGGGAGGCAGAGGGATTGAGTAGTGGGATATTAATTAATAAATAGAGTGTTTGTTATTTGAGTGATGAATACCCAAATGTCCTGACTTAAGCACTAGTTTATCTATGTAACAAAATTGAACTTGCAATACATGTACTTATGCAAGTAAAATTTTTAAAAAATTAAAGAAAATCTAGGCATACTGCTCCCCAACCCAATTCCAGAGATAGTTAGGGCTTAATACATAGGATTTTAGCATAGTTAAAAATTAGCATCTTGTTCTTATAGAGTAAAAGAGGTGGCCACCAACTGGAAAACATAGAAAGGTAATATAAATTTTAAATGGTTACTGTGGGGAATTGACTGTTGGGAAATAAATAAAACTGCTATTTGGCATAAGCTGCACATGAGGCCTGCTTAGATGGGCTGATAGAAATGAAAGTGATGAAAATGGCTGCAATAGGAAATTATTTTGAAAGTTGAACTTTACAATGATGACATAGGATATTTGACTAGATGTAATGTGATGTAAAAGGAAAGGAGAAAGGTCAAAAATAAATCCTAGTTTGCTTAATTAATTAGATGAATTCATTACCAAGACGAAATAGAGTTGGAAGAGGAGTAACTTTGTAGTTGTAGGAGGGAAGAGGCAGAGGTAGGAGAAACCCTACAAAAGAGTGGGCGGTTCCTGGATAGATGGATAGAGTGTACCCCGAGCAAGGTATGATCAATGGTGTTAAACTGCTGGGGAGTCACAGGAGATGCAGGATTGAGAACTGACTCCTAAAATGAGTGGAATGTAGGCAGTAGATGACTTTGACAGACTTGGAGTGGAAAGAATAAAAGCATCTATAATGTGTGTGGAAGAAAAAATTGGAGGTGGGGGGATGGGGAAATAATCACATACATATGTTTCAAGAACTTTTGCAGTAAAAATGGCAGACAAATAACACGGTAGGAAAGAAGCATTAAGAGTCTTAGGAAGACTTCTGTAGAAATGGGTGATGTTTCTGCAGGCTTTGGCTGATTGAAATACTCCCATAGAGCATAGATAAGAATCAGGAGACAAAAGGGTCACATGTAGAAGCAAAATCCTTGATTGGGCAGTGGTTCAGAATCAAGTGGGAGGGTAAGAGATGGGGTAGGGAGGCTTCACCTACGATAATAGGAGAGAAGCCAGAGAACTGGGCTTGAACTGAATGTAGGTTGGTCAGCTTTGTGATGGTTATGGTAAGCTCCTTCTCTTCTGATTTTTCTGAACTCAGTGAATTTTCTGAAGCTATCAGTGAGCACAGGGTAGTTTTCTAATATTGAAACTTCTTTGCTTGAGAAGCAGACATGCCAATCTCTGCAAGGTTTTTGGTTATGTATGTTATCTCATTAGTCTGCATCCTCTAATGTCATCATTATGATTATTCTCATTTTAGATGTGGAAATTGAAGCTCTGAGAGTCTAAGTAGCTTTTTAAGAGCTCAGAGGTAGCATGAAAAACAGTTAGGTCTTAACTAAAATCTGAGTTTCCAAATTCTTTGCTCCTTAAAATCATGCTGCCTTCTTGATGTAATCCATTCAGGTTTCATTAAAGAATGGTGAGGAACATAGGAAGGGAGAGAAGTGATCACTGTTAAAAATACGGTAAATGGGATAGAGAGGGTTCTGGGGGTAAGAAGCATAGAACCATATTCATTCCCTTGAAACCAAACTCCGTTTCTTAGAAATTATAAGGATTTCTTTCAGCTTCTGGGACTATTTTGCATTTGTTGTGGTTTTTTTGTCCTAATATTACTAGAATATCAGTAAACACACTGAGAATAATTTTAAAATTTCAATTTGTGCTATGTAAGTCAGGGGAGGGCCGGGTGTGGTGGCTCATTTGCACTTTGGGAGGCTGAGGCAGGCAGATCACCTGAGGTCAGGAGTTTGAGACCAACCTGGCCAACACTGTGAAAACCCATATCTACTAGAAATACAAAAAGTAGCTAGCTGTGGTGGTGAGCACCTGTAATCCCAACTATCTGAAGACTGAGGCAGAAGAATAGTTTGAACCCAGGAGATGCAGGTTGCAGTGAGCCGAGATCACACCACTGCATTCCAGCCTGGGCGCTAGACCGAGACTCACTCCGTCTCAGAAAAACAAAAAAACAAAAACCCAAATAGAAGTCATGGAAGGAGAGAAACAATAAAACCTTTTTTCAGGGAAACTGGATAAATTAGGATTAAGGAGGAGGGAAGCTACCAGGAAACATCAAGGAGAAGGGATCCTAGGTGCTCTTACGTTGTGTTCTTGGTCCTCAGATTCCACATTCACAAACAGAGAAAGACACCACAATCAGAAATTGCAAGCTGATTATTTTACTGGTATATTGAAGTAGAGCTATGACCACCTTCTTCCAATGTCACGGCATTTGAATCATTTGAATCACTGTCATCTTCTTATTCACTTCCTGAAACAAACAAGGAAGTTCATAGACCAGACTTGACATGGCAGGAAATGTCTAATTCCTCACTGACATGACTGCAGTGGAGTATATGAGAGCCCATCCTCTTTCCCCCTATCCCTTCTACCTCCTGTGATTCCTTCCTGATTTTTTATGTGTTCACTCTTTTGATGCCCTTGCACACAATGTGCTAAAAATTGTTGCTTACATGATAAAGACAAAAGATCATTCTTAGTTTGTTATGACTTGCTGTTGAATTTGTTCAGGGACATATTTACACAGATGGTAACTGGAACATATTCTATAATAGTGAGAAGTTGAAACCCCCCTCAATGTCTAGTGACAGGGATTGGTCAAAGAAATCATGGCACAGCCACATAATGGAGTAGCATAAAATTGTAAAAACATACAGAAAACCACTGAAGAGATCTACTTGGCTTCATAAATTGATGTGGAAATTTTCAAAGAAATGTATTTTTTAAATGACTAACATATTTACCTGCATATAAGTTATAGTATTCATTGTGGGGGAAAAATATTCTAAACGTCTATGTACACATAAATACTTCAAAGAGAAGATGCCATAAAGTTAACAGTGTTAGTTTTCTGAAGGAGGGAAGGCAGGTAGGATGAGTTATGCCTTTAAATTTAGCTTCATATTTTTCCATTCCATTAGATACTTTTTTGTCAGCTTAATCATGTGCTTACTGAAAAGAAAGAATTTTAAAAATGAGACACCATTTAGCTGCTGAACGTTCAGGGACCACTTGGCAGGAATACTGGACTGGAGAGTCTGGTGTGAAGCAGGACTGAGCAAACAGTGCTCAGGTAAAAACTTTAAATGGGAGGTCTCTGAGTTTGTGGACAGAAAACAGAGCATCAGAGAGAACAGGGCACTACTTCCTCATTGCCAACACCATTTAAGACATTATTTGGAATGTTGTTTCTCAACATCAGAATTCCTTAAAGAGTTTGTTAGAGATACAAGGTCTTCCTACCCTACTCCAGAGTATCTGAATACAAATCTTTAGAAATAGGGTCTAGGACAATACTGAGGGCTTTTAGTTGATTCATTGGCACAATAAAGCTGGAGTACTGTAGCACTTAGAGCCCCTTTGAAGAATAATCTGGAATCATACCTGTCATTAAACCCTGGATTACTGGGGAGGCTGTCCCCGGGGAGGCCTGGGTGGTCTGCCCCCTTGAGGAGGGGATGGTGGTCCCTGGGGCTTTCCAGCAGGAGGTGGCGGAGGCTGCTGGAGATTGCCTCCTGGTGGGGGTGGTCCTTGTGGCTTTCCTGGAGGAGATGGGGGACCTTGGGCCTGGTTGCCTCCTTGCGGGGATGGTCCTTGTGGCTTTCCTGACGGAGGTGGGGGACCTTGGGGCTTCTTGCCTTCTTGTGGGGATGGTCTTTGCTGAAGCCTGTCATCTTGGTTTCCATCACCAGTAGGTGGCTTAGGTGGGAGTCCTCCAAAAGGAGGTCTCTGAGGCTTCTCATCTGAGCTCTGATTTGGGTCTCCTCCATCTGTGTGAAGTGACACCAGAAGAGCTGGGTTCAGTGATAGAAGAACCTCCTTTCTTTATACCTCTCTGTCCTTCGTACACAACCCCTCTCTCCCAGAACGTGCCTCTCAACTACTAACAGCCCTTTTGCTCAAGGTTTTCACAGGCAGAGTTCCCTTTAATCCATATCTGGGTCATGAAAAGTCTCATTTCTTTGTGCCTAGGACAAGTATGTCTATTTTATGTTAGGCAAAAAATAAAAATATACAAAATGGTCTTGAATACGTTAGAATTCCCAGAGACGAGAAAAGAAAAGGATGAGAAACATCAGTAATGCAGCCAGTTATGATCCCAGCTACCTCAATAACTTGCTGACTGAACTCCATGCATGGGCACCTGAGACCTATGTGAGCACTAGAGTTGGTGGCCCAGGCTCCAAGACCCAAGTAAAGAAATACGAAAAGAGAGAAGAGAAAGACAGAGTAAAAGCCCACACAGGATTCACAGAATAGTTTCAGCAAATTTTTATAAGCGATGGTGACACAGCTAAGTGGGGAAATGCACAGAAATGGGACCCAGACCCCAAATTCTTTGCATTTTCAGTTAAGCCATAGAACTCTGGAATGGAACTCTGGGGAAGAAGGAAGCGATTGAGGGGCTCTCAGTATAAGGAGGAGTCAGAATGAGGCCATTTGCCATCTCTCTGTCATCTCCCAGCAGTCACTCCTGGCCTGGGGGAAGAGTCAATCCACTCCTGTTGTCATCTAAGCCAGGCATCTCTGCCATTCAATCTGGTGGCTCTGCTCATGGTCACTAGAATCAAGGTTGCATGAAGATTGCCTATATCTTTAGCGGCACTAATATTAATCAGTTCCTGAAAGGAAAGTGTTGATAAGAAGACACTGGAGAACTGATCAATTTGTAAGCAGAAAAAGACAGTCAAAACAGATTGAGAATGAATTGGGATTTACCTGGTATTAGGGAGGGAGATTGCTCCTGGCTGATATCGGGAAGAGAAGCACAGGATGATGGGAAAAGTTACATCTCAGATCTTTCAAGACTCACAAGTGTTCTACAGGGAAAAGGGACTTCTCACCACAGCCCATGAATCCCCTAAGTTAACTCGTTGTTACGACAGAGCAATAACCATGAACTGAACATGAAAGCGCCCCTTTGTTTCCTCCCTAGGATCCCTCAAGATGTAATGCTAATTTACTTTACACATGCCAGATACCTCAATGTGATATTTTTGATATTTTGCATCCTCATGCCCACCTTCTGTAAATACATTGCTTATGTTCACATGCTTTCTCAATAGGGGTTTGCCAGAAGTAATCATTTCAATACAATCTTACCCATAAAACTCCCAGCACATTGAAATACTGCATGTAGGGGAGAGAAAAATGACAATGATTGGCTCTCATATTTCTACATCTCTAGTTAGAGACAAGTGTTTTATCCAATTCCACGTCTCTGCAGTATCTCTGATGTGTGATTTTCTCCATCATTGATGCTGACCCACCAGGTATAGCAAGGCCACCATCATCCCTTTCCACTGAGATCAATATAGGATTTTCACAGCACAACCACACAATGACTTTATAGTATTTTATACTTTAGAATACTTTATAGTATACTTTATGGTATTTTATACTTTAGTAAAAACAGTAAAGTAGTATAAGTTCCAGGAAGCTGGACTTCCCCGAATCTGTCTTGCATTCTTTACTGCATCCTTCACAGCACAGTCATATCCCTCTATAAATGCAAACCTTACCTTCTCATTCCCCTGGTGCAAACTCTTTATTGGATTTTCATTGTACATTAAATAAATTAGAAGCCCTTAGTGTGGAATGAGGGCACAACAGGTCTCCTGATCCTGGGCATGAAAACTCTGCAGCCCCATCTGTGTTTTCATTCTCCTCTCTTCCCCCTGATTACCATTATCACCTCCTAAGCCCCAAGTAGAGTCACCACATCTTCCTCCACTTCTGTTTTACCTTCATTTAAGCTCTGAGCTGGCTCAGGGCCAGCAGGGCCACTGACAGGAGAATCAGCAGCATCTTGCAGGAGGCTCTGGAGGTGCTCCCAACTCGTGCTGGGAGAAACGAGGCAACTCCCCTTTTAAAGAGGAGCAGAACAATGGCACCTTTGAGCACCACACTGGATGGGCCTCACCACATAAGAGACTGGGTTCTGCTTTGCTCACTGCAGGTCAGGTGCATCCCTTATTTCTCTCTGGGACTCTAGCCCAGAGGGATGGGTTGGGTTGGATGTTGTTTGCACCTTATTTCTAAAAGGTACAACTATGACTTAGTTCAAACAAAGGTTTTGAAGGAACTGCGTCCAAGCAAGCAGCACAATGTCAGAATTAAACTTTAGATATCATTAGAGTTTCAATATTTTTGGTAAAACTATTATCTGCTTCCCACTGTACTATTTATTTCTGTTTTTGTGTGTGTGGGCAGCGAAGCTACAGCCAGCAGTGAAGAGGGTCAATATCTCTGGCTCTTTTTATAGCCTATTTCCATCTCTCATGGTGTGTGTACAGATAGTTTCACATTTAGCTAAATTTTTGATGTGATAGAGATGCCCTCTGCTATGGGTGAGAAGTGTGAGGACAGCACACTCCTGGGCACACACAGATGAGAGAAAGCTCCTCCACAGCCTGCTCAGGCTACAGGAATTGTCCAAGCTTCTGTGGATCTCACTCAGCTCAGGCAAGGCTTAGTGCTGTACAATACAGGAATGCTAAAATTATGTATGTTAAAGTATTTTTAGGGCTTATTAATGTAAAATGAACACAGAAACCACCAGAACATTTCCAGACCCTAGAAAACTAAACACACAGTTCCCTTGAGTGAGTCATGTGGTATCATGTCGCTAAGACTTCCTTCATGCTCTTCACATTCTCTAGAATATTCTATAAATTTCACCCTCTACTTCATTTCTTTTAGGATTTATTTTGAATTCCTATCACTGATAATTAAATGGCCACAATTTTAGATTCAAATAAGATAATCAGATACCACCATCAAAGCCTCAATTGCATTATATTGGTTTTCTTGGTTTAGTCAGTATTTTGTGGTACCTGTTTTCTCAGATTGATCATCCACAAAGAATATTTTTTTCTACAATATTCTGATGTGTATTCCTCCCCACATTCTTTCTGGTACTTCTTGTTCATATTTTATTTTCTGAGACAAGCTAATTATGTGTATTTTTCTATATATTTCTGGCTGTTTCCCCCATGAATTTGGTGAGATTTCTTTCATTTACTCTTCTAAGTAATAAGATACAGTACTCCTTACTACCTTTGTTTCATTTTTGTTTGTGAAATTTCATGATAAATGTTGTGTTCCCAAAAAGCCCTATCAGAGTCCTGCATTGTCAGCACTTCTTTCAGCCACTGATTCTTCTGTTATATCTGGTAAATCCCTGCTCATCAGTTCATGGAATACACAGGTTAGTCGGTATCACCAGCTGCCATTTACCACTTAGACCTTCTGTGTGTCTTGTGCAATTGTTCACATTTTTTGCATGGCTGGTGTTAATTTCAGGACAGCTTGGTTGGAGGTATGATGGGGGTAGAGTGGGTATGTGACAGTAAATCCTAAAGACAGGCCTCTTGACCATTGTGGATGAGTGAATCCTGGGCTGTGCTGATGAGGACGTGCTCTGGCCCTTCTGAACTGTTGCAGGTAATAATACAGGGAGACTTCCTAATACAAAAAGTTTTGCTACAGATAACTTTGCCCTTGCAAGGGAACTAGGCAGATTGGTATTATCCCTCACATAAACATAGACATACTTGAAAGGGGAGTACATTCATTGGCAATTCTTTCTGGCTCTATGGAAAGTGGGTTGGGTCTAGCTAAGCTTCATGAGTTTTCTCTTAGGCAGAGAGTAGTTGCTTGGTCCCAGCAGATCCCACTGTATTATGGAGATTTGTGTCTCTGGTCTCACCAGACACTGTTTTCCATAGGAACTGGGGATGAGCAATCCTGCCTAGGTGGCTTAAATTAGACCATCAGGTAGCAAAGGAATGTCAGAGACAAGGAGCAGCAAAGAGGCCAGGCTGACATTGCCTGATATTGTCACCAACTGAGGTTGCTGCAGGCCTGATGCAAGACAGACTTGTCCTTGGCAGGAGAGTACAGGAAGAGAATAGAAATGTCCCTAAAAGTCACTCATCTCAGGCCCTTTCCCTGACCTTCTCCAATGTCAGCAATGAGTAAAGTGTGTCAGGATAGCATAAATATCAGCTATGCACTCACCAGACACAACAAAAACAGAAGTGATTGAAGAGCTGAAAAGGACACTGTCTGTGAGTGAGGGTGGGTGGAAGGGAGAAATAGGACTGCTGCAGGAGCTTGGGCACCTAGACATGAGTGGCAGCCCTCAGCACTCCACTTGCCTTTTAATATCCATGTTCATATTCTGAGGTCCTGAAAGAACAGTCTTCAACATACAAAATTTTAGGAAACACAGTTCAACTCTCATAACAGCTCCCAACATCTTCTAAGTCACTAACAGGTGTTCAGTGGTTCAAAAATCCTCACTCCCTGCAGGCACTGCCCTTTAGCAAATGGAGTTGCCTCCACTTTCAACACTCATCCCAAATAGAACCACTTGCATAATCTTTACTAGAAGGTCATAGTTCAGGCCATGATGTTGTCTCCTCAAGGACTTTAATATCCTCAGCTGCTCTTGGTAACATTCCTACCCCAGCACATCCCATATCCATTGCCCTCACATCAGTCAGGGTGATCACTGAAAAATAGGAATCAAATCGTAACACTTTTGTGCTTCAAATGCTCTTAGCATTTTCTTCTGCACTTGTAATAAGATCCAAATTTCATGCCTCAGTGCTCTCATACCCACACATCTCTCTATTTTTGAAGACTTGGAAGCTCTGTGAATGGAACAGAAAGCAGAATCGTCCTCAATTTACCGTATTTATTGCATAAACTAACCATTCTGATAAAGGAGTTGTGTGTGGGAATTAGGCTTTGCTTTGACTTGTCCTTTATATCAACCTAGGCAGGCACCTACATCATCTCACTTAGAAAATTAAGATAATAGTAATTATGCCTCCCTAATAAGATGGTTCTGAAGATTGAATAGCATACAGTAAATGATGAAGAAATATTTTCTATTATAATCAGCCTAGCTAGGATAGGTGGAAAGAATATGAATACACTAAAATAATTGTGAAATTATATTTATGGGGAATCAACAAAACATTGAAAAATAAAGATGACCATCATAGTTGTGTAACCAAGCTTTTTAGACAAGTCAAAGCAAAGCTGAATTCTCACAACTGCATTATCAAAATGGTTTGCTTATGCAATAAACACAATATGTTGAGGAAGATTCTGCTTTCTATTCCATCCAGAGAGCTTCAAAAAAGAGAGAGATGTGTGGAAAAGAGAGAGCTGAGGCATGAAATTTGGATCGTATTACATGTACAGAATGAAATCCTAGGAATATTTGAAGCATAAAAGTGTTAACGACCTGATTCTCACTTTTAAATGATTGTTCTGACTAATGTGAGAAGTGGTATGGGATGTGCTGGGGGAGGAATGTTACCAAGACCAGCTGGCGGATACTAAAGTTCTTCAGGAGGCAGCATTATGGCCTGAACAATCACCTTCTAGTAAAGATCATGCAAGTGGTCCTATTTGGAATGCATTGTAAAAGTGGAACCAACGTGATTTGCTAATGGGCAGTGCCTGGAAGGAGTAAGGATTTTTGAACCACTGGGGGAATGACTGTCAGTGACTGAGAAAAGGTTGGGAGATGTTATGGACTGATTCATGTTTCCTACATATGTTGAAGACTGGCTCTTCAGGACCTCGGAATATAAACATCCATGTTAGAAGGTAAATGCAGTGCTGAGCATTTTCACTCACCTCTAGGAGCCCATGTCCTGCTTTTCCCTTTCACCTACCTTCACTAACCTCTGTTTTTGTTGTGTCTGGTGAATGCATAGCTGATATTTATGCTTTCCTGACACACTTTACTCCTTGCTGATATTGGAGAAGGTCAGGGAAAGGGCCTGAGCCCTTGAGTGACATTTGGAGGCATCATCTGTTCTCTTCCTGTACTCTCCTGCCAAGGGGAACCTGCAGCAACCTCAGTTGGCCACATAATTAGGCAATGTTGGCGTGGCCTCTTTGCTACTCCTTTTCTCTGACATTCCTTTGCTGCCCGATGGTCTACCTTAAGCCACCTAGACAGGATTGCTCATCTCCAGTTCATATGGAAAACAGTGTCTGAGAAACCAGAGACAGGAATCTCAATAACACAGTGGGACCTGCTGGCCCAACCAACTATTCTCTGCCTAAGACAAGACTCATGAAATCCAGCTAGAACCAATTCACTTCCCACAGAGTCAGAGAAGAATTGCCAATTAATAACATATTCCCCCTTCAAGCATGTCTATATTTATGCCAGGGAAGATGCCATTCTGCCTGGTTACCTTGCAAAGGCAAAATGACAATGAGTGGCTCTGATATTTCTATATCTTTAGTTAGACAGAGACAAATGTTCTATCTAATTCTCCGTCTCTGCAGTATCTCTGATGTGTGTTTATCTCCATCATCGATGCTGATGCACTGCACAGCAAGGCCACCATCATCCCTGTGTACTTACTGAGATCAGTATAGGATCTTCACAGCTGGACTTCCCTGAATCTGCCTTGCATTCTCCACTGAATCCTTCACAGCACAGTCGTCTGTCGCTATAAATGCAATCTTACCTTCTCATTCCCCTGGAACAAATTCTTTATTGGATTTTCATTGTACATTAAATAAACTAGAAGTCCTGGGTGTGGAATGAGGGCGCAATAGTTTCTCCGATCCTTGGGATGAAAACTAAATCACACACATTGTGTGCCATGGCATTAAAACAGTGAACACATAAAAAATTAGGAAGAAATCACAGGTGGTAGAAGTGATGGGGGAGACAGAATGGGCTCTCAGGTACTCTACTGCAATAAGACCAGTGAGGAATTGTGAACACATAAAAAATTAGGAAGGAATCACAGGTGGTAGAAGGGATGGGGGAGAGAGGATGGGCTCTCATGTACTCTACTGTGGTAAGACTGGTGAGGAATTAGACATTTCCTGCCATGTCAAGTCTGGTCTATGAACTTCCTTGTTTGTTTGTTTCAGGCAGTAAAAAGTTAACAGTGATTAAAATGATTCAATTTATTCAAATGCCATGACATTAGATCAAGGTGGTCATAGCTCTAACTTTAATATACCAATAAAATAATTAGCCTGCAGTTTCTGATTGTGATGTCTGTTTCTCAAGGTTTGTGAATGTGGCATCTGAGGACCATGAACACATTGTAAGAACATCTAGAACCTCTTCTCATTGATGCTTCCAGCAAGGTTCCCTCCTCCTTTATCCCAAGTTAGCCGGCTGCCATGGAAAAATGTTTTACAGTTTCTCTGCTTCCCTTGCTTCTATAGCACAAATTGAAATTTTAAAAATTATTTTCTGATTATTTACTGATATTCCAGTAATCTTAAGGACAAAAAACACAACAAATGCAAAGAAAAAGAAAGAAAGAAAGAAAGAAAAAAGTCCCAGAAACTGAAAAGTATCCTTATAATTTCCAAGAAACTGAGATTGGTTTCTGTTGAATGTATACAATTCTATACCTCTTATCCCCAGAACGCTCTCTATCACATTTGCCCTGTTTTAACAGTAATCACTTCTCTCCCTCCCTATGTTTCTCACCATTCTTTAATGAAACCCAAATGGATTTCATCAAAGAGGCAGCATGATTTTAATGAGCAAAGCATTTGGAATCTCAGATTTTAGTTAAGACCTAACTCTTTTTCATGCTATCTCTGGACTGTTAAAAAGCTACTTTGACTGTCAGAGCTTCAATTTCCACATCTAAAATGAGAATAATCATAACAACTACCTTAGAGGGTGAAGACTAGTGAGATAACATACATACCAAAAACCTTGCAGAGATTGGCATGTCTGCTTCTCAAGCAAGGAAGATTCAATATTAGAAAACTGCCCTGTGCCCACTGACAGCCTCAGATAATTCACTAAGAAGTTCAGAAAAATCAGAACAGAAGGGTCTCACCATAACCACTACCAAGTTGAGCAACCCACATTCAGTTCAATCCCATTTCTCTGGCTTCTCTCCTATTGTCGTAGTTGAAACCTCCCTAGCCCTATCTCTTACCTTCCCTCTTGATTCTGAACCACATTGCCCAATCAAGGATTTTGCTTCTGCATGTGACCCTTCTTCACCTTCTGCTTCTTACATCTATGGTCTATGGGATTATTTCAATCAGCAAAAGCCTGCTGAAACATCACCCATTTCTACAGAGGTCTTCATAAGACTCTTAGTGCTTTTTTTCTACCATATTATTTGTCTGCCATTTTTATTGTAAAAATTCTTGAAATATATGTATGTGATTATTTCCCCATCCTCTCATCTTCAAGTTTTTCTTACACACATTATAGATGCTTTTGTTGTTTCCACTCCAAGTTTGTCAAGGTTATCTATGGCCTCCATTCCACTCATTTCAGGAGTCAATTCTCAGTCCTACATCTCCTGTGACCTCTCAGCGGTTTAGCACCATTGATCCTACCCTTCTTTTGGGAATGCTTTACCAATATCTTCAGGGACCTCTCACTCTCTCCTAGGTTTTCTCCTACCTCTGCCTCTTTCCTCCTACAGCTACAAAGTTACTCTTCTTCCAACTCAATTTCATCTTGGTAAATAGCATCTACATCCATCTAGTTAATTAAGCCAACTAAAATTTATTCTTGAATCTTCTCTTTTCCTATTACATCACATTACATCTAGTCAAATATGCTATATTATCATGAAGTTCAACCTTCGGAATAATTTCCTACTGCAGCCAGTTTAACCACTTTCATTTCTATCAGCCCATCTAAGCAAGCCTCATCTGCAGTTTAAACCAAATAGTAGTTCTATTTATTTCTCAAAAGTCAATTCCCCACAGTAATTATTTAAAAATTATGTTACTCTTCTATGTTTTCCAGTTGATTGCCACCACTTTTACTCGATAAGAACAAACTCCTAATTTTAACTATGGCTAAAGTCCTATGTATTGAGCCCTAACTGTCTCTGGGATTGGGGACTGCTCCATACTTAATTCATGCTGCTATGGCCACACAGGTAGTAGTCTTCTTTTTACAGCAGAGGTTAGGGAGCAGTATGTCAAGATTTTCTGTTTATTTTTTTTTATTTTATTTGCCAAAAATATGTGTTACAAGTTCAATTCTGTTAAACAGATTACATAGAGCTTAAGTCACAGCTTTAAGGTATTCATCACTATAATGACAAACAATGTATGTACTAACTGATATCTCACTATTCAATCCCTCTTCCCCCTACACTTCCAAGTCTTCATTGTCTATCATTTCACTCTGTACACCCACACAAACACATTTTTTATCAACCACTTGTGAGTGACAGAGTGTTATATTTTATTTTCTGGATATAGCCTGTTTTTCTTAAGAAAACAACCTCTAGTTCCATCCATGTTGCCGCAAAATATGCGGTTTTATTCTCCCTTTATGACTGAGTAGTATGGCATTGTGTATATATAATCACATTTTTAATCCAATCATTCATTGATGGGTACTTTGGTTGATTCCATATGTTTGTTACTGGTAATGTTGCTACAATAAACATACAGGTCAAGGTATGTATTGGTATATTGACTACATTTCCTCTGGGGAGATGGGGAGATACCTAGTAGTAGGATTATTTAATGGAAATGTAGTTCTAGTTTAATTCTTTGAGAAATCATACTGTTTTAATTCGAAGTCCTACTAATTTACATTTCCACCAAGGGTGTATAAGAGTTCTCCTTTCTCTATATCCTTACCAACATCTGTTGTTTTTTGCCCTTTTAATCATAGCCATTCTGATTGAGTGAGGTAAGATGATATCTCATTGTGATTTTCATTTGCACTACCTTAATGATTAGTGATGTTGAACATGTTTTCATTTACTGTTTTGCCATTTGTATGTCTTTTTTTTTTTTTTTCAAGAGGGAATCTCGCTCTGTCACCCAGGCTGGAGTACAGTGGCGTGATCTTGGCTCACTGAAACCTCTGCCTCCCGGGTTCAAGGATTTTTTTTTTTTTTTTTTTTTAGATGGAGTTTTGCTCTTGTCGCCCAGGCTGGAGTGCAATGGCATGATCTTGGCTCACTGCAACCTCCACCTCCGGGGTTCCAGCAATTCTGCTGCCTTAGCCTCCCGAGTAGCTGGGACTACAGGTGTACACCACCATGCCTGGCTAATTTTTGTATTTTTAGTAGAGACAGGATTTTGCCATGTTGGCCAGGCTGGTCTCGAACTACTGTCCTCAGGTGATCAGCCCGCCTTGGCCTACCAAATGTATGTCTTCTTTTGAAAGACAACTACTCATGTTCTTTATCTTCTTTTTAATGAAAATTTTTGTTGTTGTTGAGTAGTTTGACTTTCTTGTATACTCTGCATATTAGTTCCCTGTTGGATACATAGTTCGCAAATATTTTCTCTCATTCTGCAGGTTGTCTGTTGACCCTGTTGATGATTTATTTTGCTATGTAGACTGTTTTTAGATTAATTAAGTGCCATTTGTCCAATTTGGTGTTTGTTGCCTGTGCTTTTCAGGTCTTACTCATAAGTTCTTTTCTGAGCCAATGTCCAGAAATTGTCTTGTATTATTATATATAGATGTTTTACACTTAAGTCTTTAATCAATCCTGAGTTATTTTTCTATATGAGAGATGTGAGAGATAGGGATCCAGTTTCATTCTCCTGCATATGACAATTCAATTTTCTCAGCATCAGATATTGAAACAAGTGATCTTTCCCAAATGTACATTCTTGTCTGCCTTCTCAAGGATCAGTTGCCTGAAAATATGTTGCTTTGTTTCTGGTTCTTTTATTCTGTCCCACTGACCTATGTGCCTATTTTCATACCAGTAGTATCCTATCTTCATTACTGTAGTCTTGTATAATTTGAACTTAGGCAATGTAACACTTCCCAATTTGCTCATTTTGCTTAGGATTGCTTTGGCTCTTTGGGCTCCTTTTTGCTTCCATAAGTAATTTTGGATTACATTTCTAATTCTGTGAAAAAATGACGTTGGTATATTGATAAGGATTGCATTGAGGCTGTGGGTTTCTTTGGACACTATGGTTTGCCTTCTTAATATTCTTCCAACATACCAAGTTTGTTCCTACCTTTATCAGACATGTGTTTGCATTTTATTCAAACGTGTTCAAATCTTACCACATTAAAGTCTTCTTTGAATACACAGAACCCCTTATTCTTCTTAACCTGCTTTATTTATTTATTAAATCATAGTCACTATGAGATAGCCTTATTCAATATTCATACTATCTAATACTAACACTCTTAAGTAGTTCCTACCACATTATATCAGGATTGGTTTGTGTGACCAATAAAATGTGGCAGAAATGGTGGTGCGGTTACCACTGAGATTAAGTTATAAAAGAAACTGTGGCTTCATCTTTTGTTTTTCAATTCCCCCCTTCTCTCTGTCTCTCTGTCTTTCTCTCTTCCTCTGTCTCTCTCTCTCTCACATCACTTGCACTGAGAACACCCAGCTGCCATGTGAAGATGCTCTATGAAGTGAGTCTCTAAACATCTCTCTCCTTGGGCACAACAGAGAAGAAGACATCTAGAGAGTAGAAGGAGAACTCTCCCACCCCCAATTATTCAGTCCTCTCCTGACCTTTATAACAAGCTCTTCTGCTCCCAAATTGATTACAATATGGAGACCAGAGTGGTGAGTGACAGACATTTATCTGCCCCCTCCTAGTAGGTCCCGCTAGAAAGTCTGGTCTCTTTGGTAGTGAAATATATTTTCTTTTTTTAGAATGAGGAGGTTTTCTTTGCTTTGTGTTCATGATTGTATCCTACAATCACCAGTGTCAACACTACTCTATATCTGAGTCTATGTGTTAATTATACTTACATTTACTTCCTTGCAAACTCCCACGCCCAACCACAAAGTTAATAATTATCTGTTTTCTCAATTATTTGCTTTGTTTTAAAAAACATCTAAGTCTTCCTTCAACTTCCAACAGACCTGCAAAATCCCTCCTAGTACAATTTTCCTCAATCTCAAATGTCAGATAATTGGCTTTTGTCCTGGAAATTCCTATTTCTCCTTTTTAAGTAGGATAATGTATATCCTGAGTTACTATCTTGCTCTTGGTTTTCCTCTTCTCCTGTGAAATACCCGCTAGCTTAGCTTCAGCATATGAGAAGCAAAATATTTCAAGATTTTTCATGTCATCAGATGGGTTATGTTACCTTCACACTTAAATGATTACCTGACTGGATACAGGGTTCTAGTTTGAGTGTTATTTTTACTTAGAATTTTTAAACCCCTGCTGCACAGCAGCAACAAGGAACCATCTTGCAAGCAAACAGAAGCTCTCACTAGACACTGAATCTGTTGATGCCTTAATCTTAGACTGGCTAGCCTACAGAATGGTAAGAAACAAATTTCTGTTCTTTTAATGATGACCCAATTTATGGTCTTGTCAGAGCAGTAGAAATGAACTAACACAGAAACCCATCAAATAAGTAAACACACATCTAAAAACAAAAATGAAATGAAATGACAACAAGAAAATACTGTTGGACTGTCTCCTGACTTCTATTGTTCCATTTAGATTCTGATTCTCAATATCTTCTCTATGACTGCTTTTCCAAAGCTGAATCTTCAGGATCTTTCTTATCATGAAGAGTTAATTAGATATAAGTTGATGTGGGTCCTTCCCATTCATTGTGTTGGGCACTCTGTATTTCAAGAGGGTCTCCTATCCTGGGTCCTGCACTTTAGAGGGTGCTCTACAAAAACACCATAATCAAAAGCATTGTTCATTCCTTTTATTCTCATTAGTAAGTACTTTAAAAGTTCAGCCATAAATAAAACATAGAAATTATAGCAGTGGGTACAGGCTGAACTAAATGTTTTTCCAGGCCTGTGGGAGCAGGTGAAGAACTGAAAAGAATACATTCTGTGGTACCAGAGAAAAAGTGGAATGCTTCTCTATAAATAGAGCCAGCTGAATAAGACCAAGTAGTGCATTATCAAATCCTGGATAACTGTCTCCACACACACTACTGAAACAAAGTTGAGAGGAGTAAGGTTACCTATCCTGTCTACGGGAGGAAAACATGGGGGTCCCAAAGATGCTGACATTCTAATGAGTATATTTTATATAAAGATGAAAAGAAAAATAGGACTGGGGAATTATGTGTAAATGTGTTCATGATGTAGAAACAAACTTATTTACTCAAGAAAAGAGTTTTTCTTACCTCAACTGTTAAGGTATCAGGACAAGTTTTACCTTACCCATCTCTTATGACTTGTACCTGAGTTTATTTTCTGGACCTCATTTCTTCTGACTTTCTTGGGAGTAAATAAATGTATAAGTAAATAACAAAAAAGTGGTAGAGTACAGTAGGCAAGAACATAGGCTCTGAACTGACTGCCAACTATACCACTTATTACCATTCTAACAACTTTGGCATATGTCTCAGGCAGCTCACCTATAAAATTGAGATGGTAGTAAACAATATTCTTACCTAATAATCTGGTTCTAAAGATTAAATGGCATACAGTAAATGCTTAAGAAATATTTTTATTATAATAAATCATGGCTACACTGTGTTCATAGAATAATAATACCCGAAATAATTATGAGATACATCTTTATGAAGATAAAACATGTTAAAATATGTACACCAGTATCATAATTTTGCAGCCATGATTTTTAAAAGAAATCTATGCAAATTTGAATTCTCAGAGACATTTTTGTTTCATTGCTAATTATATCATAAGAATGTTTAGTTGATTCAATGGGCACAAGGATTCCGCCAATTCACACGAATCCCTCCCAGACCACAGGGACTCAATGCAATTCACTCCATCACATCACAAGTCCATCCACTCTCTTCAACTTCATCTCTCCTGGGAGACAACCCTTTTGTATTGCAGACAAGCTAGTTCATGAGGAAGCTGAGGAAGATTCTCCTTTCTGTCCTATTCAAAGAATCTCCCACTCTTCAAGAAAGGGAAACTCATAGAGATATGAAAGAGTTGACATATGAAGTTTGGATCTTATTACCAGTGCAATAAAAAAACACTGGTGTATTTGAAGCACAAATGTGATATGATCTAATTTCCACCTGTAAAAGGTCACCCTGGCTATTGTGAGGAGAGCTGATGCCAAGAACATTATCAAGACCCAGTTAAGGTTCTTAACATCCTCCTGGAGAGAGAATCATGGCCTGAACCACAGCCCTGCAGTAGAGAATATACAAGTGTTCATATTGTGAGGTATGTAGAGGTGAGTCCACTGGATTTGCTCATGGACCAGGCCTCAGTGAGAGAAAAGCAGACATGATTCCAATATATTTGAACAACAAAACGAAACTGCTGTCATTGACTGAGAAGACATTGGGTAGTGTTATGGGCTGAATTCTGTTTCCACTTATTTATATGATGAAAGCCTTCACTCCTGGTTTCTCAGAATATGACCAGGTTTCTCAGAATATTTGGAGGCAAGGACTGAAATGTGTGGATTAAGTTAAAATGAGGCTGTTATGGTGGCACATAGTCCCATCTGATATGTGTCCTTATAGGAAGAAGACATTTGCATACACATAGAGACACCAAATATGCATACGCACCAAGGCAGCCCCTTTTGAGGATATAGCAAGAAGGCAGATGTCTAGAAGCTAAGAAAACAGGCCTCAGAAACACTGAACCTGTTGACACCATGATCATGGTGAAACTGAATAAATGAATTTCTGTTGCTTAAGACACCACTCTGTGGTATTTGCTTAGGCAGCAATAGCAAAATATTTTTGGGGGAGAGAGGTTTTAGGACGTTGAAATCAAGAACACTACTTGAGACATATTAACTTGCAGCCATTTTAGAAAGCAAGTGAATTACTGAGGGCTTCGACTCATCTACAGGTGCCTGAGCTGCTGCGAGAGTATGATTCTTGCTTTACCCACCCTATCTCTGTCTTTCAGCTCTTTGGTAACCTCTGTTTTGATTGTTTCCCATGAGTTTACAGCTGATGTTTATTCTTTCCTGCTACACCCATCTCTTTCACTCTTTGCAAGCATAGGAGAAGGTCAGGAAAAGGCCTAAACTAATTGATATTTAAAAGCATCTCCTGCTGTCTTCCTATATTCACAAGACAAGGAGAGTAAGGCACATCTACCCTGCACTCCACTCTGTTCCTTCTCTGACCTTTTCTCATACTTGAAGGGCTACCATAAATTATGTATGCTGGCTGGATTGAACATCTGTTTTCTACTGCCAAGTAATGTCTGGTGAAACCAGGTACAAGATATCCCAAATATAACAGAGTAGTTGCTATGCCCAAGCAACAACTCTCTGTTTCAATTAATACACATAAAGCACAGTTACAACTGTTTCAGTTTCCACATATACAGAGAATATCTGACAAGTGATAATATATTCCCCCTTCAGAACATGTCCTACTTATGCCAGGGAAAAAACAGAAAACCAAGAGTGTGCCTAGTCACCTAGAAACTGCAAAGGTATCTATACAAACCTTATATTATGAAATCTTCATGTAATACGTTGGGTTTTTAAAAATTCATGAAAAATGCATATTGTATTTAAACAACTGTGCATGGATTTTAACATTTTTTGAACCAAAATGAACTCAGACTGTCTTGTTATAACATGTCTGAACAGGATCTACTTCATAGCATTAAGAAGTCTAAGACAGCAGTTGAAAAGAGCCCTTATAAGACCAACATGAACTTTGCTCAAACTATAGCAAATATATACATCAAATTCCTGGTGAAGCTTGGGTGGAAGAATGGCGAAATCACTGATAATTTACAAAAAATTTATGGGGACAATGGCCAAAAAAATAAGGAGTTCACAAATAGATAACTCATTTTAAGAAGGGCTGAGATGATGTTGAACATAAAGCCTCCATCGGCCAACCACTCATATTAATTTGCAAGGAAAAAATTATCTTTCTTATACCCTAATAAAAGAGAACTGGTCATTAACAGTACAAACAATAGCCAACACTGCAGACTTCTCAACTGTTTCAGCTTGCATGATTCTAACTGGATAACTAAAGTTGAGAAAAACTTTCCATGCAATGAATACCCAAGCTCTTGCACCAAGAGTTACAGATAAGAACAGAACTTTCCCTGAAAAAGTAGTTATCAAAAAAGTGGTGTCAAGATCCTGAAGTTTCTTTTTTCAAAGAATCATAACGGGAATCAAAACATGGCTTTACTGGTACAATCTGAAACAAAGAACAATCAAAGCAATGGCTACCAAGAGGTGGAAATGGTCCAGTCAAAGCAAGAGTGGATGGGCAAAGGGCAAAGGTCAGGTCAAAAATTTATATGGGAATCTCTCCATGTTTTGCTTGTAGAGTTTCTGGAGGTTCAAGGAATGACAATAACTGCTTATTATAAAAATGTCCTGAGAAAGTTAGCCAAAGCTTTAGTAGAAAAATGCCTGGAAAAACTTCGTCAGAGTCCTTCACCACGACAGTGCTCCTGGTCATTTATCTTATGAAACAAGGGCAATTACGTGAGAGTTCTGATGGAAAATCATTAGGCATCCACCTTAGTTTTATTTTGGCCCCTTTGAGCTTCTTTTTGTTTCCTGTGCTTTCATGATGGTATATATTGTCCTTTTGCTTCAAGGCATGGAATTCCCTTAAGCATTTTTTGGTAGGGCAGGTCTAGTGGTAATGAATTCTCTCAGGTTTGGAATTTCAGGGGAAAACTTCATTATTATTCCATTTTGAAGATTAGCTTTACTGGAGATAGTATCATTTTCTCCTGTCCTGTACAGTTTCTCCTGTGAATATCACTCGTAATCTGATGAGGCTTCCCTAACATATGACTTGATGCTTTTATCTTATTGTTTTTAGAATTTTCTGTTTGTTTTTGACTGTTGACATTTTGACTCTTATGTGCCTTGGTCTTTTGCGGTTGTGTCAGCTTGGATATATTTGAGGTCCTGTACTTGGATGTTCTGATCTCTTGCTAGACTTGACAAATTTTTAGCTAATATTGTGTTTTAAAATTTTTCCATGCCTTTGTCCATCTCTTCTCTGTCTGGAATACTCAAAATCAAACATCTGGTCACTCCACGGTGTCTTGGGAGACATTGATTAAATTGTGAATATCATTTTAAATGACCTAAATTTTGATTCATTTATCACAAGAAATCTAAAATTTCAGAAAGTCACGAGGGAGATTGGTCAGAGAGTTGTATACCAAAATACAAATTTGTATATTATATGCACAACTATTAGACTTCTGCCTGAGAGCGTCTCCCATGTCCTGGCCCCAGAGCTGGTGTTACTCTGTCAGTGGTTGGGGCTGTAGAAGGAGACAATGCTCACTAGCCTAAAGTCAAGTGTCTAGCCTCAGTTTACCACTGTTTTAGCAATGTCGGGGGTGTTGTGAAACTTTTAATTACTCAATTTCAAATTTTGTAGAAAAATACAATCACACCTTCTTTTATAGGGGATTAAAAGCAACACAAATCTTCCTCATATTGTTATAAAATTATAAGAAGCGGGTAAGTGTGCATTTTTTAAAAAGGATTATTTTCAAGTGACTAATGACAGACGTACTTTTCTTTTAGGTGAATATGTAGCTTTTCTATCAGAACATGGTCTTCTCTTCTGCTTAACAGTATTTGTAATAAATTCTGCCACAGATTTCTTACTACATTTGTTGATTTTTAGATGCACCTGCCTACATTTTTAGCATCTTGAAATTTGGAATGTGTGGCAGATCATACCTTCCAAAGATGGCTGAAAGATTATCTCTCACCTCATGCTTTCTGACTACAATGGCACCTTGATATCCTCCCTGCAACTGGTGACATCGAAGTCCTCCCCCTGGAAGCTCAGTGGACCTCTGTAACTGCTTTGACCAATAGAGTGTGTAAGAAGTGATGCTTAGTAACTTTTTAGTCTAGATCATAAAAATGACATGTAATTCTGACTTGTTCTCTCAGAAACCAGTCCACCTGCTGTGAGGAAGCACATGCTGTGAGGTAGAAATCTAAAATTAGTTTGTAAAATAATTGGATATTGAATTGTCCCCAAACAACATGGAATGACCAATTTTTCTTCATTGGTTGAATTGCTTCATTATCATACAATAAATTTTCATACATATATGGGTATATAGCCAAAGATGTAATGATCATCCCATTGTACCTAGAATAGTAATAATGTTTTATATCATTAGCTCTTTTATCCCTACAGTAGCCTTTTAATAATTCCTTGCATTATGTTTACTCTTCAGATGAAAAAACAAAAGATCAATATGATTGGTTGACATTTTCAGTCATATAGCTGGAAAGCATCAGTCTGCTTGGTTAAATGTATTACTGAGTAAGTAATTTTGTATAGCTTTGTAAAGGGAATTTCATACTTGATTTTTCATTCCTGCTATTTATTGTTAGTATACAGAAATGCTGCTAATTTTTGCATATTGATATTTTATCCTGCCATGTGACTGAATAGTCCTACATTTTTTTTGGTGGAGTTTAGATTTTTCTTTTTTTACGTTAACAATTTTTTTAACTTCTATTTTAAGTTCAGACGTACAACTGTATGTTTGTCACATAGGTAAACTTGTGTCATGGGGGTTATACAGATTATTTCATCACCCAGGTATTAAGCCTAGTACTATTAGTTATTTTTCTTGATCCTCTTTCTCCTTTCACCCTCTACCCTCTGAAAGGCCCCAGTGTGTGTTTCCTAATATAAGACTATGTCATCTGCAAACAGGAACAATTTAACTTCCTCTTTTCCAATTTGGATGGCTTTTTTTTTCACTTGCCTGATTCTTCTCACTAGTACATGACATAAAGTAAAATGTTGACTGAGTGCTGTCTTATTCCAGTTTTTAGAGAAACATCTTTCAGTTTTCCCCATTCTGTATGATGTTAGGTGTGAGTTTGTCACACATGGTTATATTATATAGAGGTGTATTCCTTCTTTGTGTAGTTTGTTGAGAATTTTTATCATAAAAGGATGCTAATTTTTATCAAATGCTTTTTCCTACATATATTCATATGCTTGTATGTTTTTTGTCTTTATTCTGTTAATATGATGTACCACATTTATTGATTCATGTATGCTGAACCATTCTTGCATTCCTGGGATACATACCACTTGATTATTACTAATTATCTTTTCGATGTGTTCTTAGATTTGGTTTGCTCACATTTTGTTGAGGATTTTTGTGTCTGTGTTCATCAGAAATACTGACCTCTAGTTTTTGTTATAGTTATTGTTGTTGTGTTCTTGTATACACGTTTTTAGCATTGGGGTATTCCTGGCATTGTAAAATTAGTTAGGAAGTATTCTCTCCTCTTAATTCATTGGAATCGTTTGATGAGGAATGCTGTTCCTTTTTCCTTATAAGTTTGGTAGAATTAATCAGTGAAACCATCTAGGTCTGGACTTTGCTTTGTTGGGAGATGTTGTTTTGATTACTGATTCTATTTCTTTATTCATTATTAGTCTCTTCAGGTTTACCCTTCTTTCCAGGCTCATTTTGTGTGAGTTGTATATGTCGAAGAATTAATATTTTTTCATGGTGTCAATTTTAGTGTATAGTTGTTCAAAACATACAGTTTCATTAGTGTATTATTGTCCAAAATATACAGTTGTATTTCTATGGTATAAGTTGTAATATCTTCTTTTTAGTTTCTGATTTTGTTTCATTCCGTTTTTTCTCTCTGTCTATAGATATAGATATAGATATAGATATATATTGCATAGTCTAGCTAGACACTTAGAAATTTTATTTACTATTTATTTATTGTTTCAATAAGCCAACTTTTCATTACCTTGAGTTTGGGGTATTTCTTTTAGTTTCTAGTTGTTTGGTTTTGCTCTTATTTTTATTATATTTTTCCTTTCACTAATTTGGGATTCAGTTTGTTTTTAGTTTTCTAGTTCCTTCAGGTGGATCACCGGGTCATTTAATTGAAATCTCTCCACTTTTGGATGAAAGAATTTAATCATAACATCTCCCCTCTTAGCACTATTTGTGCTGTATGTTGTATTTACATTGTCATATTTCAAAAACATTTTAATGTTCTTCTAGAATTTTCTTCATCGACCCAGTGGTTGCTCAGGAGCATGTTGTTTAATTTCCATGTATTTTTACAATTTCCAAAGTTCCTCTTAATATTGATTTTTAGTTTTATCCATTGTGGTCTAAGAAAATACTTTAAAATATACTGCTTTTTAAAAATGTACTGAGAATTGTTTTGTGACCTAACATATGGTCTATTCTAGAAAATCTTCCACAAGCTAATGAGAAAAATGGTATGTTTTGCAACTGTTAGATAAAAATGTCTATGATGTGTATTGGGTCCCCTTAGTCTTAAGATTAAGTCCAATATTTCTTTGTAGATTTTCTGTCTAAATAATCTGTTTAATGCTGAGAGTCAGGTGTTAAAGTCTATACTACTATTGTATTGGAATCTATTTATCCTTTTAGATGTCATAATGATAGCTTTATATATCTGGGTGCTCTAGTGTTGGGGGCATATATTTAGTTTTGTTACATCCTCATGCTAAATTGATCTTTCTATTCCTATATAACCTTCTTTTCCTCTCCTTACTGTTTTTGACATAGCGTCTATTTTATCTGATGTAAATGTACCTATTTCGACTTGCTTTTTGTTTCTTTTTACATGGGATATTTTCTTCTATCCCTTCACTTTCAGTCTATATGTGTCTTATCAGGTGAAGTCAGTTTCTTGTAAGCAGCATATAGTTAGGATATTTTTAAAAAATTCATTCAGCCAGTCTATGTCTTTCAAGTGGAGAATTTAATCAATTTTCAATCAAGATTATTATTCATATGCAAGAAAATACTTCATTCATTTTGTTATTTGTTTTTGATTGTTTTACATATACTTTTTTTCTTTTTCTGTCACTTTTTATTATTGTGGTTTAGTATTTTTCTGTAATAGTAAAATTTAAATCATTTCAAGTCTTCATTTGTCTGCTCTACTAGGGAGTATTTTAAATTTTTTGTGTTTTCATAGTGGTAGACAGTGTACTTTTGCTTTCAGGAGCAGGATTCACTTATGCATATTCCATTAAGCATATATTGCGGGGCAGTCCTTGTGGTGATGAATTCTCTCAGCTTTTGCTTTTTAGGGAAAAACTTTATTATTATTTCATTCTGAAGTTTGGCAGATTTTTTTCTTTGAACACTTTGAATATATTATTTTATTCTCTCCTTTCACAGTTTATAGTGAAAATCACTGTTAATTTGATGAGGTTTCCCTTATCATGACTTGATGCTTTTATCTTACTGTTTTTAGAATTATCGACTTTTGGCTTTTGACAGTTTGACCACTGTATACCTTGGAGAAGGACTTTTGGGCTTGTGTCCATTTGAATATCATTGAAGTCCTCTATTTGAATGTCTAAATCTCTTGCTAGACTTGACAAATTTTCAGCTATTATTTAGTTTAAAATTTTTGTCATGCCTTTGCCCATCTCCTTGAGTATTCTGGAATACTCAGAATCAAACCATTGGTAACTGCCTGGTATTCTATATTTAATACTGGTTTTATTTAGATGATTTATTATATTTTCTATCTGGTTTGTTTCAGAAATCTAGTCCTCAAGTGGTGAATTTTTTTCTTCTGCCTTACCTAATCTATTGTTGAAGCTTTTGAAAAATATTCTTTTTACTTTATTCTTTGAATTCTTTACTACCAGGATATCTGTTTGGTCTTTCTCATGACATCTATGTATCTGGTGAATTTCTTATTCATATTCTGATTTTTTGTATTGATTATCTTTGCTCTATTATATTTAAGCTTCTATGATATAATATTTATGAATTTTTTAGAAGTTCACAGATTTTATTTTTGTTGCAATCTCCTGCTGAAGACTAATTGTGGTCCTGTAGGGGTGTCATGTTTTCTAGCATCTTCATGTTTTTTGAGCCCCTATATTAGTATATGCACGTCTGGAGTAACAGCCTCTTCTTGATTGGCTTTCATAGGCGAACACTATTTTTCTATACAGATATCTAGAGGGTTGGTTGCATACAGCACTTTAGCTTTGATTCTGGGTGTATACACTAGCATAATATCTGTAAGGTTTCTTTGTCTCTAGTCAGCATCAGTGGTCTGTGATTTCCTCAGTTGCTAAGACTGAGGTTGTTAGTAAAAATTTTTGTGAGGTTTTGATGGGAACAGGGGTACTAGATGGGCCAGTCTTCTACCTACATTGGTGGCAGCAGTGGAATGAGCATGCCAGTCTTTGAGCCTCCAGACAGCATACATTGATACCAATATCTGCAGGTTCAGTTGGGTCAATTATTGTACCTCCAGGGAGTTTCCTGTGGTGCTGGAAGTTGCAGCGGTGGACCTGGTAAGTGAGTGGTTCTTGGGACTTTGTGCAATGTGCCTGGCATGGGTGATAGCAATAGCAGTAGCAAGACAACCCTCAGGCTTCCGGGTTGAATGTGTCGGTGGTAATGGTGGTGGCAATGGTCTGTGTAGGCCAGTCCTAAGAATCCAAGGTGTTACATGCAGGTAGGTACTGGCAGTGGTCTTGGCACAGGCTGTGTAAGTTTGTCCTCAGACCCATGAGAGGAGTACATGGGTGCCAGCAGTGCTGGATGGGATGGGATGAACCCAGACTAGCTCCTAAGTGTCAGCAGTGATTCTTGCAGGTCAGGAAGAGGGAGGATTTTTTCTGAAGGGTCAATGTGGTTTCAGAGATAGCATATGGTTGTCTCAACAAAACTGCTACCCACTGGTTCCAAAGTATTGGTGTAGAGGCAAGCTGACTTCACTCCCCTAACCACCAGAATACCAAAAACAAATATAGAGCATTGAGATCTATGTCAGGAACAATACATAGCTCAAGTATGAAAACGAGATGGTTCTCGGGGCCAAAGAGAAGTGGAAAATCATCAAGAACACAGTATGAGATGGTACTTCCACCTCCGTGATGTCCCACTTTCCTATTCTTCCTGGCACCACGCATGCAGAGAATCTCCCCCAATTCATGGATTTTAGAGTGAATAAAGTGAAATTGATGTTCTCAGAAAGGTTATTCACCACCTTGGATTCCCTGGCAAGAAACTTGCTCTCCCTTAGCCCGTGAGATGCATTATGATTCCTGAGGGAAGATGAATATTCTCTGTCCTCAGGGAGGAATATTCCTGAAGAGAACAAGAGACAAAATAGGGAGGAGGGAAGATCATCTCCAGTTCTGGACACTGTTCATAACTTGGCCAAAGGAGAAGCCAAATCTGAGTAGATGTTCAATAGCACCATGCTTTAGGAGGTACATTCCTTAGGTCACCAGACCATAACCCCTAGCCAGGTTTCTCATACTTCTAGGGTAATTCCTTTGGGATATTTCCCATTTAGGACAGTTAATACTCCAACCATTTACTAAAGACAAGGTAAAAGTGAGGTTAAGGCACCACCTAGAGTCAAAAAAGAGGCAACAACCCAGTAGTGAGGATTTGCCAAGCAAATAGACTCAATAACAGCAAACACAATCCAGACTTGAAAAACTGGAATTAATTAACAACCCTTCTATGGAAAGACAAAGAAGTATGCCCACAGGACACAACAGCAAGCAAAGAGCCAGGGCCTTCCCAAAAGGACAAAGGTACCAAACAAGTTTCTGACCCCAGTAACACTACAATTGGTTAGCTCTCTGATCAAGAATCCAAAATAACAATTTTAAGGAAATCAGTTATCTGCAAAACAGCATAGAAAAGCAATTTATTACTTAAAGTATAATAAAAAAAATAAAAAAAAGAAAAGCAATTTATTGATTTATCAGAGAATTTTAACAGAGATTAAAATAATTTTGAAAAATCAAACGGCAATCTGGGGACTGGTAACTAGATTTGCTGAATTGGAAACTCCTTAGAGGCTCTCCACAGCAGAATGAATTAAGCACTGAAAAGAATTAGTGAGCTCAAAGACTGACTGTTTGAAAACGCACAGAGGGGAAAAAAAGAACAAACAAGACCACCTACAAGATACAGAAAATTATCTCAAAAGACAAAACCTAAGATTTATTTGCGTTGAAGAGAAAGCTCAGCAAAGCAAGAGGTAGAAAGTTTATTCAAACAAATAGTAAAAGAAAACTTTCTAAAATATGAGAAAGATATAACTATACAAATAGAGTATGGTCTTGGAACACTAAACTTAGTACTACCCCATGGCATATGATAATCAAACTCTGAACTGTAGAGGACAAAGATGACCCTAAACAAAGGAAGAAATAAGAAGAAAATAACATATAAATTAGCTCCAATTAGACTGGCAAGAGACTTCTCTATGGAAACCATACAAGCCAGTAAGGAGTGCAACCTAAGATATGGAAGATCATATCATAGGAAAAAAACCAAGTCTGTATAAATTCAAAAGCCAGAAATTATATTAAATATTTTTTCTTACCAAAATGGATTAAAACTAGACATCAAGAACAAGAGAAATCTTGTCTCGGGGGAAAAATAACAGATGCTAGAAAGCATACGGAGAAAAGAGAACTCTTACACACCCCTGGTAGGAATGTAAATTAGGACGACTTCTACTGAAAACAGTATAATTTCTCAAATAAGTAAAACCAGAAGTAGCATTCTATTGAGCAATCCTACCACTGGGCATCTACACAAAGAAAAAGAAATCATGTATCAAATGCATACCTTCAACTGTATGTTTATTGCAGCAACATTCACAATAGCAAATATATGGAACCAACCTAAGTATCCATCAGTGGATAATTGAGTAAAGGAGACGTGGTATATATACACAGTGCCATACTATTCAGTCATAAAGAATCAAATAACATCCAATGTGGAAAGATGGATGGAACTGGAGGTCACTTTCTAAAGGGAAATAGGCTTGACACAGAAAGTTGAATATAAGATGTTCTTGCTATAAGCGGTTGCTAAAAATGTGTTTGCCTGAACTGATGCTTCCAGTTCATGACCCTCAAATTCCAGACTCACAAACCCCCAGAAAGACAGACAGTAGTCAGAAATTACATGCTGATTATTTCATTGCTATATTAAAGTTACTGTTGCAAGCACATTGTTCCTATGTCATGGGTTTTGGAAGTACATTTATCTTCTTATTTGCTTTCTGAAACAAACAAGGAAGGAAGGAAGTTATAGACAAGATACAACAGGCAGAAAGTGTTTAATAACTTGCTGGTATTACTGCGATGAGGTAGTTAAGAGCCCATTTATTTCTCTCTCTCTCTCTCTCTCTCTCTCTCTGTCTGATTATCTAACCACACTTTTCTTCCTAATTTATTTTTGCTTGCTCACTCTTTCTATGCACCTAGCACATTATTTGCACTATATTGTTGCTTATAATTTGAGGAAAAGGGATTATTTTTGGGTTTTTTGTTGTCATTTTTTGATGTTTCCAGCAAGATTCCCTCCTCCTTTATCCTAATCAAGTCAGCTGCCATTGTTCCTCTCCTTTCCTAGATTTTGTAGAACCAGTGCAAAGTTTTGTAAAAAGTATTCTCCGATGATTTACTGATTTTCTTATAATTTTAGGGAAATAAGGAATATTTAACCAATGAGAGGAAGTTTCAGGGGCTAAGCAATACTTAAACTGTCTAAAATAATTCATCTGGGTTTCTAGAGAAATGAAGAACTAGAATGTCATTCCCCCTAGAACTCGCTATACTCTTTTCTCCCTATTTTTCATTGCTCATTTCTCTCCCTCTCTTTGCCCCTTGCCATTCCTTAGCAAAATTTGAATGGATTTTCTAAAGGAGCCAGTATGATCTATTTTTAGGGGCAAAGAATTTATGGTAAAACTTTTTCTGAATGTAAAAATTTCAGGAACATAGGCATTATTGTAAGATAATGCAAATGACTAAATTTGACTCAAGAGCTAAGAAAAGGTTAAATATGAACAAAGTTGACAGAAATGGAAGAAATTGACAGAAAACTTTCTCTAACCACCTCTCACTATCACAGCAATGTCAATAGATACAGCAAATTTAAATATTTGATTTTTATATCATTAAAGAACACATAATCTTAAAATATTTAAATTTTTCTAACACAAAGAAAATGATAAGCTTTTGGATTTGTTCTGTGATGTTCATAAAATAAATATGTAGGACTACAAAGATATTAGGAAAAGTTATAGTACATGAACAAGTCAACACTGTGCTAAAAATAATATATCATGTTAACAGAGAATTGCAAGGATGTTTCAATATTAAAAATTGGCCACATCTTATTGAAATGTCTCAAAACTTTCAGTGAGAAGTTCAAAGAAATCAGAACAGAATGATCTTATCATAATCACCACCAAGGTAGCCAATCCACATGCAACCTATGCCCTATACTCTGGCTTCTCTCCTGTTATCTCAAGTGAAATCGCTTGGCTTCTCTTTTACCCTTGCATTGGGTTCCACATTCTATTGCCTAATCAAGGATTTTGCTTCTGCAGTTATGTCTGTCTTCTTCTCTGCATCTAAAATTTGTATTTCTTTATGGGATTGAACCAGTCACCAAAAATCTGCTGTGGTATCACCCATTTTTCCAGGCCTTTCCCACATCCTTACTGCCCTTCCATCTACCACATTGTTTATCTGCTATCTTTATTGCAAAAGTCCTTGAAATGTCTGACTATAGTTATTGCCTCCATCTACTCACCTCCCATTTTTTCTTCTACACAGTCTACAGAGGCTGTTGTACTTACTACTACAATTCTGACAAGGTCATCTGTGACCTCCACCCTACCTAGTTCAGGAGTCAATTCTCAATCCTGCATTTCACTTAACTTCTCAGCAATCTGATGCCATTGACCACACCCTTCCTCCAGGAACACTTTATCAACACGTCCGGGGACCTCACTCTCTCTCCTAGGGTTTCTCCTAACTTTCCTGCTTCCCTCCTGCTGCTACAAATTATTCTCCTCCAAATTTTCTCTATCACAATAAATTACATCTCTTCTCCTCACACAACAAATTGCTTCTGGTCCAATAGTAAAATTCTATTATTTTGAAGCTCCACCTTCAAAATAGATTTTAAATGCAACAATTTCTAGTGACTCATATCACTCTCAGCCCTTCTAGGCAAGAATCATTTGTAGGTTACTACAAAGAGCATTTCTACTCTTCCCCGATCCTCTTTCTGCAAATTAACCAATTCAAAATCAAATTCATTTTATTTAAAATTTTCCAGTGGATTGTTATCGATAGTTTCAAAAGAACAAAATTCAAATTTGTTGTAATGTCCAAGATTGCACAGATGGCAACCCTGTCTATATCTGAACTTACTGACTTTATTATATCTAATTCACTCTGTTCAAGCCATACTGATCTTCTTAATTTTTCTCTAATAGATCAAGCTCGTTCCTATCTTTATCAAGAATTCCTTATCACTGTATTAAAATCTGCTCAAATGTCACAACTTTAAGCCTTCATTGAGTACAAAAAAGTATTGGTATCCTTAACCAGCTTTATTTTTGTATCAAAATAATTGTCATTGTGAGACAGCCAGCACCCAAGATCCTTACCTGATGGTATTCACATTCTGAGGTAGTCCCCACCGCAATATATAAGGATTGGCCTATGTGAACAACAGAATATGGCAGGAGTAGTGGTATGTTACTTCTTGGATTATAGTATGGAAGAAATTATGGTTTCATTGATTGTTCCTTAACTTCTCTATCTCATTCTCTGTCTGTCTCTCCCTGTCTTTCTGTCTCTGTCTCTCTTGCTTTGAAAAAAGCCAGCTACCCTGTCAAGCAGCTCTATGAAGAGGCCATCCATTCTAATCAGTTTTCTGAGTCTCCCTCATTTGGCTTCACAGTGGGGTAAACATCTAGAGTGGAGGAGAAGGAAAGTCTCCACATCCAGTCCCTTCGCTCCGCACCTGGCCCCTATTACAACCTCACTCTCCCCAAATTGTTTCTAACATGGACACAGTTAGGTTGAATGATAGGCATGACACTGCTTCCTCCTAGAAAACCCAGCTAGGAATGGCAGTTCCAGCTCCAAGTACTGAAGTCTCTTTGGTAGTGACTGTTTTTTAGAATGAGGAGGTGTTTTTGCTTTTTTTTAATGGTTGTGCATACAGTCACCGACATCAACGCTACTCTGTACCTGAAATACTCTGTTAAACTAACATTTACTTCCTTGCAGTTTTTTTCTAGTGTTAAAAGTTATCTCTTTTTCCTTATTTCATTTTCTTTAAACATTAAATTTTCTGCAACTCCCAACAGACCTTCACAATGTCACCCAATTTTTTGTTTTGTTTTTTTTTTTGAGACGGAGTCTCACTCTGTCACCCAGGCTGGAGTCCAATGGTGCAGTCTAGGCTCACCGCAACCTCCGCTTTCCAGGTTCAAGTGATTCTCCTGTCACAGCCTCCTGAGTAGCTGGGATTACAGGAACCAGCAACCACACCTGGCTAATTTTTGTATTTTTAGTAGAGAAAGGGTGTCGCCATGTTGGCCAGGCTGGTCTCGAACTCCTGACCTGAGGTGATCCACCTGCCTTGGCCTCCCAAAGTGCTGGGATTATAGGGTGAGCCACCGCGCCCAGCCCCACAGTTTCTCTCAATACAAATTTCTTCACCGTCACACCTGTGCATTATTTGCTTTTACTCTAGAAGTCCCCCTTTGTCCCTCTTAAGTGGATGATGTGTATCCTGAGTTAATGCTTTCCTCTTTCTAATTTTTTTTAAATTTTCTTTATACCCATGACCATAGCTTCTTGCAAATGACTGCGTAAGACACAATATATTTCAAGATCTTTTACGTCTGAGAATATTTTCATCTAGACTCTCATTCGATTAATAATCTGGCTGATATACCATGCTAGTTTGAAAATTATTTTTACTCAGGCTTTTTATAGCACTTTTCCACCGTCGTCTGACTTCTATCCATTTCTATCCACTATCCAGAATTATTATTCTAATTCTTAATCATTTTATATGCCTGGAAACTTCAGAACCTTCTTTATCCCCAAAATGTAATTTGACATAAGTTGATGTGGGTCTTTCCCCATTTATTGTGCTGGGCACTCAGCATTCCAAGAGGAATCCCTAATCTGGGCACTGCACTTTAGATGGGGCTTTACGTGAACACTGAAACCAAGGGAATGTTTTACTTTTTATTCTCATTAGAAAATATTTTTTAAGTTTACCTGTAAATAAAATGAGGAAAATGGGAGAAGTGGCAAAGTACTGAATCAGAGCCCTCCAGACCTGAAGATGCAGGTATGAGAATTTGACAAGCAAATAAAATTCACCACTTCTGTTCTGTCACACCAGAGGAAAAAAAATATATATATACACACACACACACACACACACACACACACACGCTTTTGCTTAAGCTATTTAGCTCAAATAGATCAAAGGGCACGTCAAGGCAGACAGCTTCACGCACCCTGCTCATTAACTGCACTCTCTACCACTCCTATGCTCAGTGGGTAGTGTGGGGAGAAGCTTATACGTTCTTAGAAATCTTTCATCAGAAGTGAGGCATGGAAGCGCACAACTTGCCTAGCAAGCTCCCATAGGAGCTTGGCCAGGTCAGTGCTGGGCCCGAAGCCCAGCTCCTGCCTGCTGCTCCAGCAGACAGCCCTGTCACTCCGTATTTTCCCACCTCTCAGCTTGCAGAATCAGTGAGTGTTGGAGCATAGAAACAAATGATTCTTCTGTCTCTAGGCCAGGTCAGAGGGACAGTCTCCAAGGGACAGGCTTCAGGACTTGGATGGAAACCTTACCTGAACCTAGAGTCTAGTTTACTTTAAAACCTATGGTTATTCAGAGATAGAGTATGTGAGGCTCCATTTGTCTTCCTGCACAGGGCCCTGAAAATGTTAAATCTGGTCTTTTAGATAATCATTGACTTTTTTCATTATGGAGAATTATCCTTCCATTATGTATTGCAATATTTAATTGATAATGTTTTTCCCAATATATACTCTGTTTTCTTTTTCTAAAATTCATGTTAGGTGAATTTTTTAATTGTCTTCACATTATGGACCATATCTTTGCCTTTTTACTCTACCTCATAGAAGATTTCCTTAACTTTACATTTTATTGAACTTATCATCAATTTAATTTACAATTGCTCATATTCTTTTGTGTTCTCTGGTCAATCTTCTATTTGATAGCATCTTTTTATGTGTTACGGTTATCTCAGAATATATTAATTATAGTCTTGTAAACGTTTCTTCTGCTCTTTATCTTACCTCTTTTCCTTCAGAATTACCCTTTGTTCTGATTCTTTGAGTCTCATTTGATGGAGAATTCCTTCAATTGTCTAGTCAACTTTTGATTCCATTCATACTTAAGAGTAGACACTGAGATGATCAGAAAGTTGCACATGTATTGCAAGAGGTCTGGAGAATCATGCACTTCTCAGTAGGGGGACTGGATGCCCAGTAGCTATTTTGTGCAGATCTCCAGTTGCTGCCTCTGACACAGTGCTGATCCTTCTGAAGAATCCCTCATCTTCTTGATCTGAAAACATCATCTTCATTACTGGTGTTGGGAAGATTTAGAGTCTTAGTTTAATAGACAAAGCTGGGCTTTGCAAGTGGTTGTCCCACTGTAAGTGGCAGAGTTAGAATGAAAATCTACAGCTTCTCATTCCCAAGTCTGCACAACACTCCAAGGAAGTGACTGCTCCAACTTACAAATGCAGAACAACCTCAAAGTAAATTTGTACCATTTAGTTTCGTCGCTTAAACTATTGCATGTACACATTGCACAGTACAAATACATGCAATACTATCTAATTTTATATAAACTCATACATATCCTTTTGCAAAAGTCTAGTTTAAACATTACCAAATCAGGGATAACTGTCTCCATACACAACTGAAACAAATTTGAGAGATGTAAGATTACCTGTTCTCTCTGCAGGAGGAAAATATACGCCTCACAAAGATGTTTACATCTGAATTACCAGAACCCATGTTTTATGTTAAATTACAAGGCGAAGGGCAATTAAGTTTGTTAATCATTTGACCTAAAAATAGAGAGAGTTTCCTGGATCCAACATCAAGGTAAATGATAGGAAATGGCACATGGTTTTCTATCTTATAATGTGCTTTTTTATCTCAGTGCCTTTTTCCCCTTTCAGAGCATACCTTACTCAAAAGCAGGAAATACATTTGGGCATTTTTTATTTCTGTGAAGTATGCTCATTGGTATTTTGTTTGGGATTGCATTAAATCTGAAGACCATTTCAATTAGTATGGCCATTTTCATAATATTAATTGCTCCAATCCATAGAGTATCTTTTCATTTATTTGTATCTTCTTCAATTTCTTTTATCAATGTTTCATAGTTTGCAGTATTAGAGATATTTTATCTCTTTGGTTAAGTTTATTCCTAGGTATTTTATTCTGTTTTGGTTACTGTAAATGAAATTGTTTTCTGAATTATTTTTCATATAGTTCACCATTAGCATATAGAAATGCTACTAATTTTTGTATATTGATTTTGTATTCTGCAACTTTACCGGATTTATTCTAACAGTTTTTTGTTGAAGTCTTTAGGGTTTTCTATAAATAAGATCATGTCATTCAAAAAGATGAACAATTGTCTTCCTTCTTTTCAATTTCAATTTTTTTTTTTATTTCTTTCTCTTGCCTAATATCTCTGGCTAGTACTTTTAATACTACATTGAATAGGAGTGGTGAAAGTGAACATCCTTATCTTTCTCCTAATCTTAATCTTTCACTTTTCCTTATTCTGCATGATGTTACCTGTGGGTTTGTCATATATGGCCTCTTTGTGTTGAGGTACATATCTTGTGTGTCTAATTTGTTGTGAGCTTTTATTACGCAGGGATATTGAATTTTATAAAATACTTTCTCTGTATCTGTAGAGATGATCATATGGCTTTTGCCCTTCGTTTTGTTCATAAGGTGCATCACATTTATTGATTTGTATATGTTGAATAAAACCCACTTGATCATAGTGAATGATCTTTTTCATGTGCTGCTGCGTAAACTTTGCTAAAATCTTGTTGAATTTTTGCATTGATGTTCATCAGGGATGTTGGCTTGCGGCTGTTTTTATTTGATGTATCTTTCGTTTTGGAATCAGGGTCATGCTGGCTTTGTAAAATGCGTTTGGAAGTGTTTCTTCCTCTGTAATATCTGAAATTGTTTCAGGATAATTAGTATTAATTCCTCTTTAAATGTTTGGTAGAATTCAGCAGTGAAGTTATCAAGCCTGGTTTTTAGAAATTAATACATAATGTTAGTACATATTTATGGGACACATGATATTTTGTTATAAGCACATAGAATGTATAATGATTAATTTAGAGTACTTAGGGTATCTATCTTCTCGAGTATTTATTATTTCTGTGTTTGGGGAACTGTTCAAGTCCTTTCTTCTAGCTATTTTGAAATATTGTTAACCATAGTCACCCTAATCTATTATCAAACATTTGAACTTATTCCTTCTCATTGTATGTTTGAACTTATTAACCAACCTGTCTTCATACTCATTCCCCTGCCTCACACACACCTGTCCCAGTCTCTTGTAGCCATTATTCTATTCTCTCCACTGTGTGATCAACATAAGTGAGAATATGCAATATTCGTTTTTCTGTGCCTGGCTTATTTCTCTTAACATAATGCCCTCCAGTTCCATCCATGTTGCTGCAAATGACATGATTTTATTCTTTTTTTATGGGTGAATAGTATTACATTGTGGATATGTATCTTTTTTTTTTTTTCAATTTGTCCACCGATGGACACTTGGGTTGATTCCACATCTTTGCAATGGTGAATAGTGCTGCAGTCAACATTTGAATATAGGTATCCCTTTGATATTCTCATTTCTGTTTCTTTGGATAAATAGCCAGAAGTGAAATTGCTGGATCATATGGTCATTCTATTTTTAGTTATTTTGAGAAATCTCCATATTGTATCCATAGTGACTGTACTAATTTACATTCCCACCAACACCAAGGGTATGTAAGAGTTTTTCCTTGCATCCTCACCAGCATCTTTTTTTTTTTACTTTTAATAATACCTATTCTAATTGGAGAAGGATGATATTGTGGTTTTAATTTGCATTTGCCTAATGATTAGTGATGTTGAGCAGTTTTTATATACCTGTTGGACATTCGTATATCTTTTTTTGAGACATGTCTAAAGTGCAGTTAAAATCCAATGTTTATTTCTTAATTTTCACTCTGGATTATGTGTCTAAGGCTGAGAGTGGGGCATTGAAGTCCCTAACTATTACTCTATTGGAATCTATCTTCCCCTTTATGTCTAATAATATTTGCCTTATATATCTGGGTGCTCTAGTGTTGTTTGAATATTTAGAATTGTATTATCCCTCTTGCTGAATTGATCCCTTTATCTTACATAATGACCTTTTTTGTGTCTTTTTGCTGTTTGTAAATTAAAAATTAAAATCTGTTTTATCTGATACAAGTATAGTGCTTCTACTCACTTTTTGTTTCTATTTGCGCAGAATATCTTTTATTTATTTATTATTATTATTATACTTTAAGTTCTAGGGTACATGTGCATAACGTGCAGGTTTGTTACATATGTATACTCAAACAAATTTACAAGAAAAAAACAAACAACCCCATCAAAAAGTGGGCAAAGGATATGAATAGACATTTCTCAAAAGAAGACATTCATACAGCCAACAGACACGTAGAATATAATTTTTATCCCTTCACTTTAAGTCCATGTGTCTTTACAGACAAATTTACTTTATTATTGGCAGCATATAGTTGTGTCATGTTTTTTAAAATCCATTAAGCCAGTCTATATCTTTAAACTCAAAATTTTAATTCATTTACCATCAAGCTTATTATTACTATTGGAGGATTTATTTTTGTCATTTTATTCATTGTTTTCTGGTTATTTCATATATCCTTTTTCCTTTCTATATCTTTTATTGTTTATAATTGTCATTTGTTGATTTTCTGTAGTGGTAAAATTTAAATCCTTTCTCTTTTTCATTTATGTATTTGCTTTACCAGTGAGTTTTATACTTTTGTGTGTTTTCTGATGGACCATATTGTCTTTTTGCTTCAAGGTATAGAATTTCCTTAAGCATTTCTTGTAGGACCAGTGTAGTAGTGATGAATTTCCAGTTTTTCTTGTTTAGGAAAGCCATTATTTCTACTTCATTTTTGAAGGATATCTTTGCTGGAAATCGTATACTTGGCTGATAAGAATTTTGTTTCAATACTTTAAATATATCATCTCATTCTTTCCTGGCCTGTAAGGTTTCTTCTAAGAAATTCATTGTTAATCTAATGGGAGTTCCCTTTTATATGACTTATGTATCTTTTAAATGACGAATTTAATTTGTTTACTTCAAGGTTATTATTCACATGTGAGGTTGTGGTTTTTCTATATTGCTCATCATTCCCTGGTTGTTTTATATGTCCCTTTCTTCCTTTCTTCCTCTCTTATTGTTTATCATTTCTGTTAGTTTTCTGAAATAATAAGGCTTGATTCTCTTTCTTCTTTGTGTGTCCTCTCTAACAGTGAGTATTTGTATGTTTTCAAAATAGTGATTATCATCTGCTTGCTTCCAGATGTAGAACTCCCTTGAGCATTTGTTATAAGGTTAGTCTAATGCTGATAAATTCCCTCAGCTTTTGATTTTCTGTGAAAGATTTTATTTCCCCTTTATTTATGAATGATAACATTTCTGGGTATAGTATGTATGACTGAAAATGTTTCTTCCAGAACTTTGAATATTCCATACTATTCTCTCCAGCCTATAAACTTTCTGTTGATAAATTATCTGTTGGTCTGGTGATCATTCCCTTATATATGACTGGATGGTTTTCTCTTCTTTTAACAATTTTTATCTTTGAAGTTTTTTTTAAATTTTAATTTTAGGGGTACATAGTAGGTGTATATATTTATGGGTTATATGAGATATTTTGATACAGGCGTGTAATATACAATAATTACAACACGACAAATGGGGTATCCGTCACCTCAAGCAATTACTCTTTGTGTTTCAAACAATCCAATTATACTCTTGTAGTTGTTTTTAAATGTACAATTAAATTATTGTGTACTACTGTAACCCCATTGTGCTAGTAAAAACTAGGTCTTATTCATATTTTTAACTATTTTTGTACCCATTACCAGTCTCCACTTTTACCCCAATACCCCTACCCCAGTCAATTCTTCCAGGCCTCTGGTTACCATGCTTATACTATCTATCTCCATGGGTTCAATTGTTGTAATTTTTAGCTCCCACAGATAAGAAGGAACATGCAATGTGTGTCTTTCAGTTCCTAGCTTATTTCACTTAACATAGTCTCCTCCAGTTGCATCTATGTTGTTGTAAATGACAGGATCTCATGCTTTTTATGGGTGAATAATATTCCACTGTGTACATGTACCACATTTTCTTTATTCATTCATCTGTTGATGACACTTAGGTTGCTTCCAAATCTTGGCTATTATGCATAGTGCTGCAGTAAACTTGGGAGTGCAGGTATCTATTTGATATATTGATTTCCTTTCTTTTGGTTATATACCTAGCAGTGGAATTGCTGGATCGCATGGTAGCTCTATTTTTAGCTATTTGAGGAACTGCCAAACTGTTCTCCATAGTGGTTATACTAATTTACATTCCCACAAGCAGTGCATAAAAGTATCCTTTTCTATACATCCTCACCAGCATTTGTTGTTGCCTGTCTTTTGCATAAAAGCCATTTTGACTGGGGTGAAAAGATCTCTCACTGTAGTTTTATTTTGCATTACTCTGATTATTGATAATGTTGAACACCTTTTCATATGTCTGTTTGCCACTTGTATGTCTTCTTTTGAGAAAAGTCTATTCAAATATTTTGCCTATTTTTCAAATTGCATTGTTAGATTTTTTTTCCTATACAGTTGTTTGAGCTCCTTATATATTCTGGTTATTAATCCTTTGTCAGATGGATAGTTTGCAAATATCTGTGAAATGTCTCATCATTTTGTTAATTGTTTTCTTTGTTGTGAAAAAAAGCTTTTTAACTTGATGTGATCCCATTTATTCACTTTTGCTTTGGTTGCCAGTGCTCCTGAGGTATTACTCAAGAAATCTTTGCCCGCTCTGGTGTTCTGGAGAGTTTCCCCAAAGTTTTCTTGCTGTCGTGTTGTAGTCTTGTCAATGCACCAAGATGTAACAGTCTCTCATTGTCTGAGATAGTATCTGGAGTTCTTTGTCCTATGTCCAAGATGATTGAGAAGCGCAGACACAAGTGTGAGGTTAAAGCGTAAGTTTAATAAGCAAAAGAAGAAAGTTCTCTGTCAGCAGAGAGGGGAGCCCAAATGGGTTGCCCTCTATGAGGCTGGGGTACAGGGTATTTATGGACTAGAAAGGGGAAGGAATGTGCTTAGCCCATGGGCTGTCTTGGAGAACTTGTGACTAAGCTTGGCTCAGGGCCTTGGCCTGGGACCAATCAGAGGCTGAAGTGATGATTCATAAGAGGCTGTGATGATTCAGCTTGCTCTGGGACCTATCAGGAGATGAAGTGAAAGCTTGGCCCAGGACTTTGGCCCATGACCAATCAGGAGCTGAAGCGATGATTCGTAGAGGCCAGGCTCACAGTCCAAAAATGTCTGTTTCTATGCCAGTGTTTTTTTTCTTTTTTTTCTTTTTTTCTTTTTTTTTTTTTTTGATGTAGGCACATATCGCAATAATCTTCCTTCTTAGTACTGCTTTTGGGTTTACAGATAGGCTTATGTGCTTCTCTTCATAGCAGCAAGATCCCCTAGCCTCAGGCAGGTCCAAAGATGCTGTCCAGGAGTCAGGGACCAGAGTCCAAAATTTTGGAAATTTACCTTGCATTCTGTTTTACTGCTGCTAAGCTAGCACTCAGGCCAGGAGATGCAATTCTTCCCATTCTAATCTTCCCTTTTCATATGCAGAGGCACCTTACCCCATGGCCACCATCACCACAGGCCTTTGGGAATACTCTCAGGCTACCATCGATGTTCACTTAAGGACCAAGGGCTCTTCATTCAGCCTATGGTGAATAATGCTGCCTGATCTAGGACTCACCTTTCATAGTGGTGGGCTCCCCCTCTGGCCCAGAGCAGGTCCAGAAATGCTGTCCAAGAGGCAGGGCCTGGAATTGGGGACCCCAATAGCCCACTTCCTGTTATACCCCTCTGTGGCTGACCTGGTACCTAAGGTTCAAGACAAAGTTCCCTTTACTTTTTCTCTCTGCTTTTCTCAGGCAGGAGAGTCTCTGACCAGACCCACCACAGCTAGGAATGTGTTGGGTCTCACTTGAAACCAGCACATCTCAGAGTCTCACTCAAGGCCCACACCATACTACCTGGATATCACTGCAGGTTATTCAAGGCCCAAGTGCTCTTTAGTCAGCAGGTGATTGGTTCTTCCATGACTTGGCTCTTCCCTTCAATGCAGTAGGTTTCCTTCCAGATCAGTGTGTATCTAGAAATGTCATCTGGGAGCTAGAGTCTGGAATCAGGGCTTCATGATTCTGACCAGTGCCCTATCCTACTGAGGCACAGCCACCCACACAGTAAATCATGTCTGCCTGGCACTCCCCTCTGCTCCTTCTACCTGACCTTCCTTTCCTAGCTGATGGTCTACTGTGAACCACCTAGGCAGGACTGCTTATCTGCAGTTCCCACGTTAAACGGTGTCTGGTGAAATCAGAGATAGCAATCCCAGTAACACAGCTGGATCTGTAGAGCCAAACAACTACTCTCTCTAACGCATAAAATCCATAAAGCACAGCTAGAACTCTTCTGCTTCCCACACAGAGAAGAATTGCTAACTCATAATATATTTCACCTTCAAAATATATCCATAATTATGAAAGAAAATATTTATTTTTTGGTCACCTTGCCAAAGTAAAGTTATCCATAACAAACACCATTGATTAGAAAATACTCCTGTAATACTACCTCCAACACTTCAGAAGAGCCAGACCAGATCTTCATCTGCACAGCACATGATCCACTCATCCACAATGGTCAAGAGGCCTGTTTTTAAGATTTCCAGTCACATTCCCCTGACCCTGTCATACTTACAACCAAGCTATCCTCAAATTATCCCTAGCCCTGTACAAAAATGTAAAAAAAAATACAAGACCTACACAAGGCCTGTAATGAAAAGTGGCAGCCGGTGATACTGATTGATCTAGCTGTTCCATGAAAATATAAGTGGAAAACCACTAGATAGAATAGAAAAATCAGCAGATGAAGATTGAGCTACCAATACAGGACCCTACAAAACCTTTTGGAAACACAGTATCTTGGTGCCAAATTTTAAAAACAAAAATGAAGAAAGCAAGTGAAGAAAAGTATAGAACCTTGTTTAGAAAATTAAATAAAGATTTCTACCAGAACGCATGAAGAAAGCAGCCAGATATAAAACATAGGCATAGAGAGGATTGATTCACAATATAACGCATCAACAAGTAAGGCTCAGCACAAGAGTGAAGAAGAATGAGTATAATAATATTACAGAGAAAATAATCTTTGGTGAAGGCAATCTGAGAAGCAAATAGCATGGAAACTAATTAAAAAATAGAAAATCAATGCAATACTTGAGGCTTTCAACAGACTATGATACTATCTAATTAGATTGTATTATTGTGTCCACTCAATAATCAGTCAGCGTGATTAAAATATTTAGTACAAGAAGTAAGATCTAAACTGAATCTTACAGAACATTCTAGAAAAGAGAAAGACCATGGAAGAAGTCTTAGGGACATAAAATAGCATGGCTTGTTCAAGGAACTGTGTATTCACACTATTCTGTGCGGAAATCTAATGGTGCTTTCTGTGGCCAGTTTTGCTTTACTAACCCCCAGGATATTAATAAAGATAGAATGTTTTAATATGTGTGTTCTACAACAATAAAGTATCTCTGGTTAGTGCTAGATTAGGAGAATCTTAATCTCTTTGGGCCAGAGTAGCCTGAGGGTAAACCATCTGTCATCCATGTGTGCCCAAGTGTGTTTTGTCCTCACACAACTCAACATTAAACAGAAATGATCTCTATATTATTATGAAATGAAGCTACATATCATCCACATAGGTATATATGCCATAAAAATGGAATTTATGCCATACAAATAGCTAGAGATATTAATCATTTTCACTTCCGACTATAGGATCACTGCTGACACACATATATAAATGTGAGCTCATGTGCACACAGACAACCAACGCAGGGGAAGGACCAAATAACTGTCTAACCCGATTGAAAATAAAATGATGACCAAACTTCAGCTGTAGTATTTGTGCTGATTGCTTGGATACTGTTCCTTCAGAAACTATGCTGAAGTCACAGGTTGTACCTAACCACATCCTACCACCACATCCTGCTGGGCTAAAGTCCCAAAAAGTAATAAGAGATGCATTCAACTTTATGAGAGGAAAGCAAAACCTAATCTTTCAAGTGGTGAGGTCCACCCAGTATAGAGTTCAAAGGTGCCATTGTTCTGCTCATGTTTATAAAGGGAGCTGCCATGTTTCTCTCAGCACAGAGTTGGGAGCAACTCCAGAGCCTCCTTCAAGATGCTGCTGGTCCTGCTGTCAGTAGTCCTGCTGGCTCTGAGCTCAGCTCAGAGCACAGATAATGGTAAAAAAAAAAAATTTTTTTAAAAGGAGATGGGGAGTGGGATGACGGGCTGTGACTCTTCCTGGCCCTCAGGGGTTCACCCCACACCACTGCAGAGGAAGAGCAGGATGGAAGGAAGGAGGTTGAGAAGAAGGGTAAGGCTTCAGAGCTCTCATTCCAAGGATGACATCTGTTGTGCCCTCATTGCATCCCAAGGCCTGATACTTTATTTAATATATACTTGGAACCAAACAGAGAATTTCAATTAGAGGAATGACAAAGTAAGATTTGTATTTTTAGAAAGACCTGGCTGTGCTGTGAAGGATGCAATGGAGAATGCAAGACTGATCCAGGGAAGTCCAGCTGTGAAGATCCTACAGTAATCTCAGTGGACAGTGATGATAGTGTCCTTGCTGTACAGGGGATGCAACATCGATGAAAGAGATAAACAAACATCAGAGTACTTTCAGACATAGAGGACTGGAAGATAAATTTGTGTCTTTCTACATAGTGGTATAGAAATATCAGGTCCCCAAATTCCCATTTTTCTTCCAATCACATTTAAAATTTCCATATGTTGCTGGCAGTACATGTACACGATTGTGTCCAAATATTTACTCCTCTTGGGGAAGCTTGTGAATATGATCAAAATATTTAGAGAAGGAATAAGGTAGAAGAACTAAAATATGACTTGAAAATACCCAGACCAGTTTGCCTAAATTAGCATTAGGGTTTGATGGATCCTAAGGATGACAAAAAGGGACTCTTCTATGTTGAGTTCATGGTTGATGCTCAGTGGTAGTAACAATCCTGCCTCCTCTAACATCTTCCTCCCCTTCCAGCAGCTTCACAGAAGATGGTTGACAAGGTAACTTAGGATGCACAGGGTGTGGCCAGAAGACCCCTTTCCCTATAGACCACTGTGAGCCCTGAAAGATTTATGAGGAAATGTTTACTTCATCCTGTACTTCTTTTCCTAGATGTGATCTCTGAAGACTTTACTCCCACCACACCAGGTAAATCCCAATGATCCTCAATCCATTTCTTTTCTCTTTTTTTCCACTAGAAATTTTAAAGTTTTTTCAGTGTCTTCTTCTCATCATTTTTTTTTTTTTTGTGAGGAGGTGGTAAGAGGGGTCAGGTATTGATTAATACTAGTGCCCCTAAAAATGTAGACAATTCTTACCCATCTTTGATTCTGGGGACCATGAGCCAGGCCACCAACTTGAATACAGAGATGCCTGGCTTTGAGGACATTAGGAGTGGGCAGGCTTTTTTCCCAGGCTAGAATGACTGCTGAGAGATGATGAACAAATGAGAAGTGTTCTCATTCTGACTCCTCCATCCTTAACTCCTTCTTTCTTCCCCAGTGTTCTCCTGCACAGTTATGTGGCTTTAGGGAGTAAGGCAAAACAAAACAAAACAAAAAGACAGTGCATGAATGTCTTTTCTCTGTGTTGACCCACTCAGCTGTGTCACTACAGATGATAAATACTTGCCACAGCTGTTTAGTGATCCTGTGCAAGCTTTCACATTGTCTTTCTCTTCTGTCTTTTAGTATTTCTCTACTTGGTACCAGGAGCCTGGGAAATCAGCTCTAGTTTCTGCATAGGGCTTAGGTGCCGAGAGATGGAGTCACAGTTTGTAAGTTATTACAGCAACCAAAAAAAAAATAACCAGCAACATAACTGAAAGCTATAATATTTTTGCTTTTTTTTCTGTCCTTGGAGATACCCTCTGGCAACTCTAAGATATGCAAGAACCCCTCTTTTCAAATTTATGGAAACATACTTGTCACAGAAGCAAATAAATGAGACTTTCCATATCACTCTTACATGGATTAAGAGGACAGCTGCATAAAAAGGGAAAAAAAAAAAACAGTGGGCACAAAGGAAGATGACAGTCAAGCGGCAGGTTTGGGGAGAACAGGGCTATGTGATAAGGTGAGAGAAGTATAAAGAGAGGAGAGCTTTTCTTCACTGAGCTCATGCATTCCTGTCCATTAATTACTCACACAGATGTAGAGGACTCAAGTCAGAGCCCAGATCAGGGACCCCAGAGACCTCCTCCTGAAGGACTCCTACCCAGACTCCCTGGTGATAGCTGTAACCAAGACGATGGTCCTCAGCAGAGACCACCACAACCAGGAGGCCATCACCGCTATCCTCTCCCACTTCCTTTTCAAAATCAACAACGACGACCCCAACGAACAGACCTTCACCGCCCTCTACCCCGACTTCCTCCTGTAAGGCTGGAGGAAGTACCAGCATTCTTCCAGGGGGACAAACCGCCAAGACATCTCCAGGACCAGCCACGCTGGTAGTAATCTAGAATTCAACGACAGGTATGATTCCAGTTCATTCTCCATTAAATGCCCAAACTGTTACTGTTCTCAAACTTTATTGTGTTCACAAATCAATTGGAAATATGTTGAAATTACATAATCCTGAACCCCATTTCTAAAGATTTGTATTCAGGTATTCTTGGATAAGGTTGCAAGTCCTTGTATTTTTAACAAGCAGTTCAAAGAATTCTTATCTTATGAAATATTGACCTCTCCAACTTTTTTCTTAAGATGACTTGTCTCCTTAAAATGAGTTGGTAATGAGGAAGTGGGGTGTGTTCTCCTTTTGGTGCTCTGCCTCCCGTCTTTGAGTCTGCCCTCTCAGACCCAAGGACTCTCCATCTCAGGTTTCTCTCTGGTTTCCACCACAACACTCTTTGCTCAGTTCTGCCTCACACCAGCCTCTCAGGTCCAGCGTCCCTGCTAAATGATACTTGAACTTGATGCTTCTATATCTTATTTAATTTTTAAAATACTTATTTTGAAATTAGTACATCCTCAAGGAAAAAAAAATCTAACTGAACAGAGTGGTATGAAGCTAAATCTTAAAATGATGCCTTATCCTACTTACCCACACCCCTCACCAAATGTCACCACCATTAATTTTTTGAACATCCTCCTGGAAATATGTATATGTATATAAGCGTATGTCATTATTTTTCCCACAAGTGATATATTATTTTAAATGCAGATCTGTACTTGCTTATTTCAAATAATATATGTCTTAGATAACTTTGTCATTTCACAGAGACATATAGATCTTCTTGGTGATTTATTTGTACATTTTTATTTTGTTGTTACAATTGTATACTACTCTCTTGTGTGACTGTACCATGATTTCTTCAATCAACCACTGTTAATTGAGATGTGGGTCTGTATTAGTTTTTCACTACTGTAGGTTCAAGTTGCAGTCATTTTCATAAATATAACCTTGAATGTTTTGAACAGTAGCCAAAACATAAACACCATAAAAATAATCTGTTTTCTTAATCTTGAAAGCAATAATTTACTTTACTAATATCATCAAGGAATTAGATACATTTTGCTATGTTGTATCTTGTGTATAAATTTCCTTATTTGTTTGTTTGTTTCAGAAAATAAATAAGAAGATAACTGCCTTCAGAAAGCCATTACATTGAAATAATGTGGTCATAACTCTTTCTTCAGTATACCAATAAAATACTAATAGCATGCAATTTCTGATTGTTGCTTCTCTTTGTGGGTATTTCTGAGTCTGGAATTTGAGGGCCATTAATACAATCTAAGAATATCTGGGACTCCTGTTCACTGATGCTTCCATCAGGCTTCCCTCCTCCTTTATCTTAATAAAGCTAGCTGCCAAAGGGAAAGAGTTCCATTGCTCCTCTTCTGTCCTAGATTGCATAGCACAAATGCAAATTCTTAAAATTATTTTCACATCTTTCATTGATATTCTTGTAACTTTAGGAAAACAAGGAATATATAACAAACGAGAGGGAGTTGCAGGTGCTGGGGAATTCTTAAAATTTCCACAACTATTAATCCTGGTTTCTAGGGGCATAAATGTAGTTCTAGATCTCTTGTCCATAAAACTCACTATTCTCTTTTCTCCTCTTTTCTCATTGCTCATTTCTCTTCCTCCCTAAGTCCTTCACCATTCTTTATAAAAACTTAAGTGGATTTCGTAAAAGGTGCAGCATAATGTATTTTAAAGGGCAAGAAATTTGAGTAAAACTCTGTTCTTGTTGTGAAAATTCCAGCAATATCAGTATTATTGTCAGATAACATAGACTGCCAAATTTAACTCAAGATGCTGAGGGAAAGTTGGATAGAAAATAACCCTAAGAAGCAAAAGAATTTGATAGGTAACTATCTCCAAACACCTCTCATTATCACCTCCAATGTCATTGAATATAGGAAATTTTAATATCTAAATTTTATCATTAAAAGCACATAATTCTTATTTAAATTTTTTAAGTACAGGAAACAACAAGTTTCTGAATTTATTGTGAGTTTCATTAAACAACATATATAGGACAACAAGGATACACTGCTAGGGAAACTATTCAATAGTACATAAACAAATGAACAGGATGCTAAAAGAATAATAAACCATGTTGAAAGAGGATGAGGACATTAAAGATGGTTCAGTATTAGAAAACTGGCCACACCATATCTGATTTTGATGATATTTAGATGAGACTTTGGATTTAGATTTTAAAGTGGATGCTGGAATAAGTTAAGACCTTAGGGATTTTGGAGATGAAATAAATGTATTTAGTATGTGAGAAGACCATATATTTGGGGGAATGACCAGAGACAGAATGCTCTAGTTTGAATGTTTATGTCTCTACAAAATAAATTTATGTTGAAATTTAATTCCCTATGTTGATACTTAATTCCCTATGCAATAGTATTAAGAGATGGAGTCTTTGGGGGAAGTGACTAAGTCATGTGGACTCTACTTTCATGAATGGGATCAATTTCCCTACAAATAGAGGCTCCCAAAGGCTGCTGAACTGTTCCATCTCTTTTGACATGTAAGGACTCAATGTTCATCCTTCTTTCACACTTCTGCCTCATGAGAGAGAAACCAGGAGAAATTGTCTGTTTGGAAAGGGCTCTCACTCAACCCCGAATCTGGTACCATCTCAGTCTTCAACTTTCCAGAATCCAGAGCTATGAGAAATACATTTGTATTATTTATAAATTATCCAAGATAAGATATTTTGTTAATAGCAGCTTGAATTGGCTAAGACAGAGGGCTACGTACAAGAATTAAATGTGTAATGTATATAAAATGTATATAAAATTAACCTACATGATGTATACAAAATTACATGATTTAATTATTGTAAAATGCAACATGTATATAAAATTACCCTACATGATATACAACAAAAGTTCAATACATTTGTTTATTCTTTTATTAGAAAAGACTCGTTTCGTTCCTTCTTTCTAATAATGAATTATCTTCTAGTAATAAATTATCTTTCTAATAATGAATTAACTTATAATAATGAATTATCTAAAAAATAGATTATTTGATAAACATTTGCTTTCTTTAGCATTAGAACCATTAAAAAAAGCAGCAGAAAGGTGGTCCAAAAGGTATATTGATGAACAAATGCACTGTGGTATATCATCAGGAGGCTGGTTAACACGAATAAAAACGAAGTCTCCTTCATTTCAATTCCAATGATTCTGCTCCTTAACATTTAATATTCAGCCTATTCTCTACCTATATAGAAAGTAATGCCACCTGTAAGTCTATTGTTGCTCAGATGTTAATCTGGGAAATAAAGCCCAGTTCCTCTTGAAAAGACAGAGAATTTGGACAGAAATTCACCGACTGCTTTCTTACAGAAAGTAAACCAATGTCTGCTTCCAGAAAAATGGAGTAAATGTAGTTTGCCCTATTCCTTCTACTAAGAACAACTGTAAACCCTGAACATTATGTATAAAACATATGACAACTCAGACCTGGAGAGACCAAGGCAGATGTGGTAGGGACTCAATAAATTGCATAGTGAAGAATTCTCTAAGGTTTTTTTTCACTTTATAATTTGCAGACTTTTAGTTGAAAATGCCTTCAACATAGAAATACTAACAGGCACATATGAGAATTTCCCAACAAAGCCTATTATTTTAGCCAAAGTCAAGGAAATAGTCTACCAAAGCAGAAAACGTTTAGACAGTAATCACTCTACCATAGCCAAATACCACAGAAAACACTATCACCTCAAGTGGAGAGCTTAGATCTTCAGATATTTATACCTGCCAGGCTGCGACAAGGTGTCCCAACCCTCCTCCAGAATAGCATCTCAGAATAGCAGAAGTTGGAACTTTCATCCCCAATATGTGGTAATAAGCCCCTCATTCTCCCTCTACACCTTGATATGACTGGAGAGCAAATGGAGAGCTGGATCTACTCTAAAAGCAGCAATGAAGAAGCACCCTCCTTTCCATACCAGGTAGTGCTTGTGGAGGCCATGTGGGAAACAGTAACAAGGCACTTCTACCCCCTAGACAGGTTATCAGTGGAGGCCTAGTGGTGAGCCAGAACCCACCCTCCAGCCAGCAGTAATGAGGAAACTTCCCCTGCCTAGGTGTCCACAGAGATTGAGATGAAACCTTTATTTCTATCCCCTGGCAGGATTGCAGTGTCCTTCCCTCACTCCCTTCCTTTGCTGGAGTAGTGTCTGAGGAAGCTAGCTAAGACAGAAGGGGTAAATAAGTTTTAGAGTCTCATAATACCTAAAATGTCCTGGTTCATTTAGAAATCATTTGGTATACCGGCCGGGCGCGGTGGCTCAAGCCTGTAATCCTAGCACTTTGGGAGGCCGAGATGGGCAGATCACGAGGTCAGGAGATTGAGATCATCCTGGCTAACACGGTGAAACCCCATCTCTACTTAAAAATACAAAAAACTAGCTGGGCATGGTGGCGGGCGCCTGTAGTCCCAGCTACTCGGGAGGCTGAGGCAGGAGAATGGCGTAAACCCGGGAGGCGGAGCTTGCAGTGAGCTGAGATCCGGCCACTGCACTCCAGCCTGGGCAACATAGAGACTCTGTCTCAAAAAAAAAAAAAAAAAAAAAAAAAAAAAGAAATCATTTGGTATACGAAGAATCAGGAAAAATCTCATCTTGAATGTAAAAGATAATTAGAAGATTCCAGAACAAAAATGACAAAGATGTTAGAATTATTCAGTAAAGATTTTAAAGCAGTCATCGTAAAAATGCTTCCAGTATATTACTTACAAACATATAAGAAGCAAATTTAAAAAATAATCTCAGCAAAGAAATTAAAATATATGAAAGAACTAAATGGAAATTTTAGAACTGAAACTTACAAAAACCACATTAAAAAATTCAAGAATATAAGCAGGAAAAAACTATAAACACAGTCTCAGGGACCTGTAGTGTTATAACTGAAGGCCTAAGTTTTGTGTTTTCAGAGTCCCAGAAGGAGAGAAGAAATAGGCAACTTTGAGAAAGGTCTCAAAGACCGAAAACTTCCTTAATTTGGCAATGGGCAAAAACCCACACATTTCTAAATTCAAGCAAACCCAAAATCTCTTAGCCATTTTAGGCTACTGTATCAGTATACCATAGAATGGGTGGTTTATAAAAACAGAAATGTGTTGCTCACAATACTAGAAGCTGGAAGACCGTGATCAGAATGCCAGCATAGTTGAGTTCTGCTGAAGACATTTTTTGGCTGTAGATGGACATCATCTCATTGTATCCTCACATGTTGGAGAGAAGAAAAAATATCTCTTGTCTCCTTCTCTCTCTCCCTCTCTCTCTCTCTCTTTTTTAAGGCCTCTGATCTCAACATGAGGGACCCACCCTCATGACTTAATCTAACCCTAATTACCTCCCAAAGACCTAATCTCCGAATAACATCACATTGAATTTAGGATGTCTACATGTGAATTTTGAGGGGACACAAACTTTCAGTGCATAACACTAACCAAGATAAACACAAAGAATCCAAACTAAGGTATACCATGGTAAAATATCCAAAAGTTAAAAGAAAGAACAAATTTTGAAAGCAGCTAGAGGAAATAACTTATCTATAGGAGGGAAAACAATACAAATGGAAGTAGGAAACATCAGAAAAGGATGAAAGCTATAGAAAAGTGGCACAACACTGTCTATGTGATGAAATAAAAAAACTTTCAATTCTGGTTTTTATATCTGGTGAATTTATCTTTTAGGAATGGAAGGGCTATAAAGACGTTTGATGAAAGAAAACTGAGAGGACTTGTCACCAGAAGGTCTACTTTTTAAAAAGGGGCTCAAGAAAATTCTCTAGCCAGGAAAAAAAAAAAAAAAAAAAAGATTAAAAAAGAAACTTCAAAACACCAAAATTAAAGAAAACACAGTGGAAAGGGAAAAAACGAATAACTTCATCTTCCTTTTCCTCTTCAGTTTGGTAAATTTACTTGACAGTTGAAGTTAAAATTATGACATTATCAGATGTGATTCTAAGTGTATATAGATAAATATTTAAGACAAATATATAAGGAACAGAGGGTAACGAGACATACAGGGAATCAAGGAATAAGGTTTCCATACATCTTTCAAAGTACTAACATTTTGACCCTATTAAACCATGATAAGTTATTACATGTGATGTAAAACCCACAGCATCCACTAAGACGTCTGCACACAGAGATACACTCAAAAACGCCACAGATAAACCTCAATGGAATTCGAATAAAAAAAATTAAAGTGGCCGGGCGCGGTGGCTCACGCCTGTAATCCCAGCACTTTGGGAGGCCGAGGCGGGCGGATCACAAGGTCAGGAGATCGAGACCACGGTGAAACCCCGTCTCTACTAAAAATACAAAAAATTAGCCGGGCGCGGTGGCGGGCGCCTGTAGTCCCAGCTACTCGGGAGGCTGAGGCGGGAGAATGGCGTGAACCCGGGAGGCGGAGCTTGCAGTGAGCCGAGATCGCGCCACTGCACTCCAGCCTGGGCGACAGAGCGAGACTCCGTCTCAAAAAAAAAAAAAAAAAAAAAAAAAATTAAAGTAATACATGAAGGTAAGACATAGAAAACAACAATGACAAAAAAAGAAGAAGAAAAAAAAACAGATAAGCAGAAATCACAGAGTAAAATGGCAGGTTTATGACCCAACATATGAATAATTACAAATAAAAGTGGTCTAATGTGAACAAAGTTGCTGAGTATTGAAGAGTTTCTATATTATAGAAATAAAATGGCATATGCTATTATCAAATTTTATGGGACGTTTATATTTTTATATACATTGTACAAATTTAACATTAAATATTTTAATTAATATTTTGTACAATTAACTTTTGGTAGAAAGTAATTATTTTGTACAATTAATAATATTGTATAAAACATGTACATTTTGTAAGTAATCCATGTAAGGCTCTCAGCTTCATCCATGCTTGGCACAGGAAAGCTGATATGGTTTGGATGTTTGTCCCCTGAAAACCTCATGTTGAAATGTGATTCTCGATGTTGGTGATAGGACCTGGTGGAGGTGACTGGATCACGGGACAGATTCCTCATGAATGGTGTAGCACAAGCTTGTCCAACCCATGGCCAGCAGTCCGCGTGCAGCCCAGAACGGCTTTGAATACGGCCCAATACAAATTCGTAAACTTTCTTAAAACATTGAAGTTTTTTGCAATTTTTTAGCTCATCCCCCATCATTAGTATATTTTATGCATGGCCCAAAACAATTCTTTTTCTTCCAGTGTGGCCTAGGGAAGCCAAAAGATTGGACACCCCTGGTTTAGCACCATTCCCTTGGTGATTAGTGAGTTCTTGCTCTGAGTTCATGCAAGATCTGGTGGTTTGAAAGTGTGTGGCACCTCCCCTACTTGCTCCCACTCTCACCATGGGACACGCCTCCTCCCCCTTTGCCTCTTGCCATGATTGTAAACTTCCAGAAGCTTCATCAGAAGCTAACCAGAGACTGGCACCATGCCTGTAACCCTGCAGAACTATGAGAACTATGAGCTAATTGAATTTCTTTTGTTAATTACCTTACTTTTTTTTTTTTTTTTTTTTTTAGATGGAGTCTCCTTCGGTCAGGCTGAAGTGCAGTGGTGCAATCTCAGCTCACTGCAACCTCCACCTCCCGGCTTCAAGTGATTCTCTTGCCTCTGCCTCCTGAGTAGCTGGGACAACAGGCGGCTGCCACCATGCCCGGCTAATTTTTTGTATTTTTAGTAGAGACAGGGTTTCTCCGTGTTGGCCAGGATGGTCTCAATCTCATGACCTCGTGATCCACCCCCCTCAGCCTCTCAAAGTACTGGGATTACAGGTGTGAGCCTCCGTGCCTGGCCCCATTACTTCTTTATGGCAATACAAGAATGGCCAAATACAGAAACCTTCACTGAGAGCTGCTAGTGTGAAGACAGTCATTGGGTGGGGCTTCTCATTATTTGCTTGCTGTGTCAAGTTTCCACATGGCTGTCTCAGAGGTCTGAATTGTCCTGATAGCTACACTATTCCTAAGTGACCTTGTCTAAGCCTATGGCTTCAAATGCCACTGAAACCAAGTTTACAATCACATCTGATAATGTCATAATTTTAACTTCAACTGTCAGATACATTTACTGAACTGAAGAGGAAAAGGAAGATGAATTTTTTCGTTTTTCCCTTTTCATTGTGGTTTCTTTATCTCGGTGTTTTAAACTTTCTTTTTTAATTTTTTTTTTCTTGGCTAGAGAATTTTCTTTAGCCCCCTTTTAAAAGGTAGACCTTCCGGTGGCAAATCCTCTTAGTTTTCTTTTCATCAAATGTCTTTATAGCCCCTCCATTCCTAAAAGATAAGTTCACCAGTTTCAGTGGCATTTGAAGCAATGGGCTTAGATAAGGTCATTTATCTAAGTTATAGCATGGCACAGGTGCTATATCTCCTCCTTCGACCAACCCAGGTTTGGCACCCACCTCATTATTCTCTAGGCAGCTGCTTTCATTCATCAGTTGGAATTTGAAAACAAAACAGAAGAAAAAAACCAACAGCACTTAAAAAATCTGGACAGATAGTTTGAGTATCTATTTTGAATCCACTAATATTTATTTCTGGCTAAATCGTGTACATCAGACTAACAGTCCATCACAAAATTTCATGCTGAAATGTATTTGATATAAAAAGAAAAGAGAAAGTTAAAAAATATTAACTGGCAGAACGGAAATCCTACAGTCTTAAATCAGGACGAGCCTTCAGACTACTTTTCTATTTAGAAGAAAAGTCCTGAGACAGTGGATTTTATCAAGCCAGGATAAAGAAAACTAAAATCTGATATTCTTTAATATGAGTTTGTCGTACGAGTCAGGTCAATTAAAAGTCCAGAGTAGGAGGACATCTGACCCTAAAGATTAGATGTGGTCAACACTGATACCATTAAAATCTCAAAGAAAGGGGGTAAAGGTATTACGGCATAAAAGATATTTGAAAAAACTTCAGCAACTTCCAAAATTTAGTAAAACCCATAAATTTATGGATTCAAGGGGCTGCCCCGTAAATTCCAAAAATAATAAACTCAGAGAAAGTTGTGCTTGAACAAATTATAATCAAATTGATGAAACCCAATTTTAAAGAAAAAAATAAATTCAGAGAAAAATGAAATGTGACACACAAACAATAATTCAAATGGCAACAGATTTCTCATCAGAAACCATGGAAGCTAAAAGCAATCTAACATCTTTAAAGCGCTGAAAATACAGAACCATTAGTTATCTGGCCATAAGAAACTTAAACGAGAAATCAGTAAGAAAAAGATAATCTAGAATTCCCAGATATTTAAATATTAAACAGCATGTTTCTAAATGCATGAAAAACAAAGTCTCAAGGGAAACTAGCACCATTTTTAACAAAATGAAAATAATAACAAACCAACTTAAGTGGTTACAGTCAAAATAGTGCTTAGAGGGGCGGGGCCAAGATGGCTGACTAGAAGCAGCAGCTTTCAGAGGCTCTCATCCGAAAAAGAAACATAAAGAAACATAAAGAAAAAGAAGCATGTGAATCCTTCACTGGCAACCAAGGTATCCAGGTTCTCCCATCAAAGTTGACTAGAAGACTGGCATGACTCACAGAAAGAAGGAAGAACAGTGTGGTGCAAAGGCCCACCTGAGAGCTACACGGGGAAGGGGAACCCTCCATCCCCAGCCAAGGGAGGGATGAATGAGCATGCTACCCAACTGGGGAAATTATGTTTTTCCACGGAACTGTGCAACCCACGGATCTGAAGATCCCACTCACTCATGGGTTCTGTTCCCCATGCCATCCAAATGCATAAGACCCTCCAAAAGGGGTTGTCAGACACCCTATACAGGCGTAATCCTACTGGCATCAGGTTGGTGATGCCCCTCGAGGTCAGAGGTCCAAGAAGAAGGGGCAGGCACTCATCTTTGCTGTTCTCCAGCCTCCTTGAGTGACGTCTCCAGGCACGGGAGCAAATCAGATGAATAGGGCCTGAAGTGAACCCCCAGCAAACTACAGCAGCCCTACAGAAGAAGGACCTGACTATTGAAGGAAAAACAAAGGCTGGGTGCAGTGGCTCATGCCTGTAATCCAAACACTGGGAGGCCGAGGCGGGCAGATCACTTGAGGTCAGGAGTTCGAGACCAGCCTAGCCAACATAGTGAAACCCCATCTCTACAAAAAATACTAAAATTTGCTGGGCATGGTGGCAGGCTCCTGTAATCCCAGCTACTCGGGAGACTGAGGCAGGAGAATCACTTGAACCCGGGAGGTGAAGGTTGCAGTGAGCTGAGATGGCACCACTACATTCCAGCATGGGTGACAGAGTCAGATTCCTTCTCAAAAAAAAAAAAAAAAAAGAGCAAAAAGTGACAAAACAGCTTCAACAACAACAACAAAAAAGGCCCCCACAAAATCCCCATCCAAGGGTCAGCAGCCTCAAAGACTGAAACTAGACAAACTCATGAAGATGAGAAAGAATCAACAAAAAAAATGCAGAAAACGTAAAAGCCCAAAGTGCCTCTTCTCCAAATGATCACAATGTCTCTCCAGCAAGGGCACAGAACTGGACAGAGGATCAGATGGATGAATTGACAGAAGTAGGCTTCAGAAGATGGATAATAAAAAACTATTACTGAGCCAAAGGAGTAGGCTCTAACCCAATGTGAAGAAGCTACGAACCCTGATAAAAGGTTAGAAGAATTGCTAACTAGAATAATCAGTTTAGAGAGGAATATAAACAACCTGAAGGCGATGGAAAACACAGCATGAGAACTTCGTGAAGCATATACTAGTATCAACAACTGAATCGCCCCAGTGGAAAAAAGGATATCAGTGTTTGAACACCACCTTACTGAAATAAGACATGCAGACAAGAATAGAGGAAAAAGAATGAAAAGGAATGAACAAAACCTCCAGGAAACATGGGACTTCATGAAAAGACCAAACCTACGATTGATTGGAGTACCAGAAGGAGACAGGGAGAATGGAAACAAGCTGGAGGACACACTTCAGGATATTATCCAGGAAAACTTCCCCAACCTAGCAATACAAGCCAACATATAAATTCAGGAAATAGAGAACACCATTAAGATACTACACGAGTAATCCCAGCACTTTGGGGGGCCAAGGAGGGTGGATCATGAAGACAGTAGATCAAGATCTTCCTGGCTAACATGGTGAAACCCCGTCTCTACTAAAAATACAGAAAATTAGCCGGGTGTGGTGGCATGCACCTGTAGTCCCAGCTACTCAGGAGGCTGAGGCAGGAGAATGGCATGAACTCGGAAGGTGGAGCTTGCAGTGAGCCAAGATCACACCACTGCACTCCAGCCTGGGTGACAGAGCGAGACTTCGTCTCAAAAAAAAAAAAAAAGACGCTGCACAAGAAGATCAACCCCAAGACACATAATCATCAAATTTTCAAGGTCGAAATAAAGGAAAAACTGTTAAGGGCAGCCAGAGAGAGAAAGGCCAGGTCACCTATAAAGGGAAGCCCATCAGACTAACAGAGGACCTCTCAGCAGAAACTCTACAAGCCCGAAGAGATTGGGGGCCAGTATTCAACATTCTTAAAGACAAGAATTTTCAACCCAGAATTTCATACCCTACCAAGCTAAGCTTCATAAGCAAAGGAGAAATAAAATCCTTTCCAGACAAGCCAAATGCTAAGGTATTTTGTTACCACTAAGCCTGCCCTGCAGGAGCTCCTGAAAGAAGCACTGAACACGGAGAGGTAAAACTGGTACCAACCACTGCAAAAACACACCAAAATACTAAGACCAATGACACTGTGAAGAAACTGGATCAACTAGTGTGCAAAATAACCAAATAGTGTCATGATGACAGAATCAAATTCACATATAACAATATTAACCTTAAATGTAAATGGGCTAAATACCCCAATTAAAAGACACAGACTGGCAAACTGGATAAGGCACCAAGACTCCATTGGTGTGATGTATTCAGGAGACCCATCTTACGTGCAAAGACACACACAGGCTCAAAATAAAGGGACGGAGGAAAATATACCAAGCAAATGGAAAGCAAAAACAAAAAGCTGGAGTTGTAATCCTAGTCTCTGACAAAACAGACTATATACCAAGAAAGATCAAAAAAGACAAAGAAGGGCATTACATAATGGTAAAAGGAACAAATCAACAAGAACAGCTAACTATTCTAAATATATATGCACCAAATACAGGAGCACCCAGATTCATAAAGCAAGTTCTTAGAGACCTACAAAGAGACTTAGACTCCCACACAATAACAGTGGGAGACTTTAACATCCTGCTGTCAGTATTAGACAGATCAACAAGACGGAAAATTAACAAAGATATTCAGGATTTAAACTCAGTATTGGGTCAAGTGGACGTAGTAGACATCTACAAAACTGTCTACCCCAGATCAACAGAATATACATTCTTCTCACAGACATATGGCATTTATTCTAAAATCGACCACATAATTGGAAGTAGAATGCTCCTCAGCAAATGCAAAAGAACTGAAATCATAAACAGTCTCTCAGACCACAGTGCAATCAAATTAGAATTCAGGATTAAGAAGCTCATTTGAAACCACACAATTTCATGGAAACTGAACAACCTGCTCCTGAATGACTCCTGGGTAAATAATGAAATTAAGGTAGAAATCAAGAAGTTATTTGAGGATTTGGGAAGATGGCCGAATAGGAGCAGCTCCAGTCTCCAACTCCCAGCGCGAGCGACACAGAAGACCGGTGATTTCTGCATTTTCAACTGAGGTACTGGGTTCATCTCACTGGGAGTGCCGGACAATCAGTGCTGGTCAGCTGCTGCAGCCCGACCAGCAAGAGCTGAAGCAGGGCGAGGCATTGCCTCACCTGGGAAGCGCAAGGGGGAAGGGAGTCCCTTTTCCTAGCCAGGGGAACTGAGACACACAACACCTGGAAAATCGGGTAACTCCCACCCCAATACTGCGCTTTAAGCAAACAGGCACACCAGGAGATCATATCCCACACCTGGCCGGGAGGGTCCCACACCCACGGAGCCTCCCTCATTGCTAGCACAGCAGTCTGTGATCTACCGGCAAGGCAGCAGCGAGGCTGGGGGAGGGGCGCCCGCCATTGCTGAGGCTTAAGTAGGTAAACAAAGCTGCTGGGAAGCTCGAACTGGGTGGAGCTCACAGCAGCTCAAGGAAACCTGCCTGTCTCTGTAGACTCCACCTCTGGGGACAGGGCACAGTAAACTAAACAAACGCAGCAGACACCTCTGCAGACGCAAACGACTCTGACAGCTTTGAAGAGAGCAGTGGATCTCCCAACACGGAGGTTGAGATCTGAGAAGGGACAGACTCCCTGCTCAAGTGGGTCCCTGACCCCTGAGTAGCCTAACTGGGAGACATCCCCCACTAGGGGCAGTCTGACACCCCACACCTCACAGGGAGGAGTACACCCCTGAGAGGAAGCTTCCAAAGCAAGAATCAGACAGGTACACTCGCTGTTCAGAAATATTCTATCTTCTGCAGCCTCTGCTGCTGATACCCAGGCAAACAGGGTCTGGAGTGGACCTCAAGCAATCTCCAACAGACCTACAGCTGAGGGTCCTGACTGTTAGAAGGAAAACTATCAAACAGGAAGGACACCTACACCAAAACCCCATCAGTACATCACCATCATCAAAGACCAGAGGCAGATAAAACCACAAAGATGGGGAAAAAGCAGGGCAGAAAAACTGGAAATTCAAAAAATAAGAGCGCATCTCCCCCGGCAAAGGAGCGCAGCTCATCGCCAGCAACGGATCAAAGCTGGACGGAGAATGACTTTGACGAGATGAGAGAAGAAGGCTTCAGTCCATCAAATTTCTCAGAGCGAAAGGAGGAATTACGTACCCAGCGCAAAGAAACTAAAAATCTTGAAAAAAAGTGGAAGAATTGATGGCTAGAGTAATTAATGCAGAGAAGGTCCTAAACAAAATGAAAGAGATGAAAACCATGACACGAGAAATATGTGACAAATGCACAAGCTTCAGTAACTGACTCAATCAACTGGAAGAAAGAGTATCAGCGATTGAGGATCAAATGAATGAAATGAAGCGAGAAGAGAAACCAAAAGAAAAAAGAAGAAAAAGAAATGAACAAAGCCTGCAAGAAGTATGGGATTATGTAAAAAGACCAAATCTACGTCTGATTGGGGTGCCTGAAAGTGAGGGGGAAAATGGAACCAAGTTGGAAAACACTCTTCAGGATATCATCCAGGAGAACTTCCCCAACCTAGTAGGGCAGGCCAACATTCAAATCCAGGAAATACAGAGAACGCCACAAAGATACTCCTCGAGAAGAGCAACTCCAAGACACATAATTGCCAGATTCACCAAAGTTGAAATGAAGGAAAAAATCTTAAGGGCAGCCAGAGAGAAAGGTCGGGTTACCCACAAAGGGAAGCCAATCAGACTAACAGCAGATCTCTCAGCAGAAACTCTACAAGCCAGAAGAGAGTGAGGGCCAATATTCAACATTCTTAAAGAAAAGAATTTTAAACCCAGAATTTCATATCCAGCCAAACTAAGTTTCATAAGTGAAGGAGAAATAAAATCCTTTACAGATAAGCAAATGCTTAGAGATTTTGTCGCCACTAGGCCTGCCTTACAAGAGACCCTGAAGGAAGCACTAAACATGGAAAGGAACAACCGGTACCAGCCATTGCAAAAACATGCCAAAATGTAAAGACCATCGAGGCTAGGAAGAAACTGCATCAACTAACGAGCAAAATAACCAGTTAATATCATAATGGCAGGATCAAGTTCACACATAACAATCTTAACCTTAAATGTAAATGGACTAAATGCTCCAATTAAAAGACACAGACTGGCAAACTGGATAAAGAGTCAAGACCCATCAGTCTGCTGTATTCAGGAGACCCATCTCACACGCAGAGACATACATAGGCTCAAAATAAAGGGATGGAGGAAGATTTACCAAGCAAATGGAGAACAAAAAAAAGCAGGGGTTGCAATACTAGTCTCTGATAAAACAGACTTTAAACCATCAAAGATCAAAAGAGACAAAGAAGGCCATTACATAATGGTAAAGGGATCAATTCAACAGGAAGAGCTAACTATCCTAAATATATATGCACCCAATACAGGAGCACCCAGATTCATAAAGCAAGTCCTTAGAGACTTACAAAGAGACTTAGACTCCCATACAATAATAATGGGAGACTTCAACACTCCACTGTCAACATTAGACAGATCAACGAGACAGAAAGTTAACAAGGATATCCAGGAATTGAACTCATCTCTGCAGCAAGCAGACCTAATAGACATCTATAGAACTCTCCACCCCAAATCAACAGAATATACATTCTTCTCAGCACCACATCATACTTACTCCAAAATTGACCACGTAATTGGAAGTAAAGCACTCCTCAGCAAATGTACAAGAACAGAAATTATAACAAACTGTCTCTCAGACCACAGTGCAATCAAACTAGAACTCAGGACTAAGAAACTCAATCAAAACCACTCAACTACATGGAAACTGAACAACCTGCTCCTGAATGACTACTGGGTACATAACGAAATGAAGGCAGAAATAAAGATGTTCTTTGAAACGAATGAGAACAAAGATACAATGTACCAGAATCTCTGGGACACATTTAAAGCAGTGTGTAGAGGGAAATTTATAGCACTAAATGCCCACAAGAGAAAGCAGGAAAGATCTAAAATTGACACTCTAACATCGCAATTAAAAGAACTAGAGAAGCAAGAGCAAACACATTCGAAAGCTAGCAGAAGGCAAGAAATAACTAAGATCAGAGCAGAACTGAAGGAGATAGAGACACAAAAAACCCTCCAAAAAATCAATGAATCCAGGAGTTGGTTTTTTGAAAAGATCAACAAAATTGACAGACCACTAGCCAGACTAATAAAGAAGAAAAGAGAGAAGAATCAAATCGACGCAATTAAAAATGATAAAGGGGATATCACCACCGACCCCACAGAAATACAAACTACCATCAGAGAATACTATAAACACCTCTACGCAAATAAACTGGAAAATCTAGAAGAAATGGATAATTTCCTGGACACTTACACTCTTCCAAGACTAAACCAGGAAGAAGTTGAATCCCTGAATAGACCAATAGCAGGCTCTGAAATTGAGGCAACAATTAATAGCCTACCAACCAAAAAAAGTCCAGGACCAGATGGATTCACAGCTGAATTCTACCAGAGGTACAAGGAGGAGTTGGTACCATTCCTTCTGAAACTATTCCAATCAATAGAAAAAGAGGGAATCCTCCCTAACTCATTTTATGAGGCCAACATCATCCTGATACCAAAGCCTGGCAGAGACACAACAAAAAAAGAGAATTTTAGACCAATATCCCTGATGAACATCGACGCAAAAATCCTCAATAAAATACTGGCAAACCGGATTCAGCAACACATCAAAAAGCTTATCCACCATGATCAAGTGGGCTTCATCCCTGGCATGCAAGGCTGGTTGAACATTCGCAAATCAATAAACATAATCCAGCATATAAACAGAACCAAAGACAAGAACCACATGATTATCTAAATTGATGCAGAAAAGGCTTTTGACAAAATTCAACAGCCCTTCATGCTAAAAACGCTCAATAAATTCGGTATTGATGGAACGTACCTCAAAATAATAAGAGCTATTTATGACAAACCCACAGCCAATATCATACTGAATGAGCAAAAACTGGAAAAATTCCCTTTGAAAACTGGCACAAGACAGGGATGCCCTCTCTCACCACTCCTATTCAACATAGTGTTGGAAGTTCTGGCTAGGGCAATCGGGCAAGAGAAAGAAATCAAGGGTATTCAGTTAGGAAAAGAAGAAGTCAAATTGTCCCTGTTTGCAGATGACATGATTGTATATTTAGAAAACCCCATTGTCTCAGCCCAAAATCTCCTTAAGCTGATAAGCAACTTCAGCAAAGTCTCAGGATACAAAATTAATGTGCAAAAATCACAAGCATTCTTATACACCAGTAACAGACAAACAGAGAGCCAAATCAGGAATGAACTTCCATTCACAATTACTTCAAAGAGAATCAAATACCTAGGAATCCAACTTACAAGGGATGTAAAGGACCTCTTCAAGGAGAACTACAAACCACTGCTCAGTGAAATAAAAGAGGACACAAACAAATGGAAGAACATACCATGCTCATGGATAGGAAGAATCAATATCGTGAAAATGGCCATACTGCCCAAGGTAATTTATAGATTCAATGCCATCCCCATCAAGCTACCAATGAGTTTCTTCACAGAATTGGAAAAAACTGCTTTAAAGTTCATATGGAACCAAAAAAGAGCCCGCATCTCCAAGACAATCCTAAGTCAAAAGAACAAAGCTGGAGGCATCACGCTACCTGACTTCAAACTATACTACAAGGCTACAGTAACCAAAACAGCATGGTACTGGTACCAAAACAGAGATATAGACCAATGGAACAGAACAGAGTCCTCAGAAATAATACCACACATCTACAGCCATTTGATCTTTGACAAACCTGAGAGAAACAAGAAATGGGGAAAGGATTCCCTATTTAATAAATGGTGCTGGGAAAATTGGCTAGCCATAAGTAGAAAGCTGAAACTGGATCCTTTCCTTACTCCTTATACGAAAATTAATTCAAGATGGATTAGAGACTTAAATGTTAGACCTAATACCATAAAAATCCTAGAGGAAAACCTAGGTAGTACCATTCAGGACATAGGCATGGGCAAAGACTTCATGTCTAAAACACCAAAAGCAACGGCAGCAAAAGCCAAAATTGACAAATGGGATCTCATTAAACTAAAGAGCTTCTGCACAGCAAAAGAAACTACCATCAGAGTGAACAGGCAACCTACAGAATGGGAGAAAATTTTTGCAATCTACTCATCTGACAAAGGGCTAATATCCAGAACCTACAAAGAACTCAAACAAATTTACAAGAAAAAAACAAACAACCCCATCAAAAAGTGGGCAAAGGATACGAACAGACATTTCTCAAAAGAAGACATTCATACAGCCAACAGACACATGAAAAAATGCTCATCATCACTGGCCATCAGAGAAATGCAAATCAAAACCACAATGAGATACCATCTCACACCAGTTAGAATGGCAATCATTAAAAAGTCAGGAAACAACAGGTGCTGGAGAGGATGTGGAGAAATAGGAACACTTTTACACTGTTGGTGGGATTGTAAACTAGTTCAACCATTATGGAAAACAGTATGGCGATTCCTCAAGGATCTAGAACTAGATGTACCATATGACCCAGCCATCCCATTACTGGGTATATACCCAAAGGATTATAAATTATGCTGCTATAAAGACACATGCACACGTATGTTTATTGCAGCACTATTCACAATAGCAAAGACTTGGAATCAACCCAAATGTCCATCAGTGACAGATTGGATTAAGAAAATGTGGCACATATACACCATGGAATACTATGCAGCCATAAAAAAGGATGAGTTTGAGTCCTTTGTAGGGACTTGGATGCAGCTGGAATCCATCATTCTTAGCAAACTATCACAAGAACAGAAAACCAAACACCGCATGTTCTCACTCATAGGTGGGAACTGAACAATGAGATCACTCGGACTCAGGAAGGGGAACATCACACACCGGGGCCTATCATGGGGAGGGGGGAGGGGGGAGGGATTGCATTGGGAGTTATACCTGATGTAAATGACGAGTTGATGGGTGCAGCACAGCAACATGGCACAAGTATACATATGTAACAAACCTGCACGTTATGCACATGTACCCTACAACTTAAAGTATAATAATAATAAATAAATTTAAAAAAAAAAGAAAGAAATTAACCACCAAAAAAAATAAAAAATAAAAAATAAAAATAAAGGATTTGGTACTTCTAGCACCACTCTTGCAAAAAAAAAAAAAGAAGTTATTTGAAACAAAGAGACAACATACCACAATCTCTGTGACACAGCTAAAACAGTGTTAACAGGGAAATTTATAGCACTAAATGCCCACATCAGACAGCTAGAAAGATCTCAAACTGACACCTTAACATCACAATTAAAAGAGCTAGAGAGGCAAGAGCAAACTAATCCAAAAGCTAGCAGAAGACAAGAAATAACTAAGATCAGAGAAGAACAGAAGGAGATAAGAGACATGCAAAACCCTCCCCAAAAAAATCAATGAATCAAGGAGTTGGTTTTTTGAAAAAATTAACAAAATAGATGGACAACTAGCTAGACTAATAAAGGAGAAGAATCAAATAGACACAATAAAAAATAATAAAAGGGATATCACCACAGAAATACAAACTACCATCAGAGAATACTATCAACAACTCTATACAAATAAACTAGAAAATCTAGAAGAAATTTATAAATTCCTGGATGCTTACACCCTACCAAGACTAAACCAGGAAGAAGCTGAATCCCTGAATAGACCAATAGCAAGCTGTGAAATTGAGGCAGTAATTAATAGCCTACCAACCAGAAAAAGCCCAGGACCAGATGGATTCACTGCTGAATTATATGAGAAATACAAAGAGGAGCTAATACTGTTCCTTCTGAAAGTATTCCAAACCATTGAAAAGGAGGTATTCCTCCATAACTTATTTTATGAAGCGAGCATCATCCTGATACCAAAACCAGGAAGAGACACCACAAAAAAGGAAAACTTCAGGCCAGTATCCTTGATGAACATCAATGTAAAAATCCTCAATAAAATTCTGGCAAACTGAATCCAGCAGTACATTAACAAACTTATCCACCATGATCAAGTTGGCTTCATCGCTGGGATGCAAGGCTTGTTTGACATATGCAAATCAATAAACATAATCCATCACATAAATAGAACCAAAGACAAAAACCACATGATTATCTCAATAGATGCAGAAAAAACCTTTGATAAAATTCAACATCCCTTCAGTGTAAAAAAACTCAATAAACTAGGTATCGATGGAACATATCTCAAAATAAGAAGAGCTATTTATGACAAACCCACAGCCAATACCACATTCAGTGTGCAAAATCTGGAAGCATTCTCTTTGAAAACTGGCACAAGACAAGGACGCACTATCTCAACACTCCTATTCAACATAGTACTGGAAGTTCTGGCCAGGACAATCAGCCAAGAAAAAGAAATAAAGAGTATTCAAGTAGGAAGAAAGGAAATCAAGTTGTCTCTGCTTGCAGATAACATTATTTTATATTTAGAAAACCACCTTCATCTCAGCCCAAAAACTTCTTGAACGGATAAACAACTTCAGCAAAGTCTCAGTATACAAAATCAATGTGCAAAAATCACAAGCATTCCTTTACACCAACAATAGGCAAGCAGAGAGTGAAATCATGAGTGAACTCACATTCGCAATTGCTACAAAGAGAATAAAATACCTAGGACCTTTTCAATGAGAACTACAAACCACTGCTCAAGGTAATATGAGAGGACACAAGCAAATGGAAAAACATTCCATCCTCATGGATAGGAAGAATCAATATCATAAAAATGGCCATACTGCCCAAAGTAATTTATAGATTCAATTCTATCCCCATGAAACTACCACTGATATTCTTCTCAGAACTAGAAAAAAACTATTTTAAATTTTGCATGGAATCAAAGAAGACCCTCTATAGCCAAGACAATCCTAAGGAAAAAGAAAAAGCTGAAGGCATCATGCTATGTGACTTCAAACTATCTTACAAGGCTACAGTAGCCAAAACAGTATAATACTGGTTCAAAAAAAAGACATACAGACCAATGGAGCAGAATAGAGACCTCAGAAATAACACCACACGTCTACAACCATCTGATCTTTGACGAACAAAAACAAGCAATGGGGAAAGGATTTCCTATTCAGTATATGGTGCTGGGAAAACTGGCTAGCCACATGCAGAAAACTGAGATTGGACCCCTTCCTTACACCTTTCACAAAAATTAATTCAAGATGAATTAAAGATTTAAATGTAAGACCTAAAATCATAAAAACCCTAGAAGAAAATCTAGGCAATATCATTCAGGACATAGGCATGGGCAAAGACTTCAAGACTAAAATGCCAAAAGCAATGGCAACAAAAGCCAAAATTGACAAATGGGATCAATTAAACTAAAGAGCTTCTGCACAGCAAAGGAAACTATCATCAGAGTGACCAGACAACCTACAGAATGGGAGAAAATTTTTGCAATCTACCCATCTGACAATGGTCTACTGTCAGAGTTTACAAGGCACTTAAACATGTTTATAAGAAAAAAACAACTCCATCAAAAAGTGGGCAAAGTATACAAACAGACGCTTCTCAAAAGATGGGCAAAGGATACGAACAGATGCTTCTCAAAAGAAGACATTTACACAGTCAACAAACGTGAAAAAAAAGCTCAAAATCACTGATCATCAGACAAATGTAAATCAAAACCACAACGAGATACCATCTCAAGGCAGTCAGAATGGCGATTATTAAAAAGTTAGGAAACAATAGATGCTCATGAGGCTACGGAGAAATAGGAATGCTTTTATTTACACTGTTGGTGGGAATGTAAATTAGTTCAACCATTGTGGAAGACAGTATGGCAATTCCTCAAGGATCTAGAACCAAAAATACCATTTGACACAGCAATTCCATTAATGGATATATACCCAAAGGAATATAAATCATTCTACTATAAAGACATATGCACGTGTATGTTTATTGCGGCAGCATTTACAATAGCAAAGACATGGACCCAATCCAAATGACCATCAATGACAGACTAGATAAAGAAAACGTGGTACATATATACACCATGGAATACTATGCAGCCATAAAAAGGAACGGCGTGATGTCCTTTGCAGGGAAATGGATAAAGCTGGAAGCCATCATCCTCAGCAGACTAACACAGGAACAGAAAACCAAATGCCACATGTTCTCACTATAAGTGGGAGTGGAACATTGAGAACACATGGACACACAGAGGGGAACAATGCACACCAGCATCTGTTGGGGAGTGGGGTCTGAGGCAGGAGAATCACTTGAACCCAAAGGGGGAGGTTGTAGTGAGCTGAGATCGCGCCATTGCACTCCAGCCTGGGCAATAGAGCAAGACTCAGTCTCAAAAAAATTTTTTTAGAAAATTAGGACTAGAAGAAAAATTCCTCAACTTCATAAGAAGCACTTATGAAAAATTTAGAACTAAAATTACACTTAGAACAAATACAGAATATTTTTTCCTAAAATCAAGAACAAAGTAAGGAAGCCCACTGTTTCACACTTCTATTTAACATTGTACAGGAGGTTGTGGCCAGTAAAATAAGGCAAGGAAAAAAAGAGCATCATATTTGCCAAGAAGAAGTGAAATTGTTTTTATTCGCAGGTGACATCATGACTATCTACATAGAAAATTCCTTGGAATTTGAAAAAAAAAAAAAAACAGAAATACCGCTACAACTAATACATTGCTTGGCAAGGTATAGTATACAGAATCAACGTACAAAAATACTTGTGCTTCTGTGTACCAATAATGAACAATCAGGAAATAAAATTTTTAAAAATATAATTTGCAGTAACATAGAAATATGACATATTAAGGCAAAACTATAAAGGACGATGGTCAAATTTGTATGCTGAAAAATGCAATATATTCCTGAGAGAATTTTAAAAAGATGGTAATAGGTAGAAAGATATATCTTATTTATCATTGGAAAACTCAGTATTATTTAAGGTGTCATTTATCCTCAAGTAAATCTATAGATTCAGCACGATCCCAATCAAATCCCATTGTATCCATGGAACCAGCCCAAACTGAGCCTACTCTGCTGATAACAGTATGTGGAGTCACCTTTTAGGTGTAACAGAGGCAAAAACTTCAAGTTATATAGCCCAGGCATGTATAATAAAATGAGTTTTGATTTCTAACAATACCCAGAACCAACGTATCCTCCCCTCTAAACCAATAAGACTGCGACATAACAGGAACTTGGATGCTGGAACTCTTTCAGACATGAGGGGCTCCATTGACCTGGAAGATTCAGTGCTAAAATCCGCCTCAATATATCTTTCCACAAATGGTCAAATTTAAAGCCCTCCAATGAGACCCTGCAAAGCCATATTCCTAAATCCTTTGCCTTGCCCTCTGAACTCATAAATTTGCACCAGGCCCAAATTGGGGAGACAGAATTGATCCCTCTCCTGTCTTCTTGCTGACTGACTTTAAAAGAAAGCCTTTCTATTCTCAAAAGCCAGTGCCATAGTTATTGGCTTCTGTGCACGGTTCATTTCCTCAATAACACCAGCAGACTTTTTATGTAGAAATTAACTCACCAGTTCTAACATTTCTATAGAAATGAAAAGGAACTTAATAGCAGAAAACAAAACAAAACTTTGAAGAATAAAAGCAAATTTGGAAGGCTAACATTACATAAATGTTACAAAGATTAGGACAGTATGATATTGGTAATATACCAATTAGCCAGTATATTAAATATATACAAATATAGAACACTAGAACAGAATAGATCATTATGAAATAGACATACACATAGTAATTAATTTTGACAAATTCAACAGAACAACTCAGTGAATAATGATAAGGATAAAAGGATAAGAATAAAGATTAGGATAATCTTTTCAACTAATCATGTTGGAACAGTTGAATATTTGTATGTAAAAGGCGGCTCTCCATATCTCTTTTCTTCCTAGGTGAGGGACTTGAAAGCCACATGTTTACTGTTGGATACTCTACTAGCCTGTATTCCTGAGAAACTACATGAAAATTGTCCCCACCTCACTCTGCATTTTTAAATTAAATTGGTCATATAATGTGAACCGAGAAATTAACCTTTCATGAAACTCACATTGTAGATGCTACAGCATAGCCTATCCTATCATGTCTCATCCAACGAGTAAGAAGCTTCTCGGTAAGCAATAGTCAACAAAAGTGAAACGATGTAAAGTTTTTGATATTTTATTTATACCTCACCCGAATCGAAGATGACTGAGCTAATAGGATTACTGCAAAGTATAAAAAAATTATGAAAAATATACACAGATGTTACATATTCTATAAGGAAAAATGTCATATGTAACTTGTTTTTGTCTTAAATGCTTTTATTAAGATATAGTTCACATAATATACAATTCACTCATTTAGTATCCAATTAAATGAGTTTTAATATATTCCACAGACATGTGCAACCATCACCACTGTCAATTGTAGAACATTTTATGGCCTCAAAAAGAAATCCTATACCCTTTAGCTAACACCTCCCTATTGCCCCATCATCCCACCTTCCTCCCCACCCCAGCCTAAGCATCTATTAATCTTCTTCCCATATCTGTATATTTTCATATTCTGGACTTTCATCTAAATGACATTATATAATATCGGGTCTTTTGTGATTGATTTCTTTTACTTAGCATAATTTCACGACTCATGCATGTCGTATGTATCAGCACTTTATTCCCTTTAATAGTTAAACAATATTTGATTACACTACTGAAGCACCTTTTGTCTATTTATTTATTCACTGATGAACATTTGGGTTTTTCCTATCTTTTGGCTACTATAAATAATGATGCTCAGAAAATAAAAACTAAGCTAGTAAAAGACTTTCTGCATGTACGTGCTAAATAACTCTATTTTAGTTATGCATTGTTCTTTAAAACACCCTGAGTCCAAAACTCAGAGATACAAAACAACAATATTTTATTTTATTTTATTTTTATTTTTTCTTCAACTTTTAAGTTCTGGAGTACATGTGCAGAATGTGCGGTTACATCAGTAAATATACGCCATGGTGGTTTGATGCACAGATCAGCCCATCGCCAAGGTATTAAGCCCAACATCTACTTGCTATTCTTCCTGATATTCCTCCTCCCCCAGCCTCCCACCCCAACAGGCCCTAGTGGGTGTAAAACAACAGTGTTTTATTATGCTTCCAGATTCTGTGGGTCAGGAATTCAGACAGGGCACTATGAGAAGTCTTGTCTCTGCTTCAAAATGTCTGGACCTTCACCTGAGAATATGTACACGGCTATGACTCAAGTGGCAGGGGCTGCAATAATCAAGCAGACCTTTACTCTCATATGTATCACTGGACTCGGATGATCAGAAGTATGGACTCATTTGAAATGGTTGACTATATTGCCTACATGTGGCCTCCTCGTGTGGCTTGGGCTTCCTCACAGCATGCTGGTCTCAACTTTGTCAGACTTCTTATGAAGTGGTTCAGGATTGTAAGAGGAAACTTTCCAGTGACTAAGGGAAAATCCATACAGTTTTTCTTGATAGCCTTAGAAATTATGTAATGTCACTTCCACCACACATTTATTGTTTAAAGCTGTTACAAGCCCACTCGGCTTTAAGAGGAAGGTCTGCAGGCCCTAGGCCTCAAAAGGAAGAGGATCAAAGAGTTTGTAGCCCTGTTTCAAAACTGCCACAGACTCTAAATGATCCTGGTATAGTATCAGAAAGCAGATTTTGTGTATTTACTTAAACCTTGGGTACTTTATACATGATATGTATTGGTGAAGTAAGAAGATAAACTGTCATTTTAGACATTTGTGGCATGTGGTAGGAATGTACCTCTGAAATCTCAGACTTGATGGAGCATAATTAGCTGCAGAAGGGCAAATTCACATTAAGAAGAAAGAGGCTTAATTATCTCTGTTACAAATAAGCACTCTTATCTCTCAGTTTCTGCTGGGATCAGGAGCCTAACTTCAATGGCCACCAGGCTCCAAGTGGCAAGACTATCTCCTACATAAAGATATGCGTTTATTTGTCCTTTGTTTAAAGTCTATTAACTAACACAGATGGCCATCCCAATTTCCAGGTAAATTTAAGATAAACTATGTGTAATAAATAATGCTGCCAAGTCCTCTTTCCTGCGGATTAGTTATCACTTAACTTGAGACAATGTATATATTGGGTCGTATGCATATATTGGTTATACAAAAAGGGGTGACACCTCTTTCTGTCTTTGCGGCCTCTTAGTAGGTTGCCTGTAATGTATATCAGATTCTGGTTTAATATTTATTTAATAAGAAAACTATTTTCTTTCTCTACTACCTTTGTGGGGAGACTTTCTGGGTTGAGAGGAGACTTTGCTTTTAATCCTATTTCCCCAACAGCTAACAAGCACAGCATCTATGCTATGAAGTCTATCACCCCATTCACTTCCATGAGCTGCTTCTAGCCAAAGACTGAGAAGGGGGAAGATTCAAAGGGCAGGCCTGTTCCTAGGAGACTCAGGACTCCTCTAATTTGCACCTTGGGCTTGATAACTCCCTACCGTACATCTTGAAATTTTCTCAGGACTGCACTGCTGCCTAACACCTTCCTTCTTTCCCTCCCTCTCTCCTTCACAGGGGTAAAACTTACATCCTAGTACAACAGCGCTGTTCACCTTTCGCTCTCCCCTTGCTGTCTCATATAGGCTTTTATACCTGTGACTGCCTTGCTTCTCAGGAGATCCACGAAGACACTATATTTTCTATATGTGTTTAATGTTTCTAGCTTGTAACTAAGGTGAATGAAAAAAAACCATTTAAATCTTAAGAAAAAAAGATGCAAAAAATATTTTAAAATCTCTATTTTGTATTTTAACAAATCAGAATTCAAATCCTAGTTGATAGCTTTACAAGGAAATTATATACAGTGTCACAACAGCAGGTAATATAATATCTGCCTTGAAAATCAGTAGCTGAAATTTTGAGAAAAATAAAGGTCGTTTTTTGTTTTTCAAAGATAACTAGGACTTTGGGAACACACTGGAGGCATTCCATTCTTTTCCAGTATCAATCAATAGTACAGGATAAAGAAACATACTGAGTATTAAAGCTTTGGGTGCACAAATTTATAATATCTTATAAATCAGTGGTGTACAGAAGGCAGAGATCCCATAATCAAGCATGGCAAACATGTTGAAGAATATACTTACAATGATTTCTGCTATAGATTTCATAATGGGGATTCAGAGAATTAGAGTTATGGTGTTGGTTCACTGCATTGATTGGATCAGGAGCTGGAAACTCTCCCTAATAGATTTTATTCCCACCTGTTGGGCAATTTCCAGAATACTGTGCTTTAATTTTACATGTGGGCTTAAATGTAAACTGAGGAAATTTTGTACAATAAGAATGCAAGGATAAGTTTGACATCCTCCAATATCTATAATTTCATTCCTGTCCCTCTTTATTATATACTATTTGAACAATGTGATTATAAAGTGAAATTATTCTAATCTACACAGCATTGTGGCACAGATTTTTGCTCTTGTGTTAGCATTTTTCTATCTATCCAGTCATTTATTTTTTTCTGATTTTATGGAACAACAAACTGAAACAGGCTTCTCTCTGTGTCTTGAGGAACCTTTGGTGTTACATGAATATAAGAAAATCTAAATCCTCACAAACACAACTGAATTGATTGGTGATTCTCTCAAAAATAAAAACAACAAATAGCACACATCTCTTTCATTTAACCCAACTTCTTTTATTATGTTAAGTGATAGATAATTGAGCTTCATTGTTGAAATTATCTGCCTGAAATAAGTTAAAAGAAAATAATTTCACTGTTTCCATCAGAATTGTAACTATATAATCAATGGTGAAATTAAAATTATAGTGTTATATAATAGTAACAATAAAATTAGATGAATAATACATTTTATGTTAAGCAAGATAATGAACATTTTAGCTTTATCTCATTTAGTTTATATTATGTTGATTTGATAAAAGCATACACAAATATACAATCAACAGACTGACGATACAACCTCTTGAATAAGAGAACATACTTGAAAGCTATTCATTTATCAAGCAATTCATATCCAGACTATAGAAGGAACTTAGCCATAAACACAAATAATTAGATTAAAACATGGTTAAATTAACTGAATAGCTGTCTCTCAAAAGAAGACATACAAATGGCCAATAGGTATATAAAAATGTGCTCAATATAACTAATCATCAGAGAAATGCAAATAAAAACCCCAATGAGATATTATTTCATTCTAGTTATAATGACTATTTTCAAAAAGACAAAAAAACAAACAAACCCACAAATGCTTGTGAGGATGTGGAGGAGAACTTTTACACACTGTTGGTACAAATATAAATTAATTTAGTCATTATGGAGAACAGAATGAAAGTTCTTAAAAACTAGAAATATAACTACCATATGACCCAGCAATCCCACTACTGGGTATGTATCCAAAGGAAAGGAAATCAATATGTCAAAGTAATATCTGCACTCCCATGTTTTTTGCAACACTATTCATAATAGCTGAGACATGAAATCAACCTAAGTGTCCATTAGCATTTGAATGGATTCGAAAATATGATACATATGCATAATGAATGGAATACTATTTAGCCATTAAAAGAAGGAAATTTGGTCATTTATGGTAGCATCCATGAGACTGGAGAACATCTGTTAAGTGAAATAAGCCAGATACGGAAAGACAAACATGACATGTTCACACTCATATGTGGAAGCTAATAAAGTTGATTCCATAGAAGCAGGAAGCAGAATAATGATTTCTAGAAATGTGGTAGGGAAGAAGGGAGAGGGAGATAGCCAAAGGTTGGTAAACAAATACAAAAGTGTAGCTAGATAGAAGGAATAAGTTCTAGTGTTCTATAGCACAGTAGGGTGAGTACAATTACAGCAATTTATTGTATATTTTCCAAGAGCTAGAAAAACAAATTTTAAATGTGCCCAACACAAAGAAATGTTAAATATTTGAGAAATGGATATTCTAATTGTCTTGATTTGATCATTACACATTGTATACATGCATTCATATATCACACTGTATCATAAATATGTACAATTATTGTGTTGATTAAAAATAATAAAATAATGCCAAAAAGAGGCAATCCAAGTAACAAAACCCAGACAAGTTAAAATACAGAGATCGGAGGACAAATCACGGTACAATGTGTGTATAAATAGATGTGTGTATTTGTATACATGTATAAATGTATCTATATATGTATCTATATCAGTATATATGGATATACACATAACAGATCATCATAAGTATATTCATGACTTTTTAAGCATTTTCCCCTCAAGACAATGTAACCTTAACAAAGTTCTATGGAAATATTTGAAGACTATAATATCTCAAAAAAACATTTTTTTTTCATGGCTCACCACAGCCTCAACCTCCCTGGGCTCAGGTGATCTTCCCAACTCCACCTCCTGTGTGTCTGGGATTACAGGCGTGTACCAACACACCTAGCCCAGCTAATTTTTGTATTTTTGGTAGAGTCGGGGTTTTGCCACATTGCCCAAGCTGGTCTCGAACTCCTGGGCCCGAGCAATCTGTCTGCCTCAGCCTCCCAAAGTGCTAGAATCTTGCTTTCGAGGAAACAAAAGAAGTTCACTTTTTCCATGTTTAGTTTGGGGTGCTTATGTTTCATCGAAAGACATCATTTTTTAAAATGTGTTTAAAAAGCTACTGACAGATTATTTGGAAGGCCTGCATCTTTATAGTGGGGTTGTGGAGCGGTGGGGGACATTTCCCTGACAATTACCATACTCATATTAGATTCATATATTGCCCATTAAGTTCCTTGAAAATTTCAATCTCTGTATTTTACTTTGTAATGTAGCAATCTACAGTGTGACTGCATTATAATTAATTAGCATAAGAATTGCTGGTTTTCCCTACATGTTGAATTATTTTAATGTGCTCAAAGGTTGCTGTTTCAAACTTCAGATTTGTAAATCAAATGAAACATTTCGTTGGAAGAGGAGAAAGAATTTTATTCAAAAGAATGAAAATTAGTCTGTCTTTATTTACATGTTAGCAAATGATAATTTGCTTTGTCAATCATCTTTCTATAAAGAAATTTACAGTTCATAGCTGACAGCTGGACCAAGACTGGAAATTCTTAGCAGAAGTACCTGGAAATTTTCAATGAATGTTACAGAGGGTGATTTCACTGGCTTTTTGCAGTTTGCTAAATTTTATAGCTAAAAAGAAGAGCCACGATAAGATAAAAACAATAACACTGTACAATCAAACATGAGATCTATGTTATTATCCAGAAAGTCATCTGAAAATTAGTCACACAACAAACTACAGATCAGAATTTTCTCTTTGTAGCCATGTTGAATATATTGAAGGTTTCCATGATTGTAATAGGTGGGGGATTTATAAAAGGAATGTAGGAAATTAATTCATTGGACTCACAAATTTCATTGCCTGGATGAGAAATCAGAAGTTATGCATGGTTGGCTTCATTCTTACTAGTTTGGCCTTAGCCAGAATCAATGCCCTTCTATTAGAAAATCCCTAATGCAAGGGAAAGAAACCATATCCTTACTATTGTTCAGAGACTAGTCAACAACTTGTGCACTTGATTTGCTACTTGTCTGTCTTTTATTTTCTAAAGATCATTAATTTCTCCTACATCTTTTACCTTTGGCTAAAATGGAGAATTAACAAGGTAGCTTTCACACTTCCACTGGTGTCTGCCTTTTCTGTTTATGAACTTTCCTTTGCCGTACAGTTTTGATGTCTTCTGGTATCATGTCCAAAAAAATATGAAAGACATATGACTGGATTACTCGATGTAAGTAATAATAAAACTGTTAATGACATAATCATCTTCATTACTGGATCTCTCTTCTTTCTCTATTTCCTTGATTTTCTTTTTCTTGTTACTCCTTTCTTCGTGAAGACACATGAAACACATTAGGTTCAATGTCAGGGCTTCCAGAGACCCCAGTATACAGGCCCATTTCAGAGCCAAGAAAACTGTTTTCCTTTTGTGTCCTGTTGCTCTACAAAAATTTGCCCTTTCCTTGACATGTACAGGGGAATTTTTTGCTACAGAACAAACTGGTTGTGATATCTGGTTTATGATAGGAAATCAGTATCCTTTGGGTCACTCATATGTTGTGATTTTTGGATACAGCCAAACGAAGAAAGCTTTCTTGGGATTCTCTGGCACCTGCCAAGAAGGAAAGCAAACATCTGACTGTATAAACCTGAGTCTTTACTATAGAATGTGAGAGAGAGAACAGACAGACAAGGAGGAGGGAAGGGGAGGGGAGGGAAGAAGGGAAGGAGAGGTGAGGCAAACTGATTTCTTAAACTATACCAAACAGGTTAACAGTTAAAGCATCCCAGAAATATATGATGGAAATCTTCCTAAGTCATTTTATAATATTAGTTACTATTAATAAGTGTAAGAAAGATATATCTGAAAGTCCTTTGACATATACTCTTCATAAACAAGTAAGAAAATACTTTTGCCTAGTAAAGACTACTTACTTGAAATTTGACCATTTATTTATCCAGCTGCTTATTGGCATGGACTTACAGGTTCATATTTGATTACTATCATTATTTTAATGTTCAAATTGTTCCAGATCTGTGAAGTAAAAAAGACTTCAGGTTGGTTGCTGCCTTTAGAATCCTTCATTTATCCTTTGAGAGTTTGATTATTAAATGTTTTGAGGTTGTCTTCTTTGGGTTAAATCTGCTTGATGTTTTATACCATCTTCTATTTGAATATTTATATATTTATCTTGGATATTGATATTGAAGTTCTCTGATATTATACCTTTGAATAAACTTTCTACTCCTATCTCTTTCTCTAGCTTCTCTTTAAGGCCAATAACTCTTAGATTTACCCATTTGGGGCTATTTTCTAGATTTTATAGGTATGCCTCATACTTTTTCGTTCTTTTTTCTTTTGTCTCTTCTGACCATGTATTTTCAAATAGCCTGTCTTCAAGTTCATTCTTTCTTCTGCTTGATCAATTCTGCTATTAAGAGACCCTGATGCTTTATTCAGTATGTCATTTGCATTTTTCAACTTCAGAATTTCTGCTTGATTCTTATCCATTTCCATCTCCTTGATAAATTTTTCTGATAGAATTCTGAATTCCTTCTCTGTGTTATCTTGAATTTCTTTAAGTTTCCTCAACACAGCTGTTTTGAATCCTCTGCTGGAAAGGTCACATTCCCTGTTTCTCTAGGACTGATCCCTAGTGCGTTAGTTAGTTAATTTGGTGAGGTCATGTTTTCCTGGCTGGTCTTGATGCTTGTAGATGTTTGTCAGTATCTAGCCATTGAAGAGGTAGGCATTTATTGTAGTCTTTGCAGTCTGGACTTGTTTGTGTCCGTCCTTCTTGTGAAGGTTTTTTATGTATTCCAAGGGACTTGGGATCCAAACCCAATAATGTTGTGGTTCCTGCAGACTTGTAGAGGTACTATCTTGATAGTCTTGGATAAGATATGGAAAAATTGTCTGGATTACCAGGCAGAGAAACTTGTGCTTTTCCCTTATTTTCTCCCAAACAAATTGAGTCTCTCTCTGTGCTGGGCCTCCTGGAACTGGGAGTTAGGGGACACAAGCAACGCTGTCTGTACCACCTCTGGGACATCTGGGTTCAAACCTAAAGTCAACACAACACTAAGTCTCTCCCAAGATCCAATGTAACCACTGCCTGGCTACCATCTAAGTTCACTCAAGGCCCCAGGCCTTTACAATCAGCAGGTGGCAAAGCCAGCCAGGTTTGCTTTCCTCCCTTCATGGTGGCAAGTTCCTCTGGGTCCCAGGTGGCTGCCTGGGAGCCAGGGATTAAAGTCAAAAACCTCAGTAATTTGCCTGATATTCTATTCTACCGCAGCTAAGCTGGCACTTAAACCACAAGACAAAGTCTTCCCACTTTTCCCTCCCTCTTTCACAGGCAAAGGAGCCTCTCCCTGTGGCCGCCACCACCACTAGCCCACAGGGGTTTCTGCCAGGCCACCGCCAATTTTCACTTAAAGCCCGAGGGCTCTTCAGTCAGCTCATAATGAATGCTGCCAGCTCTGGGACTCACCCTTCGGCCCAGAGCAGATCAAGAAATGTTGACCAAGAGCCTAGGCCTGGACTTGGGGAACTCCAAAAGCCTGCTTGCTGCTCTATCCCACTGTGACTGTGACTAAGCCGGTACTTAAGGCTCAAGACAGAGCCCCCATTTTCTCCCCCTGCTTTACTCAAACAGAAGGAGTTTTTCACCATAGCTGGGAATAAGTTGGGTCACACCTGAAGCCAGCACATCTCAGAGGCCAATGCCCACGGCATATTACCTGGGTATCATTGTTGGTTATTCAGGGCCCAGGCACTCTTTAGTCAACAGGTGATGAATCCTGCCAGATCTCCACTGTGACAGGGCAGCAATGAGTTCAAGTTAAAGTCCCCTAGCCATTATGCGCTTTCTCTCTCATGCATACAAATTTCTCCATGCTGTGTGGCCACTGCCAGGGGATGGGAGAGGGGTGAAAAAGCACTCCCTCTGCCCCAAGCCTGGTGTCTCAGTAGGTCCTGTGCCCCACCGTCCACTGTCTATGAGCACAGCTGAGCCCTAGGACTTTCCTAGGAATTACAGCACTTGTGGTCCAGACTGCCCCTGAAGTTCACTTAGGGCCCCAGAGCACTCCAGCTCATGGTGGCAAGTCTTGCCAGAACTCAAGCTCTGACCTCTGGGATGGGCAATTCCCCTCTGGCTAGGGCTGGACCAAATACTCTCTCTGTGGGTGGAGATCAGCTGAATACAACCTGGTTCTACTTTCCACTGTGACAAGACAGCACTGAGTTCAAGGCAAAGCCTCATAATCACTGTGATCTCTCTCTCTGAAGCACACAGATTCTCCACACCACGAGGCCACTGCTGGGGCATGTGGGAGGGGTGGCATCTCCACTTCAAAACTATCTTTTCCACCCTCTTATGTGAAGTTAAAACCAGATACTGTGATTGTTCATCTGATTTTTGTTCTTTTGATGGTGTTTTTGTGTGTAGTTAGCTATTAAATTTTTGTATTCCTATATGTAACAAACCTGCACATTGTACACATGTACTCTAGAACTTAAAGTATAATTAAAAAAATAAATAAATAAATTTCTAAGGAGGCTGAGGCAGGAGAATCGCTTAAAACATGGGAGGCAGAGGTTGCAGTGAGCCGAGATCGCACCATTGCACTCTAGCCTGGGCAACAGAGGGAGACTCTGTCTCAAAAAAAATAGTAAATAAATAAAATAAAATAAATTTCTAAAACAGAATCTGAAAAAGAAAATCACCGGGCCTGAAAGAAACCCACTTCTTTTAAAAAATTAATTAATTTTTAAATGGGGTCTTGGTCTATCACCAAGCCTGGAGTTCAGTGGCAAGAACTTGGGTCAATGCAGCCTCTAGCTACTGGGCTCAATCGATCCTCCCACCTCAGCCTCCCAAGTAGCTCTAAGTACAGGCACATACTATCATGCCCAGAAAAAAAAAAAAATTGTAATTCTTTTTTATACAGATGAGGTCTTACTATGTTACCCAGGCTGGCCTCAAACTCTTGGACTCAAGCAATCCTCCTGCCTCAGCCTCCAAAAATGTTGGGATTACAAGCATAAGCCACTGTGTCCAGCCCCCAGTTCTGTCTTAATCTTAATGCAAAGAGCCTATGCTTTGCTGCTTTCCTAGTGGGTGTAATGGGATTTATAAAAAGACAGAAACCATTACGCAGATGGGGTCTTTTATTTTGCTGGTAGGTTGTACAGTTTGTAAGACCGGGGGTGTTGCCTGTTTTGTTCACTGTTCTGTCTTTACCACTCAACCCCATGCCTACCATAAAATAGTGCATAATAAATGTGTATTGAATGAAAAAAAATTTTTTTGTATTCCTGCAGGGGCTATGAATGGTGTAGGCTTTTATTCAGCCATCTTGCTCTACCCCCAGGTTTATATTTTTTAACACCACAGTGTGTTACCTCTATTCTACTTCAAACTAAGCTTTACTGTATCATTGGAGGAAAACTGCTCGAGACTCTACATGCCAAACAGTTGTACATAAAGGGAAGTTAATGGAGAAAGTTAGCTGGTCACTTCAGAAAAGTAATTCTGTCAAGGAGAAGTTTTCCTACTTGACTTTTTAGTTATTGCAGCACCTTGTTCATGAAGAGAGGTAGTCAGTTTACATAAGCTTTTAACATTTTATTTTGTTCTCTACTGGTTTAGACGAGAGAGGGTGTTGAGAATACCGTAATGATGCTTGGTACACACCATGTTTCACAGATCACTTGTGGTGATTGTATGGCTAGTGAATATTCCTCAAAGACTCATAAATACAGTTATATCTTACTTGTTTTTACTAGAGAATAAGCGCACAAAGAACACTACTAGCATGCAGTCACTTTATCCTGTGATTCCAGCCCTGTGGATCTTTTCTGGTTTGTCCATTGGTTCTCCTCAGGCTTACATTACTGAGTCTAAGTATTAGATTAAAGTGAGTGAGGAGTAGGCTGAGGAATCACTTTAAATTGAATTATTGTCACACCTCCTCCAAAAAGTATATGGATTAGCTAGAAAAGTCAAAGCCACACAAATTTCATCCACAGGAACCAGGGTTGGCACTTGGACATATTATCTTGGACACCTTTGAACATACCAATTGGTCTTAATAAGGGTCAGAGCTTTATAAGGAGGAAGAAAATGAGGTCAGTGTTTTCCTTCTTTAAACCTGCTTTCTTGTTCTCATTATTCTAAGCTACTCAGGAGGGCCTGAAGAAGTTGTCAGCTTAGAATGTAAATAGAATAGAACAAGACATAGAATACAGAAAAAGACCATGAAGAAACAAACACTATCTTCCTATTTTTCTTCTGATACATTTTAGAGATGAAATCCTAGTTAAATTGGAGTATTGTGGCCAAGGAGTGAGGAGTCACGTAGCTCAGGCCTAGTACTGCCTTTCCCTGGATAGGAAAGCCCAGAGGGCCTTAGGTGGAGAATTCACAAATGCTGAGCAGGGATCTTAAAGGTCTTGGCTGTAGCCAATTGGTGATCCCACCTAAACTGAATCTCAGGTGTCAGAATTTACAAGGAAAAACGGACAATTTAGTTGTAACTTGTTACTTTGAATTCTCTGATGAATGGATCCCAAATGTCCTGAGTGAGAGTAAAGAAAGCAGAAAACAATGCCATAGAAACTTCTTATTTGCATGTTAGCAATGATAAGTTCAGCCTTCAGTCAGCCTCATAAATAAAAAATTCAGCCTTTGTCCATGGCAAAAAGATCCATTTAGTAAATCAGGCTGATGCACGAATTACTGTTGGAAGGGTTTTCACGTTTGGAATGAATTTTATGAAGCTGCCAGTACTGTTTTCTCACATCAGGGTTGGATTTTATTTTCCTCTGGTTCTTAACAGACTCCAAAGTAAAATCCTAAGGAGGCGCACTCTCAAGAGTTCTATCACCTTTCAAAAGTCATTTGAAAACCAATATATCAGCAGTGACAGAAGTAAACGGGATTTTACTCCTGCCATATGTCAAGTGCATTTGCAAAAGTTCTTGTAACCATTGAAATTACAGAATTCATAATAAGAATCTGGGAAAATTGATTTACTGGATTAGCAATCTGTGCTGAATGGGTTAAAAACAAGAGCATCTCCTTGTTTGACTTCATCCTCACATGCTTAGCCCTCTCCAGAACTGGTGTGATGTTTACTTCTTGAAGATAGCATTAGAGGAGCTTTCTAATATAAACATAATCACTGATTTCTGCTGGGGTATGAACAATGCCTTAAGTATTTGGTTTGCTACCAGCCTCAGTGTCGTCTTCAATTTCCTCAAGCTGTCCAATTTTTCCAATTTCTTCTTTCTCTGACTGAAGGGGAGAGGAGGTAAAATTGTTTTTGTCATTCTCTCCTGGGGTTCTTTACATCTCTGTTTGTTAATCTTCTGAGCATAAAATGGGATATTTTTTGGGTCAGTGACTATTTAAAACTTGAAAGAAACTTCACTTGGAAAAAAAATGTGTGTGTAAAACCTAGAACTTTGGCATTCAGATATTTATCAACCTGGGACCCCCTCATCCCTTTGGCTGTGCCCTTCATTTCATTTTTCCTGTTAATCTTTCCCTTTTAGAGACATAGCAGGTGGATGAAGCATCAGGCCAAGGAAATGGGAGACCTCAAAACAGAGGTTCACATGAGAGCCAGAAAAACTGATCTCTTTCATCATTCTCTTAATTGTGCACTATTTGAACACTTGGTAATTTGCTCCTACTCCAGACTAAAAACAAACAAACAAACAACAGTAATTATATTATTGTAGCATCAGTTTATCCTTCAGTTTACTATTTCAATATGATTTGTGGGAACAGAAAACTGAAGCAAGCTTCTGTGAGTCTGATAAGGCAAATTAAACCCTGCTTCAAGAACATATAAGATTTCATAGCATAGAGGAAGCTGAGGAAACTTTTCTCTGAATTCTATTAAATATCCTATGCATTTTGGCATAGATTATTCAATGTAATTCTCACAAAAGTTGTACAAAAAGATATTGAGGTTGATTTTATTTAAGTGATTTCACTATAAGATTTAGGTGTTAGGGTTTAAATTTACATCTTCCGACTTAAAAGTAAAAGATGGAATAAAGAAGAATAAATTAAACTCATTAGTCTCGATTCTGTTAGTAACAGCACCAAAATTAGTTGAGTAAATAGTCTGATATAGCACTTTATGAAGTTTTTTAATTAATTAAGGGTTTAGTTTTTAAGAAAGAAAATTTATTATAAAAAGTAAATTATAAATAAATCTACTTAATCAGTATGAGATAGTTTTCTTTAGTAAGAAGAAAATTCTAAGAACTTTTAACAACTATATAGCTTTTTATAATGTAGCAAAATTAGAAATATATGTCTTCTTAACATTTTCATTTAATAACAATAGCAAAGTTTCTGAAGGTGATAATGAAAAATTAGTATCATGAGTAAAGCATGTCAAATCACACTGAAACAAAATTTGCTATGATAAAAGTAAAAATCATAAGAAAACTTAAAAAAAAGGGTAAGTACTAAAAACATGTTATAAATTAAGAGAAAATAGTTACATCTGGAGGACTTAAACTCTGAACAAGGTGATCACATCCGTGACAACATATGTGGCTGTACCCTGTGCCCCACCTCAGTGATTGCTGTATTCTCCAATCCATATAGATCTACCCTTGATCTGCTGCAACCCTTGAACTATGGTGCATACAACCATATAGCCATGAATATAACCACTGCTAGGAAAGTCCTCTGCCATGGTCTTCCCGTGAAGTATTTGAGAATATCAAATCAGCTTTTGAAATATAAAAAGTCACCTTTAGGAAGAGGCAAAAGCCCAAATTCATATTGAAAGTTACAGAAGAAAGATATCTAAGCATCAGACACAATTCCACTTCATCTTGGTAACTCTGGACTTGGAAGGATCATGGCTGGACTTGGCAGCAGTTTTGGGCCAGCCTTTCCTATTCCTTTAAATGAAAGAGTCCTAATCATTGGTAGGGTCTTGTGTGTGTCAAGGGTTCAGTTTGTGTCAGTGAATAACAAACCAGCAGAAGTGGTTCTGGAGAAATAGTTACCAAGATAGCAAGTCAAGAGGGGTTAACTGAGTAAACTGTGTGAAAATTCCATGGTGTGTGTTCCAGAAGCTCTCAATAAAATGAGATGGATTTTCCAAAACAGTGCTATTCTAAATTATGCTATATATTACTGTAGAGAAAAAAACACTAGGGGATAAAATCTATTTACACATTTGGAGAAAATCAGGGTTACATTTAGTCTGGTTCATGTCATAAACATTTGAGAAACTCCTAAAAAATGAAGAGATAACAAGAAACTGTAATTCCCTTATTGGAACTGACAAAAAAAAAAAAAACAAATCCTCCCTGCTCTCCTACATTTATGGGTCACTAATTTAATTACAGCCCCTTCAATCTGAGACCACAGAAATAATCAAAAACCATAAAAAATGAAAAATAAGAAAATAAAAGAAGTCATTCATGGCTTCAGGGGGAAATGTCAGGCCTTGTTTGAAGGCTTACCCTTTAAGATTGAGTAAACGAAATAAAAACAAGCTAAAAACAAAAAAACTCGAAGCAACAACAAAATATACAGCATTTAAAAGCATTCTCTAGCACACAGAAGGTGAAGGAAAAACATTGTTTTAAAGAAGACTCACCGCAGGAAATGAGGATTAATATTAGATAATAGTTACTAAATGTTTTCTATCAAATTCAAGAAAGCAATTCTATGAAAGAAGAAAAAAATGAGATAAAAATTAAAATATGAAAAGGGAACTTGTGAAGAAGTAGACAAAGAAATTTAAAAAAAGAAGAAGCTGAATAAAACAGGAGAGAATTCATGAAACTAAACATATTACAACATAATTTTTTTTTTTTTTTTTGAGATAGGGTCTCGCTCTGTTGCCCAGACTGGAGTGCAGTGGCGTGATCTCCACTCACTGCAAGCTCCACCTCCTGGGTTCACGCCATTCTCCTGCCTCAGCCTCCCAAGTAGCTGGGACTACAGGTGCCCGCCATCACACCTGGCTAATTTTTTGTATTTTCAGTAGAGACGAGGTTTCACCGTGTTAGGATCGTCTCGATCTCCTGACCTTGTGACCCTCCTTGGCCTCCCAAAGTGCTGGGATTACAGGCGTGAGCCACTGCGCCCAGCCACAACTAATTTTTAAACCAATAAGTCATGATCTACAATAATCAATATGTTATAGATCAAAGTTCAGAAAATAAATGTAGTTGTATAGGACCTTACTTAAAACTAATAAAGGAGAATTATTAGATATGTGATAGCAACTAAATACTATGGAAGTTGTCTTAGATTTTTTAAAATATCTAAAGATATTTTTTTAAAATGATCAATTATCAACCTGCAAAGCAAAACCCAACCCTTACCTTTCACTCTCCAGAAAAAAAAAAAAAAACCCAAGAAATGTTAAGATATATTCTCTGACAGTAACATCATAACAACCAACCGAATAAAACATACATATGTGCATTCGTGAACTTAATAACATTATTTACATTTTTTTGTTTCTTCATCCAGACACACATTATTTCTGTCCCTTTCTTCAAAATTTCCACTGATATCCCAGTTAAAGCTTTTTAATTGAAATAGATTATGTCTAGGCTAATTATTCATTTATAAGTATAGTTTCTTGTAATATTCTCTGTATATTTAGAAAGGAAACCATGCGTTTTATTTTAATGTAAATTTTGAAGTTTTACAATTACTCTTTCTCACTCGTCCCATGTAAGTATGTATTTCTCAGCAAAATAACTAATATGGTCTGCATGTGGATATTTGAAAATTTGTCAGGACTTCCTTTTTGACCTACTACATATTCAATTTTAGTATCTATTCTACCTTTCCCAGATTTATTCTCTCAAGAATATATTTACTCATATAGGGGTATGTAATTTTCTCAGTATGTGTAGTTTTTGACCTATTGCTAACATTGCAGGAATTTAAGGAAAGCAACATAAATATTTGCAAACACTCATACACATAATTGTTTACCAACATAGTAGTCAAGATAGCTTATCAATGGTTGGTCTCTGAATAGATTTTTGCCCCTGAATAGATTTTGATCCCAGGGGATATTTTGCAATGTCTGGAGACATTTTTGGTTGTCACAGCTGAGGAGGTATGACTGGCACCTTCTAGGTAGAATCCAAGTATGCTGCTAAGCATCCTACAACAGGACAGCTCCCAACAGTGAAGAATTATCCAGCCCAAAGTGTCAACAGCACTAAGGTTGAGAAACCCTGCAGTATACAATTGGAAACATTATAAACCAAGAGAAGGGGAATTATTGAAAAACCAAGTCTGGGTGCAGTGGCTGATGACTGTAATCCGAGCATTTTGGGAGGAAAATGTGGGCAGAACACTTGAGCCCAGGAGTTCAAGACCAGCCTGGGCAACATGGCTAAACCTACAAGAAAAAAATATGGAAAAAAAATCCATAAATATTTATGAAAATATGAAAAAATTACATAAATATGAAAAAATTAGCTGAGTATGGTGGCTCATGCCTGTAGTCCCAGCTACTTGGTGGGGCTGAGGTGGAAGAATCATTTGAGCCCAGGAGGTCGAGGCCGCAGTTAGCCAAGATCACATCACTGCACACTTAGATAATAATGATATCGAAGAATATTATTAACATGAAAAATATATAATTACATGTTTATTAGTGGGAAAACTATTATAGAAGAACATATTTTAATGTATTCGCCACCAAACACACTTAAAACTTTAAAGTTGTATAGGAAAGTATTGACAACAAATCTTTTTAAAAAGCTGTTTTGCTGATTTCCAAGTTTCTGTATAGATCATGACCTTATCTGAGTTAATTTTAAAGTCACTTAAAGTTTTCACTTCCTAAGTGGTTGTCTGATGCCTGAGATTCAGTTACCCTGAAAGCTTTACCCACTTTGCACACAACTTTGTTTCCTGGTAAAATGAAAATTCTTTTTATACTACTATGTGAGACTGCATCTTACTTTGTGTGGTAACACTGGAAGTGAGTGTTCCTTCAAAAGAGTAGAGACAATCTAAGGACTTTGGTAAAGATGCTAAAATAAAATGCTTCTGTAACCAGAAAGAAAATTAAAATATTAAAATTAGTGAACATGAAATACAGAGTTATTATATCTACACAACTTAATATTTTTCTTTTTATTTCTGTATTACAGACTTCAGCGTGAAGTTAAAGTTTAATAAATATTATTGTGTGATTTGGAAAAGAAAATATTTTCTCATTTATGTTAACCTTCTATACTAAGTGAAGTTTACACAAATAAAGAGAATTACTCAGATTAATTATTAATATGTGTAATAAAGTGACTTAAAATACAATATTTTATTATATGCATCAACCTGTCCCTGGAAATATGTATATATTACCAGTATTTTGAGGAGATGTATTAGTTAGAAAGCTTTTAATTATAAAAAGAGAAAATCTTGTCTTGAACTCTTGTAAACTATAAAGAATGTGATCAACTCATGTGACTAAGCATCTAAGGGAGAGAGGGTCCCAGTTACAGTAATATCAGGAGCTGAATGCCATGACTAAGGACCCAAGTTATTTCCCTGTCCACTCTGCTGAACTCAGAATCTTTGTCCTAGAACGCTTTCCTCTGAGGTTATTCTAGAAGACGACCGCCAATGGCAACTGGGTCAATTTTCGTAATCATGTCTAGCCAGAATGAGAAAAGCCTTATTTAACCATGAGTTATAAATCTTTCCTTTCAATATGTTGAAGCCATTTAGGACCTGATCCCACGCTTGGATCAAGGACCTGTTGTCAGTACAATGTCATGAATCGATTGACTTAAATGGAATAATCAGAGTTCAACTCTGAAGTGCGGTTTGGAATGTTTACTTAACAAAAGCATTGTTTGAGGTCCCCAATCCTCAGTTAAAATAGATATGAACAAAAATTAATAGAATTTGAGTGAGAAGGAAAGTGTAAAATTATGACAAGAAGCCAATATAACATTTTCTAATAACAAGAACAGAATTCAGGCTTTTAGTCATCGTAAATATAAAGTTATAGCCTTTCAAGTGGTAAATAGCACCATGTCTGAACTTTAAATCATTTTATAAGCTTTACAAGTCATTTTCATAAAGATAATAAGAGGTCTATTTCACAGCAGACCTGGATGCCTTAAAAAGCAGGATCCGAAACAGAAACAAAAGAAGAAAATCATCTTGTCTACCACCAGATAATTTGAAGGCCAGTGTTATCAGCAGAAATATTAGAGACAGAGAATTTCTCTCTCCAAGCTTGCTACCTGCTCTGTGTGGGAAAGAGAGTTTCTGGGGTGCCAGCTGAGTTGGTGTCCCTGTGTGAGACACCCATGGGAAGCCATGGGCTGCCTCTGAGGAGAAAAGTCTCCTTATCGCCTTCATGTATTTATGCCCAGAGAGTATAACTGCTCAGCAGCATTCCACAGGTTGCTCAGGGAGATCACACTCCCTCGAAGCAGTGGAATATAATCAAACATCTTGGCTCCTCCTGAAACCTGCTCCCACCATTTCAGTCCCGATAAGTTAAAGATCTTAAGTAGTTTAGACACACGCCTTTGGTCAAGGAATTTCACAGAAACCGACACTGCTATACATCTTATCGAATGACTCATGAGTTCTCCTTCACTGATTAATCCTTTTCCTCATCCCTTCCTCCCCCTCCCATCTGCCTTAAGAACAAAGAGCTTATAAACAATAAATTGGGCAGAGCCTGAGAGCTCTGCGCCATGAGCAAGGCTCCGACTCTCCGGTACCCTGGACCTGCCTTTTAAACGCTTATTACTTATTCTGTCTCTTTCTAACTCCTTTGTCTCCGCCGGACTCGGGGTACGCGCTGAGTGGTGTGAGGCTGGTTTCCACAACACTCTGGAAGCATCTTCAGCATCTTAGTAAATGGGAAATTCATGAGGCAATTTTGGTGAATGGACAGTTAGGGCCGGTTGATTGAATTGATGGGATTGCAATCAGAATTCTCTTTCGCCTATGTCCTCACCAGCTTGGCCATATCCAGAATCTACTTGTGAATAATACTACTGGGTGGTTTTCAACTTGTACTTGATCCAGACATGCAAGTCTCTGATTTTAAAAACGTATGTGTGCTTGTGCGTGCGCATGCACTTGTGTGTGTGTGTGAAACAGTTCTTAGTATTACCATGTCCCTGTGATTGAAGTCAATGGAAAACTACAATAACCCAAATTAGGCAGGGCCAAAAACCTTCAGGAATGAAGACTTGCATCACCCCATTAGATAAAGAGCGACAATCAGCTTGTGTTAGTTCGTTTTCATGTTACTGATAAAGACATACTCGAAACTGGGAATAACGAGATTTAATTGAACTTAAAATTCCACATGGCTGAGCAGGCCTCAGAGTCATGGCAGGAGGTGAAGAGTACTTCTTACATGCAGCGGCAAGAGAAAAATGAGGAAGCAGCACAAGTGGAAACCCCTGATAAACCCATCAAATCTCGTGAGACTTATTCATGATCATGAGAATAGCATGGGAAAGACTGGCCCCCAGGATTCAATTACCTCCCCCTGGGTCCCTTCCACAATGTGTGGGAATTCTGGGAGATGAATTCAACTTGAGATTTGGTTGTGGACATGGCCAAACCATATCATTTCACCCCTTGCCCCTCCAAATCTTTTGTCCTCACATTTCAATACCAATCACACCTTCCCAACAGTCCTCAAAGTCTTAATTCATTTCAGCATTAACCCAAAAGTCCATAGTCAAAAGTCTCATCTGAGACAAGGCAAGTCCCTTCCTCCTATGAGCCTATAAAATCAAAAAGAAGTTAGTTACTTCCTAGATACAATGGGAGTACAGGTATTGTGTAAATACAACCATTCCAAATGGGAGAAATTGGCCAAAACAAAGGGGTTACAGGGTCCATGCAAGTCCAAAACCCAGCAGGGCAGTCAAATTTTAAAGCTCCAAAATGATCTCCTTTGTTCCAGGTCTCACATCCAGGTCTCGCTGATGCAAGAGGTGGGTTCCCATGGTCTTGGGCAGCTCTGCCCAAATGGTTTTGCAGTGTACAGTCTCCCTCCTGGCTGCTTTCATGGGCTGACATTGAGTGTCTGCTGCTTTTCCAGGCACACAGTGCAAGCTGTCAGTGGATCTACCATTCTGAGGTCTGGAGGACAGTGGCCCCCTTCTCACAGCTCCACTAGGCAGTGCCCCAGTAGAGACTGTGTAGGGGCTCCAATCCCACAGTCCCCTTCCGCACTGCCCTAGCAGAGGTTCTTCAGGAAGTCCCCACCCATGCAGCAAACTTTTGCCTGGGCATCCAGGCCTTTCCATACATCTTCTGAAATCTAGGTAAAGGTTCCCAAACCTCAATTCTTGACTTCTGTGTACCCGCAGGCTCAACACTACGTGGAAGCTGCCAAGGCTTGGAGTTTCTACTCTTGGAAGTCACAGCCCAAAACTCTGCGTTGGCCCCTTTTAAACAAGGCTGGAGTGGCTGGGACACAAGGCACCAAGTCCCTACGCTGCACAAAGCATGGGGACACTGGGCCCAGCCCATGAAACCATGATTTCCTCCTAGATTTCCGGGTCTGTAATGGGAGGGACTGCCACGAAGACCTAAGACATGCCCTGTAGACATTTTTGTCATTGTCTTGGTGATTAACATTCAGCTTCTTATTACTTATGCAAATTTCTGCAGCCTGCTTGAATTTCGCCTCAAAAAATGGGATTTTCTTTTCTACTGCATCATCAGGCTGCCAATTTTCTGAACTTTTATACTGTTTCCCTTTTTAAATGGAATGCTTTTAACAGCACCCGAGTCAGGTTTTGAATGCTTTGCTGCTTGGAAATTTCTTCTGCCAGATACCCTAAATATCTCTCTCAAGTTCAAAGTTCTACAAATCTCTAGGGCAGGGGCAAAATGTCACCAATGACTTTGCTAAAAACATAACAAGAGTCACCTTTGCTCCAGTTCCCAACAAGTTCCTCATCTCCATCTGAGACCACCTCAGCCTGGATTTCATTGTGCATATCATCATCAATATTTTTGTCAAAGCCATTCAACAAGTCTCTAAGAAGTTCGAAACTTTCCCACATTTTCCTATCTTCTGAACCTCCAAACTGTTTCAACCTCTGCTTGTTACCTAGTTCCAAAGTCGCTTCCACGTTTTCAGGTATCTTTTCAGCAATGTTCCAGTCTACTGGTACCAGTTTGACTATTGGTTCATTTTCATGCTGCTGATAAAGACATACCAAAACTGGGAACAAAAAAGGTTTAATTGGACTTAACAGTTCCACGTGGTTGTTGAGGCCTCAGAATCATGGTGGGAGATGAAAGGATCTTCTTAAATGATGGCAGCAAGAGAAAAATGAGAAAGAAGCAAAAGCAGAAACTCCTCATAAACCCATCAAATCTCATGGGATTCATTCACTATCACAAGAATAGTATGGGAAAGACTGGCCCTCAGGATTCAATTACCTCCCCCCTGGTCCCTCCCACAACATGTGGGAATTCTGGGAGATACAATTCAAGTTGAGATTTGGGTGGGGATACAAACAAACCATATTACAGCTGAAGTGGAAGAAAATGATAAATACTAGTTACAACCATGCAACCAGTTGCAGAAAAAAAGATTATAATTGTTATGAGTATTTATCCTTTATTTTGTTATGGAAATAAATATATACATAGTTTATAAAATATCTATTTTTCATCTATTATTCCCTTATAATGCAATATAACATACGTTAACTGAGTTACAAGACATACAGAAGAATGAACATCACCCAAAATCTGTTAGAGGTTTTTTACAGTAGGTGAAAAAACTTAATTTTCCTTTTTTCATGAAAAATGAATTTAAGAATGGCAGTGGCAGTGGCAGCATGAGCGTAACCAGCTCTGACAGTGGGGAAAGCAACTTACAAAGGCTGTTCTGTGGCAGGAGTTTGCCTTTATCATCCTATTCTTGGTTTTTGTCTAATACTAATTTTCAAGTGTACTTATCAATTCTATGAGTTACCCATACCCTTCCAACAAACTATTTTTCTAATTAAATTGATTAAAGTTGGTTTCTAGTTATGCAACCAAGAATCTTCATAAGTATTGTGAACTACTTGTTGTGGGGAGGTAATGCTAGCTTAATATCTTAAAATTTCTTTTTTTTTAATTTAGTAAAAATTGTGAAAGGACAAAAGAAAATAAAGATGAATGTTTAATCTTGAGAAGAAGACATTTTTAATCATAAGGGAAGTGGCTGAAACCTCAAAGGAAAAGGTAGATGTGCCAAACTACAAAAACATGTACAATGTGTATACATTATATAAAATAACAACAAAAAGCCTGTAAACAAAATTCAGACTAAACTGATAGCTAAGGGAAATCAATTACAGAATAAAAACTACCTTCCATAAAATATGAGTGATATGGTTTGGAACTGTGTCCCCACCAAATCTCATGTTGAATTTTAATCCCCAATGTTGGAGGAAGCCCTGGTGGGCGGTGATTGGATCATAGGATGGATTTCTCTTGAATGGGTTAGCACCCTCCCCTCTTGGCACTGCTCTCATGACAGTGAGCTCTCATGAGATCTGGTTGTTTAAAAGTGTATAGCATCTCCCCTTCTTGTTCTCTCTTGCTCCTGTTCCCTTCATCTGACATGGCTCGATCCCTCTTTGCCTTCCAATATGATTGGAAGCTTCCTGAAGTATCCCCAGAAGCGGAAGATATTATGCTTCCTGTACAGCCTGCAGAACCATGAGCCAAGTAAACCTCTTTTTTTTTTTTTTTTTTTTTTTTTTTTTTTTACAAATTACCCAGTCTCGGGTATTTCTTTATAGCAGTGCAAGAACAGACTAATACAATAAGCAACTTCTTGAAAATTTTTAAGAAAATGTGAGCAATGAGTAGAAAAAGAATTAGAGGCCATATAGAAGTAGCTTACTAGGGACTTGGGAAAACATTCCCCAATACTTGGAAACAAAGAACTAGAAAAGTGATGATGGTCACTCACCAGAGTACTGTGTAAGGGTTCAGAGCAATTCAGGAATCCTGCTGCCCAAGTCAGTCTCCTGCTTTTATTACCATTCTTGAAGGGGGAGAAGAACAACGTGGAGATGGTACTATATTGTCTACCAAAACAGAATGAAATGAGAAATAGAAATAAATAGTATTCAGATTCTAAAATAATTTAGAAATGATACCATATGCAAGTAAATATTCAGATAACATGAGTTTTCCTACATTTCAACCAAAATTCATTAGAAAATGTGTTGTAACAATATTTTCCCAATTCTAAAGGTGACAAAAAGCATAGCTAGGGAAATCTCTTAAGTAATAAATAGGACTATATTTGTTAAAATTATGAAACATTATGTGAATTATACCAAAGAATATCCAAGAGGTATACCATATGTCAAGATTTAGAATTAGCTACAAAGTGATGCCAAACCTTTATAAATTATAGTTTTAATGAAATGCCATCCAAAAATGGATTTTGTTAGAAAATTCACAAAAATATTTCAGCATTTTAGGAAATGTAAACATGAAAGAATTATAACGTTTTTGATTTGGCCTCCTTTTCTTTCTCCTTCCTTCCTTCCTTCCTTCCTTCCTTCCTTCCTTCCTTCCTTCCTTCTTTCCCTCCCTCCCTCCCTCCCTCCTTCCCTCCCTCCTTCCCTCCTTCCTTCCTTCCTTCCTTCCTTCCTTCCTTCCTTCCTTCCTTCCTTCCTTCTTTCCCTCCCTCCTTCCCTCCCTCCTTCCCTCCCTCCTTCCCTCCCTCCTTCCCTCCTTCCTTCCTTCCTTCCTTCCTTCCTTCCTTCCTTCCTTCCTTCCTTCCTTCTTTCCCTCCCTCCCTCCCTCCCTCCCTCCCTCCTTCCTTCCTTCCTTCCTGTAAAAAGGAACTTTCATTTTGGGTTAAATGTGGAAAGTCACAAAAGGCTATCACATCCATCTTAAAAATGAGACATTTATTGAGAACTATTTTGTTCATTGGAGTATAATTAATCTTAGCAAAATTTCCACATGCACTTGAAAAGAATGGTTGGTCTTCAGTTAGATATAATTTTGTAGAAGGGTAAACTAGATCAAGTTTCTTGAAAGTGTTGTTCACGTCTTCTCTATTTTTACTGGTGTTTGTTTACTTCTTTTAACAATTACCGTGAGAGAGTTCTTTATTCCATGTGTTACTACAACAAAGTACCTTAGACTGAGTAGTTTATAAACAATGGAAATTTATTTTCTCACATTTCTGGATGCTGGGAAGTTGAAGATAAACATGTCTCCTGAGGTCTGCTCTCTGCTTTCAAGGTAGCTCCTTGTTGCTGCATCCTCCAGAGGAGAGGAATGCTGTGTCCTTACACGGTAGAAGGTGAAAGGGCAAAAAGGACGAACGCCTCCCTCACACCTCTTTTATAAGATCATTAATCTCATTCATGAGAGCTCTGCCCTTATTACCTCCTAGAGGACCCATCTCTTAATACTGGCATACTGGCAATTAAGTTTCAACATATAGACTGTGGAGGAGACACATGCAGATCACAGCAAAGGGGTTTTTAAATCTTTGCTATGCTTATCACTTGCTTTAATTCTGTTGATTTTGCTTTATTTATTTTGAGTCACAATTATTAGTCTGATACACCTTCAGGGTTGTTAAATATTTTTGATAAATTGAATATTTTATCATTATACAACATCCCTCTATTTTTCTACTTGTCTTGATAATATGGCCACTTTGAGAATAGAACTAGTCCTGCTGTTTATGGTTACAAATTCCATAGTATAGCTTCTTCTATCCCTTTACATCCAGTCTATCTGTGCCTTTATGTTTAATGTTTTATCTTCCAACCATAACATTTAATTGTGCTTTCGTTTATTCATTCTGATGATCTCTATCTTTTAATTAGTTTATCAAATCATATTTAATGCAATTATCAGTATGGTTGGCTATAAGTCTTGCATTTTGCTCTATGTTTTTCATTTATCTCACTTGTTTTTGGCCCCCTGTCCTTTTTCTGGCTTTCTTTTGTGTTAATTGACTATATCTTTAATTATTTCATTTTAATCTATTAGCTTTTAAAACTTCATTTGTTATAATGAATTATTCTTTTATATATTGCTGGATTCTATTTTGTTAACATTTTGTTTGGAATTTTTGCATCTACATTCTGGCTATATTAGCCTGTAATTGTCTTATAAGTGTTCTTGATGAAATTTTGTATAAAGCTGTTTACAGTATTGCATTATCATGAAAGATTATACACAAGGATACGTAACCGTACATTATATAACATTATACAATATATATATGTATATGTGTGTGTGTATATATATATGTACAGAGAGAGAGAGAGATGAGGTCTCACTCTGTCACCCAGGCTGGAGTGCAGTGGCCCAATTATAGCTCACTACAAGCTCAAACTCCTGGGCTCAAGCGATACTTACACCTTGGCTTCCCTTACAGGCACACACCTCCATGACCTGATAAATTATTTATTTTTATTTTTATTTTTTAGTAGAGATAAAGTGTTACTATGTTTCCCAGCCTGGTCTCAAACTCCTGGGCTCTAGTGATTCTCCCACCTGGGTCTCCCAAACTGCTGAAATTACAGGCATTAGCTATCACACCCAGGCTGTATTTTTGTTATCTCTAAGGACTGTAGTAATTTGTATTTTCTTTTGACCAACATTAGTATATTACTGTATCTAGTTCTTTTCTTTTGGTGATTTCTGCTGTTACTATAATTTCTTGACTTCAATTTTCTTTCACTCTTAATTTTCTAGCTTCTAGAGATGAAAACAAAATTCATCTGTTTTTAGCCTTTCTTCCTTTCTAAAAGATGCATTCAAGGCTACAAACTTCCTTCAAAGAATGGCTTTAATGGGATTATGTAAACTTTAATAAGTCATTTCTTTATTACAGGTTGAGTATCCCTAATCCAAATATCTGAAATTTGAAATGCTCCAGAATCTGAAACTCTTTGAGCTCTGTCATGACACTCAAAGGATATGCTCATTGGCACATTTTGGATTTCAAATATTTGAATTAGAGATGCTTAATCAGTATGATGTGAATATTCCAAAATTTAAAAAAAAGAAAAAAAAATCCAAAATCCAAAGCGCTCTGGTCTCACACATTTCAGATAAGGTATACACAACCTGTATTATTTAGTTAAAAATATTTTTCTAATTTTTGTTATTTCTTCTTTGACTTGAGTATTTAGAATTTTTTTGTCTTAGTAAATTGTTTCTTTCTCTAGTTATCTGTTTATTATTGAACTTAATTTTATTCCTTTGAATTCAGGGAACATTCAACACTTGTGAGATATTCTTTTGGATTCACATATGATCACTCTTGATAAAAACAATCTATGTGCACATGAAAATAATATGAGTTATTTTACTGTTGAACACAAGCTTGTCAATTGTTTTTTCATATATTTTCCATCTATTGATTTTTGGTATGTTTCTAGGCTAAGCTATTGAGTTATATATTTTACAGTCTTTCATGATGATTATAGATTTGTCTTATTTTTCCTTTTCTGTAAATGTTTGGTAGTTTATCTGGTTCATAAATTTTTGGGATTACCCTATCTTTCTGTAGATTTGAGCATTTTTATCACTATAAAGTACACTCCCCATTTATTCTCTAATGATGTTTCCTACCTTAAAGCCTGCTTTATATAATATTAATATAACTATGCCAGATTTATTTTGGATAATGTTTGCCTGGCTTATTTTTCCATAATTTTACTTTAAAGCTTTCTTTTTATATATTATATTGTGTTTCTTGTAAGCAGTATATGGTCAGAGTTTTAAATTCTTCTTTGTTAATATTAATTTTTACTTGGAGTATTTAGTTCATTTACATTTTATATAATTATATTCTCCATTTCTAGAAGTTTTTCCCCAGATGTTCCCATTTCTTTCTGACAGTCTCTTGCTGCTCTTCTCTGAAATTTCATCTTGTGTTTTGTAAACAGTGTATACATTAGCTAATTTATCTACACATATTCTTAAATCTGTCAATTTCAATATGCACAGTCCATGAGAATTTACTTTTCCTACTTACTTTTGGTTGGTTTGTTTTGATTTTCTATCATTTGTAGTCTATTCCTATGCTTAATTTAACTTTATTTTGAAATCATTGTGCAATTTTATTTATGGTATTCATGCCAGGATAAATGAGAGAAGGTCTTTTTTTCTGCAAACCTTAGTTTATTCATTTTTAATGTAAATACAAAAAATAGTCGCTCTTTTAAAGGATTGAAGGCTTATGAAATTAAGATGAGAAAAAAATGACCTTAAGATACTTAATATAGTGCTAGGAATATAATAAAAGCTCAATAAATGGTAGATTTCACTTTTAATTTCACTTTTAATTCTTAGATCAGTATGTTGATTTACTTGTTTCCTGCCTCCCTCATTAGAATATACACTCTATAAATCACACAAGCTTTGAGATTCTGACTACCACTATATTCCCTCAAAGATCAAGAGAGAGTTTGTTCTATCTAGATATTCAGTAAATACTTGTTGGATAAATGAATGAGTGCCTGTAAACAGTAATGTGTTAAATGAAGAGATTATTCCTGAGCCTTTCATGTCAAGGGTAGTCAACATAATCTTCTGCATTCAAGGGTGTAATAACCATGAGTACAAAACAACAGCAACAGTTTTGTGATACATTTGTGAAACTTGTCATACCCAGAGTTGAGCTTAAATTTTAATTAAAAATTAAATTCATCATTTAGAGTAGGTATCTACAATGGCTAAATTTGTTTTTCACTTCTACATAGTATTTTCTTTACAAATATAAATTGATTATAAATGACATAAATAATGATTTGATATTTTAAAAGATAAAGTCAAGTATTTTGTTTCTGTTTTGCATTACATTCTATAGGTATATGTTTGGCACTCCTTCTCTACAATTCACTTTATTAAATGTAAAGTAGTCTCAGCAGGACATGTAAAATCCATGAAACACAAATTTTCATTTGCATTTTAACAAATTATAGATAGGCATTCAGTCTGAACATTCTCTAGACTAGCCACGTTTTATAGATATATTTGGAAAGGTCTTCATTGAGAAATTTCTAATTCCATCATAAGCCATTACTGGGGCAATTTCAAGTCTTTATATAACAAATGAGAAGAAAGTCATGCTTCCATCAAGCAGCCAATATATGCCTCGTTCTGCAACAGGTAATCTAAGATAGACGTAACAGAAGCAATATTAAGAATTAGCAGATATGCTAAGTGTAGTGGAAGGCATCTTCATTTTTGTTGTAATTAGTGAGTCAGTATTTGCGGTTTTAGGGAATGGATTTATTGGACTTGTAAACTGCATTGACTGTGCCAAGAATAAGTTATCTACAATTGGCTTTATTCTCACCGGCTTAGCTATTTCTAGAATTTTTCTGATATGGCTAATAATTACAGATGGATTCATACGGATATTCTCTCCAGATATATATGCTTCTGGTAACCTAATTGAATATATTAGTTACTTTTGGGTAATTAGTAATCAATCAAGTATGTGGTTTGCCACCAGCCTCAGCATCTTCTATTTCCTGAAGATAGCAAATTTTTCCAACTACATATTTCTCTGGTTGAAGAGTAGAACAAATAGGGTTCTTCCCCTTCTGATGGGATTCTTACTTATTTCATGCTTACTTAATTTTGCATATATTGCGAAGATTCTTAATGATTTTAAAATGAAGAATGACACAGTCTGGCGTCTCAACATATTTAAAAATGAATACTTTGTTAAGCAGATTTTGCTAAATCTGGGAGTCATTTTCTTCTTTACACTATCCCTAATTACAAGTGTTTTGTTGATCATTTCCCTTTGGAGACACAACAGGCAGATGCAATCAAATGTGACAGGACTGAGAGACTCCAACACTGAAGCTCATGTGAAGGCAATGAAAGTTTTAATATCTTTCATCATCCTCTTTATCTTGTATTTTATAGGCATAGCCATAGAAATATCGTATTTTACTGTGCCAGAAAACAAACTGTTGCTTATGTTTGGAATGACAACCACAGCCATCTATCCCTGGGGTCACTCATTTATCTTAATTCTAGGAAACAGCAAGCTAAAGCAAGCCTCTTTGAGGGTACTACAGCAATTGAAGTGCTGTGAGAAAAGGAAAAATCTCAGAGCCACATAGACACCTTGGGGAGATATGGATGTTCCATGAAAAGAATCCAGTGAATAAATCCTTGAAGATCTGTTTCACTGCACTGCATTCTTGCTTTGTTTTTTAAACTGTGTCATTAAAAATCACTGAAATCTTCCATAATTGTTTTGACTACATTTCAGGGAATCTCGTCTTTGAGGAGATTTTAATCTCACATGCAAACTCAGTGGCTTAGTCAGCTTCCCCACCCTGCAACTTCTTCCTACAAACTTCCTAGAGGAAAACCATCAGCCTGGAGACTATTCACTATAAAAATTATAGCGGTGAGAATAAGCTCTAAAATAAGACTTCTCGTTGTGCTTTACCTGACTTTCTGAAGCAAGGACACCTATTCTCCAAGAAAACCCAAAGAAAAAAAAAAGAAAGAAAATTAGATCAATCTTGACATTTAGAACATGGAAGTGAGGATAGATGGTGGTGCTTCTTTTCAGTATGCTATTTTAATTATTTAAAGGGTTATTTTTTTCATTTTTTAAAATCTAACATCCTCTTTTACTGGTGTATGTTTGATGTGTAGCAAGTAGTCAGAGTAATAGACGTAGTTCTGTGAAATATAGCTAGGGAAACAAGAGTCTAGTTGAGGGATATGGGATCAAAACACTGATGAAATAAATATACTCTTCATAATCAGTGATTTGAGATAAGGCAGATTATGAACCAATTAAAGTTGAGTAAAGATTTTTCTAGAAGCATAGATCCAAAGGCTGCAAGATTCAACGCAGTCCCTGACCAAAGGACACAAGATGAACACAGGGTAGAATCTGTGTGAAATATGAAATGTTCTGTCTTAGAGCTTCATACACACACACACACACATACACACACACACACACACATGCACACACACACACGTTTATCTACACAAACTTGCAGTCACAGGCATGTTTCAAATTTTGGGTTTTAAAGTGAAATTTTATGTCCAACTTAGGTTATAAACTCAGTGACTTATTTTGGCAACTTCCAAAAGTGCCTTGATCTCATACTTATGGCCTAATAAGTGAAATATTTCCAAATATAAGGACTTAATTCATTTTCTATGTCAGGTTTCCAAATCAATATTTTTATATTTTTAAACTATTGTGTTTAGAATGTACAGATAAAGAGATAGCAGAAAAAAGAAAACCTAATGCTGCTGCCTATTTCAACCAAATATATTGGCTTATTGGAAATTATACTGTAAAAAGAACTATGTTCTCCATATAGATTATGTTGATAATGTGGAATTTATTCATTTTCCCATGTTTTCAAAAATTACTTATACTAATAATTTTAAGGGGTACATAACTCCCCTTGCAAATATACAATAATATACTTAATGTTTATCATATCGTTTGCATTTAAATTGTCTTCAGTTTTCCACTGTTAGAAATAAACATAATATGAGTATTATAGAGCATGAATACTATTCATTCATATGAATACTATTTGAATGCTAACTTGGCTAGGTATTGAGGACAGAGTAGTGAACAAGACATCAATATAATGGAAAATATATTCTAATGGAAAACAAATGAATAGCTAGCTAACTTAAACAATTATATTTATGATATTGGGAGAGAAAAACTATAGGATGTTGACCTGACCTGGTCATGGGAATGGACAAGATGTCACTGAGGTTAATGGTTTAATTTGATATCTAAATAATGTGTAGGAGTAAGGTGGACAAAGGAGGAGAAATTTGGGGTGGGAAAGTATCATGTCGAGGTCTTGAAGCAAGAAGGAGTAGAGGGTATTCCAGAAACTAAAGGTCCAGTATGACTAGTATATAGACAGAGTAATATGTAAATTATTTTTAAGGAAAATTCCAATGGGGAGAAATTTGACAAATTCCTTGCAGAACTGATAAATTGCTCTGTAGAAGTAGTAAACCTATATGTTAATAGTGAAAAAATATACATCTTATTCCAGTCTCGAAATCAAGCAGGTTATTATTTTTAATGTCATTACCTTGATTGCAAAAATATCTTTACTTCACATATATTTGATTACTAGTGCAGTTAAGCATTATTACAGGATTAACCAATAGCATATACACTTTGGGAATTGTTCATTGTTTTTTCCTTATTTGTTCATGTCATAGTTTTTCTTACCAATTTTGTGACTACTTTATACATTAACAGTATGCCATATATGTGTTATGATTTTTTCTTAATTTGCTATTTAGTGAGTAATTTAGTTTGTAATGTTTGGGGAAATAAGTGGATAATTTACATGATCTCATATTGATTTATGGTTTCTTCTGCTATTTTTGCCGATTTTAACTTATTTTTACTGATACCTGTTCCTTTCATCAAAAGCTCCATTTTCTACTATAAAACACAGTTTTATTGCATCTAAAATTAGCAAACACAAAAATATATAAAGAAGAAATTGATTATGCACATTTGCAGTACTCAACTAACCATTGTTAACATATTTCTACATATATTGTAAAATAGATCTCAACATAGATGACAGATAATAAGCATGTTACTTTAAAAATCTGTTTTGATTAGATTTATATATAAACTGGATGACGAGGTTATCTGTGGATATTGGGATTATAGCTAATTTTAATTTTCTTGTAGTATTACGTAATTTTCTATGTAATAATTTATGTCATATGAAAAATACAATTAAATAAAAGATGAGGCACGTGAAAAAATATGTTTAGTAATACTTGCTTTGAGAAACAAGGGAAAGAAAAAGAATCTTCCCTAGCATTTGCACAGACTGCATAAGCTCTAATTCTGATATCTGCTGCGTTTGTAGCTCTGATGACTAACTTTGTTGTTTGTACTAACTTTTGATTATATTGGCTTGTTCCTCACATGTTTTATGATTTTATTTTGAACTCAGTTTTATTAGAATATTATCTGTGGGAACTCTTTGAGGTCAGGTTTACAGTGACATCTGCCAGAAAGAGTTTAACTTTGTGAAGGCTGACTGGGGTCACTTGCAGTCTCAACTTCTTTAAGCTAAACTTTTCAGTTTGCAATGATTTAGGCTATATAGAATTTAACTTCTAGCCCCAAGTACACATGAGTGAAAGGCTATTGTTACAAATTCTTAGAGCAACATTCGTCTTTCATTCTCTTTTACATTCCCCTTTCAATTAACTACACTGGCTGAGTGTTAAGTACTCATACTTTAGTCTTTTGCTGGACATATATTATTTTCTCATTTGTCTATTAAGATTTTGCATTTCAGGGGTCTTGGCTTATAGATACTATCCAATCTCACTTCTAACTTTGGAGAAGTCCAAGTCAGGTATCTTATCCAACATGCATATGATCTTTTAAAACATAAGCACTGGTTTATGAATGGATGAAGAAAATGCTGTATATATACACAATGGAATACTATTTATCCATAATAGTTTAAAAAAAAGAATGAAGTGCCATTTGCAATGACATGGATGGAAAGCGAAGACACTATGGTACATGAATTAAGCCAGAAACAAAAAGTTAAGCACCACACATTCTCGCTCATATAAGAAAACTAAAAAAAGAAGATCTCATAGAAGTAAAAAGAAAAGCAGAGTATACCAGAGGCTGGGAAGGACAGGGGTTTGTAAAAGTATACAAAATTCAGCTAGATAGGAGGAGTAAGTTCTAGTGTTTTATAGGACTATAGGATGACTATAGCTAACAATAATACATAGTTTTAAATATCAGGAAGGAGGATTTCAATATTCCCAATAAAGAAATGATAAATGTTTGAGATGATAGATCTTCTAATTAACCTACCAAATCACTATACATTGTATGTTTCAAAACATCACTATGTACCTGATAAATGTGTACAGTTATTATTACATAAGATAGGAAAATAGCCTATTGCATAGAAAGAGTGATGCCATCCTGAAGCAAAACTACCACAGCCACTGATGTTTATCTCCCGCATACCAATGTGTTCTGCAGCAAGCTCTTTAAACAATTCCCGTGACATAGATAACCCCTCATAAAGAGCTAACCTTCTTAGTGGTCATAAGTTTTAGCAAGAGAGTCTGAGGTATGAGTAGCTGCACATGTTTTACCCAAAAAGCTTAATATATAAAGGATATTTTCTGGAGGGCGGGTGTGGGGATCCAATATCTTGCGGCCACCCAAGACATTGCCTCTGTTTATAAGTTCCTATTAAATATTTATTTCTTTTAAAGAAGATAACATATGTCTATGTATAAGATATATATAGAGAGATGTATAAGATACATATATCTTTTGCAGCAACTTGGATAGACCTGGAGATCATTATTCTAAGCGAAGTAACACAGGACTGGAAAACCAAAAACTGCATGTTCTCAGTTATAAGTGGGAGCTAAGCTATGAGTGTGCAAAGAAATACAGAGTGATATCGTGATCTTTAGAGACTCAAAAGGGGGAGGTCGGAAGGGAGGATAGGGATAAAAAAGCTACATATTAGGTACAATTTACACTACTGAGGTGATGGGTATACTAAAATCTCAGAATTCACCACTATATAACTCATCCATGTAACAAAAAAAATACTTGTACCCAAAAAGTGGTTGGAGTAAAAATTATAAATAAGTAAATAAATAAATAAACATTTCTTTCTGAGAAACTGGATTTGTTAGCCTCTTTCTTTGGCCTCTCAGCTCTGTCAGCCTTTAGGGATAGTTTTGCATATACCTTTTCACCGCAGAACATCAATTTAAAAAAATAACAAAATAAAAAAATACTTAAACACCGGTTTAAAGGAGAGTGACAATGCCCTCTGATAGATAACCTCCTCTAACTCCAAGATAGATAGTTAGGGACTAACTCTATCTTCAGCACTGTTTCCTCTCATGATTTGCACTTTCCCACTATTTTTGGCATCTGAGGATTCTTTTTTAACTCTCTTGACAGCTGGACCATGCACTTTAAAAATAATTCTGAAGGCTTCTTTTTCAGTATCTTTATCTTTTCTGGACTGGAAGGACTTTTCCAGACATCTGGGTTTTCATATATTTTTATGCAGCTTTTTTTAATTTATAAAAATAATTTTAACTTCTATTTTAGATAAGGCGGTACAGGTGCAGGTTTGTTAGCAGATTATATTCCTTGGTGCTGAGGTTTGGAGTATAATTGAACCCATCACCCACGTAGTGAGCATGGTACTCAACAGCTAGTTTGACAGTCCTTACCCCCAATCCCTGCCATCTCTCCCTCTCCACTTAGTCCTCAGTGTCTGTTGTTGCCATTTTTACGTTTGTGTGTCCCAATGTTTGGCTCCCACTTAGAAGCAAGAGCATGTGATAGTTGGTTTTCTGTTTCTGCGTTAATTTGGTTAGGATGACAGTTTGCCATATTTTTTAAGGCAAAAGTTGTTTCACTAGCTTTTTTTTTCAGTAAAAGTATTCAAAATTGTATGTTTTCTGCCCAAATATCAACTTACATGTATTCCACAAATGTTGACACATTGTTCTTATATTGTATTCAACTCAAAGAATTTCAAAATATTCTTTACACTTTCATTTTAATGCAAGAGATATTTAACAATAATGAGATTTTTAAAGGTAACTTTTGTATTGATATCTTATTTTATTTAAGTTGGGTCAGACAGCATATGTGTATGATATTTGGCCTAGGATGAGATTTATTTGGCCCAACGTATGATCCATTTTTGTGACTGATTTTCTTTAAATGAGTTTGATGGTGTTAAATGTATATACATTAGATGAACATTAATGATATTACTAGTTTACATCTTTAATATATGAAAATTTCCAATAGTTAAATTAGTAAACCTACACTTACAATTACTGATTTATTTGTTTATGCTCATAATTGTTTTATTTGTAGTTGCATTTAATTTGAAGCAATGTTGATAATTGCATTTTTATTCAGGGTCATTACTTTCTTATGGTTTTTACTAATATTAAAAACTCTTATCATGAAAGTTTTTGCTTTAAATTTTATTTTGCCCTTGGTAAATTCCCTAATTTTGTTACATTTTATTTTGATACATAATATTTGTTCAACATTGTAAGGTATATGTGATATTTTGTTTCATGTATTTAATGTGTAATAAAAGTCAAGATATTTAGGATCCATCACTTCAAGCATTTATCATTTCTAGATCATGTGTTTTCCACCTCTGCATTTTCAACACTTCTGCTTTTTATTTTTTAAATGTCTCTTGTAGAAAACAAGTATCTCATTTTTGACACTTTAATAATGTAATCTCAAAATTATTGAGAAACATTTTTACACTTAATGTAACTGTGATTATATTGTTTTCTATCTTCTCATTTCTTCTTTTTACTCTATTTTAATGCTTTCTTTTAGATTTTTTTTCCTTTCCTGTTTTCTATTGATATCAAATTTTCATGTGCTGGGTTTTAAATTGATACCTTTATCTTCATTTCATATAAAATTAAGTTTAATTCATTCTTATTCTCCTGATAGCCATTTCCATGCTGCATGTTTTTATGGTCTGGAATATTAATTTTTTTAATTTACACATTTATTTTGTTTCATTGTGATAAAATTTATATAACAAATTTGTCATCTTCACCATTTTAAGTATAATTTTGTGGCACTGATTACATTCACAATGTTGTGCAAGCATCACCACTGTGTCCAAAACTTTTACATTACCACAAATAGAAATTTTGGATTCATTAGGCAGTAACTCCCTATTTTTCCTTTCCCACAGTTCCTGGTGACCTCTGATCTGCTTTTTGGCTTTATGAATTGGCCTAGTCTAGATAATTCATATGAATAGAATCACACAGGTTTTCTCATTTTGTATCTGGTTTAGTTTACTAAGAAAGTTTTCAAGGCTCATCAGTATCTTAACATGTATCTCTGACCATCATTCTTTTGTGTGACTGAATAATATTTTATTGTGTGTATGCACCCTAATTTGTTTAGGTATTCATCAGTTGAAAAACACTTGGGTGATTTCTACCTTTTGGCTGTTGTGAATTATGCTGCAATATATGCTGGCACATAAGTATCTATTTGAGTTACTGTTTTCAATATATACTAGGAGTGAAATTACTAGGTAATATGGCAATTCCTATGCTTAGCTTCTTGTGGAGGCACTGAACTGTTTTCCACAGTAGCTTTATCATTGTACATTTCCACCAAGAATGTACGAGAGTTCCACACTTTCCACATCCTTGCCCACCCTTGTTATTTTCCAGGATTTTTACTATAGCCATTCTAGTGGATGTGAAGTAATACGTGACTGCGGTTTTGGTTTGCACTTCCCCAATGACTAATGATGCTTAGCATCTTTTTATGTGCTTATTAGACATTTATAAATCTTTTGCCCAATTTAAAATTGGATTTTTTGTTGGGTTGTAGAGATTCTTTACATATTCTAACTGTTAAAGTCACCGCAGCTATATGATCTGCAAATATTTTCCCCCAGTCTATAGATTGTCTTTTCACTTTCTTGGAGAGGCTTGTGATAAACAAAAGTTTTATTTTGCGTGAAATCCAATTTGAGTATTTTTTTGTGGCTTACTTTTTTCATGTCATATGTAAGAATCCATTGCCAAATCCAAGGTCATAAAGATTACCATTAGATTTTCTTCTAGGTGTATTTAGTTTTAGTTGTCATATTTAGGTAATTGATCCATATTGAGCTAAGTTTTGTATATGTTGTGAGTTTGGGGTCCAACTCCATTCTCTTGCATGTGGATATCCAATTGTCATAGCGTCACTTGTCAAAAAGACTATGCCCTAAAGAATTTTTACACACTTGTCAAAAATCAATTAATCATAGATACATGGGTTTACTCCAAAACTCTCGATTCTATTACATTGGTCTATATGTCTATCCTTATGCCAATAAAACAGTCTTGATTATTGTAGCTTTGTAGTAAGTTTTATACTTGACTTTAGCCAAAAAGTTGAGAAGTAATGTAGTGAATTTTAAAAATATTAAGTGCGAGCCTTCCAACTTTATTCTCCATTTTTAAGATTGCTTTGGAAATTCAAGGTTTCTTGTAATTCCATATGGATTTGAGGATAAATTTTTCTGTTTCTGAAACACAGTCTGTGAGAATTTTTAATAAGGATTTGAATGAATCTGTACATTTCTTTGGTATCTCCCCTTTGTGTCTATGGAGTAAAAGCAGATGAAAAACTAAGAGTATCTGACCTGAGGGGCCCAAGTGTCATATCTGAGGACAGGATGTAGTGAGGGGTCTTGCAAGGAGAAGAGGCATAGTACTTCCCACTTGCCCTAAAGGACATGGAATTCCATGATGCCACTTTTTCCTGCCTCTGGGTCCCTGTAGTCTTAAGAGCCAGAGCCTACAGAGCTGGGGGTGGTGGCAGTGGGGCAGATCTGGATGCAGCCCAAGGTGCAGCCAGGAGTGATTATGACTCCTAGAGAAGCTCCTAGGGTGGGGAACAGGATATGTCAAGGTGCAAAATTTCTCAGCATGTCATTAAAGGTTTTTGGTTGCAACAGAAATGAATGTAAGCAGTAAGGAGGAAGGAGCTTTATAGTTAGGATGTTGAGCCATCTGTCCTAAAGTTAAGAGTTGAGTCCAATCATCTTTAGAAAGAGTCAGGACTCAGTCATGACTGAGATAGCCCCAAGGACCTCAGATATGGGAAGGAGTGGGTATTATTTCTAGCTTATGCAGCCAATGTGACTCAGTTTCCACAACTCCCATTCTCTGTGTTTCCAAGGTCAAAATTCCAAATTCTTCACAGAGATTTATTCATTCATTTGTTCATTAAATATGCATGGAGCCCCTACTGTGTAGTAGGCAGAATTCTAGACACTAAAGATACAGCACTGATCCAAGGAGACAAAAATACCTATTTTACATCTTACATTGCAGTGGGCACAGAATAAGATTGGCTTAACTTGGGTTAGGTATCCACCCCTAATTCAATCAGCTGTGGCCAGATGGAGTTCATGAGCCAAGAGACTTCTCCCAATGGGTTCTACTACAATGAACAATCGTTCTTTAAGACACACATGGACTCTTGATTATCAGTTCAGAAAGCAGACAGTGGGTTTTAAAATAACAAGGCATAGTTGAGTTCATTCAGTCACCTTGACAGCAACAATTTTCTCTAGGAGGCTGGATGCTCTTAAGCAGCAGCCTGTCCATCTTGCATCCCCCAGGTTCTCCGGATTCTCCACTTCCAAAGGAGCAGGACTGGAACGCCCTTCCGTATCATCAACTTTCTCCTCGCACCAAACCTTACTCACCAGGGCCTGGGACTGTGGGTTAGACTTCTCCCTCTTTTGCTATCTTCAGCTCCTGATCTGGCTAGAATCTTCTGTGAACAGGGACAAGGCTTGCTTCTTCTGGTATCTGCCATGGCAGAAGCCAGCCCAGGGCTCAGGGAAGCCTTAACGAGGCCTGCAGGGGGAAAAAAAAAAAATTATATACATATATATATAAAATAAAAAATTAAGTGTGAGTTTTCCAACTTTGTTCTCCTTTTTTAAAGATTGTTCTGGGTATTTGGGTTCCCTTGTAATTTCACCCGAATTTGAGGATTAATTTTCCTCTTTCTGAAAAAAAAAAAGGTCTGTAGAAATTTTTGATAGAAATTTTAATAATCTTTAGATTGCTTTGAGTAGTATTGATATCTTAACCATATCAGATCATCTTGTCCATGAACAAGGAATGTCTTTCTACTTATTTGTGTCTTCCTTAATGTCTTTCAGCAATGTTTCATCATTTTTTGTATATAAGTATTTTGCTTCTTTGGTTAAATTTATTCCTAGTTATTTCATTATTTTGGAATTGTTTTCTTAATTTACTTTTTATATTCACTGTTCAGATGCCTGGTGTGTAGAAACACTAAAGAGTTTCACATGTGTTGATCTTGTACCTACAACTGGAGTTTTAAGATTTCTATAGTATACAGATGTTCTTTTCTTAATTTTTTTTAATTTTTGACATCGTAAGCCTTACAAAATTTCTTATAAATTTTACTCCACACGTCATGTAAGTATCTCCTCACCCCATTATAGTTTTTTGTTAATATATCCTCCAAAATGTTGAAAGAAGTTCTATGTTTAGTAAACATCTGAAACCTACATATCTGAGAATATTTTTACTTAACCTGAACATTTAGATGTGTTGTCAAATATAAATATCTTATTGTGTTTAAGTTGAAATACTGTTAAAATCATTTTATTTATGCCATTGCAGACAGAAACAAAATAGTCACCTGTCCCTCAATATTATGAGATGCACTGGGCATTAATATTGAATAAAAAAAAGAACTACATGTGAAGGAGAAAAACAACTAAGTCTATTTAAGTTTGTTTTCATTTTCAGTGAGTAATAGAAAATAAATTGTTAAACCATAATTATTATGTTGCCATATTTTATGATTTCATGTGATTGGCATTGTCTTAGTCCATTTTGCTGCTATAAAAAAAAATCTGAGATGAGGTAATTTATAAATAACAGAAATTTATTTTATCATAGTGCTGAAGGCTAGAAAGTCCAAGACTAAGGCATTGGCAGGTTTGGTGTCTGGTGAAGGCCTTGGCACTGCTTCCAGCATGGAACCTTGAATGCTGTATCTGTTCGTAACAGAAGGGGGGAAAGGTTAAAAGGCCTCTTTAGTTCCCTTCAGGCCTTTAAATCCCATCATAATGACAAACCCATCATAATCGTCTCCTAAAAGGTCCCACTTCTTAATATTGTTGCATTAGGGATTACATTTCCACATGAATTTTGAAGAGAATACAAATATTCAAACTATGGAAATCATAAAATGTGAAATTTGGCCAAATATTCTGGATAGGAAATTGTAATTAAGACTATAAAGGCTCTATAGCAAAACAACTAGATAAGAGAATCATGATTTATTGAATGGAACGCCAAAAAATTCAATAATAATAGTACCTACAATGTTTTGAGTGTATATGATAAGAACTATTCTAAGTATTTTAAATGCAAGACTTTAAGTATAATATTTCTGTGAGATCAATAGTACTATGATCAATGTTTTACACATTGGAGAAAGAAAAGATTCGGCACAATCTAAATCACACAACTAATAAAACTGAGAATGAGCTTCAACTCCAGCTGTCTGGCATCAAAGCTGAAGCTCTTAACTGTTATATACATTTCAAGCCTTGTCCAAACTTTGTTATTTAGCAAATAAATTATTTGTCTTCCATGGATCCCAAATACCCTATTTCTTTGCCATTTTTATTCAAACAGACAAGACTATTCCCAATATGCTACAAAGTGTTTTATGCTTGAATTATTGAATTTATATAGTTCTCTATTAAGACTGTCCTCTTCTTAAAGAAACATGCATATTTCTCATTCAAGGCATCTGTTCCCAACATGGGTCTTTATATTGCCCTGTTTTCATGAGGTTCACATGTACCCCCAAACATCTGTACAACTATTATATGTCCATAATAATTAAATTTTTAAAAATTAAAAATACAACAAACAAGATTACTGAATGAATTTTTTTAAAATAGAAGATTATTTCATCCAACAAAAAGATAGGGGAACTTTAACAAAAGGAGTGGTGGTAAAATTTAGTATATTTAACTATTTAATTTCAGGTAGAAAGCAAAAATCAAGGAAGGAAGACTGGCTTATGATTGTGACAAGGAAAGGTAATGTTTTGTATAGAGTGATGACAGGAGATAACGAACTGCTGTATGTCTTATGAGGGATTAGAGGGAGAATAGTCTGGCCAGGCACGGTGGCTCACACTTGTAATCTCAACACTTTGGGAGGCCAAGGCAGGAGGATCGCTACAGGCCAGGAGTTCAAGACCAACCTAAGCAATAAAGTGAAACTTTGCCTCAAAAAAAAAAAAAAAAAAAAAAAAAGGAAACAGAATAATTTGGAAGTTACAAGAGAGGGAAAGAAAAACACCCACCCACCCCAGCTTTAGACCCACTTCTATGAGGGTCTGAGAGAAAACAGCTGCCACAGGATTTAACTGTAGAGTATTAAAATAAAAAGATCCACGGACATGAGTGATGAATAAACTGGGAGGGGCACCAAATTATATACTTATTTTTATTAATCCTTAGCTTCAATCTAGTATTTCTTATGTCTTGAATGTAAGTAATAAGCACATATCATACCAGCAGTATCTGTAATTTTTTTACTTCGGGAAGTCAAAAATCTTTGTTGTTACAGGTGCCACCTATTATCATTTACTTTCATCACTGGTCTTTCTGCCAGATATTTTTGTTATGTCAATTAAAAAGCACATAAATTCCTATATTATATTAAAAATATATTTCATACTGTAGGAAAAAGTCATATATATATACGGATTCCTTATAAATTTCAAATATTTTTATTTCATGCATTTAAAAACATTATTCTGAAATTATAGCATGTGCCAGACTGGAAAAGGAGTCCATTTAACAAAAAAGTTCCAGAACCTCGAGTTCAAATGAAGAAGATAAAGTGAACTGTTAGAGAAATGAATGAGAATATAAGACTTCTGCTAATGGTTTACTAGGGATCCCAATGGATACAGTGAAGAGTTTAGAATGGGGTGGGAGTTAAAGTCAGCAACTATTCAAAATATAAGTTGTCAGAAAATAGGACAGTACAGCAGTATTCTGTTCTTGATTTACAAATATGAAGAGTATAGTCATTTCCCTTGATCAGTAATAACCAGTGGAGTAATTCGAGGACAAATGCTTGTAAAAAATGTAAGGTTCTAAAGAATGGTAAACAGTATTTCAACAAAGGAAAGAAAATGAAATTTAAGAAACATCTGCCTAAGTAGGTTTGTGTTTGCTCACTTCTCATGGAAAGACATACAGAAAATGATGTCATAAGTTTCCCAGTATTTCATTTGTTTTCTAGTGGAGACAGAAATAATCAATAAACTAACATTCTAGATTAAAGTGTTTCTGCAATGGAAAGACATGTTAAAGTCTGTCAGCTAGGATCCCTCTTTAACTTCTCAATGCTAAGATTAAATCCAAAAGGCAAACAACACATAAATACACACACACAGACACACACACACACACACACACATTCAATGGTGTCAAATAAATTGAGATCATTTGGGTTTAATTTATAGCAAGAAAAGATAAAAGGGTGGCATTTTAGTAAGTATGGGCCCTTAGGTAACTCTGGTCATATACTATAGCATATTTGCATTTACATTTGAATATAGGCATAATAACTTCCTTAAATTGATCAGTATTCCACACAGCTAAAGAAAAGAAGGGATGCAGGCGAAAAGACCATGACTCAGAAGGCAAACTTGGATTCTATATCTGGGTTTACCAAGAAATTTTAAAATGCCAGTTATTAATCACCCACCAACACGATATATTTTCATCTTCATCTTTTCTGGACATTATAAATTGATCCCAGAGTACTTCCATTTCCAAATAATAACCTTCAACCCATTTTATTCCCCTCCTCAAAATTTTATCATTCCAAAAGTTTAATCAAAATAATGAAATACTGCATTCCCTGAGATGTAAACATGGTGCAACCTTGTCTGTCAGTTGGATGCGAATCAATTTCTTTAGTGAAGTCCTTCTCAGAATATTACCACTTTCATGGCTTTGGTCATGATAAGCACAGTGCATATTTTTGAGTTGTGTAATCTGATATTTCTTCAGAAACAAAATTCACAGAGAGGCATGAAAGAAACCCCAAATTTCACTTAATAGAGTAACAATAGCCATTTACTTTCTCATAAAAATCTGCAAGATTTTTATCTCTTTATTTTGTCTAAAACCCTGAACATATGACACATTATCTCATTAAATACTTTGTATTGTTGTGTTCGTTTGATAAGCAATATTTAATATTGCCTTAAAATTTAATATTAGTTTCAAAATAAAATTTCTGGAAACTGTGTATTGCTGTGTGCCTTTTTCTATTATTTCAAATATGTTCTATTACGTCCAATGACATGTTTCAGTATGTCCCAATAAAACAAACTGTGTGTTTCCAATGTGTACATAATTAACGTACTAATATTCATAATACATCTGCTGCCAAAAAATAGAGCTAAGAAAATTCAGAGCATGTATTCTTATTATTCAGTTCAGATTGAAGAGTCTTGCATCTCTCTCAGGCTTTTTAGTTTCTTGCTTTGTCCTCCTCACAGTTCAGACTGATCTGTTTCCATTCTAAAGATAAGTGACCAGTATTTTGACTATTTTTTCTATGTACGGAAGCTACATTCAGGTACAAAGCAAGAACACTCTAAGAAACCCTAACAACAGGGCCGGGCGCGGTGGCTCAAGCCTGTAATCCCAACATTTTGGGAGGCCGAGACGGGCGGATCACGAGGTCAGGAGATCGAGACCATCCTGGCTAACACGGTGAAACCCCGTCTCTACTAAAAAATACAAAAAACTAGCCGGGCAAGGTGGCGGGCGTCTGTAGTGGCGGGCGTCTGTAGTCCCAGGCACTCGGGAGGCTGAGGCAGGAGAATGGCGTAAACCCGGGAGGCGGAGCTTGCAGTGAGCTGAGATCCGGCCACTGCACTCCAGCCTGGGCGACAGAGCAAGACTCCGTCTCAAAAAAAAAGAAACCCTAACATCTAAACCAGAATTTTCTGTGTCCCGTTTACTGACAACTCTACAATTTCATGTTTATTTCCCTCGTTGTACCTTCTGTTGAGAAGACAACACTGCACAGCTTTTTGAGGATACTGGGAATTACCTCAATAATGTATTTCTCAATGCCCTAGTGAATGGAGTGTCCTTTTGGCTCTCTTAAGTCATGTAATGGGGAGAAGGTGAAGTTCCCATACGATAAATTCACCTTAATACTCCTATCTATCTTCCTAAACCCTTAGATTCTTTCCTCTACATTCCACTAGTTGTGCCATTTAAGCCTCATTTAATGTTAATAACAATTTGTTTAAAGCTTTAGTCAATCAAGCAAGTAAACTGGCTACACAAGCTAACACATTAAACCTAGAATCTGTAATAGCGATAGCTATGCCAATATACTAACAAGGGTGGATAGTCGGCCAGCAAATTAAATTCTAGCCGTATTTTCCAAGCAATTGATACCTCTTGAAGTTCCTGGTCAACAGCTCTGATTGATAAATCCAAAATATACAGAGGTTAAAATAAGAAAGATTGTGCAAATTTAAGAAACCAGATCCATTCCCATTTGCATCCTAGAGCCCTTCTGTCATCACTGCACCACACCAAAGGAAATTACTGGCCCCAATCATTGAAGTCTGTAGGCAGCTCTAGCCCAGAGCAGGACTGGCTATCTTCTTCATCCGCCAACAAAAAGGAAAGAGAAAGACAATTATATCACGGTCTAAGTGGTATACCGAGACATTGTTCTTCACTGGTCAGCTGAAAGTCAATTCATCATCAGTGATATTCAAAATCAGAAGTCTCTGCTGGTATGCCAAGTACAATAGAGGCAATATATATTATTTTAATTGCTGGTGAACTGACCATAGGGATTTGGGGAAATGGATTCATTGTACTAGTTAACTGTATTGACTGGCTCAAAAGAAGAGATGTTTCCTTGATTGACATCATCCTGATCAGCTTGGCCATCTCCAGAATCTGTTTGCTGTGTGTAATATCATTAGATGGCTTCTTTATACTGCTCTTTCCAGGTACATATGACACTAATGTGCTAGAAAGCATTATGGATGCTGTCTGGACATTTGCCAATAATTCAAGCTCTGGTTTACTTCTTGCCTCAGTATCTTCTATTTACTCAAGATAGCCAATATATCCCACCCATTTTTCTTCTGGCTGAAGCTAAAGATCAACAAGGTCATCCTTGCGATTCTTCTGGGGTCCTTTCTTATTTCCTTAATTATTAGCTTTCCAATTAATGGTATGTGGTATCACCTTTTCAAGGTCAGTCATGAAGAAAACATTACTTGGGCATTCAAAGTGAGTACAATTCCAGGTGCTTTCAAACAGTTAACCCTGAACCTGGGGGCGATGGTTCCCTTTATCCTTTGCCTGATCTCATTTTTCTTGTTACTTTTCTCCTTAGTTAGACACACCAAGCAGATTCAACTGCATGCTACAGGGTTCAGAGACCCCAGCACAGAGGCCCACATGAGGGCCGTAAAGGCAGTGATCATCTTTCTGCTCCTCCTCATTCTGTACTACCCGGTCTTTCTTGTTATGACCTCTAGCACTCTGATTCCCCAGGGAAAATTAGTGTTGATGATTGGTGACATAGTAACTGTCATTTTCCCATCAAGCCATTCATTCATTCTAATCATGGGAAACAGCAAGTTGAGGGCAGCTTTTCTGAAGATGTTAAGATTTGTGAAGGGTTTCCTTAGGAGAAGAAAGCCTTTTGTTCCATAGAGTCCCCTAAAAACCCCGTAAAGCCTGACTACAAGGAGAAAGAAATCAACAACAGGCATTCTCCCTTCTGTTTGCATTCATTTTCTCTTACATGCTATTGGAAGTCATTAATGTCTATCATGATTCTGAAGATTTGTTTTGTGTTCCTTCACATTTTTGTCTTAATTGGTAATCTAATGTTATCATTGCACCACCTATTCCTTGTCATTGCAGAAAAAATGACTCTAAATCCCACACTAACATTTCATCATTTCATGTCATTGACTAAATGCAAAGAGGTTCTACTTATTTTCTGACAAATACTAGCAAAGGCCTTGAATTCAATGAGTAGAAGAAATTCAGGCAAATGGGCTTTGGGAAAAAGATTTTAGAACTCATCAACCCTTTCTATAAAATCAATCATGCAAAACAACTCTCTACTTTGAAATGAAGACCGGTCCTTATCTTCACTGCCCTATCCCCTCCATTTCTGGAAGAGTTTGTCTTGATCAAGAAGGGAGAAAAACAGTCTTTAATGAGGTTCTGTGTAGGACAATATATGATGTGGGAAAAGGAGTATGATCTCAAGAATGAAGGTTTGACCAGGGGAGGAGGCACAGTTATGTATAGCAGAACCACCTTGAGAAAGAAGGTTGAGGGTGCCAGTAGTCAGCTTGTTCATAAGTACTGTAGCTGGTGATGGCAATCTTAGAAGTCAGTTCCCAAATAGTTTTTGGAATGTTCTCTCTAGCCTTCTAACTCAGAAATCTCTGACATGTTCTTTTCCCTCTGCATCATTTTATTTTCTATTTTGTTTCCAGCAATATTTTATGGATAACTAGGTTTCAAGTTATTAAGTTTATGCTTTCCTGTTACACATTACACACGTGTAAGAAATAGAAAAATCCTGCATGTGTTGCACACATTGTAGAACTATTTAAATACAAGAAGATCCCTAGTGTATTGTGATTTTTTATTACCTACATTTAAATGTATTTGGGGCTAAGTTGTACTCTCCCTCACCCCAAAACAAATAAATTCAATTTAATAGTAGAATTAGTCCTATTCTTTGGAAATATTGGCAGGTAAAAAAATTATTATTATTATTATTATTATTATTTAGAGACGGAGTCTCACTGTATCACCCAGGCTGGAGTGCAGTGGCGCCATCTCGGCTCACTGCAACCTCCACCTCCGCGTTCAAGTGATTGCCCTGCCTCAGTCTGCCGAGTAGTTACTTTTTTATGTGTTTGCCCTATCTAGAAATATGACTATAATATGCATTGTGAGATTACAAATCTTGTAAAAGGAGTTGATTGGAACTAGAATAATGTAAAACTTAAATTTCCCTAATTTTAGATTACAATGCTTATTATACAAGAGACAATGTTTCAGGAAGTGAATTGTCTTCAAGGGTATTTCTCACATTAAAGAAAATAAAGATAACAAATCTTTACCTGGCATATTTCACTTCTAAGGAACAACCGAAAAGAAAGCAAATTCTTCATAAATATTGCCATGTGCCTGCCTAAAATAAATGTCATTTATAATTAGATTTGTATCATATCCTTCCCTAATTAGCCATTTAAATGAAGACAAGAATTATTATCCTCTGACTAAATGTTATCTACAATCTAATTGTACTAATTACTTCCAAAGTGAAAATTTGTTTGCGTCTGGGAGAACTGATTTGTGGCTTATTTATTACTTACATAATGAAAATGAAGTTTTAATTACACAGTTGGATTTTTATCAAACATTGATCTCTTTTTTTGTGACTCCCTATTCAAAACTCAGTTTGAAGGTCCAAATATAGAGCTGCAGGAAGAAGCCTGTTGCAAATTCGTGATATAAAATCTCTTTGAATTTGCATGAGAGCAATTTCAGCCAAGCATGTCAGTTATCACTCACTAAAGGGTAACAATTATAATTTTTCCAGGCTATAAGTAGTCAAGCTGCTCATTTGGAGCAATTAGTTGGTTTCTTCTTCAGGAATGTAGAGACAATCCTATTTCAGGGGAGAGCTGAACACTTCTGGAATGATAACAAAGTCAAAATAATAGCAGATGAATACATTATTGCATGATTCGAAGAATTTATTTATCATGCTTCAACAGATCACCTGTAAATTAGCTCATCTATGGTGATATTTGACATCAGATTGTTCTCTCTACAAACATGTTCAGTCCTGCAGATAACATCTTTATAATCCTAATAACTGGAGAATTCATAATAGGAATATTGGGGAATGGATACATTGGACTAGTCAACTGGATTGACTGGATTAAGAAGAAAAAGATCTCCACAATTGACTGCATCCTCACCAATTTAGTTATCTCCAGAATTTGTTTGATCAGTGTAATGGTTGTAAATGGCATTGTAATAGTACTTTACCCGGACGTTTATACAAAAAGTAAACTACAGATAGTCATTTGTACCTTCTGGACATTTGCCAACTACTTAAATATGTGGTTTACTGCCTGCCTTAATGTCTTCTATTCTCTCAAGGTAGCCAATTCCTCTCACCCACTTTTTCTCTGGCTGAAGCGGAAAATTGATACGGTGGTTCGCTGGATCCTGCTGGGATGTTTTGCCATTTCCTTGTTGGTCAGTCTTATAATAGCAACAGTAATGAGTCATGATTATAGGTTTCATGCAATTGCCAAACATAAAAGAAACGTTACTGAAATGTTCCATGTGAGTAAAATGCCATATTTTGAACCCTTGACTCTCTTTAACTTGCTTGCAATTGTCCCATTTATTGTGTCATTGATGTCATTTTTCCTTTTAGTAAGATCTTTATGGAGACATACCAAGCAAATAAAACTCTATGCTACTGGCGGTAGAGACCCAAGCACAGAAGCTCATGTGAGAGCCATTAAAACTATGACTTTGCTTATCTTCTTTTTTTTCCTATACTATATTACTTCTCTTTTGGTGAACTTTAGCTATCTTATTACAAACTACAAGTTAGCTATGGCGTTTGGAGAGATTGTAGCAATTCTCTATCCCTCGGGTCACTCACTTATTTTAATTATTTTAAATAACAAACTGAGGCAGGCATCTGTCAGAATGCTGACGTGTAGAAAAATTGCCTGCGTGATAGGAAATCTTAGTCGTATAAATAGAATTTAAAATCAAATATTCACTAACAAAAAATATAATTTTCTTATAAGTCTATTCTCATTTTCCCTAGTTATCTCATTTATTTTAGATGCGTATCTTTAAGTATTATCAGGATCTAGTAGCAAACTAATGAACACATCGTTTGTATCTCTTTACAATCCAGAAATGCTCATCTTTACACTCCTTTTCCTCGAAGAATTTCAGAGCTCATGGTTCTCTTCTTGTCTCCTCACTGCAAATGTTAGGCATGTATTGCCTGGTTAAAATCTTTTTAGATCTTACTCTGGCTCATGGTAAAGTCAACCTGAGCTACAGTAACTGATTTCTCATTTTTCTCTGTCATACATTTTTATTGCCGCTCCTTAACTGTGCTCCTTTCATGGCTCTGCTGCGTCACTCCCATTTGGCTTATTGACTAAGAACTCAGATCTTCTCTGGTCTTTGGTTTTCCTGAATGATGCTTTCTGTGGTCTCCTAGATAATATTTTCTGATTAACCTTGTTCTGATGCTATTTATTTTCCTTGAGATTAAATTTCCTCTCAAACAACTTGCTTTTCATGGAGCACCTGGGTGGGAATCAAACCCATTCAAGTACCACCCACTAAGGGGTGTTCCTAAGCCCTCTTCACAATCTGGATTAAAGAATGGGGATAACAAATATCAGTCAGACTGCCCACTCAGGTTCTTTTCTCTAGCCAGACCCTGCAAAGGTTTTCACTCAGGACTTAACAAAAGAAATGAATTGGGAAGAAATTAGCATATACCATGGAATAAGCACATACCGTCACTGGAATAAGCAACAAATGTTTACAAAAAATACAGAATAATTTTTATTTAAAAAGAAGGAAAATAAGTAACTAAAATTTTTAATTTTTCTGTGAACATGAAATCCATCCTCACTATAATATTATTGAAACTTTTGGTCTGGCATATCTCAGGTTGTGTACGTTCTAACATGGCTGTACATTGTCGCTTTTACTCCCATTACTTTCTATGTTTAATTCTGATGCATTTCAATCTACTAATTTCCTTTTACTGTAACTAAAATACTACTTGCCTGAAAATTATCAATTGTCTTATTATTATGCAAAACTCACTCTGTATATTACTAATATTTATAGCCCGAAGTATATAAATTTATGAACTGTATTTTTAACATGCTAGCTGTTTATGTTACTCTTTATTGTACAAGATGGAAGAATTCATGTTCTCTTGATGGAATATTATTTTCTACAAAATACCTGTAGATTTTATACTAGGATGAACTTTATATTTTTCTAAATGTTTAGATGAAATAAATGTTTTATTGAATTAGTACTTTTGAGAAGGTTTTACCCCATTAGGCTTAAGTTTTTTTCTTCCGTATTTTGTTTCTTGCCTCTCCAATGTTTCAAACATCTCCAGTGACCACAGTGACTGGGGTTCAAAGTAGTAAGCTTTTGACAAAATGCTGTCTTGTAGAACTTTTTTTCTTAACTATATATTCACATAACTTAATGCTATACAACATTGGTATGCATAAGATCTACATTTGTTTCCAAAACCAAACAAAACAAAAGTCTAAAAATAATTTGGGCAAATATGTCATCATAGTTCCCGTGAGCACTTCATTTACCAGGATACACTGTGGGATAGAAATGATGAGTCTAGGCCAAGCACAGTGGCTCACACCTGTAATCCCAGCACTCTGGGAGGCTGAGGATGGCAGATCACCTGAGGTCGGGAGTTCAAAACCAGCCTGACGAACATGGATAAACCCCGTCTCTACTAAAGATACAAAATTAGCCAGGCATGGTGGCACATGCTTGTAATACCAGCTACTTGGGAGGCTGAGGCAGGAGAATCGCTTGAACCTGGGAGGTAGAGGTTGCGGTCAGCCGAAATTGCACTCCAGCCTGAGCAACAAGAGCGAAACTCTGTCTCAAGAATATAAATAAATAAATAAATAAATAAATAAATAAACAGAAATGATGAGTCTAGGTCAGGGATCATTTCCAAGGTCATCCTATCACAGGTGATGTTCCAGTTTTCTGTGAACATGGCGACATAATCATGCAGACTGTCCAAAATTGGGGCTACATCTCTGGAATGAAGGTTTGTCCTTTAAGGAAGGATAAGAGAAGACATGCGTTCCTAGAAGATGTGAGTACCCAAAAACTAGTCTATGGAAACATCATGTAGTAAAGCACTTCTCAGTAACTCTAAAGTAGAGAAGCTATTTCAAACTAAGAATACATCTCTAGAGATGTGGAAAGTTTAACCTTCAGTCTGCTGCTAGAAGGGTTGAGGATCTAGATACTCATGCAGTTTGTATAGAGGAATGTGGAAAGAATGAAATACAGAATTTTACTATCTTCCCTGTCATGCATACAACTACCCTTGAGAACATTTTTTAAATTTTTCTAAATCTTTATAAAAGTATAATTGATATAAAAAGAACTGCATATATTTAATGTATACAATTTCAAAGACCCATGATATCATCACCACAAACAAGGTAACAGACATTACCTTGTTTCCTTGAGAACATTTTAAGAGAAAATGAAAAATTTAAAGATAATCAATAAAAAGAACTGCATATATTTAATGTATACAATTTCAAAGACCCATGATATCATCACCACAAACAAGGTAACAGACATTACCTTGTTTCCTTGAGAACATTTTAAGAGAAAATGAAAAATTTAAAGATAATCAATAGCTTTTTTTATTATAGGTCCTCTACCTTATTATATATAACATTGTTAAGTAACCATTAAATGTCACTTGGTCAATAAGACAATGTGTTGTATTAAAGAGACACTATGCCATATAACTATTCATCTGAATGGCCAAAATAATGACCTAAAGTTTATTTGGAATCAAATAATCTATATTTAGTGTTAACTTTTTAAATTTCCTGAAAATATATAACTCTCACTATGGAACCAAATTTTGGATTCTTGACTAATTATCAATATTAACATTCAGGAAAATAAAAATTCTTCAAGAAATTTCCATTTCTGCTAGTTTTATACTTGCTACCAAATTCTTGATGTTTAGGTTGCCAGAATGGAGCACTCAATCAAATTTGAACTTCAGTACTTCCTGAAAGCCCTGATCTTAAGTAATTTGGGACATACACTAAAAAATTATTCATTTTCTTACCTGTAATTCAAGTTTAACTGGGTGTCCTGAATTTTTAGTTGCTAAATCTAGAAACCCTATTGAGGTTACTAATATACATCACAAATTAACGAATCCAAAATGCACACACCTTAGCCTCAGAAAGACAATGCAGGACCATGAAAGGGAATTGACTGAATTTGCATCTTAGTAAAGTAGCTCAGCCTAAATTAACCATATGTGGAAAATTACAACCTACTGAGTAGGTAAATGGGCATACAGTGGCCAGACCAAGGATCACCAACCACATTGTTTGTCAAGACTAATTAGGATTTAATGAAGATAGTTCCAGTCTTCATTTATCATTCCAGTCTCCATCACAAGACAGACTACAACAAAGAGTTGAAAACTACATCAAAATCTAAGAAGCAGGTGTGGATGTCAAACTCCATCAGGTCAACTAGAAACTAATTGCGTATTTCTCTATTTAAACATGACAGATAAAGTACAGACTACTTTACTATTCTTAGCAATTGGAGAGTTTTCAGTGGGGATCTTAGGGAATGCGTTCATTGGATTGGTAAACTGCATGGACTGGGTCAAGAAGAGGAAAATTGCCTCCATTGATTTAATCCTCACAAGTCTGGCCATTTCCAGAATTTGTCTATTATGTGTAATATTATTAGATTGTTTTATGTTGGTGCTGTATCCAGATGTCTATGCCACTGGTAAACAAATGAGAATCATTGACTTCTTCTGGACACTAACCAACCATTTAAGTATCTGGTTTGCAACCTGCCTCAGCATTTACTATTTCTTCAAGATAGCTAATTTCTTTCACCCACTTTTCCTCTGGATGAAGTGGAGAATTGACAGGGTGATTTCCTGGATTCTACTGGGGTGCATGGTTCTCTCTGTGTTTATTAACCTTCCAGCCACTGAGAATTTGAATGCTGATTTCAGACGTTGTGTGAAGGCAAAGAGGAAAACAAACTTAACTTGGAGTTGCAGAGTAACTAAAGCTCAACATGCTTCTACCAAGTTATTTCTCAACCTGGTAACGCTGCTCCCTTTTTCTGTGTGCCTGATGTCATTTTTCCTCTTGATCCTCTCCCTGTGGAGACATATCAGGCGAATGCAGCTCAGTGCCACAGGGTGCAGAGACCCCAGCACAGAAGCCCACGTGAGAGCCCTGAAAGCTGTCATTTCCTTCCTTCTCCTCTTTATTGCCTACTATTTGTCCTTTCTCATCGCCACCTCCAGCTACTTTATTCCAGAGACGGAATTAGCTGTGATTTTTGGTGAGTTCATAGCTCTAATCTACCCCTCAAGCCATTCATTTATCCTAATACTGGGGAACAGTAAATTAAGACGTGCATCTCTAAAGGTGCTTTGGACAGTAATGTCTATTCTAAAAGGAAGAAAATTCCAACAACATAAACAAATCTGAAAAAAAACTAAGCTTTTCTAGGACAAACAAAGATAAGATGTTTCTAAATTAACTTCAGTTGTTGCATTAATGTTTTATGGATTAATGACTCTATTAATCAATTAGTATATCTGTTTAATTAAATTACACTAATTAATTAATTAGTATATCTCTAATTGTAATGTAGGGAATCTTCTGTACAGCTGGCTGGATCTCTGTATCTCTGTGTCTGACTCTGTCTGTGTCTCCCTGTTTCTTCTCTTCTCTCACTCTTCCTGTCTTTAGAGTTGCTCTTTTTTAAAACATGTTTCAGAACAAAGAGAAATTAATATCCTAATATCAACTATTGATAGAACATTTTCATAGTTCTAAACCCTGTTTCCAGATGCAAAGTTGTGTGACTAATTCAAAACAACTGTAATAGGATCTTGCTGTTATTTGCATCTTTATGAAAAGCAACTAGTAAAGTTCCTTCTCATAGTCTTCGTTAGATTGTTCTTCTCAGATCACCCTGCAAAGCTCTACTTTTGGCAAAGACTCGATAAAGTGACAGTTCTAATAAATGCTGTGGAATTCTATGAATAATCTTATTATAATCACAGTGAAGGTATATATTATGGATAAATATATTGTCACAGTAAGTTCAAAGATCATTTGAACATTGCAGGTCAATGAATGAAGGATAATCTATAAGTAAAAAGGGAAATTTTATGTAAAAAATGTTTATCAAATAAGAAGCCTAAATTGAACTATTAATTATTTATCAAAGAAAATTTATCTACAAAAGAGATACTTCCACGGACTGCACCAGGCAATGATCGTCAAGATGCTGTCATAAGACCTTCAATCTAAAGCTTATATATGGTTATGTTAAAATGTCAAAACTCTCAAAGGATATATTGCGCCTCAATGTAGATCATCTCTACACCCCAGGGAAACATTGTTTGGATTGTATATAAGAGATCTTTTTTTAAAAGGGTTCAATGATTCTCTTTCAGTAATTTGTAGAACAGCAGAACATCTATAAGAATATAGAATACATTAACAAACACTATCAAGCAACCTGATCTGATATTTATGAAAGACTCTGTAAAAGGAAGAGAGAACACATTCTCTTTTCAAGCATATATTGAATATTCTCCAGACAATACCATATGTCAGGCCACAAAAGGAAATATGCATTTGAGACATGCCATCAAAAGCACATCATTTGTATTGTAGCAAAGATATTTTGGGATGATCAATCCTGTACTAACCAGCCTAGAGTAGCCAGGAACTTTGTGTACAAAAAAGAAAATATTTACAAATAAAGAGACATAAATGTTCTCATCAATAAATTTGGTAAAAATCAAAATTAGTTTTATACTAGTTTTATTTGTTCATTTTTCCTCTCTGATTCTGAAAGTGAAAAAGATACACATTGATTTAACTGCTAAATTTACAAAGATGTTTTGGGTACCGTGTAATTAAAAAAAAAAAGAAAATTAGATGCATAGGCTAAAGCTTACTTTTTTGTAATACTGTCTCAAAGAATACCTTTCCCCATACCCCAACTGAGCCAAGGCCCAGTTTGTGTTAATTTTTTAGGCATAGAAACAAAAGAAACTTGAAGGCTGATTGGAATCTTGAAAGCTCCACATTTGGTGCCTCTATATTGTGGACCCTAGAAATTTAATTGCAAACATAGCACCTCAAAATTCAATTTCTCTGTGGTCAGCAGCCAGGCAAAGGATACAGAGGTAGAAATAGTAGCAGTGTTAGTAACCTCTTACTGTACATAATTCTCGTTCTGGTCTACCTAGGATGAAAGTAATGTAACCAAGGTAAGTATATTTTCTTCTGAGATTATATTAATTCTGAGAAATTATGCAAAGATGATAACTCAGGGTTGAAAGAAATATTTGCACTGTCTTTCACTCCAAGTATTTAGGATAGAGTTTTCAGGCTTTCTCTAGGTGAGTGTAGTGAAGGGGCTACAGAAAACACAGAAAGACTCCTTTTTTCTGTTTTCGTTCCCAGCTTAATAAAAAGATATCCATTAGCACATTGAATGTCTGACTGTTAGACTCTATCTTGGGTGCAGAAAATACAGATCAAATGTGACAAAATCCATGCTCTCATGAAATGTACAGTCATAGAAAGCATTATGGAAGACAAATAATGATCAAGTAAACAAAGAAATTATTATGAGTCATGATTAATGCAATTGAGAACAACTGAAGGTGAAGGATACCTGTATATGGCATAGTCAGGATAGATCAACCCAAGAAAATGAACTCTTAGCTGAGACTTGAATGACAAATATAATCTAGTCATACAACATCCCGGAGAAATAACATCTCCAAAAGATGCCAGAGCAAGTAAGTACAAAGACCTTAAGGAGCAAATGTTTGAGAAAATGTGACAAAGGTCTGAATGACCAAAGCGTAATGAGCAAGGAGTGAATGGCAGGAGATCATGGTCAAGATCATAAAAGACCTTGTAGGTCGTGAGAGGGAATTTGGATTTAAGTGCAATGGAAAGACACTGAAGAATTTAAAGCTATGTGCAACATAATTTGACTTAAATATAGATTTAAGTTCACTTTAGTTATAGGAAGAATACTGTATACTTTGGTGAGGGAATACAATTAGGAAGCTGATAAGTTATTACAGTAAGCAGTCCCTATGAGATATCATGATGGTTCAGATCTGATGGTGGCAATGGGGTTAGGGGATTTTCTTAATGAATGATTTATATATATTATGTAGGATAAAGCTGCTAGGTCTTGCTGAATGATTAGATAAATGCAGGAATTGAAGGACAAGAGGATTCAAAACAACTTTTTTTTATTATTATACGTTAAGTTCTGGGGTACATGCGCAGAACGTGCAGGTTTGTTACATAGGTATACAAGTGCCTTGGTGTTGTGCTGCACCCATCAATCCATCATCTACATTAGGTATGTCTCCTAATGAGATCTCTCTCCTAGTCCCCCACCTCCTGACAGGCCCCAGTGTGTGATGTTCCCTCCCTGTGTCCATGTGTTCTCATTGTTCAACTCCCACTTATGAGTGAGAACATGTGGTGTTTGGTTTTCTGTTCTTGTGTTAGTTTGCTGAGAATAGTGGTTTCCAGCTTCATCCATGCCCCTGCAAAGGACATAACAACTGGCAGTATATGGCTATTTAGGATTTTGGGAGTAATTACTAGAAATAAAAATTATGTTTTTTACATGTTATGCTTGACACATCTATGAAATAACCAAGTGAAGAGCTCAGATAGATAATTGGATATATGAATCTGTAACTAACGATAGAACATCAGAGATATAAATTCCAAAGTCATCACCATATAAATGGGACTACCTTTAAAAATAAAAATAAATCACTGATGAGGAAGTGACACCATATCTGAGCCCTGAGATGTTTGAATCTGTCGAGGTTAGATGGATAAAAAAAAAAAGCAAAAGAAAATGAGAAGCATCTCATTTGTTATCTTCTGTTAGGAAGACAAGAAAAAAGCAAAGAGAGTGTGGTGGAACGGAAATGTAATAAAGAAATGTAACTCACATCACTGTGTTACAAGGAGGGAGATATCAGCTTTTCAAATGCTGCTGAGAAAAACTAAATTGACAAAGTAGCCATTGGATTTAGCAACATGGATAAAATTGATGACTCCAACAAGAGCAAAGGCAGTGGAGGCTAGGTCAGCGGGGAAGGTTAGGGAGAGAATGAAATGAGAACACACAGACAGGGTGAATACATAATATTTTTAGTAAGTTTTGTTACTGAGGAAAATAGAGAATGGAGTTTGGAAATAAGGCAAAGTTTTAGTGTTTTCATTGGTTTTATTTTTCTATAGGATGATATGGTGAGGGCATGCAAATTGAAATGATTTAATAGAGGGGGCTATTTTAATAATATAGGAGAGGGTTAGTAATTGCTGAAGCAATTATGTTACAATCATGGTCCTGACCCCAAAAAGTAAACCCTCGGACCAGAGATAAGGATATTTAGGTGAATGAAGCTGAAAATATTTAACTCTCAGATTCCCTGAAACTTCAGGGCCACGAGAAGCAGATTCCTCCCCATTGCAAGAGAAGAATAGCCACACTATTCCTGGATACTGTTCAACTAACTCAACCTCAGGCAAGTTAACGCTTGTTTTTCACAAGATCTGCCCTACCAGTCCTCAGTATTTCAGATCAAGATTTCGGCACAGCCCAATCAGTTAAGCACAGTTTCTCTTCCAAAGCAAAGTAGCTTTAAGCTAATACTATCTTATACTGCTAATATCTCAGTAGGAATAAGGAAACAGGCTAGAAATGGGTCTTGAGGTTGGTGACCCACCTCAAGAACCAAGAGGTCCTCTTTATTTAGCTTGTATTTGGTTGGTGCAAAATGAATTGCGGTTTTGCCATTAAAAGTAATTGGCAAAAACCGCAATTACTTTTGCATCGATATGGAAAATTGAATGAGGGCCTTTCAGTAATGATTTGGGGCTCAATATGCTGGCATAGGCACATAAATCCAGGCCTCATATTTTATTTGGATGACTCCATGGAACTTGGACACACTGATGACTTGGTATGTAAGTTGGAGTTGCTGCAACTTCTTTGATATGATATTAGGAAGGGATCGGGGAAATTCAGGGAGATGGGAACGACAGAACAGACAAACTACGTAAGACCTGAGAAACTACCACCTGACTGTGTGCCCTGAGAGATCCCAAAGGACATCCGTTTACTGAGACATAATGAAAGCCCTGGTGAGGGGAGCACTGGTAGCAATGAGAACTCAGTGATGGGCTGTTCTCTGTAAGCCAGAGTCACCTAGTGGGAGAGCCTGTCAAGAAACTGGACTCCCAAGTGCCAATGAGTTTGTTGAAATTGCTATGTGCAGTACTCAATGATTGTTACTACATTTGACAACAAGGCCAAACAGAGATAATCAGAATACCATGATGTACAGGAATCTGCAGTGATCACTAACAGAAATGGTGTTCTTAGAATTCATACAGAAAGAGAAATAAACTGTTTCTTGATTTACATAAGAAAAAATGAAATGCCAAGAAGCTGGTGCAATGAAAAATCACTGTTCCTCCTCAAGCTTCAAGCACAAAGTCACTTTACTAAAAAAGTCCTTTGATTGAGTAGGAGACTGCATTCTGTTAAGCAAAGACCCTGTAAAGTGATTGCAAGTTTTCATGGTAAACGTCTTCCCAATTCTCAGTCCTCTCCAAGGGAACTGCACTCACTTGACAAAATTGAGAAAGAGGAGTCATTATGTATTTTAAGAGTTTTTAAATAAAGGGTTTGCCCTGACACTATTATCAGAGCAATTGAAATGCCATTATGATCTTCCAGCAAGAGTGGAGGCTTTGGGGACAAATTCCTTGGTGGCTCCAGTGAATTCACAGTCCTACCTCGTGGTTATTTCCCTAGTTATCAAGAATAAAATTGGGATAGATATACTTAGCAGCTATCAGACACAGTATCAAGGCTCTTAAATTTTAGGTGGACAGAATGACTCTGGTGCATGTCAGCAATTCTGTCTTCACCTATTCAAGTTTTGAGTAGACGTTGAAAGACAAATATTAATTGGGTGCCAAAAAGGTAGAAATATGTGCAGACTTGACTTCTTCTGAAAGCTGTTCTCACATAGTAAGAGGTGAATGTTCAGGTTTTTAGTCTAATTCTAGCATCTCTGGGCAGATATTGGCAATTACTGGTTTGTAACCAACCATATGGTTGTATTTCCAAAGGCAAAATATATGTGTACAGATAATCTATTGTAGTTCTCAGTCCAGGCCCATCATAATCATGTGGAGAGAGAAGTCTTTCTCAAACCTGATCAGGACACCTATGCGTCTAATAAAGAACCGTATAATCTGGTATTTAACTTCTGTATGCTAAAATATAGATTATTTAATTACAATTTATATACAAATCCCAACGTTTATCCTTAAAATATCTCGATCAGATAGTAGGATGCTCTCTGTGACTGGAATTTAGGTGTAGCTAGGAAAAAACAAAAAAAGCTGTTCTAAAACTGTTAGAAAATTGCTGCTAGGAACCTTAAGTGTGGCAAAAGAAAATTATTTTGGGAAATGATATCTTTGTTCCAGTTAGAATCATATAATAAGCTTGCATGGCCCAAAATATACAAATCAACAATTTATTCATTGTTCTCTTCCTTGTCTTCCAATAATCATTTTGGAAGGGTCCTATTCTCTGCACTAGGGATACAAAGGTAATGAATTATTTACCACTTTGTAAGCAATTCAGAATCCAATGGAAGATTTAGCTTGTGCATAACACCTAATGATGATCACCATCAGAAAAGTGGCAAAATAAGGTGTTATGAAAGTTCAAAGCAGGGGGTGAAAGGAAAAATCTCATGCAAGAGGTGATAAGTGATCTGCAACAGGGAGAGTAGAGGGCTGGGGAAAGTGGAATGAAATGCATGGCTAAGTCTATGCATAGCTCATGGCATTTTCATTGATTTAGGAACACTGAACACTCCAGCAAGGCTGAAGAGAAACAAAGGAAGCTAAAGTTGGAAATGTGGGTTAGTTTCATAATGTTGAAAGACACTGATGTAAATAGCAAACTGAATTTGTTATTTATTCTGCAGCCAACAAAGAGACTTTTGAGAGGGTGTAAGATGATCATTCTTTTGCAAATACTTCAGATTGGGATATAAATGATTTAACAGTATAAAATTTTGCTTAAAGAAAAGGGGTACCTCTTTATCAGATATTTACTTTAGAAGATGGCAGACAGGAGGCAGGACTAGCTTGCAGCTCCTGCTCCTATGAGCAGTGTGTGGAGACTAACATTGTGAACTTTAGCTTCAAGAACTACTACAGAAACATACTAGGAAAGTCAAGAGAATCCACAGACCCTTTGAAAGAACTGGATCACCACCACAGGCTCCCTGAGACACTGAGAAACTGTGCTGTTACCCACGGCTGCAAGACCTGAAGACAGATCATATCACAAGACTCTTTGCAGACACTCCCCAGTACCAGGCCGGAGCCTGGTAGCTCCGCTGGGTGGCTAGACCCAGAACAGCAGAAACAATCACTACATTTTGTCTCTCAGAAAGTCCCATTCCTAGGGGAAGGCAGAGCGCCACATCAAGGGAGCACCCCGTGCAACAAAAGAATCTGAAGAGCGGCCCCTGAATCCAAGATCATCCCTCTGACATAGTCAACCCAAATGAGAAGGAACCAGAAAAATAATTCTAGCAATATCACAAAACAAGGTTAACATCTCCAAAAGATCATACCAGCTCAGTAGCAATGGATTCAAACCAAGACAAAATCTCTGAATTGCCAAAAAGAGAACTCAGAAGGTTGATTATTAAGGTAATCAAGGAGACACCAGAGAAAGGTGAAGTTCAACTTAAAGAAATCAAAAACATGATACAGGATATGAAAGGAAAATTCTTCAGTGAAATAGCATAAATTAAAAACAATCACAACTTCTGAAAATCAAGGATACACTTAGAGAAATGCAAAATGCATTGGAAAGTCTTAGCAATAGAATCGAATAAGCAGAAGAAAGAACTTCAGAGCTTGAAGACAAGGCGTTTGAATTAACCTAATCCATCAAAAACAAAGAAAAAAGAATTTTTTAAGTCTCCAAGAAGTTTGCAACTATGTTAAACCTCCAAACCTAAGAATAATTGGTGTCTTGAGGAAGAAAAGAAATCTAAAAGTTTAGAAAACATGTTTGAAGGAATAACAGAAAAATTTCCCCAGTCTTGCTAGAGATCTAGACATCCAGGTACAAGAAGTTCAAAGAACACCTGGGATTCATCACAAATAGATCATTGCTTAGGCACATAGTCATCAGGTTATCTAAAGTCAAGATAAAAGAATCTTAAGGGCTGTAAGGCAAAAGCATTAGGTAATCTATAAAGGCAACAAGTTCAACACAATGAATAGAATAGTACCTCACATCTCAATACTAACATTCAGTGTAAATGGCTTAAATGCTCCACTTAAAAGATACAGAATAACAGAATAGATAATAATTCACCAACCAACTTTCTGGTGTCCTCAGGAGATTCACCTAACACAGAAGGACTCACACAAACTTAAGGCAAAGGAGTAGAAAGAGATATTCCATGGAAATTGACACCAAAAATGAGCAGGAGTAGCTATTCTTATTTCAGACAAAACAAATTTTAAAGGAATAGTGGTTAAAAAGAAACCAAGAGGGACATTATATAATGGTAAAAGGCCTTGTCCAACAGGAAAATATCACAATCCTAAACATATATGCACCTAACATTAGAGCTCCCACATTTATAAATGAATTAGTACTAGACTTAAGAAATGAGATAGATGGCAACACAGTAATAGTGGGGGACTTCAATACTCCACTGACAGCACTAGACAGGCCATCAAGACAGAAGGTCAAAAAGAAACAATGGACTTTATACCCTACAACAAACAGATTTAACAGATATTTACAGAATATTCTACCCAACAACTGCAGCATATACATTCATCAGCACATGGAACATTCTCCAACATAGACCATATGACGGGTCACAAAGCAAGTCTCAGTAAATTTTTAAAAATCAAAATTATATCAAGCAGTCTCTCAGACCACAGTGGAATAAAATTGGAAATCAACTCCAAAAGAACCCTCCAAACTATTCAAATACATAGAAATTTAAAAACCTACTCATGAATGATTGTTGGATCAACAATGAAATCAACATGGAAATTTAAAAATTCTTTGAACTGAACAATAATAGTGACACAACCTATCAAAACCTCTGGAACACAGCAAAAGTGGGGCTAAGAGAAAAGTTCATAGCCCTAAATGCCTACATCAAAAATTCTGAAAGACCACAAATAGACAGTCTAAGGTCACACTTCATGAAAACTGAGAAACAAGAGCAATCCAAACCCAAAACCAATAGAAGAAAATAAATAATGAAGAGCAGAGCACAGCTAAATGAAATTGAAGCAAAATACAATACAAAAGATAAATGAAACAAAAAGCTGGTTAGAAATAATGAAGATCAGAGCAGAGCTACATGAACTTGAAAGCAAAATATAATACAAAAGATAAACGAAACAAAAAGCTGGTTCTTTGAAAAGATAAATAAAATTGATAGACCATTATTGAAATTATCCAAGAAAAGAAGAGGGAAGATCCAAATAGCCTCAATTAGAAGTGAAACAGGAGACATTACAACTGTACCACAGAAATGCAAGAGATTATTCAAGGCTACTATGGACACTTTTATCCACGTAAACTAGAAAACCTAGAGGAGATGGATAAATTCCTGGAAATACACAACCCTCCTAGATTAAACCAGAAAGATACAGAATCTCTTCCATATCTTCAGAACAGACCAATAGCAATCAGTGAGGTTGAAATGGTAATACAAAAATTGCCAAAAAAAAAAAAAAAAAAGTCTAGGATGAGATGGACACAGCTGAATTCTATCAGACATTCAATGAAGAATTGGTACCCATCCTATTGACACTATTGCAAAAGATAGAGAAAGAGGGAATTCTCCTTACATCATTCTATGAAGCTAGTATCACCCTTAATACCAAAACCAGGGAAGGACATAACAAAAAAAAGAAAACTACAGACCAATATCCCTGATTAACATAGATGCAAATATCCTCAATAAAGTACTAGCAAACTGAATTCAACAGCATATCAAAAAGATAATACACCATGACCAAGTGGGTTTCATACCAGGAATGCAGAGATGGTTTAACATACATGTTCAGAAATGTGATCCATCACATAAAAAGAATTAAAAAGAAAAATTACATGACATCTCAATAGAAGCAGAAAAAAGCATTTGACAAAATCCAGCATCACTTTATGATTAAAATCCTCAACAAAATCAGTATAGAAGGAGCATTCTTAAGGTACTAAAAGCCATCTATGACAAACCAACAGCCAACATTATATTGAATGGAAAAAAAGTTGCAGGCATTTCCCTTGAGAACTGGAACAAAACATGGATACCCACTTTCACCACTTCTATTCAACATAGTACTGGAAGTCCTAGCCAGACAAGCGAAAGAAATAAAGGGCATCCAAATTGGTAAAGAGGAAGTCAAACTGTCAATGCTGGTGATATGACTGTATATCTAGAAAACCTTAAGGACTCATTCAAAAAGCTCCAGAACTGGTAAATATTTTCAGTAAAGTTTCAGGATACAAAATTAGTGTACACACCAACAGTGACCAAGATGAGAATCAAAGACTCAACCCCTTTTACAACAGCTGCAAAAAAACAAAACAAAACAAAACAAAACCTTAGGAATATACCTAACCAAGGACGTGAAAGACCTCTACAAGGAACACTACAAAACACTGCTGAAAAAAAATCATAGATGACACAAACAAACGGAAACACATCCCATGTTCATGGATAAGTAGAATTAATATTGTGAAATGACCCTACTGCCAAAAGCAATCTATAAATTCAATGCAATTCCCATCAAAATACCACCATCATTCTTCAAACAACTAGAAAAAAAAATTCTAAAATTCAAATGAAATTTTAAAAAGATCCCACATAGCCAAAGTACAACAAAGTAAAAGGGACAAATTTGGAGGCATCACTTTATCTGACTTCAAACTATAATATAAGGCCATAGTCACCAAAACAGCATTCTACTGGTATAAAAATAGGCACATAGACCGATGGAACAAAATAGAGAACCCAGAAATAAAGCCAAATGCTTACAGTTAACTGATCTTCAAAACAGCAAACAAGAACATAAAGTGGAGAAAGGATACCCTATTCAACAAATGGTGCTGAGATAATTGGCAAGCCACATGTAGAAGAATGAAATTGGATCCTCATCTCTCACTGTATACAAAATCAACTGAAGACAGATCGAACACTTAAATCTAAGACCTGAAACCATAAAGATTCTAGAAGATAATATCAGAAAAACCTTTCTAGACACTGAGTTAGCCAAAGATTTCATGACGAAGAACACAAAAGCAAATGCAACAAAAACAAAGGTAAATAGATGGGACTTCATTAAACTAAAAAGCATTTGCACAGCAAAAGGAAGATCAGCACAGTTAACAGACAACCCACAGCTTCAAAATCTATACTTCTGACACAGGACTAACATCCAGAATCCATAAAGAACTCAAATTAGCAAGAAAACAAACAATCTCATCAAAAAGTGGGCTAAGGACATAAATAAACAATTCTCAAAAGAAGGTATACAAATGGATACCAAGCATACGGAAAAATGCTCAACATCATTATTAGGGAAATGCAAATCAAAACCACAATGTAATACCACCACACTCTTGCAAGAATGGCCATAATCAAAAAATAATAGACGTTAGTGTGAATATGGTGAAAAGGGAACACTTTTACACTGTTGGTGGGAATGTAAACTAGTACAATCACTATGGAAAACAATTTGGGAATTCCTTAAAGAATTAAAAGTAGATCTACCGTTTGATCCAGCAGTCCCACTATTAGGTATCTACCCAGAAGAAAAGAAGTGATTATATGAAAAAGATACATGCACGTGCATGTTTGTAGCAGCACAATTTGCAATTGCAAAAATGTGGAAGCAGCCCAGATGCCCATCAATCAGTGAATGGATAAAGAAAATGTGCCATATACATATATACGGCATTTGTACATACATACATACATTTATACATACATTTCTATTTTATTTGTGAATGTCCTTGCCTATTTGCTATGCTTGTATTACACAAAACTGTATTGATTGGATATGGAACACGATCTTTGCTGACCGATATTTTGATTGAAATGATACCAACTCATTACCAAGTAAATTAATGTCAATTATCTGTACTACCTAATGTTATGAGGTTCATTAGTTTTTGTTTTTTAGCTTTTTTATACCTTCAATAAATGTTTTAATGAAACATTAGAAAAGATCACAAATAAGGCTGCTAGCCTGCTTGCAACACAAAAAGAAAACATTTATTCTTTAATCCTCACCTTAATCAGTTCCAAATATTCTACCCTCAGGTTTATCTGTTTTAGTATATTTTGAATTGATTACACTCATATATGTTTGAACATGAATCCAGTCATATTCATTCACAGAGTGGTCATATTACTTCAGAAGCTAGAGGGAAATTCTATCAGGAATCCAGGCACTGAGAAAAACAGGACTATCAAATCTTAATTTTGCTTCCAAGAGAAAGGTCAGTTCTAAATCTGATTCTAGAATTAAACGTGATCGTGCATGTGGAAATCAACAGAATTAAATATTTTTCATTTCTCCTTCTATGAATTCTTCATTAATCCTCACATTAAAAGTAAACTATTTATAACCTTAATAGAAATGCCATTCGAGCCTTCATTTTTATCCTCAACTGATTTTAGAGTCAATCTTTTTTGGGGGTCTTCTGCAGTCACATAGGAGATTCCTCGTAGGTATAACTATATTTTGACACTCAGAAAAGCAAAGAAATTCTCAGCTAGGCACAACCACTAGCTTGACTGTGAGCCCAGCAACTGAGAGATGCATGCCTCTAAGACCTCTCTCTGTTGACCTCCACTAAGGCTCTGGAGGTGGAATGGAATAAAAACAGTGTAATTAGGCTATGCTCATTCTTTAAAAACAAATCTGATAGGTGAACTTTCTCACAGCATTAGTTTGCTAGGGCTGCTGTAGCAAAGTACCCACTGACTGGGTGCCTTAAACAACAGAAATATATTCTCTCCCACTTCTGGATGTAGTTCGAGATCAAGTTATTGACTCGAGATGGTTCCGTGTTAGGGCCATAAGGAAGAATTCCTCCCGTGCTTCCCTCCTAGCTTCCTGTAGTTTGCCAGTGATCTTGGGCATCCCCTGGCTTCTGCTATATCACCCTAATCTCTGCCTTGATCGTCACACGGTATTCTCCGTGTTCATGTCTTTGTCCAAATCTCCACATTTTGTAGACACCAGTCATAGGGCTGTCAGCCCCTAATCATATAAGTCATCTTAACTAATTACATCTACAACCACCCTATTTTCAAATAAGGCCACATTCAGAGATATTGATGTTAGTTCAGGATCATATAAATTTTTGGAGGACACATTCAACCCATTATATGCATCTTCTTCTATACTTTGCCTACTTCTGGGTACCATCACCAGGTTTTACTCACATAATTTTCACATATTCATATATGCAGAATTAAGTCAACTGTGTGATCTCAAAATAATGTATAAGGTATATCTGCATGTCTATAAACTAAGGGGAAGTTTGCCTGATTGACAGCTGATTGGTAAGATTGGTAAGTCATCTCTAACAGTGCATGCTGAGGTTCCACAGGCCCTCATGAATCCGAGCTATAAACAAAAATGTAACAAAATGGCTCATGTGCCTTGCTAGATTGCCTCTGACAAAGGAAGTTCACAAGGTAACTTTCCCTGTGTTTGAACTGAGAAAAGCATATGTGTATTGATAATCTAGTTACTATTGTCAAGAATAAAAATAGTTTCATTTCAAATATTGCTGGTAGTTAAGCCCTCATAAAAATTATATTAAAAGTTGAGCTCCCTTAAAGCTCCACAATACAGACCAGTAGGAGTCCAGTCAGGGCCCCGTATCTCCCTATTTTTGTGTCCCTTGACTAAGAATCATGATCCTAAAAAGCAAACAAAAGCCAAGGCTTTAATGCTGGTGACTTTGATGTTTGGTAGTTTGAGAAAAGAAAGACTCAGAAATTTGCACTTTCAAAAGGTCTTTCGTCACCAGTTGAGCTCCATCAGTCTCTGAAGCAAAGAGAAAGATTTTAGATGGAAGTAATAAGTTAACCTGGGCATCATCTATGCCTGATAGCTCTACCATTAAGTGGTCTCCCAACACAAGATACCAACAGAAAAAAGGAGAAGGAAGTGGGGGGGGGGAGAAGGAGGCGGCGGCTAGGAGAGGAGGAAAAGAAGGAGAAGAAAAAAATACAGAAAGAAAGGGGTAGAAGTTGCGTAGGCTGTGGGCTAACGTAAAAGTGTCAGAAAAACCTCAGAGCGGAAATAGCACTTGCTCTTATAAAAACGAAGGCGACTTGTCTTTGGGTAAGGTGGAAACAAGGAAAATTGTAGTAAATACACATCTAGACAAAGACTTTAAGGGAGATTAAAGTCAAGATTTTTTAAATAAGAGAAATTAAAACCAACAAGAAACAATAATTAGGAAATTTAAAAAGAAATTCAGATTATTTAACAAAATAAAGGTAGGATTTAGGGAATTACAAAAGGCCATCTTTAGCTGGTTTCCTTCTTCACTGGCCGATAGGAGCGCCTCTGTAATGACCACCCTGGCCACCTCTTCCAGGCTGGCCTCTCTAGCTACCTCTACCACCTCTGTCACCCTGGGAAACCTGGCAATCTCAGCCTCCTATGCCACCTCTGTGTCTGGAATTGGTGGGTTCTTTGTCTCACTTACTTCAACAATAAAGCCACGGACCCTCATGGTGAGTGTTACAGTTCTTAAAGATGGTGTCTGGAGTTCGTTCCTTCAGATGTTCAGATGTGTCTGGAGCTTCTTCCTTCTGGTGGGTTCGTGGTCTCGCTGACAGGAGTGAAGCTGCAGACAATCACGGTGAGTGTTACAGCTCTCAAAAGCAGCGTCTCTGGAGTTGTTCATTCTTCCCGATGGGTTCGTGGTCTCACTGGCTTCAGGAGTGAAGCTGCAGACCTTGCCAGTGAGTGTTACCGCTCATAAAGGCAGCGTGAACCCACAATTAACAGCGCCAAGATTCATTATTAACAGCTAAAGAACAAAACCTCCACAGTTCGGAAAGTGAGCCTATGGGGTTGCCACTGCTGGCTGGGGCAGACTGCTTTTATTCCCTTATCTGGCCCCACTCACATCCTGCTGATTGGTCCATTTTACAGAGAGCTGATTGGTCTATATTACAGAGACCTGATTGGTCCATTTTACAGAGAGTTGATTGATCCGTTTTGACAGAGTGCTGACTGGTGCATTTACAATCCTCTAGCTAGAGATAAGCGTTCTCCAAATCTTCACCAGCTCAACTAGACACAGAGCACTGATTGGTGCGTTTACAAACCTTGAGGTAGACACAGGGTGCTGACTGGTGTGTTTACAAACCTTGAGCTAGACACAGAGTGCTGATTGGTGTATTTACAATTCCTTAGCTAGACAAAATGGTTCTCCAAGTCCCCACCAGATTAGCTAGATACAGAGTGCTGATTGGTGCATCCACAAACCCCCGATCTAGACACACAGTGCTGATTGGTGCATATATAATCCTCTGGCTGGACATAAAAGTTCTCCAAGTTCCCACCCAACTCAGGAGCCCAGCTGGCTTTGCCTAGTGGATCCCCGACCAGGGCCCTGCAGAGTGCCCGCCAGTCCACCGCCTGCAGCCCTCAGCGGGGAGGTGGATGGGACTGGGCGCCAAGGCACAGGGGGCGGCGCCCCTCCGGGAGGTTCCGCCCACCCGGGAGTTCACCCGGCGGGTGCTCGGGCATGGCAGGCTGCAGGTGGGAGCCCTGCCCTGCGGGTAGGCGTCTGAGGCTGAGGCCCGGAGAGAATTCAGCCCCGTGCTGGCGGGTCGGCAGTGCTGGGGGACCCAGCGCACCCTCCCCAGCTGCTGGCTCGGATGCTAAGCCCCTCACTGTCCTGGGCCTGTGGCATCGGCTGGCGGCACTGAGTGCCCGGCCCACCAAGCCCGCGCCCGCCAGAACTCGCACTGGCCCCTGAGCGCCCGGAGCCGCCCTGGTTCCCGCCCGCGCCTGTCTCTTCACACCTCCCTGCAAGAAGAGAGAGCGGGCTCCGGCCTCCGCCGGCTCAGAGAAGGATTCCCACAGTGCAGTGAGGGGCTGAAGGGCTTCTGAGCCTCGCCAGAGTTGACGCGGAGGCTGAGGAGGCGCCGAGTGGGAGGGCTGCCAGGGCTGCCAGCACGCCTTCACCTCTCACCTCCACCATGCAGCTTTCAGGTGAGCTCTCCTGGCCTCCCTGGACAGGCTGCTGACCCTGACCTGCCTTTTTATTTGTGCCCTTCTTGCCACACTGGCATCTGAGCTCTCCTTGGGGTGTGAGTTGTGATTCCTCCTGAGTTTCCTCAATAACTCATCAGCAGCTTAGGTGAAATGACGCAGATCCAGAAAAGAACAAGTAAAGAGAAGGGTTAGCCATAAACTTAAGGCAACTATGGAATCCGCCATAGTCTAAACTTAGGAGTAATATTTTACTGGTTTAAATGTCTTTAGGTGGTGGCCAGGACCCAGGCCCTGGAAGAAAAGGGGAAGAGAAATCCTGACTCTTGAGAGGACCGGCACTTAGTTGGGCACCTCTCAATTGCGTCATCACGGTGTACTCTCCCACCCTCCATATCCTTGGGTTCCGCATCCACAGATTCAACTAACGCGGATCAAAGGTATTTGAAGAAAATAATAAAACAATTAAAAATAATGCAAAGTTTAGGCCGAGTGTGGTGGCTCATGCCTGTAATCCCAGCACTTTGGGAGACCGAGGCGGGCGGATCTCAAGGTCAGGAGATTGAGACCATCCTGGCTAACGCTGTGAAAATACAAAAAATTAGCCAGGCGTGGTGGCAGGTGCCTGTAGTCCCAGCTACTCGGGAGGTTGAGGCAGGAGAATGGCGTGAACCCGGGAGGTGGAGCTTGCAGTGAGCTGAGATCCCGCCCCCTGTACTCCAGCCTGGGCAACAGAGCAAGACTCCATCTAAAAAAAAAAAAAAGCAAATTTTAAAGCAATACAGTTTAACAACTACTCACATAATATTTACACTTCATTAGGTATATATCTTATTTAGATATTATTTAAAGTACACCAGAGGATTGCGTAGGTTATGTGCAAATACTACCCAATTTTGTATAATGGACTTAAGCATCTCAGATTTTGATATCTACAAGGGGTTCTGGAAGCAATCCCCCATGGTTATAAAGGAGTGTCTATACAGTACATGAAATAAACCATAAACCACCAGATTTCTCATGGTGTCTAAAAAAACCACCAGACAGAGTCACTATCTCTACCTGTAAATATATATGATACCTTGACACAAGTCTATTGAACAGGGGATAATTATCAGCCACCTTATCTATGCCAATAGCAGAGCAATCATACAAGGCCCACTCTCCCACTGCTTCTATTACTTTCCACAAACTATTAAGTCTATAGTTTCACAAATAGAATATATAAATAAAACCCACCCCATATTGTCTCCTTTTGCAAATTCCTAGTACCTATAATTAAATCCAAACCCTCACCATCTTTACTATTTTTTTGGCTCGAACAACAGCAATTTATTTTCACAGTTCTGGAAGCTAGAAGTTTAAGATGAAAGCATCTGTAAGTTTGGTTTCCTCTGAGGCCTCTCTGGCTGGAGAGGCCACCCTCTTGCTGCCCCTTAACATGGCAGTCCCTCTGTGCATGGGTGCTCCTGGTGTCTCTTCCTCTTCTTACAAGGACACCAGTCATACTGGGCTAGGGTGCAACCCTAAAGGCCTAATTTTAACTTAATCACCTCTTTGAAGGCCTTATCTCCACATATGGTCACATTCTGAGGTACTGGGGGTTAGAACATTGTATTAGTCTGTTCTCACGCTGCTGATAAAGACATAGCCAAGACTAGATAATTTATAAAGAAAGAGAGGTTTAATGGATTACAGTTCCACGTGGCTGGGGAGGAGGTCCCACAATCATGGCAGAAGGCAAAAGGCATGTCTTACATGGTGGCAGGCAAGAGAGAATGAGAGTGAAGCAAAAAGGGAAACCCTTTATAAAATCGTCAGATCTCGTGAGACTTCCTTACTACCATGAGAACAGTATGGGGAAACCACCCCCATTATTCAATTATCTCCCACCTGCTCTTTCCCACAACATGTGGAAATTATGGGAGCTACAATTCAAGATGAGATTTGGGTGAGGACACAGGCAAACCATATGAGATGTCAAGATAAGAATTTTGGGGAAACACAATTCAGCCCAGAACACACTCTTCTACTTCCATGTTTCTCTCTCACTTCTGGCTCTTCTACCTCAGTAAAGGACATTCTTAAATCCTTTTCATATTTGAAGCACTAACAACCCACTCCTAATTCAGATATTCCCCCTGTTCTATCTAGATGACTGCCATCACTGTCAAGGTGTGAAAATATACCCTAAGCTGGGAATCTCAAACTCAAATATAGAGGAGCCAGGGGAATCATGAGTGGACCAGGTGGTGAACAAGAGACGACTACCAGTGCCATGCAAAGGTAAAGACCACTATCTATTGCCAGATAACTTCAGTCAGGTTTGAAAACAGAGTCTAGGGTATCCTGTTCTGTTTTTTCAGAGAACCCAGAAATATATTTATGTGAAGTTTCCCAAGTTTTATATGCTGGTAACAAAAACAGAAATGCCCCCCAAAACTGTAGGCCCTCACTGTCTTTCGTTTCAACTTTCAATTACTTCTTTGTGATCTCATGGCTGTGACTCTTAATTATGATCATTCTCTTGCAGACTAACATACTTGTAATTGAATACTCTAGACATGTCAGACACTAAGATTCAAAGAACAAAAGGCAGTCTGTGTCCTCAAGCTGCCTTCATTGTTGTCAGGTGAACAGAGAAATGATTGTGCCACTCTGCTGTTCAAAAATCTCTTTGCCACAAAACTAAATAACAAATTCAAGTTGCCGTTTGTAACAGCCTTCACAATCTGGAGCTCACCCACATTTCCAACTTCATTATCTTTTATTTTGATTTCAGCCATTCAGGATTATTCTATGTTCCTGAGCCATTGAAAATGAAATGAGGTATGTGTAGATTTAGCCATGCATTTCCTTCTGTTCCCTTCCCACCATTCTCCCAGGCACATATTACATATCACTTCCTACATGAGACGTTCCCTTTCATCTCCTGCTCTGAGCTTTCATAACACCCTTTTTTGTCACTCTTTTGATGGTGATCATCATTAGGTGTTATGTCCAAGCTACATCTTCCATTACATTCTGAATTCCTTAAGGACAGTGACAGTGTTTAATTTACTTTTTTGTATCTTCAGTACAGAGAATAGGGCCCTGCCTGAGTGATTGTGAAGCATTGAATTTTATTGAATTAATGTTGGGGGAGAATAATGAAAATATCTCTTTCAGAAATCATCAAACAGGCCTGGCCACACAACACCAGCCAAGGCCAGGTACCTTAGGCAAGAAAAGAATCAGAAAGCAAGGAGGAACCCCACACTGGACCTCAGACAGCCCCTTATATCTAAAGCAAATCATTCTTTTTTTTTTTTTTTCTTTTTGCGTCTTTTTGTTTTCGTTTTTGTTTTTGTTTTTGAGATGGTGTCTTGCTCTGTTGCACAGGCTGGAGTGCAGAGGCACAATCTCAACTCATTGCAACCTCTGCCTCCCCGGTTAAAGTGCCTCAGCCTCCCAAGTAGTTGGAACTACAGGTGTGTGCCACCATGCCCAGCTAACTCCTTGTATTTTTAGTAGAGACAGGGATTTTACCATGTTGGCTAGGCTGATCTCGAACTCCTGACCTCAAGTGATTTGCCCTCCTCAGCCTCCCAGAGCACTGGGACTATAGGTCTGAGCCGCAGCACCTGGATTTTTTTTTGGTCTTTTGTTCTTCTACAATGTGGAACTAAAATCTAATAGTAGAATGGTTGAGAAAAAAAGTTTTCATGGTTAAACATGATTATTTGCATTACAGCTAAAACTTGTAGAAATTTTTTATTAGAACAATAACCAAGAGGTTCCTTGAATTCATTCAGAACAATTCTTAATAACTTAATTGAACTCAAAATAGCTCACATGGTGCTTGGGTCTTTTCATCTTCCTCTTGAGAGGCTCCTTCAAAGAAAGAAGAGAAAAAGAATGAAGTTTGAAATGACATCATAAACTCAATAGAAGGGTCATTGACAAGTCAGAACCAGGGAAAAAGATGATTAAGCATAAAAGTTTTCTTTAAACAACAAAATTGTTGGTTGACTCACTTACTCAACTCTGCCACTTCTTTGGTGGCATAACTCATTAGCTCTCTCATGTACTCTGGACATGTATTATATCCTTCCTCCTACACAGAGTCTCTCACCCAGGCCATTAGAACGGACTTCAGATTTTTCGTGTAAAGTGTGTGTGACTAACAGCGGCTTTAAATTTCACTTACTCTGAGACAAATTAGTATTTAAGCAGACATCAGGACTTGAAAACTAAACAATGAAGAATTTGTGTTTTAAGTCAGAGTGGCAAAAGAAGGTGCAATGATACATTCACTGATTGACTATAATAATGTAGGCAAATTTCACAGTATCTTTACGCTTCAAATTAGTTATATGTCAAGGGAGATACTGCTCTTGCAAAGATAAGAGATTTGTGCTATTCAATCATTAGCCATTGGTTATAGAAAGATTTAGAGAAAAACATTTACAAATAAGTACTGTGTCGATATTCTGCTGATGTTCAGATGCTAATTACAACTCTGACACAAGAGATTCTAATGTGAAAATGAGGGAGATGGTCCATATTAGCCATTATTGGGCCAAGCATGGTGGCTTATGCCTGTAATCCAGTACTTCGGGAGGATGAGGTGGCAAGATATCTTCAGTCTAGGAGTTCAAGACCAGCCTGGGCAACATGGTGAGACTCCATCTCTATGAAAAATTTTAAAATTAGCTGGGTGTGATTGTGTGTGCCTATAGTCCCAGCTACTCAGGAGGGTGAGGTAGGAGGATAGCTTGAGCCCAGGAGGTGGAGGCTGCAGTGAGCTGTGTTCATGCCCCTGCACTCCAATCTGGGTGACAGAGGAGGCTTGTCGCAATAAATCGAACAATATTATTATTGAGAACCACTAAAACTTTCAGGTTTTGTAAGTCTCTTTTTCCCTTTGGTACTCCCTAAACTCAATGTTGACAATGTTCAAGAATTTTGAGAATGCTTATTAAACAAAGAAGAAAAGTATGGTAGGTTCTGAAGAAAAAAGAAAAGAACGCATCCCTTAATAAAGGTTTACCTTACTCTTGAAAGAACTCTTCAGCAACAATACTCAGGATTTTAAGAGAAAATAAATGAAAAAGAAGACAAATTTAAGACATGATTTGATAAAACCCCAACTGTGAATTTGTAGAAAGACACTTAGGTTTAGACACAAGAGTTTTAAAAATGCCTAAGAGAGCTTTAGGGAAAAAAATCATAAAGGTTTGGATACAATAAACCAAAATTTCCCAAAGTAGAACCCTAGTCCCAATCATTGACTCTGAATGAGGGGTGACCTGTATTTTAAAGGATTAAGGAATGGAATGGATAGAATTTGATAGTGCCTGCTTAACATCAAAATTTTGATTAAGTACAAATTTAATCAAAATTATCAATATTTTTAAATGTTCAAGAGTTTGATGTCAAGGAAATGCAATTCTAGACGAATTACAGAATTATAGAATTCTATTATAGATTATAGAAATGAAAAATACAGATTTTCCATTCAATTTAGATGTCCTGTTTCACAGAAACAGAATCAATAACTGAAAATCCATATACTTTAGAAGAGCAAAATTACATCATAAAGATGTTGACTTAAGACTTAGGCCCAGATTTTCAGAGAGGTATCTGCAATCAGTGAAAAATAGAAATTAAGGTTGCCTCTTTTACTGACCTACTGTCTGAAAATAAAGTGCTTAATTTCTGAAAGGGTCAATCTAACTCTAGTCTTTTCCATGCATTTTAACCCCATTATCCATTGTATTGTCCCCATTTCCTCCTCTTGCCATCATCTATGCTCTGAGCAGAGCTCAGGGTCACCAAAGCCATTGGGAGCAGGACCAGCAGCACCTTGATGTAAGCCATGGTGTCCATCTCCCTTGATGCTGTAGGAACCTCAGACACAATCCATAAAGGACTGGGTTGGGCACTTCTTACTCATATCTAATTGTCCATTTGCCCATCAGTCAGACTTGCTGAGTTGGTTTAAAAGTCTGGTCCAGCTCCTCAAAGGAAAATCATAAATTTAGTAAGATTCATGAAAACAATTGTTCACCCTTCTCAACTGTTAGTTATACGTATTAATAATTGTCTTTCATTAATGAATATTCGACTCAGAACTATGGTTCTCTTTTCTGTTACCATATTCAATATGGTTCAAGTTATCCAAACATCAATTACTTCTGGTCCTTTTCCTATAGAATGAGCCAACAGAATCATCAGGAAATCAAAAGGTTAAAATAATAGAAATATAATCACAAGATGAAAGAGCAATAAGGCCTCGAGAAAGATTAGTATAAGTTATCTAACACAGCTTGGGTAAATGAAAGCAATTGCCAGTAAGAGACTAAAATCAACTTCAGACTCAGAAAACTATAGCTATTCAGAATGTGCTTGAGTTTGTTATTTGAATGGACTGTGAAATCTTGAAACTAAACATAATCAGAATAATCAGTGGGTTGGAAAACAATATCATTCAAGAATCACTGAGTGAATTAAGAGTGTTCAGCTTGGAAAGAGAAGAATATGAGTAAGCATGATAGTTCCACATAGTTACATAGAACAAAAAGTAATTTTGTTTGTGTAGTTCTGGAAGATACAAAAAGAGCTACTGATTTTAAAAGGGGGATAATTTGTTGATAGTATAAAATAATTTTTATAATTATTTAAGTTATCTTAAATAATTTTGAATTTTAAATTATCTTAAATAATTTTAATTACTTTAGAATAATATTAAAATAAATTTCTTAGAATTATTAAAACTTGAAACAATTGATTGAGCTATCCAGGGAAAATTAGTTTCTTATCCCTGAATGTGCTCAGGCACTAAGAGATCTATATCTAGCATGTTAAAAAAAAAAAAAAAAGAAGAAGTTGAGATTCATTGGAATAGAATCACCATATCCAACTATCTCTTTAAAACATAGTTAATGAAAGAAAGGATTCTTTTTCCTCTGGATGAATTTTCATATTTTGTTTTTACAATTTTGTGTTCCCTTCTTTACATCTTCAATCTTCACTAATTTGGCTACCTATAGCCAAAAAATCCTCACGTTTCTGTTAGCCTAAAAAAAGTCTTCCATAAACTTTTTTAATTTTCCTAACCTATTGAGGTACCTATTGTTCTTACTAAAACAATTGCTCACTTTTAAAAAAAGTGTCCTGAAATTACTCTCCCTGGAGGTCACAGCTTGTCTCTGATCATCAAACTTAGTAATATTTTCTTAGTCCTTTTCTCCTTAACCTCTTTAAAATTTTGTATATTGCTATATATTTCTTCCCTCTTACAGTTTTTTTTCTTTTGACTTCTGTAACACTGAAATCTCTTGATTATTTTTACATCCTTTTTGTGTCTGTTTTATTGAATATTCATTTTTAAATTATTACCTACAAGGTGGGGCAGGTACCACTGTCTACTTACCCAGTATCAATTTTTACCATTTTCTTTACAGAAACCCAATACTGATCAGGGTGGCAACATTTCCTGTTAATAAATATTTATTTTCAGATTATTTTGCTGCTGGGGGTGACCATGTGGCATAATTCCAGAAAGTTAGAAGTTGGTTGAAGTCTACTGGATAGTGCTCCTGAGAGCCACTTTACATTCAGGTAGGGAGTGGAGGAAGAGCAGATACCTGTGGCATAATATTTGACCATTTATCATTGTTTCTAATTGCCTAAAATGCAGACACAATATCTTAAATCTTAATGGCCATCTTGCAATATGGGACCATAAGATGAGGGTGAATATCAACAAGTTTCGTATGGTAGAAATAAAGATAGAAAAATACCTAGCTCCTGATAGCATAACTAAACTTCCATACCAGCCCTGGCCTTGGGATATCTTGTTGCTTAGACAAAAATAATTGGTTAAGTTTCTAGTAATTAGACATGCTACATAATGAATGCATTTCCAGCTGACCCTTTAAGTTTCTAACTTTGACCTTATAAATATCAATCATTTTCATCATTTCAGCTATCACATCTACAGGAATCATTCTTGCAGTAGACTGTTAGGGTGGAATGCAAAACTTTATGTGTGCTGCTTAGATGACTAGAGGTTAAGAAAGCAAGACTGGGAAGCGCAACTCCTTATTTTCACTACTCCTTATTTTATAGGACTAGTCACTATTTTTATTTATTTATTTATTTATTGAGACAAGGTCTCACTCTGTTGCCCAGGAGGCTGGAGACTGAAGTGCAGTGTTATGTTCATGGTTCACTGTTGCTATCCTTTCAAAATTCTTGTGTTAAAATACTATCCCAATATGATGGTACTAGGAGGTGAAACCTTTGGTAAGCTATTAGATCACAAAGGTGGAGTCCTCATGAATGGGATTAGTGCCATTAGGCCAGTACATGCAAATTCAAATCATCAGCAGTAAATGGAGCACTCACGTCTGCCTGTGGAAATCGGAGAAAATTTCATAAAGAACATGGTATTTCCAAAGAAGTCATAAATTAAAAGTTAAATGTCAGATAGATAGCTGAATGATGAGTACTTCAGGAAATGTGTAAAGGAACAAAAAGAGTGAAAGAACATCCATATTTGAGACATTGAATATTGTTCAGTATTTCTGAATTATAGTGTCTTAAGATAGAAAAGATTTGAAGTGAAAGGAGAAAAGACTGCATTTGTAGGCAGGGACCAAATGATAAAACCAGATGACAAAAGTTGTGTGTGCCATACAAAGGTGGTGGTATTAATTATACTTTATGGAATGGGAAATAATTAATAAATATCACACAAAAAATAAGTTCATTAGAGCACCACATTTGAAAGATGATTCTTACGACTGTTGAGAAGAAAGTAGACTATTGCAATTCCCCCAAGAAACACACAGTGATAATTCAAATGAAGAGAAATACTAAATGAGATATTCCAGAAGTAGAGTAAAGATGATAGAATAAAAAAGCAAGTCAACTGAGTTTTCTGAGATTAATTTTATTTTTTGGTTTATACAACTAGCAACATTAGAATTCAGCAAGATGGGTAATCAAAAGAATAAAAAAGCAGATTTGGAGAAAAGCTTAAGGTGACTGGATAAGAGTCATGTGGAATTTTCTAGTGTCTCACATGCACCTGGAAAATAGGTGCTCAACCAACATTACAGGAATAAATACTCTACTGTGTAGCTCAGGATTCGGCTTGGGGTGAAATATACACTTTGGAGTCACAAATGTATAGGTGCTTAAAGCCATAGCAGTGAATGAAATAAACCCCAGTGTGTAAGTTAAACAAGAAAGGAAGAAGACAGTTAAAGACTCTCCTGAGAAAACTAAAGGTTAAGATACAGAAAAAATCAAGGAGCCCCATGTGGGGATGCCATCACAGAGTACTTAGTGACATCAACAGAAGAAGAAGTCAATTAAGATTAAGAATGAATAGTAGGCATTGTGAATGAGTAGCACAAAGTGTGCAGAAGAGAACATTATGATATAAAAGTGGAATTGGATCAAACAAGAAAGGCTTTTATGGAAAGTACAACTAGAAAAGCACAACTGAAATTCATGAAGGCAGAAAGAAGCAAAAAGTATTCACCAGAAAATCAAATAGCATGTGTTGTAGCCTATGTAACTATCTAGGACAGACAGTATGGAGTGGAATGTTGATTACAATCAAGTCAACAATTCAAAGCCAACCTGCTTGGGTTAAAATTGTGACTGTGTCACTTCCTAGTCACGTAAACTTGGGAAAATTATTCAGTCTAATCTGGCCTCAGTTTCCTTGTGTATAAATTAGAAATGGTAATAGAGCTCACTTTTTTGGGTTCTCATGAAGATTGAGTCAAAATATGTAAAGGTCATTTAGTAAATACTCAAAATTAATGCTAGTTATTGTTATAATAAATATGTGTCTAGAATGCAGTGGGAAAGAACATAGCATAAAAATTGTAATGCAGTAACAGAAAGGAACAGAGAATGGGCAGTCAACATATAGACACTTTGGCACAGAAGCAAAAATGAAAGATTAGTAGAAAAAAATTTTCCTAGCTGGGAAAGTCACATGGAGACTGAAAGAGCAAATCAATAAAAATAAAAGTCCAAACTACTTACATCACATCAAAAATTTAAAACTACAAATATAATTATTGTCATGTGCCACATAATGACATTTCAGTAAATGACAGATTGCATACACAACAGTGGTCTCATAAGATTATAATGAAACAGAAAATTCCTATTGCCTAGTGACATTGTAGCCATCCTAACATCATAGGACAATGCATCACTCACCTGTTTGTGGTGATGCTAGTGAAAGCAAGCCTACTGCATTATCAGTTGTATAAAACTATAGTGCACACAGTTTTTTATAGCACATAATATTTGATAATAACAAATGACTATGTTACTGGTATGTGTATTTACTATACTTCTATGTATTTACTATACTTCTTATCAGTATCTTAGAGTACGCTTCTACTTATAAAAAGAAAGTTAAGTGTAACTTCTACTTACTTAAAAAAAAGAAATTCAATGTAACATGGCCTCAGGCAAGTCTTTCAAGAGGTATTCCAGACGAACGCAGTTATCCTAGGAGATGGCAGTTCTGTGCTTGCTATTGCCCCCAAGGACTTTGCAGTGGGACAAGATGTGGAGGTGGAATACTGTCATATTAGTGACCCTGACACTGTGTAGACCTAGGCTAATGTGTGTGCTTGTGTCTTAGTTCTTAACAAAAAAATTTTTTTTTGGTTTATACAACTAGCAACATTAGAATTCACCAAGGTGGGTAATCAAAAGAATATAAAAGCAGATTTGGAGAAAAGCTTAAGGTGGCTGGATAAAGAGTTTATTTAAAAAATTTAAAAAATTTAAATTTTTAAAAAAGAAAATGTTATAGATTAAGGATATCAAGAAAGAAAATATTTTTAGACAGCAAAGAAAATATTTTTAGACAGCTGTACGATTTGTGTTTTAGCCTGAATGTTACCACAAAAGAGTCAAAAAGTTTAAAAAATGATCAATAAAAAAATTCACAGTAGGTTAAGGTTGATTTATTACTGAGGAAAGATAATTTTTTAAATAAGCTTAATGTAAGCTAAGCTTACATTGTCTATAAAGTCTACAGTAATGCACAGTAATGTCCTAGGCCTTCATATTCACTCACCACTCTCACACATTGATTCACACAGAGCAACTTCCAGTCCTGCAAGCTTCATTCATGGTAAGTGCTTGATAGTAAGTTCTCCATTCATGATAAGGCCGTGTCCCCACCCAAATCTCACCTTGAATTGTAATAATCCCCATGTGTCAAGGGCAGGTCCAGGTAGAGGTAATTGAATCATGGGGGCAGTTACCTTCATGCTGTTCTTGTGATAGTGAGTGAGTTCTCATGAGATCTGATGGTTTTATAAAGGACTTTGCCCCCTTTTGCTCAGCACTTCTCTTGCCCGCCACCATGTAAGATGTGCCTTTGCTCTTCCTTCACCTTCTGCCATAATTGTGAGGCCTCTTCAGCCACCTAAAACTGTGAGTCCATTAAACCTCTTTTTCCTTATAAATTACCCCATCACAGGCATGTCTATTAGCAACGTGAGAACAGACTAATACAATAAGTTGGTACCAGGTAGTGGGGCACTGCTGTAAAGATACTGAAACTGTGGAGGCAAGTTTGGAAATGGGTAACAGACAGAGGTTGCAACAGTTTAGAAGACTCACAAGAAGACAGGAAAATGTGAGAAAGTTTGGAACTTCCTAGAGACCTGGAGGGCTCAGAAGACAGGAAGATGTGGGAGAGTTTGGAACTTCCTGGAGACTTGTTGAATAGCTTTGACCAAAATGCTGATAGAAATATGGACAATAAGGTCCAGGTTGAAGTGATCTCAGATGATGATGAGGAACTTGTTGGGAACTAGAGTAAAGGTCACTCTTGCCATGCAAAGAGACTGGCAGCATTTTGCCTCTGCACTAGAGATCTGTGGAACTTTGACTTTGAGAGAGATGATTAAGGGTATCTGGCAGAAGAAATTTCTAAGCGGCAAAGTGGTTCAAGAGAAGGCAGAGAATAAAAGTTTGGAAAATTTGTAGCCTGACAATGCAGTAAAAAAGAAAAACCCATTTTCTGGGAAGAAATTCAAGCCTGCTACAGAAATTTGCCTAAGTAATGAGGAGCCCAATGTTAATCACCAAGACAATGGGGAAAATGTCTCCAGGGCATGTCAGAGACCTTTGCAGCAGTCGCTCCTACCTCAGGCCCAGAGGCCTAGGAGGAAAAAAATGGTTTCATGGGCTGGCCCCAGGGCCCCCCTGTTGTGTGCAGCCTAGGGACTTGGTGCCCTGCATCCCATCTGCTCCAGCCATGGCTAAAAGGGACCAAGGTACAGCTCAGGCCATGGCTTCAGGGCATACAAGCCCCAAGCCTTGGCAGCTTCCATGTGGTGTTGAGTCTGCAGGTGCACAGAAGTCAAGAATTGAGGTTTAGGAACCTCCACCTAAATTTCAGAGGATGTATGGAAATGCCTGGATGTCCAGGCAGAGGTGTGCTGCAGGGGCTGGGCCCTCATGGAGAACTTCTGCCAGGGCAGTGTGGAAGGGAAATGTGGGGTTGGAGCCCTCACACAGAGTCCCTACTTAGGCACTGCCTACTGGAACTGTGAGAAGAGGGTCACCATCCTCTACACCCCAAAATGTTAGATCCACCAACAACTTGCACCATGTACCTGGAAAAATTGCAGACACTCAACACTAGCCTGTGAAAGCAGTCAAGAGGGAGGCTGTACCCTGCAAACCCATAGAGGCAGAGCTGCCCAGGGCTGTGGCAGCCCACCTTTTGCATCAGCATAACTAGATGTGAAACATGGAGTCAAAATAGATCATTTTGGAGCTTTAAGATTTGACTGCCCCATTGGATTTTGGACCTGTAACCTCTTCATTTTGGCCAATTTCTCCCATTTGGAATGGGTGTATTTACCCAATGCCTGTACTGCCATTGTATCTGGAAAGTAACTAACTTGCTTTTAATTGTACAGGTTCCTAGGTGGAAGAGACTTGTCTCATCTCAGATGAGACTTTGAACTGTTGACTTTTGAGTGAATGCCGAAATGACTTAAGACTCTGGGGGACTGCTGAGAAGGTATGATTTGTTTTGAAATGTGAGAACATGAGATTTGGGAGGGGGCGGGATGATATGGTTTGTGTCCCCACCCAAATCGGGCAGGCTCAGATGGAGTTAATTGAATCATTGGGGCAGTTACCCTTATGCTGCTCTCATGATAATGAGCAAGTTCTCACAAGATCCAATAGTCTTATACGAGGCTTTTCTGCCCTTTGCTCGGCACTTCTCTTGCCTGCCGGCATGTAAGACATGTCTTTGCTCCTCCTTCACCTTCCGTCTTGATTGTGAGGCCTCCCCACCCATGTGAAACTGTGAGTCCATTGAATCTTTTTTTCTTTATAAATTACTCAGCCTCAGGTATGTCTTTATTAGCAATTCGAGAACAGACTAATACAGTTCTCTATATAGGTGTATTGTTTTTTAATCTTTTATACCATATTTTTACTATACTTTTTCTATGGTTAGTATGCACAAATCCCACTCTGTTACAAGTGCCTACAGTTTTCAGTGCAGTGACGTGCTATACAAGTTTGTAGTCTAGGAGCAATAGGCTGCACCATATGGTCTAGGTGTGTAGTAGGCTATGCCATCTAGGTTTGTGTGAGTACACTAAATCATGTTCACACAATGATAAAATCACCTAACAACACATTTCTCAGGCATATTTCCATCATTAAACAATGCATTACTGTATTTTATTTTATAGAAGTATCCAGGTAGTAGAGAGAGGTGGGTACAGTTATTCCCAAAGAATAAAATTCAGACTTTCCTAATGAACATAAGAAACAATAATATATGACACATAAAATTAAGGAATTGTACACTAAAGCTAGGAGATGCCATTTTCTGTATGCGAAATCAGCAGGGGTGATGTATTTGGTGAAGAGTACCAATTAATACAAACAACTTGGAAAAAGATTTGCTGTATGAACTAAAGCTGAACATGCCCATATTCTATGACCTAGCAGTTTTTGTTCCAGGAATAGACACAACAGTAATGTAAGATATGTGCACTAAAAAAAGTGTATTATTATTAGCAGTATGATTTGAAATAGCCCAAATTAGAAATAACCCATATGTCTGTCAGCAGGAAAATAGATGAGTAAATTGTAGTATAGTCATAGAATGGAATATTACATAGCAATGATAATAATAACACTACTCCTACTATACTCATAGAAAATGCTGAGTGAAAGAAACTGAACTCAGAAAAGTAGATATTATCTTGTTACATTTTACATAAAGTTTAAAACAGTAACACTAATCAACATGAAAGATATGTATGTACAGGCAGTGGAGACTAGTGTCTGAGAAACAGCACAAGGGATTCCTTTGGAGTGTTGTAATATAATGTAAAATATTAGTATAAAACTTAGTGAGCTGGACTGTATTACTTGGATGTGTTTGCTGTATAAATATCTGTAAATCTGCATAATTGTAATTTGTACATTTTTCTAGAGGCATATTACATTTTAACAATAAATATTTCCTTAAAATTATTAATTAGATGACATACATTTGTGTACACTATATAATATTTTTAAAACTTTGTTAGTAAGAATGTAGGAAGCACCCATTCTCTTATACCTTTGGGGAGTTCAAATTGAAGCAATTTTTGGAAGTTGAGTTGTACAAACCATCAACATGTAAAGTGTGCCTGGTGTTTTACCCAGAAATCTCAGTCTTAGAATTTATCCTGCAACTGTTATTGCATAATAGGTAAATAAATGAATAAGAAATTTTATTGCAGCACTGCTTATAATAGCAAAATACTGGAAACAATATAAATGTTCACCAAATTTGTTAGGTAACTTACAGATCACCAATACAAAAAATATATAATTCAGTTATTTAAAAGAAGTTAGGAGATATAAATGTGTGGTATGCATATGGAATTATATCCTAACTATATTATTAAATAAAAACAAAGATTACTATGATCCCATTTCTACATAAAAGGAATATATATACACATATATAATGATTTTTTTCACTCAGCATTTTGTTGAATGTAGTAATGTGTTCATTTTCATTTTTATTAATAGCGGTGATCATTTTTCTTTCATTTTCATTAATATAAATTGGTGGAAAATTAAGTGCAGTTTTGCCATTACTTTTGCACCAACCTAATATATGTATATATATATATATGAGAGACAGATTTGTGTTCAGAAAATATTTCAAATTATAGACAAAAATGTTATTAGTGATTTATTTCTGGAAATAAAATCGTGGTGGAAGTCAGTAAGACTTTTTCTTTTTATGCTCCTATATTGTTTAAACTTTAACGATAACTTTTAATATTTTTAAAACACTATTAAAAATGAAGACCCTAGCCAGCAAGCTGTAGTCTAATACAATGGAAAGGAACTGTCCTGCAATTTACCTTAAGCCTTAACTTCCTACTTCCTCATTTGCTTCTGCCAGGTTCAGATGTTGGCCTTTAATCATCACTTGAAGTCTAGTTTTCGCTCCAGTAAACACTTGACACCTTCCCTTCTATCATCCAATAATTAACTTGTTTACCCTTTAATTCCACATGGCTCTATGAGGCTTTGACCTTTACCTGCTTTCACCTGATAATTGACCTTCATTTTACTCCTTCAAGCCGTCTTCCAAATGTAACTTTTATCTTCACCCCCTGCTCTTTAGAACTGAGTCATGATCTTGATTTTAATATTCACATGCCCAAACTTGAGACTGATAATATATGCCCAAAGTATTGTGTAAGCCCTTTTAGCCATCTTATTTAATCTAATCTTGACAACCTGGAAAAATAGGTACTATTATCATTCCAAAGTTGTAAGTAAATAAATTGAGGTATAGATTATATTTATCTCTTATAAAGCAGCAGTAATCAAAACATTATAGTGCTGGCATAATAACAAGCATATAGACTAATGGGACAGAATAGAATCCAGAAAGAAGTTCATGCATTTATATTCAACTAATCTTTGACAAGGCTTTCAAGAACACACAATGGGGGAGAGGATAGTCTCTTCAATAAATGCTGTTGGGAGAACTGGATATCAACATGTGGAAGAATGAAAGTAGACACTTATCTCACACCATCTATAACATTGCACTCGAAATGAGCTAAAGGCGAGATCAGAAACTGTAATACTACTTTTAAAAAAAACATAGAGGCCAGGCGCGGTGGCTCACGCCTATAATCCCAGCACTTTGGGAAGCCAAGGTGAGCAGATCACAGGGTCAGGAGTTCAAGACCAGCCTGGCCAATATGGTGAAACTCCATCTCTACTAAAAATACAAAAATTAGCCTGGCATGATGGCGCACACCTGTAGTCCTAGCTACTTGGGAGGCTGAGGCAGAAGAATTGCTTGAACCCAAGAGATGGATGTTGCAGTGAGCCGAGATCATGCCACTGCACTTCAGCCTGGGAAACAGAGCAAGATTCCGTCTCAAAAAACAAAACAAACAAACAAAAAAACATAGAACAAAACTTCTTGACATTGGTCTGGTCAATGATTTTTTTGGATATGATCCCAAAAACACAGACGACAAAAACAAAAATAAGGAAGTGAGCCTGCGTCAAAATAAAGACTTCCACACAGTAAAGGAAAATAATCAACAAAGTGAAGGAAACAGCCTACAGAAAGGGATAAAATATTTGCAAACCATGTATCTGATTAAGAATTAATATCCCAAATACATGAGGAACTCAAATAACTACATAGCCAAAAACAACCCAATAACCCAATTAAAAAATGGGCAAAGGACCTGAATAGACATTTCTAAAAATAAAACATACAAATGGCCAACAGGTCAATGTAAAGATGCTCAGCATCACAAAGCATTAGGGGAATGCATATCAAAACTGCAATGAGATATCACCTTATAACTGTTAGAATGACTATTATCAAAAGACAAAATATAAGTTTGAGCAAGGATATGGAGGAAAGGGAACCATTGTACACTGTTGGTGGAATTGTCAATTAGTACAGCCATTATGGAAAACCATATGGATGTTCTTCAAAGATTTTTGGAAAAGAAGTACCATATAATCCAGCAATCCCATTTTTGAGTGTACGTGCAAAGGAAATCAAATCAATGTGTTGAAGATATATCTGTAGTCCTATGTTAATTGCTGTTCTAGTCATAAGAGCCAAGATAACCTAAGTGTCCATGGATGAATGATTTTTTCAAAAATAGTAAACGCACACACACACACACAGGAATAGTATTCAGCTTATAACAAGAAGAAAATTCTACCTTTTGCAACAGCATAGATGAACCTGGAGGACATTACATTAAGCAAAATAAGCCAGACACAAAAAGACAAACACTGCATGATCTCACTTAAATGTGGAATCTAAGAGTCAAACTAAAAAAGCAGAGAGTAGAATGGTAGAAGAAATGAAGAGATATTGGTCAAAGGCACAAAGTTTCAGTTATGTGGATGAACAAGTTCTAGAGATCTAACATACATAGTGGTGACTAGAGTTAATAATACTGTTTTGTATACTTGAAATTTGCTGATAGAGTCAAATTGTCTTATCACAAAACCAACAAAAGGTAACTTATCACAAAACCAACAAAAGATAGATATATTAATTAGCTTCATTGTGGCAATCATTTCACAATATATATGTATATCAAAACATTAAGTTGTATATGTTAAATATACATAATTTTTATTTATCAGTAATACCTCAATAAAGCTGGGAAAAAAGTTGGAATATTTGGATTCATCAAAAGACATCATAAAGACAGAAAAAAAAAGATACAAAATGGGAGCACTTTTTTTTTTTTTTGGAGTGGGGGCGAAGTTTTGCTCTTTTATCCAGGCTGGAGTGAAATGGCACGATCTTGGCTCACTGCAACCTCCGCCCCCAAGGTTCAAACAATGAGTACCTAGGATTACAGGTGTGTGCCATCATGCCCAGCTAATTTTTGCATTTTTAGTAGAGACGGAGTTTCACCATGTTGGCTAGGCTGGTCCCGAACTCTTGACCTCAGGTGGTCCACCCCCCTCGGCCTCCCAAAGTACTAGGATTACAGGCATGAGGCACTGCACCTGGCCGGAAGCACTATTTACAACACATATATTTAACACTTAGTAACCTAAATTTACATGAACTCCAAAAAATAAGGAAAACAACTCAATTTTAAAAACTGGCAAAAGACATTGAACAGGAATTGCACAGAAGAGGTAAACTCACATGGCCAATAAACATGAAAAGATGCTCAACCTAATTAATAACCAGGGGAATGCTTATGAGACAACAATAAAATACCACTTTTCCACCACCAGATAGGCAAAAGTAAAGAAGCCTGACAATGTCCAAGAGTTCTTTTCTTGCATTTCTCTGATGATTAATTATGTTATGCACCTTTTGACGTAACTATTGGCCATTTGTATATCTTTTTTTGAGAAATGTCTGTTGAAATACATTGCCTAATTTTAATTGGTTTGTTTTTTTTCTGTTATAGGAATTTCTTATATATTTTTACTATTAACCTTTACAGATACATGGTTTGCAAACATTTTCTGCCATTCAGTGGATAACCTTTTCATTTTGTTGATTGTTCTCTTTGCTTTGCAGTAGCGTTTTCATTTGACGTAATCCCATTCGTCATTGGAATGATTGATGGGAATGTAAATCGGGTCAGCCAGTATGAAAAACAGTTTAGAGGTTTCTCAAAAAATTAAAAATAGGGATACCATATGATCCAGTAATTCCACTTCTGGGTATATACCAAAAGTAATTGAAATTAGGATCTTGAAGAGATCTTAGCAGTTTATGTTCATTGCAGCATTTTTCACAATAGCCAAAAAGTGGAAGCAACCTAAATATCTACTGATGGATGAATGGAAAAAGAAAATATGGTACATACTTTTAAAACAAATAAAATTTAACAGAGTTTGAGCAAAGAACTATTTACTAATCAAGTAGTACTCAAAACAGAAAGAGGTTCAGAGAGCTTCGCACAGCAGCATGAACAGTGAGCTGCTTATATGACACAAAGGAAAGGCAAGCAGATGAATCACCTAATTGGCAACAGTAAGGTGTTTGCCTTATTTGGGACTGGTGTGATGAGATATTTGCCTTATTTGTGTATGGTCTGATGAGCGGTTTCCAGTTGTATAATCAAATGTCTGTTCAAATGGCCGTTTAGTTGTTTGTGATTGGTTGAAGCTCTTTTTTTTTTTTCACTTTTGTCAATTACAATAAATTTTTCTAAGTTTCAATCATTTGTAACAACATGGAAGAACCTGGAAGACATTATGCTAAGTGAAATATATAGACACAGAAGGACGAACACTACATTATGCCACCTAAATGTGAAATCTAAAAATAGTCAAATTCATAGGAGCAGAGAGCAGGTCAGTGGTGGCCAGAGATTGGGGACAGGGAGATAAAGAAAGGCATTGGTCAAAGGGTAAAAAGTTTCAGTTATGCAAGATACATTAATTCCTTCAGATCTACTATACAGCATAGTGCCTATAGTAACAATAGTGTGTTTATACTTAAAAATTTGTGAAGAGAGTAGATCTTATGTTTTCTTATCTGAAAAAACAGAGCATGGGAGGAAACTTTTGGAGGTGATGGATACATTTATGGTATTGATTGTCGGGATGGTTTCATGAATGTATATCTATTTCTAAATTTATCAAATTGTATAAATATGTATAGTTTTTTGTATGACAATCATATCTCAATAAAACTTTTTATTTAAAGAAGTTGGACAAAAGCAGACTTGGCAGGGATGTGAAACAGGAATTTTTATACTGATTATAGAAGCAAAAATTATTAAACCACTCTAACACAAGTTGGCATTATCTTGTAAACCTAAACTAGTGCATACCCTGTGACTCAGAATTTTTATTCTTAGGCCTAAGAATAAAAATGAAGATATTGTCACTCATGTATTCTTTGAGACATTTCCAAGAATGTTGACAATAATGTCACTCAATAACAAAATATTGGAAGCAGTTCAAATCTCTATTATCCACACAATTCATAAACAGATACAATGTGTTCACTTGGTGAAATGGTATGTTGAGTAAAAATTAATCACATCTACTGTCAATATGGAGGAATCACAAAAGTAGAATGTAGATAGATACAAAAAGCCTCAACAAAACACTAACAAACTGAATCCAACAGCACCTCAAAAAGCTTATCCACCATGATCAAGTAGGCTTTATTTCTTGGATGCAAGGTTATATGAATCATCACATAAACAGAACTAAAAACAAAAAGCACATCATCATTTCAACAGATGCAGAAAGGCTTTCAATAAAATTCAACATCCCTTCATATTAAAAACCCTCAAAAAACTAGGTATTGAAGGTACATACCTCAAAATAATAACAGTCATCTATGACAAATTCACAGACAACATCATAGTGAAGAGGCAAAAGGTGGAAGCATTCTCCTTGAGAACTGCAACAAGATAAGGATGCTCACTCTCAATACTCTTATTTAACATCGTAGCTACAACAATCAGGCAAGACAAAGAAATAAAAGGCATCCAAATAGGAAGAGAGGAAATCAAACTATCTCTCTTTGCAGATATCTCTCTTTGCAATTGTGATTTTATACCTAGAAAACTTCAGAATCTCTGCGCAAAAGCTCCTACATCTAATAAACAACTTTGGCAAAGTTTCAGGATACAAAATCAAAGTACAAAAATCAGTAGCATTTCTGTACACCAATTACATCCAAGCTGAAAGCCAAATCAAGAACACAATCTCATTCACAATAGCCATACACACACACAAAGTATCTAGGAATACAACTAACAAGGGAAGTGAAAGATCTTTACAAAGAGAATTACTAACAGTACTCAAAGAAAGCAGAGATGATACAAACAAATTGAAACACATTTCATGCTCATGGATAGGAAGAATCAATGTGGTTAAAATGGCCATATTGCCCAAAGCAATGTACAGATTCAATGCTGTTCCTATCAAACCACCAATGACATTTTTCCCAGAATTAGGAAAAGACATTCTAAAATTCATTTGGAATCAAAAAAAGAGCTCAAATAGCCAAAGCAATCCTAAGCAAGAAGAGCAAAGCTGAAGGCAACACACAACTGGACTTCAGACTATACTATGAGGCTACAGTAATGAAAACAGCATGGTACTTGTACAAAAACAGACATATAGACCAATGGAACAAGTTAGAGAACCCAGAAATAAAACTGCACATCTACAACCATTTGATCTTAGAAAAAGTCAACAATAACAAGCAATGGGGAAAAGACTCCCTATTCAATAACCTGTGCTGGGATAACTTGTTGGCCGTATGCAGAAGATTGAAACTGGACCACTTCCTTTCACCATATACAAAAATCAACTCAAGATGGATTAAAGACTTAAATGTAAAACCTAAAACTATAAAAACCCTAGAAGAACACCTAGGAAATACCATTCTGGACATCTACCCTGGCAAAAACTTCACAGTGAAAACTTCAAAAGCAATTACGACAAAAACAAAAATTGACAAGTGGGACCTAATTAAACTAAAGAGCTTCTGCACAGCAAAAGAAACTATCAACAGAGTGAACATACAATCTATGGAATGGAAGAAAATATTTGCAAACTATGCATCTGACAAAAGTCTACTAACCAGAAACTATAAGGAATTTAAATCAAAAAGTAAAAAACAACCCCATTAAAAATGGGCAAAGCACACTGACACCTCTCAAAACAAGACAGACATGTGGCCAACAAGCATGAGAAGATGTCCAATGTCACTAATCATTAGGGAAATGCAAATCAAAACCACAAGGAAAAACCATCTCACACTAGTCAAAATGGCTATTACTAGAAAGTCAAAAACATCAGATACTGGCAAGATTGTGAAGAAAAGGGAATGATTATACACTGCTGGTGGGAATGTAAATTAGTTCAGCCCCTGTGGAAAGCAGCTTGGAGATTTCTCAAAGACATTAAAATAGAACTACCCTTTGACCCAGCAACCCCATTGCTGGGTATATACCCAAGGGAATATAAATTGTTCTATCATAAAGACACATGCACTCACATATTCACTGCAGCACTTTTCACAATAGCAAAGACATGAAGTCAACCTAGATGCCCATCAACAGTGGCCTGGATAAAGAAAATGTGGTACATATACATCATGGAATACTATGCAACTATAAAAAAAGAATAAGACCATGTCCTTTACAGCAACAAAGATGGAGCTGGAGGTTATTATCCTACACAAAATAACACCCAAGCAGAAAACCAAGCATAGCATGTTCTCACTTATAAGTGAGAGATAAATATTGAGTACACATGGACATAAAGGCAACAATAGACACTGTATCTACTTGAGGGTGGAAGGTGGGAGAAGGGTGAGGATTGAAAAGCTACCTATCAGGTATTATACTGATTTTCTAGGTAACAAAGTTATCTGTACACCAAACCCCCATGACATGCAATTTACCCATGCAACAAACCTGCACGTGAACCCATTGAACTTAAAATAAAAGTTGGAAAAGAAAATAGAATGTGGGGTTAAAAAAATTCAAGCCACCTAATACTGTGCATATATTACAATACCATGCTGTAAAACACAAGCCAACTAAGCAATATATTATTTAGAAGTATATAAATATGTTGTAAAGCTATCATTTTTATGGTAATTAGCTTGATTTATGCAATGTATACATATATCAAAACATCAAGTTGTACCCAATAAATATTTAATACGTATAGTTTTAAAAAATCAAAAAAGGCAACAGATAAACAGATTCACAAATCTCTTCATCTTTTTCCTTTTTTTTTTTTTTTTTTTTGAGATGGAGTCTCGCTCTGTCACCCAGGCTGGAGTGCAGTGGCACAATCTCGGCTGGCTGCAAGCTCCGCCTCCCGGGTTCAGCCTTCGCCATTCTCCTGCCTCAGCCTCACGAGTAGCTGGGACTACAGGTGCCCGCCACCACGCCTGGCTAATTTTCTGCATTTTTAGTAGAGACGGGGTTTCACCATGTTATCCAGGACGGTCTCGATCTTCTGACCTCGTGATCCACCCGCCTCGGCCTCCCAAGTGCTGGGATTACAGGCGTGAGCCACCGCGCCCGGCCATCTTTTTCCTTTTAAAGTATGGCAGGAAAATGTCACCAGTCATGAGACTAACAATTAAAGAACAAAAAATTATCTGGTATTTATCATGCTATCACTAAAGAGACTCTAAGGTACTGAACAGCACTGATCTGATACCATTTCCAACATTATGTGCAACTGCTGGGTTTTTTGTTTGTTTGTTTTTGCAGATACTGTGTTGTAAAACTATTATTAAAGGCAAGGGAATAAAGGAAAATTTGGATTGTTACCTGCAGGGAGTTGGACTGGGAGATAAGCATACAGTCAGTTTTGAGTTATTATGTTCTATTTCTAAGTTGAGTGATGGATCATGAATATTCTATATAGATTTTAAGAGTTATTTCTATCAATCATAAATATGAAACATATTCTATAAGAAGGTTATATAACATTGTCATAATAATTTAGGTTTCAGGACATTATTACAAAGCAGGAGTGATAAAAGAGAAGTAAAAACTGTTCTGTTTACAATGCAAAATACTAACTTCGCTGTGAAACTAAGTTATTTCGCAAATTATGAGCCACTTAGAAAAAATTATCTTCTTATCAATAAATCCAGACTGTACTCTCTGAGCATGGTGGATTTGTAAGATGAGAGTATATGTCTCCACCTAGTAGAGCCAGAATTATGGTGGAGCAAGAGAAGCACTTGCCCTGGGTACAAAATTTCAGGGAGTGTCAAAAAACTCAGTAATCAACAACAATGCTATATATTTATTTGCTTATTATTTTTATCAATAATTTTAATGCAACATTTAACAGTCAAAATTAACACAGAAAAATTCATAATTAGCAAAATGTTGAAATTTTAAATAAATACCAGTGCCTTACTATATTAGATACTACAAATATTTTCATACTATCTACATTGAAACTAGAGGCAAAAGGGAAAATATATTCTCCTATATCCATGTTTCTATATATTTTTAATGATTAATTTTTTTCCAGAACATTAAAGTAATGGGAAAATATACTGAAAAATTGAAAAGTAGATATATTGAAACTTACAAAATTATTTTTAAGTTTAATTATTTTTAATATCACAAAACCAGAATTTGTTATAATTTTAATTTCCTGGCTTTCATGGAAACAAATACATCATAATATTTTTAAGATGACTTTCTCTGATTGTCTTGTTTTCAGTTAAGAGAATCACTATGTTTGGATTCCTCAAGGATCTAGAACTAGAAATACCATTTGACTCAGTGATCCCATCACTGAGTATGTACCCAAAGGATTACAAATCATGCTACTATAAAGACACATGCATGTGTATGTTTATTGCAGCACTATTCACAATAGCAAAGACTTGGAACCAACCCAAATATCCATCAATGATTTGACTGGATTAAGAAAATGTGGCACATATATACCATGGAATACTATGCAGCCATAAAAAAGGATGAGTTCATGTCCTTTGTAGGGACATGGATGAAGCTGGAAACCATCATTCTGAGTAAACCATCCCAAGGACAGAAAACCAAACACCAAACATTCTCACTCATGGGTGGGAATTGAACAATGAGAACACTTGGACACAGGGCAGGGAACATTGCACACCGGGGCCTATTGTAGGGTGGGGGCTTGGGGGAGGGATAGCATTAAGAGAAAAAGCTAATGTAAATGACGAGTTAATGGGTGCAGCAAACCAACACGGCACATGTATACATATGTAACAAACTGCACGTTGTGCACATGTACCCTAGAACTTAAATTTTTTAAAAAAAATGATCACAGAATGCTATTCTAAAATATTTACATGACGTACAAAACAGACTAGCTACGTTTTGCTAATACTTCTATGAGCATCTCAGAATGACTCCATGAAACTCTTTTGGTTTAATTTTCAACTGGGTAGAGAATTGTTAAATAAACTCTTAAAGCATTGTAAAAAAAATAATAAAATAAAATAAAATAAAAAAAGAATTGCCGTGTTTGTTGATTTCGCTTGACCAAATGACTAAATAATTTTTAGTTAACTTCAGCTTGTTGAAACTTATTTTATAGGTTGCCACTGGGACACATGCTGAAAGCTGCCCTTTCTCTTATGTTTATTTATTTTTATTTTTATTTTACATGGGGGGCAGTGGGTGAGGTGTGGGGTGGGTGCGAAAGAGTGATTCCCCTTCCCCAACCCTGCAGCCTCTGATTGCAACTCCCTTGACCTGGACAGCACCCTGGCTTCAGCCGACAATTTCTGATCACTCCCATTCCCTTCCCAGATTCTGCCCCAGCCTCTCTCTGCTGAGTTGCTTCTCCATTTCAGAACATCTCCTAGGGAATTTCAGTCTCTCTTTGCTAGGTAGCCCACAAGTGCTCCATAGAAAGCATGCACCTTTCATCTGCTGCGGCTAGGCATGTGGTTTCCTCTCAAATGCTGCCTTCTACTCTGCTGGGCAACAGGGTCGTTCAGCCACACTCACCTGAAGACATTTTTCTCAGGGGTGATTTAGACAATGATTAACTGGTACTCCTCAAATTCCAGAGAACCCTATTAAGCTCTTGAGCCCCTCTTACTAAGTGGTCAGTGAGGAGGAAGCATTTTCTTCAACTCATCTCCATGGGGAGAGAGGAAAATTGTCACAGCATTCTCACCACTTTTTCCCCAAAGAACTTCTCTCTCTCATCTCCAGTCTGCTTGGTATACATTACCTGAAAGTAGGTATGGCACATTAGTTTTAAATACATTTTCAGCCACATGGTTTGCAAGTCCTGCTTAGGCCATCTAGTACTTTGTTTGAAAGGTAAGCAGAGTTAGCTTTAACCATCTAAGGCATTTCATAAAACCAAGAGTCTCATTTTAATATTATTACACAAGTATGCCTGTACTTTACCTCTATAGAAACATGGCAAAGAGAATCAGCTAAGAGGACCCACGTTTCCCCATAGACACTATACAATTTGGAATGCCAAATTAAAGCCTGTATCCATATCCCTCTACCATAAATTCCTGGGCATTTTAGGAGTTAAAATTGCAACAGGCATCACCTGTTATATTTCTGAAAATTCTCTGAGCATTACCATAGATTAATTATTTAGACTTGAGGAAACATACTGCAGTAGGAAGAGAAGGTTACATTCCAGGGCACAATCAAACCCAGAGGTAAGCAACATGATATCCTGGGATTTACTAGAGGTTTAGAAGATCAAAGAAGCCAAACTATTACAAAATTGATGGCAAGGAAATCAGGTTAGAAATTGGCCTATGAGAATTGTAACAACCTGCATGTACGTGACATAGATATTAGAACTAAGAACTGAAACCTTCTCCTGTATTAATATGACCTAGTTATTCTGAGAAAACTTAGTCTGGGAAAAATAAGCCTGTAAGACCAAAAATCACTTCACTTTGTTGTGCTTCAGGAAATTCTTGAAAATCAACTTTTCTTAGGCAACAGTCTGTTCACCTGGACAAACAGCTTATTTAAAAACATTTATGGGCCAGCTGCAGTTGCTCATGCCTGTAATCCCAGCACTTTGGGAGGTTGAAGCAGGAGAATTTGTTGAGGCCAGAAGTTCAAGACTAGCCTGGGCAACATAACAAAACCTCAAATCCTCATCTTTAAAAAATGTAAGAAATAAAATAGCCAGGCATGGTGGCACACGCCTGTAGTCCTAGCTACCTAGCCCTCAGGAGGCTGAGGTGGGAGGATAACTTGAGCTCGGAGTTTGAGGCTGCAGTGAGCTATGATCGTGCCACTGCACTCCAGTAGTCAGGGCGACAGAGTGACACCTTCTCTCAAAAACAAAAAAAGAAAGATTAGCTTCAAGACCCTCACTTTGATATGTCCACCAGTTCTAAATTATTATGCCATGAAATTTGCCCAAGTCCAATCACTTCTCTATCCTGAGAGACCTTCCTTAAATCATTTGAGCCCATCTTTTAATATCTCCAACCCTGAATTCTTTTTTCTGAGATACTGCTAGAACTCTCTTAAGATGAAAAGATTGTCTCATTTTTGTGAAAGGTCAGTAGACAGAAACTTGCAGTGATTCTTTGTTGAAAGTTTAATTTCCTCAATGCTTTCTCCTTAGGCCCCGGACAAAATTACTTTCAGTACAAAGTTTTAATATTTTCCAATTCTACATTGTAATTTCTTCCATTTAGTCTAAACTTTTCCTTTTTAAAAATGTATACATCAGGAAAGAGAATAAAGGGAAAGATTGTTTTGACTCTTACCTCCTTCTTTAATGTTATTATGGGGGAAGAAACAGTAATAATTCAAGAGTATTATATTCAGGGCACCCTGGTGGTATCCAACAGCAAAGTGAGCAGTGGTTTACTATGGAATTGAAAGATATGGGACAAATATACGTTTCTAAGAGCAACAATTAAGACAACAACCAAGACTGAAATTTCTACTCACCACTATATCCAAGAGAAAGCTGTTGTTGAAAAGATTTGCAGAGGTGTAGGTGGTCAGCCTAAGTTTGGATAACATTAAAGAGCTTCCTTATGATGTCTTTTGATATGATACGGTTTCTGATAAAGTTTCTCCTTAGCTCTGCCTTCTAGTGCTACATATTTCTTAGACTACTCTTTTCCAGGCGGACATTCTTTTCTCTTTATTGGTCATCCACTGGCTTAAACTCAGTTGTTTTCTTTTCCTTTTTTATTTTTTTTATTATACTTTAAGTTCTAGGGTACATGTGCACAACATGCAGGTTTGTTACATATGTATACATGTGCCATGTTGGTGTGCTGCACCCGTTAACTCGTCATTTACATTAGGTATATGGGCCCATAACTCAGTTGTTTTCTTACTGGTACTATAACTGGTCCTAAATTTACTGTAAATTTATATTTACAGTAGTGGCTAGAGTCACCTCTATTAAAAATTTATTTTGTCTCAAAACGGCTCATAGGACCCTGCCTTCACCACTTTTCTGGGCACAAGCACTGTTTCCACTTCTCTTGTTTTTTGTTATTTGTTTTTGCTCACCACACCTCAACTTGGAGTGTAGAAGTCTAAAAGAGGGCACTTAAAAATAGTTTCATGAACAAATATTTAAAGGAATAGATAGCTCAATTACAATGATTTGATCTTTAAAAATTATATGAATGTATTTGATTATCATATGTAATTTTAAAATATGTTCATTGATCATGTATCAATAAAAAAATTAATACAAATCTCACAAAATCCCCTAAAAACATTAGTACAACTGAAATATTTAATGTTTATTTTTTCTTTTCTGTTAATGGTATTCATCCTACAATCAATGCGTATTTTAATGTAGCTAGCTATTTTTCAATATTAAAGTTATATGACATTAAAGTGATGTTATATCTTATAATAAATGAAATCATAGAATTAAGGAAGTAAATATGTATACACCACTGCCATTCTCCCTGAGACAATAAGCAAAAACACTTGCTTCCACTAGTTTATTGGATTTAAGAATGATCACCTTGCTAACTGTATCAGAATTAGGATTAAAGTAATATAACCTCAAAAATGTGGTAATATTTTATTCGATTTATTCTATGAATAAAATTTTTTTTTTTTTGCTTTTGCTAAATGAGAAAAAAAATGCATTTGCCTAGAGAAACAAGCTTGGAGAAACAGAAGAGTTACTTCCCAATATGTACTTCTTTCTAGAAGTACAAAATATTGAAGAGCAGGCAGGTCCAGAAACAGAAAAGCTGTAAATTCAACCACTTAAGGCATGAGACCACCTTATTCTCTAAGCAGGTAATGTGGAAGAATATTGATTATTTCTCAGTGTATGTTATTTAAAAGTGGAGATTTAATAATAACTGAAATAGAAAGTATATTCTAAATTTTTCACAATTTCTACCAGTCACCATGGGTTTATTTTTTAAACAAATATTGTAAACAAATATTACATAAAAAATTTCAAGATCGTTATTACGTATTTGTTTAAAATGATTGACCTAGAAAAGCTTTAATCTGTTTTCCCTTCTGCAATTCCATTAGGAGCTAACATAGGAAAATGAAATGGAAGGATATTTAAATAGCAAATGGCTTTTATTTTCTGTGTGTCAATGCCTTGACATCTGAGGCCTTGCTCACCCTGGGGAGACCATCCCTTTGAGGATTAGCCAATTCTTAGAGACAACAAGCAACCCATCCAGTGAGCTTGCTTTACGAAGGCAAATCAATTCAGTGTCCACACTCCACAACCAGCTCCTTTGGGATCTCACACTCCAGACCACTATCCACCTGTCCTAATCACCCCAGGGTCTCAGACAACCGGGAACAGTCTATATACCCCAGAGCCCACTGAAACAAACTAGCTAATCCTTAACCTTCTTATCCTGCATCAACCATTCCTTCCCACAGAAACCACAATAGAAGATCTTGCCCACAGTCCTCTCCTGCTCCCTCTGCCACTTGACTGTCATGGAGGCTTCCATGTGTGACCACCCACAGTATGACAAGGTGTGTCCCATTCTCTTGGGATCTGCAAATAACACACTATCTCTTCAATGGTAGTCATCTTCTGATCTGTTGGTCTCACCATACCTAAATAATAATAATACTTATATTAAAACATGTATGTTTACATATATATATTAAACATTATTTGTAATAGCAAAAAAATTATAGCCATTTACATGGCCCCCAGCAGAGGAATGCTGGAGTTAATTCTAATATATCTAATTGTATAAAATCCTAAGCAGCAGTTAAAAAAAGAATGAGGCAGTTCTTTACAAATTGACATGGAATTGTCTCCAAGACATATTGTTAAGTAAGAAACTAAAGCTGGAACACAATGGATATGCTATGATGTATACGTTATGTTTAATTAAGTACACAAAATAACAGTATATATTTATAAATGTTCTTAAACATAAAGGCACCCCAAAAGGCCTGTTTGGATAATAAATCAAATAGATTATAGTATTTATTTTTAGGTAAGTCAAGAAGGATTTTTAGTTTGTTCATAATTTTTAAAAATATGTTTACACTGAGAATGACTTTATATATTAATTGTGGAATTCAAAGTAAATAAAAATAAGTTTTAAAAGTTGATAGCTAAGCTACATAGCTCACGGTGGTAGGAAGTAGTCTTACTTAGTAAGCAGCTAAAGTGGTCAATTCTAATTTTTCACTAGCATTATCATCAACCTACCCCTTGCTATTCAAAGTGCCTAAGACCCGCCATGTTTAGGGCCAATTAGACACTAACAGCAAGATTAGTTTTATCTCATCACTCCAGCTGCAAGCTCACTTTCATTTCAGTACTACGGGAACACAATAATTTTCTTCCTCATTGACTCAGTAAAACAAAATCATAATTACAGCTTTGCAGAGGAGTATATTGAATGTAAGCCTTGAGCAACATAATACAATGCTGAGCTATATGCAACTTTTGGCTACTACCTTTTAGTAAACATAATTTTTCTTTTTATTCTAACAAGTTTTCTTTGAAAAAGTATAAAAGAAACATACTAATATTTATGTGGAATTCTTTTTTCTGGAGTTTCTTCTTCCCCATCACTGAATAAAATATAAAAACAAATGAGAATATTTGCCAGCATTGTCAGCTATAGCTTCTACCAGCAATTTCTTTGTTCTTTGAATTCGTACAAGTTACTATCCATATGATTCATGCATTTTCATGCCATATTATGAAGCATGTCTGTGCAAAGGTAGGCTTCATTAAAGTTCATTAATTATTTCTTAAATTAACAAGTTCAAATTATACAAATGGGAAAAATTTGTCATCTCGAAGTGGACATCATAAGAGATGGCTCCCATGGATCTCACTAATCTACTTTGTGCCTTAACTTAAGCAGATTAGTAAATGTCATTGGCATGGATTTCTTCCATATATTTCCCCAAAACAAATAGTAAAAGATTAGATCAATATCAAATGAAAGATTAAAATAATACCAATTACATACAAGACAAAACAGGAACAAAGAACCTGTATGCCAGGTGGACTTTCAGAATTATCTGCAGGCCATTTCGATGATTAAATTGAAATGTGTGTTTTCTGAATATTTTCCAGAATCCCTTAGATTTCATATTCTAAAGAAACTTTGGGGATGCCCCATTGGGCCATAGGTATCCCAACTGGACAGCAGAGAAGACCGTAGGCTTTGCTAATCCAGTTATTTCTGGTACCCTTAGAACTCAAAATTAATTAAAATCCCTGAATGAGACACAGAGCTCACAAATAGATGATGCTGAGCTTTTAATATGCAGATTTTAACAACAACACTTGAGAGAGTAATGTTTGGACTGAGATGAGTCAAGAAGAATAAGCTCAATGATGCCTCCGTCTGAATCCATTTCTCCATCCAATATCTGGGAGGAAAACAGAGAAGAAAGTAGTTCAACCAAGGCTTAAAAACTGATGCCTAACTTTTAAGTGACATGAGACTCATGCTTTCTTTTCCTTAGAGATGGAAGGGGTGCAGAAGGGAATAAAAAAAAGGAAAAGTTCTGGTTGCTTAGTGAAGGGTAAAGAACATATGCTAATATTATCAACTGCATAACTATAGAGGTTCCATCTGCCCTGTCCATTCCTGCATTCTCAGTGTGTGACATATAGTGGGCATCCAATGAATGTTAATTGAATGAATAAATAATTGAAATCAGGTGACATATATGCGGAATTTCTTCTGAGATGGCATGCCCTTTTATATGTCATAGAGAAAGTGGACTATATTCTAGACCATTCTAACTATAAATTCTATACTATAGTTATAATAGAATATAAAATATGAGGTTGGGTTGGAAGAATACTAAGACAAAAGATACATAAAGTATTTTAAGAGAGTCGGAGAACGGATGAGGAGATCATGTTGCCCCATACTTACTTATGCCTTAGATTGTGGAGGTGAATTGAAAAATACAGGGTCAATCATAAGAGGATGTGTGTACCTCAGGCCACATCTACAGGTACCACAGCACTTCATAAGATCTCTGCAGTCATAATCATTTATACAAGGAACCCCAGAACAACAGGTGGAAATCTTAGATTGTTCCTTAGAGGCCCTTTTGCCCAGATGGGATCTAAATTTCTTTTGACTTCAGTCTTGACTGCGGCTCTGTTGCTTTGTGTCAAAAGATTCTATAAATTCAGGACATGTACCTGGCTTGCCCTCAACTACAAAAGAAAAAAGGAATTGTGAGCTTTTTTACCTTCTCTTATTTGTACCAGGAATTTAATTTCTTTAAAAGATATGTCTATAATCTCCTAATTATGCTCTTCTGTTAGCTGATTTTGCTCCTTAAATCATGTTTTAAAAGCACTATAAAGCACTATCAAGTATATTTTTAAGGTATCATTATGAACTGGCTGTTAGACTAAATCCAACCTGATTATTGTAATACTTTGATATATATTATGTATGGAATACATATATTTATAAAATATATATTTGAAATATTTATATACATAATTGGAAAGTATATATTCCAAATATATATAGATTTAGTATATGTATGTTTATTTGGAATATACACATTTGAAATTTAAATTGGGGTCAAGGAATTACTTATACAATATGGAAAGATGCTCAACTTATGTTTTTCTATTTTAATAGAATTTTATTGCAGTGCTATGTTAAAATAGTTTCATACATGTACACATTTTTTTAAACTACCAGGTGTGTTCAAATGTAGGCTTACTTGGAATGTAGTATGGGACATCTAAATTGCGGATGATCAGCAGATACAGACAGCTTTTATTCATTTATTTATTCCCTTATATGTATTGGGTGCCTACTGTGTATTCCAGAGTTGTCAGCACTCCTGATACAGTAGTAAATAGAAAAAACAAAAAAGTTCTATTTTGGAGTGGACAAGATAGATAATAAAGATAAACTAGTAAAATTTACAGTATATTAGACAAAGATTACTGCTAAAGAGAATAATTAAATCCAAGGAGATTCCTAAAAGTACCTTGCAATGCTAAGGGTCCCTAATTCTTTAACCCTAGTTATGTAATCTACAAAAATCAGTTATTTTCAGAAGTTTTTGCACACTGTGTATGTTATCTGTTCACATTTACTGTCATCCAAGAAACACTGATCAAATTTCACTAGGACTAACAGGAATAGCTTTCTTCCTTTACATGAGGTCAATTAGGTTACAGGCTTCTTATTAAAATGCAAATAAATATCATCAGTAATTAGTAAATGACAGAAAGCATTATAAACGTCCATAATTATTCTATGCCATTATAACACTATAGAAAGTTAAGAAAATTTAACATATGAATATATTAACTCCTGATGTTCCTTATACCATAGACTTGGAAACACTGTACATAAGAGAAAAGAGTAAAAATATAGTGTCAGAGGCCAGAGGCAGGAGGATTACTTGAGCCCAGGAGCTCAAGATGAGCCTAGGCAACATAGCGAACCCTGTCTCTACAAAAAATACAAAATTAGCCAGCTGTGATGGTGTGAGCCTATAGTCCCAGTTACTTGGGAGGCTGACATGGGAGGATCACTCAAGTCCAGGAGATCAAGGCTGCAGTGAGCTGTCATGGCACCACTACACTCCAGCCTGGGTGACAAAGTAAGACTCTGTCTCTCAAAGAAAGGAAAAAAAAGAAAAGAAAAGAAAAGAGGAAAGAAGAAAAGAAAAGATACACACACACATACACACACAGAGAGATACATATAATCTGTAAATTAAACAATAAATAAAACTAATATGGTTGTCTGAATTGACTTCCTAAAAAAGATAAAGGAAAAATAGTAGAATTATAGAATCAACCAAGTATTAATTTCAGCTTAAAACTGAATTTTTCTTTTTTCTATAACCCTTAGTTTCCTTTAATAGGAGAGTAACAGAATTGGAGCAGCTTACAATCCTTTTCATGGAGGAGCTATACATATTACAATGTTTTCTTTCATCAGTCTGTTTAATTCTGGAAAAAAAATTGATAAAATGTCCTGCATAGCTAATTTTTCTGTGACATTTTCTTTCACTATGAGTTTGTTCAATCCTGTCAATTACCCTGTGGGTAATTATTCTCCAGCTCTTGCTTGTTTATCAGATGATAGTGATGTCTCCTACCTTCCTTTCCCTCACTCCCTCTTTGCTACGTGTTCCATGGTCACAGTTTCAGGTGGCAGAATGACATTATGTTACATTACTTTTGCACATTGCACAATGTACTCAGGTCAGTCCCTGTCCTGAGAGTAAAAGTAAATAAATATAACTCTGCCCTTTATTTTCCACTTCATTATCTTCTCTGGCAGGCAGTGCTAGCCCAACTTCTCTTTCTCCTCTTCTTTGCTAATAGAACCCTGATTTTGTTCAGGGGAGTAATGTGCCCAGTGGATCTCAACTGGAAGCATTTTGGAAATCTTTGCTGGCCGATCTGGCTGTCACAGCACTGCAGCTCCCTAACTGTATTCAGTAAGTGAGGCAAGGCTGCTGGGTGTCCTGCAATGGGTGGAGCACCCCCAAAGGAAGACAGAGGAGCTGAAATACAGGAGCCTGTCTACCTCCAGACTTCCCATTATATACAAAAATGAAACTGCTATTTGTTTAAGCTACAGTTAGTCAAGAATTTTATTACTTACAGCTTAACATAATTCTCAATGATAAGCCCTCCAGTCATGAACATCAGGCCTCTATTTCATATCATTCACCAAAAAGATGCAGTAAATCTCGTATTCCACTTAGGGAAACAAATGCTAGAAGAAAAAGAGATAACCAGGATCTCACCTTGCCATTGAGCATCCTGGTCTTGCCAAACACCTAAGGGAAATGGAGAATAAAGTATAAAGTAAGTGCTCCCTTCTTGCTCAAACATCTTCTTTTAGCAAATTCTAAAGTGACTTGGTAATATGTTGTTCTCATTCTAGGGCAATTACTATTAGTAAGTGATTGGAAAACAAAGTGGCTCTTTTCTATTTGCCATACTACAGCCATTTGTCATGTATCATCTCAGTGAATATGTAGCATAAAATTATGCTTTATATAAATATTCTTTTATGTTATTGATTTTTCACTGTTCAATAGGAATATTATTTTGTCAACTATTTCATGCACTTGTAATATGGCAGAATGGATTCTTCTTCATCACAAACCCAGTCCCTCATTTATAAGTAAACAGAATAACGATTTTCAAAAGAAAAAAATATTTTTTAAGTTTTGGATGATTTTAGATTTCAGAGTAGTTGCCAAGATAATAGAGAGTGCCTGTTTACCTTTCCCTTACCTTCCTTTTATGTTTGCATCTTACGTAACCATGGTACAACTATCAAAATGAAGAAGTTAGCAGTAGTAGAATATTCTTAACTACACTACAGATTTTGTTTGAATTTCCTGCTTTTCCACCAATGCTCATTTACTGTTTCAGGATTCCATGCAAGACGCACACTGCATTTATTTCTAACTTCTTAGTCTCCTCCAATTTGTGAGAGTATCACAGTCTTTCCTTGTCTTTCATGACCTGTATATCTAAGAAGTCCTGGGCAGCTGTTTTATAGAATGTCCTTCAATTCGTGTTTGTCTGATTTTTTTATAACTAAACTGCAGTTACAGATTTTGGAAAGAGTACCACAGAGGTGAAGAGCCCTTCTCCTTGGATCACATCAGGGGGTGCCTGATATCACTGTGTCTTGGCACTTACTGACGATGTTAACTTGATTACTTATTTAAGATGGTATCACCCAGGTTTCTCCACTGTAAAGTGTCTACTTTTTGTTGTCTATATGTAAACTGAGTTTTTAAAAGTGACTAAACACTAGGTCAAAGATAGAACATGTCTACCTCTAGGATATTAGCAAGGATTAACCTTTGCAGTGAAAAAGCGTGACTTGCTTTCAGATCCTCCATCTGAAGACAACAGGTAGGGAAGTTATGGGAGCCCTGCCCTCATCCCTTTTACTGGCCAGTGGCCATTGACTTGCTGTGAGTATTGGCTACTAGCAACTCACAGCTACCCCATTCTCCAGGTAACTACCCTTAGCAGTGGCTCTCTGGCATGAAGGTATAAAAGTCTGGCCTCCTTGCCTCAAGTGAGACTAACTCTATGGAGCAATAGGTGTTTCAGACTTTTCTGTGTGGGGTTAGACTAAGCTAGTCTGCACGTGAGACCACATTTTGCTTAGCCTTATTCCTTATCTACCCTGCTTACTAAATCCCCTCTCTGGGAGAGCTCTCAATAAATATTTTTTAAAAACAGTCCCATTTAAGGATTGGCTTCTGAAGAATCTGACCTAACACAATACATGACTTGGAGTTATTTCCCTCTCCACCTTCACATGCAGGATCCAAAACCACTTTTTTCTCCCTACTCAACAGTGGAGCCCAGCAGTAGAACCACTCATCAGAATCAAATGCAAGAAGAGACACGTGGTGGCAGTGGATAAGTTGAGAGGATAGAAGGATGAGCCTGAAAAGGATTCAGAGGGGAAGCTGCCTGCCATCTGCCTTCGGTGTTCTCAGTATCAGGAACTAAAACCTTAAACCTTGGATGGAAACTCAAGAAAAAGATGTGCATGCCCCAAAGCCCACCACATTATGAAATCAATATTGGCTGGATTGTGTTTCTTGAACTCTAAGGAAAGGATTGAGAAAATAGTCTGTGGACTCCTGTACAGAAAACTGACTGGCTGACAGATCTTTTGGTGGCAAAATTCTGGAGGATGCAACCATATAAGAAAGAGACTAAGGAAGAAGAACTAACTAAATCGAATAGCAACAACCTAACAGCTAACAACAAATTTAGAAGAGGCTAATGCCACCAAACCTTACTAGAAGAGAGTTTCCGAAGGAGTGGGATGAACAGCAGTTAGTGTCAAATGCAAGCTCATTTTGATACTCATTGAGCTCATTGAAACTTTGAAAGCTAGTTTCAATAGAAAGGTGGCATTGGAGACCAAACTCCTGTTGACTGGAGAGTAATTAGAAAGTGGATTCTACAAATCAAGGATTATTTTTCAAGAACTGAGTGAGCTGATATACAACTGACTTGAGTATTAGGTAGGATTCATTTTTCTCTTTAAATAAAGGAAGATATGACTAGGAGGAAAGGGAAGATGCCAAGATAAGAGGTAAAATTAGATGTTAGAATTATCTAGTTGTATCTAGATAATTATATAGAATTATTCCGGATAATTATTTAGAATTAATCTGGATAATTATATAGAATTATTCTGGATAATTCTTTAGAATTATCTAAAATCTAAGGTAACTAGAGTCAGGGAGAGTTAAACTTATAAAATACTAAGCATAATGCTTAAACCCTGGTTTCTCATGATGATTTCCTTGAAAGAAAGAACTTGTAATAATTTGAGCTAGTTTTCATCATATTGTGATTATGCTTCTGAATGTATTGTAGTTTTATTGTCACTCGTGATGCTAGGGTGTCACCTTGTGGTAAATGTAAGTATAGCTTTTATGCAACCCACTTTATATATCATCTTATTTCTAGATATCAATTACAACCATTTTCATGGTCCTTTTATTTTATTCTTAATGTGGCTTCCTACTTTATTTTTAAGTAATATATAAGATTGAAAATATATAAGACCAAATATAGGATGTAAATTACAAAAAAAAAATTAGATAAACTAACGAGAATGAAAAAAAATAGGTTCTTAAAACTAAATACATGATTTTACAATTTAGCCGAAAACTTTGTAATGACACCTGAGGTTGATTTGTAAATATTTCAACTTTTAAATTATGTTTTATATTATTTCTATGTGAAAAAAGTGGTACTTTTTAAAATAATGAAATCCATAAGGATGGAGAGGTTCAAATGATACATTTACAATAGTTATTATTAATCTTATTCCAAGCACTACTTTTTTAATGTTCATTGCAATAGCACGACATATAATAGATGCAAACATAACTATGAAAAAATAATTCAATCAATTATACTCCATTCTTGCTTATTTCATCTGACTCCTTTAATTCTCTTTTTATTTGATTCTAATAACTTAGTCATTATTATTTTTGCCATTTATGATTAGCTTAGTGTAAAAGAGAGACATATAAATTATTTACATGATGAAAAATTTCAGAACTTCAGTGGAATAGGAAGCTTCGTGTTGATGCCATTTCAACAGGATTTATTTCAGTCTACATACCTTCCAAGAATGTCGCCATCTCTAAATGAGAACTAATCCTTGTTATCTACTTTGGTGCCTCCATATTCTGGAAGAAGTGTTATCTCCAAGGTTCACACGAACTGATTGACTCTCCACCCTTTCTTTAGAGCCTGATCCAACAGGTACTACTGTGGCTGCCAATACTTTTCCTTGAGATTTTTCCGGAAGCATAATGGTTCCTTTGGTTACAGTTTCGATGGCACACCTTTCAACCAATACTTGGTCAAAGAGTGGAAGTAACTTTCTAAATGCTTGCCCTGCCATGAGCCCCTCTATTGCCGACTTTTACTCTGCTTTCATATAGTACTGCCAGGAGAGACCCTGTTCGTCATTATCCTAATCCTGCGGGTCTATGGAATGTGTATCACTTGTTTGTATAACATAATCTATCAGTAAAAACGTTGAATTTAGTACTTCTTTTAGGTACTACCTTATTAAGTATATTTGAGCCTTACTCTCCCATGAAGATGGTCTGCTACCTAAAGGCAATAAGTCACATCACATGTTTCTTTTGTACCCTCTGCATAATAGGTTTTCAGTAAATACATTCTTAATTTAAAATGAATAAGTTGAAGAAGGCTTATCTCTACAAATCTGTAGAAAAAAATAACTTCTTTAATCAATTTAATTAGCATTCTAAAATTGTATTTTAATTGACCAAAGTGACAAGTGTATAACAAGAAATTGTCCTTTAATTATTTCAATTAGCTATTAGAAATGCTATTCAAAATAAGCTAAATCTCTCCCTGAAATTTCAATACCACCTGATTAAAATAATAAGGCAAGACTCTTGAGAAAGGATAAGAGAAATCTTAGAAATGTTAGTGTGTGGTTGTTGTTAATCTGTACTACTGATTAGAAGAACTGACATCGTACGTAACTGATAGAGAAATCGATAGACTTAAAAGACAAATATGAAATCGAATCATGATTTAACAAGTCATATGCTGAGTAGATTGTCTAGTCAGTTGTTATGTTGGAATTAGGGTTGAAATCTTAATTCTCTTACATCTTATTCTCTATGGTCTTGGGAAAAAGAAAGGAAAAACATGACTGAAGTGAAAAAGACAGTCTAGTTGCTAACACGTCTCAAAACTTTATACCTGTCATCGTATCAGACTTACCGTTTTCTTGGTTTTGAACTTCTTCCTGGGTTGTGCTCAAAGCCAGCAAGGTAGATAAAAGAAAGAAAGAAAACATCTTTAAATCAGACTTATACTTCCCCTCTGCTGGGGAAATTTGGGGATCCTCACTTATATGGCTTATAGAGAACAATAACAGCATTGCTGCTACCCAGGAATGGCCTCTGGAGTTTGAGGCGGCTTTTACCGCAACATTTCCTTCATATGATTTACCACCTATTTCATGGTGTTCTATGTTACTAACAATTGTCAAATGATATATGGATTCTGCTGTCTTCCTTAACTATGACAAGAATGACAAACAACAAAAGGTTAAGATAATGCAAATATAATTGCCTGATGACCCAAAAACTCTTTTGGGAAAGAATCTAGGAGAACTTTCTGATTTCTCAGTAGAAAAGGAGTCACAAAGGAGCATCAGAGAAAGCATCTATAATGTAGAGACCTACATTAATGTATAATATCTAATATAAGATTTAATTTAGTTCATAGATATTAAATTTAAAAATAAAGATGGATGACACCTTATGCATGCCCTTAGCAAAAAATGTTGGAAGTGAGATGTTAGAAGTTGCATAGAGGATCCAGAGAACATGTGGTGAACAATGACATTTTTTCACAGCACCTTGAAAGGAAAATTAAGACAAACTTGCCCCCACAGAAGGAAATTAGGAAGTAAAAAATAAAAAAAAAAAAATGTTGCTTCTCACATAAACACAAAAGGTCAAATCTAATGATTTCCATGAACTCAGGACTTGACTCCTCCATTTATTACCTTTTTGACCTGGAGCATTATTAAAACTGAGAGAACTGAATTAATCACTTTCTAAAGACTTATGCTTGTCTCAAACGCTGTATATCCGAAAAAAAAAAAAAAAGGTTTCTCATGGTAGAAATTGATACTTTATCAAATTGTCTATGAAAAACTACAAAAATATAAAAGACTATTTTATAAGCAGGGGAAAGGCTTGATTGAGAGAATACACCCAAAGAAGAAAACTTCCCTTAAGTAATAGAACACAGGGGTTAAGTTTTATGTTGTGAAGTCAGATACAGTGTCAAAATCTGTCTTCATCACTTACTGCCTGTGTAATTAGAGCAAACTGATTAACCTCTCTAAGCTGCATTCATTCTCTTTGTCTATAAAAGAGAAGCAGTAATTAACTCATATCATTTTGTGATAATTAAATAACATTACACATATAAAGTTCTTATCTTGGTATATTCATAAGTATTCAATAAATATTAGTGATAATGATGAACGATATGGGTGTTCCTTAGAATGCATGCATTTCTTCTTTGGGATATTTACAGCAGGATGAAAGAAAAGATTGCCTCCCACATACTGACAGCATGTATTAGTATATGGAGGGTGAGAGTGAGTTGGTAAGAGAGCCAAGTAGAAGGTTAACACCAGAGACAGGATCCAAGGCACTGGCAGCCACGTCTTTGGCATGCGGGAGGAAGACATTGGCAGAAAAGAATCAGAGCTATTACAGAGAGGAGGCAAGATTGCGGCCAATTATCTTTTTATTTCTGTCTTTTATACAAGATAAGGGCAGAAATTAGAGAACAAATAGGATAGTCAGTATCAAAGAGAAAGTTGAGAGCTGTATAGTATTCAGAATGAGATGTGGAGAGACGGTGGTGGGGCACAGGAGCACACTGCAGAAATAATAGTAGCTGCAGGGAGAAGTGACCAGATGATGACTGTAGTATTTTTTAAAGTAACACGAAAGTAGTCTTATCAGGGAACAGAACAACAGTTATTATAAATATAGACGAATTTCACATTATTATCCCTCTACTGTCTTCTCTTAAGCCCTTAGGTGAGTTTCTACAAGTATATTATAGCCTTATCCAAATGTCTACTTTGTATTTTCAACTTTTTTATTTGCCCTGACTCACACAATTTAGACAGGAAGACTATTAGAATTTCAGTTTAGGAAATTTTAAAAGCTGTCTACTTCAAAGCAGTATGAAGGGAGTAAGAAGAACAGTCGTAGAAGTTGGGGAAAATCATTAGCTCAGCTTGGCAGTCTGTTTATCCAAAGCCAAATTAAAGTGCATTGAACTTCAAGAGAAGAGCTTTAATTCCCTTTGGATTTGTGTGAGGCTTGGAATCTTTCATTTCTAATGTGAATCCTCAAAATTCCATCTCCTGAAATGGTATTCCCTCAAGGGATCCATCTACTGATGCAAATTTGAGAAAGAGCAGTATGTTCTATTCACGGGTAAACGTGGGCTTCTAAACTGACATCTACCATTTGTGTCATCTTTACAGAACAATATTGTTTGCAGGTGAAAACAATATTGATGTAGGTGAAAAATGTATCTACGGCATCATTAAAACCGGTTATCTCCCAATAGATATAGCTCTTTTATTTTCTCCTTTAAAACCTAAATTTTTATTAATCTAACTTTATAAAACTAAACTTTATCTTAAAATAATGAAGCAAAAAATATCAGGGAAACTTTTTTTCCCAAATCCTTAACTTGAAAATGAGGAGAGTGAAGTGAAGCCCAGAGTGTTTTAATGACTTTCTCAAGTACTTGTTACTCGTTATGGGAGAAGAATCCAAAGTAAAACTTGGGTTTTAATTCTTGAGGTTGCTTTCTTTTCATGTGCCATATATATTCACAACAATTTGAAATAGATGTTATATCAATGACTTTGAAAGACTTCCTTGAATAAAAGCTTATTACCTTTGCTTTGTACCTTCCATTTTAAAGTAGTAAACCTCCATCACAGCCCTTTGGGAATTGGTGGGTATACAGAAATAATCAGTGAAATGTTACCTATCCCTCAACATTAAATTGAGTCCTACGGGGATGCTAAAACACAAAAACAGGGAGATAAAGGAAAAACATTGTTATCTTTATTATTTTATTGTTATGGATTATTTATGATTGATAGCTTTATTCTCAATGACGTAGAATGTGCCTCCTCATTACAGAAGGTTTCCAGCACAGGATTTAGAGAAAGCTCCTCAGTCAGATTTCCACCGGTTGTTGAGATTGGCAGGAGAGTTAGATATTCCAGGAAAGGGAAAGGTTAAAGCACAAAAGTCAATAACACTAAGTGGAACAGCAAGAGAAACACTAACAAATACTAACAGCTGTCTGATATTCCTGATCGGGAGAGGAATTTTCTTTTTTTTTTTTTTTTTTTTTTTTTTTTGAGACGGAGTCTCGCTCTGTCGCCCAGGCTGGAGTGCAGTGGCCAGATCTCAGCTCACTGCAAGCTCCGCCTCCCGGGTTTACGCCATTCTCCTGCCTCAGCCTCCCGAGTAGCTGGGACTACAGGCGCCCACCACCTCGCCCGGCTAGTTTTTTGTATTTTTAGTAGAGACGGGGTTTCACCATGTTAGCCAGGATGGTCTCGATCTCCTGACCTTGTGATCCGCCCGTCTCGGCCTCCCAAAGTGCTGGGATTACAGGCTTGAGCCACCGCGCCCGGCCGGAATTTTCTTAAAAAACATGATATTATTCAAACTTTCTTTACATGATGTTAATCTATGTTAGGCATCAGTCCTTATATACAAGGGTGAAATATGTAAGCTTGTTTTGCTTTTTCTTCTTAATACTTATACCACACAGAGCTTCTGAGAGTTTTATTAGGGTCAACCACAATATCAGTCAAATAAGAAATAGAAAGTAAAGGGACCATGATTATTTTTGTTGGTTAACAAAATGTATTGCTTGAAAAGATTAGAATTTTGAGAGAAAATAGTTTCTTTATTGAGGCCAGTGCCCATTTAAATGAGGTATGCTGAGCTTCCTGATATGTCTTCCTATTTTATTAAACAAATAATCTATAGATCTAAAGTCTTATTTCTCATAAGTTATAGTTTCCCTTTATGAAGACACTTAGAATCAAAGGTATGCAGGAACAATGCAATAGCATCTAGCGGTCTGTTCTCCTGCCTTAAAATGGTTATATGTCTACCTGCTAACTCAGACATATTTATAATATCTATACAACATGTAAATACATAGATTATTCACTCTCTTTTACTCTGGAATAAACAAACTTCATTATGGAACATTGCTCAGATTCCTTTATCTATTGTTAATTCTTCATGATGCCATATTAAGGTTTAATTTCAAAAAGTTATATGCAATGTTTACATATTACATTTTGGATAAAGCACAATTTATATTTAATGGCCTCACTTCATTTTCAATAGGTCAGGATTGGTTTAATGGAGAATGAAAAACAAGATCCTACAAAGTGGAATAATTGTTCTAGTAGGAGCTATTTGCAAAACTTATTGAGAGGTGGCCTCCAAAATTGTCCTAGGAAATCATAAAAATAGCAATTGACACCAACAGAGCAGATCATAAAGAAGATATCTGCATCACAAGTCTTTAAGAAGGGCTGTACCAGAAATTAGAAAGAACCCTTACAAAGCAATAAGAAATGTGAGACAACCATTCAATAATAGGCAAATAATTTGAGCAGACACTTCACAGAGCAGTAAATTGACATAGCCAATAAACACAAGAAAAGATATTCAACTTTGTTAGTCATTTTGTAAACAAAATGAAAACAATTAAGTTAAATATGCTTTAGAAAAAAAAAAAGTAAAGTCACATCTGCAAAAAATCTTAGAACACCAGAGGCCAAGTCCGCTGCTTCAGAATAGGATTTGGACTACAGAGCTATCTCTGCTTCCCTTGAAGTAGGCAATATACTCATGGCCTGCAAAATTTAGAAGCCATAAAAAAGCACTTTTTGGGGAAGAAGAGAGCTTACAGAAAGGGATATATTGTTCCTCACCTGGATCTGGGGGCACAGACTTTGCTCCAAAAACATCAAGAGTTCAATTTAAGAATAAGCTAACAGAGATGTTCTTTATCTAGATCTCATAAGCAGTTACACAAGTTTATTTATATGTAAAATTTTACCAAGCTATATAATTAAGATATGCGTTATAGTGTACATAGGTTATGCCTCCATTAAAATGAAGAAGTGAGCCAGTTAAACTCTTCTAGTGGACAGGACCCATAGGCATAAAGACTTTTGCTATATTTTTTCAGTGAAATCTCATACCAGGCTAGATCCCATGGCCCAGGATCCAGGCTGGCCCACATGGACTCAGACTCCAGGTCTGCCTAGCTCCAGACTGGTTCCCATGGCCCCAGAGTCCCAGCCAGCCCCTGGAATCCCACACTACAGATTTACTTGAACAAACCCAGGGTCCAGAACTGCTACAGTACATTCCAATACCAAACTGGCCCCATGGACCCAAGCTCCAGGACCACTGCTATAGATCCAGGCTCCAGGACAGACTTTGTGGACCCAGGACCAAAGACCCAAGCCTACTATTATATCATGGACCCAGGTCCCAGTCCCACTGCAGCTTCCAGATGGCTGCTATGGATCCAGGATTCAGGCTGGTCTTTGTGGATCCCACCTCCAGGCCTGCTTCTGCGGACCCAGACAAAAGGTCCACCGCAGTAGACCATGGTGCCTGGACAGCTTCTGTTTTTCCAGGTGTCAGACCTGCTCAACATTAATCCAAACACCAAAGCCGTCTCTCTAGAGATTCTGTTACATGGCCCACACAGAATCTCTAGATAAACTGACTGGTGCACGGTTTTCCCTGCTGTAGCCAGTCTATAAAGGCTGGAAAAGGTACCTGCTCATCAAATGCACAAACTCTAGGGAACTAGAGATCTATGAGTTACCTGTAAAAGAATTCAAAATAATCATCTTGGTCAGGTACAGTGGCTCATGCCTATATCAGCACTTTGGAAGGCCGAGGTTGTAGAGTCACTTGAAGCCAGGAGTTTGAGACCAGCCTGAGCAACACAGCAAGACCCCTTCTCTACAACTTTTTTCTTTAATTAGCTGGCCATAGTGGCACTCACCTGTAATTCCAGTTGCTCAGGAGGCTAAGGTGAGATGATCACTTGAGCCCAGGAGCCTGAGGCCACAGTAAGCTATGATCATGCCACTTTACTCAGCTTGGATGACAGAGCAAGATCCTGTCTCAAAAAATAACAGTAATCATTGTCATTAACACCATCTTAAAGAGGCTCAGTGAGAACAAGAGGACACAAATATACAACTAAGCAAATATTAGGAAAATAATACATGAATAAAATGAAAAGTTCCAAAAAAAATGGAAACTATTAAAAGTAAAATCAAATAGAAATTTTGAAGCTGAAGGACATAAAGACTGAACTTAAAAATATCAGAGAGACTTCAACTACAGACTTCATCAATCAGACGAAAGAATCTGTGAGCATAAAGACATGTCATCAGAAATTATCCAGTTATAGAAACAAAAAAAATTAAAAGGAGTGAAGAAAATCTGCAGAATTTATAGTACATCATCAAGAGAGTCAATGTATGCATTATAGGAGTAAAAGAATGAGAAAAGAAAGAGAAGAAGCAGAAAGTTTACTTAAAGAAATAATGGCAAAAATCTTCCCAAATCTGGAGAGAGAAATTAATGTATAGATTCATAAAGCCAAAAGTAACAAAATAGACTAAATACAAAGAAATCTTCACAAAACACATTATAATTAAATTATCAAAAGTCAAAGACAAAAAGAAAATTTTGAAAGCAGAAAGAGAAAAGTAACACATCACATATGGGGGAACCCCAAAAACACTTTCAACAAATTTATCAGCAGAAACCCTGAATCCAGAAGAGAGTGGAATAATTTATTCAAAGAGCTATAATTTTAAAAAAGTGGCAACCAAGACCACTATACCTACTAAGACTGCCCTTCAGATATAAAGGAGAGGGAAATATTTTCCCAAACAAAAGCTATGGTAGTTCATCACCACTACACCTGCCTTACAAGAAATGCCAGAGAAAATTTTTAAAGTTGAAAGGAAAGAATTCTAACTATAAACGTAGAAACATACAAAGCTATATAACTCACTGTATAAGTCTACTTTTACAAGTATGTTACAGTGCAAATAAAAATTTATTAAATTATGCAGCACCAATCCATATAATTTAAATCATTTTATTGCACAAATTGATTTTTAATTATATTCATTTCTTTTCTGTTCATTCTACTAAAATTGTATATCACTTAGTCCTTATGACAGATAAAAGTTAAAGCAGTCATTATGCATTTGGCAAAACCCATAGAATTGTACAATGCATAGTGAATCCTAATATAAAATAGGAACTTTAGATAACAATAGTGTGTCTATATTGATTCATCAATTGTAACAAATGTGCCACACCAACACAAGATGTTAATATAAAGGTAACTGTAGGGATGGGAGATGAATATATAGGAACTCTGTACTTTATGTTCAATTTTTCTGTAAATCTAAAACTGCTCTAAGAAACAGAGTCTATTAACTTTAAATAAATAAATAAAAATAAAATAAAACTCACTTTAGGGAAAAATATAGTGAAATTTATATACTCTAATATAATGGTAGTGCATAAATAGCCTTCAAATCTAGTATAATAAAATACAAAACTATAGGTACAATAATTTGTTAATAGATATAACAATGGATAAATTGTTAATATATATCTATTATATAGATATAATAGGTATATAGATTCACAATAATAGATTTGTTACTAGATACATTTAAAATGTAAATTGTGGCATCAATAACATAAAAACTGGGAGGGGGAGGAGAAGTCAAAGTATAGAATTTTTTAATGTTGTCAAAGTTAAGTTGTTATCAGCTTAAAATAGATTATTATACTATAACGTGTTTTATGTAAGCCTCATAGTAACCACAAAGAAAAAAAAATCTATAATCAGTACATAAAAGACAAAGAGAAAGGATTGAAAGTATATCACTACAAAAATACCATCAAATCACAAAAGAAGACATCAAGAGATGAAGAATGGAACAAAGGAACCACACACTAATCAGAAAACAATTAACAAAATGGCAGCAGTGATTATTTACCTATCAATAATTACTTTGAGTGTAAATGGATTGAATTCTACAATCAAAAAGCTTAGAGTGGCTGAATGAATTAAAAAACAAAATTCAACTACGCACTGCCTACAAGATACTCACTTTACCCTTAAGAACACATACAGGTTGAAAGTGAAGGGATGGAAAAAGATATTTCATGCAAATGATAACTAAAAAAGAGCAGACATGGCTATACTTATGTAAACAAAATAGGCTTTAAGTGAAAAATTGTGGGTAGAGATACAGAAGGTCATTATATAATCATTAAAGAGTCCATTCATCAAGAAGATTTAATGATTGTAAAATGATATGCACCCAAGATCAGGGCACCTAACTGTGAAGCAAATATCAGCAGAACTGAAGAGAGAAATAACAATACAATAATAGGAGACAGCAATACATTAGAAGGAGACTTTAATACCTTACTTTCAACAATGGAAAAAGCTTACAGGCAAAAAATCAATAGAGATAGGGAAACCAGCATATCTAAATAACACTATAGACCGAATCAACCTAATAGACATATCTAGAACATTCCATCTAACAGCAGTAGAATATGTATTATTTTCAAGTACACATGAAACATTTTACATGGTAGATCACATGTTAGGTCAGAAAACAAGTCTTAACCAATTTAAGAAGACTGAAATCATATCAAGTATCTTATCTGACCACAATAGCATGAAACTAGAAATTAATAACAGTCAAAACATTGGAAAACTCACATAATGTGGAAATTAAACAACACACTCTTGCACAGCAAATGGGTCAAAAAGTATATTAAAAGGGAAGTCTTAACCAAGGAGGTGAATAGTCAGTACACTAAAAGCTGTAAAGCATTGACAAAAGGAATTGAGCAAGACACAAATAAATGGAAAAATACCCTGTTTTCATGGATTGGAAGAACTAGTATTGTTAAAATGCCCATAATACCCAGGGTGATCTACAGATTTAATGCAATTCCTACCAAAATCCAATGGCATTTTTCACAGAAACAGAAAATCCTAAAATTTCTATGAAAAAAAAAAAAGACCAAAACACTCTCGAGTAAAAATAACAAAGCTGGAGGCATCACACCATGTAATTTCATAAGATACTACAAAATGATGGTAATTAAAATGGCATGGCACTGGCATAAAAGCGACATATAAACCACTGGAACAAAATAGAAAGTCCAGTAAACCCATGCATGTATAATCAATTGATCTTCAAAGAGGTGCCAAGAACACACAGTAGGGAAAGAACAATCTCTTCAATAAACGATGTTGGAAAATTGAATATCCACATGCAGAAGAATGAATTTGAACCACATCATATATAAAATATTACACCATCTGCAAAAATGAAATCAATTAAAGCCTTAAGTGTAAGACCTGAAACTGTAAAATGGCTAAGTGAAAACATAGAGAAAAGTTTGGCATTGATCTGGCCAATGATTTTTTAGATGTGACCCCAAAAGCTCAGGTAACAAAAGCAACAATAGACTTGCATCAAACTAAAAAGCTCTGTAGAGTGAAAGCAACAATCAACAGAGTGAAGATACAACCTACACAATGAGAGAAAATATTTGAAACCATATCTGTATTGATGAATTAATATGCAAAATATGTAAGAAAATCAATAGCAAGAAAACAAATAACCCAATTTAAAAATGGGCAAAGGACCTGAATAGGCATTTCTCAGAGAAGATATACAAGTGAGCAGTAAGTATTTGAGAAATGCTCAGCATCACTAATCTTCAGGAAAATGCAAATTGAAACCACAATGAGATATGACCTCACACCTGTTTAAATGGATTTTATCAAAAATACAAGAAAAGGATTGGCAAGGATGTGGAGAAAAGGGAGCTATTGCACACTTTTGGTGCAAATGTCAGTTAGTACAGTCATTATGGTAAACAGTATGAAAGTTTCTCAAAAAGTTAAAAATACAATTACTATATGATCCAGATATCCCACTTCTGGACATATATTTAAAGGAAAAAATCAATATCTTGATGTTATGCTGCATTATTCACAATAGCCATTTATGAGATCAAGCTAAGTGTTCATCAACTGATGAGCGCATAAAGAAAATGTTGTGTGTGTGTGTGTGTGTGTGTGTGTGTGTGTGTGTGTATTAGAAGGCAATATTATTCAACCTTTAAAAAAAAAGAAATTCTGTAGTTTGTGACAACACGGATGAACCTGGGACATTTTACTAAGCAAAATAAGCCAGACATAGAAAGATAAATACTGCATGATTTCACTTATAGTAGAATCTAAAGAAAGTAGAATGGTGGTTGCCAGGGGCTGGGATTGGGGTTGGAGAATGGGGAGACAAATGTTGATCAACAGGTATAAAGTTTCAGCTAGACAGGAGGAATAAGTTCTAGAGATCCATTTTTACAGAAAGGTAACTATAGTTAATAATAATGTATTGTATACTTGAAAATCAGTAAGGGAATAGATCTTAAATAGTCTCACTATATATATATATACACACACACACACACACACACACACACACACACACAAAAGGATCACTATGTGAGGTGAAGAATATGTTAATTGGCTCATAGTTAATTAACTCTTGGTAATTGTTTTACAATGTATACATATATCAAAACATCACATTGTATATTATAAGTATATACAAGTTGTATTTGTCATTTATATGATGGTAGAGAATTTTACTACTGGAGGTAATAAAGACAGACACTATAATGTAGAGCTAAAAGTTTTGGGATTCTGATGGAAATAAAGACATACAGGAAGGAGACTGGAAGATTTTGGATGTGGCTAAGTTTTCCTGGACCTATATTTGTACAAATAGGACTGCCCTGCTAAAAAAAACAAACAAACAAACAAACAAAAAACACTGTGGAACTCATGTTCCATTTAGTAGTATGATACTAGGAATATCAGCTTCAAAAGGAATTAGAAATTCAGATTTCTCATAAACTAAGGGGAATAATTCCTTAAGTAAACTGTATGCAATGTTTACACAATTTTAAAGAAAACAGAGAGTTTCACATTTTCTTCTCTGAGAGTGTAGATAAGGCATAAACTCACCATAACTTCTTAAAGGTGATATTTTTTTCCTGTGGAGTTGAAGTTTACAGTTTATGGACTATGGACATCTGTTAGAAATTGACTGATAGTTTAAGTAGAAAACAATATTTTCTTTCTTTTATTTCTTCTACTTCTGTAACTGATCAAAGGAACATCACTTTTGCTCATTAAATGGTATTGCTCAAGGCAAATTTTCAAAACTTAACTGTGGAGATATTTTTGTATTATTTTTTATGTGTAATCATCTTTCTTATCAGTTGGGAAAGGAATATGTGTGAGACTGTTGAGGGAAAGCAACGGAATATTTTTTGACTTTCGAGATGCAAGCACCTATAATTGCTTAAGTGAAAATGACTCGATTTTAGCTACAATGAAAGGAAAGGGGAATCTAACAAGGTATCTGAATGGCCTGAATAAAATGAGCAGAAGATGACATTGGAGAGCAGAGTAATGTGGAATTTACTTTTTAAAATTTTTAATTGATAACGCATGAGATATTTTATTTGAAAAATTAATAAGAGATAATTTTTTCTCTGATGGTGTTTTTATTGTAAAATTTGGGTTCGTTTTGTAACTGTAGGATAATGTATTTGCTATGAGGTACTTATGAAAAGAGAGGCGTGCTTATTCTTCATACACTTTTGTGCTTCATTCCATGTTTCCAATCTCTGCCCACCTCCCTTTCTGTTCCCTCCCAGGATATAAGGATTTTCTCATCTGAATGTTCGGAACCAAGGATATTAGGATATTAACTTGATTATATTTTAGGGATAGGTATGCTGTTTCAGAATCCTTGTGCAGTGCACACTATTGGTCATTTACCCCCTGGAATATATTCTAGCTGGGCTTTCTCGCTTAAGACAGAGAGATTATTCTCTTCTCTCTTCATCATTTGGCTAGGTCAATAAATAGTCAATGGTCCCCTCTTGTGCTCAGCCTTCTCAAGGGAGAAATAGAGTCAAAGGGCTCACTTAGGTACTTGTAATCTGGTTTGCACCAAATAGTCCTGCATTACCCAGTGCTTATCCAGATAATTTCAAATGTTACAATGGAAGCTATCCATTCACACATTAAAATTGTTGAAATGTAGCATATACGACGCTAATGATCACCTTTACTAAGTACAATCAGGCTGAAAAAGTCAGTATACAAGGGAAAACCTAAGGAAATAATAAAGAATTGACTCGGCTGGGCGCGGTGGCTCAAGCCTGTAATCCCAGCACTTTGAGAGGCCGAGACGGGCGGATCACGAGGTCAGGAGATCGAGACCATCCTGGCTAACATGGTGAAACCCTGTCTCTACTAAAAAATACAAAAAACTAGCCGGGCGAGGTGGCGGGCGCCTGTGGTCCCAGCTACTCGGGAGGCTGAGGCAGGAGAATGGCATGAACCCGGAAGGCGGAGCTTGCAGTGAGCTGAGATCCAGCCACTGCACTCCAGCCTGGGCGACAGAGCGAGACTCCGTCTCAAAAAAAATAAAATAAAATAAAGAATTGATTCAAAAGATTTTTTTTGAGATACAGTCAGAAAGAAAAAAAGAAGAAAAGGAATGAATGGTTCATATGAACAGACATGTAAGCAGTGATGGATTTGCTAATATTCTTGAGGAAGCAATTGGAGAATTAATTAATTGCATAAAAGACATTAACTAACGAAAGGTTACAGGAACTGATATATAGTTGTAAAAACAAAACAGGTACCAAGTACTTGAACTTGGGCAATTATGGGATCGTCAAGGGTAATTCCGTCAATCCACAATTTTTCCCCTGGTGTCCTAACTTTGGTTCTTAAATTTATGTTAGATGCAACTCAACAGAAGTGTGCTTTTCTTTTTTCCACTATTATTTTCATATAAGCTCCTACAACAGGAATTGTGTGGCAAAAATCTGAGTAGCAGGATCCTGAATGACTGTTTTAATGCCACTGAAATCTCACTCTGTCATCTAAGAATACTTCTTTAGCAATTATTCACTTCTCAATCCATTGTAATCTGGCTTCTCCTCATGCCCTGAATATTCTGCCTAGAAACAGAGATGACCTGAGATGCAGGGGATAGTTCATGACGTTGCTTGAACAGCATACCTAGTGGCAAGTGCGCCTACAAATGTAGACGCTTGTTAAGGGGTAAACAGTGAAGATACCTCAGGTGAGCAAACATCATTGGAACAAGCCTGAGGAGCATGTCATGACAGCTGTCCCTTTCTTTGACTGCAGCTTGGCTACCTTTAGTTTGCCCTCAGTTCCATCCTCAGAAGCAGGGTTCTACTCCTCTCCCATTTCTCTCTCCACAAAGACAGGGTTCATGGAACACAGTGGGTATTTTCTATTGACTTACTTGAGGTGCATTCAGGTTAAAGATCTTTATCTATTTTGCTCACTAATACACCCCAAATACCTAGAATAGTGCTTAGGACGTAGTAGGCAATCAGAATATATTGGATAATCTTATATAATGTTAAGTGTTAGACACCCCACACTTTGGGAGGCCGAGGCGGGCAGATCATGAGGTCAGGAGATCCAGACTATCCTGGCTAACACGGTGAAACCCCGCCTCTACTAAAAATACAAAAAAGTTAGTCAGGCATGGTGGCAGGTGCCTGTAATCCCAGCTACTCAGGAGGCTGATGCAGGAGAATGGCGTGAACCCAGGAGTCGGAGCTTGCATTGAACCGAGATCGTGCCACTGCACTCCAGCCTGGGTGACACAGCAAGACTCTGTATCAAATAATAATAATAATAACATTAATAAAGAAACCCCTGAAGCTGTTTTTATTAACTCAACTTTGAGTTAAATATAGATTAATGACACAAGTAATGGAAGAATTCTTGTGTATATTAATCTCCAATAAATACATAGAAAGTTTTTATTTTTGCCTTCCTAACATACTAATTAAAATCCATGAACCTACTAATGCATGTTTACTGTTTTAGCCATCTCCCCACTTCCAGAATCTTCTAACAACAATAACAATAGAACATCTGTCATTTTCTTCGCAATGGAATACATGTCTCCAAAGTCCTGAATTATCCTGCCTGTTAGATTCTTTGTTTTTCTCAACTGTAGAGTAAAAATGGAAATAAAAAAGTGCTAAGTTTCCAATTCTTCTAATAAGAGCTGTAAATATTCTGCTACCACATTTTTTTTAACAATTTAAAAAGCAAATACCATATTTTCCAGGTATATCTTCCAGGAGATAAAATTGCAGTCATCATGATTGAACTTGATACTTTTAAGCAGTACATTGCCAAATGATTTATTGCTTTAATGCCTTTAATACAATTATAATGACTTTGTTTCAGTGTAATCATTTTTTTAACATTTGACTCCTCTTCTGATGTAAGCTCCATGAGAGACAGGAGTATCTGTCATTTTCAACACTATTTTCCTGATACATTTTGTTGTCTAGAACCTCCGTAGCACCAGGTTAAGCTACCACTGCAAATGGATTGACAATACTTTTATATATGTGTGCATGTGTGTGTTTGTGTATATTTGCACTGTTAGAATTCTTTTCTTTTTTTCTGGGCTTATCCCTAAATTCAAAAGGACTGTGAAAATTTACATTTTACGTAAAATGTCTTACATACTGTTGCAGAAAGTCAGGGACCCCAAACGGAGGGACCGGCTGAAGCCACGGCAGAAGAACATAAATTGTGAAGATTTCATGGATGTTTGTTAGTTCCCCAAATTAATACTTTTATAATTTCTTACGCCTGTCTTTACTGCAATCTCTGAACATAAATTGTGAAGATTTCATGGACACTTATCATTTCCCCAATCAATACCCTTGTGATTTCCTATGCCTGTCTTTATTTTAATCTCTTAATGCCATCATCTTCATAAGCTGAGGAGGATGTCACCTCTGGACCCTATGATGATTGCATTAACTGCACAAATTGTTTGTAGAGCATGTGTGTTTGAACAATATGAAATCTGGGCATCTTGAAAAAAGAACAGGATAACAGCAATCTTCAGGGAACAAGGGAGATAAGACTTGGAGTCTGACTGCCAGTGAGCTGGATGGAACAGAGCCATATTTCTCCCCTTTCAAAGGCAAATAGGAGAAATATCGCTGAATTCTTTTTCTCAGCAAGGAACATCCCTGAGAATGAGAATGCACCTTGAAGGTAGGTCTATAGATGGCCCCCTAGAGGCGGCCACCTTTTACGGTCGAAGCCGAAGGGATGAAATAAGCCCTGGTCTCCTGTAGCACTCCCAAGCTTATTAGGAGGAGGAAATTCCCGCCTAATAAATTTTGGTCAGACAGGTTGTCTGCTCTCAACCCCTGTCTCCTGATAAGATGTTATCAATGACAATGCATGCCCAAAACTTCATTAGCAATTTTAATTTCACCCCATCCTGTGGTCCTGTGATCTCACCCTGCCTCCACTTGCTTTGTGATGTTTTATTGCCTTGTGAAGTATGTGATCTCTGTGACCCACACCCTGTTCATGCACTCCCTCCGCTTTTGAAAATCATTAATAAAAACTAGCTGGTTTTACAGCTCGGGGAGCATCACAGAACCTGCCGACATGTGATGTCTCCTCCAAATTCTAAACCCAGCTTTAAAATTTCTCTCTTTTGTACTCTCCCTTTATTTCTCAAACCAGCCGAGACGCTTAGGGAAATAGAAAAGAACTCACAGTTAAATATCGGGGGTGGGGTTTTACCCCTATACATACAATAATATAATACAGTAAAAGCTGCTGGACAAAATATAGCAATAATAATAACTACTACAATTATTGAGTGCATGTTATATGATTTTTTTAAATAATTTTATTTTTTGAGACAGTCTTGCTCTATCACCCAGGATGTAGTGCAGGGGTGCAATCTTGGCACTACAATCTCCACCTCCCAGATTAAAGTGATTCTCCTGCCTCCGCCTTTCAAGTAGCTGGGATTACTAGGCTACTAGTCTAGTAATCAGTCTGGGTTCAAATTTTATTCTAACTTGTGTTACCACTGCAATTATTTAATCTCCCCATCTCTTAGTTTCTCATCTACAAAATGTTGTTAATTATAGTACTGCCCTCAAAATGTAGTAAATATTACACTGAAAAAGCTTAGAACTGTTTCAATCATGGTATGGTTTGGCTGTGTCTCCACCTAAATCTCATCTTGAATTCCCATATGTTGAGGGAGGGACCCAGTGGAAGGTAACTGCATCATGGGGGCAGGTCTTTCCCATGCTGTTCTCATGATACTTAATAAGTCTCATGAGATCTGATGATTTTAAAAAGAGGAGTTTCCCTAAACAGACTCTTTTTGCCTGCCACCATCCATGTAAGACATGACTTGCTCCTCCTTGCCTTCTGCATGATTGTGAGACCTCCCCAGGCACGTGGAACTGTAAGTCTACTAAACCCTTTTTCCTGTATTAATTACCCAGTCTCGGGTATGTCTTTATCAGCAGCATGAAAACGAACAAATACAGTAAATTTGTACCAGGAGTGGGGTGCTGCTGAAAAAATACCCAAATATGTGGAAGTGGCCTTGGAAGTGGGTAACAGCCAGCAGTTGGAACAGTTTGGAGGGCTCAGAAAAAGACAGGAAGATGCGGGAAAGTTTGGAACTCACTAGAGACTTGTTAAATGGCTTTGACCAAAATGCTGATAATGATATGGACAATGAAATCCAGGCTAAGATGGTCTCAGATGGAGATGAGAAACTTGTCAGGAACTGGAGCAAAAAAAAAACTGAACTCTCGTAATGTTTTAGCAAAGAGATTGGCAGCATTTTGCTCCTGCCCTACAGATTTGTGGAACTTTGAACTTGAGAGGGATGATTTAGGGTATGTGGCAGAAGAAATTTCTAAGCAGCAAAGCATTCCAGAGGTGACTTGGGTGCTGTTAATGGCATTCAGTTTAAAAAGGAAACAGAGCATAAACGTTTGGAAAATGTGCAGCTTGACAATGTGATAAAAAAGAAAAACCCATTTGTTGAGAAGAAATTCAAGCCAGCTACATAAATTTGCAAAGCAATGAAGAGCTGAATGTTAATCACCAAGACAACAGGGAAAATGTCTCCAGGGCATATCAGAGACCTTTGCAGCAGCCCTTCTGATCACAGGCCAGGAGGTTCAGGAAGAAAAACTGGTTTCCTGGGCCGGGCCCAGGGTCCCTCTGCTGTGTGAAATCTAGGGACTTGGTGCCCTGCATCCCAGCTACTCTAGCCATGACTAAAAGGGGCCAAGGTACAGCTCAGGTTGTTGTTTCAGAGGGTGGAACCCCAAGCCTTGGCAGCTTCCACGTGGTATTGAGCCTGCAGGTGCACAGAAATCCAGAATTAAGGTTTGGGAACCTCCACCTAGATTTCAGAGGATGTATGGAAACTCCTGGATGTCCAGGCAAAAGTTAGCTGTAGGGTCTGGGCCCTCTTGGAGAACTTCTGCTAGGGCAGTGTGGAAGGGAAATGTGGGGTCAGAGCCCCCACAAAGGATCCCTACTGGGACACCACATAGTGGAGCTGTGAGAATAGGGCCACCATCCTCCAGACCCCAGAATGGTAGATCTACTGATAGTTTGCTCCATGTGCCTGGAAAAGTCGCAGACAACACCAGCCCATAAAACAGCCAGGACTGGGGCTATACCCTGCAAAGTCACAGGGACAGAGCTGCCCAAGGTGATGGGAGCCCACCTCTTGCATCAACATGACCTGGATGTGAGACATGGAGTCAAAGGAGATCATTTTGGAGCTATAAGATTTGACTGCCCCTCTGGATTTCAGACTTGCATGGGGCCTGTACCCCCTTTGTTTGGCCAATTTCTCCCATTTGGAATGGCTATATTTACCCAATGGCTGTACCTCCATTGTATCTAGTAAGTAACTAACTAGCTTTTGATTTTACAGGCTCATAGGTGGAAGGGACTTGCCTTGTCTCAGATGTGACTTTGAACTGTGGACTTTTGAGTCAATGCTGAAATTAGTTAAGACTTCAGGGGACTTTTAGGAAAACGTGATTGGTTTTGAAATGTGAGAGCATGAGATTTGGGAGGGGCTGGGGCGGAATGATATGGTTTGGCTGTGTCCCCACCCAAATCTTATCTTGAATTCCCACATGCTGTGAAAACCTGGTGGCAGGTAATTGAATCATGGGGCATGTCTTTCACATGCTGTTCTCATGATAGTGAATAAGTCTCATGAGATCTGAGGGTTTTAAAAGGGGAGTTTCCCTGCACAAGCTCTTTTTGCCTGCCACCATCCATGTAAGGTGTGACACAGTACTCCATACCTTCTGCCATGATTGTGAGCCATGTGGAACTGCAAGTTCATGAAACCCTTTTTCCTGTATTACCCAGTTTTGGGTATGTCTTTATCAGTAGCGAGAAAAAGGACTAATACAAATCATATATGTGGCCAGGCATGCTGGCTCACACCTATAACTAGCACTTTGGGAGGCCTAGGTGGGTGGATAACTTGATTCCAGGAGTTCAAGTCAACCACCACACCGGGCTAGTTTTTGTATTTTTAGTAGAGATGGAGTTTAACTATGTTAGCCAGGCTGGTCTCAAACTCCTGACCTCAAGTGATCTGCCCGCCTAGGCCTCCCAAAGTGCTGGATTACAGCTATGAGCCTTTGTGCCTGACCACCATATTATATAATTGAAACGGTTCTAAGCTCTTTCAATTTAATCTTTACTATAATATTTTAAGGGAAGTACTAATTAATAACACTTTGTAGATGAGAAACTATGAGAGGGGGAAATTAAATAATTTGCAGTGGTAACACAAGTTAGTTGGTAATTGGAATGAAATTTGAACCCAGACTGTCTGGCTGCACATCTTGTGCTTTTAACAGCCATGCTACCCTGAGCATTGAGACATTCTGTTACATTCTAATAGTGTGAATCTCAATTACTCTTTGGATCTGTTGTTCTCTACTTGAAATTACACCAATTGTCCCAGGCTTGTGGGGAGAATTTTGTGATATGATTTATGAACGTTTTGGAGAAATGCAAAGTGATTTCAGTTAATATATAATAGCCTATGATCATTATTCATTTTTTTCACGTCACTGTTTCTCTGACCTATGCATTGATCAGAGGTTGATGAATACAAATATTATTTTATTACTTCTTCTATTATTGGTTGTTGTGCTAGCAGTTTAGCCAATAAAAGATAGCTAAGAATAAGGAAAACAATTAATAAGTAGGTATTAGTAACAATTACATCAATGAAGCAGGATGGACAAATGCAACAAATTTCACCTCACAACTAATCTTTGAGAATGAATTTTAAAATAAAGAACAAAGTCTTAACCCTGTTGGAACAAAAGAAGGAAATGTCACTAGAAAACCAAATATATGTATATGTATCTAAAAGATAGAAATCTGACAGGATCAAATTGAGGAAGAAAATCTGGGCGCAAAAATAGAAATTAGAAATCAGATAAGATGGCTGATACGAGTGAGATGAATTCTGCAGACTCTGCTAACTTGCAATTAATGAAAATAAAGAGGAGTCTGGAGCCAAGGACAATCATCCTTCGGATGACTGCTTAGAGATGGCATGTGAAACAGTCAGGCAGGTTGGCCCCGTTTCCACATCCCCACGCAAACATAAGCATTTACACACACAGAGAGAGAGAGACAGAGAGACAGTCATGCAGTGAACAGTGTAGCATTTGCTTCTAGACTGGAGACATTAGTATGAATAACTGGGTCACAGAAGTAGCACAGTGTTCCAGGTGTTTGGCAACACCCAAAAGGAATAGAAAAATCTTCATTCCTGCACTGGAAGGTCTTGCAGTAATAGATTCCAGCCATCTCCACTAGAACATTGTAGGCAGGGGAAGAGGAATTAAACTTGATTCTTTTGAGCAGCGCATTGCCAAATGATCTATTGCTTTAATGTCCTTAGTACAATGATTATGACTTTGTTGTAGTATAATCTTTTTTTTCAACATTTGACTCCTCTTCTGATATAAGCTCCATGAGAGATGGAAGTATCTGTCTTTCAACACTATTTTCCCAACACATTTTGTATTGTCTGGAAACTCTGAACCGTCAGGTTGAGCTACCACTGCAAATGGTTTGACAATACTTTTATATATATATGCATGTGTGTGTTTGCATATATATGTACAGAACAAATCTCATCCATAGCCATCTTATCTGATTTCTATCTTTGGGCCCAGATTTTCTTCCTCAATTCAATCCTGTCAGATTTCTATCCTTCAGATTCTAACCGTCTCCACTTGAACACTGTAAGCAGAGGAAGAGGAATTCTCAAATGAAAATATAAAACTGCAATCAAGAGTGACAACCCACACAGTGCAGAACAATCTCATTAAAGAGAGACACCAAATAGACAAATAATAATAAAAAATGAATGAATAATTATATAAAAAGCACAGGTACTGAAAAGAAAATGAGAAAGGAGTCAATGACTAGTGATAATATAGTTGCCTTCATTGAAAATTCAAGAGAAACCAAATGACAGACTATTTAAATCAATAAACAAGTTCATCAGGTAAAAGATTACTGAGGAATTTAAAATGATTTCTGCCACATAGTAAGTACTATGTAAGTATTAGCTAGTTATACAACAGTGACAAATAAAAAAATGGAAGTTAAAAAAACCCTGTTTACAAAACTGCAGCGTAAGATCTTCAAAGGAAAAAACATAAACATTACTGAAGAACATAATGACATAAATAAGTGGAATCATAAGTTATTTTCAAGAATGAGAAGGAATAGTATTGTGAAGATATTAATCTCCTGGAATTCTCCAAATTTAGTGAAATTGCAATCTAAAATCCTAACAGAATTGTTCCATGAAATTTACAAACTCATCCTAAAATTAGTCTAAAACTTTCAATGGGTGATCACTGTGTACTTCAAGGACAAGTATCTCAACTCAAAGAATTTAGGATTCTAGCTGTAACATGAAAAAATATGGCTAAATGCATGACTGATCTGGTAAAAATAAAAGGAAATGTTCATAGATTTAACAAAAATAAAGACAAAGCAAAAATCCAGGGAAGTAAGTAAAGCCTAAAATTTGGTCCTGTCCTGAGGGTATATGTAAATCAAGGATAATCTGAGCTTTCATTGGTGTAGCCAGTGTGGACAAAGGACAGCCACAAAGCCCACACTCAAGTTGGACTAATGAAAAAACAGTCAAATTGGAGACTAATTCATAGAAACTCCTCCAGCACACATGCACCTGGGATACAATAAAACTACACCCTGATTGTGATGGAGAGCTACAAGCAAACAAACAAGCCAACAAAAAGGGAACAACAAATGTATTAAAGGTTTCAACCTTGGAAATGAGAGGAGAGAGGGAAAATAATTGCCATTAAGAATTCATAACCATAAGCCAGGCTTCAAACATGTTTGCAACATTTAGTCCCCAAAACTTCAACCTGAAATTTTGTTTTAAAGTGATACCTTCAGTTTGCATGTAAGAAGCAAAGGAAAACCTTTCCTGTAGAGGAAAGCAACTTGCACACAGATCCCAAGGAATACTTATAGATAAAATCCTCACAGCAGAAGGTTATAAGGGAATTAAACACACACACGTACTTAGCATGCACACACATGCACAACGAGGAAACAGGTTGCCACAAGTAAACACCTGTAGAAACAAAACACAATAATCTGCCACTATCTAAAATAGGCCATGGATTTTTTTTTCTGATTGTTTGGAAAGATGGAAATATGATAGAAAGGGGAAGAGAAAGCAGGGATGCCCACAATAGATCCAGAAATAAGCATTAATCATGTATGTGTTGGGAATTCGAGTGCTCTTAGTAATATGATTAAGACATTAAAATAATTCATATATGCCAGTGATATGAGCCTCAGAAAGAAGAGCAAGAGTTACTATGGCCTAAAAGGCTCAGAAGTGAGCAGGACTTAAATTGGGCTTAGAGGAAATAAGATTTGCACAGTTTCTGTGAAATGAAGGGATATTTCAGGAAGTATGAGAAATACACAAAGGTGGAAATTCTCAAAGAGTCCCTGCAAATAGGGACAGGCCTTTAGACAATCACCCAATAATTCCACAAAAAAGAATGGCAGAAAATACTTCTAAAGGAAGATGATTGACAACCTCCAGAAAATAAACTAGAAAGGGGCAGGATCACATGTAAACACAGTGCCATAAGTCCAATTGGTCAATTGTTTACTACTTATAAAGTAAGTAAATAATGAGAAATAATCAGCTAATTGTAAAACAAGCATCTATTATCCAGTTGGGCAAGAGGAAACTATGTTTGATTGGAAGTCAGGAGACCTTAAATTATCTTCCTAAATTTACCACTGACCAGCTTTGAAATTAAAACTATTTGGGAATCAGTTTTTATATTGAAAATTGGGGAGGAGGAAGGTCTAGGGAGAAGGGCAGATTAATTAATGATACCACTTATGAACGCAGCTCTACAACTTTGCAAAACCAAAAGAATGAAGGACTGTGCTCATTCCTCCGGTGCTCAAAAGAGGGCGCCCACAAGAGCAGCTGAGATTTACTGGAACCGATTTGCTGAAAATCCCCGTTTTCACTTCCCGGTCTGAGTCTCATTACCCAAGAAATCCACAGGGTGGCGATAACACTGAACTGAAAGCAAATTCAGAGTGGAAATTCTCAGAAACCGTATTCTTCAATGGCCAGTGTTTCCAGACTTCCCTTTCCCTGATTTTATGATGTCACCGAGGACACAGAAGCTGGCGGAAGGAAGGCCGCACACAGGGCAATGACGATGATGGCAATGATTCCCACGGAAGAACCAACTGTGATCCAGACCCTTGGCAATCCTCACAGTAGTGCAAAGGAGACTGTACCAATCTCTTCCTCATTTTACAGGGGAAAAAAAAAAAACTAGAAAGAGAGAAATCAAGTAAATTATCTAAGGTAACCGAGGTAGTGAGTGACTTAGGCAGAATTCAAACCTTAGTCTAGGGTCAGTGTCATGGTTGTTTCATCAAAGCCGGGTGACAGCTCTGAAGAAAGCCTGTTTGGTACTGGTACCAAAACAGAGAGAGAGACCAATGGAACAGAACAGAGGCCTCAGAAATAACACCACACATTTACAACCATCTGATCTTTCAGAAACCTGACAAAAACAAGAAATGGGGAAAGGATTCCCTATTTAATAAATGGTGCTGAGAAAACTGGCTAGCCATATGTAGAAAGCTGAAACTGGATCCCTTCCTTACACCTTATACAAAAATTAATTCAAGATGGATTAAAGACTTAAATGTTAGCCCTAAAACCATAAAAACTCTAGAATGGTAATACCATTCAGGACATAGGGATGGGCAAGAACTTTATGACTAAAATACAAAAAGCAATGGCACCAAAAGCCAAAATAGGCAAATGGGATCTAATCAAACTAAAGAGCTTCTGCACGGCAAAAGAAACTACCATCAGAGTGAACAGGCAACCTACAGAATGGGAGAAAATGTTTGCAATCTAACCATCTGACAAAGGGCTAATATCCAGAATCTACAAAGAACTCAAACAAATTTACAAGAAAAAAAACACCCCATCAAAAAGTGGGCAAAGCATATGAACAGACACTTCTCAAAAGAAGACATCTATGCAGCCAACAGACACATAAAAATGCTCATCATCACTGGTCATTAGAGAAATGCGAAACAAAACCACAATGAGATACCATCTCACACCAGTTAGAATGGCAATCATTAAAAAGTCAGGAAACAACAGGTGCTGGAGAGGACGTGGAGAAATAGGAACGCTTTTACACTGTTGTAAAAGTGTAAAAGCTTTTTACACTTTTACTTTTTGTGGGGGGGAGTGTAAACTGGTTCAACCATTGTAGAAGACAGTGTGGCGATTCCTCAAGGATCTAGAACTAGAATTACCATTTGACCCAGTGATCCCATTACTGGGTATATACCCAAAGAAGTATAAATCATGCTACTATAAAGACATATGCACATGTATGTTTATTGCGGCACTATTCACAATAGCAAAGACTTGGAACCAACCCAAATGTCCATCAATGATAGACTGGATTAAGAAAATGTGGTACATACATACCATGGAATCCTATGCAGCCATAAAAAAGGATGAGTTCATGTCCTTTGTAGAGACATGGATGAAGCTGGAAACCATCATTCTGAGCAAACTTTCACAAGGACAGAAAACCAAACATCACATGTTCTCACTCATAGGTGGGAATTGAACAATGAGAACACTTGGACACAGGGCAGGGAACATCACACATAGGGGCCTGTTGTGGGTGGGTCGGGGGGTGTTGGGGGAGGGAGAGCATTAGGAGAAATACCTAATGTAAATGATGAGTTAATGGGTGCAGCACATCAACATGGCACATGTATACATATGTAACAAACCTGCATGTTGTGCACATGTACCCTAGAACTTAAAGTATAATAATAAAAAAAAGACTTTTTCCTAGGGAAAATTAATAATAATAATAATAATAATAATAATAAAGCAGATATAGTAAGGATATTTAATATATTGATTAGAAGCAAGTCAGTGGATTTTTAAAATGACATTCTGAAGTTGTTTACAACCAGTATTTCTTATTATACTTAGCAAAAAAGAAAGGTAAAAGTTACCAATGCACTATAAGTATAACCTGTTATCAAAAGCTAAATTACATGCTGCTTACGCCCTATGTCAGTGGTTCCCAAACTACAGTACCCTCTAGAATTGCCTAAAGGGTTTGTTAAAACATAAGACTGCTGCCTGCCAGCCACCTTCTTCCCCTTCAAATTTCTGATTCATTAGGCCTGGGGTATATGGTCCAAGAATTTGCTTCTCTCACAAATTCCCAGGTGATGCAATGCTGCTGATCTGGGATTGCACTTTAAGAACTCTTGCTCTAAGCTCAGGACAGAGAAACCATTTCTAACTGACATTTTTCTAGGTTTATACAGAGTTATACCAAACAAAACCAAATGTAACAAAAACCAAAATCAAACAAATATACAGCAAAATTTTTAACTGACCTACTTCTCAAGGTCCATTTACAATTTGGTACAATGGTGATCAGGAGAGTTAAATATATACATATAGGTGCATTCACAAATGACATCTACATACTCTCAAAGGTAAGTGAAAGCTCAAAAGCTAGAGTCAAGGCTAGTAGTAGACAAAATGAAAAGGGAAAAAAAATTGCGCTCAAATTGTCACATGTTTGTGAAGGAGCATGGTATAACGGAATTATTATATCTTTTGTTGCCAGGCCATCCAGTCTTTAAGATCTAGGTCTGCCATTTACTAAATATGGAATCTGAGGATTTACCTAACTCTCTGAGGACATTTGTTTGACTGTATCCTGGTTTTCATAATACCTATTAAAAGTGATGTTGAGAACACTATCAGATAACATATACTAAAATGCCTAGTGCATAGTAGAACTCATAGGGCATAATGCCTAGCACTCACAGAAGCCACCATACATTGCTTTAGGGTCCTATTATGTGCAAGGAACTCGATTAGGTTACTTAATCCTTACAAAAGTTTTTTCAGTCATCATCATGATAACCATCATTATTCCTATTTTATAAACAAACAAAAAAAAAACCAGAATTACAAGATAATCTAGGCAAAAATTCAAAGTCAAACCACAATAGTTTGAAGCCAAATGTTTCTACAAAGATGAGTTATCTTATACCTCTTATAGTTCCCATTTCAAGTTCCCTGGCAAGTATGAAACAGGTTTCACTGCAGAATAACTTCCTCATTTAGTCAATATTCCATGCCTTGCCCTCTTTAGCTTTACTTCTTTCTAAGTAATGATCACTACTTTTATTTATTATTCCATCAGGACCTTGTTGGCAGACCTAATTAAGCAAACGTAAGATGCAGGAAAGTTTATTTTGGGTAACTTATCTCCATTTTTTCCTTCATTGTTCCAATAATTCTTTAGTGTTTCTGCTCTTAGATTTGTTCCCAGAGGGAGAGTGGGATCTGATCTTGAACTTCTTCTACAAAATAGATTCTCATCTTCTCTTACTATTTATTCTACAGAACAGAGGCTGTTTTATAAACTAGTTTACATTATATTGTCAGTGATATAAAATGACATAAATGCCTTTTTGAGGACATTTTCATCCTTACCTACACTGCCTTTATGGCAATGATCCTTGCCATCTCTCTCAAAATATTATGTTTGTCAAAGTGTCACTCAAATGTCATTTCCTCCATGCTTCTTTGCCTTATCCCCAGATTTTTCTTTGCTTCCAAATACCTACAATACTGCAAGTCACTTTTTTTGTGTTCTTTGCATGCTTAACTTCCTATATTAGATACTGCTTGTCTTCTCTTTTCCTCCACTAGTTTGTGTTTTTTCTTGTGTGTGTACATTTACTCCCTTATCATTCTTTTGGTGCTCACTTTTAGCTGGGCCCTCTTCAGGTGCTGCAGAGACTGGTGAGAAACCAGAAGTTCACAATCCAGTGATGTCAAAAGAAGCTTTGAGAAACTGGGAGAGGCTTTGGAAAAAAGGTAAAGTGTGAACACAGTCTTGAAAAAATAATGAAAGCTCTCAGGTGTGCAAACAAAAAAGGGTATTCCAGCCAGAAGAAACAGCCTGTAAAATCATATGAAGCCGTGACAGCACATGAGTAAAAAGAGGATTTGTAGAGGAGGCAATACGTTTACCTATAGATGGAAGATCCGACACAGGAACACGGAATCCCCCGACTAATCCTGTGTAGACATGTTTGGCATCACTAACCTGTCAAGGTTCTCCTTCATCCTGAGCTCAGATTTGACTCCAGAGCTCTTTTTTTTTTTTTTTTTTTTGAGACGGAGTCTTGCTCCGTCGCCCAGGCTGGAGTGCAGTGGTTCACGCCATTCTCCTGCCTCAGCCTCCTGAGTAGCTGGGACTACAGGCGCCCGCCACCTCGCCCGGCTAGTTTTTTGTATTTTTTAGTAGAGACGGGGTTTCACCGTGTTAGCCAGGATGGTCTCGAGCTCCTGACCTCGTGATCCGCCCATCTCCGCCTCCCAAAGTGCTGGGATTACAGGCTTGAGCCACGGCGCCCCTCCGAGCTCTTCTTAATGAAACAGTCCAGGCAACCACTGTTAACCCATTGAAGTTTCCACAAGATATGAAATCTCTTTACCAAAAACACACTAACTAAAATGTGTAAGTTTCTATTTGTTAGAATTTCAGTCTACTTGTGGCATATATTTTACAGTAGGTGAGGTTTCAATGTGAATAACTCAAATTAGTTCTCATTGGTGACAGCCTTCTGTATATATGTGAGTAAGATAAGGGTAACAAGATGCTACTGTTGCTGAAGAGAGGGCTTGAGCCTGGAAAAGAGAGGAAAAAATGATAAAAGGGGAAAGAGACCAGCCATTCCAGCAGGGAGGCCAAAGCAGGAGGATTGCTTGAGGCCAGGAGTCTGAGATTAGTCTGGGCAACAAAGCGAGAACTTGTCTCTACAAAAAAAAAACATCATAGCAGGGTGTGGTGATACATGGCTGTAGTCCCAGCTACTCAGGAAGCTGGGGTGGGAGGACTGCTTGAGCCCAGGAGATCAAGGCTGCAGTGAGTAGTAACCAGGCCACTATACTCCAGCCTAGGTGACAAAGCAAGACTCTGTCTCAAAATGAGACCAAAAAAAAGTGAAGGTGGGGAAAGAAAGGGCACGCTGAGTCAAGCTTGGGGAATTCGGTTACCTTTTTGCTTTGTATCATTCAGAGGAGTGATAACAAACAAGCCAAGTTAACTAGAGTTTTAGGTGAGGACCTGAAATAACCTTCCCGGGCTCTGTAAGAACCTTACCTTTTGGTAAGTATTTCAAAATTTTGCTACATTATTCATTTGATTCTGTTTGGTACATATTGTATTGCTCCTGGAATTATATCCCCAAATAAATAACAGTAATGTCTATTATCTTTACCGTCACAATGTTCACATGCAATATTTCTTAAAGCTCATGACTGCCTCCAGCTGGTCTTGAGACCTCCCACTCACTCCACTCTTCACCATCTGAAACTACAGAGTTGTATGCGACTTGAGATACCCGGTTGTCTTAGTCAGCTCAGGCTGCCATAACAAATATAAACTGGGTGCCTTAAAGAACAAGAGTTTATTTCTCACAGTTCTAGAATCTGGGAAATCCAAGATTGAGATACCACCCCACTTGGTACCCCAGTGAGGGCTCTCTTCCTGGCTTGCAGATGGCTGCCTTCTTGCTGGTACCATCCCACTTAGTACCCCAGTGCGGGCTCTCTTCCTGGCTTGCAGATGGCTGCCTTCTCGCTGAGTCCTCACAAGGCAGGGAGAGGGAGGGTTCTGGTCTTTTCCTTTTCTTATAAAGATGCTAATTTCATCATGGTGGCCCCATTCTCATAACTTCCTCTGAACCTAATTCCTTCCAGAAGGCCATACCTCCAAATACCATTGCATTGATGGTTAGGGCTTCAACATAAGAAATTTGGAGAGGAAGGGAAACAAATATTCAGCCCATAACACCTGTCAGTATTAACTTAGCTTTATAAGGCACTCATAAGTTATTGAAGCCTTTAGACATTGTTTACAAGTTACTCCCCAGAGAGCTGCTGAGAAATCAGCATTATTATGGCCTTTTAAAGATAGGGAAAAGAAGGTCAAGTGTGGTGGCTCACGCCTGTAATCCCAGCACTTTAGGAGCTCGAGGCAGGAAGATCCCTTGAGCCCAGAAGCTGAAGTCTAGCCTGGGCAACATGGCAAGACTCCATCTCTACAAAATATTTTAAAAATATCCAGGTGTGATGGTGCACACTTGTGGTCCCAGCTACTCAGGAGGCTGAGGCAGAAGGATCTCTTGAGCCCAGGAAATCGAGGCTGCAATGAGCCTTGTTTGCACCACTACACACCAACCTGGGTGACAGAGTGAAACCCTATCTCAAAAAATAATAAGAGAGAAAAAAAGGCCTTAAATTTAGCAGGTTATATTCTAAAGGATTCACAATCAATAGCAGAGTCTTTTGATAACTAATGTCTCTTTTGCCTTTTGGTCATAAGCATTGTGATTGACCAACAGAATCTAATAAAATAATTTATTTTCTTAGTTATCTTAAAATTCTATTAAATCTCCACAATATGCTAGATGTTGCATGGATTATAAATCTGACATATATTAAGATGAATAAGTGAAAAATATGCCAAATGTATAATGGCCCATATTTATCTCATATATTTAATGTGTTTTATATTTTGATTTGGGTGTTTAGACATAGTAAGATATTCACATTATGCCCTTCACCCTTATTTCGCTCTGTTCCCCAACCTGCCAGGTGACCACAGGAACCATAACCAATGACAAAGATGTCATACTCTCTGCTTTGAGGCCTTAGGCTTCTTGGTGTACCACTGAGAACCACTCCAACTCCTCTTCAGTGCTTCAGTGCCCAGTTCTGTGGTTTTATCATAGCAATTGGTAGATTAATAAATTTTTAAAGTAAACTTGATTTATAATGACAGAAAATGCATTTGAATATATAGTATCCATATATATATATACACACACCCACAAACATTGTAAATGTACAGAAAAATCCTGAAAGATTAAAAAAATGCTTTTAGAATATTTAACTTTTTCTTTTTTTTTTTTTTTTTTTTTTTGAGACGGAGTCTCATGCTGTTGCCCAGGCTGGAGTGCAGTGGCGCAATCTCGGCTCACTGCAAGCTCCGCCTCCCAGGTTCCCGCCATTCTCCTGCCTCAGCCTCCCGAGTAGCTGGGACTACAGGCGCCCGCCACCGCGCCCGGCTAATTTTTTGTATTTTTAGTAGAGACGGGGTTTCACTGTGGTCTCGATCTCCTGACCTTGTGATCCGCCCGCCTCGGCCTCCCAAAGTGCTGGGATTACAGGCTTGAGCCACCGCGCCCGGCCAACTTTTTCAGTAAATAATTTCAAATGTACAGAAAAGTTGGAAGTAGAAGAGAGTACAAAAATAATCCAAATACTTGCCTTTTACACAGATTCACTTATTAAATTTTTACACCATTTGCTTTATTATTTCTTTTTTTTTTTTTTTTTGCCTGAACCATTTGAGGGTAAGTTACATTTTTGAAGAATATAGACCCACTTCGTGTTAATACAGCATTCCTCATTTGGGTTTTGTTTAATATTTCCTCATTATTAAATTCAGGTTATGCATTTACAGCTGGAATCCTACGTAGGTGATGTTGTATTCTCACAGGATACCTCATCTAGAGACACACGATGTCCATCTACCACTCATTGATGGTGTTAATTTTGATCACCTACCTAATCAAGGTGTTCTTCAGTCTCTCCACTATATAATTACTATTTTTTCTCTTCCAACTAATGAGAAATTTGTGGGGAGATACTTTGAACCCATGGAGATGTCCTGCTCCTCATCAAATTTTCTTCCTTGATTTAGTGTAAATTGATGAATCTTACCTTGATCCAGTTAGTGCCACGATGGTTGCTGAATGCTGATTTACAACTCAGTTTGCCTTTCACATTCACCAGTCAGCAGTTACTCAGAACTTTGTTCTTAAGCAAGATTCCTCTCTTCTCTCCATTTATTTATTTTTTTAATCACCATGACTCTCTAGCCTTCTATATTTTCATTACTGTACCTAATTATGGAAGTCATTACTGTACCTAATTATGTAAAGCAAACTTTTAATAGTGGTTATCTCTGGTGAGTGGGATTTGGAGAGAAGGCTTTGAAAGGGAGATTTTCACTTTTTATAAACTCTTTACTTTTTTTTTTTTTTTTTTTGAGACAGAGTCTCTCTGTCACCCAGGCTGGAGTGCAGTGGCGCAATCTCATCTCACTGCAACCTCTGCCTCCTGGGTTCAAGCGATTCTTCTGCCTCAGCCTCCTGAGTAGCTGGGATTACAGGCGTGTGCCATCACGCCCAGCTAATTTTGTATTTTTAGTAGAGATGGGATTTCACCATGTTGGCCAGGCTAGTCTCAAACTGCTGACCTCATGATCCTCCCACCTTGGCCTCCCAAAGTGCTGGGATTACAGGCGTGAGCCACCACGCCCAGCCAAACTCTTTACTTTTTAAGCTTTTCACAATAGCGCATATCCCTCCCTCTTTTTAAAAGATTGAATGAAAAAAAATTTTAAATGGTAAAGAAAGTATTTCCCCAGGGACACTGTAGAGGCAGAAGGAAGTAATAGGAAATTGGCCTTGAGACAGTTTACACTGTTAATACCTGTCTCTTATTTAAGATATGCACATAAGAAATGCAAATTTTTGGAGTTACACTGATGGCTCATGCCCTGTAAACTAATCTTCTTGTGATCAACTGGCTGGGTGTACATATTAACTAGTTAGAATTAGCTCTGTAGAGTGGGGTTTAACACATGATAGATACTAAATTAACTGTCATCAAGATATCTACACTTATTACAGAACTTTATATGGTTTCAATAAGATTTCGAGAAAATAATGAGGACAAGAGTCTTCACAAAATGAGATATCCATGAATTGTCAAATTATTTTATTTTCTTTAAATGAAATTAAATCAAATCCAACCTGCCACTCAAATAGGCTGACAAAAAGATATAATTTAATATTATATTTCAATATTGTTCTTTTTTTTTTTTTTTTTTTTTTTGAGACGGAGTCTCACGCTGTTGCCCAGGCTGGAGTGCAGTGGCCAGATCTCGGCTCACTGCAAGCTCCGCCTCCCGGGTTCCCGCCATTCTCCTGCCTCAGCCTCCTGAGTAGCTGGGACTACAGGCGCCCGCCACCGCGCCCGGCTAATTTTTTGTATTTTTAGTAGAGACGGGGTTTCACTGTGGTCTCAATCTCCTGACCTTGTGATCCGCCCGCCTCGGCCTCCCAAAGTGCTGGGATTACAGGCTTGAGCCACCGCGCCCGGCCTTCAATATTGTTCTACCTCATTTCCATAATCAATTAATATATCTCTATAAAGAAAATTTACACCTATTTTGTTGTCCTCGTCACAGCATAGAAAAAGAAACCATTTTTTTAGCCTGAGTGAGAGATGTTTCAAGGACAGGAACCTTCAGAAAAATCAGTGGCTGGATGGAGGGGCGATAAGTTCTCTGAGTTCCTCAAGAGCTGAACATGTGAGCTGAGCACAGGGGACATTTCTTGCCTGTGCCTTTCAGAAACTGAGTCTTCTTGGAAATTTTTCTTTCTTCCAGAACAGTTCCAAATCCACTCATTGACAGGGCTACTCAGAGTCTATATTAGCCTCACAGAACTTGGAGTCTCAGATAATGGAGTAGCCATGTGGGGCTTAAACGGAGATATGAGGTTTTTCTATTGGTGGGAAGCCATGAATTGCTCATTCAAACCAAATCTTCAGTCAAGCCTCTTCATCCTTGAAGCCATTCCATTTCTCCTTTCTCCCTGACCCTTGGGTCATAGTCCCCTGCTCACATCCATCCATGTTTGGGGAAGAATGAGAGGGTGGTGCCACTCTCCTTGCTTTTCATCCATTACCAGGTGAAGGTTTAGACTATACTTTCCTGTTTCAAATTTCCAGTTTATTGTTGTCTAAAAATCTTTCCCAAGCACAACCAGTTCTCTGTTACACAGAAAGTACCTGGTAAGAGCTGGTTAGCTTTTCCCAGTTCCTGAGCACAGTGTGCAGAGCTGTGACTCAAAAGTGAGTCAAGCAAAAGAGGTGTCAATTGCATGTGACCTCTACTGAGACAAGAGTGGCCCCACTGGAACTCCCTCTCCTAAAGAACCCCAAAACACACTCAGCTTTTTCATCAAAGCACTTACTGTGTGGTTAGTTGTGAGCATGTAAATTTTCCTCAAAAGCACAATAAAAGAAGGGTGATTGCACACCCCTAAACTCTAAACAGCTATCTTACACATGTGTCCCTGCTGATGATGAGGGTAAGCACACATTCACTGGGTATTTTGGTTGTGACAAGTATTATTCTAAGAACTTTATGCACTTTGTCTCATTTAATCATCACAACAACCTTATAATTATTATTTTTTAAGAGCTGGGGTCTTGCTCTGTCACCTACACTGCAGTATAGTGGTGCCACCAAAGCTCACTGCAGCTTTGAACTCCTAGGCTCAAGTGATCTTCCCGCCTCAGCCTCCTGAGTAGCTAGGACTACAGACGTGCACCACTGCACAGCTAATTTCTTTTCTTTTTAATTTTGTAGGATCAAGGTCCCATTATGTTGCCTGGGCTGCTCTCAAATTTCCTGGCTTCAAGCGATCCTCCCACCTCAGCCTCCCGAAGTATTGAAATTACAGGCATAAGGCACCATGCTTGGCAAGAGGTACTATTATTATCATTGCCTTTTACGGATGAAGATACTGAAGAAACGAAATGGAAATTTGTCTAAAGTTGCACAGCTTGTAAAATTGAAACCCAGGACATACGACTTTAAATTTCGTTTATCCAGTCATGTCATCCAGTTTGCCTGGGACTAAGGCATTTCCCAGGATGTGGGACTTTCAGTGCTAAAATTTCAAAATGATACTGGTAGAGCTGGTGTTGCTATGGGGCCAGTCTTTTTCAGGTCCCAGGCTCTCTCCAGGTGCCTCAGGCCACCACCTTGGCGGCAGGTTAAAGTCTATTGCAATTCAATGGGGGTACCAGCAGGCAAACATTCACAGAAGCCGATTCTCTGGTGAGAATGAGAGAAGGGTATCCAGTGTGGCTATCCAGGGGCCCCAGTTACCTAAAACTTTGAAAAGTAGCATTCAGAGATTTTAATTGCCACCTTAATTCCCCATCAACTCTCTCATGGGCCCTTGGGTCAATCCACAGAAAAGGATCTGTTTGCCTGCACCTTGTCTCCTGCTATGGAAGGAAACAGTTTCTTTTACCAGCTTCACCAGTTGAGAGAAGTTTGGCAAAGGGATTGGGTATAGTCAGATTAGGCTTTGCAGAGAGAAGGATACTCAGCTTTGCTCCTGCCCATACCAGGGCTGAATGGGCCAGTTAACCTTACTATGAATATAGTGTGCTTTCCCGAGCTTTCTGGCAACATTTGGGATGTCTACCTACAATCTTCTTTGGTTTTAAGCACCCAGAACCATCTGTCAAGTACCTTGAACTAGTCTCAGAAACACATGACTTGAGAGCACTAGTGGCTTCCTGAGGTTGACACCCTCAGGCGTTCCAGAGGTCATCTTCCTTTCTCAGCTACCTGCCACCTCATTATTGAGCCTTAAGACAGAAATGTCTTTTCTCTTGGGATGGAAATTGTGTCTCCTAAAAACACTCTGAATTTCTGGTAGGTAATCATCTCCAGCTTAATCTAAGTGGCCTTTTCCAGGTTCTATCATCTGTCCCATCATGTTAAACCATGTGTCAGATGGCATGTCCAGGTTTGGGGAAATGATGTTTGCCTTGTGCCCAGGATTCTGACAACATGACTCCACCATCTTCAAGCAGAAGTTTAATTTTTAACAATCCATTCTGAAATGATGGTCTTATAGTCATGCCCCCCAAAAAGTATTCTCCAGGTAATTGCTAAACACTAAAATGGATTGTATTTACCCTAATTTAATTTATCTTCTGCTGGACTATCTTATATGTGTAATTGTGTAGTAACTTTCAGATAGTCTCACCATAGTACTCTAGTCACATATCACTGGGGACTTGTGAAAGTGCACACCCAAATCTACACCAGAGTCACAGCTAGGCTGACCAGTTATCCAGTTTGTCTGGGACTAAGGCATTTCCCAGGATGTGGGACTTTTGGTGCTAAAATTTCAAAATGATTTGGCTTCAGTGCTAAGAGTTGTAATCTACCCATGGCTCTGATATGGACCACACAAATACTTTGGTAATTCCAGTGGCAGGGGAGCCGGGGGGAAGGCACATAGAAGAGATATGAATCATAGCCCACATATCCATGTGTGGTGAAAAAAAGTCATATAATGTATCAGTCAGGGCCCCAGCAGGAAAAAGCATGATAAAAGGCAATTAATTGAGAGTTTTAACAAAAAAAAATACACTAAAATGTGTAGGGAGGATTAGGGGAGATCAACCAGGAATGATGAAGCACCCTCAGGGCTAACAACAGGGAAGCTTAAAGATCCTAGGGTTTGAGAGTGCAAAGAGAGGAAATCATTTCCAGAACCCAACCCAGACTAGACAGGGGCCCTAGACAGGATTTGCTGCCTTCAGGAAAGGGACTCTATCAAACTATAGGGAGGGATCCTTGGAAATACATATCCCAATTCATTCCATTCTCTTCTTCTGCAGTGCCCTCCAATGACTGGACCCAACTGGAAGCCAGAGCAAAGAAGTCTGTAGAAGCTATTCAAAGTGGTTAATTCTCTGGGGCATAGAGCAGGGAGGAAAAAAGGTAAAGAATGTATGTTGGAGACAAAAAAAAAAAATCAGCCTACATTATTTTCTTTCACTTAAAATTAATTTTATTTGGGGGAATCCATCCCAAATCCATCCCCTCCTCTTCACACCCATCCCATCTTCAATAGAGCATGCTGTTTAGTCTTTAATCTAGATTCTGACCACACTTACTGATGAGATGAACACTGTCCAACTTGCAGGAATGCCCAAGTCCAGTGGTTCTGTGGCTCTGCACCACAGTGTTCATGGGAATCTTTGCTAGAATTGAGAACCTTGAGGAACACGGTGCTACTCAAATGTGCCTACTATGAAGATATCCTGCACGTTTCGAAGTCCTTCCAGAGAACACAAGAGGGAACAGCCACAGTCCCAGTTACATAGATGAGCTTATTTTTTTCCCCAGGCTTGAGATTCTCCTTAACTTGAATTCTGCTTTTGCGTATCTTCTTTCAGACACTAACTCTTTTCCCCTTCCGCTCTGAATTTCCTGGCATAATTTCTTCAGTGGGCTTGGATTCTCACAAAATTAAGAGGGCAGGGGAGGGGGTTCTTCTGGAAGCCGCTTCTGCTTTCAGTCTTGCAAACTACCAAATGCCAAAAACTTAGCTTTCTAGAATAAGGAAAAAGAAAATCACCGAAACAAATCCAGTTAGTCAGAATTCTCTCTGACTCTTCTATTGCAATATGAATAACATGCAATTTAATTTACATAATCAAGTTGGAATTTTAAATGGAGTTGGGGTAGCATAGCAGAGGGGAAATTGATGTTAATTCTAGCTTGTATATAAGATAGAAACAAGAAAAAAATAGACACATAAAATATCAATGTATATAAAAATGGAAAAACAGTCATAGCCTTGTCACTTGTCTGACTGCACATACATCCTTTCCCCTCCACTCTTTGCCTCCGTATTTCTGAGCCTCAGAGCTTGACAGAGATGGAGGGAGGCAGGAGGATTAAGGTAAGCATATAATGATGTAACTTCCCCTATAATATTTAAACAAACTTGCCTCTCTGAACGTGTACTTAATTACTGTCCAGAGCTGATAGTCTCACATAATCTGCATGGATAAGGACAAGAGGAATGAATGTCAGCGTAGAGCTGAGGAGATGGTCCTGACTTTGGACCCTGATGAATCTCAGTTTGAATCCCTATTTTATGACCTACTATCTTTATGATCATAAGCAAATTGAGTAACCGTTCAGAGTTTTGGTTTCCTTACCTATAAAATTGCAATAACACCAAACTTACTGAGCTGGTGTAAAGGTTAGAAATAATAAATACAACGTCCGTGTTTAGTATGTAGACCATGGTAAGTACCAGATGAAGAGTGCTTCCTGTTCATATTCAAGTAATTATCCCACCCTCAAAACCACAGAATACAGCAAACCAGAGAAAGGCCTAAGAAGTTAATGGATTAAAAAAATGAACTGGCCAAGTGTGGTGGCTCAAGCCTGTAATGCCAGCAGTTTGGGAGGCTGAGGCAGGTGACGTAGGAAGATCACTTGAGGCCAGGAGTTTGAGGAACAATAGCAACAGAGCTGTATTCCCAGCTACTCGGGAGGCTGAGGCAGGAGAGGCAGGATCTCTTAAGCCTGGAAAATACAGTTTGCAGCGAGTTATGGTGGTGCCACTGCACTTCAGCCTGGGTGACAGAGCGAGACCCTGTCTGTAAAGAAAATAGAAAAGTAAAAAAGCAGCCGGGCGCGGTGGCTCAAGCCTGTAATCCCAGCACTTTGGGAGGCCGAGACGGGTGGATCACGAGGTCAGGAGATCGAGACCATCCTGGCTAACACGGTGAAACCCCATCTCTACTAAAAAATACAAAAAACTAGCCGGGCGAGGTGGCGGGCGCCTATAGTCCCAGCTACTCGGGAGGCTGAGGCAGGAGAATGGCGTGAACCCGGGAGGCGGAGCTTGCAGTGAGCTGAGATCCGGCCACTGCACTGAGAGTTAAGGTCAAATGAAATTATAAGAGTCTCTACTCATATTTTTGTCTCTTCTTTCCAGTTTTTGTTTGCAGGAAACGAGAGGGATCCTCTGATTACCAAATTTACTCTCAACAGGGGCTGGTCCCCATCCGGAGCAAAAGGCTTCAGTAACCCCAATCCAGCATTTTCTCGACAGACTTCTAACTCAAAGAGTACTGTGGCCTATTTCTGCAGGTATGTACAGCTTGCTTAAGAGTTTCAGCCATAATGAAGGTCAGGAAAGTGCCAACTAATCTTGAAGGACCAGGATATACCGAGATCAGAAACCAAGGATAAGGTGTGCCCAGTTATACCTGTTGAGTCTTCATAGTGAATCTTATTTCCTAATCTATAAAGAAGGGTTGAGCGATGGAATGGAGTGTGGAGAACCCTCCACAGCAGATTCCTACTCCTGTCAAATCCGGACAGTCAAGTCCTAATTGAGTATATTTTAATGACCTTTTCACAAACAGCCCAGACTACATCCAACCATTAACCAACTCCCTGCCCACAGAGATTGTAGTTACTTCAAAGGGACACCTCAAAGTCATTTTGTCACATGATGGAATTTCTCACCCTTCACATTTTCATGCTACCAAACCAAGTTCCTTCTTGGTACAATTTAACTTGTGTTCTTCTGTTTTACACTTATTAGATACATTAAAATAGCTAGTTATACACATCAGTGCAATTCAAATAAAATGGCATTCTTCTATTTTCTTAGGCCCCAGTATGTGTAATGGGTCCTTTTAGATGTCAGCTTCCATATTTTAGGGAAATATTTTATATTTCATAGTAGTTATAGGTTATGAATCCTGAATTTGAAAAGAAATTCATGAGATCGACATACAGGAGAATGGGAGTAGCCACAGTCAAACAGTATATGTCTTTACTGGAACATACTTTTTAATATTGCCTTCTATTCTAAAATACAGGTGTTTAGCTTAGTGGGTCTTTTTTAGGATGGCCCCCAAAATAATAATAATAAATGTATATAAATCATCACTCAACTCACCAACAAGAAAAAAAGTAACCCCCTCAGAAAACAAACCAAACCATTCCAGTTGATTCTTGCAATCTTGTTTTTACAAATTAACCTACTTGAATTTAAGTTTATCCCTTTGATATTTCAAGACTCCTAGTTTTGTTTCTTAATTTTTCATGTAAAATTTCACTGTGGGTACTTCTAGAGTGGTATAGCTTTAAACGCTAAAACATTTATCTTGAAAAACTCTAAAATTGATCTGTCTTTATCAATAAGACCATTCTATTATTGATTACTCTTTTTCATCTTAAATGTAATAAAAAGTCAAAGAGAAGAAAAAGCTGGCTTGAGAGTTAATGTTGCAAATCAGTGTAGGCTGCAAAAAAAGAATACCAATAGAATAAAAATTATTTTACTAAAACTATTTTAAAATACATATTTTATGATTTAAAGTAAAATATCACTAGGTTGATGTGTTTCTGGAAATTGGCAACAAGCTGATCTGTAATTGGAAATGGTAGTAAAATACGTGCTAGTCAACACATGGGTTCCATGGTCTGAACGTTTGTGTCTCTCCACAATTCACACGTTGAAGCCTAATCACCAAGGTGATGGCATTAGGAGATGGGGCCTTTTGGCGACATTTAGGTCATGAGCACAGGCCCTCACCAATAGGATTAGCAACCTAATAAAAGAGACCCGAGGGAGCTTGTTAGCCTTTTTGTCCTTCCACCATGTAAGGACCCACTGAAGGCAACATCTATGAAGAACAGGCCCTCACCAGACACCAAATCTGATGGTGCCATGATCTCCGATTTCCCCGCCTCCAAAACTGTAAGCAATACATTTCTGTTGTTTAGAAACTACCCAGTCTATGGTATTTTTCTGTAGCACCCCAAACAAACTAATAGGTATCCCGTCATAATACTCGTCTGTGCTTAAATTCTGCTCCCTACCATCCCATGCTTACTAAAAGACCAATAGTGATGGATGCAAGGGATTTGGCAAAAGCAGAATAAAAGGAAATAAAAAACTAGAAATATTTTGCTCACAGTGCAGTAAGATTTCTGGAGATCTAAATCCTTGGAGAAGCAGATATTATACTTCTTGTTTATATTTACTCCATAATGTCAAAATAAATACATATTCAGATCTACATTAACAAATACTACTATTTTGTGGTCGTGTGTGTGCGCGCGCGTGCGCACGAGCACGTGTATTTATTTTTTGAATATATATATATATATATATATATATATTCATTTGGAAGTTAAAACTCGGATTGGAATTTTAACAAATTCTCTCTTGGAATTTTCTTAGGAGCCAGTTTTCTTTCTCCCAAATTTTCTCATTCTCAGTTTCTACTCCAAAGTTTCCATGTTAAAGGAACATCAAAATCCAATTAAACATGTCTCCAAAAAATGAGTATGAAATAGATCATTATGGTGAGCCACTAGGGATGCTAAAGAGATCAAATGAAAGTCTGACTAAAAGGAAGAGTTCAATTTAAAGAGAAGAGAAGGAAGAATTTTGAAGGGCAAAAACTGAAGAAGAGACACATTGGATGATTTTCCTCCCTATTTGCTGTTTGAGAGTGCATTTTCCTGTTTGCTGTTTGAGAGTGCATTTTTAAGAATTATCTTATCTACCAAGAAATAAAAGACTCTATATCTTCTAGACAATAATCTAGATTTGATAGTCTCTGAGATTTAATTCCTAAACAAGTACGGACATAAAGTGAGGTGATAAAGAAAGTTAAAAGAATAAAGAAAGTGGATTAAAACAGAAAAAAAAGAGAAAAATAGTATTGCAAAAAGAGACAGAATAAAGCTTTTTTAGGAAGAAGAGAATATATTTTATTCATTGCTTCAGAAAGTTTCAAAATGCTTCAAATAAAATTGCACACAGCTGTTTGGTTTCCTCTCCAGAGGACCTAATTGGAAAGATCTGAACATTATCTTCTGTAGCCAGACAGCCTTGCTTTCTTTCTTTTCTTTGTTTTCTTAAGACAGGATCTCACTCTGTCACCCAGGCTAGAGCACAGTGGCATGATCACAGTTCACTCCAGCCTCAACCTCCCAGGCTCAAGTGATCCTCCCACCTCAGTCTCCTGAGTAGCCCTGAGTAGCTGGAACTACAGGCATGTGCCATCATGTCCAGCACAGCTAATTTTTGTTAGTTTTTGTTTGTTTGGTTGGTTTTGTAGAAACGGGGTTTTGCTATGTTGTCCAGGCTGGTCCTAAACTCCTGGGCTCAAGCGACCCACCCGCCTTGGCCTCCCAAAGTGCTGCCTTGCTCTGTTTTTGAGGGGACTCAATGATAGAGCATGGACATTTTGTCAATCAGAATTTTATGGTGGCAAGGGTGCTGAATTGGGTTTGAGGAGACTCGGGTTTTGGTTCTAGCTTCGCCACCAAATACATAAATTAGTTTGAGAAAGTCGGTTAATCTCTGAACTGCAATTCCTTGTTTCTAAAATGAGTGGGGTTGAGATGGATAAATTTCTTTCTAGTTTGAATTTATCGGATAATCTTTTCAAGTTCCTCACCAAAACTGTATCCATCTGCTAGTCTTTAAATAAACACTATAAACACATCTACATAGTTGAGAAAATAAGTAAAAGCAAAACAAATGCAACAACGTCACTTAGAAGCTGGAACTTTTATATAAAATCAATATATGTTGAAATAATCAGGTTTTTTAAAACTTCTCAGTAATTGCTTTTTTTTTTTTTCTCCTGCTTAATAATCTCAGGTCTACAGGTGCAACATTTTCTGAACTCTAAATCCAGCTTCCCATAGGGGAGAGTAAAGTCACAGCCAATTCCCCACCATATTCTTAGTTCTCTTAATGAAAAGGAAGAAATCCTATAATACATCTTCACTATGGTGGCCAATATATGTGAAAGTTAAATAAGAAGCATAGTCTATAAAGGCAGTGGTGCCATGGAATGGATATTGTAAATTCACTTTGTTTACATACCCTAGAGATTATCAGTGACATCATTATAGAGTTATTCAGAATTACAGCATTATGGTTCATGTTTGGATATTATATGTTTGGATATAATATCCAATTACATGTTTGGATATAATATCCAATTCTTTGGCTATTACATGTCACAAAGGAAGCTCAAACCAGCCCAACAGGTAGCATTATCCTGATGGGTAACCACAGACTAATGTATGGTCCACCTTTCAGGACCAGGACTTTTTCCCAATGGAATCTTGAAGAATTATTCAGGCTAAATTTCTAATTGTCTAGAAGGCTTGTGCTACTCAATATGGCAGTCATCAGCCACACTGAACTCTTTAAATGTAAGTTCAAATTAAGATGTCTTAAAAGTGTAAGATACACACTTTGAAGACAGCACCAAAAAAAAGAGGAATGTAGAATACATCATTCATAGTTTTACTCTTGATTAAATGTGGAAATAATATATATTTTATATTGATTGGGTTAGGTAAAATCTATTAAAATTAATTTCATCTGTTTTTCACTGTTTTATTGTGGCTGCTTGAAAATTTAAAATTAAATATTTGGTTCACACTTGGGACTCAAATTATATTTCCATTGGGACAGTGTGGGTCTATACCATAAATTCATCAATACAGGGGCATTCCTGTCCTGTTTTGCATGATGTTCTCAACACTGAATTGGAATGATTAATAAATGTGCTGAATGCACTATTACTGAGTGCCAAACAGAGCATGATAACCAAGGTCCACTCTCCCCGTGAACATTGCTGGAGACATCCTGAAATACCTTTACTCTCTTATTCTTGAACTTTTCTGTTCCAAACTGATCATTTCCCTCATGTTCTTTTTTGTATTAATTTAGATTAATACTTCACTGTTTTCCAGTTTCAAATATGCTAATATACAATGCTTCCTTACTTTAAGCTCCAGTCCCTTGAATAACTTGAATTCTCCTCAATCTCCTTAGTCAATTAATTGCATTTTCTTCCTTAGGGTGATATGCTAGTCTCTTCTCAATTTAGCATCAACCTTAGCTTCTTCAAACGCAGAGACTACATTTCCCAGAATCTCCCTCCTGGCCTGTGTATTTCCAAGTTGGAATCTGCAAATGAGAGGCTTTCGCTCAAAGTTTAGAAGGAAGAAGAGGAGGAGACCATTATATTCCAGAGTCAGTTACAGAAAGATGCATGGGCATCGAAGCTGCTTCCAGATGAACTTCTTGAGGACTTACTGCATCTGTGGTGCTGACTGAGATAGCAGGTACAGAAGTAAAGCTAATGAAGTTTAAATTTCAGGGCTCCTATCTTGTGCCGATCCTTTCTAAGACTCTAGGAGCAGTCCTAGCAATTTAGTATTCATAGCAATTTAGTATTCATAACTTTATCTCAAAAAGGGCTCTCTAAATTGTATGAGTTTTAAGTGTCACAAAACCTCAATCCAGCCCTGAATTGCTGAGAACTTCCGAAAGATCTTGTGGCTCCAGTGGCTTCAAGGAGAACTCCTGAGAACCACTGTCTTGGGGACTGGAGTCTGAGATCTTCAACGGAGCTTCTCTGACTTTCCCTCCTTCAGCCCTTCCAACAGTTGTGAAAGCTTTAACTTCCTCCATGCTAGGAACAGAGTGGCATTTGTTTTTATGATCAAATCAATAATTGCTTAAAAATGATTGCTGTCAGCAATTAGATTATAATTCTTTGTTGACTTAAACTTAATAAATGATGATATTGTCTTACAACAGAAATGTTGATAGTGAAAAATAATTTAACATCACATCAAAAGACCTTATGACCAGCTCCATTCTGGTCAACATTGGATACTCATAATGGTGTACTTGACAAAGTCTTTGCTTAGCAAATATGAGTGTATGAATTAGTGAATGACGGAATGGATTAAATTTATGTGTATCTGTATCCAAGTTGCTTCCTAGTTATGATTATGAAAACAACATAGATCATGTTTGTTCTAATTTTCTTTAGATTTATTTAGCCCAGTACCAAGAACTTCCAGCTGCTCACTGCTTTTTTTGGATGACAATGATATGTAGTTTTGGGAGCCAGTCCAGCACAAATTCTAGGAAATCCCAGGGTGCATCTGTAATTATTTTAGGGTCTTCCAGAGGTTGGAGACCACACCTGTTAGTTATGAATTATTTCCAAGGATGAATTTTTTTAAAAGGCTTTACTTTTGGATCGGTTTGAAGAGTTCAATCTCTTTTTTCCTGTAATGTAATTCTGAAAGGTAATGGCAATGATAATCATTTTGCTGAATAAGAAAGTCAATGGTCAGTCCTCACCAGAATAAATCATTCTTATAATTTAATTGTAATTAAGAGCATAACCTTTCAAATTAAGAAATAATTTAATCATTCTCAGAATTAGACCAGCATTTTAAAAGCATCTGCATTTATATAACATCGCTGTATGCTCCATATTGAAGTCAAACTAAAATATGAATCTAACATTTAAGAGTTTGTAATTTTTAAAATATTGATGAATTACATAGAAAAGCTCAAAATTCCATAATTTGCCATTTTTTCAAATAATTTCTTTGTGTTTTCTGTGGATGAAACAAGAAAGTAAGAATTCAGGAAAGTTTCATAATTGATAGCAAATGTGCAGTTAAGTAATTGAGTTTGGAAGAATTTGGTCTGTTTTCATTCTGTAAAAATGTATTATGTCCAAACTCTATGCTACATACTGTACTAACCAGTGAAGATACAAAGATGAATTACACTTGATAGTTACCCTACTGATGTAAGGTAGACATCAACATTACAGATTCATTCCTGGAAAAAATTTGGTAAACTGTTTGAGGGAACAGGCAATAACTTAAAAAACAAACAAAACGAAGGAGCTTTAAGTGGACCGGACACTGGAGTTACACATGATAATCTCATCTATTTTTCAGGTCACCTTTGAGAACCTCTCATAAAGAAGGAAACCGACTCTGGACATTGAATCTCTGTCCCAAGTTAACCTGGTTAATAAAGAACAGAGCCAGAATTTATACCTCATCTGTCTGAACCCTAGGGGCCAAATAATCCTGTATTCCAGACAGTCTTTGGGTATAGATCCCAGACCCTTTGGCCCTGTGTTTAGTACCATCCAGTCCATTCTCAAAGGGCCATGCGGGCTCGTCAAGTTGGGAATAATGTTGATTGGGTGATCTGTTTCTCTATACCTCTCATCCTGGAGGCTAAGAGGGCTCAGTTCCTTAAGCTTTCACCAGCTGGCAGAGGCAACTGGAGCAGAAGGTAGGACGTGGATTTATTCAGTTTTTTTCAAGTACCTTATTAAATATATATTGACAGCTCATTATTTGTCGCGGTTAAATTGGTGTAAACTCTGAATTTACATTAAATCTGTGAGGTCAATTTCCTCATCTGCGTGTTACAGATGAAATTATCCGTATATTACCTTTCAGGAGTAAGTTGCCAAATAGTCTTAAGGTTTTATTATTCCAGTTTTTAATGGCTGCGCTACGAATAGCTGCTGAGGCTTGATATATGTTGAATTACTGACTAGATGCAAAGGATTTAAAAACAAGTGTTTGAGACAGTAAAGCGCAGAGTAGTTTGGGTGCCCTATTTTACCTCTCCTATAGGTCAGCTGCGGGTGTCAAGATGGGTTGAGGGAGGAGAGCCCCTGCACCCCGCTCCAACAAAGGGTCAGCAGCGCGGGCTCCTCGGAACGCTCCAGACGACCACCCAGGCGCCTCGTTCACCCTGGCTTTCCTTGGCTCTGCAACGCGGCCCGCGCGCTCGCGTCCCGGCGGATTGGAGCCATGGAAAGGGCACCGGGCGCCTTTAAATGCTAATGAGAGCCCAGGGCCCGACTCCCAAGCCAAGTTTCCCCACCCTCTCCCCTCGCCCGCCCTTCCCTCCCGGGCCGGTGCGCCGCCTAGAAAAACTTGTGCGGGGCCATTTTTGGGGCAGTAAGATCGAGCGAGGAGCCCAAGAAGGAGCGCGCAGCCCAAAGCTCGAGCCGCCTCCGCCGCGCGACCCCATCTCGGCCGCCGCCGCCTGCGCCGCGAGATCCGCCCCGGCCTCCCCGAGAGCGAGCCCGGGCCACCGCGACCACCAGCCGCGCTAACCGCCGACCAACCGCCACCGAGGCGCCTGAGCGAGAGCAGAGGAGGAGGAGGCATGAGCGAGGCGGGCGAGGCCACCACCACCACCACCACCCTCCCGCAGGCTCCGACGGAGGCGGCCGCCGCGGCTCCCCAGGACCCCGCGCCCAAGAGCCCGGTGGGCAGCGGTGCGCCCCAGGCCGCGGCCCCGGCGCCCGCCGCCCACGTCGCAGGAAACCCGGGTGGGGACGCGGCCCCCGCAGCCACGGGTACCGCGGCCGCCACCTCTTTAGCCACCGCCCCCGGCAGCGAAGACGCGGAGAAAAAAGTTCTCGGTGAGTCAGGCCGGGGAGGGCAGGGGATGCAGTAGTGGGGCGGGCCCGGCCGGCCGCGGAGCACGTGTGGGCAGCTCGCGCTATATCTCCCACCCGGGCTGGAGACGCTGACAGCATGGGGTCTCCGGGGGTCTCCGCGTCCCCAGTTCCGGCCGCCGCTGGCCGCCTCCCTTGCTGGCGCTCCCAGGTGAGCGCGCTGCGCCCTGCGCTCCTCGCCGCCGCGTGCACCTACCTTCTGGTTCCGGGCCATAAAGTTTAGGTCTTAACTTCTGTCTACCAGACGGGCACTGTCGCGGATTGCCGTGTTGGAAAATGCCTGCGTTTGGAGAGGAAAAGAGAGGCGGTCTGGGAGAGGGGACCTTGGGTAGAGATGGATGTGGACGTAGGGGAAGGACGGACACGTGGGCCTGGCACTTTGGGTCCTTGCTTGGGATCTGGGAAAGGAGAGCATTCCTTTGGGGAAGAGGAAGGCGCTAGAAGGAAACGGGGAGGGAAAGATAGAAAAGCTTCTTGCCAGAAAGGGTCGGGTGTCTCTCCCTGACGCCCTTCCCACATGGGCATGGGAAAGACGCCATGCTCCTGTCGGCTCCATGCCAGCAAAGAGGTGTTGCAATCGTCTCCGGGAAACTTGGATCTTAGTCCCACGTCCTCCTCCCCCTCTCTGTGCCCACTGCTGCAAACAGCCATTCAGTGTCCACCAATGGCTACACGCTTCCCTCTTCCCGGACTGTGGGAACGCACGTGGTGTAGCAGCTGAAAAAACTTCGTCGGAAGTAGGAGTATGACGTTAGTTCAAAACATTGTTACCTTGGCACTTGTAACCTAGGAAGGGAAACAGGAAGATGAAATGTTCAGATTTGGAGGGGAGCAGTGGATGGAAAGGGTTTCTGTGATGGTTGTTGGTTTAGTCACGTAACTTAAGCGTTCTGTTCTTAAGTAACGCCCTGTGTGAGTTCTTAAACGCTTGCAAAGCAGGTGGGTGGTGAATAACCTCCCTAAAGGGTGTGTGTCCATATCGTTCACTCTTAAACAGGAACACAGGAATGTTAACAGATGGTGTAGGATGCTTCGGAGACATTTTCACTATTTGGGGTGCGGCATGTTTGTCTGATCTCTCTGAGCCCTACTTCCCCTTTGGGAAGAAAGTTGAGGGAACAATGTGAGAAAAGTGTAACACCTTTCAATATTCCCCACCTTGAGAGGACTATTTTCCTCTTTTTTTTCCAGGGCTTTTACTAAGTCCCTACCAAACAACATGGTGATTGTAACCTGTGTAGGTTAAGAAACAAAATAGGCCTCATTTTACTGGACTAAAAGTTACTTAAATCTAGTCAGTAGTACATTGTGATGTTGTTTCTAGCAAATATTTATTGGAACACTTTCTGCCAGATGTCTGAGAGAGACAACCTTGTGTTCTCCAAAGCACTGTTAAGATAACATTCTTAATGATGCCTTATTTTTGTAGAAAACTTTTGCGGTTTTTCACTTAATCCTGTACTCAGTTCTGAGATTGGGAAAGCAGATACTACTATCTTTAAAGATGAGGGAAACAGATAAATGAAGGTTGATTTCCTTAACCAACTGCCTCTGCAGATCCCTGGTGATGAGTCTGATGACTTTTATCTTTCCACTCTTACTGCATCTCTCTAAAAATGAAGGACAGCCGTTTCTACATGACGCCTCAACACTGTTTGTCTCTGTCTAGTGTGTCCTGCCATCCCCTTTCCTTTGCCAAGCAAACACATGGATGCCTAAGATGTGCTAGGCACAGTGCTGACTAAAATGGGTATGTTCTAGTATTTGCAAATGGGCTTAACTTGAGTTTATAGGCACATAGACCAGGAAAAATTGTTTTCACGAGTGCAAAAAAATTTTCCTTCTGATAAATATTATGGAAATCTATGGTGTTCCTCCCCAAACCTTCCCCTTAGTGTATATGTAGTAGGTTTATGGTTTAAAGCAAGAAGTGGGAATGAATTTGATCATATAAAGTCCTCAGAGAAGTATTTGTGGAATTACAAAACTTTTTTTTAAACTACATTGGAGAGTAAAAATAACCTTCAGCCTGGATTGAGGCTAGCCCTGAGAATTATTTATCATCTTTTCCTTGTATTATTAGTTTTGCCTTTTTAGTCAAGATTATTCCATCAACAATGCTAGATATTAAAAAACAGTTCCAGTCTTTATATTTTCCCAGGTAATTAATTTTTTGGGCAAATAAAAAGAGGCACTAAAAGCATATTATTTGGAATATTGCCTGACTTAAATGCATATGCATGTATCAAAAACGGGCCTCTTCTGTGTACATTTACATCTAAAACTTCAACTGGTTTTTTGTCCTTTGCCTTGCTGCTCCGATTAGAGTGGCCTCAAGCGTAAGATTGCCTGGGTTTGATCTCTCCTTTGGAGAGATGAGAGATCTTTGGAATTAAAGCTGGAGAATGCCTAATCAATGTAGACTGCATAACTTTGGAGATATAAAGACATGTTTTTTGTTTTTGTTTTTCTTTCCCCCCCACAAAGAGAGCTAAAGTATTTTCCCAAGTGTATCAGTCTAGCAAAATTCAGAACTAACCCTGCCTACAACAGAGCGAGTCCTAATTACTATTTTAGTTTTGAATTTAAAAGTGAAGCCTTATTGTTTATCCTTGGAAATTATAAACTTTGTATTTTATGAAGAGACAGCATGGATTGATGTTAATAATTACTTTCATTCTCTACTGAGCCTTTTTTGTTTATTTTGTCTTTAAGGTAATCTATTATCAGGTTTCCTGTTTCATTAAGTCTAGATAATTGCTTTTTGCACTTCCTGAATTTAGACAGGGACATTTCCTAGAAGTACTGAATTTGTCATTCACGATTGATTCCAAAGATCATATATGAAATAGTTGAGATAAATATAAACCTACAAAATACAAGTTACATGAAGTTTTATTTTGTTTAGATTCCTTCTCTTAATTCTGCTAAAACCAGGCATTGTAGAGAAGTGGTCCTGTTCATGAGGTAGAGACAGCGATCACAGTAAAGAGGGGGATTTTATGGAAAATGCTTAAGTTTGATTCGCACAACTGTAGAGAGCAAGGTAAACAGAGAAACAAACCCAAATTCATCATGTGGTTTGAAAAGACCTGTTATATCATGTCTCAGGGTGGTAAGTACCGAACTGGATTGAGACAGCAGCAGTTCTATTATTATTCTTGACTCCTCTGATGGGCTCCCATTTGGCAACTGGACAAGTTGCTTTACGTCTTTCTAGAGTGCCTGTTAACAAGGAGCTACCATGTTTCTCATTCAAGTTTGCCTAATATTTCGAAGTATGAAAGTGATGTATTAAGGTCTTTCACTCTTTTATTGTAGCCCCTCTTTTGAACTTACAACATTTGTCTAGCTTAAAACTTGTAACATTCTTCTTGAACATTTTTTTTTCCTTCAGTGTTTCTCAATTTTAATGATTACAGAATTGTATAGACATAATCACTGCTTATCTTGTGACTTTACTGAAAAGTTGAATAAGGAAGAAAGGTTTAGTCTTCTGAAAAGTGCTTCCTTAGACTATCTTGGCTTGCTCCATTTTCTTTTTCTAATGTATTTTGGAATTAAGCTTTTAAAGGTTTCTTTAGGTATGTTTAGGCTTTGTCTAATGTTATCAAGATCTTAGTGATATGAGCTTTATCTCTTTGTAGGTCAGATACTAATTTATCTGCTTAATCCTATTTTAGCCACCAAAGTCCTTGGCACTGTCAAATGGTTCAACGTCAGAAATGGATATGGATTTATAAATCGGTATGTGTGTGTGTATTTGCATGTTTTAAATTATACTTATATTGTGGCACTAACAGTTATAAATCCCTTATCATACTTCATTAATGGCTTATATAAATTTTTTAGGTTTCTAAGCACTGTAATGTTCTTATTTCTAAGCTACTGGTTGTTAAATATTACTTAAAATACATTTCCAGGACACTAATAAATAACTTATTTCGTAAAGTCTAGTCATTAAGGAAAAAAAGGAGGAGGGGATAAAATCAGAAATGGGAAGGGCCTTAGGATAAATGAGACAATATCCATAATTTCACAGATGGAGAAATGGAGTCTTAGACTGGTTAAGCTGCTTTCCTAAGGTCACCCAACTAGTCAGTACTTGAGCTGGATCTTTAACCCACTTCTGGTCTAGTCCTATGTAGAAACTAAACTGTGGCCGCTTTTAACCATACAGGAATGAGAACACAACTACAAGATGTTGGGAGTGTATTCTGAGGTTTTTACATGATATCGACATTTTCTTTGCTTTCCCACCCTTTCTTAAAGTTCCTCCAATTTCTTGTCTCCTTTGGTGGGGTGGGGGTGGGGGACTGTTTTAAGTTTCAGTGTAAGGAGAGCCTAGTTCACAGCTGTGCCCTGTCCTTTTAACTGTCTTGCTTTGCTTTTGCTGGGAGGAAAATCTAAGGCTCTGATTACACACCATGTGATTCAGAAAGAGACAGAGGAAGGGGATGTTTCTGTATGTTGAGTCTATGAGCTTAGATCTAAGCACTGTGGCAATGTGGAAGAAGGTGGGTGGCTTGTGGAGTTAGAAATGTTTAACAAGGATTGATTTTAGGTGTCTGAATTGAGTGTAGAAAATAAGTGAAAATATATGTTGTGTTTTGAGGACTTGGGATTTAAATTAATAACACATAGGTTCTTTTAAGTTTTTCCACATACCTACTACCTTTAATTGTGAGCTTTTTGTCTTTCAACAGAAATGACACCAAAGAAGATGTATTTGTACATCAGGTAAGAGGGATTATAAATATTACATTTCTATGTGAGGAGGGGGTATGTAATCTTCTGTCATCCCTTTCCCAAAAGTAAGTCCTGTGGATTATTATTTTAATCTAAACTCTTTCTGTGATTTATTTTGCAACAAGAGCTCAGTTCCACATTTTAAGATTGGCAAATAATTTTTTCTGTCCTATCATATTAACTGTTTTCAAATAGTTTTATTTTTGCAGTTTTATAAAGCAATATTTGGTTAGACCACTTTCTAATTTTTAAAGACTTTGAGTCCTTAGGCAAAAAAAAAAGTCTCTTTCCATATTAGCATCCTGTTCTCCTGATGTGGTTCCTCCTTAGTGTTTGCCTGGAGCCAATCTGGCTTCTGCCTGGGTAAGTGTTAGTTAAAGCTCTTCTGTCAGAGCAGCTCTCAATTGAAGTAAATAGCACAGAGAAGCAGATAGTAAGATGAGAAAACTTCCAGTTTCCAGGGTAGCCCTCACTCTTGTTAAATGAGGCATGTTAGGACATATCCAGGTCAAAAGATGCAAATTCCCTTAGATTTGCAGGAAACAGAGGCAATGGGTAAGATATGGAGCTTCTCTGCTATTGGTGCCTCAGTTTTTCTTTGCTTTGATAGCCTAGGATGTTATTTATTTTGTTACTAATATATCCTAGACTTCCTTTATAAAATAGGCTAAGAGAAAGAATACTATCCTTGGTGTTCTTTTTATTTAGTTTTCAGTGAATTGTCTGAAATATGTGTTCTCAGAGGATAACAGTAAGGAAGATAGAGCAGCAGGTACTAATGCCAGCCCGTTCTCTTGCAATGCAGAAGTCCAGAACACATCTGATTTTCTGTGTTTTTGTTTCCTTCTGTTTAGGTTTGTGTGTGTATTGGAGTGGCAGTAGGAGTTGGAGAGAGTGGTATCTAGCTATGGTTTCTATTGTTTATATTTCTATTTGACTGGATATATCTCAGTTGTACCTAGATAATTTGAGTAGATTTATTTTGTTGAGATACAGTGACTTTTAGGGTCATAATAGAGTTGTTTATAATACTTGGAGGTTTGAGGTTAATAGACCTTTTGGGGTAAGAATGCTGAAGACTGCTAGAGGTAAAGATCCTCAGAAGTTGCTGTATTGGTGGCTGGCTTTATTAGCCTGTGAGTATATGACCCGATTCCAGCCCCCGTGAGGTTGTGTGGTGAGTCACCTCAGTGTGTTGAGGCCTGCCCAGTTTAACAGGAAAAAGGGAGAGAGCCGGCAGGGAGGGGCTGTTTTTGGAATGGCTGAATGTTCATGCTGCGTGCGCATATATCCTGTCCTGAACTGCCGTTTTTCCTCTATGGGTGAGGTCTCTGCTCTATTGGCTCACTATTTCTTTTCCCTCCTACTCGGAGTTAGGGGATGGGCTGGATTACACATGCTTAATCGCTTTGTAAAATAAGGTTGACCTAGTTCCATAGAAACTCAAGCCCCTTTAACTGTTTAGAGATACCAGCCAAAGAAATGGAAATGCATTGCAGGAATTATTTTCTGCCTTCATTGATTGAAAAAGAGAGAACAGTACCTATTCATAAGGAGATATTTAGATGTAGATGTTTAATGAAGAATAGCATCTTCACTAACCTTTTAATGTATTATAGGAAACATAGGATTTGTTGACATATGAATTGTGTGATGGGGGAAATGTTGAATAAATATCATATAGGTAGACTACAGGGATATGAATTCCCTCTCCTCCACTTCCCCCATCATCCCTGGGGCTGTTACATTTGTGACTTCAGATAAATCACTTTAACTGTTAGCCTCTTGTTAACTCATCTACAAAATGGGAGGGAGGAGGGGGGAGGCCAGATTATTGCTAATACATTCTGATTCTTGAGACAATTTTGTTTACTCTGTCAGAAATAGTTATCCCCTTGGCATTTTAATTTTTTTTCTTTATCACTGCCTCCTTTCCCCCTCAAGCCTAGCTCACATTTTAAAAATCCCTATTGAAGTGAGTAGTTTCTGTTGTCTACAGGAACCTCTATCCCTAAAATACGTGTTTGTGTGTGTATGTAAGATCTCACAAAAGCATTTTTTTGCCCTTGCTGATGGAGCTACAGCTTTATCTTTGGTTTGAGGTAATTAATACAGCTAATATGATCAGGTGATCAGCCTGGGACAGTAGTGTGTAGTCACTGCACATACTGCAATTATAGGAAAAACATGTTTTGTTTAATCTACCTGTCAAGATGAATAGCACAAATCAAGAAAGTAATGTGGAATATAGTTTTATAGTGGTTTTTTTGTTGTTGTTTTAGAGCTCCAAGTTAGTGGGAGAATGATGGAAAAATAATAATTGATCAACAGTTTCTTCAGGTTCACTCTAGTGTACTTGAAAGCAATGACATCTCTGGCCAATATTGAAATATACTTTGAATAAAATTTTCTGTTCTCTTTACTTCAAATAAAATTTTTTGTTCTCTTTCCAGACTGCCATCAAGAAGAATAACCCACGGAAATATCTGCGCAGTGTAGGAGATGGAGAAACTGTAGAGTTTGATGTGGTTGAAGGAGAGAAGGTGAGAGGAAATTGTGGTTGGGTATCAAAGTGCTGGCACATAGTTTTGTTGCACAGTAAATTGTCTGTCAGCCCCTTATTAATTGACATGACTTTGGAATTTTTGTACAATAGCAGGAAGTGACTTTTATACAGAATCTTTTTTTTTTAGATGGAGTCTCCCTCTGTTGCCCAGGCTGGAGTGCATTGGTGCGATCTTGGTTCACTGCAGCTTCCGCCATCCAGGTTCAAGTAGCTGGGATTACAGGCACCCACCGCCACGCCCGGCTAATTTTTGTATTTTTAGTAGAGACGGGGTTTCGCCATGTTGGCCAGGCTGGTCTTGAAACTCCTGACTTTAGGTGATCCACCTGTGTCGGCCTCCCAAAGTATTGGGATTACAGGTGTGAGCCACCGCCCCCAGCCAGCAGAAATATTTAAACATTCTGCAATAAAGATACTTTAATTCTTATTTAATAAGTGATCGACTCTGATTATGGAAAGAAAAGCTCATTTCTCAATTTAAAAATAACTTTTATTTTTGTACCAAAGGTATGTATTTTGAAATGCAGATTAAAATTTAACTATCTTATTATTACAACTGCTTTGTAGCTGGGCGCGGTGGCCCACACCTGTAATTCCAGCACTTTGGGATGCCGAGGCGGGCGGATCTCCTGGGATCAGGAGTTCGAGACCAGCCTGGCCAACATGGTGAAACCCGTCTCTACTAAAATTACAAAAATATCTGATTGTGGTCGCACGCCTGTAATTCTGGTTACTTAGGAGGCTGAGGCAGGAGAATTGCTTGAACCAAGGGGGTGGAGTCTGTACCTCTGAGACATTGCACTCCAGCCTGGGTGACAGAGCAAGATTCTGTTTCAAAAACTAAAAAGAAAAAAAAAAAACTGCTTTGGGGCAGAAGATTTCTTTTATCAAAGTAAAGTTTTCAGGCTGACTTGTAAGCACTTCTACCTACAAATAGTACATGGTAAAGTATATTTTAATCTCAATAAAAGGAAATTGAAATTGAATATTAATCATTTTGTTTTCTGTTTGGTTTGGATTTTGGGAAGCTGAAGGTATCCTGATAGACCCTAAAATAGCTTTGTTCAGGTGAATTGAATCCAAGAAGTTGAGGGATTATCCTGAAGACTAGCTACAGCAGTTTTTAATACTGTTATATATTTAATTCCATGTCAGTAGTATCCTTTATGCTTTGTGTTTAGTCTGTTATAGATATTAGTAAAACAATGTTGAGTTAGATTAAAAACACGCTAAAACTACATATAGCACAACTGCCATGGCAGGTAGTCGTGGCAGCTGAATTAGAAATTAACTGAATGAATGACAGGTTAACTCCCTGTATGTGTTCCTCCCACGTACACATATACCATTCCATAGTTCATGTTCCTAATGGCTCTCAAACCATTGTGTTTTAAAAGAAAACACTTCATTTCATTTGATGCAGAAATTTAAGTGATTATCTTTACCAGTGTGATCTCCGGGGTATCTTGTAAGTCTTTCAGATTTCCAGGTCACTCACCGGCACATGCTGGTCTGTGAGGATCTCTGATATCCTGTCCAATTTTTAAAAAATTGTTTTGGGTTGATTTTTCTTCTGTATGTTTTCGGAACTCGGGGTTTTACAAATTGATGTAGGGTGTGAAATACTTTCTCTGAAATCTTCTTGGTCTACATTTTTTTTTACATTTTTGAAACATTATCCATTTGTCCATATGAGAATAAGAATTCTAAATCTGTTTCAAGGATAGTCTAAAGAAGGAAGTGTAAAGAAGGACTACATGTGTGGCGAATGTTATTCATCAAAGACCCTTTCTTCTTGTTGCTGCCAAAATGGGAGAAGTTTCACTCAGTACCTTTGTGCTGGACAGAGAATCACGTGAGCCCATGAATAGGGATTCTCTTGGTACCTCCTAGACTAACATAGGTTTCAACACATTCTAGGAAAGTAACAGTATCTCAGATATTTCCCATTGAGGAATAGTCTTCCTGGTCTAGCATTACTTCTACTTTGACAGTTGTATATTTGCTAGTTTGTTCTTTAAAGAGGTTACACATTGCTTTTGTGATTGGTATAACTAGACAAGAAAGCAAAGCTCAGGTTGTGGGAGCACACAAGCCATACATGTTTAAATCAGGTTGTGAAGTGCCTTGCTCACTTTGTTTAAAACCTAGATCTGTTTTTAAACTCACAGTGTGAATTCTTAGTATGTTCTGCCAGTCTTACACTCTTGCAGTCCAAGGCTGTTTTGTGAGTTAGCTTATGTTCTTTTTAATTTTGAGGCCATCTTTTTCTTTTCTTCTCAGGGTGCAGAAGCTGCCAATGTGACTGGCCCGGATGGAGTTCCTGTGGAAGGGAGTCGTTACGCTGCTGATCGGCGCCGTTACAGACGTGGCTACTATGGAAGGCGCCGTGGCCCTCCCCGGAATGTACGTTGCTTCTGTTACTTACCAGTGATTGAGAAATTCTTCATGCATGGAATTAAGTGTATGTACTTGGAGCAGATAAATGCCTTGTCTTCTCCTGGAGACAAATGATTTAAGTGATTTTTATTTTTTCTTTAGAGGAAATTTTTATCTTATTTTTTAAAATGTTTATTATTTATTTCCATAGGTTTTTGGGAAACCGGTGGTGATTAGTTACATGAATAAGTTCTTTAGTGGTGATTTCTGAGATTTTGGTGCACCCATCACTGGAGCAGTATACACGGTACTCTAAAGGGGAAATTTTAGTGCTCAAAATTTTTAAAGAGCTACTGGTCTCGTTAGAAACTTGCCATTCAGAAGTTGTATCAGTCAGGATATATTTGGCTACAAGTAATAGACATTTAATTATCTTGGAACAGGAAGACTTAAGGGAGACAGTGCTGAGGTTTTAACAAGGTTTCTCTTCATTTGGCTCTTTTTTCTGGCCAGAACCTAGTCACACATTCACTGGCAAAGAGGAATGCAATTTCCATCATTGACTTAACCTTGTTGTTCATTCCTTGGTGCCGACACTGTTGACCTCTAAGAAAATAAAAATTTCGTTGGTGAAAGAATGGGAAATAACTTGTGAATAGGCAATAAAAGTGCAGGCCAGGGAACTATTAACTAATTTGCCTTGGTTAAGAGGCTGTTTTATTTAGCATAGCATTTTTCCATTATTTCAAAGGAAAGAAGCAATAAGTGATTCTGTGGATTTTTAGTTCTTTAGATTGGTTTCAATGCAGGGGAAAGAGTGTGTAAGCAAATCTGGCTGGAGCTTTCTTGGGAGGCTCAGTTTATAGGAGTATTCTCAAGGCACCCAAAACGGACCCGGTATATTTGTGGTCATGAGGAACTTACTAGATTTGAATCAGTTCTTGGTGTTTCTAGAATTAGAACCAGGTACTGGCACATGGAAGAAAACTCCGAATGTTTGTCAGCACAGGATTGTGACTACCTATCTCATCCAAAGAAAAACGCAACAGAATTAAATATCTGCAGATTGAGAATGACCTATCTTTATGTTTTGATAGATTTACATCTTTCTGTTTACCTAACTGCTTTTCCTCTTTTCTCTACCATCATCACACCCTGCCCAAATTAATTCTGTCAGATTCCTTAGGACTTCGCACTTGTTTCTTTGTTTTTGCTTATCTTATTTGATTTTTAATAAGCTATGAGGGGGTAGCTAGGAAAGAGCTGCTATAGCATTTCCTACATGTTCTCTTTCAAGTTCATCAGAGTTACAGAGCTCTAACTGTGATTATTTTGACTCCTAGGTTAATTCAAAAGTAAAAGTGGTAGAAAAACATTCAGTGAAAAATTTTTCTTAAAGACTTCCCCTCCAAAACCTGAAAATTCTAAAGTTATGCATATAAAAGATATTTAGAAACAAAATTGTTAAAACGCTTAAGAAACAAAATTATTAAAACTCGTAAGTGTAGACATAAATGAGCTTTTTTGTCGTAATGTCTAAGTCCCAACAACTTGTTCAGTATCTCTCAAAAGAGCATGTTCAGCAGTGCTGGTGCCATTATTATGCTTTGTAAAACTCTTAAAAGATTTGATTGTGTGAAATGCAAAAGAGAAAGATAAGCCTAAGAAGAAAAACAGTTTATGTTGTCTCACACTTAGTATTTTGGTAAGCATTTTCTGTGCAAATAAACATTTACATAATTGTGAATCTCATCTTTGGTAGAGGTTTTATGAAGAGTGGAAAGGCTTGTTGTTTTTGAAGTTACACTAGTTGAGGCTTTGTTGGAGGGAGAGTTTGGTTGCACATGTGGACTTGTTCTGGAAGGGTCCAAAGCTTAAATACACTCCTGTAAAAAAAGTAATGGGTCATTATTTTGCTTTTTTTATTTATTCATTTTAAAATCTAGTTACTTCCCATTAAAGACAATTGCACATCCCCTTTAAAGTCAGACATGAAATCACATAGTCTTTGTAGGATGTTTGGTTTTTTAAAATGTAAAATGGTAATATATGATATAATTTAGAGGAAAAATATAAAATGAATCAGTAATTTCCTTTGTTAATAAGTTCTGTATTTAGAAACCTCCAGGATTAGGGCTTATTACCATCAGAGTATGGTTAAAGCTTTACTCTTAAACATATAAAGGGAGTCATGCCATAGGTCAGTGGTTCTCACACTTCTTGGATTTGGGATCTGTTTATATGCTTACATGTTATTGAGGATCCTAGAGCTTTTGTCAATGTGTATTTATATTAATATTATATTAGAAAGTAAAATTTAAAGTATTTATTTAAAGTAATTATATGTTCATGAAAATAACAGTATTTATGGAAAAAAACTATTTAAATTGAAAAGAGTGGTATTGCTTTATACTTTTGCAGATCTCTGATGTATGGTTTAATAGAAGATAGCTGGATTCTCACATCTGTTTCTGCATTCAGTCTGCTGAGAGACCACATGTCATTGTAGCCCTTGGGAGACCATATACTTCTGAGAGAATGCCTGGGAAAGGCAAATAGCATCTTAGTAATATTATGGCAATAGTTTGACCTCGCTGACCCCCTGGAAGTTTTCAGAGATCCCATCCACACTTTACAGACTGTTGTAGGAAGAATACCACTTGGGTCAAATATGTTGGTAACATCATAAAATGTATTCTTTTTTGGCTTTTCCCTGACATTGCCTCAGTGGATGGTAAATCCTGGGAGACATGCATTTGATGGAGCTAAACATTATAAGCTTTGCAGATACTCTTTGGGTGGTGGGTTAGCTGATACAAGTTCTAATTAGATTAATATTAAATTGATTGTAGATTGATTGCTCTTGCTTTTCTGCTTCTTGGTATTTTATCTGCACAGATCTACTCTAATCTTAATGTAGTTTATCCCAGGAAATCACATGATAATCTGGGTTAAATGCATTTTGTCTGTATAATGGAAAGGATTATTGCTTTGGGGAGATTTTCTTTTGGTGATACTCATCCTAAATGGTGTTCTTTGGTTCTTTCCTTGCTAAAACTTCTTCTGAATCTCTGTTTCTTTGCTTCGCTAGTACGCTGGGGAGGAGGAGGAGGAAGGGAGCGGCAGCAGTGAAGGATTTGACCCCCCTGCCACTGATAGGCAGTTCTCTGGGGCCCGGAATCAGCTGCGCCGCCCCCAGTATCGCCCTCAGTACCGGCAGCGGCGGTTCCCGCCTTACCACGTGGGACAGACCTTTGACCGTCGCTCACGGGTCTTACCCCATCCCAACAGAATACAGGTAAAATTGCAACTGAGACTTCTCTTCAGCAATCCTCACCCTTCCGTCCTTCTCTGCCTCCTCTTCCTCCTCCTCCTCCAACACCAGCTGCAGAAACCTTGCTTATGGCTTCCTGATGCTACACAAGCTTGAGGCAAGGCCTTCAGTCTGCTTTTTCAAAGCAGTCATTCCGGTAACATTTCTAGAAGCAAAACCACGTGTTCCATGCCTATAATAGGGAACCCTCGTGGCTAAAGTTTCTAGTTGATAGAAGAATGAAAAAATAATTAAGGTAACAAGACAGGTGGAGTGTGTAAGAGCTTGGACTCTGAAGTCAGGCTTAATTTGAATCCTGTTTCTGCTACTTACTTGTGAGGTTTTGAGTAAACCAAGTTTTAGATTAAGTTCATCCATTAAATGGGGGCATTAAATGCCTGCACCATAGGGTTGTGATGGTTAAATATAAAGGATTTAGCAAAAGATGCCTACAGCATACATAACGTTTATAAAGTATTAGATTTAAATGAGATTGTGCTGATTTTTAAAGGCAACCTACCAGAATGGAGGTTGTTGATTATTGATTCTGCTTTTTTACTGCAAAATATTAGTACAGCTGTTGTTTGTTTTGTGCTTAATAAACTTTACATCAACTTTGCAGTTCCTGGGGAACTTGGAAAACTAGGGATAGGTCATCATTTTTGTTATCACTAGCCACAACTTTTTTCTCCTTAGTGTCCTTGGGGTTTCTTTTTTTCCCCCCCACTAGATGTTTTGACTGAACATTATGTTCAGTCTGTTCTTTGCTACCCTTCTCCTGTCCCATCATGCATGACTGTGTTCTTTCTTGTTTTTTTTCCTTCTACTCTTCAACAGCTGCCCCTGACAAATGTGCTAAAAATAACAAGTAGACTTACATATATGGAGAGATTGGGTACATGAGACATAGTAGCTTTAGGGCAGCACTCGGGGCTTCTAGGAAACAAGGACAGGAAAAGTCAGTGAGATTGTAATATGCACTTATTTTTAGTGTCTTAATAGTGCTTTCCTGAAATACTCCTCCTTAGTGTTTGGCGTATACAACATATGTCATGTTTGCTGAAAGCGTGGTGGTTCTTTTTCATGTCTTTTGAAATAAAATGTATTTCACCTTAGGAATTGAAGTTTCAGAGCAAAGTCATTCCTTAGTGCCACGTAAAACATGATGCACAGAAGCTAATCGAAAGCTCCTTTTGAACATGTACACTACTTATTCCCGTAACCTAACTACATTTAGTTGTGGACTGAATGACTGACTTTCCTACCTATTCCATGTCAGAAGTAAAAGTTGTCTTGATCCTTTAAACAGTATTTTTTAATAATCTGTATAATATCTGCTAGTTCCCTGACTAAGTAGTCTGATTGAGCCAGTCAAGATCATCAAAAGAAAATTCCTAAAGCTCTCATCCATATATCTAAGCTACTTCAAAGTTGTCAGTGTGATGTCTTAAAAATATATAGATGGATCTCTAGGATGGTAAAATTACTGAGATCAAATAGAAAAGTCTTTGCCAACATTTTCTATTACAGTGCTATGAAATGTATTGGGCATAATAGAAAAAAATAGGAATATATGGGCCTGTGGTATTTGCCTTATGCAAGGACATAATATAGCATGATTTATTAGTGACTGAATGACTTCCATTTTTAAAGAAAATAGTTCTGTAGATTTGAAAATTAAGTAGAATCATTCACTGAGCTACTAGGTACTTGTTGTCTTTGAGAAAATAATTATATGATGGAGGGAAGGGAGCAACATTGTGGCATCTGCCAAGTGACAGATATTTGGAATTGGTTCTTCAGTTCTCTCTATAGCCTGAGGGAAAGAGTGGTTTCCATATTTTTTGTTATTGTCACAAATGAAGGAATTTGATTATTTTTAAAAATCAGCAGCTTTTATTTTACATGGACAAGAAGTGGTAGAACTTAATTTTAATTCATTTTGTTCATGTCACCCAGTCTTTCTGCCAGACTCTCATCCTTTATACACGTTAATTGCTGTTTCTGTCAGTCTTTTTTTGTGACTCACAGTTTCTAAGGAAGAAATGGCCGAGCTTACTTAGGAAACTAAAGAGAGGCTCATGATGGGGATGATGTGAGTGAAGCGGGGGAGGGTATGAGGTGAGATCTCAGGGGAGGTCAGTCATGCTGGTAGACCACTGTAAAGACTTGACCTACTGTAAATGTGATGAGAAGCCAGTAAAGGGATCTCAACAGTAAAGAAACATTTAAGAGATTATTGGACTGTTTTGTTGGGACTAGACCACAGAAGGCAAGAGTTAAAAGGAGGGAGAACAGCTGCTGTAATCTTCTCAGTAGAGAGATGAACATGGGCTGTTTTAGAGAAGCTGTCAGTGCAAGGTCTCATTAAATGGTTAGATTTGGAAGATGTTTTAAGCATATAGAGGTGTCGTCATTTCATGATGGATTGAATGAGGAGTATGAGGAATGGCAATGTATTGTATGAGGAGTAAATAATACCTCTGTAGTTTTGATTTAAACAAATATGGGAATATTGAAGAAGATTGGGTTTGGAGGGAAAGGTGAAAATTCTTTGGAGGTCTTTTTCTCATAGTAAATTCACGTACAAGTGGAGGTGTTAAGTAGGCAGAAAAAACAGAGGGAAGAGGTAGGAAGTGGCTGGAGGATGGAAGGTGTAGCCTTAGATACAGTGGTTGACAGCGTTTTGGGGAGTTCATTAAGTTGTAGTTGAGAAGAGACCTAAATGGAGCAAGGGATCAAGTCCATCAGGTCCCAGGAAAAGCGTGAATGGGAGTCTGAAGGGGAGAAATTGGATTGTAAATAATGATTTGGAGTTTTTTTTAATTTCTTTTTATTTATGTATTTTTTTGAGATGGTGTCTTGCTCTGTCGCCCAGGCTGGAGTGCAGTGGCATGATCTCACCTCACTGCAAGCTCTGCCTCCCAGGTTCACGCCATTCTCCTGCCTCAGCCTCCCGAGTAGCTGGGACTACAGGTGCCCGCCACCACGCCCGGCTAATTTTTTTTTTTTTTTTTAATTTTTTTTTTTTAGTAGAGATGGGGTTTCACTGTGTTAGCCTGGATGGTTTCAATCTCCTGACTTTGTGATCCGCCCACCTCAGCCTCCCAAAATGCTGGGATTACAGGCGTGAGCCACCACGCCTGGCCAATTTGGAGTTATAAAACAGGATATTTAAAGCCATAGGGGCAGGATGAGATAAACTATAAGGTGAGTGTAGGTGGAAATAGGATTCCAGGATCAAGTTCTGGGACTCACCAACAGTTTAAAGATTAGGAAGATGAGGATTGTCTAACAAAGGACAATGAGAAGGAGCAGCCAAGGAGAACGTATTTCAAGAATGAAATGTGTTAAATGCTTGTTGATAAGTAGAGGAGATTGAGCTGAGAATTGATTATTAGATTTGGTAACTTGGAGGTTAGTGGTTTGGTGAAGACAAAAGTTTAAATAGAATGAACTTAAGAAACAGCAAAGGGTGGGAAGAGGAGACATATCCCCCATTGAGGTTTCTGTAGTGGTGGTCATGGTGTTTGGTTTTTCTTTAGTATGTATGTCTATAAAGAAATGGGGTAGTAGCTAGAAGAAGATACGAGAGCAGAGCAAGATGTTTGCGTGATTTGATTTGCTTTTTACAATGCAGAGTTGCCCCAGTCTCTCCCTTACCCCTTATCTCACCAACAACTTATAAAGCCATTAGATGGGCAGATCAAGGTAGGCATGTGTGTTTGCCATACACGCACATACATACACATACATAGACACACATATATATGTAACATTGTGTGTATATGTGTTCCATAGTTCTGTCTATTAAGTTCCTGAAAGCAGTGATACCTTAGTAACAGCATTGAGCATACCTGTCCCCCAATTTTTTGTTTTTAAATAACATTCTCAAACAAAAAGAATTCCCTTTGGAGAAATGGCTGATTTCAGAGCTGGGACAGAGAAAGTACAATATGAGCCTGGAACATCATGTTGTGCCAGAAAGGGAAGAAGTACTCCAAGAATGTTGGAAACATGTCAAAAGGATAGGAGCCAGCTTGAAGGGGTTCCCGTTGGCCAGTAATGATAGTAACAGATTACAACTCATTGAATAAAATAGAAAACCATGAGTCCGTAAAAATATAAATAAATAAACCAATATATTGAAAAATATGATAAGGAATAGTATATTTACACACTTTGTAAGTACTTCCTCACATAGGACTCATTAATTACAAAGAAGGAAAGAGTGAACTTACAGAGGAGGACCCTGGTGGCAGGTAACCACCTTAACCACTTATCAAAGTGAACGTTGTCAGTAATGGCACAAATTGGAACTATATGCCACCTCACAGGATGCAGTGAGGAGAATGCAGTGTCACTTTTGCTGGGGATGCAAAAACAAAATCTAATCATTAGTGAACACCAAATAACCTAAGTTGAGGGATATTTTACAAAATAACTGGTCTGTCATCTTTAAAAAAGCATCAAGGTCATGAAAACCAACATGGTGGCTCATGCCTCTAATCCCAGCACTTTGAAAGGCCTAGCCGGGTGGATCACGAGGTCAAGAGATTGAGATCATCCTGGCGGACATGGTGAAACCCCATCTGTACTAAAAATACAAAACATTAGCTGGGCATGGTGACACACACCTGTAGTCCCAGCTACTTGGGAGGCTGAGCAGGAGAATCACTTGAACCAGGGAGGCGGAGGTTGCAGTGAGCTAAGTTCACGCCACTGCACTACAGCCTGGCGACAGAGCGAGACTCCATCTCAAATAAATAAATAATTGCTCCAAACAAAAAGATATAACTTACTTCAGTGCATAATTCTAAATGGTGTTTTTGCTATAAAGGGCATCATTGGGACAAATGGTGAAACTCGAATGGGATCTGAGAATTACATGTAACTTTTCTGTAACTTTGTGCTTATTTCAAACTTTTAAGAAACTGAAAAGTATGGGTGCTATTTCACTGGGTATATATGCTTGGATGGAAATGATAGAAAAGGCAAAAATATATAGTGAAGAATAGAGTTAACATGCTGTATCTACTTGATGAGAATAGAGAGGCTGTTGGTTTCAAATATGAGCTTGGATCACTTATCCAGGGTAAGGGGAGACAAGAACATTCTAATGTAAATACAGGGAGCTTGGTAGATTTGCTAGTGAGAATGTGGAAACTGTCTTCTGACTGTGTCTCTTTTCTTGACGAAATATGAAGGACAATATTTGGCTCCTAGGAGGCGGAAGGGATGTTTTGAGATAAGAAAATAAAGTTAAGCTATGGCTTGTATGGTAAAGAATTGCAGGCATTGTTGGTGGGTTTTTGTTTGTTTGTTTTTTAAGTTGTTCTTTCTTCCCCCTGGAAGTAGTACAATAAGTTAATTTTATTCCACTGGCTTAAAGTAACTTTGTTGTAAAGAAAAATAAAAGAGTATTTTATTTAAATAGATGAATGAGATGTATCCGATTTCAAAATGTTAAATTGATGCACGAAAATAAAGTGAGGTGCTCTGGGATTAAGCAAATGACTGTTCTAGTCAGACTAGGTTTGTCTTCCTTTTCAGTCGTTCACAAAGATTTACTCATAAATAGTTTTGTGTTACCGCTGAGAGTGCCTAGCTTTAATGAAGCATTTTATTTTTTACTTCTCAAAAATGTTCTGAACATAGCTATATGCACTGTATCTTATCCCCTGTGCTGTGACACTCACTGTCAGCTCTCATTGCCTCTCCAGGCTGGTGAGATTGGAGAGATGAAGGATGGAGTCCCAGAGGGAGCACAGCTTCAGGGACCGGTTCATCGAAATCCAACTTACCGCCCAAGGTACCGTAGGTATGTGGCATTTTCCACTAATGGCCCATTAAAGGACTTGTGTGCACATCCTTTAATGGTAGAATGAGGACCGTGTGGTTCTGTTTTAATGGACTCATTATATATCTAGAAGATGTGAATGCTTTGATTGCATGCCAGAGTTTTCAGGTGGTGGTGTGACATTTCCCCCCTACTTAATACTAGATTTTTTAGTTATCTCTGCGGCGCCAAAGCATCATTTTGTATTCTGGAACTATAATATGATGTAAATTAATACTTAATTTTTATCAAAATAAATCAGATAAATTATTGGTGGGCAATTCTGTGGTAATGCTGCAAATGGAGGAAGAATTGAGTGTCAGAGGGTGTTTGGGATACTGAATATTGCTCCTTGAGGCAGTCCAGTAGAGGGTTTAAATCAGGGTATAATCAGATCACCTGAATTTATCTTCCTACTCTACAATTCATTAGATGTATGTTCTTGGACTGCATTGCAGCCTGCACAACAGAGTGAGACCCTGTCTGAAAACAGAGGTATTCTGTAGTTGGGGATTAAAGGTACTAATGCAGCTAAGATAATTAGTGTGGTACCTGATAAAGACCTCAATATGTATTAGATATTATTACCACCATTGAGGTTAATATTAGTGAATGCTGGGTTATTGTATTTGTGCTTTATTCCTTTTGAAGACTGAGTTAGGCTAGACTCCCTCCCTAAGATCCCTTTGAAGCTTTTTATACTATAAGCCTGCCCATTCTTTTATCTTACCCTTTGTGGTAAGTGGGAAAACTACAACTTCCTTCCTGAATGGTGTTTATGCTACCTTGAAATGTGTCAATATGGGTTTATTAAAGGGAGAAAAAGTATATTATACTGGGAAAGGATTCTACCAATGTAATTGTAAAAGGATTGTATCCTTTTTCTTCACAAGGTTCCCTCCAGTTTTAGGCATAATCACGAATGATTAAGTACTAAGGACTTTCAAATAAAAGAGATGGCATAGAAATGTCTTATTGGAACAAAAAGGATGCAGTAGCATGTGTGAGGTTCAGCTTCGTCAGTCCCTGGCTATGTGATCTTGGAAAGTCATAGTTGACCTTTTTTAACCTATAAAAGCAGCACTTTTATACAGCTCAACCGTACACTTTATCGTCTAAACCTCTTGGTTTTCTCGTTATAAATCTCATCCACAGAATTACCATTCAAATTAAATATTTAATTTGAAAACCGACTAGCACAGACTCTGACACATAATATTGTTTCTTTTCATGTTTAATTCCCTTAGTCTCTACTAAATTCTGTTCATGGAAGGCAGATGCCAGACTACTCTTCTTCTCTTTTTTAATTTTCCTATTCTTAGTGCTTATCAAAGGGTCTGATAGGAACAGAGTATGTGTTCAGTATGTGTATGTGCACTGCAAATAGGTATTCAAATGAAAGGGGAAAATGATGGAAAATGTGTTTTTTTGTTTGTTTTGTTTTTTTTTTTTATTTCATGAAACCTCGATTCCTTTTGCTGCACTGGCCTGTGAATAATTCTAGCAATAAGTACTGATCACTTGACTTTTTTTGTTTGTTTGTTTTGTTTATTTTGTTTTTTTGAGATGGAGTCTCCGTCTGTTGCCGAGGCTCCAGTGCAGTGCCACAGTCTCTGGTTGCTGCAACCTCTGCTTCATGGATTCAAGCAATTCTCTTGCCTCAGCCTCCCAAGTAGCTGGGATTATAGGCACATGCCACCACACCTGGCTAATTTTTATATTTTTAGCAGAGATGGGGTTTCACCACGTTGGCCAGGCTGGTCTCAAACTCCTGACCTCAAGTGATCCGCCTGCCTCAACCTCCTAAAGTACTGGGATTACAGGGGTGAGCCACCACGCCTGGTCCTGATCACTTGACTTCTTAATTTTTAAAAATAAATAAAACATTATTTTCTGGAGAAGCCCTGTCCCATTGGCACTTGTTCTATTTTGTTCTATTGGCACTTGTTCTCTTTTGTCCTGTGTTCCCTCCAGCAGAGGACCTCCTCGCCCACGACCTGCCCCAGCAGTTGGAGAGGCTGAAGATAAAGAAAATCAGCAAGCCTCCAGTGGTCCAAACCAGCCGTCAATTCGCCGTGGATACCGGCGTCCCTACAATTACCGGCGTCGCCCGCGTCTTCCTAACGCTCCTTCACAAGATGGCAAAGAGGTCAATCCAACCAGTCAGGGTGGATTGTCTTTAATCATGTCAAACTAGCATTCTAAGAGTGGTTTTATCACATGATAACTTGACACTTAACAAATACAAAAACATTTTGCTCAAGATCTGTATATATAGGGTGTGCCTTGCACATAACACAGACCAAATATTTGAATCCAGTTAACATTCTCTGAAAGAATGACCCATACTAATGGGGATTCAGAGCTCATACATTTAGGGCTCTTCAAATAAGAGAGGCATTAATCGAGAGGAAGCTGCCTCTAAACACGAGTTGAAAGCAGTTGTATGTCACAGACTTCATGGAGAGTAGCGGTATTTAGTTTGCCGTTTGTAAGCTGTTCTTCTATGGTACTAATTTTGTTTTGTTTTTTGTTTTTGTGGGGTTTTGGTTTTGTTTTGTTTTGGTAGAAATGCCAGGGACTGAATATGGTACTAATTTGTGACTCATACATAAGAGTAATTTTTTGCATGCTAATTTTCCTTTACAGGAAAATTCAAACTTTGAAGAACTTTCAGTCTTGAACTTTCCACTGTCATGTGACTTTATCTGATTTATGGCTTTGTTTTGCATTTTAGGCCAAGGCAGGTGAAGCACCAACTGAGAACCCCGCTCCACCCACCCAGCAGAGCAGTGCTGAGTAACACCAGGCTCCCCAGGCACCTTCACCATCGGCAGGGTAAGCGCTGGGGCAGCCCAGTCTTGAGTTGGTATTTTCTGTTTAGTATTACTGGTTTCTCAACAAGAGTACAAATTAGTCTAAACTAGTTCTGCAGTTCATCTGTGCCAACTCTTTGTCTCTGTTGGGATTCTGTGGCAAGAGTGATTTGGTGGTTAAATATTTCTGGGATTGACCTCATTTTGATAAGCTTTGGTGAGGGTATAAGCATTCAGACGGAGTTGATGATACTCAACTTCTTTTTTCTAGACAGGCAGTTTTTTAACTGCCAGTACCACTTAGGAAAACTGATGCTGAAAGTTGCTAACAAAGGCCTGGTTTTAGTAATCAGAAACAGTTTCAGAACCTGTTAAGTAATCAGAAACAGTAGAATAAACTAAAGGTTTTTTTTCCTTCCCTTTTCGTTTGATAATCAACTTTATTTATTTTGAGGCGGTGCAGCATAATGTATAAGAGCCAAGGTTTTTCTATCCAATGCAGGCTCTACTGCACCTCTCATTTGCTGGGTGATCTTGAGCAGTTTATCCTCTGTCTCAGTACTGTCTGCTACTGGTAAGAATTAGGATACTAATTATATTTACTAGGGTTGTTGCAGGGATTATTAAGTGAAATAACAGGAAGTGTTTACAATAGGGTATGGTAAAGAATAACCTCTCATAAAAGGATAGCTTGTTATTTTCTTGTCATTTTCTACTTTTTTCTGTCTTTTAAAGATCTTGGACATTTTATTTACATAGAAAGGATTGTAGCTAGAAAGATCAACTCAATTATAAGTTCTGGGCTTTTTTTTTTCCCTCCTATAACCCTTTTAACTGAGACTTTAGTTCTTATACTTCTTGGTTATCACCCTTTCCATTAGCTTTTAGTTAAGAGAGAGGTTGTAAACTCGGTGTCAATGCTGTTTTTCAAAAATTGTTAACATTTCATAAATGAAGTTTTGGGATTATTATAAGTTCTTGTGTCTTAAGGCCATCTGCTTTTATATCCAATGATGTGGGATTTTAATCAGCCTTTGATTAGGTAGGCATTTGCTATGAGGGCAATATTCTGTTTTATCTTGGGTAGCATGGACAGTCTGTCACAGAAATAAGTTCCCTATTCAAACTTGGAATTAACTGATTTAGAGTAGCATATTAATCATAAAAATGATCATAACCTTTTATGGAGTAACATTATTTCTAGGTATTGTTTCTAAGGAAATAATTTTAAATATTAGGAAAAAATATTTTTACAATTTAGTCTGTCTGACATTTGGTAAGTAGCTAACTAATTGTGGTATTTTCATATTAGGAGATAGGGTGCAGCCACTAAAATGATTTTGAGTATTGTTCATTAGTAATGGTAATTTTAATTTATACAATTTTATAAAATTTTTGCTATTATGTACTGACTTCTGGTTTATAAAAATACTTTATTAAAAAGCGAGAGTTTCCATTTAATTAACATATTGCTTACAGATCTATACAAGATGTGTTTGTATTTAGAGCATTTGAAGTACTCTTTTTCTAATTATATGAAAAGCAGATAATTTCTGCCTTTTTATTCTTTTACTCATGATTACTTTGTCATTCTTTGTAAGTTTGATTTTAATTTTTCCCAGGTGACCTAAAGAATTAGTGACCATTCAGAAATAAAGCAAAAAGCAGGCCACAACCTTACCAACACCAAAGAAACATTCAAGCAATAAAGTGGAAGACAAAGCAAGATTTGGACATTGGAATGTTTACTGTTATTCTTTAAGAAACAACTACAAAACGAAAATGTCAACAAATTTTTCCAGCAAGCTGAGAACCTGCCTGCACAGAAGACAAGAGAGCAGCCTCCCCAGTTTCAGTGACCGCTAGGTTTATATTTTTTTTCCTGGTTTTTACTGTTTTGGTAATATATATATTGAAGAAATATTAATACCGCATGGGGAGAACCCCAACCAAAGAAATCTGAAATATATAGTAAATGCTTTTTTTTCCGTTTTTGTTCATTTTGGATGCTGGTGCTAAACCTCCAAGTGTCATGATTTAAAAAAAAAAAAATTTATGTCCTTCTTATTTATTTCTAGGATGAGGGGAGGATAACATTTTTGCTTTCTTATGTGACTCTCTTTGAAAATGTGCAGTAAGAAGTTCCTCAAAAATAAAATTTTTACCCTTCAAAGGACAAAATGTTTAATAGGAGTGTATTTTTGCCGACCTTAGCCTGTGTTTGTCTTCTCCACCACTTCTTTTACTTGACTTGATTAGTGGCAAATTCAAAGCCAAATGTAAATTAAATTAATGCTGTTTCACAAATTTAGGCATATAAGCTTGAGATGATAAAAAATTGGATTCCTGTTGAAATGTACAGCTGGAAATTCACAAGTTCATGTCTGAGGTCAGTAGTAGGCATGAATTATTTGGTACTGTCTCTTTGAGTAATCTTCATTCAGTGGGGTGACAAGGGTATACAAGGGAGCTCTTGCCTTTTTGGGTTCATTCACATTTCTCCCCCACTCCCAGCCATGGTGCCCCTAAGTTGAGAAAAACTATAGCAGCTGTCAGTGCTATATAGTTATTTTTCAGATCTGCTGCAACAGTACTTATTGAGTCTAGGTTTGTGGTAAACATTATTCTAGTGGCTAGGACGGAACAAACCAACAAAGTACCATTGTTTCAATGACCAGGCACATATAGAAAATAAACAAATATGGAATTTAATTCAGATGGCAATAAGTGCTGTTAAGAAACATAAGACATGGTAGGAGGATAGGGACTGGCATAATTATATGGGTATGCTGATTTTAAATAGTGGGGAGGGTCTCCTATTTAAATGGAGTCCTAAGGTGAGGGGTCATTAAACATTTGAGTATCTGCAGGGAAGAACACTGCAGGTGGAGGAGGCATTGTTTGCCTAATAAATGGCAAGCAGATGAATGTGAACTGTTCAAGAACCTTGTATTATCTTGAAGTTAAAAGGGTTGGTAAAAATTGGTAATAGGCCAAAGCAAAAAAAATCAACTATATAAAAAAGTATTCTATTAAAAAAGTCTCCCATCTTGGTTCCAGTTTCCTCCAGGCAACCAGTTAGCATATCTTAAAAATACATCCATTTCACATATTTCATGTGTGTGAGTCCGTGTGTGTGTATGTGTGTGTGATTGGCAGACTAATGCAAATTTGAGAAGAGGAAATGAGCTTAAATTGTGCTTATGTTAACAACTTAAAAACAATCATTAGACATATCCGTGTTTAAAGTTCTATGGATAATTCAACTATACTATTTAGCCAGTCTTCTTTTTCCTAACTTCCCCTTCTCTGTTCCTGCTCACTTTAAAGCTATTCTAGTATAGAATATTTCAAACATACTTTTAAAAATGTTTTTAAAATGTACCGTATATTTTTTGGCACCGACTTTTTTTTCACCTAGTATTTTTCCTGTTATCAACATGTGTAGAGTCCTCTCATCATTTGTATTGACTATATAACATTCCATTACAGAACTATCCATAATTGTACTAGCCTTCTATGATGGAATATTGAGGGTATCTTAATTGCCATTGCAAACATTTTGCCTGATATAATCCCAATATCCTTACTTCTAGATACTATTACATACTGTTTCAGGATTGTAGCTATTCTATTTCTGGAGAAAAAAAATGGAATGAATGCAGAGTTGGGGAAAACACACTGGTTGTAGGTACAGAAAGAACACAAATTGGATGTGACGTGAGGATGGGCCAAAAGCACGTTATTTCACAGCAGCAGACCAGGGACCTTGGATTGCTTTATCAAGAAATACATGCTACTGGGGTGAGACCACAACCAGAAATTAACTGGAAAGCTATCTGTCATACTGCAATCACAGCTTAACTGTGTGGTTGTTCATATTTGATGGCACTGCACCTATTAGAAAGCAGCACTATGCAGATCAGTATTTGAGTGCCTACTATGTGTAAGAGTGATGCTGGGTACTTTCAGATCACAAGTAAATCAGCTGTAACAGTGTTATAAGGGCTCTTGTGTTTATTGCAAAGATGCAAGTTTTGAAAGATTTTTGCTCTTGGAGTGGATAAATGTGTTTATAAAGACCAATGTTTTGAGATTTTAAAGAAACATTTTAGAGCTAAATTAGATTGAAGCTAGTTTTGGGTAAAAAATGGAAAAGAATCTCTTGAGAATGATTTTGTATATTATGGCATAAGCATCTTGTTTAATAAGAAAAAGTCTAGAAACTAGGATACAGGTGCTGATACAAATCTCTGGAAATGTGGTGACCTTGTACAGCAGCAGAGATAAGAATTCATCAGCTTTGTGATTTTCCCATAATGCTTTGTGAAAGCATTTCATTTTAACTGATGACCTAGCTCCAGAATCACCCAGGCTTTCAGAATGGGGATGGTAAGCTCTAATGAATGATCCACACTGGTCAAATAACACAGGGAGCTTAGTTTGCAGATCCCTCCCTATGTTTCTAGTTTGGACAGTATTCTAGTAAAAGGGGTATAGAATAGAGGCATGTGATAAAAGAGACTAGAAATCACCACTTTGCTATTGCCATAGTATTGTTCTTTTATGCATTGATCTCATTGTTAAATTCATGAAGACTTGCACATAAGGAGTTCCAGGCAACGCCTGTGCCTGCCACATGGACTTGGCACCACTGGTCAAAACTCCCTCTTACCAGTTGAGAACAGAATTTCCCGAGTAATAAAAATTGTGGGAAGAAGCTTTCGTGTGTGTGTGTGTGTGTGTGTGTGTGTGTGTGTGTGTGTGTGTGTGTTTTGAGACAGAGTCTCGCTCTGTCGCCCAGGCTGGAGTGCAGTGGCCGGATCTCAGCTCACTGCAAGCTCCGCCTCCCGGGTTCACGCCATTCTCCTGCCTCAGCCTCCCGAGTAGCTGGGACTACAGGCGCCCGCCACCTCGCCCGGCTAGTTTTTTGTATTTTTTTAGTAGAGACGGGGTTTCACCGTGTTAGCCAGGATGGTCTCGATCTCCCGACCTCGTGATCCGCCCGTCTCGGCCTCCCAAAGTGCTGGGATTACAGGCTTGAGCCACCGCGCCCGGCCTTCTGTGTGTATTTTAAAAAATTCCTAAGATGTTTTCCAGCATGGCTGTTAAGGGCCTAACTGTGTCCCCCTAAAACTCAAATGTTGAAGTCCTAACCTCCAGTACCTCAGAATGTAACCATATTGGGAGATAAGTTGTTTTAAGGGGTGAGAGATGAGTTTAAAATAAGTCCATTTTAGGGTGAGGTCTAATCCAATAACCATATTGGGAGATAAGTTGTTTTAAGGGGTGATATAATGAGTTTAAAATAAGTCCATTTTAGGGTGAGGCCTAATCCAATACGACTGGTGTACTTGTGAGAAGCAACACCAGGAGCATGCATGCACAGGGGGATGACCATGTAAAGCAGCTGCAAGAGAAGGCCATTTGCAAGCCATGGAGAGAGGCCTCAGGGTGAACCAAACCTGCCAGCACCTTGATCTTGGACTTCCAACCTCCAGACCTGAGAAAAGGAATTTCTGTTGTGTAAGCCACTAATCTGTGGTATTTTGTTACGGCAGCCCTAGCAAACTACTACAGAGGCTATGTCACTTTACATTCATGGCAGCAGCGTATGAGACCTGGTTTCTTAACATATTCATCAGCATTTGGTATTGTCACCGTTATTTGCTTAACGTTTATAGGTGAGGTGATATTTATTGTGGCTTTAATTTGCATTTCCCTAATAGCTAATGACGTTGAATATATTTTCACGTGCTTATTTGCCATGTCTCTATCTTCTATGGTGAAATGTCTTTCCATGTCTTTTACCAATTTTCTGATTGGGCTGTTTGGTTTTTGTTACTGTTGGAATTTTAGGAGTTCTTTATGTAATCTAGATGAGTTCTTTACTTTTTTTATTTGTATTTATTTATTTGAGACGGAGTCTCACTCTGTTGGGCTGTTTGGTTTTTGTTACTGTTGGAATTTTGGGAGTTCTTATAATCTAGATGAGTTCTTTTTAAATTTTTATTTATTTATTTATTTATTTGAGACAGAGTCTCACTCTGTTGCCCAGGCTGGAATGCAGTAGCACAATCTCGACTCACTGCAACCTCTGCCTCCCAGGTTCAAGTGATTCTCCTGCCCCATCCTCCCATAGCTGGGACTACAGGCATGCGCCACCATGCCTGGCTAATTTTTGTATTTTTAGTAGAGACTGGGTTTCACCATATTGGCCAGGCTGGTCTCGCTCTCTTGACCTCGTGATCCATCCACCTCGGCCTCCCAAAGTGTTGGCATTACAGGTGTGAGCCACCACACCTAGCTATCTTTACCCTTTTAACAGTATCTTGTGCAGAAAAAAAAATTTTTATTTTAGTGAACTCCAGTTTATTATTATTTTTTTCCTTTATTGATTGTGCTTTTGGTGTTATGTCTAAGAACTCTTTACCTAGCCTCGGTCTTAAAGATTTTCTTCCATGTTTTTCTTCATCTTTGTGTATAAGATATGAAGTTTAAGTTGAGGGTCAGTTTTTCACCTGTGTCTGTCCAGTTGTCCCAGCACCATTTGTTGGAAAGACTGTCTTAGTTGCATAGCTTTTCTATAGCATTGCCAAAATCCAGTTGGTTCTGCTTGTGTGGGTCTTTTTCTAGGGTCTCTATTCTGTTCTACTAGTCTTGTTTGTTATATCTCTGCCAATAACCTATTGCCATAATTACTGTAAATCTTAATATCAGGTAGAGTGATTCTTCCCACTTTATTCTTTTTCACAATTGTTTTAGCTATTCTAGTTATGTTGCCTTCCTGTGTACATTCTAGAATAAGCTTACCTGTTTCTAAAAAAAAAAAATCTTGCTCGGATTTTGATAGGGAATGTGTTAAGCCCTTGATTAGTCTGGAGAGAATTGATGTTGAGTCTTCCAATCCATGAACACATACATCTATTTATTCAAATCTTTGATTTCTTTCGTCAGCATTTTACTTTTCAGCATATATGTTCTGCACATATTTAATTAGACTTATACCCAAGTATTTCATTTTTAGTGATTGCAAATGGTACTATAAGCTTTTACTGTTCATAGCTAGTGTATAGAAATAGATTTGTATATGTTGACCTTTTATGCTGCAAATTCACTGAACTTAACAGTTTTAGGAAATTTTTTGGTAGATTATGTTATCTGCAAGTAGGCACAGTTTTATTTTTTCCTTTCTAATCTGTGTGCTATTTATTCATTTATTTTCTGTTCTTTATTTTTATTTTTAGTTGTTTTTTGAGACGGAGTCTGGCTCTGTCTCCCAGGCTGGAGTGCAGTGGCGTGATCTCGGCTCACGGCAAGCTGGGCCTCCCAGATTCACGCCATTCTCCTGCCCCAGCCTCTGGAGTAGCTGGGACCACAGGCGCCCGCGACCACGCCCAGCCGATTTTTTTTTTTTTTTTTTTTTTTGTATTTTTAGTAGAGACGGGGTTTCACCGTGTTAGCCAGGATGGTCTAGATCTTCTGACCTCGTGATCCACCCGCCTCAGCCTTCCAAAGTGCTGGCATTGCAGACGTGAGCCACCGCACCCGGCCTATTTTCTGTTCTTATTGTGCTGACTGGTGAGGACATTCAGTGTTATATTAACTAAGAATAGTAGAGTGGATAATCTTGCCTTTTTCCCAATATTAGGGAGAAAGCATTCAGCCTTTCATCATTAAGTATCACGTTAGCTGTAGGTGTTTTTGTAGATCTTCTTTATCAGGTTCAGGAAGATCCTCTCTGTTTTCTAGTTTGCTGAGAGTATTTATCATGGATGATTATTGGATTTTGGGAAATGCTTTTCCTGCTTCAGTTGATATGATCACATGATTTTTCCTCTTTAGCTTGTTAATATAGTGGGTTATATTGATTTTCAAATATTGAACCAGCCTAGCATTCCCTGAATAAATGCACTTGGTCATGTTGTATAATGTTAAATATATTATTGGATTTAACTTGCTAATATTTTATTGAAGTTTTGTACTCCTCTGTGCATGAGGGATACTGGTGTGTAGCTTTTTTTCTGTACTGTCTTTGTCTGGTTTTGGTATCACAGTTAACATTAGCCTTCTAAAATGAGATGGAAAGTGTTCCTCCCTCTTCTATTTTTTGGAAGAGATTATGTATAGTTGATGTTAAATTTTCTTTAAATGTTTGGTAGCATTCTTCAGTGAAACCATCTGAGCATAGAGGATTTTTTTGAGAATTTTTAAACTACAAATATAACAATTATAGGTCTATTCAAATTATCTATTTTATATTGGGGGAGTTTTGGTAGTTTGTGCTTTTTAAGGAATTCATTACCTCTAAATTATTACCACATTTATGTATGAAGAGTTATAATGATTTTTTAGATTTTCCTTTTATGTCTTTGGGGATGGTAGTAAAATCTCTGTTTCAGTACTGATATTTGTAATTTGCATCCTTTTTTTTTCTGTCAGTCTCATAAGAGGTTTTCAATTTCATCAAAAATTTTCAAAGAACCAGCTTTTTGTTTTATTGATTTCTCTCTGGTTTTCTGTTTCACACTTTATTGACATCTGTGCTTTATTATTTCTTTTTTCCTGCTTGCTTTAGGTTTATTTTGTTCTTTTTCTGATTCTTAAGACTGGAGCTCAGATTATTTATTTTTGACTTTTTTCCTATTCTAATATAAACACTTATGCTATAAATTTCCTTCTCAATATGGCATTAATTGTGCCCACAGATTTCAAATGTTGTATTCATATTTTCATACAGTTTAATGTATTTTAAAATTTCTCTTGAAACGTCTTCATTGACCCATTAAGAAGTATGGTGTTTAATTTCCAGTGCTTGTTGGTTTTTCTGTTATTCTGGTATTAATTTCTACTTTTATTTCATCATAATCGGGGAACACACAGTGTATCATTTTGATTATTTTAATTTGTTGAGTTTTGTTTGGTTTATGATCCAGGATTAGTGAATGTTCCATGGGCTCTTAAAAATAACTCTGCTATTGTTTAGTGGTTTTAGTGATATTATTAAGTTATTTATCCTTGGACCAATAGAAAGACCATCTAATCATGTAGGTCCAGTAGTTTCTGCTCTATGAACATGATAACTGCTGAGTTTTGGGGGAGACAAGGGAATCTGGGGCCATATGCTGACTGGGGTGGCCAAAAGACCTGGTTTGAACCAGCCAATTAAAGCACCTCTCCCATTTTGAAACTTGCCTTGTGGACTCAAGTAAATCTAACCAAAACCTGTCTTGACTACTGCAGAAGTCAGAAAAATTCGGTGAGGCAAAGTGAAAGATTATAAAAATTTTGTGAAAAATGTTGAGAGGCATGGTATGAAGTTATCTTTAAATTCTCTTGCATAAATGAACAACACATTAAATACCAATGTTATCAACATTGCTTTAGGCCTCCACAACGATCCTCGCTAGTCTCTTTTGTTGCCATTTAGGAAATGAGAATGTTGTGAATGCTGGTTATACAAATGTATTATAAGACTGAAATTCACAGAAAGTAGGCTAGATGGAGAACAAGCTCAGGAGCTACAAGATCTAGGTTCAGGTCTAAAACTCATCATCTATAACCTCAGGCTGCTCACTCAAGAATGTGGTTTCAACATGTTTGAAAGGAACAATGTGGTTTTCAACTAAAGGTAAAGGGGAAGACATTTCAGACTATCCCAGCTCTCCCTCAACTAGAATATGCCATTGTCTTTTTGTGGATGGCTCTGTCCTGGTCTCATCTAGGGATTATGTTTCACTGCCTGAGACATGTAATCTATACCTCTACATAATTGTAGGGCAAAGGATAGTGGAGGCCACAGCCAATGTAGAGTAATCCAAGTGTGTGCCAATGACATTGTATCGTAAGTATAGCCGACGAAAATAGGTAAGAGAGAAGCTAAACAAGGATCAAATACCTTGCTCGTTCTGGTCATTTAGTTTCTATTTAGAAAAAGTGTATTTAAACTGTGATATTAGATCCTTTTTGACAAGTACAGTTTGAGATAACCCTGATGATGTTGTGAAAGTAAAGTGTGCTGATAATGACTTTTTCCTTATTATTTTTATTCCTGAAGTCATTTTCTTGACAGACTCAGAACTTTCAGACCCTTTCCTCCTACTTTTTCTGCTTAGTTCTTCTCCTTTTTCTTTTTAAGGTTAAATTTTAAGGTTATATGACTGCTAATGGCATGTGCAATTGTTAATCATTTCCATCATCCCCAACAAGCAGCATTTGGTGGGTATTGAGACCTTTCTTTATGAAGTTCATTGTAGTTGGGAAGGTTTTGATGATTAATTTTGTGTGTCAACTTGACTGGCCACAGGGTACCCAGATTAAACATTATTTTGAGGTATGCCTGTGAGAGTGTTTCCAGAAGATATTAGCATTCGCACCTGTGGATTCAGTAAAGTGATTGTCCTTCTCAGTGTATGTGGGCATCACCTAATCCATTGAAGCCATGAATAGAGCAAAAGGCAGATGAAGGAGGAATTTACCCCCTGTGAGAGTGTTTCCAGAAGATATTAGCATTCGCACCTGTGGATTCAGTAAAGTGATTGTCCTTCTCAGTGTATGTGGGCATCACCTAATCCATTGAAGCCATGAATAGAGCAAAAGGCAGATGAAGGAGGAATTTACCCCTTTTTCCCTGCCTCACCACTTGAACTGGAACATCTCATCTCATCTTCTCTTGCCTGAGACTGGTATTTACACCACTGGCTCCTCTGACTCTCAGGCCTTTGGACTCTGACTGAATTAAACCATTGGCATCTCTGGAACTCCAGCTTACAGACAGCAAGCAGTTCTCAGCCTCTATAATGAGCCAATTCCTTATTATAAATCTTTTATATACATTATATACAGATCATATATATACATCATATATACATACATATATACATCATATATACATTTTATGTGTATGTATTATATATTTTATATGTGTATGTATTATATATATTATATGTGTATAATATATACATTTTATATGTGTATATTATATATACATTTTATATGTATATATTATATATACACATATAAATATATGCTACTAGTTCTGATTCTCTGGAGAACCCTGACTAATAGAGATTTTGGTATTGAGAGTGCTTCTAGAGGAATAGAATTTTAAGTATGAGTTTTCAGAATTGCTTCTGGAGTTCCCAGAATTGACTCTAATCTGATTAGATTTAAAGATGCTAATGACTACTTCCAGTAGTAAGTAAAGCATTGATAGTGTATGGCATGAATGATAGTGTATTGATAGTTTATGGAGATATGCAAAATCTCTACTGGGTACTCCTAGTTCACCACTTACAAGGAAGCAAGGAGCTAAGTGACTATGTATATGATACTTTCAATCACTTTTGGAAAACTAAGGAAAATAATGATGTTAGTTGGTTATTCCTATGTTGCTAGACAAAGTAGTGAAAGAAAAGGATGAGCTTAGGGATATGAAATCCCAGCTTAAGCACTACATAACTGTCTCAAGAGTTTTTATGTTTGAGCTGAAGGAGACTCTTATCTCCTGTAGCTGTAGGACTGAAATTGCTGAAAATCGAAGGCAGAACCTCATCCTGTGACTGGCTGAGTACACGGCAAGTTGAATTCCCAGCTTTGCATGGTATGTTTTATTGAAGTGAGGGCATTAAATGGAAAAGCATGGGATCCTATACATTAGGATGTGGCTGTGTGGGAAGACCCTGATGAAGTTGGGGACATTGAGTCCCTCAATTCTCATAGCATTCTTTACAAGTAGAAGAGGTCTTCCTAGCCCCAGCAGAAGTGGTCCCCTCAACTCCAGAAGAAGCAGTACCCCCATGCCCAATACAGTGGCATCCTCACCCCCAGTGGTATTAACCCTGAATTGCCTTGAAAACAGTAATTGCCTTCTCTGAGACAGTGGCCCAGTGAAACAATGTTGATTCTCAGGACCCACTCCCAACACCCTTATTTTCTTCTAGACCTACAACTAGACTGAAGTCCCAGCAGGCCCCTAAGGGTGAGGTAGAAAGTATGACCCTTGAGGAGTGCACTACACTCCCAATGAGCTACTTGAGTTTTCTAATTCATACACACAGAAATCCAGGGGATACGTGTGGGAATGGATACTAAGAGTATAGGGTGATAATGGAAGGAACATAAAATTGGATCAAGCTGAATTTATTGACATGGGCTCACTATGCAGAGATTCTGCATTTAATGTTGCAGATCAACTCAAGGAGTTAGAATGAGCTCTAAAACTTAATTTGATTGTTTGGCTAAAACATTAACCAAAAGGTGGTTCACCATGAGTGAATTGGAAATACCAAAAATGCCTTGGTTTAATGTAGAGGAAGAAATCCAAAGGCATAGGGATATTAGAATTAGAGTGAATTAGTCATTTAAGACATACTCACACTGAGAAGTCCAGAAGACATATCTTTCAGCAATACTGGAAGAAATAAATTTGTGAAGGAAGTTCTGGCATCCTTGAAGAGTTCTCTGATTGCTCTACTCTCTATAGGCCAGACCTCATAGCGGGAACTGCAGTCACTGAATTGGGAAACCTAAATGCAGTAGGAGTAATTGGATCTTGGGGTAGCGGGGCGAAGGCAAGTTGGGCGTAGTTACATTAGAGGGCATCAGAGTCAAAGCAGTAATCAGAATAGTCTGACTTGTGTAGACCTGTGATATTAGCTAATTGCTTATAGTGCTCTTAGAAGGGAAACAAATAGAAAGTCTAACTACATTTTTTACCTGTTTAAGCAGAAAAGTTCTAGGTCAAGTGAACAAAAATCTAAGCTGAATCATAAAAACAGAGAGTCATGAAAGGGAGTCCAGGTCCTTTTGAGGGAGGAGCCTGGTACCCTATCAAAAATGTATACTGTTAATCTTCTCCAAGCCCTCCACAAAGAAACCTACTGCCTTTTGCTGGGGTAAAAATCACTGGGGAAAATAATCAGATATTTGGGGGATTACTGGACACTGGTTTTGAAATTACACTGATTCTGGGAGTCCCAAAATATCACTTTGACCTACCTGTCTGAGTAGGGGCTTATGGAAATCAGGTGATCAATGGAGTTTTAGCTCAGAGTCATCTCACAGTGGGTCCAGTGGGTCCCCAGATCCATCCGGTGGTCTTCCCAGTTCCAGATGCATAGCTGGAATAGACATATGCCATTAGTAGCTGAAAGAATCCCACATTGGTTCCCTGACCTGTGGAGTGAGGGTTACTATGGTGTGAAAGGCCAAGATGAAGCCATTAGAACTGCCTCTACCTAGGAAAATAGTAAATAAAATCAATACTGCATTCCCTGAGGGATTGCCAAGATTCACGCCACCATCAAGAACTTGAAGGATGCAGGGATAGTGATTCCCCCACATCCTCATTCAACTCTCGTATTTGGTCTGTCCAGAAGACAGATAGATCTTGGAGAATGACGGAGGATTATCACAAGCTTAACCAGGTGATGCTTATAGTTGCAGCTGCAGTATCAGATATGGTTTCATAGCTTAAGTGAATTAACTTATCCTCTGGTACTTGGTATACATCTATTGATCTATCAAATCCCTTTTTCTCCATACCTGTTCATAAGATTCACCAGAAGCAGTTTGCTTTCTCCTGGCGATGCTATTAATGCACTTTCACTGTCTTAACTAAAGGGTAGGTGTATTAATCCATTTTCAACTGCTATAAAGAATTACCTGAGGCTGGGTAACTTAGAAAGGAAAGAGGTTTTTGGTCTGCATTTTGGTCAAAACCATTCAACAAGTTACTAGGAAGTTCTAAAATTCCCCCTGTCTTTCTGTCTTTTTCTGAGCCCTCCAAACTGTTCCAAGTTCTGCCTGTGACTGAGTTCCAAAGTCACTTCCACATTTTCAGGTATCTTTATAGCAGTGCCCCAAATTGCCAGTATCAATTTTCTGTAGTAGTCAATTTTCACACTGCAATAAAGAACTACTGAGAGTGTGTAATTTATAAAGAAAAGAGGTTTACTTAACTCACTTCCTGTATTAGTCTTTTCTCATGCTGCCAATAAAGACACACGTGAGACTGAGTAATTTATAAAGGAAAGAGGTTTAATTGACTCACAGTTCAGCATGGCTGAGGAGGCCTCAGGAAACTTACAATCATGGAGGAAGGGGAAGCAAAGATGTCCTTCTTCACATGGTGGCAGGAAAGAGAAGTGCCAAGCAAAAGGGGGGAAAGCCCCTTATAAAACCATCAGATCTCATGAAAATTCACAAGAACAGTAACATGGGGGTAACCAACCCCATGATTCAATTACGTCCCACTGGGTCCCTCCCATGACACGTGGGGATTATGGGAACTACAATTCAAGATGAGATTTGAGAGGGGACACAACCAAATTTTATCAGTTCTGCATGATTGGGGAGACCTCAGGAAACTTACAATCATGGTGGAAGGCAAAGGGGAAGCAAGGCACATCTTACATGGGAGTAGGGGGCAGGGAAATGTGCACCACTTTTAAACCATGAGATCTCGTGAGAATTACCTTACTATAATGAGAATAGCATGGGGGAAACTGCCCCTATTATCCAATCACCTCCCATCAGGTCCCTCCCTTGACATGTGGGGATTACAATTTGAGATGAGATTTGGATGGGGACACAGAGCCAAACCATATCAGTAGGTCAACTTGACAGACCTGTGTTTTAATTTAGTTCTCAGTGATCTTGACTGACTTTCTCTTCTTCAAGATATCACAGTGGTTCATTACATTGATGGCTTATGTTGATTGAACCTCATGAGCATGAAGTGGGAACTATTCTAGACTTGTTGGTAAGAAATGTGTATGTCAGAGGGTGGGAAATAAATGTGATGGAAATTCAGGGATCTTCTCCCTTGGTGAAACTTCTAGGACGCAGTGATGTGGGTCATGTTGAGATATCTCTTCTAAGGTGAAGGATATGTTGTTGCATCTGGCCCCTTCTACAAGCAAGAAAGAGGCACAATGCCTAGTGGGTCTCTTTGGATTTTGAAGGAACGCGTTACTCATTTGAGTGTGTTACTCTGGCCCATTTACAAGTGAGCTGAAAAGTTGCTGGTTTTGAGTATGGCCCAGAACAAGACAAGGTTCTGCAACGGGTCCAGGCTGCTGTGCAAGCTGCTTTGCTACTTGGGCCATATGGAGCTTGAAGTATCAGTGGCAGATAAGGATGCTGTTTGGAGCCTTTGGCAGGCTCCCTTAGGTGAATCATAGGACAAGTCTTTAGGATTTTGGAGCAAGGCCCTGCCCCATCATCCACAAATAACTACTATTCTTATGATAAACAACTCTTGGTGTGCTACTGGGCCTAGTAGAGACTGACTACTTAATTATGGGCCACTAATTTAACTGGACCTGAGCCCCCCACCATGAACTGGGAGTTATCTGGCTCCTCAACCCATAAAATTGGATATGCCAGTAATACTCCATCATCAAATGGAAGTGGTATATACATGATCAGGCCTGAGCAGGCCTAAAGGCACAAGTAGGTTACATGAAAAGTGGTCCAAATGCCCACTCCGACTATACTGCCTTCTCTCTCCCAGCCTACACTTACAGCCTCACTGGGAGCTTCCTGTGATCAGTGGTCAGAGGAAGAGAAGACTTAGGTCTGATTTACAGATGGTTCTGCACTATATGCAGGCACTACCTGAAATTACACAGCTGCAGCCCTAAAGCCCCGCTATGGAACATCATTGAAGGACACTGGTAAAGGGAAACCCCCCAGTGGGCTGAACATTGAGAAGTGCACCTGATTGTTTACTTTGCTTGTAACAGAAAATGGCTAAACATGTGGTTATATACTGATTTATGGGCTGTGGCCAATGGTTTCACTGGATGCTCAGGGATTTGGAAGGAACATGATTAGAATATTGGTGGCAAAAAATATTTGCAGAAGAGCTATATGGATAGACTTCTCCTGTGTCCCATGTGAATGCTGACCTTAGCAGAGAAAGATCCTGACTCCTAAGGCAAAATGGGACAACTGCTTTGCAATGGAAATCAGGAAGAAAACATGTCTGGAATACAGTAGATCCTTTAGGGCATCTCTTAGATTACATGCTCTGTGATTAAGGTCAGTGAAACTATAGCAACCTAGTCTAGGGAGGAGTACTAAGGGGGCAGATCCTTCAGAAATGAAGGTTTTGGTCACACCACCTGGTAAAGAATCATGACCAGCTGAGGTGTTGCTAAAAGCAAAGGGAACACAGAAAAGGTAGTGAAAGACGGTATTACAAATACCAGCTACAACCACTTGACTGCTTACAGAAATAAGGACTGTAATTGTCATGAGTACTTCCTCCTTTTTTTGCCATGAATACATTTGTGTTTATGTGTGTCTTTGTTTTCTTTACTCTCTTATTCCCTTATCATGTAACATAAGATATATTCATTGTATAGACATAGTGTTTAAGTACAGTTGTTCCTCAGTATCCATGGAGGATTGCTTCCAGGACCTCCTGCTGATACCAAAACTCACAGATGTTCAAGTTCCTTATATAAAGTGGTATAGTATTTGCATATGACCTATGTACATCATCCCATCTACTTTAAATCATCTCTAGCTTACTTATAACACCTAATACTATGTAAATGCTATACAAACAATCGGTATCGGTATCCCATATTGTTTAGGGATAATAACAAGGAAAAAAGTCTGCATATGTTCAGTAAAGATGCAATCATCCATTTTTTAATGAATATTTTCAATCTGCAATTGGTTGAATCTGTGGATTTGAAACTCACATATATAGAGGATTGATGTTTATTTTATATCATAGTATTTAAGTCATGGGATATCATTTGCTAGGTAGCATATTCCTGCCAGTACTTATCAAAGAATAGAGCACAAAGTGGGAAACTTGACTTTGTGTAAAGGGAAAAATGAATAGTATTTTGAACGTGATAACTCTTGAGTATTTTGACAGATGAAAGCAGTAAAAACAAATAATTGTACTTATTACTCCTGTCATTTTATGGTTTTGCTAAGATCACACTATTTATTGGTTTTTGTTTTATAAACTAAACCACACTGATATCATCATAGGCTGCATTATGTTAAACAGGTATGGACAAATGCATCTTGCACATGAGCAACCCCTTCATTCCATGTATTGCTCACCAGGATACTAGATGAATATCTTGTCTTCCATACAGAATACACAACCCTGTGACATACAGACCCAGTGAGGGTGCCACTGTCATTTCATGATATAAAATATTAGTAAATTTTAGCAAAACCTTATTTTCATATATTTCAAGACATGTATATTTCAAGACACATATATTTTTTCCTCCTGGTTTACATATTACCTACAAAAGTAACCAAAATATCAAGCATTGTAAATATACTATATTTTACCTTTACTGAAACACATTCTATTTCCCTTTTACTGATGTGGAAAACAGCGGCTCTTGCATCCTAATATGTTTGCATTCCTCAAGATAATGCTAGCTGCTGTAATCAACAATCTTAAATTCCAGTGGCTTAATCTATTTTTTTCTGTTTGGTTTGGTGGCTCTCTCTGGGCATTTCTCCTTCCGGTCACTACTTAAGAATAAAGTCTCCTTCACACTGTGGTTCTATCACCTTTAACGTGGTTTCAGCCTGTTCTGTGCTCATCCAGCCAGTAGGCAGGGAAATGAGGGAGCCCCTGGGCTTCGGACTGGAAGTGACAACGCACTAATGCTTATGGTCTCTGGACAAGAGCTAGTTACATGGTCCTACCCAGATGAGAGGGTGCTGGGAAAGTGCACCTGGAGGGAAGAAACAGGTGAGGTGGGCAGAACCTACCACAATCTCTGCCACAGGTCCAAAGCATGAACTGTTTGGAGGTGGATTTAGGTTTCAACCACGGTCTTTCTGATTACAATATCCATGCTTTTCTCTTCATGCTACATTGTCAGTGCTAGGCAAAAGGAAGAACCCATGAAAAGATTAACTGCCTCTTCATGCTGCACTTGTAGGGGCACAGCATGGTGAAAATGAGATCTGTCTTTAGCTTTGCCCATTCATAAACTGCTAATTTTTAGTTCCCCAAGCATTGTTTAATACTATGTTTGCAAAAATCATTTATAAGAAGTGACATTTTAATAACTTTAAAAAACTTCCTTCGTTTATTGAATTTTTCTCCTTCCTATTCTAGAACAATTTAAGATGCTTTACTCGCTCTATAGTATATGATATACTATATATACTTTATACATCGTATACTGAAAGATATTATAATATATATTATATAGTATATATACTTAAATATACTATAATATATATGATATATAGTACACTATATGTAGTATATACTATAGACCATATTTACTATACTATATAGTATATACTATATATTTACTGTATGCTATATTTGTATTTAATATATACTATATTTACTATATACTATATATAGTAAAGCATCTTAAGATATTATTTTATATATATATAAAATATATATGTATATATATGACATCAAAAGATAAAAATAAGTAAATTGGAAAGATAATAAAGTAAAGGGCAAATAGGTTGAAGTTAAAATTGAGGCAGAGCACAATATGTTAGCCATGAATCCTATACATAATAAAGTGGGCCATAAATTTGGTTCTGATATTTTGTAAGAAATTTACTTCTAAGAAATACAAGTAGCTATAAGTGAACTGCATCTATAAAAAGAGTCAAATAATTTGCTTCCAAAATATACAACTACACCTCATGCTTAACCCAGAAGGAAATATATCCCACGGATCATTGACTCATTCACTCATCCATTTCATAAATATTTATTAAGGGGCTATCATGTACCAGATACTGTTTTAGGTTTTGGAAATACTTCTGTGAACCAAAAAGGACTCTGTCTTTACAAAGTTAAGGAAGAAAGATGATAAATAAAGAAGTAATTGTATAGTATGTTTGGGTATGATAAGCTCTAAAGGGAAAATAATGGCAAGGATGACTATATGTGCCAAGATGGAGTGGGGTTGGGTGGTCAGGAAAGGCCTCACTGATAAGATTACATTTGATCAGAGACCTGAAGGAAGTGATGGTGGCGGGTAGCTGAGGAGAAATCCAGAGTGTTCTAGGAACAATAAATCACAAGTGCATTGCTCCGGGAATATGTTTAGAGTTTTTGAAAGATATTGGGAAGACCTGGGGAAGGAAGTACTGGGGATCTTGTGTTATGTAGTAATAGCAACCTTATGCTACACAAAGTGTTCACATCATGTGATAAAAGCATATTTCCCCTTGGTAATGTTGAATACATAAAAAATTTCACTCTGGGGTTTTTTTTTCCTGGACTCTATTCAGACCACAGCATTATTATGATATAAATGAATCCTTGGTGAGATTTGGGCTTCCTGATCTCAATGCACTTCTTAATTACCTCTTAGAGGCTTTAGCACACAGTTACATTTTTAAAGTTTATTTTACTAGCAATTTTTATGTGTTTGGGTACAAACATGTATTTAATAAAGCATTTAATTTGGCAAATATTGACTTTGCAGCTTACTTTCTGTGTGACTATGGACAAGACACAATCACTGAATCTCAATAAAAATTACATGTTTTTTACAGTATCTGTCCTCACTAAGGTTTTATAGAGATCTAACAAAATGATAAATCTGAAAGTATTTTGAGACTTCAATGTAAGACCATCACTTTTTCTTATACTCTTCCCATATTTGACAAACACACCACGGCACTTTGCAAGGGTCCATAAATAGTGATAAATTGGGTTCTCTGTCCTTAGGGAGAATATAGTCTATTAGAAGAAACAGACAAGGAAACTACAAATGAGAAACACTCTGGTGCCAAGAAGAAAGAAGGACAGTCTGCATAGGAGACGACTCAGAGTAAAGCTCAGGGACCATTTACTTCTCAGAGGTGAGCTGCATCCTAAACAGCTAGGTGGGAATTATTAAGTAAGTTAGGAGGGGAAGGGCATTACAAGCATAGGGAAAAGAGTGTGCAAATGCTTGTCAGGTGAGAGGATTTAGTACTTGTTTCTTTGGTTTTTGTAGAAAAAATGAATATGTAGTATGATTGGTGGATATTAGGAAGTATAGATAAGGTGAGGGTTAAGGGAGATTCACCATCAAGACATTTTATTTTGTAATAATGTAAGAAATCATCTTTAAGAAATTTTATTTTGCAGGCCGGGCGCGGTGGCTCAAGCCTGTAATCTCAGCACTTTGGGAGGCTGAGGCGGGCGGATCACAAGGCCAGGAGATCGAGACCATCCTGGCTAATCTGGTGAAACTCCGTCTCTACTAAAAAATACAAAAAACTAGCCGGGCGAGGTGGCGGTGCCTGTGGTCCCAGCTACTCGGGAGGCTGAGGCAGGAGAATGGCGTGAACCCGGGAGGCGGAGCTTGCAGTGAGCTGAGATCCGGCCACTGCACTCCAGCCTGGGTGACAGAGCAAGACTCTGTCTCAAAAAAAAAAAAAAAGAAATTTTATTTTGCAAAGATTGTAAATGGGGGTAGGTATTGCATAGTAAGACATACTCATTGGAAAAATATGCTGGCAATAAAATGAAAAATTAGAAGGTGAGATTGAGGAGTGAAGGCCAGTTGGAAGACTCTTACAGAAATTCAGGCAGGAAAAGAAGAGGGGTGAATTCAGATAATGTAAGAGAGAAAAGAGACAAGATAAAGAGATTCAGAAGGTACAACTGTTACTCATATTTGATTACATGAAATGGAGGCAAAAAGATTGAACAGCATCTATGTGGCATTTCCCAGCTTCCTGATTTGAGCAGCTCAGTGGATACAGTATTCTTACCTTGAAGCTTATAGTCCATTAGGGAGGGCAGTAGCTATTTGGAAAATCATATTTAAAGACTGCTTATTGAATTAAGTACCAACATTTAGATAATTATTTAGTGGTATCGTAAAAACTCTGTTCTTTTTACCTTTATCAGTGAAGTAGGTGGAAATAATATAAAACGGGTGCTTTTTAAAAAAAATCAAGTATGTAGTTGAAAATATCTCAGTAATATAGCTAGAGAGGGATAATGTCAGAATTTTGATTCAGAATTATTTTTGATGTTTTACCTGAAGGGGACTGAGATGAACAAATAAAGTGTTTAAAAGAGAGATGTACAATCCACCATAGGTTGCACAAGTATAGATTAATAGAAACGTAAGTTATTATTAGCAATATTAGGTAATAATAATATGGCAATTAACCCTTTTGTAGTGCTTTTGATTTTCAAGAAGTACTTTCAGTATTTTTTTTTTTTATTTGAACTTTCAACAACTCTGTGAGTTAGGCTTTTTTGTTTCATTTTACATGTAAACAAATTGGGGGTTAGAGAGGTTAGGTATAAGAAAAAAAATTCTGATAATCAGGTGTTATGAATGGAATAAGCTACTTGGTGGCCAGTCCTCAGCACTGAAGAAGTGTAGACAAAGCTGGATGTCCACCTGCCAGAGATGTTCCATAGCATGCAACAGCTCTAGCAGGCAGGAGTTAGGGGGAGATGAGATTGTGCATGCAATGTTTAGAGGATCATAGAATATGAACCCTGACAAGAACCTGAGGCTAATGTAGTCTAACGTTTCAATTTTACAAGTGAGAAAACTGAGGCCCAGAAAGGTCAACCTGCTCAAGCTGATGCGAGCTCTGGAATCTAGCTGTAGGTCAGTGATCTCTAAACAGTCATTCTCAACCGAACAACTGTATGAGAATCCTGGCGAAAGAAGGAAAACGAGAAGAAAAAAATGAGTGGACCCAAATGGTTGACATCATATCCTTAATTATCACGTTTTTTTAATCCATAGGGAGAACGAATGTTCTTGAGAATAAAAGTAGTTGGCAAGTGGTATACGTTTTTTAAGGACAATAACATTTTTTTTTAGTATTTACAGGAAACAGAGACTACGAAGAGGTGTAAGACATGGACCTTATACTGCACGCTCTTCCAAGCAATGTGTGGTAGGCAGAACAATGGGCCCCCAAAGATGTCCACACCCTAATCCTCAGAACCTGTGATTATGAGGCAGGAGAATAGGGTTTGAAGGCAGGAAACCTAAGGCCGATTGGCTCTGACTCCTAGAACTGAATCAAAAGGAAAACCCCACCTATCCACACCCAAGTAACAAAACGATCAGAGGCTACTTCCTTTGCAACTTCCCGCTCCACCCTTTTCTGCGTTGCAGATGAAAAATGAAAGGACCTCCGATTGGTCCCCTCCTGCAACCAATCAGACTGGTTACAGGCCAAGTCTTCGTGTGTAACTTTGTAACTTCACTTCAGCTTCCGATTGGTCATTTTGCATCACCAATCAGACTGGTTGCTGGCCGCTACTTCATTTACATAGGGTTTAAACCAAGTAACCAACAGGAAACCTCTAGAGAGTATTTAAACCCCAGAAAATTCTGTAACCAGGCTCTTGAGTCACTTGCTCGAATCTGCTCAGTCTGTGGAGTGTAATTTATTTTAATAAATCTGTGATTTACTTTCATTGCTTTGTTTGTGTCTTTTGTCCATTTCTTTGTTCAAAACGCCAAGAACCTGGACACCCTCCACCGGTAACAATTATGCTACCTTTAATGGCAAAAGTGACAATGGAGATGTGACCGAGGTTATGGAGCTTCAGAGAAGAAGATTATCCTGTGGGCCCAATCTACTCATCATGTGAGTCCTTAAAGGTGGAGAAACTTTCTAATCTGTGCTCAGAGAGAGAACAGGACACACAGCAATGGCAGAATGGTCACAGAAACACACACCTGATGTGAGAGGACTCAACCAGCCACTGTTGGCTTTGAAGATGGGGGAAAAAAAAGGCTAGCAACCAAAGAATATGGGAGACTTTTATAAGCTGGGAAAGGCAAGAAAACAAATTCTTCCCAGGAACCTCTAGAAAAGAATACAGCCCTGCTAATACCTTGATTTTAACCCACGTAGAATTATATTAACTTCTGACTTACAGAACTGTAAAATAAAAAATTTATATTGTTTAGGCCACTAAGTTTGTGGTAATGTGTTATGTTAGCAATAGAAAACTAATATATAATGTAAAAAGAAACAACATATACATGGAAGCTTACCAATGATCAATATTCTATAGGGTATACCAACCAGGGTTAAACATGAGGTCATATCAGTAGTAATTTCCCATACTCTGTCACTGCCTTTAGTTGGTTGCAGAACCTCTGGTTTTTCTTAAAAGATCCTTTCCCCAACTGTCCCTGAAGATCTTCAAGATAGTAGAGGACCTCATACATTTTCACAATCCCAAACCCTAGCTGCTACATAGAATCCACTATTTTCCTTGTCTTAGATTTCCTCTGGTGATGTCTACTGTTCTCTAAATGCCTGGGAAGCTCCATTTAGATGCCAGGCATTGCTGCGGTGACTCTACCACTGACTCTGTTTATAGCTTTCGTCAAAGGGATTCTGATCCTCTGTGCCAGTGCAAGCCTTTCAGGTAAGCCTCAGGCCCATGTAGAGCTACCTCCCACTAGTAGCCACTGCTTGCCCTTTTGTGAAAGTTGAGCTGCATTTCCAGATAAGGTTGGAAGAATTCACCTGCCTCGCTTTTGTGTTATATTCCCTTGAAAACAGTTCCAACGCAAAGCTACCTTGCGTACACAAGGTCTCATACAGTTTTATTGTTGCTGTTGTATTTTTCTGTGAAATAACTCTACCAGTTGTACTTAGAGTCCCCTCTCACTAGGACTCTGTTATTTCATAAGGGCTTGGCCAAAGGACATTGAGATGCAGACACAATGCTGAACCCCAAGCTATTCTTGTTAGTGGAAAATACCTTTGTGCTTTGATTTTCTTTTTTCTTATAATGAATGACTTTCCAGGAATTCCTCCATGCCTTCTGTAAATAGATTCCACCCCACTAAACCAATAGATTCCTTCCTCACAATTGCAGAATCATACAAGAGGGAATATACTAAGTAACACGTGGATGGATGGCTTTAACAGCTTAGAGGAGAGCAGGATCTGGCAGTTAGGATTCATGTAGACTAAACTGGAGAAGGAAGAGATCTCCAATGTATATTTCAGTGTGACTTCCCACTACTGTTCAGTACTTAATCTGGACAGAGAGATAATGGGCATTCGACAAATTCCTACGGAATTAATAATGAGGCAGAAATAATGATCTGGTAGAAACACTGGAGCCGAAGCATTGTTGACAATGAGTTGGAGGCTCATAAATTTGAGATGGAGGTAATAATTGAAATTACAAGGGAATGAAAACTTGAAGAGAAAAGAGAAATAATGGATATTCTAACCATCTTATTAATGAGTATAATGTGTGGGACTAGCTATACATATGTACCTCATTGTGTATTTCTGCTGTTTAACTCAGACTATGTGGTACTTAGTTGTTTCCGTGTCTCGGCATTACCATTTCCAGTGTTTTCTCTATCTCGAAATGTTTTTAATGTATAATTTATTTGATTTGCTCAACAAAATTGGAAAGTAAAATTTTGCCTCCCCTTTCTGTACCATATATATATATTTTTAATCCTAGAGGTTATAACCTCTATTACCATAACAGTAACGAGATTTTAAACAAAATTCTGTGCATCAGAATGAGTATCTAGCAACACACTGCAGAAATTTAAAAAATGAGTAAACTACTTTATCTGTCATCAAGGAGCATGCTTGGGGAGGTAGAGTAGAAAATTACATAATATGAAGTTCCAAAGAGTTCATTTGGCTTTGATTTATCACTTATGACATAAAGGATGGAAAGAACAACTAACTGATGAGATGTCTTCCTTTCTCCTTTTGAGGTAAAATTCACATCACATAAAATCAACCATTAGCCATTTAAAAATGAACAGTTCAGTGGCATTAAGTACAATTCATCCTGTTTTTATAAAGCCCTAAAGGAAATGAAAATGCCAATAGAGAAAGCTCTAGAGAATTGCCATATCTCAATCTCTAAATATTCCACATTACATTGCACCCAAGTTCTTTTTGCTCTAATGAATGTCAGTTTGTGTTTCGTATGCGTTCAATGCTGAACAAACTGGTGACATATTCAAGTTTCCTATGACCCATATTTCTTTAATAGAATTTGTATTAGGTGTTCATATCTAACAGAATTCCTTCACCTATCTATTAAGTATTTTCTATTATTTTAGTTTCCATGTGGGCAGGTAACATAACTAATTTGTTCACTGTTTCCCCAGAGGAGAACCCAGGACATAATGGGATACACATACACACACACACACATATACATATACATATATATGTGTGTGTGTGCGTGCTCTCTAAATGAATGATCAATTACTTAATCTTGGGATTTTAATTCCCATTAATTCCTTCTAGGTTCCCCCACGTCTCCGCAGTGATCAGTACTATCTTTTTTTTTTTTTTTTTTCAGACGAAGCCTTGCTCTGTCGCCCAGGCTGCAATGCAGTGGCAGAATCTCGGTTCTATGCAATCTCTGCCTCCTGGGTTCAAACTAGTCTCCTGCTTCAGCCTCCTGAGTAGCTGGGATTATAGGCGTCCACCATCACGCCCGGATAATTTTTGGATTTTTAGTAGAGACGGGGTTTCACCACGTTGGCCAGGCTGGTCTCGATCTCCTGACCACAGGTGATCCACCCGCCTTGGCCTCTCAAAATTCTGGGATTACAGGCGTGAGCCACCACTCCCGGCCTGTCAATATTACCTTGGAACACCCCGGCAAAGCCTTCAGGTGGAGAACGTTCCTGGCGCGGAATAATCCACCTGAATGTGAATCCTGACCATTTTTAGGCGCCAGTGGAGGCCGCTGCTTTGGGGCCGGCCGTGAGGTGGCGCTGTTGCCCTGTATCGTGACTCCGTTTTCACCTGGACTGGAGTCTCCGCGATACCTGGCATCTAGCGATCACTGTAGATCAGCAACAAGTCCAGCTTTTACAGCTTCAGCAGAGGTTTCCTGTGGCTCGCGTGTGGCGAGTCCCGGAAACCCCGGAGCCCGCAGACTTCCCTTCGCGGGAGCCCGCCCGAACTCCATCCTTTGCCGGCAGCCACGCCCCGCAGTGGGAAGGAGGGACTGAAAAGCATTTCCTTGAGGCTGGCACACCTTGCCCTACCCGAGCCAGTCATTATTTCCCCTCTGACTGGGCCGGTCCCACCTGAAACCGGAGTGACCACAGGAGGGACACGGTAGTGAACGGGGCATGGGGGGCGGGCGCGGCGGGGAGGGTAAAGAAGGTGGGAGGGGAATGGCGGCGAGGCAGCTGGGGGTGGACTTTGCAGCTGGGGAGGGAGAAGAAGGGAAGAGGCTGGGAGCGGAACGGTTGTGATCTGCTGTTTGTGTTTATGTGAACAAACAGAAATCACCAAGTGAATTAACCTGTGTTTCTTCGGAACAAGCATCTTGTGGGGTTTGGCTTCTGTGTTTTTATATGGTAAGGGACTAAACCTGCCTCAGCAGATTTGGTGCAGAGAGAAACATGAGAAAACCCAGGAATGGGGGACCTCTGTTTATTCCTGGAGAGGGGGCCATCAGCAGAGGGGGGAGGGAAAGAATGAGCTTACAGGAATTACTTGTCAGAGGACTGCATAGCCTTTCAGACCATGGACTCATTGCTTTCAGCTTCAGCTTCTTCGACTGCAAAGCATAAATACGGGAATTACTTTCCAGGGTTGTTGCGATATTTAAATGAGATATCAATAACCATGATTAAAAAGGGTACAGCGTGATGTGCTATCCCTTGTTGACTGAATCTGTATTTTCTTTCTTTCTTTTTTGGGGGGTGGGGAGAATGGGGGAGGGAGTCTTGCTCTCTCACCCACGCTGGAGTGCAGTGGCACGATCTCGGCTCACTGCAAGCTCCACCTCCCAGGTCCAAGCGATTATCCTGCCTCAGCCTCTCAAGTAGCTGGGATTACAGGCGCCCACCACCACGCCCGGCTAATATTTTTGTATTTTTAGTGGAGACGAGGTTTCACCTCTGTTTTCTTTTTAATGTCTTTTTTCCTCTTTCATTTTTCTCTATCAACCCCTCATCCCCGCTTTGTCTCCCTTCTTTCTTTCTTTCATTTATGCGATTGTTGCTTCCTTCTGTAATGAGTCCTCTCCACATTGGAGTTTCTTATACCTATGAGACCACACTTCCTTCCCACTGGGTGGGAAGTAGTTGTGGCAATAAAGGAGTCGAGTTACTATAATGTGCAGCACAGCTCAACTGAAATACACCTGGAAACGGAACTCTGTGCTGTCTACCCGTTTTTTCCCCCTCAGTATACCGCAGTCTCCATTGACAGCTAGCTAGGCGGCAGCTAGGTCTTTCAATGAGACATCATGAAGTATTTGCTTCAATGAAAATCATACGCGTTTTCTTTCAGTGCCTGCATTACTGTATGAGTTTGCTAGGGCTGCTGTAACAAGGTACTACAAACTGCATGGCTTTTGGCACCAGGTACCAGGGACTGATTTTGTGGAAGACAATTTTTTCATAGATGCGGATGAGGTTGGTGGGAGATGGTTTCAGAATGAAACTGTTCCATCTCACATCATCAGGCATTAGATTCTCATAAAGAGTTCACAACCTATATCCCTCACATGAACTGTTCACAATAGGGTTCACGCTCCTATGAGAATCTAATGCTTGCGGGGATGGTAGCTCACATCTGTAACCCCACCACTTTGGGAGGAGGTGGTGGGTGGATCGCCCTGAGCTCAGGAGTTTGAGACCAGCCTGGGCAACTTGGTGAAACCCGTCTCCACCAAAAATACAAGAGGAAGAGAAAGAAAGAAAATCTAGTGTCCTGGCTTATCTGACAGGAGGAGGAGCTCAGGAGGTAATGACAGCAGTGGGGAGTGGCTGTAAATACAGATGAAGCTTTGCTGGCTCACCTGCCTCTCACTTCCTGCTGTGCACCCCTGACCGGTCTGCACCCCGGGTGTTGGTGACCTCTGGCTTAAACAACGAAATGATTGTCTCACAGTTCAGGAGGCTAGCTGTCCAAAGCTAAGGTATTATGAGGGCTGCATCTATTCCAGGCCTCTTTCTTTTGCTTGTAGATGGCTGTCTTCATGTTTATGTGGTATTCTCCCTGTATATATCGGTCTCTGAATTTCCCCCCCCCGCCCCCTTTTTTTTGAGACGGAGTCTTGCTCTGTCGCCCAGACTGGAGTGCAGTGGCGTGATCTCAGCTCACTGTAAGCTCCACCTCCTGGGTTCACACCATTCTCCTGCGTCAGCCTCCTGAGTAGCTGGGACTATAGGCGCTCGCCACCACGCCCGGCTAATTTTTTTTTTTTTGTATTTTTGGTAGAGATGGGGTTTCACTGTGTTAGCCAGGATGGTCTTGATCTCCTGACCTCGTGATCCGCCCGCCTCGGCCTCCCAAAGTGCTGGGATTACAGGTGTGAGCCACCGTGCCCTGCCCCTGAATTTCCCCTTTTTATAAGGACACTAGTCTTATTGGATTAGGGTACATCCTAATTACCTCATTTTAATTGATTATCTCTGCACTATCATCTCCCAATAAAGTTACATTATGAGTTCTGAAGGTTAGAATGTCAGCATATTAATTTTGGGAGGGTGTATAGTTCAACCCATTAACAACTAAAGTCTTTAATCATGCACAAGTTAGTTGAGCATTGCATCTATTTCGGTTGTCTCTGGCAGAAACTAATTCCCACCTTTCCCAAACCCTCACAACCAGTCCCAACCAACATGTGCTCCGAAGTTCTGCCAGGAGTTATGTGATTCTGCAGCTCTGTTTTCTTTTAACCTGAGTTTATACATTTCCTGTTGCCACTGTAACAGATTACCACAAAGGTGGTGGCCTAACCCAACATAAAGTTTTATTTTACAGTTCTGGAGGTCAGAAGTAAAAATGGATGGGTAGGTCTCCAGATAGATGGTTCCTTTTGGAGGTTCTAAGGGAGAATCAATTTCCTTGCCTCCTCCAGTCTCTAGAGGCTGCTTACAATCCTTGGCTCATGGCCCCTTCCTCCATCTTCAAAACCAGGAATGGCTGGTCGAGTGTTTCTCATGTCTTTTCATGCTGACGCTCACACTTTTGCCTTTCTCACACTTAAGGATTCTTGTAACTGCACTGAACTCACTGAGTATTCCAGGGTAATCTTTTTATTTTAAGGTCAGTTGATTCATTCCATCTGTAACCTTAATTCCCCTTCGCTATTTCAACACTACTAAAAATCAGCATATTCATAGGTTCTGGAGATTAGGACATGGACATCTTTGGGAAGCCATTATTCTGCCTACCATACCTGAGCTTTCCCAACTGGGTATTCTTTATTTTTATTATATGTATATTTAAAATTTATGTTTAATTTTAAAAAATTAAAAATTATATATATAATTTATCATATACATGTTGTTTTGAAATATGTGTATATTGTGGAATGGTTAAATTAAGTTAATTAACATAGTATTATTTCACATATTTTTGTGGTAAGAACACTTAATATCTACTCTCTTAGCAATTTTCGAGAATACAATACATAGTTATTAACTATAGCCACCATGTTGTACAGTAGATCTCTTGACCTTATTCCTCCTTGTTAGGAAGAATCCTTTCATATCCTCTGACATCTTTCCAACCCCTCTAAATCCCCCAACCTCTGGTAACCACCTTTCTATTCTCTACTTTTATGAGTTCAACTTTTTTAGATTCTACATATAAGTGAGATCATGGGATATTTTTCTTTCCGTGCCTAGTTTATTTCACTTAACATAATGTCTCCTGGGTTCATCCATGTTGTCAATTTCCATTTTTCAAAAGGCTGAATAATATTTAATTGTGTTTGTACTATATGTATTTATACTTTATTCATTTATCCATTGATGGACATTTACATTGATTCCATCTCTTGGCTATTGTGAACAATGCTGCAATAAACATGGCAGGCAGACAGCAGTATGTCTGAAATCAGACACGCTGATTTCATTTTCTTGCTATCTATACACAGAAGGCAAAACACTGAGCCTTCAGAATAAAAGTAAGATAATATACTCAATAAAGAACGCCATATACAAAAGTCAAACCACTATTGGATGTATACCCAATAGTGGGATTGCTGGATCATACAGTAGTTTACTTTTAATTTTTTGAGGAACTTTCCTACTGTTTTCCCTAATGGTTGTACTAATTTACATTCCCATCAACAGTGTGCAAGCGTTCTCCTTTCCCTATATCCTCTCCAACACTTATTTTTCATTTTTTTGATAATAGCCATTCTAACAGGTATGAGGTAATAGCTCATTGTAGTTTTAACTTGCATTTTCCCTGATGATCAGTGATGTTGAACATTTTTTCACGTATGTGTTGGTCATTTGTGTGTCTTCTTTTGAGAAATGTCTATTCAGGTCCTTTGTTCATTTTTAATACAGTTATTTGTTTTCCCCCTATTGTTTTTGTTCCCTATGTATTTTGGATACTAATCACTTACCAGACATGAATCACTTCTCAGATATTTCTCCCATTCCATGGGTTATCTCTTCACTCTGTTGATTTTTTCCTTGGTTGTGCAGACATTTTTTAGTTTGATGTAACCCCCTTTGTCTATTTTTGCTTTTGTTGCCTGTGCTTTTGGGTTTATGTCCAAAAAAACCTCGCCTATCCTAATATGATGTGGAGCTTTTCTCTATGTTCTCTTCTAGTACTTTTAGTGTCAGATCTTACATTTAAGTCTTTAATCCGTTTTGAGTTGATTTTTGTATATGGTGTTCTTTATTGAGTATATTATCTTATTTTTATTCTGAAGGCTCGATGTTTTGCCTGCTGTTTATAGATAGCAAAGAACTTTAAATATTTTATCTGAAGAAAAACAACCTGCTTAATTATGGAACAAAAAATGTGTCCCTATTGAGCAGAAACCTGGGTACCATGGACTTGCTATATATACTGTTAAAAACTACTCCCCATTCCCCCTTGTACTTTTAGTATTGTAGTTTAATTCTTTATGCCTCATTAGTTTCTATAGGTTATTTTTCTATAAAAATTTCTTGCAGAGCCAATGCTATTTTCATAGATGAATTAGCTACTTATTTATTCAACAATCATATGAATTCCGATATATGCCAGACACTGCTCTTGGTGCTAGGGATACAGCAGTGAACAAAATAGCTGGCCCCTAAATTTTTATTCTCATGAAGGTTTCATGCTTTTTCTTCTTACTTTGCCACTTCATTTTTGTCCTCCCTACCAGCCCAGGCTCAGCCAGTCTCCAGTTCTCCAACATGCTTTCTGAATTTAGATGTAGCTACTGTTCTGTGCCTACTTCTGGCCTGTGCTAATGAGGGACCTAAAGAAGCTGACTGTGCTCTCCAGCAAATTACAGTCTTGTTGGGAAGAAACAGATAATAATAGGCAAACTGATTAAGTACTGAATAAGTAGGTTGGGTATTAGCATATCATGTCTTGGCATAGTTTCTAACTGGAGAAAGTGAAAGTAGAAGGGAATGAATATGCACAAAGGTAAAGAAGCTAATTATGGCCGGCCAGGCGCAGTGGCTCACACCTGTAATCCCAGCACTTTGGGAGGCTGAGGAGGGCGGATCACCTGAGGTCAGGAGTTTGAGAGCAGCTTTGCCAACATAGTGAAACCCCATCTCTACTAAATATACAAAAAAAAAAAAAAAAATTAGCCAGGCATGGTGGCAGCTGCCTGTAATCCCAGCTACGCGGGAGGCTGAGGCAGGAGATTAGCTTGAACCTGGGAGGTGGAGGTTGCAGTAAGCCAAGATCGTGCCACTGCACCCCAGCCTAGGCAACAAGAGTGAAACTCTGTCAAAAAAAGAAAAAAAAAAAAAAAAAAAAGCAGCAGCAGCGGCGGCGGCAACTAATGACACAGACATCAGTGTAGAGTGGACAGAGTCCTCTCTCGGTCCAGGGGACCTGAAATCTGTTTTAAGCTCTGTCTTTGTGAGCAAACAACAAGGCACCTACCTCAGGGGTCCTTAGTTGTTTGATTATTATTTTTATTCCTTTTAAAAATGAAGGGTAGAGGTTGACTGGGAAATTGCTGGAGATTCTTCCAGGTTTAAAAAAAAAAAAGAAGTCTTTTATTTTTGAACTTTGCACAATTTCTTTGAGATTTCTAACCAGAATAATAATAAGCGAGTTTAGAGTTCAGAGGATATAGTAACCTCTGGATAGGGAAAGGATAATGGGGATGGAGTAAGGGGTTTCTATCCATCCGTTGGCTTATGACCTCATTTCCTGCAGAACCCTCCTCAGCCCAGGTGGCCTTCTTCACTAGCTTTTCCTACCTATACCTTCTGCTGAATTGGGCAGTTAGAGTTCAGCCCTATCATATTGTGAATACTACCTCCTAAGGGTGAGTCTTCAGGAAGCACGAACATTTCCTGATGCTCACTCTTTCCTTAGCCCCCAGCAGTCTAGGTCGTATCCAAGCTTCTGAGTATTATGCACTTCCCTGAAAGCCATCTCAATCAGTTTTCTCATATTTCTCTTTCACAATAACCCTTCTTGGCATAGTGACAACAAGGAGTATCGACAGTTAATTTGTTTTGTTTTGTTTTTTGAGACGGAGTCTCACTCTGTTGCCCAGGCTGGAGTGCAGGGGGATGATCACAGCTTGTTGCAGCCTTGACCTCTCAGGCTCAAGTGATCCTCCCATCTCAACCTCCCCAGTGTCTGGGACTATAGGCGTGTGCCACCATGTCCAGCTAATTTTTGTATTTTTTTTTTTTTTTTTAAGGGACAGGGTCTTGCTGAAGACCCTGGCTAACTAGGCTGGCCTGGAACTCCTGGCCTCAAGTGATCCTCATGCCTTAATCTTCCAAAATGCTGGGATTACAGAAGTGAGCCGTGGAGGCCAGCTGACCGCTAATTCTTAACAGTTGCCATGGTCAGAGCAAATTGAAGGTAGTGTTTTAACTTTTATGACCCAAAATTTATACTTTTATGCTTTAAATTCCTGGCCAAAATAAAAAATGAAAAGGAAACCTGCTTTAGTTTTTTTCCTCTGTAGCTGTTAACCTTTTATAACCTCAATAACTAGCCGCATCTTTATACATTTAAGTGTATTTTCAAAAATTGTTAGATAACAATATATAGAAATATGATAGTTTTAGAATATTGATCTAAATTAAAAGTATTATATGTATATAATTCTAGGCTAAGTTAGAATTCTAGTAAGGACAGAGTAGTGGATGCCAAAGGTTTAAGGGAAAAGAATGTATTTCAAACTATACATTGTGGTTATAGAAAAATCTCAGTAATACACATGTGTATTAGTCCTTTCTCACACTGCTATAAATTATCCAAGACTGGGTAATTTATAAAGAAAAGAGATTTAATTGACTCATAGTTCCTCATGGCTGGGGAGGCCTCCGGAAACTTATAACCATGGCAGAAGAGGAAGCAGGCACGTCTTACATAGTGGCAGGCGAGAGAAAGCGTGTGAAGGCAGCAAAGGGGGAAGAGCCCCTTATAAAATCATCAGATCTCGTGAGAACTTATGCGCTGTCACGAGAACAGCATGGAGGAAACCACTCCCATGATCAAATCACCCCCCACCGGGTCCCTCCCTGGACATGGGGGAATTATGGGGATTACAATTTGAGGTAAGATCTGGGTGAAGACATAGAGCCAAACCATATCAACATGTAATATCCACATATGAAGTCAGATGCCTTTCTGGAAAAAGCCTTGAAATGATTGATTTTAGTTGCACACTCAGACATTGAATGATTTAACCAGATGTACTGTGTTGTGGGAGATGAATGCAGGGTTTGTGTTGGACAACTTTAGGAGACAGGATTATTTTATATTCATATTATGCTACCAAATAAGTGGTGAAAAATACTTGCCAAAGGTGCTAATTTGATGTTTAGAGAAGTTGATCTCAAGTACTTTTTTTTTCTGACAATAGTCAGCTATCAGGACCAATTGTATGTCAAGTCACCCCTAGTTTGTGTCAGTGAAAAAAGGCTTAGAATCAACTTCTCCAAAGTCTCTGTTAAGCCAGATCAGGCTGGCTTCGCCTAGACAGGAAAAGCTCCTGGTTGACCCTCACCTACAAAAATTAGCTGGACATGGTGGTGGACGCCTGTAGTCCCAGCTACTGAGGAGGTTAAGATGGGAGGATCACTTGAGCCAGAGAGGTGAAGGCTGCAGCTCTTTGACACCTCTTCATCCTGGGCCCAAATTTAGTACCACTTCCGGCCAGTTAGACGCTATAACAGCAAGAAAGAACTTGTTTTAGTAGTAGAATTAACAGGTTTGGCTTATGGTTCAAGGAAGGAGGAGAGAGGAAACTGGAATGCTGAAAATTGATCCTGACCTCCTTGTGGTCAGATTTATTCTATAAGACTTATTCTCCAATTCCACAAATCCAGCCCATCTGATGTGAAATCACATGGCTTCCCTGACTCCTGCTTCTGTGGTCTTTCCTCACAGGGCTCAAGGCCTGACTCCTTTAAATTTCCTTGGCGCTGATATCTTAGTATAAGTCAGAGCGAGTTCTGGCTAAGGAAGAAAAAAGAAGCAGAGTATTAATTAGAATATTCTTAAAGCCCCATCAATGAAAACACAACTGAGATATAAATATTGTAGCCTTCATGTATCTGGTAGAGATTGGCAGAGGCTAGTCCGGATACATGTGCATCCCAAAGACCCAGAAGAAACGGTGAAAGTGTATGCACATTGTGAATTGCAAGGGCCAGGGTCTTCTTCCTCATTCTCATCCCTACAAAACTCAACTGAAAAAAAATAGATGGAATATCCAGTCAGTCGTATGAAGGGTGGGAAATTGTAGTGGGAAGAGCACCAGATGGAGATGCCAACACACAATGCTTAGGTGCTAATTAACTATTGGGAGGTATCTGAACTCTGTGCCTTAGTTCCCCCACCAGTATATTTGGAAGTTAGGTTTTTGTTGTTGCTTTCAAAGCACCCTTCTTATTGTACACACAGGGCATTCTGTGGCATTTGTGAAGCATGTGCTGTATTTCATAGTGTATTTGTCAAAGAGATCAAGAAATAGACAACAGAGTTGCTGTTCTTATGTTTTTTGTTTCTGTAACAGGGAGGTGTGATTATAGTGGTACAGAAGGTATGGGATGGTCACCTCATTTACAGTGTGTGAACGGCATGGCTTTCTGACACTGAGAGTTGAACCTGCTGTGTTTGCATTCTTTCTTGGAGCCCAGGCGGTTCCCATAACCCCAAGTGACCTTGAGTTCACTCTCTGTCTCTTTTCCTCACCCATGTTTCATACTTAGAGACAGTCTAATTATGGATTCATGATTGGAAGGTCCCACATCTGATTAGATCTCTGATTCATTTTCTGACTTATGCAAGTCACCTTTTCATTTAAACTTAGTTTCCACATGCAATATGAAGTTGGCAAAATATCCACAAATTATTGTGAAATGGTTTTCTTTTACAAAAATGGGGATAATTTTGAAAAATATTCCAGTTTTGCAGCATTAGAAAAAAAGAAATGTAGGTAAACCAAATGTGATTTAAAACTACAATTATAATCTCCCCTTCCACACCAAAATCATTTTTTCTAAGTCTCCTTTTTTGGGGGGCTGACATTAAAATGAACTATTCTTAATTCGTTAAGTTAACATTTACTAGGAAATAGAATCAGGCTCACTTGAACTAAGGTCATAAAAGTGTGACCTTAGGATATCTACAAACAGACGGACAACAAAAATTTGACAGTATCAACAAGACATAACTAGTGACAGGTTGTGGGTTTATAAATATTCAGATAGTGTGTGAGATAGATTGCTCACAAAAAGAAGTTCATTGATCCTTGACATAGAACTCTCTGTCCTGTGCTAGATGTACTAGCATTTTTACACCTGAGTTTAGGGTTTAGCGGAGATATTGGGGGCTGCATCTTTCTGGGCTTTTACTTAAATCTCAATCAGACATATTTTTGGTGCCTAGGGAGCGGTGGTCTCTGTAGGAGGATGGATAAATAGAAGTATTTATGTTAATAGGAAGTTAGGGATGCAGATTCTTTGGACACACTCTCTCGTCCCTGCAATTTATGACAACCTGAGAAATTTAGATCATCCCCTGTGGGCTGTCAGGGGAAAATAAGCTGGGTTGTGACATCAAGACAACTGTAGAATGTAGTGCCCTATAGTCTGTCTACTTATCCCAGGTATGAGAAGGATCAATAGTGGCATTGTATTACACCATGCTACTTCACATAGAATGTGTTTCTGGCCAGTCTCTGGGAGGCATTTGTCGCCCAACCTGTCCTAGAACAGATTCTTCCAGACACAGAACATTCTGTGGTCTCACCAAATCACACACAAATTCTGGTTTAACCTTTAGAGGCCATGGAACTATAAAGTTTATTATCAACAAATGTTACATTAACACCAAAAACTACAAAATATCCCAAATATCCTTGAAAGAAGCTAAAGAAGACCTAAATGGATGGAAAGACATATTGTTTTCTTCAATGGGATGACTTAATACTGTTAAGATAGTGATACTCCCCAAACTGATCTACATACTCAACATAATCGCTATCAAAATTCCAGCCGTTTTTGTTTTTGTTTTTTTTCCGAAATGGTCAAAGTGATTCTAAAATTTATGAGAACACAAGGGACTCAGAATAGCCAAAACAGTCTTGAAAAAGAACAAAGTTGGAGGAATCACACAATGAATTTTTTTTTTTTTTTTGAGAGGGAGTCTCGCTCTGTCACCCAGGCTGGAGTGCAGTGGCCCGATCTCAGCTCACTGCAAGCTCCGCCTCCCGGGTTCACGCCATTCTCCTGCTTCAGCCTCGCGAGTAGCTGGGACTACAGGCGCCCACCACTGTGCCCGGCTCATTCTGTATTTTTAGTAGAGATGGGGTTTCACTGTGGTCTGGATTTCCTAACCTCGTGATCCGCCCGCCTCGGCCTCCCAAAATGCTGGGATTACAGGGGTGAGCCACGGCGCCCAGCCACACTTAATGATATTAAAACTTATGACAAATCTACCGTAATCAAGACTGCGTGGGCTGTGTGCTGTGGCACGCGCCAGTAATCCCACCTACTTGTGAGGCTGAGGCAGAGGGAATCCCTTGAGTCCAGAGCTTGAGGCTGCAATGAGCTCTGATCACACCATTGCACTCCAGCCTGGGGGACAAAGGGAGACATTTTCTCTAATAATAATAAGGCTGAAAAAGACTATCTTTAATAATAACAAAGAGCAGAAAACGGGTGTTTTAAACAAATTGTGCTGGGACAACTGGATATTCACATGCAAAAGAATGAAGTTGGACCTTGACCTCTAATTCAAAATGAACCAAAGGCCTGAAGGTAAGAACTAAAACTCTGAAATTATTAGGAAAAACGTAAGTGTAAATCTTTGTGATATTGGTTGGGCAATGATTTCTTAAACACACATCAAAAGCACTAGCAATCAAACACAAAATTGTCAAAATTAGAAGCTATTATGCTTCAAAGGACATCATCAAAAGTGAAAAGACAACATAACAGCATGGAAGAAAATATTGCATACGATATATCTAATAAGGGTTTAGTTTCTGGAATATATACTGGGTACTTATACAATAAAAAGACAAATTGCCCAACCAAAAAAAATGGTAAAAGAGTTGAATGTACATTTCTTCAAAGAAGATATACAAATGGCCAATGAGCATATGAGAAGATGCTCAGCATCAAAATGCAAATCAAAACCACAATGAGATATCATTTCACACCAACTAGTTGGGCTACAGTAAAAAAGACAAAAAGCAAGAAGTGTTTGTTAAGGATGTGGAGACACTGGACTCCTTATAAATTACTGGTGGGAGTATAAAGTGATGCAGTCACTTTAAAAGACAGTTGTCAGTTGCTCAAAATTTAAACATAGAGTTACCATGTCAGCAATTTCACTCCTACATATATACCAAAGAAAAATGTAAACATGTCCACACAGAAACTTGTATGTGAATGTCCACAGCGGCGTTTTATATAAATGTGGAAAAGTGAAAACTATCCAAATGCCCACCCACTGATAAATGGCTAAACAAAATCTCTGTGTATATCCATACAATGCAGTATTATTTAACCTCAAAAAGGAATGAAGTACTCTTTCATGCTACAACATGGATCATCCTTGAAAACATTTGCAAGTAAAAGAAGCCAGCCAGTTACAAAAGTCCACATACTGTATGAGTCGATTTATATGAAATGTCCTGAATAGGCAAATCCATAAAGACAGAAAATAATTCATGAATCCCTGGGGCTGGGGAAGGGAGCAGTAGGGTATGACTGCTATTGGGTAGGAGTTTCTTTCTAGGGTAATGGAAATATTCTAAAATAAGATATTGGTGATGGTTGCATACTTTTGTGACTCTAATAAAACCACTAAATTGCACACGTTAAAAAGGTAAATTTTATGGTATATGAATTATATCTCAATTTAAAAAACAAGTAATATTAAAGGTAATTCTAATTTTACAAAAAATACTAGTTTTTGAGAATTTACTGGACGGACAAACAGTATAGGACAGATTTTAAGAACATGGACTCTAAAGCCAAATGATCTGGGTTGGAATCCATCTTCACTGCTTACTAGCTGTGTGGTCTGGAGTAACTTACTTAACCTCTCTGTGCCCCAGTTTCTTCATCTGGTAGAATTAAATGACTAAATATTTGTGAAGTGCTTGGAAGAGTGCCTAACACACGACTACCACAGTATAAATGTTTGCTGTTATAACCGTGTGCAATAAACTGTACTAGGTAATAGTGGGAATCAAAACCAGTATCGAGGAAGTTTGTGTAAAACACAAATGTCAGTTAAGGAAGAGCAGAGCAGGGTGGATTCCGAAGCAGATTGCTTCACTCCGTTTATTGGCTGGACTCTGCTTCATGGCGATGTGTGAAAAGAGTCTGGGTTTTGTCCAAGAGGAAGAGGCGATGATATGGATCGAGAATATAACATCTAAATTTTGCCTTCTTACTTGGGTCCTGGGAAAAGGTCCAAAAATATGTTAGAGGAGACAGATGGGGACTAGCAAGGAATGGTTAACGATACTTAATATATACTGGTTGTTTAATGTAAGTAAAAATTAGGCAAAAATTTTCCAAGATTTTCCTCTGGAATTTTGGTCATAAACTCATGATGTTTCTCCTCCTGATTTGAAGATTACTTTTTTCTTGAGACAGTTTTAGTATTTCATTTCAAAAAGTAAAGGTCAGACTGTTACCGGAAAGGGGTTCCAATCCAGATCCCAACAGAGGGTTCTTGGACTTCGCTCAAGAAAAAATTCGGGGCGAGTCCATAGAGTAAAGTGAAAGTAAGTTTACTAAGAAAGTAAAAGAATAAAGAAATGCTCTCCATAGGCAGAGCAGTGGTGTGGGCTACTTGACTGAGTATACTTATAGTTATTTCTTGATTATATGCTAAACAAGCGGTGGACTGTTCATGAGTTTTCTGGGAAAGGGATTGGCAAATCCCAGAACTGAGGGTTCCCCCATTTTTAGACCATATGGGGTAACTTCCTGATGTTGCCATGGCATTTGTAAACTGTCTTGACACTGGTGGGAGTGTCTCTTAGCATGCTAATACATTATAATTAGTGTATAATAAGCAATGAGGACCACCAGAGGTCACTTTTGTGGCCATCTTGGTTTAGGTGGGTTTTGGCTGGCTTCTTTACCACATTCTGTTTTATCAGGAAGGTCATTGTGACCTGTATCTTGGGCTGACCTCCCATTTCACTCTATAACTAAGAATGCCTGAACTCCTGGGAATGCAGCCCAGTAGGTCTCAGCCTCATTTTACCCCGTCCCTATTCAAGATGGAGCTGCTCTGGTTCAAATGCCTCTAACATATTTCTCTCCTCTCCTTTACAAAGGGACCCTTAATCCTAAGGGTTGTAGAGGGATGAAGATCCATCTTCTGTAACTTCTTCAGGCTGAATAGTGGCAATGATATTGCTGCCTAACTATCAGTGTCTTTTGTATTCAGGGTAGAGAGAAGCTTGGTCAGAAAGCATCAATATGCAGATGGCCATTCATAACTCTTGATTTCCCACAAAAGATAATATCTGGAATATTAATAAGTGTTCAATTTAAGAAAACATTCAGTAAGCTTATACTGCATTCCTACACAAAGGGTGCAAAAGCAATATATTCCACAGGAGTAGAGCAAAATAAACAAAATTATCCTAAGTAAACTAACAAGGCTTTTTGTGAAGTGGGCAACTGTTGGAACCAAGATGATATGGGGTCACTAACTGATTCCAGTACTTGCCCAGAATTAGAATACTAATCCAGATTTTTATATTACCCATCCATCTTGTTTCTTCTGAGCTGCAGTTAGAGATCACTGGTTGATTCACAGGAATAGGCAGGGTCAGTCTAAATTGCAGAAAAAAACTAAAAACTGATGGGACTAGAATCTAACAACAGGTGTACCATAGTTCTTGAAACATAATTTTTCTATCTCCTCATTTTGACTAAAGACAAATCATAATAGAACTGATTTGTTTGCAAAAGTAAGCTTTAGTGTTATACTTGGCCTGATTATTTGTATGAAGTTCAGCAAGAATAATTATTTTTCACATAGGTTCTTTTTAAATTATCTCTGATGAAACTTTATTCCATCAGGAATTTCAGTTAAGAGTTTTTAAAAACTCCTTGAGCTCAGCCATGGTTTTGTACCATAAAATACCTATGAGTTGGATAAATTCCCCTCCTCTTGAGGTCCCAAGATAACTTGGGGCTCCTGGGCCCATCAGAAAATGACATTCTTCACTTACCAGAGGTCAGGAACCCTGTACAGGGACTGCATAGACAAGGTATGAGGCCAGTTTTCCCAAGGAGCTTTTATTGGCTGTGTAAGTCAAGTTTAATTCCTTAAAGGAAAGCACGCTATTCTAGTCAAAGACTTGGTAATAAAAAGTTTATCCAATTGTGTCCTGTTGCAAAAGAAAGCATTCTTTTTCACTTATGCAAGTAACTATATTGCCGTAAGTTAAGCATACTCACAAGTAGTTTCCAAATTCTGGAGAAATCAGAGAGAAATATGCTCTAAAATTTTCTTTACAGGAGTATTGCCACAAGCTATAGAAAACCCAAAAATTTTCTTCACTCTGAAAAACAAAGCAAAGAATTAGCAATATTTTAAGCAAAAAGTCACAAAATGATTATTTCAGTCATTCCTTGTTAGTTCAATCCATGCAGTTAACTCCTGTTCTGTTTGATATTCATGAACATTTCAGCTCTCCATGAGAATCATGAAAGTTTTCTCCTCTATCCTAATGTCACAATCTCCAAAGTTATCAGAAACCTGCATTCAAGAGCACCTGTCAAAGTCCTATTGCTGATTATAAGGCACCATTAAAACAGGATCAAAACAAGACAACAGTTGTCTGTGAATGACAAAAAGTCTTAGGGCAGTCACAGTCAGACATGATTGACAAGGAAATGTGGTTACCTCTATGGCACACAATAATATTATGTAACAATTATAATTATTAACAATACACTAAGTCATATTAGAATTATAGGAGCTTCCCATAATTTTGGAACACATAACTAAGAACGTATTTATTCAAATATAGCCCAAAGAAAGGCAAACATAATTTTATATTTTATAATGCTTCCTGTATGATTTCTATAGATTTCTATACCACATTAAGCCAAATATGGCTCTTCTGGACTTTAGGGGACCTAATATGAAAAGATTAATTAGGTCAGAAAAAGACATAATTTATCATTTGATTTTGGAAAGTTTGTCAAATATCGAAGGTTTAAGCACTTGATATTACAAACATAGAATCTCAGGTCACCATAAGTCATTCATTTAGCCAAAATGATAACTCAAAAATTGTAAAAAGACAAAAAACTTTACTCATTAATACAGGGAAGACAGCTTTCCACACAATGTCTCTTTTCCTTCCTGTCTTTTTCTTATAGTTTAGTCAAAAGGCAAACAGAATTTCATTTTTAAAAATATTACACAAAAATGTTATTCAAGAGAGAAAGCCAGATTTTACCCTTTGCATTAGTGTACTGTTAATGTCAATCCTAATTCTTAATAAAACCTTATAGACAAATCTATTCAATCTTAAGCAGTTAGACCAAAAGGTAAGATTCCCATAAGCCTTTTTAAACTCTACAAATTTTTGTTAAGGAGCAGATCAGTGCTCTAAGAACACCCTGTTGTGCTTTTATTCCAATGTTCAATTTACAGAAAAACTGAATAAGACCCCTTTAACTTTAGCCAGTATGTTCACACAGAATTTCCTTCACAAGATTAATTTTTCACAGATCTTCCACAATTTGCTCAGACTTTCAGGATAAAGAATACTTACAACCCCTTAGCCTTCTAAACTAGGCTAAAAAAAATTCACATTCCCATGCCTTCTTATAATCTTTTACCAAAAACACATTTCACTTTCCTTACACACCTTGCATGTTAAAACTGTTTTTCCAGTAGTCTCGATTATATGTTACAATGTTAACTCTTTTTTTTTTTTTTTTTTGAGACGGAGTCTCGCTCTGTAGCCCAGGCTGGAGTGCAGTGGCCGGATCTCAGCTCACTGCAAGCTCCGCCTCCTGGGTTCACGCCATTCTCCAGCCTCAGCCTCCCGAGTAGCTGGGACTACAGGCGCTGCCACCTCGCCCGGCTATTTTTTGTATTTCTTAGTAGAGACGGGGTTTCACCGTGTTAGCCAGGATGGTCTCGATCTCCTGACCTCGTGATCCGCCCGTCTTGGCCTCCCAAAGTGCTGGGATTACAGGCTTGAGCCACTGCGCCCGGCCTACAATGTTAACTCTTAGCAACTTTTATTTTTGGTGAAAAACCTGGTAAGTAAGTGATTTTAATTAGGTACTAGGTGTGAAGCTTAGGACACCAGACAGAAGTACAAGATAAGATCTTTCCAGCATAGCCAGGGGGCATGGCGAATTCTACATATCCCCAGGACTTATCTAGAATCTAATGTCTCTAAAGCAGGTATACCAAACAATTTTCAGAAGTCAAATAAGCAGTTTATGACCTTAAAGCATTTAGTAAATCTAATATCTTATTTGCCTAATTTAGACCAAATGTCGAAATTCGGAAGACATTTTTATTTTACCAATAATCTTTAAAACTGTCTTTATTTCCCAAAGCTTACTAAAGTTGCATGAACTAAAAAGCCTTACAGTTTTTATTTTTCTGACAAAATATTTGATTTAAGTGCTTATTATTTTTAAACCAATTAATCAGAGCTCTTTCATATATAAACATTACACATACAACACATATGAATACACAACAGACAGAAGATCCAATAGTTGTAAGATTTTTCATTTGCCAATTTTTAAGTTTCTTAATTGAATTACTGGCTTCAGGGAGGAGCCCTTTGAGGAACAGGACCAGGAAAGCATGTAATTTCAAGAGCCTAATAGGCAGGCATAGCTGGAAGGCAAAACAGATTTAAAAAAATTAAAGGTCCCATTTTTATACCAGATGTTGAATCCCCAAAAAGAGGAAATAAGTCCACATCCTTTGGGACTCTTATCTCTCAGTGTGGCAATGGGGACACTTCCATATCTTCCAGGTGGCCAAGAGTATGCTTCTCTGATCCAAACATGCAAAGAGCCGAGTATCCTTCCTCCATAACTTCCATTAGCCATCCCTAAAAGTATGTTTCCTAGTTATTACCAACCAAAGCTCTCTCATAATGAGAAGTAATTTCTGATACCCACAAAAGTCAAAACCATCAGATAACACAATACAAAATGAAACACAGCATTAGATTTTGAGAAGGATTTATTTATCCCCTTTCAATTCCAGTGGTTTCATAAGGAAAACAGAAGCTTTTTTCCAAAACAGGATCTGTGGCAACTCCTCTGCTTTTCCCAAGGACTCCCAGGCTGTTAGAAATTATTTTAGATCACCTCATGTGTATCAAGAGTGGCAAGAAGACAAAATGGAGAAAAACAATTGTATTCATACATTTTTTTTTCTTTTTTCTTTTTTTTTTTTTTTTTGAGACAGAGTTGCCCAGGCTGGTGTGCAGTGACATGATCTTGGCTCACTGCAAGTTCCACCTCCCAGGTTCACACCATTCTCCTGCCCCAGCCTCCCGAGTAGCTGGGACTATAGGTGCCCACCACCTCGCCCAGCTAATTTTTTGTATTCTTAGTGGAGACGGGGTTTCACCATGTTAGCCAGATGGTCTGTATCTCCTGACCTCATGATCCGCCCTCCTTGGCCTCCCAAAGTGCTGGGATTACGGACGTGAGCCACTGCGCCCAGCCCTGTATTCATCCATTTTCACCCTGCTGATAAAGACAAACCTGAGACTAGACGATTTACAAAAGAAGAGCTTTAATGGACTTACAATTCCACATGGCTGGGGAGGCCTCACAATCATGGTGGAAGGCAAGGAGGAGGAGCAAGCCATGTCTCACATGGGCGGCAGGCAGACAGAGAACCTGTGCAGGGAAACTCCTACTTTTAAAACTCTCAGGTCTCACAAGACTTATTCAGTATCACAAGAACAGCATAGCAAAGAACCGCCCCCATAATTCAGTTATCCCCCACTGTGTCCCTCCCACAACACATAGGAATTATGGGAGCTACAAAAGGAGATTTGGGTGGGGCCATAGCCAAACCCTATCAACAATTTAGTCAACTGAGAAGAAAATTTTTTTTTTTCCTCAGAGAAATAAGATCCAAGAAGAGAAAAATTATAAAGACCTTTTAAATATACATATAGCTCATATATCTGCTTTTAATTAAAGCTGACTTTTAACCATAACACTTTAAAAATCCTCTTAAATCTCTTATTACCTGACTTTAGCCAGGCCAAACAATCCATTTTTCTGGCTTTTAAACTCTACCAAAAGTAACCTCCCAGATGAAACCGGTAAGCCTTCACTAAGGTTATGACTTAATCACAAGTGTACCAGTATTTTAAAAGAGATGATTAGCAGTTTTTACAAGACTTAGAGTCTACAAGGTAGCTTGGAGAAAGGAAGATTCAAGAAGGGAAGATAGAAGTTGTTCATGGAGGGGAATAAAATCAACAAATGGCAAAGATCACACAAATATCAACCAGAAAGTACTAATTCCCTAACCAGAAATTGAACCCTGAACCAGGGATGCCATTGTGAAAAGACAAAGCCTTAACTACTAAGCTACAGCATTGGCAGGTTTCCATTGCCTTCCCAGAAACGGCCTAGAGCAGGCAGTTTTGAGCTAATGAAGGCTTTTAACTGCTGAAAACAATTTTTAGAGCTAACTATGTCATAAACTCCAAAATTGCTGTCCTCTGGATGGCAGAGACTAAGAGAAAGTACTGCCACGTGGTTACAAAGTCAAGCTCCCAAGGAAGTAAAACAAGATGAGGGAGAAACCCTATCCAGCTTATGGAGTCCTAAGCCTGTGTTCTATCCCAAGGTACCTCCCCTTTATGACAGAATAACACAGAAAGACAAATTCAAAGCACAAAATACACCAGATTCGCTACAGCGTTAAGACTAGCCTCGTGAATCCTTTTACTCATTAATCAAAACGTTGCAAGAGATGGTGATTTCTACCATTCCTGCAACTGGTTTGTACAGACAGAGGAACAGGAAGGGATAAAAGTGTTGCCTACGGTGGGGTGGGGAAGCCAAGGAGCTCAGGGAGACTAGAGAAAGACCCAGGTGGCCACTTGTCAGTAGTGGAGGATGTTTCCTAGCAGTCCCATCAGCTGTCAAGTTTCCCCCTTTGGGGAGAAAAAAGATCCCCATGTCTGGTGATCCTGTACATGCCTAATCCTGTCACCCAAAGCTGTCAGCAAAGAGTGCAAGGCAGATTAATCCAAAGAGAATAGCAGTTAACATCCCATAGTGTCAAATCCACTTTTAACTAAGAAGGACTTTGCTGAGAGGGGCCTCTAACCCCTAAATCTTCGGACGGACTCTAACCTTTCTAAATTGGGCCTCAAACTCAAGTTGCGTTAAGCATCCTTGCCTTTTATTAGGAGGGACCTTAACCCTCTCTGTCTTAGGAGATACTCTCCTAAGTTCGACCTCTAACCTAATCTGATCCTTTGGCTGGGCAAAACATATCCCGCACCTTACCTAAAGTTGGCCAATTGGCAGTGCTGTAGTCTTGCCTGGGCAAAACATATCCCACCCCTTACCTAAAGTTGGCCAATTGGCAGTGCTGTAGTCTACTTCCTTTGGGTCCATAGAATTTTCCTCAGTATAGTCCCTTCATGGTTTCCAGGAAGATGTTACTGGAAAGGGGTCCCAACCCAGACCCCAAGAGAGGGTTCTTGGACATTGCTCAAGGAATAATTCAGAGTGAGTCCATAAAGTGAAAGCACGTTTACTAAGAAAGTAAAGGAATAAAGGAATGGCTACTCCATAGGCAGAGGAGCAGTGTGGGCTACTTTACTGAGTAGACTTACAGTTATTTCTTGATTATATGCTAAACAAAGGTGGATTATTCATGAGTTTTCTGGGAAAGGGTTGGGAAGTGAAGTTTCCACCCCTTTTTAGACCATATAGGGTAACTTACAGATGTTGCTGTGGCATTTGTAAACTGTCATGCCACTGATGGGCATGTCTCTTAGCATGCTAATGCATTATAATTAGTGTATAATGAGCAGTGAGGATGACCAGCGGTCACTTTTGTGGCCATCTTGGTGGAGGTGGGTTTTGGCTGGCTTCTTTACTGCATTCTGTTTTATCAGCAAGGCCATTGTGACTTGCATCTTGTTGACCTCCTGTTTCATCCTATAACTAAGAATGCCTAACCTCCTGGGAATGCAACCCAGTAGGTCTCAGCCTTGTTTTACCCAGCCCCTATTCAAAATGGAGCTGCTCTGGTTCAAATGCCTCCAACAAGACCAATCTTTTTTTTTTTTTTTTTTTTTGAGACGGAGTCTCACGCTGTTGCCCAGGCTGGAGTGCAGTGGCGCGATCTCGGCTCACTGCAAGCTCCGCCTCCTGGGTTCACGCCATTCTCCTGCCTCAGCCTCCTGAGTAGCTAGGACTACAGGCGCCCGCCACCGCGCCCAGCTAATTTTTTGTATTTTTAGTAGAGACAGGGTTTCACTGTGGTCTCGATCTCCTGACCTTGTGATCCGCCCGCCTCGGCCTCCCAAAGTGCTGGGATTACAGGCTTGAGCCACCGCGCCCGGCCTCTAACAAGACCAATCTTTAAACATTAATGCAGTGCCACGTTTTTGTTCCCAGGACAAGTCAAGAATCCACGAGGGTAGCAGGTATTGCTATCATTATTCATATACCTTTGCTTTAAACTGCTTTCTGTATCATTGTAGGGGCACATCTACCATTCTTGATTTTCCAGGAGCTCTGATTCTTTCTGTCAACATACAGGATGCACAGATCCTACTAAAAGGACTGCAGGGACTGGATTTTGAGGAAATGATATAAGGTATTAAATTTCTTGCTTAAGATGATAGAGAAAAACTCTTATCCACCTTTTCTCAGGTTTTACACTTCTGAATTCTCATATGTAAATATATTTTATATATCTTAGTTTCATTATAGTTCTACTTTCTTGAGTACTCCTCATGAGATATCAATAAATAATGATAATACCTCATATTTGTACTGATTGTTATACATCTCAAATACTTTACATGCAACTCTCTAGAAAAGAGATGTTAATTGGGCCGGGCACGGTGGCTCACGCCTGTAATCCCAGCACTTTGGGAGGCCGAGGCAGGTGGATCACAAGGTCAGGAGATCAAGACCATCCTGGCCAACACAGTGAAACCCCATCTCTATTGAAAAAAAAAAAAATTAGCTGGGCTTGGTGTCGGGGGCCTGTAGTCCCAGCTACTCGGGAGGGTGAGGCAGGAGAATGGTGTGAACCCGGAAGGTGGAGCTTGCAGTGAGCCAAGATCGTGCCACTGCACTGCAGCCTGGGCAACAGAGCGAGACTCTCTCTCAAAGAAAAAAAAAAAAAAGAAAAGATATGTTAATTGATTTGCCAAAGGTCACACGGGAAGTCATTGACCCAGTGTTATAACTGAGATCTCCTGACTCCTTTCCCTGTTTCAGGAGAAGTTTCTTCCTTTCAACCAAGCATTTCTCCTAGAACTTTCTATTGAGAAATATTTAGGTGAGGAAAACAAGATGAATTTCAGAGCAGAAGGAAGTTGAAGCCAAAGTGAAGATTACTGTCAGGACCTCATCATACTGGAGACCATATTGGTGTGCAAAAATAGCATTATTTTAAAGTTCATTTGTCTTAGATTTTTTCCAGAGTGCATCTCATATTATCCCTCTGTAGACTCGTTAACCCTTTTTCTCTCTAAAAACTGTAAGTAGTGATATAAGACAAGATAAAAAGTGTGGTCGACAAATGATACAGCCTTAAGTAAAGTTTGCTTGAAAGTCTGTGAAAGAAATACCAAAACCTTAAGAGTTTAACAGATCCTCAAGTTATTTACCATAGAAAAGCTTTACTTCAGGAAGCAAGGGTACTTCAGAAGAGATGGCCTTGCGCATGTCTACATGAGAGGAGAGGGAAGGATGTGGGGAATATGATAATTCTACCTTGGATTTCTGAAATACTTGTATTTGTATTCTAAAACTTTAAAGTACTTTCATATGTTTTATCTCATTTGTGCTGTCAAAACATCTCTGATTACATTGTGCAAGACTATGACCCATTATTTTACAGATTAGGGATTAAACCCCGGGGAAATGATCTCACTTGCTGAAGATTACATACAAATGAGGGAGAGATGAATGAAGGGAGGAGGGGGAGAGAAAGAATGAGAGAGAGAAAGAGAGAGAGAGAACTAGAATAGTGGATGCCAATGTAGAATCTTATCTAATAAATTAGAGTCTGGTGAATTTTCTCTGGATGAATTAAGAAAAGGAGATAACAAGGGTTTAAGGCAGGATTCCCAAACTTGGTCGCATATTGGAATTACCTTAGGAGCTTTACATACATCTCAATACCTGGTTCCTATTCCCAGAATCTGATTCTGATTTAATTGGTTTGAGATGCATCCCAGGCAATGGGATTTTTAAAAAGCTCCTCAAGTAGAACCTCTGACTTACATTTTGGTTGTTAGAGCCTAGGAAAAGAATAGTATAAAATCTGCTGCGTCCACTTTAATACTCATATGACCTTTTAAATTTGAAAACTATGAAGCAATTTACAAAAAAAGAATAGAACAATTGACAATTTAAGATTTAAAAAGCAGATACATTGCAGAAGGATGGTCAGAAAATTGTACCAAAGTGTAAGTAAGATTTTCTGTAAGCTCAGGTGTCAGGAAATAATTATCTTATTCCTGTGGAATATACAGAAATGTGAGTGTTATTATGTTATCATATTGATGTTACATAGAATGAAGGTCTTATCCACAAGGAGAGGTCATTCAAAAATGTCATAATTTGAGGAATAATAACAGTAATTATTATAGGAATATTCTTATTTTTATAGCTATCATAGGAATAATTAGTAACAGCTACTGCTTACTATGTACTAGGTATTGTTCTAGGTGCATTATCATGTAAAATTGGTTAATTATTACAATGGCTCTTTGTGTTAGATACTATTGCAAACCCAATTTGCAGATGAGAAACTGAGGATGAGGAGAGATTAAGTAATTCACTCAAAAGTACAAAGCTAATTATAATAGTAGGAGAGATGGGTATACTGAATTTCAGAAATGGGCTGGGTTATGTTTCTGAGACTTATAATTAAAAAAACTGGAAAGTGAGCTGAAACCTAGGAGTCTGAATAGTAAATACACCTTTCTCATGGCAGATATAAAAGACCATAAGGAAAGGAGTGAGTGAGCCCAGCATTTCCCTCACACATACAAGTTCAGAGCAGGAAAAGTGCAGGACCAAGGCAGGAGGCTGTTGGGCTCCAGCATGGCCCTCTTAAGACAACAAGCTAGCTGCAGTAGAGTTGCAAACTTCAACTTAGGAAAATACACACTCCTGCGCACACACCTCACACACCCACAACCACACTTGCACACACACTGCTCCTGCACTTTTTTTTTTTTTTTGAGATGGAGTCTCGCTCTGTCACCCAGGCTGGAGTGCAATGGCGCAGTCTCGGCTCACTGCAACCTCCGCCTCCCAGGTTCAAGTAATTCTCCTGCCTCAGCCTCCTGAGTAGCTGAGACTACAGGTGCCTGCCACCACACCCAGCTAATTTTTTTTTTTTTTTTTTTGGTAGAGACGGGGTTTCTCTATGTTGACCAGGCTGGTCTCGAACTCCTGACCTCAGGTGATCCACCTGTCTCGGCCTCCCAAAGTCCTGGGGTAACAGGCATGAGCCACCACACCCGGACCTGCTCCTTCACTTTTTATTCACTGAATTGGTTTCCTAAATTTACTTAGCATTTAGCAAGTCTTCGGGCACTTTCATTTTATTGTGCCTGTGCTGGGAAGAAAGGAATTTTAGCTACATTTATGCTAATGCATTGAAGGAAAGCCATCAAAAAGGGAATCTTGATCAGGAGCACAAAGTTGGAACCATTTGTCTGAAAAGTAATTATGTTATACAAATACATTCTTGCTAGAAGAGGCACTTTTACCTACTATCACTGAAGAACAATTTTACATTCTTATTAATTCTCACTAGAATCCTCTGATGTAAGCAGGCAGAATTATCTCAACTGTATAGGTTAGTAAACCAAGGCTTCAATACATTAAGATAAACCCACCCCTAACTCTGACACGGGTTCTTTTATTCTTTCTCCTTTACTACAGTTGAATGGAGATGATACATTAACTTTGTTCGTGGGAGTTCCAACTTGGCTTTCTCCCAGGTCGGCAAGATAATGCCTTTAGCAAGCAACAGTGAAGCTTGTTAAACTCCAGATCTTCACCTTGACTGTAGGCCAGGAGAGCCCTCTTTGAAGCCATTAATCTTGATTTAACGATTGTACTTTGTCTTTAATTCTAAACACTAGTTCTTTAGGAAGATTGTTTTCCCTCTTTGACTTTTTTTATTACCCTCAGCCAATTTTCTCTTTTGTATTTCGGCTATCAAACTTTTCTGCCTTGTAGTCTTTCTTCTTTTGCATGTTCTTATTATAAAATAACTAAGGCTTAATTCATTCCATTTGGAAAATAGAAAATAGAGGAAAAAATTATTCATACTAACTATCATCACTGTTGCTATAACATTCTATATAGTTCTCTTTGGGATTCCCCTACACAGGTGTTTTTCCCACTCAATTTCATTGTACTCTTGTGGTACATATATTGTTAAAATGTGCCTTTTTACTTAACCCACTAACATTAAAAATTGCCATTTATTAAAACTTTTTGTGAACATAAATTTAATAAATATGTAGTATTCCATTGTCCAACTATATAAAAATAATTTGAAACATCCCTCCTCTTGATGAAAATTTAAGTTTTTCTTCTATTTTTAATTTTTTATTTCAGAAAATTTCAAATATATACAAAAGCAGCAAAAATAGTAGAATGGCTTCCCATGTATATCCCCTGAATTCAACAATTTTGAACACATGGTTAATTTTTTTTTATTTCTCCTCCACCTATTTCTCCACCTATTTCTCCTCCTTCAAGTTCATGAATTATTTTGAAGCAAATCCCTATTTATATTTTCAAAACAGTTAAATAAGTGTCACAGATTTTTTTGTGTGTTCAGAAACATCTTCCATTTTTAAAAAAAACATATACATAATTGACACTTGGGAGAGAAATTACAGAGTCAAAATCGTTAAGGCCATTCAGACTCTCAATTTTCATAGTGCCAAGTTATTTTTCAAAATGTAGACATTTAGATTCCTTGTCAATCTTATAAGAGTGGTCTTTTTAAATAAAACTCTTTAGAGCATAAATATTAGTTTCCAAATCTTGTTTTCTGCTGGGTGTGGTAGCTCATACTTATAACCTCAGCACTTTGGGAGGCTGAGGTGGGAGGATCACTCAAAGCCAGGAATTTTAGATAAGCCTGGGCAACATGGCAAGGCCCCATCTCTACAAAAAAAAATTTAAAATTAGCCATGTGTGGTGGCACCTGCCTGTGATCTCAGCTACTCAAGAAGCTCAGGTGGAAGGATCACTTGAGTCTGGGAGATCAAGCCTGCAGTGAGCCAAGATCACGCCTCTGCACTCTAGCCTGGACAACAGAGCAAGGCCCCAGCTCAAAAAATTAAAAAATAAAATAAATAAATAATAAATAAATAAATATCTTTTTTTCTTAAATGGATTGGCAAAAAAATGTATCTTGTTTTATTTTAAAGTAGTTTTAACATTACTATTTAAGATAAAAAAACTTTCATTTTAGTTCACCATGCTTCCATATTTGTTAAACATTTTGTTTTGGTGAACTGGTTTTCTTTTGTTTTTCATGTTCCTTGACTATTTATTTATTGGCATATTAGTGGTTTTCTTATTACTGTAAAAGTACTATGTTTTTATTTGTTTATTGGTTGATGTTTTCATTGTGATTTTTTTTTTTCCTGTTGGAAGAAAGTTTTTTGTTTAAGCTTAGGAAGTTATTGCAAACCCAATATAATTTATAATGTTAATTTTTTATGTCTCTCAAAGCATCTAGCTTTTTTCCCAAAATTTATTTTGTGTACAGGTGAATCAAAACTATAATTTTTGTTATCAAACAAGTATTCTATCACCTAAATTCCATTTGATGAATATATCTTAGTAGTTCTCAACCCCAGCTGTACATTAGTATCTCCTGGGAAGCATTTCCTTGATTGAAGCTGATATGTGAAGTCATAATCTATGGGGTTTATAATCATCATAATCTCTAAGAGGAGTGGTGTATTAGTCCATTTTTATGCTGCTGATAAAGACATACCTGAGACTGGGAAATTTATGAAAGAAAGAGGTTTAGTGGACTTACAGTTCTGAGTGACTGGGAGGCCTTACAATCATGGCAGAAGACAAGGAGGAGTAAGTCACATCTTGTGTGAATGATGGCAGGCAGAGAGAGAGAACTCTTTTGTGCTGGGAAACTCCCCTTTATAAAACCATCAGATCTTGTGAGACTTATTCACTATCACAAGCACAGGACAGACCTACCCCCATGTTTCAATTACCTCCCACTTTGTCCCTCCCACAGCATATGGGAATTCAAGAAAAGATTTGGATGGGGAGACATCCAAATCATATCGTTTTACACCTGGCCCGTCCCAAATCTCATGTTTTCACATTTCAAAACCAATATTGCCTTCCCAACAGTCCCCCAAAATCTTAACTCATTTCAGCATTAACTCAGAAGTCCACAGTTCAACATCTTATCTGAGACAAAGCAAGTCGCTTCCACCTATAAGCTTGTAAAATCAAAAGCAAGTTAGTTATTTCTTAGATAGAATGGAGATATAGACATTAGGTAAATACAGCTGTTCCACAGGGAGAAATTGGCTAAAACAAAGGGCTACAGGCTCCATGCAAGTCCAAAATCCAGCAGAGCAGTCAAATCTTAAAGCTCCAACATGATCTTCCTTGACTCCACGTCTCACATCCAGGTCATGGTGATTCAAGTGGTGGATTCCCATGGTCTTGGGCATCTCTGATGCTGTGGCTTGGCAGGGTATAGCCCCACTCCTGGCTGCTTTCGTGGGCTGGTGTTGAGTGTCTGCAGCTTGCCCAAGCACATGGTGCAAGCTGTTGGTGGATCTACCATTCTGGGGTTTGGAGGATGGTAGCCCTCTTCTCATAGCTCCGCTAGGTGGTGCCTCAGTAGGGACATTGTGTGGGGGCTCCAAACCCACATTTCCCTTCTGCACTGCCCTAGCAGATATTCTCCAGGAGGACCCCACCCCTGCAGCAAACATTCTCTGAAATCTAGGCAGAGGTTCTCAAGCCTTAATTCTTGACTTCTGTGCACCCACAGGCTCAACACCACATGGAAGCTGCCAAGGCTTGAGACTTTCACCCTCTGAAGCAACAGCCCAAGCTCTACCTTGGCCCTTTTAGTCACAGCTGGAGCAGCTGGGACATAGGGCAACAAGTCCCTAGATTGCACATAGCAGAGGGACCCTGGGCTCAACCCATGAAACCATTTTTTCCTCCTAAACCTCTGCGTCTGTGATGGGAGGGGCTACCTCAAAGATCTCTGACATGCCCTGGAGACATTTTCCTCATTGTCTTGGTGATTAACATTTGGCTCCTTGCTACTTATGCAAATTTCTGCAGTTGGCTTGAATTTCTCCTCAGAAAATGGGATTTTCTATTCTATCACGTTGTCAGGCTGCAAATTTTCCAAACTTTTATGCTCTGTTTCCCTTTTAAAACTGAATGCCTTTAACAGCACCCAAGTCACCTCTTGAATGCTTTGTTACTTAGAACTTTCTTTGCCAGATACCCTAAATCATCTCCTTCAAGTTCAAAGTTCCATAGATATCTAGGGCAGGGGCAAATGCCACCAGTCTCTTTGCTAAAACATAACAAGAGTCACCTTTGCTCCAGTTCCCAAGAAGTTTCTCATCTCCATCTGAGATGACTTCATCCTGGATTTCATTGTTCATATCATTAGCAGCATTTTTTTTTTTTTTTTTTTTTTGAGACAGGAGTCTCACTCTGTCTCCCAGGCTGGAGTGCGGTGGTGTGATCTCGGCTCACTGCAACCTCCACCTCCCAGTTCAAGCAAGTCTCCTGCCTCAGCTTCCCGAGTAGCTGGGACTACAGGTGCCTGCCACTGCACCTGGCTAATTTTTTGTATTTTTAGTAGAGACTGGGTTTCACCATGTTAGCCAGATGGTCTCGATCTCCTGACCTCGTGATTCAGCCTCATGATCCGCCCACCTCAGCCTCCCAAAGTGCTGGGATTACAGGCATGAACCACCGCTCCCGGCCTGGCTTTTTGGTCAAAGTCATTCAACAAGTCTCTAGGGAGTTTCAAACTTTCCCACAGTTTCCTGTCTTCTTCTGAGTCCTCCAAACTGTTCCAACTTCTGCTTATTACCCAGTTCCAAAATCACTTCCACATTTTTGGGTATCTTTTCAGTAGCTCCCCACTCCTGGTACCAGTTTACTGTATTAATCCATTTTCATGCTGCTGATAAAGACATACATGAAACTGGGCAATTTACAGAAGAAAGAGGTTTAATGGACTTACAGTTCCAAGTGACTGGGGAGGCCTCCCAATCATGGTGGAAGGCAAGGAGGAACAAGTCACATCTTACATGGGTGGTGGCAGGCAAAGAGAGAGAACTTGTTTAGGGAAACTCCCCCTTATAAAGCCATCAGATCCCATGAGACTTATTCATTATCATGAGAACAGCATGGGAAAGACCTGGCCCTTGATTCAATTACCTCCCACTGGGTCCCTCTCACAACACATGGGAATTCAAGATGAGATTTGGGTGGGGACACAGCCAAACCATATCAAGTGGGAAATGAATATCAGGATTGATATTTTTAAAAAACGCCTCCTAGGAGATTCTAATGTGCTCTCTGGTTTGAGAACCACTGATCTGCTCATTTTGATTCATGCTGACTTCTTTATATTAAAGTCCTAAATATGTGTCTTTTTTTCTGGGATATTTATGTGTTCTAGTAATCTATCTTAATGTTTTTCATTGTGTGTGTGCGTGTGTGTGTGTGTGTGTGTGTGTGTGTGTATTTAGGCTTTGTAAACTATTTATGCCTGATACAGGCCTCTCCATACCAAACTTTGCTTTGTTTTTTTAGAATGAGAGATTACTGCATGTTTGGGTATTACTAGTTCCCTTTCTCATCTTGCTGGAGCCCTGTTTCCAAAGAAATCAACTATAAAATCTCTCTCTGAACTCCTCTTTTCAGTCCTCTCATTCATACAAGTCTCAAAGATCACAGAAGAGCTCCCTAAACACATTTTCTCCACATCCTCACCACTTATTCATTCCCAGAACCACCCTGCTCTCTGACCACTACACTATAGCCATTCTTTCTATGACGAGTGACCTCCATGTTGCCTGTATCCACTACTTATTATTTTCCTGACCTCTCATCAGATTTTAGTCCAGCTGCTGTCCATGATCCTCTCCTTTGCTTCCACAACAGCACAAATTCTTGGTTCCCCTTTACTTCTCTAGTTTTTCCCTCTTAGGCCCTTTTTGAGTTTCCTCCTGGACCCCAACTCCTCTTCCTTCATGTAGCCTTATCCGTAGGAACTCCATGCATTCTTTCCTAGGCCCTCTTTTCCTCTCTTCTCTTTTTCCTTTTTGTTTATTTTTTCCTCTCTCTCTTATTCACTTTCAAGCTTTCAGTATTATCTAATGACTCCCAGATATTTATCTCTGGTCCAGGCTTCTCTTATGAATCCTAAGAACTGTACAACCAAATGCTTATTTCTAATATTCTACTTAAAAGTCACACTGGCATCTCAAATCAAAATGTCCAGAACGACTCATCATCTTCTCCTCTTATTTGATTTCTCCTTCTTCTTCTTACCTTCTACAACCACTGTGTCCTGTTGGTTCAATCTCCTCATGGTTTCCAGTCCATTATTTTTCTTTTTTTACTGTCACTACTGTAACCCAAAAATGATTATGAAATTGTTAGTTTCACAATTGATATTCTCGTATGTATTTATTATCACCTGCAATTTGTTATTCAATGGCTGCAAAAATAATACTTTTTACTTTTCAATTTGAAATGATTAGAAGTTCACAAGTAGTTGCAAAAATAGTATAGAATCCAATGTAACAATTACCCATTTTCCCAGTGGGAACATCTAAATAACTGTAGCAAATAATCCAAATTATGAAACTGACAATGGCATAGTATAATTAACTAGATTATAGAGCTTCCTGGGATTTCAGTTTTTGCATTCATGCATTATCTTGTTCCTCTCTGTACATATTTCTTTGATATTTTATCATATATATTCATGTAATTATCACCACAGTCAAGATACAAAATTGTCTGTCACCATAAAGGAACTCCCTCATGCTACACCTTCAAAGTCACACCTTCTCCCTGTTCCTACTGGTAAACACTGATTTATTTTCTGTCTCTCTAATTTTGCCATTTTGGAAATATTATACAGATGGAACCATAAAGCGTGTAACCTTTTGAGACAGGCTTTTTCCACTCAGCATGAAGTCCTTAAGTTCCATTCAAGTGTTGTATGTAGCAATAATTTGTTCCTTCTTATTGCTGAGTAGTATTCCAAATAATGTTTTTTTTAAAAATACAAAATGGATCATGTCACTCTACTTAAACACTTCGGTGATACTTAGAATAAAACAAGCAATGTTTAGCATGGCCTAAAGGCTCATTATGATCTGCCTCTGGACTACCTGCACAGTGCCATCTCTTCGTGTTTTCTCCTCTCTTGTTACTGTCCAGGCCCACTGACCTTCCAGTTCTGAGAATGTGTCAAGCTCTCTTCTCATCCAAGGCCTGGATACTCCTCCTCTCTTGCCTTGTGCCTGTGCCCACCTTTATCTAGTCAGCTCCTACTCATCATTTGTTTAAATATTGTTTACTTAGAGAAACTTTTTTTGACTTTCTTTCTATTGCACCTTTTTTATAGCACCTTAAACTTCTCCTTCATAGCAAAACATATTTAATAACTTTTATGATTAGTTATTTAACATCTGAGTGAATGACTTGGAATAAGGCTGGCCTCCCAAGGAATGATGTGAGATAAACTCACTAGATTGTAGAAGCAGAAGAAGTAGAGTTGTCTCAAATGGATGGTCCAGTTATAGAGTAAAATTCAGGCAAGATTTAGCAACTCAGGTTTTCAGTGTGGTCGGCCGAACAAAAGGCAGTGGGGTTCAGGGGTGTGAATGAAGTAGGAATGAGGTAGAGTGGAGCAGGATGATGGTCAGTGAAGAGGCATTCGACCATTGTGGTTGCATTTATCTGGGAGGCTTTTATATTAGTAGCAAGAGCACGGTAATCAGAGTATAAAGCAACATTTCAATCTTACTTAGGATTGATTTAGGCAAAGAGAGGACAACAAGGCCTCATCGACTTGTATGGCATTCAGGTGAGGGGTCCAGATTTGAGAGAGTTCTGTTAACAGGCATGAGTAAGGGGGCAGATTTTGGGAAGTGGATAAAGGCTACATCTTCCCCAAATTGGGAAGTATGTAAGATAAATAGGATGAAGAGGACTGAGACTGCTGATCCCCATAATGCCCTCATCAGAATTGGTTCAGGAACTGGGTGGAAATTAGCCAGCATATAAGTGCTATCAGTGGAATCAGTACGAGGAGCTGAAAAATTTAGAGGCAGAAGAAATCAGGCAGGTGCTGATACATTTTCCCTGGTAAATACCATACCACTATCTAGCATTCTTTCCATTTCTATACCTTAGTTTACAGCATTATGCTATTTGATTTATCTGGTTTAAATCTCTCTTCCTCAGCGTAATTGTTCAATTCAGATATCTACTGGCAGCTGTACTATTTCTGCTGTCAAATGGCACCTAATTCAAGTATAAGAAGTTTTAAATCCTGCATTAACTTTTTGATTACTTTAACTCCCTCTCTGTACATGGAGATGAGTATACTTACATCCACAAATATTATAAATATTCAGATGAAAGGTTTTTTGTTTCATTTTGTTATTTTTGGTTATGCATGTTTACCTGATTGATACAGCTGTGTGACTATTTCCCAACTGGAAAGGCAGGTGAAAAAGTAAGGAAGGAAGAGGGAGAGAAACACGTATTGATGATCCGCAATGGCTCTGGTAATGTTCTAGATATTTTACAGAAATTATGCTATACAGCTCTCAACAACCCTGGTAGGTAGATATCATCAGCAGCACTTCACATATGGGAAAACGGGGGTTCACAAAGTTAAAATACCCATACAAAGTCATAATGAATGACAGAAATGAGATTCAAACAGAAGCCAAACTCCAAAGCCCCTTTCCTTACCATTATAGCACAGGAAATTGTATGCAGGGTAAGGGTAGGAAGAGATACCTATCAGATTCCAGGGCTGCCATGATATGGGTGGGAAGATGTGGATTAAAGGAAGCCTCCAAAATCTGGGAGCTCTTGCAGGGACAAGGAGAAGTAGCATAACTGGCTGAGGGTACTTATTGATTGGCATGCCCGTTTTCCAGTTGATAAACTTCCTGCTGCTCTCTGCAGCAGGAGAGAGACGCACAACCCTTAGGAGACACGCACGTTTCCTGCTCCCTAAACTAGGAAGGCGAGGAATGGCAAGGTCAGGTGACATGCTTCCGGATGCTGAATGAATCACCCGCCAAACCAGAACTAGAACTTCAACCCTCTCACTCTGTTATTACGGCACAGTCACGGCTGACTCCACTTCCCCTAATTCCCGGACTGCTCAGCTCTGAACCACGCTGACCCACTCCCTAGGGAGGGGAACCTGCCCTTGGATACCGGCTGTGCAGAATGAGGCAGGAGGTTATGTGTTCCCAGGGGTGTCTTTTTCCGCTTGCCAGGGGTTTGTTATTGTTTACCTGGAATTACATTCTACATATAGAACTTTTATAGTGACACACCCTGTACGGCACAGCACTGAGGTAAGCAGCAGCTGAGTTAGCTTTCTGATGGTGAAACCTCATGACCACATCTCTCTGTCTGCCTGGGCCCGGGTCTCATTTATCAGAGAATGAGAAAGTGCGTGTACATGTATATGTGCCCCTACAGCCTGTGTAGCCTGTCGTCCTTCAGTCCTCCTCAGCTTGGGCCCTCCTCTCTGCCGGGGGGCAGTGTGTTAGATAGCCTGGAAAAGTGGCCAGAAAACAAAACAGATCTCCTCACTTATGAGGGGAGACTTCCAAGAGAGTTTTAGAGAACCCAAAATCTTCCATAGAGGGAAAAACCCAGCAGGCCGAATACCAAAGAAGAGGACTGATCCCTGGAAATGAAAGGTCACTGACAACAGTAGGAACAAGGTATTTGAAAGCAGCCCCAAGCCGTCTTCTGGTGCATTAATCAGGTAGGAAAAGGAGACGCGGATGGATCAGAGATAATCCTGTACTGAGTGGGAGTGGCGTTGTGTGTTCTCGGCTTTTCCCTCTTACTGATGATAGCCCTTATGCTGAGCTGGGGAAACTGAGGAGCTGGGAAAATTGTTATTCATTAGGAATCTCAGAAAGAGAAAGTAATCAGCAGGAGAATATTTAGTTTAAGATATGCTATTTTTGGGCTTTTGTTTGAAACTGGTAGATGAAGGATTATGGAATTGGGCACATAAAAAATAGCAAGATAATTATGATAAAAATAAGCTGTTTTGAATGTGTATAATACCTCAAAGGAAATAAAATGTGTTTATCTGTGAAACCATATTTAAAATCTGATGCTGTTTGTAAGTGTCTGTGAGCACTGCGCTTCTTACCTAGATGTTATGGGGCCTGGTTTCCAATCACTTCGCTCCTCTGCAAAGTAAATTTTTGTGAGGTACCAGGATACCGATTAAGCTTCCTCATCTCAACTGTATATCACGTATGTTTCAGGAATCTCTGGAGATAGGTAAAAATAGGAAGCAAGAAAAGCTGATAGCCCTCAGATGTCATCATCTGGTGAGCACCAATGAGTCAAAAGATCTGTTGAAACAGGCTCAGGGACTCCTAGGCACCATGGTGGAAAGGGGTTTCCCTATGAGAAGCCCTCTGAAACACTTTCCCTAGAGTTTCAAAGTTCGGTTTGATCCCTGGGTCTCTAGGAAGATGAGGGAGGGCAAAGATCAGAATAAGCACAATTTCTCAATGTCTGAGAAGAGTGAGAGGACAAGATAACCTCTCTTAGGTAACCTCCTCCCTGCCTCACCCACACTAGGAGATATCACCGGGCATAAGGCAAGTTATCTACACAAATATGCTTCTCTGGATTTACAAAGAATCATGTCTCCAGTGTGCCCTTCCATGCACTCGGTGTCCTCTCACTGGTTTGTTTCCCTAGAAAGGGAGAGCCTGGGGCCCCGAGAGAGCCGCATGAAGACCCTAATTCCTAGGCCAGTGCCCTGTGCCCTGCAATTTCTGGTCTCTTCCTGACCCTCATGCTCACGGTGGAAGATGGCTAGTCCTAAGAACCGGACTGTTTTACTCAAAAAGCAGAAGATAGAAATAGGATTGGGGATCAGACCCAGGAAAATGAACAAAGGAAACAACCCAAGATGGCATAATCTGGTGAATACTGGGAAAAAAATTCTGATTCTACCTCTATTTTCAGAATGTACTTTAAAGACAGACAGGCAGATGTCATCTATGTCCCTATGAGGTTCCTATATGACACCCTTACAGGCAGATTCAATTCATGCATTCTTTCCAAATTAGAGTGCATTTGTTAGTAAAATTTGGTTTCAGCCTTGTGGTCTCCATGATTCTTTTGGATTCTAATGTAATCCTTCTTGACCTCATTGGTCTTGCTTATTTGAAAGACAAGTATATATGTATAAGGAAATAGTATAAAGAACATTGGGTTTGTAAGTAAAAGACCTGGGTGTGCAACTTTGCTCTGCCATTTTTTTTAAAAAGTGGCTAATTTGGTGGGGTATGGTGGTTCATGCCTGTAATCCCAGCACTTTGGGAGGCCAAGGCGGGCGGATAACCTGAGGTCAGGAGTTCAAGAACAGCCTGGCCAACATGGTGAAACCCTGTCTCTACTTAAAATACAAAAATTAGCTGGGTATGGTGGCATGCACGTGTAATCCCAGCTATTTGGGAGGCTGAGGCAGGAGAATTGCTGGAACCTGGGAGGCAGAGGTTGCAGTGAGCCGAGATCATGCCATTGCACTCCAGCATGGGCCAACAACAGCAAGACTCCACCTCAAAAAAAAAAAAAGTGGCCAATTTATAACTTAATCACTAATTCATAACTTAACCCTTCAGTTTCTGCCTTGCCTTCTTTGTATGAAAGTGCCTAGCACAATACCTGGCACACCGTAGTTACTAAACACAGGTTTATTAGATCTGCAAACAGGAAGCTTGTTTTATAGGATGTTGGTAACAAGTAATTCTCAAATCCTCTAGATCTGAGCATTGTTCTCTGTCTCACCTCCAAATTAATATGTTCAGCCCATTAAACATGTTTTTTGTTTGTTGGTTTGGGTTTTGGTTTGGTTTGGTTTTTTGTTTTTGTTTTGTTTTGTTTTCCAGATAGCTCAAGGGTAAGGATGAAAGACTGACTGTACAAGAAGGCAGACTGTTTCAGGCTAGGGGCTGCTACCTCCATATAGTTTACCCTCCTCACTTTTAGTCTTTGAGTCTTCTGCCCCATAGCCCAAAGCCATTAATAACTTCCTTGACCCATGTGGCATCCACCTGGGAGGGTGGATCACTTGTCTATCTAAAAAGAACATGGCTAGAAGATCCGCATGTGTTGATAAGCAAGCAGTAAGCTTGAAGGTGAGGCTGGCACAACGGATTTAATTGTACCTTACTGGAATAGAGCCAGATGTTCTAGTGAGTTCAATCACGGAATTTTTCACCACACGTAAGCAGGCAGAGTACAGGAAATCTGATTTTAGAAGTCTTACGTCTAGGTATATTTTGGTAAGAATAGTTTACTCTGGAAAGTCATGGGTAAATTGCAGATTGTGTCTGGGAGACTGTATTGTGCTAACTGAACAGAAATGCCACTTAATAAGAGTTGTGTTATGGTTGCAAATAGAATATAGTGTGAATTAAAATAGATGCCTAAATGCAGTGTGACATTATGCTTGTATTGTATGTATAAAAGTTTAGAGAATTAATACTACTATTTAGTTCAATTTCGTTATAGTTATATTCATGAGCTTTTATGGTCTTCAGACTATAGTCTCGTAAAGATTTAGCATGGACTTTACTCCTCATTTTACTTTCATTCTCTTCCCCTTTGTGTCTCCTTCATCGCACTGTTTCTCCTCAGGATTCCCAATTAAAGAGGGGAGTTAACATCTGACAAAGGGCTAATATCCAGAACCTACAAAGAACTCAAACAAATTTACAAGAAAAAAACAAACAACCCCATCAAAAAGTGGGCAAAGGATATGAACAGACATTTCTCAAAAGAAGACATTCATACAGCCAACAGACACATGAAAAAATGCTCATCATCACTGGCCATCAGAGAAATGCAAATCAAAACCACAATGAGATACCATCTCACACCAGTTAGAATGGCAATCATTAAAAAGTCAGGAAACAACAGGTGCTGGAGAGGATGTGGAGAAACAGGAACACTTTTACACTGTTGGTGGGATTGTAAACTAGTTCAACCATTATGGAAAACAGTATGGCGATTCCTCAAGGATCTAGAACTAGATGTACCATATGACCCAGCCATCCCATTACTGGGTATATACCCAAAGGATTATAAATCATGCTGCTATAAAGACACATGCACACGTATGTTTATTGCAGCACTATTCACAATAGCAAAGACTTGGAATCAACCCAAATGTCCATCAGTGACAGACTGGATTAAGAAAATGTGGCACATATACACCATGGAATACTATGCAGCCATAAAAAAGGATGAGTTTGTGTCCCTTATAGGGACATGGATGCAGCTGGAAACCATCATTCTTAGCAAAGTATCACAAGAACAGAAAACCAAACACCGCATGTTCTTACTCATAGGTGGGAACTGAACAATGAGATCACTTGGACTCGGGAAGGGGAACATCACACACCGGGGCCTATCATGGGGAGTGGGGAGGGGGAAGGGATTGCATTGGGAGTTATACTTGATGTAAATGACGAGTTGATGGGTGCTGATGAGTTGATGGCTGCAGCACACCAACATGGCACAAGTATACATATGTAACAAACCTGCACATTATGCACATGTACCCTAGAACTCAAAGTATAATAATAATAAAAAAAAAAAAAAGAGGGGAGTTAAAACTTTAACATGCTAAGAGAAAGTCTGAAGCAACTGATGAGAGAACATTTAGTAATGATAACTACCAGAGAGACGATATTATTGTTCTAATTAGAACCCTGCCTGAAGAGATTTGGCTCTGTAGATATAGGATTATGTAAACTAAAGGCAAAGTATATACAATCGTATTTTACAACTATCAAACATAGTTGTCAGAATAAAATATATTACAATTTCACTAGACCCTTGATTCCAGTGCCATGGATTTCATTATTCATAACATTAAATAGAGAACTGTGGATAACTGTGGATAATGCTTTATAGTGTTAAGAACTTACAGTTCAGCTAAGAGAAGAAGCAGTAGCCTACAGCAGGAGAATATTTAGTTTAAGATATGCTATTTCTTATACGATATAAGATATGACATATTGGGAAAAGTATTTAGATACAATGAAAGGGAGTGGAGTATTGGTCAGACTGAACAGGCACCTTGGTCAGAAGTATCCTTCTAGTGGTCAGGTGGGCCAGAATTGAACCCATGGGAAAAGTCATCCTCGAGGGTTTTGGCATCAAGGCATGACTTTTCTCAGCTTGTCAGAGTGGGCAGGCCAAGCCATGTGGTTTCTGTGTGTGAATTTCAAGGAAAACAGTGATCTAGAGAGGAATATTGCTGTTACAAGTAAATATAAGCATTCTCTGATGTATGAGCTTTGGTGGCCTCTTTGTGGTGAGGTTTCCCACACTGGCGTTCATGGATATGTGGGTGTGCCCGGTGTGTATGCCCTAAAAATCCTAGACTCATCTGGTATGCTCCATATGCCTCTACCTAAACCGTAACCATCAGAAAGGGCTTATTGTATACACATATGGAAAGCAATTTCATTGAGTGGGCCTCATCATTCTATACATTTATCTTCTTGCTCTGGCATCCAATTTCACTGGGCTGCGAGATATCAATAAGCCTTGCCTCTTTAAACGACTTATGTACAAATAAATGGGATGGTGAGAACCTGGTTCAGGAAATGCAGTAGCAGGCCATAGTGCATCCAAAGGTGAGTGCTCTGTAATAGGTGTGATAGTCAGTGTAAGGGTGTAAGCATGAGTTTGAATTATCAGGGATAGGTGTGTTTGGCCAGGTGCATATGGTTGAGTATGGATGCCCTCCATGAGCAGTTCACTGTACCCATGTTGGGGTACACGTACACATATGACTTTAAACGACTCCCTGCAGTATGTATCAGTGGGTGCGTAGTTTGTTTTCTGGGCAGAGCTCACGAGTCTGAGCTAGCTGCTGACTGACCCTTTTTTTCCACTTGTGCTGTGGTAAGAGGGAGTAGGCTGAGAACCTCCTCCCCAGAAAGCCAAACTGGTTAAACTGGCTGCTCCTTGAATGAAAATAATTACTTCTGATAATCCACTGAAAAGGAAGCGAAGGAAAGGAAAATAAGAATGAGAATAGCAGTGATGAATTTTCTAATAGCCTTCCTGAATTCACCCTACTGATCCAGTGTTTTATTTTTCAGACCTTCTCCTTTGTGCCACTCTCTTAAGGGTCTGTTTCTTGAAAGTTTCATCACAAGTGCCAGTCCTTCCATGTGGCCTCGTGAATTGTGAAAACTTTCTCAGCCACATTTCTCCTTGCCTTTTTGGTTTACACACTAGATATGGTGGACTTTGCTATCTAACTATTCGTCGACTTCTTAGATCCCGTTCTAAGAATAAGGATAAGGATAAGAATTTCCGTCTTCTGTGCAAATTTTCCACTCGCTGGCTACTTTGCTGTCTACCTGGGCTTTTGTCAACCAACTACACAGTTTTGTCTCTCTTGAGTTATAAGGGAATTGCTTAACTATTGAACACACATACAAGTTCATGGTGCTCCAGGAAGAGTGGAAAACAGGTAAGGCAGAATCTGGGAGGCTTCTTTACATAGGTCTTTCAGGCACTGAGAGATTCTACCTCAGTAAGTAACACTGTGGTTGTTAGTATCTATAATAAAAACAATGCATAATGTAATAGTAGAGGACCGCACAATATGGCCAATGTAACAGCTGTACAATATGGTAGCATATTATGTAAGCTATGCTTCTGATTTTTGTTTTATGTTTTTATCGAGTCACTCCAAAACTGGATCACATATTTAGACTTATTTAGGAGAAAAATCACTATATTTTCTTTCAAGTTAATCAGAATTAAAGAAGTAGGCTTTGCTGACTATAGAAACATGGGCGTGTCTTGTCAAGCAAAGGCAAAATATAAATTTAGGAGAGGGATGGGAGAGTGGCAAACATGAGTTCTCTTCTGAAAGAAAGAACCAAGTTTCTGGGGGTGTTATTTGAAATATGTACTGATTATATTATATAGACTTAACAGTGATACACATAAAGAATCCATTGTCAGACAAACAAGAAACTAATAACTAGAGTCTACTTGGAGGAGACTGGAGGAGAGTTAAGAACTGGATAAATGGAAAAGAATGGGGTGGGAGAAAGATTTTTATGCTATCCTATTTTACATTTTTATTTTTTGAATCATATGAATGTATTTTCTTTTTATTTAAGAGAGAAAGAGAAGGTGGCTTGGTACTGATACTTCCTTTATATCCTGGTAGCAATCAGTGTCCATGTCTATATCTGATATGAGCAGAGGAAGCACCTTGAAGCTCTGAGGGATGAAGAATTAAATAGTTTTCATTGATAAATGCTGTCTGTTCATTGCTTGTGAGGGTGCGGATATTTCAGAGAAATAAAGCAAATGTGTAATTCATGTCCTTTGACATCTGTCAATTTTTTATTCATTACCTGAATTAACTGTGTGTAAAAATGAAATTAAATGTTTTCTTTAGAGCTAGACATGGTAGCTCATGCCTGTAATTCCAGAGACTCGGGGGACTGAGGCAGAGGGATTACTTGAACCCAAGAATTTGAGAATTCAGTGAGCCGTGATCACACCACTGCACTCAAGCCTGGACTACAGAGCAAGATCCCAACTTCAAAAAACAGTTTTGCTTAAAAAATGTGATGCACAGCTAAAAAAAAAACATATTAGACATGCTTAATACTGTAGGGGAGGTAGATCATGCCTACATAACGCGTGGATCACGGTTCAGATAGATGTTGTGAATCTGTACTTGATCATGGGAGCAGAAGTCTCAGCTGGGAGGGGAGACTTTAAAATAATTTCAGTAACAATTGAATGAAAGGAGAAGAGCAGATCAGAGCTGTCTTTGCTGTATAATAGAGAAAAGAGAAATGTTGAAAGGAGAAGGTCGGGAGGGTTCTTCCAACCTGAATGTCAGCTAGGTAGATAGAGATAAACGGATGACTCAGAGAGGTAGCCAATTACCTAACTAGCGATCTGTAGAGGCAGTGTAAAATTCTGTGTGTGTTTCATTTATTTTTTTCATTCATTTTATTTTTATTTTTTCAAAAATCACTCAATCCTTAGGAATTACTCACAGCTGTGCTCTGTGCATTCTCTGTGGGCCTAGCAGGGAAGAGGACAGCCCTGTGGCAATGGGCATGACACGGACGCTCCTGGAATGCAGTCTCAGTGACAAGTTGTGTGGTAAGTACAGATTCCACAGATGTCTCTCCTCTGATTGTAGAATTATGAAGGCTAAGGTCTGGATAGATTCTAGAAGGAGGATGATTTGATTTCCAGTAGAAATGAAGACAGTGGTGATAAAAGGATGGGGACTAGAAGCCGTTGTCTTTTTGGGGAGAGGGTAAGTGCTAATCAGCGATCCAGATGCTGCATCTTCAATCTTGGTAAGAAAACTGCCAGAAGCAACGTCATGTACATTTGATGGGCTAAGAAACAGGGCCACTGGGGTTTCGGATTAGAGAGTTACTCCCAGCAGTGTTTCTGTTGAATGGAAGTAGAGGGGAAGGTAGAAGAGATGACCTTTTCATGTATGATGAGCTGATTGCTGGTGCATAGGGGAAATTGCATGAACGCCAGGTTAGGCTTCTTCTTCATTCTCTTCTCTTCCTATGTGATTGCCTACCCAGTCATCCAGGAGAAGCAGTATGAAGTGATTATCGTCCCAACCTTCTTGGTTACTATCTTCCTCATCCTTCTTGGGGTCATCCTGTGGCTTTTTATCAGAGAACAAAGAACTCAACAGCAGCGTCCTGGACCTCGAGGTAAAGCTCAAACTTTGGGGCTGGGCAGGGGCTTAAAGAAGATGGAGATTAGGAAAAAGTATGGTCTAAGTTTCAATGAGCCCATGTGTAGAAGTCTAGATACCTGCAATGAGAGAGGCATGGGTTCCCTCCCATGGAGTTGAGAGGGGGATGATCTCTTTTCTAGGAAGTCCTGAGTTGGAATTCAACATGTGCTTACTGACTGAAAAAAGATTGTGCAAGAAAAAAACCTCATATAACCTGTTTCTATTCCTATTGGACTATCAAAACTTTGACTATATGAGTGCCTAAGGACCTAGGAGAAAGACCTAAGGGGGTAAAGTCCAGGGCTTTATTAACATCCTAGGAGGATGACATATCACCCTATGATACATTCCATTCCTAATCTTTGCCTCCAGGATATATGATGGAAAGGAGGGGCCTTCATATTTTAATAGTCTTTGAAGTGCTAAGTAGATGATAACAGTCTATTCCAGAGTTCCATTGAGCATATAATAAAAGGGAATCAGCTCATACATGAAACTCAGGGTAAAAAGAAGGAAAAAGAAAACTCTCGTAATAATATGAAACTCTATAGTGGCTAATCCTTTGTTTTTCTTTAAATTTTATCCCACTTATCTTATACTTCACTTTTATAGAAAACTTCTCAAACAAGTTGTCTTAAACTCACTTCTAGTACTTCTACTCATCACATTCTCTTTTGAACCCACTAAAATAAGGTTTTTCTCTCTACCACTTTACCAAAACAAGTCTTTCCAAGGTCATCAATGACAGCTATGTTGACAAGTCCAATGATCAATTCTCAGTTTTCCTCTTACCTGATCTGTCAAAAGCATTTGAAACAGTTTTGAACTTCTTTTCTTGAAATACTTAAAAAAACTAAAGCCACTTCCTAAATGCTATAATTTTTAGTCTTATGGATTCAAATATGTTTTCTATTCCAATGATAATCCCTTGAACTCGATTCTCGTATTAACCCACCTACTGCACAGTTTCAATAGAATACAAATCTCATATGTAATATGACCAAAACAAAGGTCCTGAAATTCTCTCACAAATGTCCTCCCCAAATAGTCTTGCCTGTCTTAGTAAAGGGCAAGTCCTGTCTTCTGCGTTTTCAATCTCAAACCTTGAAGATATCCTTAACTCCCTTCTTTCTCTCATAGTCCATATCTAATCCATAAGCAAACACTGTTACCCTGTTTTCAAAATAACCCCAAGTTACTCTCACATCTCACAGATGACTGCAACACACTCTTAACGTTCCCTGCTTCTGCCCCTACTCCTTTATAGAAAGGTCAGAATGAGTCTTTTAATAGTCAGTCCTGTTCGTTGTCAGATTGAAATCTCTCTGCCACACACACACAGACACATGCAGTAACCTCCCGTCTTGCTCAGAATGAAAAATGACAAAATTATTTCCATGGCCTTACATGATCTGGGCCTCCCTGGCCTTATCTCCTACTACTCTCCAATGATCCCACTTGGCTCCAGCTACAGTGGCTTCCTTGCTGTTTCTCAACTATTCTAGGTATGCTCCCAACTTAATGCTTTTGCAATTTTTGCTCCCTTTGCCTACAGTACTCTCCCTGACACCAGCATGGTTTGCTCCCTAGTTGCTTCCAGGCCTTTCTCAAATGTTATCTCATCAGAAAGGCCTTTCTTGACCTTCATATATAACATAGGTGACTGATTCACTGGTGTTGCTTCTCCCTACTGCCTTTTTTTTTTTTTTTTTTTTTTTTTTTTTTTTTTTTTTTAAGAGATGGAGTCTCGCTATGTTGCTCAGGCTGAATGCTAATTCCCAATAGCTGGGATTACAGGCTCATGGCACCACACTCAGCTTTTTCTCCATCTTTTATTTTCCTCCACAACATTAATTGCTTGATATATTATTACCTGCTTCCTCTCCCCTACCACTAGAAAGTAATCTTCAGGTGAATCTGGACTTTGCCTGTTCCCATCACTTAGAACAGTACCTGGCATGTAATAAGTGGTATTTATTGAATAAATGAATAAATGTAGATTTAATAAGAAGGATGAACCTCTCTTTTTTGCTGGCCAAGGGAGGGAGAAAGTACCCGAAGACTTTTTTGACCGAGACTCAAGGATATATGAAATAACTTGACTTTTGGGGTAACTTGAGGGAGGAAGAATAACCATAGCTTAAAGTTGATTAATTACCCATACCTTTCCTTCAACTTTGAAAGCCATTTGTCTGACTTAAATGACAGTTCTCACTGGCAGTTACCTCCACCTTTAGGCATCTGTGGTTTGGATTCCTATTCAGGAACTTCCCTAATTGTCTCCATACCACACTCATGGGGAGTATTCAATTGTAACCCAGAGGAAGGAAGGCAGAAAGGAAGTGTCATGACCGCTTTCCTAGGGTCCTTCTCAAGTTGTCCTAAGAAGTAATGGGGATTATCGTAAAGTTTCTACAAACTTGGCATTGATGCTGGTTTATAGAGAAGCATCAGAAGACAACTCCACATTGGCCAGAGAGAAAACTGCTGAAGGAACTTGCTTGCCAGTTTGTTTCGGGGTCTGCTTTCTGGGAATTCCCAGGGCAGAGAAAAACTGGTTGACACCATCTTTCTGTTCTAGACATTGCCCCTGTCCCTCCGTCTAGGGACCTAAGCTGGGAAGCAGCTGGACATGGAGGAAATGTGGCTTTGCCACTTAAGGAGACATCAGTGGAAAACTTTCTGGGAGCTACACCTGCCCTGGCTAAGCTGCAGGTGCCGCGGGAGCAACTCTCTGAAGTTCTGGAGCAGATTTGCAACGGTAGCTATGGGCCTATCTTGCGAGCCAATATGAACACTGGGGACGCTTCTAAGCCCAAGAGTGTTATTCTCAAGGCTTTAAAAGGTAAAACAAGAAGTGTTTGACTCCCCTTCCCCTCACAGTAAATATTAACAGGCTTTGTGAACATTGAGATGTTAACTAACCGTTGTGATCACAGCTGTGTACAGAAGAAGGAAATAGAGTGGAAACCTGAGACAGAAATGTTTTTCTTGGTGTCCTTTTTTTTTTTTTTTTTTTTTTTGGACAGAGTCTTGCTCTGTCACCCAGGCTGGAGTGCAGTGTCCAGATCTCAGCTCACTGCAAGCTCCGCCTCCTGGGTTTACGCCATTCTCCTGCCTCAGCCACCCGAGTAGCTGGGACTGCAGTCGCCCACCACCTTGCCAGCTAGTTTTTTGTATTTTTTAGTAGAGACGGGTTTTCACCGTGTTAGTTGGGATGGTCTCGATCATCTGACCTCGTGATCCACCCGCCTCGGCCTCCCAAAGTGCTGGGATTACAGGCTTCAGCCACCGCGCCCGGCCCTTTTTTTTAATTACACAAATTGTTTATTTGTGAATCCTCACCCAATCTCCAAATAATAACTAAAATGACTACCACGAATAAGTACAATGTTATGAGGAGTAAGATGTTAGCTGTGGGTTTTTACACAGTCTTTATTGTGTTGAGGTACATTCCTTCTGTACTTAGTTTGTGTAGTGTTTTTATCATGAAAGGATATTGCATTTTATCAAATACCTTTTCTGCATTGATTGAAATGATCATATGATGTTTATACTTTATTCTGTTAATGCGGTATGTCACAGAATTGATTTGCATATGTTAAAACATCCTTGCATCCTAGATTCCCTAGCTCTTCTTTGCTATGGAGGCTGTTAAAACTGATATTTTTCACAATGGATGTTACTTGGACTAGGATTCTGAGGTTGTTTCCTCATTTTACTTTATTCTTTGATACCCTTTCCTGATATTATATTTCTTTTTTTTGAGACGGAGTTTTGCTCTTGTCACCCAGGCTGGAGTGCAATGGTGCAATCTGGGCTCACTGCAACCTCCGCCTCCCAGGTTTAAGTGATTCTCCTGCCTCAGCCTTCCAAGTAGCTGGGATTACAGGCATGTGCTACCATGGCCAACTAATTTTTGTATTGTTAGTCTACTAACAATGGGATTTCACCATATTGGCCAGGCCAGTCTCGAACTCCTGACCTCAGCCACCAGCCTCGGCCTCCCAAAGTGCTGGGATTACAGGCGTGAGCCATTGAACCCAGCTTATATTATATTTCTTTCTCTCTCTCTCTCTTCTTCATGATATGGGCCAGTAATGGTGGATACATAGAACAAAGATAAGACAAGCAAGGGTATGAATCCAAAGGACTAAACAGCGATAACTGTTTAATGCAAACAGACTATCTCTCTGTTTAGGCAGATGAAAGCCTATCCAGTTCTAATAATTATGATTCTGTGTTACCTTTGATAAAAGATCAGTGATATTAAGCATCATCTTCTTCTAATTGGTCCCCTTTGTATTTATTTTTGCCTACATTCACTCCCATGTGGGGCCTTGAGAATTACCGTCTTAAGTTGCCTCCTGCTCCCTGCCTCCCACTCATTGAGGATGCGCTGACTGCTCACTGCCTGGCTCTTTCATCCTCTACAGAACCAGCTGGGCTCCATGAGGTACAAGATTTCTTAGGGCGAATCCAATTCCATCAATACCTGGGAAAACACAAGAACCTAGTGCAGCTGGAAGGCTGCTGCACTGAACAGCTGCCACTCTATATGGTGTTGGAGGATGTGGCCCACGGGGACCTGCTCAACTTTCTCTGGACCTGTCGGCGGGTGAGCAGTAGGGCAGAGGTATTAGGAGGTTAAGGCTTGACCTTGTTGATTAGCTTTTCACATGTCAATTAGTGTGACAAATGACAAAATGCAGAGACATTATAATAGCATGACAGAATAATAGAACTTTTTGTAATTATAGAAATGTTCTATAACTGCTCCATCCAATGTGATAAGCCGCTAATCACAGATGCCTTCTAGACACTTGAAATGTGGCTGATGTGATGGAGAAACTAAATTTTAAATTTTATTTAACTTTAAGTAATAGAAGTTTAAATAGCCACATGTGGCTAATGAGCACAGAGTGGACAGTACAAGTTTAGAGCATGGACTTTAGGCTTCACCTCCTACTAGTTATGTGACTTTGAGCAAGTCACCTTTCTGATACTGAGTTTTCTGAATCTGTAAAATGGGAGTAATAATTATTATAAAAAATACAAGAAATTACGTATGTGAAAACCGCAGTGGTTGGTACAGAGTAAGCACTCAAAATGGTAGCTGTTTTAAAGATAATTATGTAACAACATGAGTATTTTTGATAATGATTGTAATTTTGTTGTGGTTATTAAGTGTGTTTTCCATTCTGTAACATTACCATAGTATGGTGGGGCAAACTCAGGGAGAAATTTAGCTTGTAAAACTTTTGTATCTCAAACTCATGTTTTTTAAAATTAAAATGTTCAGACATTTTTAGCCTCAAATGGATGTCCTTTTCCTTGCAATTTCTCCTGTTCTGTATTCCTCTTTGAGAAGTGTTACCTGTTTCCCTAGTTTCTCACTTGCTAGTGAGCAAGTTCAACATTCTTTGAACCTCCCTCATATGCTGATTATTGTACAACTGAATGTGTATGAGAAAGGGACCCTGTTATTGTCTTCCATCCAGTGTTGTCAATAGGACAATTGCAAGTATTTAGGCATTTTAAACTTTTCAAAGAGGTCACTCATCTAAAATTTGTTTTGTCCTCTAACTGCACTAGCTTCTTTCCATTTTTCAAAAATACCGCGCAGCTCTATTTCAGATTATCTTTATATGTTTTTCTTGTTCCACCAAACTTCTCTCTTCTCTTCTTTTCATAGTTAATTTCCACTCATCCTTCAGATCTCATCAAACAATTTCCCTGTCCCTCCAACTCAATCAACTCTCTTCTGCCCACGATCATATGCTGTCTTAGCACTTTGTACATTTCCTTTATGGCACTTACAGATATGTAACCATTGATTTATGTGTGATTATTTGATTCTGATTCACATGTGCCTGTCACACAACAAGCTCCAGAAGGCAGCAGCCATGCTATTTTACTCATGCTTGTATTCCAAGTTCCTAACATGGAATAAGGGACATTTCAGGCATTCAATAAAGATGCATTCAGTTAATGTGCTAAATTAATCATGAACACATGTATGCTCACATGTGCATACACACGCACACTCACACAGAGCCCCAGAAAAACTGCTGTTTTATTCAGTGGATAGTCTTATTTATACTTGCCTTACTTACCTGCTATTCATCTATGTCTGTCATTGTTTTTCCAGTCCAGTTGATCATTTTATTTCTCTGCCTATCTGAAAATCTCCCACATCAGCCTCACTTTGAACATTAGTCCTTATATTTTTCTTAGCTTTGGTAACTGCATTTCAGAGTATCTCTGCCCAACTTTATTTCTTTTCCAAATCTGTTAGTGCCATTTTGATATAATGGCTTTTTTCCCCCTGTCTCTAGGATGTGATGACCATGGATGGTCTTCTCTATGATCTCACAGAAAAACAAGTATATCACATTGGAAAGCAGGTCCTTTTGGCGCTGGTAAGACGATGCAAAATGACAACTGATGGTGTGACATTTCCTTGTTAACCTTGTTTTTTATGCCATATTTCTCATACTAATATTCTCAAGTGGTGTATATGTTTTAAAGAAAATTAGATAGAAGTTAGGGGGCAGAAACTCTAGCATGGATAAATTGTTTTTAGTCCCTTCTTTAGGGATTTATCTAGATAATTTACTACACTATTGGTAATTTCAGGAAGAAAGTAGTCAACTTAGGGTTTATACAAGGAACAGGAAGGATTTTAAAGATTTTTCAGTCCTAAAATTCAACAGCCAGGGCCAAGAGGTATACGCCCATTTACTTGATACTTTTACATCCCCGTATGTACTAATAATAGAATTAAAAGAGATGGATAGGGAAGCAAGTAGGGAAAAGATACAGAAAGAGAAACTGAATGGGTGAAAGGCGACAGAACCAGAAGGAAGTATGCAATTTTATACCTGAAAAACAAGAAAAACTAGTTCAAAACATGTTTGGTTAGAGACTTGCTTTGATACTGAATGTGACAGGGAGTACATGTAATTACAAAATGATTAAGGAACAAGTGGAAAAGGATGAATGAAAAGAGCAACAGTTGGATAATTCCTTTATTTTAAAACAACTTAAAGAGAGAAGACAAAGAACTCGGGGTTTAAGATAAAAAATTTACCTTTACCAGAATTACCCAGGAACTTTCTATGTCTATTTCTATGAAATTATTTAAATAGTTGTGTTTAAAATTAACATTTGCTATGGAAAATCAGGGCTCTGTGAAGCTGCTGTTTTAAGTATTTGATATATCTTGTCACCTTGAGGTGTGGAATATAGGGATCTAAGTGGAATCAGGAAAAGGTTAGAAAAAAAGGATTAAGGTGGGTAAAGAGTAATAGTTATGGGTGAAGCTCCTATGGGACCAGGGAGAGTACACATCATATACGGGAATATTGTCTATGGTGCTTGGAAGGCCTCGTTGGTATGTTCCCTTGATAAAGAGTGTCAGGATAGAGCCTACCCTGTATTCAGAACCACAATTGCAGAGGTGCCATACAGGGATGAATTGGTCAAACTGGTGCATTCATCAGGACCCTGTGCTACCTGTTACAAGGCAATATCATACTATTGTTTTCTTACTTTTAACAACCTCAAAGTCAGTTACATTCTTTAATTCTTATCACGGCAGTGTAATTTCTTATTTTAAAGCTTCACCAGACACAGAAAACTGCTAGTTTTCTTTATCATCAGTGATTGGAAATTATCACCTTTACGTTTTAATTTTCTATACCATCCTTGTTTAGTAATTACAGCCCTCAATCTCCAGGTCTTCAGTCATGTATAGTTTTGCAGCTTCTCCTTATGTCTTGAATAGTTTGATGCCATCAGAAATGACTCCAAAAATCAATTATCATAGGGTGCCATAGCTCTCCGATGCTCTGTTGGCTGTACTAGAATTTGATACTTCTTAAAAATGTAGGTTACCAGGTCTTTCTTCTTACATTTTGGTTTAGTAAATCTGGGGTGAAAATCTTATGTTTAAAAAGCTCTCAGGCAATTCCAATATGCAGACTGGCTTGAGAATTTTTAGTAGAGTTTATATAGTATATCCTATGAATTATAATACCTGGTTCTGGTCAGTACCACTTAATAACTCTGTGGCCATTTGTAAAATTTCAATTTATCTAAAAGAGAATTTCTGAATTCAACTCATGCAGTTATTTTAGGGTAAAAAGTGAGATATGTATGTAAATTTTTCATTATGATACTCAATTTTGGTATGTATTACATTGTTTTGGGGACTACTGCTAGAAACTTGGAATCAGGCCGGGTGCAGTGGCTCACACCCGTAATCTCAGCACTTTGGGAGGCCAAGGTGGGCGGATCACGAGGTCAAGAGATTAAGGCCATCCTGGCTAACACAGTGAAACCCCGTCTCTACTAAAAATGCAAAAAAATAGCTGGGCTTGTAGCAGGCGCCTGAAATCCCAGCTACTCAGGAGGCTGAGGCAGGAGAATGACGTGAACCCAGGAGGCGAAGCTTGCCATGAGCTGAGATCCCGCCACTGCACTCCAGCCTGGGCAACAGAACTAGACTCTGTCTCAAAAAAAAAAAAAAAGAAAAAAGGAAGAAACTTGGAATCTACTCCCTTCTCCAGTGTCTAGCTGGGTCCTTTCTCACGGGAAAGGAAAATCAAGCAGGGGTCAGTGTTTGGCACAGAGGTGATTATATTTTCAAAATCCAGTATTAATGTCATTTGAATTATTTGCTCAAGTTGGTATTCCTAAACACAATCCAGAAACGTGCGATTCATTAGCATGCTTTGGGAGTGACGTATCATTATTAGTGAGACTTGTTCAGAGTAGAAAATGTCCTTGTGTTTTTGAAGATTCCTAGGACTGTCTCTCCTTGTCTGTGACCCAAGCTGTGATCTCAGACAGCTGATCATATTTGATTTTATCTTGACAGGAATTCCTGCAGGATAAGCATTTGTTCCATGGGGATGTGGCAGCCAGGAATATCCTGATCCAAAGTGATCTCACTGCTAAGCTCTGTGGATTGGGCCTGGCTTATGAAGTTTACACCCGAGGGGCCATCTCCTCTACTCAAACCATACCTCTCAAGTGGCTTGCCCCAGAACGGCTTCTCCTGAAACCTGCTGGCATCAGAGCAGATGTGTACGGTTTATTCCTGGACTCTGAGTTTACTTTCTTCATGACTTGGGTGTTCTCCCTCAATATGATTTGATCTGTTGCCAATTATTTCTACAAATATAATCTCTACTTAGAAATCAGGCATACTCTCAAGCAGAAATGTTCTGTGACAGAGTTCATGTTTGTCATCTGTCTGCAGTCCTTTTTGGTACTTTTTCAACCTTTTCTTTTCCTTTCTTTCTTTTCTAAGGCAGGATCTTACTGTGTTGCCCAGGCTGAAGTGCAGTGGCATGATCACAGCTCACTGCAGCCTCCACCTCCCAGGCTCAAGTGATCCTCCAACCTCAGCCTCCCTAGAAGCTAGGACTATAGGCATGCACCACCCCGCTTGGCTTTTTTTTTTTTTCTTTCTTTCTTTTTTTTTTTTTTTTGAGACAAGGTTCACCATGTTGCCCAGGCTGGTCTAGAACTTCCGGGCTCAAGTGATCCTCTCACCTCAGCCTCCCAAAGTGCTGGGATTATAGGCATGAGCAACCATGCCCAGCCTCAAGTACTTCTTCTGTATTAGATTAGCAGCCTTAATTAGAAAAAAAAAAAGTGAAAAGATTATTCACATCAATATCCTAGGACTTAATCTAGTAAAGTCTCTTTTATCTGAAGGAGGTAGGTCCACATAACCAAAATGCCAGTTAAACCATACATTGTTAAAATAAAAAGAAACATACATACCTTCAATCACTTATTTTAACATAAAACTTAAAATGTACATTATCTGTTTTTTTCAAGGAGGGCCAAGTCTTCTTTTTATGAGGATGAGTCTCCCAAATGAAGTTGTATGTTGTTCTTTTAGTGTAAATAGTATCTTTTAGTCTAAATAAGAATGATTTATTTTTGAGTTCCAGTTCAGAATGATTTTAGGTAGCATGAGAAACTTGAAAATAATTATGAAATTGTTTGCAGACTTTTGATGTTACTTTTCCCAGTTTTCTACAGTTGTCTCCCTCACACGATTTGACAACACTTTTTCAGCAGTTTATTTTTATAAATAATTTTCAAAACATTCAACTTAGTTTGAGGGAAGATAACACTGTTTTGCATGCAATCAGTATATAAAATAATTGATTATATAACTACATATAATTGCAATTCCATGTAAAATTGACATTAACAGGATCATAAAGAATCACAATTGACTTTTGGTAGCCATATAACTCAATTGCTTGGAGAAGTGAATAGATGTAATGTAGAATATCCTGCTAGCCATGAATGCCATGAGCAGCAGAGGAAATTTAGAATATCCGTTAATAGGATGAGTCAGTTATGAGATTTCCATTGCTGCTTCACTGACATGTGCTTTTCAGTAGACATCTGGGGGTAATAAACTTAACTGTAAAATATTAATCATTTAATAATGATATTATAGAATAGTGAACTATACACCTCTCAAGTCATATTGCTTAGGCAAATAACAATTTCAACTATATATAAAGCTTGCTCTGTTAATATTTTTCCTAGGTTTGGGGAATTAAATCTACTGAGAAAATAGTGACTAAATGATAAAACTTGTTGGATTTGCTCTAAGAATAAAGATTAGATTTGCTCTAAGATTAAAGGCTAGAATTTCAGCAGAGAGGGATGGAAAGGAAGAAAGAGACAAGAGGGAATATTTTTAGGTAAATGTGCTTTTGTAATTGAGGTAAATGTGTTTGTGTGGTTATATGCAAATAATAATCATCTATTAATTTAAAATACAGGAGAGTAAATAGAGATATAGCTTCAATCCTAAAAGAGATTCGAATCTACGGAAATTGAGCAGAAATGCTTTCTAATGGCAGTTATTTTGCTTTTCAGACACTCATCTTTGATTCTCCTTCATCTGCCTTTTTTATGGGGCTCTTACTGAAGGCCTCTGACACTTAAATGAGCTCTCTTTAGAAAAACAGAAATAGCAATTAAGTAGATGGCTTTGTTTCTTTTACAGCTGGTCTTTTGGGATCCTGCTCTATGAGATGGTGACTCTAGGTAAGGATGAGCCCCAAAATAGTGTGTACCTGTATGCAAATATGCAAGCATGTTTATTTAAGGAGTAGGTGATGTATGCTTTCAGAAAGGGTTCAGTACAGTGTTGAAGCTTGTAATGGACGACATGTTATCTAAGCCTGATTCCCGTGATGGTCATATAAATTGATTATTTTCTGCTTGCCCCACTCCCTTCTTCCCTGTCCTTTTGTACCTTTCTTTTTCTCTCTTCATCTTTATTTTCCCCAAAATATTACCAAATCCACGGGATGTTTTCAAATTCCAAGGATAATTCCCAGAGTGGTCTTGGATAAACATAAAAATGTTTACTTCAGGCTTACTAATTCATTTGATTGAGAAACTGCACACCTTCCCATGTGCAGAGAGTGGAGGGCAGGTGTTATGTCTTACTTTGTCTTATTTGATTACTTTCTTAGAGATTCAGGTTTCTCCTAACTTATCAGGTTTTTTTCTCCAAAACACCTTTCCCCCCAATTCACTACGTTATATCCAGATTTGATCACCAGGGAGCAACTGAATCGTATGTAGTATTTTTCCTACGGCTATATCTTTTGCAAGCAACCAATCCAAATGGATGAAGAATAGTGTTAGTTACAGTTCGTATTTTAGAGGACCCTACAGTTCTCATTATTTTCATAACGACAGGGGCACCACCGTATCCCGAAGTCCCTCCTGCCAGCATCCTACAGCATCTCCAAAAAAGGAAAATCATGAAGAGACCCAGTAGCTGCACACGTACCATGTAAGTGGGTTTTAAAGATCTGCTCTTCTTTCATGCCAAATGTTGTTTTGCTCTCTATCAATCACGCCCTTTTCAAAGTGCTCAGATGATCCTTGCCTGTCTGTATGTACCAATGTACAGCTTTTAACCAAACCCACGAAGCGAAATACACCTATCTCATATATTATATATGCATATATGTTATATATACATATACATCCACAGTCACGCATACTCACCCACATACACACACATACCCCCACCACACACTGAGAACTACACTAGGAATCTAATTTTATTATAGTTTAGTTCCACGGGAAGCTTCTAAAATAGGTAGCAAGTAAACTAAACCCAATGCAAGTACAGTTGTGTTTAGTCTACATGTCAGTCTTCTGCCAGCCACAGTTCAGACAGCTGTCATAAAACCCATTGCACTAGAGTTACCCATTCAGAGTATACCAGTTCTTATTTAGTATTTAACTTTTAAATGACTGTCTCCCTGTTTTTCCAGCTCTCAGTGTGGCAGAAGCCAACCAGAGGAAGGGGGGATAAGCAGAAATTAGAAAGGCAGGAGGAGGATCCAGTGTTATCAGCAGATAGGGACAGTTAGTGAACCAACGTAGAGGCAGGAAATGGAAACGTAAAATTACACAGACTGTTATTACCAATGAAGTTCAAAAAGGAACTGCTACAGAATGTAAGAAGAGGTTAAATTGTGTATAAGAAGGCAGCAGAGAATATATTCATGTTTTTATTAGAATTGTTGCTATTTTATAAGTTTTTCATCATTGAATGGGTAAATCTACAGCACTTGGTTTTCATTATGATAAACAATTACTGCATCAAGCAGATTAAATTTAAATATCTTAACTATATATGAGTATACACACACACACAGGCACACAGTATAGTGATGGAGCTAGGGACAATAGAAAGAAATTGATGACAAACATTTCTATGTGTAAAAGGCTGGTCTTGATACTGGGAGAGACGCCTAACCGACAAAATACCTGACCTGGTACCACAACCTCTGGTACTTGTAACACAGCCTTGTCATCTGCAGTTCTAGCAGCAGCTTCGAGGCACAAACATTAAAGAATGTAACATCTTGATGAGGAGATATATGAAACATGAAAATCAACCTAAAGCATGCAGCAGTATATAATGATTAAAAACTCTATCTCATATCAGAGTAAAAACGATATGTGTTCAGTTCTACCCAGCCCTGTTACTTTACTGCACGTTGCTTACAATGTACAGCAAACAACGTCTAGTGATAAAACTGTCCTGTCATACCCTAGTTTGGAAAATGTTAAGTTATTCCTATCGTACAAGAGCACGTGTTGAGAAAGTGCTATTAAGAGACTTGATATAAAAAGGTTGAGAAGGAATATCACTCTCTGGGAAGAATATGAGTAGCAGGGCAAACAGAAGACAATTAAAGAATTGCAGAGTTGTTTGTTAAGGTTTGTGAGGAGAGGAGACATGCTCCCCATACATTTGCCTTGTCAAGGAAGTCAGCTTCTCTTGTTTCCCTCTCAGGTACGGGATTATGAAGTCCTGCTGGTGCTGGCGTGAGGCTGGCCGCCCCTCACCTAGAGAGCTGCGCTTGCGCCTAGAAGTTGCCATTAAAACTGCAGATGACAAGGCTGTGTTACAAGTACCAGAGTTGGTGGTACCTGAACTGTATGCAGCTGTGGCCGGCATCAGAGTGGAGAGCCTCTTCTACAACTATAGCATGCTTTGAAGAGTCCCGGGCAACAAACATTCATGCATGATTATATGTTCTTGGAATCAATTCCTCTAAGAACAGAGAATGGTCTTTCCAGGGGACACAAAGGAAGAAATGGGACATGGATTCTTGATCTTCCTTTGCACATTTCTCGGGAAATCTAAATGATGCTGGATGAGACTCTGCACACCCTGAGCTAAGACATACTGTCAGTCTCACTTCTGCTGTTCCAGTCCTAGAAATCCTGGGTAGAAGTGGTAGACGTGTGCAAAGGAAGTTTTAGAACTCTACAGTATTTGTTGGGGCATGACACAAATAAGCTCATCCCTCCCATCCTAGGCTAGTTTCCTCTGGAACCACATTTTTCTCCAGATGATTACAACGTCCAGAAAATTTGGAATGAAATGAAGGAGTTAGAAATCCAATAAAAGAGTTGAAGGGAAAGAAAATTTAAGGTTCTTCTTGCTCAGGATTACAGATGTGGACCAACACCTCCTTCAAGAAAAGGTGGTAGGACACAAAGTTCTTCAGTCCTGAGCCCTCCATGTAGGGTTGGAAGAGAACTATAATGGAGAAACCTCTGAGTTTCACCTTAGGTATAGAAAAAAGAAAGATGGTCCCCTTTTATCTGATTCTGAAACAGGTAAACTCTGTTACTACGTTTAATTAGAAGATGGAGGAGTCATTTCATGATTAAGAGCATTCAACATGTATTGTTCATTAAGCTAGCTTCCTAGTTCCAATTAGACTAAGGAGACTAAGCCTAGAGAGTCAATGTTAGAACAGTGATAAGAATGCTGTGTGTGTGTATGTGTGTGTCTGTGTGTGTGTGCACAATAAATAGGAAATGTAGAAACTAAGCAAGAAGGCCTTGTAGCTCAGTCTTTAACAAGGGCTAGAAAAGAATGTAATCTGATATGGAAGGATAGCAGCTTCTAATTTTCAATCATCCATTGATATACTGTGAAACTTATTTTATTAAATTAATATTTATTAAATGGAAATATGTTTTTCTGGTTTATAACCGCTAAAAATATCATACGGAGGATAAACGTAAATAAATGAAAGTTAATGTCAATAGAAAAATTCAAGAGATAACGTACAATGTCAGAAAAGGGACTCTTTATGTGTAAATGTGGATAATACCTGTCTCACAAGGTTGTTCTGAGGACTGGTATGTACTGAGTATGTATTTGTACACTATCTGGCACATATGTGCTCAATAAATGTGTTTCTCCTTTTCTTTTGCCTTTCCTAACCCAGAACCTTTCATATATTTTTCATTTAAAATCTACTATGGCCAAGAAGAGAAACTCAGTCGGTAATACTGCGAGGCAGGATGTGCCTAAAGATGATACGGCACAAATAGTGATATTATACATGTGCAATGATGAAGTCATCATTTTTGCATGCTTTTGGATGATGATAGTGGACTCATACTATTTCAAAATATTGAAAACATCATCATGAGGGCAATTCTGTTGAACATGATGGTCTGCAATTTTAAAAAACACTCGGGTACCCTGAAAGGGACATCTAAGACTGCCGTAAGAAAGATGACTGGCAGCTAAAAATGTTGTAGAAGAGGGAATCCTGATGGAATCCTAATGAGTTAGCTAAAGGAATAATGATTCTTGCCGCTCTGAGAATTCCACAATGACTAGTCAGGATTTAAATGGGTAGCAAATTGCAGTAGGGAGAAGGGTGGAAGAGTGGCTTCACACAAAATTACAAAGTCCTTTGGAATCCCATTGTTGCCTCTCGGCTGTCCATTTAAGTCAAAATTACAAATATTTACTTATTTATCTGATCACTTAAAAATATTGAGTGTTAAGGCTTGCCGTGCCAGACACTTGGCTAGGTGTAGGATAAAAGAAATAGGAAGCTTTTGATTACAGTCTAGAAGGTGAGACACATTATACATTTATTTATGTGGGTATCTGTTAAGTGCAAAGTGTTAAGTGCTATCAAGGAAAAGCATAGGGTAGTAGAAGGGAGTTTAAAAGGAACACTTCCCTGAGCAGAAATGGGCTATAAACTGAGACCTTAGGGATGGGTAAGTAACCCAGGCCGAATGAGAAGAGTGTCCGAGGAGGAGGACACGTGTGTGTGAAAATTCTGAGGCAAGGAACTGCAAGAAAGCATATGGGTTGCAGCACAGTGAGCTAAGGGAAAGTGGAACACAGTGAAATGGAAGGTTGCTTTGTTGTACTGTCTTATTTGTTTCAGTAGGAGGGAAGGAAGCAGACAATTGATATTTAAATTTTTTACCCCCAATTGTATTTGTTTTTCTGCCTGGAAAACTGGATACAGTAATTTTTACTCTAAGAAAACTGGTTCTTTCTCTCATTTGGCCAGACTTCTTCCAGAAGGAGGATGATATTTCTGGCATCTTTGACCTTTCAGCCAACCTGGGTGTTTCCAAGCTAATGAATGAAAAAAAGAATCAAAATATTTATCGTTTAATCAGGTTGACTCTAGATAGATTTTTTTGTATTGGTTTGATTGCCTTCTCTTCCAGTCTTGTTTTTCTAATCTATGCTTTATTGTTAAAAAAAGTTCCAACACTTAGGAATAAAGCAAACACCCACCTAGATACAGTCTCTAAGGGACACTTGGCAACGTCATTTAAAATAGAATAGTCTGAACCAGTAGTTCTCAAATTATGCTCATGGAGAACACTATGTTTTTCATGCCAGATTTAGGTATTCTGTTATTAAAATTAAATAATAGCAGTGGGTTTTTTAGCATTTTAAAACAAAAAAGTAAGTTAATGCAGTTTTCTTAATCTTAATTTTGTTGCAATAATTTTTTTAAAATTTTGCTTTGACACGCTCATTGAAATAAACAAGTAGCAAATACAGTGGAAGACTGGAAGATATCCTGTTATCCTTAATTTAGCAGACTATGTTTATCCATTTTGGGCAAAAGAGTTAGATATTATGCTATGCGTTTGAAGCATACAATATGGTTAAATGCTGGAAAAAAATTTTAGGTTGAATAATCGAATTAAATATATCATGTCATGATAATCTAGAAGTAGCTCCAAGCGCTCTCCATATATGAACGTATGTGGTAAAGAATGGTGTGGAAAGTTAGGTGTTTCTGCATGATAGTGATTCTCTTATTTAAAAAGTTAATACCACTGAGTGGTAAAAAGACAGATAAGGCTAAAGTCCACAGGGAAGTCTGTTATGGAAAAGAGAAGAGCAAGGTGGATGGATGAATTAAAAATAGACTACCTCATTCTGAGTATTTTAAAAAATTTAAACCACATTATGCACTTATTCTTGACTTACTACTCTGATCCATTTATTAATAACTGGATGAAATAGCCCTGATATCTTTTGTTCTGTAAATACAAAATCAAATGAATCAAAAATTATTCATAAATTTAAAATATGAGACTATAATATCTAGTGCTTATCACGATAAAGATGGAACATATTTCTGAAAATTGGAAGTCAGAATGATTTAATCATTAAGCCTTAATTTCAGTTGGAAATAAAATGTTTATTTCTTACCTTCTTCACTTTGTGCTTTGAAATTTACCACTGTATTAGCAAAGGTGAAAACAGTATTTTGGCTTCAATTAAGCAGCTCAAACATTTATTTTCACAAGTAAACTGTGTTGATATCAGTAAGTATGTCCTAATTTGGAGCCTACAACAACCGATTTGAAAAATGTTCACAATTTTTTTTTTTTTTTGCTATTTCTAGCCCAACTAAAAGTATATGAAAAGATTCTAACTGTGCTGACCAATACAGTAGCTTCTAGCCACATATGTTTATATAAATTTTCATCTAAATTAATCAAAATGAAGAATTCAGTTCGAAGTCACACTAGTCACATTTCAAGTGCTCAGCAGCCATACAAAAGAACTTTACCACATCACTGTTGTGTACCATCCGAGAACACCACAAAACGCAAATGCTTTATCACCTTGTAATTCTTGCTTCCATACAAAAGGTTCAAATTTTGGTTTAAAATATGAAGAGTTAAGTAAACATGGTTTCATATTTTATCTTACAAACAGGGTTATAGTCTTGAACCCCTATGTCATTTTTGGAGATCAAGACAGTAACTGGCCCACTTAACAAAGACGTTAATACTTTGTGCATTCCATAACCTCTACTTACATAGTTACACATTCTGGTAACCATAGTTCCATTTAGGTAAACATGAAGATGAACACTGCCACATGTGCCAAAAACCTGAAGGAGAGACATTAGGGAATCTAATATTGAATGAGGCTTTCCATATAATTCAACAAAATGGATTACAGCTGATATTTCCAGAGATACTATGGAATACAGTGCTCAAATTTCTGTGAATTATTCTCGTGATAAGTGTGGTGACCAACCCATCTCAGTTTTCCTAGGTGTTTCCAGGTATGGAAAGTCCCATGTCCCAGTAAACTCCACAGTCCTGGTCAAACTGGAATGGCTAGTCACCCTAGTGATAAAACATGGTGCTTGCTGTTTCTTACGTACTTTCCAAAACGGTGGCCTATTGTAGGGATTGATTCATTTTTCTATACTAATAGTTATATAAGTACTAACATGGATTCAAGGAAAAGTGGCTCAATTTGCCTTTTTAGTCATTCTACTTAAACCTTATGCTCTAGCTATACCGAATTTCGTGGTGTTCCCAAAATATGCATTTCACCCACTGTCTTTGCTCAGGTCATTTTCTGCCTGGAATGCTTTTTCATCCCACTGAACATAAACAGAACTTACTTCTCAAGGTCCAATTCAAATACTTCCGTTGATAGTCCTTCTCCAATACTCTTTTTACAAATTTACCTACTCTGCAATAGAATGCTCTTGATTCCTCTGCTGTACTACCAGCATGTTTTACACACACAAACACACACATTTATATATAAAATATATATTTATATATAAATGTGTGTGTGTATGTGTGTGTGTGTGTGTGTATATATATATATATATATGTATATATATATATAGACGAAGTTTTGCTTTCCTCACCCAGGCTGGAGTGCAATGGCGCGATCTCCGCCTCCCGGGTTCAAGCGATTCTCCTGCCTCAGCCTCATGAGTAGCTGGGAATACAGGCGCGTGCCACCAGACCGGCTAATTTTTGTATTTTTAGTAAAGACAGGGTTTTGCTATGTTGGCTAGGCTGGTCTTGAACTCCTGACCTCGGGTGATTTGCCCCCTTTGGCCTCCCAAAGTGCTGGGATTACAGGCATGAGCCACTGTGCCCGGCCACGTATCATCTTCTTCCTCCTCCCCTTCCCCCTCCCTCCTCCTCCTTTTTCTTTTCCTTTTCCTTTCCTTTTTTTTTTTTTTTTTTTTTTTTTTTTGAGACGAAGTTTCGCTCTTGTTGCCCAGGCTGGAGTGCGGTGGGATCATCTCAGCTCACTGCAACCTCTGCCTCCCAGGTTCAAGCGATTCTCCTGCCTCAGCCTCCCGTGCAACTGGGACTACAGGCACACGCCACCACGCCCAGCTAAGTTTTTGGTATTTATAGTAGAGACGGGGTTTCACCATGTTGGCCAGAATGGCACATATATTCTTAATTATAGCAATTGCTCCATTGTGCCGATATTTGCCTTACAAGTTTGCTTTCTTTTCTAGACTACCAGTGCAAATGCCTTTTTATTTCTAGTTTCAAACTGTCACATAGGAAATGTTTGTTAAAACTAACGTTTTATAAAATTTAAAGCTTATTTTACATATCTCATTTGATCTCTCAAGAATTCTGTGAGCTTGGCAATGTAGATTGCTGTATATGCCTTAGGCTGATGAATAAACAGGCTTAGAGAGTCACTTGCCCGAGGTTAGGTAGCTGTAAGTGTTGGGATTGAATCCCAGGTCTTCTCACCACCACTTTCTACAAAAATCACTGAAGGTTGTCAACCAGCAGAGAGGATTACTCTCTGTGTTGATAACAAAAGGGTGATCAATAATATTTAAAAAGCAGACTTTGTGTAAAAGTCTTTCCCTTACCTTAAAAACTATGCCACAATGGAGCATTCTTTCATTCCTCCAATTTAATTATATCTGGCGAGAAACAGTAATGGGCTAAACCATTGTTGTATCTTAAGTCAAATTGCCAAAACTCCACAGGCTACTAAAAGTTAACCCTTACTGAATGAATTAAGAACCATAGAAGTTCTGCTGTTAAAAAACAGCACGGTGACAGTCAGGGTTTTTCAGGCGTAGGGGGTGTGTGTTTTAAGACTTTAAGCCAGTTTTGTCCCACTGAAATCACCGTCAGTGATTTTTAGTAGAAAGTGGTGGTGAGAAGACCTGGGATTCAATCCCAACACTTACAGCTACCTAACCTCGGGCTAGTGACTATCTCTAAGCCTGTTTGTTCTTCAGCCTAAGGCATATACAGCAATCTACATTGCCAAGCTCACAGAATTCTTGAGAGATCAAATGAGATCTCTTAAGTTCTTTGCTGTGATGGATTCCTTTGACTTTGTCTCTATTATTATAGGCTTATAGGTCCGGGGCAACTACCAATCGTTATTCAAAGGGGAAAGCACCCTGTTAGAAATCAAGTAAGAAAAATGGTTTATATTCCCGGTCTGCCATCTCTATTCTAAGCTTTATCTTTATTTAGCTCCCAGTTAAAGGGGGAATAGAGCCACACCCACCTCACAAACGCCCCGAGGACTGGGAGACCAGAAAAGTAAAAGCCACTTGCAAACCTAATTTAGCTCTAAGTCGATAAAAAATACTATCATATGCTCACATTTCTAATATTTGCTAATATAATGTAATCTTTATTTTGAAAATAATGTGCCTCCAATCCTAGTAAAGAGAAAGTCACGGCATGCGACTCTCCCTTCAGCACCAACTGGCCTCTCACGCGAGACTCGGCTTTCATGCTTTAGTCCAGGACTGCACGGCAGGCGGAAGAGAAGCGCCTGTGGTGACGCACTTATTCCGCGCGATGACGTGACTACAAGGCGCCGGGGGACACGTTGGCTGGGTTTTCGGCGGGCTTCTCGGGGACAAAAATGGCTATGGCTAGCGATTTCTACCTGCGCTACTACGTAGGGCACAAGGGCAAGTTTGGGCACGAGTTTCTGGAGTTCGAATTTCGGCCGGACGGTGAGAAGAGGCCCACGGCACGCGGTGCTGGGAAAGGGGAGCGAGACCGAGAGGCCGTGGAGGAGGCGAGGGGAGGCCGGGTGGTGTGGAGGGTACAGGGGGCGGAGGCCACTGCTTCCCTCGAAGGAAATAGGAGCTTAAGAATAGAGGAGGCCTAAGTTGGTTTTATAAATGAAAGAGAACTAATTGCAATAAATTAAAGCTAATCCTGTCGCAAACTGAAAAGTCGAACTTACAGTAATCAGAATTCTGTAACTGCACCAGAAGGGACTCTGTAGATTGTTGACCTGGATTAAAAATGCTAGCACTTTTTTGAAAACACCCCCATCAGCGGGTGGTCCAATGGATGAATAAAATCTTGTGGTGACCAGTACCTTTTCTTCATTCAGGCTGTGTGTGTTCTTTGAAGGGGAGGAGCCCGACGTGTTAACAAATGAGAATAATAATATGTTTTAGGTGTCTACGTATAATTGTTCACCACAGGACGCATGAAGAGTACCAAAAAAGAGGGGAGATGTAAAGTTCCACAGGAGGGAGTCAGGAAAATCTTCCTAGAGGAAGACACTCTTGAGATGAGTCTCGAAATGAGAGACTTGGCCTTTGAGAGAAAAAAACAGACTTCCAGAGCAGTGAGAGCAGAGGACGAGGTGAAACTGCTACCCCAGTAGCGTGCAACAATTTGTTTTCTGACAGCGCTATTAGAGAATGTTACATTGGTCCTGCCTACCTGCAACAAGAAAGTTCATTTGGATATATATGTTTTGGTTTTTTTTAAATGCACGTTTTTTGCTGGGCAACAAGCAAATACAAAATTTGAAGGTACACTAATGAGTAAGACAAATTTAACTCAAAGAGATTTGTCTTGGTGGGGACACAGACATTTAACTATAAAGCAGTAGGTATATTAATAAGCAGGCTTTGGACAATGTTCTGTGAGAGCAAGAATAAAAAATTAGAGGAGAAACGTATATTAGGAAAGGAGAAGAGTATCAAGCATTTCAGGCAGAACTCACGTGAACTACAGTCCTGCAATTATTACTTTGAAACAGAGTCTCACTCTGTCACTCAGATCTGAGTGCAGTGGCACGATCTCAGCTCACTGCAACCTCCGCCTCCCAAGCTCAAGTGATCCTTCACCTCAGCCTCCCGAGGTGCTGGAAATACAGGCCAGTGCCACCTCGCCCATCTCCTTTGTTGTTGTTGTTGTTGTTGTAGAGATGGGTTTCCGCATGTTGCCCAGGCTGTCCTCAAACCCCTAAGGTCAAGAGATTCACCAGCCTCAGCCGCCCGAAGTCCTGGGATTACACGCATGAGCCACCGTGCCAGCCCTGCAATTATTTAGAAACCTTAATCACTGTATTCGACCTTACTCTCCCCATAAATTCAGCTAAATTTACCTGAATTCATCTATTCTTTATGTAGTATTATTTTCAGTTCCTCTGCCTGTGAACACCGTCAAGCTTGTCTCTATTACTTTTAGCAGGTCACATAAATTAAGCACCTGAATATTATCAGGGAAGTTTTATGCTAGAACAGTGGTTCTAATCAATGTATCTGCCACTGCACTGTTACACATACTTCTTCTATTGGTAATATTGAGTCTCCCGAAGACCTGCCTGCCTGCCTGCCTGCCTGCCTTCCTTCCTTCCTTCCTTCCTTCCTTCCTTCCTTCCTTCCTTCCTTCCTTCCTTCCTTCCTTCCTCTTTCTTTCTCTTTCTTTCTTTCTTTCTTTTTCTTTCTTTCCTTCTTTCTTTCTTTCTTTCTTTCTTTCTTTCTTTCTTTCTTTCTTTCTTTCTTTCTCTTTCTTTTTCTTTTTCTTTTCTTTTTTTCTTTCTTTTCTTTCTTTCTTTTTTTTGAGACAGAGTGTTGCTCTGTCACCCAGGCTGCAGTGCAGTGGTGCGATCTCAGCTCACTGCAACCTCTGCCTCCTGGATTGAAGCGGTTCTCCTGCCTCAGCCTCCCGAGAAGCTGGGATTGGAGGCATGTGCCACCATGCCCGGCTACTTTTTCGTATTTTTAGTAGAGATGGGGTTTCTCCATGTTGGCCAGACTGGTCTCGAACTGCTAACCTCAGGTAGTCCACCTGTCTCGGCCTCCCGAAGTGCTGGGATTACAGGCGTGAGCCACTACGCCTGGTGCCAAGCCATCAAAGACTGGCATTTCTATCATTTTAGAGTAACTGCTGCACATTATAGCTGTGTCTGGGCAACTGACTAGCCATAAGGGGAAGCATACATCAGATAATACACAAATCATGATGGATTAAAATTAAATATAAACTAGCTAACAAACTCATCAACTTCGATCCAGAAGCATCGTTTGTATCCTTCTTAGTCATAATTCTAAAATGTCTACAATATAATTGTATGCATACATTTGAAGGAAAAAAAGGAACATTTTTTTGTAGTGGAGAAAGCCTGAGTATTAAAAGAAAGTAGATCTAGGTCTGAATCTCCCATGTTTAAGTTACTTAACTTTGTTTTCTCTCTTATGAATAGGTGAGAGAATAAAACCTGATTTTTAGGATTGTTTTACAGATTAGATTAAATTCTCTGTGTAATGCACTTAACACCAATACATACATATAACAAACTTGAATGTTAGTGCAGATTCTCTTTCTAGTTCATGATGTAGCTTAAGAAAATAGGCCGTAAAAATGACCCTATATCTATATGTTGTAGGCATAGACTATTTAAATATTTGGCTATCTTCAACTTCAGCAAACTTAACCAGCAAATATTTATTGTCTACATGTCTAACAATGATTTTACACAAGGAGGGAGGAAATAATAAAAGTAGTATAAAATGGTCTTTACCTTTAAAATTGTATATGATGTCATTAATTTTTTTTAGCAGTTTTTGCTATTGTAAATTGATTTTTTTCCATTTCCCACAGGAAAGCTTAGATATGCCAACAACAGCAATTACAAAAATGATGTCATGATCAGAAAAGAGGTAAGTTCTATTCGAATGTCTTTTTTTTTTTTTTGCATTTAGCCCATTTTCTTCAAGTCTATGTTGAATTTACAAAAGTACATCTAAGGCTATATTGTAAAGAAGAAGGCAATTTACAGATTGAAAGAGTTGCCATTTAAATTAGATACAATGGTTGCATCCATAGGAATGAGAAGGTTCAGAGAACTAACCTTGTTGTGAACTACACTTGCATTTATTTATTTATTTTTATTTTTATTTTTATTTTTTGAGACAGAGTCTCGCTCTGTTGCCCAAGCTGCAGTGCAGTGGCGTGATCTCAGCTCACTGCATCCTCTGCCTCCCAGGCTCAAGCAATTCTCCTGCTTCAGTGTACTTGCATTTATTACTGTTCACCTTATAGATCTTGTGATCTAACCACTTGGGGGTATTTGGATCTTAATGTTACAAAGGCAGAATACAGTGTTTCAAAGACGGGTAATGATGAGAAGAGGGAAAAATAAATGTGAGAGGAAAGGGCAAGAGATGAAGAAAAGTAATATAACAAGGATAAATGATTCTCTCTCATTCTCTACTTTTGGAATCAATTAAATTTTTCTATATTCCTCTATTTGAATATTCAGAGTTTGTAACTCTTATTTCTTTCTGAGTTGAGGGGTGACATAGGTGGACATTATCCAATTTTATTATGATTAATTTTTAGGCTTATGTGCACAAGAGTGTAATGGAAGAACTGAAGAGAATTATTGATGACAGTGAAATTACAAAAGAAGATGATGCTTTGTGGCCTCCCCCTGATAGGGTTGGCCGACAGGTTTGTATTTAGTGATTCTTTAAGTGCATAAATATTAAAAATTGATAATACTATTATGATTCCCCTTATTTATTTTGAATGAGTCTAAGTTGATTCTTTGGCTTTCCATTTAATAGACACCTGGTAAATTCTCTTTAATTTTGTCTTTTAGTTCCGTTTTTCTGTGCTACCTCCTAGTAGTGAAGGAGTCAGTGCATAGCTCTAAATTTAGATATCTTTCTCTGTAGTCACCCTAGCCAACATTAGGATGCTTTCACAGTGCAGTGTTATGAATAATTTCTGTTGTGTGTTAATCACTTTTATTAAGAATATGACTATGTAAAATTTACTTTTGCCAAATCATAACTTTTAAAATTCTTATTTGCATCCCTATACCCCAGAGAGAGACTTGATTGGTGGTTTCTTTGTTAAAACTTATGATTGCATTTGCCTCTCATATTCCTTCAGAATACTTGATGTTTCTCAAAAGGCTTCTGAAGAACTCTGAAGGCCTAATTTCACTCTGTAAAAAGAAATTTTGGTTTCTGAATTGGGTCTTTTCAGCTCTTGGAGAAATGAGATACAACCCCTGGAAGGAAGAAACATTTAATTTCACTTTTGTGTATCCCTGAGGATTGTACTTTATATCACCTTCTTTGAGTAGAAGAAAATGTGGAGAGATCTAACACATGCTGACACTCTGTAGGAGTAACTTAACTCTTCTGTTTAAAGAAACATTGTTTAGAAGAGCAAAGGTAATAGTTAACAGTATTTACTTTAATCATGGTATCACTTTTAAAAAGCAAATTTAGGCCTCAGTTTGTTTTATGCAGATATACAGATGTACTAAAAAGCAAACCACAGCAGCTAACCTTTTATATCATTTAGACTCAGGGAGAGCCTAGTATTTTATCTACTTGCTTAAGGATGTGTTCATGGGTTTTGGTTAGTGGGGAGGAGTAGGCATGCTTCAGAAATTGTCTTTTGTATCAGGTCAAAGGTTTTATGGCTGTTAGAGCATCTTAGCTAATTCTCCATTTGGTGTGTGTCATAAACTGCATAATTAGGCCTCTGGTTAAATAGCTAGGATTGTCTTCAACAGTGTCTGTTAACTTGAAAATTCATTACAGATACAGCTTCTTAATTATTGGTTTTAGGCCTGCAGATAAACAGTATAGGGAAAAAGCTATACAGTAATGACAGCACACTAGGAACATCTACAGTATGGTTTTTTTTTTTTTTTTAAACTAGTTCTTAATTTTAGTTATTTTGTGGAGTATTAGTTTTGAAGTCTTACAGTCTTGGGATCAAATATAAGTACCATCCTCATTAGGGTTATAAATATCAACAAGTGTTTTCCTCTGCTTTGTGAGTTTTGAATTACACATTTGTAAAATAGGTTAATAAGGGTATTTTCAAGATTACAGAGTATAAAGTCCCTAGCACTAGAGCCTGACATACAGTAGGTGCTAAACTGGTGGTGGTGGTTATTAATATTATACATTTTATTTGTAGAATCTTCCAGAAAGAAAAAATATGTATTTGTCATATTAAAAATGGTCTTATACTCCTATCATTTTTCTAACATGTGCTTCAAAGTGACGTCTTCAGTTTTTACTGACATTGTAAGAAATATTTCTTTGTCATTTTGTTTCATAGTGTCTTCTTTATGTCTCTGGAAAGCACTTCTTTGTTGGTCCTAAATTTGGGGGTAGTACTCGTGAGCAGTTTTTATTTTAAGGATATAGTTTATATCTAATACACCAAGTTTCTTTCCCCCCACCACGCCACCCCCCGTTGACTGCTAGAAAACTTGCAACTAAAATTGGGATCCGTTTGTAGCAAGAATACAGATATCTCTGGGATAGATTTATATATTAACTACATTTTTCTGCTATTTTTTTTTTAGGAGCTTGAAATTGTAATTGGAGATGAGCACATATCATTTACCACATCAAAAATAGGTTCTCTTATTGACGTAAATCAGTCAAAGTAAGTATGTTAAAGCATTTTGGCCAAGTTGTCATTATTAGAGAGGCTCATTTTAGAACTATAGTATAGTCAGTTTGTTAGCCAAGATAATTTCAGTGGCCTCCTATCAGTTTATTATGCAGATGTAATTCTGATTTGTATGTCATTAAAGGCTTACTATCTTGTCTGTCAGTAGAAGTTAGCAGAGTATTTCATCGATTGTCCAAAAAATTTTAATCCAACAGCTGTATATAATAATGCCCAAATTGTATTAGCTATTTTGTATAAAAATGTGGATATAGTATCAGAAAATCCAAAGAAAAGAAGTCCTTATTGGATTATATCAGCCTCATTAGGTCCATGTCATCTCACTTTCCTCCTTGGGCTCAATACTTGGGAAAAAGATGGAAAAAATCCAGTCTAGCCTAAGTATCCTTTACTACCAATGTCTTCCCAAGATCGATCTCTCCTCCGCCCCAGGGTTTTGTAGTACATCCCATTTTCTTGGTCTGATCCAAGCCACTTATTTGTGCCCATTCCCCTCAAAGTGTCCCATAGTGCTCTTCCCTTTTTCTGTCACTCTAAATTGTAATAACCTATTTGTCTGCTTTAAGTAAGCTCCATGAGAACCTTGCTGTATCCACAAAGTTAGCATAGTGCCCTGCACATAATAGATGCTTTCAATATTTATGAGAGGAAAGGAGAAAGGAATGAATGCATAATGACTATTGGACACAAAAGTCTGTGTTCACAGAGACCAACTGGATGCTTGTAAACTATGAAATTTCTTTTCCTACATTTGGTGAGGATGTGGCATTGATACCCTACTGGGATTATAAATTGGTAGTGGTTTTTGGAAAGCAGTTTGGTAATATGCATCAAAAACCGTTTACATTTTTCATTCACCTTTGGCCTAGTAATTTCATTTCTGAGCATCTCTTCTATGGAACTACTCCTAAATATTGGAAAATCTTTATTATGCATGAAGATGCTCATTGAAGTATTATTAATAATAGGAAATTAACCCCGTTGTCTAACAGGGAGAGAATTATTAAATTAATTAAAAATTACTGGGGAATTTTTTTTTTAATGCTGTGGGGAAAGCAATGTAAAAAGGGGCACAGGGAATGATTTTAGTTATTATAAAATAGAGAAACATCAAAATGTTCACAGTTATTCTATGAAATGGTGGCATTACGGTATTATTTTTTCTGCTTTATTAGACATTTTTATGATGCGGTTATGACATTCATAAGGAGATGAATCTTTAAATACTAAAATGAATACTGATGAAGAAACTATTTTTTTCTTATAGAAAAGATATTCATTTTATGCTGTAGTTGTTGGCAAAATCCTTCCCTTCTCCTAAATATTGTTAACTTAATTGTTAAAAGATTTTAATTTTGTTTTGTTTTAGGAATTTAAAGAATTGTTTTATCCTAGGAAGAAAAAGTAACTTTTACCTTTTTAAATTTTAGGGATCCTGAAGGTCTTCGAGTATTTTACTATTTGGTACAAGACTTGAAATGTTTAGTTTTCAGTCTTATTGGATTACACTTCAAGATTAAACCAATTTAAATTGTATGTTTTCAAGCTGTTTGTATATTTAATTAAGGGATGGGAGGGGTTATTTGTCATTTACAATATTGGGGTTTTTATGAATGTGAAGCGAACAAAAAAAAATTTGTATCTAAACTGAAAATAAGAAAATACATTAGCCAGCTTAATGGTTATCTTTACTTGAGTCCACATGGGTTGGACATTCCCCACACATATTAAATTCTGTAAATAAAAGCCACCTTTTGTTAAAAATTTGCTCTAATAAAACATACCAAATCCTGGTTGCAGAGTAGTTTTTTGTTTTCTCTAGGAGGCTATGTCTTTAATTCACTTTAGAGATAATAAGAAATTGTTCTGGTAGGTATATCCTGTGACAGAAGATACTTTAGGTGGAAATATGTAGCCATATTCCCATCCATGAAAGGCAATTGTAGATCTTCCCTTATTTCCTTCATACATGATTGGTTTTAATTTTGGGGGGCTTACAGAAGGTCTGTTTTGTTTTGTTTTGTTTTGTTTTTTTTACAGTTATCACAAACCCCTCAGGAATTATTCACATTTAAATATTTTCAATTATAAGCAGTGATGTCCTAAAGTGTTACAAAAGTAAAGTCTACCCCATGTTAGGCATATCTTTGATTATGTCCTTGTTCCTTATTTCACAATGTATTTGGTGTGTAGGGGAGGTGAGGAACTAAATGAGTTTTCAGCTTTATAAATTGTTAAACATTTAGATAAACGTACATGTAAGTATGAATGGACAGAAATATTTTAACTCCTATTGACCACGGGTCTCACTTAAGTTTCCCAGTTCCTTTCAACCTCTTTCTAATAGATTTCCTCTTTCGTTACTTTTAGTAACCATGTCCTTTGTTTCCTTTTATTCTTCCATGTGAACCTCCACTCTTTAAAAGTTATACTGTTTCAGTAGTTATAATCCACTTGCCCTAGGAACAAGTTAGCACTGACTTTTGGGTGGAATAATTAGTTTCTGAAGGCTTGCCAGGACTCCTGAGCAGCTAGGCTCTAGAGTTGGGCTGTCTAATAACTTTTTTGCAATAATGGAAATGTTCTATGTGCAGTCCAGTAGGGTAGCCACTGGCCAAACGAGGCTACTGATTACTTGAGGTGTGCCTCGTATAACTGAACTTATCGTGTTATTTAAACAATTTTTTTTTTCTAACGTGAAAAGGATAAAACAAAACTCTTGACAATTGTAAAGTGAACACCTATATGCCAACCTAGATTCTATACTTAACATCTTTTTTACTGTAATATCTCTTATAATAAATCTTAGTTTTTCACTTAACTGGTGTAATTGGTGCCAGTAAGCTATTTTATTTTATTTTTTTTTGTAGTGCTACTTAATTTTGATTAAATTTAGATAGCCACATGTGTCTAGTGGCTACCCTTTGGACAGTATAACTCTAGAGCATGGCTTGGTAACCTGTTTGCCATGGAGCACTAGATGGTCCTTTTCACTCCTCAAAATGCATGCCCATTGTCTTCAGATTTGCCGTGGAAAGTCAAATGATTTCCACTTCATTATGCAAGTACACCATCATCTTCAGGTCTTTTGTAAGTGAAATATTTCTGTTCCAGTTGTAGACCATGATGACTGTGCAGTATGAAATCGTCTTATAATTTTCTTGCATTTAGATGTCAACCTCAAGGAGAAAGAGGAACAATCGCCTTTGGAACTTCCAGTGGGCCCACAGTGTTTGGTTGTTCCTCAAAATAACCTTCATTCTCTGGCTCCGTTGAATAAGCTGATCCATTCAAAACTGAACAAGGTTGAGGAGAAATCGTGCTTATATTAAAAAATCTTTAAGTCTTTGTCCCCATTCTCTAACTTCCTTATGTTTTGGCTATTTAGCTCTATCCCTACTATCTACTAGAATTTCTCATATTTAAACCAAGATGGGAGACTAGGTCATTAGGAAAATATTATCATCTACAATTTTCTTATACTTTGATCTGTCTTTTATTTGATCGTAAGCTGCTGATGGACAGTGATCATTATAAACTGAATTTTGTATAGTACTAGTTTTATATGAAACTAGATTTTTATTGCACTCAGATTATGTTCTTTTTACCTCCTTCCTTAATAAAGAGACCACTTGAAATAATGCAAGTACTGTTTCTGCACCTCATCCCACCTCTTCCCTATTCATGAGATGGTGCAGAACCCCAGCACAGTCTTTTCCATATAGTAGGTGTTTTTAAGTTTGTTGAATTGGTTGCTGTCTTGCTCTGTCTTTAGATTATTTGCCTTTAGATTATTTATCTTGGGTATAGGTATTGGTATCAGGAATTGGTATCAGGCTGAGTCTATTTGTATGGATATTTTTAATGTAAACATAAATGTAACTGAGATGATTTATATATTCTATTGTTAGACTACTTTGTTTTGATTCGAAGTGTGTGAACCTGTGAGCATGAACTGTGCTGTAAGTTTAACCACTGACCCCTTTCATTAATAACTGGATTCTTAGCATGAATGGATAATGAAGTAGAATAGAAAATTTTAAAAATTTAATAAAGATAACAAAGATAAATGAAAGATTTGAGGGTGAGTTCAGAATCTGCCTTGGCTGACTTCCATATGATGAACAGTAAAGTTGGATAACTACCACTCAAAATCTCTGGACTACATTGTCCTAATTTGAACTGTGTGATGTGGTGGAGAGAATACTGATTTAAGAATCAGAAGTCTTAATTACAGATCAGCTTAACTATTTTCCCTTAAATTGCCATTGGGAATCCTTTTTTTGCCCTTATGTCATCATGGTTAACTTAGTTCCTGAGGTGGCCCTCTTGTTTGGTTTCTCAGAAATAAGAGGAAGGTTGGTTACTGTTTGATCGGTTACTAGAGGTCCTGTTGGGACAATGTATTTTAAACTTAGAGCATTTTTTTTTTTTTTTTTTTGAGACGGAGTCTCGCTCTGCCACCCAGGCTGGAGTGCAGTGGCTGGATCTCAGCTCACTGCAAGCTCCGCCTCCCGGGTTCACGCCATTCTCCTGCCTCAGCCTCCCAAGTAGCTGGGACTACAGGCGCCCGCCACCTCGCCCGGCTAGTTTTTTGTATTTTTTAGTAGAGACGGGGTTTCACCGTGTCAGCCAGGATGGTCTCGATCTCCTGACCTCGTGATCCGCCCGTCTCGGCCTCCCAAAGTGCTGGGATTACAGGCTTGAGCCACCGCGCCCGGCCAACTTAGAGCATTTGAATATATTTTACTGTAAAGACAAGAAGGACAAAAAGGGTGATTAGGGAAACAAAATCTCAAGCCAGAGATTTTTTTTTTTTTTTTTTTTTTTTGAGATGGAGTCTCGCTCTGTCGCCCAGGCTGGAGTGCAGTGGCGTGATCTCAGCTCACTGCAAGCTCTGCCTCCTGGGTTCACGCCATTCTCCTGCCTCAGCCTCCTGAGTAGCTGGGACTACAGGCGCCCGCCACCACGCTTGGCTAATTTTTTGTATTTTTTTTTTAGTAGAGACGGGGTTTCACCGTGTTAGCCAGGATGGTCTCGATCTCCTGACCTCATGATCCACCTGCTTCGGCCTCTTTTTTTTCTTTACTGTAAGAGCCAGGAAATTCAGTGTCATGCAGTGGGATAAAAGTTAGGCATTAGAACAAATTAAAAAAGGAGATGAGAACTTGTCTGGGTGAGGTTAGTCCTCCCAATGAAGTGATTCAGACCATCTTCCCTGCATGCTAGGGGTTTTTCCAGACATCCTTCATTTTAGTCTGGGGCAGGAAGAACAGGGTGCTGCTGTGAAGTGATAAACCATTGAGGTTTGACAGTGTGACCTGAAGGTTTGAAGGTGTGACTAGAAGCTGTGTGCTAAGCTTCTAGCTAACAGTATGGCCAGAAAGGAGTGAGTAAAATGTGTGGTTTCCCAAATAAAAAAGGCTTTTGCAGGAAAGGAGCCAGAAAATAAGCAAATTAATACTTCATATATTCATATTTGTGTGTTACGTGCATGTTTTGCACAAAAGTGAATTTGGAACACAAAGTACCAGAACATTCAAAACTCTCACATTTCTCTTCTTTCTGTTTTATTAACTGGTTGTGATAAGGTTTAATACTTCCAACTTTGTGCCTCTTTAATCAAAAGGCCAAGTAGGGAGTTTCAATCCCATTTGAAGTTACTGTTATCTTCTGGTGCTGATTGTGTTTTCCTTTAAAGGAGAAATTTGCCTTTTCCAGCAATTCAGAGCTTGGTAATGAAGAGAATACAGAAGGAGCAGCTAGCAAATTTGACTTTCCCATCATCAGTTTCATTCTGCCTCTTTTCAAAACTATGAACAAATCTAGATTTTATAGTCAATTCCTTTTAACTTGATCCACTTTGTTCATCAAGTGCACTTGTAGGCATCATACCTCTTACATGTGCTGCAGTTTCAATAATGAAAAAGACAGACTTATGGACTTTATATTATGTTAGAGAGACAATACGTAAAAAGTATAAAAAAGGGTGCTCTGCACTTGTCTAGTCTCCATCCTGAGAACTATTCATCTTTTCTCCAGCTATATGGATGTAAATCAAAACAGAAAAATGCCTCAACATCACCAGTATCTATCTGCATGGGGCAGTAAGATATGCAGCCACAGAATGGTTTCTCTAGAGCAATGGTGGCACTGGTACTCCAAGACTCATGGCAGGATGGAGAACCTGGCTCAGTATGATATGTCAGGATTTCTCGACTGCAGTCCTGGTGTTTCCCCTATTACAACCTTAGGGGAAGAAAAACAAGAAAACAGTTACTTATTTTGAAGTGTAAGAAATCCTGTCTGTAGTGCTAACGTTTATTAGTCCTAGCCTATGAAGCGTGTGATACTTTTATTGAACCTATGAGAAAAGTGAGGCTTGAGGATTTGGTTGACTTATTCAAATTTTATAGATAAGAACGACTTGAATCTTGGACTTCAAGTAACAATTTTTAACATTTATGAGAGCCTACCGTATACATGCCAGGTTGTAGTTAGACACTTTGAGATGGATCTTATCTCATTTAACCCTCACAGCAACCTTGGATGGCCAAAAAATTCACTGTTTTACTATGGTGAATACAGGACTTAGAGAAATGAAGTACCTTCCCTGAAGTCACATGTGGGAGCTAGGGGCCAGCATTTCAAGCCAGATTTTCCTGGTTCCAGGATTCATACTTTGTGGCAAGACCTTGTTGGAAGCCTAGGTCCTTCTGAATTCATGGTCCATTGTGCTCTGTCTTCAGTCAGGCCTGATTTTAAACAGGAATGAAGAATTAGCAATAACATTTCCTTATGCAAGTCAATGAACTTCTTCACTTTAGTTTCTTCATTTGTGAAATGGGGACAATAATAAATACTTGTAAATGTTGGGAGGTTTTAATATGGTTATATTTACAAGACGTACTCCAATACATGACAGTATCTCTGTCACCTTTTCAACATCCGCTATTACTACACCCCAGCCCCTGCCCCCGTCACCCACTTCCTATCTTTTCTCACAGAACTTCTTTATTTCTTATTTTGGCATTGAGATAAAGGAATACGGACTATCTTTACTCTGATTTGGGATTGACAAAACCAATCCAGGATGGAGGGAAAGAAGAAAATGCCCAGCAGCAAGTATTCCTGAAGCGCCCAAACTCCACACATGAAACTTTACCTTCATTATCGAGTAAAATTAGCCTCTGGGAGATGTTTCATCTGACGGCCTGCACATGATGATGTGGCCGACTTCAGGGGCTACATGTCCCTGTATCAGCAATTTCCCCTGCTGCTCTGTGCCTCTCCATCCCACGCTCCTTATTAACCACTATCACCTGATTTGAAGAACAATTTCAATTGGTTTCCTAGAACTGTAATCAGAAGATTGAAAAAAACTGAATCCAGTAAAAGTGAAAGTCAATGAGAGATCTCAGTACATTCTGGCAGGGTCCACCTCATGGTAGAGTGATAAAAATGAATTTTTTAAAGTCTTCAGTATAGGTGAAAATGTGAGGCCTTGCTGGAAGATTTTAGGGACAGATTTATGAAGTGAGATTTCGTAGATTTCAAATAGAGAAATAATTTGCTAGTATCTTTTTCTTAAAAAATCAAATGCGAAATTATCACACACAACTGATGGAATATCAATGGGAACATCTTTTCTGGAGGGCATTTGGTGACATATGTTAGAGTTCTTTAAATACCTATACCCTTTGACATATAATTTTATGCTTAAAAAGTTTCCCTAATGAAATATTCAAAAGTACAGACCAAATAGATTTTACAATAGCAAAAAATTGAAAACAATTTAAGTATCCAACAGTAGTGGATTGCCTAAATAAATGGTGGTTTATCCCTGTGAGTAATATTTTAAAAATAACATTTCAGATGAATTTCTTTAAAATAATGGAATACATATTATTTATTAGAAAATAATAAATCAGAAATACTGTGTAAGGAATGATACCAACCTTGATAGTAAATGTAACATACAGAGAAAAAACTGGAAGAATATATGCCACAATTTTATAGTGGAATTATGGATGTTTTAAAGTAATTTTAAAAAATACACTTACCTGAAATAAACATAGATAGAAAAAGGAACTTGTAAAAAAATAGTGACATATAGGAGAACATTTCTAACAGAGAGACTATTATTTAAACTAAGAGCTAAATATTTTAATCATTACACTTCTTTTATATATGTCTATATTTTTATATGTAGAATTTTAGTCATCTCTTTTACCAGCAGTTTCTCTATGTTAGTTTTTTGTTAATGATGTTTTATTTTCTCCAAAGATGTATACAAAATTTTATCTTTTCAGCCCTCAAATATTGATTTTGAGCATTATTTTGCAAAGAGTACTAAGTGGTTGTTAGTTGAGATAGAGAATCTACAGCTCTTGACCATCTTTCCTTTCCCATCAGTATCAGCTTTCATCATACAATTTCCTCTTACCACTTTGGTCAAGAGGTGGGGCAGAAAATTTTGAGTTAGAATAACATTCGAAGACAATTTATTTCTGCCTTTCATGTTAAAACCCCTTAGGGATCCAGGACCGGAAAGGCCAGCTTCTCCCTCATTTTGACATCAGCTTTCTCCACCTGCACCACTGCATAGCACAGATACAGGTAATATCCGCTTTTATTTTCTCAGATCTTTCTACCAGATTATCCTTAGTCTTACTAGTTCTAGAAATATGGCATTTAATTACAAATGACTTAGCATTATAACAGGAATGACAGGAAAGCATTCGCTACTGATTCTATTAGAGCTGCATTACTCTGAAGGAAATTGTAGTTCAGTATTAACAAAAAGTTATTTTCTCTTTCTCAATATGCTATGACTTTTGCTTTGTGTTATCAAAATAAAGAATAGAGATTTGAGGGGCTAATTACTTTTTACTTAAGTCTAATGATTTATATATTTTATCCATCTTGAATGACTCTGTAATAGAAAATACTTATTTTTCTTAGGAAATTAGGGAAAATGTGACTGGGTTAGAAAATTTTGTAAATTAAAACAATTTAGAAAAGAATATGGTTACATGTGCAATTTGTTTTTTCATATTTCTCGTTTCTTGGGTATCATCTTTTTATATTGACTAACATAAGTAAATTTTAGGTATTTGCTATTTAATTATTCTTTTTTATATTGACATTTATTAATAAATTGAATCTTTTATGGACATTAATGACTGCCTGTTGACAACTTTTATTTTCATTTAGGCTTCTCTGGCAATATAATATACTGGAAGATTATTTCTAAAATTTTAATGTACATGGAATCATTTGAGATTAAAAATACATTTGTCTGGGCTCCAACTGAAGTGATTTTTATTTAGTACATCTTGCAAAAGGCACTGAATCTGGAATGTTAACCAATTTGCAATATTAACCCTCAAATAATTCTTTTGTAGAGGGTATATGTGATACATTTTGGGAAACACTCTGGTAGAGTCAAGTATAGTTGAAAAGAATGCAAGAACTTTGTTATATTTATATGTATGTTAGAATACATGTAAGTTTTTAAAAGCCAAGCTATTTTTATTTTTTCAGAATTTAGATTTTTTGTTGAACTGATAGTTTTAAAGTGTTTCAGTGATTTATGGTGGTATCAATTTTGCCCAACATTTGTATATGTATTTTGAATATTTTGAGCAAAATTGGCTGGATGAATAGAACAATAATCTATTGGTAGATTTTTTTTCTCATCATTTCTGTATTTTCTAATTATTATGACTGTGATCACTAGAAGTATAAATGACTTTACCAAAAATGTTGAAAGATTTTTCATTTCTTCTATAAATGAGGCTCACTCTACATGCTTTAGGCACTTAGTTAATAAACACACACCAACAGACACAGACACACACACATCTCTCAGCATCAAATCCTGGTATGTTCCTATTGGCTGACATTTTAATTTTTCTTTCAACAGAAGCCATCCTGTTGCAGGATTTGAATGCAAAACTTATCTTCTTACTCTAAAGATGAATGATCAGGGAGAGATTTATTCAACCCTGAGATTTTTGCAGTCTCCTTCAGAGTCACAGAATAGATTAAGGCCTGATGATACTCAAAGGCCTGGGGAAACTGATGACAAAGGTATGCATTTTAAGCATCTACATTCACCTGTTTCTTATGGATTGCCAAACTTTTGACATTTGAAAACAGATTCCTATCTGTACTTCTGGTTCTTAGCTGGTAATAAGAAACTATAATGGGGTAGAGTAGTAGAAGTATTTTTTTTTAAGTTGTGAGGATGGAGAAATGAGTGAATTCTTTTAAATTTGAGAAGCTAGCAGAATGTTTTTATTTAAATCTAGTCAAGAAGAATTTGTGAGGCCTTGATAATAAAGGACAGACTAGAGTCTGAAGAAAACCTTACGTTTTCTTAGAGACGTAAAAGTATAAGAGAGTGTGTAAGAAATGAAAAATCAATGTTAAAACAACATTTTTATGCAGATAGAAGATATTTTATGTGCCTTAAGTATTTACCAAATCTTAATGGCAATGATGGAGAAACAATGTTTGAATCAAAAGGGCATTCTAATTTTTCTATTGCTCTCTCTCTCCCTTCAAATATGATCATTGTTAAACTCTACAATGAGAATAACTTTGACTGCTTTAATATAATCAGAGATACAACTTTCAGACACTGAGGATCTCAAAAGCGAAAGGCTATAGTATTGTTTAGAGAAAAATAGAATTGATGAAAAAGAAAGAAAAGTTGATTTCTAGAAACTCCCTCAAAGATGGAGCCATCCGTATTTGCAGCTTCAGAATATCCACTATTTGACTACTAATTTCTTAGATTATTGACTGCTTTTTCCTTTCTCTTCATGATTAGTTGTGATCACAGGAAGGAGCACACATGCTAGCTTAGATTTTACTACATGTTTTGTGTCTACTGCTATTGGTGCTTTTATGCGGGATGGACTTTTTAAATCCTATAGAACTATTCCTGTGTGGGGGATTTCTACAATGCATGCATGTACCTTCCAGATTACACATTTAAATATACTTATGTGATATATTTTTGTCAAAGTTTTAGAGAAGATTGTCTCTTTGTTTCAAATGGTTTCTCAGGTCAAGGTTAGTAGTGAGCCGAGCTCTTCCCCTGGTGATTATTTTCCTTATTGTTGTATTTAAAGAGTTTTCAGTGCCCTGGCGTCTCATTGCAGTGACTCTTGGGATCCTCTGTTTATTTCTTCTGATGATAGTCACAGTGTTGGTGACAAAGAGTGAGTAGTAAAATACAGCTGTCTTGTCTGAGTAGCAGCAGTAACCCCTAATTGTGCAGATATTAACCATGCTCCATCCATTGTTCCCCGTCTGTAATCAGAGAGTGTCCCAGGTGGCTTTGGCCTTTGTTGGTGATTTTTTTCTGGGCATATCACAGTGTCATTTTTAATGTACTTAACCTTGACCATGAATCTGTGATGAGCTGTCTCACTGTGTATAATACATGGTAATATTCCTTCTCATAGAGGATTTAGTAATACATGTATTCTGCCATTTGGGTTTGATTATTGTGAATCTGAGATAAACATTCTTTGAGGGACAACTGTTCAAAAGAAATTATGGCTTTCTCTTGACATTTCTCAAAGTATGTAATGACGAAATGGTTTAGTAAAACAATCTACACATGCTGTTACATAATATTAAATTTAAGCTTTATCTTTTGTTTGAATTCCTCATATCTTTAGAGAAAAATCACTGGTATTTTATATTCAGATAAAATTACATATCTGGATCTTACTCTCTCTTCTGCTGTGGATATTCTATCTGCTCCAATAATAATTGTGCTATCCCTTCATGTTTCTTAGTTCAGATTTTCATATGCAGAAGATATGTGGTTAAATGTTGGCAAATTGACTTTTACTTTCGCGCTTATTTATAAATGATGTGTTATTAAAAATGAACTAAACTGAGAAATAAGGTGTCACCTTCATAATTTTATTCAGATATTTTATTTTATTTATCCTACACTTAAGTTGCTAATGGTGAGAAATTTATGTTTCCCTTTTTATGGTCAGTTTGTTGAGGTATTACTTTCTAAATGTCAAATGAGTAATTAAAGTAATAACTAAAGTAATGATTAATGGTTGTCAGAGTAAAATTTTTTCCTTTGTCTTAAATTTCAATATTTAACTATTATGAGTACTTATTTGTATTATATGTATGCTATTTTAGTCTTTCAGTGTGTTCAAGAAAAACATGAACAGCAGGAAATTCTAAGAAACTGTAGTGAAAAGTACATCATGCAAAATGATAACTACTTAAAAGAGCAGCTTTTGACAAATAAGACTTTAAAATATGACAGTCTCAAAAAAGACAGCTTTCTGCAGAAAAAGGAACTGGATTCACTCCTCATGCTAAAGAGCAGATGTCATAGAGAAAATGAGATCGTTTTAAAATTTTTGCAAAATACAGGTACGAAGGAAATCTTGAAAGAAAGATTGCATGATTTTACATTATTTCTTCCCCTCCATAATCCTTGAAGCCTAATAAACAGGCTTATGATATGTATTAGTGATCTCTGAGGTCTACTGGGCAACTTTTAGTCTGTGCCTTATAGATGTAGTGTGGGTATCTTGGAGGTTTGCTTGTTTCAAATACGGAATTGGGACTCCAGGATCCATGTTTGGATTAGTAAAAGCCTATAGTTCCCAAAACTCATTGGCACGTCTTACATTATTACTGCTCCCAAAAGGTGAACTAGTATGTAAACTCCCCTGAAAATTCTGATCATTTCGGTCCTGTGAGCAAATTAAAGACTTCCACTTTTTGCTGACATAGAATATGGAGGTTTTCAGTTAAAATATATTTGCACTAAAATGGGCACAAGGACTTTTATTTGGATGCTGTTAGAAAGATAATTGTGTGTGTTATGCACATATGTGTGTTTCCATTCTGCCTTGATTTCACATATTTGGTCTATTTGTGATCAATATGTACTCCCTCCTGCACATCTACAAGATTTGCCATAGTGTTAATGTTTGTGCAACTCTGTGTGATGATACCATTAAAAGCACCTAAGGTATAAAAATATTAAATCTCATACAGTAAACTCTATTATCTTGCATAATGATGGAATTAATTGACCTGGTTAATCAACAATTACTAAATATTTGTTTAGGATTTAGAGTTTACAAAGAACTTTTGTATATTTAATCTCATTTAGGCACGGTAATTAGTAGAAATTTACCATCTCCATTTTTAAAGGTTGAGTAATATTTTAAAAATTTAGTATGGTATAAAATATATGAGGAAAAGAAAAAGTTAAAAAAAATTTTTCTTTTATTTAGAAAACATTCTAAAATCTTTTTTAAAAACTTAATTCAGTTTTATTATTTTTAGACAATTTTATTATTATTGATATACAAAAATGCATATTTTTAATGTTTTCAATTTGATGAATTTGGACAGAACTGAAACCATCACCACAATCAGAGTAATAGATATATCCATCATCTCCAAAAGTTTCCTCATGTCTTTTTATTTATTTATGTATTTGCGGTCACAACATGAGATCTACCCTCTTAATAAGTTTTTAAGTGTACGATACAGTATCATTAACTATTGGCACTACGCTGTACAGCAGATCTCTAGAACCTAGGCATCTTGTATGACTGAAACTTTATGCCATTGAACAACTCTTCATTTCCACTTCCCTCCAACCCTGGGCAACTACCATTATATGCTTCTGTGAGTTTAACTATTTTAGATCCCTCATATAATTGGAATAATAAAGTATTAGTTCTTCTGTGACTGGCTTATTTCACTTAGCATTATGTCCTCAAGGTTCATCCATGTTGTCATATACAGAAGGACTTACTTCTTTTAAAAGCTGAATAATATTCTGTTTTTTGTATATAACACATTTTCCTTAGCCATTCGTCCATCAATGGACATTTAGGTTGTTTTCATAGCTTGGCTATTGTGAATAATGCTGCATTGGACATGGGAGTGAAGGTATCTCTTGTATTCTAGAATCTTGATGAACCTCGTATTATCATTATTGATTGCTATTGGGATTTTATTTAGTTATGGAGGGCTGAGAAACATATTGCTCTGGTTAGCAGAATACCAGATGACAAGAAGTTTGATGATTCACCTAATATATTGTAGGCAAATTCTCTGAAGACCACTGGTCCTGTTGTGGAGTAAACTGTTATTATTTTACCATGCAGAAGAAAGACTGGAAGGGATGTAAACAAACTTGTCAACATTGTAGATCATCTCTTTTGAAGATAGATGACAAAGATGAACTGGTATTTTACATTCACTTTTATTCTCTTGGACTCTGTCTCTCAATGTTGGACCTAAGATACTGAAGACAGACTGGAGTCCAGAATGAGAGACCTTAGCTAGTCTTTGTGTGTCTGTTGTGTGAGCAAAATGGTATAGTTAAGAGGCTCCCAGGAAACACTCCCTGCTAGTGGTCATATAATTCTGCTACTTACTAAATATTCAATACATGTTATCTATCGTGATAACCATTATTATTAAGGATGCTGTTTGCGTCTTTGCAAATCATCTCCCTATGAGTGGTTATACTGCAGACTCCTTAGAAAGGGAGATGGATGACCTCTAGTATTTATTTAACCTCTCTGAGCCTATCTTCAAAATGGAGATAATAATGAGGAACATAAAAGTGATAACAGCTTTACCAATTTGCCTCAATAGTGATTTTCATTGCATTTGTAGGTAACACTCACTTAACATTGTTATATATTATCTCAAGATGTGTATCTTTAAAACAGAATTGTAAAAAGAGAAAATATAGTGACATATTGTAACAATATTGAATGATAGTGATAACAATATTGAATATAACAATATTGAATTTTTAAAAAATTGTGTTTAAAATTTTTAAAAAGTGTTACTAATAAAAGTTATCCAAATACTCAAAACACGTTTTTATAGAGATATGTTTGCAAAGATTAGCCTGAAACCTTTATTCATTGTTTAGGAAAACAACAGAAAATATATATGCAAATCTAATGAATGTTTAAAATCATAGCATAAAAGAATTCATGATATCAAGTTATGAAATAATTTCATATGATAATTTCATATCAAGTGTAAAACAGTCACATTTAAACTTATATTTTAAAATATATTTAGTCATTTAGTCAGACATTATGTAATATGTCACTTGGATATATTACATTTTAGACATAGTAAATACTTTCAAATACTTCACCCATTCCAGCTGTGGAACTATAGCAAGGCTTCCTCTTATGGGGCTTAAGATTTTACTGCACCCCTATCATACACACACCTTTTTATTTTAATAGATTTGTTCTGAGGACTCCTTTCTTCACTTAAGATTAAGTGATGATCAATTTTCTACATCCTAAGTATTCTCCTGGCGTGTGATTTTGGATAGTTTCATAAAGCATTATAAAAATATTTAACAACTTTCCTGTTGGTAGATATTTGGATTTGAAACTTTCCATGTTTTAAATAATCTGTGATACTGACAGCCATTTTTTTAACATAAATGAATAATATATTAATACGAGGGGGAAATGACTTTGGGAAATGGAAAGGCAGGGATCTAGGGAAGAGAGGTTTTTCTAGCGAGAACGGATGAAGGATGATGTGGAGAGTAGCAGAGTACTGACCATAGAAACAGCCGGCCCCTTGACCTGTGCTTGTTCTCACTCATCACACAGATGGGAATTTAGTCACTTAATATGTTTTGTTTCTATTATAGGCCTTCATTCAATCTCAGATTTATGAAAATAATTACTGGATTGGATTATCATATGATAAAAGGGAAAGTAAGTGGAAATGGATTGATAATGGCACATCTCCTGGAATGTAAGTGTCTGGAATGCAGTCAAACAATAACACTGGTGTGGGGGGGTGAAAAGATTGTGTCTAAAGAGAGTCTCTTCTCATTTCACACAGTTTAACTCATTTTTAAGCAGGAGTCTTTAGTAACAATTAGAACAATGAGTAAGAGTGTTTTAGGAAGTATAGGTAGAAAAGGAAGAGAAGGCCATAAAGAGTTATTAATAATAATTTTAAAAGTATCATGCTAAACACATGCCCAGAAATATGTATTATGAGGTACATAAAATGAAACAAAATCATAAAGGAAGGTGGGTGGTACGAACTGATTGGACCATCCTATAAGTCAGCCATAATGATCCCTCCCACAACCACAAATGAGTATCCTGAGTATCCAAAAAATTTATTTCGAGTTACTTTATATGATTAGTTTATACACACATAGCATATAAAACATGTAATATATATGTATATACACCTTCACTATAGACCTTCTATTTTGAAGTACATTATTAGTAAACTCTTGGGTTTACATTTAGTTCTAATCTGGTTAAACTATTCACTGACTTTTAAAAAATCTTAATTATTATAATTTTAAGTGTGGGTTCTGCAAGTATTGTAATTCTGGACTGCAAACCTGCAAAAGATGTCATGCAGAGGGAATTACCTTGATGTAATCATGTTCTTCAAGCACACTCCCAGGCAGACTATTCCAGAGGTCACAGAACAGAAGGGCTTACAGGCCCAATTAAGATCATCAAATCACAGTTGGTTAAACCAGAGTAAAACCCATAGCACAGTGCAAAGGGAAAGAGAGGATAAGTTGTTGCACTCGGGATAAGGTGCAGGGTGAAAGGATCACCTGAATCTTGGGTTATGCAGTCTTCATACGACCTGACTCTCTACTGCATAATCCTCCCCTGATGATGATATGGGGCCATCTTGTGGTGTGAGTAAGGGGACCCAACAGACAAAGTTTTTGTGGCCAGCACACGTGTTTTTCTACAGGGAAGATTCTGTCTTACAGGAATGTGTAAGCCTGGCCACAGCTGTACGTTTCCAGTTAACCTGATGAGCAGCTGTGGATTTAATCTGTGTTTCTTGGGCAGAGACCAGAATGGGAATCACCAATGGGTGGGGAATTTAAGACCTCATGAATGTTGAGTGTGTATGAGCCTCATGTATATTTTGTGTATGTTTAGTGTCTATTTGATCCCTTCTTTTTTTGTCTATGTTTAATGCACACATACTTTATTTACGGTATCTATATCTAACACCTCATATGTTACTAATTTTACCTGTTCACACCTAACACATCTTGTGAGTTCTACCTGTGCCTTACAAGCTACTTGGCTTCATTTATCTTCCTTACCTGTTTCTTTATTTTCCTGTAGCAGATTTGAACTTTCTTAAGTAATACAGCAAATGCAAACATATGAGGGATGCTTTTTGATTTTGAATTCTTAAGTTGGATTATCAGTTTTCTTTTCTGCTTAGATCCAAGGTTCAAGACAATTCTAGGTGGTTTATACTGAACGTATATCCCTTTGGGTTCTCAGTCCTACGTAGCTTATCTTCTACTTAGAATCTCCATCTTGAGTGGAATTCATTTCAGCCTACTACATCCATTAAGGGAAAAACTATCTTCAGTGCTTCACTTGTTCTCTGCAGTGAGTTTACTTTACTTCATATTCAGCCTGAGTATGAATCTGCTTCTTATCAGTTTATGAAGTTATTCAAGAAGGCTTAACATTTTTTATTCAGTATTTTAAATTGTTTTTAAAGAACTCACTTAATCAACCATTTTACTAAAATAGAAGTCATGCTTTAGATATTTTTCAAAGAATTGTCATTAGCTAATAACTCCTAGCTATAGGGTGGGGGAGGAAAGGAGACAGAACACAAACAATCAATCTCATCCCTGACTATATTCCAATTCTTCCCTTTTCTTCTTACAATATATATACATGAGCCCTGGTTATCTATGTTACACATATTCAATTCCTCTCTCTCTCTCTCTCTCTCTTTTTTATTGTTTTTAGAGGCAGGATTTCACTTTGTCACCAGGCTGGAGTGCAGTGGCATGATCTCAGCTCACTGTAGCCCCGACCTCCTGGCTCAGTCTCCTGAGTAGCTAGGACTGCAGGCATGTGCCACCACACCCTGATAATCTGGTAATTTCTGTATTTTTTGTAGAGATGGGATCTCACTATGTTGCCCAGGCTGGTCTTGAACTCCTGGGCTCCAGTGATGAGCCCACTTCGCCCTTCCAAAGTGCTGGGGCTACAGGTGTGAGCCATTGTACCTGGCCACCTTCTTTTTAATCTCTCACTTTTATTGAAAAAAAATTAGCACAGGAAAGCAATATATCATAATTTCATTGCAATATTGCAAGGTACTTTTGCCTTCTGACCAAAAATTGTCAGTGTGGAATAAAATGGGAGATTGTGGGTGTGATTAAGAGGTCATGATTCTATTTAATGGACTAAGAACAAAAGAAAATATTTTAGTGATGAAGTTATGATAAACATTTCCATATTCTAGACATTTAGGCAACAGAATTTAAAAAAATCATGATTTATGTAACTGTAAGCTTTGGAATTAAACAGCTGGCTACATATGTTTTCTGTTCTACAGTAATTCTACAATAATGCGTTCTTCTTCTGGGAGAGGAGAATGTGCATTTTTGACCTCAACAAGAATGGCAACTATTGATTGCATTCAAAAGTACAATTGTATCTGTGAGAAGAGAACTGACTCTATTTTCTCTGATTCAGTGTGCGCTAAGAAGAAAAGGTGAAAATGGAATGTTTTCTTTTTTTGTTTCCTATAATAATTTGTGATTATAAATCATTGCTTTTAACTACAGGACTTAATTAATTCTTGAAAAAATAAAGATGAACAGGAAGAAAAAGAAAATTCTTTTGGACTATGACTTTAACGATCAGATGCCGTCTTTCTTCCTGGAAAAGAGGAGATTTTCTCTTTTGAGAGTGGTTATTCCTTCCTTTAATGTCCCTGAGGAATTATTCATTCTTTCTAAATTCTTGGAACTACCTATAGAACCAGTTAGAGAACTCTGATATTATATCCTGGGTCTTTTTCTTATCAATAGGATAAATTATTTCAGCATCTTCTGGTTTTGATAAGCAGTTGTGAGCTACAATATAGTTATTTTTTTCTTCCCATCTAGAAGTTACCTCATCTTTTAAAACGTTTGTTTTGCTATAAAATATAACTTGAAACTTACTGAAAGTTGCAAGAATAGTACAAGGAACTTCTATATAATCTTTACTCATACTTACTAGTTGTTTATATTTTGCTCTGCTTTATATTTGTCTCTCTTTCTATCCTCCACTTAATAATAAGTTGAGGCCTTCATGCCCCTTTGTCTAAATATTTTCCAAGATCAAGGACTTTGTTTTATATAATCACAGTGCAATTATCAAACTCAGAAAATTTAGCATTATTACAGTACGATGATCTAATCTGTAATCCATGTTCAAATTTTGTCAATTGTCCCAATATGTCATTTATATGTATTTTTAAAAACTCCATGTTCAGGATAATGCAGTGCATTTGATTGTAATGTCTCTTTAGTCTCCTTTAATCTGAAACAGTTCTTTAGGCTTTCTTTCTCTTGACCTTGACATTTTAAAAATTAACTTTATTGAGTTTTACTTTTCATGCAATAAAATGCACTCACTTTAAGTCATGAAGAATATGACTTTTAACATCTATCTATATATATATATCTTACACAGTATGAAATCAAGATATATAATATTTTCATCATCTCTAAGAGTTCCTTTCTGTACTTCCCCACCCACTTTGCCCCAGGCAACTAGTGATATGCTTTCTATCACTACAAATTAGTTTACCTTAGTCTAGAATTTAATGCATCATGTACTCTTCTGTATCTGGTTATTTTTACTCAGCATGTTTTTGAGTTTTATCTATGCTTTTGTGTATCAGTATTTCATTCTTTTTCTTACTAGGTAGTATTCTATTGTACAGATATACCACAATTTGTTTCTTCATCCACCTGTGGACATGTGATGTGTTTCCATTTATTGGCTATTGTGAATAAAGGTGCCATGAACATTTGTGTGCAAGTATCTGTGTGGACATATTTTAATTTCTTTTTAGTAGATACCTGGGAGTCCGATTGCTGGGCCATCTGGTAAGTGTATGTTTACTTTTATTTATCTACTTTTTAATAAATGGGGTCTCTCTATGTTGCCCAGGCTGGTCTCAAACTCCTGGCCTCAAGCAATACTCTAGCCTTGGCCTCCCAAAGTGTTGTCATTACAGGCATGAGCCACCGTACCTGACCTACTTTTATAAAAAACTTCTAAACTATTTTCCAATGTAGTGGCATAATTTTACTTTCCCAGTTGCAACATATGAAAATTACATTTACTCCTCATCATTTTCAACACTTGATATTGTGTCTTCTTAATTGTAGCCATTATAGGAGCTGTATAGTGGTATCTCATTGTCATTTTTAATTTGTGTTTCCTTGAGGACTAATGATACTGAACATCTTTTGATGGGTTTATTGGCCATGTGTATATTTCTAAAACATTCATATGCCCACTTAAAAAATTGAGTTCATCTGTTTTCTGATAATGGAGTTGTAAGAGTTCCTTATATAATTTGGATACAAATCCTTTGTTAGATATAGATAATATGAATATTTTCTCCCAGGCTATGTCTTGCCTTTTCATTTTCTTAATGGTGTCTTTCAAGAAGCAGAAGTGTTAAAATTTTAGCCAGGAGGTGGGTGCACCAGAACCTCACAAATCATCACTAAAGAACTTACTCATGTAACCAAACACCACCTGTTCACCAATAACCTATGGAAAAATAAATAAATAAATAAAAATTTACTGAAGCCTAACATCATTTTTTCCTTATTCATACTTTTTGATGTTCTAGCTAAGAAATCTTTGCCTATGTTAAGAGCACAGAGATTTTCTCACATAATTGCTTCTAGAAGCTTGATAGTTTTATGTTTAGCTTATGTCCATTTCAAGTTAATTTTCCTATATAAGTGAGAAAAAAGTTGAGGTTCACTATTATTCCATATGGATATCCAGGTGTTTTTGCACTAGCTGTTAAAAAGACTTTCCTTTTCTTCATTGAGCTACTTTGGTGCCTTTGTACAAAATTAATTGACCTACCTGTGTCAGTCAATTTCTGGATTCTCTATTCTGACAGCATTTTATATGCCTATTCTTGTAATGGTACCATAATGTCTCAATTACTGTAGTTTTATAGTAGCCCTTGAAATCAAATGTGCCAATTCTCCAAATCCATTCTCTTTCAAAAGTATACTGGCTATTCCAGGTTCTTGCATTTTCTCAAAATATCTTCAAAAATGCCTAATGGGATTTTGGTCAGGATTGCTTTGACTCTTTAGATTAATCTGAGAGAATTGACGTCTTAATAATATTCTTAGAATTAATGAACATGATTTATCTCTCATTTAGTTAGGTCTTTTAAATTTCTCCGAGCAATGTGATACCTTTTGGAATATATTACACATTTTTTTTTTTTCTTTTTGAGACGGAGTCTTACTCTGTCACCCAGGCTGGAGTAGAGTGGCACCATCTCATCTCACTGCAACCTCCACCTCTCAGGTTCAAGCAATTCTCCTGCCTCAGCCTCCTGAGTAGTTGAGATTACAGGCATGCACCACCATGCCCAGCTAATTTTGTGTGTGTGTATATTTTCAGTAGAGACAGGGTTTCACCATGTTGGCCAGGCTTGCCTTGAACTCCTGACCTCCTGTGATCCACCTGCCTTGGCCTCTCAAAGGCTGGGATTACAGGCGTTAGCTACCACACCTGGCTAGAATACATTACACATATTTTGTGAAATTTATTTTTTGATCGTATTTTAAATGGAATTTAAAATAGTTTTCAAAGTATTTGTTGTTAGTTTATAGAAATAAAATTGAGTTTGTAAATTAGCCTCATATCCTATCACTTTGCTAAGTGTACTTCTTGTTTCTAGCAATTTTTTTTGTAGATTCCTTAAGAGTTTTCTATGTTCACAATCATGTCCTATGAGAATATGGAAAGTTTTACTTTTCCTTTCCTTTTCTTTCTCTTGTCTTATTGTACTGGCTACGACCTCCAGGACCATGTTAAAGAGAAGTGATTCTAATAGGCATTTGTTCCTCGTTCCCAATCTTACAGAGAAAAGTATTTAGTTTCTCACTATGATATATGAAGTCAGCTGTTGGCTTTTCATAGATTCTCTAGATCATTTTGAGGCAGTTTTCTTCTATTCTTAGTGTGTTAAGAGTTTTGTCATTAATGGGAGTTGATTTTTTATACATTTTTTCTGTGTCTATTGAGATAATTACATAGCCTTTCTCATTTCATCACTTAATATGGTGAATTGCATTGATTGATTTCTGCATGTTAAACAAAACTTGTACTTCTTGAATAAATCTCATGTGGTTGCAATATATTATATTCCTTATATGTTGCTGGACTTAACTGGGTAATTTTTAAAGGACTTTTGTGTTTATATTCATAAGAGATATTGATCTATTTAAAAATTTTTTAATGTTTACAGTATAGGGAAGACACTGGTCTTATATATTCATTTGGGATATTTTTAAATATGCTTCTATTTTTGAAAGTTTTCTTTCAGAATTTGTATTTTTCTTTCATGTTTGATCTAATTTACCAGTGAAATAATCTAGGCCTGAGATTTTCTCTGGGAGAATGTATTTAATTAGGAATACCATTTCTTTAATAGACAGGGCCATTTAGACATTCTGTCTCTTCTGTCAATTTTGTTAATCTTTGTCTTTTAAGAAAATTGTTTCATTTGTCTAAATTGTCAAATTTATTGGCATATTGCTTTTCATAGTCCTGTTAGTTTCCTAGGGCTACTGTAACAAAGTACCAGATATTTGGTGGCTTAAAACAACAAAGATTTATTCTCTCACTGTTCTGGAGGCCAGGAGTCCAAAATTAAAGTGTTAACGGGACCACACTCTCTCTGAGACTCTGGATGGAATTTTCCTTGCCTCTTCCTAGCATCCGGTGGTGGCTGTCAGTACCTGGTGTTACTGCACTTTCAGCTTATTCCTCAATTTCTGACTCTGTCATCACATGAATTTCTCCTGGTGTATCTCTGCCTTTATATGTGGTTTTCTCTTTTTCTAAGGACACTAGTCATACTGGATTAGGGCCCACCCTAATGATCTCATGTTAACATGATTACATCTGCAAAACAACCCTGTTACCAAGTAAGGTCATGTTCACAAGTATGGGGGTTATGATTTAAACATATACTTTTGGAGGACATAGTTCAACCCATAACAATAATACTCCTTTATAATCTATGTATTTACTGTCTGTAAGACCTGTAGTTATATTCTTTCTTTTCTGATATTGTATTTATTTGTCTTCCTTGATCAGTCTAGAGATTTATATCCACTTTATTAATCTTTTCAATGAACATTCTTTTTATTTCTTGTTTTTGGTTCAGTTTCTTATATGTCTTTTATTATTTCCTTTCTTCTACTTATTTTGAGTTTAACTGCTTTTATAATCTTGACTTCATAAGTGAAAGTCTCTTTTCACATATAACTACTTGAAGCTATAAATTTCCCTTCAAGTGCTATTTTCCTGCATACCACAAATTTTGTTAGGTCATTGTTTTTAGCTCATGTCTTAAAAGTATGTTGTTTAGGCGGGGTGCAGTGGCTTACACTTGTAATCCCAGCACTTTGAGAGGCTGAGGTGGGTGGATCACTTGAGGCCAGGAGTTGGAGACCAGCCTGACCAACATGGTGAAACCCCATCTCTACTAAAATACAAAAACATAGCTGGACAACAGAGTGAGACTCTGTCTCAAAAAAAAAGAAAAAAAGTTGTTTAATTTCCAAATATTTCAGGATTTTCCAGATACAATTTTGTTACCGATTTCTAATTTAATTTCTGTGTGTCCAGAAAATATACTATATGATTTTAATACTTTAAAATATGTCAATACTTGTTATATGTCCTAGTATATGGTCCATCATGATAAATGTTCCATGTATACTTGAAAACAATGTGCATTTTGCTCTATTGAAATGGAGTGTTCTATAAATATCAATTGGGTGAAGGTGATTGGTAGCTTTGTTCAGATCTTCTATTGTCCTAATGATTTTTTGGTCTAATTATCAATTATTGAAAGAATGGTTTTTAAATGTTTAAATATGATTTTTACTTGTCTACTTATCTGTTATGTTTTGCTTCACATATTTTAAAGTTTTGTTCTGTCTCATCCACTAGTCTGTATGTTCTACCTTAAAATTAACCTTTGTTTTTTATAGTTGTATCCACAGTGCATTAAAGGTTCTTTTCTTCAGTAGTTACTAAATATATATTTGATGAATTAATGAATTATACCCATGGCATGGTCCTGGGAACTAAAATATCAATTTCTTGGTACCTCGTTGTTTTAGTCTGTTTGGGATGCTATAACAAAATACCATAAACTGGATAGCTTATGAACAACAGAAATTTATTTCTTACAGTTCTGGAGACTGGGAATTCCAAGACCAAAGTGCTAACAAATTCAGTACTTGGTGAAGGCCTGCTTCGTGCTTCACATATGGCCATCTTTGCTGTGTTTTCTAGTGGAGGAAGAGGCAAGGAAGCTCTCTAGGATATCTTTTATAAGGACATTAATCCCATTCATGAGGGCACGACCCTCATGACCTAATCACCTCCCAAAGTCTCTATCTCCAAATAGCATCACACTGTGGATAAAGTTTCAACAAATGAATTTTTTGGGGGCATAAATATTCGGTATATAGCAGTAGAGAAGAGTTTTTCAGTGTCCATAGAAATGAAATTCTATCATTAAAGAATTTTAATAAATTTATAACTCAAGATTAGATTTTCTTATTTGAATAGAGTGAGTAGGATGTGGTGATGATCTCATCTCAGCATGAAACAGGAAAGGTTGAAGCATCAAAAATGATTAAAAAATACACAGTGGTAATGTTTCATTTTCATCTTTCTGATTTTATTCATTTCAATCTTCTCTTTTTTCTTAGTCTAGCAAAAGGTTTGTTCATTTTATCTTTTCAGAAAACTAACACTTTGTTTTGTTGATCTTTTGTATTGTTTTAGTCTCTGTTTTTTCATTTCTGCTTTAATGTTTTTATTTCTTTTTTTAAAAAAAATTATTAAGTTCTGGGATACATGTACAGAACGTGCAGGTTTGTTATGTAGGTATACATGTGCCGTGGTGGTTTGCTGCACCCATCAACCCATCATCTAGGTTTTAAGCCCTGTGTGCATTAGGTATTTGTCCTAATGCTCTCCCTCCCCTTACCCTCCACCCCCTGACAGGCCCCAGTGTGTGATGTTCCCCTCCCTGTGTCCATGTATTCTCATTGTTCAACTCCCACTTATAAGTGAGAACATGGAATGTTTGGTTTTCTGTTTCTATGTTAGTTTGCTGAGAATGATGGTTTCCAGCTTCATCATGAGCCCGTGAAGGACATGAACTCATTCTGTTTTACAACTGTATAGTATTCCATGGTGTGTATTTGCCACTTTTTTTTTTTTTGAGACGGAGTCTCGCTCTGTCGCCCAGGCTGGAGTGCAGTGGCGCGATCTCGGCTCACTGCAAGCTCCGCCTCCCGGGTTCACGCCATTCTCCTGCCTCAGCCTCCCGAGTAGCTGGGACTACAGGCGCCCACAACCGCGCCCGGCTAATTTTTTGTATTTTTAGTAGAGACGGGGTTTCACTGTGGTCTCGATCTCCTGACCTTGTGATCCGCCCGCCTCGGCCTCCCAAAGTGCTGGGATCACAGGCGTGAGCCACCGCGCCCGGCCGTATTTGCCACTTTTTAAAAATCTTTATATGTCTTTCCTTTTAATTTCGGATTTAGTTCTTGTTTTTTCTGATTCCTTGAAGTGCAATGTTTGGTTGTTTATTTGAGATCTAATTTTTTGATGTAGGCTACAAATTTCCTTCTTAGAACTCCTTTTGTTGTATCCCATAGGTTTTGATATATTGTGTTTCCATTTTTGTTTGTCCCAAGATATTTTTAATTCCTTTTAAATATATTTATTGACCCATTTATTCTTCAAGTTCCTCCTGTTATTAATTTCTACTTTTATTCCATTGTGGTCAGAAAAGACATTTGATATGATTTTGATATTTAAAAGAAATTGTTGAGACCTGTTTTGTGTTCTAACATATAATACATCCTGGAGAAAGTTCCAAGTGCTAATGAGAAGCATGTGTATTCTGCAGCTGTTGGTTGGACTGTTTTGTAAATATCAGTTAGGTCCATTTGATCTAGAGTACAGTTTAAACCTGATGGGGTTTTTTTGGTTGATTTTCCACATGGATAATCTGTCTGTTTTAGGAACTGGGATGTTGAAGTCTGGTACTATTATTGTATTGCAGTCTGTCCTTTTAGATCTCATACTATTTGCTTTGTATATTTAGGTGTTCCATTGTTGAGTGCATATGCATAGTAGTTTCTCAGTATCCCTGGGGAATTGTTTCCAGAAATCCTTGTGTGTCCAGAATTGGTTCTTTCCAGTGGGTTCTTGGTCTGGCTGACTTCAAGAATGAAGCCACATACCCTCACGATGCGTGTAACAGTTCTTAAAGATAGTGTGTCTGGAGTTTGTTCCTTCAGATGTTCAGATGTGTCTGGAGTTTCTTCCTTCCAGTCTCACTTGACTTCAGGAGTGAAGCCTCAGACCTTCGCAGTGAGTGTTGCAGCCTTTAAAGGTGGCCCATCTGGAGTTGTTTGTTCCTCCCTGTGGGTTTGTGGTCTCACTGACTTCAGCAGTGAAGCCGCAGACCTTCACAGTGAGTGTTAACAGCTCATAAAGGTAGTGCAGACCCAAAGAGTTAGCAGCAGCAAGATTTATTGTGAAGAGCGATAGAACAAAGTTCCCACAGCATGGTAGGGGACCCTAAAGGGTTGCCGCTGCTGGCTCAGGTGGCCAGCTTTTATTCCCTTATTTGGCCCTGCCCACCTCCTGCTGACTGGTCTATTTTACAGAGTGCCGATTGGCCCATTCTACAGAGTGCTGATTGGTCCGTTTTTACAGAGTGCTGATTGGTGCATTTCCAAACCTTTAGCTACACACAGAGCGCTGATTGGTGCGTTTTTACAGAGTGCTGATTGGTGCATTTACAAACCTTTAGCTAGACACAGAGCACTGATTTGTGTGTTTACAAACCTTTAGCTACACAGAAAAGTTCTCCAAGTCCCCACTAGACCCAGGAAGTCCAGCTGGCTTCACTTCTCACTTGCATCTACCAAAATTCATTGATGCTCAAGTACCTGATATAAAATGGCATAGAATTTGTATAAACTTTTGTACATCCTTCTGTATGCATTAAATCATCTCTAGATTACTTATAAACATAATACAATGTAAAATATTTGGTTTACTTTATTGTTTAGGGAATAATGACAATAATAAAAACTATATATAGTACAGATTGGATTTTTAAAAAAAATATTTTCGTTCTGTAGTTGGTTGAGTCTATGGATGTAGAACTCGTGAATACAGAGGGCCAGCTGTATTTATATAATTGTTATATCTTCTTGCTGAATTGACCTCTTTATAATTACATAACGACCATTTTTGTCTCTTTTTATAGTTTTTCAATTATAGCCTAGTTAACGGATATAAATATAGCTGCTCCTGTCTTCATTTGGTCTCCATTTGGGATATCATTTTCATCCTTTTACTTTCAGCCTATTATGTCCCTACAGGTGAAGTGCTTCTCTTACAGGTGAAGTACTTCTCTTGCAGGAAGCATAAAGTTAGATCATTCTTTAAAAAATCAATTTAGCACTCTACATCTTTTAATTGGAGAACTTAATATATTTACATTCAGGGTTATTATTGATAGATGAGGATTTAGTCCTGACATTCTATTATTCTTTTTATTTTATTTTATTTTCTAAGTTCTGGGGTACATGTGCAGGATGTGCAGCTTTGTTACATAGGTAAACGTGTGCCATGGTGGTTTGCTGCACCTATCTACTCATGACCTAGATATTAAGCCCACCATGCATTGGCATTCTATTATTCCTTTCTGGTTGTTTTATAGATTATTTGGTCCTTTCTTTGTCTCTTGTTCACCTTGTGATTAGACAGTTTTCTGTGGTGACTCTGATTCCCGTCTCCCTAATTATCAGTGATGCTGAGCCTCCCTCTATGTGCCCATTGGCCACCTGCTCATAGTAGACATCTTAAGCAAAAAGACATTACCTAACTTCAAAGTATACCACAAAGTTATAGTAACCAAAACAGCATGGTAGCATAAAAATAGACACACAGACCAATGGAACAGAATGAAGAACACAGAAATAAATCCACAAACTTACAGCCAACTGATATTCAACAAAGGCACTGAGAACACACATTGGAAAAGGGACTGTCTCCTCAATAAATGGTGCTGGGAAAATTTGATATCCACATGCACAATGAAACTAGATCCTCATCTTTCACCATATACTTAAATCATCTCTAAAAGGATTAAAGTCTAAAAGGAAGACCAAAACTATTAGAAGAAAACATAGTGGAAATGCATCATAATATTGGTCTGGGCAATGATTTTTTGGTTAAGACTTTGAAAGCACAGGCAACGAAAGCAAAAGTAGACAAATGGGAATACATCAGAAAAGCTTTTGCACAGCAAATCAAATAATCAAGAGTGAAGAGACAACATGCAGAATGGGAGAAAATACTTACAAACTATGCAACTGAGAAGGGGTTAATATCCAAAATACATAAGAAACTCAACTCAATTAAAAAATGGACAAAAGATCTGAATAGGCATCTCTCAAAAGAAGACATACAAATGGGAATAGGTATATGCATAAATGCTCAACATCACTAATCATCAGGGAAGTGCAAATCAAAACCACAATGAGTTATCACTTCATGCCTATTAGAATGATTATTATGAAAAAGAGAAAAAAAATGCTGCCTTGGCATGGATGTAGGAAAGTGGAAACACTTAAACACTGTTGGTGGAGATGTAAATTAGTTCAGTCACTATGAAAAACAATATGGAGGTGCCTCAAAAAATTAAAAATGATCCAACAATCCCACTACTGGGTATTTATCCAAAGGAAATAAAATCAGTATGTCGAAGAGATATCTGCAGCACTATTAACAATAGCCAAAATATGGGATTAACCTAAGTGCTCATCAATGAATTAATGGATTAAAAAATGTGGTATATAGGCCTGGTGCGGTGGCTCATGCCTGGAATCCCAGCACTTTGGGATGCCGAGGTAGGCAGATAATTTGAGGTCAGGAGTTCAAGACCAACCTGACCAATATAGCAAAACCCCATCTCTACTAAAAATACAAAAATTAGCTGGACACGGTGGTGCATGCCTGTAATCCCAGCTACTTAGGAGACTGAGGCTGGAGAATCACTTGAACCTGGGAGGCAGAGGTTGCAGTGAGCTGAGATTGCATCACTGCACTCTAGCCTGGGTGACAGAGTGAAACTCTGCCTTTAAAAAAAAGAAAAAGAAAACTTAGTCTATATAGACAATGAAATAGCATTCATTCATTAAAAAAAAAAAAAATCCTTTCATTTGCATTAATTTAGATGAACCTGGAGAATATTACGTTAAGTGAAATGAACCAGGCACAGAAACAAATACTACATGGTTTCACTGTTTTGTGGAATTTTTAAAAGCTGGTATCATGGGAGTAGAGAGTATAATAGTGGTTATCAGAGTCTGGGGAGGGTAGAGGGAGGAAGGAATGGAGAGAGATTTGTCAACAGGTACAAAATCACAGATAGAAGGAATAAGTTCTGGTGTTCTATTGCAAAGTAGGATGACTATCATTGATGATATTGTAGAGTCTATTTTAAAATAAGTAGAAGAGAGAATTTTGAATGTCCTCGCCACAAAGCAATGATAAATGTTTGAGGATATCAATAAGCTGATTACCCTGATTCCTGATTTGATAATTACACAATGTATACATCTATTGAAACATCACACTGTATCCCAGAAATATGTACAATTATTATGTGTCCATAAAAAATAAAATAAAACTGAAAAAACTTATACAGTAGTGTGAAATGCTGTTGGGATGCTGGCCTGTGGCCAAAGCTGGTTCTGGTGTGTAATCAGGCAAGCCAGTGAAGAGTTGAAGGGTATGTACTGGTCAGTGTCAGTGGATCTTACTACTAGTTTCTAGTTTCTCAAAATCAAAATCTGATATTTGATTCACCTGGAAAACACAGCCTGATGAGTCTCACTTCCAGAGTTTCTAATTCAGTAGTACAGCATGTTAAATTGTGTCCCCCAAAAGGTAGGCTCCAGTCCTCCCCTTGAAGAATGTGAACATGACCTTATTTATGACCTTATTTGGGAAAAGCATATTTGCATATGTAATTAAGGTAAAGATCTTGAGATCATGCTAGATTATGGTGGGCCTTAAGGTGGCCTTAAATCTAATGATGGATGTTCTTTTAAGAGATAAGAAAAGACCCAGAGACACAGAGGGGAATGCCATGTGAAGACAGAGGAAAGGCTAGGTATGCATCTATAAACCAAGACAGTACAAGAGCATGGCGCTGGCATCTGGCAAGGGTCATCCCATGGTGAAGGCATTACATGGAGAGACAGCAAGAGAGAGAGAGAGAGAGAGAGACAGAGAGAGAGAGAGAGAGAGAGAGAGAGAGAGAGAGAGCCTGTTTTTACAACACAGCCACTCCTGGGATAATGATCTTACTCTCATGAGGAGATTAATCTATTCTTAAGAGTGGGGTCCTTATGACTTTAATCAACTCTTCAAGGTCTTACCTCCCAATACTGTCACAGTGACTATTAAATTTCAACACTGAGTTTTGGAAGGAACATTCCAACCAAAGCACCTCTAACGGTAACATCTTGTAAAATCATAGTATAATATCACAACTTAGTTATTGACATTGATACAGATACAGAGTGATTCTATTACAAGGCTCCCTATTATTGCCCTTTTATAGCCACACCTGCTTCCTTTTCTCCATTCCTTGTTCCTGACTCCTTCTGTTTCTGTAATTTTATCATTTCAAGACTGTTAAGTAAATGAAATCATATAGTCTGTGACCTAAACGTAATTTCCTGAAAATTTATACAAGTTTTTGTAGGTATCAATAGTTTGTTCCTTTTATTGCCAAGTAGGTATGGATGTATCACAATTTGATTAACCATTTACCTGTTGAGGAATATTTGAGGAAATAGGGTTTTTTGTTTTTGTTTTTTGCTATTGCAAATAAAGCTGCTATGAACAGGGATAGACATTTTTGTGTGAACATAACATGTTTAATTTCTCTGAGATAAATGCCCAAGAATGCAGTTACTGAGTCCTATGGTAGTTCATGTTTAGATTTATAAAACACTGCCAAACTGTTTTCCGAAGAGGCTGTAACATTTCATGTACCCATGAGTGATTCATTTTCTTTGCATACTGGCAATCATTTGGTGATGTCTTTATTTTTAAATTTTATCCCTCCTGATATGTATGTAGTGATGTCATTAGAATTTTTTTAAATAATAGACTACAATTTTGAGTTTTAGTTTTACAGAAAAATTGAGTGGAAAGTACAGAGAGTTTCCATATACTCACTCACCCTCCTCCCAGTTTCTCCTATTAATATCTAGCATTAGTGTGGTATATTTGTTATAATTGATGAGCTAATATTGATATATTACTAAGTAAAGTTCATGGTTTATATTAGTTTCACTCTTTGTATTTTACATTCTATGGGTTTTGACAAATGCATGACATATATCTACCATTACAGTGTTATAAAGAATAGGTTCATTGCTCTAAAAATCCTATGCTTCATCTATTCCTCTCCTCCTTCCTCTCTCTCAGGCCCTGGCAAACACTGATTTTTTTTTTTTTTAACCATCTCCATCGTTTTACCTTTTCCAGAATGTCATATAGTTGGAATCATACCTTATACAGAATTTTCAGATTGGCTTCTTTTACTTAGCAGCATGCATTTAAGTTTCTTCCATGACTCTATAACTTGATACCTCATTCGTTTTTTTACTGAATATTTCATTGTCAGGAAGTACCACCACAGGTGATTGCACCTGGACAAGGACTCTTGGTTGCTTCCAAGTTTTGGCAATTACGAATGAAGCTTCTATAAACATTCATGTGCAGGTTGTTTTGTGGATTTAAGCTATCAGCTCATTTAAATAAATACTAAAGAGTATGATTGCTGGCTCATAGTGTATGTTTAGTTTTTTTTTTTTTTAGCATCTGCCATACTATCTTTCAGATGTTGTACTATTTTGCATTCCCACCAGTCATGAATGAGAATGGAGCTGTTGCTCTACGTCTTTGTCAGAATTTGGGTTGTCAGTATTTTAAGTGTTTACTATGCTAATGGGTGTGTAGTGGTATCTCATTCTTTCAATTTGCAATATCCTAATGGTATATGATGCTTAATATCTTTTCATATGCTTATTTGCTATCTGTGAGGTGTCTCTCTATACCTGTTTATACTAGCTTTATAAGAGAAAAAAAATCCAGAAACAACCAAAATATTCCTCAATAGGTAATCTTTTGCTGATTAAAAATATGGTTTTGCAAATATTTTCTCCCAATCAGTGGCTTGTCTTTTACATTCTGTTAATTTATTTAGAATTTTTGCCATAATCTACTTGGCAAATAAAATTTCTTATAATTTACCTAATGTATACAAAGTAGGATTTTCCTTATTTGGACATTAAAATCATATTAAATTTCACATAGTGTTTTTCTGCCATGATGTTGGGAATATTCAAATCCATCTGAGGCTTTTTTATGATATCTTCCATTATCTTACTAGGCTGAGAATAATGGACATTTTCCCAGGTATGAAGGCAGATATATATGTTATCATAGGCATTTGAAAATGGCAGGTGCCATATTTTCATGCAAGTTATTATGGCAGTTATGTAAAAGAGGTCTTTTGGTCTGTTACAGCAGTAAGAAGACCAAATGGTGATACAAATTAAACTAAATAAAAGAAAAAAGGTTGAGCCTGAAAATGAGTTTATCCTTAATGGTAGATTCTGACTCATGATGCAAAGAGAAGAATATTGGGAATCAATAATGTGGAATAGGGTTGTTTTCAGTTTTTTTCTTTGCTTTTATCTGCCTATCTTTGTCAAAGTCTCAAAGTAGAATCCAGTTTTTTTACACAAAATTCCATAATTCTATTTTAGAAGTGATTGTTATGTGCTTTGAAGTCTCTATGCTAGACGCTGCTTGTTTCACCTGTTATGTGTTCTAGTTGTGTTTCATTTGACCTGAAGTGCTGTATCCCTCCCATTTCTACAGCTAAAATTTTTCTATCAAGAATCAGCTGAAGCGGCATGTTAATTTCTCACGTTTCATCCCAGCCAGAATTAACTGCCCATTTTCCTGCTCTATGAAACTATTTGTCTTTTATCATGTCACTTTGGATTGCATTTAGTAAATGTCTGTCATTCGAATTCCACTGAAAGATTTTTTTTTTCATACACTTGTTCACAATTTGTATAAACTTTAAACAGTTTATTTCCTCACTTAGAAGTTTGTCTTTTGTCATTAAAGCAATACAAAATGAAAGCCATTAGGTCCAGATCTCTTAGAAGCAAAGTGAGCATTTAAAAAAAAGAAGAGTTTTTTAAATTGAATATGGAGAAAGCTATCTTTCAGTGGTGAAAAGTATAAGCGGAGATGTGGTAACTCTAAGACTTCATTGGAAAAGTCTCTCAGAGCAATTATTATGATAAAACCGTCAGAGGAAATAAGGATCTGGGTGGTATGTGCTTAAGTGTCATATATCCAAGATGTACTCCAAAGCTAAATAAAAAGGAAATATTTAAAGTTTATTTTTATTCAAGAATTATTTACTAAACAACTATCATGTATAGGAAGCTGTGGTAAGTACTGGGAATTCAAAATGAGTATGATATACTCACTGCCTATAACCCAGGCTAGTTGGCAAAGGGATCATTAACTAAAAGACACATATCCATGATAGCAAGTAAATTATTGATAAGGAATGACTATTCCAATTATGGAGCAGTTCAGAATATACATAATATACATTAATACAGGATGGCCATAATGTTGGGAGATGTAGGTAACATTTACTTTCACAGATTAACCCATTTGATCGCTTCTTCCAGAAAATGCTAATGGAGCAGGTTTATATTCTGAAAATTAGAGACAAAAATCATTGGAGGCAACATATCACAGAAACATGTGCAGGCCTTGATAAAAATGTTGCATTAATGTCCCATGTTGGTCCCCATTATGCATAACACATTGCTAATGAGGAACAACACGTTGAACATATCATGTAATGTCACCATATCTCAGAGTGATAGGAATAAATCACTACTATAAAACTTCGTTATGTTTCCAGACTTGCGGATCATGTTGCATATATAATATATATAATTTAAATATTTTGAATGTTTTCCTTTTTTTGAAAGAAAATTGTGCCATTTTCTTCCAAATATTTACACAATGTAAAACATAAGAGCAGTGACATTTATAGAAATGACAATTTTCAGTATTTATAATCCTTTCTCTGTCTAAATTAAGAGATAATTTTTCTATACCCCATTTTCCCATGGTTTGAATTTGTAATTTTCTATACCAGAGTTCTCTTGTATATTTTCTTCTTTGACTCTGTCATATCGTAGGAGGTGCTGTCAGAACATTCTTGTCTCCAAAAGGAGCTTTTTGGAGTTTTTGGCTTGAATTTCCTCTGCCATCATACAAAAATCAAGGAAAGACAAGATCTCAATATGGAAACCACATGTAAAGTGATTGCAGAGATTATCTAATTCATTTACAGTTTTGACTAGATTATTTCTCATTTCACTCCCTTTCTCTTTCCTCGTTTCCCTTTTTTCTTCTCTCCTTTGTTTTTTCCATCCTTCCTTGTCTAGTTATCTGTGGTATTTTTTTCTCTCCATTTACCAGTTAAAGATATTTATTTCATAGGCACTTGTTTTTAGCTCTATTCCCTAAGTGAAAAGTGTCAATGTAAGCATCTATGAGAATTCTGACCAGAACAGAAACTGTCAGAATGCCGCTGAAATGTCAGCATCTCCTATTGTGCTGCTGACAATATTTGCAGTTGTTCTGCACATGTCATATTTTCTTCCTGTTCAGCATTTATCAGGGAAAGTGAGAGACTCTCAACTCTATTTCTGACCAAATTGTTTGTGGAGTTTTCAGGTAAAGGACAAAAGTGTCATCAGCTATTGTTTCTAAAGATTTTGTTAATACCTTTAATTCTATCTGATGGTGATTGATATTTGAAATTCAGAGAGAGTGAATTCAGAACATTAAAACATTAGGAAAGGGGAGTGAATTCCCTGGATTAGCATATTGCCAAGTTGAAGTGAGTTAAAAGCAGTTAATTGATGGCTCACACCTGTCATCCCAGCACTTTGGGAGGCCCAGGCAGATGGATCACCTGAAGTTAGAAGTTCAAGACCAGCCTGGACAACATGTGGTGAACCCTGTCTCTACTAAAAGTACAAAAATTAGCCAGACGTGGTGGCATGAGCCTGTAGTCCTAGCTACTCAGGAAGCTGAGGCAGGAGAATTGCTTGAACCTGGAAGGCAGAGGTTGCAGTGAGACAAGATTATGCCACTGCACTCCAGCCTGGGTGACAGAGCAAGACTCTGTCTCAAAAAAAAAAAAAAAAAAAAAAAAAAAAGCAGGTAATTGAGTGAAAGAATTTCTGTTCTGATAATGGAATAATTCTGGGTCTTCCAAAACTTCTTTCTTTTGGAACTGAATAATGTGAATTAAACAGACTAAGAAAGTAGAGAAGAGGTAAGTTTATCTTTCCCTTTCTTTAGAAATGATAATATTTTTTGTTGAACATTTTGTCTCAGCCTTTTTAGTTAGCCTTTATTCTTAGCTTATAAACTATAATCATCTAGACAGGGATTTTTTATTATCTGGAGTTATACAGACTATTATATGACTTTTTTCTTTATAAGTTGAAAACTTTCGAAACATAAACTTTGTATTTTAGTTCAGAAACAAAGCATTCAAGTAAATCAAATTGATCTTTTTAGATGCCTTGATACAGAATTAATTGCTCCTTTTTTTAAGACTCCTCTGCTTATAATTATTTCCCTTAACAGAACATTTATTTGTTCCTTTACTCATTTGTCCAACAGTTGTTTATTCAACTCTATGTGCAAGATATTATACTTAGTACTGAAATTGTAAAGGTAAATAAATTAGATCTTTCCCTCAGGAAGCTCAGACTTCAGAGAACAGAAATACAGGTAATTGAAATGCAATGTCAAGACATAAGTCATTGGGCCCTAATTAAGGTGTTCAAAGAACTCACAGCACGTTATCAGGGAAGTCTTCTCAAAGAACTCCATTCAATTGAGTTTAGAGGAAGAGTATGTATTTTGCCAGTTGGATAAAAGGGAGAATGACATTTTATTCAGATTTATTATAGTCCGAATGCATAACTTAAACCATGGACTATTAGTTCTGCTGGAAGGTAGGCTATTGGGCCCTTTGGGAGGAGTTATGGATGGAGATAACCAGCACAGTGTTTAGCTGGGGTAGGCAAAAAAAAAAAAAAAAAAAGGTTTCCATAATAGATGTAAGAATGAATACTGTATAGGAATTAAAAACATCCAAATATTTCTGTTCAGGGCCGAACTATTCTTCCTTTCTTCTTTGGTGTAGATTCCAGAAATTCACCCCTCTTTCCTTTTCCATTTAAAGTCATTACTGCCTACGGCATCTTTGGAATCACCATTAACCCTGACACACACCTCAGGTGAACTTTTTCTGACTCTACTGTTTTTATTTCCTCAAAGGCATTTGCTCAAGTTCCTTTTCTTAAAAGTATTTTTATATTTTTATTTTTTTTTTTACCGATAATTGCTGCAGGTAACCGAGCAGAGGATCAAAATACCACCAAAAACATAGTATATTGTTTTCTTGATCCACTATGTACTATGGAATATAGCATATATGTTATCCCCTTTCTGGGAACTGAAGAGCCTTCTTGGATCCCTAACTTTTGTATTTATTTTGGAGTATGAATAATAGGCCCTAAAAATTTTGTTGATATCTGGTTAAAGGTTAAATCTTGTGTAACTGCTAGAATCAAGTAGCAGAGACTGTTGGCCAAGCCATGAATCATTCCAAATCTCCTGCCATTCTCACAAGTTACTCCCTTTCCCAGCACACTTGCAGCTATAGAGTGTCCATTTATGACCCACCTCTGGCCATCAAACTAAAGACAAAGCTGGCTAGAGGACTTCTGGAGTGTCCTGCTTTGCCTCTATTCTCTTCTTGCCATGAATACTAATCTGGGGCTATGGCAGCTATGTGTGGCCACAAAGTTGTCCACATGTCCAAGCGCAGAAGATTAGAAGGATTTAGAAAGCAAATGGCATTGATGATGCCGTTGAGCTGCTAACAGCCCTCTGTCTCTTGACCTCTAAACTTTTTATTAGACATGTCCAAATTTATAAGATCTACCTACCTGCGACTGTTATAGATTTCAACGGGCTCCTTGTCACACAAAAAAGAGGTCTCACACTGAATTAGAAGTCCATGCAGAGGCAGATTATCTGACAAGTAGAAATGGACTTGTAGGATAAGCAGAATGAATAAATCAGAATTCTGGATTTATTATTGCTGTAGCTATAAATTATGTTCTTACAATTTGGCATTACAGTGTACAATTGGTGCCATACTACAAAACAAGTTGGTTTCAGATGAAACACAAACAAAACAAGACCAAACAAAACAGGAAACCCTTATGGTTTGTGGTTTAAAAATTAACAGGGTCTTAAATCTCTCAGGAAGCCAAAGCTGCAGCTTCTCAGCTTGCCCTTTTCCTGACAGCTCTGTGTTTATGTATTCTGACTTGTTATTTTTTCTTCTGATTATAGTAGGAGGAGAGCCTCTTTGAAATGATAACATCTTACAGTTTTGTCTCTTTCCAATCAACTCTTTTTCCGCCTATCACTGATGCAACAGCATCCTCAACCCTACGGAAGACCACAAATGGTGGAGAACTCCAATATACACTTTACTCAAGAAGGCCTGTAAAGAAATTCTTGTAAATGAAGAAAACCTACTCAATTATAATTTTTATTAGCAACTACTTCCAATATGTTGCATGAGATGTATGAATTATAATGATTGTTTTCTTTGTTGCTGAAGAGTCAAACTCTGTAAAATATTTGAAGATATTTATTCTGAGCCAAATTTGAATGACTGATGGCCCATGACACAGCCCTCAAGAGAACCTGAGAACATGTGCCCAAGGTGGTTGGGTTACAATTTGGTTTTATACATTTCAGGGAGACATAAGACATCAATCAATACATGAAAGATGTACATTAGTTTGGTCCAGAAAGGTGGGACAAATGGAAGCAGGGGCTTCCAGGTTATAGGCTGATTCAGAGATTTTCTGATTGGCAATTGGTTGAAAGAGTTATTGTCTAAAGACCTGGAGTCAATAAAAAGAAATGTTTGGGTTATGATAAGGGGTTGTGGAGACCAAGGTTTTATCATGCAGATGAAGTCTCCAGGTAGCAGGCCTCAGAGAGAATAGGCTGTAAATGTCTCTTAGGGAACTGAAAGCGTCTGTTCCATCAGTAATTCCAAAAGGGAGGAGGGTATAATGAGGCATGTCTGACTCCTCCTTCCCATCATGGCCTCAACTCATTTTTCAGGTTGACTTTTAAATGCTCTTGACTGAGAGGCAGAGTCCATTCAGATGGTTGGGGGGCTTAGAATTTTGTTTTCGGTTTACATCTTGAATGATTATGGAGAAAGTTCTTCTTTCCCCATATTCTATCTCGTTATGTTTCTCTACTCTTCAGAAATGACTGAGGAGAATATTTACACAGAGGTGAAATCTCATGACAAAAGAAAAAGTACTATCCAGAACTACTGGCAGTCAATATAGTTATGGTAAACACCTATTCTCACATAATCTTACATTTTGAGTAGGATCTTATATCCAACGATTCAATGAGTTTGTGAATTTCTTTTTACAATTTCTCTGCCAAGTACTTGTCTTTCTGGTTGAACACCTCCAGGGAAATGTAACTCATTTCTTCCCAAGGTAGCAGTCATGGACTTTACCTGCTCCTAGATTTTACCTGCTCCTAGACTATTTTTCTTTATTCTAAATCAAAATATTTCTTTCTGCATTTGATATACACAAGTTTATAAGCCTTTTATTTATAAACTTGTATATAAATAATAAAAGACCTGTTTATAAGCCTTTTAATAGCAAAGAAAAAGTAATCTCTTTGAAATAACATCCCTAATGGCTTCTGAGGCTGAGCCCAAGAGCTCAGAGCAATACTTCATCATCTCTTCCTGGATCTATGAATTAATTACAGTGCAGAAAATGCAGGAGACATTGTTTTGTTTTATTTCTAATAGAGTCAATGTATGTTTGCAATGTAAGACTCTCTTGTTATTTAGGGAAATAACATGAATGTCAGGCAAATGTGTACGATGCATTATACAGTAAAGTTTAGGCCCTTATCACCATCCTTCTAATTCTCTATTAGTTCTTTTTTGACTATCCTTCTCAGTAATCCAAGTGAATATTTAATGCTGGGCCTTGTTTTCTCCATCAACAGATAGTCATGCCAGCGGAAGAACTGAAGGAAACTATCTCGTCTTTAATGGCTTTAGAAAACTTCAGAACATGCCTGGCATATAAAAGTCTGATTTGCAATTATCCTTGCTCTTGTAGTTATAGCAGTTGTAAAAAAAAAAATCAAAGAAAATAAAAGCACATGCTATAATTTGTTGTGAGTGACCTTAGGAAGGTGGGTTTAGGACAAATGTGAGTCCTATCAATCCACTCTAGTAATTTATTAAATGTTAAAATTCTACACATTAACCTTTTATTCTCAATGTAGAAAGTCATTATTTGTATGTGTAAATGTGTGTTTGCATACACATAGACACACCCATTAATCAACTTGAGGCAGAGACTGCAGCATGTGCATAGCATGTTTGGATGAAAATGTTTTATTTATTTATTTTTTTATTTATTTATTGAGACAGAGTCTTGCTCTGTCACTGAGGCTGGAGTGCAGTGGCACAATCTCGACTCCCTGCAAGCTCCGCCTCTAGGGTTCACACCATTCTCCTGCCTCAGGCTCCTGAGTAGCTGGGACTACAGGCGCCCACTACCACGCCCAGCTAATTTTTTGTATTTTTAGTAGAGACGGGGTTTCACCGTGTTAGCCAGGATTGTCTCCATCTCCTGACCTCGCCCTTCTCGGCCTCCCAAAGTGCTGGGATTACAGGCATGAGCCACCGTGCCTGGCCGAAAAGATTTTCTTACATTCATCTTTTTTGATGTCTTTCATTGGGCAGTGTTCCACATTATGCTGTTACCTCCTCAATAATTTTATGCTTCTGTAATTTTGTTTTGATCTGGATAATTAATATTTATTTTGTTTCAAACACTGTTGCAATAATACTTTTAATTTATATGTTAATTTCTTTCATCTGATTTATCATGCCAATATGTTCTTGCTGCAATATAATCATGAATTGTTTACTTGCAGGTCACCTGTCCAAGTGCTGTGCTAGCTGCCAGTGATACTAAAAAGATATTGTGTTTTACTATTGGTAGTTGTAATCTAAGAGAAGGAATATAATAGATTATATTTTAAAACTGTATTTCAATAAAGTAATAAAAATTTTAGTAAGTTGTATGTTAATATATCTAAATCGTTCTATTTCCTCTTTTAAATATATGTGTTTATACAGGAGCATTTTTTAAAACTGTATAAGTAAAGGATAAAAAATATTGGGAATTGTGAGTCAAGCAGTCTAGAAAAAGCAGAACTAGACACAGGATGATCATGTACAATAAGAAAGGAGAGAGAAAGGGGAGTTGAATATTTTGTTATAAATTGATGACTTAGCCAAATGTCTTAAAAAGGGAGCTTACTTTATTGAGAGTTTTTAGCATGGAGGGGTGTCGAATTTTATCAAAGGCCTTTTCTGCATTGATGGAACGTATCTCAAAGTAGTAAGAGCTGTTTATGACAAACCCACAGCCAATATCATACTGAATGGACAAAAGCTGGAAGCATCCCCTTTGAAAACTGGCACGAGACAAGGATGCCCTCTCTCACCACTCCTGTTCAACATAGTATTGGAAGTTCTGGCCAGAGCAATCAGGCAAGAGAAAGAAATAAAGGGTATTCAAATAGGAAGAGAGGAAGTCAACTTGTCTCTCTTTGCAGATGACATGATTGCATGTTTAGAAAACCCCATCGTCTCAGCCCAAAATCTCCTTAAGCTGATAAGCAACTTCAGCAAAGTCTCAGGATACAAAATCAATGTGCAAAAATCACAAACATTCCTAAACACCAGTAATAGACAAACAGCGAAATCCTGAGTGAACCCCCATTCACAGTTGCTACAAAGAAAATGAAATACCTAGGAATACAGCTTCCAAGGGACTTGAAGGACCTCTTCAAGGAGAACAACAAACCACTGCTCAAGGAAATAAGAGAGGACACAAACAAATGGAAAAACATTCCATGCTCATGGATAGGAAGAATCAATATCGTGAAAATGGCCATACTGCCCAAAGTAATTTATAGATTCAATGCTATCCCCATCAATCTACCATTCTCTTTCTTTACAGAATTGGGAAAAAAAAAAGTTTAAATTTCATACGGAACCAAAAAAAGCCTATATAGCCAAGACAATCCTAAGCAAAAAGAAAAAAGCTAGAGGCATCACGCTACCTCACTTCGAACTATACTACAAGGCTGCAGTAACCAAAATAGCACAGTACTGGTACCAAAACAGGTACATAGACCAATGGAACAGAACAGAGGCCTCAGAAACAATGCCACACATCTGCAACCATCTGATCTTTGACAAACCCGACAAAAACAAGCAATGGGGAAAGGATTCCCCATTTAACAAACGGTGTTGGGAAAACTGGCTAGCCAAAGGCAGAAAACTGAAACTGGACACCCCCTTATACCTTATACAAAAATTAACTCAAGATGGATTAAAGACTTAAATATAGATTAAAGACCAAAAACCATAAAAACCCTAGAAGAAAACCTAGGTAATACCATTCAGGACATAGACATGGGCAAAGACTTCGTGACTAAAACACCGAAAGCAATGGCAATAAAAGCCAAAATTGACAAATTGGATCCAATCAAACAAAAGAGCTTCTGCACAGCACAAAAAACAAACAAACAAACAAACAAACAAACAAACAAAAAACCCAAAACTATCATCACAGTGAACAGGCAACCTACAAAATGGGAGAAAATTTTTGCAATCTATCCATTTGACAAATGGCTAATATCCAGAATCTACAAGGAACTTAAACAAATTTATAAGAAAAAAAACCTCATCAAAAAGTGGGGGAAGGATATGAACAGACACTCCTCAAAAGAACACATTTATGTGGCCAACAGACATATGAGAAAAAGCTCATCATCACTGGTCATTAGAGAAATGCAAATCAAAAGCACAGTGAGATACCATCGCACACCAGTTAGAGTGACGATCATTAAAAAGTCAGGAAACAACATGCTGGAGAGGATGTGGAGAAGTAGGAACGCTTTGACACTGTTGGTGGGAGTGTAAATTAGTTCAACCATTCTGGAAGACAGTGTGGCGATTCCTCAAGGATCTGGAACCAGAAATACCACTGGACTTAGCAATCCCATTATTGGGTATATACCCAAAGGATTATAAATCATTCTACTATAAAGGCACATGCACATGTATGTTTATGGCAGCACTGTTCACGATAGCAGAAACCAACCCATATGTCTATCAATAATAGACTGGATAAAGAAAATGTGGTACATATACACCATGAAATACTACGCAGCCATAAAAAAGGATGAGTTCATGTCCTTTGCAGGGACATGGATGAAGCTGGAAACCATCATTCTCAGCAAACTAACACAGGAACAGAAAACCAAACACCACATGTTCTCACTCATAAGTGGGAGTTGAACAATGAGAACACACGGACACAGGGAGGGGAACATCACACATCAGGGCCCGACAGAGGGTGGGGGGCTAGGGGAGGGATAGCATTTGGAGAAATACCTAATGTAGATGACGGGTTGATGGGTGCAGCAAACCACCATGGCACGTGTATACCTATGTAAGAAACCTGCACGTTCTGCACATGTATCTCAGAACTTAAGGTATAATTCAAAAATAATAATAATAATAAAAAGGGAGCTTACTGCAAACTTTCTTTTCCCTTTTCCTGGGATATAGAATTTCTAAGTGGCCGTTAAATTTAAATAATGCAATAAATCATACATACTTTATAATAGTGCTAACATAAAATATCAGTACATAATAGAGATAGGATAATACATAATGAAATGTTGGTTGAGACTTAAAACATGTATCAGTTATGATGGAGATATTAGGTCATAAAAATCCAAACCTATGTGAAAAATGATAATTTAAGATGTCTTATTTTTATAACAAAAGAAGTTTAAGAGGAGACTTCATGGCCTGCAGCTTGGGTTAATTATCGTGGGAAAAACAAACAGGTTCCAAACTTACTAAAAATCAGTTGCTTGACCAGTCATTTACTGAAATATTTTGCTTATTGGTCTAGGTAGATCACTACAAGCCCAGAAAGACATAAAAGGATGCATTAATACAACTAATGGAAGGTATCGAGTGGAATTATAGCCTTAGAGAACAATAAAAATTATAGGAATAAGAAAAAAATGAAGTTTAAAAACTATTGTTATATTTTAGGATAGGTTTAAGAGCAAGCAATAGGTTTTGTAATAATTTCTTGGGATATATTTGCCACTTAAGGTGTTTGAGGTACTCAAAAGACTTAGCTTAACTAAATCTGTAATTGTAGTTTAAATTTTATATAGGACTTAAGTAATTTTGTGTAGGACTTGAGTAATTATGTTGAAATCACTATTCAAATGTTTGAATAACTTTCTTTCTTTCTTTCTTTCTTTTTTTTTTAAGACAGGGTTTCTTGCTCTTTCAGCCAGGCTGGAGTGCGACGGGCGATCTCGGCTCACCACAGTCTCTGCCTCCCAGGTTCAAGTGATTCTCCTGCCTCAGCCTCCTGAGTAGCTGGGATTACAGGCATGGGCCACCATGCCTGGCTAATTTTTGTATTTTCAGTAGAGATGGGTTTTCACCATGTTGAGCAGGCTGGTCTTGAACTCCTGTCCTCAAGTGATCCACCCACCTCAGCCTCCCAAAGTGCTGGGATTACAGGCATGAGCCACCAGGCCAGCCTCACATTCTTTTTATTTGTTAATTAGTTAACTATTTGTGTGTAACAAATTACTAAATTATCCCACAACTTATGCTTTTTGTGGGTCAGGAATCCAGTCATGGGTGACTCTGACTTAGGGTTTCTCACAAGGCCGCCTTTGGGGTGTGGGTGAGGGCTACAGCCATCTGAAGGCTCAGTTGGGGCAAACTCATATCCAACCTCATGCACGTGCTGTTGGCTGGTCTGAGGTCCTCACTCACTGTTAATGGGAGAAATGTCAATATCTTGCCTCATAGACCTGTCCATAGAGTTACTCACTTCATGGCAGTTTGTTAGTTTGTTTTCTGCTGGGGGTGTGTATGTGGGAGAGAAAGAGAAACAGAGATGCCAACTTGAGCACACGCTCTGGGAAGAAGATTACACACTGGCATGAATACCAAGAAGTTGAATGATGATTGGAGTTATTTTAGAGGCTGTCAACCACAATTAGGTATTGTACATTTGATAAACTAAAAATGATTCAAATGACAAATATTAGTAAATATTAGTCACCACTTGTAAAAGCCCTTGGTAAAACTTATAGTGGTAAATTTGCATTTATGTATTCCCATTAAACTATAAATTCCTGGAAATCATGCATGGAGACTTCATCTTTTTCATCAGCAGGGAATAGAATATCCACCATGTGGTAGGTACTCCAAAAACTCAGGTTGAAGAGATGAATTAGTGAGCTACAAACTGTTTGAGTGTTACAAACTGAGTTTGTAATCTTCATTTTATATGTTTGAGCTACAAACTGTTGAGCTACAAACTGTTGAGTGTTACAAACTGTTTGAGTTTGTAATCTTCATTTTATGTGGCTCCTGATAATTTTTAGGAATCCAAACAGCAAGAATGCTTTCTGAAAACGTATGAGACTTGAGCGATTTGCCATCGCCTTATAATTTTGCTCATGGCAGTTTTCAAAAAGTTTTTCACTTCTGATTCTGTAATTTTCTACTATGGCCACTAGATGGCATCGCCACATAAGCCAAGCTCTAAAACCAAGGCTTATTTTAAAGTAAGCCTCGCTGGTCAGAATAAAGTGATAACTATATTCTCATAAACTGCTGTAGCAAATGTTAGTAGATAAATACTGCACATAAATTTGGCAAAATATATTTATAGCCTTAAAAATGGTAGTACTTTTTGAGCCAAAGAGTCTACTAGAAATCTATCTTCAGAAGACAACATGGACAAAAATGGTACACACTCAAGATTTTACCTTAGCATTATTGGAATTGTCAAATACCAGGTAAAATCTTGTGTCCAACAGTAATGAAAGGGTTAGTATATATGATACAATCATACAACTAAAAAACATACACACTTTCAAATGACTTTTATGAAGTATTCAATGACATAAGAAGTGCTTCTGGCATAATGCTAATTTATGAATTGGGTTGTAAACTAATGTGCGATTCCCAGTATGTTGCATAGAAATTATAGAAAGGAAACATATTAATGTAATTTTATAAGGAAGTGTTTTTTCTCTTCATATTTCTCCTTGTTACTCCAATTTTCAACAATGACTCATTGGAACATCATATGTTAATAAGAAAAAATCAAGTTAACAATAACATAACATTAGTTTTCTTACGACTGGGTGTAGTGGCTCACGTCTGTAATCCCAACCCTCTGGGAGGCTGAGGCAGGTGGATAACTTGAGATCAGGAGTTTGAGACCAGCCTGGCCAACATGATAAAACCCCATCTCTACCAAAAAATACAAAAATTAGCTGAGTGTGGTGGCTCACACCTGTAGTCCCACCTTACTTGGGAGGCTGAGGCAGCAGAATACTTGAACTTGGAAGACTGAGATTACAGTGAGCCAAGAAGGCACCACTACACTCCAGCCTGGGCCACAGAGCAAGACTCTGTCAAATAAATTAAAAGCTTTTTAGTACTTGTAACTTAAAATTCTTTGTCTTCTGTTATGTTAAACCATAAAAATATGCATTCATTCAGCCAGGCATGGTGGTTCATGCCTATAATCTCAGCACTTTGAGAGGCCAATGTGGGAAGATCGTTTGAGGCTAGGAGTTTTGAGTTCAGCCTGGACAACAGAGCAAGACCCTGTCTCTGTAAAAAGCGAAAAATTTTAAATATTAGCTGGGCATGGTGACACATGCCCATGGTTCTTGCTACTCAGGGAGCTGAGATGGGAGGATTGCTTGAGCACCAGAGACAATTGAAAGTAGAGGCTGCAGTGAGCTATGATCAGGTCACTATACTGTGGCCTGGGCAACAGAGTGAAACCCCGTCCCAAACAAAAAACAAAAATCAAAGAGAAAGCATTCATTCAGTAATTATTTGTCTAGTGGTTTTTATACGCCAGACATTGCACTGTATGTTGATGGTTCAAAAGTGAGTAACAGAATTTCTGCCTTCACTGAATGTATGATCAACATGGATTGAGAGCTATATAAACAGATATTTTGTAAAATAATATAACAAGTACAATACTAAAGACTAATAATGGTATAATAAACTTTCTTCATCCCATTTAATAGTTGCAACTCTTCCAATTTGAATTATTCTATAATATTTGGTTTATGTGACATACTGAACTTTGAACATATATTTTTCATTGTATAATGATTTCCAACAGCAAATATGGTACATGAGTAAAAAGTATTTGCATTTGTTACAGGTATTTCTCTGTTGGAAAGGATATCTACCTGTGAGGAAAAGATTATTGGTGCTGTTATTAAGGCAGATTATGGTAGAAAATACTGTTAATAAAATATCTTGGTTGTTTGATTTTTCCAACATTTGAATTGTGAAGCTGAGATGATTTTTAATAATATGGATTTCCACAAGATTGCCCCTCTTCTCTAGCACTCAGCGTTCTAACACAGCAGAATTTGTATGTGAAGAGGGAGAATATGTATAGGCAGCTCTGTTTGGAGAGGAGGAGTTACCTTTGGAAAGCTGCTTTTAAAGATGGTTTTCCTCTTTCTAGCAGCAGATGATTGAATTATGATGAACAAGCACTAAGGTTTGAAGAGTTCGGAGCTCCATAGCCGGCTAAGGTATTGTCAGGACTTTGAACTGTGAACTTAAGGGTATGTTAGGGAGATTATAAAATCTCTTTTCCTAAAAAGAAGAGTTTATGCTGAGGGTCTAGCCGAGGACTCTCAACTTGCTAAACACTGAAGTTGCAATTCTGGTGATGGAGACACAGCAATCATTTTGAAAGCTGAAAGGTGGGTGTAAAAATGCTTTCTATGGGGCAATGAGAGTGAACACCTTTCCTTGTTTAGGCTGCAAAATGATACTGCTTAGTGGCTCTCTCCCCATTCCACACGGTTCTCCAGAAAACTCCCAATCTGCCTACTTTTCAGCCCTCATATTAGCTACTTTCTCTCTTCTCATTCATTTTCTGGTATCACTGTGAGCTCATGTTGGCCACCTGGAGGCAAAAATCCAGCTTGTCCCAGTTCCATCCCTGGAGCTCATAGTTAAATTCGTGGGGGGGCCGGGTACAGTGGTAAGCTCAGCACTTTGGGAGGCTGAGGCAGGAGGATCAAGAGGTCAGGAGTTTGAGATCAGCCTGACCAATATGGTGAAACCCCATCTGTACTAAAATACAAAAATTAGCCAGGCGTGGTGGTGCACGCCTTTAGTCGCAGCTACCTGGGAGGCTGAGGCAGGAGAATCACTTGAACCTGGGAGGTGGAAGTTGCAGTGAGCCGAGATGGCACCACTGACCCCAGCCTAGCCAACAGAGCGAGACTCTGTCTCAAAACCAAAAAAACAAACAAACAAAACCACATTTGTGTGTGATATCCCTTGAATGTAAAAAACTAAGTGATTTGTATGGAAAGGCCTTAAAAAAATTTGACAAACATTTTCTATAATTAATTACAGAAAAGTAGGGTAAGAATGATCACAAAATTTATCCTCTTCTTCCTACCTATGTAAGTATAAGTGAGGATTAAAATAGACTACATAAAATATAGATGTGCATTAGTCAATTGAATGTCTTTTTGTGAGTCACCTAATGCCCCTAATTTTTCATCTCTGAAACATGGATACCATTTTGGAGAATTAGATAAGATGATATATATGTCAAATGGCAACAATAACAACAACAACAAAAAACCTAGCCCCCAAAAATCTGTATTTGGCACGTATCTTTTCTATATATGGGTTTGATTCAGCTAGTAAACCATGGAATATGAATGACCACACAAAGAATTCACCAATGCTTATTTTTGAAGAGAGTCAATAAAAGGAATTAGTTTTTTCACTTTCAATAAATAAACCCAACAAAGTAAATACTTTACAAAAATATGGAATCTAAGGTAAAGTATGACTATTAAGAAATCACAAAAAAATATGAAGGAAAACTTCCAAAAAGACAAAAAACAAAAATCACCAATCTGGGTCCAAACATTCTATTTTCAATCATCAGACATTTTAGTCCAATATCACATTCTCATGTGAATGTTTCTTACAGTAAACCTATAGGGAGAATCCGTACCCAAGAGGCCAAATTTAAAGCAAACCAAGGATTTAAAGGTACATCTTAAATCCCTGTTAGTTTAACAATTAACTTTTGCCTTGTTCCTAGACCTTGGATGAAAGCAGGAGAAGAGAGGAGATCTTGTAAGGGTCACCCTGGGCCTCCTGGTAACACAGTAAGTGAGCCCCTGTGTCTGAGGCTTCCTGTGTGGTTTGAACTCACGGAGCCCAGGTAGCTCCAGCTGCAGCTCTTCCTCTGGTGGGCTAGATGTCGTTAACCTCTCAGGAAGTATCTGGGTCTATTTTATGCTGTATTTTCATAGTGTCTTTGATAATAGATTTTCAATTCTTACGAGGTTGGAGGATTGAGTTGGCGTGGTGATGTAGAACTCGCTTATGTGTTATTTAATTATATATTTTATGTACTATTTATTATTCACTATAATTATTTCCATTATTATTTACTATATTATTTGCTGTTGGTTTGAATATGCTTTGACAAGATGGTATGACATTGGCTGAGTTTTAAACAACGGATGGCCAGTGAAAGTGGGCCGAAAAGGTGAGGTACTAGGAAGAACCTAGGCGGGCATGAAAAAAATGCCAGTGTAAACCCACTAGGTAGAGGAGTAATTGGAATGAGTCACTGAGAATGTGTTTAGAGCTATGGTGTCTACGCTATAAATTGACTCCCTATAGGCACCGCACCTGCTCTTGGTGTTATTACCATCAGGCAAGAGGCAGTGCTCTATTAGGCTTAACCTGGAGATTATCATTTTCAGGTATTAAAAATTGAGAAGAGAAAAGAAACGTAAAGCATAATTCAGTCTAGTTTTTATTCTATAAATATATAAAGAAATCCTGCTATTTGTGACAACATGGATAAACTTGGAGGACATTATTCTAAGTGAAATAAGCCAGACACCAAAAGACAAATATTGCATGATCTCACTTGTATGTGGAATCTAAAAAAGTCGAACACACAGTAACAGAGAGTAGACTGGTGGTTACCGGGGGCTGGTGGGAGAAGTTAGTCAAACTTTTAGTTAAAAGATGAGTAAGTTCTGGAGACCTAACGTACAGCATGGTGACTACAGTTAATAATAATGTACTGCATACTTGAAATTTGCTAAGTCGGTCTTAAGGGTTTTTACCACACACACACACACACACACACACACACACACACACACACACACACAAGTGGCTAGGTGAGGTCATGGTTATGTTAGCTTCATTGTGGTAATTGTTTCACAATGTATATGAAAACATGTACATTTTAAATATATATAATGTTTGTCAATCATACCTCAATTAAGCTGGAAAAAAACCAACGAGATGCTATATAAATGATTAAACATATTCCCATTTTGTATCTAGGTTAAGAAAGAATTTTATATTCACGTATAGCCTTGCTTTTGAACTATGGTCAATCTCTATCATTTAACTTTTTAGTTTCTCATTTTTATTTATCCCACCCAGGGGATTAATGGTAGGGATTGTTCACAGCTGTGACTCATTTGCTTCCAGTGCTAGCACCAGGGGATTTCAAACTTCAGTTGGAATAAGGATCACCTGGAGAGCTTGTTAAACTACTGATTATTGAGTCCCATTTCAGAGTTTCTGATTCAGTGATTCTGGTGGAGAGTCCAAGAATTTGCATTTTTAACAGTTCCCAGGTGGCTGTTTAAGAGTTCCCACGTGGGGAACGCTTGCTCTGATTTATTTTCAATTATTTCTCACTGAAAGTACTAATGATGCTGACCAATACTCTTCAGTCAATCTGAAAATTCCTTCCTTGGAGTTGCTTTCTCTGGCAGAAAAATATTCTGTTATTTCCTTAGACAAAGCCCCAATTGGCCTTTTCTTTCCAGAGCCTTATTTTCTGATTAAATGTTTTTTCCCTTAATAGAATCTGTTTTCTTCCCTCATTAAGGTTCACCTCTTCCTGATGTGGGTAGTGTCAGACGGTGTCTGCTTTCCTTCCTCTTATGAGAATCCCACTTGTGAACGAAGAGTTCGGTTCAGTTCTGTCTTGACCAGTTGGCAAGATTGTCCCTTCGTGATTCTCAATCCCACACAGGGTGTCCAAGTTTCCTATCTTCTCCTCGGGAGAGCGTAAAAGTGACCAGAACTGTTGAAGTGGCAAGTTGTTCACAGGTGACAGACAGATAGTAGAAAATGCATGACCTTATTTCTGTCCCATCGTGTTCAAGGGTTCTCTTGTTAGCATCCCCTATCACTTCATTTTGCACTCTGCTTTTCTGCCTTCCCCTTCCCAATGCCTGGGGGAAAACATTGGGTTCAACAAATGAACTTTTACTTCAGACTCTTCACAATGTTTTCTTTGCAAATTATCGTCAAAGAGTCCCTGGCTGGGGTATGAATGAGAGGGAGGGAAAATCCCCGAGAATAAGAAAACAACTGGGCTGTTATCCCTATAACTCTGTCTCTCTAGATTTGGATACTAATTCATACATACGTCTGTTCATTCATACATTCTTTCTTTCCACGAATATTTATTAAGCCTTGTGTGCCTTTTGCTAACACTAACCACCACTTTTTAAGAGATTGATTTCCCTCTACATATACTATTTTCTAATTAAATTCAAATGGTATACATTATATATTAAACATATATCTGCATATTAAACATATATTTAAATGTGCACTAGTATAATATATATGTAAGGAGTGTGTTTAGTGTGTATGTGTTTTAGATTTTACCTCTAATCTCCAATCAAAGATGATGTAGAATTGATTTATGATACAAATATACAGGTGTTTTGTTTGTTTTTATCTCAGAATCACCAAGAGTTAAATTTTTTATTTTTATTTTTTGTTTTGCTTTAAGGTGCTATATTTTATTGAACACATTTCTGGAGTTTCTCTACAATGTCCTCCAGTTATTGTGTGCTCTTCTCTATGTGTCTACCTCATAATACATACGACATATGAAATTTTACAAATGTGTACAATATTCTCAAAGGCATGACCATGTGCAGATTAAATATCTGGAAGCCAGAATGAAATATTATTATTAGAAATAGTTACATAAAAGCACAAAGAAGACAAATTTCACCATTTATAATTACTTAAAAATTCTTTTAAAGATTACTTAAAATTCTTTTAAAGATTACTTAAAATTCTTTTAAATACTCTTCCAGCCATTTAAAAATTTTAAAAAGCTTGTTTAATTAAATGAACAATTGCTTCTTAAAATACATTATAGATTCTATACTAAAACTTACAATTGCAGATAATTACAAAGGAAAAAATTTTTTTAATCCAAAATGTTATATGTAACCAAGAAATAGTCATTGTGATTATACAATCTATTAATGTATTATAGTTGGATATATATACAGATGAGTTAGTAGAATATTAAGGCAGAAATGCATTTAGTAAAATAGGATTTTACTCTACATATTATGTTTAATTGTAAAGAAAGTATTAAATTTTATGTTAGCAGGATCTAGTAGAAAATAAAGAGAAAATTAAAATAAATGAATATTTAGAATTAATATTTCTCTAACATAAGACATTATTTCCTAAGTTTTCCCTTTTAAGATTAAGAAAAATGCTATTTTTACAAAGATTTTTAAGTCACTAGACTTTTATTCTTTTAAAAATATGTTTTACTTGTAATAAAGATTGTTTTTCTGGTATGAAAACGTGAAGACTTGAACACTTTCATGTTTCCTTCCTCAATTTCCAAAGTTATTTTCAGATTAATAGTATCAACCGTATTTAAATCAATTTAAGATCATCACTATTAATTTTGTATGCCTGATTTTGATTCAATTTTTAAGTTAAAAGGTGTCATGGATTCTTATTAAAAACATATGAAATAAAATTATATAAAGTGTAGCCTACAGTTCACTTAGTAGAGTGCCCTCATTGAAAATCATCCAGAAATATATTTTTACAAAGGACTTTATTCCAGCAAAGCAATATTATAATGCTAACTCAAAAATAATGTATTAACAGAAACTGAACCAGTTGAGTTAAAAAAAAATCATCTTGCTCGAACTTGTGCTTAGAAAACAAAAAGTCACAGAGATAATCGCTCTCATCTGACAAGAAGAAAAATCCAGATAATGTATAAAATTATAACTTTGTTTGAGGATATCAGAGTGCTGAGGTCACAAGGCAACCACTTAAACTGAACTACAAGAGGGACATGCACCACTAAGGAGAGATGGGACTCATAGACAGTTTCATTTTTGGCAGAGCATAAGAGGAAAAGATGGCAGCCATAAAAGTAAAATAAAAACGCTAAATTTTGAACAAAGTCTTAAGCTCAGTTGGGCTTTCATAGGTCACTCAGAGTCCTAGCTGCAAGGGGAGTCTCCAGGTCTTTTCCACAGGCCTCAAGTGGGAGCTCATTAGAAGGCCTGGGGCAGGGCAGAGCCAGAGAAAGCCCCTTAGCCATGGCGATGTCTAGGCATGAAACCTCAGCATTTCCCAATGCCTTGTCTCACCTGAAGCAAAACCTTTAAGATACTTAGGGAGGGCCAACCAACCCTCCTGCTCCCAGGAATCAGGCAGAGTTTGAGTGCTTTTAGAGAAGCAGTATAAGCAAAAGTTTTCTTCCCTTGGGGGAAGGGTAGGATAAACCTCTCTCTCTCTCTCCTGGTCTACAGAGAACATACGTGATGCAAAGAGAAAGCTAGAAGCAAAATTTCTTTGTAGCAGAGAAAAGAGGAGGAAACCACCATACCTCCCACCACAAACCTTGCACCAAGCAACACACAGTAACAGTCTACTGCTTGAAGAGGGGCAGAAAACTCCCCCATTACTGATCCTAGACAAAAACATTCTGCTGTTGAAGGAAGGCGAGAAGAAAAAGATGTTCAAACTGAGAGACGAGCAGGAAACCCTCTGGGGTCAAGGATCCCACAGTGACACAAGGCAGAGATCTGCTATGCCAGCAGAGGAGAAATTCGTTCCTGCCCAAGACTCCCCATAGACACAAGAAGAGCTTGGGTGCTGAGGAGGAGGAAAAGGGAATGCTGAGGAAACCACACTCCTGAGGCCAAGGTACATAAGGCCTTGCCCAAGACTAATAGGCCAAAATAAATTAGAATTTCTGTTTCTCCCAACACTATCGTTATTTTCACATAACAAGCCACAAGAGAGGAGGGGCAAGAGCTTAGAGAGAGAACCCCTTCACACTGCAGCTGTCCTGGGCCTGCTGAAATCAGAACAGAACTCTAAGAAAAACCCTCCCACTCCCCAGACCCTGCACGAAGTGTAAGGTAGCGGCAGTACACCACGGGGAAAATGTGAAGCCTGTGGTGTACTAAAGGTGACCACAGGAACAATGAAACATAAACTAGCTCAACACCCCAACTTTGCAGATTTACAGAAGAGGTATTGCCATGCTGGCCTGACATACAGTGTTTGCCATTCAATAAAATTCATGTTTCCTTCCTCAATTTCCAAAGTTGTTTTCAGATTAATAGTATCAACTGTATTTAAATCAATTTAAATTAATTTAAATCAAACCCCAACTTTGCAGATTTACGGAACAGGTATTGCCATGCTGGCCTGACATACAGTGTTTGCCATTCAATAAAATTATAAGAGACAAACACACAAAAAGCAAGAAAAGGACTCCCTGCCAAAAGAAATATGAGCTGAAAAAATTCAAGATATGTGTGTTCAAGATGTTGAAATTATCAGTGAGAAACTTAATTTTTTAATATGTCAAAGAAACAGTGGAAATATTAAAAAATGCATGGATACATGCTGAAATTTTTCAGAGATGAAAACTATGTTTTTAAAAAGAGTCAAATGGAAACGCCAAGGATAAAACTATGATATCAGAAATAAAGAATTCCTTCCATGCACTTCTTAGAAAAACTGGACACAGGATAGGGAAAAAAAGTCAAGTGAACTTGAAGATAAACAGAAATTATCCCAACTAAACTACCAAAAATAAAAAAAGAGTTAAAAAATAACATAACAGGTCATCTAAGAGTTTAGAGACAATAAGAATTACAGTTTCACATCTGAAACTGTGCAGATCAGAAGATGACAAAGTGACATTTTTGTTATACTGAAAGAAAATTTTGTCAATTACTGCAACAGAGATAAAGAATATTACATAATGTTGATGAGATCAAAAGCGGTAAGATGACATACAATTCTAAATGTATATATAACCTAATAACAGATCTGAAGATACACAGAACCAGAACTGTTACTTGTTACTGGTGGAGGGTGTCCAGATTCTTGGCATTTTGAACAAGTAATTGGATGAAATGCACAAACAAAACAATGAAAAAAAAAAAAAAAGCAGATTTATTGAAACAAACGTACACTCCACAGAGTGGCAACAGGCCAACCAAGCAGCTCAAGAAACTGGTTACAGAATTTTCTGGAGTTTAAATACCCTCTAGAGGTTTCCAATTGGTTACTTGGTTTACACCCTATGTAAATGAAGTAGTGGCCTGTGATCAGTCTGATTGGTTGCATAAGGTGACCAATCGGAGGCTGAAGTAAAGTTACAAGCTTACACATGAAGACTTGGCCTGTAATCAGTCTGATTGGTTTCAGGAGGGAACCAATCAAAGACACTTTCATTTTTCGTCTTCAATGCAGAAAAGGGGTGGGGGATGTTGCAAAGGGAGTAGCCCCTGATCCTTTTGTTACTTGGATGTAGAGAAGTGGGGTTTTCCTTTTGATTCAGTTCTAGGAAGTCAGCGTGAATCAATCTTAGGTTCCCTGTCTCCTGACCATATTCTCCTGAATCAAAACTGCCAGGACTGAAAGAAGAAATAGGCAAATCCTCAGTTATAGTCAAACATGTCAACACACTTCTCTCAGTGGTTACTGGAATATTTAGAGAAAAATCAGTAAAGATATAAAAAGTCTGGAAGAGCACTATCAACCAAATTGAAATAACTGGCATATATAGAATACCCTACTCAACAACAGAAAAAAAATACTCAAGTGCACCTAGAACAGTCACCAGGATAGACCATATTTTGGGACAAAATAGCCCATATGTTTAAAATAATTTAAATTATACATTGCATGTTCTCTGACCACAAATAAATCTAAAAATTCAACAACAGAAAGATATTTGGAACATTGCCAAATATGCTAAAATTTTAAAATGCACTTATAAATAACACATAGGTTAATTTGCTAATTATAGTCAAAATTAGCAAATATTTTGAATTGAATGAAAATAAACGTGCAACATAGCAAAATTCTGCTACTATTGGAGTACTGCTTGGAGAGAAGTTATAAAATGCTATTTAGAAAAGAGAGGTCTAAAATCGGTTATCCAAGATTCCAACTTCGGAATTTAAAACATAAGGAAAATTAATTCCAAATCCAACAGAAGAAAGGAAATAATAAAGATAAGGGCAGAAATCCATGAAATAGGAAATAGGAAGTCAATAGAGAAAAATAAATCAAAAGCTGATTCTTTTAACATGCCAGCAAAATGGATTATTCCCCAAAACTGTAAGAAGACAGAAATTACCATTATCAAGAATAAAAGTAGGAAAAGTAATACAGATGCTACAGATATTTAAAGGATATATTTTTCTGCTCATTAATTCTATAACATGTAAAGTGTAAAAATTTCTTGAAAGACACAATTCCACAGTCCACTTACGAGGGAATAGTTAAACCTAACTAGTTCTATATCTATTAAAGTAATTCAATTTGCAGTTAAAAAGCCTTCCCACAAAGAAAACCCACACTTTCATGGTAAATTCTACCAAACATTTAAGGACAATGTAACACCTATTCCACTTAAACTCTTCCAAGAGAAGTTTCTAGATGAAGAAGGAGAATTTCCCAACTCATTTGATGAGACCAGAATTCCTCTAATATAAAAATTAGACAGGCATGTTGGGGAAAGAAAACTGCAGACGAATATCCTCCCTCAATAGAACTAATCTTTTTAAACAAAATATCAGCAAATCAAATTCGGCAATGCTCTCAGGGTGGGTTTTGGCTGGAGGTGAGCATGCGCAGATCCTGCAGTGCTCCCCCCCCCCCGCCCCCGCGCCTGCCAGGCCCAGAGGCAGGATTGAAGTCAGGAGGCGAGCATGCGCAGATCCTGCAGTGCTCCCGAGCGCCACCGCGCCTGCCAGGCCTAGAGGCAGGATTGAAGCCAGGAGGCGGCTGAACAGGACCTGAGGACATTAGCCTCCTCCAACAAGTGGTGGCCTCGGGCAGCAGTCACCTCCATCTCCAGGACACCCCTGGACGTGGTGAAGGTCCGCCTGCGCTCTCAATGCCCTGCTGTGACTGACACCTCGCTCCAGACTCTGGACCTCTCCTAAGCCAAATCGCCCTCCTCCTTCCAAGCCACAGGGCGGGGCCTCCTGTGCGGCAGTGGTGTCCTGGAGCCCCCGCACCTGTCTCCAAATGGCATCCGCTGTGCCATCAGAACCCGCTTCACTGGCACCATGGGTGCCTTTGTGAAGATTGTGAGGCACCAGGACACCTGGGGACAGCCTCCTAGCTACCCTGGTGATGACCCTGCCAGCCACCACCATCTACTTCACTGGCTTACGACAAAACTCCAGGCCGTCCTGTGTGACAGAGCCCTGACCTCTGATCTCTGCGCACCCTTGGTGGCCGGAGCTTGTGGGGACACAGCTGCAGGCTCAGCACGTGGCCTGCCATGAGCTCGGCACCCGTGTCTGCCTGTGGTGGCTCAGGGCGGCTGGCGCTCCCTGTGGCAGGGTTAGGCCCCACTGCCCTTCAAGATGTGCCCTTCTCAACCCTGCACGGGTCCAACTCTGAGCTGGAGAAGAGCTGGTTGAATGCTAAAGGACTAGAGGTTAGCAGACCTCAGCTTTGTGGCTGGTGGAGTCTCAGAGATGGTGACTGTGGTCCTGACACTACCCTTTGACGTGGTGAAGACTCAATGGCAGGCTGCCCTGGGAGTGGTGGAGGCTGTGATAGTGATGTTCCACCCATCACACTGACTCCATCAGGCCCAGTGGGGCACCAGGGGACTCTGCAGACCTCCTCCTGAGGATCTTATAGGCTGCCCTGTCCTGTGCCATCATGATCAGCCTTTATGGGTTCAGCAAAAGCTGCCTCCAGAGGCTCAACCAGGAATGGCCTCTGCGCCCTGGAAAGAGGCGAGGAGACTCAGACCCCATCCCTTCACAGGTAGGGGAGTGGGGGTAGGAGACTGAGCCAAATACCTTTTCCTCAGCACTGAGGGGAGAGTCCTTGATTCACTTCCCTCCCAACTGCCAGCCTCAGGGCCCCTCTGGGCCACCCAGGCCTTCCGGAGGATCCTCACTTTCCCACCCCCCAAGTTCGAGACCAAAGCTCTTAGAAAACTATAAATAAAAGATTATTAAAAATGATTAAATTATTTGTATAGATACTTCACCAGAAAAGATATACAGATGTCAAAAAAAAACCAGTATAAAAATTATTGGTTATTAGGACAATGAAATTAAAATCACAATGACATACTATACAGCCAATCAGACTGGCTAAAATTAAAAAGATGCACAATACCAAGTGCTCTCAAGGATGTAGAACCTGTAAAAACCTTCATACGAATGTGAAGCGGTACAGCCACTTCATAAAACAATTGGCTATTACTTATGAAGTTAAATATATACTTAATATATGACCCAGAAATCACGACTGGGTATTTACCCAGAGAAATGAAAACATGTATCCACACAATCCATATGATGTAAATGTTATGACTTCTTTATTCATAATTGCCAAAAATCATAAGCAACTCAAATATCCACCAACTGGTGAATGAATAGCAATTCAGACAATGGAACAATTCTCAGCTGTTAAAAGGAATGAACTACTGATACTCAAAACATTTTTAAATCTCAAAAGCATTCTAATAAGAGAAATAATTCATAATTGAGCAGTTGTATATCGTATGACTCCATGCATACGAGCTTGCAGAAAGGGCAAACATAGAGAAATTATATTAGTAGTTGCCAGTGGTTGCCAGGGAAACGGGTAGTGTGAGAGGATTATCTACAAAGGGGCATGAGGTAACTCTTTGGGAATGGAAACATTCTATATCTTGATTATGCATGTGGATAGTGACTGTATACATTTGTTAAAATTCATCCGACTGTACTCTTAAGGTGAAAATTAGTATATGTAAATGACAAATCAATAAAATATTTCACGGAATAAATTACACTGTTGAATAAATTATCACATTTATCCAGCATCAAATCCTTATGGAGTTTCTCTGTTAAGGGCTCAGATGATCCCACTGATCTGGAGAGAAAACCATGACCATATTTTCAAATATCACTGTCTCCTGTGATTGCACTTTTAGTAACTGAAGAACCATTTTTCTTCTCCTCCTCCTTCTATTCTCAGGGAAAAAGTTAAAAATCTCAGGAAGATTTTGAAAGAGAATCATAACAATATTCCATTTTAGATTTTAGGTTTAAGCATTTTAATTCTTTTCTATCATTCATCAATATCAACAGCAGTCATTGGGTATAACAGTGTAATTTATTCAAATATCTAGAAATTGCTGACTGGAGAATGATAGACAATTTCTAAAGAAGGTCTTTGTCTTTATCTTTATTGGTGTGGTAGAGGTGAAATATTTTCTGGTAATGTGCTTGAGGTAGATTGAAAACTAGGTAGGATTTTTTAAAAAATGAAATATAACTATAATATCAATGTAGCTTCATTTTTAATTTTTGAACATCAGAATTTTTCATATCGTTAAACTAGGACACATCATAATTAACAGTCAAGTTTAGTTTATATTTAACATATTTTGAGAAAGAGTAGCATTCTAATACTCTATAAAAACATATATACATGTATGTATATACATGTGATATGTGTATGTAAATAAATGTAATTTTACTTGTTTGTGTATTTCAGATGAAAGCAGCATCATTTCAAGAACTTGGACTGATATAAATAATAAACACGAAGGCCAGGAGTAGGGTTGGCTGTAAACATGTTGCAGTAAGACTTTCAGGAACCTAAGTTCTTCTCATAATTGTGATATGGCTGTTGCAGTTCCAGGCATCACAGCCTGCACAGAATCTCCAGAGGAGAAAGGGGATCATATTTTCTTCTGTCTTTTTTCTTTAAAGAAAGAAATGATTTCCTAGAAGTCTGCTGCAGACTTCCTCTGTGGCTCATTGGTAAGAACTGGGCCCCGTTCTAATTCCTTAACCAAATCAAGGTGGATTAGATGAATCTGGAAGAGAATGTAGTGGATATTGAAGAATCAATAAATATGGAAACTACAATAACTCAAATCTATTTAGGTATGAGGAAAGACTAATTTTTTTCTAGATGGTTAATTAATTTTCCCAGCTCCATTAATTGAATGATGCTTCATTCTAAGTCCTGATTTGATGACAAATTTATACTCTTTTCAAAACTGCATACATTATTTAACTAATCACAGTATATAGTTATAGACATAGTAGGTATTATGTTTATTTTTTTTATTTTTAGAGACAGGATCTCACTGTGTCACTAAGGCTGGGGTGCACTGGCACAATCACGGCTCACTGCAGCCTGAAACTCCCAGGCTCGAGTGACTCTCCTGCCTCAGCCTCCTGAGCGGCCACTACTACAGGCTCACACCACTACACCAGGCTATGTATGCAATTAGTATGCAATGCATACTAATTACACAGTGTAATTAAAAGGATAAGAAAGTTGGATCTGAAAATAAAAATACAAACACCCTTGGCAGTATGATACGTTTTACAGATTGAAAGTCAACTTTACCCGTCTAGGTTTTGTTTGAGTATAATATTAACATAAAATTGTAGACTCAAAAATTATTCTTGAGATGGTTTAGTTTAATGTCTGGTTACTTACATGAGGAAACTGGAGAAGTCATTTTCTTAAGGCCATACAATTAATTTGTGGCATACCAAGGATTAGAACTGCTTCCTAGATTCAAGTTTAAGGTTCTTTCAGAAAATCTTGAGCTCACTTTGTTTTGTGGAAGATCGAATAGCAAAAAATTATGACTTTTAGATTGCTCACACTTTCCTGAAATAGCTAGCTTTTACTATACACTTCAGGTTTCAGAGTGGACTTTATCACACAGTCTTTAAATACTCATTTGTGGCTTGCGATTGAGAACATATTTATCTCTTTCCTTACACTATTAGTTAGCTTAGGTTTGCTTATTTATAATTATTTCATTAAAATAGATATTTTATAAAGCAATAGAGGAGGGAATAAAAAAAATACAAAAATCAAGATTTAAGTACGTTAGTCAACTTAAGCCTCAGTTGTTATTGATCAACTCCTAAGTGGTTTGAGTTTTGTTGTAGTCTCAGGAAATTTACTTAACTTATGTGTAATTCATAGTTTTTCTTATGATTTCCTATTTTGTTTGCTTCTGTTTTTATTCTTGCTATTGAAGCTACTGGACTTCAGAGTTTCCATGAAACTGCTTATACCCAAGTCATCCCCGCATTTCTGTGAACTATTATAGCCCTTTGATATTTATCAAACTTCTAAGCTTTATTAGAGCTAAGACTGGACTTTGTGCTCTAATATCTCATTTGATTGTGGCTTTGCCATCAATGTCTAACATCTGCACATAGATTCACATTACAAACCCTGTGAAAAACTGTTTTAGAACGACTTTTTTTCACACTAATGGTTTAGAATTTCGAGTCCTTTACTGCTTTGTAAAGCCTAAGAGTATAGGCAAATCAATGACTTAGATCTATTGATATTTCAAAACAAAAGTGGCCTTTCATTATATTTATGTACACTCTTAACATTTAGCAGTAATATCTGACTGTACTAATGAACATGTAATTTTAGTGCTTCTTTGGAGACCTAGAAATAATAAAGTACGTTTTTAACCTGCTTCTAAAATACCCATGCATTTTCCCTAGGTGTTAAAATATAAACAACTATAATTTTTGTCATACAGATTTTAATGACAGTATAGTTTGTGTGTGTGTGTGTGTGTGTGTGTGGAAGAGACAGTGAAAGAACAAATATATTGCTTTAGGAAAGAAAATATTTTATTGCTTCAAGTTTGAATACATAAAAAATATTTAAAGTGAATAAAATACGCCAATTGGAGTAATGATTACAAATAATTAACAGTGATTTTATGTTTATGATATTTCAGATCTTTGCATGCATTATTTCAATGCACAAAATCTTCAAAAAAGATGGTATGATTCTCATATTTTAGATAATGGAATTTATTTGTCTGATTATTCCAGGAATTTTACTTATTTGTCTGATTATTCCATAGTGTAGCTGTACCTTATCAATTCTTTAGGTGGTGAGAATTTGGGTTATTTTCAGTTTTGTTGTTATGACTAGTTCTTCATGCAACATTCTTCGACATGTCTTATGTGAAAGACTTCTTCATGTGTCCTCTCTTTATCGCAAATCGCCCTATGAGTAGAATTGTTGAGTAATAAGGTGTGTAAGAATTTAACTATACAGAATAATTTCAGATTATTTTCCTTTTTAAGTTCTTGCATGTGCATTTTATTATAATGCTTTCTTTTTATAGACAACTGTTACTCTGTATATTTGAGTAGAAGGGAATAAGCAGTTCTAAGAATTCACAATCTAAACGTAAGAAATTTAATCTAATAATAACAAAGAAAGAAAATGATTACAGGAGATGTCTTAGAATGTACCAAAGGAAAAAACACCATCATCATCATCATCATCATCATCATCATTTTAAGCAATAGCAGCAGCATTGCTAATGCTTATTGAACACTTACTATATTTACCTTTCTAGCATATTTTCTTTTTTTTATTGATACATAGTAGTTGTATGTATTTGGGGAGTACATGTGATAATTTGACACCTTAAAATAATGTGTAATGATCAAGTCAGAATAGTTAAGTGCCATAATCTCAAATTTTTATTTTTCTGTATTCTAAGAACATTCAAATTCTTCTAGCTATTTTGAAATATATAATACAATATTGTTTCCTATAGTCACCCTACAGAGGTACTGAAGACTAGATTTTATTTCTTCTAACTATATTTTTGTGTCCATTAATCAACCTCTGTTTGCCTGACCCCAGTCCGCTTTAATTTCTCTGAGCCTCTGGTGACAGCCAGTCTACTCTCTATCTTTATGATATCTACTTTTTTAGCTCCCACATATGAGTGAGATCATGGATTATTTGTCTTTCTGTGCCTGGCTTATTTCGCTTTACATAATGTTCTCCAGTTGCATCCGAGTTGCTGCAAATGACATGATTTCATCACTTTTTATGGCTGAATAGTATTTCATTGTGTGTATTATATACCACATTTTGCTTATACATTCATCCATTGATGGACTTAGGTTGATTCCATATTGTATTTTCAACAGTGCTGCAGTAGACATGGGAGTGCAGACATCCCTTTGATATATACCTTTCTTTCTCTTGGATACATACTCAGTAGTGAAACTGCTGGATCATATGGTAGTTCTATTTTTACTTTTTTTGAGTAATCTCCATACTGTTTTTCATAATGGCTATCTTAATTCCACCAATAGTGTACTGTGGTTCCCCTTTCTCTGCATTCTCACCAGTATCTGTTTCTTTTTAAAATCCTTTTCATAAAGCCATTTTAACTGGGGTGAGATGATATTTCACTGTGGTTTCAATTTGCATTTCCCTGATGATTAGTGATATTGAGTATTTCATTGACCATTGTACGTCTTCTTTTGAGAAATGTCTATCCAGATCATTTGTCCATTAAAAAAACCATGTTGTTTTCTTTTTTGTCACTGACTTATTTAATTTTCTTATATACTGTCGTTATTAATTCCTTATCAGATAGATAGTTTGCAAACATTTTCTCTCATTCTGTAGGTTGTCTCTTCACTTTGTTGATTGTTTCCTTTGCTGTGCGGCAACTTTATACCTTGATATAATCCCGTTTGTCTATTTTTGCTTTCGTTGCCTGTGCTTTTGAGGTCTCACCCCAAAAAATCTTTGCCCAGAACAATGTTCTTAAGAATTTCTCCAGTGTTTTCTTCTGGTAGTTTCATAGTTTCAAGTCCTGCAGTTAAGTCTCTAATCCCTTTGGATTTGGTTTTGTATTTGGGGAGACATAAAGGTCTAGCTGCATTCTTCTGAATGTGCATATCCAGTTTTCTCACCACTGTTTGTTGAAGAGGTTGTCCTTTCTTCAATGTATGTTCTTGGTATCTTTGTTGAAAATGAGTTGGCTCTTAATTCGTGGATTGACTTTGGGATTCTTTACACTGTTTCATTAGTCTGTGTGTCTGTTTTTATACTAGCACCATGTCTTGGTTACTATGGCTTTGTATCATATTATGAAGTCAGGTAGTGTGCTTTGATAAATGGACAGACCCTGCAATACTGAAATATATGTTTTTGATATTTCATTTATCAGCAGACAAGAGACTGAATTATTTTTGAGATTCTTTACCTCTCACTTGACACAAGTTGCATACTTTTCATCCCTTATGCACATTGAGTATTAAGGAACTATCTTGTATGTTTTATCTTCATGCAGAGTATCATAAAGTTACTTTCAGCAAGTCAGACTTGAATTGGCGTATCTTTTAAGGAAGAGGATAATGAACGAAAGTGGGAGAATGGCTCTTCTTCTCCTGGCCCGTAAGCTTCTAGTATATAATACAATTCCTTATTCCTTTCTCAATGTTTCAATGTGTTTTGCTTAAATTTTATAAGTAATAAAGGCAATTAGCTATTTTATAATTTGTGTAAATATGCCTCTGTTATTAGATGATTTGATTATAATTTTTACAATAAATACAATATGGGGAAGAACATCATTATATATGAATTTTGGAACATCTCTGATATTTTTATTGGGAAGAAGTACAGAATTATTATTGTTTGGCCAAAGAGTTTGTACCTTTTTTGTGGTTTTAAGTAAAATTGTTAGATTGCTCTATAGAACACTGCATTAGACAACTATGGCAAGCTGTTTTATCACTCTTTGCCAATGTTAGATAACGTTTGATAATTTGGATAGATGATTATTTTTACTTTGTTCTTTTCAGTTATTTTCTTTTGATGTTTACTGAGGCTGTTATTCCTATAACCTATATAAAAATCTTTTGCCCATTTGATTGTATTTTATTGCTTAGTATGAATTTCTTATATATTAAGCTTATAAATTCTTTCTTGGACATCTTGCCTTTTTTTTTTTTTCTTTAGCAACTTGCCTTTAAAGTTCATTTGCTTTTATTGAGTGAACAAATGTTTGACATTTAAGTGGACTGAAATTATCTTTATTCATTTGAAATTTATTTTAGGATGAGATGGAAAAAGTTAAAGCACATACATGTGTATACATACATAGGCAGAATTATTTCTTTCTATATATATTTCAATTCAGCATTCACCTGCCAGAATACTGTTTAGATGATTCACTATTCTTTCATCACTGATTTTAATGTTATATTTATCATACAGTAAAAAATTAATATTTAAATAATTTGTGATTTAATAGGCAATTTAAATATTTCATAATCTACACAAATATTTTTATCTGCAAACATATTTGGATATTTTCCTGGAATTGCTCATACTATTGCATCAAACTGTGAGTCTACTCTTGCTTTTATGATAATCATTTTAATTTTGTAATGTTGTTATTTGATTGTTCTTTTATACTTCAAACCTTGTACAATGTTTGGCACATAGAGCACTCAATAAATATGCTGAATTAATTAATAGGAAATGTATACAAATATGTTGGCAATATATTTTTTCTTTTCTTTTTTTTCTGAGATGGAGTTTTGCTCTGGTTGCCCAGGCTGGAGTGCAGTGGTGTGATCTCGGCACACTGCAACCTCTGCCTCCCTCCCATGTTCAAGCGATTCTCCTGCCTCGGCCTCCTGAGTAGTTGGAACTACAGGTGCCCAACACCATGCCCAGCTATTTTTTTTATTTTTAGTAGAGTTGGGATTTCACCATGTTAGCCAGGCTGGTCTCAAACTCCTGATCTCAGGTAATCTGCCCGCCTCGGCCTCTCAAAGTGCTAAGATTATAGGCGTGAGCCACTGCGCCCGGCCTGCAATATATTTTTTCTAACACAGTTCAGACTTTTTAATTCCTTTGACATTTCAAAAAGGAATATATTATGTGTTTAATAATTGAGCAGATAAACCTTTGCTGATCCAGCTAAACTGTCTTAATTTTGTGGTTAATAAAACTGTAAAATACTTATTTTATTACATTACTCAGAAGGAAAACAGTAAGGATTTTATGTGCCCATAAAATCTATGTGTGACTTTCATGCCTTAAATATAAATTTATTCATAATTAATTAATTAATTAATTAACATACTTCTCTTGGATGTATGCATGCATGATCAAAATTTTTTGGAAATTAATGGTGATAAGTGATATTTATCTGATTAAGGTTTTTTATTCCTGTCAAAATGAACCATAAATATATATAACTACTAATATGGTGGTTCTTATTCAAATGATGTTTCAAGTAATGTGGGAAAGGACCATTTATTTCATGAAAATTGGTTGTGCAATTTGGATAGTTATGGAGGCACAGTATACATTCCTCTTATACTATATACCAAATATACTAGAAAGCATAAAAATTGCATGAGAATTAGAAACTGTAAAAATTTTTGAATAAAATATAATAACTGAAGTCATGATCTGAAAGTCTTTTTAAAGCTAAAATTATAGTAAATATTTTTCAAATTTGGGTGGTTTAAAATTAAAAATCTAACTCTGGCAAAAACTGATGATTTTTCAGAAGAAAGGTAAGATTGTTGGAAATATATTCGCAAGCTACCTGACAGACAGTAAGAAAATACTCTTAATATTTACGTGTGTCATATACCTCAGTTAAAAAAAGGAAGACCTCAAGGTGGTATATAGATAGAGTGCTAGAAAAATATTGTGGAGGAATAGGCAGAATTAAAGAATAATATTCTAACAATGTTAAGAATCTTGATAAAAATCTCACAGTAAAGCAATAGTTAATGTTTCTTTAAACATTTAACAGGACAATATAACAATAGATATAGAGAAATAATAGAGCACTAAGTAGCAGACAGGCTGCCCACTGCCAGAATGCCACTTTCTAAAAGACAATTCATTTGCTCTTCAACACTCAACATAAAATGCAGAAACAAAGAAGATAAGTATTGTATTCGTATTACCCTCACATAAATATTAGATTTTTTGAAGGAGGTCAGATTTTATCTGACCATTCTCATGTGCTTTAACATATAAGAGATTTTAACAACATTTCCAAGAATTTATATACACATATGTACACACAACTTTTTATACTTAAATCCTGTATTTAAAGAATTTTTTTTGAGTCTATTGTTTCATAACTTTAAAAAGCAGAAAAATTTTAATTTGCTCTACACTAACAAAAGAAAAATTTTGATTATTCACATTTATTCCCTTAAGCTAATAAGGGAATATATTTTAATGTTATATATGGAGATTATATTATTTTAGGTCAGCAGTAGAACCCAGGGATGTATAATCACAATGCCATCCTCAGGGCTGGTAAAAAGTTTGAATTACTTTATCAGAAGAACATGACAGAAAGTATATTTTCAATTAGTTACAGGTAAATACTTAAAAAAATAATGGACCATTGTAATCTATTTATAGGAAAATGGATCTTGAATATACAGCCCGCTATTACATTTCTAAGAAGACACAAAACCAGCAACACACAGAATAATTCTACACTAAATATTTTTCTTCTTTAAACTAAGAAGATTAATTGTTGTTATATTTATTTTTTGTTCAAAACAAATAGCTATGTCGTGATTTGTATTATAATTTGCATTTCTTCAAATTATGTTTGAGTGATGACCATTAATAGATGCTATATTGGAGATTTATTACAATAGCTTTATTGTGGTATAGTTTATGTACAAAAAAACTGCACATTTTTAATATATACAATTTGATGAGTTTGGACATATGCATACATTCGTAATACCATCACCCAATGAAAATAGTAGGCATGTTTATCATCTATGAAGGTTTTCTTGAGGACCTTTATTTTGGGAGCAGAGGGCAAGTAAGACACTTGACATGAGAGCTACCCTCCTAACAGATTTTAAAGTGATCAGTGTATTGTTGCTAACTATAGGTACTATGTTGTACAGCATATCTCTAGAACTTATTCGTCTTTCATAACTGAAACTTAACCAATTGAAAATGAGTCCCTGGTAACCACCATTCTCTGTTCCTATGAATTTGACTACTTTAGATAACTCATGTAAGTATAATCATAAAGCATTTATTCTTCTGTGACTGGCTTATCTCATTTAGCTTAAGGTCCTCAAGGGTCATTCATGTTGTCATGAATGGCAGAATATTCTTTCTTTAAGGCTGAAGAATATTCTATCATATGTACATACTACATTTTCTTTATCCATTCATCTGTCAATGTACATTTAGGTTGTTTACATATTCTGGTTATTCTTAATAATCCTACTATTGATGTGGGAGTGCAGATATCTCTTCAAGATACTAATTTTAATTCTTTTGGATATACTGTATACCTAGAAGTGATATTATTGGGTAACATGGGTAGTTTTACTCTTAAATTTTGAGGAAGCTCTATACAGCTTTTTCATAGTGCATTCTTATCAACAATGTGCTAGGGTTCCAATTTCTTCACATTCTCACCAACATATATATAGATATATATATGATATGTATATGGATATATATATGGATATATATGGATATATTCATTTTAAGGAAGAGGGTAATAAATGAAAGTGAGAGGATGGCTCTTCTCCTCCTTCTGGATATATATGTAAAATGACCATCCTAACAGGTGTTAGGTAGCATCTTAGAACATTTCCCTAATGATTAGTGATGTTGAGCATTTTTTTTGTACACCCACTGGCCACATGCACATCTTTTGTGGAGAAATGTCTATTCAAGTCCTTCATCCATTTTTAAAAATTGGGCTATTTTTTGTTTTTGGTATTAAGTTGTAGAGGTTCATTATATATTCTCGACATTATTACCTTAACAGATATGTTATTTGCAAATATTTTCTCGAATCTATAGGTTGCCTTTCACTCTGCCATTTCCTTTGCCATGCAGAAGATTTTTAGTTTGATGTAGTCCCACTTTATATAATTTTGCTTTGGTAGTTATGCTTTTATGAATATTTAATGTTGTTAAAATATGCATACTATCCAAATACATCTATAGATTCAAAGCAATTCTGTTCAAAATCACAATTGCATTTTTTACAACAATAGAAAAATATTCCTAAAACTCATATGGAACCACAAAAGACACTGAATAGCCAAAGCAATCTCCAGGAAGAAGAACAAGGTTAAAGGCATCATACAACCTGATTTCAAAAATATTACAAAGCTACCGTAGTTAAAACAGTATGGTACTGGCATAACAGACATACAGATCAAGGAATCTTTGAGAAATGTAAATCAAAACCACAATGAAATACCGTCTCTCACCAGTCACAATGGTGATTCAAATTTGACATTTTGATTAAAATGTCAAAGAATAAGAGATGCTGGTGAGGTTGCTAAGAAAGGGGACACTGATACACTGCTGGTGGAAATGTAAATTAGTTTGGAATTTACACTGTGGAAACCAGTTTGGAGATTTCTCAAAGAACTTAAAACACAACTACCATTTGGCCCAGTAATCCCATTACTGGATATATACCCAAAGGAAAATAAGTCATTCTACCAAAATACACTGGAATTTGTATGTTTATCACAGCACTATTCACAGTATTAAAGATATGGAATCAATGTAGGTGCCCATCAAAAGTGGATTGGATAAAGAAAATGTGGTACATATACACTCATGGAATACTATGAAGCCATAATAAAGAATAAAAAGATGTCCTTTGCAGCAACATGGATGCAGCTGGAGGCCATTATCCTAATCAAATTAACACAGGAACAGAACACCAAATACTTACATATTCTTACTTATGAGTGGGAGCTGAACATTGAGTACACAGGGGCATAAAGATGAGAACAATAGACACTTGGGACTCCAAAAGGGGGGATGAAAGGAGAGGTGTAAGGGTTGAAACACCACCTATTGGGTACTATGCTCACTATTTGGTGATGGGGTCAATTGAAACCCAAACCTTGGCATCACACAAGTTATTTATGTAAAAAATCTGCACATGTACCTCTTGATTCTAAAATAAAAATGAAAGATTGAGATAAAAAAGACATAAAGTATATTTAGTACAGTCTATTAGGACATTCCTGGATTTAAATTGTTTCTATATAATATTTCTAATATGTAAGCTATTCCTCTATGTTTTGTTCTAGGAGTTTAAAAGTTTTAGTTCTTACTTTTAAATCTTCAGTTGAGGCCGGGCGCAGTGGCTCGAGCCTGTAATCCCAGCACTTTGGGAGGCTGAGACAGGCGGATCACGAGGTCAGGAGATCGAGACCATCCTGGCTAACACGGTGAAACCCCGTCTCTACTAAAAAATACAAAAAACTAGCCAGGCGAGGTGGCGGGCGCCTATAGTCCCAGCTACTCGGGAGGCTGAGGCAGGAGAATGGCGTAAACCCGGGAGGTGGAGCTTGCAGTGAGCTGAGATCCGGCCACTGCACTCCAGCCTGGGCGACAGAGCGAGACTCTGTCTCAAACAAACAAACAAAAAAAACAAAAAAACCCACAAAAAACAAAAATAAATCTTCAGTTGATTTTGATTTGATATTGTGCCTGGTGTATGATGAATCCAGCTTCTACATATGGATATCCAGTTTTCCTAACCCAATTTGCCAAAGAGACTGTCATTTCATGACATCCTTTTATTAATATAAAATTAGTGACCATCTGGGTTTATTTTTGGGTTTTCTGTTCTGTCCCATTGATCTATATGTCTGTTTTTTTCTTTTTTAATCAGTACCATGCTGTTTTCATTATTGTAACCTTGTAGTATAGTTTTAAGCTAGGTAATGTGAAGCCTCCAGCTTTTTTGTTTGTTTGTTTGTTTGACATTTGGGATCTTTTTTGGTTCCATATGAATTTTATAATAGCTTTTTTTCAGGTCTGTGAAGAATGACATGAGTAATTTGATAGGAATTGTACTGAATCTGTAGATTGTTCTGAATAGTACAGACATTTTAACAGTATTTCTTTTTCCAATCCTTGAGCATAGAATGTTTTTACTTTTGTTTGTGTCATCTGTTGTTTATTTTGGCAATGTTTTATAGTTCTTCTTGTAGGGATCTTTCACCTCTTTGGTTAGATGAATTTCAAGTTATTTTATTATTTCTATGGTTATTGTAAATGAGATTGCATTCTGGGTTTTGTTGTCACCTTGAACATTATTGGTGTATAGAAATGCCACTAATTTTTGTATCTGAAAACTTTACTTAAGTCATTTACTGGGTTTAGGAGTCTTTTGAAAGAATCTTTAGGATTTTCTAGTGTAGAATCATACTCTCAGCCACACGAATTTACAACCCAAATCTACCAGACGTACAAAAAAGAGCCAGTACCAATCCTGCATAAACTCTTCCAAAAAATTGAGGAGGTATTTCTCCCTAACCCGTTCTGAAACCAGTGTTTCTGATATTAAAATCCGGCAAAGACACAACAAAAAAGAAAACTACAGGCCGATATTCATGATGAACAGAGGTGCAAAAATTCTCAACAAAATACTAGGAAACCATGTCCAGCAGTACATCAAAAATATAATCCACCACAATCAAGTGAGCCTTATTCCTAGGATTCTGGCATGGTTCAACATATACAAATCAATAAACATAATTCACCACATAAATGGAATTAAAAACAAAAACAATATAATCATCTAAATAGATGCAGAAAAGGGACTTGATAAACTGTAATATCACTTTATGATAAAAACATTAAGCAAACTAGGCATTGAAGGAACGTATCTCAAAATAATAAGTACCATCTCTAATAAACCCACAGCCAATATCTTTTTTAAAAAATTTTTAAATTTATTATTATACCTTAAGTTCTAGGGTACATGTGCATAACGTGCAGGTTTGTTACATATGTATACTTGTGCTATATTGGTGTGCTGCACCCATCAACTCGTCAGCACCCATCAACTCATCATTTACATCAGGTATAACTCCCAATGCAATCCCTCCCCCGTCCTCCCTCCCCATAATAGGCCCCAGTGTGTGATGTTCCCCTTCCCGAGTCCAAGTGATCTCATTGTTCAGTTCCCACCTATGAGTGAGAACATGCGGTGTTTCGTTTTCTGTTCTTGCGATAGTTTGCTGAGAATGATGGTTTCCAGCTGCATCCATGTGCCTACGAAGGACACAAACTCATCCCTTTTTATGGCTGCATAGTATTCCATGGTGTATATGTGCCACATTTTCTTAATCCAGTCTGTCACTGATGGACATTTGGGTTGATTCCAAGTCTTTGCTATTGTGAATAGTGCCGCAATGAACATACGTGTGCATGTGTCTTTATAGCAGCATGATTTATAATCCTTTGGGTATACACGCAGTAATGGGATGACTGGATCATATGGTACTTCTAGTTCTAGATCCTTGAGGAATCTCCATACTGTTTTCCATAATGGTTGAACTAGTTTATAATCCCACCAACAGTGTAAAAGTGTTCCTATTTCTCCCCATCCTCTCCAGCACCTGTTGTTTCCTGACTTTTTAATGATTGCCATTCTAACTGGTGTGAGATGGTATCTCATTGTGGTTTTGATTTTCATTTCTCTGATGGCCAGTGATGATGAACATTTTTTCATGTGTCTGTTGGCACAGCCAATATCTTACTGAACAGGTAGAAGTTGGAAGCATTTCTCCCAAGAACTGGAATAAGACAAGTATGCCCACTGCTACCATTACTACTCAACACAGTACTATAAGTCCTAGCCAGAGTAATCAGGCAAGATAAAGAAATAACAGACTTCCACCAGGAAAAGTGGAATTCTAATTGTCTCTTTATCTAAATCTTTTTATCAGAACTATATGTAATACATATGTAACAAAATTTAAGACTATATTTACATTAAGTTTCTAAAACAAATTTTTCATTAATTATGTAAACAAATATTTATTAAGAATCTTTTTCATGCCAAACATGCATCTAGGTTCTGAGAATACAAAAGAAGAAAAAACAAAGAAAAGTCACTGTTCACATGAATGACCTTTAGTAGAAAGACACATAGTGAATGAGTAAATTACATACATAGTCCTTGACTATAAATAATCATAACAAAGCAGGAAAGGATATTTTGCAGTGTCAAATGGCATGTTTAAATAAACTAGTCAGGAAAGCCTTGGCTGATCCGTGTTTCTTTCCAGTTCTGCTTTGGTAATCAAATAATCTAAAATCTCACTTTCTCTGCTGGGCATGGTGGCTCAATGCCTGTATTCCCAACACTTTGGGAGGCCGAGGTGGGAAGGTTACTTGAGGCCAAGAGTTTGAGACCAGCCTGGCTAACATGGTGAAATCTGTCTCTACTAAAAATACAAAAATTAGCCAGGAGTGGTGGCGGACACCTGTAATCCCAGTTACTCGGGAGGCTGAGGCAGGAGAATCGCTTGAAGAGACGGAGGTTGCAGTGGGCCTAGATGGCATCACTGCACTCCACCCTGGGTGACAGAGTGAGACTTTGTCTCAAAATAAAATAAAATAAAATCTCATATTCTCTTTGATAACTGAAATTCTCTTTATTTGCTGTTATAACATGGCTTCTTGACAATATAATTACTAATGAATTGCATTATAAATTGATGGGGCTGTACCTTCTGATCTAAGAAATTTTTTAAGTGTACTGGTTCACTAGGTTGTAGAAATACAAAATATTGTTAACATTATGTCTTTTTTTCTTGTGGTTTCTTAATGAAAACTAGGCCAAGAATAAGAAAAATCAAGGCGGGGAAAGTTATTCCCTTTATAATTTCACAGACAAGTAGACAGCAGAGAATTCTGCTGAAACCTAGGTACCCATTGAAATAAAACTATTAAAAAAAAGCTAATGGTAGTTGCTTAAATTTAAATCTCCTGTAATAGCCTTAAAACATATATAGATTACATGCAAAAATAAAAATGAAAACAGACTAATTTGTGCCTTTAGCATGACTAGGGGTCAGAAAATACCAAAACTTCAAATTATTGTAAATTAAAAAAAAAAAAAAAAACTTACAGTGGAGTTATTCCTAGATCCCATCTCTATCCTTTTATGGTGCGCTAGGGGTTTCAGTTAAACTGACAACTACCTCAGAAAGAGCAAGACCACACTAATTGTGAAAATGTAAAAAGGAGTTCCAAAAGGGTCAGATTGCTGGGTAGAAGCAAAGTGTGTTCTGGACTTGAAGAGTTAGTCTTGGAAAACCAGACTTCTGAGGAGAAGAGCGTAAAACATAAGAAAGGAAAAAGCACATTTAAAACCTGCTCAGTAAATGAGGGAAAAAAGCAAATGTGTGTATGCGTTGAAGAGAGGTATTAGAATAATCCTAGACAAAATGACATCCAAAAAACAAAACAAAAGAAACTTCTCTCCCCCAAATCATTCATTGACGAGAATGCATTGCAATATTTTGACAGAAGAGGACACTCTTGACTTAGGAATCCAGTACAGCGCTCCAACTATCATTCCAGTCCACAAAAAGCATTTTTTGTCTATTAATATACAAAGATACTATGGAAAGAACACAGAAAATGAGAATTAAAACATTCAAACTGATTTTTTAAATGCCTCATGAAGAACCATCATGAAACACAGACAAATATGATGCAACACTTCAAACTGATTTAAATATCCTAACAACAAATAAAAGTTGAACTAGTATACCAAAAATTCACAAGTTAAAAAACAAACTGTATAAAGCAGGAAGAAATGCAACAGTTCTTTTGTTTTCCCATTTTCACTCACCTATTGTTATTGGGACTTTTTCATCAAAATTACAGACTTTATAGCTAAAAGCTTCTTCCTAGGAAGATCCCATATTTTAGAAACTTTCAGTATCAATTTTCCTTATATAAATCTTTATCAAATTCACTTATCAAGCTAACTTTTCTCTGGAATCATACAATGATAAATTATTTCCTGCCACAATAAATTTTTACGTCCTGGATTTTAATTATTTCTGTCATATGAAATGACGTATCAGAGTCCTATAACCACTAAATCCTTTCTAGTTTATTTTCTTTCTATACATTTTCACAGAAACCCTGGAATCTGGATAACTTATTGTGTAATTTATGCTAGAATAACCTTCTATAAAGTGTTTTAAGTACTATTTGTCTGACAATTATAAGCCAAGACTCAGAAAAAAAATGTATTAGTGAAACAGAAAATGTCCCAAATCAGATGGTCAAAATCATCTATGACTTGGAAAATAAAAGCAGGAACTAAGACTGTGGCCATAAGCATTGAGGAACTAAATTCCTAGTGTTTAAGTCCTGAAAGAATAAAGTTTCAGCTAATAAGTGTTCTGTTCCTATAGCTTTGATAATTAATCATGGAATTTCCATTTTTTTAGATGACTGTAATTCTCTGACTTTGCTTAAAAAAATTAATTCTCTCAATTTAATCACAGCTTATTCGAAAGAGATGACAGTTGTATATATCTGTGGTTTCTGTCACAAGAAAATCACTTCTTAGGAGAATTTTCTGTATATAACCAAGTTTAGAAATGCAAAAAATAATTTTAATTTATTTTTGTTTTATTTTCCTATAATATTGATTACAAAAGATAGGAATCCAGTATGGATGCAGCTGGAGGCCAAAATCCTAAGTGAATTAATGCAGAAACAGTGTATCAAATACTGCATGTTCTCACTTATAAGTGGGAGTTAGACATTTGGTACATAAATATATAAACCTGGAAACAATAGACATTGGGGACTGTTAGGGGGTGGGAGAGAGGCTGGCATGGCACCCAAAACTACTTATTGGATACTATGCTTACTTCCTGGGTGATGGGATCATCTTTATCCCAGACCTTAGTATTACACATATACCCATGTCACACGTTGTCATGTGCCCTCTGAATCCAAAATAAAAGTTGAAAAAAATGAATTAACAAAATCAAACATTAGATTTTAATTTTTATATATTACATGCCTTTCACAAAGACTTCTATTTTTCTTCACACTGCTTACAAGTTATGGCTGTAAGAAAAAAAAAAGAAATACCTATATTGTATCTTAAATATCATTTTGTGCTTTTCTATCTGTGGTGCAGAATGAATAGATGCTCTGGGAAATGACATCAATTCTATATCATTTATTTATTCACTGAACTCACATGTATTGGGTTAACATATGTGGCCAGTTGCTGTGTTAGCCCCAGGATTACAAAGGTTAAGTAAGCATGGTCCGTTAAGGTAGTTACAATACATAGGGGAGCAAGTCACAGAAGTCAGAGTTCCAACACAAAGCTAGGTAAGCCTGGACTATGTGATAGGAGTATGTAAGATGGACCTTATTCAAAATTTTAGGCTGCCTAGTGTTTGCACATTTGAAAATCATTTTCTGGGATATTTAATATTGAATCAAATAAAAAATGAAAAGAAGATTTTGTACAAGACAGCACGTTCAAAGATATACTATTTTCTAGTCAATATTTTTCTTTTGCTCCAGCAAGCTACAACAACAAATATTTCTCGGCTCCCAGGGGCTATGAAGAATTTCAAAAGGAGGTGGTGTAACTCTCTGCTTAGAAAACACTTACAAATTAAATATGAGTGATAAAGTTGAAGGTATATAAAAACTTAGTATAACAATAGTAAGTAGAAAAATGAGTGTGTATGAGTGGTTGAGTGTGTGCGATGGATGTTTCTGCTCACCCCTGTAGAGAAACAGCAAGCCCCAGTGCTGCCAAGGCTGTGGTGGAAACTCTGTGGCTTCTAGGGGTGGTGTGTAGCTCAGCCCATGACATCAATATGGTTCAGGGTGCTATTTACTGACTATTTGGCTGGAACAATCTCCTGAATTTTATGTGAACTGCTTAGTGGAAAGTTTTAAAATCAAGCAATACCTGTAAATGTATTTCTTGACAAGAGAAATAATACGAAAAGGATAAAGTGTGGAACTTTTCTGGGCAGTGAGGTGAATAAAACACTGGTAGAGAAAATGAGACTGACCTAAAGATATTGACAAATACAGTAGAAATGAGGAAGGGAGAAGATTAAGTTCTCATACTTGCCAGCATACAAAATTTGATCATTCACATATTATGTGAAGGGAAATCTGAAGGTTTAGGAATTGTATTGATACAGCTTACTAAAATTACAATCAGCTTTTTATTAGAAATGATATTAACACACATAAGTTCATAGCTCACTATTGATTACATTTATAAGAACAATAATACAAACATAGAATTTGTTGATATAAAATAAATTTGCTAGCAAAAAATTTAAATCTATAATTGTGAGTCAATGACTGGAAATAACTTTACAAATCTATTACAAATATTAAATATTTTATTATACTGAAGAAATATGTTTCCTAGAAAAGTATTTCATTAAATATATGAGATCTGATTACATATACATTGTGGAGTTTCATGTGTACAAAATTTTATGTTTCCACACTGGTTTAGGAAATAATATTATATATTTTTTTAATTGAAAGAATAATTTGTTTTTCATCTTTTTTTTCTCCTTGAAAGTGATCTGTTTTAAAAGTAATTTATCTTAATATTTCAGTTATAGAACCAAAGAATTATGCTTTACAAACTTAAAATTTCCTCTACACAGTAGTAAGATTTCTGGGCAACTGATTAGACATTGTATGAAATAACATGTTTAGTGTTTAGTTGGGTGTCTTTGCGTTCCATTTTCGATAAGTGGATTTGTGAAAATTCCTCCAGCCTGAGAGAAGTGAGTATCTTTGGTGTATCAGTCACAAAATCAACTACCCACTCATTGAGAAAGAAAAGGAGAGATACCAGGTTAAATTTAGAAAAGCCATGGCTGGTAAGGTGTTCTTAAATATGTGGCTTAAAATTCTAGAAAACCCTGAGTCAGGATTGCAGAAATTGACATTTCGATCCTGAGGTGTGCACAAACTTGATAAGTTTGAAGAAAACCCTTGGAATTTTAAAAGAATAATAATTTTAAAAGAATAATAATTTAATAATTTTAAATCTTTGATTGTGTCAGTGATACAGTGAATTTTGCGAAGATGTAAAAACATCATAAAAGCGTGGGTATGTTTTATAAATTCAGAATAAAATTGCAAAGCATCCTTTTTTCTTTTCTTTTCTTTTTTTTTTTTTTTGAGACAGAGTCTCTGTTGCCCAGGCTGGAGTGCAACGATGTGATCTCGGATCACTGCAACCTCCACCTCCCAGGTTCAAGCGATTCTCCTGCCTTAGCCTCCCTGATAGCTGGTACTACAAGTGTGTGCCAGCATTCCTGGCTAATTTTTTTGTATTTTTTTTAAGTAGAGATGGGGTTTCACCGTGTCAGCCAGGATGGTCTCAATCTCTTGACCTCGTTATGTGCCTGCCTTGGCCTCCCAATGTGCTGGGATTACAGGCGTGAGCCACCATGCCCAACACAAAGCATACTTTTCTCCCCTAGATAAAAGGTAAATTTTTGCTTAGCTTTGAATTATATTGTCAGAACCTAGTAAAGTGAAAAATTTAGTTCTGGAAACACCATTCAATTTGAGCTCTATTAATATTTCAATTAGATTTAGTCTCGTTGTTAGGATATTTACTTGACGATGCTTATTTGAATGGGGAAAATTCTATTTATGGAAATACATTTTATTATAGGACTTACAGTGTATAGACATAATACAAATTATATTAATCTGCATGCTGGTATTCCAAAGAGCTTGTGGGGAATTTTCTGTTTGCTATTTTCCTTCAGGAACTATTTCAGGAATCCTAGCCAGGTTTAAATTACTATATCTGTGAAAATAATGTGAACATTGATATACATATTTAATTTTATAATTATGTATTTAGTAAAGATTCTCACTCAGATTTTTTTTTTATTCTGAGACAGATCTAGGAAACAAGTCTGTCTTCTTTAAAAGCACAGCTTCTGAAAAGAATAGATCCCAGACTAAATTCAATACAATTTTCAAATGTGTACCCAGAGACTTGAAGATTAACTCTGTTTTTGTCAGACTCAGCCTACTAACGTGTTTTATATTAATGGCAGAGTGGGCCCATGACTATCTTTCAGGCAGTTGAAATTGTCAAATCTTTTCCCTTTCTAGAAGGTATAAAATAAGAAAGCTATTATTCAATTCGTTCTGCTATCAAAATTCAATGATGAGATGTTACTCTCTGTACCCCAGCATTAAGTGTTGAATATTGGATGTTGAGAATTATCCATAATGGGATACTGTAGGCAGTGGACAGTCTCTTTCTTTGAAGGGTTATCCCGTGGTCCATGACACATTGGGAATATAAAAGAATCAAATGTATCCATAATGTATCATTCACAAGGTCTAAAATTTGAATAGAAATTACTAGAAAGGCTTGTTGATAAACGAGAAAATGGGACTGCATTAATTTCCCATGGCTGCTGCAACAAACTTGGTAGCTTTAAGTAATATAAATTGATTGTTTCACAATTTTGGAGGCCACATGTACAAAGCAAGTATCACTGGACTGAAATAAAGGTGTCTTCAGGTCCATGATCCTTCCAGAAGCTCTAGGGGAGAATTCATTTGGATATGGTTTGGATGTGTGTCCCCTCCAAATCTCATGTTGAAATGTGATCCCCAAGGCTGCCGGTGACAGCCTAGTGGGAGGTGTTTGTTGGGTCATGGTGGCAGATCCCTCGTGAACTTCTTGGTGCCCTCCTCTCGGTAATGACTTGGTTGTCACTCTGAGTTTATGCCAGATAATGCTTGTTTCAGAATGTGGCACCTCCCTCTTCTCTCTCTATTGCCATGTGATGTGCCTGCTCCTCCTTCACTTCCGCCCATAAGCGAAAGCTCCCTGAGGCCCACAACAGAAGCAGATACTGATGTCTTGCTTCCTGTCCAGCTGCAGAACCAACCATGAGCCAAAGTAAACCTCTTTTCTTTGTAAATTATCCAGTCTCAGGTATTCCTTTATAGCAACACTAAAGGATTAACTCACACTTCTTGCTTCTTTCAGCTTATGGTGGCTGTTGGTATTCTCTGACTTGTGGATACATTGCTTTAATTTTCAAGGCCAACATCTTCAAATCACTCTCTATTCCATCTTTGCATTTTCTGCTCTGTGTATCAGTGTAAAACTTCCCTATGCCTCCTGTTTGGATAATGCAGAGTAAGATTAGAACCCATAAAATGAAAGAACCCATTTTAAGATCATTATGTGACTTACATCTTTGCCTTGTTCCTTAATTTTAGAGGAAAGGCCTTCAATATGTTACCATTGAATATGATGTTAGTTGTGGGCTTATCATACATGACTTTTAACATGTTGAGGTAATTTCCTAGTTTACTGAGCTCTTTTATCATGAAAAGGTGTTAAATTTTTATCAGTGCTTTTCTGTATCTGTACTGAGAAAATCATGTGATTTGTTTCTTTCATTCTGTTAATCTGGTTGATTACATGAATTGATTTTCGTATGTTGTACCATTATTGTATTCCAGAAATTAATACCTCCTGGTAACAGTGTCCAATTCTTTAAATATGCTATTGAATGCTGTTTTATAATATTGTGTCGCAGATGTTTACATTAATATTCATCATGGGTAGTTTTCTTTCCTGTATTGTTGTTTGATTTGGGGATCCGGGTAAAGCCAGCCTCTTAAAATGAGTTGGCAAATGTTTCCCACTCATCAATTATTTGGAGGTTTGTGAAGGATTGATGATAGACAGTGGAAACTTGGAAAGGTGAAGGGGTGGGAGGGAGTGAATGATGCAAAATTACTTAATGGGAACAATGTATATTATTTGGGTGGTAAGTAGCATAAAAGCCCTGATTTTACTACTGCATAATCTATGCATGTAACAAAATTCACTTGTACCACATAATTTGATACAAATAAAAATAATTCTTCTGGCCGGGCGCGGTGGCTCAAGCCTGTAATCCCAGCACTTTGGGAGGCCGAGACGGGCGGATCACGAGGTCAGGAGATCAAGACCATCTGGGCTAACACGGTGAAACCCCGTCTCTACTAAAAATACAAAAAATTAGCCGGGCGTGGTGGCGGGCGCCTGTAGTCCCACCTACTCGGGAGGCTGAGGCAGGAGAATGGCGTAAACCCGGGAGGCGGAGCTTGCAGTGAGCTGAGATCCGGCCACTGTACTCCAGCCTGGGTGACAGAGCGAGACTCCGTCTCAAAAAAGAATAATAATAATAATAATAATAATAATAATAATAATTCTTCTTAAGCCTTTCAGAGAGTTCTTCAATGAAACCATCTGGTGCTGGACTTTTCTTTGTTCAGAGGCTTTTAACTACACAATTAGTCACCTTACTAGTTATAGGTCTGTTTAGTTTAATTTCTTCATGACTCAGACTTGGCTAGTCACATGTTTCTATGAATTTTTCAACTTCTTTGAGATTATCGGATTTGTTGGCGTATAATTGTTCATTTTACCATCTTAAAACCTTTTTTATTTTTGTGGCATCAGTTGTAATAACTCCTTTTTTACTTCTGATTATTGCTTGAGTCTTCTCTTTTGTTTCCTAGTTACTTTAAATGAGAGTTTATTAGTTCTATTGTTCTTTTAAAATCTGAATTTCGTTGACTCTTTTCTAATTTTCTTATGTTAATCATTTTATTTATTTCTGCTATAATCTTTGTCATTTTCTTCCTTCTAATTTGAGTTTATTTGTTCTTTCTTTTCTCATTCCTTAAGGTATAAAGTTAGGGTGTTGATTTGAGATACTTTTTCTTTTTTTTAATTTAGGAATTTATCATTTTAAACTTCCCTCCTAGTTACTGATTTTGCTGCATCCCATACTTGTTGATATGATTTAACTCATTTTCACTTATCTCAAGGTATTTTCTAATTTCTCTTGTGATTCTCTTTGACTCACTAGTGGTTCAAGACTGTTGTTTGAATTCCACATATTGTGAATTTTCCAATTTATTTTGCTATTAATTTCTAGTTTTGTTCCACTGTGGTCAGAAAACATACTTGATATGAATTATAACTTTTAAAATGTGTTAACACTTTTGTCACCTAATATGTGATATATCCTGGAGAATGTTCTGTGTGCACTTGAGAGGAAGGAGTATTTTGCTCTTGTTGATTGTGTTCTGTATTTATCTGTTAGGTTCAGTTGGACTATAGTGTTGTTGGAGTCTTCGGTTTTCTTATTGATCTCCCATGTGGTTTTTCTACCAATTATTGAAAGTGATATATTAAAATTTCCTATTATTGTGATACTGTATATTTCTCCCTTCAGTTATTTTAATAATCCCTTCATATATTTGGGTGCTGCAATGTATGTTTATAATTGTTATGTCCTCCTGGTCATCTAATCCTTTATCATTATAACTTAACATTTATTTTATCTGATGTAAATATGGCCATCCCTTTTTCTTTTGGTTCCCATTTGCGTGGAATTTCTTTTTCAATCCTTTCATTTTCAGACTGTGTGCCCTTACATCAAAAGTGTTTCTGTTGTAGACAGAATACAGTTAGATCTGCCTTTTTACTCATTCAGCCATGCTGGGTCTTTTTACTGAATAATTTAATCCACTTATACTTAATTATATGAAAGGATTTACTGTTGCCATCTACTTCACCACTTTTTGTATTTCTTGTAATCATTTTGTTTCCTTTTTCCTCTTTGTTTCCCTTTTTTTGTGGGAGTGCTGGGGACAGGGTCTCACTCTGTCACCCAGGCTCTAGGGCAATTCTGGGTTGAAAATTCTTTTCTTTAAGAATGCTGGATATTGACCACCCCCCGTCTCTTCTGGCTTATGGAGTTTCTACAGAGAGATCCGCTGTTAGTCTGATGGGCTTCCCTTTGTAGATGACCTGGCCTTTCTCTCTGGCTGCCCTTAACATTTTTTCCTTCATTTCGACCTTGGAGAATCTGATGTTTATGTGTCTTGGGGTTGACCTTCTTATGGAATATCTTTGAGACATTCTCTGTATTTCCTGCATTTAAATACTGGCCTGTCCTGCTAGGTTGGGGAAGTTCTCCCAGATAATATCCTGAAGCGTGTTCTCCTGCTTGTTTCCATTCTCCCCGTCTCCTTCAGGTACTCCAGTCAATCATAGGTTTGGTCTTTTTACATAGTCCCATTTTTCTTGGAGGCTTTGTTTCTTTTCATTCTTTTTTCTTTAATCTTGTCTGTATGCCTTATTTCAGCAAGGTGGTCTTTAAACTCTGATATCCTTTCTTCTGCTTGGTCAATTCGGCTATGGATACTTTTGTATGCTTCACGAAGTTCTCGTGCTGTGTTTTTCAGCTCCATCAGGTCATTCACGTTCCTCTCTAAACTGGTTATTCTAGTTAGCAGCTCCTCTAACCTTTTATCAATGTTCTTAGCTTTTTTGCATTTGGTTAGAACATGCTCCTTTAGCTCAACAGAGTTTTTTATTACCCACCTTCTGAAGCCTACTTCTGTCAGTTTGTCCATCTCATCCTCTATCCAGTTCTGCGCCCTTGCTGGAGAAGGATTGCAATCATCTGGAGAAGAGGAACTCTGGCATTTTTGGTTTCCAGCGTTTTTTGTTTTTGTTCTTGATTTCTTTCTCATTTTCATGAGTTTGTCTAGTTTTGATCTTTGAAGCTGCTGACCCTTGGTTGGGGTTTTTGTGGAGATTTTGTTGTTGTTGTTGATGCTATTGTTGCTTTCTGTTTTTCTTTCAATGGTCAGGTCCCTTTTCTGTAGGGCTGCTGCAGTTTGCTGGGGGTTCACTTCAGGGCCTATTCATCTAGTTCACGCCCTTGCCTGGAGATGTCACTCAAGGTGGCTGGAGAACAGCAAATATGAGTGCCTGCACCTTCCTCTGGGATCTCTGACCTCAAGGGGCACCAACCTGAAGCCAGTAGGATTGCTCCTGTATCATCTGTCTGACAACCCCTGCTGGAGAGTCTCACCCAGTTGCGTGGCACAGGGAACAGGACCCGTTTAACGAAGCACTTTGTCCCTTAGTGGAGGGGTGTGCTTCGCTGAGGGGAAACCCCGCAGTCCAGATGAGAGAGTTCAGCTGGGCTGCCTCATTTCCTCAGAACTACCAGGAGGAAAGGCAGGTACAGTATTCCTGGTTAGCATTTTTTCCCCCAGCACTTTGAATATCTTATTCCACTTAAATCTGGTGTGTTATGTTCCTGCTAATAAATCTGCTGATAATCTTATGGAAACTTTCTTATACATGATTAGTTGCTTTTCCCTTGCTGTTTTCAAGATTCTTTGTCTTTGACTTTTGACAGTTTGGGTATAATGAATCTCACTGTCAACCTTTATTGTTCATCCTAGCTGGAGCCCTTTGTGTTTCTAGAGTTTAATGTCCAATTACTCAGATTTTGAAAGTTTTATCATATTATTCTTTGAATAACCTCTCTGGAAGAGTTTGTTCTAAAAAATCAAACTGTGTTTTAAAGAACTGTGTTCTTGAAAGATTTGGAAGAGTTAACCAGTAAAATAATTTGAACCTACAGCTTCCTTTGTTGCAAAATAATTAACAAAAATTTAACAACTTTAATTGATGCAGTTCAACGTAGGGCTTCTAATTTCTGTATAGGCATCTTTAATTGTATTTTAATCTAAGTCAATACATTTATTGGCATTTGTTCATAAGTCACTCATTCTCCATTTAATATCTGTAAGATTTTTGCAAATTTCCCCACACCTTTTCATTCAGATAATGATAATTTTTGTCTCGTCTCTTTTTTTCTGTTAACTCTAGTTATTTCAAACGTACTGATCTATTCAAAGACTGGCTTTCACAGTAATCAATTTTATCTATTAAGTTCTTATTTCATACTTTTCTGCTATATTATTATTTCCTTCCTTTTGCTTATTTGGGGTTAACTTGTTTTTCTCTTGGTAGTATGTTAGGGTAAAGCTTAAGTCAATTATATGAGATCCTTTATTTTTCACTTAATGAAATAATTTTCTTTCTACTCATTATTAACACATCTCCCAAATTTTGATAGGTGTTTAATTTTTATTTATTAAAATATTTTGTAATTTTATGTCTCATGGATTTATGTAGAGGCATGCTTTTAATTTTCTAAATATTAGTGGATTTTCTAGTGTCATTTTGTTAACAATTTCTAATTTATTTTTATTGTATGAAGGAACATACTATGCATAATTTCTGTCCTCCAAGACTTATTGAGGTGGGTTTTATGTCCAGTGTATGAACGAACTTGGTGAATGTTTCCTATGCACTTGTGAAGAATCTTCATTCTGCCGCTGTTAGTGGTAGTGTTTGCTCTAAACATGCAAACAAAGTTAAGCTGGTTGATATTGGTAATAAATTATTCTGTAACCTTACTAATTTTCCCTCTTTTTGTTTTATCAATTAAAGGTGGGGGTTTGAAAAGTCAATCTCATAGAGGTAGAGAGTAGAATAATAGTTACCAAAAGCTGGGAAGCATTTATGGAGGGGAGGGGACGAAGAGAGATTGAGTACAAACATAGATAAAATAAACGACTTCTAATGTTAGCTAGCACAGTAGTGACTACAGTTAACGACAATGTATTGCATATTTCAAAACAACTAGAGTAAAGAACTTGAAATGTTTCCAACACAAGAAATGACAAATGCTTGAGTTATGGATATCGTAAATACCCTAATTTAATCATTACACATTCTATGCATGACACAAAATATCACATGAACCCCATAAATACGTACAAATATACATCAAAAAATGTTTTTAAAAAGAAAAGAGAGTTAAAATATCCAAATATAATTTTGTATTTTTTCTAATTCCATTTTGTTTTTAATTATTAAGCATTTTGAATCCCACTTCATAGATGCACACACATTTAGTGTTTTTATGTCTTCTTGAATGTTTGATTAATTTATCATTATGTGATACTGCTTTGTATTCATGGTAATATTTCTTCTTCTGAATTACATACATACATACATAAATACATAAATACAAGATACATACATACATAAATACAAGAGTGCTATAAATATAACCACTCTTGGTTTCTTTAGATTAATGTTTGAATGGTACATAATTTCCATATTTTAACTGTTAGTATATTATTTATTCATATTAACATAAATGGTTTTACAAATACAGCACATAATTGAATAATGTTTCTTTATCCAATTTGATGTTATATGTCTATTAAGTGTAGTCAGACCATTTATATTTAATGTAATTGTTCAAATGGTTGAATTTACATCTATAATCTTTCTCTTTATTTCTGCTTTGTCCCATAATTACTACCTTCAATTGAATTAATTGAGCTTTTAAAATTACTTCACTTTTTTTTCCAATGCTGGCTTATTGACAATAGCCTTTTCTTTTGATTTTATTGGTTGTTCTATATTAAAAGTTATTCAAACTTCCCTACACAGTCTATCTTTAAATAGTATTATATCACTTCCTGTGTAGTATAAAACTTTATAATAGTATGCTGAATGTTCCTGATTCTTTTTGAGTGAGAAATACTTTTAATATGTATCCGTATATATTTTTTATGTTCCATATTGTCTCTCATGTTCTTTTGTGACACCAATTATATATGTGGTGTATTTTCTTGTATTGTCTAACCACTAATTCTTTACTGTTTGGTCCTTTTTCATATTTTTGAAACTTTCTTCTGTTTTCATTTTGGATAGTTCTTATCCCTGATTTATTCTTTTGCATTGTGTAATTGAATATAGTATTTATCTTGTTTATTATGTTTTTATTTCCAGTATTGCTTTTTTTTTTTTTTCTTTTTTTTTTTTTTGTGTGTGTGTGATGGAGTTTCACCCTTGTTGCCCAGGCTGGAGTGCAATGGCATGATCTCAGATCACCTCAACCCCTTCCTCCTGGGTTCAAGCGATTCTCCTGCCTCAGCCTCCTGAGTAGCTGGGCTTACAGGCATGCACCACCACACCAGGCTAATTTTGTATTTTTAGTAGAGACGGGGTTTCTCCATGCTGGTCAGGCTGGTCTCGAACTTCTGACCTCAGGTGATCTGCCTGTCTTGGCCTCCCACAGTGCTGGAATTACAGGCGTGAGCCACCGCGCCTGGCCGCCCAGTATTGAGTTTTAATTTCTAGAAGTTCTATATGAAATTAAAAAAAGTAGAATTGGGAAAGGTTATATTTCTGTTTCTTTCAAATGTTAGACCACAAAACAAGACTTTAAAACATTCAAAAACATTGAACTCATACCAAGTAAGTTTTCTGACTACAGTGGAATAAACTAGAAATTGATAACAAGAGGAACTTTGGAAACTATACAAATACATAAAAATTAAGCAATATGCTCCTGAATGACCAGTAAGTCAATGAAGAAATTAAGAAGGAAACACAAAATATTTTGAAACAAATGAAAGTGTAAATATACAGTAACAAAACTATGGGATACAACAAAAGTAGTAATAAGAGGAACATTTAGAGTAATAAACAACTTCATGAAAAATGTAGAAAAATTTCAAATAAACAACCTAACAATGGATCTTGAAGTAGAAAAGTGAAAGCAAACCAAATCCAAAATTAGTAGAAGAAAAAAATAAAAATCAGACATGTAAAAAGTGAAACTGAGATTTTTAAAAATACAAAAGATTAAGCAAAAAATTTATTTTTCAAAAAGATAAACAAAAATTGACAAACTTTTAGCCAGGCTAAGAAAAAAATAAGACCCACATAAAGAAATCAGAGATGGACAAGGAGACAATACAACTGATACTGCAGAAATTTAAAGAAACTTTAGAGACTGCTATGAGCAGTCTACATTTTTCTACATTTTTATGAGCACTATATGCCAATGAATTTGAAAACCTAAAATTAGATAAACTCATAAACACATATAACCTACCAAGATTGAACCATAAAGAAATTCGAAACCTGAATAGACCAATAATAAATAATGAAATCAAAGCTGCAATAAAGTCTTCCAGCAAAGAATAGCCTGAGACCCATGGTTTCACTGATAAATTGTACCAAACATTTAAAGAACTAATACGAATCCTACTCACACTATTCTGAAAAAACAGAGGAGGAAGGAATAAGCTCCAACTCATTCTATGAGGCCAATATTACCCTGGTACCAAACCAGACAAAGACACATCAGAAAAAGAAATCTACAGGCCAATATCCCTCATGAACATAGATACTGAAATCCTCAAGAAAATACTAGCAAACTGAATTCAGCAGTACCTAAAAAAAAAATATTCACCACAATCATGTGGGCTTTATTCTTGGAATGCAAGTTTGACTCAACATTTGCAAATCTGTACATGTGATTTACCACATAAACCATCCAAAACAAAACCATATCTCAACAGATGCAGAAAAATTTTTTGATGAAATCTAACATGCCTTCTTGATAAAAACCTTACAACAAACTAGGCATTGAAGGAACGTATCTCAAAATGAAAAGAGCTATCTATGACAAAACACAGGCAATATCATACTGAATAAGCAATAGAAGCATTTCCCTTGAAAACTAGAAAAAGACAAGGATGCCCATTCTCATCACTCCTATTCAACACAGGACTGGAAGTCCTAGCCAGAGCAATCAGGGAAGAGAAAGAAATAAAACACATCCAAATAAAATAAGTCAAACCACCTCTCTTTGCAGATTATGTGATTTGATACCCAGAAATCCCTACAGACTGCTCCAAAAGAATCCTTGTACTGATAAGCGGTTTTAAATAAATTTTCAGGAAACAAAGTAAATATACAAAAATCAGCATTTCTATATACCAATAATATTCAAGCTGAGAGTCAAAGCAAGAACATAATCCCATTTATAATAGACACACACACACACGCACACCCACACACACACACATAATACCTAGGAATACATCTAACCAAGGTGGTGAAAAATACAAAGAGAAATAGAAAACACTGCTAAAGAAGTCAAAGATGACACAAACTAATAAAAAGAAATTCCATGTTCATGGATAGGAAGAATCAATAATGTTAAAATGGTCATATGACCCAAAGTAATCTATAGATTTAACACTATTCCTGCCGCTATTTCTATGAGGTCAACTGTTTTTGGAATATACATCTATGTTAGATCACATGGTATATGTCTTTATGTGACTGGCATTTTTCACTTAGCTTGATGTCCTCTAGATTCATCTATGTTGTCACAAATGACAGTTTCCTTCTCTCTTAAGGCTGAGTCATATTCCTTTTGTGTGTACATACTACGTTTTCTTTATCCATTGATCCACTGATAAACGTGTAGCTTGATTACATTTCATGGCTATCTTAAATAATGCTGCAATATACATGGACATGGAGATAGATTGCTGATATATTAATATGCTTCCCTTTGGAAATATAATCAGTAGTTGAATTGTTGGATCATATGGTAGTTTTATTTTTTAACTTTGTGAAGAATCTCCACACTGTTGTTCATGACTACTGTACTAATTTACATTCCCACTAAGAATGTGCATGGGTTCCCTTTTTCCATATCCTGATGAACATTTGACGTCTTTTTTTTTTTTACAACAGCCTTCCTAACAGATGTCAAATGTTTAGTCATCATGTTTTTAATTTGCATTTTCCCGATGATTAGTGATATTGAGCATGTTTTTATATATCTGTTAGCCATTTGTATATCTGCTTTTAAGAAATATATTTTCAGGTTCTTTGTCCATTTTAAAAATTTTTTTCTATTAAGTTTAGTTCCTTATATACTTTGAATATTAACCTTGTCAGACATATGTTTTGAAAATATTTTTCCTGATTTTTTAGATTGCTTCTTTACTCTGTTGTTTTTTTTTTTCTTTTTCAGTGCAGTAGCTTTTTAAGTTTCATGTAATTCTGTTTGTCCCTGGCTTTTTTTTATTATTATTATACTTTTAAGTTCTGGGGATACATGTGCAAGACGTGCAGATTTGTTACATAGGTATACATGTGCCATGGTGGTTTGCTGTACCAATCAACCCGTCATCTACATTAGGTATTTCTCCAAATGCTATCCTTCCCCTAGCCCCCCACTCCCCAACTGGCCCTGGTGTGTGATATTTGCCTCCCTGTGTCCATGTGTTCCCATTGTTCAACTTCCACTTATGAGTGAGAACATGTGGTGTTTGGTTTTCTGTTCCTGTGGTAGTTTGCTGAGAATGATGGTTTCCAGCTTCATCCATGTCCCTACAAAGGACATGAACTCATCCTTTTTTATGGCGGCAGAGTATTCCATGGTGTATATGTGCCACATTTTCTTTATCCAGTCTATCACTGGTGAGCATTTGGGTTGGTTCTAAGTCTTTGCTATTGTGAACAGTGTTGCCATAAACATACATGTGCATGTTCTTTATAGTAGAATGATTCATAATCCATTGGGTATGTACCCAGTAAGGTGATTGCTGGGTCAAATGACATTTCTGGTTCTACATCCTTGAGGAATCGCCACACTGTCTTCCAGAATGGTTGAACTAATTTACGCTCCCACCAACAGTGTCAAAGTGTTCCTACTTCTCCATATCCTCTCCATCATCCGTTGTTTCCTGACTTTTTAATGATCGCCATTCTAACTGGCGTGAGACGGTATCTCATTATGGTTTTGATTTGTATTTCTCTGATGACCAGTGATGATGAGCTTTTTTCCATATGTTTGTTGGCTGCATAAATGTCTTCTTTTGAGAAGTGTCTTTTCATATCTTTTGCCCACTTTTTGATGGGATTGTTTTTTTTTTTCTTGTAAGTTTGTTTAAGTTCCTTGTAGATTCTGGATATTAACCCTTTGTCAGATGGATAGATTGCAAAAATTTTCTCCCATTCTGTAGGTTGCCTGTTCACTCTGATGGTAGTTTCTTTGACTATGCAGAAAGTCTTTAATTTAATTAGATTCCGTTTGCCAATTTTGGCTTTTGTTACCACTGCTTTTGGTGTTTTAGTCATGAAGTCTTTGCCCATGACTGTGTCCTGAATGGTATTGCCTAGGTTTTCTTCTAGGGTTTTTATGGTTTTAGGTCTTACATTTAAGTCTTTAATCCATCTTGAGTTAATTTTTGAATAAAGTGTAAGACAGGGGTCCAGTTTCAGTTTTCTGCATATGGTTAGCCAGTTATCCCAGCACCATTTATTAAATAGGGAATCCTTTCCCTATTGCTTGTTTTTGTTGGGTTTGTCAAATATCAGATGGTTGTAGATGTGTGGCGTTATTTCTGAGGCCTCTGTTCTATTCCATTGGTCTATATTTCTGTTTTGATACCAGTTCCATGCTCTTTTGATTCCTGTAGCCTTGTGGTATAGTTTGAAGTCAGGTAGCATGATGCCTCCAACTTTGTTCTTTTTGCTTAGGATTGTCTTGGCTATACAGGCTCTTCTTTGGTTCCATGTGAAATTTAAAGTAGTTTTTTCTAATTCTTTGAAAAAAGTCAGTGGTAACTTGATGGGAATAGCATTGAATCTATAAATTACTTTGGGCAGTATGGCCATTTTTATGATATTCATTCTTCCTATCCACGAGCATGGAATATTTTTCCATTTGTTTGTGTCCTCTCTTGTTTCCTTGAGCAGTGGTTTGTAGTTCTCCTTGAAGAGGTCCTTCACATCCTTTGTAAGTTGGATTCCTAGGTATTTTATTCTTTTGTAGCAATTGTGAATGGGAGTTTACTCATGATTTGGCTCTCTGTTTGTCTATTATTGGTGTACAAGATTGCTTGTGATTTCTGCACATTGATTTTGTATCCTGAGACTTTGCTGAAGTTGTTTATTAGCTTAAGATTTTGGGCTGAGACGATGGGGTTTTCTAAATATACAATCATGTCATCTGCAAACAGAGACAATTTGACTTTCTCTTGTCCCGTTTGAATACTTTTTATTTCTTTCTCTTGCCTGATTTCCCTGGCCAGAACTTCCAATACTATGTTGAATAGGAGTGGTGAGAGAGGTCATCCTTGTCTTGTGTCAGTTTTCAAAGGGAGTGCTTCCAGTTTTTGCCCATTCAGTATGATACTGGCTGTGGGTTTGTCATAAGGGCTCTTATTATTTTGAGATACATTCCATCAATACCCAGTTTATTGAATATCAAGGTGTGTTAAATTTTATTGAAGGCCTTTTTTTTGCATCTATTGAGATAATCGTGTTTTTTGTCATTGGTTCTGTTTATGTAATGGATTACATTTATTGATTTGCATATGTTACTCTAGCCTGGCATCTCAGGGATGAAGCCAACTTGATCGTGGTTGATAAACTTTTTGATGTGCTGCTGGATTTGGTTTGCCAGTATTTTATTGAGAACTTTCACATTGATGTTCATCAGGGATATTTTCATGAAACTTTCTTTTTTTTGTTGTGTCTTTGCCAAATTTGAGTGTTAGGATGATGCTGGCCTCATAAAATTAGTTAGGGAGAAGTTCCTCTTTTTTTATTGTTTGGAATAGTTTCAGAAAGAATGGTACATCTCCACTTTGTACCTCTGGTAGAATTTGGCTGTGAACCTGTTTGGTCCTGGGCTTTTTTTGGTTGGTATGATATTAATTACTGCCTCAATTTCACAACTTGTTATTGGTCTATTCAGGGATTTTACTTCTTCCTGATTTAGTCTTGGGAGGGTGTATATGTCCAGGAATTTATCCATTTCTTCTAGGTTTTCTAGTTTATTCGTATAGACGTGTTTATAGTATTCTCTGATGGTAATTTATATTTCTGTGGGATCAGTGGTGATATTCCCATTATCATTTTTATTGTGTCTATTTGACTCTTCTCTCTTTTCTTCTTTATTAATCTGGGTAGTGGTCTATTCTATTTTGTTCATCTTTTCAAAAAACCACCTCCTGGATTCATTGATTTTTTGAAGTATTTGTTCTCTCTATCTCGTTTGGTTCTACTCTGATATTATTTCATGTCATCTGCTAGCTTTTGAATTTGTGTGCTCTTGCTTTTCTCTAGTTCTTTTCATTGTGATATTAGGGTGTCAATTTTAGATCTTTCCCGCTTTCTCCTGTGGGCATTTGGTGCTATAAATTTCCCTCTAAACACTGCTTTAGCTGTATCCGAGAGATTCTGTTATGTTGTGTCTTTGTTCTCATTGGATTCAAAGAACTTATTTATTTCTGCCTTAATATTGTTATTTACCCAGTAGTCATTCAGGAGAAGGTTGTTCGCTTTCCATGTAGCTGTGCAATTTTGAGTGAGTTTTTAAATCCTGAGTTCTAATTTGATTGTACTGTGATCTGAGAGACTGTTTGTTATTTTTTCTGTTCTTTTGAATGTGCTGAGGAGTGTTTTGCTTCCAATTATGTAGTCAATTTTAGAATAAGTGTGATGTGGTGCTGAGTAGAATGTATATTCTGTTGATTTGGGGTGGAGAGTTCTGTAGATGTCTATTAGGTTCACTTGTTCCACAGCTGAGTTCAAGTCCTGAATATCCTTGTTAATTTTTCTGTCTCATTGACCTATCTAATTTTGACATTGGGGTGTTAAAGTCTCCCACTATTACTGTGTGGGAGTCTGAGCCTCTTTGTAGGTCTCTGAGAAATTGCTTTATGAATCTGGGTGCTCCTGTGTGGGTGAATATATATTTAGGATAGTTAGCTCTTCTTGTTGAATTGATCCCTTTACCATTATGTAATGCCCTTCTTTGTCTCTTTTGATCTTTATTGGTTTAAAGTCTGTTTTACCAGAGACTAGGATTGCAACTCCTGCTTTTTTTTTTTTTTTTCTTTCTGTTTGCTTGATGAATCTTCCTCCATCCCTTTATTTTGAACCTATGTGTGTCTTTGCATGTGAGATGGGTCTCCTGAATACAACACACCAATGGGTCTTGCCTCTTTATCCATTTGACAGTCTGTGACTTTTAATTGGGGCATTTAGCCCATTTACATTTAAGGTTAATGTTGTTATGTGTTAATTTAATCCTGTCATTATGATGCTAGCTGATTATTTTGCACATTAGTTGATACAGTTTCTTCATAGTGTCAATGGTCTTTACAATTTGGTATGTTTTTGGAGTGGCTGGTACTGGTTTTTCCTTTCCATGTTTAGTGCTTCCTTCAGAAGCTCTTGTAAGACAGGCCTAGTGGTGACAAAATTTCTCAGCATTTGCTTGTATGTAAAGGATTTTTTTCTCCTTCACTTATGAAACTTAGTTTGGCTGAATATGAAATTCTGGGTTGAAAATTCTTTTCTTTATGAATGTTGAGTATTGGCCCCCACTCTCTTCTGGCTTGTAGGGTCTCTGCAGAGAGATCTGCTATTAGTCTGATGGATTCCCTTTGTGGGTAACCTGACCTTTCTCTCTGGCTGCCCTTAACATTTTTTCCTCCATTTCAACCTTGGTGAATCTGATGATTATGTGTCTTGGGGTTGCTCTTCTTGAGGAGTATCTTTGTGGTATTCTCTATATTTCCTGAATTTGAATGTTGGCCTGTCTTGCTAGGTTCAGGAAATTCTCCTGGATAATATCCTGAAGAGTGTTTTACAACTTGGTTCCATTCTCTCCATCCCGTTCAGGTACACCAAAGAAACAGAAGTTTGGTCTTTTCACATAGTCCCGTATTTCTTGGAGGATTTGTTTGTTCTTTTTCATTCTTTTTTCTCTAATTTTGTCTTCACACTTTATTTCATTAAGTTTGTCTTCAATCTCTGATATCCTTTCTTCCACTTGATCGATTCAGCTATTGATACTTGTAAATGCTTCACGAAATTCTCTTGCTGTGTTTTTCACCTCCATGAGGTCATTTATGTTCCTCTCTAAACTAGTTATACTAGTTAGCAATTCCTCTAGCCTTTTTTCAAGGTTTTTAGCTTCCTTGCATTGGGTTAGAACATGCTCCTTTAGCTCAAAATTTGTTATTACCCACCCTCTGAAGCCTAATTCTGTCAATTTGTCAAACTCATTCTCCATCATTTTGTTCCCTTGCTGGTGAGGAGTTGTGACCCTTTGGAGGTGAAGAGACCTTCTGGTTTTTGGAATTTTTGGAATTTTCAGCCTTTTTGCACTGGTTTTTCCTCATCTTCGTGGATTTATCTACCTTTGATCTTTGATGTTGGTGACCTTTGGATGGGGTTTTGGTGTGGACTTCCTTTTTGTTGATGTTGATGCTATTCCTTTCTGTTTGTTAGTTTTCTTCTAACAGTCTGGCCCCTCTGCTGCAGGTCTGCTGCAGTTTGCTGAAGGTCCACTCTAGACCCAGTTTGCCTGGGTATCACCAGTGGAGGTTGCAGAACAGCAAAGATTATTGCCTGTTCCTTCCTATGGAAGCTTCGCCCCAGAAGAGCACCCACTAGAAGCTCTCCTGTATGAAGTGTTTGTCACCCCTACTGGGAGGTGTCTCTCAGTCAGGAGGCATGGGGGTCAGGGACCCACTTGAGGAGGCAATCTGTCCCTTATCAGAGCTTGAGTGCTGTGCTGGGAAACCTGCCATTCTCTTTAGCGCTGCCAGGCAGGAATATTTAAGTCTGCTGAAGCTGCACCCACAGCCACCCTTTCCCCAGGTGCTCTGTCCCAGGGAGAGAGGAGTTTTATCTATAAGTTCCTGACAGGGGCTGCTGCCTTTCAGAGATGCCCTGCCCAGAGAGGAGGTATCTAGAGAGGCAGTCTGGCTACAGCAGTTTTGCTGAGCTGTGGTGGGCTCCGCCAAGTTCAAACTTCCTGGTGGCTTTTTTTACACTGTAAGGGGAAAACCACCTACTCAAGCCTCAGTAATGGCGGACGCCTTACCCCGCTCCAGCGTCACAGGTCAACTTCACACTGCTGTGCTGGCAGTGAGAATTTCAAGCCAGTGGATCTTGGCTTGCTGGGCTCCGTGGGAGTGGGATCTGCTGAGCTAGACTACTTGGCTTCCTGACTTCAGCCCCCTTTCCAGGGGGGTGAATGGTTTTGTCTTGCTGGTGTTCAAGGAACCACTGGGGTGTGAAAAAAAACTCCTGCAGCTAGCTTGGTGTCTGCCCAAATGGCCACCCAGTTTTGTGCTTGAAACCCAGGGCTCTGGTGGTGTAGGCACCTGAGAGAATCTCCTGGTCTGCGGGTTGTGAAGACCATGGGAAAATCGTAGTATATGGGGCGGAATGCATCATTCCTCATGGCACAGTCCCTCGTGGCTTCCCTTGGCTAGGGGAGGGAGTTTTTCAACCCCTTGCACTTCCCAGGTGAGGCAACACCCCACCCTGCTTCAGCTCACTCTTTGTGGGATTCACTCACTGTCTAACCAGTCCCAGTGAGATGAGCCAGGTACCTCAGCTGGAAATGCAGAAATCACCCACCTTCTGCGTTGATCTTGCTGGGAGCTGCAGACAGGAGCTGTTCCTATTTGGCCATCTTGCCAGCTACCCTCTTGCTTTTGTTTTGAGGTAATGTCAAAATGTCTTTGCCCAGATCAATGTCAAGAAGATTTTTCATTGTGTTTTCCTTTAGTAGTTTTACAGTTTCATGTCTTACAGTTAGTTCTTTACTTTGTGTTATATATATATATGGTAAGAAAAGGGTCCCACTTCTTTTTTATGCTTGTGAATATCCAGTTTCCCTTACACTATTTATTGAAAAGATTGTCTTTTGTCTATTGTGTTTACTTGGCACTTGTTGAAAGCCAGTTGACCATAAATGTGTGGATTTACTTCTAGGCTCTCCGAATGTTTAGTTGGTCCACATATCTCTATTGTGCCAATGCCAAACTGTTTGGATTATTCACCTTTGTAGTACATTTGAACTAAAATAGTGATGTTTTCAGCTTTGCCCTTTCTGCTGAATTTGTCGGCTATTTGAGGTCTTCTGTGATTTTATATGAATTTTAAGACTTTTTTTTTCCTATTTCAGTAAAAATGCCCCTGGGATACTGATGAAGATTGCATTGAATTTGTAGGTTGTGTTGGGTGTTACAAACATTTTAATAACATTGATTATTCCAGTCCATGAAAACAAGATATCTTTCCATTTATTTTTGTCTTCTTCAGTTTTTTCATCATTGTTATGTAGTTTTCAGTGTACAGATCTTTTATTTTTTTGATCAACTATATTCCTAAGCATTTTTTAATGCTTTTGTAAAGTGAGATTGTTTTCTCAATTTGTTTTCAAATGGCTTACCATTAGTGCATTGAAACATTGTTAATTTTTGTATGTTGTTTTGGTATCCCGTAACTTTACTGAATTAATTTATTATTTATAACAGTTTTGTTTTTGTTAAAACTTTATGGTTTTCTATATATACAATCAAGTTATCTGCAGAGACAGTTTATCCTTTTTCTTTCAAATTTGGGTACCTTTAATTTTTTTTAGCCTTATTGCTGTGGCTAGAACTTTCAGTACTATGTTGAATAAAAATGGTGAGAGTGAATATCCTTGTTTTAATCCTGAAATTAGAAATATCTTTTAGTTTTTCACCATGGAGTATGATGTTAGCTGTGGGCTTGTCATATATACCCTTTAACCTATGTTCATTGGGGATATTGTCCTGTTATTTTCTTTTTGTAGTGTGCTTGTCTTGCTTTAGTATCAGGGTAATGCTGAACTCATAAAATGAGTTTGAAAGTATTCCCTCCTCTTTGAATTTTTACAAGAGTTTGTGAAGGACTAGTATTCATTTTTCTTTTTAAATTAAATTAAATTTCAATAGTTTTGGGGCAACAGGTGGTTTTTGATTATATGGATAAGTTCTTTAGTGCTGATTTTGGAGATTTTGGTGCACCCATCACTCAAGCAGTGTACACTGTACACAGTATATAGTGTTTTATTCCTCATCCCCCTCCCACCCTTTCCCTGAATCCCCAAAGTCCATTATATCATTCATATGCCTTTGTGTCCTCGTAGCTTAGCTCCCAATTATAAGTGAGAACGTAAAATATTTGATTTTCCATTTCTGAGTTACTTCACTTAGAATAATGGTCTCCAGCTCCATCTAGGTTGCTGCGGATGCTATTTTGTTGTTGTTATGACTTGAGTAGTATTCCAGAGTGTGTGTATATATATATATACACACACATATATACAGAATGTGTGTGTATATATATACATATATATACAGAATGTGTGTGTATATATATACATATATATATACAGAATGTGTGTGTATATATATACATATATATATACAGAATGTGTGTGTGTATATATATACACATATATATATATACAGAATGTGTGTGTATATATATACACATATATATACAGAATGTGTGTGTGTATATATACATATATATATACAGAATGTGTGTGTGTATATATACATATATATATACAGAATGTGTGTATATACATGCACTCTGGAATACTAAGTCATATATATACATATATATGTATATACATATGTGTGTGTATATATAGATGTGTGTATATACATAGATATATATACACATGTATATATATATATATCACATTTTCTTTATCATCTCCTTGGTTGATGGGCATTTAGGCTAGTTCTATGCATGTAGAACTATCTTTTTCATGTAATGACTTCTTTTCCTCTGGGTAGATACCCAGTAGTGGGATTGCTGGATCATGTGGCACTTCTACTTTTAGTTCTTTAAGGAATCTCCATACTGTTTTCCATAGTGGTTGTATAAGTTTATATTCCCATCAGAAGTGTAAAAGTGTTCCCTTTTCATCACATTGACACAAAATTCTTGAATCCAAAATAGAGCCCACATAGCCCAAGCAAGACTAAGCAAAAAAAAAAAAAAATAAAATAAAAATAAAAACTGCATCTAGAGCATCACATTACCTTACTTCAAACTATACTACCGGGTTATAGTTACCCAAACAACATGGTACTGGAAAAAAAAAGTAGGTATGTAGGCCAATGGTATTAGCTTTTATTTAAATGTTTGTTACAAAGTTGTGAAGCCCTGCAGTCCTTGACAAATTTTGATTACTTTTTCAATGCCCTTACTATTATTGATCAGTTGATATTTCCTATTTCTTAATGATTTATTCTTGATAGATTGTATGTTTCAAGGACTATATCAGTTTCTTCCAAGTTAATCCAACTATTTGATGTATAATTGTTCATAATAGTCTTTTATGACACTGTACATTTATATAGTGTAATAATGCTGCCTCTTTCACATCTGATTTTATTTACTTGATTATTCTCCCTTTTTTTCTTAGTCTAGCTAAATGTTTGTCAATTTTGTTTATCTTCTCAAAAAACTAACTCTTAAGCTCATTAATTTTTCTATTGTTTTATAGGTTATTTCATTTATTTCTAATTTGTTCTTTATTATTTTCTTTCTTCTACAAAATTTGTGCTTTGTTCTTCTTTATCTAGTTCCTTGAGTTGTAAAACTGAATTCTTTATTTCAGATCTTTCTTCTTTTTTATGAAGGTGTTTATTGCTATAAACTTTCTCTTAGAACTGTTTTTTCTGCATACCATAAGTTTCACTATTTCCATTTTCATTTGTCTGTCTCAAGATTTTTTTTATTTCCTTCTTGATTTCTTCTCTGATCCATTGTTATTCAGGAGGATGTTGTTTACTTTCTGCATATTTGGGTATTTTTAAAATTTCACCCTGTTAATGGTTTTTAATCTCATACCTTTGTGGTCAGAAAAAGTGCTTAATATGATTTCAATCTTTTTAAATTTTTTGAAGACTTGTTTGTGGCCTGAAATATGTTCTATCCTGGAGAATGGTTTATGTGCACTTCAGAAGAATGTTTATTCTTCTGCTTTGGGATGAAATGTTCTATATATGTCTGATAGACTTATTTGGTTTAAAGTTTATTTCAAGTCCTGTGTATTATTGAACTTCTGTCTGAATAATCTGTTATTAAATTGACATATTGGAATCCTCTACTATTAATGTATTGCTATCTAAGCTGCCTCCTTAAGACAGATAAATTGTAAAGTCCTGTTATTTTCTTAATTTTAAGGGAAAATGAAAGATCAAAGTTGGAAAGTCATCAGGGTTTTATAAAACAAAGCACAGGTAAACAAGAAGGTAGGCATTAGACATGTTAGTGTGGTTGGGGCCATAACTCCTGGGATGAAAGATGAAGGGGAGGCATAAATAAGTGACTTGAAGCAAGGGCCCTGCCCTGATGAAGATATTGATATGCCTTGAACTAAGGTGTGTCACTAAAATGCAACCCCCTGCACAAGGACTAAAATAAATTCATATATTTTGGAACTAATTAGACATGAATGGTTATACAAAATTGTGAATGTATTAAATGCTACTGAATTGTACACCTTAAAGGCATTAATTTAATGTTATATGAATTTCACCTTAGTACACAATTAAAAATATATATTAATAATAAAAAATATTGCTATCTCTCTTCCTCATTAGATCTATTAATATTTGCCCTATATATTTAGGCGATCTCTTGCTAAGTGTATATATTACAGTTTTTAAGTTATAGTTTATTTTGTCTGATAGAAGTATAGCTATTCCTGCAGTCTCTTGGTTTCTATTTGCATGAATTATCTTTCTTTATTCCTTCCCTTTCAGTCTACATGTGTACTTAAAGCTGAAGTGGGTCTCTTGTAGGCACTATATAGCTGGGTGTTTTCTTTTCCCATTCAGCCAATCTGTGTCTTTTGATTGAATAGTTCAATCTTTTTCAATTCAAGGTAATCATTGATAGATAAAAAATTTGCTACTACCATTTTATTGTTTCTGGTTTTTTGGAGATCTTTTGCTCCTTTCTTTTTCTCTTGTTTTATACTTTTGTGATTTTATTATTTTCTGTAATGGTATATATATTAGTTCATTCTTACACTGCTATGAAAATACTACCTGAGACTGGGTGATTTATAAAAGAAAGAGGTTTAATTGACTCACCGTTCTGCATGGCTGGGGAGACTTCAGGAAACTTACAGCAGAAGGGTAAGCAGGCATGTCTTACATGGTGACAAGTGAGAGAACATGTGAAGGAAGTGAAGGGGGAAGAGCCCCTTATAAAACCATCAGATCTCAAGTGAAAACTCACTCACTATCATGAGAACAGCATGGGGGCAACTGACCTCATGATCCAATCACCTCCCACCAGATCCTGCCCTCCACATGTAGGGATTATGGGGATTACAATTTGAGATGAGATTTGGGTGGGGACACAGAGCCTAACCATATCAGTATGTTTTGATTTCTTTCTCTTTTTCTTTTGTGTGTCTACTATAGATTTTTGATTTGTGATTACAATGAAGCTAACATAGAACATCTTGCAGTCATGCCAATTTATTTTAAACTAATAACAACTCAGGTTTGATTGCATATCACAACTCTGCACTTTTACTCTTTCCCTCATTCAATGTTTTCGATACACAATTTACATTTTTAAATATTGTCTATCCTTTAACAAATTATTGTAGGTATAAGTCTTTTTGATAGTTTTGTCTTTTAAGTTTATACTAGTAATATAAATGATTTACACATGACCATTATGGTATTAGAGTATCCTGAATTTGACTACGTATTTACCTTTACAAGTGAGTATTTTTTATTTTTGTTTTTAATGTTATTAATTAGCGTTATTTCATTGCAACTGTGGAAATTCTCTTGAGCATTTCTTGTAAGACAAGTCTAGTGGTGGTGAACTCCCTCAGCTTTTGTTTATCTGGAAATGTCTTTATTTTCCTTTCGTCCCTGAAGAATAGTTTTTCCAGATTTAGTATTTTGGTTGGAAGATTTTTTTCTTTTTCTGCACTTTGAATATATCAGCCCACTCTCTTCTGTTAAAATTTCTGTTAAAATGTTTGCTGATAGTCTTATGTAGTTTCCCCTGTAGTGTACCCTGTATTTAATTATGTCATTTCTTACTGATTTCAACTCTTTCTCTCCTGGCCTGGGATAGGCACAGAGCCAAGGGGACCTTTCTACCATGGAGAAAGGGTGAGTGAGCAAGAATCCCAGGATACCAACACTTCTGTGACAGAACTTCACAATCCTGGGCATGGGAGATCTCTCCTAACTTCTTTCTCTCCCCTAGACTTCAGACCAACATGAAGAGCTGCCGGCTATCTGGGTAGAGAGACTGCTCAGGCCCATGTGTAGTCACACAGGTCTTGCCTCAGCAACAGATCCCATAGGCCTCCCAACAAGGGTTGTCAGGTATCTTAAACACCCTCATGATATTGGCCACATCCACAGTGCTGAGGAACAGATGGACTTCAGGCCTTGCCTCTGCTGTATCTCTCCAAGCAAAGCCAACTGGCCTGTTACCATGACGCAGCCACTCCATTCCTGCCTGAGCACTACAGCTGGTTGTAGCTCTTTATTTCTCTGTAATGGAGCTCCCACATGTAACTGACAGGCTTGCTGTGAATGCTGCTGTCATGCTTCCTGCCACTGCTGCCCTCAGACTGGGGAGGGAGTGAATAGCCCAAGAATTGTCATTGGACTCTAGTGTGCTGCACTGCCATATGGAAAAGTGGCCAGGCCACATGGCTTCTTGCCCCTGCTACGTCTCACTGGGCAGGATCTCCTGGCCTGGGGCCCAGTGCAGCTGCCCTTCCCTTGCCTGATCACTTTATTCAATGGCAATGGCAGTCCTGTATTTCTCTAAAGTGGAGCTTCCAGAGGCAACCATGAGACTGTCATTGCCTCCACAATGATTCCAGTCCCTTCTCCCCCTAGGATATGGAGGATACAAAGAGTGTGACTAATTTCCGGCAATTAAAGTGCCAGTGGCCATCCTACAAAGAGGACAGCTTGTCTTCCCCCATAGTCTCTGACCCTTCTGGTTTTGCCAGGCATAGCCCTCTGGCTTGGGCCTGTAGTGCAACCACCCTACCCCTGGATGATTACTCTGATTGGCAGTGGATCTGTGATTCTCCCAGAGGCAACTGACAGCCCCTCTATGACTGCCTACTATGGTACCCACCCTTGCTGTTCCTGGGCTGGGGAGGGAACAAAGACTTGATTGCTTTGCTTCTTTGTTCATGCCTCCAATACATCACAGACACCCTGTGGAGAGACAGCCAAACTGTCTTCTCCATGAGTCCCATTGAAGGTTTCCAGAAATGAAGCCAACTAACTAAACTTACCCCACAGTTAAAAGAACATCAGTCCTCCTAGATAAGAAAAACACTAATGCACGAACTCTGGCAATTCAAGCAGCCAGAGTTCTCTCTTTCCTCCAGTCCACTAGCTCCCCAGCAATAGTTCTTCACCTGTCAGAAATGACTGGACAAACATAGAATTCAGAATCTGGGTGGCAAGAAAACTCATCAAGATTCACAAGAAAGTTGAAACCTAATCCAAGGAATCCAACAAATAGAGTAAGACAATAAATGACCTGAAAGATGAAATAGTCATTTTAAGAAATAACTAAACTGAACTTCTGGAGCTAAAAATTTTAATACGGTATTTTATAATACAATCAGAAGTACTAACAGCAGAATGGACCAAACTGAGGAAATAATCTCTGAGCTCGAAGACCAGATCATCAGATCAACTCAGTCAGACAAAAATACAGAAAAAAGAATTTTAAAAAATGAACAAATCCTTCAAGAAATGTGGGATTATGTAAAGAGACAAAATCTGCAACTCCTTGGCATCTTTGAGAGGAGGAGAGAGAATAAACAACTTCGAAAATATATTTGAGGACATAGTCCAGGAAAATTTCCCTAATCTCACTAAAGAGGTTGACACACAAATCTAATAAATATAGGGAATCCCAATGAGATACTATACAAGATGACCAGACTGAGGGCACATAGTCATCAAATTAACAATGTCAATACAAAAGAAAAATATCTTAAAGGCAGCTAGATTGAAGGGTGACGTCACAGACAGAGGGAATGCCATTAGGCTACCGGCAGACATCTCAGCAAAAACCTTAGAAGTCAGAAGATATTGGGGGCCTATTTTCAGCATCCATAAGGAAAAAAAATCCTACCAAGAATTTCCTATTCCACCAAACTAAGCTTCGTAAGTGGAGAAAAGGAATCCTTTTCAAACAAGCAAATTTTGAGGGAATTTGTGTCAATAAATCAGCCTTACAAGAGGTTATTAAGGGAGAGCTAAACATGGAACTAAAAGATTGACACCTGCTAACACAAAAACACACTTAAACGGATGGCCCACAGGTACCATAAAGCAAGTTCACAATCAAATCTACATAACAACCTGCTGACCACATGATGACAGTTTCAAAATCACACATATCAATACCAACCATGAATGAAAACAGGCTAAACACCCAACTTAAAAGACGTAGAGTGGCAAGCTGGATAAAAACAAAATAACCAACCATCTGCTGTCTTCAAGAGACTCATCTCACCAGTAGCAACACACACAGTCTTGAAGGGGTAGAATAAGGACTGCCATGCAACTGGGAAAGAAAAAAAAAAGAACAGGAGTCATATTATCACATCAGAAAAAAATATTTAAACCAACAAAAAAGGACAAAGAATGACATTACAGGATTTTGGGCCAGCTCCAGTCTGCAGTTCCTATTGACACCAATGCAGAAGGCAGGTGATTTCTGCATTTCCAACTGAGATACCCAGTTTATCTCATTGGTACTGGCTAGGCACTGGGTGAAACCCATGGAGGGTAAGCAGAAGCAGGGTGGGGTGTCACTTCACCTTGGAAATGCAAGGAGCTGGGGGGACCTCCCTCCCCCAGCCAAAGGAAGCCATGAGGGACTGTGCTACCTGGCCCATATACTACACATTTTCCTATGCTTTTGCCACAGCTTTTGCAATCTGCAGATCAGGAGATTCCCTTGTGTGCTTACGCCACCTGGGCCCAGAGTTTGAAGCACAAAACTGGGTGGCTGTTTGTGCAGACACTGAGCTAGCTGTAGGAGTTTTTTTCATACCCCAGTGGCACCTGGAACCTCAGCAAGACAGAACTGTTCACTTCGTTGGAAAGGGGACTGAAACCAGGGAGCCCAGTGGTATTGCTCAGTGGGTAAACAGTTATATATACTAATGGAACAGAACAGAGGCCTCAGAAAGAACCCCATACATCTACAACCATCTGATCTTTGACAAACCTGACAAAAACAAGCAATGGGGAAAGGATTCCCTATTTAATAAATGGTGCTGGGAAAACTAGCTTGCCATATGCAGAAAACAGAATCTGGACCCCTTCCATACACCTTATACAAAAATTAACTCAAGATGGATTCGACACCTAAATGTAAGACCTAAAACCATAAAAACCCTAGAAGAAAACCTAGGCAATACCATCCAGGACATAGGCATGGGCAAAGACTTCATGACTAAAACACCAAAAACAATTGCAGGAAAAGCCAAAATTGACTAATGGGATCTGATTAAGCTGAAGATCTCCTGCACAGCAGAAGAAACTATCATCAGAGTAAACAGGCAAGCTACAGAATGGGAGAAAATTTTTGGAATCCATCCATCTGACAAAGGTCTAATATCCAGAATCTACAAAGAACTTAAGAAAAAAGCAAACAACCCCATTAAAAAGTGGGAAAGGATATGGAGAGACATTTCTCAAAAGAAGACATTGATGCGACCAACAAATGTGAAAAAAAGCTCATCACTGGTCATTAGAGAAATGCAAATCAAAATGCAATGAGATGGTATCTCATTGTGGGACCATCCACACTCAGAGATGAGAAAGAACCAAAGCAAGAACTCCAATAACTCAAAAGGCCAGAATGTCTCCAGACAACTGCCCCAGTTATCCAACAAGAGTTCTTAACCAGGCTGAGCTGGCTGAAATGACAGAAATGGAATTCAGAATATGGATACGAATGAAGATCATTGAGATTCAAGAGGATAATAAAACCCAATTTGAGGAAACTAAAAATCACAGTAAAGTGCTATAGGAGCTGAAGGATGAAATAGCCAGTGTAAAAAAGAATTTAACAGCTCTGACAGAGCTGAATAACGCAATACAAGAAGTTCGCAGTGCAATCACAAGAATTAACAACAGAGTAAACCAAGCTGAGTAAATAATCTCAGAGGTTGAAGACTGGTTCTCTGAAATTAGACAGTCAGACAAAAATAAAAAGAAATGAACAAAACCTCTGAGGAGTATGGGATTCCATATAAAGAGGCCAAATCTATGAATTATTAGCATCCTTGAAAGGGAGGGGGAGAAAGCAAATAACTTGGAAAACATATTCCAGGATATCATCTATGAAAACTTCCCCAACCTTGCTGGAGAGGTCGACAGTTAAATTCAGGAAATACAGGGAACTCCTGCAAGATTCTGCACAAAAAGATTATCCCCCAAGACATATAATCGTCAGATTTTCCAAGGTAGAAATGAAAGAAATAATGTTAAAGTCAGTTCAAGAGAAAGGGCAGGTCACCTTCAAGGAAACCCCATCAGGCTAACAGCAAACTTCTCAGCTGAAACTCAATGGCCAGAAGAGACTGGGGGCCTATATTCAACATTCTTAAAGAAAAAAATCTTCAGCCAAGAATTTCTTATCTGACCAAACTAAGCTTCCTGAGTGAAGGGGAAATAAGATTCTTTTCTGATACAAATCTTGAGGGAGTTTGTTGTCACTAGATTTCCTTACAAGAAAATTTGAAAGGAGCACTACATATAGAAAGGAAAGACCACTACCCGCTAAAACAAAAACACACATAAACACACAGACCAGTGTCACTATAAAACAAGCAAACATAACCAGCTAACACACATATCAATACTAACCTTGAATGTAAATGGGCTAAGTATCCCCACTTAAAAGGCAGAGGAGTGGCAAGATGGATAAAAAAGCAAGACTCAATGGCATGCTGTCTTTAAAAGACCCATCTCACATGTAATGACACTCACAGGCTCAAAATGAAGGGATAGAGGGAAGTCTACCAAGCAAATGAAAAACAGAAAAAAGCAGGGGTTTCAATCCTAATTTCAGAGAAAACAGACTTTAAACCAACAAAGATCAAAAAAAGACAAAGGACATTACATAATGGTAAAGGTTCAATTAGGCAAGAAGTCCTAACTATCCTGAGTATATACGCACCCAAAAAAGGAGCATCCAGATTTATAAAACAAGTTTAGAGACCTACAAAGAGACATAGACTCTCACACAATAATAGTGGGAGACTCCAACACTTCACTATTAGACAGATCATTGAGGCAGAAAATTAACAAAGAGATTCAGGACCTGAACTGAACAATGGACCAAGTGGATCCGATAGACCTTAACAGAACTCTCCACCCCAAAACAACAGAATATACATTCTTCTCATCATCACATGGCACATACTCTAGAGTCAACCACATAATTAAACATAAAACCATCCTCAGCAAAAGAATGAAAACCATACCAAGCACACTGTCAGACAATAGCACAATAAAAAATAGAAGTCAAATCTATAAAAATTGCTCAAAACCATGCAATTACATGGAGACTAAACAACATGCTCTTGAATGACTTTTGGGTAAATAACGAAATTAAGGCAAAAGTAAAAAAGTTCTTTGAATATAATGAGAAAGAAGTTACAACATAGCAGAATTTCTGGGACACAGCTAAGGCAGCATTAAGAGAGAAATTCATAACACTAAATACCCACATCAAAAGTTAGGTCTCAAATTAACCACCCTACCATCACAACTGAAAGAATTAGAGAAGCGAGAAAAAACCAGCCCCAAAGCTAGCAGAAGACAACAAATGACCAAAATTGGAGCTGAACTGAAGGAAATCAAGACACCAAAAGCCACTGAAAAGACCAATGTGTCCAAGAGTTGTTTTTTGAAAAAATTAATACAATAGATAGACCACTTGCTAGAATAATAGAGAAGACCCAAATAAACACAATTATAAATGATGAATAGAATGTTACCACTGATCCCCCAGAAATAAAAACAACCACCAAAACTACCACAAACACCTCTATGCACACAAACTGGAAAACCTAGAAGAGATGGATAAACACCTGGACAGATACACCCTTCCAAGACTACCAGGAAGAGACCAATAGCAAGCTCTGAAATTGAATCTGTAATAAATAGCCTACCAATTAATAAAAGCCCAGGACCTGATAGATTCACAGCCAAATTCTACCAGTTCTACAAAGAAGAGTTGTTACCATTCCTATACAAAGTATTCCAAAAATAGAAGAGGGGGGACTCCTCCCTAAGTTATTCTGTGAGGCTAGCATCATCTTGATACCAAACCTGGCAGAGACACAACAAAAAAAGAAAACTTCAGACTGGCCATGGTGGCTCATGCCTGTAATCCCAGCACTTTGGGAGGCCGAGGCAGGTGGATCACGAGGTTAGGAGATTGACACCATCCTGGTCAACACGGTGAAACCCCATATCTACTAAAATACAAAATATTAACTGGGCATGATGGTGTGCACCTGTAGCCCTAGTTACTCGGGAGGCTGAGGCAGGGGAATCACTTGAACCTAGGAGGCAGAAGTTGCAGTGAGCCAAAATGGCGCCACTGTACTCCAACCTGGCGACAGAGCAAGACTCCATCGAAAAAACAAACAAAACAAAAAGCAAAAAAACTTCAAGCCAATATCCTTGATGAACATCAATGCAAAAATCTTCAATGAAACACTTGCAAAAAAATTCAGCAGCACATCAAAAAGCTAATTCACCATGATTGAGCAGGCTTCATCCCCAGGATGCAAGGCTGGTTCAACATATGCAAATCAATAAATGTGATTCATCACATAAACAGAACTAAAGACAAAAGCTAAATTATTATTTTAATAGATACAGAAAAGGCTTTCAATAAATTCAAAACCCCTTCATTTTAAAACTCTTAACAAACTAGGTATTGAAGTAACACACCTCAAAATAATGAGAGCTGTCTATGACAGACACACAGTCAACATCATACTGAATGAGCAAAAGCTGAAAGCATTTCCCTTGAAAATCAGTTCAAGGCAAGAATGACCTCTCTCACCCCTCCTATTCAACATGGTATTACAAGTCCTAGCCAGAGCAATCAGGCAAGAGAAAGAAATAAAGGACATCCAAATAGGAAGAGAGGAAGTCAAACTCTCTGTCTTTGCAGGCAACGTAATTTTATATCTAGAAAACCCCATAGTCTCACCCCAAAATCTTCTTCAGCTGATAAACAACTTCAGTAAAGTTTCAGGATACAAAATTGACATACAAAAATTACTAACATTCCTGTACATGAAAAACAGTCAATCTGAGAGCCAAATCAGAAAGCAATCCTGTTCACAATTGCCACAGAATGAATAAAATACCTAGGAATAAAGCTAACCAGGGAGTTAAAGGATGTCTACAGTGAGAATTACAAAACACTGCTCAAAGTAATCGGAGAAGACACAAACAAATGGGAAAGCATCCCATGGTCATGGATAGGAAGAATCATTATTGTTAAAATGGCCATACTACCCAAAGCAATTTACAAATTCAGTGCCATATCTAATCAGACTACCAAGATATTCTTCACAGAACTAGATAAATAAAACTATTTTAAAATTCATATGGAACCAAAAAAGAGTCTCAGTGGCTAAGGCAATCCTAAGCAAAAGGAACAAAGCTAGAAGCATCACATTATCTGACTTAAAACTATAATAGAGAGCTATAGTAACCAAAACAACATGGCACTGGCACAAAAACAGGCACATAGACCAATGGAACAGAATAGAGAGCCCAGAAATAAGATTGCACACTTATGATCATCTGATCTTCAAGAAAGCTGGCAAAAACAAGAAATGGGGAAAAGACTCCTTATTCAATAAATAGTGCTTGGATAACTGTCTAGCTATATGCAGAAGAATGAAGCTGAACCCCTTCCCTACACTATATACAAAAGTTAACTCCAAATGGATTAAAGACTTAAACGTAAAATTCAAAACCATAAAAACCCTGAAAGGCAACCTAGGCAATACCATCCTGGACATAGGAATGAGCAAAGATTTCATGACAAAGACACTAAAAACAATTGCAACAAAAGCAAAAATTGACAAGTGGGATCTAATTAAACTTAAGAGTTTCTTAAACTATCAACAGAGTCAACAGTCGACCTACAGAATGGGAGAAAATATTTGCAAACTATGTATCTGATAAGGGTTTGATAACCAGAATATATAAGGAACATAAATAAATTTACAAGAGAAAAACAAACTCCATTAAAAAGTGGGCGAAGAACATGAACAGACGCTTTCCAAAAGAAGACATACATGCAGCCAACATGCATATGAAGAAAAGCTCAATGTCACAAATCATTACAGAAATGCAATCAAAGGCACAATGAGATATCACTTTATACTAGTAAAAATGACTATATAAAAGTTAAAAAAAAAAAAAGGCTGGCAAGGTTGTGGAGAAAAGGGAACACTTACACACCATTGATGAGAGTGTAAATTAGTTCAACCTTTATGGAAAGCAGTATGGTGATTCCTCAGAAAGCTAAAAGAGGAACTACCGTTTGACCCAGCCATCCCATTACTGGGTATATATCCAGAGGAATATAAATCATTTCACCTTAATGACACATGTATGTCAATGTTCACTGCAGCACTATTTATGATAGCAAAGACAAGGAATCAATCTAAATGCCCATCAGTGACAGACTGGATGAAGAAAATGTGCTACATATACATCATGGAATACTATGCAGCCATAAAAAAGAACAAGATTATATATTCAGTGGGAATGTGGATGGAGATAAACGCTATTATCCTCAGAAAACTAACAGGAACAGAAAACCAAATACTGCATGGTCTCACTTATAAGTACAAGTTAAATGATGAGAACTTATGAACACAAGGAAGGAAACAACAGACACTGGGGTCTACTTGAGAGTGGAGAGTGGTAGGAGGAGGGAGAGGAGCAGAAAAGATAACTATTGGGTACTGGGCTTAATACTTGGGCGATGAAATAATTTGTAAATAAACCCTCACGACATGAGTTTACTTATGTAATAAACCCTCACATGTATTCTAAACCTAAAATTAAAAGATGAAAAAAGACTGCCAAAAGGCTACTAGAACTGGTAAATGATCTTAGTCTAAGGTCTCAGGATAGAGACTTTTGTTATCAATAAAATCAATGTACCAAAAGCATAGCATTCCCATACACTAATAATGTCTAGGCTGAGAGTAAAATATAAAACACAATCCCATTTATGTAAGCCACAAAGAAAATGAAATACATAGGAATACAGCCTACCAAGGAGGTGAAAGATCTCTACAAGGAGAACTACACAATTCTACTGAAAGAAATCAAAGATAACACAAATTAATGGAAAAACTTTCCAAGCTTATGTATTTAAAGGATCAATATTGTTAAAATGGCCATACTGCTTAAGGCAATTTACAGATTCAGTGCAATTCCTGTCAAACTACCAATGCCATTCTTCAGAGAATTAGAAAAAACTGTTCTAAAATTCATATGGAACCAAAAAAGAGCCTGAATAGCTAAAGCAATTTTAAGCAAAAAGAAGAAAGCTGGAGGCATTACATTGTCCAATTTCAAATTTTACAATAAGACTACAGTAATCAGAACAGCATGGTATGGTACATAGTAGACATCTATCCTAATGGAGCAGAATAGAAAACTCAGAAATAAAGCTGCACACTTAACAGCCATCTGATTTTGAAAAAGACAAAAAAAAAAAAAAAGGGATATAAATGGACGCCCTATTCAATAAATGATGCTGATGAAATCGCCTTGTTGTCTGGGGTAATTTCTGAGGTTTGTTGTCCCATGACCACAGAAAACCAGGACGTGAACCCACCAGAGTGAGGTTAAGAGAGGAGGTTTAATGGACAAAAGAAAGAGAAGAGATCTCTGCACAGGGAGGTATACTGGAGAAAATGGGTTGCTGCTTCTGCAGTGAAATGTGGGTTTTATAGATGAGCTTGAGGGGGCAGGGTCTGATTTACATAGGGCATGAAAGATTGGTCAGACCAGGCATGCCATTTGCATAGCGCTTAAAGAAGCTGGCCACTCAACCCTAATCTTTTATTATGCAGATGGTTGTCTACCTGGCCTGTGCCATGTTCCCTGGTTCTTTACTAGTGACAAAGAAAAGGGAAGATGGAGCCTCCATGTTGAAAATACCTGACTTCCAGTCAGTCCCTTTTCTATTGGCACAGCTGCCATCATTCATGCATGCAACCTTCCAGGCTGCTTATCTACGTCTGCTGCTCGATTTTTCAGGCTACTCTTTGTTAGAAAAGAAGTTATTTGGGGCTGCTTTTTGTTAAAAGGGAAGCCTTGCTGAGGATTCCTTTACCCTCACTATCTGCCTAAATAATTTCTTTCTAGTTTCTGTATCACTGGTATAACTGGCTAGCCATGTGCAGAAGAGTTAAAATGGACCCTTACCTTTCACCATATAGAATAATTAACTCAAGATAATTAAAATTTTAAATGTGATACCTCAATCTAAAAATTTTAGAAGAAAACCTAGGAAATACCCTTCTCAACATCATCCTTGGCAAACAATTTTTTGGTTATGTCCTTAAAATCAATGGCAATAAAAACAAAAATTGACAAATGAGACCTAATTAAACTAAAAAGCTTCTGCACAGCAAAATAAACTGTTAATGAAATATACAGACAGCCTGCAGAATGGGAAAATTTATTTGCAAACTATGCATCTGACAAAAGTCTAATATCCGGAATCTGTAAGGAATTTAAACAGAACAACAAGGAAAAACAATAACCTCATTTAAAAATGGGCACAGGACATGAACAGACACTCCTTAAAAGAAGACATACAAGTATCCAACAAGCGTATTAAAAAACACTTATCATCACTAATCATCAGAGAAATGCAAATCAAAACCACAATAAGATACCGTCTCACACTAGTCAGAATGACCACTATTTAAAAGTCCAAAAACAACAGATGCTGGTGAGGCTGTAGAAAAAAGAAAATGCTAATACACTATTGGTGGGAATGTAAACTAGACTAACCACTGTGGAAAGCAGTTTGGAGATTTCTCATAATACTTCAAACAGAGCTACGATTTGACCCTCAATTGCACTACTGGGAATATATCCAAATGAAAATAGATCATTATATCAAAAAGATGCACACACACATTTTATCACAGCACTATTCACAACAGCAAAGATATGGAATCAACTTACGTGCTCATCAGTGATTAATTGCATAAAGAAAATGTGGCATATATACTCCATGGACTAGTACACAGCCATAAAAAAGAATAAAACCATGTTCTTTACAGCAACATGGACAGAGCTGGAGGCCATAATCCTAAGCAAATCAATGCAGGAACAGAAAACCAACTACTGAAGGTTCTTACTTATGAGTGGAAACCAAGCACTGAGCACACTTAGACAAAAATATGGGAACGACAGGTACCGCAGACTACTAGAGGGGAGAGGACAGTAGGGAAGAATGGTTCAGAAAACTACCTACTTTGGATTATACTCACTATCCTGGTGTAATATACCCATGTAACAAACCAGCACATGTTCTCCTTGTATCTGAAAATAAAAGTTGAAAGAAAAAAAATTGGAAAAATTCATGTAACAAACCAGCACATGTACTCCCTGTATCTAAAAATAAAAGTTGAAAGAAAAAAAATTGGAAAAATTATCAAGGACAATTGACTGGCCAAAGATTTTTTGAGTAATACGCCACAAGCAGAGGAAACCAAAGCAAAGATGGACAAATGGGATCACGTTAAGCTAAAAAATAAACAAAACCCCCCACAAGATTCTCTTATCTTAGACTTTTGACAATGTGATTATATTGTGCTTCATAATAGTGTTTTTTGGGCTGATCTTGCTTATGATTCATTGAGCTTCATGAATCTGGATTTCCATATCCTTCCCAAGTGAGGAAGGTTTCCAGACAGTATGTCTTTAAAGAAAAAATATTTTTGACCTTTTATCTCTCTCTTCTCCTTCTGAAGTTTCTATACTTTCTATACCATATTCTTGGTGGTGTCTCAAAGGTCTCTTATGCTTTATTTGCCACTTTTTATTCTTTTTTCTTTTTTTACTCTAATTTGTTAATTTTAAATGACTCTTTTTTGAGTTCACTAATTCTTTTGTGTGTTTGAGTCAGGTATTGAAACTCTTTATTGACTTATTTCTTTCTTTCATTGTGTTCTTCAGCTCCAGAATTTTTGTTTGGTTGTTTTTAGTGGCTTATATTTCTTTATTAAATTCTTATTTTGTTCATGTATTTTTGTTTTAGAGTTTTTAGTACTCTCTTCTTTTGCATCTCACTGAGATTTTTAAAGATGATTGTTTTGAATTATCTTAAAGAAAACTTATAGATCTCCATTTATTTGAATCAGTTGCTAAAGCTTTATTCATTTCCTTTGGTGGTGTCATATATGTCTGATGCTTTGTTATTTGTTTATCCTTGTACTGGTGTCTGTGCACTTGAAAGAGCAGACATCTCTTTCAGTCTTTACAGACTGGTTTCGGTAGGTTAAGACCTTCTCCTATTAGGGTCCTGGGCTGATGAGATTGCCTTCAGTGTCATGGTTGAATGGGGTTACAGCCGGATCACATGGTTGCTTATGGGTCCAGAGTGGGATCTTTGGTTCATGATCCTGTTACTAGGGCTTCTAGCAGGCTTGTATCCTCCTTAGTCCCTCAGAGGACCAAACTGGCTCTAGCATCATACTCTATAGGGCTGGGGAGGGAATGAGGGTCCACTTCAGGGTCTGTAGATGGTGGGTCTATTATTAGGTGTGTAGTTGGGGGAGAGTTTATCTAGTTTTCTGGGAAGGCTGCTCATGGGTCTCTGAGTGGGTTCCTCAACCTGTGGCTGAGAGGAGTTAGTGCTAAGTCACAAGGTTTCCTCGGAGTCTATAGCTGAAACCAGTGTCTTCATGTCTGTCTCTGGGGTCATGGATGAGTGTGTTTTCTGGCAGGTATCTGGGCAGGCAAACTTGCTTCAGACTGTAGTTAAGATGGGCTGGAGCTGGATCACAGGATTGTTTCAAGATCTGAAATAAAACTAAGGTCTGTACCTTTAGGGGCACTTATGGTGTCTCTCTCCAGGTCCCTGTGTGGGCAAACTGCTCTCTAGCATAGCTGAGAAGGGTTGAACCCCCTTTTCTGGCCCATTTCAGGATGTGCTGTGAAACCTAGGTCAATGGTCTCCCAGTCGGGACATGGATGCACATGCCCTCCCTCTGTATCCCTGAGCTGGCAAGACTGCTCACAGCCCACAGCTGAGAAGGATGAGGGTCATGATTCAAGGCTGTTTCAGAAACTACCATGGAACTGAAGTCAGCAAGCCTGTACTGCTGCCAAAGATGAGTGAGTCTCACAGCAATTTCCTGTGATTAATTCAGGCCACAGTTGAGAGGAGTTTGAGTGGAGATTCAGGGCCATTTTAATATCTTCTAGAGGACAGAGGTCAGCAAGCATGCCCCAGGGGAACAGATGTGTATGTCTCCCAGGAAGTCTCTGTGGGTGAAAGACTGATCTCAAAAGTTGTGGCTGAGAGTAGCTAAAGCCAAGTTAGAGGGCTGTTTCAGGGTCTACATTGAGACTACAGTTGATATGCCTACCTCCTGAGACACTAGTGTTTGAGTCTCCTCCTGGGCCCCTGGACAGATGGTTTTGGCAGCATGACGAAGTCCTAATGTGGCTGAAGGCAAGTCCACAGGAGGATGGGTCTCTTTTCAGGTCTGGAGATGGAATCACTGTTGGTAAGTCTGCCACTTGGATGCAAATCTATTCTCTAAAGCAACCCTCCTAGGCCTTGGGTTCCACTGGCATTTTACAAACTCCTACTTGAATTCCAAAACTCCCTCAAAGGGAGTTTCCTCCACTTTTGTCTGTGGATGGCTGAAACATTATTGTTGCTGTTGGGGCATATGTGTGGGGGACCACCTATTCTGCCAATTTGCTGACTTTCCTCCTAGTGAGATTTTAAAATTACTTTTTCCCGATACAGAGCTTGCCTTCAGTTTTTGTCATTTACAACTAAATATTTCTATCGAAGTTGAGATAATTTGTTATGGTGGAGAATGGATAAATGAAGAATGTGATGAATAGCTATTTAATATTTCAATCTCTGGTATGCTAATATATTTCAAAATTGATTAATATTTTACCTTTCCAAGATACATTTATTTTCATCAACGGTAATCTGAAGATTAAATAATCTATTTTTTAAAAATTAAATGCAAAAATTTAAGAACTAAGTTAATAACATAACTTTGGCAATGATGGTTTTTGTGTCAGCTACAGTCAACTGAGTAATTACTGCAGTAATTTTTCAGAATAATTAAGGAAAAAATCAGTAGCTATCAGTTGATAATGTTACTATGAGTTTTAGAATGTTTTCTATTATAATGGAGGTGACATAACAAAATAATATAAAGAAAAGAAGTATGCAATGTTAAGATTTAGCAAGCTAGTCTAAAAGGCACTCTTAACAAGGTGAGGATTGGCAATGTTTGTGATCAAAACAGAAAAAAAAATTCTCATAGGCGCTTGAAAAATGGACCAACTAAATGACCCACTTTCAAAGTCAACCTTGTACTTTTAACAGACCAGAGTATCCTATATTTTGGAGGTGTGTGATGAGATTAAACTGATTTCACAATAGCCCATGTGTAGAATTTCCTGTTCAAACCTTAGTAACATGTTGATGAGAAATCTACTTTTTCCACTCTTGACTCACTCTGAGCCTTCACAGGGCAGTCTGCGAAGATTGTAGGCATTGTTTGTTCTTATCCTGGATTTATGCCTTTAAATTTCACCTTTTATTACCCAGCTATAGCAGGCCTTTTTTTGAGACTAACCTGGCCTCTCCACTAAAGGATGTGTGACTTTCTGGGGACAGAAGGTATGTGTTGCTACTCTCCAACTCTCTACTAGCCTACCTCATTTAGTGGGTGATTACAAGTGCTCAATATGGTACAAAGGAGGTATAATTAATATACAGTAAAATCAAAGTAGAATATTGCTGTCTTCATTTGAATAACTCAGGGTAAAAACCATATGAAATATGTTGAAGGATTTCTTAAAGTTTTCAAATTCTTGTTTGTGGAAACCTAGTGGGTTTGTTGATCAATATAATTTAGGTGAAACCTATTAACATCACAATAATGAACAATTAATTTTGTATTTTGTAATCAGTACATCATGTATCTTTGAATAATAATTTATATTTAGCTTAGCCATTAAAAATTATTAAAATAAATGAATCAATTGATGAAAGCCAAATACAGTTCCTCAGACATGTAGATTAAATAAAAGCGTTTTTATTTTTAATAAAAATCACAATGAGGTAGAGTACATAAAATGCTAAAGGTAATACAAAACAATCAAAATACTTTTTTAAAGTTTATCAAAATATTGCAAAAAAAGATGTAGCACACGGATATAGGAGACTTATCTGAAGATTCATTTTCCATTCTTTAACTGACACGAATCAGAAATAGTAACATAACAATTGTGACTAAAATAATAATTAAAATAGCTAATGCTTATTGAGAACTTTAAGTGCCAGGTTGAGTGGTAAATGTTTTACGTGCAACGTTTTATATGTTCTTATTCCCGTCTTAGATTAACAAACTGGGTTATTAAACATAGAATAACTTTTTAAAGGTCACACATTGTAAGTGTCAAAGCTAGAATTCATTCTAGATCTCACTGACTCCAGAGCCCATTGACTAAATGATTTAATTACATTATCTGAAATTTTACAAGTACTTATACAACAAAAGTGGCCTTTACTCACCTTGACAACTGTAAAATCTTTCTATAAGTTTAAATGAAATGTGCTTTAACATGAATTACCTGTACTTTTATTTATCATTTTTTGGTTCATAATTTAGCCAGGAAATAAATTACCAATTACTTATTAAATTACCAATACTTCTATAAGTATTAACAATTTATGTGGTGTTCCTAATACTATTTAGGTTATTCATAAGTTAACAGTGTCACATAGCATTGTCTGACATGTACAAATATTCACATTTGTAATCATTTTTAATAATTTAAATAATTTGTAATAATTTCTTAGAACATTTCAACCATTAAGAAAAGACCATTTAATTACCCCTATTGATTTTTATTAATGTATATAAATTACTAAATAAAAGTAATTTAGTGCAAGAAATTTATATATATGTGTGTGTGTGTATATATCTCAACTTTACTATTACTCATGTGCAGACCACATCGTCTTAACCATTACTGGATTTCAAAATTAACATAAAAAATGAGTGCAGAACTTTTTCTAATACATTTTAATTTTTAATACAGGTAAAGCATCAGACTTTAAGAAATGTATTTTTATTCCTGAACTTCTTTATTCCTTAGTAATTTATTGCTTCTTATTGCCCCAGCAATAATATTTTGTCAAACGTAGAAATTTCTCTCTTTTTTTTTTTTTGAGTCAGAGTCTCACTCTGTCGCCCAGGCTGGAGTGCAGTGGCACGATCTCTGCTCACTGCAACCTCTGCCGCCCGTGTTCTAGCGATTCTCCTGCCTCAGCCTCCTGAGAGTTGGGACTACAGGCGCCTGACATCGTGTCCGGCTAATTTTTGTATTTTTAGTAGAGACGGGGTTTCACCGTGTTAGCCAGGATGGTATGGATCACCTGACCTTGTAATCGGCACGCCTCGGCTTCCCAAAGTACTGGGATTACAGGCATGAGCCACCGCGCCCGACCCAAAAATATATTTTTTAAAACAAATATTTTACCATAAGAAACTTGTTTAGGCTTGAAGAAAATTAGAGAAAGAACTTTAGATTCTTTAATGCAAAATGAGCTCCAATACTCGTTCTCCACCTCACCCTTTTAACTGCACTAGGGAATATTGTATATAAACCATTTATTAACTTCTTAACTACGGTTATTGTAGAGTACAGTCCCTGACATCACACACTGCAGAGATGGATAACCAAGGAGTAATCTACTCAGACTTGAATCTGCCCCCAAACCCAAAGAGGCAGCAGCAAAAACCTAAGGGTAATACAAGCTCCATTTTAGTAACTGAACAGGAAATAACCTATGCGGAATTAAACCTTCAAAAAACTTCGCAGGATTTTCAAGGGAATGACAAAACCAATCACTGCAAAGGTAAAGCATTTAAAAGATCCTCAATATAACAGTCTAGGATGTGCAGCTTGGGGTACAGGGATGTGGGGAAAGAGCAGGGAGTACTCACATGTTTTCTATTTGTAAAGATCAGAATTTCAAGTTGAGATATGCTATTTCAATATAAAATATGAAGACTGATTTAACTCATTGTTGAAATGTGTAGTCTTCGTCAAAGAATTCATGGAGCATTATTTTTACTGAAAATGCAATGGTATATTATTCTGAGAAAAAGATTACAATGGGAGATGAGGGTTTGGGGTCCAAGTTTCTCCGTATGATTCCTGTGCATTCAGGTTCTTTTGTTTTTGAATCTTCTAAATAACTATGTCCACCTCTCCTTTCGCACTGTTCCCATTTCGCTCCCTGCAGATTTACTCTCAGCTCCAGAGAAGCTCATTGCTGGGATACTGGGAATCATCTGTCTTGTCTTAATGGCCTCTGTGGTAACAATAGTTGTTATTCCCTGTAAGTCTATTTTAGAAGATTACAAGGGGAATTTTCACGTTAATGATTGAATGTGCCTCTATACATTTCATATTTTCAGGGAATAGAATTCTCATTGTAATGTATATCTTTGGACTGAATGTGGAATGGTCATTCAGAATTTGTCAAAGAATAAATGAAAGAATAATTGTTGAAAGTATTTGCTTCCGATGCAATTGCATGTATATATTTTGATTTCATAACTCAAAAATATGTTTGAGGAGTCTGAAAAACCTTACTGAGAAATAGAAATTAATTTTTGAAAGTAGTTAAATCAAGAATTATAAGAACCATATGAGAGGGTGAAATTTGGTTCTTTAGATCTATGAAATACTTTTCCAAAAAACCATTATTACTTTATCAAATTTTTCTTAAAATTATTTTTATTCCATATTATTCTAACTCTAACACAAAAAATTTCAAACAAAAACTTAAAATTATTATGATTGATTTAGATGCTAATTTTTAAAAAAGATTACTTTAATTTTTCTAGCTACATTAACACAGAAGCACAACAATTCTTCCCTGAATACAAGAACTCAGAAAGGTATATAATAATTTTTAAAGTTTTAATATTGTACAGTTTACTTTTTCTTGATCTTAGGCTGTACAAAAATAAAATTTGGGGTGAAAAATTATAAAATTTGGCAATAAATGTTCATAAATAAAGATTAGAGTAAGGCATTCCCTTGTCATCAACTGTAAGTAAAATCACTATACTTTGTTTTTATCTATTGTGTTCAAATTCTTATTGCTATAAGATACAAGTTATTTATTGCTCCTTAAAAATCAGATTAGTTCATTGATTTTCAACACATGTATAGAGTAGATTTTTGTTTGCTGGTTTGCTTTATATGGGAACACAATTAGGAGATGAGAGGTTGACCCTTTATTGCGCATATGTATATAAGTGACTGGGTATTTTCAAACTACATATTTACCAGCCTCTGAAGATGCATAGATATGTTGCATACATATAGGTTTATACATTTGCAAATATGTTAAAAATTTTTCATTTTTAAAAATTCATATGAGTCTAGACAGTAATTCATATCTTTATTTAGCACGTCACTGTGGCCATTGTCCTGAGGAGTGGATTACATATTCCAACAGTTGTTATTATATTGGTAAGGAGAAAAGAACTTGGGCAGAGAGTTTGCTGGCCTGTGCTTCGAAGAACTCCAGTCTGCTTTCTATAGATAATGAAGAAGAAATGGTAAGATGTAAATGTTATAAGCACTTTATGAAAAGCTTATTTCGGTCAATAATATATTTGTAGAAATCATCCATATGTGTGGGTATATATATTTAGCTTATGTTTTTAGTAGGGAGTAGCTTATATGTTTTCAAGTTTATGTAATAGTTAATTGATTGACTTAATAATGTTTAAAAATGCATATACTGCTAACTTGCTTTTGATTATTTTCAGTTTTTGCTTTTCATGGAAAACCATGCTGCTATAAATGCTTTGAATCCACAATAAATGTTGCTATCTAATTTTATCGGGCATGATATGATCTGGTCATGCAGATTGATCACAAAGTGAATGAACTCCTGTGATACAAGTCAGATCATGAAATAACAGTTTCCAGCTCTAGCAGTTCCACCCCTGTGTGTGCCCTCATCACTTATCCTGACTCCTCCAAAATATTGTCTTGACTTTTAATGTTATAAATAACATTTGCCTGTTTTTGAATTTATATAAAGGGAATCATACAGTGTGAATTTCATGTCTGTGTTTTTCACTCCTATCTGATATTTGTGCAATTCCTCCATATTATTGCAGTTATCAGTAGTATGTTACTGTTCACTGCTGTACTATGTACAAAGAACACTAAGAATCCATTGAGTCCTTGTCTCTGGGTGGGGAAGTGGGTCTCCTGCCCTCAGGGACAAAGAGGACCCTGGGTGGTGCACCGGTTGTCATTGGATCGCTTTGCTGATCCTCCTCACCCACATCCACTCTGGTGTCTCTTGGAATGAGAAGGAAGCACTTCCTCTGGCTGTATTGATAGCAGGTCTCCTGGTAGCTCATCCTTGCCGGTGGTACCAGCCTCGCCTGGTGTTGTGGAGGGGACTCCCCTTCAATACCCTCCTCCTGTTGCCAGGTTGGGTGCGGGGAAACAGCAGGCCTAGGTCACCCTCTTCTGTCAGGTGGGGAACTTCACATGCTTGCTCGGCCACTTTGTTGATCCCTGATGCTACGGTCCCAGACAATTTCATCTATCTCTTTCCGCCTTTCAGAGTTCTCCATTACTTTTGTCTTTCATTAATCACAGTTGTTTTTAGCCGGGAGTACCAGAGAGAGATGAGTCTACACCACCTGGTCAGGACCACTGTTATTCCACCAAAACCAAATCAGTTAAAAGTGAGGGCTTATCTAGTTAAAGAATGGTGTGGTGCCCAGAAAACTCAATCTGTAGCTTCTGTGTCATTTATTTCCAAATGACAACCTCTCATTTCCTTCTAAATCTCCAACTCTGGGACATATAGTACAAAAATAGATTGATTTAGTCACAGTATCTGGAGGAATGAATGCACAGTATCAGGAAACTTATTTAAATCCTTCCTGGGTTTATTCCGTCAATTGGGGTAACTATAATAATGCAAGAATTAAAATGTCCTTATTAACATGAGAATAAGAATGAAAGTACTAAGTATAAACATTGAAGAGTTCATTTATATCAAAATTATAAACATATGTGAAAGTTTTTGGTACTGCAAATAGTAGTTTTCAACTTTAATATATTGTTTTTAAATGTTGTCATAATTATTATTTATGTGAAAATTCTTTCTTTTCTTTTAGAAATTTCTGACCGCCATTTTAACTTCCTCATGGATTGATGTGTTTCGTGACAGCAGTCATCATCCATGGGTGACAATAAACGGTTTGACTTTCAAACATGAGTAAGTTGTTTTGTACAGTGCTATATAAAAATATCCATATAAGTGAGAAATTCAGAAGAACAATATGAATAAATGTATGTGGAATCATTGACATGAAGAAAGATGTGGAAAGTTAGTGAAATGTTGACATAAATATTTTACAATAGACTATAGTAGTCCATAATGTCTACCCACTCATTAGTCACCTAGTAACCTTCTTGGTTATCAGATGGACCAGGGGTGTCCAATCTTTGGCTTCTGTGGGCCACATTGGAAGAAGAAGAATAGTCTTGGCCCAAACATAAAATCCGTTAACACTAATGATAGCTGATGAGCTAAAAAATATATATATGTATCTCAGAATGTTTTCAGAAAGTTTACGTATTTGTGTTGGGCCACATTCAAAGCTGTCCTGGGTCACATGCGGCCCATGGGCAGCGAGTTGGACAAGCTTGAGATGGACTATCAGGGAATTGCAGAGCTTGTTTTTATTAAAAAGCCATGCTTACATTTTTACTTAAGAATATCCTCAAAGCACAGTAGTAGTGCTGTTGGCATATTGCTATAATTTTTATTAGTAGTTATTGTTGTCAATCTCTTATTGTGCCTAATTTAGAAATTAAACTTTATCGTAGTTATGAATGTGTAGAGAAAACATAATCTCTCTATAGGTTCTGTACTATCTGCCGTTTCAGGCATCCACTGGGGTTGAAACATATCCCTGTGGATGAAGGGGAACCACTCTATTGAGTGTTCAGAATAATGACTCTTACTAATATTATGAAAAATTTAATTGCCCTTTTCTATAAAGTTCTTTTCTTACAGTACATGGAAAATGTTTTTGTCTCATGAATCATTTGCCTAAAATGTAACAGAATATGGATTTCTTTCCTTACAGGATAAAAGAGTCAGATCATGCTGAACATAACTGTGCAATGCTACATGTACGTGGACTTTTTTCAGACGAGTGTGGATCTTCAAAAATATATCATTGTAAGCATAAGCTTTAGAAGTAAAGCGTTTGCATTTGCAGTGCATCAGATAAATTTTATATTTCTTAAAATAGAAATAATATTATGATTGCATAAATCTTAAAATGAATTATATTATTTGCTCTAATAAGAAAATTCTAAATCAATTATTGAAGTAGGATACATACAATTACTAAAGTACAGATATCCTAGCATTCGTGTCGGGCTCGTTTTGCGCAACATGATATTTGTGGTATTCAGCCTTTCTAAAAGTTGCATGTTTTATGAGTCAGTTTCTGTGAAGTATCAAGAACAGTCAAACCCATGGAGACAGAAAGTAGAATAGTGGTTGCCAATGCCTAAGGGAGGTGGAAATAGGAGATGACCACTAATTGATAGAAAATTTCTTTGTGTCATGATGAAAACTTTCTAAATTTCATTAGTGGTGATGGTTGTAACTCTGTGAATATACTAAACATCATTGATTTTTAATCATTTTAAGTGGATGAAATTTATGCTTTGTACATGACACTTCAATAAAGCCACCAGCAAAAAAAAAAAGCCTCTCATGGGATCGTTTGTGACTGCATTTATTCTCTAATTTTCAAAGATGAGCTTCTTTATAATATTGACTTTTCTAATCAACATAAAGTGTTACTTTCAATGTACTGTGTTATCTTTAATATCTATTGTATTTTGTATTTTGGGGGATTGAAGTCATATAGAAATGTAGATATTTTACATTCATGCTTTTGTAAATGGCATCCTGATTCTAAAATTCCCTTTAATAATTTTTGTTGTTATAAATAGAAATACGATTGATGTCTGCATTTTGATTTTATATCTACTTATTCCACTGATTTTATATATTTAAATCTATTATGTCAACTATTGATTTTTTTCTGGGTGTTCTATATAAAGAACATTTTATCTGCAAATCATCACACTTTTATTTTTTTTAATCCATGTGCTATAACTTAGTTTTATTTTCATTTATTTTCACTGGCTAGGATTTTATACCCATAGTTGAATAGAAGATGCAATCAAAGTTCTGTGTGTATCATATGTATCGTTTTCTGGTTTTGGCAAAAAATATTTCAACATGTTATTCATATTTACAAAGCTTGCTGGTTTTTTTCATCCTATCTTTCTCATATTGAAGCAGTTTTATAATATTCCTATTTTCTAATAGATTTTATCAATTGTTGTAACATTTTTATTTGTATCAGTTGGAATGACATATGTTTTCTTTATATAACATTTTTATAGACTATTTTTATTGTTTCAAATGTTAAACCAGCTTTTGTTTCTGAAATAAATCCATGATGATCGTTGTATATTTCCCTCATAAAATATCAGTGCTGGGTGGGTGCGGTGGCTCACGTCTGGAATCCCAGCACTTTGGGAGGCTGAGGCAGGCGGATCACAAGCTCAGGAGATCGAGACCATCCTGGCCAACATGCTGAAACCCCATCTGTACTAAAAATACAAAAATTAGCTGGGCATGGTGGTGCACACCTATAGGCACCTCTAGGCTGAGGCAGGAGAATCACTTTAAACCGTGGTTCCGAGGTTGCAGTGAGCCGAGAGCGCACAACTGCACTCCAACCTGGCCACAGAGGGAGTCTCTGTCTCAAAAAAAAAAAAAAAAAAAGTGGATATCTATTTTATGTAGGGTAAGATTTATTTCTTCATCCATTTCACAAGGATATTTGACCATGTTTTTGTTCATAGCTATAAACTTGAAAGGTTTTGGTATCAAGGCTATCTTAGGAAGAATTTCTGTTTTTCTGTAACCTGAAAGCATTTGGTGAGAGTACTGCTTAATTTTTAAATGTTATAATTCACTAGTAATGTCATCTGAGTTTGTAGACTATTTTTGTAGGAAAGTTTATGTCTAAACTGAATTTCTTTGATACATATGGGATGTACTCAGAATTCTATTTGAGGTGCTGCATTTGGTAAAGAGTATGAATTTTCTACTTCATATAGACATTAAAATGTAATGAAAATGTAGTTTTATTGCCTCTAAATAACTTTAAATACCATTATGGTATTTCCATGTTTAATCCAGAAATAGGCCAGTTGTGGTGACTCAAGCCTATAGTCCCAGCACTTTGGGAGGCATCACAGTGCCCGGCCCTTATCAATTTTTTAAAATGTTAAATTTGTTATTTTTGTGGATACATTAGTAGGCATATATTTTTAGTGGTCTCATCAAATTTTAAAAACATTTTCATTGAAAATACCTTTGGCCTTGCTGTTCTCTCTACTGTAACATTCTTTATCGTGACTTTTTACTGTTTATTCATTTTTTTCTTATACATCACTTGTATTTAATTTTAGCTTTTCTATTTGTATTTTAGTGCATTCCAGTTAATTTAATTTTTAGGTCATCTTTTGTAATATATATATATTGAGGACAATCAGTTTTTACAAGAAAGAGTTCTGTTCTATTTTCCTTATAATTCATATAAAAATTGCGACCATTCATTTTGATAATTTCGTTCACCCACATGTTATTTAGACATGTATTACTGAATTTAAAACCATGTAAGGTTGGCAGATTTTTTTTACTGACTTCTATCGTAGGTAAACTGTAGTTAGAAAATTTTCTGTGAAGCTGGAAATATTCTTCATCTTTGTGTACAAAGATGTGGCTAGGGTGCTGAGAAATTTGTTTTACATGGTATTTATTTTGTATTAATTAAAGTTGAACTAGAATATCTACTTTTTAACTGTTCACTGGCCAAGCTTGGCTAGTGGTACTACACTGAAATCGTAGTCCTATATTTTTTACTAATATGCTTAGAGTTATGAGATTATAGTGTATTTGGGAAAAATACGTGAAATTAAATATGTGAGTATGCTACATATGTGTGAGTGTGTGCCTATGAGTGATAACTACTTGTCTAGTTCAAATCTCTCTATAGGCTCCCTTGCCTGTTTATGTGTTAAGCACTGAGAGAAAAGTGTTTAAAAATCCCATTTATGATTGTTTACTTATTCACTTTCTTCAATTATATGTTGAACTTGTATCATTAGATACATGCAATGAATAAAATGTATATTACTAGTGGTTTGGAAAGTTAATCTAACATTATGAAGCATGCTTCTTCAATTCCAGTAAAGGGCTTGCCTTATATTAAGACAGCACATTAACTGTAATAGTGTTCTACCAGTTTGTGAGATATGGTATATGTTTTTAAATATTTTATCTTCATCTTTTCTTTTTTAAACATTTCAATTTTAATTTCAGTGAGTACATAGTAGGTGTATATGTTTCTTGGGCACCTGAGCTGTTTTGAGACAGACATGCAGCGCATAATAATATCATCATGTAAAAATGGTGTTTCCATCTCCCTAAGGATTTATCCTTTATGTTACAATCTAATTATACTCTTTAGTTATTTTAAAATGTACAATTAAATTATTATCGACTGTAGTGACCCTGTTGTGCTATCAAACACTAGGTCTTATTCATCTTTTCTAAATATTTTTATAGCCGTTAATTAAGTGTTTTCACCTCCCTACTACTACCCTTCCACTATCCATCTCAATCTCTGGTAACCATCCTTCTAATCTCTCTCTCCATGAGTTCAATTGCTGTGATGTTTAAATCCCACAAGTAAGTGAGAGCATGTGATGATTGTCTTTCTGTGACTGGCTTATTTTACTGAACATAATGACCCCTGGTTCCATTCATGTTGTAGCAGATGACAGGGTCTCATTCTTTTTATGACTGAATATTACTCCATTGTTTATATATACCACAATTTCTTTATCCATTCATGTGTTAATGGGCACTCATGTAGCTTCCAGATCTTGGCTATTGTGAACAGTGCTGCAACAAACATGGGAGTACAGCTATCCCTCAGATATACTGATTTTCTTTCTTTTGGGTATATACCTGGGAGTGGGATTTTTTTTTTTAATATACTTTAAGTTCTAGGGTACATGTGCATAACGTGCAGGTTTGTTACATATGTATACTTGTGCCATGTTGGTGTGCTGCACCCATCAACTCGTCAGCACCCATCAATTCGTCATTTACATCAGGTATAACTCCCAATGCCATCCCTCCCCCCTCCCCCCTCCCCATGATAGGCCCCGGTATGTGATGTCCCCCTTCCCGAGTCCAAGTGATCTCATTGTTCCGTTCCCACCTATGAGTGAGAACATGCGGTGTTTGGTTTTCTGTTCTTGTGATAGTTTGCTAAGAATGATGGTTTCCAGCTGCATCCATGTCCCTATAAAGGACACAAACTCATCCTTTTTTATGGCTGCATAGTATTCCATGGTGTATATGTGCCACATTTTCTTAATCCAATCTGTCACTGATGGACATTTGGGTTGATTCCAAGTCTTTGCTATTGTGAATAGTGCTGCAATAAACATACATGTGCATGTGTCTTTCTAGCAGCATGATTTATAATCCTTTGATTATATACCCAGTAATGGGATGGCTGGGTCATATGGTACATCTAGTTCTAGATCCTTGAGGAATCGCCATACTGTTTTCCATAATGGTTGAACTAGTTTACAATCCCACCAACAGTGTAAAAGTGTTCCTATTTCTCCCCATCCTCTCTAGCACCTGTTGTTTCCTGACTTTTTAATGATCGCCATTCTAACTGGTGTGAGATGGTATCTCATTGTGGTTTTGATTTGCATTTCTCTGATGGCCAGTGATGATGAGCATTTTTTCATGTGTCTGTTGGCTATATGAATGTCTTCTTTTGAGAAATGTCTGTTCATATCCTTTGCCCACTTTTTGATGGGGTTGTTTGTTTTTTTCTTGTAAATTTGTTTGAGTTCTTTGTAGGTTCTGGATATTAGCCTTTTGTCAGATGAGTAGATTGCAAAAATTTTCTCCCATTCTGTAGGTTGCCTGTTCACTCTGATGGTAGTTTCTTTTGTTGTGCAGGAGCTCTTTAGTTTAATTAGATCCCATTTGTCAAGTTTGGCTTTTGCTGCCGTTGCTTTTGGTGTTTTAGACATGAAGTCTTTGCTGGGAGTGGGATTGCCGCATCATATGGTAGCTCTACTTTTATATTCATTTTTCTTTATGCTTACATGAAAGGAATACCTCATAAAGACAACAAACAGTTATTACTGAATATATGCATTCTTTGATTTTACATTCAAATACTTTACACTTAATATAATGATGAATATCTAAAATATTATCCTTATGTATTTTAGTTGTATGGAAATACGTAAGCACAGGTATTAATTATAACTTAATTTTTATTACATTCTGATTGAACTCTACCAATTGTTTAAACTCTGTTGTTCCCTTATGTTTTCACAATAGACATTTTCATTGTTTACTTTTCACATAGAAACTTGTTAATTTAATACAATTTACAACAAACCTGCTGGCACTTTGATCTTGGACCTCCCTGCTCTCTGAACTGTGAGTAATATATCTGTATGGTTAATACATTGCTTGGTTTGTGATATTTTATTATACCAGTACAAACAAAGTAAGATTACTCTCTGTTTTATTTACCAATTAGCCTGTATCTGCTCCCCAAATTCTAATATAAATACTTATTTCAGTGTTGGAAACTTTATCATTAATACACTGTTCAATATCCAGTTAGGTATATCCACACAATTCCTTTACTTTAAGTCTTCTTTTTGAATATCCAAGTTTTCGTTGGGAATCTGTGTTTAATCTATTGAAGATATTTAAATTTTATTTTATTTAGAGTTTGCAATAACTAATTCGCTCCAATTTTTAAAATTCATTGAAAATTATTTTATTTCATGTTACATTAAAAGTATATTTTCACTTCTTATTGACTTCCAACTTACCCATAACTCATAGGAAACCAGATATTGTCATTATTTGCAATAGTCATAGTAATACATATGTACGTTCGGTGTTAGGGTTCTCCAGAGGGACAGAACTAATAGGATACATGTATATATGAAAGGGGGTTTATTATGGAGAATTGGCTCACACAATCACAAGGCAAAGTCCCACAACAGGCCATCTGCAAGCTGGGGAAGAAAGAAGCCAATAGTGACTCAGTCCGAGTCAAAAGCCTCAAAAGCAGAGAAGCCAAAAGTGCAGCCTTCAGTCTGTGGCTGAAGTCCCAGGAGCCCCTGTAAAATCACTGGTGTAAGTACAAGAGTCCAAAGGCTGAAGAGCCTGGAGTCTGATGTCCAAAGGCAGGAGGAACAGAAGCGAAGCATCCAGCATGGGAGAAAAATGAAAGCCAGAAGACTCAGCAAGCCAGCTTACCCCACCTCCTTCTAGCTGCTTTGTTCTACTCGCCTGGCAGCCATTGGATGGTGCCCACCCACATTGAGGATGAGTCATCTTTGCACAGTCCAGTGACTCACATGTCAATCTCCTCTGCCAACACCGTCACAGATACAGTCAGAAACAACACTTACCAGCTGTCTAGGCTTCCTTCCATCCAGTCCAGTTGATACCTAATATTAATCGCCGTAAACTCTGTGTGTGTGTGTGTATTTGCATCATATAAACATATATATACACACATATATATATACACATCAAATAGAGTAAATTCTACTCCACTTCTTCTCTATTTTTTTGTTTTTATATATTGTGCCTTTGTATAAGCATAAACTTCATTCACGTTAAATGCTCAAACAGTAGAAACCTGTATTATTTCAATTAACAAAGGACATGATATATAGTCACATGCCACAAAATGATGTTTTGGTCAATGACAGACCAAATAATAAATTATATATTATATATTGCTACTATAGTAGATATATAGTGGTCCCACTAGATTATTACGGAGCTGAAAAATTCCTATGACTTAGTGACGTCATAGCAATAGTTGCAGTACAGTGTATTATTCACATGTCTGTGGTGATGCTGTTGTAAACAAATTACCATGCTGCCAGTGGAATAAAGTATAGCACACACAATTACATATACTTCATAACATTTGATAATGATAATACATAAACAGTGTTACTGGTTTATGTATTTAACGTAGTGTACTTTTAATTATTATTTTAGAGTATACTCCTTTTACTTCTGCAAAATCAGTTACCTGAAAATCAACCTTGGGCAGGTCCTGCAGGGGGAATTCCAGAAGAAGGCCTTGTTACCATAGGAGAGGACGGCTGCACATGTGTTATTGCCCCTGAACCTCCCAGTGGGACAAGATGTGGAGGGGATGACAGTGATACTGATCTTGCTGACACTGTGTAGGCTTAGGCTAATGCACGTGTTTGTGTCTTAGATTTTTTAAAAGAAAGGTTAAAAAGAAAAAAAATTAAAATGAAAAATAGAAAAAAGCTTGTAGAATAAGAATATAAAGAAAATAGATTTTAAGACTGTGCAATTTGTGTTTTTAAATATAGGGTATTTAAAAAGAGGCAGAAGGTTTCTATAAAATAAAAAATTTAGAAACCAACAAAGTTGCAGTAAACTAAAGTTAATTTATTATTAGCAAAAGATAAAACTGCTACATAACTATAGTGTACCCTAGTGTAGAGTTTATGAATCCTGCAGTAGTGCGCTGTAATATCCTAGGCCTTGACTTTCACTTGCTACTTACTCACTGACTCACCCAGGGAAAATGCCATTTCCGCAGGCTTCATTCATAGTCAGTGCCCTATAAAAGGATGCCATTTTAACCTTTTTTAAACCATATTTTACTGTTTTTTATGTTTACATACGATTAGATAAACAAAAATTACCATTCCCTTCATTGCTTACATTATTCACTACAATAACATGTTATATGGATTTGTATCCTTGGAGCAATAGGCAATTCCGTATAACATAGCTGTGTAGTAGCTGTATCATCTAAGTTTATGTAAATACACTCTATGATGTTGACTCAGGGATGAAATTGCCTAAAGACACATCCCTCAGAAGTATCCCTGTCATTAAGCAAACAATTACAGTTTAACACTATTTAATGGAAAACTCCAAGTGGATGTGTGTAGCAATAGTAGACATCAGCACTTCAAACTGAAACAGAAAACATTAGTGAATGATACATTATGTGGCATCCTTAGTGAATGATTTTATTGTTTTAATTCCATAATGTGACTAACAGAAAAAATTAACCTAGTTTATGAAATATAATAAAATGTAAATATAAATAAATTTACTTATAATAGAAATAGATACAATATAAACACAAGCATATATGCATATAACATTAATTTATTTTATGAAAATATATTACAATATATTTTACAGAAAAACATCTATACCTAGCCAACATTAGGCATTCGGATGGAAGGGCAAATAGTAATTCTGATTGCAAAGAAATAAATATGGATTTAAATCCAACATTTTAGATATTAGAGAATGACTGGAGACGGTGGCTCATGCCTGTAATCCCAGCACTTTGGGAGGCCGAGGCAGATGGATAACAAGGTCAGGAGATCGAGACCATCCTCGCTAACAGGATGAAACCTCGTCTCTACAAAAATACAAAAAAAATTAGCTGGGCATGGTGGCGTGTGTCTGTAATCCCAGCTACTCAGGAGGCTGAGGCAGGAGAATCACTTGAGCCCAGGAGGCAGAGGTCACAGTGAGCCGAGATGCAGCACTGCACTCCAGCCTGGGCAATCGAATCATGCATAAACATTCCCCCTTTTCTTGACAGAAAATGATGAAAGATTTTTATTTAATATGACGAGATAATTTATAGTATTTTTCCTGATGTTTGTATACCATTTATTTCTTTAAATTTTTGTTTATTTATTTTTGAGACAAGGTCTGGCTCTGTCGCCTAGGCTGCAGTGCAGCGACACTAAGTTCACTGCAGCCTCGACCTCCAGGGCGCAAGCGATCCTCCCACCTCAGCCTCCAGAGCAGCTGGGATTACAAGCAAACACCAGCATCCTCGGCTAATTTTTGTATTTGTTTTGAGGAGATGGGGTTTCATCCTGTGTATCATGCTGGCCTCGAACTCCCAAGTTCAAGTGATTCTGGATGCTGGGATCACTGACATGAGCTACCACACCGAGACACTCATGTTCCATTTTACTTATGTTTTAAAAGTCTCCGTTTTCTGGCCTCCCCATTTTTAAGTAGTTGAGGTCTTAAAAATTGCTTTTACCTCCCTACATAGTTTAACTTAAGCTTTAATCATTTACAACAAATATTTCTATTAAAATGCAGACAATAAGTCATTATTAGAGAGGGAATCAGTGAAAAATATAGTGAGTAGTTTTTTATTATTTCAGTCTCTGGCATAGAGATATAGCTCAGTATTGTTTAATATTTTATTGTTTCAAGAGACATTTATTTTAATCAGAGGAATCTGGTTAGCTTACATAAGAAAAATGAATGAGGGAATTTTAAGAACTACGGCAAAGAAATCAAGAAGATAAGTTGGAGAATTGATGTCAGTTACGATTAAGTTGACAATGTAGCATTTTCTCAAAACAAGTACATTAAATTCTTATTGGTAAGATTATTAAATTTTTTTATTATGATAGCAGTGATATTATAGAGGTATATGATAAAGAAGTGTATAATGTCAAGTTTTAGCCACCTTGTCTAAATGGAGAAAGTAAACATCTAAGATACTTTTAAAAAGTTACAAGATTTTGGTGTTTGTGACTGAGAAGGAAACAATCAACTCCATGGGTCAAATCTCTGCTCTCCCCCGATCCTGTCGACTATTAAAATAATTTCTAAGAGGCACTGAAAATGGACAAACTAAATGCCACCCTAGCCACCCAAAGTCTCCTATATTATAGAGTGTGTGATGAGATAAACTCATTCAAAATAGCCCTAGGGTGAGAATTTCCTGTTCAAATCTGAAGTAACACATTGGCGAGGAATCTACTTTTTCCACTCTTGCCTCACTCTGACCCTTCAAAGGGCAGTCTGTGAAGATCACAGATAAGGTTTGTGTCTTTAGGAGGTAACCTGACCTCCCCACTGAAGGGCGTGTGGCTTTCTGGTGACAGAAGGTATGTGTTGCTACTCTCCCTGTTTCTCTACTTGCTCCTCTGATTTAGTAGAAGTTTGTAAATACTGGCTGTGATGCACCTGAGGTAAAGTTTATATAGAGTAAAATCAAGGTAGAACTCTCTTCATGTGAATAATTCAAGGTGAAAAATGAGCCAAAATATAAAACATGTTTGAGAATTTCTTAGAGTATCCACATTATAGCCTGTGGAGAATCACTCAAGTAGATACATACCTAATAACAGGTTTGCCAATCAATGTAATTCAGAGTGAAACCTATAACCATCATGACAATGAACAATTAATTTTGGATTTTGTCATCATTACTGGTTTAACTGTTTTTTACATTTAGACCAACCTTTAAAAATAAATTTTTGAAATGGATACATCAAATGATGAATGTCAAACATTAATTCGCAATCTCATACCTAGATTTAATGAAAGCAGTTTTAATTTTTAATAAAAGCAAGGATGAAATCATTTCCATAAAATGCAAATCTGACCTGAATTATAAACAATTGGAAGAGTTAAAACAATTGAATCAAATATTGCAAAAAAGATGTACCACACTGACATGAGATGCCTAATTAATGAGTTATTTTACACACTGTAAGGCTAATCAGAAATAATAAAATGGCAGTTGTGTTAAAAATAGTTAAAATGTCTATTATGTATTCAGTGCTAATATGTGCCAGTTTGTGTGTTTAGTTTTTTACATACATTATACCTTATAAATTATTTTTCGCACTGTAGATTAGTAAACTAGGTTAATAGACACTAAGTAATTTACTAAAGGTCACACACTATAATTTGCAAAGCTAGAATTAACTGTAGTCTCACTGACTAAAGTTCATTGACTAGATTATTAAATTACATTATCTGAACTATTACAATTACTTATACAACCAAAGCGACCCTCACTGACTTATACAACCATAGGAGCTTTCTGAAAGTTTGATTGGACACTGTTCTTCCGTAGATGGCCCACACGTTTATTTATCATTTAGGTTTTCCTATTTTAATCATTAAATCAATTACCAATTTCTTGTGTAAAAGAAACAATTTAAAAATATATTTTGTTTTCAGTAGTATTTAGTTTATGCATAGGGTAATGTAATGTTTTACAAGATATTAGATGTATTTTTAAAACTTTAATAGTTTTTCTGATTTCCTAATTTAGAAATTTAGTATAAGAAGTTACTCTATATGCTAGCAGAATTATTTCATCTTATGGCACACAATCCTTAACTATCAATGAATCCTAAAGCTATAATAAAATTTGTGTATTTCTAAATACAGTATTTTAATTGTTAACATATGCAGTCTATTGGTGTTAAGTGTTTTTGAAGAATCTAACCTTAATTTAATACAAATATTTTTTCATGAACTTCTTAGTTCTCACAAGTTTAATGTTTTTATTGTTCCCACTAGTAATATTATGTCAAATACAGAATACATCTAAAAAATTACCAATTATATCATGAGATTTTTGTTTAAAGCTTTAGGAAATTAGTACCAGCATTTTACATTGGTCAACAGCGAAGTAAACATTACTGCTCAGCCCCAACACATGCAGATTGCCTATGCCAGGGATCCTGTCAAAATATACACCATTCATAGCTTCTTAAGTGCAGTTATCATAGAGCACAGTCCCTGACATCACACAGCTGCAGAGATGAATAAACAAAGAGGAACCTTCTCAGAAGTGAGTCTGGCCCAGGATCCAAAGAGGCAACAAAGGAAACCTAAAGGCAATAAAAGCTCCATTTCAGGAACCGAACAGGAAATATTCCAAGTAGAATTAAACCTTCAAAATCCTTCTCTGAATCATCAAGGGATTGATGAAATATATGACTGCCAAGGTAACACATTAAATAGATCTTCGATATTATTGTTCTAGGACGTGCAGTTGAATGCAGAAGGGTGGGGAAAGATTAGGGAATATTTTGCACTTGTGAGAATCAGAGTTCATAATTGGGATCTAATATTCTAATATGACATCAGAAGACTAATTTTATTAGGGCATTGTTCAACCATAATCAGCGATCCACTCATGGAACATTATGTTTCCTGAAAATGAACTGGTATATTCTGAGAGAAAGGTTACCAGAGTAGATGTAGATTTAGAGGCCAGAGGTTATCATTATGTTTCCCTGTGCATGTGGGTTCTCTAGTATGGAATCCTAATCAACTCTCTATCTCCCCTCTCTCAGTGCCTCTGTTTCTCTCCCTGCAGGTTTACTGCCACCTCCAGAGAAGCTCACTGCTGAGGTCCTGGGAATCATTTGCATTGTCCTGATGGCCACTCTGTTAAAAACAATAGTTCTTATTCCTTGTAAGCACATTCTTGAAAGATTAGATGGGAAAGTTTTACTTTAAGGCTTGGAAGTGCCTCAAAATATTTCATACTGTTGAAGAATAGAACTCTCATTGTAATGTTTATTTCAGAGATCTATTACTTCATTTATTTTTATAGAAAAAGTTAATTTCATTAAAGATTGTCCCCATTTTAAATAACATACAAAGTTTCAAAGTAAGAAACTAAACCCATTATGGTTTATCTAGATATTAGTTTTTACGAAAATCATGTTAATTTTTATATTACAGTTCTGGAGCAGAACAATTCTTCCCCGAATACAAGAACCCAGAAAGGTACATTTTTATTTTCAATGTTCAGATATTAGTATAATTTGGACCCAAAAGTGATATGGTTATTCTGAACTTTTCACAACACAAATAACAAAATCATTGTAGAGAACATGTATTTATTTTTTTGTGTTTGTAATCTATCTATCTACCTATATATATATACACACATACACACACAATGTATTTCCTGATTTCATAATTCAAAGGCATGCTATAGGAGAAAAGAATTTAGAAAAACAAATTAATTTTTGAAAGTGGTTTCATCAAATACTATAAGCGATGGTGAAGTTTTGTACTAAAGTCTTTAAAAATGCTTCTTTCAAAGATCTATTCATTTATTCTTATAGGAAAAGTTAATTTTATTAAAGATTGTTCCCATTTTAAATAACACACAAAGTTTCAAAGTAAGAAAGTAAACTCATTATGGTTTATCTAGATATTAGTTTTTATAAAACTCATTTTAATTTTTCTATTACAGTCCTGGAACAGAACAATTCTTTCCCGAATACAAGAACCCAGAAAGGTACATATTTATTTTCAACATTCTGATATTAGTACAATTTATATTTTGTGTCTGTTTTAAGGCATGTAAGAGAATAATGGCATTTTTGCAGAAAATAAGCCACAAAATTCAGCCATAAATATTTATAAACAAAGATTATAAGGCAGCATTTCCTTTTCTCCAATAAGTAGAAATATTCACTTAAAATCATTCTATCCTCTTTCTCCCAATTAACAGAAGTTTCCTACTGCTATGAGATGATATGAAATGAATAATTTTACTATCCTAAAAAAGCAGTTGTGTATCAGTGATGTTCAAGACATGTGGAGAGTGTATTTTTGTTTGTTGGTTTGCTTTATATGGGAACACAGTTAGGGATGAGAGGCTAACCCTTGTCTGTGCATGTGTGTATGACTGACTCGGTTATTTAAAAACATATATTTATAAGCCTGTAAGGATGCATAAATATGTTAAGCACATATAGGTTTATACTGTTGCAAATATGTAAACGAATTTTCATTTGTAAACATTCATATTGTTCTGCATAGTAATTCATATCGTTATTTAGTACGTCACTGTGGCCATTGTCCTGAGGAGTGGATTACATATTCCAAAAGTTGTTATTACATTGGCAAGGAAAAAAGAACTTGGGCAGAGAGTTTGCTGGCCTGTACTTCAAAGAACTCTAGTCTGCTTTCTATAGATAATGAAGAAGAAATGGTAAGATATAAATGTTTCAAAGATTTTATGAAAAGCTTCTTTCAGTGAATAATACATTTGTAGTAAACATCTATATGTGTGTACATGTATTTATCTTATATAATTTCAAGTTTATGTATTATTCAATTGATTGACTTAATAATGTGTTTAAAGTTATATACTGCTAATGTACTTTCATTATCAGTTTTTGTTTTCAAGGAAAACCATACTTCTATAAATACTTTGAATACACAATAAATGTTGCATCTAATTTTATCGGGTATGATATGATCTGGTCATGCAGATCGATTGCAAAGTGCATGAACTCATGTGATACAAGTCAGATCATGAAATAAAAGTTTCCAGCTCTAGCAGTTCCACCCCTGTGTGTACACCCGTCACTTACCCTGACTCCTCTCCAAAACACTGTCTTGACTTTTAATATTATAAATAGCATTTGCCTCTTCTTGAATTTATATAAAGGGAATCATACAATGTGAATTTCATGTCTGTGTTTTTCACTCCTATCTGATATTTGTGCAATTCCTCCATATTATTGCAGTTATCAGTAGTATGTTACTGTTCACTGCTGTACTATGTACAAAGAACACTAAGAATCCATTGAGTCCTTGTCTCTGGATGGGGAAGTGGGTCTCCTGCCCTCAGGGACAAAGAGGACCCTGGGTGGTGCACTGGTAGTCATGGGGTCGCTTTGCTGATCCCCCTCACCCACATCCACCCTGCTTTCTCTTGGAATGAGAAGGAAGCACTTCCTCTGGCTGTATTGATAGCAGGTCTCCTGGTAGCTCATCCTCGCCAGTGGTACCAGCCTCGCCTGGTGTTGTGGAGGGGACTCCCCTTCAATACAGAGCAGGAGTGAGCTTTGCTGGGCCTCCTCCTGTTGCCAGGTTGGGTGTGGTGAAACAGCAGGCCTAGGTCACCTTCTTCTGTCGGATGGGGGACTTCACATGCTCGCTTGGACACTTTGTTGATCCCTGATGCTAGGGTCCCAGACAATGTCATCTATCTCTTTCCGCCTTTCAGAGTTCTCCATTGTTGTTATCTTTCATTAATCACAGGGTTATAATTGTTTTTAGCCGGGAGTACCAGAGAGAGATGAGTCTACACCACCCGGTCAGGACCACTGTTATTCCACCAAAACCAAATCAGTTAAAAGTGAGGGCTTATCTAGTTAAAGAATGGTGTGGTGCCCAGAAAACCCAATCTGTAGCTTCTATGTCATTTATTTCCAAATGACAACCTCTCATTCCGCTTCTAAATCTCCAACTCTGGGACATATAGTACAAAAATAGATTGATTTAGTCACAGTATCTGGAGGAATGAATGCGCAGTATCACTAAACTTATTAAATCCTTCCTGGGTTTATTTGGTCAATTGTGGTCACTATTATAATGCAAGAATTAAAAGGTCCTTATTAACATGACAATAAGAATGAAAGTACTAAGTATAAATGTTGAAGAGTTCATTTATATCAAAATTATAAACATTTATGAAAAATTTTGGTACTGCAAATAGTGGTTTTCAACTTTAATATATTGCTTTTATAATGTTTTCATAATTATTATTTAAGTGAAAAATCTTCCTTTTCTTTTAGAAATTCCTGACCTCCATTTTATCTTCCTCATGGATTGATGTGTTTCGTGACAGCAGTCATCATCCATGGGTGACAATCAACGGTTTGACTTTCAAACATGAGTAAGTTGTTTTGTATGGTGCTATATAAAAATATATATAAATGGTAAATTCAGAAGAATAATATGAATAAATATATGTGGACTCATTGACATGAAGAAAGATGTGGAAAGTTAGTGAAATGTTGACATAAATATTTTACAAAGGATCATAGTAGTCCATAATGTCTACCCACTGATTAGTCACCTAGTAACCCTCTTGGTTATCAAATAGACCAGGGGTGTCCAATCTTTGGCTTCTGTGGGACACATTGGAAGAAGAAGAATAGTCTTGGCCCACACATAAAATACACTAACACTAATGATAGCTGACGAGCTAAAAATGTATATATATAGATCTCAGAATGTTTTCAGAAAGTTTATGTATTTGTGTTGGGCCGCATTCAAAGCTGTCCTGGGTCACGTGCGGCCCATGGGCAGCGAGTTGGACAAGCTTGAGATGGACTCTCAGGGAATTGCAGAACTTGTTTTTATTAAAAAGCCATGCTTACTTTTTTCTTAAGAATATCCTCAAAGCACAGTAGTAGTGCTGTTGGCATATTGCTATAATTTTTATTGGTAGTTATTGTTGTCAATCTTTTACTGTGCCTAATTTAGAAATTATACTTTATCATAGTTATGAATGTGTAGAGAAAACATAATCTCTCTATAGGTTCTGTACTATCTGCCGTTTCAGGCATCCACTGGGGTCTTGAAACATATCACCCATGGATGAAGGGGAACCACGCTATTGAGTGTTCAGAATAATGACTCTTACTAATATTATGAGAAATTTAATTGCCCTTTTCCATAAAGTTCTTTTCTTACAGTACATGGAAAATGTTTTTGTCTCATGGATCATTTGCCTAAAATGTAACAGAATATGGATTTCTTTCCATTACAGGATAAAAGAGTCAGATAATGCTGAACATAACTGTGCAATGCTACATGTACGTGGACTTTTTTCAGACGAGTGTGGATCTTCAAAAATATATCATTGTAAGCATAAGCTTTAGAAGTAAAGCGTTTGCATTTGCAGTGCATCAGATAAATTTTATATTTCTTAAAATAGAAATAATATGATTGCATAAATCTTGAAATGAATTATGTTATTTGCTCTAATAAGAAAATTCTAAGTCAATTATTGAAGTAGGATACACACAATTACTAAAGTACAGATATCCCAGCATTCGTGTCAGGCTCGTTTTTCACAACATGATATTTGTGGTATTCAGCCTTTCTAAAAGTTGCATGTTTTATGAGTCAGTTTCTGTGAAGTATCAAGAACAGTCAAACCCATGGAGACAGAAAGTAGAATAGTGGTTGCCAATGCCTAAGGGAGGTGGAAATAGGAGATGACCACTAATTGATAGAAAGTTTCTTTCTGTCATGATGAAAACTTTCTAAATTTCAGTAGTGGTGATGGTTGTAACTCTGTGAATATACTAAACATCATTGATTTTTAATCATTTTAAGTGGATGAAATTTATACTTTGTACATGACCCTTCAATAAAGCCATCAGGGAAAAAAAAAGCCTCTCGTGGGATTGTTTGTGACTGCATTTATTCTCTAATTTTCAAAGATTAGCTTGTTTATAATATTCACTTTTCTAATCGACATAGTGTTTCCTTCAATATACTGTGTTATCTTTAACTTCTATTGTATTTTGTATTTTGGGGGATTGAAGTCATACAGAAATGTAGGTATTTTATATTCATGCTTTTGTAAGTGGCATCCTGATTCTAAAATTCTCTTTAGTAATGTTTGTTGTTAGAAATACAATTGATGTCTGCATTTTTATTTTATATCTACTTATTCCACTGATTTTATATATTTGAATCTATTATGTCAACTATTGATTTTTTCTGGATGTTCTATATAAAGAGCATTTATCTGCAAATCATCACACTTTTATTTTTTTAATCCCTGTGCTATAACTTAGTTTTATTTTCATTTATTTTCACTGGCTAGGGTTTTATACCCATAGTTGAACAGAAGGTACAATCAAAGTTCTGTGTGTATCATATGTATCGTTTTCTGGTTTTGGCAAAAAATACTTCAACATGTTATTCATATTTACAAAGCTTGGTGTCTTTTTCATTCTATTTTTCTCGTATTGAAGCAGTTTTGTAATATTCCTATTTTCTAATAGATTTTTATCAATTGTAACATTTTTTATTAATTTGTGTCAGTTGGAGTGATATATGTTTTGTTTATATAACTTTTTATAAACTACTTTTATTTTTTCAAATGTTAAACCCGCCTTTGTTTCTGAAATAAATCCATGATGATCATTGTATATTTCCCTCATAAAATATCAAAGTATCAGTGCTGGCTGGGTGTGGTGGCTCAGGCCTGTAATCCAACCCATTTGGGAGGCTGAGGCAAGGGGATCACAAGGTCAAGAAATCGAGACCATCCTGGCCAACGTGCTGAAACCCCATCTGTACTAAAAATACAAAAATTAGCTGGACATGGTGGTTCACACCTATAGTCCCAGCTGCTGGAGAGGCTGAGGCAGGAGAATCACTTTAAACCAGGGGTGGGAGGTTGCAGTGAGCCGAGAGCGCACAACTGCACTCCAACCTGGCAACAGGAGACTCTGTCTTAAAAAAAAAAAAAATCGGTGCAGATGTATTTTATGTAGGGTAAGATTTGTTTCTTCATCCGTGTTCGCAAGGATATTTGACCATGTTTTTATTCATAACTATATTCTTGAAAGGTTCGGTATCCAGGCTATCTCGGGAAGAATTTCTGTTTTTCTATAACCTGGAAGCATTTGTTGAGAGTACTGCTTTATTTTTAAATGTTATCATTCCCTGTTATGCCATCTGTTTGTAGACTATTTTTGTAGGAAAGTTTATGTCTAAACTGAGTTTCTTTAATACATGTAGGATATACTCAGATTTCTATTTGAGGTACTGCATTTGGTAATGAGTATTCATGAATTTTCTATTTCATATAGACATTAAAATGTAATAAAAATATACTTTTATTGCCTCTAAATAACTGTACAGACCATAATGGTATTTCCATGCTTAATCTAGAAATAGGCCAGTTCTGGTGGCTCAAGTCTATAATCCCAGTACTTTGGGAGGCATCACTGTGCCCAGCCCTTATCAATTTTTTAAAATGTTAAATTTATTATTTTTGTGGATGTGTTAATAGGTGTATATTCTTAGTAGTCTTTCATCAAACTTTAAAGACATTTTCAATGAAAATACCTTTGGCCTTTCTCTTCTCTCTATTGTAACATTATTCTTTATTGTGATTGTTTACTGTTTATTCATTTTTTTCTTATACATTACTTGTATTTAATTTTAGCTTTTCTATTTTTAATTTATTTCAGTGCATTCACAGGTAATTTAATTTTTAGGCCATCTTTTGTAATATATGTACATTGAGGGCAATCAGTTTTTACAAGAAAGACTTTCTTTTTTCCGTATAATTCATATAAAATTTGTGACCATTCACTTTGATAATTTCGTTCACCCATATGTTATTTAGACATGTGTTATTGAATTTAAAACCATGTAAGGTTGGCAGATTTTTTTATTGACTTCTGTGGTAGGTAAACTGTAGTTAGAACATTTTCTATGAAGCTGGAAATATTCTTCATCTTTGTACACAAAGATGTGGCTAGTGTGCTGAGAAACTGGTTTTACATGTTCTTTATTTTGTATTAATTAATGCTGTGTTAGAATAGCTATTTTTTAACTGTCCACTGGCCAAGCTTGGCTAGTGGCACTACATTGAAATCGTAGTCCTATATTTTTTACTAATATGCTTAGAATTATGAGCTTATAGTGTATTTGAGAAAAATATGTGAAATTAAATATGTGAGTATTCTACATATGTGTGAGTGTGTGCATATGAGTGATAACTACTTGTCTAGTTCTAATCTTTCTATAGGCTCCCTGGCCTGTTTATGTGTTAAGCACTGAGAGAAAAGTGTTTAAAAATCCCATTTATGATTGTTTACTCATTCACTTTCTTCAATTATATGTTGAACTTGTATCATTAGGTACATGCAATGATAAAAATGTATATTACTAGTGGTTTGGAAAGTTAATCTAACATTATGAAGCATGCTTCTTCAATTCCAGTAAAGGGCTTGCCTTATATTAAGACAGCACATTAACTGTAATAGTGTTCTACCAGTTCGTGGGGCAAGGTATGTTTTTAAATATTTTATCTTCATCTTTTCTTTTTTAAATATTTCAATTTTAATTTCAGTGGGTACATAGTAGGTGTATATATTTATTGGGTACATGAGTTGTTTTGAGACAGACGTGCAATGCATAATAATGTCATCATGTAAAAATGGTGTTTCCATCTCCCTAAGGATTTATCCTTTGTGTTACAATCTAATTATACTCTTTAATTATTTTAAAATGTACAATTAAATTATTATCGACTGTAGTGACCCTGTTGTGCTATCAAACACTAGGTCTCATTCATCCTTTGTAAATATTTTTATAGAAATTAATTAAACATTTTCACCTCCATACTACTACCCTTCCACTATCCATCTCAATCTCTGGTAACCATCCTTCTAGTCTCTCTCTCCATGAGTTCAATTGTTGTGATTTTTAAATCCCACAAGTAAGTGAGAGCATGTGATGATTGTCTTTCTGTGACTGGCTTATTTTACTGAACATAATGACCCCTGGTTCCATTCATGTTGTAGCAGATGACAGGGTCTCATTCTTTTTATGACTGAATATTACTCCATTGTTTATATATACCACATTTTCTTTGTCCATTCCTCTGTGGATGGGCACTCAGGTAGCTTCCACATCTTGCCTATCGTGAACAGTACTGCAACAAACATGGGATTACAGCTATCCCTCAGATATACTGATTTTCTTTCTTTTGCGTATATACTTGGGAGTGGGATTGCCAGATCATATGGTAGCTCTACTTTCATATTCATTTTTCTTTATGCTTACATGAAAGGAATGTCTCATAAAGACAACAGTTATTACTGAATATATACATTCTTTGCTTTTACCTTCAAATTACTCTATACTTAATATAATTATCAATCTCTAAAAGATAATCCTTATGTATTTTATTTGTATTGAAATATAGAACCACAGGTGTTAATTATAACTTAATTTTATTACATTCTGATTGAACATTACCAAGTGTTTAAACTCTGTTGTTCACTTATGTTTTCATAATAAATATTTTCATTGTTTACTTTCCACATGCAAACTTGTTAATTTAATACAATTTACACCAAACCTGCTGGCACTTTGATCTTGGGCCTCCCTGCTCTCTGAACTGTGAGTAATATATCTGTATGGTTAATACATTGCTTGGTTTGTGATATTTTATTATACCAGTACAAACAAAGTAAGATTACTCTCTATTTTGTTTACCAATTAGCCTGTATCTGCTCCCCAAATTCTAATATAAATATTTATTTCAGTGTTGGAAACTTTGTCATTAATACACTATTCAATATCCAATTCGGTATATCCACGTAATTCCTTTAAGTCTTCTTTTTGAATATCCAAGTTTTCATTGGGAATCTGTGTTTAATCTATTGAAGATATTTAAATTTTATTTTCATTAATAACTAATTCACTCTAATATCTTAAATTCATTGAAAATTATTTCATGTTACATTAAAAGTACATTTTCAGTTCTTATTGAATTCCAACTTACCCATAACCCATAGGAAACCAGATATTGCCATTATTTGCAATAGTCACAGTAATACATATGTACGTTCGGCATTAGGGTTCTCCTGACTGACAGAACTAAGAGGATACGTGTATATATGAAAGGGGGTTTATTAGGGAGAATTGGCTCACACAATCACAAGGCAAAGTCCCACAATAGGCCATCTGCAAGCTGGGGAAGAACGAAGCCAGTAGTGGCTCAGTCTGAGTTAGAAGCCTTAAAGTCAGAGAAGCCAAAAGTGCAGCCTTCAGTCTGCGGCCGAAGTCCCAGGAGCCCCTGTAAAACCACTGGTGTAATTGCAAGAGTCCAAAGGCTGAAGAACTTGGAGTCTGATGTCCAAGGGCAGGAGGGTTGGAAGGAAGCATCCAGCACGGGAGAAAAATTAAAGTCGAGCACTCAGCAAGGCAGCTTACCCCACCTTCTTCTCGCTGCTTTGTTCTACTCGCTCTGGCAGCCATTGGATGGTGCCCACCCACATTGAGGATGGGTCGTCTACGCCCAGTCCGCTGACTCAAATATCAATCTCCTCTGCCAACACCGTCACAGATACAGCCAGAAACAACACTTTAGCAGCTATCTAGGCATCCTTCCATCCAATCCAGTTGACGCCTAATATTAATCATTGTAAGTTCTGTGTGTGTGTGTGTATTTAGGTCATATAAACATATATATATGTACACATCATATACAGTAAATTCTAATTACTCCAGTTATCTTGTGTAATTTTTGTTTTCTTTTTATATATTTATTGTGCCTTTGTATAAGCATAAATTTCATTCACATTAAATGCTCAAACAGTAGAAACCTGTATTTCGATTAACAAAGAACATGATATACAGTCACATGGCACAAAATGTTTTGGTCAATGACAGACTGCACATAGATAGTGGTCCCATTAGATTATTACGGAGCTGAAAAATTCCTATGACTTAGTGATGTCATAGCAATAGTTGCAGTACAGTGTATTATTCACATGTCTGTGGTGATGCTGATGTAAACAAATTACCATGCTGCCAGTGGAATAGAGTATAGCACACACAATTACATATACTACATAACATTTGATAATGATAATACATAAACAGTGTTACTGGTTTATGTATTTAATGTAGTGTACTTTTAATTATTATTTTAGAGTGTACTCCTTTTACTTCTGCAAAATCAGTTACCTGAAAATCAACTTTGGGCAGGTCCTGCAGGAGGAATTCCAGAAGAAGGCCTTGTTACCATAGGAGAGGACGGCTGCACATGTGTTATTGCCCCTGAACCTCCCAGTGGGACAAGATGTGGAGGGGATGACAGTGATATTGATCTGGATGACACTGTGTAGGCTTAGGCTAATGCGTGTGTTTGTGTTAGTTTTTTTAGAAGGTTAAAAAGAAAAATTAAAATGAAAAATAGAAAAAAGCTTGTAGAATAAGAATATAAAGAAAATAGTTTTTAAGGCCGTGCAATTTCTGTTTTTAAATAAAGGATATTTAAAAAGAGGCAGAAAGTTTTCAAAAATTGAAAAATTTAGAAACCAGCAAAATTGCAGTAAGCTAATTTATTATTAGCTAAAGAAAAAACGTGCTGCATAACTATAGTGTACCCTAGTGTAGAGTTTATGAATCCTGCAGTAGTGTGCTGTAATATCCTAGACCGTGACTTTCACTTGCTACTTACTCACTGACTTACCCAGGGAAAATGCCATTTCCACAGGCTTCATTCATAGTCAGTGCCCTATAAAAGCATGCCATTTTTTCCCCCTTTTTTTAAAATGATATTTTACTGTTTTTTTATGTTTATATATGATTAGATAAACAAAAATTATCATTCTGTTTATTGCTTACGTTATTCACTACAGTAACATGTTGTACAGGTTTGTATCCTTGGAGCAATAGGCTATCCCATATAACATAGGTGTGTAGTAGCTGTACCATCTAGGTTTATGTAAATACACTCTATGGTGTTGACTCAGGGATGAAATTGCCTACAGACACATTCCTCAGAAGTATCCCTGTCATTAAGCAAACAATAACAGTATAACACTATTTAATGGAAAACTCCAAGTGGATGTTTGTAGCAGTAGTAGACATCAGTATTTCAAACTGAAACAGAAAACATTAGTGAATGATATGTTATGTTATGTGGCATCCTTAGTGAATGATTTTACTGTTTTAATTCCATAATATGACTAACAGAAAAAACCTAGTTAATGAAAATGTAATAAAATGTACATATAAAAAATGTACTTGTAGTAGAAATAGATACAATATAAACACAAGCATATATGCATATAACATTATTAATTTATTTTGTGAAAATATATTACAATATATTTTACAGAAAAACATATACACCTACCAACATTAGCCATTCTGATGGAAGGGCAAATAATAATTCTCAGTGCAAAGAAATAAATATAGATTTAAATTTCAACTTTTTAGATTTCAGAGAATGGCCAGGCACAGTGGCTCATGCCTGTAATCCCAGCACTTTGGAAGGCTGAGGCAGATGGATAACGAGGTCAGGAGATTGAGACCATCCTGGCTAACACGGTGAAACCTCGTCTACTAAAAATACAAAAAATTAGCTAGGCATGCTAGTGCACGCCTGTAATCCCAGCTACTCGGGAGGCTGAGGCAGGAGAATCACTTGAGCCCAGCAGGTGGAGGTTGCAGTGAGCTGAGATGGCACCACTGTACTCCAGCCTGGGCAATAGAATTATGCATAAACATTCACCCTTTTCTTGATAGAAAATAAATGATGAAAAGATTTTATTTAATACGACTAGATAATTTATAGTTTTTTTCCTGATATTCGTATACCATTTTTTTTTTTTAATTTTTGTTTACTTATTTTTGAGACAAGGTCTGGCTCTGTCAGCCAGGCTGCAGTGCAGTGACACTAACTCAGTTCACTACAGCCTTGACCTCCAGGGCTCAAGCGATCTCCAGTCTCAGCCTCCAGTGCAGCTGGGACTACAAGCAAACACCAGCATCCTCGGCTAATTTTTTTTGTTTGTTTGTTTTGAAGAGATGGGGTTTCATCCTGTGTATCATGCTGACCTCAAACTCCTGAGCTCCAGTGATTCTGGATCCTGGGATCACTGACATGAGCTACCACACCCCGGCACTCATGTATCATTTTACTTATGTTTTAAAAAATCTCTGTTTTCTGTCCTCCCCATTTTTAAGTAGGTGATATCTTAAAAATTGCTTTTACCTCCCTACTTAGTTTAACTTAAGCTTTAATCATTTACAACAAATATTTCTATTAAAATGGAGACAATAAGTCATGATTAGAGAAGGAATCGGTGAACAATATTGTAGGTAGTTTTTTATTAGATCAGTCTCTGGCATAAAGATATAGTTCAGTATTGTTTAATATTTTATTCTTTCAAGAGATTTATTTTAATCAGAGGAATCTGGTTAACTTACATAAAGAAGAAAAATGAATGAGGGAATTTTAAGAACTACGGCAAAGAAATCAAGAAGATAAGTTTGAAAATTCATGTCAGTTACAGTAAAGTTGAAAACGTAGCATTTTCTGAAAAGTGACAAGTACATTAAATTCCGATTGATAAGATTATTTAAATTTTTTAGTATGATAACAGTGATAGAGGTGTATGATAAAGAAGTATATAATGCCAACTTTTAGGCAGCTTGTCTAAAGGTAGAAAGTAAACATCTATGATACTTTAAAAAAGTTACAAGATTTTGGTGTTTGTGACTGAGAAGGAAACAATCAACTCCATGGGTCAAATCTCTGCTCTCCGCCCATCCTGGCGACTATAAAAATAATTTCTAAGAGGCACTTGAAAATGGACAAACTAAATGACACACTAGCCACCCTAAGTCTCCTATATTCTAAAGTGTGTGATGAGATAAACTGATTCAAAATAGCCCTAGGGTGAGAATTTCCTGTTCAAATCTGGAGTGACACATTGGCGAGGAATCTACTTTTTCCACTCTTGCCTCACTCTGACCCTTCAAAGGGCAGTCTGTGAAGATCACAGATAAGGTTTGTGTCTTTAGGAGGTAACCTGACCTCTCCACTGAAGGGCGTGTGGCTTTCTGGTGACAGAAGGTATGTGTTGCTACTCTCCCTGTTTCTCTACTTGCTCATCTCATTTAGTAGAAGATTGTAAATACTGACTGTGATGCACCTGACATAAAGTTTATATAGAGTAAAATCAAGGTAGAACTCTCTTCATGTGAATAATTCAAGGTGAAAAACGAGCCAAAATATAAAATACGTTTGAGAATTTCTTAGAGTTATTGCCTGTGGAGAATCACTCAAGTAGATGCACACATAATAATAGGTTTGCCAATCAATGTAATTCAGAGTGAAACCCATAACCATCATGACAATGAACAATTCATTTTGGATTTTGTAATCCTTACTGGCTTAATTGTATATTACATTTAGAGCAACCTCTAAAAATTTTTTTTAAAATGGATACCTCAAATTGTGAATGTCAAACATTAATTCTCAATCTCATACCTGGATTTAATGAAAGTAGTTTTAATTTTTAATAAAAGCAAGGATGAAGTCATTTCCATAAAATGCATCTGACCTGAATTATAAACAATTGGAAGACCTGAAACAATTGAACCGAACATTGCAAAACAGATGTACCACACTGACATGAGATGCCTAATTAATGAGTTATTTTACACACTCTAATGCCAATCAGAAATAATAAAATGGCAATTGTGTTAAAAATAGGCAAAATATATATTATATATTCAGTGCTAACATGTCCCAGGTTGTGTGTTTAGTTTTGCATGTAGTATACTTTATAAATTATTTTTCCCAATGTAGATTAGTAAACTAGGTTAGTAGACACGCAGTAATTTAGTAAAGGTCACCCATTATAACTTGCAAAGCTAGAATTAATTGTAGTCTCACTGACTACAGAGCTCATTGACTAGATTATTAAATTACATTATCTGAACTATTACAATTACTTATACAACCAAAGCGACCTTCACTGACTTCTACAACCATAGGAGCTTTCTGAAAGTTTGATTGGACACTGTTCTTCCACAGATGGCCCACACGTTTATTCATCATTTTAAGTTTTCCAATTTAAGTCCTTAAATCAATTACCAATTTCTTGTGTAAAAGAAGCAATTTAAAAATGCATTTTGTTTTCAATAGTATTTACTTTATGCATAGAGTAATGTACTGTTTTACAAGATATAAGATATATTTTTAAAATCTTAATGAATTTTCCAATTTCCTAATTTAGTAAAAAAATCATTTGACAATACCTCATGTCCTTTTAAAAAATGAATTTTTAGTATAAGAAGTTACTCTATATGCTAACAGAACTATTTTATCTTATGGCACAATATGCTTAACCATCAGGGAATCTTAAAACTATCATAAGAAATAGTGTATTTGTATTTCTAAATACAGTATTTTAATTGTTAACGTATGCATTCTATTGGTGCTAAATATTTTTGAAGAATTTAAACTTAATTTAATACAAATTTTTTTCATGAACTTCCTATTTCTCACAGGTTTAATGTTTTTATTGTTTCCACTAGTAATATTATGTCAAATACAGAATATCTCTAAAAAAATACCAATTGTATCATGTGATTTTTGCTTAAAGCTTTAGGAAATTAGTACCAGAATTTTACATTGGTTAACAGCAAAGTAAACATTACTGCTCAGACCCAACATATGCAAATTGCCTATACCAGGGATCCTATCAAAATATACACCGTTTATAGCTTCTTAAGTACAGTTATCATAGAGCACAGTCCCTGACATCACACAGCTGCAGAGATGAATAAACAAAGAGGAACCTTCTCAGAAGTGAGTCTGGCCCAGGATCCAAAGAGGCAGCAAAGGAAACCAAAAGGCAATAAAAGCTCCATTTCAGGAACCGAACAGGAAATATTCCAAGTAGAATTAAACCTTCAAAATCCTTCTGTGAATCATCAAGGGATTGATCAAATATATGACTGCCAAGGTAACACAATAAATAGATCTTCAATATTATCGTTACAGGACGTACAGTTGAGTGCAGAAGGGTGGGGAAAGATTAGGGAATATTTTGCACTTGTGAGAATCAGAGTTCATAATTGGGATCTAATATTCTAATATGACATCAGAAGACTAATTTTATTAGGGCATTGTTCAACCGTAATCGGCGATCCACTCATGGAACATTATGTTTCCTGAAAATGAACTGGTATATTCTGAGAGAAAGGTTACCAGAGTAGATGTAGATTTAGAGGCCAGAGGTTATCATTATGTTTCCCTGTGCATGTGGGTTCTCTAGTATGGAATCCTAATCAACTCTCTATCTCCCCTCTCTCAGTGCCTCTGTTTCTCTCCCTGCAGGTTTACTGCCACCTCCAGAGAAGCTCACTGCTGAGGTCCTGGGAATCATTTGCATTGTCCTGATGGCCACTGTGTTAAAAACAGTGGTTCTTATTCCTTGTAAGCACATTCTTGAAAGATTAGATGGGAAAGTTTTACTTTAATGATTGGAAGTGCCTCAAAATATTTCATACTGTTGAAGAATAGAACTCTCATTGTAATGTTTATTTCAGAGATCTATTACTTCATTTATTTTTTAAAGAAAAAGTTAATTTCATTAAAGATTGTCCCCATTTTAAATAACACACAAAGTTTCAAAGTAAGAAACTAAACCCATTATGGTTTATCTAGGTATTAGTTTTTACAAAAATCATTTTAATTTTTCTATTACAGTCCCGGAGCAGAGCAATTCTTCCCTGAATACAAGAACGCAGAAAGGTACATTTTTATTTTCAACGTTCAGATATTAGTATAATTTCGACCCAAAAGTAATATGGTTATTCTGAATTTTTCACAACATAAATAACAAAATCATTGTAGAGAATATGTGTTTATTTTTGTGTGTGTGTAACCTATCTATATATATATATACACACATACACATACAATGTATTTTCTGAATTCATAATTCAAATGCATGCTATAGGAGAAAAGTATTTAGAAAAAAGAATTAATTTTTGAAAGTGGTTACGTCAAATACCACAAGAGATGGTGAAGTTTAGTGCTAAAGTCTTTAAAAATATTTCTTTCGAAGATCTATTCATTTATTTTTATAGAAAAAGTGAATTTTATTAAAGATTGTCCCCATTTTAAATAACACACAAAGTTTCAAAGTAAGAAACTAAATTCATTATGGTTTATCTAGATATTAGTTTTTATAAAACTCATTTTAATTTTTCTATTACAATCCTGGAGCAGAACAATTCTTTCCCGAATACAAGAACCCAGAAAGGTACACTTTTATTTTCAACGTTCTGATATTAGTACAATTTATATTTTGTGTCTGGTTTAAGGCATGTAAAAGAATGATGGCATTTTTGCAGAAAATAAGCCATAAAATTCAGCCATAAATATTTATAAACAAAGATTATAAGGCAGCATTTCCTTTTCTCCAATAAGTAGAAATACTCACTTAAAATCATTCTACCCTCTTTCTCCCAATTAACAGAACTTTCCTACTGCTATGAGATGATATGAAATGAATAATTTTACTATCCTAAAAAAGCAGTTGTGTATCAGTGACGTTCAAGACATGTGTGGAGTGTATTTTTGTTTGTTGGTTTGCTTTATATGGAAACACGATTAGGGATGACAGGCTAGCCCTTGTCTGTGCATGTGTGTATGACTGACTCGGTTATTTAAAAACATATATTTATAAGCCGGTAAGGATGCATAAATATGTTAAGCACATACAGGTTTATACTGTTGCAAATATGTAAACTAATTTTCATCTGTAAACATTCATATTGTTCTGCATAGTAATTCATATCTTTATTTAGTACGTCACTGTGGCCATTGTCCTGAGGAGTGGATTACATATTCCAACAGTTGTTATTACATTGGCAAGGAAAAAAGAACTTGGGCAGAGAGTTTGCTGGCCTGTACTTCAAAGAACTCTAGTCTGCTTTCTATAGATAATGAAGAAGAAATGGTAAGATATAAATGTTTCAAAGATTTTATGAAAAGCTTCTTTCAGTGAATAATACATTTGTAGGAAACATCCATGTGTGTGTACATATAATTATCTTATATATTTTCAAGTTTATGTAATATTCAATTGATTGACTTAATAATGTGTTTAAAGTTATATACTGCTAATGTACTTTTATTTTCAGTTTTTGTTTTCAAGGAAAACCATGCTTCTATAAATACTTTGAATACACAATAAATGTTGCATCTAATTTTATCAGGAATGATATGATCTGATTATGCAGATTGATTGCAAAGTGCATGAACTCATGCGATATAAGACAGATCATGAAATAAAAGTTTCCAGCTCTAGCAGTTCCACCCCTGTGTGTACACTCATCACTTACCCTGACTCCTCTCCAAAACACTGCCTGACTTTTAATATTATAAATAGCATTTGCCTGTTCTTGAATTTATATAAAGGGAATCATACAGTGTGAATTTCATGTCTGTGTTTTTCACTCCTATCTGATATTTGTGCAATTCCTCCATATTATTGCAGTTATCAGTAGTATGTTACTGTTCACTGCTGTACTATGTACAAACAACACTAAGAATCCATTGAGTCCTTGTCTCTGGATGGGGAAGTGGGTCTCCTGCCCTCAGGGACAAAGAGGACCCTGGGTGGTGCACTGGTAGTCATGGGGTGGCTTTGCTGATCCCCCTCACCCACATCCACCCTGGTGTCTCTTGGAATGAGAAGGAAGCACTTCCTCTGGCTGTATTGATAGCAGGTCTCCTGGTAGCTCATCCTTGCCAGTGGTACCAGCCTCGCCTGGTGGTATGGATGGGACTCCCCTTCAATACAGAGCAGGAGTGAGCTTTGCTGGGCCTCCTCCTGTTGCCAGGTTGGGTGCGGGGAAACAGCAGGCCTAGGTCACCTTCTTCTCTCGGGTGGGAAACTTAACATGCTCGCTCAGATACTTTGTTGAATCCTGATGCTAGGGTCCCAGACAATGTCATTTTCCTCTTTCCACCTTTCAGAGTTCTCCATTGCTTTTGCCTTTCATTAATCCTAGAGTTTAATAGTTATTTTTAGTAGGGAGTAGCAGAGAGAGATGAGTCTACACCACCTGGTCAGGACCACTGTTATTCCACCAAAACCAAATCAGATAAAAAAGTGAGGGCTTATCTAATTAAAGAATGGTGTGCTGCCCAGAAAACACAATCTGTAGCTTCTATGTCATTTATTTCTGAATGACAACCTCTCATTTCTCTTTTTTTTTTTTTTTTTTTTTGAGACGGAGTCTCGCTCTGTCACCCAGGCTGGAGTACAGTGGCCGGATCTCAGCTCACTGCAAGCTCTGTCTCCCAGGTTTATGCCATTCTCCTGCCTCAGCCTCCCGAGTAGCTGGGACTACAGGCGCCCGCCACCTCGCCCGGCTAGTTTTTTTGTATTTTGTAGTAGAGACGGGGTTTCACCGTGTTAGCCAGGATGGTCTCGATCTCCTGACCTCGTGATCCGCCCGTCTCGGCCTCCCAAAGTGCTGGGATTACAGGCTTGAGCCACCGCGCCCGGCCTCATTTCTCTTCTAAATCTCCAACTCTGGGACATATAGTGCAAATATAGATTGATTTTGTCACAGTATCTGGAGGAATGAATGCACAGTATCAGGAAACTTATTTAAATCCTTCCTGTGTTTTTTCAGTCAATTGGGGTAACTATTATAATGCAAGAATTAAGATGTCTTTATTAACATGAGAATAAGAATGAAAGTACTAAGTATAAACATTGAAGAGTTCATTTATATCAAAATCATAAACATTTATGAAAGTTTTTGGTACTGCAAATAGTGATTTTCAACTTTAATATATTGTCTTTATAATGTTTTCATAATTATTATTTAAGTGAAAATTCTTTCTTTTCTTTTAGAAATTTCTGACTGCCATTTTACCTTCCTCATGGATTGGTGTGTTTCGTAACAGCAGTCATCATCCATGGGTGACAATAAACGGTCTGACTTTCAAACATGAGTAAGTTGTTTTGTACGGTGCTATATAAAAAATATATAAAGGATAAATTCAGAAGACTAATATGAATAAATTTATGTGGAATCATTGACATGAAGAAAGATGTGGAAAGTTAGTGAAATGTTGACATAATTATTTTACAATAGACCATAGTAGTCCCTATATGTCAATTGCTCGTCGGTCAGCTAGTAACCCTCTTGGTTATGAGATGGACCAGGGGCGTCCAATCTTTGGCTTCTCTGGGCCACATGGGAAGAAGAATAGTATTGGGCCACACATAAAATACACTAACACTAATGATAGCTGACGAGCTAAAAAAAAAAAAAAAAAAAAAATCACAGAATGTTTTAAGAAAGTTTATGTATTTAAGTTGGGCCACATTCAAAGCAGTCCTGGGTCACATGCAGCCCGTGGGCAGCCAGTTGGACAAGCTTGAGATGGACTACCAGGGAATTGCAGAGCTTGTTTTTATTAAAAAGCCACTCTTACTATTTTCCTTAAGAATATCCTCAAAGCACAATAGTAGTGCTGTTGGCATATTGCTATAATTTTTTTATTAGTAGTTATTGTTGTCAATCTCTTATTGTGCCTAATTTAGAAATTAAACTTTATCGTAGTTACGAATGTGTAGAGAAAACATAATCTCTCTATAGGTTCTGTACTATCTGCTGTTTCAGGCATCCACTGGGGTTGAAACATATCCCCCGTGGATGAAGGGGAACCATGCTATTGAGTGTTCAGAATAATGACTCTTACTAATATTATGAGAAATTTAATTACCATTTTCCATAAAATTCTTTTCTTACACTACATAGAAAATGCTTTTGTCTCATGAATCATTTGCTTAAAATGTAACAGAATATGGATTTTTCTCCCATTGCAGGATAAAAAACTCCGATAATGCTGAACACAACTGTGCAATGCTACATGCACGTGGACTCAAATCAAACCAGTGTGAATCTACAGTAATATATCATTGTAAGCATAAGCTTTAGAAGTAAAGCATTTGCGTTTGCAGTGCATCAGATAAATTTTATATTTCTCAAAATAGGAATAATATTATGATTGCATAAATCTTGAAATGAATTACATTATTTGCTCTAATAAGAAAATTCTAAGTCAATTATTGAAGTAGGATACACACAATTACTAAAGTACAGATATCCCAGCATTTGTGTCGGGCTCATTTTGCACAACATGATATTTGTGGTATTCAGCCTTTCTAAAAGTTGCATGTTATATGAGTCAGTTTCTATGAAGTATCAAGAACAGTCAAACCCATGGAGACACAAAGTAGAATAGTGGTTGCCAATGCCTAAGGGAGGTGGAAATAGGAGGTGATCACTAATTGATAGAACGTTCTTTGTGTCGTGATGAAAACTTTCTAAATTCCAATAGTGGTGATGGTTGTAACTCTGTGAATATACTAAACATCATTGATTTTTAATCATTTTAAGTGGATGAAATTTATGCTTTGTACATGACACTTCAATAAAGCTATCAGGAAAAAAAAGAGCCTCTCATGGGATCGTTTGTGACTGCATTTATTCTCTAATTTTCAAAGATGAGCTTCTTTATAATATTGACTTTTCTAATCAATATAAAGTGTTTCCTTCCTTCAATGTACTGTGTTATCTTTAATTTCTCTCTATCGTATTTTGTATTTTGTGCGATTGAAGTCATACAGAAATGTAGGTATTTTATATTCATGCTTTTGTAAATGGCATCCTGATTCTAAAATTCCCTTTAGTAATTTTTGTTGTTACAAATAGAAATACAACTGATATCTGCATTTTTATTTTATATTTACTTATTACACTGATTTTATATATTTAAATCTATTATGTCAACTATTGATTTTTTTCTGGGTGTTCTATATAAAGAACATTTTATCTGCAAATCATCACACTTTTATTTTTTTAAATCCATGTGCTATAACTTAGTTTTATTTTCATTTATTTTCACTGGCTAGGGTTTTATACCCATAGTTGAATAGAAGCTGCAATCAAAGTTCTGTGTGTATCATATGTATCGTTTTCTGGTTTTGGCAAAAAATACTTCAACGTGTTATTCATATTTACAAATCTTGATAGTTTTCTTCATCCTATCTCATTTCAAAGCAGTTTTATAATATTCTCATTTTCTAATAGATTTTATCAATTGTACCATTTTACTAATTTGTATCAGTTGGAATGATATATGTTTTGTTTATATAACATTTTATAAACTACTTTTATTTTTTCAAACGTTAAACCAGCCTTTGTTTCTGAAATAAATCTATGATGATCATTGCATATTTGCCTCATAAAATATCAGTGCTGGCTGGGTGCGGTGGATCACGTCTGGAATCCTTCACTTTGGGAGGCTGAGGTGGGCCGATCACGAGGTCAAACGATCGAGACCATCCTGGCCAACATGCTGAAACCCCATCTGTACTAAAAATACAAAAATTAGCTGGGCGTGGTGGTGCACACCTATAGCACCTATAGGCTGAGGCAGGAGAATCACTTTAAACTGGGGGTCCGAGGTTGCAGTGAGCCGAGAGCACACAACTGCACTCCAACCTGGCCACAGAGGGAGTCTCTGTCTCAAAAAAAAAAAAAAAAAAATTGGATATCTATTTTATGTAGGGTAAGATTTATTTCTTCATCCATGTTCACAAGGATATTTCACCATGTTTTTGTTCATAGCTATAAACTTGAAAAGTTTTGGTATCAAGGCTATCTCGGGAAGAATTTCCATTTTTCTGTAACCTGGAAGCATTTGGTGAGAGTACTGCTTTATTTTTAAATGTTATAATTCACTAGTAATGTCATCTGAGTTTGCAGACTGTTTTTGTAGGAAAGTTTATGTCTAAACTGAATTTCTTAGATACATGTGGGATATACTCAGAATTCTATCTGAGGTGCTGCATTTGGCAAAGAGTATTTATGAATTTTCTATTTCATATAGACATTAAAATGTAAGGAAAATATAGTTTTATTGCCTCTAAATAACTTTAAATAACATTATGGCATTTCCACATTTAATCTAGAAATAGGCCAGTTGTGGTGGCTCAAGCCTATAGTCCCAGCACTTTGGGAGGCATCACTGTGCCTGGCCCATATCAATTTTTTAAAATGTTAAATTTGTTATTTTTGTGGATATATTAGTAGGTGTATATTTCTGGTAGTCTTTCATCAAATTTTAAAAGCATTTTCATTGAAAATACCTTTGGCCTTGCTGTTCTCTCTACTGTAATATTCTTTATCGTGACTTTTTACTGTTTATTCATTTTTTTCTTATACATCACTTGTATTTAATTTTAGCTTTTCTATTTTTATTTTAGTGCATTCCAGTTAATTTAATTTTTAGGTCATCTTTTGTAATATATATACATTGAGGACAATCAGTTTTTACAAGAAAGAGTTCTCTTCTCTTCTATTTTCCTTATAATTCATATAAAAATTGTGACCATTCATTTTGAGAATTTCTTCCACCCATATGTTATTTAGACATGTATTACTGAATTTAAAACCATGTAAGGTTGGCAGATATTTTTTACTGACTTCTATCGTAGGTAAACTGTAGTTAGAACATTTTCTGTGAAGCTGGAAATATTCTTCATCTTTGTATACCAAGATGTGGCTAGTGTGCTGAGAAACTGGTTTTACATGATATTTATTTTGTATTAATTAACGTTGAACTAGAATATTTATTTTTTAACTGTCCACTGGCCAAGCTTAGCTAGTGGTACTACGTTGAAATCGTAGTCCTATATTTTTTACTTATATGCTTAGAGTTATGACATTATAGTGTATTTGGGAAAAATACGTGAAATTAAATATGTGAGTATGCTACATATGTGTGAGTGTGTGCCTATGAGTGATAACTACTTGTCTAGTTCTAATCTTTCTATAGGCTCCCTGGTCTGTTTATGTGTTAAGCACTGAGAGAAAAGTGTTTAAAAATCCCATTTATGATTGTTTACTTATTCACTTTCTTCAATCATATGTTGAACTTGTATCATTAGGTACATGCAATGATAAAAATGTATATTACTAGTGGTTTAGAAAGTTAATCTAACATTATGAAGCATGCTTCTTCAATTCCAGTAAAGGGCTTGCCTTATATTAAGACAGCACATTAACTGTAATAGTGTTCTACCAGTTTGTGAGATATGCTATATGTTTGTAAATATTTTATCTTCATCTTTTCTTTTTTAAATATTTCAGTTTTAATTTCAGTGAGTACATAGTAGGTGTATATGTTTCTTGGGCACATGAGCTGTTTTGAGACAGACGTGCAATGCATAATAATGACATCATGTAAAAATGGTGTTTCCATCTCCCTAAGGATTTATCCTTTATGTTACAATCTAATTATACTCTTTAGTTATTTTAAAATGTACAATTAAATTATTATTGACTATAGTGACCCTGTTGTGCTATCAAACACTAGGTCTTATTCATCTTTTCTAAATATTTTTATACTCATTAATTAAGCATTTTCACCTCCCTACTACTACCCTTCTGTTATCCTTCTCAATTTTTGGTAACCATCCTTCTAGTCTCTCTCTCCATGAGTTCAATTGTTGTGGTGTTTAAATCCCACAAGTAAGTGAGAGCATGTGATGATTGTCTTTCTGTGACTGGCTTATTTTACTGAACATAATGACCCCTGGTTCCATTCATGTTGTAGCAAATGACAGGGTCTCATTCTTTTTATGGCTGAATATTAGTCCATTGTTTATATATACCACATTTTCTTTGTCCATTCATCTGTTAATGGGCACTCATGTAGCTTCCAGATCTTTGCTATTGCGAACAGTGCTGCGGCAAACATGGGAGTACAGCTATCCCTCAGATATACTGATTTTCTTTCTTTTGGGTATATACCAGGGAGTGGGATTGCCGGATCACATGGTAGCTCTACTTTTATATTCATTTTTCTTTATGCTTACATGAAAGGAATGTCTCATAAAGACAACAGCTATTACTGAATATATACATGCTTTGCTTTTATATTCAAATACTTTATACTTAATATAATGATGAATATCTAAAATATTATCCTTATGTATTTTATTTGTATGGAAATATATAAGCACAGGTATTAATTATAACTTAATTTTTATTACATTCTAATTGAACACTACCAAGTGTTTAAACTCTGTTGTTCCCTTGTGTTTTCATAATAGACATTTTCATTGTTTACTTTCCACACAGAAACTTGTTAATTTAATACAATTTACAACAAACCTGCTGGCACTTTGATCTTGGACCTCCCTGCTCTCTGAACTGTGCGTAATATATCTATATGGTTAATAAATTGCTTGGTTTGCGATATTTTATTATACCAGTACAAACGAAGTGAGATTACTCTCTATTTTATTTACCAATTAGCCTGTATCTGCTCCCCAAATTCTAATACAAATATTTATCTCAATGTTTGAAACTTTATCATTAATACACTATTCAGTATCCAATATCCAATTAAGTATATCCACACAATTCCCTTACTTTAAGTCTTGTTTTTGAATATCCAAGTTTTCATTGGGAATCTATGTTTAATCTATTGAAGATATTTAAATTTTATATTCTTTAGAGTTTGTAATAACTAATTCACTCCAATTTTTAAAATTACTTGAAAATTATTTTATTTCATGTTACATTAAAAGTATATTTTCACTTCTTGTTGACTTCCAACTTACCCATAAATTATATGAAACCACATATTGTCATTTTTTGCTATAGTCACAGTAATACATTTGTAGGTTTGTGTTAGGGTTCTCTGGAGGGACAGAACTAATAGGATACACGTATCCTAGTTTTCACATGTATCTATGAAAGGGGGTTTATTAGGGAGAATTGGCTCACACAATCACAAGGCAAAGTCCCACAACAGGCCCTCTGCATGCTGGGGAAGAAATAAGCCAGTAGTGGCTCAGTCCGAGTCAAAAGCCTCAAAAGCAGAGAAGCCAAAAGTGCAGCCTTCAGTCTGCGGCCGAAGTCCCAGGAGCCCCTGTAAAACCACTGGGGTAAGTACAAGAGTCCAAAGGCTGAAGAGCCTGGAGTCTGATGTCCAAAGGCAGGAGGAACAGAAGCGAAGCATCCAGCATGGGAGAACAATGAAAGTCAGAAGACTCAGCAAGCCAGCTTACCCCACCTTCTTCTAGCTGCTTTGTTCTACTCACTCTGGCAGCCATTGGATGGTGTCCACCCACATTGAGGATGGGTCGTCTTCGCCCAGTCCACTGACTCAAATGTCAGTCTCCTCTGCCAACACCACCACAGATACAGTCAGAAACAACACTTTACCAGCTATCTGAGCATCCTTCCATCCAATCCAGTTGATACCTAATATTAATCATCGTAGGTTCTGTGTATGTGTGTGTATTTATGTCATATAAACCTACATATATACACACATCATATAGAGTAAATTCTAACTACTCCAGTTATCTTGTGTAATTTTTGTTTTGTTTTTATATATTTATTATGCCTTTGTATAAGCATAAACTTCATTCACATTAAATGTTCAAACAGTAGAAACTTGTCTTATTTCGATTAACAAAGGACATGATACACAGTCATGTGCCATAAAATGATGTTTTGGTCAATGATAGACTGCACATAGATAGTGGTCCCACTAGATTATCACGGAGCTGAAAATTTCCTATGACTTAGTGAGGTCATAGCAATCGTTGCAGTACGGTGTATTATTCACATGTCTGTGGTGATGCTGGTGTAAACAAATTACTATGCTGCCAGTGAAATAAAAGTATAGGACCCACAATTACATGCACTACATAATATTTGATAGTGATAATACATGACAATGTTATTGGTTTATGTATTTGCTGTAGTGTACTTTTAATTATTGCTTTAGAGTGTACTCCTTCTACTTCTACAAAAACTGTTACCTGAAAAACAACCTTGGGCAGGTCCTGCGGAGGAATTCCAGAAGAAGGCCTTGTTACCACAGGAGAGGACGGCTGCACATGTGTTATTGCCCCTCAACCTTCCAGTGGGGCAAGATGTGGAGGGGATGACAGTGATACTGATCTTGCTGACACTGTGTAGGCTTAGGCTAATGCGTGTGTTTGTGTGTTAGTGTTTTTAAAAGGTTAAAAAGAAAAAATTAAAATGAGCAATAGAAAAAAAGCTTGTAGAATAAGAATATAAAGAAAATAGATTTTAAGACTGTGCAATTTGTGTTTTTAAATATAGGGTATTTAAAAAGAGGCAGAAGGTTTTTTAAAAAATGAAAAATTTAGAAAGCAACAAAGTTGCAGTAAGCTAAAGTTAATTTATTATTAGCAAAAGAAAAAAGTGCTGCATAAATATAGTGTGCCCTAGTGTAGAGTTTATGAATCCTGCAGTAGTGTGCTGTAATATCCTAGGCCTTGACTTTCACTTGCTACTTACTCACTGACTCACCCAGGGAAAATGCCATTTCCGCAGGCTTCATTCATAGTCAGTGCCCTATAAAAGGATGCCATTTTAACCTTTTTTAAACCATATTTTACTGTTTTTTATGTTTACATATGATTAGATAAACAAAAATTACCATTCCCTTCATTGCTTACATTATTCACTACAATAACATGTTGGATGGGTTTGTATCCTTGGAGCAATAGGCTATTCCGTATAACATAGCTGTGTAGTAGCTGTATCATCTAAGTTTATGTAAATACACTCTATGATGTTGACACAAGGATAAAATTGCCTAAAGACACATCCCTCAGAAGTATCCCTGTCATTAAGCAAACAATTACAGTATAACACTATTTAATGGAAAACTCCAAGTGGATGTTTGTAGCAATGGTAGACATCAGTATTTCAAACTGAAACAGAAAACATTAGTGAATGATACGTTATGTGGCATCCTTAGTGAATGATTTTATTGTTTTAATTCCATAATGTGACTAATAGAAAAAATTAACCTAGTTTATGAAATATAATAAAATGTAAATATAAATAAATTTACTTGTAGGAGAAATAGATACAATATAAACACAAGCATATATGCATATAACATTGATTTATTTTATGAAAATATATTCCAATATATTTCACAGAGAAACATCTATACCTAGCCAACATTAGCCATTCTGATGGAAGGGCAAATAATAATTCTGATTGCAAAGAAATAAATATGGATTTAAATTCCAACTTTTTAGATTTTAGAGAATGGCAGAGCACAGTGGCTCATGCCTGTTATACCAGTACTTAGGGAGGCCAAGGCATATGGATAACGAAGTCAGGAGATCAAGACCATCCTCACTAACAGGGTGAAACCTCATCTCTAAAAAATACAAAAAAAATTAGCTGGGCGTTTTGGCACATGTCTGTAATCCCAGCTACTCAGGAGGCTGAGGCAGGAGAATCGCTTGAGCCCAGGAGGCAGAGGTTGCAGTGAGCCGAGATGGCACCACTGCACTCCAGCCTGGGCAATAGAATCATGCATAAACATTCCCCATTTTCTTGACAGAAAATAAATGATGAAAGATTTTTATTTAATATGATGAGATAATTTATAGTATTTTTCCTGATGTTCATGTATCATTTATTTTTTCAATTTTGTTTGTTTATTTTTGAGACAAGATCTGGCTCTGTCGCCCAGGCAGCAGTGCAGCAACACTAACTCATTCACTGTAGCCTCGACCTCCAGGGCTCAAGCGATCCTCCTGCCTCAGCCTCCAGAGCAGCTGGGACTACAAGCAAGCACCGGCATCCTCGGCTAATTTTTGTATTTGTTTTGAGAGAAGGGGTTTCATCCTCTGTATCATGCTGGCCTCGAACTCCTGAGTTCAAGTGATTCTGGATGCTGTGATCACTGACATGAGCTACCGCGCCCCGGCACTCGTACAATTTTACTTATGCTTTAAAAATCTCCGTTTTCTGGCCTCCCCATTTTTATGTAGTTGATGTCTTTAAAATTGCTTTTACCTCCCTACTTAAACTTAAGTTTTAATCATTTACAACACATATTTCTATTAAAATGCAGACAATAAGTCATTATTAGAGAGGGAATCAGTGAACAATATAGTGAGTAGTTTTTTATTATTGCAGTCTCTGGCATAGAGATATAGCTCAGTATTGTTTAATATTTTATTCCTTCAAGAGACATTTATTTTAGTCAGAGGAATCTGGTTAACTTACATAAAGAAGAAAAATGAATGAGGGAATTTTAAGAACTACGGCAAAGAAATCAAGAAGATAAGTTTGAGAATTCATGTCAGTTACAATTAAGTTGAAAATGTAACATTTTCTCAAAACAGTGACAAGTACATTAAATTCCGATTGATAAGATTATTATTTAAATTTTATTATTATGATAGCAGTGATATTATAGGGGTATATGATAAAGAAGTATACAATGCCAAGTTTTAGCCACCTTGTCTAAATGTAGAAAGTAACCATCTAAGATACTTTTAAAAAGTTACAAGATTTTGGTGAATGTGACTGAGATGGAAACAATCAACTCCATGGGTTAAATCTCTGCTCTCCCCCGACCCTGTCGATCATTAAAATAATTTCTCTAAGAGGCACTTGAAAATGGACAGACTAAATGCCACACTAACCACCCAAAGCCTCATGTATTATAAAATGTGTGATGAGATAAACTCATTCAAAATAGCCCTAGGGTGAGAATTTCCTGTTCAAATCTGAAGTAACACATTGGCGAGGAATCTACTTTTTCCACTCTTGCCTCACTCTGACCCTTCAAAGGGCAGTCTGTGAAGATCACAGATAAGGTTTGTGTCTTTAGGAGGTAACCTGACCTCTCCACTGAAGGGCGTGTGGCTTTCTGGTGACAGAAGGTATATGTGTTGCTACTCTCCCAGTTTCTCTACTTGCTCCTCTAATTTAGTAGAAGTTTGTAAATACTGGCTGTGATGCACCTGAGGTAAAGTTTATATAGAGTAAAATCAAGGTAGAACTCTTTTCATGTGAATAATTCAAGGTGAAAAACGAGCCAAAATATAAAATATGTTTGAGAATTTCTTAGAGTTATTGCCTGTGGAGAATCACTCAAGTAGATGCATACATAATAATACGTTTGTCAATCAATGTAATTCAGAGTGAAACCCATAACCATCATGACAATGAACAATTCATTTTGGATTTTATAATCATTACTGTTTTAACTGTGTATTACATTTAGACCAGCCTTTAAAAATAAATTTTTGAAATGGATACCTCAAATTGTGAATGTCAAACCCTAATTTTCAATCACATACCTAGAATTAATGAAAGCAGTTTTAATTTTTAATAAAAGCAAGGTTGAAATCATTTCCATAAAATGCAAATCTGACCTGAATTATAAACAATTGAAAGACTTAAAACAATTGAACCAAACATGGCAAAAAAGATGTACCACACTGACATGAGATGCCTAATTAATGAGTGATTTTACACACTCTAATGCTAATCAGAAATAATAAAATGGCAGTTGTGTTACAAATAGTTAAAATGTCTATTAGGTATTCAGTGCTAATATGCGCCAGATTGTGTGTTTTGTTTTTTACATACATTATACTTTATAAAGTATTTTTCCCACTGTAAAGTACGTTAATAGACACTAAGTAATTTACTAAATGTCACACATTAAAACTTGCAAAGCTAGAATTAACTGTAGTCTCACTGACTAGAGATCATTGACTAGATTATTAAATTACATTATCTGAACTATTACAATTACTTATACATCCAAAGCGACCCTCACTGACTTCTACAACCATAGGAGCTTTCTGAAAGTTTGATTGGACACTGTTCTTCCATAGATGGCCCACACGTTTATTTATCATTTAGGTTTTCCTATTTCAATCATTAAATCAATTATCAATTTCTTGTGTAAAAGAAGCAATTCAAAATATATTTTGTTTTCAATAGTATTTAGTTTATGCATAGGGTAATGTAATGTTTTACAAGATATGAGATGTATTTTTAAAATTTTAATGGTTTTTCTGATTTCCTAATTTAGAAATTTAGTATAAGAAGTTACTCTATATGCTAGCAGAATTATTTTATCTTATGGCACACCATCCTTAACCATCAATGAATCCTAAAACTATAATAAAATTTGTGTATTACTAAATACAGTATTTTAATTGTTAACACATGCAGTCTGTTGGTGTTGTGTTTTTGAAGAATCTAACCTTAATTTAACACAAATTTTTTTTTATGAACTTCCTATCTCACAAGTTTAATGTTTTTATTGTTCCCACTAGTAATATTATGTCAAATACAGAATACATCTAAAAAATTACCAGTTATATCATGTGATTTTTGTTTAAAGCTTTAGGAAATTAGTACCAGCATTTTACACTGGTCAACAGCAAAGTAAACATTACTGCTCAGCCCCAACACATGCAGTTTGCCTATACCAGGGATCCTGTCAAAATATACACCACTCATAGCTTCTTAAATGCAGTTATCATAGAGTACAGTCCCTGACATCACACAGCTGCAGAGATGAATAAACAAAGAGGAACCTTCTCAGAAGTGAGTCTGGCCCAGGATCCAAAGAGGCAGCAAAGGAAACCTAAAGGCAATAAAAGCTCCATTTCAGGAACCGAACAGGAAATATTCCAAGTAGAATTAAACCTTCAAAATCCTTCTGTGAATCATCAAGGGATTGATCAAATATATGACTGCCAAGGTAACACATTAAATAGATCTTCGATATTATTGTTCTAGGACGTGCAGTTGAATGCAGAAGGGTGGGGAAAGATTAGGGAATATTTTGCACTTGTGAGAATCAGAGTTCATAATTGGGATCTAATATTCTAATATGACATCAGAAGACTAATTTTATTAGGGCATTGTTCAACCGTAATCGGCGATCCACTCATGGAACATTATGTTTCCTGAAAATGAACTGGTATATTCTGAGAGAAAGGTTACCAGAGTAGATGTAGATTTAGAGGCCAGAGGTTATCATTATGTTTCCCTGTGCATGTGGGTTCTCTAGTATGGAATCCTAATCAACTCTCTATCTCCCCTCTCTCAGTGCCTCTGTTTCTCTCCCTGCAGGTTTACTGCCACCTCCAGAGAAGCTCACTGCTGAGGTCCTGGGAATCATTTGCATTGTCCTGATGGCCACTGTGTTAAAAACAGTGGTTCTTATTCCTTGTAAGCACATTCTTGAAAGACTAGATGGGAACATTTTACTTTAATGCTTGGAAGTGCCTCAAAATATTTCATACTGTTGAAGAATAGAACTCTCATTGTAACGTTAATTTCAGAGATCTATTACTTCATTTATTTTTATAGAAAAAGTTAATTTCATTAAAGATTGTTCCCATTTTAAATAACACACAAAGTTTCAAAGTAAGAAACTAAACTTGTTATGGTTTATCTAGGTATTAGTAGATAAACCATAGCAGAGCAATTCTCCGGTAGATAAACCGGAGCAGAGCAATTCTTCCCCGAATACAAGAACCCAGAAAGGTACATTTTTATTTTCAACGTTCAGATATTAGTATAATTTGGAACCAAAAGTAATATGGTTATTCTGAATTTTTCACAACATAAATAACAAAATCATTGTAGAGAATATGTGTTTGTTTTTTGTGTGTATGTAATCTATATATCTATATATACACACACATACACATACAACGTATTTTCTGAATTCATAATTAAAATGCATGCTATAGGAGAAAAGTATTTAGAAAAACAAATTAATTTTTGAAAGTGGTTACATCAAATACTACAAGAGATGGTGAAGTTTTGTGCTAAAGTCTTTAAAAATATTTCTTTCGAAGATCTAGTCATTTATTTTTATAGAAAAAGTGAATTTTATTAAAGACTGTCCCCAATTTAAATAACACACAAAGTTTCAAAGTAAGAAACTAAACTCATTATGGTTTATCTAGATACTAGTTTTTATAAAACTCATTTTAATTTTTCTATTACAGTCCTGGAGCAGAACAATTCTTTCCCGAATACAAGAACCCAGAAAGGTACATATTTATTTTAAATGTTCTGATATTAGTACAATTTATATTTTGTGTCTGGTTTAAGGCATGTAAAAGAATGATGGCATTTTTGCAGAAAATAAGCCATAAAATTCAGCCATAAATATTTATAAACAAAGATTATAAGGCAGCATTTCCTTTTCTCCAATAAGTAGAAATGCTCACTTAAAATCATTCTACCCTCTTTCTCCCAATTAACAGAAGTTTCCTACTGCTATGAGATGATATGAAATGAATAATTTTACTATCCTAAAAAAGCAGTTGTGTATCAGTGATGTTCAAGACATGTGTGGAGTGTATTTTTGTTTGTTGGTTTGCTTTATATGGGAACACAGTTAGGGATGAGAGGCTAACTCTTGTCTGTGCATGTGTGTATGACTGACTCGGTTATTAAAAAATATATATTTATAAGCCGGTAAGGATGCATAAATATGTTAAGCACATACAGGTTTATACTGTTGCAAATATGTAAACTAATTTTCATCTGTAAACATTCATATTGTTCTGCATAGTAATTCATATCTTTATTTAGTACGTCACTGTGGCCATTGTCCTGAGGAGTGGATTACATATTCCAACAGTTGTTATTACATTGGCAAGGAAAAAAGAACTTGGGCAGAGAGTTTGCTGGCCTGTACTTCAAAGAACTCTAGTCTGCTTTCTATAGATAATGAAGAAGAAATGGTAAGATATAAATGTTTCAAAGATTTTATGAAAAGCTTCTTTCAGTGAATAATACATTTGTAGGAAACATCCGTGTGTGTACATATAATTATCTTATATATTTTCAAGTTTATGTAATATTCAATTGATTGACTTAATAATGTTTTTAAAGTTATATACTGCTAATGTACTTTTATTTTCAGTTTTTGTTTTCAAGGAAAACCATGCTTCTATAAATACTTTGAATACACAATAAATGTTGCATCTAATTTTATCGGGCATGATATGATCTGGTCATGCAGATCGATCGCAAAGTGCAGGAACTCATGTGATACAAATCAGATCATGAAATAAAAGTTTCCAGCTCTAGCAGTTCCACCCCTGTGTATACACTCATCACTTACCCTGACTCCTCTCCAAAACACTGTCTTGACTTTTAATATTATAAATAACATTTGCCTGTTCTTGAATTTATAAAAAGGGAATCATACAATGTGAATTTCATGTCTGTGTTTTTCACTCCTATCTGATATTTGTGCAATTCTTCCATATTATTGCAGTTATCAGTAGTATGTTACTGTTCACTGCTGTACTATATGCAAAGAACACTAAGAATCCATTGAGTCCTTGTCTCTGGATGGGGAAGTGGGTCTCCTGCCCTCAGGGACAAAGAGGACCCTGGGTGGTGCACTGGTAGTCATGGGGTCGCTTTGCTGATCCTCCTCACCCACATCCACCCTGGTGTCTCTTGGAATGAGAAGGAAGCACTTCCTCTGGCTGTATTGATAGCAGGTCTCCTGGTAGATCATCCTTGCCAGTGGTACCAGCCTCGCCTGGTGTTGTGGAGGGGACTCCCCTTCAATACAGAGCAGGAGTGAGCTTTGCTGGGCCTCCTCCTGTTGCCAGGTTGGGTGTGGGGAAACAGCTGGCCTAGGTCACCTTCTTCTGTCGTGTGGGGGCCTTCACATGCTCGCTCAGATACTTTGTTGAATCCTGATGATAGGGTCCCAGACAATTTCATCTATCTCTTTCCACCTTTCAGAGTTCTCCATTGCTTTTGTCTTTCATTAATCCCAGAGTTTATAGTTATTTTTAGTAGGGAGTAGCAGAGAGAGATGAGTCTACATCACCTGGTCAGGACCACTGTTATTCCACCAAAACCAAATCAGATAAAAAAGTGAGGGCTTATCTAGTTAAAGAATGGTGTGGTACCCAGAAAACACAATCTGTAGCTTCTATGTCATTTATTTCTGAATGACAACCTCTCATTTCCTTCTAAATCTCCAACTCTGGAACATATAGTACAAAAATAGATTGATTTCGTCACAGTATCTGGAGGAATGAATGCACGGTATCAGGAAACTTATTTAAATCCTTCCTGTGTTTATTCAGTCAATTGGGGTAACTATTATAATGCAAGAATTAAAATGTCTTTATTAACATGAAAATGACAATGAAAGTACTAAGTATAAACATTGAAGAGTTCATTTATATCAAAATCATAAACATTTATGAAAGTTTTTGGTACCGCAAATAGTGGTCTTCAACTTTAATATATTGTTTTTATAATGTTTTCATAAGTATTATTTAAGTGAAAATTCTTTCTTTTCTTTTAGAAATTTCTGACTGCCATTTCACCATCCACATGGACTGGTGTGTTTCGTGACAGCAGTCATCATCCATGGGTGACAATCAACGGTCTGACTTTCAAACATGAGTAAGTTGTTTTGTACGGTGCTATATAACAATATATATAAAGGATAAATTCAGAAGACTAATATGAATAAATTTATGTGGAATCATATACATGAAGAAAGATGTGGAAAGTTAGTGAAATGTTGATATAAATATTTCACAATAGTCCATAGTAGTCCCTATATGTCAACCGCTCATTGGTCAGCTAGTAACTTTCTTGGTTATGAGATGGAGTAGGGATGTCTAAACTTTGGCTTCTCTGGGCCACATTAGAAGAATAGTATTGGGCCACACATAAAATACACTAACACTAATGATAGCTGATGAGCTAAATAAAAAAAATTGCAAAAATATCTCAGAATGTGTTCAGAAAGTTTACATATTTGTGTTGAGCCACATTAAAAGCTGCCTGGGCCACATGTGGTCCATGGTCCGTGAGTTGGACGAGCTTGAGATGGACTATCAGGGAATTACAGTGCTTGTTTTCATTAAAAAGCCACCCTTATTTTATTTAAGAATATCCTCAAAGTACAAGAGTACTGCTGTTGGCATATTGCTTATAATTTTTTATTAGTAGTTATTGTTGTCAATCTCTTGTTGTGCCTAATTTATAAATTAAACTTTATCATATTTAGGAATGTGTAGACACAACACAATCTCTCTATAGGTTCTGTACTATCTGCCATTTCAGACATCCACTGGGGTCTTGAAACATATCCCCCGTGGATGAAGGGAGGACTACTTTATTGAGTTTTCAGAATAATGACTTTTAGTAATAGTATATGAAAATTTTAATTACCCTTTTTCTTAAACTTGTTTTCTTACAGTACATGAAAAATGTTCTTGTCTCATGAATCGTTTGCATAAAATGTAACAGAATTATGGATTTTTCTCCATTACAGGATCAAAGACTCAGATCATGCTGAATATAACTGTGCAATGCTACATCTAGATAGACTTAAATCAGTCCAGTGTGGATCTTCAAAAAGATATTATTGTAAGCATAAGCTTTAGAATGAAAGTATTTGAGTTTGCAGTGCATCAGATAAATTTTATATTTGTTAACATAGAAATGATATGATTGCATAAGTCTTAAAATGAATTGCATTATTTGCTCTAATAATAAGAAAATTCTAAATCGATTATTGAAATATAATGCACACAATTTAAGAAGTACGGATATCCTAGCATTTAGGTCGGGTTCATTTTACTAAACATGTTTGTGGCATTCGGACTTCCTAAAAGTTGCATGTTTTGCGGGTCAGTTTATATGAAGTGTCAAGAACAAGCAAAACCATGGAGAAAGAAAGTAAAAGAGCGCTGCCAATGCCTAAGGGAGGTTGAAATAGGAGGTGGCCACTAATTGCTAGAATGTTTCTTTGTGTCAGTGATGAAAACTTTTTAAATTTCAGTAGTGGTGATGGTTGTAACTCTGTGAATATACTAAAAATCACTGATTTTTAATTATTTTAAGCGGATGAAATTTATACCATGTACACGATACCTCAATAAAGCTCTCCAAAAAAAATAATAATAATACTGTCCTGGGATTGCTTGAGTCTGCATTTAACCTCTAAAGTAATATTTAAAGACTAGCTTCTTGACTTTTCCAATCAATATCATACTGTGCCCTTCAATGTACTGGGTTCAATGTACTGGGATCTCTTTAATTTCTCTCTATTATATTATATATTTTGGGGGATTGAATCATACAGAAATGCAGATATTTTACATTCATGCTTTTGTAAATGGCATTCTGATTTTAATATTCCCTTTAATAATTTTTGTTACTGTAAATAGTAATACAATTGATGTCTGCATTTTGATTTTGTACCTAGTTATTTCACTTATTTTACATATTTAAATCTATCATTTCAAACATAGATTTTTCTGGATTTTCTATATAAACAGCAATTTTATCTGCAAATAATCACACTTTTATTTTTTCTATCCATGTGCCATAACTTATTTTTTCTTCATTTATTTTCTCTGGCTAGTGCTTTATATTCATAGTCGAATAGAAGGTACCATCAAATTTTGCGTGTATCATATGTATCATTTTCTGGTTTTGGCAAAAAATAATTCAACGTATTATTCATATTTACAAAGTTTGGTCTTTTTAAATCACATCTTTCTTATATTGAAGCAGTTTTATAATATTCATTTTTTCTAATAGATTTTATCAATTGTTGTAACATTTTTATTTTTTGTTACTCAGAATGATATGTGTTTTCTTTATACAACATTTTATAAAATAAATTAGTTTTATTTTTGTCAAATGTTAAACTAGGCTTTGTTTCCGAAACAAATCCATGCAGATCATTGTATATTGCCCCTTATAAAATATCAGTGCACATATTTTATCTAGGGTAAGATTTGTTTCTTTATCCATGTTCACAAGGATATTTGACTATGTTTTTATTTATAGCTATGTACTTGAAAAAGTTTTGGTCTCAAGGCTATCTTGGGAAGATTTTCTCTTTTTCTATAACCTGGAAGCATCTGTTAAGAGTACTGCTTTAGCCATGAAAAAGGATGAGTTCATGTCCTTTGCAGGAACATGGATGAAGCTGGAAACCATCATTCTCAGCAAACTATCACAAGGACAGAAAACCAAACACCACGTGTTCTCACTCATAGGTGGGAATTGAACAATGAGAACACATGGACACAGGGAGGGGAGCATCACATACCGGGGCCTGTCGGGGAGTGGCGGATTGGGGAAGGAGGTATTAGGAGAAATACTTAATACATAATACCTTTTATATTAGGTATTAGGAGAAATACCTAATGTAAATGACAAGTTGATGGGTGCAGCAAACCAACCTGGCACACCTATGCCTATGTAACAAACCTGAACATTGTGCACATGTACCCTAGAACTCAAAATATAATAATAATAATGAAGAGTACCACTTTATTTTTAAATGTTATCGTTCACTAGTGATGCCATCTGAGTTTGCAGGCTATTTTTGTAGAAAAGTTTATGTCTAAACTAATGTCTTCAGTACATGTAGAGTTTACTCAGATTTCTATTTGAGGTACTATATTTTGGTAATGAGCATTTCCTAGGAATTTTCCATTTCATATGGACATTAAATACATTGATAATATAGTTTTATTGCCTGTTTAATAACTGTAAATACCATAATGGTATTGCCATGTTTAAACTAGAAATAAAATATCTGTGCCTTTTCAAAATCTTGTGATGAATCTTGTGACCATTCATCTTGATAATTTATTTGGCCCATATGTTATTTAGACATACATTACTGAAATAAAAACCATATAAGGTTCTCAGATTTTTGTTTATTGACTTCTATAGTAGGTAAAATATAGTTAGAACATTTTCTATGAAACTGGAAATGTTCATCCCTCTATAAATGTGGTTCATGTGGTGAGGTAGTGGTTTTAAATGTTTTTTACTTTTTATTAATTAATGTTAAATTTGAATAGGTACATTTCGACTGTCTCCTGGCCAAGCTTTCCTAGTGGGTATATGTGTGAGTGCGTGTGTGAATGTATTCATATGAGTGATAGTTACTTGTCTAGTTTAAATCTTTCTACAGGCTCACTGGCCTGTCTTGTATTAAGCATCAAGAGAAGAGTCTTTAAAATCCCATTTATGATTGTTTACTTGTTCACTTTATTCAATTATATGTTGAATTTGTATCATTAGGTATATGCAATGATAAAAATATATTACTAATGGTTTGGAAAATTAATTTATCATTATGAAGCATATTTCCCCAATTTCAGTAAATTTCATCTTAGCTCACTGCACCCTCCACTTTACCTCCAAGGCTCAAGCGATCCTCCCACCTCAGCCACCAGAGTAACTTGCTACAGGAAAATACCACCATGCTGGCTAATTTTTGTATTTTTTTGTAGAGATGGGATTTCATCATGTTGACCAGGCTGGTCTTGAACTCCTGAGCTCAAGAAATCTACACATCTTGCTCTCCCAAGTTGCTGGGATTACTGACATAAGCCACCGCACCTGAGTGCTCATGTACCATTTAGCTTGTGTTTTTAAAATCTACTTTTTCTGCCCTCCCTATTTTTAACTAAGTGACATTTTAAAAATTACTTTTCCCTCTCTATATAGTTTGATTTAAGCATTAGTCATTTACAACAAATATTCCTATTAAAATGCAGACAGTTATGATTGGAAAATAAATCAATGAACAATATAATGAATGGATTTTTATATTTCAATCTGGCGTGGTGATATAGTACAATATTGTTTAATAATTTATTCTTCCCAGAGACATCCCTTTTAGTAGAAGATTGTAAATATTAAATGTGATGCAACAAGGTAAAGTTAATACAGAATAAAATCAAATTAGAACTGTCTTTACATGAATAATTCAGGGTGAAAAACAACCCAAAATATAACATGTGTTTGAGGATTTTTAAAAGTATTTACATGATTGCCTGTGGAGAATTAGTCAAGTACATGCATACATAATAATAGGTTTGTTGATCAGTATAATTTAGAGTGTAACCAATAAATATCATGACAATGAAGAATTAATTTGAAATTTTATAATCATTATGGATGTAATAATACTTTATATGTAGCCCAGACTTTAATAATCAATATACATCAAATTGTGAATGTCAAACATAATTTCTCATACACATATTTAATTGAAGCAGATTTTATTTTTTTAAGAAAACAATAATGAAGTAGTTTCCATAAAATGCAAATCTAATCTTAATTATAAATAATAGGATGACTTAAAAAAATTGAGCCAAACAAACATTGCAGAAAAGAGGTACTACACTGATATCAGTCTCCTACCTAATTAGTTATTTTACACAATCAGTATGAATTAGAAATAATAAAATGGCAATTGTGTTGAAAATAATTAAATTTTAAATAAATTAAATTATAAATAAATTAAATTATAAATTAAAAATAAATAATTGAGGGCTAATGTGTGCCAGGTTGTGTAAGTGTTTTACATACATTATACTTTATAAATTACTTTCCCCAATCTAGATTAGTAAACTGGGGTTGTAGACACTAAGTAACTTTGTAAATGGTCATGCATTATGAGTTTCAAAGCTCTAATTAATTTTAGGTCTCACTGGCTACAGAGCTCATTGACTAGATTATTAAATTATATTTTCTGATTTATTACAATTACTTACACAACCAAAGTGACCCTCATTGCCTTTTAAAACAGCCACAGGATCTTTCTGAAAGTTTGAACCTAAAGTGTTCTTTCATAGATGGTCCAAACTTACATTTATCATTTCCAGTTTTCCTATTTTATCCATTAAACCAATTAGCAATCAATTCTGTAAAATAAGCAGTTAAATGATTTTCTATAGTAATGAATTTATGCCTAAGTTAATGTAATGTTTCACAAGGTATAAAATATTTCTTTAAAATTTTAACAGTTTTTCTGATGTCCTCAATCATTCAGAATAAAAAACATTTGCCAAGACCTTATGCCCTTTTAGTAAATGAACGTAAGTCACTAACTTAATGTACTTTAGTATTAAAAGTTGCTCTATACGCTAACAAACCATTCCTCCATCTTTAGCACTCAATCCTTACATTAATGAATTTTAAAATTGTCATACAATTAGTGCATTTTATTTTCAGATTTCAATTTTAGTGTTTTTACACAGGTATTGGTGATAAAATATTTCTGTAGAATTTCACTTTAAATTAATGAGGATATTTATTTTCATTTACTTCTTAGTTTTCACAAACGTATTGTTTTTTATTGTTCCCATTAATAATATTGTGTCAAATACAGAATACCTTTTAAAAAATGACCTATTGTTTAAAGAGATTTCAGTTTAAAACTTTAGGAAATTGGTACTAGACTTTTATATTGGTCAACAGCAAAATGAACATTATTACTCAGCCACCAACACATGCAGTTTGCCTATACCAGGGATCCTGTCAAAATATACACCATTTATAACTTCTTAAGAGCAGTTATCATAGAGCACAGTCCCTGACATCACACGGCTGCAGAGATGAATAAACAAAGAGGAACCTACTCTGAAGTGAGTCTGGCCCAGGAGCCAGGGAGGCAGCAAAGGAAACTTAAGGGCAATAAAAGCTCCATTTCAGGAACCGAACAGAAAATATTCCAAGTAGAATTAAACCTTCAAAATGCTTCTTCAGATCATCAAGGGAATGACAAGACATATCACTGCAAAGGTAAAACATTAAATAGATCTTCAATATTATCGTTCTAGGATGTGCAGTTGAATGCAGAAGGATGGGGAAAGATTAGGGAATATTTTGCACTTGTGACAATCAGAGGTCAAAAGTCAGGATCTAATATTCTAATATGAAATCTGAAGCCTGATTTTATTCAGGCATTGTTCAGTTGTAATCTGTGATCAACAACTCATGGAGCATTATATTTACTGAAAATGAACTGGTATATTCTGAGAGAAACATTACCATAGTAGATGTAGATTTAGAGGCCAGAGTTTCTCTCTTTTTTTTTTATACTTTTTTTTTTTTTTTTTTTTTTTTTGAGACGGAGTCTCACGCTGTTGCCCAGGCTGGAGTGCAGTGGCGCGATCTCGGCTCACTGCAAGCTCCGCCTCCCGGGTTCCCGCCATTCTCCTGCCTCAGCCTCCTGAGTAGCAGGGACTACAGGCGCCCGCCACCGCGCCCGGCTAATTTTTTTTGTAATTTTAGTAGAGACGGGGTTTCACTGTGGTCTCGATCTCCTGACCTTGTGATCCGCCTGCCTCGGCCTCCCAAAGTGCTGGGATGACAGGCTTGAGCCACCGCGCCCGGCTTTTTTTTATACTTTAAATTCTAGGGTACATGTGCACAACTTGCAGGTTTGTTACATATGTATACTTGTGCCGTGTTGGTGTGCTGCGTTTATCTTTATGTTTCCCTGTGCATGTGGGTTCTCTTATATGTAAACCTCATCAACTCTCTATCTCCCCTCTCTCAGTGCCTCTATTTCTCTCCCTGCAGGTTTACTGCCACCTCCAGAGAAGCTCACTGCTGAGGTCCTGGGAATCATTTGCATTGTCCTGATGGCCACTGTGTTAAAAACAGTAGTTCTTATTCCTTGTAAGTGTATTATTGAAAGATTATAAGGGAACTTTTCACTGTAATGATTGGAAATGCCTTGAAACATTTCATAATAATGAGGATTAGAATTCTCTTTTTAATGTATATATCTGAACCCCAAGATAATACGGTTCTTCTGAACTTTTCAAAATTATAAGTAACAGAATAATTGTAGAAAATATTTGTTTATTTTTGCGTGTTAAATATGCGTGTATATATAATACACACAGAGAGAGATGTATTATGATTTCATGATTCAAAGACACGATTTAAGAAAAAAATATTTAGAAAAACAAATTAATTTTTGAAAGTGGTTAAATCAAATACTATAAGAGATGGTGAAGTTTTATGCTAATGGCTTTAAAAATATTTGTTTTAAAGATCGTTTTTATTTCAGATTGTTCCAGTTTAAAATAATTTTAAATTTTATATTTCAAAGTAAGCAACTGAAATTATGGTTTATCTAGCTGTTAATTTTGTAAGAATTACTTTAATTTTTCTAGGTATTGGAGTACTGGAGCAGAACAATTTTTCCCTGAATACAAGAATCCAGAAAGGTACATTATGATTGTCAGTGTTCTGATGTTAGTACAGTTTATATTTTGTCTCTATCTTAAGGGATGCAAAATGACAAGAAAAATTTTTGGGAGAATAAACTATAGCACTAAGCCATAAATGTTTATAAAATAAAGATTACATGAGGGGAATTCCTTTTCTCCAATAATAAGTAGAAATACTCAGTTAAAATCATTATACCCTCTTGTTGCATTTAATTAACTGAAATTTCCTAATACTATAAGATGATAAGAGATAAATAATTTTACTATACTTAAAAAGCAGTTTTGTTCAGTGATGTTTAAGATGTGTAGGGTGAATTTTTGTTTGCTGGTTTGCTTTATATGGGAACACAATTAAGGGATGAGAGGTGGACCTTACATTGTGCCTGTGTGTATGAGTGACTAGTTGTTTTAAAATATATATTTAACAGCCTATGAGGATGCATAGATATTGTGTACCTATGTGTTTATAGCTTTGCAAATATATAAAATAATTTTAATTTGTAAACATATTGTTCTGCATAGTAATTCATATCTTTATTTAGCATATGATTGTGGCCATTGTCCTGAGGAGTGGATTACATATACCAACAGTTGTTATTACATTGGTAAGGAAAAAAGAACTTGGGAAGAGAGTTTGCTGACCTGTGCTTCAAAGAACTCTAGTCTGCTTTCTATAGATAATGAAGAAGAAATGGTAAGACGTAAATGTTTCAACACTTTACTAAAAGCTTATTCCGTCAATATCATATTTGTAGAAATCATCCATATGTTTATACATATTTAATTCATATATTTTAAGTCTGTGTAATATTCAACTGACTTCATAATATTTTTATATTCATATACTGTTAATGCACATTTGATGATTTCCAGTTTTGCTTTTCATGGAAACCCATTCTTCTATGAATATTTTTATCCCAAAATAAATATAAAGAAAACTAAGCATGTCATAGTCATTCATATTGATCACAAAGTGAATGGATTCATGATACAAGGCAGATCATGAAATAGAAGTTTCCAGCCCCAGCAATCCTGCCCCTGGATATGCCTTCCTCACTTTTCCTGCCTCCTCTCCAAACCTTTGTATTGACTTTTAATGTGATAAATAAGCTTTGCCTGTTTCTGGATTTATGTCGAGGGAATCATACAGTGTGCATTTTCATGTGTGTCTTCTTTTACTCCTATATGATATTTGTGCAATAATGCAGTTAGCTGTTGTTTGTTACTGTTCATTGCTGCATGATGTACATAGAACACTTACAATCCATTCAGTCCTGTGTCTCTGGATAGGGAAGGGAGTCTTATGTCCTCAGGGACAAAAAGGAACCTGGATGTGCACGTGTAGTCATGGGTTTCCTTTGTTGATCGCTCTCGCCCGCACCTACCCTGGTGTCTTTTGGTTTGGGAGGAGAAGCACTTCCTCTAGCTCCTAATTGGTAGCAGGTCTCCTGCTAGATCATCCTTGCCAGTGGTACCAGCCTTGCCTGGTGTTGCTTTCAATACAGAGCAGGAGTGGGTTTAGCTGAGCCACCTCCCGTTGCTCTGAGAAACAGAGGACTAGTTCACTTTCTTCTGCTGAGTGGGGGACTGAAGATGTCCGGACACTCTGTTGATCCCTGATTCTGGAGTCCCAAACCATTTTGCCATCCTCTTTCCACCTTTCAGAGTCTTCCTATGTGTCTTTCCTTGCTTGCAGAGTTTAGAGTTGTATTTAGTAGGGAGTAGCAGAGAAAAAGGAGTGATGTACCTGGTCAAGACCGTTGTCATTCCACCAAAGCCGAATCAGATAAAAGTGAGCGCTTATCTAGTTAGAGAGTGGTGTGGTGCCCAGAAAAGCCCATTTTTGGCCTCTGTGTCATTTATTTCCTCAATGGCAACCTTTCAATTTCCTTCTAAACTTCAAGAAGGAAAAGTTCCACTATGAGAAACATGGTGGAAAAATACATTTATTTAATCAGAATATCTGGAGAAAAACATGTGCAGTATCAGGACGTTTATTTCAGTTCTTACTGTGTCTGTCTTACCAACCCAGGCAACTATTAAATTACATGAATCACAATTTTGCTTATTAAAATAAGAAGAATTGAATGTACTAAGCATAAAAATTGAAGAGCTCCTTTTAAGTCAAAATTATAAAAATTTGTAACAGTTTTTTACACTATAAAAGTCATTTTCAAGCTTACTATTTTGTTTAATGTATTTATTTTGTTTTGAAAATTAAGCATCCTATGAAAGAATGTATTACTTGCACTTTTAAAAATTAATAAAAGTTTAGAATTCAAAGAAAGCACCTAAAAATTAATAAAATCTTTTATAATTATTATTTAAATGAAAATTTTGTATTTTCCATTAGCAACTTCTGGGCTCCCTATCAGTTCTCTCATGGGTTGGTGTCTCAGCAGTGTCAGCAGCAGTGATCATCCATGGGTGTCAATAAATGGCTCAATGTTCAAATTGGAGTAAGTTTTTTGAATGATGCTATATAGTAGAAGAATATAAAAAGGTTCAGAATAACATTGTGAATAAATTTAAGTGCAATTATAGTCATAAATAAAGATGTTGAAAGTTAATGAAATGTTGATATAAATATTAGGAATGATCCACAATTACATTTTCTGTGGTTTTAGTTACCCAGGCTCAACCACAGCCAAAACTATTAAAAGGAAAACTCTAGGAAGAAAAAATTCACGGGTTTTAAATTGTTCACTGTTCTGAGTAGTGTGATCAAATCCTTTATATAGTGTATGGATCCATCTCACCTGGGACATGAATCATTGCTTCATCCAGGGTACCTGCATAGCCTAAGTTCCCTGTCCACTAGTCACTCAGCTGTCTCAGTTATGAGATGGACTGAGGTGGTATTGTACCATTTGTGTTCAAGTCACTGTTAGTTTGCTTAATAAGGACCCCAAAATGCAAGAGTATTTATGCTGGTATATTGTTATAATTGTTCTTTTTCATTATTATTAGTTTGTTTTAATCTCTTAATGGGCCTAATTTATAAATTAAACTTTATCAAAGGTGTGTATGTATAGATAAAACACAGTATATATACAGTTCAGTACTATCTATGATTTCAGACATCCACTGGGGGTCTTAGAACATATCCCCTGTGCAGATGAAAGGACTGTTTCATTCAGTTTTCATATTACCAACTCATTATATTATTATATGGAAAATATCATCTGTTTTTATAATATTCTTTGCTTACAATTTGTGGAAAATGCTCTTGTTCCGTGAATTGTCCCCATGCAATCTAATGGGATTATGGATTTTTCTCCATCACAGGATAGCAGAATCAGATATTGGAAAGCATAACTGTGTAATGCTGTGCTCATCTGGCCTTAAATCACACAGATGTGGATCTTCACAACTGTATACTTGTAAGCATAAACTTTGGAATTAAAGCAACTGAATTTGGAGTCTGTTCAGGTAATTTTAAATTTCATAAAACGGAAATAATATTTTGATTGAAAAAGTTTTAAAATAAATTACATAATTTGTCCCAATAATGAAAAAAGTTTTCAAAATCAGTTATTGAAATGTAATATGCACACCACTAAGTACAGATATCATTGCTGTCGTGTCTTGCTTTTCTTACTCAACATCATATTTGTGGCATTCAGTCTTTCTTAAAGTTTCACAGTATGCAAGTGTGTTTATATGAAATATCAGTAATAGGCAATCCCATAGAGACAGAAAGTGGAATAGTGGTTGCTAATGCCTAAGGGAAGGTTGGAATAGAAAGTGACTGTTTATTGTTAACGGTCTCTTTTTGGGATGATGGAAACTTCCTAAATTTCAGTAGTGATAGTCATAACTCTGAATATACTAAAAGTAACTGACTTATGCACATTAAATGGATGAAATGTATGCTGTATACATGACATCTTAATAAAGCTATTTTTTAAAAACTCCTGGATTTATATTTGGGACTGAATGTGATATCTAAAGTAGTGTTTAAATATAAGATTTCTTTATAACACTGACTTTTCTAATCAATATCAGGCTGTGTCCTTCAATATATTAGGTTTTCTTTAATTTCTATCAGATTTGAGGGGATTGAAGTCATATAGAAATACAGGTATTTCACATTCATACTTTTGTAAATGGCGCTTATTTTTCAATTTTCTTTAATATGTTTTGTTGTTGTAAATAGAAATATAATTGACGTCTGCATGATGATTGTACATCCAGTTACTTCACTAATTTTATGTGTTAAATCTCACATCAAGTATAGATTTTTCTGGGTTTTCCATTTAAACAGCTGTTTAATATACAAATTGTAATACTTTTCTTTTTATTTCCAGGTGCTAAGAATTTTTTTCTGATATATTTTCACTGGTTAGGGATTCATTTCTGATGCTGAATAGAAGAAACAAAAAAAGTTCTGTGTATATTATATGTGTCATTTTCTGTTTGGAGAAAATATATCAACATTTTATTTATGCTTATGAATTTTTTATTATACCTTTCTCATTTTAAAGCAGTTTTATCATATTCCTGTTTTTCTAATAGTTTTTATCAATTGATGTCACATTTCTATCATTTTTTATCAATTGAAATGATACATCTTTTCTCTGTATAATGTTTATTAAGTAAATTACCTTCATTTCTTTCAAATGTTAGAAAAGTATTGTGTTTCTGAAACAAGACCCTATTTATCATACTGCACTGCCCCTTTAAAAATAAATCAGTGCATATATTATAGTTAGAGTAAGATTTGTTTCTTCATCTAGGTTCAAAAGAGATTCAACTGTGTTTTTACAAACTGTGTACATGAGAAATTTTGCTATCAAAGCTATCCTGGGAAGCTTTCCTCTTTCTCTATAACCTAGAAGCATTTGTGTAAGGGTAGTTTTATTTTTAAACGTTATTATTCACTAGTGGTTCCATCTAACTTATAAATTATGTTTTGTAGGAAAGTTTGTATAACAAACTCAATTTCTTTAATATGTAGAGTTTACTCTGGTTTTTGTTTCTTTTATTGTGTTTTGGTAATTTGTATTTTCTAGGAATTTTATTTTGTAGGATATTAAATGTATTCCTGATAGAGTTTAATATCTGGTATCTGTAAAAACGACAACGGTTTCCCCATGTTTAATCTAGAAATAAAATGTTGATGTTTTCTAGAACTCTTTCTATGGTAGGCTCATCAATTTTTAAAAGGTCTTTTCAATAAAAATACCTTTGGCCTCGTTGAGCTTCTCTCCCGTAATTGTGTTCTTGTTATGATTTTTTACTGTTTATTCTTTGTGTTTTTCTACTTTACTTATATTTAATTTCCGTTTTTCTGCTTTTAATCTCATTTGATGAGTTCTCAGATAATTCAATTCTACTTTCATATTTTACTCTCTCTCTATATATATATATATTTAAGGCAATTAGTTTTTCACAAGAGAGAATTTGCTCTATTTTCTTTGTAATTCATATTAAAATGTGACCATCCATTGTGATAATGTCTTTGGCCCATATGTTATTTAGAAATGTATTACTGAGTTAAAATTATACAGGTTTCCTAATTTTTAGTTATTGACCTCTATATTAGATAAACTGTATAAAGCATTTTCTGTGAAGCTGGAAATATTCTGCGTTTCTGTGTGAATGTGGCTAGTGTGAGAAATTGATTTTATTTTCTATTAATTAATTTTATATTTGAATAGTTACATTTCAAGTGTCCATTGACCAATGTAGGCTAGTGATACTGCATTGAAATCATAGTTTAATATTTTTATATTAATATGCTTGGAAACATGAGATTATAGTGTACTTTTGGAAAATTTCCATGTGAACTCAAAAACAGAAGTATCCTGTTAGTATATACTGTCTGTACAAGTGTGTGTGAGTTTGGGCATATAGGTGATAGTTAATAGTGTAGTTCAAAACCTTTTAAAGATTCACTGGTGTGGCTGTTTGTGTGACAAGCTGTGAGAGAGAAGTGTTAAAACCTCATTTTTTATTGTTAACTTGTTCACTTCTTTCAATTCTATGTTGAACTTGCATTATCAGATACATACACATTATTTTTAAAATATTATAATGATGTAGTAAATAAAATTATTATTATGAAACATGCATCTTTATTTTCAATAATGACTTTTTCTCTTATTTTATGACTTTACGTTAACAATAGCAGTTTTCTACTGGTTTGTATTGCATGATATATTTTTTCATCTCTTCATTTTAATTTTTCTTTATACTTAAAGGAGTGTCTTACAACAGCAGTTTTGTTAGAATAAACATTCTTTGTTTTTAATATAAAAATAATTTTCTATATTAATATAAATTTCTATATTTAATATAAAAATAATTATATTTACCATAAGTATTAAATTTTCAAATATGATTATTATGTATTTTATTTGTATGTCCATAATTATATAATTAATCATAATTATTATCTAATTTAGATTGAACATTGCCAGGCTTTTAAACTCTTAGCTTTTTATTGCTTTATCTTTTCACTAGAAATATTTTATTGTTTAAATATTTCTACTAACAAACTGCCAATTTGTTAATTTAATATGCTTCGAATATTCTTTCATTAGTGCCCTGCATTTTACAGGGCACAACAAATTAATGCTTTTACCCCTTCTTAGACAATGAAAAGATCTAACTATCCTTCCTATGGTTTAAATATTTGTGTCTTCTTAAAATTTATATTGAGACTTAATCCCTATCTTGCTGGTTTTAAGAGGTAGGGCCTTTGGGGAACTAATTAAGTCAGCAGGGCTTTGCCGTAATGATTTGATTAGTGCCTCACAAAAAGGCTGTTAGGAACTAGTATTCGCCCCATTTTCCCTTCTGCCATGTGAGGACGTAGCAACATGGTGCCATCTTGGAAGCAGAAAGCAGCCCTCATCAGACACCAAATCTGCTGACACCTTGATCTTAGACTTTCTTGCCTTGAGAACTGTGAGAAATAGATTTTCATTGCTTATAAATTGTTCGATCTATGGAATTTTGTTATTGCAGCAAAAATGGACTAAGACTACCCTCTCCTTTTATTTACTGATTATCCTATATTTGCTTTCTGAATTCTGATATAAAAATATATTTAAAGTTTGAAACATTGTCATCAATATTTTATTCATTTACTATTTAGGTAGGTATATCCACATAATTTCTTTTGAAATACATCATCTTTAGAATATATTTAAATTTTATTTTCTTTTCTTCTAGGGAATAGCAACTAATTCTCTCCATTTAAAAACACTTCTTGAAGATGAAGTCGTTCGCTATCTTATTTAAGAATATTTTCACTTATTATTGACTTCCAATTAATCCATAACTCTTAAGACACTAGGTATAGCCATTATTAACCATAGTCACAGTAATATATATTTTGATTCTATATCTATATATGTACTATATATTTATATCATATAGAGTAAATTTTGATTACTCCTATTATTTTCAGTGACTTTGTTGCCTTTTTATATTATTATTATGTGTTTGAATAAGCATAGATTCCATTAAAGTTAAATGCTGGAAGAGTAAAAAAACACATTTTGTTACATATAACAAGGATATGATATACAGTTATGTGACCGAAAAAATAATGTTTTGGTCGACAATGCACCACATATATGATGGTGGTTCCATAAAATTATAATGGAGCTGAAAAATTCCTATATCCTAGTGATACTGTAGCTGTTGTCATAGGACAGCTCGTTATTCACATGTTTGTGGTGATACTAGTTGTAAACAAACCCACTGAGCTGCCACTCATGTAAACATATAGCATATACAATTTTGTACAGTGCATAGTACTTAATAATAAACAACTATGTTACTAGCTTTATGTATTTAGTGTACTACACTTTTTTTAACTTTTAGGTTCAGGAGTACATGTGTAGCTTTGTTGTGTAGGTAAACTTCTGTCATGGGGGTTGGTGGTACAAATTATTTTATCACCCAGGTATTAAGCCGGATACCCATTAGATCTTTTTCCTGATCCTCTCCCTCCACTCTCCCTCCACCCTCTGATAGGCCCTAGTGCATGTTGTTCGCCTCTATGTGTCCATGTATTCTCATCGTTTAGCTCCCGCTTATAAGTGAGAACATACGGCATTTGATTGTCTGTTCCTGCATTAGTTTGCTAAGGAAAATAGCTTACAGCTCCATCCATGTTCCTGCAAAGGATGTGATTTCATTCCTTTTTGTGATCACATAGTATTGCATGGTGCATATGTACCACATTTTCTTTATCCAGTCTATTACTGATGGGCATTTAGGTTGATTCCAAGTCTTTGCTATTGTGAATTACACTACATTTTTTATTCTTATTTTAGAGTGTGCTCCTCCTACTTATAAAAAATAGTTAACTACAAAATGGGCTTAGGCAGGTCCTTCAGGTGGTATTCCAGAAGAAGGCATTGTTATCATAGGAGATGACAGCTCTTTGAGAGTTATCGCCCCTGAAGACCTTCCAGTGGGACAGGATGTGGCGATGGAAGAGAGTGATATTGATCATCTTGACTCCATGCAGGCCTAATGTGTGTGTTTGTGTCTTAGTTTTTAACAAAAACATTAAAGAGGAAGAAAAAAGTGAGAATAAAAATTTTTTATATAGGAAAGAGTTTACAGAATAATCATATAAAAATATATTTGTAGAGTTGCACAGTGTGTGTTTTTAGCTCTTTTATTACAAAGGAGTCAAAAAGTTTATAAAGTAAAAAGTTAGAGTAAGTTATTTAATATTATTGAAGAAAAGATTATTATAAATCTAGTGTTGTCTAAGTATATAGTGTTTTGAAAGTGTCTAGTAGTGCACAATACTGTCCTAGGCCTTCACATTCCACTCAACGCTCACTGACCCACCTAGGGAAACTCCCAGTTCTACAAGCTCCATTAAGTGCGCTACACAGGTGTACCATTTTTTATCTTTTATATTGTGTTTTTACTGTACCTTTTCTATGTTGAGATATGTTTAAATAAACACATACTTACCATTGTGCTACATTTGTCTACAGTATTCAATAGAGTAGCATGCTGTACAGGTTTGTAGCCGAGGAGCTGTAAGTTACACCAGATAGCCCATGTGTATAGTAGGCTATACCATCCAAGTTTGTATAAGCACACTCTATGATATTCACACAATGACAAAATTGCCTCGTGACCCATTAATCAGAATGTATACCCATCATTAAGTTGCACGTGACTGTATAATGCTATTTAATTAAAAACAATAAGTGGGTGTTTGCAGGAATAGTATACATCGGTACCTCAAATTTAAAAAGAGAACATTAGTGAATGTTACATTGTTTGGCATCTTTGTGAAAGATTTTGTTGTTTTAATTCTATAATGTGACAAAAAATTACTTAGTTTATAAAAATGAAATAAGTATGTAAATGTAAATAAATGTATTTCTAATAAAAACACCCAACATGCATATAAGCATATATCAGGTTATTTAGAATTATAATTATGAAAATACACTAAATTATAATTAATAGAAATATATACATAGCTAGCAAACAAACATAGTATTTCAGATTCACAGTTTTACAAATGGCATCCTTATTTTAAAAATTTCTTTAGTAATTGTTGCTATAAATAGAAATACAATTGAAATTTGCAAGTTGATTGTTATATCCAGTTACTTCACTGAATTTTTTTGTATTAAATTTATCATGTTAGGTGTAATTTTTCAGGTTTTCTATATTAACAGGTATTTTATCTCTAAATAATCCCACTTTTATCTTTTCTTTCCAATTGCAATATTTTCTCTATTTCTTTTCTATAACTTAAAAAATTATGAGTACATAATAGTGTACCTATTTATGGCATATACATGCTATTTTGATACAAGCATACAATGTGTAATGATCAAATCAAGTAATTAGGATACACATCACCTCAAAAATTTGTCATTTCTTTGTGTTGGGAACATCTGAAATCTACTCCCCTAGTTATTTTGAAATATACAATAAATTATTATTAAATATAGCTGCCTTATTGTGCTACCATTGTGCTACCTTTCTTCATACCCCTGACACTATCCTTCCCAGCTCTGGTAGCCATCCTTCTACCCTCTACCTCCTTGAGATCAATTGTATTAGTTCCCACATATGAGTGAGAACATGTAATATTTACCTTTTTGTGCCTGGCTCATTTCACTTAACATGATGTCCTCCAGTTCCAACCATGTTGTTGCAAATTACAAGGATTTTATTTTTTTATGGAATAATAATGTTCCATTATATATGTGATCTATCTGTACCACATTTTCTTAAGCCATTCATCCACTGATGAATACTTAGCTTGATCCCACATCTTAGCTATTGTGGATAGCACTGCAATAAACATGGTAGTGCAGATCTATCTTTGATAACCTGGTTTCCTTTCTTTTGAATATATACCCAGCAGTAGGTTTGCTGGATCATATGGTAGTTCTATTTTTTGCATTTTGAGGAATCTCCATACTGTTTTCCATAACGACTGTACTAATTTACTTTCCCACCAACAGTATACGAGGGTTCCCTTTTCTCCACACCCTCATCAGCATCCATTATTGCCTTTTTGATAATAGCCATTCTAACTGGGGAGAGATGACATTTCATTGTAGTTTTTATTTGCATTTCTCTGATGATTAGTGATGTTGCGCCCTTTTTCATATACCTAATAGCTATTTGTATGTCTTCCTTTGAAAAACGTGTATTCAGATCTTTCACTCATTTTTAAATCTAGTTATTTGGTTTCTTGTTACTAAGTTATTTGAGTTCATTATATATTCTGGTTATTAATCTCGTCAGTAGAATAGCTTAAAATTATTTTCTCCCATTATGTAGGCTGTATTTTCACTCTATTGATTGTTTCCTTTGCTGTGCCACAGCATTTTAGCTTGATGTAATGCTATTTGTCCATTTTTGCTTTTGTTGCCTGTGCTTTTGAGGTCTTACTCAATAATTTTCTGCCCAGACCAATGTCTAAAGCATTTCTCCAGTATTTTTTTTCTAGCAGTTTTATAGTTTCAGATCTTATATCTAAGTCTTTAATTCATTTTAGTTTGGTTTTGTATATGGTGAGAGATAGGAGTTTAATTCTTCTGCATATGAATATGCAGTTTTCCCAGCATTATTTTTTGAGGGGACTATCTTTTTTTCCAATGTATGTTCCTGGCACCTCTGTCAAAAGTGAGTTGTCTGTAAACTCATGGATTTATTTCTGGATTCATTGGTCTATATGTCTGTTTTAATACCAGCACCATGTTGTTTTGGTTGCTATAGCTTTGCGGTCTATTCAGGTGTGACGCCTCCAGCTTTGATATTTTGCTCAGAATTGCTTTGGCTATGCTGGGTGTTTTGTGGTTCCATATGAATTTGAGGATTGCTTTTACTATTTCTGTGAAGAATGTCAGTGGCATTTCGATACAGATTGCATTGAATCTGAACTAGCTAAGGTTTTATTTTGAATGTTGAATAGAAGCCACAGAAAGGTTATATGTATATCATATGTATCATTTCCTATTTTAGGTAAAAAGATTGCAACATTTCATCCATATTTACAAAGTTTGTTTTTATTATACCTTTCTCATATTGAAGCAGTTTTATCATATTCCTGTTTTTCTAATAGATTTTGTTATCAATTGTAACATTTTTATTGTTTTGGCATCAATTGGAATGATTCGTGTTTTCTCTGCATAACGTTTATAAAGTAAACTATTTCGCTTCTCTCAAATGCTAAACCAGTCTGAAATAAACCATACTGGTCATTCTGCATTGCCTGTTTAAGTTTATTAATGCACAGGAGATTACACTGTGTTTTTATTTATAGTTATGTACATGAGAGGCTTTGCTCTTAAGGATATATTGGGAAGCATTTCTCTTTTTCTGTAACCTAGAAGACTGTGTACGGGTACTGTTTTACTTTAAAATGTAATTATTCACTAGTGATGCCATCTGAGTTTGTAGAATGTTTTTGTAGGAAAGTTTATGTAGGAAAGTCAATTTCTTCAGCACATATAGACATTTCACCCATATTTACAAAGTGTATGCTTATGGAGGTTACTAAGATTTCGGTTTGTTGTATTGCAATTTGGTAATTTGCATTTTCAAGAATTTTCTATCTCTTATGGCTATAAAAGTATTCATAATATGATTTCATTATCTGTTTCATACCTGTAAAAATCACAATGGTTTTCCCTTAATCTATAAAAATATTTGTGCCTTCTCATATTCTTTAATAGTCTTTTATCAATTTTATTAAGTCCTTTCAATAAAAATACCTTCAGCCCCATTGACCCTCTCTACTGTAATTTTGCTCTTTGTCATGATTTTTTTTACTGTTTGTTGTTTTATTCCTACCACTTTACTTCTATTTAATTTCAGTTAATTTCATATTTCTGCTTTTATTCAGACAATTCAGTATCTGCAATTTTGTTGTAATGTATGCATTTAAGGCAATCCATTTTTCCCAAGAAAATATTTTGCTCTATTTTCCTTATAATTGATGTAAAAATTGTGAACATTTATTGTGATAATTTATTTGGCCTTTAGTTTATTTATAATTATATTTACTGAATATAAAACCATATAAAGTTTCTAAAGTTTTGATTATTGACTTCTGTGTTAGTAAACTGTAGTTAGAACATTTTCTGTGAGGCTAGAAATGTTCTTCATTTCTGTGTAAATGTAGCTAGTGTAACTAATAAACTTATGTTTAATGTTATTTACTTCTAATTAGTTAATATTAAACTTGAATTGGTACATTTTAACTGTCCACTGGCCAACTTTGGCTAGTGCTACTGTACTTAGAGCAAACTTCTAAATTTTATATTAAAATGCATAGGCTTATGAAAATATAGTGTAGCTTAAAAAATTAGTATTCCAAATTAGTATACAGTTTATATGTGTGTGTATACACAGGTGTGTTGGCTAATTGCATAGTTTAAATCTCTCTATAGTCAGTGATGTATCTGTTTGTGTGATGAGATGTGAAAGAGAAGTGATTAAATCCCTAATTTTATTATTTCCTCATTTATTTCTTTCAATTCTATATTGTGTATTATTAGGTACGCACAAATTATTTTAAAATTACTAATGGTATATAGAGAAATATATCACTATGAATATGCTTCTTCATTTCTAACAACAATTTCTGTTTTATCTTATTACAGTATATTAAAGTAGTTTTCTACCAGTTTGTGTTGCATGGTATATTTTTTCCATTTTTCATTTTCATATTTTTTATGTTTATGTTAAAGGAGTATCTTTATGAGTATCTCATAAAGACAGCAAACCACTATTTTTAAATACAAGCACTTTGTAACAAATCAAAATCATTCCATATGTATTTGTTAAATTTTAAAATAATTATTATTTATATTTTTAATTGTATGTATAAATATGTAAATATAATATATTTATTTAATATAATATTTCATTTCAATTTAACACTTCCAATTTTTGAACTCTCTTTTTCTTAACTTTTATATTAAGCTCTGGGTACATATGCAGTTTTGTTATATAGGTAAGCACGTATCACAGGGGTTTGTTGAACAGACTATTTTGTCACCCAGGTATGAACCCTAGTACCCATTAATTACTTTTCCTGATCCCTTCCTTCTCCCACCCTCTACCCTCAGGTAGGCCACAGTGTCTGTTATTTACCTCAATGTGCCCATGTGTTCTCATCATTTAGCTCCACTTATAAGTGAGAACATGCAGTATTTGGTTTTCTGTGTCTGTGTTAATTAGCTTAGAATAATGGCCTTCCGCTGCATCCATGTTGCTGCAAAGGACATAATCTTGTTCTTTTTTTATGAGCACCTAGTCTTTCAGGGTGTATATGTATCCTTGATGGGCATTTAGGTTGATTCCACGTCTTTGCTATTATGAAGTGCTGTGATGAACACGCAAGTGCACGTGTCTTTTTGGGGATATACCTAGTAGTAAGACTGGTTGATCAAATGATAGTTCTAAGTTCATTGAGAAATCTCCCAATGGCCTTCCTCAGTGGCTGGACTAATTTACATTCATACCAACAGTGTGTAAGCATTCCCTTTTCTCCAAAGACTTGCCAACATCAGTTGTCTTTGACATTTTAGTAATAGTCCTTCTGACTGGTGTTAGATGGAATCTCATTTCGACTTTGATTTGCATTTCTCTGATAGTGATGTGGAGCACTTTTTCATATATTTGTTGGCCGCTTGTATATCTTCTTTTGAGAAGTGTCTGTTATGTCTTTTGCCTATTTTAATGGGATTTAATTGTTTAAGTTCCTCATAGATTCTGGATATTGGACCTTTGTCAGGTGCATAGTTTGCAAATATTTTTCCCATTCTGTTGGTTTTCTGTTTATTGGAGTTTAAAGTTTCTTTTGCTGTGCAGAAGTTGAGCTTATTTTGTATATGGTATGAGGTATAGATCAAAATATTTTGTGTGTGCATATTGATAGCCAAGTGTTTAAACGTTTGTTAAAAAGATTATACTTTCTCCACTGAATGCGTTTCCATCTTTCTTGAACTATTCTACATTCCATATATTTGTGGATACATTTTTGCACTTAATCTATTTGATTAATCTAGGTATCTATTTATCTGCTAGTTCCACATCTTGTGAAAATTGAGAGAAAGCTACAGAGATTTCCCATGGTCCTCACTCACGCACTACCTCTCCCATTATCAGTATCCCCCACCAGCATGGTATATTTGTTACGAATGAAACATCATTGTTACCCAAAGACCATAGTTTATGTTAAGTTTCACTCAGTGTTGTACACTTTATGGGTTTGGCCAAGTATATAATGATAGTGACGTGTCTATCATCATAGATCATACAGAATAATTGCATTCCCCTGAAAATCTTCTGTACTCTGCCCGCTAATCCTTTCCTCCTTCAAACACATGGCAGTCATTGATCTTTGTACTGTCTCCATAGTTGTTACTTTTCCAGAATGTCATATAGTTGAAATCATACAGTATGTTACATCTGAGACATTACATCTTAATCATATCATATATCTCAACCATTTTGAGTGAACAGGTCAGTAGTGTTAACTATATTCACATTTTACAACAGATTTATAGAATTTGTTCATTTTGCAAAACTGAAACTCTACACACATTAGACAACTCCCCTTTTTGGCCCTAGCAATCAGCATTCTACTGTAGAGGACTACGTGCTCGCAAACCAGACGTTCCTGATAAGTCCTGCTCTTGCAAAGGAAGCAGGGCGTTCCTTCCCTGTAAACAGGGAGGACAAAGGAGCCAGCTGCAAACAGCAGACCCTGGGGGCTTGTTTATGTGTAAACATCTTGAAAATCCAGAAAGTCAGGGAAAGGTCCGAAAAACAACAATGTGTCTTGTGACTTGGCAACATTCCACAAACGACTGTATAAAATAAAGCAGAGTGTGCCATTCGAGGTGGCCGCCATGTTTGTCTTGTCTTGTGTTGTCTTGTGTGTTCATTCCTTTGTTTAGGAAACACACGGACCTCAGCATTCTACTTTCTGTTTCTATGAGTTTGACTACTTTAGATATCTCATATAAATAAAGCATGCAGTATTTGTTTTTTTGTGCCTGGCTTATTTAACTTAGCATAATGTCCTTAAGATTTATCCATGTTGCAGCATGCAACAAGACTTTCTTTTTTAAAATAAAATATATTATCCTTTTTAAAAATGTTTAAACAACTTTATTGAGGTATGATTGACATACAAAAAGCTGTACATATTTAATGCATACAACTTGATGACATTAGAGATAAGTACATAACCATGAAACCACCACAATAATCTGTGTCATATCTGTATCTCTAAAAGTTTCCTTCCACCCTCTTTATTTATTATTATTTTTTGTGATACAAACACTTATCATAAGATCTACCCTCTTAGCCAAATCTTTAGTATACAACATCGTTAACTACAAGTTCTGTGTAGTAAAACAGATCTCTAGACCTTGTTCATCTTGTATAACTGAAAGTTTGTACGCTTTGACTAACCCTCCCCTGTTTTTCCCTCTCCCAGCCCCTGACAACCACCTTTCTACTCCCTGCTTCTATGAATTTTCTATTATTTTACTCAGCATAATATCCTTCAGGTTCATCCATGTTGTTGCAATAGGGTTTTCTTCTTTTTAATGGCAGAATTGTATTCCATTTTGTATACATGCCACATTTTCTTTATCCACCAATTCATCAATGGGCATGTATGTTGCTTCTATGTTTTAACTATTGCAATGAACATGGGAGTGCAGATATCTGCTCAAGATCCTGATTTCAACTCCTTTGGCTCTACAGAAGTAAGATTGTTGGTTCATATGTCAACTCATTTTTAAATTTTTGAGGAACCTCCATAATGTTTTTCATAGTGACTGTACCATTTTACATTCTCATTAACAGTGCACAAGGGCTCAAATTTCTTCACGACCTAACCAACAGTTGTTATTTTCTGCTTTTTTCATAGCAGCCATGCTAATGGGTATGAAGTGATGTTTAACAGTGGTTTTGATTTATGTTTCCTAATGATAGTGATGTTGAGCATCTTTTCATATGCTTGTCGGACATTTGTATATCTTCTTTGGAGAAATATCTATTTGAATCCTTTGTCCATTTTGAAATAGGGTTATTTGGGTTTTGTCATTGGATTACATAAGTTCTTAATATATTCTGGATATTAATCCCTTATTAGATACATGATTTTGTTGCTTCTATCATTTGCTGTGCAAACATTTTAAAGTTTGATGTAATCCCATTTGCCTATTTTTTGCTTTTGTTGCCTGTGATTTGGGTGTTATATCAAGAAATGAGTGCTAAATCCAATTTCATGAAGATTTCTTTACATGTTTTCTTCTAGAAGTTTTATAGTTTTGAATCTTATCATTAAGTCCTCAATACATTATGAGTTAATATTTGTAGATGATGTAATGTAAGGGTTTGACTTCACTCTTTTGCATATGTCTAACCAGTTTTTTCAACACTATTTCTGGAAGATACTGCCCTTTTCCCACTGAATGGTCTTGGCACTCTTGTTGGAAATCACTAGTCTATATGTGCCAACATTTATTTCTGGATGTATTAAGTTGTTGTTTCTATAGAGAGCAAGTGCCTGGGATATGCTATTCCTCTATCTTGTTGATGTTGCCTTCTTCCAATCTAGAATAGTATTCAGGGCAAATGTGGGCTCTGTGGAAGGTAATGTGGTCTAAATGCTCCTGGTGGTGGGGGATACGTTGACCATTCTCTGATTTTCGCACTGACTCAAGTCATCTCATAATCAATCCTACCTGTTCCACAAGATTATATCAGAGTCCTTGTCTTAAAATCCTCTTCAGTCATTTGATTATGATGTTTTGAGATGGAGATTTCTACATGCTGATTCTATTAGTAGTTAGTTTACTTAGCATCTTGGATGTATACATTTTTTAAAAAGCAAATTTGAAAAGTTTTTAAGTCAGTTTTGTCTTAATATTATTTTTCTACATCTTTCTGTATTCTCTTTTTCTCTTGGATGAATATTTTCCGTTAATCTATCCCAAAGTTGATGAATTCTTCCTTTTGAATCTCAATTTTTTTTTCTAGCCAATTTAGTGAATTTTTCATTTCAAGTAACGTACTTCTCAACTCAGAATTTGGTGTATTTCTTGGTTTTCATTTCTCTGCCAAAATTTCCTACTTGTTTTCTCATTGCCATCATATTTTCATTTAATTGATTGAACATACTTTTCTGTATAATTTGAGTACATTTATAATAGTTACTTTAAATTTTATTTTCTGATAAATCTATTGTCTTGTCCCAGAAAAAGTCAGATTTTGTTGACTGATTGTCTTTTCCTCCAAGTATGGAAGACATTTTCCAGTTTCTGCACGTTTTCTAATTTCTTATAATAGATTTTTTAAATAATATAATATCATACAAATAAATTTGGGGGGTTTATAAAGAATTTTGGGAGGTAACTTGCATACAATTTTACTGCAGAATCTCCTTTAAAATGCATTTACTGATGTTTTTGTTTCAAATTCTTATTTTTTTATTTTTATTTTGTGCCCCATTTCCTAGGGATTGCCCTTGTGAATTACATAGCTTGGCTGTCAGCCAATATATTATTTTAAAAGATTTATTCAAAAACCTTAAGTTAGTAGAGGTTCCACTCTGTGCTAGTGTGTGTGTGTGTGTGTGTGTGTGTGTGTGTGTGGTGGAGGAAGTGTTCATAAATTTGCAATCAGTTCTCAAGTCTCCTTGGGCTTTTCCTTTTTACTGGAATCACCCTGGTGTCCTCTACACATATGCATATTTTTTTCAACAATCAAGAATAAAATCCTGCTGTTTATACAACATGGGTGAACCTGCTGAGCATCGTGTTAAGTGAAATAAGGCAGATACAGAAAGACAAATATCACATAATCTCACTCATATGTAGAATTAAAGCAAAAAAGAGCTGATACTATAGAAGCAGAGTGATCACCAGAAAAACACCAGAACAGTGGTCAACAGAGACTGGAGGAGAGAAAAAGAGGGGGACAGGGCGAGAGCTTGGTCAATGGGTACAAGGTTATGGTTAGGTAGGAGGAATCAGTTCTGTTCTATTGCGTAGTAGGGTGATGATGGTTAACAGTAAGATATTGCACATTACAAGTTAGCTGGAATAGAGGCTTTTGAATGTTCTCACCACAAAGAAATGATAAATACATGAGACAGATGGATACACTAAATACCCTGATTTGATTATTGAATATAACATATATATGTATTGAATATCAAATTGTACCCCATAAATATGTACAATTACAATGTGTCAATTTTTTTAAAATTTAAAGAATACGTAGAGGGCTAATGTCATGAGGTCTATTGCACTCTCATGTTTAGGATTTTGTTATATTTATGGCTGGCACTGTTCTTCCCCCAGAGGAGACTACACCTCAGACTGAAAAAAAAAAATGGGGTTTTCTCATTCATTTCCCGCAAAATTCAGCACTTTGAGTTGAAAAGCAGTGGTCAGCCGGGCGCGGTGGCTCAAGCCTGTAATCCCAGCACTTTGGGAGGCCGAGACGGGTGGATCATGAGGTCAGGAGATCGAGACCATCCTGGCTAACACGGTGAAACACCGTCTCTACTAAAAAATAGAAAAAAACTAGCCGGGGGAGGTGGCGGGCGCCTGTAGTCCCAGCTACTCGGGAGGCTGAGGCAGGAGAATGGCGTGAACCCAGGAGGCAGAGCTTGCAGTGAGCTGAGAGCCGGCCACTGCACTCCAGCCTGGGGGACAGAGCCAGACTCCGACTCAAAAAAAAAAAAAAAAAGCAGTGGTCTATTACACTATGCCCCAACCTCTGACCGCTAATCAAGTCTGTCCTTGTGGCAAAAACACTGTTGATTTTCCCTGCTTTCCCCAAGCTGTAAAAACTGCAACTGTTACTCACAGTACTGGGCTGTGGTGGGTGGGCAGGAGGCATGGGAGCAGCACTAGGTAAACTTACTACAAATTTACTGCATTCTTCCTTGAATCTCTAGCAGTTTTTCCAAGAATGAATAGTTCACAAATGATTAGCAGCCTTTGATCAATTTCCAGAAGCTTGGAATTTTTTTGTTAATTTGTCGTCTTCATTCAGTCACGGCAATACATTTTTATCTGTTCAGTGTGTAACACTCATTATCTTAGTGAATTGAAAGACTGAAAAGTAACGAGAATTAGCTTTGCTATTACAAAATTTAAATTAGTGTAATAGTTTTGATTTTGCATCTCATAAAATTTGTTTTCTCATACAAATTCTCAAACTCTGCCAGTAATTTTTTTATGGATTGCAGTCTCCTACAAAACCAATAATCCTTGGCTGGTGTGGCCAAATGGCAAACACTAATCTTGAGAACTTCTATATTTTTACCTAGAAGGAATAATATTAGAAAGAAAAGAGCAATATGTGAACAATTCTATAAATATTTATTTCCATAGACAAATTATATAGAAAATATTCAGATTTATATATAACTATTAATCTAAATAAGTCATCTATTCATAAAAATATTGTTATATATTACCAGTATTAGCAATACATTATTTTGAGTATTTCAGGTTTCCAATATCTTCAGAGAGGAACAAGAACCGTGTACATTTGAATTTTTATAGAGACAAACTTCTTTTGAATTTTGTTTGGAAATAAAAACATGTTTGTAAACACCAGCTTATAAACAAGTTTATAAACACTTAAGTGTTATCGCTTACACAAGTTTAATATAATGTTACTCCCGCCACCTGTAAAGAACATACTTCTAGTTTCTTCAAAAGCCATACAATTATGTTCTTAGAATTATTTTTAAATCTTTACATTATTTTAAAAATACATATCCAAGTACATACTCTTTCTTTCTTTGAGACAGAGGCTCGCTCTGTCACCCGTGCAGTGGCGTGATCTCGGCTCACTGCGATCTCAGCCTTCCAGGCTCAAGTAATTCCTCGGCCTCCACCTCCAAAGTAACTGGGACTACAGGTACTGGCCACCAGGCCTGGCTAATTTTTCGTAGAGATGGGGTTTCGCCATGTTGGCTAGGCTGATCTCAAACTCCTTACCACAAGCAATCTGTCCACCTCGGCCTCCCAAAGTGCTGAGATTACAGGCGTGAGGGATTATAGGAGTGAGGGATTACAGGCGTGAGCCACTGCACCCTGCTATATTATTTATTTCTTAAACATCTGCAATTCGTTAAAATACATCATGTATAAAATATAAATTATAATATTATCAAGAACTATTCTAAGTGCTGAATAAAATGAATATTTCCACTCATATATTCAGTTGAATTAATTTCTTCTAGTCTCTGAAGGTGTTTAGAATGACAATTCAATACAACTGTGGGTGGCCCCAGGACAGGGCAGTTCTAACACCAGCAAGTTGAAATTGGTGAGGATGGATCTCACGCTGTGACTGGCCAGCAGGAAGTCTTCATTCCAGAGTGCCGGAGCTAGATACTGGAAGGCATGGAACAGGGATCCGGACAGCTAACAAAAACTTGCTGGAGGGTAGATACCACAGGATGTCACGCAAACATGCAGCTGGTAGCCACAGCCATAGGAGCAAAAGGAGAGAAAGTATCATAAAAGCAGGAAGAAAAATCCTTTCTACTCCAGTCTACACAGTGCCTTTTAGAGACAAAACTTATCATGTAAGCTGGCAAGGGAGAAAATTTATGGGATCTCTTCATTATGATAGAGCAGGGTAGTGAAGGATAGATTTGAAACTAAGAGGCGATAAATTGTGAATAAGCACACAGGGTTACTATGCAGCAACCACAATGTTGCTATACAACAGCCATTTGGCTATACCCCACTTCCTCAGAGAATGTAACCAACATTACATTCTAAATCTGTTCTAGTGTAGCATTGTCAGTAATTAGTTCTGCTTTATGGTATAGATTGGTATCTTCACTGAGAAATAGTTTCCTTTGTTAATATCACAGTTCCATGTAAAAACATCATTTGCTTCTATGGCATGTAGCCCTTAACAATTTGTGTCTGTTTTTCTAGCTCCGTTAGTATCAAATTCATTGTCCTCTGAGTAGGTCACATTGTCTGCTCAAAGCATGGAAACCTAGCCTTGTTAACGTCTTACTTAAAACCCCTCAAAGACTTTTTACTGACTACATGGTACTACTCAAACAACATAGCTTAGATTATAAATCTTTCTTCTCACTCACACCCTTTCTTGTGGTTCCAGCTTGCTCCAGGCTCTGTTTTCATCTCCAGCTCTTCATAACGCCACTTAATAAACCAACAGTACTGGACTGCGTGTAGCTTTATTTTTTCATTTTAATGTCTCTCTTCTATGTTTTTGAGATTTCTGTCTTTGGTATGTTGTATGTTTTAACAACATTACCTTGATTTCTAACTTTTTTTTTTTTTAATCTTCAGAAATCACCCAGTCTAGGACATCTTCTCTAACACCATTTTCTCATATTTAATGTTGGAGACCTATTAGAAAATTGTCATCTATAATACTATCTTTGAAAAAACCCGAAGTTTGTGTCTGTCACTGTGAATTACATGCTAATTTAAAACCATATGCTTCTGTGTATGCCTTAAATAGGGTGTGAACAGCTAGATGACAGGAATCATGCTTTACACTTTATTGAACTTTGTTTATTCATGGCCAAACAATATGATTGCCCTATAATAGATAAAAGCCCGATAAATAAATATAGAATGATATTATGAAAATGTCGGTAATTTCCTATTTTTTACTTATTTTTGTTAAGCTTTGGTACTGTTACTTCTATGTCAAATAATGAAGACAACATTATTACAGTGTAGAAAAACACCAGGGCCTCTTGGCTAAGACCTCAAGAGGAGCATTGTAAGATTTTAGTAGTGATTTTTATATTCTCCAAAATATAATGCAAAAGTTGTAGACTTTTAACCCCTTGCATTTTTTATGCCTCTGCACACAAATGAAGCTACTGGGGATAAAGGAAGAAGAAATAAGTCAGCTAAAATTTGAGCACCTGCTAATAGGTACGTAAGAGTGAAAAAAACGTGACTTGAGACACCTTGCTTTCACTCAGATCTACAATTAATGAGCCATTTTCCTTTGGAAAAAAAAATGCTGTCTTATCCCTAGATCGTGTCTTTAGGCACTTGTGGTAAGTAACGTTACCAATTTAAGACATCTTCAAAATTCTAGACTTCTTTGATACTCAGAGCACTGAAGTAAACACAAAATCCATTTGAATCCAAGATGCAGAAGTCATTAAAGGCATCATTCCATTTACAAATGTGGAGATTACCACTCTAGCAGGAAATGAAAGGTTTAGTGGCAAACAAATAAGCAATCAGAGAAAAGTAACCAGGATGCTAATAAAAAATATGATGTCATCTGACCCGCAAATCATGCGTGTAAGTTACTTGAGAGCAATTTTTAAAAGGTACTATTTATTTATGGCTATTTATGCACAATTATAAAGATAATACCAGAGTGGGAAAAAACACTTTTCTGTTCCATTATACTACACAGATTGCAATTAAACAAACAAAAAAATGGTGTGTCCTAGCATGGATTAAGTTAATATAACACAAATATTTGCTAAAGATATTTGAAATGAATTGCTAAATTTTAGAATTATACAAAGTTTCAACTGAGTTGGGTCCAAAAAATCATTTAATCATTCCTGGTTTAGGAAGCTGTGCCAGAAAATATTAATTAATTGCCAAGATGATGACCTGTTTTTCCCCAAAGTATACATTCAAGATTTATGGAATCTCTGCCTTGAGTTCATATGATTACAATACACCAGTTGATATTATATGTCAGTACGTAGCCCAGTAATACCTAGCTGAATGCAAAATAGGTTCTGAAAATATATATATATATATTTCTTAAAATGTTTGCAGACTTTTTTACTTTTTCATTAGTCATCGTTTCACTTCTGCTTCAATATGCCCATGCATGTCCTGATAACATTGGGTGCACCATGGTGGTGTGGCCATAGATGCCCCTGCATATCCAAAGACTCAGCTCTGTTTCTTCCACTCCCTTTTATTTTCTTTATTGTCCATGTGAATTTTAAAAATTTGTCCTTTTTGACATGTCTTTTGTCAATTCAAACACATTTACCAAAAGGTCAAGATTACAAAATTTTTGCTTGGCAATAACCACACATTTTATGCTTTCATATTTGGACAAGTGTCCAGTAAACACCTCAGACCACATCCAGTTTTAGTGTCACAGCTTGAAGCAAGCAACCTGCCAAGAGCTCTGTTTCTCACCACAAACTTGCACTGCATGTTAAGTCTTTCCTGTGTACCAGAAGAGAAGGATTTTCTGAGACCACAGTGCAAGTTAGCTTACTGATCAAAAAGGCTAGTTGATTATTGGCTCTTCTCAACTAATGAACGTAATTAAAGAGCTTATTGTGGTGATGGATGTTCTCAAATAACTTGAGCTCAGGCTGTTTGCAAAATATTGTAACTTTTCTTCTAACAATAGTTTTTAAAAGTTATATAAATACGTCTATATGAAGTTTGTTCAGGTACTTTTATAGTCAAATTATTCTTTCTGCATAAATTCATTTGTGTGGGTTTTATTTCATGTATTAGAAAATATTATCTCTGAAAGCTATGCTATGTCCTTTTGCAATTCCACGTAGCATAAACCAGTACAAATGCCCGGCAAATCCCCAACAAGTTTATCATGATGACTATAGCAAAGTGAGTATATGTTCAACATTGAGAAATAAATTGGAGTTTTAACATACTATTTCTTTATCTAAGTAATTGTTTTAACTCAACATACAGGACTTATTTTAGAATTTTCTTCTTTGAGGATCCTTTCCACACTCTGTCAGTTGGTTTAGGGTTCTTTATATATGACAATATAACTCTCCTGGTGCTTAGCTTTATCATGGTATTCATTTCAAAAAACTTCTTTTAGGCATGTTTTGTGAATTCCTTGTTGGCTGTAAATTGACATTTGAACTAAATGAAATAGTAGGATATACAAATGTTCTTTTTTATCCTATTCCTTTCCCCTTTTCTCAATTCTGTATTTAAGAGACAAATAATCTCTATTCAATTGAAAACTACATACATAAAAATAACTCTTCAGGAAACTGTGATTCAAGTTTTCCCCATAAAAAGCCAGCATTTAAACATTTATTCGTTTCCTTTCAAAAACCAAATATTTGTTAAAATGTGGTTGTAAGAAAATATCAGCCCAAATTTCCTCTATATAGATCTATTTTTACTATATAAAATAGTTAATAGAAAATGCTGATTAGCTGAAAAGAATCTTGGTATGTCAGAAAATAATATATTTTCTTCAACTTGTTTTATATTTACCTATCCTGTTTAATTTTGAATTTGTTTTGTACTTTTTCATTTTCTATCACCTAAACTAAAAAGTAATTCCCAGCTGGGTGTGGTGGCTCACGCCTGTAATCTCAGCACTTTGGGAGGCCGAGGCAGGAGGATCACCTGAGGTTAGGAGTTCGAGACCAGCCTGACTAACATGGCGAAACCTCGTCTCTACTCGAAATACAAAAATTAGCCAAGTGTGGTGACACATGCCTGTAATCCCAGTTACTCTGGAGGCTGAGACAGGAGAATTGCTTGAACCCAGGAGGCAGAGGTTGCAGTGAACCGAGATCTCCCATTGCACTCCAGCCTGGACAACAAGAGCGAAACTCCGTCTTTAAAAAAAAAAAAAAGTAATTTCCATGTGGGCAAAAACCTTCTTTTGGATTGTTTACTTTGACATTCTCAAGACCTAGAAAAGGGTGTAGCAAATAGTATTTGCTAAATAAAAAAAAAAGTTGAATAAATTTATTGTCCAACTTTAACACATTACCACATGAAAGTTGTTTTTGAGATTAATAACTTTGGTTATTGTTAAAATTGTATAATGTGTTCATCTTATATTACTTTATATGATGTCTTATGTTAGTATTTTAAATTAATAAACAAATAAAATATATATTTAGCTAATCTTGTTCATTGGCATCAATTCATATATTCACTTATTTTTATGTGTACTGGGGTATATATCTAAGTTTCTAATTCTTCTGCATATGATGTCTATATGACAGAGATGCAATTTCATGTTTTTATATTAAAATTTAACAATTCCCAGAACTAAGGTTTTTTTTTAACTTAAAGGCCAGTGTGATAGTAACCAAGGACTAATTATTGAATAGAAGCTAATTTCCCACTTTATCTGCAATGTTACCTTATATTTTTTAATCTATGTACATGACTTTTTCTTGACTGTATTTTTTCCCTTCTCAATTTGTCTATCTATGTCCCACATGCCACTTTGCCTTTATTAATATGGTTTTAACATAGGTCTTGCTATCTAATAAAACAAGGCTCCCACGTTTTCTTCATCTTCAATAGTGATTTTCCTAGTCTTGACTTTTGCAATTTAATGTATATTTAGAATTCTGCTTTGTAAGTCCCACAACAAAATCTGAGGTATTAACTGGAACTGAATTGAATCTTTAAAATATTTAGGATTAAATGGCATCATTTAAAATCATCATTTTCAAATCCTAAAATGTTATTAAAAATAATGGCAAAACTAAAATTACTTTTGCACCAACTGAACATTTATCCAACCATGGGTGGTCTTACCTCTTTTACCAAATTAACAATATTTCTATAGTGATAAGGCGGAAGTACTGTGGTTTATGTTTTTCCACAGGAAGGTGAGATTATAACATTTGTCACACTTTTCTCAAAGATAGAATTTCAGTGAGTATCTCCACTTTCAATTCTAGATCAGGAACTGAGAACATATCTAAATTTTCTAGTTTTATAGAAGACTTTTATCCACAAGAATCAAGATCTTCCCTCTCTGAGCAGGTGTGTGTATGTGTGTATGTGTGTGTGTTTATTATTCAAGATATGAGAAACTATATTTCGACCTCAAAAAAATAAAAATATTTACACTGTAAGGTAATTCTAATTGTTTCTTAGATGCTTGAATAGAACTCCTGAGGATACAGAATACTTATCATTTCTGATGTGTATTCTATCACTGTATCTGATGATAGGGAATTAGTACATACCTATTAAAGAATTAGAAGTTGTAATATTACTATAAGAAGAAGCTTTGTCTCTAAGCAAAACTAGAAAAAATTGAATCTTTACCTTTAGGATTAGAAGAATTGAGTTTCAATTTGAATTCTCAAATTTTTGAGTTTTCTGATGTTGTAAGGGGCACTTACCTTTGATACACATCTTTACATGCAAGGTGAAACAAGTTATATCTGTGCTTTCCAACTATCATAATCAAATATGAAATAGCTTTTATTTTTAAAGTCTAAGCACTATGCATATTTATTAGTTTTTTTTCTGGAAGCTCTGCTGTGCATTGCTAAGATGTTACTAAATAAACATGTGAGATTAGTTTTATTAATGATGGTGGTGATGAGAATTTGTTGTTGATGATGATGATACGGGCACGTTGGATGAAAATGCACTAGAAAAGGACATTCAATAAAAGTACATAAAACTTACCTGAGTTTAGCTAGCAGAAAGAAAACTAAATTATTGCCAGATAAAATAAACAACTATAAACACTTGGTCTTAGCTAAAAGGCCAAGAAGCAATAAATAACTATAAACAGAAAACTGTGTGTGCTGTTATCTAATATCAGTAATGTAAAATATTTGTGTTAAATATCTCAATGTAGGTGAATTAATATATTCATTATATTGTTATGACATTTTGAAGTAATTGGCGATTATTTTACAACCAAGAGATATGTATACAATTATTTTTGCCTGGCTTTATGTGAATTGTCATTTCTATTCTTTTCTTAGAGGCATGCACAGGGGGAAAGTTTCTGGATTTTACTTTTCTATTCAAAATATTTTCTCTCACCACAGGAAAGAGAACAAAAAACAAATGCTCAATTTTATTTTATTCAGGAATCCTTTGTGCTTTGAAGACTTCAGATTCCTCTCTGAGGTAGACGTGCACTTACAATTATTTGATGGGGTGGATTCGTGGTCGGAGGCCTCGACACAACTTGGGTATGTTTTCACCACATAAGTGTGTAGTTTTGTTTGTATACAATTTTAAGATACCAAGAATTTTATACAAGCATATAAGGCATAGGCAAGCAATTTACTCTGATTCTTTTCATGTTCTATTTATGTTGATTTCATGTTATGTCCGTATTGTATGTGAAATCAAGTCTTCCAAAACTTAAAAACTTTTTTTCCCTTTATTTTATTAACTATATTATGGTAAAGTCACAATTTGGGCCAGCTTGAAATAGTGAAACAGATGTGGAGTCATACTTGAATTTTACTCAAACTTTTACTGCTCTCTAGATTTGAAATGGGGTCAATCTGCAACCTCTATGTAGTTTAGTTTAGTTTCTTTTTCTATCAAATACAGGCATGAAACATTCCATATTGATCTTAGTAGATTTGTGTAATATTCAAATCAAGTGACATGTATTTTAAAGCCCTTTTTATCCTAAAGGTGTTTATACATTTATAACTTATTCACAGTTGGTAACATTATATTAAATAAGCTTTATGATTTTGGCCATCTCTAATATTCAGTTTCTTCATCCATAAAGTGATACCTACTCTCTTTACTCCATATGTAAAATAACTGAGTTAGATATTACATGTGCAAACAATGTCTAAGTCTAATTTTAGCTATAAAAGATAATTCATATTATCATTTAATTTATAAAAGGCTTTTGTACAACAAACCCCCATGACATGAGTTTACATATGTAACAAACCTTTGCATACAACCCTGAACCAAAAATAAAAGTTTTAAAAAAAGCTTTTAAGAAAATATTAATCATCAGTAAATAATATTTCAAGAGAGCAAAATGATTCTTTCAGTATTTTGTTCAGCGGCAAGATTATCTGTCTTTGTTCTAAAGGGTTAGATCCTACTATTTTAGCCTATGTATGTCCTTCATTATAAAGAAAATTAGACGGCTGGGCACAGTGGCTCACGCCTGTAATCCCAGAACTTTGGGAGGCCGAGGCAGGTGGATCACCTGAGCTCAGGAGTTCGAGACCAGCCTGGCCAATATGATGAACCCCTGTCTGTACTAAAAATAAAAAAATTAGCCAGGTATGGTGGCACAAGCCTGTAATCCCAGCTACTCAGGAGGCTGAGGCAGGAGAATCGCTTGAATCCAGGAGGTGGAGGTTGCAATGAGCCAGGATCACGCCACTGCATTCCAGCCTGGGCTACAAGAGCGAAACTCTATCTCAAAAAATAAAAAATAATAAATAAATAAATAAAAGAAAATTAGACACACTAGTATTTACTAAAAGCTTACTAAATGATTGATGTTATTGATGTTAAGTTCCTTATATTTTTATTTCATTTTTAAAATACCCATACTGGGTTGTAATAGTATCCTTTTCTTTTTTATTTCTTTCTTCTTTTGCAAGTTAGGAAACTGGGATGCAAAAGCTAGATTATTTATGAAGTTATATTAAGTTTGTATATGTGAATAGGTGATTTAAATACATGTCTTTCTCCAACATGTCTTTTCACTATACCAAGTCCCTTTCTGGTAATGTTAGGTTTCATTATACATTACGAATTAACTAATTTTAATAGTTAAAATTAGTTAGGATTTGCTGAGGGTACTTTGCATGGCATAAATGTAATTTTATTTATACAGTAAAGTGTAAACATAATAATGTAGTAATATAAAATGAAAATAAATTCATGTTGTGCTTTAAAAAGGATTGTCATGAGAAGTACATAGATGGAAATGGCAAGTGGAATTTTTAAAATGTATGCACCAAATAGCAGAAAGGCCATGACTCATATAAGCCTGAATTCTTTCTTTCTAGAGATGAGTGAATTTCATAATTATAAGTTGGGTCTAGCAAAGAGTGATTTTTCAACACGATGCCAAAAGCAAAGATGTCCAGTAATCAAAAGCAAATGTAGAGAAAACGGTAAGTTCTATGTTCCATTTGTCTACTCTCAGTATATTCAAATGAATCTTGGAAACTATGTGATTAAATCAATGACAATCATTCAGTTTACTTTATCTTCATCAGGAAAGCAGGAATACCCCCATGAACTCTAATATAATATTAAAATATATAATAAAATTGTGGTATTAAAAGCTATTGAGTTTAGAATATTTTCATGGCCTAAAAAATGATGAGTTTATTTATCATGATAATATAATTGAAGCAGGAATTTCTAAGAGATTACTGAAAAGAAAACTAAATAGAAATGAAAAACAGAAAAGATATTTTAAAAATCCTCCAGAGATATGTTCCTAAATATTATAGAAGTGATAGCTAGATTATTATTTATAGAATTGTTTCTGACTGCAGTGAAGAAGATGTACTCTCCAATGTCTTTTTTCAAAGCAGAATATTATTGATAATAGACCTTTATATAGTTTGTATGAAAAGCAAAACAACAGGTGACCCCTCAATTTTGATTAAAAACTAAGAAACAAATTATTAACGAATAGCATCACTTTACAAGAATTAATTTAAGGAATGCAAAGTGCTATATGTAAAAATTCCTTTTTGGACTAAAATATTCAATTGTTACCAAAATTTTAAACCCACATGCCTTTTCACTCAGCAATTATCATTGTGGGAATTTATCCCAGAGAGGGACTCAAAAATATGCACAGATGGGTATGAAATGTATCATTATTTCTAATAGCAACACCTAAGAAACAAATTAAATATCCACTGGAAAAAAAATTCAAAGTCTGTCAAAAATTAGATTCTGTCCAGAGTTGTCAGTGAAATACAATGCAGCTATTTATAAATTTGGTATCCTTATACACCATGAGAACTAATCACCAGGATATTGTCTTAGGTTAAAAAAAAAAAAATTCATAGGATGTTTTGTATATTATAGTTTCTTTAAAATGTATTTTTAATATGTAGCTAAGGGGAATGGTAATTTTTATTTATTTTTAGTTGGCATGTAATAATTATACATATTTAAGGGATACGGTGATATTTCCATACAACTATACAATGTCTAATGACCAAATCAAGGTAATTAGCATATCCATCACCTCAAACATTTATCAGTTCTTTGTGTTGGGAACATTCAAAACCTTCTCTTCTAGCTATCTGAAAATATACAATAAATTACTCTTAACTGTACTCTCCCTACAGTGCTATAGGAACACTAGAAAAAGCCCACATGTAGCTATAATTATGTATCCATTAACCTCTCCTAATCTTCTCCTCCTCACTATTCTTTCTAGCCTTAAATAACCACAATTCTACTCTCTAATTCTGTGAGCTAAAAGTTTGGATCTCCTACATATGAGTGAGAATATGCGGTATTTATCTTTCCGTGCCTTATTTACTTTACTTAACATTATGTACTTCTGACGCATCCATGTTGGTGAAAATAATAGGATTTCATTCTTTTCATTCTTTTTTTTATGACTGAATGGTATTCCTCTGTGTGTGTGTGTGTGTGTGTGTGTGAGAGTGTACACACATTTTGTTTAGCCATTCATCTGTTAATGGACACAGGTTAATTCCATATCTTGGCTATTGTGAATAATGCTGCAATAGACATGGGGCTGCAGACATTATTTCAATATACTGATTTCCTTTCCATTGGAGAAAGACTGAGATTGCTGAATCATATGGTAGTTCTATTTTTGGTTTTTTAAGGAACCTCCATACTGTTTCCATAATGGCTATACTAATTTACATTCCCACCAACATTATATAAACATTAGCCTTTCCCTGCATCCTCACTGTCATTTGTTATTTTTTGTCTTTTTAAATAATAGCTATTCTAACTTAGGGTGAGATGATAGTCATTGTGGTTTTGATTTTCATCTTATTGATGATGAATGATGTTGAACTTTCAAAAAATATATCCATGGCTATTTGTTTATCTTCTCAGAAATATCTATTCAGATCCTTTTCTCATTTTCAAATCAGTTTTTGTTGTTGATGATGCTGTTGAGTTGTTTGAATTCCTTGTATATTCTGGATATTGTTCTCTTGTCAGAGGAATAATTTGCAAATATTTTCTCTCATTCTACAAGTTGTCTCTTCACTCTGTCACTTGTTTCCTATGCAGCAAAGAAGTGTTTTAGTTTGATACAGCCTCATTTGTTTCTTTTTGCTTTTGTTGCCTGTACTTTTGAAGTCTTACCCATAAAATCTCTGCCTAGACTCATGTCCTGTGGTGTTTCTCTTATCTCTTCTAGTAGTTTTATAGATTCAGTTCTTACTTTTAAGTCAGTTCTTTTATAGATTCAGTTCTTACTTTTAATCCATTTTGAGTTGATTTTTCTATATAGTGTGAGATGAGGGTCTAATTTCATTCCTCTGTGTGGATATCCAGTTTTTTCAGCTCCATTTATTGAAGTGCCTGTCCTTTCCCAGTGTATGTTATTGGTGCCTTTCTGGAAAAATCAGTTGGCTGTAAATAGACGGATTTATTCTTGCATTGTCTATTCTGTTTTATTGGTCTAAATGTCTAGTTTTATGTCAATGCCATACTGTTTAAGTTATTATAGTTTTGTAGTATATATTGAAATCAGGTAATGTGATACCACCAGTTTTCTTCATTTTTGTTCAAGATTGCTTTGACTATTCAGTCTTTTGTGGTACCATACAAATTTTAGGATCTTTTTTCTATTTCTGTAGAGAATGTTATTAGTATTGTGATAGGAATTGCATTGAATCTATAGATTGCTTTGAGTCGTATAATTACTTTAACAATATTCTTTCAGTCTATGAACATGAGATGTCTTTCCATGTTTTTGCATCCTCTCTGGTTTCATTAATCAGTATTTTATAGTTTTCACTGCAGAGATCTTCCACTTGTGTGATTAAATTTATTTCAGGGTATTTTATTATTTGTAGGTATAAATGGAATTGACTTCTTGATTTCTTTTTCAGCCAGTTTGTTATTGGTGTATAGAAACACTACTGATTTTTGTATGTAGATTTTTGTATCCTGAAACTTTACTGAATTTGTTTATTTGTTCAAAGGCATTTTGTTTAATTTTCATGTATCTGTGCAGTTTCCAAAGTTCCTCTTGTTATAAATTTCTAGTTTTATTCCATTGTCAGAAAATTTACTTGATATAATATTGAATTTTGAAAATGTGTTGAGACTTATCACCTAGCATATGGTCTATCCTGATGAATGTTCCATATGATGATAATAAGAATATGTGTTTTGCAGCAGTTGGATGAAATGTTCTGTACATTTAGTAAGGTTCATTAGGTCTATATTATAGTTTTACTTGGATGTTTCTTTTCTGATTTTCTCTCTGAACGATCTGTCCATTGCTTAAAATGTGTGGTTGAACTCCTCTACCCTTATTGTATTAGTCTATTTCTCCCTTCAGATCTATTAATATTTACTTAATATATCTGAGTGCTGTAGTATTGGGTGCATATGTATACTTATAAATACAATATTATATTGCTGAAATGACCCATTTGTCATTATATAATGGTCTTCTTTGACTCTTTTTTACTCTTTTTGACTTAAAGTCTACTTTATCTAAGTATAGCTATGCCTTCTCTTTACTGGTTTTCATTTTCATGGAATATCTGTTTTCATCCTATACTGTCAGTCTATGTGTGTTTTTACGAGCAAAGTGAGTTTCTTGAAGGCAATATATTGTTCAGTTTCGTTGTTTTTAATCCATTCAGTCACTCTATGTCTTTTACTTGGAGAATTTAGCCCCCTTGCATTTAATATTTTATTGGTAAGTAAAAACTTACTATTGCCATTTTATTCCTTGTTTTCTAGTAGTTTTGTAAGTCTTCCTTTCTTCCTGTCTTCCTTTGTGATTAAGTTGCTGTCTCTGGCAGTGTATTTTAATTCCTTGATTTTCATTTTAGTGTAATTTTAGTGTATCTGTTATAGGTTTTTGTTTTGTCGTTACCATGAGACTTACAAGGACATCTTATAACTATAGCAATTATTTTATACTGATGACAACTTAACTTTGATCACAAAGAAAAGAAAAACAAAACGAAACAAAAAACTAAACAACTCTACACTTTAACTCCATCTCCTCTCACATGTTGACTTATGTTTGCATGGATTTACATCATTTTATATTGACTATCTAATAACAAATTATAATTACTTTTATTTTGATAGAGTTGTCTTTTGATCTTTATAAGATCTGTGTGGTTGAGGCACCACAATTGAAGTATTAGAATATTCTGAATTTGTCTGTATACTTACTTTTATCAGTGAGTTTTGTACCTTCAAATCTTTTCTTATTGCACATTTATGTTCTTTTTTTCTGACTGAAAAAATGCTCTTTAGCATGTCATGTAAGACAGGTCTAGTGAGAATAAATTCACTCAACTTCTGTTTGCCTGAGAAATACTTTTTCTCTCTGTCATGTTGATAGTTTTATTGGGTACGGTATCTCAGTTGGCAGGTTTTTTTCCTCGGGTCTTTGAGTATGTCACCCCACTTCCTCTTGGCCTATAAAGTTTCTGCTAAGAAGTCTGCTAACAGATGTGTTGAAGCTTCTTTATATTTATTTTGCTTTTTAAATTTTGCTTCCTTTAAAATTCTCACTTTATCTCAAGCTTTGAACATTTAAATTTTATATGCCTTGTGGTAATCTTATTTGGGTTGAATCTGCTTGCTAATCTTTGACCTTCCTGTATGTGCTTATTCATATCTTTCTCTGGGTTTGGTAAGTTTTCTGTTTGTCCACAGCTTCCCAGACCAGTGCTGTGCCAGGGCTTGCCCAAGGGCCATGGTTGCTATGGCCTGCAACCACTGAAATTTTCCTGAGACCCAAGGCCACTTTAGTCAGCTGGTGATAAAATGGGCTGAGACTAAGGTTCCTCCTGCCTAAGCAGTGGATTCCTCTCTGGCCCACGTGGGTCAAAATGCTGCCCGTATGAGCACTGGTGTGGAATCAAAGGCCGTGGGGTCTCTGTCTTTTGCTTTGTTCCAGTGTGGTGGGGCCAGGTCTAAGTTCCAACACAAAGTCCCACACTCTTCTTTCCATTTCCCAAGCAGGCAGTTTCTCTCCAAGCACTGCAGTATCTGGGTTTGGAAGAGGGGTGTTTAGGCAAGGCAAGACGGTCTTTTCTTACCTCTTTAATGTGTTTTTTCTTCTTATCATGCCAAAATCAGGGTACTGTGATAGCTCACCTAATTTCTTGAATTCTTTTGAAGGTACTTTCTTGCATGGATAGTTATTTAGTTTGATGTTGCTGTGAGAAGATAATAGCTAAAGGGTTCTTCACAGCCAGCTTGCTCTTCTGTCATTTTCTTCATTGTTCTCCGGTATACCTGTTGTTTTGCCTACCCATTGATTTTTTTTCTCCTCTATCATTATCTATCTTTGTGGTTTGGTGGTTCTCTGCAGTAATAAGATTTGATTCCTTTCTCTTTCTTATTTGTGTATCTGCTCTACCAGTTTTATACTTCTGTGCATTTTTATGGTGATAGACATTGTCCTTTCACTTCTAGATATAGGACTCCCTTAAGCATCTCTTGTGGGGCTAGTCTAGTGGTGATGAATTCCCTCAGTTTTTGCTTGTCTGGAAGAATATGTCTCCTTTATTTCTAAAGGATAGCTTTGCTTAATACAGTATTCTTATTTGGCAGAGGTCTTTTTTTTTTTTTTTTTTTTTTTTTTTTTTTGGCATTTTGAATTTATCATCCCATGCTCTTCTGGCCTGCTGCTGGAGAAAGTGGGATTGCTGGCCGTAGTGGCCGTGGGCCCCAAGCAAGTGGCTCTGGGAATCTGGGGTGCACATGCATGACTCTGTCTATGCTGAGGACACACTCTCTACTTGGCTGCATCACCTGTTCCCTGGACAAAGGGCTCTGTATGGGCTTGATGCAAGGGTCATGACTACACCATTGATTGGGATCACCTGGTGTTGCTGTGCTGCAGTCCTCTAGGTGGATTTGGTGGAATGTCAGCAGGGCCCCAGGGATGTGAAGATGCAGAAGCTATTGGGCCCCAAAGATGTAAAGGTAAAGGAACTATTAGGCCCCAGGGCAGAGTGTACTTTTGTGGTGGCTACACTCTCAAAATGGTGCAGTGCTGCTGCAGCCTGTGTTCCAGAGAAGAGGAGGGACCCCAGTGTGAACTCCCACCCTGAAATAATGCAGTCATGTGGATTCCAGTCAACTCCCTATACCGGACTCAGGGATTGTGAAGAATGTGGAGCTCTCCTATAGCTAGGAGAGCAGGTATTTCTAACGGGAATGTGGACCCCTGGGGAGCTCCTGCTTACCTTTTCTCCTCAATGGAGAGTCCCTCTTGGCTCTAAGCTGATCCATGTCACCTGCTTCTCTTCCCTTTCTATGCTATCGCCCTGAGCATCTGTGCCTCAGAGAGACTTGGTCACTTTCTTGCTGAATTCCAGCCTTCTCCCTTCAACACTCTATTCAATGTGTGGTTATCTACTTGTTGTTTGGTCCCTTGTGGAAGTGAGTGCTGGGTGCCTGCAGTTAGCCATCTTGATGATGCTTCCTCCTTCTTTGTTTATGTTTATTATTGTATCTGCATAAAAATAATAAATCATAAGCATAATTTACTCTAGGGATGACTGGGGAACTTGTAGAGAAGTATAGAAGGAAATATTACATTGTTGTACTCTAGTTTTTGATCATTTGCAAAATATTTATGCTCTGTTCTGGGAAAAATAATTAAGGCAGAAAAAGGATCAATACTACCTTCTCATTAAAAAAAGAAAAAAACCTCTAATATTTATATTAAATACAAAGATACCCAAACCCTTTATGCTTCTTTTTCTGATCTGTCTCTTTTTTCTTTGACAGCATCTCCACTTTTTTTCTGCTGTTTCATTGCTGTAGCTATGGGAATCCGTTTCATTATTATGGTAACAATATGGAGTGCCGTATTCCTAAATTGTAAGTGATAACAGAGAAGTAGATTGCAACATTGTTAATTTAACAATTGTAATGTATTACTTTTGTTAGTATTCAGAAACACAGAAACATAAACTAGAAATATTAAATGTATCTTTGTCATATTTTTGCTATTAGTCCAGAAATGTGTAAACTATATTTGCTTATAGTATAAATTACTAACAATACAAACTTTTTAATACTTATGGTTATTTTAATAGCATTATTCAACCAAGAAGTTCAAATTCCCTTGACTGGTAAGTGAATTTTTTAAATGTTTTAGAACATATATTTTATGTATCTACCTACACTATTGTGTAGGCATGTATTCAATGATGTAAGAAAAGGAAAAATTAAATAATTAATTCTAGTCTGTAATACACTATGGCTTCTGTTTTCCTTTTAACAATGAGGGAATACTTGTAAAAATAGAGGATGCTTAGGTTTGATATCTTTCTCTCTCTCTCTCTTTCTCTCCAATACTTGTAAAAAATAGAGGCTACTTAGGTGTGGTTTGACATCTTTCTCTCTCTCTCTCTCTTTTTTTTTTTTTTTTTTTTTTTTGAGATGGGGTCTCACTCTGTCACCCAGGCTGGAGTGCAGTGGGGTGATCTCAGCACAGTACAACCTCCACCTCCCGGTTTCAAGTGATTCTCATGCCTCAGCCTCCCAAGTACTTGGGACTGCAACCTCCAACTCCTGGGCTCGAGCAATTCTCGTGCCTCAGCTTCCCAAGTAGCTGGGACTGCAGGCATGAGCCACCACACCAGCTAATTTTTGTATTTTTAGTAGAGGCAGGTTTTCACCATGTTGGCCAGGCTGGTATCTGGTATCTGACTAACCTCAAGTGAGTCAACTGCCTTGGCCTCCCAAAGTGCTAGGATTACAGGCATGAGACACCACGCCCAGCCTGGCATCTCTCTATGAATATGTAGAGATGTGCCTTTGGTTATGACTATGATAGTTTAATAATCTGAAATTTTAGAGTTGGAGTGAAAAAGACATTTAATTTGTCTAGATAAAATCTGCTATAATGTTCAGATATGTAGAATTAATAATATATTTTCCTTTTCTAGAAAGTTACTGTGGCCCATGTCCTAAAAACTGGATATGTTATAAAAATAACTGCTACCAGTTTTTTAATGAGAGTAAAAACTGGTATGAGAGCCAGGCTTCTTGTATGTCTCAAAATGCCAGCCTTCTGAAAGTATACAGCAAAGAGGACCAGGTTGAGTATTTATTTTAATTTCCCATCCTATATTTAATCCTAACATCTGAGGCAAATCATTGGAATATGAACCTGGAATATATAAGGGACACTATGACTTGGTTATTCTAATACCAACCCTAAATCTTTCTTCATTGAAAATAACAAAGCATAGAAATTGCAGGTATCAGACACATGAAAAAATGCTCGTCATCACTGGCCATCAGAGAAATGCAAATCAAAACCACAATGAGATACCATCTCACACCAATTAGAATGGCAATCATTAAAAAGTCAGGAAACAACAAGTGCTGGAGAGGATGTGGAGAAATAGGAACACTTTTACACTGTTGGTGGGATTGTAAACTAGTTCAACCATTATGGAAAACAGTATGGCGATTCCTCAAGGATCTAGAACTAGAAATACCATATGACCCAGCCATCACATTACTGGGTATATACCCAAAGGATTCTAAATCATGCTGCTATAAAGACACATGCACACGTATGTTTATTGCAGCACTATTCACAATAGCAAAGACTTGGAATCAACATTCCACTGATGGAATGTTGGAATGTCCATCAGTGACAGACTGGATTAAGAAAATGTGGCACATATACACCATGGAATACTATGCAGCCATAAAAAAGGATGAGTTCGTGTCCTTTGTAGGGACATGGATGCAGCTGGAAACCATCATTCTCAGCAAACTATCGCAAGAACAGAAAACCAAATACCGCATGTTCTGACTCATAGGTGGGAACTGAACAATGAGATCCCTTAGACACAGGAAGGGGAACATCACGCACCGGGGCCTATTACGGGGAGGGGGCAGTGGGGAGGAATGGCATTGGGAGTTATAACTGATGTAAATGACGAGTTGATGGGTGCTGATGAGTTGATGGGTGCAGCACACCAACATGGCACATGTATACACATGTAACAAACCTGCACGTTGTGCACATGTACCCTAGAACTTAAAGTATAATTAAAAAAAAAAAAAAAGAAATTGCAGGTATCATGTATGTGTGCTCAGACAGGAATTATGCTAGTTGGGGGACCGAATGCATGTTTTTACAAGTGTGAGAACAGATGAAATGGCTATGGTCTGGCGTTTACTAAAATTATGAACACTGATTTCACTTATAGTGTATTTGTGATTTCAAACAGGATTTACTTAAACTGGTGAAGTCATATCACTGGATGGGATTAGTACACATTCCAACAAATGGATCTTGGCAGTGGGAAGATGGCTCCATTCTCTCACCCAACCTGTAAGTCTTTGACCCAATGGGTCTCTAGTTTTGAATTTTTGTCCTAAGCTTTCCCTGTAATAAGTCTAATCACTCATTTCACATAATCCCAAGACATTTGCATGTTCTAATAGATTTAGTAAAAAGTGCTTAGGCCCTAAATTTGGGAGAAAGTTGTATTCATTGTAGAGTAGCCAACACAAATACTAATAAGTAATATAAATTGTTTAGTATATGGTAAGTACTATGCAAAGCAGGTCTAATATTATGTTCGTTTTACAGAAAAAGAGACAGAAGCAGAGAGGTTAAGTATCACATACATTTCTTTCTGAATTTATTACCAGACATGTTGAGACATAATTAACATATAATAAATTGCACATATATAAAGTACACAATTTAATAAGTCTCAAGAAATATATATATATACTCATGAAACCATTAAGAACATCAAGATAATTAACCTGGAAAACATTCTCTAAGCACGCACCTTTGTGATTTCTCCTCTGTGTCCCTACGTACTTACCTCTTTCTCTTTCCAGTCAGTCAGTTTTCTGCCACTTTAGTTTGCAATTCATAGAATTTAATATAAATGAAGTCATACAATATATATCATTTGTAAAGTCTTATTTTCACTTAGAAAAGTTGTCTTGAGATTCAGCCATCTCATTGCATGAGTAAAGAGTTAATTACCTTTTATCTCTTCATTTATTGATGTATATTTAGGTAATTCCCAGTTATTGATCATTACAAATAATGCTACTTGCTAATAATATTTGTGTACAAGTACTTGTATCATATTAACAAAGTCTTTCTTTTCCTTAATATAAACACCTAGAAACAAAATGGCTGAATCATATAAGTATATATTTAACCTTTTTAAAAGTGCCACACTGTTATCCAAAGTGGTGGTGATATTTTACAAATTTTACTTTCTACCTATCTGTATGTAAGAGAAAATCTGAGAGAGAAGTTGCTTCATATCCTAGTCAACACTTGCTTTGATTAGCCTCTTAAATTCTATACTGGTTGGGCGCAGTGGCTTACACCTATAATCCCAGCACTTTGGGAGGCCGGGGCAGGCAGATCACCTGAGGTTGTGAGTTCGAGACCAGCCTGGCCAATATCGTGAAACCCCATCTCTACTAGAAATACAAAAATTAGCCGGATGTGATGGCACATGCCTGTAATCTCAGCTACTCAGGAAACTGAGACAGGAGAATCACTTGAACTTGGGAGGCAGAGTTTGCAGTGAGCCAAGATTAAACCAGTGCACTCCAGCCTCGGCAGTGGAGCAAGATTCTGTCTTTAAAAACAAGCAAACAAACAAACAACAAAGCAAAAACTCTTTAAAAATAGTTTTCTTCCTACAGTGGTCGATTGTTCAATTACAGAACAGAGGTCATTACATTGTCCTTTTAAACAGGGATAGCATCAGACCATAATATTTCTATTTTTGTCAGTTTTACATTGAAGTGACATCCTCACTCTTTCTTGAGCTTTCTATTTCCCATCTCTTATGAAAGAAAACAAATTATTATTAATCATGTAATTCCAAAAGATTAAAGATGCCAGAGTAAAACACATATATAGATATAGAAATCTCTACGTGAAACGCCTAAACACATGCACGCATGCATACAAACACACACCCTTATATACACACTTGTGAATGTGTGTATGTATTAGAAGATTTGAGGTTTTATTTTCATTTCCTTACCAAGTAAAATTGCATATATCTGAAGAATATGTTTTATTTTTCCACAAAACACAGTATGAAATTCTAAATTGAATTCTGAATTGATTTCTCACTTAAATATTTGTTTTAAAATAAACATTTTAAAGTTTTCATTTAACTTGGGTATACATATGAAGAGATTTTATACTTCAGAATTGACTAGTTTCCAATGTATGATAAAAAGAGTGGCACCTTATTTACAATTTTTACTTTTATTATCTGAGTTGGCTATATTTTGTTTATAAATTAGGACTAGGCACGCTCCTAAAATCTCCTAAAATGGTATTAAGTTCCTATATTTGAAGTTCAATAGGTATGATTCATTCTTATTTTCCTGCATTAATAAAATCATGTTTGTAATTTTTAATTGTCTCTCCTCTAGACTAACAATAATTGAAATGCAGAAGGGAGACTGTGCACTCTATGCCTCAAGCTTTAAAGGCTACATAGAAAACTGTTCGATTCCAAATACATACATCTGCATGCAGAGGACTGTGTAAAGATGATCAACCTTCTCCATAAAAGCCAGGAACAGAGAAGGGATTACACCAGCGGAAACACTGCCAACTGAGACTAAAGGAAATAAACAAAACGGGACACAATGACCAACAACTGTCAGGTTTCTTAGAGTCCACAGGACCAGACCATAGAACAATTTCACTGCAAACACGCATGATTCTCCAGGACAAAGGAAGAGAGATCCCAAAGGCAATTCAGATATCCCCAAGGCTGCCTCTCCCACCATAAGCCCAGAGTGGATGGGCTGGGGGAGGGGTGCTGTTTTAATTTCTAAAGGTAGGACCAACACCCGCGGGATCAGTGAAGGGCGAGAAGCCCAGCAGATCCCTGAGAGTGCGACCCCCACCTCCACAGGAAATTGCCTCATGGGCAGGGCCATAGCAGAGAGACACAGCATGGGCAGTGCCTTCCCTGCCTCTGGGGATCATGCTGCCACTTTTAATGGGTCCTCTACCGCCCCCAGCCCCTCTGGGTTGGATTAGTGGTTGGTCCCTGGGAGGTGATCAAGCTCCTCTTCATCCCTATGGCACGGATTTCCTGCCTTGGGCCTTTACTCCTTACCGCAGTTTCTGAAGTGCTGGTATTGTCCTGCAGCCCCGTCCCGTTGCACTGCCAGGCAGGGTGCCAGCACATGGGGAGAGCCGGTCTCCATCCGAGTGAAGCTCACCTGCAGCACACCTTGCATGCCGGGTCTCCCCTGGCCCTGGGGCTCTAGAACTGCAGGCAAAGGGGACAGTAAATCTGTCATCTCCAATCCCGGGTGACCCCCAGAAATGTAGTGCGATAGATAAGAAATCAGAGAGACCAAGGGGTTGAGGAGGATATTTATTATTTAGGTGCACTGGACCAGTCAGATTAACATCCAAACGACTGAGCCCTGAACAAAGAGTCAAGTTACCTTTTAAGCATTTCGTGCGTAGGAGAAGATTTGTGCAGAGGGAAGCATATTACAGAAACAAGAAACAAAGACGTTATTCAATTGAGACTTGCATCACATCATTTCTTACTTTTCAAGGAAAAGCATGTTTTGCGACTTGAGTTTATCTGTCTAGTGACCTTGCAGCTGCACAGCTAGAGAAACGGGTCTTCACAATGCCTGGGAAAGGGAGAGATAAGACTCACTAGCTACAGAAAAACAGGCAGCTAATTGTTAAAGGACTCCAACTCTTTCTCTTCCTCAGGGGGAATTGGGTTTTCTTACATACAACTGAGTTTTTGCTTACACATTTTTAAATTTATTTTGATTCCTGTTCCATGCCAACCACCTATGCTGCTGTTTTCCGCTCTCCTTCCCCTTCCCCTAGGGGAGGGACCGGCAGCAGTGGAGTTATTCTTTCTTCCCCCAAGAAGAAAGGAAAGGGGGATTCCGAATATTTTTCTTACTACCAGAGATTTGTGTGAGGTTCAACCCCCCCACCCGCCCCACACACACATGGGGATTCCTCACCTCTTTCTGAGGTTCAACACCCGCCATGGGGATTTCTCACCTATTTTTAACCTCCAAGACATCCTGACTAAGGAATACTTTACCACCCCTGCGGTTTCTCTCTCTTTGGTATGTCCTAACTAAGGAATGCTTTACTGTCCTGAGGCATGTTTTTTTTTTAAGTCCCGATCACCGAGGAAATACTTCACCGGCTCCCGCAGCTTCTTCTTGCTTGGTCTGTGCGCAGAGTCATCACCGCAGTATGTAAGGATCCTTTAAGCTAGATTGCTGGCCAGTTCTTTCTTTCTTTCTTTCTTTCTTTCTTTCTTTCTTTCTTTCTTTCTTTCTTTCTTTCTTTCTTTCTTTCTTTCTTTCTTTCTTTCTTTTCTTTCTTCTCTTTTTCTTTTCCTTCCTTCCTTCCTTCCTTCCTTTCTTTCTTTCTCTCTCTCTCTTTCTTTCTTTCTTTCTTTCTTTCTTTCTTTCTTTCTTTCTTTCTTTCTTTCTTTTCTTTCTTCTCTTTTTCTTTTCCTTCCTTCCTTCCTTCCTTCCTTCCTTCCTTCCTTCCTCCCTCTCTCTCTCTTCTTTCTTTCTTTCTTTCTTTCTTTCTTTCTTTCTTTCTTTCTTTCTTTCTTTCTTTCTTTCTTTCTTTCTTTCTTTCTTTCTTTCTTTCTTTCTTTCTTCTTTTTCCTCTCTGTGTTGCTGAGAGTCCGGGTTTATTCTTCACACCAGGTGGGTCTCAATTTCTCATACCTGAGGGCCCCTTCAATGAGGTAGGGGAGCGCGTTCCCTCTTGAGAGAGGACTGGAGACCACCCCTGGAAGAGAATGTATTCCCATACGGTTTGCCTCCAAATTGTTTGAAATGCTTGTTTTCCGGTGCTATAAACAGCACTTGAACATAAATTTAATTTATTTAGTAAGGCCATTTTTTACTTCCTGCAGAAAGGGTACACTCACCAGCAGTTTTGCCACGAGTGTACACCGAGCGAAGGAGACAGGGTCATTTATAACCTGTCGCATCCACCCTACTGCTGTATCCGGTTTCCATTGGCTGGAACAGGACCTCGCATTCTGTATTTGTCCCGATTGGCTAGCAACTTAGAACTTTTTAAAAGAGGCAAAGGTAGAGGAGAACAAAGGAAGGAGGAAGTAACTTGTGGAATGCTGAGAAAGGTAAAAACACTTTTAAATAAGAGGAACAGGCTATGACCTAACGCTTGCTTGGACCAGTATGAGCACGCCAGGGGCAAATATTTAGGAGCACAGGTCTTTGAATAAATTTTGCTTCTAAGAGAAGTTACTATTTATTCCTAATTAGATAGGGAGGAAAGTCTTTGAAGAGCAACCTCTACTTTGCTTTTTACAGAATAAATGCAGGCGAAAAGAACATAAACTTTGCCAGGGGTAGAATGTTATGGACAGAATGTTTCTGTTCCCCTGAAATTCATATTTGAAATCCTAACTCCCAATGGTATGGTATTAGGAGGGGGCCTTTGGGAAGTAATTTAGGTGTGAAAGTTGATTATAAGAATTGAGTAATTCTGTTTTTATGTCTACTTCTTCTTTGTCTAGCATCAGGATTGCAATCCTTTTCTTATTGCTACCAATTTGTCTTGTAAATCTTTGTTCATTATTTTACTGTGGTATACTATTACCTCTCACAGTTCAACTGTTTCATACCAACTTTTTTTTTTTTTTTTTGGCATTTGTGTTCTTATTTTTATGATTGTGTTAGAGTGTCTAATTCAATTTGCGGCATTTATTGCACTTTTCATCTGCTTAGTGATTGTTTCCTTTTTTGAGTGAGTGGCTTTTCATAAGAAAAATATTTTATTTATATTATTTGAACTTTTGAGGTTTCATATCAATATGGTTTGATTTTTCCTATTCCTGTTTCGTGGACAAGGATCCTAGTTAGAGAGCTCCCTCTTCTGTCAGTTCTGTCCTATTCAGCATAGCGTCTTCTATGGGTGGTGGTGATGATGGGAGTAGGAAGGGCAAATGATAGTCATGTCTTTTTTCTCTTTCCTTTCTGCAGGATTCTTAAGTTCCTCAAATTACTTATTTACTTTGATAGTCATATTTGTAAGAAGTATCACCCCTTCTTTATTTTCCACTTCTCTCCCAGAAACCATTGCTTTCCTTTCCAAGTTTCCCACTTCTGGTCTTGCGTTTCAAGCCTTTTCCCAGTACTATGAACTACCAAGTCCCAAATTGTGTTAAGTACTCTGACATTTATTGTTGAAGTTTTATCTTTCAGGGTTTATTGTATCTGTGATTCATTTATGTCCTCTAGTCTTCTCTTCTGAGTATGTTAAAGACTAATCTCCCTACCCTCCACCGCAGGTGTTCAGAGGTGGGCAGGAGCAAGTGTTCTTCTGCAATTATTTTTCTCTATTTATAGGTAATTTGAAGGTTGTGGTACTCTATGTCTCCTAGAGATGTTGGAAGAGTAAGGTATTATGTGGTTTTATTTGCTTTTCTTATTGATTTTATGAGTTTGGGGGAGAGATGGGAGATATTTGGGATTAGGCAACCGTCTCTGCAATGTGAGAAACTGAGGATTTACTACTGTTATTTGTTAAAGTGCCCTTTCTCTTAGATCCTTACTCTGAAATCTATTTCATACTTCAAACCAGTCACAGGCTGTATGGAAGACTTATTATAAGCTCTCAATAAGTAAGAATTCTAAAGTGTTAACCTCAGGTGACTGTGTTCTTAATGTACATGCGTACTTTCTTGTAGCCTGTCTATGTAATTTATTTAGTGTTTTAACAAACAGCTGTCACCTATGTTGGCTGAAAAAAATGCAAGTCTAGCCATTTTCATGTCGGAGCAATTAAAACCAAGTATGAAAAAATATTACATTGGATTTTACAATATATGTGCATCATAGCTAGAAACATTTCTAAGAATCGAGAAAACCTCAGTTGGTGAGTAGAAAATATCAGAAAGCCTACTTAGTCCTATACGGGATTGTTTTATCATAGCTCCTACAGGATGTTTGATGGCATTGTGTACAGTAGTATTTGTTCTCTCCATCATGAGATAACTCCAGCCACAATGTTTTCCATTTATGCGTGGTAATGTTTTGTCCATTTAAGATGCAATCACATTTCATTGTATTGTATTCCAATTTAGAAATACAGCAAATGTTTTTTATATATATTAAATTTAAAATATATACATATACGTACACATAAATTATAAATATATATCTTATTTTTATATATGTAAATTATTTAAAACATGGTGGAGTAAAATTAGCAAGATAACAGAATGGGAAGCCCACCAATTCAACTAAAAATTCATAGACAAATTTTCTTTGTGAGACATTAAGAAACCACTTGAGATGCTCCAAAGCTGTTGGTGAAACTACTCATGTTGAAGCTTTAGGGAAATCTAAGGCACACTCCTTCCCTAATTCTTACCCCCAGCACAGTGCCAAAAAAGCAGGAAAAAACTCCCCAGCTCCAAGCTTTGCTCTTGGTTAATAAATGATGGATGACATGTCCAATTCCCCAATTTTTCCGGGGGCTACTCCTAAGATTGGCTTCTCTCTAGCCTGTCTCAGTGTACCGATAGAACCAAGCATAGCCTGGCTGCCTGGGACCAGCAAGAACATAGGTGGTGGGGTGAGCTGGCAGTTTCATAGCACTGTGGTTCCTCTCCTTGGATCAACATGAGTGAGTGGACCAAAGCCTTCAGCTCTCAGCGTCTCCTCGGGGGAAAAAGTTGAACTAAACATCTGATAATCCGTATTTTCTGGAGATTGCCTGAGGAGCTAGCTCTGTTTATCTCAGAACACTCAGAGGACCCGGGATATTCTAGGTGCCTGTGATCTACTAAGAAAAAAAGAAAACCAGTTGGACTAGCATGAAGGTTGAAGAAGACTGCAAAAATCCCTTGCCAAATAATAACTAAAAGACAACAAAAAATGCCTTTACTGATATTATAAAAAATAGACTTTAAGTCAAAAATTGTCACAAGAAAAAAAGAAGGACATTACATAATGTTAAAGGAGTCAGTTCACCATTGGAGCATATAACAATTTTAAACATATATGCACCCAACATCAGAGTATCTAAATGTATAAAACAAACATTGAATGAACTTAAGGGAGAAATAGATAGCAATACAATAACAGCAGGAGATTTCAATGCTCACTTTTAATAATGGATAGAACAACCAAACATAAAGGCAGCAAAGACCCAGATGACCTGATCAACACTGCAAGTCAAGTCACCTACAGACATATGCAGAACATTCAATCCAACAGCAGCAGAGTATACATTCTTCTCAAGTGCACATGGATCATTCTCCAGGATAGATCATATGTTAGGTCATTAAAGAAGTCTTAAGAAAACTCAATCAACCTTTGCAAAATAAACTTTCTAAATTAACTGAGACCTGTCTCAAATGTTCAGGGTTCACAAAGGAAACAACCAGTGGAATGAAAAGATGATCTACAGAATGGGAGAAAATAATTGCAAATCATTTATCAGAAAAGGAGTCAATATCCAAAACATATAAAGAACTCCTATAACTCAATATTAAAAAACACAAGTAACCCAATTAAAAAATGTATCAAAGATTTGAATGGTCATTTCTCCATAAAAAACATACAAAGGGTCAATGGGTATATGAAATGATGCTCAATATCACTAATCATCAGGGAAATGCAAATTATAAGCAGCAAATATCATCTTTCACTTATAAGGATGGTTATTATCAAACAAACAAAAGACAAGTGTTGGGAAGTATATAGGGTAATTAGACCCCTTGAACACTTTGGTGGGAATGAATAATTGTACTGCTTCTGTGGAAAACAGGATGGTGATTTCTCAAAAAAATAAAAATAGAACTACTATACGATCCACCAATCCCCCTTCCAGGTAATTATGCAAAAGAATTGAAATAAGAATCTCAAAAAAATATTAGTATACTACTGTCCATTGTTATACTAGTCACAGTAGCCAACATGTACATACAAATACAATAGAATATTATCCAGCCTTAAAAATGAAATCCTGCAATATGTAACAATGTGGATGAAACTTGAGGACATTATGCTAAATGAGGTAAGCGAGTCACAGGATAAATACTATATGGTTCCACTTATGTGAAATATCTAAAGTGGTCAAGCTTATAAAATCAGAGAATAGAATGGTGGTTGCCAGCAATGGAGAGAGGAAAAAATGGGACGACGTTAATCAGAGGGCATAAAGCCTCAATTATGCAAGATGAATAAATTATAGAGATCTACTATACAACATTTTACCTATTGTTAATAATACTGTACTGTAGACTTGAAAATTTGTTAAGAGGGTAGATCTTGTGTTTACCTCAATAAAATAAAATTTAAAAAAATTAGCAAATAGATGCAAAGATATGTAAAAAAGATAACATGAACAACTGATGTTTATAGCTGAGAAATAAAAACTATCTGATTTCAATAGAGGCAGAATAAAACATTTAATAAAAGCATATGTCATATGTACTTCTTATAAAAATTATCATCAGACTAGGAATAGGAGGGAACTTTCTCAACCTAGTAAAGGTCATTTATGAAAATCCTACAGCTAAAATCAAGTGTAAAGATAAAAAAGTGAATATTCATCCTCTAAGATCAATAGCAAACCAAGGGTGTTTACTCACCACTTGTATTCAACTTTGTGTTGAATGTTCCAGCCACTGTGACGAGGTTATAAAAAGAATTAAAGGCACACAGTTTTCAAAAGAAACAGGTAAAACTGTCTTTATTCATCTATGCAGATAATACAATGAAATCTACAGAAATGCTGCTAGCATAAGTGAGTTTAGGCAGGTTGAACAAAGATACACTTAGAATCAACTGTGTAAATGAATATATATATATATACTTACAATTTTAAAAATAAAAAACTTGAAATTAGAAAATAAAATGTATAATAGCACTAAAAACAATAGACTACTTTGGGGAAATCTCATAAAAGCATATAAGGCCTGAGTATTAAAAACTACAAAACATTACTGAGTATAATTTAAGTATATTGAGACGATGGACTAGGTAAAGAAAATGTGGTACATATACACCATGAAATACTATGCAGACATGAAAAAGAACAAAATCATGTCTTTTGCAGCAACATGGATGGAACTAGAGTCCATTATCCTAAGCAAATCAACCGAAGAAAAGAAAACCAAAAACCACATGTTCTCCCTTATAAGTGGGAGCTAAACATGGAGTGCACAGGCACACAAAAAAAGGAAACAATAGACACTGAGGCCTACTTGAGGTGGAGAGTGGGAGAAGGATGAGGATTGAAAAACTGCCTGTCAGGTACTATGCCGATTACCAGGATGACAAAATTATCTGTACACCAAACCACTGCAACATGCAATGTACTCATATAAGAAGCCTACATATGTACCCCTGAACCTAAAACAAAAGCCAGAAGGAAAAAATTAAGCATATTGAAGTACAAGAAACATATTTTATTCAAGGATCAGAAGACTCTCAGAAATAAAAAGGAATTGGCTGGACATGGTGGCTCATGCCTGTAATCCCAGCACTTTGGGAAGCCAAGGCAGGTGGGTCGCTTGAGGTCAGGAGTTCAAGACAAGACTGGTCAACATGGTGAAACCCCGTCTCTACTAAAAATACAAAAATTAGCTGGGCGTTGTGGTGGGCATCTGTAATCCCAGCTACCAGGGAGGCTGAGGCACGAGAATCACTTGAACCTGGGTGGTGGAGGTTGCAGTGAGCTGAGATCGCACCACTGCCCTCTAACCTGGGTGACAGAACAAGAGTCAGTCTCAAAAAAAAAAAAAAAGAAAGAAAAGGGAATTAACTATTGATACATGTATCAACATAGATGAGTATAAAAACTGTTACGCTGAATGAAAAATCCTGACAACAGATGTACATATTATATGACTCTATATAAAACATAGAAAGGCAAGTCTATAGTAACAGAATACAGTACAATACTCATCTGTGAGGGAAGGAGCAGATTTTTTATATATAGGGAAAAGGATACTTTTGAGGGCAGTATGTGTTTCATATATTGCTGAGGTGATGGTTTCACGGATGCATAGATATGGAAATGCATCAAATGTCATACTTTAAGCATATAAACTTTATTGTATCTCAATTATACTGCAACAGCGCTGTTAAAAATAAATAATGGCTAAAAGCTTAAACAAGCACTACATAGAAAAGGATATAAAAATGAAAACTAAAAGATGAGAGGTGAGCATCATTATTCATTCAGAAAATGGAAATTAAATGTACAATTGTATGCAAATGCATAGTATCCAGAAGGTCCTTAGACTAAAATAATTCATAATACTATGTGTTGTCAAGAACATAGAGTAACACTCACATAAACTGCCAGTGAAATTATAAATAAACTTTATAAATAAATTTTTACAAGTTTTTAAAGCATGAACTAAAGGGCCTAAATACACGATAGCTTATGACTTAGAAATTAAACTCCTAGGCATACACTCAAAAGATATGAAGCCACATGTCCCACAAGAGATATATTAAAATGTTTATAGTGATTTTACTCATAATAGTGAAAAGTGGAAATGACTCAAATGTTGAACAATATTAGAATAAATAAGCAAATTGTGATACATTCTTATGAATTCTACATGACAATAAAAGTAAGGAGCTACTGCTGCACAAATATATGGATGTATCTCACAGACGTAATGCTTAGCAACAGAAGCCACCAAGATCATATTTGCTAAGCTTCCATTTATATGAAATTCAAGAACAGGCTAAACAAACCTATATTTTCAAAAATCAGAGTAGTGTTTTTCTTGGAACAGGGGAGACAGTATCAATTAGCAAACAGAAAGAGAGTCTTGGTGGTGGTAGATAGTCTCTATTGCAATCTGGTAGTAATTGTGTAAGTGTAGACATAGCTTAAAGATTTACATGTAAATTTAAGATAGATATTCTTTATTGTGTTTTTGCTCAATTAAAAATATATACAGAGGTAAACCGTAATCAATGAAGTATTTAGTGTAAATGAGAAAATTAGTGAAGAAAAATTTCATGATGGCAGTTTGTGGAGCAAGTCTAGTAAGGTGCCAGTCCAAGCAAGAGCAGGTGGGTAAGGCCTCTTGGAGGGTTAATTCCAATGAGAACAAAGTGACACTCATGGGTTATATAACATAACTGAGAACTAACACAACAAAAAACAAAAAACAAACAAACAAAAAATTTTAATCTGGCAGAAGAGTTGTTTTTTATTGTATAAGGGTTGTAATAATAGAACCTCAAAGAAGGAAATATAATCCTAGCTTACTATTGGGCTCTAAAATGTCCTCTATTTGACCGGACGCTATGACTCATGTAATCCCAGCACTTCAGGAGGCCGAGGCAGGTGGATCACTTGAGGCCAGGAGTTGGAGACCAGCCCGGCCAACGTGGCAAAACCCCATGCCTACTGAAAATACAAAAATTAGCCTGGCGTAATGGTGGGTGCCTGTAATCCCAGCAAGTGGGGAGGCTGAGGCATGAGAATCGCTTGAACCAGGGAGGCAGATGTTGCAGTGAGCCGAGATTGTACCACTGCACTCCAGCCTGGGTGACAGAGTGAGACTCCATCTCAATCAATAAATAAATGTTTTCTATACCTGAGGTCATGATGATGAAACACATTGTATTAGCTAACTACTATAAAGAACAAGTTATCCTCAAACCTGTGAGCTTAAAACAACAGAATATTTCACTTCACAGTTTCTGAGGTCAGGAATCAAGAGCAATTGTGCTAGCTGGTTCTAGCTCAGGATCCCTCACGAGGCTGCAGTTAAAATGTAGGTTGGATTGTATTTTCTAAGGCTTGACACTGGCTGAAGAGTTGAACCCAGGAGGCTCATGCACATGGCTGTCTACAGGATGGCTGCAGTTCCTTGCTCGCTGTTTATAGCAGGCCTCAGTTCTTTGCCACATGGAACACTTCAAAAAGTTGCTCATGACGAGGTAGCTGGCTTCCACCAAATCAAATGATATGAGAGAGGACAATGCGAAAGACATACTGTCTTTTATAATCTAGCCTCAAAAGTGACATGCTATAACTTCTGCCTTATTCTCTTGGTCACACTAATCAACCTGTATACAATGTAATTGATTATATCAAAAGTGTTAAGTTCCAAGAAACAGGGATCATTAGGACATATAGGAAGCTGTTTACAAGAGTCTAATCTTTGGCCCCAAATGATTTATGTCCCTCCCACATACAAAATCCACACCAACTGCTAAATCTCATCCCGTTACAATGTCAGCTCAAAGTCCAGAAATTTGTCACACCCAAATGTGAGTGAGACTCATCAGGTGAAGTTCCTTAAGTTTAATTTCTTGAGTATAAGTTTTCTCCATCTGAAAGCTCGTGAAATTAACAATACTAGAGACTTGCTTCCCTTATACGCTCAGCATCCAAAAGAACAAACTCTATAGACATCCTTGTTCAAAAGAGGGAGGGGCATGAGAATTACAAAGGAGTCACTGATGCATAATAATTTAAAATCTAGCATAGCAAACGTTGGGACTCATTTGATTAGGACTCAGTCCTGTTTCTGCTATAAAATGACTCTTCACAACTCTTGGATCCACCTTACAGGCTCTTAGTTCTGTCCTTTGAATCATTCTTACTTTTTAATAAAAGGAAGCACTTCATTGTCATTTTTCTACTGACATAGTCATCTCAAAAATGTTTTGGGGTTTTCTATGAACTCTATTTGTAAAAACCACACACATAAATCTCTTCAATCTTTCTCTCTACCTGGAGCTTCTGCTGAGATGCCTGAGGGACAATGCCCTAGGGCTTCCTAGAAGCCCTGTTATTTGACCTTTATAGATCCTTTGTCTGATTGAATTGAGGCACTACCTGTGTTCTTTCTATGACATTTTCAGGAAATTTTAGTCACACACACACCTTCTCTTTTAGAATCATGCTTTCCTCAGAGCACCCTAGATTGGACCTTTGCTCAGAATCTATTTCTCAATTTTAGCATTTTTGACATGCTAACACTTGAGAGTCCAGGAATCTCAAAACTATCAAGTTCTGACTTCTTTCGCTTAACAGCCCTTCCATTAGGTTATGTGTCTTCTATAGCATTGTAATATAAGTAGTAGGAAGAAATCAGACAGTATCTTCAACACTCTGACTAGAAATCACTTTAGAGCATTCTCTTAATTCATTAAGTACATTTTCTACCTTCCACAATACTACAGACAAAAGTGTTGCTAAACTTTCTGGTACTAAATAGAAAGATTTTTACTTTCTCCAGTTTCTAATGTTTTCTCTTCCCTACTATAAGCTTGTACTAGAAGGTTTCAGTCTTTCCTGTCCTTTTAGCCTCCATCCACTGCCTGTTTTCAAGCACTCCAAAATTTTAGTGTCTTTTTTTTTTCCTTATAACGGTAACTTCATTCTGGGTACCAAAATATGTATTGCTTATCTATTGCTATGTGACACATTAATACTTAGTGACAGTTTCCAGAGGCTTCTCCAGCCCTGCAGAACTGTGAGTCAATTAAACCTCTTTATTTTATAAATTTCCCAGTCTTGGGTATATCTTTATTAGCAGCATAAGAATGGACTAATACACTAATGTTGTGGGTGAGCAATGGCTATCTGGGCCCGTGGCATTGAGGTAAAAGAATTTACCAAGACAGTTGTAGGCAAAGAAAGGCAGATTTATTAAAGAAAAGTAGGAAAATAGGTTTCCAGGGAGGTAACAGGCAGCATCAGCAGAAGAAAAACTGACTACAAAGAAACAAAGGCTTGCTGAAGATTTTATGGAATAGTGTTTATGCTGTATGCTGCAGAGGGCTTTGTCCAGTACTGATAACGCCAAGGTTGCAGTGAGCTAACTTGCAGGTGTCTGGTGATAGGTTAGCACATGGCCCATATCCTGGACATGAAGAAAGGCAGACTCATAGCTTATCTGCTTTCTCTTTCTGCCTTCCCCTGCTCCCACCAGCCTAACTCCTTTTCCCTAATTCGAACTTCACAACTAATGGAGGAACCAATAATTAATGTATTGAGAAAAACAGAAAATAATTACTTGTCCTAGCATATGTGAATTAAGGAATCAAAAGGCAGTGTTTAAATTACATAAACTGGCCGGATATATTATGCCTGTAATTCCAGCACTTTGGGAGGCCAAGGTGGGCAGAACCCTTGAGCCCAACAGTTCGAGACCAGCCTGGGCAACAATGCGAAACCCCATCTGTACAAATGATACAAAAAATTAGCTGGGCATGATGGCTTGTACCTTAGTCCCAAGTACTCAGAAGGCTGAGGTGGGAGGATCACCTGAGCCTGGGAAGTTGAAGCTGCAGTGAACCATGACTCCATCACTACACTACAGCCTGGGCTGTAGTGGGAATGAAACCGTGTCTCAAAATAATAATAATAATAAATAAATTAAATAAATGGCATAAACTATGAAGTAGCAGTTGTAACATATTTTTAGGATTATGTGGGTACAGTAGGCATAACTCTAAAGTGGTTTCTAATTGTACACCAGTGGCCTAGTGTACACCTGCATAATCCCTTCCCCTTTAGTTTGAGTAGAATTTGGGATTATGATGGGATGTTACTCTGTGGTTAGAGTACACTAAATAACAAAGGTGAGGCAGTTTTTCAGATGCAATTAAGGTTCCAAATCCTTCTATCTTTTTTTTTTTTTTTTTTTTTTTGGAGAGGAGTCTTGCTCTGTCGACCAGGCTGGAGTGCAGTGGTACAATCTCGGCTCACTGCAACCTCCGCCTCCCAGGTTCAAGAGATCCTCTCACCTCAGCCTCCCAAATAGCTGGGATTACAGGCGCACACTACCATGCCCAGCTAATTTTTGTATTTTTAGTAGAGAGAGGGTTTCACCATGTTGGCCAAGCTGGTCTCAAACTCCTGACCTCAAGTGATCCACCCACCTTGGCCTCCCAAAGTGCTGGGATTACAGGCATAAACCACTGGACCCAGTCCAAATCCTTCCATCCTAAGTCAATCAAAATGAATTTTTTCATCACGAAAATGATGAAAATAGACCAGCTTTGATTCATAACAGAGAAAACCACTCTAAGTGTTAAAATCAATACAGAAGATAATGCCTAATGAGAGGAGGTCAGGGAGATAGGAGAGTTGGTGCAAAAAAAAAAAATTTATAATCGTTACATGCTTGCCTGTATTATTTTAAATTTTTTAATTAAAAATATATTATTTTGTAATCACATGGACAACAAATCCAAAACATTACAAATCTCCAGAAAGTGCAATGCATAAGCTCTCTTAGTTCAAATTAAACATTTGAAAGATATTACATTTCATCCTATATATTTTGTCAGTTAACTGAAGTGCATTTTTCCTAAATCAATCTTCATACAAGAATGTGAAGAGGGCCAGGGATGGTGGTTCACACCTGCAATCTTAGCACTTTGGGAATCCAAGGTGGCAGAATCCCTTGAGGCCAGGAGATCAAGACCAGCCTGGGCAACACAGTGAGACCTTGTCTTCAAAAAAATTAAAAATTAGCTGGGCATAGTGGTGTGGAGCCTGTAGTCCTGGCTACTTGGGAGGCTGAATCAGGTGGATCACTTGAGCCCAGGAGTTGAGGTTGCAATGAGCTATGATCTTGCCACTGCACTCCAGCCTGGGCAATGTGAGTTAAATTTTATTTTGTAAATTTTATTTGACATGAATTAAATTTTATTGAAATTTGTGCTGAGAATTTGCAAGAATGTAAATAAAATTACATAAACGTGCAATAAAACGACATCGAATTTAACATTAAATAGATACATTAAATCAAAATACTCATAAAATTCTTCATATTAATTTTATAATTTCAAATGTAGATACACAAATTTCATCAATTTTAAAACACATTGTTTCACATCTATGACAATTGTGTAAGACACTGTTTGAAAACATTTTATAGACTCCAGAAGTAGACAATTAGTAACAATATAACAGGTAACTGTGTCATTATTAGTAATGTTGGGTCTTTACTCTCCACCTTCTCTGCCCCAAGAAACGTTTAAATGAGCTGTTGCTTACAGATATAACGATTTTTAGTTTCACAGGATTCGTCTAAAGCATTTCCCTTTGAATTATATGCTATGCAGTTCTTTGGTTTAAAAGTTTCAAACGATGGAAATCTGTAATGAAGAAGAAAATGTTAATATGCACAAAAAGAAGTGAGAATGTTCAGATAATTTTTCAATTAAATGATATAACTTTTAAAAGCATTTGAGTGAGATATTAACATATTGAGTCCTTTTTTTCTTTCAGTAACCACAATTTTCATGATTCTCTAGTGTAATGCTACAAAACACCCAGTTATTTTCTTACTAATCAATAGCATTGAGGCCAGGAGCTTTTCCTTGCTGTTTTTCTGTTGTCATTAATGGTTTAAATATGTGATATGCTTTTCTTCTATTTTATTTAAGATGTATTATCTGATCTAGTCTAGGAAAACAAGCAAGAGCATAAACTTTGTCCCTGTGTCATGCTGCAAATCTCATGTTTATAAATGAAAATGAGATTCAAAAAGTACACACATGCAGAAAATGAGCCTACAGCATATAAAACATAAGACAATGCTGAGAATATTGGGATCTACCAGAATAGATAAAATAATAAATATACTATTTTTTCTGGACTGCCTCTGTGTATATGAGAATCTGTACATGCACATATAATTCCAAGTGCTTGTACTAAGGCAAAAACAACGTATATGTTAAAAGTTCTTTTATGGCCACAAATACACTAACTTCATGTCACTTGAGCGTTAACTTGGATGTTCTAGGCAGATCTAAAATTGTCATTTTGTTGTACCTTTTCCTTTTTCTGTATTCTCATGCCCTAGACCAGGTCATTTCAGCTACAGTGCTCCTGGATGTTACCTTTACTAATCACATCTAAGGACACATTCGTAAAGAGCAAAAAAGGCCATGATTGTCAGAAACTTACAGATACTGGGAGAGTGCGGAGCCATTCTCCCACAACCAGGCGGTGTGTTCCTCACTATAAGAGAGTCCAATCCAGTAAAAATGTTGACTGGAGCTCATAAAATCCTGCTTCAAGTAAAAGACAATCACATTAATCTATTTTTAATCTACTCTTGGAATAACATATTTTGAGGGAAAGTCAGTGTTTACAATAAGATTCAGCCTGTCCATTACACAAACGGAAATTATTTTTAACTTCCTCTTTAAAAGGTATAGTCACATAACTCAAAGTTCTCATTTATCAGGCCCATTCATATATGGAGAAAAAATACTACAAAATCTCACTTCTTGAAGAATTAGAAACCTTATAAAGGGAGATACAGTCTTTATGGAACACTTTCTTCATGGGGGATCAATGATTAAATTTGATTCCAAAATAATGGTATTGTGCAGGATGAATCCCATGGGTATAATCTGCTCAACATATAATCAGCAAAGGTGCCGTGTACAGCAGGAGAATTTTTTCACTTTTTCTTAAGAATTGGGTAATTAGGGGCCGGGCACGGTGGCGCATGCCTGTAATCCCAGCACTTTAGGAGGCCAAGGCCGGAGGATCACGAGGTCAGGAAATCGAGACCATCTTGGCGTTATAGTGAAAACCCGTCTCTACTAAAAATACAAAAAAACACTAGTCGGGCGAGGTGGCGGCACCTGTAGTCCCAGCTACTCCGGAGGCTGAGGCAGGAGAATGGCGTGAACCTGGGAGGCGGAGCTTCCAGTGAGCCAAGATGGCGCCACCGCGCTCCAGCCTGGGTGACAGAGCAAGACTCCTTCTAAAAAAAAAAAAAAAAAAAAAGAATTGGGTAATTAGGGCCAGGCGCAGGCTTGGTGGCTCATGCCTGTAATCCTAGCACTTTGGGAGGCCCAGGCGGGTGGATCACCCGAGGCCGGGAGTTCAAGACCAGCCTGGCTAACATGGCAAAACCCTGTCTCTACTAAAAATACAAAAAGTGCTACGTCTGGTGGCGAGTGCCTGAAATCCCAGCTACTCAGGAGGCTGAGGCAGAAGAATCACTTGAACCCAGGAGGCAGAGGTTGCAGTGAGCCGAGATCGCACCAGTGCACTCCAGCCTGGGCAACAGAGTAAAACTCTGTCTAAAAAAAAAAGAATTGGGTACTTTTTCTACCATATTTTCCATGCTAGTTTATATCCTAGAAAGATGACAAAAACTATAAAATTATCAAAGAAATTATAAATTCAATTAAAAGAGCTAAAAAATTACAGTCATGTAGTTGGTTCTTCAAATAAAATGGGTAAATGTAATGACCTATTATCTTCTTTGAATTCTTCCTGAAAAGTTTCTTTCACTTTATTTGGCACCTAGCTTGATTTGTATTCTCATGATATAAATCACTGAGGAATTTAATGTAGATTTTACAATGACTACTTTAAGGTACACAGAACAGATAACTCAATTCCAATGTAACCGTCCACTTACTATGTGATTAATGACTTAAAGTATTTAACTTGTTCAGATAGTATATTTTTTCTAGATCAAAGAAAATGTAGAAAATCAGACTTAGCACATGCCAGCTCATCTCTGTTTTGAAGCTGAAGCAGACTGGATTTCTGAGAGGCGCAGAAATGCCTACTTTCGTTCCACGTTTTCTCTTCACTGGAAATGAAGTAACAGTTGCATCGGTACCCAACCCATTTTTCGTGGCAAGAACAGCAGTCAGAGTCTGACAGAAAAGATAAAGCATGACTAATGACACTGGAGACTAGACATTTCTTTCAATGCTATTTAATTATTCAAAAATTATTTGCTGTGTATTCTTTTAACATTCTTTCAGAATCTACTGTATATACCACACTTCAGGGGCTACTAATGTGAACTAATTAGACATGAACATGATGCTTTTTCCTCATGGAGGTTATATTCTAAAGATAGAATCACAATTATATAATTTTCAATAATTTATTAACGATATTTAGTGATGATTTGGATAAGTGCAAAAAAATTAAGTATGTTAGGCCGGGAGCGGTGGCTCAAGCCTGTAATCCCAGCACTTTGGGAGGCTGAGACGGGCGGATCACGAGGTCAGGAGATCGAGACCATCCTGGCTAACCCAGTGAAACCCCGTCTCTACTAAAAAATACAAAAAACTAGCCGGGTGAGGTGGCGGGCGCCTGTAGTCCCAGCTACTCGGGAGGCTGAGGCAGGAGAATGGCGTAAACCCGGGAGGCGGAGCTTGCAGTGAGCTGAGATCCGGCCACTGCACTCCAGCCCGGGCGACAGAGCAAGACTCCGTCTCAAAAAAAAAAAAAAATTAAGTATGTTAAAACAGCATGTAGCAGAGTCTAAGATGAGGGCCAGTTACAAGAACCTCTTTTTGAGGAAGTGACCCAAAACTAAGTACTGTAGCATAAATAGGAGTTAATTAGATGAAAAAGATTTAAAGGAGGAAAACATTTTAGCATACTTTCTGAGTCAGAAAAGAATACGGTACATTTGGAGAATTTTGACATGTTTGGATATGTTATTTTTGAAAAGGGAATCTAAATAAACCAATTATCTTGAGGCTTAATTATACATTTTATCAATAATAGTGTCTTCAACATTTGTTATCCACAGTAATAAAAAGCATGACACATCATAGGCACTCAAATCTTTGCCATATATGTGGTGCTGAAGATGTTGCACTATATTTTTATATTTTTTAATTGTTTTTGAGACAGAGTCTTGCTCTATTGCCCAAGCTGGAGTGCAGTGGCACCATCTCAGCTCACTGCAACCTCCACCTCCCAGGTTCAAGTGATTCTTGTGCCTCAGCCTCCTGAGTAACTGATACTACAGGTGCGTGCCTCCATGTCTGGCTAATTTTTGTATTTTTAGTACAGACGGGGTTGGCCCGTCTCAAACTTCTGACCTCAAGTAATATGCCTATCTCAGCCTCCCAAACTGCTGGGATTACAGGCGTGAGCCACTGTGCCTGGCCAAGATGTTGCACTGTAAATGAAGCACTATATAATCACAGATGATGGTGAGACAACTTGGGGCGCATTCTGAAAAAAATATATTCAGAAAATCGGGGCCGGGTGCAGTGGCTCTGCCGGGTACGGTGGCTCATGCCTATAATCCCAACACTTTGGAAGCCCAGGCAGGTGGATGACCTGAGGTCAGGAGTTCGAGACCAACCTGCCAACATGGCGAAACCCCGACTCTACTAATAACACAAAAATTAGCGGGGCATGGTGGCGGGCACATGTAGTCCCAGCTACTTGGGAGGCTGAGGCAGGAAGGTGGGAGAATCGCTTGAACCTGGGAGGTGGATGTGGCAGTGAGCCAAGTTCGCGCCACTACACTCCAGCCTGGACGACAAGAGCAAAATCCGTCTCCAAAAACAAAAATTGGACTTTGAGCTGGCTTTCACTGGATAAGTAAGGTTTAGAAATCTGTGCACTGTATTCTGGATTATAGAAGGAGCAAAAGGAAAAGTAATGAGATGAAAAAGTATAGGTTATAAGCAAATTCAGGCAGGTAATAAGGATTAACTGTAACATTTCCTGTGGTTTATTTTTTGTTTCTTATTTATGAGCACTCATATAGGAAACATATCTTTCATTTCAGGCTACTATTTTCCTGATTAGTTAAATGTACAAATGATACACATTTAATGTAATTTAATCATTTTTACATTAGATTGAGTAATGTAAAATGAGACTATCCTACACTGGTAGGCAAATTTCTATTACTACGTATAATATTCCATCATGACTTTCTGTGTGAAAAACAAGAAACTGCTTGTGTAATCCCTTATCAATGCTAAGTTTTCCAAAAAAATGTGACCTACCTTTCTGGAGTTCTATGTTGGGTCCTGGAGTATATGCTGGCTCAACACTCAGTTTAGTAAAAGCTATAAGACATGTTTAAAAATTTGTTTAATTAGGTATAGGTTTACGAAATAATAAAATATTACACATTAGTAAGATGAAGCCTTTATTATTAAATGATGTCATCACAGTTTTGATTTTTATGGAGACTTGCTTAGAAAAACTTACAATTTTTCAACAGAATTCCCAACGTAGCCATCAACGAAAGGCATATTATCCCTAAGGTCCCAGAAATTAACCTCCACAGAGTGGTCTTAAACACTGTAGAGAAAGACAGACAGACAGAGTAATGACTTAAAGAGCAAACACAGGAGCTGAGTTCTTAAAAGTAGAAACTAGTGAGGGAGAATCCACAACATTCTTTCATTTGATAATGGAGTCATCTTGCCAATAAAACACTGAAGACTTTCCAATCAGGACTTCACCCAATACCAACATTTTTATGTGATGTATCTTATTCTTCAGGAAGATTATTCAAACATTTTCTTCTCTACCAGCTCTGTCGCAGTAAAGTGAATTTACCATTTATGTTTTAAATTGGCAGAGATGCTTAAAGATCTGGAGGAAGAAGATATTAACGGGCACCATGTTGTGTTTTATGGACTTACCTAACAGACGTTTATTTTTATTCTCTCAACAAAATCACAAGATAGATAGTATGATTCTCACTACATAGATGAGAAAACATAAAGTCCAATAATGATGTTATTTTCTCAAGGTATCAAAGCGAGTAAGTATCCAAGTCAGAAATCAAATGAAAGTGTGTCTAGCTCAAGAATCTTTCATTTAACATAATCTACCATTGTCACAATAATACTACTGAGAGTATGTCCTCTCCTCATCTCAATGCAGGTTTTGCTCTGATAAATGTCTAGCTGCTCATGGGTTCGTAGAGATATTATAGGGAAAAGAAGACATAGGAACGTTCTGGACTTGGTGTGATAACTGATAACGACAAATATATGGGTAACACCTTGGAGGCCTGGCTTCATTTCACAGTACATTGAACATACATGAATAATCTTTTTTCCCCAAGAACATTACGTTTGTTCATACCCAAAATTACTTGCTTCTAGGCTTTTCACCTAAAACAGTTCCACATTAGGAGATTCTAACATGAACACACTCTCAAAGAGTGATGTTGTCATTAACAACAGTACAATGTGTCAAACTGTTCATTTGTGTAATTTTTGGATGTCATGACATAAATAGTAAATTTAAAACTTTTCAGCATTGTGTCATTAATATTTGGCATTTTCTATTGCTATGCTAGAATACTGTTGCTCACAGTTTAACTAGGCTAAAGTTCAGTTCTCATTCAGAATTTAAAGGTAGCCCTGTCAGAAGCCACTCTTTAAACCTGTGAGAAAAGCTTCATGAAATCATGTCTAAGTTACACAATGAAGAATCAGGAAAATAAAATGAATGTGGAAAGTGCTAATGCATGAAAATCCTAAAAAACATCCACTGTTAATCATGTCCTTCTCTCTTAAAGCATTACCCCAAAATTAGCCAATCCAAGAAATAGCTCTTCTGGTTATTTTTAATTTAGTGACTGAAATCATACGTACCTGCCATGAGAAATTATGTTCCAAGAGCGAAGCAGAGAAGGCACGATGTGCACTTTTTCAGATAGAACAGCGTTGAATTGTTGGAGCTGAGCTGGAGATTAAAGAATCTGAAATTGAGTATGAAGAAATTTAGCCAAAAAAGAGAATGAAAAATTGTGCATTTAAATGATGTTCTTGAATCATCTATTGGTGAGACACGCATTATAGTGTGAATAAGAAGCAGTAGAATCACAAGCCTCTAAAGTGTTCCAGGAACCACAACACAGGAAATTCTCACAGTACTTCTGTAATATTAACACTTCGGCAAGGACTAAAGAAGGTGAGAGGAGGTGAGAGGGAGTTTTGTTGCTGTTTTCTTTTTTATTGTTTGAAAATCAAATTCATTTTCAAGAGTTATCTGGAACATGAAGGAAATGATGGTCAAACCAAAGGTAAATTTACTTAGTATAACAATATTAGTCACGGAATTTTCCTTTTTTAATAATAATAAACATTTATTACTTACCTTGTGCTTTACACAATTTAAAGCGCTTGGCATATGTTAGCTCATTTATTTCTGTAAATGCCTTGATAGTAAAGATATATAAATACTCTCCATCTGTCAATGAGAAAACTAAGGCATACAGAGCGAAGTAATTTGCCCAAGGTCACATAAATTGGGATGTCCATGTCTCTGTTCTTCTGATCTCTACCTAATTATCCTGGCCATGACAGGCAAAGTTCAAAAAAGTAAAACTGGATGCCTTTCCCACTTGAATGCCTCATTCACGTTAGCCTTAAAAGCTTTTTTCAACACGTCAGTTTTCATTTTCTTAAAGTTCTTTAAGCATGACTTCAGCTTCTTTATTTTCCTTATTTTTACTAATACATTATTATATTGTTTAGTGTGTTATCTACTTCAGATACTATACTGATACTTCAATATACACTTGTTTGTCTACAGAAGAGTAACCTTGTTAATGGGAATATCAAATGTGGAGCAGGTCAAATTTTCAATGTGGAAGGGATTGGCTATAATAAGAATCTCGAAAGGAGAGATTTCTATCCATGATGTAGTATGTGGAAATACAATCAACCATGCATCCCCATACAAAAGCAGACACTCAAATAAATGTTTTGTGTATTGTATTTTGTATACTGTTTATGTTCAAGCATTATAACATTACTATAGATAAACCTTTTTGTAAAAGATGGGCTTTCAACCAACAACAGAAAAAAATGAAAAGAAAAGACTACTTTGATTTCTCAGTTTTTATGAAGTCTAAACTTTCCATCTTTTCAGTTTGCATTGTGTGCATAGAGCTGCTTTCATTGCACCACCAAATTTGTTGAGCTATGAATCCTCACTGAGGAATATAAGCGTAAAATCTACTTCATCCAGATGATATGCAAATCTTAATTGAAGTGATTTATTTAAAAATCCTTTGCTTACTTGAAATCTATTCATTTTTAGTTTTAGTGTTAGAAAAAGCTGATCTAGAATAAACCTATCTGATATTGATTATTTTCCCCCCATGTAAAATTGCCTTAAAATATTGGAGATTAGGGGCTTGCTTTTAGTTTTTCTCTTGAGACAGTATAAATTTATGACAGAATGTGCAATAGGGATTATTACTACATTTTCAGTACTAAGAGAAACACCTTTATTTGGAAGTTATTCTAAGTTTTTAGAACCATGTTTGGTGAGAATACATCCATCAATCATTGTCCTTTTTTTTTCATCTTAGTTCACTGACTTAGAAATAAAAATCCAACAAATACAAGTTTACTTCAAGAACTCCAGGCTTAAATATTTAAGATACCTAAACACACACATACACACACACACACACACACACACGCACACTGTAAAAAAAAAATGTGTGTGTATATATATATATATATATATATATATATACCTCCTTCCTTTAACTCTTTCTGAGCTGCCGACTCTGATTGTTCTTTTTTCTTCTTCTTCTTCTTCTTCTTTTTTTTTTTTTTTTTTTGAGACGGAGTCTGGCTCTGTCTTCCAGGCTGGAGTGCAGTGGCACGAATCTCTGCTCACTGTAAGCTCCACCTCCCAGCTTCACGCCATTCTCCTGCCTCAGCCTCCCCAGTAGCTGGGGCTACAGGCGCCTGGCTGTAATTTTTTGTATTTTATATATATATATGTATGTGTGTGTGTGTATATATATATATATATATATATTTTTTTTTTTTTTAGTAGAAACGGGGTTTCCCCGTGTTAGCCAGGAAGGTCTTGATCTCCTGACCTCGTGATCCTCCTGCCTCGGCCTCCCAAAGTGCTGAGATTACAGGCGTGAGCCACTGCGCCCGGTCTCTGTTCTTTTTATTTGTTTTTGTACGTAGGCAGGTGAATGGTTTCCATGTACTGTATCTCTCCCACTCATCTCCACTTTTTCCTGAGGCTTGAGGTTATCATTGCCTCGCCTTTGTCCCTTGGAATATTTGGGGAACTATGGCCAACTAGTTATCGGTATAGCTGTATCTACGGGCTCTTTTTTCTTCAATAACTGCTGAAAGCCTTGCTGCTCTCAGACTTGCTAATCCGGACGTGCTGAATAATCATCACCAGAATGGGCCTCAACAAATGAATCTTGTGATTTGCTATATAGTCTAGCAGTCTCAGCCCTAAAGTCAGGTAATTCTGAACACTGTGTTTTGCCCCATTTCCCAGAATTACTCTATAGTGTTATGCTCTAGTCACCACCTCTAGAAGCTGGATTAAGAAAATAACCTTTATTGTGTTCCACCTGCCCTTTCCTATTGCACTTCCTTTCCTACCTTTATTCGATACACAATTCCAAATAAAGTTTCCACTCAAAGTATTCTCTGGGTGTGCTGCCAAGAGAACCCAGACTAAATTCCGCTGACATATCCAGCTTCACTTATATAAATTTGCTTTAGAAAAGTTAGGTATCCTGCCAAAAGAACATCTCTTTTTGCAGGATCTCCCATTCCCTAGTATCCGCTGCAGGAAGGCGCCCTCTTCCTCCCCTGCAGTTTACTAGTGCCCTTGTTCAGAGCAAGTGATGACTTCAATAGCTAAGTCAACTTTTAAACCTTAGTCAAAAGCCGGGGAAAAGAAGCTAATGTTCATTTAACATATAAACAGTGACGTCTTTTCCCCACCTAAAAATTTATAACTAAAATGCAGAACGCAATAATAGTATACATTCTAGTATCCCCAAGGGAAATATTTATATTGATCTCACTGCTTTTAGAAAATGCATTCTTTGAGCGGAAAGAAAATTGCTCACATCAGGCTGCAAATCATTCTTTTAACAGGGAGAGAGGGCTCCCTGAGAAAAAACAAAAGACGTTACTGACCTGGTAAAATCCCATTGTAAACATGCTAATAACAAACCTACTAGCTATAGTGGTTTTTTATATATAGTGGGTTTTGCTTGCAAAATCCTTATCAATGGAATGATTTTAGCAGGATGTATTAGATTGTCTAAAATTGTTAGTGGTAAAATCAAATAAAAACATAAAATGAAGGCCGGGCGTGGTGGCTCACACCTGTAATCCCAGCACTTTGGGAGACGGAGGCAGGTGGATCACCTGAGGTCAGGAGTTCGAGGCCAGCCTGGCCAACATGGAGAAACCCTGTCTCTACTAAAAATACAAAATTAGCCGAGCATGGTGGCACATACCTGTAACCCCTGCTACTTGGGAGGCTGAGGCATGAGAGTCTCTTGAACTCGATGAGCTGAGATCACACCACTGCACTCCAGCCAGGGTGACAAGAACAAAACACACTGTTTAAAAAAAAAAAAAAAAAAAAAACATAAAACTAGAAATTGTGGGTTTATGGAGGCTGGCTTCCTGGAAAAATGTCACATAAACCATGGGTAACCATAACCATGTAACCATCTGAACCATCTGAGTATAAAATGGAGACGTGACATGACCAAAACATCTCCTTTTGTGTAAATGGTACAGCCACAAACACCTTTAAGAGACCTCATATGTTTATCTGTTTGTCTGGGCCACAGTGTGTCCTAAGGGGAAAGTAAGAATGAGTAGGTGCTTTTGCAGGCCTGGGTTTTCCACTGTTTTGTCTGCATCTCACAATTATAACTAAAATTATGAGTAAAGCATGATAGTGGGTGAAATCTCCGAGGATGCTTGTGATACTGATATGACAATCCACTCCTTTGTGTTACCTTCTTGAAGAACTGGTTAAGTTTTGTCCACATAGATAATGAGAAATATACATACAATTATATGTATAGAAGCAAACACTCCTTGCCTTTCATCTTATAGCCCAAGTTATCATTGTCCCTCTCATATATCTAGGAACCTTTGTTGTACTTGAACAGACTTTTGCATCTGTAGGCCTTGGGCCTTCTTTTCCCACTAGATCTGCTCAAAGCTTCGCCACCCTCATACCAGTGGATCCCAGGACTCAATATATAAATATCCCACATTATTCTGCTTATCTTGTATGCAGGGGCTATTTGGGGATGCATGTCAGAAAAAGAAATGTGGTGTTGGGGCTCAGGACACATCACCCCAAAATTTGATAGCAGGAGACTAGAATATGTCCCCTCAAAATATTTTTCTTTGTTGGCATGTTTCAAACTGATTATTTTGAGAAACTGCAGACACAAGAGTAGCTTATGTGAAAAGCTGCCCTTTTGTAAAGGAAAATTACATCTGTAAAGGAAATCTATATTAGTAAAATTATCCATATCACGAAAAGAGCTGCTCCTAAACAATTTTTCCCCTGAAGGACTCTTATTTACATAGCAAGAAAATCTTTATTCAACATGTATTTCCTCACCTTCACCCTCCCACAACGTGTCCCTATTCCAGAAACCGCCTCCAGAAGCCCCAGTCCCTACTCCTTTCTGCAGATCAGGATGCCATTCAAGTGTCAATCATCCAGCCCTTCAATGAGTTGCATAGTTTTGTGGAACCCAAGACTAAGGAAACTCCCCTAATATGAAGGAAAAGAGAATAAGCACAAAGGTGAAATGGTAAATGAGAGTAGGAAGATAAAAGAGGTCAGAGAAGCAGGACAGCGTGCTTCTGACACCAAGGTTCTCATGCCATGAGTGAAGCCACCTCTGCAAAATTATGACAGTGAAAGAAATCTGACATAGTTGATTTGATCTTGCTTCTGACTTCCAAGCTGTCCTTGGTCATTACTGGGTGTAGGTCAAGCGAACTTTGGGAGGAATTTAGTTTATAGTTTAACCTTAAGGCAAGAATGATAATAGCTCTTCTCAAAACTCAACTGCCTTTGATAAACTAATAAAAAGGTCACAAGGTTAGGGTTATGACAGGGGCCTGAGCTCTGCTAAAGTGTGGGTGCAGTTTCTATAATCACTTACTGCTTAGGAGTCATGTGTCTAGTGACCTTCCCAATGGCTCCTATAGATAGCATCAATACTGTAGAAGTTAAGGTTTGTTGTTTTTGAGGTGCTTTTTCAGACGAACCCCACCTGGACTCCTGGCTCATGACTCAACTAATCCTGTGGCCTAACCCAGAGGCAGACTGAACTCGTGAGGACCATTTTCTATACCCTTATGGTTTCACCCCCCTCCAACCAATCAGCAACATCCATGCCCTAACCCCCTGCCCACCAGATTATTCATAAAAATACTAGCCTTCAAGCCTTCATGGAGACTTTCAGTGATAACTCCAGTTCTCCCAAGTAGGACAGCCTTATGTCAATTAATTTCTTTCTCTGCTACAATACCGGCATCTCAGTGGATGGATTTTGTCTGTGCAGTGGGCAGGAAGAACCTGTTGGGCGATTGCACGAGAAGGGAGGCTGCATTGGGTGACATTTACCTGCCACTGATGTCGTCACTTCCCTGCATCAATATCCTGAATTTTTATGGGAGTTGAGTAAATGTCTTGAAAACAACGCATGCTCTGCATAGATGAGAACAGTCACATCTTGTTTTATTGCAGCCTACTTTATTACATTTTGCAGAAATTGCGTTTTTTACAGATTGAATGTTTATGGCAACTTTATGTCAGGTAAGTCTATCAACACCATTTTTCCAACAGCATGTGTTCAATTCATGTCTCTCTGTCACATTTTGCAACTGTCAAATTAATTTAAAATATTTTCATTAATATTATATATCTTATGACAATCTGTGATCAGAGTTTGTTGATGTCAATTTTGTAATTGTTTTGGGGCACCAGGAACCATGCCCATATAAGATGGTGAACCTATTAGTCAATTATCTGTGTGTTCTGCTCCACTGACCAGCTGTTCCCATCTCTTTCTCCCTCTTCTCAAGCCTGACTATTACCTGAGTTACAACAATACCAAAATTTGGCTAGTTAATAACCCTAAAATGGCCTCATGTGTTCAAGTGAAAGGAAGAGTCTCACGTCTGTCACTTTAAATCAAAAGCTAGGAGGACATGTCCAAAACTGAGATTAGGCTGAAACCTAGGCTTCTTACACAAAAGAGTTAGCCAAGTTGTAAATGCAAAGGAAATGTCTTAGAAGGCAATTTTAAAAGTGCTACCCCAAGTGAACACACAAATGATAAGAAAGCCGAAAAGCCTTATTGTAATAGGACTACCAGGTTGCTATGCCCTCTGTGCAGCAACAGACCAATACACTGACAGCAGGTTTGCAGCAGAGAAAGAGTTTGACCGTCGCAAGGCACAGAACAAGAAAATGAGAAGAATTTTCAAGGCCCAAATATTTTTTGTGGAGGTGTTCTGGGCCAGGATTTTTAAAGGATTGTGAAACGCAGGGGTTGGAACATTTAGGGTCATCTACTGGTCAGGGTAAGGGGGATGAAATCATCAGAATGTGGTAACTGCATTCTATCATGTGTCAGTTTCTCACCGGGCCCCACAAACTGACTGGCATTGGTGGTTTTGTTGGTATGCAGAACCTAAAGAACAAGCTCAAACAAAAGTTTATCATCTTCTCACAATGTCTTAGATTTTATCTATGGAACAGAAAAAGAAAAAAAGTCTTGTGACAAGGGCTGCATTATCCTCGGGTACTAAGCTACAATTGGCTATGCAGAAATGAGTCAAAGGACAAGCTGGCTTAATCATTGCTGCTATTGTGCTGCAAGCCTAGTTGGATTTTTCCCCCTTCATTCATTTTATAAAATTTGGGGGTGGGGACCGTTTTCATTATTGTGGATATGGAGAAAGTTGTAGCAGTCTGCATAAAAGATCAAACTAGTCACAACATTCCCTTAAACCTAAGTCTAATCTAGAACTCTAACTCTTTTTAATTCTATGAAACCTGAGAATGGTGAGGAAGCTGCAGAAGAAAACTTGAAAGCTAGCAGAGTTTGGGTCATGAAGTTTAAGGAAAGAGGTCGTTTCCATAACACACAAGTGCAAGGTTAAGGAGCAAGTGGTGATGTAGAAGCTGTAGCGAGTTATTCAGAAGATCTAGCAAAACTCATTGATGAAAGTGTCTACACTAAGTAAAATATTTTTAATGCAGACTTCTTCCTTATATTGAAAGAAGATGCCATCTAGAATTTTCATAGCTAGAGCAGAGTAGGTGATGCCTAGTTTCAAAACTTCCAAAGAGAGGCTGTCTCTCTTCAGAGGTGCTAATGCAGTTGGTAACTTTACAGAGCTTTTACGTGACCAGGTCAATGAGCAGTAATATTTTAAAATGTGTAAGTTTTTTTCAGAGCAGTAGGTCTCAATAGTGTGTTTAAAATATTTACTAAACCGTGCTATAAATAGATGTGCTACCATCCAGACTTTGCTTATTCACCTGTAGAACTTGGACAGGTAGATATATTGTTTTTTAAGACATAATGCTATTGTACATTTAACAGACTACAGTATAGTATAAACATAACTTTTATATACATTAGGAAACCAAACAAATGTATGTGATTTATTTTATTGTGGTGTTCTGTAATCAAACCCACAATATCTCCAAGGTTTGTGTATATTATGCATTTCCTGTACCCAAAGAACATTGTAGCTAGTTTTCTTATCATTATCTGGAGATAACTTTCACTTAAAAGAGATAGCATCCATATTATTTAACTTCATCTAGATACCTCTGTTCCTTGTCAAGGTCAAGAATCCTTGCATGTTTTTAGGAAAAACAAAACAAAACATAATTTAAAAAAAAAAAAAAAAGCAGAATGGAACCCTAATGGTAACATGGCAGAGACTATCTCTGAACCTTGGTTTGTTTAGACAAAGGAAATCCTAGACTGATTCTTGGCTGGAAAAGTAATAACTCACCTTTCTATACCTTTAGAGAGAAATCTGATAAAAACAGAAGAACCAGAATGAAAAATCATTTCCCCTTGGGGCAGACCAGGGTGAGCACAAGTGAGATATAAAACTATTAATTTTCATAATGAGTCCTTCTGTACTATGGATTTTTAAAGCATATGTGTGTTTTACTTTGGTTAAAAAATAATTAAGAAAAAAATTTAAATCTCCAGGAAGCATAATTACTAACTCATTTTACTTAGAGTTCGAATGTTTTGAAAGATGGTATTCTGTAATCTGTATCAATCACCAAAAACTTAAGTTCATTTTCCTAATTATTTCTTTATTCAACTGTGGAAATGGTTCTGGTTTGATAGTCACAGTGTCTTTGTAGCTCTGGGCTTTCTTGACTCTTGGCATGTTGTGTGCTGAAATGATGAAGCCTAGTTAACTGTTCCTCAATTATATCATTAGTACTTGAAATATACTATTAGATGTGAAATAAGACTATCAATTTAAGTTTCTTAAGATATATATGTACCATTATCATAAAAGTGTGTTGCACAATATTAGACACATGATATTTGGAGAAAGTGTTTTCTGGATTGATCAGGGAGAAAAAAAGTTCAAGTAAGTGACTCTTTTGGTGATGAAAAAACAAAGGAAAACCCCTCCAGAGAAAAAGTAAAAAGTGCTAAGTTAGTGGCCAGGGCAAAGGTTATATTTCATTTGCAAAAGTCTGGAAGCAATCACTGGGTTAATCACTGTGTCAAAGCAGAGGCAAAGGACTTTCACCGGGTTTGCAGAACTCAGAAACATTCAGAGTAGATCACCCTATATCACTCCCCTTTGTGAATGAGTAACACATAGAAAGAATCTCTATGTATTTGTGTTTGGTTAGAAGAGAGCAAGACAAAGACCCAGAAATAATTTGCAATTTGTGAAGGAAGAAGAAGGAAACCCCAATTTAGTAAAACATAGTAACAACCCTGAAAGTGTGTTAGGGTTGCTGAAACTGAGGCATGGGGGAAAATGCAATACTTAGTTTATAAAATACATTAAAATAAGAAAATGTATAAAATTATTTTTATTGTTTTTTTAATATTCTCAGGTAAAGACAGAAATTTAACCAATAATAGTCTAAATGTTTTAAAAATATTTATAACATTTATTTTGATGAAATAAAATATACATCGACACATTTAACTATCTTCCAGAGGTACAGAAAGGAGTGTGATTTGTTAAAATTTAAGAGGTTTTGCTTTTAATCAGAATAGACTTGGAGCTTTCCTAAGAAAACAATTATAAAAGTGATTGTATACAAATATAATAATTTTAATTTCAACGTTTCTCTTTCCCTGTATTCCATAGAATGATCAAAAAGAGATAGTGTCTGCACACCAGGAAACAAATGAGCATAAGTTTACAATTTGCATGAGCACAGGAACACTTTCATCCTTTGAGCTATCAGGATAACCTAGGCGAAGATCAATTGTTGTCCTGTTTCCTTCCTTCTCTTGTCTCAAAATTTCACACCTTTAGATATTACCTTTAGTGCAGTTCTTTAAAATGTGAATTGCATTGGGCAGATCATAGATTAAACTTGAAAAAACAGCAGAAAAAACTACCACATAACTACCACATACTTACCAAGTTATGGGAGAAAGTAGAGCCATCTTCCCACAACCAAGTGCCAATTGCTCTCTGAAACAGTGTCTGACCCAGTAAAAAGAGAGTAGAGAATTTATAAACTCCTGGTTGGAAACAGAGTCAAACATGCGTATGAATCCCAATTCTGTCAATCCCAGTACTGCAGGGGCCATGGGAGTAAGTTTCCCTTGGCTCTCCGAAGGTTCATTGAAAAATCCATTTACAAAAGGCAGATTAGTAGGAGGAAAAGCATACACATTTATTTAACATGTGTACACGGGTGCCTTCAGAATGAAGACCCAAAGATACAGGGGAAATTGTCTATTTTTATGCTTAGGTTCAACAAAATATGAACAGCCATGTAGAACCATGAGTGCACAAGATGAATATGATCTAATGCAATAGATTGAGCAGGAAACCCCAGCGAGGTCTGTCTTTCTAGATGCTTCTCGGACTCTCTGAACACGCATTTGTTCCTTCCGGGTATAGGGCAAGACCCTTTCTGGAATGGAGTCTTATGACCTACAGTCAAACGAGGTACGTCAGATAATTTCTTTATGGCCAATTTTTACACAGAAGGTGGGGGACATTAGAGTAATCTTTTTAGTTTTTATGCCTGGCTTTGAAGAAAAGGGGTTCTGGTTTGTGTGACCTGCCTTGGGTGAGAGGGATTTATGGCTAGCCTAAAACAGAATGGGACTGAGATACAGGAAAGCAGGAGAAGGTCAGAGAAAAATTTTTGCTAGGAAGGTTGCTTCTGAGGCCTTCATTTTAGGATGTTGTTTTTTGAGTCTCAATAATACAAAGGTTCTTTTTTTTTTTTTTTTTTTTTTTTTTGAGACGGAGTCTCGCTGTGTCTCCCAGGCTGGAGTGCAGTGGCCGGATCTCAGCTCACTGCAAGCTCCGCCTCCCGGGTTCACGCCATTCTCCCGCCTCAGCCTCCCAAGTAGCTGAGAACCACGCCCAGCTAGTTTTTTGTATTTTTAGTAGAGACGGGGTTTCACCATGTTAGCCAGGATAGTCTCGATCTCCTGACCTCGTGATCCACCCGCCTCGGCCTCCCAAAGTGCTGGGATTACAGGCTTGAGCCACCGCGCCCGGCCCAATACAAAGGTTCTTATAGTTACCTTTGTCTGTTTGAATTTAGGCACCTTGCATTTTGAATAAAGTATCACACTCAGCCATTCAACTCCACATCTCCAAAATTATATTCTTTTAAAATTATATAATTATATTCAAAATTATATAATAGTCACATGACTCTTCTTTCTCTCTCTCTCTCTCTCTCTCTCTCTCTCTCTCTCTTTTCTAACCCATTTGCTCAGGGAGTATAAATTATTACCAAACTGCACTCATTTTAGGAGGTATCAAAACATAAATGTTCTAGGAACTTAGATGATTAGATCTGCCTTGCACTTCCTTTCTATGGTTTTTCTTTTTTTTTTTTTTTTTAACGGAGTCTCACTCGGTCGCCCAGGCTGGAGTGCGGTGGCGCGATCTCAGCTCACTGCAAGCTCCGCCTCCCGGGTTCACGCCATTCTCCCGCCTCAGCCTCCCGAGTAGCTGGGATACAGGCGCCCGACACCACGCCCGGCTAATTTTTTGTATTTTTAGTAGAGACGGGGTTTCACCGTGTTATCCAGGATGATCTCAATCTCCTGACCTCGTGATCCGCCCGCCTCGGCCTCCCAAAGTGCTGGGATTACAGGCATGAGCCACCACGCCTGGCCTCCTTGGTATGTTATTATAGATTCTACCTCATGATATCTCATTTCATGGACATTCTGTGGATAAAACATCAGTATGTCCTACGGTCTGTAGTCAGTCAGCAAAGGTTCTAAGTGCAGCCGTGGCAAGATGCTCTTTTTTAAAATAATGGACCCATTTATATATTCTCTCTAATACTACTCTACATGTTATATGAGAAATCGGAAATAAAGCTACATCATTTAAAAATAAATTATAAAGAGGAGTTAAAATTCTTATGATTCAAAGCAGTTTAAATGGTCATTGGCTAAAACAATTGATAAGACTGAAATCTTACTCCACATTGAAACACGGTATTAGACTTATGATTGCCTATTTTATCTCTAATCACCTAAAGGGCAAAACATGAACCTAATACGTTTCTTTAAATGACATATCTCGGCCGGGCACGGTGGCTCAAGCCTGTAATCCCAGCACTTTGGGAGGCCGAGACAGGTGGATCACGAGGTCAGGAGATCGAGACCATCCTGGCTAACCTGGTGAAACCCCGTCTCTACAAAAAATACAAAAAAAAAAAAAAAAAAAACTAGCCGGGCGAGGTGGCGGGCACCTGTAGTCCCAGTTACTCGGGAGGCTGAGCCAGGAGAATGGCGTGAACCCCGGAGGCGAGCTTGCAGTGAGCTGAGATCCGGCCACTGCACTCCAGCCCCCGCGACAGAGCGAGACTCCATCTCAAAAAAAAAATAAAAGTAAAAAAATAAAAAATAAATGACATATCTCACTGTAAGAATGTTGAATAAGTATGCAATATTCATTATTGAGACCACTTTATTTCACAGAAACATGGGTGTCTATATTTTAATGTATTAATAATGATATATTTTGATTTATTGTAAATGTTTCTCTTTTATTTACCTTTTCTGAACCCTTGAATGTTTTGCTCTTCATGTAATATGTTAAGGCATCTTATGTCCATTTTATCACCTGTATTTTAAACTACAAGTATTGACCAGATAATTTGTTCAAAATTCTATTCAATGTGTAAAAATCAAATTCAAAATATTTAGCGTAAATTTTAGGGGTTTCTTTATTTCAAAAAAAAAAATTGGGATATCTGACTTAAGAAAGTATTGACTTCTCTCTACTCTCTAACTGAAATAGAATGGAATTCTGAGAATCAAAAGAAAAATGGCTTTCTAGGAAATTTTCTGCTTCATTAGAAATCAGATACTTGAATCTGTTCCCAATCCACTCAGGATTAGAACAGCGTCACAAGGGAGACAGAGACAAGTTTAAAGAAAAATGAAGAACTCACTCAAAATAAAATTGAAATTTGGGCGTCATCTTGTAGGATAAATAGGACTTGAAAGATACAGATACGTGGTTACAATAAAATAAGAAATAGGCAACAGCCATGGTTCATATCAGAATCTAAAAGGACAGGAAAAATTCTACATATTCTCTCTTCTTGCCTTTTTAAAATAAAATATAGTATACATATTGAAAAATAATAGAAACACAAAATTTAATAATTTATGAGAGGCAACACTCTTGCAACTATGATCTGAGTCAAGAAATAGAACATTTCCAGAATCTTCAAAAGCTCTCCTAATTTAACCTTCCAATTACCACGCTCTTTCTCTTTCTAGATGTTAGCACCGTCTTGATCTCTAGCCCTGTGTAGTTCGGATTTGCCTGGTTTGAGAATTTATGTTACTATAACATACATAGTCGCATAATATACATTATTTTGTGTCAAGCTTCATCCAAGTACTCATTTTCATGACCTTGACACTAACTAGGCAGGATCCAAATTACCTTGGCAGTGGATATGATACACTGATTGGCTCAGTTGGGACCCAATTTGGATATGAGAGTGGGTCCAACTTCAGTCAAAACAAAACGGGGGCCGGGCGCAGTGGCTCATACCTATAATCCCAGCACTTCGGGAGGCTGAAGCAGGTGGATCACCTGAGGTCAGGAGTTTGAGACTAGCCTCGTCAACATGGTGAAACCCCGTCTCTACCAAAAATACCAAAAATTAGCTGGGCATCGTGGCATGACCCTGTAGTCCCAGCTACTCGGGAGGCTGAGGCAGGAGAATCGCTTGAACCTGGGAGGCGGAGGTTGCAGTGAGCTGAGATCACGCCCCTGCACTCCAGCCTGGGCTAAAGAGTGAGACTCCTTCTTAAACAAACAAACAACAAAATGGGTAGGAATGATTATCTAGAGGACATTTTGAGATACTAAACTTCTAGGAGGATTCACTCGGACAAACTGGTAACTCCTTTTCATACTTGTTTGTTTTTATTTTGTTTTTTGTTTTTCTTAAGATGGATCTTTCTGAATGAGTCTACCATTGATTCACATGTGCAGGTTCATGTTAAAATACAGTATCTGGGAAAAGACAAGAGTAAAGAACACATATTCGGGTGTGTTGTGTAGAGAAATCTTCAAGTCGGTATGCATCAAGAAAGAAAGAGTAGCAACGACTCTCACAAGCTTTCATTTGGAAGCGGCACATCCACCGTCTCTGAATTTACCATCTTCGATGTGGAGTGACCATTTATTAAGTAGGAGTGGGAGAATCAACAATGTGGCTGAGACATAAGAAAAAAAGGAAAGTGAGGATAAACTAGCATTAATACCAAGGGAATAAAAATACTGCCTGTTAACCCCTGAGATTTTTTTTTTCAGTTTTTATTTTCAAATGAATATAGATTGACGAAAAAGTTACAAAAATAGCATAGGGACCTCCCTTGTCCCTGCTGTTGGGTTTCCCCAGTGATAACACAGACACACCTCATTTTATTGCACTTCACTTTATGGTGCTCCACAGGCGTGGCATTTTTTACAAATTGAGGTTTTGTGGCAACCCTACCTCTGGCAAGTCTATCAGTGCCATTTTTTTTTTAATACCATGTGCTCACTTCCTGTCTCTGCCTCACATCTTGGTAATTCTTGCAATATTTAAAACTTTTTGGCCGGGCGCAGTGGCTCACGCCTGTAATCCCAGCACTTTGGGAGGCCGAGGCTGGCGGATCACGAGGTCAGGAGATCGAGACCACGGTGAAACCCCATCTCTACTAAAAATACCAAAAAAAACTAGCCGGGCGTGGTGGCGGCTGCCTGTAATCCCAGCTACTGGGGAGGCTGAGGCAGGAGAATGGCGTGAACCCGGGAGGCGGACCTTGCAGTGAGCCGAGATCACGCCACTGCACTACAGCCTGGGCAACAGAGCGAGACTCCATCTCAAAAAAATAAAATTAAAAAATTAAAAATAAAATAAATAAAAACTTTTTTAACATTATTGCAATATCTTTTATGATGATTTGTGATCAGTGATGTTTGATGTTACTATTGAAATGGTTTTGTGGTACAATAAACAATGCCCATATAACATAGTGAAATTAACTGATGAATGTATGTGTTATGACTGCTTCGTTGGCCAGCGATTGTCCATCTCTCTTTTTTTCCTTAGGCCTCCCAGTTCCCTGAAACACAACAATACTGAAATTAGGCCAGTTAATAACATTACAATGACCTCTAAGAGTAAAAGTGAAAGGAAGAGTCACACATCTCTTACTTTAAATCAAAAGCCAGAAATGATTAAGCATAGTGAGGAAGGCATATTGAAAGCACACATAGGCCAAAAGGCCTGTTGAGTCAAACGTTTAGCCAAATAGTGAATGCAAAGAAAGAGTACTTGAAGAAAATCAAAATTACTATGCCAATGAACACGCAAATTTTATATATATAATATATATATAAAATATTTATTTATATATATATATATATCAGCCTTATTGCTAATATGGAGAAAGTTTTACTGATCTGTAACAAAGATCAAACCAGCTACACAATGTTCCTTTAAGCCAAAGCCTAAGGCGCTAACTCTTCCATTCTATGAAGACTGTGAGAGGTGAGAAAGCTGCAGGAAAAAAAAAAAAATTGGAAACTAGCAGAGGTTGCTTCATGAGATTTAAGGAAAGAAGCCATCTAAATAATATAAATTACAAGGTGAAGCAGTAAGTGCTGATGAAGAAGCTACAGCAATACAGCAAGTTATCCAGAAGATCTAACTAAGATAATTGATAAAGGTGGCTACACTAAACAACAGATTTTCAGTGTACATGAAACAACCTTCTGGAAAATCCATCTAGGACTTTTATAACTAGAGAGGAAAAGCCAATGTCTTGCTTCAAAGCTTCAGAGGACAGGCTGGCTCTTTTGTTAGGGGCTAACTGGTGACTTAAGTTGAAGCCAATGCTCATTTACCTTTCCGAACAATGTAGGACCCTTGAGAATTATGGTCATCTACTCTACCTGTGCAGTCCATACAGAACAGCAAAGTGCAGATGGCAGCATATCTGTTTACAACATGGTTTGCTAAATATTTTAAGCCCATTGTTGAGACATAGTGCTCAGAGAAAAAGATTTCTTTAAAAATGTTACAGCTCATTGAGAATGAGCCTGGTCACCCAAGAGCTCTGATAAAGATGTTCAAGGAGATTCATGTCATTTTCAAGCCTGCTAACACAGCATCCATTCTGCAGTCCGTGAATCAAGGGATCATTTCAACTTTTAAGTCATATTGTTTAAGAAATACATTTTGTATTTAGTACATAAATAGTGATCCCTCAGATGAAACTGGGCAATGTAAATTCAATGAAGCGTTTAGGAACATTTGTGGTTCATGGGAGGACGTCAAGTATAGCATTAACAAGAGTTTGGAATAAGTTGGTTCCAACCCTCATGGATGACTTTGAGGTGTTCGAGACTTCAGTGGAGAAAGTAGCTGCAGATGTAGTAGAAATAGCAAGAGAACTAGAATGAGAAGTGAAGCCTGAAGATGTGGCTGAATTCACTATTTACAATAGCAAAGACCTGGAACCAACCCAAATGTCCATCAATGATAGACTGAATAAAGAAAATGTGGTACATATACACCATGGAATACTATGCAGCCATAAAAAAGAATGAGATTATATCCTTTGCAGGGACATGGATGAAGCCGGAAGTCATCATCCTCAGCAAACCAACACAGGAACAGAAAATCAAACACCTCATGTTCTCACTCATAAGTGGGAGTGGAACAGTGAGAACACATGGATACAGGGAGGGGAACAACACATACCACAGCCTATCGGGGGTAGGGGGTGAGGGGAGGGAGAGCATTAGGACAAATACCTAATGCATGTGGGGCTTAAAACCTAGACGATGGGTTGATAGGTGTAGCAAACCACCATGACACATGTATACCTATGTAACAAACCTACGCATTCTGCATGTGTATCCTGGAACTTAGAATAGGATTAAAAAAAAAAAAAAGATGTGGCTGAATTGATGCAATCTCATGACAGAGCTTTCATGGGTGAGGAAGTGCTTTGTATAGATGAGGAATGAGACATTTCTTGGGATGGAATCTACTCCTGGTGAAGATGTTGTGAACATTGTTGAAATGACAACAAAGAATTTAGAATATTGCAAAAAACGTAGTTAATAAAGCAGTGGCAGGGTCTGAAAGGATTTATTCCAATTTTGAAAGTTCTACTGTGGGTACAACACAATGAAACAGCATCATAGACTACAGAGAAATCTTTTGTGAAAAGAAGAGTCAGTCAATGCAGCAAACTTCATTGTTGTCTTATTTTTAGAAATTGCCACTGTCACCCCAGCCTTCAACAACCACCACCCTGATCAGTCAGTAGCCATCAATGAGGCAAGAACCACCAGAAACAGAAACAGACTAGGGCTCTCTGAAATCTCAGCTGGTTGTTAATATTTTCTGGCAATAAAGTATTTTTAATCAAGGTATATACATTGTTTTTTAGATATAATGATTTTGAACACTTAGATTGCAGTATAGCATAAACATAACTTTTATATGCACTGGGAAACAAAAAAATCATGTGACTTGCTTTATTGCAATAATTTCTTTTTTGTGGTTGTCTGGATCAGAGTGCACAGTATCTCTGAGGTATGCCTGTATTTTACATAAGTAGAGTACAATGTCAAAACCAGGAAATTGACATTGGCACAATCCATAGACCTTATTCCGATTTTAGTAGTTTTATATATGCGTTCATTTGCTTGTGTGTATTTGTGTGTATGTATGTATGTCATTTTATGCAATTTTATCATGTGTAAATTCGTGTAACCGTCATCACATAACCTCTGATTTTATATTCCAGAAAATACTGGTCACCAATTATTTTGTTACTCTACAGTATGGTTATTAAAGAAGAGACAAATACTGAAACTTTTCCTTTATTCAGCAATTTTCATTTTAATAAGTTTGTTTATTAGGGGAGAGTTGCAAACATTTATTGAGCACACATTACATTGCAATTTTAGTGCTCAATATGTATGCCGCATTTCAATGTGTGTGTGTGTGCGTGTGTGCGTGTGTGTGCGTGTATCAGGAATTCTATTACATCCAATGCTTTCTTTAATATAAATAAGATCACACAAATTTTCCCAGCAATATGAAATCATTTTAAATTCCTTCTACCTCTGATTATTCTAAATTCCTTCTACCTCTGATTATTCCTAGAGTTAAAGATCCTAACATCATTTTAAATTAAATAGCCAGCTTCTTATTGGTCATTCATTTTATCCATGGAACTTTTCTAAGAGTTGACTTTATAGGTCTTGCTCTGGCCTTTCCCAAGGAGTAGAGATGACCATTTCGTAGCTACAATCCAGTAAGGAAATATTTGCCATGGTGGATGTTTGCTATGTTGACTTTCAGTTCTCATTCAACATACCATTTTAATCTATGTTGTCCAATGCCTTTGCAGTTATATTTTGGGCATTGGAAACTGCCTTGTTGTTGTTCCTTCAAATATGGCATCATTTTACAGTTTCAATTTTAACTAAAGATTGCAAATTCAGCCAGGCGGAGTGGCTCACGCCTGTAATCCCAGCACTTTGGGAGGCCGAGGTGGGTGGATCACCTGAGGTTGGGAGTTCGAGACCAGCCTGACAAACATGGAGAAACGCCATCTCCACTAAAAATACAAAACTAGTTGGGCGTAGTGGTGTGTGCCTGTAATCCCAGCTACTCCACAGGAGAATTCCTTGAACCTGGGAGGCGGAGGTTGCGGTGAGCCGAGATTGCACCACTGCACTCCAGCCTGGGCAACAAGAGCAAAACTCCATCTGAAAAAAAAAATACAAATCCAATTATGGATATTGACCACATACATTACACAAACATTTCCCCTTTTTGCATCTGCAGCAAGTTAAAAGAATCCAGAAAACTGCTTCCCACTAAAAGAAATAAGGAAATAAACAAACCAAACCAAAGCAACTACCAATTCCACATGTGGTTTAGGAATAGGCAGGATCCAAAAGAAACAAAATAATGTTCAAGTTATGCATGCAAGTAAATCTACACTGCCCAGTAGCTATTTACAAAGTGACATGTTTATGTAGTAAAAGAAGTGTGCAAAAGTGATCACAGAATTAGTAATACATATTTTGAATAAAACATTGACAGTCTCCCTGATTGTTTAGCATAGAAAGAAGTTCATGAAGCCAGAGTGGAGAAAACATAACTTGTTTCAAAATTTCTTAATTAGAGTCCTTAATGTGTATCTTTTCTAAATAATAGATTAGTGCCTCATATGGGACCCAGCAAGGCCTAAGAACCTCCTGAAAGAGTTGCAAAGAGCTCAGCTGCAGCTGCAGCTTGTCAACTTCTATGCGGCTGGAAACAAGTTTCTCTGTGGTGAACTGTTGGGTGGCCCTTAGGGTTCTCATTCTGAAAGAACAAACCGAAGTCGACGTATTGGTCGCTTCCTAAAGTCCAAAGCCTGCGTAATGTCACTAAGTGTCAATGAAGTGGAACTGAGCCTCTGTCTTATAGCCTTTCGGCAAAACTGTCTACATTGCGAAGCTCGATGGTCAGTGTCTGCTGATGGAACTTTGGCATAAAGAAAAAGAGACATGGGAAGTAAAAGGATTCCCTAACTCAGAATAGTAAGACACATAAATACGCAAACAGGAAATGAAGAATCAGACCAGTAAAACTCTATCAGACTAACCAACTCACCTTCTAACATTTTTGACTAAACACTTACTTGGTACGCATTAAACAATTTATACATTCTCAAGTTCCAGTAGCCTGAAATGAATCTTAGAAAAAGAGTCTTATAAAGGATTATCACTAATATTTTATAATTTACCTCTAATTCTTTCATAGTGATGTATGTAGTCTATAATGGATTATATTTAATGATTATAAAACCATTAACAATTTTTGAGTTTACTTTATGCCAGGCTCTGTGTTTGATTATTTTATAACATTTATTTCATCTAATCTTCATAAACCCTATGAAGATTTTGATAGTACTAGTTCTTAAATTTCATAGTTGAAGACACAGGAGATTATCAAGGAAACATGCTCAAAGTCAGCCAAGCAGTGGTCAAACTGAGTCTCACTAACCTTTGTCTACCTCTACCTCTAACGGATTAAAATCTAGAGAGCCATTTTTCATAACTGTAAGAAAATTATATTTTATTTTGCCTCAATTGTGCTGGGAATTTTTAGTTTTTGTTCAAATTTAGATAGATAAGTCACCACAGATATATTGAATGTAGGTTTATTATATAATAATAACAACATATATTTACATAATGTACACATATGTATATATGTGCATGCACACACACTTGACTATGTACTGACTGATCTTTTTTTTTTTTTTTGGTTTTTTTGAGATGGAGTCTTGCTCTGTTGCCCAGACTGGAGTGCAGTGGTGCAATCTTGGCTCACTGCAACTTCCACCTCCTGGGTTCCAGCGATTCTCCTCCATCAGCCTCCTGAGTAGCTGGGATTACAGGCACACACCACCATGCCCGGCTAATTTTTGTACTTTTAATAGAGACGGGGTTTTACCACGTTTCTCAGGCTGGTCTCAAACTCCTGACCGTGATCCACCTGCCTTGGCCTTCCAAAGTGCTGAGATTACAGGCATGAGCTACCGTGCCTGGCCTGATCTTTCTTATAGAGGTAAAATCCATATTTAGACAGATAATTAAACTAACTTATCCCCATAGTGTTGTATAACCTAGGGGTGATTTTTAAAGTTCTAGTAAGTTTTTAGTTACCTGTTTTATTTCCTAGTTTCTCTATTTTCATGCCTCTGTCTTCTAAGAAGCATAATTTAATTCATAAAAGTATCTGTCTATATATAACAATATCTAATTATGGGTTTTATAATACTTCAGTATATAAATAATTCACTTGAAAAGGATGTTGACACTAAAATGGATGGTCTTTTTTAAAACTTAAAATTTATTTGGATTTGTTTGAAGTTAGGTTTCATGGGAGGAAATGCTCTCATTATTTATATAACATTTTTTTGCAACCTAACCGTGAGAGGTCCAAGCGTTAAATTAAAAAAAATTTTTGGAGTTATTTGTATGTATGCATGTATTTGTGTATGAAACAAATACCAACAAATACTTATTGATTATACCAAGCTCATACATACCTTTGCATTCTCCCATGGCTGTCTAACTTCAAACCTGTGCCTTACAATGCATATTCATCTTTGCTTTAGGTACAGTTTTGCCATGGTTTTTAATTATCAAAAAAACACAAACAAACAATTTTTTAAAAGAGGGTTTTTTTTTCATTTTTGTTTTGAGACAGAGTCCTGCTCTGTCTCCCAGGCTGGAGTGCAGTGGTGCAATCTCAGCTCACTGCAACCTCTGCCTCCCAAGCCATTCTCCTGCCTCAGCGTCCCCAGTAGCTGGGACTACAGGAGTGCCACCATGCCCGTCTAATTGTTGTATTCTTAGTAGAAATGGTGTTTTGCCACATTGGCCAGGCTGGTCTTGAACTCCTGACCTCAGGTGATCCACCTACCTCTCCTCCCAGAGTGCTGGGATTACAGGTGTGAGCCACTGCGCCCGGTGCCCAGTGAGGTTCTTTATAAGAACAAAACTATATAAACAGTTACAGGACCAGGTGCAGTGGCTTACGCCTGTAATTCCAACACTTTGGCAGGCCAAGGTGGGAGCATGACTTGATGTCAGGAGTTCAGGACCAGCCTGGGCAACAAAGTGAGATCCTGTCTCTACAAAACAAACAAACAAACAAAAACAAAACAAAGCGCCACAAGCGAAATAAAATGCTGATTCAAAGACTGTTTTGCATTCCAAACTAATTACTAATCAGTCCTTATCAGGTAAGTGTTCTTTCTGCTTCTTCGATCTGCTAAATACAAGATGTCAAACGTGAATAGTTTCAAGTGCTTGATTCTGCTTTTGGTAGATTGTAAACTTGAGTAGGTTACATAATCCCTTTAAGATTCTTTTCCATCATCTGTAAAACGTAAAATGCAACTAAATAATTTATTGGCAATATATCTGAGAATGGTTTAATGTATAAACATATAGGGTATTTAACACCTAATTTGTGCTCAAAACCATTAAGAAACATATTGATAGGACACAAGCTATTCATTATTAGTTACAGTGAGTTTGCAGACTGAACTTTAAACTTTCATGGACATCTCTGGATTCTGATATGACCCTGGCCCCCTGTAAGACCTCAGTCATCAGTACACTTTATGTGTAATAGGTGTGGCTGACACATCGCACTATACGGTACAGAATGTTTCCAACCACAGAGTTGCTGCTGCCTGAAATAACAGTTAACACCTACACTGGTCTTGGTGTGACCGCAGGAGGTAGGGGATAAAGTGGATGGGTAATGGGTAGAGGAAATGGCGTGTCTGGCGAAAACAATAAGAGGCTGTTTCATACAATATTGGGAGTTGAAGCAATTTACCTGGGCAAAAAACAAAAGACATAGCTTAGGGAGGAGAGAAGAGACCAGAACTGAGGTTTACAAGCATGGATGCAGGTGATCATTACCACTATAACTGCACTATTTTTGTTATTCCAGCAAGTGTAACCATAGGAAACATTACTAAACTTAGAACTACGACACTATTTACCTGTTAAGAGAAGAGGAGGGAATAAGAAGGAGTCAATCACAAAGAAAGAAATAACATAAGAATCATAAAGCATTGATTGGACTATAAATACTAGTCATATTTTCAATGAGATGATTTTTAACTGGAAATTTTATTCTGATAATGTGCTTACAGATAGCATGTTTTGTAGGTGGAAATAATGGGCAGGTAAAGACACACACACAAAAAAACTTTAAGGTACCATGAAGAAAGATGTTACATAGTACCTTAAATTATCATGGTGACTATTGATACATAAAGGACTTATTTAATATTGGAAGCTTAATGACAGGAATGGTTTGTCCCTGAGTTATTTCTGAACCCTTATCATGACAGAATGGTGACTGTAACAGAAATTCTTGAGACTAGACATAAAAATGGTTCACGCGAGAGGAAAAGAAAGCTAGCATATGGCAAAAATAATTCCTGGAATAAAAGTGACTTGACCAGCTATGATTTTACAGACGGTTTTTTTTTTATGAGACGGAGTCTCGCTCTGTCGCCCAGGCTGGAGTGCAGTGGCTCAATCTCCACTCACTGCAAGCTCCGCCTCCCGGGTTCACGCCATTCTCCTGCCTCAGCCTCCCGTGTAGCAGGGACTACAGGCGCCCACCACTGTGCCGGGCTAATTTTTTGTATTTTTAGTAGAGACGGGATTTCACCGTCTTAGCCAAGATGGTCTCGATCTCCTGACCTCGTGATCTGCCCGTCTCTGCCTCCCAAAGTGCTAGGATTACAGGCATGAGCCACCGCGTCCGGCCATACTGTTTTTAAAAGAAGCCATCCATTTCTATCAGTCACAAGACTCTCTACTTAAATTTCAATTTTAGCAACAACACAATCTAAAGGTAAGAATTTGTTTTATTAATAGAAGTAAAGTATTTTGAAAATACGGAAATGGTATTTTACTCCAGGTTAATATACAACATTGCTAGCGCGGTACACTGGCAACATCAGTAGAGCCAGATAATGAAGAGAGCTCTCACAGGAATCGGCCAGAGATTATTCTTTTATATACAGTTTTCTCACCATACATTTAAAAACTTTTAGGTGGAAACTAAATGATGTGTAGGATTCAGAGACCCTAATTTCTTTTTTTTTCTTTTTTTTTTTTTTTTTGAGACCGAGTTTTGCCCTTGCTGCCCAGGCTGGAGTGCAATGACACCATCTCAGCTCACCACAACCTCTGCCTCCCAGGTTCAAGCGATTCTCCTGCCTCAGCTTCCCGAGAAGCTGGGATTACAGGCATGCACCACCACGCCTGGCTAATTTTGTATTTTTAGTAGAGATGGGGGTTTCTCCATGTTGAGGCTGGTCTCGAACTCCTGACCTCAGGTGATCCACCTGCCTCGGCCTCCCAAAGTGCTGGGATTACAGGCATGAGCCACCGTGCCTGGCCCAGAGACCCTAATTTCTTATCTGGAATTTATGGATAGAAATGTATTTTAAAATTTATTAGTTTGTATTTTAAAATACATGTGTTTATACATACATGAATTAACAGCCCCATTGGCATTTGATGATGCACCCTGTAACCAAAAACATTAATATTTCCACAGCAAAATGTATAAAACAAAAACTACGATTAGCTAAGTTCAGGTTTTGGAACCAAACTAATGAAAACATTTTGTTTATAGATATTTGGTTTTTAGCTTTATGGATAAGGAATTGGAGACTTATCTCCTGTGTCAGTATGTGGATTAAAGTATACTCAATTCTTTGTTCAAAACACCTATTCCCCCCTTACTGAGCCCCTCCACATGTGGTTTCTTAATGATAATTTATCTGAGTGATTTTACACACATGTTATAGTAAACCTATGTATAGATTGGACAAGATAAGTTGAATCTCTTCGCAGAATATTGTGTTAACAGGTCTTTTGTTGTTGTTGTTCTTGTTGTTTTTTGAGACAGAGTTTCACTCTTGTCACCCAGGCTAGAGTGCACTGGTGCCATCTGGGCTCAATGCAACCTCCACCTCCCTGTTCAAGTGATTCTCCTGCCTCAGCCTTCCAAGTAGCTGGGATTACAAGCGCCTGCCACCATGCCCAGCTAATTTTTTTTTTTTTTTTTTTTTTTTTTTGTATTTTTAGTAGAGATGAGATTTCACCATGTTGGCCAGGCTGGTCTCAAACTCCTGACCTCAGGTGATCCGCCCACCTCAGCCTCCCAAAGTGTTGGGATTAAAGGCGTGAGCCACCGCGCCAAGCCAACAAGTCTTACTTTTGATTGAGTATGAAAAGTATCTTTCCCAAAATATTATGGTTCTATGCTTTGATAGATTTGGTTTCCCCCCCTCTGTCAGTCACTTTTCTCTTTGCCCTGCCTGGATTTCCCCTGTTCTGCTTGTTTCTTGGGGTGCTGATTCCTGCAACACATGTTTCACTGCCTCCATGGCTAACCAGCTTCCAGGTAGGTGCAGTCAGTGGAGCCACTGGGTTGAGATTTGGAAGGTGGGAAGAGGGGAGAAGCCTGTTACTTTGTCTTTCCCCTCTCTGCTTCAGGCTTTATCTCCAGCAGTGGCCACAGATGCTATGTACTATTCTGTTTTCTTTAATTTTAAGATTATTTTACTGTGATAGGAATACAACATGAGATCTACTCTATTAACAAATTTTGAAATGTACAATACAATATTGTTAACTCTAGGCACAATGTTGTGCAGCAGATCCCTAGAGCTTACTCATTTTGCATTACTAAAACCTTATTCCCATTTTCCACTCCTCACTGTCCCTGGTAACGACTATTCTGCTCCTTGCTTCTATGAATTAGACGATTTTAGACACCTCATACAAGTGGAATTGTGTTTTTGTCCTTCCTTCATGCTATGTGGTTTGAACTGCTGCCAAATAGCAACTTCTTCCTGGCAGGCACCAGCCACTGTGGTGCCAGTCCCATCAAGTGGTTCTGGTGAACCCACCTGCTCCCTTGTTTCTCTAGCTCTGGGAATAGTACCAGCTTTCTGTTTTGCCCGTATCTGAATTGTCTTCTTTCTCCTGACTGACTCTTGGAGTTCTCCAACTGTTTGGTAAATACCCTCCTGTGTTAACTTCCCTCTATGTAATGACTTGGCACAGATTTTGTTTTCCTGCCTGGACATTCATGAATACATCAACCTACCTTGAATAATATCTACTACACTCGTGTTCCCCTGACAATTTCTCTGTCTTTATGTCTGCCTATTTCTGCTCAGTCCCTCCCTCTGATCTAGCCCTAATGCTATTTCTCAAACAAACCATTCGGTTTTATGTTTTAGAGACTGTCCACTATTTGAACAGTTCCTTTCTCAAATATTTTAGAAGCTCTCTACTGTCCAATGTCACTCATTTGACATTACTCAAATGACACCTCCTTTGGGATGCCTTCCTTGAACACATCTTCTAACTTTGTACCCACATCATTATGTATGCTCCACAATATTTCTTACAACAGAGCAAGAAGCCAAAGGTCGGTCACAGGACCAGCAACTTAAAGCCAAAATATAAAGTGGCATACCATTTTAAACATAATACTATATATGAACGTTAGAGTAATTATATTTTTATTTGCCAGGCGCAGTGGCTCATGCCTATAATCCCAGCACTTTGGGAGGCCGAGGCGGGCGGATCATCTGAGGTCAGGAGTTCGAGACCAGCCTGACCAACATGGAGAAACCCCGTCTCTACTAAAAATACAAAATTAGCTGGGCATGGTGGTGCATGCCTGTAATCCCAGCTACTCAGGAAGGCTGAGGCAAGTGAATCACTTTGAACCTGGGAAGCAGAGGTTGCAGTGAGCCGAGATCACACCATTACACTCCTGCCTGGGCAATAAGAGCGAAACTCGGTCTCAAAAAAAAATATATATATATATATATGTGTGTGTGTGTGTGTGTGTGTGTGCGCGCGCGCTTTCATATTTGATATTTCTAACTTTATGGAGAAAGTATTTTATTATGTAATGCTGACATTAAACAAAATTATAGGCAATGTTAGAGAAATCAAATATTTATATTTTTATACAAATAATGAATAGAAGAGTGACATATAACCATCAGAGTATTTTATTCTCAAATTCACAAAAACGATAAACCAGAAGATTAAAGCTAGAAGAGATTAGTGGTTATTGGTATATTTAACAGAATTCAGATTAAAAGGCTTACATTTGTATGAGAATTATTGTTTCTCAAGATTTCGGAATTCTATTTATGTAACCAAAACAATTAGAATAATTCAGATACTGCCTGTGTAAGTTTACGGCCAAGGTTTCCCTCAATTTCCCTCTAAACTGGATATGTAGTCTTGCTCTTCACCTGCTTCCCCGGAGTCTCCAACTATGTAAGTAATTCTCAGATAATTGTCTCTCAGTCATTTTCAGTCATAGGAACATGTCATTTCAGGAATTCAAATTCCTAAATCCATATACTAACAAAATTTTTGAATTTTATGCAAAGTTAAAGTTTTTCTTTTTCCTTTGGCTCCAACTGAACTCAGATGAGAAAATCAGCACAGAAAAAGGTAGTGTAGATGACTTCTCTCTTTGTCTCAGGAGAGAATCTCAGGGAGTTCTTGCATACATCCCTACAGAGCCCTGCAACTGCAGCTCCTGACATGGGTCATGAACCTGCACTTGTGTGTTGTGTGGTTTTGATTCTGCCTCACCCTCAAACCAGGTGTCTCATATTTTCTGTTAGAGCTCTGTATCCCACCCATCACTCTTCATGCATGGCAGCTGTCTAAGTATGCTATTGCTGCTGTAACAAATAAGCACAAATTTAGTGGATAAAAACAACAAAAATTCTTCTCTTACAGTTTTAGAGGGTTGGAGTCTGAAAAGTCTTATGGAGCTAATACCAAGGTTACAGCAGGGCTGAATCTGTTCGTCTCCTCACCCAGCTTCTCATGTCTGCCGGCATTCCCTCACTTGTGGTTTTGTCATTCCAGCTTCTGCTCCCATGATTGCACTGCCTCCTCCTTTTCTCTCCTCAAATCTCCCTCTGCATCCCTTTTGTAAGGATACTTGGGATACATTTTAAGCCTACTCTGATAATCCAAAATAATCCTTCAATCTCGAGATCCTCAATCTCTTCTCACTTATGCTATGTATTTTTTGCCCTATAAGGTAGCATTCACAGCTTCCAATGATTATGACCTGGATATACTGGGCGCCATTATTCAGCCTACTACAGAATCTAGGATGAGTCCAGGTTATTCCCTGCTCTCATTTGGACACCTTTTACCCACAATAAACATTCACACATAGTTTATTTCATATGGATGTGCAGTGGGTTCCCAGTGGATCTTTCACAACTCTACCACTACAGACTTCTGGAAGCATGATTCTCAACACCTGTTTTTCAAACCACACCTCACCTCCATTCTCCACGCTCTTTTGCTGCATTTTGTGCAGCTGAATTCTAACAACTGCATCACACAGTCTTCCTCACCCTCTGACTTCTGTCTGTTTTCAACCACTGGGAGACATTGGTAGGAGAAGAGAAGCTAGGAGAAGAAAGTGGAAAAATTACATAATTCTCTAGCTCCTTCCTCATTTTCAGGTCCTGGAAATGGCTAGAATCTGTCCTGAACTCTTGGCATCTTCTGATACTCAACAATGGAGAATGGCATGAACGTCATCCTGCTGCCCTACACAATATTGTCTAGACTATGGGTAGCTAAAAAATCTATTTGCAATTAATAGTAAAAAAATAAAAACTAGGTTCTGATTAAGTATTCTGCTGTATTTTGCTAGAATATTGGCTACTTAAATGTTTTCCATATAATTATTCAATAAATATTTATTCTGATATGGCCCATCTCCATTCTGATATACCCCATGTTGAATTTTTTCTTCAGAAAGGAAAAGAGATTTTTCTCCTTCATTTAATCCAGTGATTATTTTTCATTTAAACATCAGGCATCTGGTTAATATACTGTAGGTGTGCAAAAAGTGTCACTGACACATCCTTTCATGGTGCGTTCCTCTGTACAAACACTTCCAACCACAGTGTTGCTAGCCCTTGAAAGGACATTTAGCACCTAGACCACTGATGTTATTGTAATGATTCTCGGTAATTCTAACTTAGGTCATGAGAAAGGAGAAAGACATTTCTGATGAAAAATAATAAAATTCTACTGCAAGAGATGTTGAAAGTCAAATCTGTGTATCTGGCCCAGAAGCAGTAGGTTTCGCTTAACAGAGGAGAAGGAAATCAAAACTGAGATTTGCAAGCCTGGATGTGGGTGACCGCTATTAACTATCACATTAGCATCGTTATCATTTGGACAAGCATGACCACAGGTAACAACATTAGCTTCAGAATCATGAAAGGATTTTTTGTTGGAAGAGGAAAGAGGGAGGAATGTAGAGACAGGTAATAATGTGAAATAACATGAGGCAGGAAAAATTTTGATGCAATGAGAATAAGAAATAATGTGAGGATGGAAAAATTATTGATACAAGTTATACATAAGATTATATAAGTGTTATAATCATGTTCTGAACATGCATTCTTTGAGATTTTGTCTCAATTGGATGTATTTAGGTAACGTAATTTGTAAACAGAAATAATGGGCAAGTGCATGCACATAAAGAAAACTCCTGAATATCTGTCATACTGCCCGTTTATATAAATCAGAATCCTTCACAATCTTGAACTCATTCTGCTTAGAAAAATAAAATGTGATTTGATAATAAGATTTCCAGAAAACACATTCAGGCATTTATATTAGAGAAACAGGAAGCTAGACCATTTTAAAAATCATTTTTCTTAAATTGTAAGTGACTAAAGCATCCATGAATACTATGCAGCCATATAAAACAATGAGATCATGTCTCTGCAGCAACATGGTTGGAGCTGGAAGACATGATCCGAAGCAAACTAACACAGAAACAAACAGAAAATCAAGTACTGCATGTTTTCACTTATAAGTGGTAGCTAAACTTTGAGTACACATGGACACAAAGAAGGGAACAACAGACCCTGGGGCCTGCTTGAGGGTGGAGAGTAGGAGGAGGGTGAGGATCAAAAAACTACCTGTTGGGTACTATGCTTATTACCTGGGTAATAAAATAACCTGTAAACCAAACCCTTGGAATACTCAGTTTACCAATGTAACAAACCTGCACAGGTACCTCCTAAAGCTAAAATAAAAAAATAAATAAAAATAAAAAAAATAAAAAAATGAAAACTAATGCTAACATGTTTTACAAAAAAAAAAAAATGGATTGTAAAACACAATGAAAATAGCATACGTATCTGAGAAGCCATTTAACATATTAAACATTCCCTTTAAGAATGCGTAGGCATCTGTGCAAATCTGCTATATCTAAGGCAAGAAAGTTGTTCATACAGAAAAAAAAAAACAAAACCATGATTTGCATAACATGTTAGAAGAAGCAACTTATTCTTAGCAATCAGGAGCAAAAAACTCTACTTAAGCAGCAGTTTTTGGAAGAATATAATTTAAAACTAAGGACTTATTTTGCACATAGTGGTGCTTTTAAAATCAGTGGTTACCATTAAACACAGCTTATATCGCATACACAAGATAAGCAATAGTGTCAGAAAATAAATAGGAATCAAGACAGCACTGGTTCAGGGGCTGTTCTTGAATTCGTAATATGTGGACCAAGAAAAGATGAGGAAGGTAGAGTCAGAAATTGCTTTTGTGTAATTTTGAGGAGGCCATACCAAAGCTTAACAATACCAGATGCCTGTAGATTGTAGCAAGCATGGAAGTCCATCAAATACTTTGAATTTTAGCCTTATACGTGGCTCTTTTGATAAGATGGGTGCCATTTTCAGACTGTGAATGGCTTGGAAACCTGAAAACCTGACACGGATTATTTTCATAGGTCAAATGGAATGGCTTGAGTTGGCTGATAAGATTGGAATAGGAATACTGTCACCCAGGAAAGTGCTCACAGAGTGAGGTTCAACTGATAGCTACAAGAGAGGGTCAAACATCCATTGTAGTCAATCTGCCAAAAGTGGTAGGGGCAATGCCCTGTGCAATGGGGTCTCCTCCTCCAGAAAACAATAGGATCATCTTAGGCAGGAACCACAAGTCTGGCATGCAGCGGAAGCCTCTGCATCAGAAACAGCCGGTCACTCTGTGCCAATCTATGATGGTTGCTGTGTTGTCATGTCCAGCATAACAATAGATCCAGGCAGCAGTGGTAGAGATCAGATAGTGTGCAGACTTTAAACCTTCCACAAAATTGAATCTGAAATGCATCACGGATGTATACATAAAAGGTAGATGTCCGCATTCTCTAATGAGACCAGTTGGAATCAAGCTGTTGATTGAGTCTACACTGTATGATCAATATTTTCTGAAATCTAAAACTTTTCTAAAACCCAAAGTCTATTAACACGTTTACAAAGCACAGGGACTAATTGAAGCAAAATCATAAAATAAACAAAAACATAATTTCAAAACAGTATATTACAGTTAAGATTGTATTCAAATACATTGTAATCATGATTCTCACATTCATCTGTGAAATATTTTTACACAATTTTAGAAAATAAGTGAAGTAAAAAAAAAATCATTTTTTCCATAGGCTGTTTATATCATAACATAATCAATTAATGGCAGAACTGAGTCCCAAATTCATAAATTCAGCTTCCAAATTCTACTCTCCTTCATTCTTTCTTTCTTTCTTTCTTTCTTTTTTTTTCTTTTTTTTTTTTTGAGACGGAGTCTCGCTCTGTCACCCAGGCTGGAGTGCAATGGCGAGATCTCGGCTCACTGCAAGCTCCGCCTCCCGGGTTCCCGCCATTCTCCTGCCTCAGCCTCCCGAGTTGCTGGGACTACAGGCGCCCGCCACCTCGCCCAGCTAATTTTTTTTGTATTTTTTTAGTAGAGACGGGGTTTCACCGTGTTAGCCAGGATGGTCTCGATCTCCTGACCTCGTGATCCACCCGTCTCGGCCTCCCAAAGTGCTGGGATTATAGGCTTGAGCCACCGCGCCCGGCCCTTTCTTTTTTTTTAAGATGGAGTCTTGCTCTCTTGCCCAGGCTAGAGTGCAGTGGCGGGATCTCGGCTCACTGCAGCCTCTGCGTCCCGGGTTCCAGCAATTCTCCTCCTCCCAGCTCCTGAGTAGACTAGCTGGGATTACAGGCGCCTGCCACCACGCCTGGCTAATTTTTGTATGCTTAGTAGAGATGGGGTTTCACCATGTTGGCCAGGCTGGTCTCGAACTCCTGACCTCAGGTGATCCACCTGCCTTGGCCTTCCAAAGTGCTGGGATTACAGGTGTGAGCCACCATGCCCGGCCTGCTCTCCTTCATTCTTTTCCACCATGAAGTGGGGAAATAATAATAAACTCAGTAAAAAACAACAACACCTGTCAGGTGCAGTGGCTCGCGCCTGTAATCCCAGCATTTTGGGAGGCTGAGGTGGGTGGATCACCTGAGGTCAAGAGTTCGAGACCACCCTGACCAATATGGTGAAACCCCGTCCCTACTAAAAATACAAAAATTAGCCAAGTGTGGTGGTACACCTGTAGTCCCAGCTACTCGGGAGGCTGAGACAGGAGAATTGCTCAAACCTGGGCATCAGAGGTTGCAGTGAGCCGAGATCATGCCACTGCACTCCAGCCTGGGTGACAGAGCAAGACTCTGTCTCAAAAAAACAAACAAACAAACATACGACAACAACATCTATCCAAAACCAAAATGGCAATTGATTTATTGAGGGACTAAGTCATCCCCTATAATAAAAATTAAAATGACTATTAATTAGGGAGTTAATAACATTTGTTTCTATTTTTCCCTTTTCCACTTCCTCCTTGCCTTTCTTATCTCAGTGAATGTATTAAAGGTCTAAATATTTCGTGCAAGAATTAGAACCAATAGTGGGGATACAGTTAAATGTGTGAGTCTCAGTGAGTCTACAGTTCCATGTACAGGGCATGTCTGAGACAGATCAGAAGCATCTCTACCTTTGGAACATCAAATATCTTCAATGAAGATGTTTAAAAAAAAACAACAACAACAACCCTGTGAGGCCAACATTTGCCTTTGTATTTATTTCATTCATTCTGCTTAATTTCTTCTTCAGGCTTGACTTAAAATTTCTCATTTGTTGCTACTGCCATGCCCTAACCACACAAAACTAGACTTAATGATGAGTCACCTGAATGATTTTATTGCCGCTGATTTCTTATTTTCTATTACATATGCCTAATTAACTGTGGCATGCAGCTAAGTTAAATTTCATCTTCTCTTGTCACTAAGTGTGCAGAAAAAAATTATTAAAATTTTTAAAACAAAACTTCATCTTCTCTTTTTCTGTATCCAGATTGCATACTCTGATGATAGAGGTCAAGCTGCCTGGTGCTAATTCATATCAGGCTCTCAGATTTCACCTTGATTATCACTGGAAATTGACCATTATTTTACTTATTTTTTTTTGGTCAAATTTTATGGTGGTGCTCACCTGTAATCCCAGCAACTTGGGAGGCTGAGGCAGGATTGTTCCTTGAACCTAGGAGGGGTAGGTTGCAGTGAGCCGAGATCACACCACTGCACTCCAGCCTGGGCAACAAGAGTGAAACTCCATCTCAAAAGAAAAAAAAAAAGAAAGAAAAATAAAAATTTCTTACTTTCAATACCAAAATGTTTTGTTGTTATTTTCAAATTTTGACCACTGCCCTGAAACCATCTCTCTTACAGGAAGTGAGCAAAGGCCAAAAGGATAAAGAGACTAAAAGGCTGTGTAAACAGAAAATGTCAAAGGCTACCCTAGAGAAATTTATAACCATTTATACCCATATATCCACCTAGTCACTAAATATCCAAACAAAGCACAAGAACAGAAAACATATTACAATTTTAAATATAGATTACAAGTGTTGTGAAATGATAATTTACAAAATACAGACAACATCCAAGGCAACATTATTTATAATAGTCCTAAAAAGAAAGCAATTAAATTTCCATCAAAGACAGAGTAAGTAAACTGATTGAGAGTATATCATACAAAGAAACCACATACAAAAGTAAACCACAGCTGTCCAAAGCAACACAGATAACTCTAATAAATACAGAATAAAACAATGCAAAAAATGTACAGTTTCATTCTATTCACATAAATAAAATTAAAATAAGCCAAAAAGCTACTGTCTAAGAATATGTGCATAAGAAGCAAGAAAATCAGAAGAATGGTTAATTCTAGGAGGGAGCATTATAATAAGGAGGATCAATTCAGGAAACACTCGGGGTGTGGTAATATCTATTTAGACCTAACTTTTATTATTATTCATTAATCTCTACATATGTTTTCTGTACTTTCAGAAAATGTTTGTCATATTTCAGAGGGAAAAATATTAATTGATTTATTTATCTAATTGGTAATTTTTATTATCATAAAAGTTTATCTTAAAAAGAATGGAGGATACACAAATGCAGTTTTGCATATTATCTCACTTGATATTAGAGGTATGACTAAAATAACATTCCATTGTAACTATGAACTTCGAATACCTGGTTTCTCATGTAACTCAACAATTCCCACAACACCTAATCCTAACTACATGCTTCGGATAAGGTAAACTTAAATTAAATCAGCTTTTCCCTCATGGTTGAAAGGAATATTTTCTTCCTGAAATAGTATCTCCAGAGCCAGACATCATGTGGATTTGCAGGCTGCATTAACACCACCACTGGTTAAAAAGATCAGCAAGTCAAGATTTCATTTTAAAATCGTCTAAATTAGTAATATTTCTTGTCACCTAGCAGAAAAAAATACAAACTTAATTTGTAGTGTTCTCTAGAACAACCCATTTCATCCCAAGCTTAATGATTTACCATGAATAAATTAGTAAGAAAGATGAGACACTCAGAGCTAGAAACAAATAAAAAACTAAGCACACAAGCAAACAAAGTACCTTAAAAAGAACCAGTAGGAACAAAAAAAGACAGAAGATACAAAATAACGGCTAGGCTTGGTGGCTCATGCCCATAATCTCAGCATTTTGGGAGGCTGAGGCAGGCAGATCACCTGAGGTCAGGAGTTGGAGACCAGCCTGATCAACATGGTGAAACCCCACTCTACTAAAAATACAAAAATTAGCTAGGTGTGGTGGCAGGCATCTGTAATCCCAGCTACTCAGGAGGCTGAGCAGGAGAATCGCTTGAACCCGGGAGGTGGAGTTTGCAGTGAGCCGAGATCACACCATTGCACTCCAGCCTGGGGGAGAGAGGAAGACTCCATCTCCAAATAAAAAAAAAGAAAAAGATACAAAACAACGATTACATCAATAATCAGATACATGGTATAAATTAATTGTATTTACCATGGTTAAGGGAACATAAGACAAATTTGGAAATGTGTTTAGAAAACAAAAAACTCTTTAAAATACATAAATGTATGGATTTGTAAAAGAACTAAATATAATTTTTTGAAAGACAAAATAATATATTGGATATATTTAATGTCTACTTAGATATGGATGAAGAGAGAATTAATGAATTGAATGACATTTCTGAAGTCATTTTTCAAAATACAGCCCATAGAGACAAAAAGACAGCATGAAAAAGAAATCAAACATATGGCAGTTTAGACAAATGCCTCCAGGTAGCACAATTTAAATCTAATTGTGTTAAAGGGTTATATTAAAATTGTGAATACTACTGTTGAATTGAAACTTTTATTATTATTAAAAGACCCATATTTTTACTACATTTTTCCTTAAAGTGTGTTTTGTCAGATATCAGGAGCTATGACACTTTAGTTTGATTAATGTTTGCGTTATATAAATGTTGATCTTCTATTTTCAACCATTTCACATCCTTATCTACTAGATGTAGTTTTTGTAAATAACCTATAGCATTTAAAAAAAAAATTCTTTTTTGAAATGTAGTATCAGTCTGTCACCCAGACTGGAGTGCAAAGGTGCAATCTCAGCTCACTACAACCTCCGCCTCCCAGGTTCAAGCGATTCTCCTGCCTCAACCTCCCAAGTAGCTGGAATTAAAGACATGCACCATCGCTCCCAGCTAATTTTGTGTTTTTAGTATAGATGGGGTTTCACCATGCTGGTAAGAATGGTCTCAAACTCCTGACCTCAGATGATTCACTCACCTTGGCCTCCCAATATGCTGGGATTACAAGTGTGAGCCACCGTGCCCGGCCAACATTTTAAAAATTTTAAGAACTCATTGTGATAATTTTTAAATGTTTTTCCTGGAACATTTACAGAGTTTACCTTTACTGTTGATATGTCTGATGTACTATAATTTACATTAATTTATGCTTTCTACTTGTCCTGCCTGATCTTACATCCTCCACTCCACCCACCTTTATAACTTCTTTTGGAGGTACTTATTTTTCTCAATCTATTTTTTCTTCTATAATTTTTGAAATTTTACTTTCTTTTCATCATTTTATTACTCACTCTAGAATTTAATCCATGTATACGTGAATTATTAATATCTGAAGTTGATCATCATCTTTGCACTCTTCCAAAACAACTTAAGACCCAACAATGCTCCATAGCCTGCCAGTCAAATTATACGCTTTTGTTATGAAGTTTATTTCTATCCATCAAAGGTGAGGGCAGTTGACCTGTGGTTACTGTGGTGTGTATGTCTCAGAGCACCCATTAGACTATAAAAGAATTTCACATATGCACACTTCAGTCCTTTCAATGATAAAAATAAATTATGCTCATCAGAAACAGTAACACAAAAATAGAAAACCACATATGAAAAATACAAATTTAACAAGTTAATGACCAAAATATTATTACATTACAATCTTATCAGGTCAGACACATAAAGTTATTCTATTACAAACACACATATAATTATAGAATTCTTTCTACCAAAATGTAAAGTTATATTATATAATAATTTTATTACATAAAAATGAGTAATAATTGTTTTCATTATTTAATTTGACAGTTATTTTACTTTTTAAAGTAAAACATCCATTGGTCATTTGAAAAATTAGATAAAGCTATGAATAATTATGTTAGAGATTATATTGAGGGACTAGGGTTACATGTTGTGTTCACTGAATCATTTACAATGAACATAAACATTTATAATCACAAAAAAGGTATTTCTGAAAATCAGTATCTGTTACCATCATTCAAATGCAATGTCATTGATTTATATTGCATTATTTAGTCTATTGTTTTCTCATTTTTAAAAAAAATAGCAATTAAGGCAAAGAGGAAATCTTTATGGTTAATATTTAAAATTTTATCTTTAGAAATAAAAAAGTGGTTCATCATACATAAAAGAAAAAACAAATTTAATCTGTAAGAGTACATTATCTTTAATTTTCTTAAGTCAAAAACAGTTTACATATTAGCATCAGTGTAAACATCCTCTCTGACGTCACAATGTTAAGACTTCTGTTGCCTTGGTCCCATCTCATTCTGACCCTGGGCTCATTGGCCCTTATAATTTAATCTGAACAATGGAACCGGAGACATCAGCAGTGTCCAGGCTCTCTGATGATCTTCATCCTTCGCCAGCGGCAATTCATGAATTAAATACAGGTAAAACCAGATTCTGCTGTTATTGCTAAATAATCTCTTCTTTTGATGAGAAAATAATATTAAAAATAATGAGTTCATAACCAAGTGCTTTTAGAGGAGGATTTCAAAATCTTTTGTCTTTATAAATGAGTTTAAGATTTTCTAATTGAAGGGGATTTAAATCTCAGAAAATTACAGTTTGGTAAGTAAATATATACAATTGCACTAGGTGTAATATATTTAGGGGAATGTGATTGACTTTTGGTGAATGTCGTTGACTTTTGGTGTCTATGAGTTCTGTTTCACTTGTACTGAAGAAATACATGCAATATGCTGTGGAGAGAATTTATTTAGTGAGAATTAGATAAAGGCTTTTCATGCTCCTTTCATTAAGATTAAATTCAACTTTAAGAAGAAGCAGAAATAGGCATTTAAATTAATTTGAATATTTCTACTCTTGCTTCTATTTCCAATTTTACTGCAGATGCCAATGCCCATTATATTCTTACAATTACTATTCTACACCACTGGTATTATTACTACTACTAAAGAAAAACACGTATTGAGTGGTTAATATGTTTCAAGCATATACTATCAACTTTGTATACATTAACTTAATCTCTACAATATATCTATAAATGATTATTGTATTGTTACCTGTTTATTATATATCAAGGAACTAAGAATTTTTTGAATGAGTAAGAATTTACCACATTTCACAAAGCAAAAAAAAAAAAAAAAAAGAAGCCAATTTTAAAACTTTCTTATGATTATAAAATTTGACAATTTGTATCACGTATAATATGCCATGTAATTATATGTTCATGTATCATATTAGTATGTATATATACATATATCTGGATTATAGTTGTTGGATGCTTTTTTTTTATATTTTTTAGAGTTTTCTGAGGAAAGTACAGTATACTCAGACCTCAAAGTTCATTGTTCTTCAAATACCCAGAATGGAAAAATAACTAAAACTTCGAAAACAAAAGGTAAAAAACATTTAAAACTCTAGATTCACTTTTTGGCTTAAATATTTTAATGAACTAATCATGAAAACAGATATTCTCGGGCTAATGTTTGAATCAGGATTTATTTCTTGTCCCTACACTTTTTAACGGATCATAGGAGCCTACAGTGCTCTGTTAAGAGCAAATGAGAATGGTCAACGAAGCAGCGATAGACACAGTGACTTAGGGCAGGGTACCAAGGTCGTGGAAAAAGAATGTTTCAGGCCTGGCACGGTGGCTCACGCCTGTAATCCCAGCACTTTGGGAGGCCGAGGAGGGCGGATCACGAGCTCAGGGGATCGAGACCATCCTGGCTAACACGGTGAAACCCCGTCTTTACTAAAAATACAAAAAATTAGCCAGGCGTTGTGGCGGGCGCCTGTAGTCCCAGCAACTCGGGAGGCTGAGGCAGGAGAATGGCGTGAACCCAGGAATCGGAGCTTGCAGTGAGCTAAGATCACGCCACTGCACTCCAGCCTGGGGGACAGAGCAAGACTCCGTCTCAAAAAAAATAAAACAAACAAACAAGGAATGTTTCATACACAATTTCCTGGTTTGATATTTTAATTTTGAAAAAGTTAAGTCTCTTTTTAGTGCTTCAGTATTTCTACAAATGGAGGATGTGAGATAGCTCATGATGAACATGATTAATGAATTTTATTAAAACCGTCACAGAATACCTGTCTGGCCAACAGCAAAAGTTGGAGTTTTTTTCTTAACCTAGTTCTATTACAAAGATGAAAGATATAGTTAAAAAAAAAAAAAAAAAATAGGGAGGGGGGCCTGCCGTGGTGGCTCACGCCTGTAATTCCAGCACTTTGGGAAACCGAGGCAGGCGGATCACCTGAGCTCAAGAGTTCAAGACGAGCCTGGCCAACAAGGTGAAACCTCGTCTCTACTAAAAATACAAAAATTAGCCGGGCATGGTGGTATGCCCCTGTAATCCCAGCTACTGGGGAGGCTGAGGCAGGAGAATCACTTGAACCCAGGAAGCGGAGCTTGCAGTGAGCCAAGATCGTGCCACTGCACTCCAGCCTGGGGGACACTGCGAGACTCCGTCTCAAAAAAAAAAAAAAAAAAAAAAAACACTTATGGGAGGGAAATGAACTAAATCCAGAGTAGGATTTCTGAAGTGCTCTTTTGTAGCCTTTGGAAGAGTTCTTTACTAGGGCAAGTTGTTAGTTCATAAACAGCTCATATCTACATCAAAATGTTAATATCTTCCCAGGATGCACCTAAATCTGCAAAATAATTTTTAGAATTACTCCCCCACAGGCTGAGGTATTTTCCCACAGCACGGTGCTCCCATGAGCTTAGATTTCAGACCAATTCAAGTGGGTTAAATATTCTTGGCAAAAGTTATTTTTAGTATCAACTCCTGAATCTGGTTTCCTTTGATTACATTAGCCAACTTCTCTCTTTTTGAACAGTGTCTCCGTGGTGCATTGCTGCTGTGATATTTGCCTTCCTTTATATAATCACTCTGGTAATAGTTGCAGCTATGGTAGCTAAGAGTAAGTATATTTTAGAGCAATTTCATTAATTTTTTAATTACTAAAATATAATTTTAAATAGCCTTTAAATTTGGTTCTAAGGTTTTCATGAAGATATTTTTCTCATTTGTAATTTTAGTTATTTAAGAGTAATTTCATCAATTCAGTGTTTTGAGTTATCAGCAATGGCATAGGCCCAGGTGTCCTCATCAAAAGATGTTAGTGGATAGCTGAGTATTTTGACAGAAATGGAAAATAGTACCAGTATTCTATATTTTATTATATTGTTATTGACATTAGATTCATAAGCTGTGAGATGTAATAAAATGTGAAAATGTTTATAGATATTATTGGTTTGGCAGTTAAAAGTTAACTTATTATGATATCAAGTTCAGATCTTTTGAAAGAGCAATTTAATAGAGGCAATAGAAGATGGTGGGTAGAGAATCATCAAAAAAGGAAAGAAAATGATCAAGATATCAAACTGAGTCTGCATATTGCTTGCACTAAATTTGTCTTAATATTATAAAATATAAGTCTTTTAAAATAATAAATTTATAAAATAATCCGTACTATAAGAAAACTAGAAACATGAAGTTCTTTTAATATAGAAAGTTAAGATGAATTTGATTCATTAAAAAAAGAAAACCCAAAACATATGAAGTTATAAATAGATATAAAGCAATTCTAATGTCAAAGTGAACCATACTAGTACGGAAAACAATATGTAACTTTTAGTAATAAACATCAACTTTTTTGAAATGTATGATTTCCTGTGAAGATACATACTATGATAAAATGACTCAGGAAAAAAGAGACAATTTGAATAAATATTACTATATACTGCAGAAAAAATAAGTAAATTAATCAAAGATGTGCCTCCAAATAGATACCTGGCTGATAATTTTTAAAGAATGAATTTGAGGTTGAGCATGGTGGCTCATGCCTGTAATCCCAAGACTTTGAGAGGCCGAGGCAGGAAGATCACCTGAGGTCAGGAGTTGGAGACCAGCCTGGCCAACATGGTGAAACCCCGTCTCTACTAAAAATAGAAAAATTAGCTGGGTATGGTGGCAGCCGCCTGTAATCCCAGCTACTCGGGAGGCTGAGGCAGGAGAATTGCTTGAACCTGGGAGGTGGAGGTTGCGGTGAGCCGAAATCACACCACTGCACTCCAGCCACGGTGACAGAGTGAGACTCCATCTCACACACACAAAAAAAGAATGAACTCGCATATATCTCAGTAACAGCAAATGACTACTAGATGAAGTGTTCAGTACCTACCAAAGGATGGAAGATTCTCATGCCACCCCACCTAAAATCAGTAAAATTAGTTTAGGATTATTTCTATACACAGGAAAATATTTTAGGACAATATTCCTTACAAACAGAAAAACAAAAATTCTGCATAAAAGAGCCAACATAATACATCACTGTTATAATGATAAAATTCTGGTTTAAGTTGGGGATAAAAATTTGTTCACTTATCAAGAGGTGTTTCAATAGGAGATAATGAAATAAATACAAACATATTAAACTTGATTAAGAGTATTTATAAGAGCCTTCAGCAAATATTATCTTTCATAGTGAAACATTATAATCATTGTCAATAAAATCAGGAAGACAAGGATGACTGCTATAACTATTAGGATTCAACTTTTTTTGCATGTCTTCGGCAAGGAAAAGTCACAATGTAAGAAAACCTAGTTAGACGTAATATAAACCGGAATTGAAATTAACGACTGCAATTATATGCAGATAATGCGCTTTCTTATCCAGATGCTTTAAAAAGAAACTACTGGAAAGAAAGAAATAATCAAAATAAAAAGAACAGTTCAATAAGTAAACTCAATCCAAAATTTAAATAGCTTTCTTATATACCAGCAAGATATAATATTCAATTTCCAGGTCCACTTTTCAAGCCTCTTATTTGACATTTTTTCTTAGATAGCTTTAAAAATGCTTGGCATATTACTTTCAAGCAAACATTTTATATTCTCAGCCCTGGTCCTTACTAGGATCAAGAAAAAAATCAGATACTTTAATACTATTAACTTTCTCTCCATCTGTTGACCGAATGTCTAGTGAGGTGATGCTGGGGGCCATCTGTGTTATCTCACAGCCACTGAATATCTTGGCTCACTGAGCCAGTGTAATTCTCCACATCTGCACTCCTACCCATCTAACTGAGGCAATAACCTCCCACTCTGTCTACTCCCTAAACCCCCAAGTGATATTACTATACCTACCCTTGATTCTTTCTAATCGATTTCCAGAATTGTCTCTTCAAAATGCAAATTTTATAAACTCACTTACATTTAATGATTAGTTTCTTAACACTGTGGATTCAGTGTAAATTTTAAAATCCTGAACATGGTTTACAAGGCCCTTCCACCCCTTCCACCCTTCCATACTTGGTCCACAGCTCCCTTCCCCAGCTAGACGCACACCCTTTCTCCTGAACCAGACTCCAGCCACAGTTGTTCTTTTAGTTCATGGAATGTAACATCGTTAGTGTGACTGCGTAACTATTGTGCAAACAAGGATAACCGTAAGAATGACAGCAGATCATATTAACAGTTACTCTGCGACAACAGACATAAATCAGGATTTCTCTGGGAAAATTTGTGTGAATTGTAACTTTAGCCACGATCCTTCTTGCCACAGAGCATGTGCGCAGAATGCTCTTTTTTCATTCTGTGACAGGTAAAAGGAGAATTCAAATTATTCGCTTATAATTAGGCCAAATTTCTCTGTTATGATATCTTATGTACCAGTCATTTGTAGCATTTTCCAGTCTCGTGTGTATAATTATTTCTGTGATTATGTACTCAATGGCTGACTTCTGCTAGATTATCTTCATGAGAACAGAGCCTTTGCCTTTATTTGTTCAACGTTTTATCTTCTGCTTTTGAATAGTATTTTGACACATTGTAAATATTTAGTGAAATTTTTTTACTAAATAAACCGATATACCTAATAATGTATTTGGCATATATATATAAGAGACTATGATACTTATTAAAAGGCATAAAGAAGGTCATTAGTGAAGACATTATTATAAATTGAATATATATTCAATGCACCTTGGTGGGAAGATGAACGCTAAGATGATAATACTTTTCTAAATTCACCCAGCACTCATGTAATTTCAATGCAAGTGTATTTTCATGATAAATCAGTTCATTGTAAACTACACATTAAAGTAAAATTTTGTGAGATTAATAAAATACATATTGAAAGATGTATTAACACAAGAGGTAAGGATCTAGCCTTTCTAGAAATAAGGCTATAAGTGATTTCACATGATACTTTTATAAAGTAAATGTATCAAAATAAAAGAAAGGAACCTAATAATAAAGTCATATGCAAATATGTACAAATAATATATAATAAAGTCATATGCACCTGTGTACAAATAATGTGTGCATATATATATGTATGCATATAAATAAAATAAGATATAGTAGGCTCTTCAAAATGACAGATATCTAACAATAGGTAGGGAAAAATGATTTTTTTAAGAATATAAAAACTAAAAAATAATTTCTAGGTAGATTACAGTGCTAAAAATAACAGACCAGGAAAAAAAATGTTGAAACAGTTTGAATACATATTCAAATCCATATAATATTATCAAAAGTATAACAGTCAAAGAAGTACAAATAATTTTTTTAAAAGATGAAGCAAGGATACATAAGTAGGAAAAATGTCCAACTTTAAAGGTTGGACATTCTCATGGAAATGAGAATGAATTTTAAAATACATCATTTGCCCATTGAATTGACAAAAATAATACTTTTCCTCATAGATTAAAGTGTGGAGAACGGACCCTCTCACACAAATTTGATGTATGAAACTGTCAAGTTATATTTTACTTATATTTTACATTTACTTATACTTTAAAAATAAGTAAAAAGTATGTATGTACACATACAAACACATACACATGTATAAATTTACCCAGTTAAGTGGGAAAGACATGCAATAATCTATTAATGTGGAAGCAAGTGTTAGTATGGAAGCAATCAATAATCTGTTTGCTATGGAAACAAGAATTAACTAAATTTATTCATAAGCATGCAAAAAATTGAAAATGGTCAAAAAATATGTATACACGGCATTTTACACTGATTTTTGTGGTTTTTATTTTTTTGCTGAAGTAAATAGTGTCAGAGGGACCATGAAGGGAGGTGTTTTGCTCTTTTTACAGTATATATTCAATTTCTTTTGTAAAGTACATTCATGTGTTACTTGTTTAAAAGAGAAAATAATTGAAAGAGGAAATTATACTCCAGAAATGAAAAATCTGTACAGGGACGTGTCAGACACACACAAGATAGTAAATAGCAAATGTAGAGGTATGGCCTAGGCCTAAGATTCTTTTTTTTTTTTTTTTTTTTTTGAGAGGGAATCTCGCTCTGTCAGCCAGGCTGGTGTGCAGTGGCACAATCTCAACTCATTGCAACCTCCACCTCCTGAGTTCCAGTGATTCTCCTGCCTCAGCCTCCCAAGTAACTGGGCTTACAGATACGTGCCACCATGCCTGGCTAATTTTTGTATTTTTAGTAGAAAGCGGGTTTCACCATGTTGGCCAGACTGGTCTCGAACTCTTGATTTCAGGTGCTCCATCCGCCTCGGCCTCCCAAAGTGCTGGGATTACAGGCATGAGCCATCATGCCCTGCCATATGGCCTAAGATTCTGATGGATGCTCCTCTGTAATGGTGTTGTGCTGTTACAGTCCAGATATATATATTGAAATGTATTAACAAGACAGGTAGGGATGTAGCCTTTCTAGAAATAAGACTGTGAGTAATTTCACATGATAAGTTTATAAAGTAAATATATCCAAATAAAAGAAATGAGTCTAATAATAAAGTCATATGTCTCTCTGTACAAATAATGTGTGCATATATATGTGTATGTCTATATATAATATTATACGATAGTTTCTTCAAAATGACAGATATTTAACAGTAGATTTTGAAAAATAATTTTTTAAAGTAAAAAATAATTTTTGAAAAATAATTTTTTAAAAGTAAAAAATAATTTCTAGATAGATTATGGTGCTAAAATTAACAGGTAAAATATAAGAAAATATGTGCATGTGTGTGTTTGCATGTGTGTGTACATATATAGAGAGAGAAGGTATTATTCAGCCTTAAAAAAAAAAGGAAATCTTGCCATTTGGAAAACATGGATGAACTTGGAGGACATTATGCTTAGTGAAATAAGCCAGACACAGAAAATATTGCATGATATCACTAATACGTGGAATCTTTTTTATTTTTAAGTTGAACTTAGAGAAACAGAGAATAGAATGGTGGTTTCCAGAGTCTAGGCAGTAGAAGAAATGGAGAGATATTGGTCAAAGGATACAAACTTTCAGTTAAAAGATTAATAAAGTCTAGAGATGTAATGTTCACCATGGTAATTATAGTTAATGATAATGTATTGGACTCTTGAAATTAGCTAAGAGAGTAGATGTTTAGCTCTTAAGTGTTCTCACTACACACACACACACACATACACACACACACACAAGGTAAATATGTGAGGCGATGGACATATTAAGTTGCTTGTGGGAATTATTATACAGGTCTACTTATACCAAAATACCACATTGTACACCCTAAATATATACAATTTTTGTCAGTCATACTTAAATAATGCTGGAAAATAAATACAATTCAATAAAATGAATTACCACTCCATATAGAAGACTATTTTATTGCTAGAGCCAAGCTGTGTTTTATAGCAATTGGACATACTGCTTTGATAATTACACCTTGGTAATGTTTGAGAACACTAGCATAGTTTAAGTGTAGTGAATACTTACTTTTAAATGAAATAAAATATAAATTGGTAAAATATCCTGATAAACAGATGCTTTTCCCTCTGTTTTACTATTATCAAACTTTGTCCTAATAACCAAAAGGTAAGAGAGAAGCAGTTGAACCATTAGAAGTAGTTCCCTGCATCAAATGAGCTAATCCTATATGTTGTGAATTACCAATTAGAAGGGAAACCTTCAGTGGATATTAAGGGCTTAGCATAAATGAACCAGAAATCATTAAATATATGACAGAAATAGAGGAGGAAATGGTAAATAAACAAGAATATTCTTGGGTAGAAAAATAATTCATGCATAGCTTGCTTATGCAGTGATGCCTTAAGACTTAGCTTGATTATTTGGTTTCTCATTTGGGACAAGATAGGGAAGTGGTTGTTTCACGTTCAACTAAGATCATGTTCATGACTAGCCACATCCATCCTGTGAGAACATATTTAAAATACAGACTAACCCAATTTGGGAACAAAATGGAAAATTGCAAATTTGAGCAAATGGAAAACTGGTGACAATATTTTCCTCTTTTTCCATTAAGTCATCATAAGAAAAATACTCAACTTCAGTACTCTGGGTCTGGCGAGGGAACGATTCAGCAGTACTTACGACATTTATTTCCATGAGTCTAGCAATGCATCTGGTACTCAAGCTGGAATAACTTGGTTCAGATAACTTAAAATCATAGGGATATGAGTTTGTACAGGACTAAACCAAAACCTTGTGGGTAAAATATTGTAAGATTCTGTTACTGGACAGGAATCAGATCTGATCTTAGTAAAGCAGAAATGTGGACAGATTTCTTCTACAATTCATGTCAAGTCTCCCAAATCTTTTATACGTGACCATGGACCATTAAGACTGAAATTAATTCAAATTAGGGATATTTGTTCTTATTTTAAAAATTCAAAGTGTGCCATCTTTAGTGTCAGAGTCATAAAACTATAAAACACATCAATGCAAAATCATGTAGTTTAAAGATTTTATATATGAAGGTAGTTAGAAATATAACTGATAAAAAATAGTACAGTTGTGTAAATGGTACAATTTTGTATAAGTTTAATGTTAATGAATTAGAATTTTAGCATATAAATAATTCATAGCCTCTGAAGATGACTGAAAGGGTACCATTATTCAAGGTATGGTCTGGGGGTGCTTACTCTGGAGGTAATTTGTAGAAAATATTGGAAAGTAATAGTGGAAAACTAGAGAAAGAGAGTTTGTATAATACTAAAATAGCTCAGCATAAAAATAATGACAATCTGAGTAGGAAAAAGTTATGTTACTGTGAAGAAGGAAACAGATATATGAAGCATTGTCATGATAAACAGTACTTTGTGACTAATCAGATGTATGCTACGTCTAAGGTGTTTGCTGCAAAAATAGCATAGGTTGTTTTTTCCTGACTGCCTAGGTTAACTAACTGCTTAGAATAACATCAATCATATAGACAAACATGTGCTTATTAAGTCACCAGTCATTGACTCATAAATATATTTCATAAGTAAAAGTTCATACCTTAATATAAATTGCCAATGATAATTTGCTATTTGTTCTTCATTCAATTAAAACAATGACTGCATAAATTGTGTTTAAGAAATGTTGGATATCTGTTTTATTTGCCATCCCAAACGTTTGAAAGTGATAATAGTATTTTCTTTTGCAAATATTGTGAATTTCAGTTCATTGTCTTGAGGAGATCCTGCAAAAGGCAGCCATTGAGACTGCACATTGCAATATAATATCACAAAACAAAGGTAAGTATTGGTTTACAATGGGAATGTTGGTATCTATCACACATAAGCTGTTTAAATCTGGACATAATTTGTAAATATATGTAAATATGTATTAGGTAAATATTCACTTTGTAAATATAAGACCAAAGTTAGTTAACAATGGTGTACTTATCAGAAAAACTCTCATAAATCAGGACTTCTCTTGCCGTTAGGGAGGACAATTGAAAACAATAATGCAAAAATTATAATTCACTGAATGACCGTAGGTGACAAAGTTATCTTCTTGCATGTACTTTTTGTTTGTCAAGGTAATTGGTCTTCCTCCAAAGAAAACTGACATTTTATATCTACTGAAAATAAAATCTTGGCATCAAGGAAATTTGTTCTGAAGCATTGAGCTCCAGTCCCACCAAGGCAAATAATGAACAATTGGAAGTGTTTCATGTGATATTCATTCTTATATTTTCTTACACATCATATAATTATAAATAGAGAATTTTTAACATCTTGTGTTCATTTAAGCATGCTAAACTCAACATTTTATAAATTGGAGACATCTCAATCAAACTCAAAAGATCAAAATATGACCTTAAAATGGTTTTAGATTTTAAACATATTTGCATACAGAAGTAAATGCAAATATAAGAAATTTCAAATGTTGGCTAATAATGGGGGAAGAAATCACATAGACATAGAAACTAAAGGGAATCTGGTCACAAGTGGCACCTAAAAAAGAGCTAATATTTGTTGATTGCTTCAAATATTCCTGGTACTACATCAATGATTGTGGGCATTAACTCATGTATTTTCCCAGTAATCTTATGATACAAGTATTATCATTGCCATTGTCGTATTAATAAGAAAACCAAGACCCAGAGAGAATGATAGTTTTTTTCTGGGTATCAGAAATAGTAAGAATTAGATGCTTAAACTATGATTTAAGCTAAAAGAGTCTAACTCTAAAGATCAGGAACATAGCCATTACGCTATGCTGACCCCAGAACAAAAAATCTTAATGAATCAAATTGTAAGAATATTGCTTCTTTGTAAATAGTCAGAGCTGCTTATACAAGCAGATTTACATTTTTCCACCCTGGATGTATCTTCTAAAGAGGAACAGTGAGAAAAACAATAGTAGCTCTTCATAAGGACTATTTTGATACGAATTATTGTTTGGAATGTGAATAAATGTTTCCCCCCAGTAGATCCTAGCAAGCCAAAAGAATATAGATGTCTTTTATATTTTTGTTCTCCTCTACTATGTGACTATTACCTCTATATTATTTCTTCTTTTTCATTGTATTGAAGTTCTGTTATTGCCTTTAATGAAGACTTCAATGCAGATCAATGACGATAAATTTAGGGCATATATGCTGAAAATTTCCATACAGTATTCTTAGAAGGCACTGTTCATAATATCCTTCCCTATGATATGCAATATCATAATTGCAATCCTTCATAATTGCAAAAAAAGTGAGCGTAGACTTCACTTTGAATAACTTTCAACAGAGCATACCAGAAAGTCTCCTCCAATTGAATTACTCTCATCTCATCTACATATGGTGCTTCAAAGTGAACTTGTATATACACATCAGCAATGAGCTCTTTCAGCAAAAGCAAGCAAAAACTGCACACAAAGAGCAATGAATTTGCTAAGGCAATCGCTCCTATGGTCTATTACCTCAAAATTTGTTTTTTTGTTTTGTTTTGTTTTTTGAGACGGAGTCTCGCTCTGTTGCCCAGGCTGGAGGGCAGTGGCGTGATCTTGGCTCACTGCAAGCTCCGCCTCCTGGGTTCACGCACGCCATTCTCCTGCCTCAGCCTCCCGAGTAGCTGGGACTACAGGCGCCCACCACCACCCCCGGCAAATTTTTCTGTATTTTTTAGTAGAGACGGGGTTTCACTATTTTAGCCAGGAAGGTCTTGATCTCCTGACCTCCTGATCCGCCCGCCTTGGCCTTCCAAAGTGCTGGGATTACAGGCGTGAGCCACCGCGCCAGGCCCAAAATTTGTTTTTATAAATCACAATTTCCCCATAACCTAGAGTAGAAGAGATAATATCTGAATTTTTCACAACTGATACAAAATATCAAACTATATATTATCAAAGGCTTATGAACTCCAGTAGGGTGAATAAAATGACAAGTTAGGTGTATCATATATAACTGTTGAAAAAAAAGACAAACAGAAACTTAAAGATAGGAAGAGAAGCAAAGTTTACTTTCAAAGGAGCAACAATTATAATGGCAGCTAACCTATAAAAAGGAAAAAAAAATGAAGGCTATATGATTACTGATTGACAACTGCCATAGTAAAATTCTATTCTCAGAGACAACTATCTAATCAAATGTGAATGATATGAGCATCTAATTTTACTCCATAGGTAAAAGAAAGATCATTTAAGTAGAACAAAAACAATGTATTACCTTTATATCTGTATTAAGAAAGTACACTAGAAGAATATCCTTTTTTTTTTTTTTTTTTTTTTTTTTTTTTTTTTTTTTTTGAGATGGATTCTCACTCTGTGGCCCAGGCTAGAGCACAGTAGCATGAACTCAGCTCACTGCAGCCTCCGCCTCCTGGGTTCAAGCAATTCTCCTGCCTCAGCCTCCCAAATATCGGGGATTACAGGCACGTGCCACCACGCCTGGCTAATTTTTGTATTTCTAGTGAAGACCGAGTTTCACCATGTTGGCCAGGCTGGTCTCAAACTCCTAACTTCAGTTGATTCGTGAGAGCTGGGATTACAGGTGTGAGCCACCGCACCTGGCCCAGAATATTCTTTTGGTTTAAGAAACTGATCTCAGATGAGACCTCAAAGACTCTGGATAAAAGACAATGAAATAGGTAAATACAGATGTAAGTCTAAATGAATAGCAATTATATCAAACCATAAATAATGTCTACTATTTTAATTGCATAAAACTAAAGTTTACTACGTTACATTCACTTACATTAAAATAAGAGTTTTACTCTTATTTTTATTAAGAGTTTATTACTCTTTTAACTCAAAAGAGTAATAAATAGAACTAAAAAGCTCTAAGTTTCTTATAATGGCTGGGAAGATGTAAAGTAACTATATATATTGGACATTAGTAAGTCAAGGATGAATATTATGACTTTCAGAAAATGACCAAAATAATAGCAAAATACTCTATATAACTATGATGATGATGGAGGAATGCATCTTAAAAATGGAACAACAGTAATGTAATGGAGTAATTATCAATCACTAGAACAATATTTAATTAAGTCAATAAGAAGAATATATATTAGAATCATTCTTAGAATTTTATGCTGAAGGCTGTGGGCATTCTAGCAAGAACTATCTACTGTGTCTTTAGTGGGGTATTCAGGAGGTCATGGGTTACTCAGGGTGGATATTACAGAACAGAATAAATGCTTTTGATCTCAAAAGTAGAAGCATCCCCAGGTACCTCAGAATCACAGTATCCTTGTGTTCCTCTTTCCTATCAACTAAGTCTTGCTTGCAGACTAGTTCTAATTATCTCTGCTCATTGCTCCTTTTGCTACAAATGATTTAACTTTCTTTGGCTTCCTCATAGGTCTTATGGATTTCCTTTTCCCAAGGTTTGGTGTATATATCTAGAGCTTGGGAAACCATATATATTTTTTCAACCTCTTTTTCTAGTGAAAGATAGCCATGTGCATTTGTGTGAAGAAGTCATATTAAGAGTCTCATCTTCACATAATTCTTCACTCTCTATTTCTTTCAGTGACAAGCGAAGACATGAATTAAATGTTCGAAGTCCCCATTTAGCTCTATTTCTTCCCCCTGAGACATATATGTCTTTGGAAGGACTACTTTGTCTCCAGGTAGACTTAGTGGTAGTTGATTCTTCCAATTTTTTCAATAGCTGAAATTTCAAACATAGTCATGATCTAAATTCCTATTTTTCAATAGATTCTTTGTTCCAGGACTTTGTAGTCCCCAGATATAATTCCTATGAACAACTTATCACTGACTATTCTATTTTGGTTGAATTTCCCATTATTGTTCCCCCAAAGAGAATGCCTCCTATCCTAAAGTGGTTGGAGCGAATATGTGAATATGTTCTACTTCCAAAAGCCTATTATTCAGAAAGAGTAGTTTATATTCTGTGTTGAACACTGTCTACTAATGAAATAATAAAAACACCACAAATGACTCATGATACAAGATAAAAAACAGGGGTAGTGCATGGTGCCACTGAAACTTGTCAGAGCAAAAAGAGGCGAGCTTGAGCTAAGCACAACTGAACACAGTATAAATTTTACTACAGAAAAGAAATTCTGTTTCCTTTGGACTCATATGTTTATAGAGGTATTGGGGTAAGCAAGGAAAAACTGACCTAAGCTAGATACACTAGGTCATCAGCAGGCTAGCAAGTTTGTCTCCCTACAATTATAAAAATACTCAGAATGTTAAGTAAAGAAGTCAAGAAAATTTGGAATGTGACTCTCCAAGACATTAAGACATTCAAAAGTAGCCACATATATGGCAAAACAAAAAGCCACATAAAGACCCAGGAAAAATTCATGCTCCAAAAGACCTGAGAAGATCTCAAGCCTTTACCTAAGGCTAATCCCAAGGCCTAATGTACATAGTTAATAAATAGAGAATTGCCTTGGCACAGAGCCAGTCTTCAAAGATTGGGAGAGGTAGCTATTTTTTTCAAGGGCTCAATTTTCAAAAAACATCACAGGGCATACAAAGAAACAGGAAAATACAACCCATTGGAAGAAACAAAATGAATCTTTAGAGATTGTTCATGAGGGAGCACAAATACCAGAGTAGTGGACTAAGACTTCAAAATAACTGTACTAAATACGTTCAAAAAGTTAAAGAAAAAAACAGAAAAGTAACTAAAGAAAATTGGGTGATACATAGAACAAAATAAGAATATCAACTAATAGAAAATATTAATATAAAAATAAACCAAACAAATTCTAGAGATGAAAAATTAAATAACAGAACTGAAAAATGTACTGTTACTACAAAAAAAAAAAAAAAAAAAGAGAATCAGCTACCTGGAAAGTAAACCATTTGAAATTATTAAGCCAGAAGACAAGAAATTTTTTAAAAGAATAGAGAAAAGTGAACAGAGACTAACAGATTTAAGGGACATTATTTAACAGACCAATATACCCATTATAAGTGTCATAGAATACGAAAAGAAACAGTATTTTAAAAATAAAGAAATTTGCCAAATTTGATTAAAAAAAAAAAAGACATGAATCTACAAATCCAAAAAGCTTAATGAATTCCAAGTAGTATAAATGCAAAGAGATCCACGAAAAGATATAATCAAACTGGCAACAGCCCCAAAGCCAAGAAGCAAATCTAGAAGGAAGGAAGGAAGGAAGGAAGGAAGGAAGGAAGGAAGGAAGGAAGGAAGGGAGGGAGGGAGGGAGGGAGGGAGGGAGGGAGGAAGGAAGGAAGGAAGGAAGGGAGGGAGGGAGGAAAGAGAGAGAGAAAGAAAGGAAAGGAAGGAAGGAAGGAAGGAAGGAAGAAAGGAAGGAAGGAAGGAAGGAAGGAAGGAAGGAAGGAAGGAAGGAAGGAAGGAAACAAAACAAGAAAATATTTGTCACAAACAAGGGCTCCTTGATAAAATTACCAGTGGAGTGTCCAGCAGAAACTTTGGAGGCTGCAAGACAGAGAGGTGGTATATCTAAACTTGTGAATAAAAAAACTGTCAATCAAAAATTTACTATCTGGCAAAACTGTCCTTAAAAAATGAGGGTGAAATTAAAGCATTTCAAGATAAAAAAAAAATCGGAGGCAGTTTATTGCACTAAGCCTGCCCTACGAGAAAAGCTAGAGAGAGTTCTATAGAGTAAACTGAAAAGATGCAAAACAATAATTCATAATCATCATATAAAGATACAAAGATCTCTCGTAAAGATAAATGAATCAGCAAAATATAATGCTCAGCATCATTAAGATTCTGGTGTGTAATATCACTTTTTATTTTTTATAAGATTTAGAAGCAATCGAGTAAATATAATAATAAATCTATGTTAATGGTTACAAAATAAATGCAGATGTAATTTGTGATATTGATATCATAAAGCAGAGGGGTGGAGCTGTGTAGGAGTAGAGTTTTAGTTTGCCACTGAAGTTGTTAGTATTCATTAAAAATAGGTTGTTAAAAAATGTAAATATTATAAATAATCCTTAAGTTAACACAAATTATAGAATATACACAAAGGAAAGGAGAAGATAATAAAAATGTGTCTCTACAAAAAAAAAAAAAAAACAGCTAAACACAAAGAAAGGCAATAATGGAAAAAATGAGTGAGAAAATAACTATAAGACACCCTGAAATAAATAGGAAAACGGAAAATATAAGTCCTTCCCCATCAGTAATTGCATTAAATATAAATGAATTAAAATTCCCAATTAAAAGGCATAGATGGACAGAATTGATAGCAAAAACAGGATCTAACAAGAAGGTGTCTATAAGAGCTCACTTCAGATCTGAAAACACATATAAGTTGAAAATGAAAGAATGGAAAAGATATTCCAAGCAAATAGTAACCAAAAGAAATTGGGATGGCCATACTAATGTTAGATAAAATAAAAGTACATGTATATATAAAAGACAAAGAACATAATATATTAATAAAAGTGTCAATTCATCAAGAATAAATAACAATTATAAACATATAGGCACTAAATATCAGAACCTCTAAATATATGAAACAAACATTGACATAACTGAAGAGAGAAATAGACAGCTCTCCAATAATACTTGGATAATGTAATGCCTACTTTCAATAATGCAAAAAACAACCAGGGCAATAAGAAAGTAGAGGACTTGAGCAGCACTATAGACCAACGGGACCTCAAAGACATATAGGACACTCCATCCAACAACAGCAGAATATACATTTTTTTCAAGTGCACATGGAGAATTCTTCAGGACAGATTATATGTTAGACCACAAAGCTGGTCTTAATTAATTTTAAACAACTAAACTCATAGAAAGCATTATTTCCTATCACAATGGAATGAAACTAGAATTCATTAACAGAAGTACAACTAAAAAATTGAAAATTAGGAGGAATGTAAACAACACTTTTAAATAACCAATGAGTCAAAGAAAAAAATACAAGGGAAATTAGAAAATATCTTAAGGCTAATGAAATTTAAAACACAACATATCAAAACATATGGGATGCAACAAAAGTAGTGCTTAGAGGCAAATTTATATCTTTATATACATTGGAAAAAACATCTTTTTTTTTTTTGAGACGGAGTGTCACTCTGTCGCCCGGGCTGGAGTGCAGTGGCCGGATCTCAGCTCACTGCAAGCTCCGCCTCCCAGGTTTACGCCATTCTCCTGCCTCAGCCTCCCAAGTAACTGGGACTACAGGCGCCCGCCACCTCGCCCGGCTAGTGTTTTATATTTTTTAGTAGAGACAGAGTTTCACCGGGTTAGCCAGGATGGTCTCGATCTCCTGACCTCATGATCCGCACGTCTCGGCCTCCCAAAGTGCTGGGATTACAGGCTTGAGCCACCGCACCCAGCCAGAAAAAACATCTTAAACCAACAACCTAACTTCATCCCTTAAGAAACTAGAAAAAGGAAAAGAAATTAAACCCAACACCAGCCAAATGAACAATATAATAAATATTAAAAGATATGTACATAAAATAGAGTGGAAAAATAGAGAAAATTTAAAAAGCCAAAAGTTGGACTTTAGAAAAGATTAACAATATTAGTAAACTTTAGCTACAATGAATAATTTTTAAAAGTCCTCAAATTACTAGTAGAATATGAGACCCTGCATTTTAGCTATTTGGTACTGCTTTCTACAAGGGTTGAACTAATTTACACTCCCACTAACAGTATATAAATACTCCCTTTTCTCCGCATCCTCACCAGCATCTGTTACTTTTTGACTTTTTACTAATAGCCATTCTGACTAGTGTGAGGCAGTATCTCATTGTGGTTTGGATTTGCATTTTTCTAATAATCAGCGATACTGAGCTTTTTTCATATGCTTGTAGGCCACATGTATGTCTTCTTTTGAGAAGTGCCTGTTCATGTCCTTTCCCTCCTTTTCATTTTTTAATTAATTAATTTATTTATTTATTAAGACTGATCTCACTCTGTTACTCCAGGCTGGAGTGCAGTAGCGCAATCTCAGCTAACTGCAATCTCTACCTCCTGGGTTCAAATGAGTCTCCTACCTTAGCCTCCAGAGTAGCTGGTTTTACAGGCACGCGCTACCACGCTTGGCTAATTTTTCCTTGTATTTTTAGTTGAGACGGGGTTTCACCATGTTGACCAGGCTGGTCTCAAACTCCTGACCTCAGGTGATCCGTCCTCCTTAGTCTCTCAAAGTGTTGGGATTACAGGAGTGAGCCACCACGCCCAGCCTTTTTAGTGGGATTGTTTGTTTTTCTCTGGTAAACTTGTTTAAGTTCCTTCGAGACGCTGGATATTAGTCCTTTGTCAGGTGCATAGTTTGCAAATATTTTCTCCCAGTCTGTACATTGTCTGTTTACTCTGTTGATAGTTTCTTTTCTTTTCTTTTCTTCTTTTTTTTTTTTTTTTTTGAGACGGAGTCTCTGTCACCCAGGCTGGAGTGCAGTGGCGTGATCTCAGCTCACTGCAAGCTCCACCTCCCGGGTTCACGCCATTCTCCTGCCTCAGCCTCCTGAGTAGCTGGGACCACAGGTGCCCGCCACCATGCCCGGCTAATTTTTTTTTTTTTTTTTTTTAGTTTATTTATTTTTTTGTATTTTTAGTAGAGATGAGGTTTCACCATATTAGCCAGGATGGTCTCGAGCTCCTGACCTCATGATCCGCTGGTCTGGGCCTCCCAAAGAGCTGGGATTACAGGCCTGAGCCACCATGCCCTGCCCTCTGTGGATAGTTTCTTTTGCTATGCAGAAGCTCTTAAGTTTCATTAGATCCCACTTGTCAATTTTTGCTTTTGTTGTGATTGCTTTTGGTGTCTTTGTCATGAAATCTTTGCCCATTCCTGCCTGTGTCCAAGATGGTATTGCCTAGGTTGTTTTCCAGCGTTTTTATAGTTTTAGACAGAACTACCATTCAATTCAACAATCCCGTTACTGGGTATATACCCAGAAGAATATAAATCATTCTACCACAAAGACACATGCATGTGAATGTTCACTGCAGCACTATTCACAATAGCAAAGGCATGAATTCAACCTAAATACTCATCAATGACAGACTGAATAAAGAAAATGTGGTACATATACACCATGGAATACTATGCAGCCATAAAAAAAGAATGAAATCATGCCTTTTACAGGAACATGGGTGGAGTTGGGGGCTACTATCCTTAGCAAACTAATGAAGAAACAGAAAACTAAATACCACATGTTCTCATTTATAAGTGGGAGCTAAATAATAAGAACTTATGAACACAAAAAAGGAAACCACAGACACTATGGTCTACTCAAGGGGATAGGGTGAGAGAAGGGAGAGGAGCAGAAAAGATATCTATTGGGCACTAGGCTTAATGCCTCAGTGATGAAATAATCTGTACAGCAAACCCCTGTGACACATGTTTACCTACGTAACAAACCTTCACAGGTAGCCCCAAACCTCAAATAAAAGTTAAAAAAAGAAGACACTGTGGAAGAAAAGATGCCTGAATCTGAAGACATAACAATGAAAACTAAACAAAATGAAACACATTAAAGAGCATTTAAAAAGTGTATGAACGGCCGGGCGCGGTGGCTCATGCCTGTAATCCCTGCACTTTGGGAGGCCGAGGCGGGCGGATCACGAGGTCAGTAGATCGAGACCATCCTGGCTAACACGGTGAAACCCCGTCTCTACTAAAATACAAAAAATTAGCCGGGCGCGGTGGCGGGCGCCTGTAGTCCCAGCTACTCCGGGGGCTGAGGCAGGAGAATGGCGCGAACCCGGGAGGCGGAGCTTGCAGTGAGCCGAGATGGTGCCACTGCACTCCAGCCTGGGCGACAGAGTGAAGACTCCGCCTCAAAAAAAAAAAAAAAAAGTGTATGAACAGAGTATCAGTGACCTGTGGGACAGCTGCAAGGGGCCCAACATATGCATAAAAGCAGTCTCTGGATACATAGGAGGGGGCAAAAAGTATTCAAAGAAATTATAGTTGAAAACTGAGATTTAAATAGTGAAATTGAAATGTTTCCAAATTTCTAGAACTATAAGCATATAGATCTAGAAAGCCCATGAACCCCAAGCAAAAGAAACATGAGAAAATCTACTCAAATGTACATTATAATTAAGTTCTTCAAAACTAGTGATAAAAAGTATTTAAAGCATTAGATAAGAAATGTTTTATGCAGAGGATTGTCAAACTTTGCTTATTAAAAGTTAAATTATTCTTTTTTTTTTTTTTTTAACAACTGCCCACTGACTCACTCAGGACAGCAAAGCTAGTAATGCTATGTTCAATCAAGCATTCTAGGCCCAAGTCACACCTCACACCACTGCACTCCCAACCCTGGTTCATTCCCTCTTGTGTACAGACAGCTGTGATAGTTTTACTCCCTATCACCCCACCATTCTTCTTCAGTGTCATGTCTTGGTTCACTTAAATCACTTTCCTCTGAAAGTTATTCCTCTTTCTCAAAGATGAAGAGTCTTCATGTTCTTACATTCTCAAGACACATCCTCTCATGGAATCCACTGTCTTCCCTGTAATGATTGTTCATTTAGTGCCCTTGCTTGTTTCAGACAACTAATGATTCTATACAGTCATGAATTCAAATCTTAAGTAACATGAGAGAAGAAGAACTAACTTCTTATAACTTGAGAATGTGGTGGTGTTTGTTGGTTTGTTTGTTTTTTGGAGACAAGATCTCATTTTGTTGCACAGACTGGAGTACAGTAATGCAATCACAGCTCACTGCAGCCTCAACCTCCCAGGCTTGAGTGATTCTTCCATCTCAGCTTCCCAAGCAGCTGGGACTACAGGTGCACATCACCACGCCAGCTAATTTTTGTATTATTTATAGAACATACATAATACAGCTGCACATCACCACACACAGCTAATTTTTGTATTATTTATAGAACATATATTTATAGAACATAAATATGTTGCTGAAACTGGTCTCAAAATCCTGAGTTCAAGGAATTCACCCACATCAGCCTCCCAAAGTGCTGGGATTACAGGTATGAGCCACCATACCTGGCCTGGTGTCTTTTCAGTAACAAAACAAGAGTAAGATTATCCACTTCAATAAGCAAAAAGCAGTAATTTAATTTGATGTGATTTTTAAGAAGATCTTTGTTTCCTCTGAGGAACTGGTATGTTGTCTCACCAGAATTCAGGAGAAATGTGTAATTGACCAGACCAGAGGTCCCCAAGCCCCAGGCCACAGGCCGGTACGGTGGCCTGTTAGGAACCGGGAGCACAGCAGGAGGTGAACGAGGAACGAGTGAGCAAAGCTTCACCTGTATTTACAACCACTCCCCACTGCTGGCATTAGCACCAGAGCTCTGCTTCCTGTCAGGTCAGCAGAGGCATTAGATTCTCACAGGAGCATGAACCTTGTTGTGAACTGCGCATGCGAGGGATCTAGGTTATGTGCTTCTTATGAGAATCCAATTCCTGATGACCTGTCACTGTCTCCCATCACCCCCAGATGGGACCATCTACTTGCACGAAAATAAGCTCAGGGATGCCACTGATTCAACATTATGGTGAGTTGTGGAATTATTTCATTATATATTACAATGTAATAATAATAGAAATAAAGTGCACAGTAAATGTAATGCTCTTGAATCATCCCAAACCATCCCCGTCTTGCTCCCATCCATGGAAAAATTATCTTTCATGAAACCAGTCGCTGGGGCCAAAGAGGTTGGGGACCACTGGACCAGACCATTCCTTGTTGTGTTTGCCAAAGAAATAGTATGAAAGGGCTGGGCACGGTGGCTCATGCCTGTAATCCCAGCACTTTGGGAGGCCAAGACTGGAGGATTACCTGAGGTCAGGAGTTTGAGACCAGCCTGGCCAACATGGTGAAACCCCGTCTCTACTGAAAATACAAAACCCCGTCTCTACTAAAAATACAAAAATTAGCCAGGCTTGGTGGTGCTTGCCTGTAATACCAGCTACTTGGGAGGCCGAGGAAGGAGAACTGCTTGAACCCGAGAGGCAGTGGTTGTAGTGAGCCAAGATCACACCACTGCACTCCAGCCTGGGCAACAGAGTGAGACCCCATCTCAAAAAAAAAAATAGTATAATAACAAATAATCACTCACTGTCCCAAACTCCAGAATGAAAGGTTAACATATTAACATCTGTAGTTAATGCTAGCAAGGCAATATATGTTAGCTCCAGTTGATGAGACTTTAGAAATCCCAATTATAAAATTATTACTACATTAAATAAGTCATTGATAATGATGGTAAATGGATGAAACATGGCACTTGTGACTGCTTTCAGTCATCCTTTCCTTAGCCAGAAAACATGCTCTTAAATACCTGAGACTCCTGGTCTGGATCTTCTCTAGCTTCACAGACCCAAGAAGCATATTACCTTAATATGCTATCCATTTTTAAAGTATTATGTGACTTTGAAACCACTTTGTACTGACTTGCTTCAACATATAATGGAAGTTAATAATCAAAGGGGTGTGGCAAATGTAAATTTTAAAATGTGTTTAAAAGGTAACTGATATTAATACCCAAGTTTTATCTAGGTCAAGTAGAAAACTTTGGGAAAAACACAAAAATGAGCCAGGCATGGTGGCAGGAGCCTAGTCCCAGCTACTCTGGAGGCTGAGGCAGGAGAATCAGTTGAACCCTGGAGGTGGAGGTTGCAGTGAGCAGGAGAGTTTGCCATTGCACTCCAACCTGGGCAACACAGTGAGACCCCCGTCTCAAAAAAAAGAAAAGAAAAGAAAAGAAAGGAAAAGTTTGGAACAATGTAACACAGAAGTAGATGTTCTTAACCTTCTCTTTGTCTAGCTACAGAACCCAAACCAAGGGGTAGGATCTTTAATAGGAATAATATATGTTACTGAAAGGGCTCTGGAGCCTTTGGGTATGCTAAAATGTTTGGGGCCAAATGACTCAGGGGAACTTTTTTCTTTGCTCATCCTTTCCTGGTTTCCAGCACAACTCATAACAGCCCCCTTAAAAAAAAGAAAAAGAAAAAAGCTATCACCACCTTAGGAAATGTCAAGAGAGAGAGTGGTTGAGGAGATGTGAATGTTTCCTTCTAGGTTGACAGTCTAATGCACCAGGATAGAAATAAAGACAGAGATCAGGACAGAAGTTGAATTCCTAGGAAATCTGAGCATGACAGACAAGATATGTACAATAAGTGATCCTACCAGTTGGTCTTCGAGAAAACAAAAGGACTACTATACTCCTCACTTTGTTAGAACTGAAAACCATAAAGCTAGAGTGATGGCAGCTCCTGTGAACTCCAATGAAACCACAAAGGAAGTCATTGTGTCAAGAAATGCATTACGAGCCACCGTGAGGCACGACCACCCTTCTGCTTTGCAGAGTTCAGAGTAAGAGTCCCTTCCTGTGTGAAAGGCGCTGACTGCTACAGCCTCCAGGACACCTTCTTACTGCATATGTGTGATAAATGTGAGATTCATTATTTTGTTCTTTGTAGAAAATTAAGTATGAAATAATGTCTTACTTTTTTGTCAAGTCTTTTCAAGGTTGCTTCTCAATAAATTCTTTTTTAAAAAATTGACGATTTCCCCAAGAGTTTCTCCACTGGTTGCAAACCACATCTTTAATTTTCTTGGAAACATTTTGATATTATGATTAAGGACACTAGTTTGATACCAGATAAGGCAAGATATTAGTTTGAGTTGTATCACTTATTATATTTATAACTTTGGTCCAGTTGAATTCCCTAATCTACTTTTTCCACATCTGTAAAATGAAGGGGATAAAAGTATCCTCATCACAAGGTTTTTCTAGGGATTGAATGAGAAAACATTGTTAACTGTTGTTATTGTTTCTTGTGTCTTCTTTGTTTGCAATTCAATAGTCTTTCTCCTTTGGTGCAGTTTTACGATTTCTTTTTCTTTCATGAAATACCTTATTTATAAAATCCTCATAATGTGGCAGAATCAAGGACCGCCTCAGCTGTTTATTATAAGGGATGTCAGGAACTCCTCTGTGCCCTCTTAAGCCTAATTTAGACTCTCCCCCACTGGTTGGCTGATGCCAATGACTCCATACTTGGAAATACATTTACTTTGTTTATGGGTGGAATATTAGAGGACACATTATCCGTCATGTATAGCTTATTGTATGTGAGTTTATACCTGAATAATTATAGATGCAAATGGAATCAAAATTGGTATTTTCAAGTGTGAACGTGTTAAAATCTCCATTGTAATAGAATGGTAATGATGTTCTATCTAAGCATATGGCTCAAAGAAAAACAAAAAGTGCAATCATCAAGCAGAAAGTATATTTATGGCCAGGCACGGTGGCTCATGCCTGTAATCCCAACACATTGGGAGGCCAAGGTGGACAGATCACCTGAGGTCAGGAGTTCAAGACCAGCCTAGACAACATGGTGAAACCCTATCTCTACTAAAAATACAAAAATTAGCTGGGTGTGGTGGCAGGCACCTGTAATCTCAGCTACTTAGGAGGCTGAGGCAGAAGAATCACTTGAACCCAGGAGGCGGAGGTTGCAGTGAGCCGAGATCATACCATTGCACTCCAGCCTGGGCAACAGAGTGAGACTCTGAAAAAAAAAAAGAAAGAAAAGAAAAAAAGAAGGAAGGAAGGAAGGAAGGAAGGAAGGAAGGAAGGAAGGAAAGAAGGAGGGAAGGAGGGAGGGAGGGAGAGAGGGAAGGAAGGAAGGAAGGAAGAAAGGAAGGAAGGAAGGAAAGAAGGAAGGAAGAAAAATACATCTATATATAACTCATTTCACACAATAAAATACACATAAAAATAAAATCTTAAGAAGTTTATTGGTGTCAATAAAGCAGACAAAACGTACTTATCATTACCATAATTGTTTTCAACACAATATTGTTTTCTGTGCCATAAAGAACCATAGTCATGTACCATTTTTTTAAAAAGAGTGCCTCTCTAGTGTCTCCAATATTTTCTTCATAGCTTCTGATGCTGATTATTCAGAGATTTTTGATACTGATTTCTTGATCTGTAAAAGTCTCATAGACTTTTTTTTTAAAACAGGATTAGAAAAATTGTGGGGGACAAAAACAGGATCAGAGAATTTCCATTCCATCCTGTGATGGTGTCTAAATGATGTGATGAGCAAAACATGCAGGACCAACAATGTACATAACTTCACTGAAGTAGTGACATTAGCACCAGTGACAATCACGGTCAGGCATATGCACATTGCAACTGTCTCCTGGCCAACAGTGATTGTAAGACTTCATATATTTTGAGAGGCATGCTAATTTCAGAGACATTAAAATGTAAAAAAACAATATGTATTAGTGCTATAGGGACATCCCCAAGACTAGGTAATTTATAAAGGAAAGAGGTTTAATTGACTCAGAGCTCTGCATGGCTGGAGAGGCCTCAATCATGGCAGAAGGGGAAGCAAACATGTCCCTCTTCACTGGGTGGCCAGGACAGAAATGCCAAGTAGAGGGAGAAAAGCCACTTATAAAACCATCAGATGTTATGAGAATCACTCACTATCATGAGAATTGCATGGGTGTAACTGCTCCCATGATTCAATTACCTTCCCACTCAGTCCCTCCCATGACACGTGGGGACTAGAGGAACTTCAATTCAAGATGAGATTTGCTTGGGGACAGAGCCAAACTATACCACAATGTATCTTAGACTCACTGAATTAAAGAAAAAAAAATATGAAAGTGAAGCAAACTCTATTATAAAAATGAATAAGTCTTAAAAACATGCACAAAATACTGTATCAAGCCTAAGATTGAAAGGTATTAAATTTTCTAAAAATGTTATACAGAACTTAGCACATCTACTTACACAAAAAGTATAAGTATATAAAAATTTAATACATCTACTTGGATAAGATGTTTGAAAAAATGAATTATAAATGTTAACCAACTAATTAAATCACATTCCAATAAATTGTTCTCAGGACTTAGATGATATTAGAAATATAAAAACTCAGACAGTATGATAAAGGCTAAACAAATTACAAATGTAATTGATGTTAGCTCAGTAGAAGTATGTGGACAATGCAGCATCATGGAAAATATTATTGATATAAATAGAAATTCCCCCCTGAGGTCAGGAGTTCAAGACCAGTCTGGCCAACATGGTGAAACCCCATTTCTACTAAAAATACAAAAATAGGTCAGGCGTGGTGGTGCAGGCCCGTAATCCAAGCTACTCGAGAGGCTAAGGCAGGAGAATCACTTGAACCCAGGAGGCGGAGGTTGCAGTGAGCCGAAATCGTGCCACGGCACTCCAGACTGGGAAACAGAGCAAGACTCTATCAAAGGAAAGAAAGAAAGAAAGAGAGAAAGAGAGAGAGAGAAAGAGATAAAAGAAATTCCCTACTCCTTTAGACTAAGAAATATCTGCTGATTCTCCATTTAATGGGACTATGAAGGAACGCTTCAATGTGGTTCCTTATTTGAATTCAGTCCAACAGATGTGAAATATCTAAACACAGCCAAAACAAATGAAAACATCTCACATCAACAATCCTAAAAAATAAAAATTATTTGCACTTTATAGGAATGATTTGATAAATGACATGTTGTTCAATATTCCATTTGGTCAATAGTTTTTTGGTATATCATTACAGAATAAAATAGAATATGCATTTTAATTTTATCCACAGAATAATATTGTATGCTAACATATATTGCTATACACCGTAGTGTAAATTCAAATTTTGTAGATATGTTGAAGAGTTTTCTCAGCCAAGTCACAAATCATGTTTCCTACACGATCTTGTGAAGCAATCGCTCTGTTGAAGCAAGAGGATAATTCTGAACTGCATAAGAGCCTGTTATACGCACTTCAACTATATCATTTATTACATTGCACTGTCATTGATGTTTATTAGTATGTCCAATGGAGTTCCTTAAAAAATGCAGTATATATTCATAATTTTAATACCATGTAATTTTATGTTTACTAGTATATAATAAAGATAAAATGTGTATATATGGAATGAAAAAAAATCCCCACAATTTCTACATTCAGACTGTAGTGACAAATTTGCACTTATCTCTTTCCAGTCAGAGGTTTCTACACACAGAGAACCAAGAAAGGAGGGAGCAATATACAATTAAGTAGGACAACTTAATATAAATTCAACTTTACATAAATCCTAGGGAAATTATAAAATTTGCCCTCTCAATGAAAATGCTGTCATGAGATGAAATGCACTATATTTTAAAATATCATAACATTTCAAACAAACAAACAAATGCTTCTTTTTAAAGTAAATTGGCCAGGCGTGGTAGCTCACATCTGTAATCCCAGCACATTGGGAGGCTGAGGCAGGAGGATCACTTGAGTCTGGAGTCCGAGGTTACAGTAAGCTGTGATAATGCCACTGCACTTCAACCTGGTTGACAGAGTAAGACTTTTCCTCCAAAATAGAATAAAATAAATGTTTCTTAAGGGAAAGAAAACATGGAAAGAGAGAAACTATAATAGGAAATAAAGTACACATTGAAAGCATGGCAACACTTCCAAAAGTACTTTGACTGTCGTGGAAGTTGGCATGTTTAATTTAATCATACATCATGATCTGCATTTTGGCTCAGTGAGGACAGGTAGACAGTACACAGAAAGACAAATACATTTACAGAAAGTAATGATTAAATAATCAGTATACATTAGTATGTACAGGTGTATTTAAACAGCTAAATTCAAACAGAGAGTTAAAAATTACTGGAAAATTGAGGTAAAAATAAACCAGATTTTCATGTATTTATATATAAGTGTATATATACACAGTATTTATATATATACTGACTACTGTATATATATACACTGTGTGTGTATATATATGTGTGTGTGTATATATATCCATTTCAGAAAGTTAAATATATATATATATAAACTTTTCTTAGACTATTAGTTGTTCCAATTGCTGGCTAGGTGGAATTGAGCTTTTCTTGTTTTATTTTATTTATTTATTTTTTACTTTTTTGAGATGGAGTCTTGCTCTGTCACCCAGGCTGGAGTGTAGTGGTGTAATCTTGGCTCACCACAACCTCCACTTACCAGATTCAAGCGATTCTCCTGCCGCAGCCTCCCACTAACTGGGATTACAAGCAGGTGTCACCATGCCCTGCTAATTTTTGTATTTTTTTGCAGAGGCAGGGTTTTACCATGTTGGTCAGGCTGGTCTTGAACTCCTGACCTCGTGTAATCCACCCCCCTTGGCCTCCCAAAGTGCTGGGATTACAGGTGTGAGCCACTGCACCCAGCAGAAATTGAGCACATTAATTGACTCAGTGTCCTCATATGCAAAACGCACATAGTAATGTTATATATCTTGCTGCCTTATGACAATAATCATTTGAGCTAATGCATGCAATTGCTTTACACAAAGCCTGGTATATAGTAAACACCAATAAATATTAACCATCAATATAGATTATATTTAAATTAAATCAATGCTGCATTACCACTCTACAGTAAGAGCAAGAGCATGATTTCTTCAATGAAGTTTTTTTTGTTTTTTTTTTTTTTTTTGAGACGGAGTTTTGCTCATGTTGCCGAGGCTGGAGTGCAGTGGTGGCATGATCTTGGCTCACCGCAACCACCGCCTCCCGGGTTCAAATGATTCTCCCGCCTCAGGCTCCTGAGTAGCTGGGATTACAGGCGTCCAACACCACGCCAGGTAATTTTGTATTTTTAGCAGAGATGGGGTTTCACTATTTTGGCCAGGCTGGTCTTGGACTCCTGACTGCAGGGGATCCACCCGCCTTGGCCTCTCAAAGTGCTGGGATTACAGGCGTGAGCCACCGTGCCGGTCCTTAAAGTTTTAACAGTAACTGAGTTTATTGGAAATGAGAACTTTTTCCTTTGTTTCTGGCTTTATTTCTGGTTTCTAGAGCTTGATACCCCAGACACTGACTGAAATTGAATGAGTGTATTGGTCACAAATCGTAGTTTGTGAGGCCTTGAGCCTGGTGGGTAGGGACTGATTTGATTACTAATCTCCAGTTCCCTGTCCTGAAGCTGTTCCCTGAGCTCTGTTTAGGCATTTGCTTGTCTTCTTCCCTCTCTCTTTTCTTTTATGTTCCAGTTTCAACAACAAAATCATAGGACATAGAGTTCTATGACATAGACTTTTTTTTCTAAATCCCCCTAAATTGCAAGGGGCTTCAGAACTACTTTAGCAATCCTTTAAAAAATTGCCTGAGCGCTTGACCAACAAGAAGGGACCTATTTGCCACTATTCTTGGACCATTTCAGAAGCTCATGAACTGCTCACCACTGAAACCACTGAACAACAGTTTCTAACCACATAAACAGGCAAGCTGTAGCAGTGAGGCCATCTGAAGCTCTTGCATGAGGTACTGACACCTTATTTTAGTCCCGCATACATGCAGCAATTAATTAGTTATGTTTATTAAAAATAAACATGGAATCATTGTATTTTGAAATCAAACTATAGTTGTTCTTCTCTACTCTGGTTTCTAAAACCACTACCAATGAGAATCCCTAATAAGATTACTCTTTCACATTATAACACCTTTATTTGCATACTTCTTATCCTGGTTAGATGTCTCATTCTGTAAAATTGTTATTAGACAGTTTTAAGCACTGATAAGGTAAATAACAATATCCAGATTTTTCACATTGTTCCATATCTTTCATTTTGGTTCCTTTTTTTTTTTTTTTTTTTTGATGGAGTCTCACTCTATCGCCCAGGCTGGAGTGCAGTGGCGTGACCTCGGCTCACTGCAACCTCCACCTCCTGGGTTCAAGCAATTCTCCTGCCTCAGTCTCCTGAGTAGCTGGGATTACAGGTACCTGCCACCACACTCGGCTAATTTTTGTATTTTCAGCAGAGATGGGGTTTTGCCATGTTGGCCAGGCTGGTCTTGAATTCCTGACCTCAGGTGATCCGCCTGCCTTGGCCTCCCAAAGTGCTGGGATTACAGGAATAAGCCACTGCACCCGCCTTCTGTTTTATTTTCTTAACTGAAAAAATATTTTATATATTTTGGGGGTTTGATGTGATGTTTTGATATATGTACACATTGTAGAATCATTAAATCAAGCTAATTAACATATTCATCGCCTCACATACTTTTTATGCAATAGATCTCAAAAGCTTATTCCCATTGCCTAAACTGGAATTTTGTACCATATGACCATCATCTCCCCATTCTCTTTCCCCCAGTCTCTAGTAACAACCTACTTCTAGAAGTTTTTTTTTTTTCTTTTTTGAGATGGAGTCTGGCTCTGTCGCCCAGGCTGGAGTGCAGTGGCCCAGGCTGGAGTGCAGTGGCGCAATCTCGGCTCACTGCAAGCTCTGCCTCTCAGGTTCACGTCATTCTCCTGCCTCAGCCTCCTGAGTAGCTGGGACTACAGGTACCCGCCACCGTGCCCGGCTAATTTTTTGTATTTTTAGTAGAGACAGGGTTTCACCGTGGTCTCAATCTCCTGACCTTGTGATCTGCTCGCCTCAGCCTCCCGAAGTGCTGGGATTACAGGCGTGAGCCACTGTGTCCAGCCTACTTCTAGAAGTTTTACTTTTTTAGATTCCACATTTAAATGAGATCTTGCAGTATTTGTTTTTCTGTGCTTGGCTTATTTCACTTAGCATAATGCCCCCCAGATTCATCCATATTGTCACAAGTAGCAGAATTTACGTTTCTTTTAAGGCTGAATAGTATTTCACTGTGTATATGTACCACGTTTTTAAAACTCATTCATCTATCAATGAACACTTAGATTGATTCCATATATTGACTGTTGTAAATAACGCTGCAAAAGAAGACATGCAAATGGACGACAGCATATGAAAACATGCTCAGAGTCACTAATCATCAGGGAGATGCAAATTAAAACCACAGTAAGATATCACTTCACACTTATAGACTGGCTGTTATCAAAACAACAAAAACAGAGATAAGTATTAGTGAGGCTGTGGAGAAAAGGCAACACTTTACACAGTGTGGTTGCAGTTGTCAAGTGGGATAACCATTTGTAGGAGACAGTATGAAAGCTCCTCAAAAAACTAAAAGTAGAATTACTATACGATCCCAGCAATCTTTCTTCTGGGTATATATCCAAATGAATAGAAATCAATATGTTGAAGAGATATCTGCACTCCCATATCTTTCATCTATTTTTGAATAAACCATTCACTATCAACCAGATGGTACAGTGGATAACTGATTTGGATTTTGGGGGAGAGGAGGGATTGAAGATATTTTCCTGTTTATGTCCAACCTGGAGGTGGATGTGTTTGGTTAATATTTATCAATGATTTTGTTCATGTCACTATGAAAAGTAAAATTATAAATGTATCCCACACTAGTAAAATGAAATCAGCATGACATTGACGTGTAAATATCATGGTCAACACTTCAGAAGACAAATCAAAATGGAGTGTTGAATGAGAAATCAAAATCAGCACATATATCGCATTTTTCTCATATTGCTCTCATTTGACTAAAAGTTGCAAGACAGTCACCCTTCTCTGGAAAAAAAGAAAAAAAAAAGAAAAAAAAAAAACAGTAAGAACAGGCCGGGCGCGGTGGCTCAAGCCTGTAATCCCAGCACTTTGGGAGGCCGAGACAGGTGGATCACGAGGTCAGGAGATGGAGACCATCCTGGCTAACACGGTGAAACCTCGTCTCTACTAAAAAATACAAAAAATTAGCCGGGCGAGGTGGCGGGCGCCGGTAGTCCCAGCTACTCGGGAGGCTGAGGCAGGAGAATGACGTGAACCCGAGAGGCAGAGCTTGCAGTGAGCTGAGATCCGGCCACTGCATTCCAGCCTGGGCGACAGAGCGAGACTCCATCTCAAAAAAACAAAAACAAAAACAAAAACACAGTAAGAACAAGTAACAAAGAAATCCAGTCAATTATGGGAGAAGTTTCTGCAGTTCAACAAGAGGAATCAAATGACCTATAACAAAACAGCAACTCAGACTGTGATGTCATGAAAACCTGCTTTCCAACACCAGAGGAAGAACTTTCAGATGCAAGCATGTTTCTGAGGAAATACTTACATACTGAGGGATTAAGACAACATCATGTCTGCAAAGCACTTGAGTAAATAGTACAAAAATATCAATTCTGTATGTGAATGTGTGCATATACATGTATGCATATATATACACACACACATAAACAAATATGCACATATACACACATACTATCCAAGATCAGCCTTAACCTTCTCCTGATCTTGACTACAATTTTAGACAAATTTCTTCCTAACTGTAGTTCCCCGGCCTCCCTTTTCTTACAGTATTTACTTTAGAAAACATGCAGTTATAAATTATTTCTCAGCCTCTTTGAGGTGTAAATCTTTTCCGATCTCTTGCCAGTTTTACAACTCAGTAATGTCTTTTTCAAGGACCCAGAAGTCTTCTCTTTGAAATATAACCAAGAAAGATTACATTGAAGAAATCTGAGTCAAAACTAGCTATCTATACATTCTTTGTCTCTTTCTCACAATTTTTTCTGTAAGTCAGAAATTATTTTTATTTTATGAAGGTAAAAATCCCTCCCTTCCTGAGTTTATTCATTAGTTAGAAAATTGGTAAAGAAAAGAATCAAGTACTTCTCCTGCAAACTATTTCTTATACAAAATGTAACAAAGAGTAACCTAATAATTGATGAGGTGAAGTCATTATTTATGAAAGTACTTCAGCCAATAAATGAATAGGGAATGATTGAATTAAACTTTCAACGTTTTGTGTCATGAATTAAGGGAGCTAATTAATGATCATCAGTTGCTGCTGACGTTACATAAAAGAGACACTAGATAGTAAGTGCCTCTAAATGGAACTACAGTACTCTTATTATGAAATAGTAGGGCTTTTTCCCCCTCATAAAATTATTCCAACTGGAATTTTATCAAGTATCTACCTTGCTATCAATACACAGAATATATAGAAAAAAGAAGAAGATGTTGAACCACATACAGAGGTGCAATCAGTAAATCAAGACTGTGGAAAACCCTAAAAGACAAATGACTCAATGCATGCAAGCAACAAAAACAATAGCAAAAACAAAGGTAAAAAATATTACTAGTCACAATAGTGAATCCCTGTATAATTTACTTAAAAATAGGAAACGTACTGATTTAAATGTACTTAAAAATCAGGGAAATGTACTGACCAATAAAATCACATGATGTCTGATATTTCACCTTGATTGGGGAGTGAGTCCATACTTGTTGAAGTTGGGTGATGGGCACGTGGTAGTTCACCCACTCACTCATGATAGATAGATACACACTCACCTTGATTGGGGAGTAACTTGAAGCTGGGTGATGGGCACAAGGTAATTCATTAAGCTAGTGTGTCTATATTAATTAACGTTTACATTTTTTGATAACAAAAATTCAAATAATGTAAAAACTCTTGTGTCTACTTTAGTCACTCGGTGCAGAGAACATAATTGAAGATCTATTCTACTAATTTCATCATGGTCAGAATAAGATCATGGCATGAAGCTGAACAATGAAAGCAAAGAAAAGAAAAGACATGTAGAAAGTAGAAATGAGGGCTGGGCATGGTGACTCAGCCTGTAATCCCACCACTTTGGGAGGCCGAGGCGGGCAGATCACTTGAGCTCAGAAGTTCAAGACCAGCCTGGGCAACATGGCAAAACCCCATCTCTACAAAAAATAGAAAAAATAGCCCAGTGTGATGGTGCACACCTGTGGTCCCAGCTACTTGGGGGGCTGAGGCAAGAAGATAGCTTGAGCCTGGGAGTTCGAAGCTACAGTGAACTGAGATCATGCCACTGCACCCCAGCCTGGGTGACAAAGTAAGAACCTGTCTCCAAAAAAAAAAAAAAAGAAAGTAGGAATGATTATCCCAGAACACCTTGACAGTCCATTTGTGGTAATTTTCTTCTAGAGCAGATTACTATGGTGAAACCAAGCAAGAAAATTTGGCACTGGGCAAAATGTTTAACAAAGAGAAGATGGGGCTGAGCACAGTAGCTCACGCCTGTAATCCCAACACTTTGGAAGGCTGAGGCAGGCGGATCACCTCAGGTCAGGAGTTCAAGTCCAGCCTGGCCAACATCATGAAACCCCATCTCTACTAAAAAATACAAAAATTAGCTGGGTGTGATGGTGGGCACCTGTAACCCCAGCTACTTAGGAGGCAGAAGAATCTCCTGAATCTGGGAAGTGGAGGTTACAGTGAGCCGAGATCATGCCACTGCACTCCAGCCTGGGCAACAAAGTGCGACTCTGCCTCAAAAACGAACAAAAGAAAGGAAGGAAGGAAAGAAGGAAGGAAGGAAGGAAGGGAGGGAGGGAGGGAGGGAGGGAGGGAGGGAGGGAGGGAAAGAGAAAGAAAGAAAGAAAGAAAGAAAGAGAGAGAGAGAGAAAGAAAGAAAGAAAGAAAGAAAGAAAGAAAGAAAGAAAGAAAGAAAGAAAGAAAGAGAGAGAGAAAGGAAGGAAGGAAGGAAGGAAGGAAGGAAGGAAGGAAGGAAGGAAGGAGAAAAGAAAGAAAAAGAAAAGAGAAAAGAAAAGAAAAAAGAAAAGAAAAGAAAAGCTGGTGCCAACTTGGTATCCTCCCCAGAGGGCAAGTCACACCTTTAGTCACACCTTTTATCTGGACAGAAGAAGCAATTCTCCTCCATCTTCATGGTGCCTGGGCTTATTAGAACCTGTGCTCCTACAGATTAATTATACAAGTTTGTTTGTTATATAATAGATTCTCTTACTTTGGAGATTTATTCTGTCCTTGATTCTTTTCCCCATCCTTGGCCACTGGCCCATTAGAAGCCTCATCTCATGATACTGTATAAATATTTTCTCATCTTTTTTGTTGAATTAAGCTAAAACAGGTAAGTGACCACGCACAACAAAAGATAAAGGAAAAGTCTTCGGTGAAAGTTATCCCCTCAATATGGCTTTTTAGAATTCTTGAGCTTTTTGAACATCTTAATAACAATAAGGTAAACACCGAAGACTCCCTTCCAAGGTTTTGAAGGCCCGGGTAGCTGGACGAACTGGAAAAATCCAGGGTCCAGATACCATAAATATGATCTTCACCCTACTCATTGCTGTCCCTGGTTAGGTCAGATTCACAAAACTCGAAGTGAAAGAATCATTATAATCATGTTATGGATTAAAAATCTCATAAATTTAGACCCAAATGGGCTGGCTTTGTCTCATCTCACCAACTAAATTTGAACACATCACTTTGTTTGTTGAACTAAAATATGCTAGGCTATTTTGGACGGGATGTTTCCGGTTTTGTGATATGTTCTCCACATATAATAAGTCATTAGGTCAGTGAATGTACTTTTCAAAAATATGACTCTGGTTGTCTCTTTCTTAATCATCATATTTATTAAATTTCATTCTCATTGAGATTCAAATTAAATTATCTGCCAAGAATCAGTTCTAAGAATGTGGACTTTTTCTACCTGTTGCTCAATTTATATATAGAAAAACTTTAAAGGAGAAGTTCCTTCTAGAGAGGTATGGCTATTTAATAAATATTATGTGTGTGTCTGCCAGCCTAGTGCCTGACACATATTTGTAAAGTAGTGAAATTATTCAGTGAATGAAAAAGGGCCGGATGCAATGACTCCCACTTGTAATCCCAGCACTTTGGGAGGCCAAGGCAGGTGGATCTCCTGAGGTCAGGAGTTCAAGACCAGCCTGACTAACATGGAGAAACCCCGTCTCTACTAAAAATACAAAGTTAGCTGGGTATGGCGGCGCATGCCTGTAATCCCAGCTACTCGGGAAGCTGAGGCAGGAGAATCACTTGAACCCAGGAGGTGGGGGTTGCAGTGAGCCAAGATCACACCATTGCGCTCCAGCCTAGACAACAAAGAGCAAAACTCCGTCTCAAAAGAAAGAAAAGAAAAAAGAAAAAAAGAGAAACAGACATGTTCTCTGGCCTCATGGAAACTATATTCTAATAAAAGAAATTATAAAATTTAAGTTAAAAAGCAAACTCAAAACAATACAAGTTCCAATATGTGTTGTAAATGAAACAAAAAAGTGTTTGACATTGACAGCAACAGTGGAGGGGCCCTAGAAACTTTAACTGGATGATCAGAGATTGTAATATCGATGCAGGATTTTTCTTGGCCCTTTTGCCAGACTCCCGGCACTGGTGCCCCATCTACTCGGCCCACCGTGCTCTGCCCGTTGAAGGAGGTAGCACATGAGCAAGTGAGTAAGAGATCTGGCCAGCCACTCCAAGCACCAACACAGGAGCAAGCTCCATGCAAAGCCCATGGCCAGACCAGGCATGTCACCTTGAGGGGAACATGGCGGCACCCAGGCATGGGTGCCTGCAATCCCAAAGCCCCAGAGGGGGTGTGAGTGTGCTAATTAGCTCTTTTAGTTCTACCATCCACAGTCTGATAAATGGCTGTGTGTTAGCAGCTCAGCTGGCCACTGAGCCTGTAGCTGCCAGTGGAGTGGCTACCCTTAACTTGCGAAGGCAAAGGGCCAGTGTGACAGCCTCCACCTGCACTTAGTGGATCCCAAGCTTTTGTCCAGTGTCCAAGAAGAACGAGGTCACACTTGACAACTGAAGAATGGTAAGAGCAGAGAATGTTATTGAGCAATGAAAACAGTTCTCAGTGGAGAGGGGAGCTGGAGAGGGGACAGGAAAAGCAGATCATCTTTCCCCAAAGTCAGGTTGTCTCCTCCCTGAAGTCAGGCTATCTCCCCTCTACTGACTGAGGCCTTTATAGGAACAGAATGGGGGCGGGGTAGGCCATTAGTAGTATTGGAAAAAGCAACATTCAATTTGTTAAAAGGCATTATTCAGAAAGAACCCATCAGAAGAGAGCCGGCAAACAGCAATGGAAGTTCTCACTCTGGTCTGTGGGTTTCAGACTGTTTTTGACTTGAAGGTAAGGTTTTCCCAGGGACCCATCTCTATCTGTCTAGGATTTCTCTGCCTCCTGCCTCTATTAATATTCAAGTTATGACAAAGTATGAGAAGGAGCTGGCTATACAGAGCTAAGAGGGCAGCGGTTCAGTGGAAGATACTAGGTATGTGCACAGCCCTGACTGAGACAGGAAAGAATTTAGTGTCATTCAAGAAACTAATAAAAGGCCAATGTGGTTTGTGATTAATTGGTGAGAGGGCAATTGACATGTGACATTGGAGGATGGGGAGATAAACAGAGGATTGCTTATATGCACAACCTCTAGTAAATTGGAACATTATAAACAGTATTACTTAGATGTATATTCTATGGCAACAGAGTTCTATTATTATCATTCTATTTGTCTGTTTTCCCCCAAGACAATACCAATCTAACTTCTAATCTTTTTTTAATCCTCAGAAGAAACATAATCTCCCAAATAAACAAGGAATATTTGAGAAAAGATGTTCCAGAAATGCTGACTTCCTTTTCCTTTTCCTGCCTCATCCTCCTCTATCCACCTTAGCATAAGGAAGTTATTTGTCAATTTACAACAATCTATAGAGTGAGGGAGTGAGAACAAACTCAGTTCTAATAGCAGAGATTGTTAGTGGAATTTATAATTGATACCTGCTTTTTGGATTGAAGTGAATCTATTGACAAAATTTGAAGTGAGTTGTGTGTGCCAATTCATCTTACGGTAAACACACATACTATCAGAGGTGTAAAAAATGACTAGGATTAAAACATTAATCAAATCTTTCTTTGTTCTCCTTTCTCTTCCCCTTTTTTTCTACTCAAAACAAATGAAGGGACAAATCTATGTTGTATTATTATTTTTTTAGGTGCTTCTATTTCTTTCAGTAATTGCATTCTTGGATCTGCATCACTGTTACTTTTTGTTTTAGACAGAATCTTACTCTGTCACCCAAGCTGGAGTGCAGTGGTGCAATCTCAGCTCACTACAACCTCCACCCTCCGGGTTCAAGCAATTCCCCTGCCCCTCAGCCTCCCGAGGAGCTGAGACTGCAAGCATGCACTACCACACCCAGCTAATTTTTGTATTTTTAGTAGAGATGGGGTTTCACCCTGTTGCCCAGTCTGGTCTCGAACTCCTGGCCTCAAGTAATCTGCCCGCTTTGGCCTCCCAAAGCTCTGGGATTGCAGGTGTGAGCCACCACACCCAGCCCACTGTTACCTTTTGGAACAGAGGAAATATATCTACTCTTCTGAAACAGAAGTGTTAGTATTTCATCTAGATGCTGAAAGAGACACCAAAGTCAACAAAAATGTGCAATGTATCTTCCTCCTTTGGGGGAAGATTTAAAAATAAAAATTGACAATGAACAAGCTTACTTCTTATTTTTTCTCTATTGTTAAAATTCTGTGGTTTTGTTTACCAAAAAGTGACACTATTTTTAATAACTGATTGAAAAGGAAAATCATTGCAGCCAGTGAGGATTAAGGCTGTGGTGTTATTGGGTGGGTCTGGCCTGCCACCTAGTGGCCATAAGTACAATGACCACACTCGTTTTGGAAATGGAGCCTCCCTGAACTATGAAGAAGTAGGAGGGAAGAGTTAGAGGTGGGAGCTGCTTTGCAAACTAGCTTAGCAATGTCTTTCAGTCAGATCAAAATAGAAGACAGATGACAGAAGACAGGTGGCTTATTTTCTTAAAGATGTACAAAGAAGCTTTATGCTACAACCTCCACTTTTACGTAGCATGATATAGTTTGGCTTTGTGTCCCCCCACAAATCTCATCTTGAATTGTAATCCCATAATCCCCACATGTCATAGGAGGGACCCATGGGGGTCGTTTCCCCATGCTGTTCTCCTGACAGTAAGTGAGTTCTCATGAGATCTGATGGGCTTATAGCCGTCCAGCATTTCCTCTCCTGGCACTCATTTTCTCTCCTGCCGGCCTGTGAAGAATGCACCTTCTGCAATGAGTGTAAGCTTCCTGAGGCCTCCCCAGCCATGTGAAACTGTGAGTCAATTAAACCTCTTTTCTTTTTAAATTACCCAGTCTCTAATATTTCCTCATAGCAGCGTGAAAATGGACTAATACAGTAAATTAGTACCGAGGAAGTGAGGCACTGTTATAAGGATACCCGGAAATGTAGAAGGCAAGCGACTTTGGAACTGGGTAGCAGGCAGAGGTTGGAACAGTTTGGAGGGTTCAGAAGAAGATAAGAAGATGTGGGAAAGTTTGGAACTTCTGAGAGACTTGTTGAATGGTTTTGACCAAAATGCTGATAGTGATATGACAATGAAGTCCAGGCTGAGGTGGCCTCAGATGGAGATGAGGAACTTGTTGGAAACTGGAGCAAAGGTGACTCTTGCAATGCTTTAGTAAAGAGACTGGTGGTGTTTTGCCCCTGCCATAGAGATCTGTGGAACTTTGAACTTGAGAGACATGATTTAGGGTATCCAGCAGAAGTAATTTCTAAGCAGCAAACTGTTCAAAAGGAAGTAGAGTATAAAAGTTTGGAAAATTTGCACCTTGAACATGAAATAAAAAAGAAAACCCCGTTTTCTGGAGAGAAATTCAAGCCAGCTGCAGAAATTTGCATAAGTAACAAGGAGACAAATGTTAATCACTAACTGGGGAAAATGTCTCCAGGGCATGTCAGATACCTTCCCAGCAGCCACTCCCATCACAGGCCTGGAGGCCTAGAGGGGAAAAATGGTTTCATGGGCTGGGTCCAGGTCCCCCCTGTTCTGTGCACCCTTGGGACATGGTGCCCTGAATCCCCGCTGCTTAAACTCCAGCTATGACTAAAAGGGGCCAAGGTAAAGTTCAGGCCATTGCTTCCAAGGCTGCAAGCCCCAAGCCTTGGTGGTTTCCATGTGGTCTTGAGCTTATGGATGCACAGAAGTCAAGAATTGAGGTTTGGGAACCTCCACCTAAATTTCAGAGGATGTATGGAAATGCCCGAATGTCCAGGCAGAAGTTTGCTACAGGGGTGGAGCCCTCATGAAGAACCTCTGCTAAGGCAGTGCAGAAGGGAAATGTAGGTTGAAGCCCCCATATAGAGTCCTCTGTGGGGCACTGCCTAGTAGAGCTGTGAGAAGAGGGCCACCATCCTCCAAACCCCAGAATAGTGATCCACTGACAGCTTGCAACATGTGCCTGGGAAAGCTGCAGGCACTAAAAACAGCCCGTAAAATGAGCTGGGAGTAGGGATGTACCCTGCAAAGCCACAGGGCAGAGATCCCCAAGGCCCTGGGAACCCACCTCTTGCATCAGCCTGAACTGGATATGAGACATGGAGTCAAAGGAGATCATTTTACTGTAACTTTAAGGTTTAATGACTGCCCTATTGGATTTTGGAATTGCATGGGGCCCGTAGCACATTCATTTTTGCCAGTTTATCCCATTTGGAATGGGTGTATTTACCCAATGTCTGTACCCTCATTGTATCTAGGAAGTAACTAACTTGCTTTTGATTTTACAGACTCATAGGCAGAAGAGACTTGCCTTGTCTCAGATGAGACTTTGGACTTGGACTTTTGGGTTAATGCTGGAAAGAGTTAAGATTTGGGGGGACTGTTGAGAGGGCATGATTGTATTTTGAAATGTGAGGACATGAGATTTGGGAGGGGCCAGGAGGGCAATTATATGGTTTGTCTTTCTATCGCCATCCAAATCTCATCTTGAATTGTAATCCAATAATCCCCATATGTCACAGGAGGGACCCAATGGGAGGTAATTGAATCATGGGGGTGGTTTCTCCCATGCTGTTCTTGTGATAGTGAGTTCTCATGAGATCTGATGGTTTTATAAGTGTCTGGCATTTTCCTTGCTGACACTCATTCTGTTTCCTGCTGCTCTGTGAAGAATACACCTTCTGTTATGATTGTAAGTTTCCTGAGGCCTCCCCAGCCATGCAGAACTATGAGTCAATTAAACCCCTTTTCTTTATAAATTACCAAGTCTTGGTTATTTCTTCATAGCAGCATGAGAATAGACTAACACATAATGAAATCTGGCTGGGTGCAGTGGCTCATGCCTGTAATTCCAGCACTTTGGGAGGCTGAAGTGGCCAGATCACCTAAGGTCAGGATTTCAAGTCCAGCCTGGTCAACATGTCCAAACCTTGTCTCTATTGAAAATACAAAAATTAGTCAGGCGTGGCGGCAGGCACCGTAATCCCAGCTACTCAGGAGACTGAGGCAGGAGAATTTCTTGAACCCGGGAGGTGGAGGTTGCAGCGAACCAATGTTGTGCCACTGCACTCCAGCCTGGGTGACAGACTGAGACTCCATCTTAAAACAACAACAAAAAAAAAGAAATCTAATTTATCAATTAAGATTATCTTAATTTCTGCAGCACTGCAAACATTGACAGAGAAGGAAATATGGATCTGGCAAGAATTATATTCTTCTTCTTTTTTTTTTTTTTTGAGATGGAGTCTCACTCTGTCACCCAGGCAGGAGTGCAGTGGCGCGATCTCAGCTCACTGCAACCTCTGCCTCCTCGGTTCAAGCAAATCTCTGCCTCAGCCTCACCAGGAGCTGGGATTACAGGCACCCGCCACCACACCTGGCTAATTTGTGTATTTTTAGTAGAGACGGGTTTCACTGTCTTGGCCAGGCTGGTCTTGAACTCCTGACTTCATGATCCACCCGCCTCAGCCTCCCAAAGTGCTGGAATTACAAGCGTGAGCCCCGTGCCTGGCCTACTTCTTTTATTTAAAAGTAAAATAAGGCAAATTCAGAAGAGGAGCTCTGTATTAGTGAAGATTCTCTGGAGAAATAGAACCAATTTTACATATAGCCATGTATCATTTAATGATGGGGAAATGTTCTGAGAAATGTGTTACTGGGGGCTTCATCATTGTGTGAACATCATAGAGTGTATTTACACAAACCTAGATGATACAGCTACTACACAACTACACACCTAGGCTGTACAGTATAGCCTATTGCTCCTAGGCTACACACTCATGTGGCACATTACTGGACCGAATGGCACAGGCAATTGGAGCACAATGGTAAGTATTTGTGTATCTAAACATAGAAGAGGTACAGTAAAAACATGGTGTTATAATCTTATGGGATAACCACCATGTATACAGGCTGTCATTGACTGAAATATCTATATGTAGCACTTGACTGTATATAAATGCATATAAAGCCTATATGTATATAAATGTCTACATATAAATAAAGAGAGAGATTTATTATTTTTATAGGAATTGGCTCATGGAGGCTTATGGAGGCTGAGAAACCTCACCATCTGTCTGCAAGCAGGAGAACCAGGGAAGTCAGTGGTATAATTCAATCCAAGTTTAAAGGCCTGAAACCAGAAGCTGTGGATGTCCCAGCCCATGGACAGAAAGAGGGATTCTCTACCCTCTACATTTTGTTCGATGGGGGCCCTCAATGGATTGAGTGACACCTGCCAAAATTGGTGGGAGAGGATCTTCTTTACTAGGTCTACTGATTCAAAGGCTAACCACTTCTGGAAACACTCTTACAGAAACAGCCACGGGTAATGTTTCATTACCCATCTGGGCATCCCTTTAGCTCAGTCAAGTTGACACATAAACTTAACCGTCACAAGCTGCTATTTCCAGGACTGTTCCCAATGTGTTGTTAAACAAAGAGCAGCCAGTTGAATTGACCACAACCCTGGCTATGCATATCACTTAAGAGGCTTGTAAAAAGTAAAGATGCCATGAATTTTACATTACGTGAATTTTACCTCAATAAAAAGGAGCCTATGGCATACGTAAGGGGGAGTAGGGGGAAAATTAAAAAAAAAAAAAATGTACAGTTGCCAAACCCTCCTCGTGTCCTCCCCAAGAGTGATGCAGAATTGGGGCCCTGCCATCAGACGTTTTTGGGAGCTCACCGCTGATGGTCATGTGCAGCCAGGGTTGGAAAGCACTGCAGAGCTTGATTTTGTTCAGCAGGATGGATAGGGATTTTAATTGAATGGAGCAATAAAGACCCAGGGTTTTTGGGGTATTTTTTGGTTTTTTTGTTTGTTTGTTTTTTTCAAGAATAAACAAACAAAACCCCCAACATTACAGCAGTCATAAGTAGATTGTAAGAAACCAATATTATCCAACTTCAAAAAACAATGATTAAAAGATTAAAAGAGGTCGGACGCGGTGGCTCACGCTTGTAATCCCAGCAGTTGAGGAGGCCAAGGTGGCGGATCACTTGAGGCTGGTAGTTCAAGACCAGCCTGCTCAACATGGTGAAGCCCTGTCTTTACTAAAACTACAAAAATTAGCCAGGCATGGTGGCAGGTGCCTGTAATTCCGGCTACTGGGGAGGCCGAGGCAGGAGAATCGCTTGAACCCAGGAGGTGGAGGTTGCAGTGAGTTGAAATTGTGCCACTGCACTCCAGCCTGGGTGACAGAGTGAGACTTCATCTTTTAAAAAAAAAAAAAAAAAAAACCAGCCTGGCCAACATGGCAAAACCGTCTCTTCTAATAATACAAAAATTAGCCAGGCGTGGTGACACACGTGCCTGTAATTCCAGCTACGAGGAAGGCTGAGGTACAAGAATCACTTGAACCCCAGAGGCGGTGGTTGCAGTATTGTGCGACTGCACTCCAGTTTGGGCGACAGAGTGAAACTGTGTCTCAGAAAATACATACATACATACATGCATACACAAATAAAATTTTAAAAACTCAAAGGATTTTTAAATTTTCCTTGGATAGGCCCCAATAAATCTGTTCTACAAAAAACATACCTGAATCATGGTCCCCAGGTCTTCATTCCTTGTTAGCCCTAGATATGTTGGATTGTAGACTTATTTTTATACGGATTATTAATTTATCTGTTAATTTCTCTCATTCATAGCACTTTATCTAGTCGTCTCATGATTCCATTTGCATAGATAAAACTGTGTTTAAAATGCTGTTTTCTGTACACTAAGTCCTCATTTAACATCAATAGTTTCTTGGTAACTATGACTTTAAGCAAAATAACGTGTAACGAAACCAATTTGATCATAGGCTAATTGATATAAACAAGAGTTACTTTCCCACAGCATGTTTCCGGTCAGAAAAGACCTAACCTTTTTTTTTTTCTTTCTTTCTTTCTTCCGTTTTTTTTAGACAGTGTCTCACTCTGTTGCTCAGGCTGGAGTGCAGTGGTACGATCTTGGCCCACTGCAACCTCCCGCCTCCCTAGTTCAAGCAATTCACGTGCCGCAGCCTACCAAGTAGCTGGGATTACAGGCACCTGCCACCATGCCTGGCTAATTTTTGTAGTTTTAGTAGAGACGGGATTTCACCATGTTGGCCAGGCTGGTCTCAAACTCCTGACTTCAGGTGATCCACCCGCCTCAGCTTTCCAAAGTGCTGGGATTACGGGCATGAGCCACCGCGCCTGGCCAAGACCCAAACACTTCTAATAGTTCACATTGAAATAAATGTGAGTTATACATACATTTAAGAAAGATTAATAAAAACAAGTAAGATAACTATTTACCCAAGTTATGGTGAATTAGTGAGTGACAGTTGTCCTAGTAGTGGCAGTGGGTTAAACCGAGGAGTAAATGTTTGCAAAGTGAAAATTGTCAGGAACACTTTCTCCCACCAGAGTTCAACAAGCAATAAAAAATATGGTGAGCTGCTGGAGCACGTTAAGACCACATCATTTATTGTTCAGTATTTGTATGATTAGCATATACTTTACACATTTTTATTTTACAATCATTGTATTCATTCATTCATTCATTCATTTTCCAACTCACTTATACCAGCTCAGGGTCCTGGGTGGTCGAGGTTCTTCTCAGCAACTCAGAGTGGATGTAAGGTGGGAACCAACCCTAGCCTGGACGCCATTCCATCACTGACCTCGCTTATGCACCCACATACACTCAAACTGGGACCACGTAGGCCCGCCAGTCCACCGAACGTGCATAACTTTGAGATGTGGAGGCGCACACAGACTGGGGAGAATGTGCAGACTCTACACAGACAATAACCCTCCCAGGAGGCAATTTTTTTTTTTCTCAACAGCGTAACAAGACCTCAACTGAAAAGATATTATTCGAGAACCTGCTGTAACTGTATATCAGTCACTGTTTTAGAGCCATGGAACATGTTTTCTGGAGATAAATGACAAACCTTTAAATATATAACTCTAGGTGTGTCAAATAGTATTAAGTATTTTGGAAAAGAGTGAAGCAAGTAGCTGGGACTGGTGGCTCATGCCTGTAATCCCAGCACTTTGGGAGGCCGAGGTAGGCAGATCACGAGGTCAGGGGTTTGAGAACAGACTGATCAACATTGTGAAACCCCGTCTCTACTAAAAATACAAAAATAGCTGGGCATGGTGGTGGATCCCTATAATCCCAGCTATTCAGGAGGCTGAGGCAGAAGAATCGCTTGAAACCAGGAGGCAGCAGTTGCAGCGAGCCTAGATTGCACCATTGCACTCCAGCCTGGGTGACAGAGCAAGACTCCGTCTCAAGAAGAAAAAAAAAAAAAAAAAAAAAAGATATCAGCGAGACATTGTGGCTCACGCCTGTAATCCTAGCACTCTGGGAGGCTAAGGTGGGTGGATTGCCTGAGCTCAGGAGTTCAAGACCAGCCTGGTCAACATGGTGAAACCCCATTTCCATTGAAATACAAAAAAGTAGCCGGGCATGGTGGCAGGTGCCTATAGTCCCAGGTTCTTGAGAGGCTTTGGCACGAGAATTGTTTGAAACTGGGAGGTGGAGGTTGCAGTGAGCCGAGATCACACCACTCCAGCCTTCCAGACTGGGCACTGGGCAACAGAGCAAGACTCTGTCTCAAAAAAAAAAAAAAAAGAAAGAAAAAGTAAAGGTCAGATAGCTAAAATGTAAATCTCTGGCCTTCCAAAGGATTAGTATCATTCTGCAGTCCTGAGCAATGGAGAGCCACACAGACACACTAACTGTGGGAATGTGTGACATCTTTATCCCTCAGGGTTGCAGCTGTGATGATCATAGCCCTGATAAAACCAAGTGTCCTATTTGTCAATGTTCTCCAAGGAACTACAGACGAATACAAGCTTCTGTCTACAGTCTTGCAAATGCTACATTTTAAAAAAATGTTCCCTGCTATTGGATGTCTCTTGATATGTTTCTCTTGCTAAATAAATAATTGCATTTCTAATCTTATGTTTCAAGGAAAAGACAGGTAAGTAAAACCTGAAATCAGAACCGTGCATTTGATAGCCTGTTTACTGTTCTTGTGTGCTCATATGAGGGACACATTGTGGAGTGTAACAAGCAGGATAGGCACTTAGATCTTATAAAGAAACTGTGTGTGCAGTAAACATAATGGGTGGGTAATGTTCTTTTTACACAAGCTATAGCTACATTTCAAACTATCCCTTATGACTTGTAAAGTTTTCTATATTAAGATATTATATTAGATACGCTCAAAACATATTGTTAAACATTAAGATACTTTTCTGAAGTGCTGGACCTAACACATTGACATCCACCAAAAGAACAGGGGTGATTTTGCAGAATAAAAACAAACCAGGAATGTTGGAAATTTGCACTTTGATTATGAGATTCTTTAAGGCTCTAAATTCTTTGCCAATCAACCTACTACTCAACCCCATTTAGATGTGTTGTACTGGGTTGAAGTGCTCCTACCCTGCAATTCATGTCCACCTGGTAGCTCACAAGGTGGCCTTTTTTGGAAGTAGGGTTTTTGAAGATGTAATTAGTTAAGATGAGATCTTAATGGAGTAAGCTGGGCCTTAAATCCAATGCCTGATGTCCTTGTAAAAAGGCAATGTCAGGCTGGATGTGGTGGCTCACACCTGTAATCCCAACACTTGGGAGGCCCAGGCAGGAAGGTCACCTGAGGCCAGGAGTTCGAGACCAGCCTGGCAAACATGGTGAAACCCCATCTCTACTAAAAAAACAAAAATTACCTGGGCGTGGGAGTACGCCTGTAATCCCAGCTACTGGAGAGGCTGAGGGAGGAGAATTGTTTGAACCCGGCAGGGAGGAGGTTGCAGTGAGCCAAGACTGCACCGCTGCACCCTAGCCTGGGCGACAGAGTGAGATTCTGTCTCAAGAAAACAAACCACCAAAAAAAAAAAAAAAAAAAAAAAAGCATTGTCAAGATCCATACACAGAAAGCAGAATTAACTTGTTTATATCAATTAGCCTATGAGATAAAATATGAGATAAAAGATTCCTAATTGCTTGGTTAAGCAATTAATGCTTAATATTTCAACAAGAAGAGTCTAGATTAACTTGAAAAGTTGAGGTGGATAAGCTCTAAAAGTTAATAAGTAAATCTCTTTTCTTAATACTTGCATTCACATGCTTGCTTTTATTCATTCCTTCATTTAATAATCATTAGCTCCTCATCGTTTGGTGACTACCAGGGACACAGAGTCAAATAAGACGTGTCCCAGTCCTTGTGGAACCTAAAATACAATCTGGCAAGTGATATGTGTTGAAAACAAAATAGACAATAGAAAAAAAAGAAGCAAAGTAGAATGTATGGATGATTTAACAGAAGTATGGAGATACAGGATACAGTGGCTGCACAAAGAATTATGTTGCTGAGTTTTCCAAGATAGTGTTGGAGGAGATATTAGGGACCAGTTCCTAGAAGAGCGTCCATTATGCTTTTCTTCCATAATAATACAATTTTGAGCCAGAAGCACGGCTATCTTCTTTTTTTTTTTTTTTTTTTTGAGACGGAGTCTTGCTCTGTCACCCAGGCTGGAGTGCAGTGGCCGGATCTCAGCTCACTGCAAGCTCCGCCTCCCGGGTTCACGCCATTCTCCTGCCTCAGCCTCCCGAGTAGCTGGGACTACAGGCGCCCGCCACCTCGCCCGGCTAGTTTTTTGTATTTTTTTAGTAGAGACGGGGTTTCACCGTGTTAGCCAGGATGGTCTCGATCTCCTGACCTCGTGATCCGCCCGTCTCGGCCTCCCAAAGTGCTGGGATTACAGGCTTGAGCCACCGCGCCCGGCATGTCTATCTTCTTTAAGACATAGTTGGTCTGTCTTCTTCTTGACCTCTTCTCCCATCTGACCACAGTGAGCAGAAATGCTGCCTTTGACCTTAAGGATGAGGGCCACACCTAAATAGGAAGGAGTGGATGGTAGGAGCAGTCTGGGCTGCAGGAAGAAAATCCTCATAATGAAACCTGGACTTTGACATGAGAGCAGAATGAACTACTATCTTGTGTGAGCCAGTGTTGTTTTAGTTGTTCCCATCACTTATAGCTATACCTAAGCCTCACACAGGTGTTCCTGGAGTGAGTTCATTGGGCAGATGGCAGAAGGAAGAATACTACAGATAGAGACCAAAATACAGAGAAAGCCTGCAGTGTAAAATAGCCTGTGTGTAAACAGCAAGCAGAAGCAACTCAGAGAACAGGGAACCGTGACAAAGAGAAACTGAAACAGTCTATAGCTTCAATATTCTCTCCTGGCAAACCCCCACATGCACTCATTTAGATGTCCTAATTTGTTTTGACCGTGGATGAGAACCAACGCCTGAGATTTGCAATTAACTGGATTTGATCTTGCTACATAGGTCAACATTAGTCAGCTACCTAATCTTGGAAAAACTAAACCTTCTTCCTTCCTGTTGCAGCCAAATTAAATTAAAATACTCACCTAGAGTTTATTTTCAAAGATGATATGTCTAGCACAATGATTTATATATAATAATTCACCAATACAGGTTTGACCTCTTTCCCTGCTTTTCTCCTTTAAATTCTCTTCTGGCTTATTTGTGGGTATTTCTGAGGCGTGGGTCTCTGAGGGATGTGCCATTTGGGGATTGTAAAGTTGACTAAAAGACAGTAAAGAAAAAAAGACATATAATTTGCCATTCCGTAACTAGCAGTTCCCACACTGGACTGAACTCAGGGGGAGAAATGCTTCCACCCAGGATGTCTGGATTGCAGAGAATATCTGATCTAACCCTCTTCGGAAGGCAGAAGTTCGCCCTGTCCATTCTGCTCCAGGTGATATAAAAACTAATCGATGGGAGTTGGTTGTATTTGTTGATGTGTGTACAGCATATTTGTCTGGACATTTTGTAACTCTTTTGCCAAAAATATCAAAATAAACTTAAAATGATGTATGATATTAATTCCAGCCTAAGAAGGCTGGGAAAAAAAAAATGATGTACTCTGTCCCACATCTAGGTTTTACCTGCTGCTGTGGAAAAGGAGGCCCACAGTAATCACCTTTGAGGAGACACAGCAGCTACTGCCATCAAGAAAATCAGTGCAAGGCTGGGTGCGGTGACTCACGCCTGTAATCCCAGCACTTTGGGAGGCCAAGGCGGGTGGATCACTTGAGGCCACGAGCTCAGACCATCCTGACCAACACGGTGAAACTCCAGCTCCACCAAAAATATACAAATTAGCCAGGCATGGTGGCGCATGTCTGTAATCCCAGCTACTTGGGAGCTTGAGGAAGGAGAATCACTTGAATCTGGGAGTTGGAGGTTGCAGTGAGCTGAGATCACACCACTGAACTCCAGTCTGGGCAATAAAGACTGTGTCTCAAAAAAATAAAAACAAAATAAAAAAGAAGAAAGAAAGAATAAAAGACAAAAGAGAAGAAAATCCGTCCCAAAGGAGCGTCTAACAGAAAGAAGTGACCTCCTCAGTGAGAAAGCCATCTTTTGAGCTACCCAGTTCGGCATATTCTGCTGTTTTCCTTGATCCATGCCACATCCTGCATTTGCTATGACCAATAAATACAAGAGAAACAATCAGAAAGATTTCTGCCAGCTAGCCTAAGTTATTGCCTTTTTTTATTTTTGAGACAGAGTTTTGCTCTTGTCTCCCAGACTAGAGTGCAATAGCACGATCTCCGCTCACCGCAACCTCCGCCTCCCCAGTTCAAGCGATTCTCCTGCCTCAGCCTACCAAGTAGCTGGGATTATAGGCTCCCACCACCACGCCCGGCTAATTTTTGTATTTTCAGTAGGGATGGGTTTTCACCATATTGGCCAGGATGGTTTCGGGCATGAGCCACTGCACCTGGCCAGTTATTGCCATTTCAGTTTCAAGTAAAATGAATCTTAATATGTAAGAATGCTGTTTAAAGGTTTGCAAAGGATTTACTTAGTATCGGCAACAATGTATGATGTAATTATCTTACCTACTTGAGAAGCAAATGCAGAATTTTCTTTTTTTTCTTTTTTTTGAGGTGGAGTCTCACTTTGTTGCCTAGGCTGGAGTGCAGTGGTGCAATCTTGGCTCGCTGCAACCTCTGCCTCCCAGATTCAAGCGGTTCTTCTTCCTCATCCTCCCGAGTAGCTGGGACTACAGGTGTGTGCCACCATGCCCAGCAAATTTTTGTATTTTTAGTAGAGACAAGGTTTCACCATGTTGGCCAGTCTGGTCTTGAACTCCTAACCTCAGGTGATGCAACTGCCTCAGCCTCCCAAAGTGCTGGGATTACAAGCATGAGCCACTGCGCCCAGCCTGGAAATGCAAATTTCATTTGTACAGATGATAGACTAGCCCACGTCCCGGCTCTAGTCAAGCAGCAGAGCTGGGATTCAAGTTGTTTCCTGCCTCCAGAACAGCTTTCTAGTAAGCTCCAAGGGTTTCCCAAAGTTACTTGACTGGTCTGTTTGTAACGTGTTTTTCTGGATAATTTAAGTTGCCTAGTGTTCAGTCCTATCAGAAACTACTATTTCAACATTTTTGAATGCCAACCATATGCCATTCACTGTTCCGACCAATTTTTGTATATCGGTACACAAAAGGTTTCTGCCTTCCTGCATCTCAGGATCTAGAGAGAGAAGACAGAATAAACTAGAAAATTATGTTAGATGATCACTGCTAACCAAAAAAAGACAAAGATCAAGGCAGAGAACGACTAGGAGAAAGGAAAGTGGGTGGAAGGTGTTGGAATATTAGAGATGTTCAGAGTTGGTCTCCTTGACATAATATCTAAGACTTGAAGAAGGTTAGGAACTAGCCAATTTTAGCAGGTAAAATATGGCTTATTGTTACTCTTATTCTTCGAATACCAGGTGCATATTGCTTAAAGAAGCAATAAAGCCATCATCATTCTTTTACTGAATGGTATGAAGCAACTTTGAGCCTACTGCAAGTGTAAAAATAGAAAACATGTTTCAACTTCTCACCCAAGAGTTCAGGATCACTTCATTCAAGTTCTAGGAGCTAAGTACTTCTAAACCGAAGTCCTAAGGGTCTTAAATACACTGCTTTTGAAAACAGAACTATTGAAATAGACGGCCGCACACTGATGAGAACACACCAGGAGAATGACTTGTCTTTTGTTAGTCACTGTTGAAAACATGCACACCTGCACAATGGCATAGTGAAATGTCATTTGACTACTTCTAAGGGTGATCACTTCCTGTTATTTCAAACTCTGAAAATAATCTAGCCGTGGGTACATGTACTTAAGAAGTGCCCATAACTGGGAGGGGAAAAAAAAAAAGGAAAAGAAAATGAGGTAGGGCCCTACACAGGGTAACTAAGCTGAGATCATCAGTCACAGCTTTTGGAAGAGAGATTCTAGTTTTTGTGTGTGTGGACTTTTTGTTGTTGTTGAGCTATTTATCAAAGGTGAACAAAGGGGTGGGCCGCTGGGCAGCGGGCACAGGCGAGGAGGGAATTCTCCATTACTCAGATAGCCTGGACTCAGAACCACCAACGGCAAAATGGACTTGTTCCTGAAATACTTGGTAGTTTTGTGCAGCTAAAAATAACTGAAGTTAAATAAATATTTGTAGCTTGCTTAAATCTGGCAAAGTAAAAACATCCAAAAGAAACCACAGCTAGAAATAGCTCATTATAAATTTTGTATAAGAACTAATATGAATTTATCAACCAGTTCATTTTCCAAAATGACTGAATTTTTCATTATTACAGCTGACGTGATGCTGTACCCATGGGCAGGTGGATATGCATGCCCCCTCCACATACCACTTCAAAATTACACCATACCTGTTCTATCTGATGGTTCCACCACCAATAGAATACAGAATTATACGCTTAATAAGTGTAACCTTCTCTTTTTTTTTTTTTTTTTTTTGAGGTAGAGTCTCGCTCTGTCGCCCAGGCTGGAGTGCAGTGGCTGGATCTCAGCTCACTGCAAGCTCCGCCTTCCGGGTTTATGCCATTCTCCTGCCTCAGCCTCCTGAGTAGCTGGGACTACCGGCGCCCGCCATGTCGCCCGGCTAGTTTTTTGTATTTTTTAGTAGAGACGGGGTTTCACCAGGTTAGCCAGGATGGTCTCGATCTCCTGACCTCGTGATCCGCCTGTCTCGGCCTCCCAAAGTGCTGGGATTACAGGCTTGAGCCACCGCGCCCGGCCTAAGTGTAACCTTCTCAAGGCAACTGTAACTGACAAGATTTATGTCCAAAGGGCCACTGCAGGGACCAGGGGACTGCACTGCACCACTCTGGGGGGCTCTATTCACATTATATAGTGATGAGGCAGTGATCTTGTCTGCCTGGTTACTACTGTACATTAATCATAATTTGCTTTGTTCTCTTGCAACCTTAACTTCTGATTGCACAATACAGTAAAAAAAAATTAACAAGTGCACGATGCTTTGAAAGAGGAAAACAAGTCAGCATTAGGGGAAAAATCAAGAAAAGCAGAATAGTCTGCTGTTCATAAGTAGAATGATTTGTCTAGTCTCCCTCCACCTGACAGGGTAAGAGCCACACTGGGGAGCACTAAACCTAGATAGCACAGACATTGTGTGTCTCTTGATGGAAGAGGCTTCAATTTTTATACTACATACAGAGTGACCACGTATTTTGTCCACTGGGGGGTCATGTAACTGAAATAAGGAACCACTAGTAAATCAATCAGGACAATGGGCATTAATTCAAGACTCTCCTTGGCAAACTTAGATGTATACTTACCCTACATATATTTGAGATCCTTCTACCAAAGTATATCGAAGAGCTAAGGACTCACTCATCTTTGATGTTCATGTCCTACCAGCCTCCCTAATCTCATTCGACACATCTTTCAAACACTATCCCCAGAGAAAAGCAAGTCAATCAGAGCAAGCCAATCTAACAATCTAATCTAACATGGAACATCGGGCCAGGTTAATGAAGGGCTTCTTAAACTACTTTTAGCTCATGACAAGCCTCACAGTGGCCTGACGGCACCAAGAAGCATTAAAAGCTTGACTAGCCGAAACCAAGACAGTGGCGCTCAGAAGCACTGACCTCCAGTAAAGGGCCAAATCTGGCCGGGCGCGGTGGCTCAAGCCTGTAATCCCAGCACTTTGGGAGGCCGAGACCGGCGGATCACGAGGTCAGGAGATCGAGACCATTCTGGCTAACACGGTGAAACCTCGTCTCTACTAAAAATACAAAAAACTGGCCGGGCGAGGTGGCGGCGCCTGTAGTCCCAGCTACTCGGGAGGCTGAGGCAGGAGAATGGCGTGAACCCGGGAGGCGGAGCTTGCAGTGAGTCGATCGCGCCACTGCACTCCAGCCTGGGCGACAGAGCGAGACTCCGTCTCAAAAAAAAAAAAAAAAGTGCCAAATCCAATCCAGACTGCCAAAACAGCTGGTGTGCCTTTTGCCTCTGAATTTGGCTGTTAAACTCCATTGTTCCATAAAATCAGACAGCTTGTCTAAAATGGTAGGTAATGTCCTATCCAAGGAAAAAATTTGTTCCTTAGAAAAATCCAGAAGTAGGCCTAAAATAATCAAAGCCTACCTGGCAAAGACACAGCCCCTAAATTCAAACTATCTCTTTGGTTTAGCAATGGCCTATAGTCTCTTGCTCTACAGGGACTGTTTCAGATGTGTACAGAGGGTTAGGATCTGCTATGTTTGCTTTCTTTTAAATCTTCATCCAGTCTCATTCCTAGGTAGTGGATAAGTCTGTTAGTTTCAAAATACAGTTCACATCTTAACTCAATTAGCTTCCTTTTGGTTTTATTAGGGAACAGCACCTTGATATTTTTGTCAGTAGAGACAAGTGTCCATTTTCAACGGCTTCATCAAAATTCCGTCATCTTACATAATTTTCTACATGTGGTGCTGCTGGGCATGGATCTTTTATAACTTCCCATTTCCTTTTTGGTGACCTTGATATATTCCGTAACTCTCTACAGAGGTAGACGTCACTTGGGGATATGACTGCAAGAGATTAGAGAGGGTTAGAGATGGGTTTTAAGGTTCTTCATGAAAGAAGTTTGCACTAATGTTTTCCATTGTCTCATTTAACTTGCATGCTCACAGACCACCCACATATTTATTCCTGAATGACTGAACAAGACTTTCATACGGTCAGAAGACACCAAGCTTGTTCTGATGCTGGGAGCCTTGCTTAGGTGCTATTTGCTGCTTTGGGAGATGGTGGCTTCAGACTGACCAAGTTGTAATGGAAGAGTAAGGTGTGGTTGGGACCTACAGCAAAAGCTGGTGCAAAAGGCAATGACTCTCGGCTGGGGGTGGTGGCTCACGCCTGTAATCCCAGCACTTTGGGAGGCTAAGGTGGGTGGATCACCTGAGGTCAGGAGTTCAAGACCAGCCTGGCCAACATGGCGAAACCCCATCTCTACTAAAAATACAAAAATTAGCTGGGCATGGTGGCTGGTGCCTGTAATCCCAGCTACTCGGGAGGGTGAGGCAGGAGAATCGCTTGAACCCAGAAGGCGGAGGTTGCAGTGAGCCAAGATCGCGCCACTGTACTCCGGCCTTGGTAACAAGAGCGAAACTCCACCTCAAATAAAAAGGCAATGACTCTCAAACTTCAGTGTGCAGCAGTCATATGAGCTTGTTAAAAATTAGACACCTACGCTGAGATTCTGAGTCAGCTAAATCTGGGCGATGGCCTAGACATCTGCATTTGTAATTAGCACAGCCCACCCCTTACACTCCACGTAGGCAGTCTTCCACCTTCAGCTTTCAGAAACACATAGAACAGTGACAATGCACTTATCTTTGGAGGAGAAAATCACATACACACACACACACACACACACACCCCTCCAACGCAGCAGGCACACTGCCCCAGCGTAACATTCACCCTTGAACAGCAACTCCTGCTCACTAAAGACCTGAGTAAACATATATGGGTCTGACCATATGTGAACATTCGTCATGAACAGCTTTCCCCACTTAGTTCTTTTGTTCAGAGTCCACATATCATCTATTCTAATACACACAAAATAAAGACAACATTGCTGAACTCAGTGGATTTTTAAGGTAAGCAATTATTTTATTTCCTTGGCCTGATGGCATTGACTTCATTATACAAGAACTTGCAGCTGACAGAACTGACACAAAGATTTCCCCCAAGAGGAAGGACCCTTTTCATTAGCAGAGATGAATTGAAATGTCATGTCTGAGTGCAATTCCTGCTCCCCACTCCCACCCCACAAAACCCCAAAAGTGAAAATAAATCAATAAAATCCCCATGATTTACTAAAAGTCATCCCTCCAAACCTTTCTAACTAGCAGCTGCAGTGGATGATAACCAAGGAGGGAAGCAGCTGGCCATCACATAGCATTCCTGTGCGTGTGAGCCTGAAGGGACAGCAGCATGGGAGCAAGAATCCTGAATGAGAGGTGTATATAATTACCTTACTTCACACTTGCTCCCTCCCTACATAAGACATCTCTGTCCTGATACATGGAAAATACTAGAGGAGATGCTAAGAGTGGTTTTAGTCTACAACTGGAAATGCCTGAGACTTAAATTCCAAGGTAGGGGTGAGATAAGGGGCACCAGAGAGAAAGAACAGGTTAGACAGAGATGCTCAATAGTCTTGTCAATTCCAGTTTAATGCTATTTAATAACAAAACAATCTTCTTAATCATAACCACCTTTATGTCTAACCCCTATTTTCCAAAGGTAAGAGATCGCTGTCTAAATTTCTGGGTTGTGGTCTACTGCCACCCCTGGGGTGGTACTGTGATGTTTGAGTGAGACTGCAGCTGGGATGGGAGAAAAGAAGTGTGAGACAGGAAAGAACAGGGGCCACAATGCATCAATTACAGTGGGTCTCTTTTGGTCCCCAGGTATGGTCCACTACCACAAGTCCCCTTTCCCTACCTGTCCTGTGCAAATGTCAAAAATAGAATCGCTGCCCAAAGAGAAGGGAGCACAGGGAGTTGCTGCTGGACTACCATCATCTCTGGCCCCAACTTGTCCACCTCCTGACCCTTCTATGAAACTGCACAAAAATTAAATCTCAGGAATGCTGTGAAATTACATCATCCGTATCCCTCTACCAAAGCCAATCCAACAGCTCTGTCCTGACATGCTTTCTCCCTGGGCCGAGGAAGCAGCAAAAAATATCAATTGAGCATGTGAAAATATGATGACGGTGTGTGCGGTGTAATGTTTCTAGATGTCTTCACCTTCTGTCTCCTCGCGGTGGGAGTCACCCTCTTTCCCCAAGTCGCACGCACACCCCTCCCCTACCCCCAAGTCCAGGTGCTCCCATCTGCTGGGCTTCCAACCACTCATTTCCCATAGACACTCTCATCACTGTAGGCCACATACAGAAAATAGTCTTCCTCATGATTGTCCTAGGGGAAGAGATAAGACAACAGTTTAGAAAACATATTCATTCATTAGCTCTAAGATGCTAAGCCTCACACAAGCTTGTAAAGCAGGTATGGAAGGTATCGTTCATCCCCATCTAAAAGGGGAGCAAAGAATCAGGAGATGTGGTTGGAATTACACTTTGAGCTCTGAGTTCACAAACAAAAATCCTTCACTGAAAACATATTACACATAGGTATCAGGGATATGAAGATGACTGGGGCACAGTACTCACTCTTAAAGAGCTCAGTCCTAGCAAGGGGAACATAGATACCACAGATGGGATATATAAGGGGCAGATACTAACAGGGAATATATGCTATGCAATAAAAGTTAGATTCAAGATTATTATAAATTTATGTAATCCATTAATAGGGCATAATGAGAAGGAAGCATCTTATGCAAAATACTGCAAAAAATAATAGTTACAATCCTAGGTTATATTTTTAGTAATAATAAAGTCCTTTACTATAGTTTCTCCAAATTCTGACACTTCCAATTAAACAAAACCACATAAAAATTATTCCTCCTCAGTTTATCTGTTAAGACAAATGAATCCATTTACAGACTTTGCCTTAATTTTATATTTCATTTGATCTGATTCATTGTGCCCAGATAATGTGGAATCTGTTTCACAGTTTTCGTTTTGTTCTAAGAAGAAGTTTCCCTCTGTTTAGATCAATGTGTTTGTCTCAAGCCAAAACTTCAGAGTTCACAGAGGAAGCTGACTGTAGCGGAGGCTGGCCTCAGAGTTAGAAGCTGGCTTTACTATTATGTGCTTTCTCAATCTGTTGCTAAATGGGAGTAAAATAATGAACTGGATTCTGAATGCATTACAAATTACAGACTACCAACAAGAAGAGCAGGAACTGCGATGGGCTGATGCTTTGGAACTTTTGCTATCAGGAGTCACTTCCTGCTGTTTCAATAAACAATCCCACATTAAACACTATAGTCAGACAAGACTGAGAAGAGATTTCAAAAGGATTAAATCTAGTAGAGTGCCTAATCCCTGAAAAACAAGTGGTATCTAATCTCTCAGAGCCTTACGAGGATCCGGATAAATAACACCTTCTGCCCCACTTCTCAGTTGTGTTATCAACATATACTAGAACAAGAGCTAGAGGATGCCAGACTGCCCTGGACGGCATCCAGTATTGTTCGGCTAGAACCATTACCTCATACAGTTGGCCCATGGTAGCACTGGTGGGAGGGATAGTGTTGTTGACAAAGAAGAATAAGGCGTCCTCAGGTCTCAGGTGGATTCTCTTCCGGATTAAGAAGTAGAACTGGCCAACTGGATGATGGAAGAAAAAGGCAGACAAGAAAGGAAGAAAACAAGGAATTAGTAGAATGGTAAGTCCTGGAAAAAAATTCAGTTGCATTTTTTCCCCTTAGAGTCAGTACCAGTTTTATATACCACCTGAGAAGAGCCAAATACTATCCTGGAGCTTTCAAAATAAAAAGGGAAACTCAGAAGCCCGTACAGTCCCTGATATGCCATAGTGGACTTTATTCCTCCTTTCCTCTCTTATTCAATCTCAGACCTCATGTTAGCATATCCACTCAAAGCCTGAGGACTACGCTGAAGGAATACCACGTGCATCCAGACCAAAACATTCCCATCATTGTCTAAACCCGACTTGAAACACTTTCCATCCCCAGACCCACCCTAAGAAAAGCTTAGCAATGAAAGGGGTCCACTGGACACTGGTCATCTTAGCACAGTCACTCAACTCAGTGTTGGGGCATTAAATAAGGTTCAGTGCTTTGCCTTTACCTGAGAATACTGAAAACTTTCTAGATGGCTGATATTCAAACCTGTTAACTCTGAAGCAAATCAACAAAATCTTTCCAGTGTCTCCTGGATGCAGTGTGTATTCCATTAAGGCTCAAGATGAAGACTGAATATATGTCTTATAATCCCAAACAAAATCTACAAAACTTATTTTTTAAAAAATGTAGCTTAAGAAGATGTAATCAGGAAACTCTAAAGCATAATCCTCTCAAGAAACCAGACTGGTTTTCTTTTTGGAACAAATTGACATCACAATTAACAAAGCTGAATTTTTTTTTTTTTTTTTTTTTGAGGCGGAGCGTCACCGTGTCACCCAGGCTGGAGCGCAGTGGCACAATATCGGCTCACTGCAATCTCTGCCTCTAAGGTTCAAGCAATTCTCCAGCCTCAGCCTCCTAAGTAGCTGAGATTACAGGCGCCCGTCACCACATCCAGCTAATTTCTGTATTTTTAATGAAGACAGGGTTTCACCATGTTTGCCAGTCTGGTCTCAAACTCCTGACCTCAGGTGATCTGCCCACTTCCGCCTCCCAAGGTGTTGGGATTACAGGCATGAGCCCCATGTCCGGCCACAAAGCTAAATTTTATTTTTTTGAGACAGGGTCTCACTCTGTCACTGAGACTGGAGTGCAGTGGCACGATCTCAGCTCATAGCAACCTCTGCCTCCCAGGCTCAAGTGATTCTCCTGCCTCAGCCTCCCAAGCAGCTGGGATTAGAGGCACCTGCCACCAGGTCTGGCTAATTTTTTTGTATTTTTAGTAGGGATGGGTTTTCACCATGTTGGCCAGGCTGGTCTTGAACTCCTGACCTCAAATGATCCACCGGCCTTGGCCTCCCAAAGGGCTGGGATTACAGGTGTGAGCCACCATACCCAGCCAAAGCTGAATTTTAAAATTGGTTTAGGCCCAGCACGGTGGCTCGCACCTGTAATCCCAGCACTTTGGGAGGCCAAGGCAGGTGGATCACCTGAGGTCAGCAGTTCAAGACCAGCCTGGCCAACATGGTGAAACCCTGTCTCTACTAAAAATACAAAAAAAATCAGCCAGGCGTGGTGGCAGGTGCCTGCAATCCCAGCTACTTGGCAGGCTGAGGCAGGAGAATCACTTGAACCCAGGAGATGGGAGGGTGCAGTGAACTGAGATCACACCACTGCACTCCAGCCGGGGCTACAAGAGCCAAACTCCATCTCAAAAATAATAATAATAATAAATTAATTAATTAAACAAAATAAAAATAAAAGGGGTTTAAATAATGGGCTTCTGATCCTTTCTTTCAATGTCTTATGCTTTGCTGTGTCAAAATCCAACAAGACATGGTGATGGGAAAGAACTACTGAGTCTTTCTTCTTTTTTTTTTGAGACAGAGTCTCACTCTGTCACCCAGGCTGGAATGCAATGGCGTGATCTCGGCTCACTGCAAGCTCCACCTCCTGGGTTCACACCGTTCTCCTGCCTCAGCCTCCCAAGTAGCTGGGACTACAAGGCACCCACCACCAAGCCCAGTTTATTTTTTGTATTTTTTTTAGGAGAGACGGATTTCCCCATTAGCCAGGATGGTCTCGATCTCCTGACCTCATGATCCGCCCGCCTCAGCCTCCCAAAGTGCTGGGATTACAGGTGTGAGCCACTGTGCCCAGCCTGAGTCATTTTTTAATCAGATAACTCTGGGGCATCCCGCTTACTTCTTTCAAGTATGCACTGCCTCTCAATCTCACAATCTCATGCATATAATAAGGATCTGGAGAGCTCTGTCAGGGGAGGAAGGGTCAGGGGAGGCAAAGAGCATTACCGGTAAGGTCAGAGGGCACTAGGTACTTCCTCTTGTCCAGATCAGGCACCCTGGCTTTTGGAGCCTTCTCTACAATCACCTGGAAGGAGAGGAGGAGAGTAGGAATGAAAACTACAGAAGGCAATCTAGTATTTTTCCTTCCACACCCTAGAGTTCCCTAGTTACTACTGGAAATGAATCTGTCCAGGACACCTGTTGCATTTCTTATCCCCCCACCCCTGATAAAATTATATGAAAAAAAATGGGCTTCCTTAGTGAGGTTATAGCTGCATTACTAAAATAAAAATAAACTAGAGATTGTACATGATGAAAAGTAAAAAGAACTTTGATTTTAAGTAATTACAGGTTATCCGTAAGATCTACTATAGGACATATACCTACTGGTATTTATTTATTTATTATTTATCTTTGAGATGAAGTCTCGCTGTCGCCAAGGCTGGAGTACAGTGGCTCCATCTCAGCTCACTGCAACCTCCACCTCCCGGGTTCAAGCAATTCTCCTGCCTCAGCCTCCTGAGTAACTGGGATTACAGGCACACACCACCATACCTGGCTAAGTATTTGTATTTTTAATAGAGATGTGGTTTCACCATGTTGGGCAGGCTGGTCTCGAACTCCTGACTTCAAGTGATCTGCCAGCCTTGGCCTCCCAAAGTGCTGGGATTACAGATGTGAGCCACCGTGCCTGGCCACCTTCTGGTATTTAATTAGAGCATCAAGAAAACTGTGTTTTCTCATACGATCCTGATCACCTATAAGTTATTATTTCTTATAAATACGATTTATTAAAGGTACCAATAATGTGGTTTGAATCTTATACTTTGTCACAATTTCCAAGAACTGTAAAGATTGTTCAAACGCTATTAAATGGAAAAGAAACAGTGTTAAAACAAGTCTGACAATGACATCCTATAATACGATGTCAGTACAAGCCATTAATAGATATTGATTATGTTAGAACTTTAAAGGATTTTCAATGTCCACATTATATACTTCTATAATACTTCAAGTTGTATAAAGATCATGTATTTTTGTACTAGATCTATAAAAATATAAAAGTTTATTTATACACTAAAACTTCCCAAACAGAAAGTATCTATTGTAAAATCACAAGCTTTAGGCTTTAGATTGTTAGGCTTTTAAGGGATTTCTGTCTACATTATATTGAACTACATATATATAGTTCAAGTTGTATAAAAATCATGTATTTCTGTACTAGATATATACCAATTTAAAAGTTTTTTTTATACACTAAAACTTACCAAATAGAAAATATCTATTGTAAAATCATGAGCTTTAGACTTTTAGTTTAGAAAATATAATCACTGCTGGGCACAATGACTCACGCCTGCAATCCCAGCACTCTGGGAGTCTGAGGCAGGCAGATCACCTGAGGTCAGGAGTTCGAGACCAGCCTGACCAACATGGAGAAACCCCATCTCTACTAAAAATACAAAATTAGCAGGGTGTGGTGCCACATGTCTGTAATCCCAGCTACTCAGGAAGGCTGAGGCAGGAGAATCGCATGAACCTGGGAGGTGGAGGTTGCGGTGAGCCAAGATCGGGCCACTACACTCCAGCCTGGGCAACAAGAGCAAAACTTGGTTTCAAAAAAAAAAAGAAAAGAAAATATAGTCATTTTAGTTAGAAGATAGGGGAAATGCAGAAAAAAAAGTGAAGTTGCAGGAAAAAAAACACTGTACAAGTACTTCTAGTGGTTGTGTGATCTTCAACAGGTCACGTAACCTCTCTCTCAGCTTCAGTATTCCAGTGACTTTTTTTTTTGAGGTCCAGAGTCACATTTGTCCCCCAGGCTGGAGTGCAGTGCAACCTCCACCTCCCGGGTTCAAGCGATTCTCCTGCCTCAGCCTCAGGAGTAGCAGGGATTACAGGCGCATACTACCACGCCCGGCTAATTTTTGTATTTTTTAGTAGTGATGGGGTTTCACCATGATGCCAGGCTGGTTTCGCACTCCTGACCTCAAGTGCTCCACCTGCCTCAGCCTCCCTAAGTACAGGGATTACAGGTGTCAGCCACCGTGCCCAGCCTGAAAACTTTCTAACACATCTTTAACAAAGTCATGCTATTAATATCATGTGAATGTGAGTAATAAATAAAAGTTTACATGAAAATGCTTCATAAATTATAAAGAATTATCTAACATAATTAACTTGGGGGGGGAGTTTGAACCTTTTAAATTAAAAGGAACAGATTAAAATTAGTTTAAAAAAACAAAAACTTATGTTCTTGTAGAAAAAATCCTGAATCAGGAAGACCAGAGGGACATGATCACATTTTAAATTTAAAAATAAAAACTGAAATAGGGTAATGTAAGCCAGGAATTAAAAGGAAAAGGCAGAAAGAGGCTAGCACTGTGCCCCAAAGGAACTCTGAGACCTAGCAGTAAGAGAGAAAAACCACAAAGGAAGACAGAAAAAGAAAGTGATAAAGCAGACCGCAATACCTGGAGGGAAGGCAGGGGTTTGGAGAGGAAGAAAAGGGGGAGGGGTAATTATTAAAGGATTGGTTTCCCAGAACCAAGGTTAAATTTCCAGGAATCCCAACTCTACTCCTCACTATGGTAGACCCTGGGCTAGATGCTTTGCCTCTTTGGGTCTCAGTTTTCCTCATTTGTAAAATGTGACTAATACTCAATAGAGCTATGAATTTTTAAAATAGACAATCTGTTTCTAGCAGTCTTTTTGATATGTTGTGTCTTTGAAGATAATTTCAAGATCCCACCAACCCCTCCTCTCTGAAGGCACAAGCATACCTCTTCAACTGTTAGCTCTGAAGAAATATTGGTGGGACTAAACTCTGGTTATGCGAGCAGTCAGGATACACCACTGCTTGAATAACACCAATGGTCAAGCTGGAATGGGCTTTAGGAACCACTACTCTAACCCTCTTTTCTGTAAACAAGGCACTCTATCTAGCACAGCAAGATTAAAAGTTCTGCCCAAGGATGCAGTGAATTCCCAGAACTAGAACCAAATCAAGGAACCTGCGTCATAACTAGAAAGAAGGTCACAGACTGAGCACCTTGGGAGCAGCTCAGCGCTGGTTAAAACATAACCCTAGGGAAGCTGAAATCTGAGTGACAGTCTTAATGGCTTAAAAATTATCACAGGAGTAAAACATTTAACACCAAACTATGAGCATGAAAAGAACAGAATGCACTGAAATATTCAGAATACACATAAGTATTTATCTATTTCCAATACTTAACAGTGTGAAGTCCACAGCACGTCATTAATTCTGGTTAATAACAACTATATTAGAAACTGAGAAACAGTATGACACGGAGGTTAAGGTCTCCGAGAGCTCCACAGTCCGTCAGACAGGGTTAGAATTCCGGCTCAAACACAGATCAGCAATGTGAAACCTTTAGGAAGTTACCGCATTTCTTTGTGCTTTGAATACTCCGTCTGTAGAACGGGGATTATAATCGTGTAAAGATTAAGCGAATGATTACAGACTGAGTACTTATACTGCTACTGTAAACTATTAGTAAAATATGACTGTATTTTTTAAATATCATTGCTCTAAAGATTGGTATCACCAGAACTCGGCAAAATTTTCAGGTATCCAAGGTCCAGAAACCAGCAAAGTATTTTGTAAAGGATCCTTTACCGAGTAAGGGATTAGCTCACCCCTCTATAAACTGAAAACCCTTTGGTAATTCCTGAGGAATGGAAGAGCCCTAATGACTTTTTTTTTTTTTTTAAAGGAAAAGGGGTACAAGAGGTTTCTACTGCTGGGCTAAGGCCCTGCTGGCTTCTGGTAGCTATAAAACCACGAACGTTAGGTAAGGATTAGAGAAGAAACCCAGAGTGGCTGCGAATCAAGATAAGACATCAGATAACAGCAATTATTTTACCATGATGTGACATGTAATCCTGATGTTCCTACCTGAAGATAAAGAGCACAATTTTAAAAATCTCTGCTCCTCCATTTCCAAAATCCAACAGCTGCTGGTCCCTTTACCACTTAAAAGTCATACTCTGCCCTCCAATTCGGCTGCGCAGCCCACATTAGAGAAACACCAGGCAAGGGACGGGGGAGGGGGTAATGGGGAAAACGCCCGGATGCTGAAAGACACCTAATGTTTCTTCTCTGTTCCTACTCACTACCTGCGCTAGTTTTAACTACTTAAGCCGGTGTCCAAAACACAGAAAAAACGTCTCAGTCCTGCCTTATCGCGTGCAGGTGCCAGGTGATCAGAAATCAATACCGGGGGAGGCTGGCTGTCCCTACACATTTCCCGGAGCCTAGAACGATGAGGCAAGAGGGCTGTTGCGCAGAGAACGTGACCTTGTTTTTCAGGCCCGGACTGTCTTGTGCTCCCCTACCCCCCTGTCATGCAAGAAAAGAACCGAATAGCTTCTGAACCTTTTCCTCCCAAGCCCAATGATATGACAGCCAAAGTCAACTTCATTAAAGGAGAACCAGCCAAGGCAGAAATCGACCGGGTTTGCGCAAACCTCACCGCACAGCACAGTGTCCCCGCGTTCTTAAAGGGAGCCAATCCACGGCCCTGATCTAACCACTCTCGCACACAGGGGCGCTATTTTGCGCACCTCAACCCACACAGGGTCTCAGTATTGCTGAGACCGTGTGGGTTGCTGAGTCACTGAAGATGGCAGCTCGGCCCCAAAAACACCGTCAGCCCTGAAGTGGGGTTCAGGCCCCAGGCATATGTGGTTTTAAAAGCTCCGCAGTCTGGACGTCCATTGGCTCGGGCACTGAAGGGCGTTCAGGATTAACTAATTATCGGCACCTCCCTTCCCCAGAGTCGCCTGGGCGCCCCAGGGAAGCCATCTCGACTCCCAGCCCCCGCCCCCGCGGGCCCTTCCCCTCCCATCCCCCCGCTCCTCTACACTCACGGGGACCCTGTCCGGATATTTCTTCCGGATCTTTTCTCCTTCCTTTTTCCGATACTCAAAGGGATGGTCCTCCTTGTACTGGAACTTCATGATGCACCGCAGGGCTTCCGAGATTCCCCGCGCGGGGCCTGCCTCCTTCGCTGCTGGCCCTGTCCAGCTCCCTCCGCCGACGTCAAGGTGTGCTCAAATAGCTACAGAAACGTCCGCTCCCGGGGCAACAGCGCTGGGCCGAGCGTGCAGAGGGGGTTCGGTGTGGGGGGGATCTCGGGTGAGCCTGCCCGGAGATAGAGGAGAGCCAGGTGGAGAAACACCGGCGGCTTTTCGCTGGAGCTGGGAGCACAAAAACAGTTGGGTGGCGCGTCGGGCTGTGACGTCACCCTGCGCGCCCCGCCCCGCCCCCCAGGCGCCGAGGGCAGGGGGCGGCCGAGTGCTGTCTTAACTGCGTTTCCTTTCTGGCTAACGTTTTTCAAAATCGATGTCATTGCAAACATCAAAACATTCTAGTTGTGTTTTATTTTGTGACTGTGAAAGACGGTTTTAAGACAAAAACAATTTTAAACATGTTTTATTCCCCCTCCACTGTTTTTCTTGGTTTGGCCCCAAAACAAATACAAAAGGCGAAAATCCTTTTCCTGCTGGTTGGGATCCAGCCTCAGGGGAAAAGAGGCCCAGGCCTCCTGGGATCCCTTTGGCCAATGCAGAGCTGTCCCGTGCTTGCACCGTGCCCTCTGCGCTTTCCGCTGCCCCTCCCGCGGCCCTCCTCCCGCGCTGGCGTCACAGTGTTTGGGCCGCGCCGCAGTTCGCTCCTGAACAGCAACATAAACAGAGCGTGACTCAGGAATCTGAAGAGAGGAGTCAGATGAAGGACGCGGAGTGTAATCAAGGTCCAAAGGAGACGTGATGTCAGTCAGGACTACGGAGGGCTTCACGTACAATCAAATACAGAAATGATTCACTTTCTAGCCGGACGCGGTGGCTCATGCCTGTAATCCCAGCACTTTGGGAGGCCGAGGCAGGGGGATCACCTGAAGTTAGGAGTTCGAGACCAGCCTGACCAACATGGAGAAACCCCGTCTCTACTAAAAATACAAAATTAGCTGGGCGTGGTGGCCCATGCCTGTAATCCCAGCTACTCTGGAGGCTGAGGCAGGAGAATCGCTCTAACCCGGGAAGCGGAGGTTGCGGTGAGCCAAGATCGCGGCATCGCACTACAGCCTGGGCGACAAGAGCGAAACACCGTCTTAAAGAAAAAGAAAAGAAAGAAAGAAGTGATTCACTTTCTGCCATTAACTCAGAAAGGAGGCTTGTCTTCTGGAAAAGAGAGTATCAAGCAATTTAGGTGATGACCTCAATTCTTCCCCCACATCTTATTTAGTTCCAGTGGTTAGGTATCCCTCACGTGGCTGGAAAGCGCTGCCTGGAATGCCAGTGGAAGATTGGGCATTGCGGCAGGTGCGGCGAAGCCTCGTTCTCGCTTTCCCCACCTAGAGTCAAAGAATAAAGACCTTCCAACCAGTACGGTAGGCAGCGACACGGAGGACCGTGGAGATTGCAAAGAAAAAGAAGAGTGAAAACGGGCTGCGTTGCCCATACAAGCCGGGTGAGTTCTGAGAAATATTAGACAACAGCAGCCCCATGGCCTATCTTCTTCAGTCGGGGTCTCAGTGTCTCTAATTTTAAAAACACCCACAAGGGGACAGGCGCGGTGGCTCACGTCTGTTCTCCCAGCACCTTGGGAGGCCCCGGCCGAGGATCGCTTGAGTTAAGGAGTTCAAGACCAGCTTGGGTAACAGGGCAAAACCCTGTCTCTACAAAAAATACAAAAATTAACCAGTCATGGTGGTGCGCTCCTATAGTCTCAGCTACTGTGGAGGCTGAGGCAGGAGAATCGCTTGAACCCCGGAGGCAGTGGCTGCAGTGAGCTGAGATCGCCCACTGCACTCCAGCCTGGGAGACAGAGCGAGACTCTGTCTCAAAAAGAGTAAGTAAATAAAAATAGGCCAGACGCGTTGACTCAGTCTGTAATCCCAGCACTTTGGGAGGCCGAGGTGGATGGATCACGAGGTCAAGAGATAGAGACCATCCTGGCCAACATGGTGAAACCCCGTCTCTACTAATATACAAAAAAAAAAAAAAAAAAAGAAAAAGGAAAGAAAATTAGCTGAGCGTGGCGGCGCATGCCTGTAGTCCCAGCTACTCCGGAGGCTGAGGCAGGAGAATCGCTTGAACCCGGGAGGGAGAACCAGGGAGGGTTTAGCTATATTTGCATCAAAACTAAAATGAGGCCAGGCGGGGTGGCTCAAGCCGGCAATCCCAGCACTTTGGGAGGCCGAGGTGGGTGGATCACAAAGTCAGGAGATCGACATCATCCTGGCTAACACAGTGAAACCCCGTCTCTACTAAAAAATACAAAAAAATTAGCCAGACGTGGTGGCGGGCGCCTGTAGTCCCAGCTATTGGGGAGGCTGAGGCAGGAGAATGGTGTGAACTCAGGAGGTGGAGCTTGCAGTGAGTCAAGATCGCGCTACTGCACTCCATCCTGGGCGACAGAGCGAGACTCCATCTCAGAAAAAAACCAAAACAAACAAAAAAACCTAAAATGAGCAACTGAAAATTAAACTATTTTCAATTTGAAAATAAGACCTAAAAATTATAAACATATAATGTGATACAATAACTCATGGATTTTCTTTATTTATTTTATTTATTTGTTTGATACAGAGTTTCTCTCTTGTCCCCCAGGCTGGAGTGCAATGGCTCCATCTAGGCTCTCTGCAACCTCCATCTCCCGGGTTCAAGCAATTTTCTCCTGCCTCATCCTCCTGAGTAGCTGGGATTACAAGGCGCCCGCCATCACGCCCAGCTAATTTTTTTGTATTTTTAGTACAGACGGGCTTTCGCCATGCTAGCCAGGCTGGTCTCGAACTCCTGACCTCAGGTGATTCGCCCATCTCGGCATCCTAAAGTGCTAGGGTTACAGGCGCGAGCCAACGCGCCCTGCCCTCATGGATTTTCATACATAAAGACTGAAAGATGCCATGGAGAAAAATAACATGAAGAAGTGGGACTATATGATTCATTTTCTTGTGCCAGTAATGAAACTTAGTTGCTTTTATTTTGTGGGTGTGTTTTTACATTTTTATTTATTTATTTTTGAGACAGAATGTCGCTCTGTTGCCAGGCTGGAGTGCAGTGGCATGATCTCCCCGGACTGAAACCTCCTCCTCACGGATTCAAGCGATTCTCCTGCCTCAGCCTCCCAAATAGTTGGGACTACAGGCGCACACCACCACCCCAGGCTAATCTTTGTATTTTTAGGTAGAGATGGGGGTTTCACCATGTTGGCCAGGTTGGTCTTGAACTCCTGACCTCAAGTGATCCACCCTCCTCAGCCTCCCAAAGTGCTGGGATTACAGGTGTAATCCAGCCTAAAGAAGTAAATTTTAAATTAACACAATCAAGTAAAATATTTCAAAATGTCTTATTTAACCAAAACCAAAATACTACATTAAAAAGCTCACATTTTCTCAAATATCTTTTCAACGTTTCTTGCACTTTTTTAAATGATTTCAAGGGTTAGAAGTTTTTTCAGTCTTTTATGAACATTTTTAAACATGTAGAGAGTTTTGAAAAATAGTATGATAAACACCAATATAGCCTTCACCTAGATTTTTTTCCATTTGAAAGTAAATTAGAGGCCAGGCATGGTGGCTCACGCCTGTAATCCCAGTACTTTGGGAGGCCAAGGCGGGCGGATCACGAGGTCAAGAGATCAAGACCATCCTGGCTAACGCTGTGAAACTCCTTCTCTATTAAAAATACAAAAAATTAGCCGGGTGTGGCCGTGGGTGCCTGTTGTCCCAGCTACTGAGGAAGCTGAGGCAAGATAATCACTTGAACCCGGGAGGCGGAGCTTGCAGTGAGTCGAGATTGTGCCACTGCACTCTAGCCTGGGTGACAGAGCGAGACTCCGTCTCAAAAAAAAAGTAAATTAGAAACATAACACCACCACAATATACAAATTATATCCCCCCTGAGAATAAGAACATGTTCCTCCATAACCACAATGGTTATTACACCTTAAAAACCACTAATATTTTCCATTATCTAATACAGAGCTTATATTTATATTTCCTCAATTGCCCCAAACATGCTTTTTATCTCCCCCAATCAAGCATTTGAATCTGAAAACAGGTGGAATTTACCATAAAGATAGGTCTGATTTGATTTAGGGTCTCTGTGTGTGTGTGTGTGTGTGTGTGTGTGTATGTGTGTGTGTGGACATGGGGTTTCACTGTTTTGCCCTTTGGCTAATTGCAACCTCCACCTCCTAGGTTCAAGTGATTCTCCTGCCTCAGCCTCCCAAGCAGCTGGGATTGCAGACATGTGCCACCACACCAGCTAATTTTGTATTTTTAGTAGACATGAAGTTTCGCCATGTTGGTCAGGCTGGTCTCGAACCCCCGACCTCAGGTGATCCACCCGCCTCGGCCTCCCAAAGTGCTGGGATTCCACTTTTGGGAGGCGCCACTGCACCAGGCCCAGGGTCTCTTATATTATCACTTTTAAATTGATATATGAAACCAGAATTTTAGTGCATTGGTCTCCAATGAGAAATACAATAGCTAGAGGTTTAGTTATTCACAGCCATTTTCAAAATTTGCTTGCTAAACTTGGAATTTAAATAAGGAATTTTATTACTTAATTTGAATTTTTTAGTAAGCTGCCATCCACAAATCAAGTGTCAAACACCACCAGGATGTGCCTGGCTGACTCCAAGACTAGGAAAATATTTCCTGCCCCTGAACTATACATGAGTGGATCTTCCTCCTTAATAATTGTGTGCTCACATTGCTTCATTGCAGCTGCCACTACCTTAGTTTAATCTTCATTTTTTAAACATTTTGGCTTAGCTCTGATTATCTGTTACTATATAGCAAACCACCTCAAAAGAATGGCTTAAAATAATAGCATCATCTATTTTGCTCACAAATCTGAAGTAATGGGGCTCAGCTTTGGTTTTAGTTAGTGACTGGTGATAGCGTCTTCTTGGAAAGCTTCTTCACTAGCAGTTTTGGTAGTTGGACTGGGAAGACTCAAACAATTGGCGTTCCTCAGCCGCCTCTTTCTCTGTAGGATCTCACCATGGGTCTCTTCCCATAGTGTCTGCAAGCTAGCTAGACTTCTTTCATGGTGCCTAGGGGCTCTCTGGGCAAATTTGCCAAAAGAAGTCAGCAGAAAGCACATGGCCTCCTGTAATCTAGTCATTTTAGTTTCAAAGGGACACTTCTGCCTCATTCTATTTCTCAAGGCAGTCACAAAGTTCTGCTCAGATTCAAAGGAAGGTGCTACAGACTCCACTTCTACCTGGAGGAAGTATTGGAGAATCTGAGAATATGCTTCAAAATCACCACTATTGGGCCAGGCGTGGTGGCTCACGCCTGTAACCCCAGCACTTTGAGAGGCCAAGGCCAGCAGATCACCTGAGGTCAGGAGTTCGAGACCAGCCTGACCAACGCGGAGAAACCCCATCTCTACTAAAAATACAAAATTAGTCAGGCGTGGTGGCACACACCTGTCATCCAAGCTACTTGGGAGGCTGAGGCAGGAGAATCACTTGAACCTGGGAGTCAGAGGCTGTAGTCAGCCAAGATCGCAGCATTGCGTTCCAGCCTGGGCAACAAGAGCGAAACTCCATCTCAAAAAAAAAAAAAAAGAAAGAAAAAACAGCACTATTACTCAAACACATTAGTAAATAGTGTTCAGTCCTGTCCTTCCCACTTCTAGGAAAAAGAGAGCTCATTGATGCCAGACTAAATGTAATAAAACTATATTTCATTGTGTCATTTCTCTTGTTGATATCATTCAGTGGTCAGCGTTCTCTGCAATCTTTGGGAGATAGTTCAAATTCTTTACAAGGGAAATAGAGTACTCACAATCAGGCTATTGTTTCTCTCTTGAGCCTCATATATAGCCATTTCCTATTATTGCACTCTATGTTTCAGGCATACTAAATTATTTTCCCTGTATTGCTATTGTTTCAGACCACTGGATATTCAAAGCCTCCTTCCTGTGAAAATATTTTCTTCCTTTTTTTTTCTGATTAGTTTCTATAAAACGTTCAGGGTTTAGTTCAGACATCGTCTTCTCTAGGATACTTTTGATCTTCTTTACCTGAGTTCTGAATTCCTTCTAGGCACTTGCAAAGCATTGTGTGCTTATCTTTGTCATAGCACGTATAATGATGCATTGTTCATTAGATAACGTGATGCCAGCTGGGTGTGGTGGCTCACACCTGTAATCTCCCAACACTTTAGGAGGCTGAGGTGGGCAGATCACCTGAGGTCAGGAGTTCGAGACCAGTCTAGCTAATATGGTGAAACCTTGTTTCTACTGAAAATACAAAAAGTTAGCCAGGCGTGGTGGCTCGCACCTATAATCCCAGCTACTCGAGACGCTGAGATAGGAGAATCGCTTGAACTGGGAGGTGGAGGTTGCAGTGAGCTGAGATCGTGCCATTGAACTCCAGCTTGGGCAACAAGAGCAAAACTGTGTCTCAAACAAACAAACAAACAAACAAAAAACATGACGCCCATGACATCTCCTTGTTTTTTTTTTTTGGCGGGGGGTGGGATGTATGTATGGTTTCAGAGGTAACTACTCTTTTTACATTGACACCACATGGTTCTAGTGGAACCCACCAATCATAAAATCTCACTGCCTTGACCATAAGATTAATCCGAATTTTTCCTTAGAATTTCTTGCATATGAACTAAAGAAGCCCCTTCTTCTTTGATGATGAAGTTTAGATAATATCTTAGTCCATTCCAGCTGCTATAACAAAATACACAGACTGGGTGGTTTATGAACAACAGAGATTCATTTCTCACAGTTCAGGAGACTGGAAAGTCCAAGATCAAGGTGCCAGCTGATTAACTGGTACGGGCCCGCTTCCTCATAGACAGCTGTCTTCTCACTCCAACCTCACATAGCAGAAGGAAAGAAAGAGGGTTCTGCCTCAGGCCTCTTTTATAACGGCACTAATCCATTTATGAGGGTTCCAGTCTCATGACTTAATCACCTACCAAAGGCCTCACCTCCTAATAATATCATCTTATGGGTTAGGATTTCCATGTACAAATTTGGAGATGATACACACATTCAGACCATAGTGGATGATACGAGATCAGGGGCTGCTATTGTTTTGGTCTCAAGCAGTCACCAGATAAATGAGATAGATAAAGATAACACTCAGAGAGGCAAGGTATATGACAGGGATAGAGAGAGATAGAGATACATACAGAGTTTGGGGGAGTTCTAATGGCATCCAGGTTCCTAGTTTCAGATAGTCTCTTCCAGTAGCGAGAGAGAGATAGTTTTTCTTATTTTCTGTATATTATGGTGTTTGACATTTAAAAAAAAAAAAAAATTCTGGCTGGGGAGAGACTGTCTTTACCAGAGCTAACCAGTTCGTAGAGATAGCAAGGGCTCAGCTGAGAACATGCCTTTGATATACAAACTCACCAATCTAGAGCTATACCTCCTATATCCAACCTGTATATTCCAGGAGGCAACATTTCTCTGCCTTAATCATAGGAGGACCAGTTACCAGGCAACCAGGGACAACCTTTGTGGTTTAGAGCCCATAGAAGTATTTCAAACTAAATTGTTTACCCGTCCCTTTCCTGTTTTTCCTATGGCAACCCCATTGAACGCTTTGACCTAAACCTTACCCTCGCTCCTGTCTTCTTTCCCCTGACCTCCCTGGTGTCTTTCTGATGTGTGACCTGTATGGCATGCTGTGACTGCTGTCTCTGCAACTTGTGAGTAAGCTTTGTTACTCACAAGTAAACAAAAATTACTTGTCAGAAAATGTTTTCCTGAGTCTCCTCTGTCTCCTTTTGTGTCCTCCCTGACTGACTACCTCATAAAAGAATGCAAAAACAGCATATATTGTTTTTATGTTGTCAGGGCCTTGGATAACTCATGACACAAAGACTCAAAATACGCAATATATAGCATCATGAAAGGAGCAAAGGATAGACTTCTAATTTAAGACGGTGGAATGAAAAGGTATTTTTGGCTTTGCTGTCTCCTGAGGCGGCGCTAAAACAACTGTGTAATGGGTTGAATCGTGTCGTCCAAAAAGATGTTGAAGCTTTAACTTCCATTATCAGTGACTGCGTCCTCATTTGGAAACAAGGTATTTACAGATGATTAAATTAAGATTAGATCTTTCGAGTGGATTGTAGTCAATATGACTGGTGTTCTTATAAAAGGGGGGAAATTTGGACACAAAAACAGGCATGAATAAAGGAAAGAGGATGTGAAGACACAGGAAGAACGTCATCCACAGCCCAAAGAACACCTGAGGATACTAGAAGCTGGGAGACAGGCATGGAACAGATTCTTCCTCCCAGTCCTCAGAAGAACCTCACTCTGCTGACACTTTAATATCAGCCTTTCAGCCTCTGGAACAGTGAGACAATACATTTCTGTTGTTTGAGCCATCTAGTTTGTGGTGCTATGTTACAGCAGCTCTAGGAAATAAAGATAGACTATAAAGAAAAAAAGAAGTAAAAAACTCACAAAATCAGGCCAGGTGCGGTGGCTCATGCCTGTACTCCTGGCACTCTGAGAGGCTGAGGCTGGCAGATCACCTGAGGTCAGAAGTTCAAGACCAGCCTGGCCAACATAGTGAAACCCCACCTCTACTAAAAATACGAAAATTACCCAGGCATGGTGGCGTGTGCTTGTAGTCCCAGCTATTAGGGAGGCTGAGGCAGGAGAATCGCTTGAACCCAGGAGGCAGAGGTTGCAGTGAGCTGAGATCACGCCACTGCACTCCAACCTGGGTGACAGAGTGAGACTCCATTTCAAAACAAACTACCTCACTACATCAGAGAAAAGGGGGAAGTAGGAATCAATTTTAAACTCTAGAAAGAAGGCTAACAAATGATAAATAACTTACAAAGTAGACTTAAGGAACGGAATCTGAAGTTGGCAGTAAGAAAAGTCTAAAGTAGCCTACTCATTAGATGATTTAGAAAGGCACAGGCATTTTTACTACCAAGTTATCTCCTTAGCCCTATATAGCCATGTAATTTCTTCTCTCCCATCCCCATATAGTCTTGAGATTTATTCTTTATAGAGAAGAAACAAAGAGTCTATGAATTGGAAAAGCTAGAGGAAAAGGGCTCCGTAGAAGACAGCGTACTGAAAACAGGAATATTAAGTGAGAACTTCCATACTGACTCCTAAATCCCCAACCTTCTTCCTTCGAGTCTGTTCCAGTTACTCAACCCAGCCGACAACCTGCCCAGTAGAAGACCATGGTTGGATGCATGTAGAATTCTACAAGGTTGTTTGCATGCATGTAGAGTTTCTTTCTTTCTTTCTTTCTTTTTTTTTTTTTTTTGAGACAGAGTATCGCTCTGTTGCCCAGGCTGGAGTGCAGTGGCGCGATCTCGGCTCACTGCAACCTCTGCCTCCCCAGTTCAAGCGATTCTTGTGCCCCAGCCTCCCGAGTAGCTGGGATTACAGGAGCTCACCACCACACCGAGCTAATTTTTGTATTTTTAGTAGAGACAGGGTCTCACCATGTTGACCAGGGTGGTCTCCAACTCCTGACCTCAAGTGATCTGCCTGCCTCGGCCTCCCAAAGTGCTGGGATTACAGGCGTGAGCCACCGCACCGGGCTGTGCATGCAGAATTTCAAATGAGCTTTTGTAGCATCCTGCTTTCAAATATAAGAAGACAGCAAGTAGTCAAAAATCTCCAGGGATTTGAAGGAAAGGTCCAATATGACTCAGTAAGAGAAAAACAATTTGAAGAAAATTAAAGATTACTCAGGGAGATAGAAACACCAAAAAATTGTATCATTAACATCCTCGGAAAAAGAAGAGGAAAGATTGCTTCCATGAAACAAAAACAGCTGCAGCCAAATAACATTTAGAGAAAAAAAATCTTAAAAATTGAAAGTATGAGAAGAAAAAATTCAGGAGAAATATTAGAAGAAAGTTAAAGGAAATGTCCTAGAAAGTAAAGCAGTAAGACCAAAGAAAAAAAAAGAAAAGGGGGCAGGGAAGGTAAATTAGAAGTCCCACATTCAAATACGAGGAATCACAGAGAAGCAACAGGGGAGGGAGGTCAGATTTGTTTAAAGAGGTGAAATGTTAGAAATTCGCCATTCAAATAATAGGAGTCTCAGAGAGATGACAGAAGAGGAGATCAGCTTTTATTTAAAGACCTATGCCTTTAATTTTTAAGGGAAATTATTTTCTTCCGAGAATTTTATAACAAGCTATAGTATTGTTTAAGTGTGGGGGAAGCTCAAGACATTCTTAGACATGGAAACTTTCCCAAAATTCACCTTTTTTTTGAGACTGGGTCTCGCTCTGTCGCCCAGGCTGGAGAGCAATGGCACGATTTTGGCTCACTGCAACCTCCACCTCCTGAGTTCAAGCAATTCTCCTGCCTCAGCCTCCCAAGTAGCAGGAATTACAGGCATGTGCCACCACACTGGCTAATTTTTTTGTATTTTTAATAGAGACGGGGTTTCACCATGTTGGCCAGGTTGGTTTCAAACTCCTGACCTCAGGTGATCCACCCGCCTCTGCCTCCCAAAGTGTTAGGATTACAGGCGTGAGCCACCTTGCCCAGTCCCCAAAATTTACTTTTAATGTTCTTGTTTTCAGTAAGAACCCCCACAATGAGAAAATAAACCAAGAAAGAAAAGGATGTGGGATTAAGGAAGCATAATTTTCCTTTTAGAAAGAGATGATGAGAGATGAAAGATAATCTATAAGATAATGAAAGTGATTAATACATATTAGTATATTAATGTGCATGTTTTAAATATGTTATTATATATGAATATATATATCAACTCCCATAGTCCTCATATAATATAATGTAGGTGTACTCATTTTTCATCATTTTACAGTTGAGGAAATTGAAGCTAGAAAGATTAGGTGACTACAGCAAGATTGGACAGGGAGTAAAGAGCAGAGCTACAATTTTTACCCTTAAAGCCCAGTATCAGGCTCTTAACCATTAATGCTCCCTTTCTTGTTTCTAATTATACTGATCTAATCAAAATTAAGATATCATCATATTTGGATGATAGGAGGGTGTGAGAAATATTCAGATGTGTGATGCTAGCAAAGGTGGAGGTGGTGGTAAAAAAAGAGCCTCATTTTCATCTTTTATAATGGCAAGTCAATAGATGGTTTCCAAACCAAAAATAAAAATCAAGAATAGCAACATATGTATAGTATTTGAAGAACTGTAGGCCTAAAAATACCAGCTAAAAAGTAGGGAGTAGAAAATATGTGTGTGGTGGGAAGGTGCTATTTTTCTTCACAAGCCTTGCGGGGCTGTTTGAATTTTCAATCTGTAAGGATACATAGATTTAATTTAAAAAAATAAAACATAAATTAAAAAATAAAAGGATCTAGGCACAGTGGCTCATGCCTGTAATCCCAGCATTTTGGGAGGCTGAGGCAGGCAGATCACCTGAGGTCAGGAGTTTTTTTTTTGTTTTTTTTTTTTTGAGATACACTTTTGCTCTTTTTGCCCAGGCTGGAGTGCAGTGGTGCAATCTCAGCTCATTGCAACTTCCACCTCCCAGATTCAAGTGATTCTCCTGCCTCAGCCTCCCAAGTAGCTGGGATTACAGGCGAGCAAGTAGCTGGAATTACAGGCAAGCGCCTCCACGCCTGGCTAATTTTATATTTTTAGTAGAGATGGGAGTTTCACCATGTTGGCCAGGCTGGTCTTGAAAGCCTGACCTCAGGTGATCCACCCGCCTTGGCCTCCCAAAGTGCTAGGATTACAGATGTGAGCCACCATACCCATCCTCTTAATCAACTTTTGTTCTCACTGAATTGGATTTGCATTTATCAACTTAGGTATTTACTGAGTTTGAAGTTACAACTCTTTGGGAGAGAGAGGATAGTACTCAACTTTATCATTTATGGTAATTAGTATTAATATTGGAGGGGAGAGCAGGTCCTAACTATAGTGTAAGAGAAGAGCACACAAGAGAGATCCTGTATAGGCAAGTTTGATACACAAAGTCGGAATTAAAGAAAAGTCTAGATACTTGTAGCACTGGTATCATTTATCAAACAGGAATAGCAAGAACCAAAGGGTAACAGAAACAATTTAAGGTTTGGTACTCGGAGGCTGAGAGAGAAGAGGCGTTAACTGAGTCTGCCTTATTTCATAACTTTGTCCATAAGTAAGATTTTATCATAGAAATTAAAGAGATTGCCTTTAGGGTAGCTCCTTAGCCGTAATGGTCACCCTGTCTCCTGTATTTTACTTCTCTTTTTCATTTTTTAGTGACAACCAAAGCATCTTAAAAGTTACATTATCCCTTTTTCCTCTTCAAGAACTTGTGATGGCTTTCATCGACTGCAGGATAAAGTCCAAACTGCTCAAGCTCACATTTAATGCCTTCCATAAAAAGAAACCAACCTGTCTTCCAGATTAATTCCTGTCACATCACTCCTGGAATTTTCACCAGTCTCCATGATTCACATTGTAATTTTTTATATCTTTTCTTATAAACAGAAAATGCCATTATACCATGTAATTAATGTTTAAAATTCAAATATCCTTTAAATTTCAACACTGTTTACTTTTTTTTTTTTGAGACGGAGTCTTGTTCTGTCGCCCAGGCTGGAGTACAGTGGCGCGATCTCGGCTCACTGCAACCTCCGCCTCCCGGGTTCAAGCGATTCTCCTGCCTCAGCCTCCCGAGTAGCCGGTACTACAGGCACATGCTACTAGGCCCAGCTAGTTTTTGTATTTTTAGTAGAGATGGGGTTTCACCATCTTGGCCAGGATGGTCTCGATCTCCTGACCTTGTGATCCTCCTGCCTCAGCCTCCCAAAGTGCTGGGATTACAGGCATGAGCCACCACGCCCGGCCCTACACTGCTTACTTTCATAGTACCCTTCCCAGACTTCTAAAGTTGTGAGGCACCCTGGGGCGAGAAATAGCACAATTCTGGGTTAACCAAGGTGGAGATGCCAGTGGAAGGACATTGGCCACCACTACTCAGTGACAGCATGTCACATATTTTCCACAGTTGAACTCTCCATGTATCTTAGACAATCCATAAATCACTGAAATCATTTTCCCAGTTGGCTTGCTCAAGGGCAGATATCCTGCCCTGACCTCTTTGTTACCTTCCAGCCAAGCTACTTTACCCAAGGAAAAGAAAACAAAACCTACCTTCCCCAGAGTTTGCCATTTCAATCTCCTGCCACTTAAATTTGTTAAACAATTCCTGTTTCTGCTTTATTTCCGTACTCTCATATGCAAGTAAATGCAAGTAAATGCTAATTAACTGATAAAGACTGATAAAGATCGCAAAGCTGGGCCGGCACGGTGGCTCACTCCTATAATCCCAGCACTTTGGGAGGCCGAGGCAGGCAGATTACCTGAGGTCGGGAGTTTGAGACCAGCCTGACCAACGTGGAGAAACCCCATCTCTACTAAAAATACAAAATTAGCCGGGCGTGGTGGCACATGCCCGTAATCCCAGCTACTTGGGAGGCTGAGACAAGAGAATCGCTTGAACCTGGGAGGCAGAGGTTGCAGTGAACCAATATTGCGCCATTGCACTCCAGCCTAGGCAACAAGAGCGAAACTCTGTCTCAAAAAAATAAAAATAAAAAATAAATAAAATAAAATAAAGATCTTATAGCCATACCTACAAGGCCAACTCAATTAGAACTGATGCTGCAGTTCCTGAGCTAGACTTGGAGGGAAAACAGGCTACTGCAAAGCACTCTATACTGTTGTATTTGCCTGTAAACCACCGACAACTAGTCATCACAGCCATAGAATGTGTCAGACCCAGCCTCCCCACTGAAGAACAGTTTGTTTGTCCTTGTGTAAATTTAATATAGGTTCATCTTTCAGGTTTCCCGCACAGATTAGGAGTTTTGTGTTGTCAGGGTCACTTCCTCCTGCTATGCACGTATCAACACCTTCTTTCAGAAATTGACAACACACTGGACACAGCCCTGACTCCAAGAGTTTTGGTTTTAGCAAGAGTTGACGAAAAGAGTCAAACTCTAAAATATTTGAAGATGTTTATGCTGAGACAAATATGAGTGACCATGGCCCATGACACAGCCCTCAGGAGGTCCTGAGAACATGTGCCCAAGGTGGTCGGAGTACAGCTTGGTTTTATAGATTTTAGGGAGGCATGAGACATCCATCAAATACATTTAAGTAATATCTTGGTTTGGTCCAGAAAGGTGGGGCAACTTAAAGCGGGCGGGGTGCAGGCTTCCAGGCCGGGGCGGGGGGGGTGGGCTTCCAGGCAAATTTAAACATTTTACATTTAAACATTTTTTCTGGTTGACAATTTGTTGAGTTTGTCTAAAGACCTGGGATCCATAGAAAGGAAGTGTTCAGGTTAAAATAAAAGATTGTAGAGACCAAGGTTCTTTTGAAGTCTTATAGTGGCTGTCCTTAGAGACAATAGATGACAAGGATTTCCTATTCAGATATTTAAAAGGTGCTAGGCCGGGCGCGGTGGCTCAAGCCTGTAATCCCAGCACTTTGGGAGGCCGAGACGGGCGGATCACAAGGTCAGGAGATCGAGACCATCCTGGCTAACCCGGTGAAACCCCGTCTCTACTAAAAAATACAAAAAACTAGCCGGGCGAGGTGGCGGGCGCCTGTAGTCCCAGCTACTCGGGAGGCTGAGGCAGGAGAATGGCGTGAACCCGGGAGGCGGAGCTTGCAGTGAGCTGAAATCCGGCCACTGCACTCCAGCCTGGGTGACAGAGCGAGACTCCGTCTCAAAAAAAAAAAAAAAAAAAAAAAAAGTGCCAGACTCTTAGTTAATCTCTTTAGGATTGGGAGGGCCAGGAAGAAAAGATCTAGCTATGTTAATAGAGATGATGATGATGATGATGATGATGATGATTTTTGAGACGGAATTTCTATCTTTTTGCCCAAGCTGGAGTGCAATGGCACAATCTTGGTGCACTGTAACCTCTGCCTCCTGGGTTCAAGCAATTCTCCTGCCTCAGCCTCCCAAGTAGCTGGGATTACAGGTGCATGCTACCACTCCGGGCTAATTTTTGTATTTTTGGTAGAGACAGATTTAACCATGTAGGCCAGGCTGGTCTCGAACTCCTGACCTCAGTTGATCTGCCTGCCTCAGCCTCCCAAAGTGCTGAGATTACAAGCATGAGCCACTGCAGCCAGCTGAGATTCTTTATGGATGCAAATATTCCCCCCACAAAGGACAGCTTTGCAGGGCCATTTCAAAATGTGGCAAAGAACCATGTTTTGGGGTAAAATATTTTGACTTTCTTCTTTGTCACATGTCATGCCAGAGTCAGATGGGAAAGTAAGTCATGATATACAGGGTTAAATAAAATCCATCTGATGAGAATTTATGGTTACTAGGGCATGACTCCCCAGACCCCTTAGATAGGAATTAGGGTAAGATTAAAAAATCAGAGCTTAGTCCTCACAAGTAAAAAGTGATAGGAAGGCTGGGCATGGTGGCTCATGCCTCTAATCCCAGCACTTTGGGAGGCTGAGGCGGGTGGATTGCTTGAGGCCAGGAGTTTGATAGCAGCCTGGCCAACATGACAAAACCCATCTCTACTGAAAATACAAAAAAAAAAAATTAGCAGGGTGTGGTGGTGCACGCCTGTAGTCCCAGCTACTTGGGAGGTTGAGGCAGGAGAATCACTTGAACCCAGTAGGCGGAGGCTGCAGTGAGCGAAGATCATGCCACTGTACTTCAGCCTGGGTGACACGGCGAGACTCTGTCTCAAAAAAAAAAAAAAAAAAAAAAATGATAGAGGATGTGGTTTTTTTGTCCAGTGTAATCACCCTTGACAGTAAGTTGAAAAGACCGCAGATTGGAGCTGCCTGGCTCAGAGGGTTTGTGCATATTTATGTTATTTGAACTGAGAAAGAGGGGCCAGTGCATTTCCTCTGCTTAAAATTATAGGAGAGACCTAGAGAACAATTGTGTTAAAAATCATGTTTTTAACCACTTTGTTACTTTTGTTTTTTCAATTGAGCACAGCTTAGAATTCTGTTAAAAAAAAAAAAACATCATTTTACCACCACCTCAATGTTCCTTTTCATGCCCATCATCATCTTTTTTTTTTTTTTTTTTTTTTTTTTGAGACAGAGTCTTGCTCTGCCACCCAGGCTGGAGTGCAGTGGTGTGAGCTCGGATCACATCAACCTCTATCTACTGGATTCAAGGGATTCTCCTGCCTCAGCCTTCTGAGTATCTGGGATTACAGGCATGTGCCACCATGCCTGGCTAATTTTTGTATTTTTACTAGAGACAGGGTTTCACTATGTTGGCCACTCTGGTCTCGAACTCCTGACCTCAGGTGATCCGCCCGCCTCGGCATCCCAAAGTGCTGGGATTACAGGCATGAGCTACTGCACCCAGCAAGCTCCCCATTTTTAACTAGGATTTTTTACAATATTCTCCTAGTCAGGATTAAGATCTGCCTTCCTCACATTTCAGCTAAGACCTCAAACTTTCATCAGGGTATCTTTCTTTACATAATGGAGCTTTCCTGCAAATAAAACGTTAAGTCACCCATCATTGTCTTCAAGTTCAGTTACCGAATTGCTTGGTGCAAGGCTGAGCAGTGTGCCACTTCAACTTCATGCACTGCCCTCCCTTTATAGTATACAATTCATACTAAACTACTGTATGCTAAAGGGAAGAAATTGGTGGAAAGAGAAAAATTAAAGGAGTGAGAGGGAAAAAAAATCAAGAGGGTGAGGATGGGGAGAGATGATCTCATTTATGTCCATATATATGAATATATATTTTAACTTGATAGTTTCCAAACTTATATCCTCCTGTCCAAACCCCAGAGTCTCAGAGAGGCATAACCAACAGTTTCCATGCAGTCTCCCGTGAATTATCTTAAAAACATTACAAAGCTAAATGACTAATGTAAAATTCATTTTTCTTTTGTTTTTCACGAATTGAGGCTTTTCTCATTCATTTCCAAAGAAAACTTTGACTTAATCCATTAGCATGTTTGAGTTTCTTTTACTGTTTAGTGCAGTAGGACTTGTCTTAGATTAACTTGGTACATATTTCACCAGTGAATGCCTTATTTCTCACTTTTAGAAAGCATTGTTTACATTTTCTCTTGAATCTGGTCTTTCTCCAGTCTTCTCCATACTAATAAATACCTGTACTTTCCATGCATCAGCTCAGGTAAATGATCTAGAAGTCGTTCTTCACTTCCTTTCCTTAACACATTTTCCTCTCCAATTCAGCAGCAAGTCCTGATGATCCTATCTCCAATATCTCTCTCAAATTCCTACATTTATCTCTCTCTCTCCCTTTATTCTCACCACACTCATCCTATCCACAATCATCTTTTATCCACTATTCTTCAGTACCTCTGAAGACTTTCCCTGATCTGACCTTTGACTTCTGACCTTCTGACTTTCCCACTCCACTCCATTCTCCTGTAGCACTGAGAGTCATTGTCTTAAAATTCAAATTGCATCAAGTGACTTATTTAAAATCCTTCCAAAGGCCAGGCGCGGTGGCTCATGCCTGTAATCCCAGCAGTTTGGGAGGTCGAGGCAGATGAATCACCTGAGTTCAGGAGTTGGCGACCAGTCTGGCCAACATAGTGAAACCCCGTCTCTACAAAAAATACAAAAATTAGGCGGGTGTGGTGGCTCATGCCTGTAGCTCCAGCTACTTGGGAGGCTGAGGCAGGAGAACCACTTGAACCCAGGAGGCAGAGGTTGCAGTGAGCAGAGATCGCGCCACTGCACTCCAGCCTGAGCGACAGGAGGGAAACTCTGTCTAAAAAAAAAAAAAAAAAAAAAAAATCCTTCCACCGCTTCTCAATACATTTGTTGTTGTTGTTGTTGACAGAGTCTCGCTTAGTTGCCCAGGCTGGAATGCAGTGGCACTATCTTGGTTCACTGCAACCTCTGCCTCCTGAGTTCAAGCAATTCTCCTGCCTTACCTCCAGGGCAGCTGGGACTACAGGCACGAGCCACCACGCCCCGCTAATTTTTGTATTTTTAGTAGATATGGGGTTTTACCATATTGGCCAGGCTGGTCATGAATGCCTGACCTCAAGTAATCCACGCTCCTCAGCCTCCCAAAGTGATGAGATTATAGGCGTGGGCCACCGCACCCAGTCTCTACTGTTTTTCTGTCTATTTTTTTTTAAGTTTCTCAGGTTTACCAAGGCTTTTCTTATCTTCGAAAATGCTTTTCCTATCTTCGAAGATGCTTTTCCCTTATTTTGCTTCTCCCAAGTATCCTCTACCCTCTCCTATTTGTTGTCCCCTCTCAGTCTTTGTTTAGCTCTTTGTATTTATAAATCTGCTATTATTTTATCTTGCTTTTTCTTAATATTCCTGAAAATGTAACTTTGTGAAGATGTAAACTCTGTGAAGACCGAAAGGCAGAGGACCTGTTTGTTTGTTCTGTATGCTCTACACTATTATTGGTACATAATTTCTTTCTTTCTTTTTTTTTTTAAGAGACAAAGTCTCGCTCTGTTGCCCAGGCTGGAGTGCAGTGGCACAATCTCAGCTCACTGCAACCTTCGCCTCCCAGGTTCAAGCGATTCTTCTGCCTCAGTCTCCTGAGTCGCTGGGATTACAGGCATGTGCCACCACGCCCACTACTTTTTGTATTTTTAGTAGAGACAGGGTTTCACCATATTGGTCAGGCTGGTCTCGAACTCCTGACACTGTAATCTGCCCTCTTCGGCCTCCCAAAGTGCTGGGATTACAGTCGTGAGCCACCGCGCCCCCAGCTGGTACATAATTTCTTAAATCATATTTGCAGAACACACATACAACCTGTTAAATGATTGTAATGCAAGCACAACTAAGATTATTTATTTATTTATTTATTTATTTATTTATTTATTTATTTTATGTTTTTTGAGACGGAGTTTTGCTCTTATTGCCCAGGCTGGAGTGCAGTGGCATGATCTCGGCTCATTGCAACCTCCACCTCCCAGGTTCAAGCGATTCTCCTGCCTCAGCCGCCTGAGTAGCTGGGACTGCAGGCCCGCGCCACCACACCTGGCTAATTTTTGTGTTTTTAGTAGAGACGGGGTTACACCAGGATAGTCTGGAACTCCTGACTTCAAGTGATCCACCCACCTCGGCCTCCCAAAGTGCTGGGATTACAGGCGTGAGCCACCGTGCCCAGCCGAGCCAGTGTTTGAACAGTAGATGTGAAGAAAGTTAAAAAGGATTTTAAAAAATTGAGAACAATAATGATGGCGATGGAGGTGATTAACAGATGCATTAGATTCAGTATAGAAATAATTGAGGCCAAAGGGGTGCAAATAACTCGTGACCAAATGGGAGGGTTACGGGAGTGAGCGACTCCACGTGACTGAGGAGCAGCACATGTGAAGCAGATTAGGAAAAGGCACACTATGAGATGGAGACAGGGGACAGAGTAGCATGTCACGGTTGGAAATGATTCTATATTTCAAATAAGGGGGTAGGGGCTAGGAAGTGGCTGTGGGGCAGAGAGATTCCTTTAGAATAAGACCTTATAGGCAAGATTTCCCCAAGATTTTCTAATGCCAATGAACGTTTTACCTTTGTCAAGTCTGTGGTGTCCTGGTGCCTGAATAGAAGAGCCTAGAATGTCTTCTGGAATGTGTCTTTGAGGACTGAATGACTCATCTGGCAGCAGTAAAACAAAGTCACTTCAGGCACTATTAGCAATGCATGCATTTCAGTAATTCCCAGAGCCAATTTGTTAAATGACTCAGGATAGTTTCAGATCAACAGCAGGTTATACTCAGAACATTTTCCCCTCTGGGCTAAGTGAGCGTTCCAAGAATGTAGTTAACAAGGAGCTGCACTAATTAGCCAATCCCTGGCTCTGTGTTGCCTCTCTGAGTACTGGAGCTAATTAATTGGCTAATAAACAGTTAGATTTCTCAAGTATTCCTTACCTCTACCCAGAACATATTAAGAGGAATCACTTATATCTGTTGTTGTTTACCTCAATCAACAAGTATTTATTGATAAACATAAAGCCACTTCAGGTGTGACAACAGTAACATGGCTGGCAAAAATGGGAACATAGCTCGCGGAAAAATCATAGTAGACAAGGGAAGGTTAGATGACAGTAGGAAGAATAGCATACATATGCATAACACTTTACAAATTATGCCGCATACATTTAGCTTCTTTGATCTTCACAACAACCTTCTGAGGTGTTATTATTCCCTGTTTTCTAGGTGAGAAAACTGCTTTAAAGATTTCAGGCCAGGAGCGGTGGGTCAGGCCTGTAATTCCAGCACTTCGGGAGGCCAACGGGGGTGGATCACCTGATGTCAGGAGTTCTAGACCAGTCTGGCCAACATGGTGAAACCCCCTCTCCACTAAAAATACAAAAATTAACTGGGCATGGTGGCGAGCACCTGTAATCCCAGCTACTCGGGAAGCTGAGGCAGAAGAATCGCTTGAATCCAAGAGGTGGAGGAGGTTGCAGTGAGCCGAGATCATGCCATTGCATCCCAGCCTGAGCTACAAGAGCAAAACTCCATCTCAAAAAAAAAAAAAAGAAAAGAAAAGAAAAAGGATTTCAGTGACTTATCTAAGGTGAGTAGTTTTTCCCCAAATATGCATCACTTCCTCGATTTTCCGATAATACTTTGGGAGGTGGTATGATATGTGGATAGATTAGCACTACACTGCCGCATGGTTCCTAGGAAGCATTCCATCCAGGCTTAGCTCACCATTTAGTTTTTGCTCCAAGAACTGGAGAGATGTGCCGATAGGCTTAAAGGAGAGTGTATTTTCTACCATGGCTCCACTAGGTGGCAGTGAGGGCCACCACTAGAGACTAGCGTGAGTCACTACAGAGTGTTGTGGCTTTAAGTGGTCCAGGCAAAACAGGAAAGAAGCAAAGCAACACTATTTAAACCTTTAGAGTTAAAACAGGGTGCATGTGTACATGCATGTGTGCACACGTATGTGTCTGCAGTGCAGAGGAACTGAAGAATTAATCCAACTGTTACTGCACAGTATGTACACTGTGTACACAGCATGTGTACATGCATGTGTGCACACGTATGTGTTTACAGTGCAGAGGAACTGAAGAATTAATCCAACTGTTACTGCACAGTATGGTTCTGTGAGTATGGTTTTTCATACTGCGGAGGGGCAGGACCAGAGGAAAGAAAGACTGATATTTGAATCAGTTGCACTTGAATACTATACTGTGTTCTTTTAGCCCGTATCAGCAATCCCATCCCTAGCTTTTAGATATCCGGGTGGGTATGTTGTGCTGTCTAAGATGATCATTGTCATTTGGTGTAAAATTGATTGCTGTCTCAGAAGGAAAGATGCATGCATTCAGTGCATTAATGTTGATGGCTGTGCTAACACTGTTGTCTTTCTTTTCCACTTTATCGCAATGGATTAGCTGACACAGAGAGACGCAACTGGCAGTATCATGTGGGTACAGGAATTTTATATGCACTCAATAGTTGAAGGAATTCAAGACACCTTCATGTTTTCCCGGTTTAGTGGTAATCAGCGTGGCTAGAGATTACTTGCAGATTTTGACCATTGGATAAAAAATTAAGAGTTCCCAATTAGAGCATTCTGTATCAGAAGATATAAAGGCCTGCGAATGAAGAGTAAGAACCATCTTTCCCTGGAATGATGGTGTTAGATGCCATCCTAAAACTTCTGAGGGTTAGAAAAGAATGTGTTCCATTTTCCCACAGACTCTGGACATACCTCCACCCCAATTTATAAAATGGCAGCTCTCATCAGTTCCAAGAGTCAACTATTCAAGTTGACTCCTTCTCTATCGGAGGCAGCTGCTTTTCTTCAGGCACTGGGGGTAGATCAGGTGCTTTCTGCCCACACCTGGCTACTGTGAAGCGACTCATATGAAGAGCTTCTTCATACCCTGGGAGGGTGTCCAAAGAGGAGGGCAGTTGGCCCAGGGAGCTGTGGGAGTGCGCCACAGCCAGGATCCTCCGAGCTGCAGGGCCAAACACCGACTGCAGAGCTGTGAAGAAAGAAGGAACAGAGCTAAGGAACTAAGGGAAATGGGACACCCTCAGACAGCACAGACTTACTTCACACTTAACTGTTGCTTCATTTTTAACAAGCATCCAAACTCATTGTCACTCCTTGCCCCATATTTTATGAATATCCTTTGAAGCATGTTTACAACCCGGCTTCCTGCTCTGCTAGAAGGACCTGTTTTCTCTGGTATCCTCAAATAATCTAAAGAATGTTTCTGCATCTCTCTCTCTTTTTTTTTTTTTTTTTTTTTTTTTTTTAGACAGAGTTTCGCTCTTGTTGCCCAGGCTGGAGTGCAACGGCGGATCTTGGCTCATTGCAACCTCCGCCTCCTGGGTTCAAGCGATTCTCCTCCCTCAGCCTCCCGAGTAGCTGGGATTACAGGCACCCAGTTAATTTTTGTATTTTTAGTGGAGAGGGGGTTTCACTATGTTGGCCAGGATGGTCTCGAACTCCTGACCTCAGGTGATCCACCTGCCTTGGCCTCCCAAAGTGCTGGGATTATAGGAGTGAGCCACCGCGCCCGGCCAAGAATATTTCTGCATCTCAACCCTGCCCTTTCCCCTTTCAGACTTAGATCCCTTTCCCCCAGCCCCCGATACTATAGACTCCTTAGGATTATTTATTTTTACCTCATCTCTTTTCTTTTTTTTTTTAAGACAGGGTCTGAATCTGTCACCCAGGTTGGAGTGCAGCGGCACAATCTCAGCTCACTGCAATCTCTGCCTCCCAGGTTCAGACGATTCTCTTCTTCCTCAGTCTCCCGAGTAGCTGGGATTACAGGCATGTGCCAACATGCCTGGCTAATTTTGTATTTTTATTAGAGGTGGGGTTTCACCATGTTGGCCAGTCTGGTCTCAATCTCCTGGCCTCAAATGATTCACCTGCCTCGGTCTCCCAAAGTTCTGGGATTACAAGCATGAGCCACCATGCTCAGCTATTTTTTTAATTTTTCTTTTTCTTCTTCCTTTCCTTTTTTTTTCTCTTTCTTTCTTAGATGGTGTCTCACTCTGTAGCCCAAGCTGGAGTGAAATGGCGCCATCTGGGCTCACTGAAACCTCCACCTCCTGGGCTCAAATGATTCTTGTGCCTCAGCCTCCCGAGTAGCTGGGACTACAAGCCCGTGCCACCACGCCCTGCTAAATTTTGTATTTTAATAGGGACGGAGTTTCACCATGTTGCCCAGGGTGGTCTCAAACGCCTAAGCTCAGGCGATCTGCCCACCTTGGCCTGAGCCATGGTGCCCAGCGTTGGTTATCTTTTTTTCCTAAGACGACAGTGAGAAAGGGGAGGTAGGAAAGGTGAACAGCAACACATCATATCATTCTATTTTTGATGTTGTTGTTGCTGTTGTTTTGAGACAGGATCTTGCTCTGTCACTCACCCAGGCTGGAGTGCAGTGGCATGATCTTGGCTCACTTCAACCTTTGCCTCCCGGGTTCAAGCGAATGTCACGCCTCAGCTTCCCGAGTAGCTGGGATTGCCGGTGCGTGCCACCACGCCTGGCTAGTTTTTGTATTTTTAGTAGAGATGAGGTTTCATCATGTTGGCCAGGTTGGTCTCGAACTCCTGACTTCAAGTAAGCCACCCGCCTCAGCCTCGCAAAGTGCTGGAATTACAGGCAGGAGCCACTGCGCCCAGCCATTCTCTTTTCAAAATAAATATCCACATTTTGCCAGCTGGTGTTCTGACTGGTACTGGCTCTTCAATTTTAGGAAAGAACATAGTCCAGGCACAGTGGCTCATGCTTGTAATCCCAGCATTTTGGGAGACAGAGGCAGGTGGATCATGAGGTCAGGAGTTTGAGACCAGCCTGATCAACATGGTAAATTGTTTACACCAAGAATAAAAATAAATAAATAAATAGAAATAAAAAAAAATTAGCCTGGTGTGGTGGTGGCTGCTTGTAATTCCAGCTACTCAGGAGGCTGAGGCATGAGAATCTCTTGAACCTGGGAGGCGGAGTTTGCAGTGAGCTGAAATCCCATCACGGCACTCCAGCCTGGGCAACAGAGGGGGACTCCATCTCAAAAAAAGAAAGCAATCAATTTTGGCCGGGCGTGGTGACTCACGCCTGTAATCCCAGCACTTTGTGAGGCGGAGACGGGTGGCTCACAAGGTCAGGATTTTGAGACCAGCCTGGCCAAGATGGTGAAATCCCGCGTCTACTAAAAATACAAAAATTAGCCAGGCGTAGTGGTGGGCGCCTGTAATCTCAGCTACTCTGGAGGCTAAGGGAGAGAAGTGCTTGAACCCGGAAGGCGGAGGTTGCAGTGAGCCTGAGATTGCGCCAGTGCACTCTGGTCTGGGTAACAGAACGAGACTCCATCTCAAAAAAAAAAAAAAAAAAAAAAAAAAAATGGAAAGAATGGAACCGCAGAAGAAAGGGAAAGTGTCTTGTAATCACTGAGAAAATGTTAAGGCTAAAATTTAGTGTATCAAGACTTGAAGAATAAAGAGCTGAAAGTACATGCCATTAATTTCTTTAAAAATATAAAATAGTATAGAAAATAGAAAAAGTAGATTTCACAAAATCCAAGACATTTTGAAAAAGGCATCTGTTTGGAGTTCAAAATAGTTTTTAGCAAAGTAACTAGTTATAAACTGGCTAATTCTTCCTATTCAATACTTCCAACAGCCTCCAATATTTCACTTCCTTCTTTATGGTCATTCAGACAGACCCTTGAGAACACAGCTTCAATGACAGCCCAGGTCACTGCAGCATCAGGCTTCTGGGAATTGTGAGTCGTGGAATCTTTAATATTACTCGATCAGTGGTTCTACGCCTTTGCACTCTTTTCGTTATTCATTTAAATGGGGTCCTTCTCCCAGGTTAAAAGGTCAATGTACTCACATGTGATAGTGCTCTGGAGAGTGCTGTCGTGATCGAAAGCAATGACAGTCACTTCATAGGGCGGTGGGCCCCCATCTTCCCCATTTTGCTGGCGGCTCAGACAGCAGCAGCGGAAGCACAGGGAAGACAGGCCACACAGCAGAAGCAGCGCACCAATTCCCACCAGCAACCTGCAAAAGCCCGTGGGGCAAGTGAGACTGGGATCTGGCTTTTTTCCCAGCTCTGCTGTAACCAGTCTTTAATGTCTGAGTTTTGATTCTTGTTTAAATATTTTATAGAATAATTATAAACATTTTAATTTATAATTTTAATTTCAAGGCTTTTGCTTTATAGATAACCTTATTTTGTCAGCTGGAGTAAGTCAATCCATTAGAACAAATAATAAGACATGTAAGGTAATTTGAGGGGGCTGCTTTCTTATTCTTTTCTGAGACAGAGTCTTGCTCTGCTGCCCAGGCTGGAGTGAAGTGGCATGATCTCAGCCTCCTGAGTAGCCAGTACTATAGGCACATGCCACCACACTCGACTAATTTTTTTTTTTTTGAGACAGAGTTTCGCTCTCATTGCCCAGGCTGGTGTGTAATGGTGCGATCTCAGTTCACCGCAACGTATTCCTCCTGGATTCAAGCGATTCTCCTGCCTTAGCCTCCTGAGTAGCTGGGATTACAGGCATGTGCCACCATGCCTGGCTAATTTTGTATTTTTAGTAGAGACGGGGTTTCTCCAGGTTGGTCAGGCGGGTCTCAAACTCCTGACCTCAGGTGATCCACTCCCTCGGCCTCCCAAAGTGCTGGGATTACAGGCATGAGCCACTGCGCCCAGCTTTTTTTGTATTTTTAATAGAGATGGGGTTTCTTTATATTGCTCAGGCTGGTCTCAAACTCCTGGCCTCAAAGTGGTCTGCCTGCCTCGGCCTCCCGAAGTGTCGGGATTACAGGTGTGAGCCACTGCACCCGGCCAGGCTCTGCTTTTTGATTCACTAAAGTAATCTCCTTTGTGGAGATATTTCTAGAACAGACTCTGAGGGAAGCACACAATAATGGTTTGATGTTTGTGGAGGAGATGGTATTGAAAAAGGAAATCCTGACATATTGTCACATAGGTAGTGATGAAGTAATGAAATCTTACTCCATGAGATGCTAAGTAAGTAGGCAGTCTGTCATTTTTAATGACCCTGAGAAATACAGTGTCTTTTTCGGTATTATAAGTGAAACTTACCATATATACCAGAGATGTACCCAGTCTGTGGTCAGGCAACTATAAAGAAAGAATAAAGTTTTGTATATTAAAAATATAGTCAATCCCTGTTATAACTCCAGACTCAGAAATATGAGTTACAATGTGATGTGATACCTTGTTATAATAAAAGCACTATGGGTTATGTTTTTTAAATTCAATGTAGCTAGTTGAATCTTTTGCCAAATTATATGCTTTAAATAGTACTTTATACTATAGATGGCACTGTCCAAGTCATTTTGTAAATCATTATAAAACAAACTAGTGGTTATTGGAAGTGTTCATAGAAAACATGTATGTGCCTGTTGTAAACATTTATGATAAAAATTACCAAGAAAGGGCCAGGCTCGGTGCCTCATGCTTGTAATCCCAGCACTTTGCGAGGCCGAGGCAGGCAGATCACGAGGTCAGCAGTTGGAGACCAGCCTGGCCAACACAGTGAAACCCCGTCTCTACTAAAAATACAAAAATTAGCCAGCCGTGGTGACTCCATCTCAAAAAGAAAAAAAAGAAAAAATACCAAGAAATAACTTGGAATGCAAGTTTACAAAGAGTAACTTTGAAAATGGATGTAAAAGTTAGGACTCGTGTAAATTTGAGGTTAATAAAATGTAAACATAAAGAAAATTTCAGTTATGAGTATGAAAGTCATACAATCACATTTGTAATTTATCTTTTGCAAGCTGTTGCAACACTCCCACTGAGAATGTAGGGGAAAAAAAACTGAGTTTCTTCCTGCTATACTCTCCCAGCCCTCTGACACCAGATGTGTGGGTGGGGATTTCCCTACACACCAAGCAAGCAATCTTCCAGCAACAGACAACAGCTGAGTGTCCTCTAATTCAATTCAATTCCAACACTACCTGCCTGGAGATAGGATCCGATCCCATAGGGTAAGGGCTCAGTCCCCTAGACTGCTCCCCAGAATTCTGATGCCAATCACAAGTTGTTTTGCCTGTGCTTCTGACCTACTGGTTACAAATTGGGGGTTCCCTGACTCCCTCTTGGGGTTGCATTAATTTGTTAGAGCAGCTCACAGAACTCAGGGAAACACTCACTTACATCTACAGTTTATCACAAAGAATATTACCGAGGATGCGGATGAAGAGATGCATAGAGCAAAGCATGTGGGAAGGGACACGGAGCTTGCATGTCTTCCGAGTGCACCACCCTTCAGAAACCACCACCTGTTCAGCTGTACAGAAACTCTTCAAATCCATCCTTTGGGATTTTTATGAAAGCTTCATTATGTAGGCATGATTGATTAAATCATTGGCCATTGATGATCAACTTCAGCCCCTCCATTTTCCTTGGATGTTGAGGGATGTGGCTTTAAGCATTCTGCCTTGGTCCTTCCAATGACCAGCCCCACCCTGAATCTACCTAGGGGCTGCCAGCCACCAGTCAACTCATTAGCATGCAAAATGATACTACTTACTTTGGGGATTTTAGAAATTGTATGCTAGGAGATGGGGACAAAATCAAATATATATTTCACAGTATCACACCCACCGTAAAGAGTACCCTAATTTTTCACATCCAAGATCAAAACTAATATATATATCCACTGAGACCAAACAGGAAGAGGGAAAAAAGTAGAAGCCAACTTTACCATGATGAGAGCTAAATAAATGTTCTGTGTTCACTATGGCAACTGTAAATTTTCTCTGTAAGAATAAAAAAAAAATACGGATTTTATGGGAGAAGGAGTAGAAGATAAGGTCAGAAACTGGAGAATGAGGTGAGGCAAAGTATCTGTGTATGTTTGAAGAGTAGTAAATTTTGTTATTTAATAATTCTTTCTGATACATGAATCTACTGAAATCTAGTGAATCTATTTTTATTCTCTGGTCACGCATTTATAGAAAATATAGTTTTTTTTGGTTTTTTCACTGAACAATGACTCCTCTTAGTTTTCCCACATTTCTTACTTGTTGAAAATTCCTCTGGTTCTAATTAGATTCTGGTTTATAGGAAAGGACTCTTCCTATGGTGGCAGAGGTGTAAAACCTCAAAAAGCAGTTATCAAGTAGTCAACACACAATGTGCATGTGAAGGTAATCAAGGCCATCACCATTTCCCTGGGTTTAACAGACCTGGCTATCGGGAAACTCTTCCCATGGCTAAATATGTATTTTTCTTCATCCTAAACAAGTTTTTATTCAAAGTGCCCCTACTTTTTAAAATTTTTATTTTGTAGTTTCTTTAAGTGGAATGACTCTTGCATATTTATCTTCACATCCTCTGTGTCTACATAAGACCTAAGTGTGGCAAGTTTGGATTAGTTGACAACTACGTCAAAGTGATAGCTAAATGAAGTCTGCAATAAATGTTAACATGCCCTAAAAACTAGAAAATACTTTCAAACTTAAAGTGATAATGTTACTTTGGAAATCACCCAAATATGTACGCCAGTGACTAGATACCAAACCCAGTCTGTCCTGGTGAGTCACTGAGAAGCAGGGCTAAGGAAGCCTTTTGCAAGTCTCTATGACTGTATAAGTTGAGATTAATCGTGCTGCTTTGATGGGAAGATAGGCTTGGGGTAAAAACATGCTGTCAGCAGTGTTATTTTTGAGTGCTTTAAGATGATACAAACACTGTCTTTATTTTGTGATAACTCATCTATGAGATCTATTACGTAAGTAAAAATAAATAAAAGGAAGTCATAGATGTCTAATGACATCTTGACTGTCTTTAGGGTAGTGATGTTTTTGTCTGTTGCTCCTTCCTCCCAGCTTGAACTCTATACTTACTGTTCAGGATTACCACAGTTTTCCTCGCATCTCGTCCCAGAAAGCTGTAGAAAGAGAAATTGTCTTATACAGGGAAATTGTCTTGTCTGCTGTGTTCAGCTGCCTACCAATCATCTCTCATGGTTGTGCTGTGTTAGATCAACCAGTAAGAAAGTCACAGTCTTAGGGGCAGTCTATTTAGGACTGCCATTTTCATCTCTCCCATACTTGCTGGCTTTTGTACTTGAGGTAAGGGAACCGTGAAGAACGAATATCTTGTCTGTTGTTTTGGTGGTGGGTGAGCATCACCCTTTGTGAATGAGAGGTAGCCATTTACATTAAATTGTCTGCAGTAGAAAATTCCTGATCTCTCTGTCCCTTGGGATATTGCTATTGTCCTCCTAACTCCTGCCCAGTTGAATTCTACACCACTGCTCATTTTCATCCTCTTAGTGTGACAATGACTATACAAAGGAAGAAGGGGAAAAGCAAGGGGACCAGTGGGACAGATGGTCTTCTTTATTGAATAGCTACTAGATACCAGTCAGACTGCTAACAACTCTGTTATTTTGTTTGTTTGTTTGTTTGTTGTTGTTTGTTTGTTTTTTGAGTCTTGCTCTGTCACCCAGGCTGGAGTGCAGTGGCATGATCTTGGCTCACTGCAACCTCCACCTCCCGGGTTCAAGCAATTCTCCTGCCTCAGCCTCCTGAGTAGCTGGGACTACAGGCACGTGCCACCACGCCTGGTTAATTTTTGTATTTTTAGTAGAGATGGGGTTTCACCATGTTGGCCATGCTAGTCTCGAACGCCTGACCTCAAGTGATCCACCCGCCTCTGCCTCCCAAAGTGCTGCTGGGATTACAGGCATGAGCCACCATGACCGGCCATGAACTCTTAATATTTCATAGCATTTAATCACAATAACTCTCTTGGTGGGTATATTTAACCTTATCTTGAAAGGTTAAGGGACTAAGGCACAGGGTTTTAAGTAATGTGACCAGGCCAGGCATGGTGGCTCACGCCTATAATCCCAGCACTTTGGGAGGCCAAAGTGGGCGGATCACAAGGTCAGGAGTTCGAGACCAGTCTGGCCAACATGGTGAAATCCCGTCTCTACTAAAAATACAAAAATTAGCCAGGTGTGGTGGTGTGCACCTGTAATCCCAGCTACTCTGGAGGATGAGGCAGGAGAATTGCTTAAACCTGGCAAGTGGAGGTTGCAGTGAGCCAAGATCATGCCACTGCACTCCAGCCTGGGAGAGCAAGACTCCGTCTTGGGGAAAAAAAAAAGCAAGAAAGAAATGTGACCAAATGTACACACCTATTGATGTAGACAGAACTCAAATCAAACCCTATCATAGATATGTGTTGAAAGAATCAATAACACTGGGGACAAGTTTGCTCTAACAATTCCTCGATATTGCTATCAAGTCCCTTCTATTCCTTCTACAGAAAACAAAAAACAAAAACAAAAAAACAAAATTGTCCACTCTTTCTTCTACCTGATTTTTTAAGTTGACTTCCTCTTTCAAAAACCCATTCAAGGCTGGGTGCAGTGGCTCACACCTGTAATCCCGCCACTTCAGAAGGCCGAGGTGGGTGGATCACTTGAGGTCAGGAGTTTGAGATCAGCCTGACCAACATGGTGAAACCCTGTCTGTACTAAAAAAATACAAAATGAGCCAGGCATGGTGGTGCATGCCTGTAATCTCAGCTACTTGGGAGGCTGAGGCAAGAAAATCACTTGGACCCTGGAGGCGGAGGTTGCAGTGAGCCAAGATGGTGCTATTGCACTCTAGCCTGGGGAACAAGAGCAAAACTCCGTTTAACACCACCACCACCACCACCACCACCACCACCACCACCACCACCACCATTAATTTAATTCTAGAAGCTGCTTCTGTCTTCTAATAACTTGAGTGCTCTGATATTTCAGGAAAGCAACCACAAAGTCCCTTAGAAAAGAAACAGAGATTTGTAACTATTGGGAGTTTATGGTGGGCAGTGAAGGGGTAAGGAGACACACATACTCAAAACCTATCAGTTGAAAAGATTTGTAAAAGGATGAATAGCCAGGCTTTGCAGATAACATTTGAGAAACTCCTGCTTGTGTTTTCATTTGAAAGAAATGGCCACTGAGGATGACAAAGCGTGTGTTTCTTCCACCCAACCATGGTACTTTCTTTCACTTTCTTCACTAAAAGTAAGAGAAGCCTAAAGTGCTCAGCAGAGAAAATGCCACTTTTCAGGCTTGTTGCAAAGAGAAAAGAGAGGAAAAATGAAGGAAAGAGAAGGCAAAGGAAGTGAAGAGGAAGCAAAAAGAAAATATAAGAAAAAACGGATTTTCAGATACCACTTTAGCTGGTCTATTAGCAAAAAAAAAAAACAAAAAAAAAAAACAAAAAAACAAACAAACAAAAAAAAACCTCAGCCCACTTTGTACAGGGGCCATACTGGAATCTGAAACTATCCAGTTTTCTTCATTTGCTCTCCTTCTTGCTAGATGGCATAGCTCTATACATTTCCCCATGGCGATTGCTTAGAATCCCTCAGTCCAGTGACCCTTTTCTCCACTAATGGATTACTCAGAGACTTCTGATTCATTGTAGGCCCAAAATATTTTAAAAGAGCCCTCCCTCTCTTATTTCTAGACTAGACACACCTAAACTGCTAGAAGATGGTTAGAAATTCCTGGATGGGAAATTCCATTTAGGGGAATCACATACCTAGTTTTCATAATCTGTTTGGAATTTTGAGGGATGGGTGATAAGATGCTAAAAGAGAGAAATATACTTCAGTGACACTTTTAAAGTGCCACGGCAATCCTGCGTGTTTCCATGCTCACTCTAATTTCTGTCCCCCTTTTCATTGTCGTTGCCGTCAGTCACACATACATCTATGCAATCTCGTAATACTAAGGAAACTTTGTAGTGTATTCATTTCCCTACGACTCCCTGGGTTCTGTATATGTCTCCCCACCCCGCAGTTCATTTCGTCTCAGATTCTTCTGAGTTGATTAATCTGGGGAAAAATATTGTCTCGCTGCTTTTTCACCACTGAACTCACCAGGATGCAATGCACCAGGGCAGAGGCCGTCGCGACATGAATTCGGACTCCCATCGGGCTGAATTCCTGTTTCTTCAGAATCTTGCACTGGGCATCCATTGCCTCCTTTCAATGCTCTGTGCCATATTTGACTTCTTGACCTAGAATTCTTAAGGAGAGAAACTTTTCTCAGGAATTTATCAGCTTTTCTCTCTCTCTTTCTCTCTGTCTCCTCCTCTGTCTGTCTCTGGTTATTATTTTCTATGGCCTTTCCCTCCTCTTTTTTCCTGGTTTTCTTCTTTATTCTTATTACTATTTCTCTGGCCTCCACATTTACTTCCTTTTGCCTTCTTTCTTTCCGTTATACTATTAATTCTTTCTACATCTTTAAGTTTCTTTCTCCTACTGCTCCCAAAAAGGAGACATGCAAAGAGGACATATGTGTCCTCTGAAGTATTTTTCTAGACAGTGATGAAAAACTTGGCGTAGAAGATGGTCAAAGGCAGATTACTGGTGATCAAATATATTCTTTTCTTCATCAGAAAACTGGTTATATTCTTGATCCTTCACCAGAGTACTCTGGAGTGACTGTTGCAGGGTGAAAGTCACCCTGCTACTCTCCTTTCTTCTCTCTCCATGTGATTAACAACCCTTTCTTGCTCTTTGAAACCCTCCCCTTCACTATGTTGATAATCAACTCTCCTGGTTCTGGGTCATTTATCCCTAACCGCTGGGGTAAGACTGAGAGGTTGCCAAATGAACAGGAAATGAACAGGAAAGCCATCTCATCTTTGGAGAAAACAGACTCGAAGATGAGAAATCAAGTTGGAAGATTAGAATTTTCATGTGTTATCAGTGACATCTTCCTCCACCCTGACTTCACTTCCCATTGAAATGGATAACTGAGAAAGACATTTTTTAAAATGTCATTTAAAACCAAATTTTAAAAAAGCAAATGTATAGCTTGCTTTCTTTCTTATCTTTTTCTTTGTGCCTTCTCTCTCTCTCTCTCTCTCTCTCTCTCTCTCTCTCTCTCTCTATCTATCTATCTCTTTGGTAAAGTAGTGATGTGATTGACAAATAAGTCTTGCCACTCAGGAAAATAAAACCTAAGGTCAGAATAAAAACAAGCACACACGCAAGAGCATAGAATAGTTATAATGAAACAAATCTACAGAAACAAATGCGGCCGGGTGCCATGGCTCACGCCTGTAATCCCAGCACTTTGGGAGGCCAAGGGGTGCTGATAACTTCAGGCCAGCAGTTTGAGATCAGCCTGGACAGCATGATGAAACGCTGTCTCTACTAAACATACAAAAATTAGCTGTGTGTCATGGCAGGCACCTGTAATCCCAGCTACTTGGGAGGTTAAGGCAGGAGGTCGCTTGAACCCGGAAGGCAGAGGTTGCAGTGCATGGAGATCACACCACTATACTCCAGCCTGGGCGACAGAGCGAGAATCTGACTCAAAAAATCAAAATAATAAAAGTAACAAACGAATGCTGTATGAATGATTTATACTTAAGTAGGTGATCTTTTACTTAATACCAAATATTTAATAAAAATATTATTATTATTATTATTGGAGACAGAGTCTCTCTGTCGCCAAGCTGGAGTGCAATGGTGTGATCTCGGCTCACTGCAACCTCTGCCTCCTGGGTTCAAGCAGTTCTCCTGCCTCAGCCTCCTGAGTAGCTGGGATTACAGACACCCACCACAACACCCAGCTAACTTTTCTATTTTTAATAGAGACAAAGTTTTACCATGTTGGCCAGGCTGGGATAAGAAAAGTAGATGTCAGTTTACAGTGATATATCTATCTCAATCTCATAAGAATTGAATAAAACCTCCTTTCAGGGCCTTTCTCGCTCAGTAAATCTAATTCTACTGAGTGATTGTGGAAGGGAGACTCTTGAGTGGGTGATCATACTCTAAGGGTCCTCACACACAGCTTGATGATGGGATAGGAGAATGGAGGATATAACCTGTTTTTGTTGTCAGCTAAGGAAAACAAATAATGAGAGAATGGCCTGGTACAATCCTGGTGATTTAAAATCTGTCAGTTTCAAAACAAAATGAGCACTGACAGTCTTTTGTTTTTTACTTTTTTAAATTAGGCAACTGGGGTTAGGATGAAGAGTAGTTTCCAGATTTCAGTTGAAGACTTGGCAAAGGTGGACGGTATTTTATAGGACAAGGAGAGCAGAGCTTTAGGTGGCCTTCCACTAAATTGTTATGTGATTTCTCCAGTCCTTAGTGTTCCCATTCATACAACAGGAGCGGAATACCCACTTGACCTGCTTTAGATGTTATTTCCTAGAGCAAATGAAAATAAAAGACAGGAAAGCATTTTGAATAGGATGTTTCTATCATGAGTGCCATGTACATGGGGAACGCATCATGAACCTTTTCCTTGTCTTTTTCTTGGCAGAAAGACAGTAGAGCACCAAGGCCTAAAGCCTAGCCAGGATACCTGGGTTTAAATACTTGGTTTTGTCACTTAGGAGCTGTGTGATCTTGGAGCAGGTTATTAGATCTCTGTTGGTTCACTTTCATTTTATATAAAACGGGGATAATAACAGTAATATTTATTTGATAGGCTTATACAGATTAAATAAGTTAATGTGCGTAAAATTAATATAATAGTCCTAACTGATATTTTTTGTGTTCACTAAGATTATTTTGATTTTCACTGAATTTTACCAATGACCTTTACTTTCAAGATTCTGCATAATTACTGTCCTTTATGCTTCTCTTGTATATTTCTATACCATTCCCTCTCCAGACCACATTTTAGTTTCCTGAGATTCTAATTCTTGGGTATTTTTCCTTGCTAGCCTGGCCACTTCTTCTCCCAACCATGCCAGCCTTCACCTGCCTAAACAGGTTTCCTGGTTAACATGACTCCCTGCTCGTATTGCACTTTTCTAACACATGATTGCCATCATCTTTTTGCCCTCCAGCTTCCAAACAGGTTTGAACAAAATGGGTTCTGTTAATGACCTTGTGACTTTCCTTTCTTAGAATTATTATTACCGTTTTCTTTTTTTTTTTTTTTTCTCACCAGATTAGTCCCTGGAAAAACAAAAGTTTGTTTTTATTCTAATGAATGAGACTATGCCTTGGGGCAGCTTTAACTCTGAATCCGATCCCTAACCAAGCCTCCATATAGGGAATGATGAAAGAAGAAAGAGAATTCAGGCAACAAGACTGAACAAAGCACACATTGGACAGGTACAGAAGGGCAGGTAGCTGGGGTAGAGGGAAATGGTCTCATTACAATCCTATACGATCTTGTGCAGTTCCATTAAGCTTGTGAATCATTAGCTTATAACCAGGTAGTTAAGGACTTGGAGTGGAACCAGCAGACGGTGCATGTACATAGACTTTTACACCTATGCCTCAGGGAATAGTTATACAACTGGTGTAACAAGTGTAGCCAAAAAAATTGCTTACTCTGGTTCCGTTGATCATTCTCCTTTTGACTTTGCGTAAGTCAGGTGGCCAACTATGGATTTCTTTCCTCTCTGTGCCTCAATAAAATAGAGGCCAGGACTATTATTACTCTGAGGCATCAACCTCAAACTCTAAGTCAGTGGGCAGGGCCGCAGCCCTGACTTCAAAAATAAATAATACAGCAGAAGTTGTTTCATCTTTGCAACCCTTGGGAGACCCCTTGGGAAGTGTTTCCATCTAATGAGCCATGATCACAGCACAGGGACTGAGCGACAGCCTCAAAGGCACTGAAATCAGTAAAAAGATTAGAGTTAAAAAAGTTAAACAAGATGGAAGGATTCAGTTTATCGTAGAATGTTTTAGGTTTATATGCTGTGTAACACATCACCACAAATTATGTGAGCCGCAAGGTAAAACAACATACTTTTATTATTTCAAAGTATCTGTGCGTCAGAAGTGTGGGCACAACTTAGTTGGGTCCTCTGCTTGATGTCTCACAAGGCTGCAATCATGGTGGCTGCTGGGCTGTGCTCTCATCAGGCATTCCCAGGTGACCCTGGGAAGATTCACTTGTAAGCTCTCTCAGGCAGAATTTATTTCTCCATGGCTGCAGGATCCATTTAAGCTTGCTTTTAAAAATCTAGACAGAGAGATAAAGATGGAAATAGGAGAGGGAGAGTGACTTTAGCATAATAGTCACTATACCTTACATAAGCTTATGTAGATGATCACACACATTCCCGCACTTCTGCTACACTCCAAGTCATAGGTCTCACTCACACTCAAGGCGAAGGATTACACAAGATCATGAACACCAGGAGGCAGGGATAATGAGAGCCCCCTAAAATTTTTCAAATCTGGCCGGGCGCGGTGGCTCAAGCCTGTAATCTCAGCACTTTGGAGGCCGAGGTGGGCGGATCACAAGGTCAGGAGATCGAGGCCATCCTGGCCAACACTGTGAAACCCTGTCTCTACTGAAAAATACAAAACAAAATTGGCCGGGCATGGTGGCGGGCGCCTGTAGTCCCAGCTACTCGGGAGGCTGAGGCAGGAGAATGGCGTGAATCCGGGAGGAGGAGCTTGCAGTGAGCCAAGATCGCGCCACTGCACTCCAGCCTGGGCGACAGAAGGAGACTCTGTCTCAAAAAAAAAAAAAATTTCAAATCTGTCCAGTTATCTGCCACACAAGGACTGTAGAAACTATCCCACTGATCTTTAAAAAGAGGATAAACCCAAACATCCATCAATGGATAAATAAAATGTAGAATGTGGTTTATATATACAAAGGAATATTATACAGACTTAAAAATGAACAAAATTCTGGCACATGCTACCACATTGATAATTGAAGACACAGTGCTAAATAAAATAAGTTAGATACAGAAGGACAAATATTGTATGATTCCACCAGTAGGAGGTGCCTAAAATAAACCAATTTACAGAAACAAAAAAATGGAATGGTGGTTTCCAAGAAAGGAGAAAGGAATTGGGATTTGTATTAGGTCTGTGCAGAGAAAGAGGATCAATAGGATGTGTACATACGTAGAAATAGATTTATTATAAGGAATTGACTTTTATGATTATAGAGTCTGGTAAGTTAAAATCTGGAGTGTGGGCTGCCAGACTTGGCTGGCAAGTGAGAACTGGGAGAGTTGATGGCTTAGTACCAGTCCATAGACGGCTGGAGAATTCTTTCTTATTTGGGGGAAGGTTAGAAGTTATTTTGTCGTTTAGGCCTTCAACTTTTGGATGAGGCCCACCCACATTATGCAGTGAAATCTGCTTTCCTCTGCTGATTAATATGTTAACCTTATTTAAAAGCATCCTGTCTGGGAACCCCATGGCCCAGTCAAGAAGACACATAAGGGCAACATGGTGGCTCATGCTTGTAATCCCAGCACTTTGGGAGACTGAGGCGGGCGGATCACTTCAGGACAGGAGTTCAAGACCAGCCTGGCCAACATGTTGAAATACTATCTCTACTGAAAACACGAAACAATTAGCCGGGAGTGGTGGCGGATGCCTGTAATCCCAGCTACTCAGGAGGCTGAGGCAGGAGAATTGCTTGAACCCAGGAGGCGGAGGTTGCAGTGAGCCGAGATCACGCCTTTGCAATCCAGCCTGGGTAACAAGGGCGAAACTCCATCTCAAAAAGAAAAAAAGACACATAAAATTCAATTCACCGTCACAGGAGTTATTGCTTGTTGGGTACAGAGTTACAATTGGGGAAGATGGAAAGTTCTGGAGATGGATGGTGGTGATGGCTGCACAACAATGTAAATGTACTTAATGCCACTGAACAGTACACCTAAAAATGGTTAAAATGGTAAACACTTTATGTTCTATAATATTCATGGCATCCAAAATAACTGAGTCAGTAGAGAAATGATAATATGCCCTTTTCAGTGTGATATCGTTTCAGTGTTTTTTAATTCTTTTTTTTTTTAATGGAGTCTCGCTCTGTTGCCCAGGCTGGAGTACAGTGGCACAGTCTCAGCTCACTGCAACCTCCACCTCCCAAGTAGCTGGGATTACAGGCTTGCAACCAGGCCCAGCTAACTTTTGTATTTTTAGTGGTGACACGGTTTTACCATGTTGGCCAGGCTGGTCTCAAAATCCTGACCTCAAGTGATCCACCCTCCTCGGCCTCTTAAAGTGCTGGGATTACAGGCATGAGCCACTGTGCCTGGCCAGCGTTTTCAATTTGTTCTCAAATACTCTGCACATAATAAAAGGAATACAGGAAACAGGGAGGAGGAGGGAAATGGAATCCTCATTAGGCTGTCAATATTGGTAATTTTTCCTAACAGTTTCTTATATGTTTTATTTATTTATTTTATTTCCATTCTTCCTTTGTCTATCCTTTTCTTTTCACTTTTTTTTTTTTTTCCTGGAGCAATTTAAAGTAAATGCTGGATATCATATCATTTTGCTTATAAATACTTCAGAAGACATCTCCAATAGATATATATCCGGTTAGGAGGTTGTCAAGGGAAAATAGATTAAGTATTCTATCAGTAAATACATACAGACATACTTACGGGTCTCTCATGTGAGAGTCTTTGTGACATAAGTCAATCACGGATTTTACTGAAATATATTATTTGATGGGTAATTCAACTGTGCTATTAGTACTATACAAATAACTATTATCTATTGGGTTCTTATTATGCTCCAAGTACAAAGTTTGTCATTTTTACCCAGCTCGTCATTTGAATTCCTATAGCAATGTGACATTTTTCACAAATGTAGTGTGAAAAAGCTTATCATTCTTACCCAGCATGTCATTTGAATTCCTATAGCATCGTTATCAGGTAGACATTATCCCTAATTTCCAGACAAAGACATATATTCAAAGTATTAAGATTTTCCAGGACTGCAGACTAAAGGAAAGTACTGAAACTAGCTCTTTCTGGTTTCAAAGCGCTCTCTGCTGCTATGTTACACTGGCACTATATGAAATAGTAGCCCCAGATAAATTCTAAAATTACCCAGGACACCATTGCTGGAAATGGGAACCATATGTGATTCGCCCCAAAATTCTCAGATCTATCGCCAAATAAAACAGTGAAAATTAAAAGAGAATATATGTGATTTCTAAAAGACACCATATAGAAACAGTCTGCTAAGTGAAATTAGCAAACAAACATTGCAATCAAATATTTTGGCCCAAAATTCTAACACATTTTTCACAAATGTGGTGGGACTTACTCTCTTTGAATTTCAGTTTCTGTATCTGAAGAGTGGGTACAATATTTCTCCTCTAATGCTCATGAAAAATAGTTCTCCCTTTCATAAATTGCTTAGCGAAATATCCTGAAACACCTTCAGAATCGCCACTTTCTCCACCTGCAATACACATAACTCAAGAATTTGCGTCAGCGAACTTCCCAATATGAAGCAAAGCCTCTCCTTCCTCCTACCAATGATTGAGTCATTCTTCTATTAGATAACAGTAGCTATTTAAACACTTCAGCAGAAGCTCACATATTTTTAGTTTGTTGAAGTTCGTGACTGCTTCACTCTCTCATTCTTAGCTTGAATTTGGAAATGACTTTTGATGACCTAAAGATCCAGACTATGAAGGACCAGCCTGATGAGAAGTCAAATGGAAAAAAAGCTAAAGGTACTAGGGATGGGAAAATGTGTACAGGGAAAGAATCCCAGTGTTAGCCCCAAAATGTAAATTCACCGAAATATGGGATTAGAAAGCTAAACACCCAAGTATGGGAAAAGAGAATTAATACCATTTACTTAAAAGAGAAATAAGAAGGCTGTAATGATGATGATGATGACAACTTATTTATAACAATTTATACTGAGTATTTACTACAGGTTGTTCTATATGCTATTCACTTTAAGTGTATTATTTCTCGGAATCTTCACAACATTTTGAGATTGTCACTATTACTATCTCCCTTTTACAGAGCGCTAGCTGGGCATCAGGAGGACTGACAACATGAGTTTTATGGAGCTAATAAGTGGTAGAGCTAGGACTGTACCACAAACTCCCATTTATCCAGAAGTCAATACATCGGAGGGCTCGGGAACCAAATTTATCTGGTGTATATAATGATAATTTCTGTAAGTGTCTTTCAGGCACTACAAAAACCTGAAGTACCTCAGGAATTATGCAGGCAAAGTAAATGATATTCAGTGTAGTTTAGCATTAAGTTACATTTTGGTGTGTACTACTGCTTTGAAAAACTATAAGTTCTGTTTGACACATACAGTAAATTAAATTGCATAGGTATAAATTAATTCATAATCCCAGTTCCACAGACAATCTGGGTAAATTGCCTTTTATTCTATATCCATTCTGAGGGAAATGAACAGAATATAAGGAGAGAAAGACAGAAACGTATTGTCAGAAATTTGAATAAAGAAATTCCAAATTATATTTCCAAAAACAAAACAGAAATTTCTCTCAATAGAGAACGTAAGTGTGAGCACGGAGTGATTTAACATTTGAGCTAACGAACTAAATTGCTATAAAAATAGTGCTGGCATTTATAGGTAAAACCAGAAGTGAACAATAGTCATTTGTTTCTTTACTCACTCATTATTTGTGTAGTAAATATCGAGGGCCTGAATTTACAATAATCATGAGATTGATTCTTCTTTCAGAATCTTGGTTAGATCAGGTACCTTCTTCAAATAATCGGATTGGTTTCTGATTAGAAAATCACTAGTAGGGGCAGCAGTTGGATTAATGATCTCTGCCTACCAAGGACACAGGTCAAAAGGGAATCTATAGAAAAACGGAACACGTACCTTCCTTCACAGGGTCCTGTGATTTTCTTTTTCCTCTAAAAATTCAGTTTTTCATTATTTAAGAGTGATGAGGCCAGGCACAGTGGCTCACGCCTATAATCCCAACACTTTGGGAGGCTGAGGTGGCCGGTCATGAAGTCAGGAGTTCGAGACCAGCATGGTGAAACCTCGTCTCTACTAAAAATACAAAAATTAACCTGGCGTGGTGGTGCACAACTGCAATCCCAGCTACTCAGGAGGCTGAAGCAGGAGAATCGCTTGAACCCGGGAGGCGGAGGTTGCAGTGAGCCGAGATCATGCCATGGCACTCCAGCCTGGGCAACACAGCAGGGCTCCACCCGCCCCCCCAAAAAAAGAAAGTGATAAAAGTATCTGATGCCCTACAGTGTGGAATGAACAGTGACCAGAGAGTTGAAAGACTGGTTGAAAGATTTACATAGAGGTATTTGCCCCTGAGGCTAGAACTAGGCAATTATTTGCAAAAGACACAGACAAGCTACAGCTTCTCTGCTAGCTTGCCACACACACTCTAGAAGCCAATAAGTATTGAATCAGAGGATGAACCATATTTATCCCTGTCAAGTTTCTATCTTCTTTTTATCATTTGTGGAGTTTAACACAGTACCTTTGACATATGAGAACTTTGAATATGTCTGACTACTGCTTGACTTGGATCATTATACATTCACACTGGAAATTATATTATTATAATATTTCAAGTCACATAGCTACTGACAATTAGACTAAAGACTTATTTTTGGGTTTTAGCATTTGTGTTCTTAAGCAAGTCAATAAACCTTTCAGTCTCCTTATTTGCATACAGAGGATAACGATATAAGTACCTTATTTGTTTATCTCACAAGGTGAGGAAACCAAATACATTGTATGGGATGTGTTCCTACAAAACCAGTAATATCTGTGTTGTTTTTTTTTTTAGTGGTGGAACACATAATTGGATATTCATACACCTGTGAGCTATGTGATATGTTTTTTTCAAAATGGTGAATATTTCTCTTGTAAAATCAAGTCTACACTTGGTGTGAGTGTAGGATATGCTGTTAATATAAGCTAAATTAATATCAAGGTTTCATCCCTACTTTTCTTTGATTAATAACCCCAGTTCCAAGTTGTAATTTTGCTGGACTCATAATTAAATAGCATAAAATTATTCATAAAGTTATTTGAGGTAATCTCAGTTGATTAACTGAAGAAAGCTTGTTTGCTTTATGTCTGACATTTGTTTATGTTACTTACAAAACACACTGTGTGTGTGTGTGCGCACATGTGTACACGTGTTCTATATTAAAAACGTCAGGCTCTCTGCACTGTGGATGAAGTTGATTCAGCCAAGCTGGACTGTGAGTTTCTTGAGGTGTAATTGTGGGGAAAGTAGATAAAGTATAAGCTTTAGAATCATATATTTAGATTCAAATATCTAGTATTGAATCCTGGCTCTGAATTTATTGGCTGTGTGACCATGGATAAATCACTTAAATTCCTTAACTCTCCCTATTTTCCATTCCTAAATGTGTATGATGAATTATTTGCAGAGCCATTTGGAGGACTAGTGGTATGGAATGCAAACTATTTATGTCTATTTACTAAAACATAAACAGTAAATCACCAAGTACAGACAGGTTCCAGAGAATGGTTCACTTACTTGTTGCCTCTTTTTTGTCTTTCTGATTCTATCCTCTGTCACTCTAGGCCTTCAGTTTCTTTATTCTCCATGGTGGTGCCTGGTTGCTGTGACTCTGGCAGTCCTCTGCCTGGGATTAGTAGTGACCATTATGGTGCTGGGCATGCAACGTAAGTGCTAAAATAAGGAACTGATGTTTATTGGGGTCGGGGTGTTGGAAATGAGGTTAATAAATATGGTTTATAAGTTCCTTTCATAACAACTACAAACAGCCTTGATATAGATTCATTTTAGGCAAAATGTTTTTAGAGTGACCATGAAAATAAATGGGTATATTGTTCACCTTCAAATGGATAGAGCCATGAAATAAAAATTACAACTGGCAGGCATTTTTTTGTTTGTTTGTTTTGTTTTGTTTTGTTTTCATAACTTCATGGAAAGGCCGGGTACAATGGCTCACGGCTGTAATCCCAGCACTTTGGGAGGCCAAGATGGGTAGATCACCAGAGGTCAGGAGTTCAAGACCAGCCTGGCCAACATGGCAAAACCCCATCTCTACTAAAAATACAAAAATTAGCTGGGTGTGGTGGCACATGCCTGTAATCCCAGCTACTTAGGAGGCTGAAGCAGGAGAATCGCTTGAACTGGGGAGGTGGAAATTGCAGTGAGCTGAGATCACACCATTGTACTCCAGCCTGGGCAACAGAGCGAGACTCCATTTCAAAACAAACAAACAAACAAACAACAGCAAAAAAACAACCTCATGGATAGAGCCTATTTAAATTCTAGAATGATGGATAAGATAATAACTTAAAGTTACTAATCTCCGAGATCATCTGAGAGGCCCAAAAGTAAAATAAATTTTATTTAGCTTGCGGAGTTTTGATAGAGATAATTAAATACCATTTTAATGTTAAGAACCAGAAACACAATCTTAATAAATAAAACATTTAAAATAAAAAATGTTTCACATTTATAATAAGAGCATTTAGAAAAGAGAAGATATTGAGGAAAAAAAAGAAGTGAAAAGAAGGTCCGGAGTGGCCAAGAAGGAAAGAAAATGGTGCCCAACATTCACCTGACCTGCCAGTGAATTTAGGTTGTAGATCTGAGTTGTTTAGGCTACCCAGGATCCAGGTTATTATGGCCATTGAAGTACTATTTGCTTCTTAACTGCTGTTCAAGTTCACAAACTATTTTATTTTAAATTTGTGAATACTTAGGGCCTTTCCTAGTGACTAGGAGAAGTGCCCTTGACTCAGTGGTGGTGGTCAGAAAAATCTTCTGAGCCTTTGATCACCTTATAACAGGATCAAAGCTGCCTTCAAACCAAGCGGTCTACTTTGTATTGCACCATCAAAATCCAGGAACTGAGACATTTGACCCTTAACATGTTATTGCCTGCTTGATTTCACAACCTTCACTTTATCTTCACCCTTCCTAAAATGTACTGTGGCCAAGGGGGAAAAAAAAGAAAAGAAAAAATGCTTTGGGGACTCTTGTGACACAGTGTGTGTGGCTGTCTCAAAAAAGGGGTGTATGTCACAGTTCTTAAAATTAGGAAGTCTGGAAGACTAGACAGAATGGGAGGAGATATAGCAGAGGAATTAAGACATAAATAGAGTAAATCACTAATGACAATTCCTACTAATAGTCGCTGAGTCTGGTGGGTGTCTATTTTAGGTTTTCCTTATTTCATTTATTCTAACACTGTACTGGTTATCTTGTGATTGCTTTTAATTTGTAACTCAATACAAAAAAATCTTGTTTTTTTTTTTTTTAAGACAGAGTCTCCCTCTGTCACCAGGGTGGAGTACAGCGGCACTGTGATTCCCCTGCCTCAGCCTCCTGAGTAGCTGGGACTACCGGCGCGTGCCACCACCCCCAGCTAATTTCTTTGGTATTTTTAGTAGAGATGGGGTTTCACCACGTTGGCCAGGATGGTCTCGATCTCTTGACCTCATGATCTGCCTGCCTTGACTTCCCTAAGTGCTGGGATTACAGACCTGAGCCACCGTGCCTGGCCAAAATCTTGGTAATTTTTAAAAAAATTACAAGTGGTTGCAATGTTCCTGACATTAAACAAAATACTGCAGGAATATTCAAGAACCTCCCAATCTGTAATTTCTGAGTAAATTTGGGTCATTTTTCAGCAGCTTATTTATTGTCAAAATAGATTTAATTCTGTTTTGATTTCCTCAAAAAGTCCCTGGAGGGATTTTTATCTGGACTAGAACTAGAGTCTTAACGCAACTGTGATTCAGTGTCCCAGGTGTCTAACCTCCTAAAGCAACAGCAAACAAACCTAACTCACCAGAAAAATAAACTGGAGGGACAGATCTCAGCCCGGCAACAAGCAGAAGAAGCTTCACAGGAATCACAAAACGAACTCAAGGAAATGATAGAAACCCTTGCTTGGAAGCTGAATGAGAAATCCAAAGAGCAAATGGAACTTCACCACCAGAATCTGAATCTCCAAGAAACACTGAAGAGAGTAGCAAATTGTTCAGGTATTGGGAGAAGAGTGGGTGAGGAGACATAGTGGAAGCTTTCTGTCCAATCGTAACTATTTTTTGGAAACAATTCTGGGCTCAAAATTGGTCTATTGTTATGCGTATCATTATTCATTCGTAATGTTCTATATAAGAAGTTCTCAATTTCTTTTTCTTTTTCTTTTTTCTTTCTTTCTTTTTCTTTTAGATGGAGTTTTGCTCTTTTGGCCAGGCTGGAGTGCAATGGTGCAATCTCTGCTCACTGCAACCTCCACCCCCTGGGTTCAAGCGATTCTCCTGCCTCAGCCTCCCAAGAGTTGGGACTACAGGGGCCCGCCACCACGCCCAGCTAATTTTTGTATTTTTAGTAGAGACGGGGTTTCACCATGTTGGCTAGGCTGGACTCGAACTCCCGACCTCAGGTGATTCACCCACCTCAGCCTCCCAAAATGCTAGGATTACAGGTATGAGCCACTGCACTCGGTCAATTTTTTATTTTTTAAATTTTATTTTATTTTTTTATTTTAAATGGGGTCTTGCTCTGTCATTCAGGCTGGAAAGCAGTGGTATGATCTCAGCTCACTGAAGCCTCTGTATCTTGGGTTCAAGCGATTCTCCTGCCTCAGCCTCCTGAAGTGCTGGGATTACAAACATGAACCACCACGCCCAACTAATTTTTGTACTTTTAGTAGAGACAGGGTTTTACCATATTGAACAGGCTGGTCTCTAACTCCTGGCCTCAAGTCATCCGCCTGCCTCAGCCTCCCAAAGTGCTGGGATTATGGGTGTGAGCCACTGTGTCTGGCAAGAAGTTCTAAATATTTTTATCATAACAACCCTATGCTCTGTGAAATCCTTGAGAAATCTGATTTAATTAAGCATAGCTTTTGGTGGATTTAAGTTTTCCTTCTTTATAAGAGCCTCTTCTTTTTAAAATTTTAGTTTTGAGATTTGTCTTTCTTTTTTATTTTTTTATTTTTTGAGACAGGCTTGCTTCGTCACACCCAGGCTGGAATGCAGTGGTGTGATCTCAGCTCAATGCAACCTCCACCTCCCAGGTTCAAGCGATTCTCTTGCCTCAGCCTCCTGAGTAGCAGTTTTGAGATTTTTCTTTTTTTTTTTTTCTTTTCTTTTTTTTTTTTTTTGAGACGGAGTCTCGCTCTGTCGCCCAGGCTGTAGTGCAGTGGCCGGATCTCAGCTCACTGCAAGCTCCGCCTTCCGGGTTTACGCCATTCTCCTGCCTCAGCCTCCCGAGTAGCTGGGACTACAGGCGCCCGCCACCTCGCCCGGCTATTTATTGGTAGTTTTTAGTAGAGACGGGGTTTCACCATGTTAGCCAGGATGGTCTCGATCTCCTGACCTTGCGATCCGCCCGTCTCGGCCTCCCAAAGTGCTGGGATTACAGGCTTGAGCCACCGTGCCCGGCCGAGATTTTTCTTGAAGAATTCTGCCACCCCGACCCCTTTCCATAGATCCTTATCTCTTTCCATTCCAATGCGTTTTAGTCATTGTGTTTCTTTTTCTTTGGGATCTTTTTGTCCTTGTAACTGTCTACCCCAAACTCGACATTAGCTCATTCTATGGCATTATTTCTTAAAGTGTACTACATCAACTTATTTTATTTTATTTCAGTTTATGGAGATGGAGTCTTGTTCTGTCGCCCAGGCTGGAGTGCAGTGGTCTGATCTCAGCTCACTGACACCTCTGCCTCCAGGGGTTCAAGCAATTCTCGTGTCTCAGACTCCTAAGCAGCTGGGATTACCGGCACCCATCACCATGCCTGGCCTTTTTTTTTCTCTTTTTTTAGAGGGAGTCTCGCTCTGTCCCCCAGGCTGGAGGGCGGTGGCACAATCTCGGCTCACTGCAACCTCCACCTCCTGGGTTCAAGTGATTCTCCTGTCTCAGCTTCCCAAGTAGTTGGGATTACAGGCACCCGCAACCACCCTTGGCTGATTTTTGTACTTTTAGTACAGATGGTATTTCACCATGTTGGCCAGGCTGGTTTTGAACTCCTGACCTCAGGTGATCCGCCTGCCTCGGCCTCCCAAAGTGCTGGGATTACAGGTGTAAGCCACTGTGCCGGGCCCATCAATTTCAATAGAGCCAATGGAGGCAGACTGGCTTGCAAGCCTTACGCAGATACTTCAGATTAGACGAAAATCTGAGGAGTCCAAGCAGTCTATTTATATAAGAACAAATGAGTTAATTTTAGTTGTCTAAAGGGACTCAGAATCCAGAGGCAGGCAGAAATAGTAGCATCTATAAGAAGACTATGATGTGAACTCTGATATTGTTACAGAAGCTACTGTGTTATTTGGTCTTTCTGCGCAGTATGTCATTAAACCAGACATATGGTTTTAGGCATAGGGAGAGTGAAAAGGTGTGAGATAGAGTCATTCACAGGTACTTTATTTCCTTGGAGGTGCATAAATTAGTACCCTGCTGTCAGGATTAGTAAACAACTTCCTCTAATAAACAGAGATCTCTCTAGCTTCTTGTTTGCACAATTTACTTAATCTCAACCACATAATTTCTTTGAATAAAGAGTATATAGGCCGGGCGCGGTGGCTCAAGCCTGTAATCCCAGCACTTTGGGAGGCCGAGACGGGCGGATCACGAGGTCAGGAGATCGAGACCATCCTGGCTAACACGGTGAAACCCCGTCTCTACTAAAAATACAAAAAAAAAACTAGCCGGGCGAGGTGGCGGGCGCCTGTAGTCCCAGCTGCTCGGGAGGCTGAGGCAGGAGAATGGCGTGAACCCGGGAGGCGGAGCTTGCAGTGAGCGGAGATCTGGCCACTGCACTCCAGCCTGGGCGACAGAGCGAGACTCCGTCTCAAAAATAAAAATAAAAAAATAAAAAAATAAAAAAAATAAAAAAAATTAAAAAAGAGTATATAATAACAGTTCACAGGTACCTAAGCTTTTCCTTGATAGGTGAAACATTGAGACCCGGATAAAGTGAAATGATAATAAAAAGTAATTTTGTGTAATGTTTTGCAGTTTATTAATCCCTTCACTATTTAGAGGTCATTTACGTTTTCAAAATTAACAGAAATTTTTAGACAAACTAATTTTTAGCAAGTGTCAAACATATTTAATCTCTTTAAAGTTGGAGCTTGCAAGGAAATGAATATTACCACCTTCAAGAAGGCTTAAAGGGAGAAGGTTTATCTATTAAGGATAGGAATGTTTATAAAAGTGGACATAACCACATACTAACCAATGATTTAGATAACAGGCAAGGCCTCAGAGAATTTTGTCTTTATCAGTTGTATGAGATTAAACCTATAACAGGACCATCAGAACTATCTCCCAGAGATGCCCTGGATGAACAACTAATGAAAAACAATAAGTGATACGTCTGATGCTGGCAGATATACCAAGTAACGTGTTCCATTCCTTGACAGTGTCAGATAAAGGCTAGTTAGTAGAGATACCAAATAAACTTCTGCCTTTCATCAAAAAGGCTTTTTTTTTTTTTAGATGGAGTCTCGCTCTTGTTGCCCAGGCTGGAGTGCAGTGGCGCGATCTCGGCTCACTGCAACCTCCGCCTCCTGGGTTCAAGCAATTCTCCTGCCTCAGCCTCCTGAGTAGCTGGGATTACAGGCGCCCGCCACCACGCCAAGCTAATTTTTGTATTTTTAGTAGAGATGGGGTTTCACCATGTTGGTCAGGCTGGTCTCGAACCCCTGACCTCGTGATCCACCCACCTCAGCCTCCCAAAGTGCTGGGATTACAGGTGTGAGCCACCGCGCCTGGCCCATCAAAGAGCTTTGAGAAGTCTTTAAAAAGTAATACTAAAATCCCACATTAAGAAAAAAAAAAGCCAGGTTTTTCCAGTTTGAGGCAAGTTTTATCTTTTTTACTAAAAAGTCTGTGGTCTTCAATGTATATATGAGGGAGGAGAGATACTGAGAGGTTATTACATGTTTGCTTTAGGCCAACAAGCTAGTGAGATGCAGGGCCTTTGCAGGAATAGACTACATTTAGCAATGGAATGTGTGGTGATTCTCAAACTTTACTGTATGTAAATAGATTGTTAAAAGTGGCAGATTACAGATTTACCTCAAGATTCTGTATCAGAATGTCTCGAGAATGTCACTGAGAAACATTTCCTCAAATGGTTTTAACTTAGAAGTTTGAAAGGTAGTATGTTAGAAGTGGTGAAACACCCAGACTCTAGCGTTACATTGTCTGGGTCCAGATTCTCCTCTATGTGTCAAATGAAGAAAATGACTGGAACCTATCTCAAAGAGATACTATGAGGATTAAATGAATTAATATCTGTACAGTACTTCCAATAGTTTCTGGCACATATTGAGCGATATTTGTGCTTGTTAAATTATAGAACAAATACAAACATCACTTACTATGTTTATTTTTGTGCACACACACACATACACGCAGTTAGTTTAAATACTACATTTTGTGACGTGTCCTTCTTACTTTGTCATAACTTGGAAAACTTGCCCAGACTGGGTTTTTAGTCCACAAAAACTTATATATATATCTAAATATATTTTTTTGAGACAGTCTTGCTCTGTCACCCAGGTTAGAGTGCAGTGGCATGATCTCAGCTCGCTGCAACCTCTGCTTCCTAGGTTCAAGTGATCCTTCCACCTCAGTCTCCCGAGTAGCTGAGACGACAGGCGCACACCACCATGCCCGGTGAATTTTTGTGTTTTTTGTAGAAATGGGGTTTCACCATGTTGCACAGGCTAGTCTGGAACTCCTGGCCTCAAGCGATCCACCCATCTCAGCCTCCCAAAATGGTGGGATTATAGGCATGAGCCACCACCCCCAGCCAAAAATGTACATATTTTTATATTTACATAATATGATGGGATTAGGCAAACTAAGAAGTAAGAAGCTTGCATTGACTGCTTTCAACTTGGTCTCTTTTTCTTTTTATAAGCATCAGTTTGGTGAAAAACCAACTTAGTGTTTTGTATGCTCTTTCTCATTCACTTTTTTCTTTGGTTTTTCAGTTCCTCCTACTTCCTCCTCTCTGATAAAGCCTACTCTTATTTAGTGGTTTTATGCCACAGTGAGAATGAAATTAAAATGCTGCCTTTCTCAAAGATTTTAATTTTTCACCTTTTGGTTGTAGTGTAGACCAGAGTACTTTGTTTCCCCTTGAGGAGATGGAAGAGATGATGATGATGGTGATGATAGTGATGATTTGGGGGTTCCTGAAAGCATCCATAAACATGTAGACATTGGTATATTTTACCTATTGTCTAAGTTCTGTTTTTGGTTTGGTGGACTCCCTGTGAATTTTGCTACTGAAAATCTCCTTATTTTCTAAAATCTTATTTAAATTGATTAAATTTAAATCACTTTTATATTAATATACTATGCAACAACTCTGTACAAAAGAAATATAGTATGTGCTACATATCTATCATTACAATTTCTAGTAGCCACATAAAAATGAAAAAGAAGCAGATAAAATTAATTTTAGAAACACATTTTGTTTAACCCAAGATATTTGAAATATTATTTCAATACTAATCAGTATAAAAATTTTAATGGGCTATTTTACATTCTTTTTTTTTTTTCAAACTAAGTTTTCAAAATCATTTGTGTGTTTTACACTTATAGTACATCTTAATGCAAACTAGCCAGGTGTGGTGGGTCATGCCTGTAATTGCAGATTTTGGGAAACTGAGGCAGGAGGATTGCTTGAGGCCAGGAGTTCAAGACCAGCCTGGGCAACATAGCAAGACCCTGTTTCAATTAAAATATATATTTTTTTAAGAAATGCAAACTAGCTATATTTCTAGTACTCAAAAATCACATATGGCTACTGTATTAGAGCATACATGCCTAAAAGCAAGGCACATAGTATTTAAGCCTAAATTCATTATTCAAAGATATGAAGTTTTAAAATCCATAGCATTACTTTTTAAAAACAGCAGAATGGCTATTAAATATCTATTTCCCCAACCCTCACTTGCTTTGTTTCAAACACAGTTTCTAAAATTATATGCTAGCCTAACTTGCTTTTCATCAGGGGAAGTGAAAATGCTAAATGGGAAGTACATTTAGGTTGCTAAAATCAGTACGCTTTCTTTCTTTCTTTTCTTTTCTTTTTTTTCAAAAAATGGAGAAATAAGGACTCTGGGGCTATTTAGGTATTTGAAGAACATGGGTAAAATTTTACTTAAGAAGTAGTGTGGGCAGGGCGTGGTGTCTCACGACTGTAATTCCAGTACTTTGGGAGGCCTGGCCTACGTGGTGAAACCCCATCTCTACTAAATATACAAAACAAAAACAAAAACAAAAATAAACAGTATGCACCTGAGAGGACTAAGGGGATAATTGATTTAAGAACTGCAGAACTGCTTTTACACAAACATAACTGACTGAGTAGATATACTACCCTTCCCAGCTCCTTGTCCGCAAGACTGGATCTGGCATGAAGAAAACTGTTACCTATTTTCCACGGGCTCATTTAACTGGGAAAAGAGCCAAGAGAAATGCTTGTCTTTGGATGCCAAGTTGCTGAAAATTAATAGTACAGCTGATCTGGTGAGTGTTTATGGATGTTTGTTGGGCTGAAGTATTGGTTGACAGGGAAATGAATCTGGTTTAGACTGTCACTGCAGGAATTCTTGTTTGAGAGCCAAAATGTCTGTTTTTTTAGCTTAATCTGATCACCAATTTTGTGCATGACCTTGGACTGACAGGCTCTGTAGTATCTCTAGGCTTCGGTAACTGTTTGCATAAAACAATCAAGGGGATGTCAGAAATCCCTTTTGGTTCTTTAGTTTTGTGGATCTAACACTAACTGACTTTCAGATTCTAAAACCACCACGTGGATTCCACAAACTCAGAACCATTACTCCCCACAGGACTTCATCCAGCAAGCAATTTCCTATTCCAGTTTCCCATTCTGGATGGGGCTGTCTCGGAGAAACCCCAGCTATCCATGGCTCTGGGAGGACGGTTCTCCTTTGATGCCCCACTTGTAAGTTTCCCATTCTTCTTGATGCCTCTCTTCTTGTCAGTTACCTATTCTTTGCTGAACCTGCTAGTGAAGTCACTGCCTGCATTCCACCAATGTTCTCTTGTTGCCAGAGAGAAGCTTGGGGGAAATTTCTCAAAGTCTCCTTCCTTACCTCTTTCCCAAAAAGATTTACTCATTAACCATTCAGACCTTTTCTTGAGTTTTCCTTCCCACGTTTATTACTGATTGGAGGCTTTAAGATAAAAAGTTTCAAAAGCTAAGTTTCTGAAACAAGGTGGCAATAAACCTAAGTTTTTTGTTGTTGTTGTTCTTTTTGTTTTGTTTTTGTTTTGTTTTGTTTTGTTTTCCTGCCTGCAGATTTAGAATCCGAGGTGCTGTTTCCCAGACATACCCTTCAGGTACCTGTGCATATATACAGCGAGGAGCTGTTTATGCGGAAAACTGCATTTTAGCTGCCTTCAGTATATGTCAGAAGAAGGCAAACCTAAGAGCACAGTGAATTTGAAGGCTCTGGAAGAAAAGAAAAAAGACTTTGAGTTTTATCCTGGAATTTAAGCTATTCTTTGTCATTTGGGTGCAAAGCATGAGAGCCCAGAGAACTGTCATTTAGCTGGCTCCTTCGCAGAAAGTGGGGCTACAGGTGCCCGGCACCTTTATGTCAACATGTTTGATTCTAGCTATCTGTATTATTTGACCTAGCTTGTCCCAAGCTTCCCTGCCAGCCTGACGTCCATTTCCCCCTTTTTATCTTAAAATTTGACTCCTCTTGAAGCTTGAAAATCCTCTGCACTGAGTCTTTTTTACCTCATTATCACCTTCCCCTCACCCTCCTAAAACTGCATAAAAGACAGAACATGGAGAACTTACTCAAGTGCAGGCAGAGACCAAAAAGGGGAAACACGTCTGGGAAAAAGTGCACATGAAGAAACAAAGAAGGACAGAAGCCATCCTGAAATGAAGAAACTCATGTTCCTAACTGTAAAAGATATCACTCCTTGGTTTTTAAACTGTGGTCCATCTCCAGACTCTTACCATTTACAGACAGACAGACAGACACACACACACACATATTTTGGGACAAGTGGGGAGTCCAAGAAAGTACTTAGTAAATGAGTGGTGTTTTCTGTGAGCTAATCCACAACCTATTACCACTTCCTGAATCAGTTATTATTTCTTCCTCTTTTTTTCTACCAGAGAACAGACTAACAGCTTTAACCCTTCACAACAGTTCTTGTTAGAATCATAGGATGTGTGGCCCAGAGGTAAGAATAGAATTTCTTTCACTAAAGAACACACCTTTTGTAGATGACCTCTTCTCAACTCTGTTTTGCTATGCTGTAATTCCGAAGCATGTAAGACAAAAAAAATGAAGACACTCAATCTAGAACAAACTGAGCCAGGTATGCCAATATTGCTGAATAGAAACAGATAGAATTAGAAATAGATCTTCTATTTTTAGGCTTCTATTTCCTTTACACCCACTCTTCACAGCCTATTCTACTTTAAAGGAAACCTTTTTATTTTGGTGCACATAATCTAGCAGGAATCTTTTTTTTTTTAAGAGCTGTATCAGCCTTACGAAGGTACGAGATGTTTGCTTTTGTCAAAAGCTTTATTCAGATATAATTAACGTAAAATAAACTGAACATATTTAAAGTGTACAATTTGATAAGTTTCACACCTTGTGGAGAACATGCATACCACAGTTAACATATCCGTCATCCCTCAAAGTGTCACAATGACCCTCCCGCTGACTCCTCCCCAGAAAACCACCAATGGGCTTTCATTCTGCATTTTGTAGTTTTATGTGAATGGAATCATATAGTATGCTTTTTTTGGTCTGGCTTCTTTCACTTTGCATAATTATTTTGAGATTCATATGTCTCCATCTTGCTGCTCGTATGAATTCATTCTTTTAAATATTTGTTGAATATTCCCTTGTATGGATATACCACAATTCGTTTACCCATTTACTTGTTGATGACATTTGGGTTGTTTTAGTTTTGGGATATTACAAATAAAGCTGCTGTGAACATTTGTGTACAAGTCTGTATGAACATAGGATTTCTTTTGCCTTGGGTAAATACTTAGGAGTATAATGTTTGGATCACACAGTAGGTGTATGATTAACTATTTAGGAAACTGCCAAACTGTTTTCCAAAGTTGTACCATTTTACATTCCTACCAGCAGTGTATGAGTGCTCCAGTTCCACTTCATCCATGCTAGAATTTGATATGGTTCGTCTTATAGTTTTAATGATTCCAATAGATATTTAATGGTATATCCGCATAGTTTTAATTTGTATATCCTACAAATTTCTGTTTGTTTGTTTGTTTTTGAGACAGAGTTTCGATCTTGTTGCCCAGGCTGGAGTTGGCAGTAGCGCAATCTCAGCTCATTGCAACCTCCGCCTCCTGGGTTCAAGCAGTTCTCCTGCCTCAGCCTCCCAAGTAGCTGGGATTACAGGTGCCCACTATCACTCCCAGCTAATTTTTGTATTTTTAGCAGAGACGGAGTTTCACCACGTTGGCCATGCTGGTTTCAAACTCCTGACCTCAAGTGATCTGCCTACCTCAGCCTCTCAAAGTGCTGGGATTACAGGTGTGAGCCACCACCCCAGGCAAATTTTTATATATTTATTTACCATCTGTATTAGGTAACTTCGGTAAAGTAATTCTACAAATCTTTTGAGAATTTTTACTTAGTTCATTTTTCTTACTGTTGAGTTTGAGAACTCTATATATTCGGGATAAAAACCTTTTTATCAGACATGCATCTTGAAATGTTTTTCCTGTCTTTTCTTTTCTTTTTTTTTTTTTTTGAGATGGAGTCTCACTGTTGCCCAGGCTGGAGTGGCACGATCCCAGCTCACTGCATCCTCAGCCTCCCAGGTTCAAGTGAGTCTCCTGCCTCAGCCTCCCAAATAGCTGGGATTACAGGTGCCCGCCACCATGCCTGGCTAATTTTTTTGTATTTTTAGTAGAGATGGGGTTTCACCATGTTGGCCAGGCTGGTTTTGAACTCCTGACCTCAAGTGATTTGCCCGCCTTGGCCTCCCAAAGTGCTAGGATTACAGGCGTGAGCCACTGCCCAACCTGTCTTTTCATTCTTTGAACCATATACTCATAAAACAGAAGTTTTTTTTTTATTTTAATGAAGTCCATTTTTATATTTCTGCTGCCATTTGTAAGAACTCATTGCCCAACTCAAGGTCACAAAAATTTTCTCCTGTGTTTTTTTTTCTAGACATTTTATAGTTTCAGGTTTTACACTGAGGTCTGTGATTTCTTTGGGGTTAATTGTGAGTTACGTTTGTTGAAAAGACTATTTTTCTTTACTGAATTGCTTTTGCACTTTCTCACCAATCAGTTGTCTGTATATGCGTGGGATTATTTCTAAACTCTCTATTTTAGTCCATTGATTGTTGTATTTTTATATTTGTGTATTTTTACACCACCACCACATTATTTTGAACACTGTAGTTTTATAATAATTTTTTTTTTTTTTTTTTTGAGACTGAGTCTCGCTCTGTCACCCAGGCTGGAGTGCAGTGGTGCGATCTCGGCTCACTGCAAGCTCCGCCTCCCGGGTTCACGCCATTCTCCTGCCTCAGCCTCACGAGTAGCTGGGACTACAGGCGCCCACCACCACGCCCGGCTAATTTTTCGTATTTTTTAGTAGAGACAGGGTTTCACCGTGTTAGTCAGGATGGTGTCGATCTCTTGATCTGGTGTTCCGCCTGTCTTGGCCTCCCAAAGTGCTGGGATTACAGGCTTGAGCCACCGCGCCCGGCCTATAATAAATCTTAAAATCATGCAGTGACAGTCCTTCAAATTTAATTTTCTTTTTCAAAGTTACTTTGGCTGAACTATGTCCCTATCTTTTCTGTATTGATTTTTGAATTGGCTCATTAATTTCTACAAAAACTCTTTTGGAATTCTGATTGTGATTACATTGAATCTACAAGTCAATTTGGGCTGAATTGAAACCTTAAAAATACTGATTTTTCTGACTCTTGAATAAAGTATGTCCCTCCATTTATTTAGGTATTTTAAAATTTCTCTGAGCAATGTTTTGCAGTTTTCTCATACAGATATTTTTACATATTTTATTAGTTTACCATATATATTTCATAGTTTCAATGCTACTGTACATGGAAATTATCATTGGTAATTTTAATTTCCAAATGTTTATTGCTAGTATGGAGAAATATAATAGACTTTTATATATTAACCTTATATTCCGAAACCTTGATAAACTTATTTCTTTCTTCTGGTAACTTTTTTTGTAGACTTCATCAGATTTTCTATGTAAATAGTCATGCTGTGTGCCAGCCGAAGCACTTTTATTTTTCCCTTCCAATGCTTTTATTTCTTTTCCTTGCTTGAACCTCCCGTTCAATGCGAAATAAAAGTAGTGAGAACCATATCCTTATTTGGAACTTGATCCTGAGAAGAGATCATTCAGTATTACACCACTAAGTATGGTGTAAACTGTATGTTTCATAGACGTCCTTAATCAGTTTTAGGAAGTTCCCTTTTATTCCTCGCATTCTTAGAGGATTGATCAGGAATAGGTGTTAATTTTATCTAATATTTTTCTACATCTATTGAGAGGATTATATATACATTTTTATTAAAAACATTTCTAGTCTTTTGTTTTTTTTGTTAAAAATTTCTAGTCTTTTAATGTGAATTACACTCATTCATTATATAAGGTTAAAACAATTTAGGATTTCATTATATTAATGAATTATATCTGTTATGTGCATTATATTATCGGTTATTTCTTTTAAAATTTGGCTTAGAATGTTTGCAACTATATTTATGGGTTTTTTGGTTTGGTTCGTTTTGTTTTGGTCTTTTAGAGGTAGAGTCTTACTCTGTTGCCCAGGCTGGACTGCAGTGGCATGACCACAGGTTACTGAAGCTTTGACCTCCCAGGCTGAAGTGATCCTCCTGCCTCAGCCTCCAAAGTAGCTGGGACAACAGTGACCACAGGCATGCACCATCATCCCCAGTTAATTATTTGAATCACAGAGAGAGAGACAGGCTCTTCCTATGTTGCCCTGGCTGGCCTTGAAATCCTGGGTTCAAGTGATCCTCCTGCCTCAGCCTCTCAAAGTGCTGGGATTACAAGTGTGACCCACTTTGCCTGGCCAGTAATTTTTTTTTTTTTTTTTTTGAGGTGGAGTCTTGCTCTGTCGCCCAGGCTGGAGTGCAATGGCACAATCTTGGCTCATTGCAACTTCTGCCTCCCAGGTTCAGACGATTCTCCTACCTCCGCCTCCCGGGTAGCTGGGATTACAGGTGCCTGCCACTATACCCAGCACATTTTTGCATTTTTAGTAGAGATGGGGTTTCACCATGTTGGCCAGGCTGGTCTCGAACTCCTGACCTCAGGTGATCTGCCCGCTGAGGCCCCCAAAGTGCTGGGATTACAGGTGTGAGCCACCGTGCCCAGCTGTGGCTAGTATTTTTAAACGTAGTTTTCTTTTCTTTTTATGGCTTTGCCTTGTTTGAATATCAGATATTTCTCAATGTCAATTTTTCTGGAAGATTTGGTTTACAGTTAGTACTATTTCTTCATTAAATGTTTGATACAATTTACCCCTGAAGTCATCTGGGCATATGGTTTTCTGTGTTGTAAGGTTTTTAACTACAGATTCAGTTTCTTTTTTTCTTTTTTTTTTCGAGACCAAGATTTGCTTTGTCGCCCAGGCTGCAGTGCAGTGGCACCATCTCAGTTCACTGCAACCTCCGCCTCCTGAGTTCAAGCGATTTTCCTGCCTCAGCCCCCGGACTAGCTGGGATTACAGGCGTGAGCCACCATGGCCGTCTAATTTTTGTATTTTAGTAAAGACGGGGTTTCACCATGCTGGCCAGGCTGGTCTCGAACTCCTGACCTTGTGATCCGCCCGCCTCAGCCTCCCGAAGTGCAGGGATTACAGGCGTGAGCCACTGCGCCTGGCCAGATTCAGTTTCTTTTTTCTTTTTTTTTTTTTTTTTTGAGACGGAGTCTCGCTCTGTCGCCAAGGCTGGAGTGCAGTGGCCGGATCTCAGCTCACTGCAAGCTCCGCCTCCCGGGTTCACGCCATTCTCCTGCCTCAGCCTCCCGAGTAGTTGGGACTACAGGCGCCCGCCACCGCGCCCGGCTAGTTTTTTGTATTTTTTAGTAGAGACGGGGTTTCACCGGGTTAGCCAGGATGGTCTCGATCTCCTGACCTCGTGATCTGCCCGTCTCGGCCTCCCAAAGTGCTGGGATTACAGGCTTGAGCCACCGCGCCCGGCCCGATTCAGTTTCTTTAGATGTTGAGCTGTTCGAAGGATTCCTTCTTCGATGAGCTTTGGTGATTACTTTCAAGGAATTTATGAGCTTCATCTAAGTTGTTTAATTTATTGGGTTACCATTTTAAAAAAATTATTTTAATAGCTGTAGAATCTTTAGTATTGCCACTTCCTTCCTGACAGTGTTAATTGTATGTTTTTTGTTTTCAACTAATGCTAGAGATTTATCAGTTTCATTTTTCTTCTCAAAAAAGCTATTTGGTCAACAGAGACAAGATGGCCAAATAGACGCAGCCAGGAAGCACCACTCCTGCTGACAGAAAGGGAGACTGGGAACCCTGTTCAGGTTCTGGAACACCAGGACCAGTTCCTGGCCCTGAACAACCCTTGGCAAGGCAGCCCACTCTCGCCGTGGACCTCTAGGATCCCAGTCACAGGAGATCCTACAACTCCCCGTAAACATTTGAACTGGCGTGGAGATATGCCCTACAAGCAGGCAGAGGCAGAACTCCAGCCTGCATAGAGCCCGGTTTTTTGTTGTTTGTTTTGCGTTGGGGGCAGTTCCAGTGGAACATGGCCATACGCACCCATCCCCCAAGGCTACCGGTCTTCTTCCGAATAACTCTAACCCCACTGACTGCTGTCCAAAGAGAAAAGCAGGGTCAACTTTCCCTTGGGAGTGGGGCACTTCTGTTCCCCAGGACCTCCTGCCCTCCAGCCCCTCTCAAGTCCTCTGCCTGGCCGCTCTAGGAGCGTGTTAATGGTGCAGCCTCCACTGCTCATCCTGGGTGCTTTGCAGGCCGACTGCCTAACGGAGTTCTTTCCCAGCCGCTTGGGAGCACTTCTAATCCCCCGTCGCAGCCCGTGCTCGGACCTGGGGTGCAGGATGGCGGATGTGCTGGCAGCGGCCAAAGCCCTGGGCTGCGGCCTGCAGCTCCGCAGTGCAGAACCCAGATTCATGGCCTGCACTCCAGCGGGCGAGGAGTCCCGAGTCTCAGAAAACCGAGGGAGTGACATGCCCAGGTTAGGGACAGGCGCGGAAGAAAGGTCTGCCAGCCATGGGTTTCTGCCTGAGGGAGCTGCCCAGCCCGGACAACCTAACAAAGGAAATGCAGGCATGACGATAGTGACTGGAGGGGACTCTCCCAAGGCTTAAGAGCTGACCTGGTGGGGTCAGCTCCCCTTGCTGGGCCACACCACCGGACATTGCTGCGAACTCGCTGAAACGTAAAAAAGACCCGCAACGCTGGCCGTTACTTTATGCGCCATCTGCTGGATGATAGCCCAAATTACACCAAAAATATTCTGGCAATATATTAAATATTGGCCTGGGAAATCCAGGGCAAGAATCCAGCCACAAAGATTTTGTACAGAGCCTTGGCCCTCTGACAGCACTCATAAATGAAGTAAAGGACTAGATTCAACTTACACCACAGTTAAAGGAATACCAGCCCTCTCAGATGAGAAAGAATTTTACCAATTAAAAAGTAAGAGTGTCCCCTTACCTCCAAATGAGCACATTAGCTCCCCAGCAATGGCTCTTAACCAGAGTGAAATGACACAGACACAGAAATTAGAATCTGGATGGTAAGGAAGCTCACTGAGACTCAGGAAGCTGTTGAAACCCAATCCAAGGAATCCAGCAAAACGATCCAAGAGCTGAAAGATAAAAAAAAAAATTTTTTTTTTTTTTTTTTTTTGGAGCTAGAATCTCGCTCTGTCACTCAGGCTAGAGTACAGTGGCACGATCTCAGCTCACTGCGACCTACACCTTCCAGGTTAAAGAGATTCTCCTGCCTCAGCCTCCCAAGTAGCTAGGATTACAGGCGAACGCCACCACGCCTGGTTAATTGTTTGTATTTTTTGGCAGAGACAGGGTTTCGCCATGTTGGCCAGGCTGGTCTTGAACTCCTGACCTCAAGTGATCCACCTGCCTTGGCCTTCCAAAGTGCTGGGATTACAGGCGTGAACCACTACACCCAGCCTGAAAAAAAAAAAAAAAAGTTTTAAGAAAGAACCATACTGAACTTCTGGAATTAACAAATTTACTACAAGAATTTCATAATACATTTGGAAGCATTAATAGCAGCATAGACCAAGCCGTGAAGAAATTCGAAGACTAGTTCTTTGAATTAACTTAGTCAGACAAAAATAAAGAAGAATTTTTTTAAAATGGACAATAGAAATATGGAATTATATAAAGAGACCAAACCTATAACTCATTGGTATTCTTAAGAGAGGAGAGAGAGTAAGCTATCTGGAAAATGTATTTGAGGATATGATCCATGACAATTTCTCCACTCTCACTAGAGATGTTAACACAAACATTTAAGAAACACAGGGCCTGGCATGGTGGCTCATGCCTGAATCCCAGCACCTTGGAGGCCAAGGCGGGAGGATCACTTGAGGTTAGGAGCTCAAGACCAGCCTGGCCAACATGGCAAACCCTGTCTCTACTAAAAATACAAAAATTAGCTGGGCGTGGTGGTGCATGCCTGTAATCCCAGCTACTTGGGAGGCTGAGGCAGGAGAATTGCTTGAACCTGGGAAGCAGAGGTTGCAGTGAGCCAAGATCCCGCCATTGCACTCCAGCCCAGGCAACAAGAGTGAAACTCCATCTCAAAAAAAAGAAGTGCAGATAACCCCCATGAGATACTAGACGCAACAGGCATTCCCAAGGCACATAGTTATCAGATTCATCAAGGTCAATGCAAAAGAAAAAATGTAAATGCATCTAGAGAGAAGGGTCAGGTCACTTATGAAAGGAGAACCATCAGGCTAGTAGCAGACCTCTAAGCAAAAACCTTACAAGCCAGGAGAGATTGGGGCCTATTTTCAGTGCTCTTAAAGAAAAGGAATTCCAACCAAAAAATTTATGTCCTGATAAACTAAGCTTGACAGGTGAAGGGGAAATAAAATTCTCAGACAAGTAAATGTTAAGGGAATTTGTTACCACTAGACTAGCCTTACAAGACGTCTTTATAGGAGTGCTAAAGATGGAAATGAAAGAATGACACCTGCTATCACAAAAATACATTTAACCACATAGCCCACCAACAATATAAAGCAACTATGCAATAGAAACTACAAAGTCATCAGCTAAGAACATGATGACAGGATCAATGTCACATATCAATACTAACTCTAGGCCAGGCGCACTGGCTTACACCTGCAATCACGGCACTTTGGGAGGTCGAGGTGGGCAGATCACTTCAGGTCAGGAGTTTACAACCAGCCTAGCCAACATGGTGAAATCCTGTCTCTACTAAAAAATACAAAAATTAGCTGAGTGTGGTGGCGTGTGCCTGTGGTCCCAGCTACACAAGAGGCTGAGGCAGGAGAATCACTTGAACCCAGGAGGTAGAGATTGCAGTGAGCCGAGATCATGCCACTGCACTCCAGCCTGGGCAACAGAACTAGACTCTGTCTCAAAAAAAAAAAAAAAATTATTCTGGTTTGGTGATGCGTGCCTGTAATCCCAGCTACTTGGGAGGCTGAGGCATTAGAATCTCTTGAACCCAGGAGGTGGAGTTCGCAGTAAGCTGAGATCGTGCCACTGCACTCTAGCCTGGGTGACACAGTGGGACTCTGTCTCAAAAAATTAAATAAAATAAAAAATAAAAATATAATCAAAGAGGAACTGAATGAAATTGAGTTGCAAAACACCGTATGAAAGATCAATGAAACCAAGAGCTGGTCTTTGAACGAATAATCATGATTGATAGGCCATAAGGTAGGTTGATAAAAAAAAAAAAGAAAAGAGAAGATCTGAATAAGCACAATCAGAAATTACAAAGATGACATTACAACCAATTCCTCAGAAATACAAAGGATCCTAAGAGACCATTATGAAAACCTCCATGCAAATTAAAAATCTAGAGGAAATGGATACATTCCTGGAAACATGTACCTTCTAAGATTGAACCAGAAAGAAAGCAAAAACCTGAACAGACCACTAACAAATTCAAAAATTGAAACAATAATAAAAAATCTACCAACCAATAACACTCCTGAACCAGATGGCTTCACAGCTGAATTATAGCAGATGGACAAAGAAGAAGTCGTACCAATTCTACTGAAATTATTACAAAAAAATTGAGGAAGGGGCTCCTCCCTAACTCATTCTATGAAGATTTGGACACAACAAAAAAAGAAAACTTGAGGCCAACATCCTCAATAAACGTAGATGCAAAAATTCTCAGCAAAACACCAGCAAACCAAATCCAGTGGCACATCAAAAAGTTAATTCACCACAATCAGTTGGGTGCAGTGGCTCATGCCTGTAATTCCAGCACTCTGGGAGTCTGAAGCAGGAGTGTTGCTTGAGCTCAGGAGCTCGAGACCAGCCTGGGCAACATAGCGAGACAGGTCTCTAAAAAGAATAAAAATTAATAATACCAAAAAAAAGTTAATTAACCACAATGAAGTAGGCTATATCTAGGATTCAAGGTTGGTTTGACATATGCAAATCAATATATGTGACTCACCACATAAACAGAATTTAAAATAAAAATCATATGATCATCTCAATAGACATGGAAAAACCTTTCAATAAAATCCAACCTCTTCTTATGGTTAAAGAAGAAAAACCTCAAAAAACTAGACATTAAAGAAAGATAACCTCAAAATAATAAGCGTCGTCTATGACAAACCCACAGACAACATTATATTGAATGGGCGAAAGCTGGAAAAATTTCCCTTGAAAACTGGAACAAGACAAGGATGTCCACTTTCTCCACTCCTATTCAGCGTAGTACCAAAAATCCTAGCCAGAGCAATCAGGCAAGAGAAAGACATAAAAGGTATCCAAATAGGAAAAGAAGTCAGACTATCTCCCTTCACTGACAACATGATTCTATACCTAGAAAACTCTAAAGACTTCACCAACATGCTCCTAAAACTGATAAATGATGTTAGCAAAGTTTCAGGATACAAAATCAGTGTACACAAATTAGTAGCATTTCTAAACACCAGTAACATTCTAGCTGATGGCCAAATTAAGAACATAATCGTGCTTACAATAACCACAAATAAAATGATTATTGGGAGTACAACTTGGGAGTACAACTAAACAAGGAGGTGAAAGATCTCTGCAAGGAGAACTATAAAACACTGCTGGAAGAAATCAGAGACAACACAAATAAATGGAAAAACATGCCACGCCCATGGATTGGAAGAATCAACATTGTTAAAATGGCACACTGCCCAAAGCAATGTACAGATTCAATGCTATCACCATCAAATTACAACCATCATTTTTCACAGAATTAGAAAAAAAAATCCTAAGATTCATGTAGAACCAAAAAAGAGCCTGAATAGTCAAAACAATCCAAAGCAAAAAGAACAAAACTGGAGGCATCATGTCACCCAACTTCAAACTATATTATAAGGCTACAATAACCCAAAGAGCATGGTAGTAGTACAAAAACAGACACACAGACTGAGGGAACAGAATAGAGAACCCAGAAATAAAGTTGCACATCTACAGTTATCTGATCTTGGACAAAGTTGACAAAGACGACCAATAGGAAAGGACTCTCTGTTCAATAAAAGCTGCTGGAATATACTGGCTAGCCATATGCAGAAGACTGAAACTGGTGAAACCCTACCTTTCATCATACATAAAAATTGATTCAAGATGGATTAAAGATTTAAGATCTCAAACTATAAAATTCTAGAAATAAATCGAGAAAATACCCTACTCAACATCAGCTATGGCAAATAATTTATGGCTAAATCCTTAAAACCAATGGCAACAAAAACAAAAATCAACACTAGTACCTAATTAAACTAAAAAGGTTTGCATAGCAAAAGAAACTATCAACAGAGAAATTAGACAATCTACAGAATAGGAGAAAATGTTAGTAAAGTATGCATCTGACAAAGGTGTAATAATCCAGAATCTATAAGAAATTTAGTCTGGGCTTGGTGGCTCACACCTATAATCCCGTCACTTTGGGAGGCCAAGGTGGATGGATCACCTGAGGTCAGGAGTTCGAGACCAACCTGGCTAACATGGTGACACCCCATCTCTACTAAAAATGCAAAAATTAGCCAGGTGTGGCGGTACGTGCCTGTAGTCCCAAGTACTCAGGAGACTGAGGCAGGAGAATCACTTGAACCTGGGAGGTAGAGACTGCAGTGAGCCGAGATTATACACCATTGCACTCCAGCCTGGGCAACAAGAGTGAAACTCCATTTCAAAAAAAAAAAAAAAAAAGTTAAAAAAAAATCAGCAAGCAAGAAACAAATAATCCCATTAAAAAGAAGCAAAGGACATGAACAGACACTTCATGAAAGAGGGCATACAAAGCGGCCTTTAAACATATGAAAAAATGATCATCATCACTAATCATTAGAGAAATGCAAATTAAAACCACAATGAGACACCATCTCTCAACAGTCAGAATGGGTATTATTAAATAGTCATAAAACAACAGATGGTGGCAAGGCTGCAGAGAAAAGAGAATGCTTATACCCTGTTGGTGGGAATGTAAATTAGTTCAGCCACTATAAAAAGCAGTTTGGAGATTTCTGAAAGAACTTAGAACTATGATTCAATCCAGCAATCTCATTACTGGGTATATATCCAAAGGAAAATAAATCATTCTACCAAAAAGCACATGCACTCATATGCTCATCACACCACTATTCACAATAGCAAAGACATGGAATCAACCTAGGTGTCCATTGACAGTGGATTGTATAAGGAAAATGTGGTACATATACACAATGGAATACTACACAGCCATAAAAAAGAATGAAATCATGTCATTTGTAACAACATGGAGGCAGTTGGTGGCCATTATCCCAAGTGAATTATCATAGGAACAGTGAACCAAATACTGCATGTATTCACTTATAAGTGGGAGCTAAGCATTGAGTATGCATGGACATAATAATGAGAACAATAGATACTGGGGACTACTAGAAGGGGGAAGGAGGGAGGAAGGGAAACATCAGCTGAAAAACTACCTATTGGGTACTGTGCTCACTTCCTAGGTGACAGGATCCTCTGAACTCCAAACCTTAGCATCATGAAATTTACCCATGTAACAAACCTGCACATGTACCCACTGAATCTAGAATAAAAGTTGAAATTGCTTTTTTAAAAAGCTCTTTGTTTCATTGACTTTGTCTATACATTTTTGTTTCCTATTTCATTAATTTCTACTTTGATTGCTATTGTTTCTTTTTTCTACTTAGTTGGGTTTTAATTTCCTCTTCTTTTTCTTGTTTCTTAATATGGAAGCTGAGTTCATTGATTTGAGGCATTTCTTCTTTTTCATATAGTCATGCAGTGCTTTAAACTTTCCTTTAAATATTGCTTTGGTGGTATACAACAAATTCTGATATGGTGATTTTTCATATTTATCCATTTCAAAACACTTTATAATTTCCCTTCAAATTTCCTCTTTGATTCATTGATTATTTAGAATGTGTTAATTTCCAAATACTTGGCAATTTTCCAGAAATCATTATACTATTAGTTTCCATGTGAGAAGAAACATATTTTTATGACTTAAATCCTTAAATTTATTGAGACATTTTATGGCCAAAAATATGATCTATCTTGGCAAATTTTCCATGTACATTGACGGAGAATATGTAATCTGTTGTTGTTGGATGGAATGTTGTTAAAATGTACATCAAATAAATGCAGACAATAATTTGATCCAAGTCTTTTTTCTTTTCTTTACTTTTTTTTTTTTTTTTTGAGAAAGAGTCTTGGTGTCTGTCGGCCAGGCTGGAGTACAGTGGCCGGGGTGCAACCTCCACCTCCCGGGTTCAAGCGATTCTCCTGTCTCAGCCTCCTGCGAAGCTGGGATTACAGGCGTGTGCCACCATGCCTGGCTACATATATGTGTGTGTGTGTATATATATATGTGTATATATATATGTGTGTGTGTGTGTGTGTATATGTGTGTGTGTATAGTTTTTTGAGACAGAGTTTTGCTTTTGTCCCCTAGGCTGGAGTGCAATGGCACGATCTTGGTTCACTGCAACCTCCGCCTCCTGGGTTCAAGTGATTCTCCTGCCTCAGCCTCCCCAGTAGCTGGGATTACAGTACAGGCATGCAACACCACACCCCTCTAATTTTTGTATTCTTGGTTTCGTCAAGTTGGCCAAGCTGGCCATGAACTCCAGACCTCTGGTGATCCACCCGACTCGCCTCCCAAAGTGCTCGGATGACAGACGTGAGTCACCACCCCCGGTCTGGTTCAAGTCTGTTATATCCTTGCTGATATTTTTTGTTTATTATCATATCAATGATTGAAAAAGGAGTATCTAACCTTTGATGATAATTATGATTTTGTCTGCTTCTCCTGTAGTTCTATCAGTTTTTGCTTTGTATATTTTAAAGCTCTGATAATCAAGGCATAAATACTATGGATTTTCATTCTCTCTTGATGAATTGACCTCTAATCAAGTAATCTTTTTTATTCCTGTTAGTAATGTTTGTTCTGAAATTTATTAGTCTGAAATTAGTACAGCAACTCCTGCTTTTCTTTGATTAATATTGGCATGATTTTTTTTATCCTTTTACTTTTAACCTATTTTTTTGTCTTTAAACAGAGTATATTTCTTTTAGCTGACATACATTTGGGCTTGTTATTTTCATCATTTAACAATTTCTTTTGGGTGTGTAAAACATTTACATTTAATGCAATTTTGATATAATTATACTTAAGTCTGTCATCTTGATATTTGTTTTCAATTTGTCTCAACTCTCCTTTGATCTTTTTCCTGTTTTTTTTTCCCCCGCATTCTTTTAGATTAATTGAATTTTGTTTACTATCCTATTTATCCCCTGTTGGCTTACTAGCTATTACTCTGTTTTATTTTTCGTTGCATTATGATTTATAAAATATCAAACTTACTGCACTCTACATTAAAGTGTTATCATACAACTTTATGTTTAGGATAAGAATCTCACATTGGTAGACTTCTATTTCTCTTCTTCCAGTCTTCATGCTAATGTTGTTATATAATTTATTTTTATGTGTGTTATAAACACCAAAACTCTTTTTATTATTTTTAAGTAGTAAATTGTTTAAAGGCATTTAAATAATAAGAACAAAATCATATGTATTTACCTATGTAGTTACTATTTCCAAAGATAATCATTTGTTTTTCTAGTCCTGCTTTATCATCATTTGACGTTGTCATTTTTCCTGAAGAATTTTTTTTTTTTTTTGAGACTGAGTCTCTGTCGCCCAAGCTGGAGTGCAGTGGTGTCATCTCTGCTCACTACAAGCTCCGCCTCCCGGGTTCACGCCATTCTCCTGCCTCAGCCTCCCGAGTAGCTGGGACTACAGGTGCCTGCCACCACGCCCCGCTACTTTTTTGTGTTTTTAGTAGAGTCGGGGTTTCACCGTTTTAGCCAGGATGGTCTCGATCTCCTGACCTTGTGATCTGCCCGCCTCGGCCTCCCAAAGTGCTGGGATTACAGGCATGAGCCACCGCGCCCAGCCTCCTGCAGAATTTTTAAAATGTCTTCTGTGCTGAAAGTCTGTTTGTGATTAGTTCTGATTTAAGATGTCTGAAAACATTATTATTTCATCTGTACTTTTAAATGCTGTTTTCACTGGGTATAGAATCCTAGGCTGACAGATTTTTTTTGTATACTTCAAAAATGTTGCTCCACAGTCTTCTTACTTACATTATTTTTTATGACAAATATTCTATCATTCTTTCTTTCTCTATACATAATTATCTATGCTTTAGTTAGATGTTTTATTTTCGTTTTGTCACAGAGTTGATGCATTTTTTATTATGAAGTGCCTTGGTGAATTGTTTTTGTTTATTTCTTGTATTCAGTGTTCTTTAGCTTTTGAATCTATTGTTCAATATTTTTCATTAGCTTTGAAAATTTTAAGCATTATTTTTTCAAATATTTTTTCTGCTCCAACCTCTACCCGACTCCCACACGCTATTAAGGGATTTAATACACATGTATTAGGTGCTAAAATTATCCCCCAGTAACCTAATTCTCTGCTCTGCCCTTTCCCTCCCCTCCCCTCCCCTCCCCTCTCTTGCTTTCCCCTTCCCTTCCTCAGCCGCCTTCTTTCCTTTCTATTCCTTTCTGTTCTTTCTCCCCCTTCTCTTTCTTTCTTTCTTTTTTTTTTTTTTTTGAGACGGAGTCCCACTCTGTCGCCCAGGCTGGAGTGCAGTGCTGCGATCTCCGCTCACTGCAAGCTGCGCCTCCTGGGACTACAGGCCCCGCCACCACGCCCGGCTAAATTTTTGTGTTTTTTAGTAGAGATGAGTTTCACCTTGATAGCCAAGATGGTCTCAATCTCCTGACCTTGTGATCTGCCCGCCTTGGCCTCCCAAAGTGCTGGGATTACAGGCGTGAGCCACCACGCCTGGCCTCTTTTCCTTCTTTCTTGCTTGCCTTCTTCTTTTATTTTACTTTTCTTTCTTCTTCCCTTTCTTTCCTTTCCTTTTAAAATTATATTCTCTCAGGGCTTCATTTTTAATAGTGTCTCTTGTTATATCTCCAGGTTCACTAATCTTTCCTTCTGGGTGTCCAATCTGCCATCCATACTTTACAGTGTATTTTTAATTTTATCTTTTGTAATTTACATTTCTAAAAGTGCACTTTGGTTTTTTTTTTTTTTTTAGTCTTCTACATCTCTATGTAACTTTTAAAATACATAAATGTGTTCTGAACATGTTAATTATCTTAATGTCTGCATCTTCTAATTCTAACCACTGAGCTCATTTTGGTTATTATTCTCTCCTTTATGGGTCATATTTTTCTAACTCTTTGCATGTCTGCTGATCTTTGATTGAAAGCCAGACATTGTTCATTTTACCTTGGTCAATACTAGATAGGTTTGTGTTCCTTTGAGTTTTATTGTGAGATATGTTTAAGTTTCACAGAAACAGTGTGATGTTTCTGTTATTGCTTTTATGATGGGCAATATTAAAGAATTTGTCATTCTGGGGCTTAATTATTTCCCACTGTGAAGGCAAGATTTTCTGAGTATCCTACTCAAAGCCTCACTGAACTATGATCTTTTCCAGCCTTAATGTTGGGAAAGGGCACTGTTCCTTGCTGTGTGTGTGGGAAGCACCACTGGGAAGTGCTTCCTCTAATCACTTTGGATGTTTCTTTTCTTGGACCCTCTGGTAGCTCCTCATACTTGTGCTTTGATCTGGACTCTGCTGAGTCCTCAAGCAAGATCCTCTGTAGATCTCTGAGGTTCTTTCTTGATGTAGCCTACTGTTCTCTTGTGCTATCCTCTGAACTCTGTTTACCTTTTTCTTCTCTGACATTCAACTTCACATTTCTTTAATCCATGGAATTTACCAGCCTCATCCTCAGTTCCCCTTCCGTGTGTGTGGCCTGAAACATTCTAAACATGGTAAGCTGGGGCAACTATAGAGCTCACCTTGCTTGTTTTCCATCTTTCGGGAATCACTGTCCTTGATTACTTGATAGCCAGTGTTTTAAAAACTGTTGCTTTATATATGTATATCCTTTGGTTTGTTTTAATTTGGAAGGTGAACTGAGTCCTTGTTACTCTATTTGGCTATAAGAAAAAGTTCAAGATAAGTGTTTTGTAATTAGGTACTTAAGTTTCTCTTTCTGTTAGAGCTACTGATATCACTGAACAAAGATATGTTGAACTGAGAGTATCCCTGGGGAAAACATTGTAGTTCAAGACTGAAAGACGGATTCTTGACTTTGTGTCTGGTAGTTTCTATTTTAAAGTTGATGACAGGGCTATCTTCTTTAGCCAAGCTGACAGTGCCTGTGAGTCATTGTCCATTCGCCCTTACTATTTCTGTCTTCAATCTTTATAGACACTGGTGCATTATTTTCTTAAACCTTAGATTCAGAGGCAATTGCCATGATCTGATCTATCCTGGGGATAACTCTTTCTATTAGTTCATATACTGCTGATCCCAACTGTATCATTTAAATCAGGGCTAACACTTCAGCTCTGGGCCTGAAGCCTGTTACGTGCATGCTGTGATCTAAGACTAATTTTTACATTTTAAAAGGGTTATTACAAATATATGCGGCAAAGACTGAAAGACAAAATCTAAAACAGTTCCCTCGCTCCCTTTTCAGAAGATATTTACTGACTCCTGATGTAAATAAACTGTTGTTCGTGCATGTATTTCTTTAACGAGAAATAAATATGATAGTTTAGCACAAGGGCTCTGAAGTTGAACTGAGTTCAAATCCCAGTTAATTACTGAACATTTCTGTTGTCTAAGGCAAGTTATGTACCCTCTTAATGCCTCAAAGTTCTCAGTTAAAAGAAGAATACCGCTAATAGCTACCTCAGAGATATTTGAGGATTTAATGGAATGATGTTTATAAAGTCCTTCGCAATGTGCCCAGAATTTGGTTAAGAGTCCAAGAAATGTTAGCTATTCATATATTTGTTTAATTTTTTTTATCTTCTAAAGGCCCTATAAATATTTCTGGTTTTGATTGTCGATTCTTAAGTTCTTAGAGCATAATCTAAGAAATGATCTAAAGGACCTGTTAATTAGGTTTAATTGCACTGGTGAACATTACTTTGGATTCTTTGTTGCTGCTGTTAAAATAGCATGCTGTGGAACATATCCTGACTTGGCGCTTCTTTTACTAACCATAAAAAGTAGCGTCCAGCATTTCTGCAGGGTTTTTTTTTGTTTTTTTGTTTGTTTGTTTGTTTTTTAATTGTGGAGATTTTGCTGAGGTTCACTGGGACTCTGAAAGAAAACGAGTTGGTATGGGACTAGAAGGTATATAAGTGAATATAATTTCAAATATCCAATTACCTTAGAGTATTTCATACAGTCAACTTTAGGCTATACTGGTTTAGCAGAATGCGTAAACTTTCCTGAATTTATTGTTTAAGGTTTTTTTGTTTAGTTGGATTTTTTTTTTTTTTTTTTTTTTGAGACAGAGTCTCACTCAGCCATCCAGGCTGGAGTGCAGTGGCATGATCTTGGCTCACTGCAACCACCATCTCCTGGGTTCAAGCAATTCTCCCGTCTCAGCCTCCTGAGTAGCTGGGATTACAGGCACCCGCCATCATGCACGGCTAATTTTTGTATTTTAGTAGAGACAGGGTTTCACCATGTTGACCAGGCTGGTCTGGAACTCCTGACCTCAGGTGATCCATCCGCCTCAGCCTCCCAAAGTGCTAGGATTACAGGTGTGAGTCACTGTGCCAGGCCTGTTCATATTTTTAAAATGTAACAAGTAAAATTAGCAAATTTAAGACATTCCATCTTTATATTAATATCTTCAAATGTTCTTCCTTTGCATCTGTGTTTATCTCCCAGATCCTCTTAATCTCCACTTTTCCATGACCCCCCTCATCCCATGATGGATAACACCTGTAAAACGGTGCCATAAACCATAAAACTGTTGGAGTACTCGTTTCCTGGAAGCAAATTAAAAATATATGGACATATTTTTCATTATTATTCTTTACATATGCATATAGTTTAATTGTTATTCATATATATATATATATATAAGAAGTGAGGAGTACTAAGCATTGACACAGTTGGGAAGCACAGAGTTAAGTAGGAATATCATCCATCTGACTTGTGTGTGGACCATAAGGAAATCTGAGGGCTTTCATAATTATTAAACTGACCTTCAGTGACAACACAGTTAAACTTAATGGTCCATGTTACACTCCAGCAAACAGTCACATGTCTCAGATCTTCCCTAGTTCTTTTACTCCTTTAACAGCACAGCTGGTAGATAATCTGTATCTCAACTCTCAGATAACATACAATCCAATAGTAATATTATACATAATTCAAATTCAATAAAGCATCCTATAGTACTGATAGCAAAAATCTATCTCAGTATATTCATTAAACATCAAATTGTCTGCCTTTGCTAAGCTTACACAACATTGTCTTATTTATTTACAACAAATGCCAAACCTTTTACAAATTAAAATAATTACTTATGCCTGTCTTATTATTTTGCTATATTTTGAAAATGATATAGGATATCTACTATGTAATTTTTTTTTTTTTTTTTTTTTTGTGAGACAAGGTCTTGCTCTGTTGCCCAGGCTGGAATGCAGTGGCACCATCTTGGTTCACTGCAACCTCTGCCTCCTGGGTTCCAGCAATTTTTGTGCCTCAGCTTCCCGAGTAGCTGGGTCTACAGGCATGTACCACCATGCCAGCTAATTTCTGTATTTTTAGTAGAGATGGGGTTTCACCATGTTGGCCAGGCTGGTCTCGAACTCCTGACCTCAAGCAATCAACCCACATGGGCCACCCAAAGTGGTGGGATTAGAGGTGTTAGGCACTGCGCCTGGCCAACTATGTAATTTTTAAAAGGCTGAACATATACTTCAGTAAGCTAGATACAAAAATAACAATTTCAGATATTTTGATTTCCCTTTAATTTATTTTGACAAAGATATATGGATTAGAAATATTTTTTCTCATTTTTTGGTTTATTCATTAATTAATTCATTTATTTATCAACGCTCTAGTGAATACCTTCTTTCTTTAGTGCTAATAGGGTTGACAGTAATGAATATACATAGAACCTGTTCTTGTGGTGCCTACAGTGTGGTATAGAGGAATAAAATAAACAAATTAAAAATAGCTATAGTCGGGCACAGTGGCTCATGCCTATAATCCCAACACTTTGGGAGGCCGAGGCGGGTGGATGACGAGGTCAGGAGATCGAGACCATCCTGGCTAACGCGGTTAAACCCCGTTTCTACTAAAAATACAAAAAATTAGCTGCGTGTGATGGTGGGCGCCTGTAGGGCCAGCTACTCGGGAAGCTGAGGCAGGAGAATGTCATGAACCCAGGAAGCGGAGCTTGCAGTGAGTCAGGATCGAGCCTCTGCACTTCAGCCTGGGCGACAGAATGAGACTCAGTCTCAAAAAAAAAAAGAGAGAAAGCTAGGTATATGATCGTATTCATTCATTTAATGTTGTTAATGCATCACTGTAGGCACTGGGAATTGGTACTGAGCAAGAAATGTTCCCTTCTTTCTGGGAACTGATGGTGGCAGAAATTTAAAATTAAAAATAAATGTACATGGTAATTATTGAACTCTCACAGGTGATCTTAATAGAAGCTAACTCCTAATGATGATAATTCCTTAGGAATGAAGAAATGAAGAACCATAGATGCCTGTTAGCAGAATGAAAGTGCCATTTTTATTATGAGACAGGTCTAGCCTGCAGAAAATTTTCAGTTTTACTTGCAAATGAATAAAATAGATTAACTTCCTCTAACTTACCTTGAAATTCCTAAAACGAAGCAGCAGATGGCACCATCACGTCATTCACGCCTGCGGATTTTGCTACATCATTTTGGTTAACTCATGCTGGCTTAGCTCAGCTCAAACACCACAGGGAATCTTTTTTTATCAGTTTTTCTGTACTTATCTTATTTGCCACACAAGGATCCCAACAGAGATTTAAGACCCATTATCATTTTACTGGTCAAGAAGCAAGCACAGAAAATTAAACAATATATCTAAAGTCACACAGTCCATCAGTGACAGAGTCAGAAGCAGCAATGCCACATGCGGCATTTATTGGATAGCATGTAGACTCTGAAATTCGAAGCTCTACCAGTGACTTGAAGCTTTTTCTTTCTTATGTAATTTAATTCACCTATATTGAGTTGTTTCTTTTCTTAAAAATTATTTATTTATTTATTTATTTATTTAGCCTTGGTTAGTTTTGAGGTGAGGTCTCGCTCTGCTGCCCAGGCTGGAATACAGTGGTGCAATCTCTGCCTCCCGTGTTCAAGCAATTCTCTCACCTCAGCCTCCCGAGTAGCTGGGATCACGGGGGTGTGCTACCATGCCTGGCTAATTTTTGTATTTTCAGTAGAGATGGGGTCTCACCATGTTGGCGAGGCTGGTCTCAAACTCCTGACCTCAGGTGATCCACCCACCTAGACCTCCCAAAGTGCTCGGATTATAGGCGTGAGCCACTGCGCCCACCTGTGTTGTGTTTTTTTTTTTTTAAGACAGAGTCTCACTCTGGTGCCAGGCTGGAGTGCAGTGTCAGGATCTCAGCTCACTGCAACCTCCTCCACCTACTGGATTCAAAGGATTCATGCCTCAACCTCCCAAGCAGCTGAGATTACAGGCCTGTACCACCACGCCCTGCTAATTTTTGTATTTTTAATAGAGATGGGGTTTTGCCATGTTGGCCAGGCTGGTCTCGAACTCTTGGCCTCAGGTGATCTGCCCACCGCCTCGGCCTCCCAAAGTGCTGGGATTATAGGTGTGAGCCACTGTGCCTGGCCTGTTGTCTCTCTTTTTAAAAATGAATGGAATTTGTCAGGTGAATAGCTTCCCAATATTTTCATAGCTCAATTGCTTTTTTTCTAAATGAAATTGTATATAAAATTTCCACCTATCAAAAAAGCAACATCAGAGATACTCTGGTTGAATCAATATTGGGACAGTCCAGAGACCTTCCTGTTTGGCCTGTCTTGCATCACATTCTGCCATGCTTTTCTACTAAAGATAATGCTGCGTTATAGGATACAGGAGAAAAAAAACAATAGAGTTAACATATTTCACTGAAACATGGATGGCCAATAAAGTAACAAAAGTGAATGCAATGGAACACAAAGGTGCTATGGGTAAAATAAAGAAGGGTGACCCGCAGGTAACCTAAAGCAAACAAATAAACATACACAGCTGAATTTTGCTTCCTATGCCATTTTTTTCTTGACTCCCACATTTGGAGATGGTTTTTTTTTTTTTCTTCCAAAGTTTCTCCATTTGTACCCACATAGGAACGGTCTATTTAGAGGGTAGATTTTGCCCCCATGCCATTGCTTAAGAGTCTTCTGAAACTACCTCCTGCATTCAAAATGAAAACGGGCAGTTTGGGACTCAGTGTCCTTGGTCAACTGCCCTGTTCCTGCTTCTTCCAGTTTCTCTCACTAGACCCCAGGACTCCTTTTCCCAGCTACTCGGGAGGCTGAGGCAGGAGAATCGCTTGAACCCGGGAAGCGGAGGTTGTGGTGAGCCGAGATGGCACCCCTGCACTCCAGCCCGGGCAGAAGAGTGAGACTCCATCCCCCTGAAAAAAAGACAATTCAAAATTCAAGTAAATGATAAGTTTAAAAGTACCCAAACTTGGTTTCAGGATTAATTCTAAAATTCATTTAATTGAATTTTTCTCTAATTGTACTCTTGAAAAAGAAGTAAGTGTAATATCTACTATTGAAATGGTCAGAAGCAAAGGAGGGAGGAGAAGAAATAACACTTTTTAAAAAAAGAGGTGGACACAGAAAACTTACAAATAGGCTGTTTATTTATTGTATATGAAATTTACTTATAAACTTATAAATAGTCGATTTATGAGTTTTCTACGTCCACCTTTTCAAGGAAGAGGAGTCCTGGGGTTCAGTGAGATAAACTGGAAGAAGCAGGAACAAGGTAGTTGACCAAGGACATTGAGTTCCAAACTGACCATTTTTCATTTTGACTGCCCGAGACAGTTTCAGGGGACCCTTGAGCAATGGCATGGGGGCACAATCTACCCTCGAAATAGACCGTCCCTGTTATGGGTGCAAATGGGATTACAGGCACCTGCCACTACACCCAGCTAATTTTTGTGTTTTTGTTTTGTTTTTGAGACGAAGTCTCGCTCTTGCCTCCCAGGCTGGAGTGCAATGGCGTAATCTCGGCTCACTGCAACCTCCGCCTCCCGGTTTGATTTAGCATTCAAATTGGAAGAGAAGTTTAATTTTTTTTTTTTAATTGGGAAGGTACTTTGAAATGTTGCTATCTTCTGAGGACTTAACATATTTTTCTGCAGTGGTTCTTGAGTTTAATGCTTAACTTGGTTTTAATAATCTTGTTTTCTTTATTTTTATTATTTTTTTGAGACAGAGTCTTGCTCTGTTACCCAGGCTGGAGTGCAGTGGCACCATCTTGGCTCACTGCAACCTCTGCCTCTGGGGCTCAAAGAAATCCTCTCACCTCAGTCTCCCAAATACTTTGAACCACATGCACATACCACCATAGCTGGCTAATTTTTTGTATTTTTTTTGTAGAGATGTAGTTTTGCCATGTTGCCAGACTGGTCTCGAACTCCTGGACTCAAGTCATCCACCTGCCTTGGCCTCCCAAAATGCTGAGATTACAGTCATGAGCCATCGTGAGCCATAATCTTTTCTATTTAATTCATGTATCCATTTATTTCTATATATTTACATGTTTACTTATTTCTCTTCATTTATTTGTATGAGTTTTCAAGAAAGGCACATTAGACATGTACAAAATAGATATTTGTTTGTAAAGAATGCTACTTTTTGAGGTTTAATTCTGAGAATAAACACTACTACTTAATGCATTTAGCAGTGAATGAGCAGACCGACTCAGCTATTCTTTTATTTTTTATTTCAGTAGGTTTTGGGGAGCAGGTGGGGTTGGTTACATGGATAAGGTTTTCAGTGGTGATTTCTTAGATTTTTGTTGCACCCATCACCTGAGCAGTGTCCACTGTACCCAATGTGTAATCTTTCATCTCTCACCTGCCTCCCGCCTTCCCTCCAAGTCCCCAAAATCCACTGTATCATTCTTATGCCTTTGTGTTTTCATAGCTTAGCTCTCACTTTTTTTTTTTTTTTTTTTTTTGAGACAGAGTCTCGCTCTGTCGCCCGGGCTGGAGTGCAGTGGCCGGATCTCAGCTCACTGCAAGCTCCGCCTCCTGGGTTTACGCCATTCTCCTGCTCAGCCTCCCGAGTAGTTGGGACTACAGGCGCCCGACACCACGCCCGGCTAGTTTTTTTGTATTTTTTAGTAGAGACGGGGTTTCACCGTGTTAGCCAGGATGGTCTGGATCTCCTGACCTCGTGATCCGCCCGTCTCAGCCTCCCAAAGTGCTGGGATTACAGGCTTGAGCCACCGCGCCCGGCCGGCTCTCACTTATAAGTGAGAACATACAATGTTTTGTTTTCCATTCCTGAGACTCAGCTATTATGAATTCGGTTCTTTCAGTTATTTTATTGATGTAGTATTCAATCTACCTCTGGGTTCCATTAATTATAATTTTAATGTGTTTTTCACTTCTAATAACTCTTCTCAGATTGCTCATTTTTCTTTTTTCTTTCTTTCTTTTTTTTTTTTTTTGAGACGGAGTCTTGCTCTGTGGCCCAGGCTGGAGTGCAGTGGTGCGATCTCAGCTCACTACAAGCTCCGCCTCCCGGGTTTACACCCTTCTCCTGCCTCAGCCCCCCGAGTAGCTGGGACTACAGGCGCCCCACACCTCGCCCGGCTAATTTTTTGTATTTTTAGTAGAGACGGGGTTTCACCGTGTTAGCCAGGATAGTCTCGATCTCCTGACTTCGTGATCCGCCCGCCTCGGCCTCCAAAGTACTGGGATTACAGGCGTGAGCTACCGCGCCAGGCCTCTTTCTTTTCTTTCTTTCTTTTTTTTTTTTTTTTTTGACAGAGTTTTTGCTCTCGTTGCCCAGGCTGGAATGCAGTGGCATGATCTTGGCTCACTGTAACCTCTGCCTCCCGGGTTCAAGCGATTCTTCTGCCTCAGCCTCCTGAGTAGCTCGGATTACAGTCAAGCGCCTCCATTTCCGGCTGATTTTGTATTTTTAGTAGAGATCAGGTTTCTCCATGTGGCTCAGGCTGTTCTCAAACTCTCGACCTCAGGTGATCCACCCACCTCAGCCTCTCAAAGTATTAGGATTACAGGTGTGAGCCACCGCACCCAGCCCTATTGCTCTTTTTTCTCGGAAGACCCACTTGTTTTACGGATGCAAGTTTTCAACAAATCTCCCTGAAAATGTAAATTAGATAATCGTTGTTTGTTTGTCTTTTTTTGTTGTTGTTATTAGGTTGGTTTGTTTCCACCTGTTTCTTTCTTTCTTTTCTTTTCTTTTTTTTTTTTGAGACAGAGTTTCACTCTTGTTACCCAGGTTGGAGTGCAGTGGCGTGATGTCGGCTCACTGCAACCTCCACCTCCCGGGTTCAAGCAATTCTCCTGCATCAGCCTCCTGACTAGCTGGGATTACAGGCGCCCGCCACCACACCGAGCTAATTTTTTGTATTTTTAGTAGGGATGGGGTTCCATCATATTTGCCAGGCTGGTTTCGAACTCCTGACCTCAGGTCATCCACCCACCTCAGCCTCCCAGAGTGCAGGAATTACAGGCCTGAGTCACCATGCTCGGCCTTCTACCTGTTTCTTGCATTAACATTTAATGAGGGGTATTTTTCTCTGAATACACAGACTATCTCTCCCACTGTCTTGACATATGAAGGGCATCGTTTTTCTAGTTTGTCAATGATTTGTGTAATTAACGTTTAATTGCTTTGTTTTAGACAAAGAGACAAAAAAGGAGAAAAATGAGAATTAGACTAAAGTTTATGTTATTGAAAAATTTCTTTGACCACTTAGAGAGTTAACTGTTTTCATAGGATTGTGATTAAATAGGGGGAGACAGTTAAAGTCACTACAGGGAAAGACTCCCATTGGAGGCCTGATTTGATAGTAAAGACAGCTTCTTTTTTTTTTTTTTTTTTTTTTTTTTTTTGAGACGGAGTCTCGCTCTGTCGCCCAGGCTGGAGTGCAGTGGCGCTATCTCGGCTCACTGCAAGCTCCGCCTCCCAGGTTTACACCATTCTCCTGCCTCAGCCTCCCGAGTAGCTGGGACTACAGGCGCCCGCCACCTCGCCCGGCTAATTTTTTTGTATTTTTAGTAGAGACGGGGTTTCATTGTGTTAGCCAGGATGGTCTCGATCTCCTGACCTCGTGATCCGCCCGTCTCGGCCTCCCAAAGTGCTGGGATTACAGGCTTGAGCCACCGCGCCCGGCCAAGACAGCTTCTTATTACTGACTGCAAGGTACTCCCCTTGTTATTGTTCTCCATTTCTCCATTTCTCTATTTCTCTATTTCTATTTAGGAGGCTGACCCTTCTTCCTGGAGACAATTTATTCACTGTTTGAGAAATTCCATGGTATCCCTTTGTAGAGGTGAAAGATTCCTTTTCCTCACTTATTGCTAGGTTCATGGCACCTATAATAAAACATAGATTAACAAGAGAATAGCATCCAAATTTATTTAATAGAAGTTACCTGAACAAACAGACCTTGTTAAATTCTACTCAGCTTATTACCATTAGATTATACCCTTTTGTTCTCCAATCATACTTCTGCATAACTGTCCATAGAAATATTCAGTTTGTCCTGTGTCTTCATTTCAGAAGGTTTTCTTGTCATAAAACATTTATATGCTTTTGTTTTGTTCATCTGTCTTTTGCTGTAGGCGTCTCAGTCATGAACCTGGTGATGGGCAAGGAAAAGATATTACTTTTTCTCCCCTACATTGGACAAGGGGAGTGTGATCTAATGGTAATAAACCGGAGGGAACTTAGCAAGGCTAATTTGTTCAGATTCTTCTTGGCATCTCTGTGTCTTCAAAGATAAGGATGTTTCTTTCCTCTGGGAAAGGATACTTCTAGAATAAGGGTCTTATGATCTGCTTCAGGGCAGAAAGATGCAGAAAGGTGTGAGAGTGAACTTCCTGATCCTGCTGTTTTCTCAAATGCCAAGAATCCATATTTTGGGGCTGCGTGTCCTGAAACTCCTACGTTGCCTTCCAACCACTGCATTATAGAACTGAAAGACTGATGAATGTTGAGGTTAAGATCCACATTACCACTTTGCAACATGTCTACAAAAACTTAGTAAAACTTTCGTGGCAGCTTAAGTAAGGCGGGAAGCTCATTTATGTACTCTCCTTGAGCTCTCTTCCATTTTGATAGGTGTTAGACCGTGAGAACTGCAGAACCCTCATCATATAACAACTCCTCCCAAATCTCTGCACTAGAGACTTGGCAAACTCTAGCATGCCTTCTAGCAGCTTACGGCAAGGTCCATACGATGACTCAGCTCTACTTAAAATGCCAGCTAAGGAAGCCCAATGCTGCTAGGAGAATTTACTTTTTGTTCCAGTCAAAACTTGGTAACAGATAGGCTCCCGAATTCCTTTTAGAGCAGTTACTTTAGAAATCTTACAGTTAGACCAGGTGCGGTGGCTCACGCCTGTAATCCCAGCACTTTGGGAGGCCAAGGCGGGAGGATCACCTGAGGTCGGGAGTTCAAGAGTAGCCTGATCAACATGGAGAAATACCATCTCTACTAAAAATACAAAATTAGCCAGACGTGTTGGTGCATGTAATCCCAGCTACTCAGGAGGCTGAGGCAGGAGAATCGCTTGAACCCAGGAGGCGGAGGTTGCGGTGAGCCAAGATCATGCCATTTGCACACCAGCCTGGGCAACAACAGCAAAACTTCATCTAAAAAAGAAAAAGAAAAAGAAATCTTACCGTTAAATTCTTTCTCTGCCCTTTGAGAAGCAAATCTACCACACAGAACTCTTTCTTCAAGGACTTGGGAGCTGTTTCTTTGAAATGCAAACATTCAGGGAGATAAATCTTGCTCTTTCTTTCATATGGAGCATAAGGACCAACTGAGCTGGGTGCTTCACTTCAACTATATCACCATGTCCTTCTGTCATATAGAGAGGCGAAGTTTCTCTTCCCTCTGGATAAGGGCCAATTAACAAATCCAGAGGGTCTAGTCACATTAACCTTCCTTAACATCACTCGGTATCTTTTCCTTAGCACACTCCACTTTAAAATGTCATCGGCTTTACTTTTGGGGAAGTTGAGTTCAGTTCAACAGGAAACAGTGCAGCTGTTGCCTATTGCAATAGTATTACCGAATAAAACCTGTCCTCACCACATTAACTAGTATCCAGATTTGTTGATCTTTGACAACACACAGATGTCTCCTGCACTCTACTGGCTTCAAGATCTGGTAAATGAGTTGAACACCTCTTCAGTTTCCAGCAATGTTAGGTGTTTTCTATATTTCTTTGATTTGATCATTACTATGGAAACTGGAAGAGAGGGAAAAATAATCAAATATCTGGCATAATATTTCAGTCCCAACACCTTCCATAAGCTGTTCCTTGCAATATAAGTGTATGGAATGATGAAAGAGGCAGTGTAGCATAACAGAAAAGATCATGAGTTTTGCAGCAAGAGTCAGCTTTGATTTGATTCCTTGCTCTAAATTTTTAAAATTAGCTTCTTAAACCTGAGAAAGAGACTAAATTTTCTGTCTCATTTTTTCGTTTGAAAATAGAAATAATAATGCCTACTATACAGACTTGGAAAAGTGAGATTGAACAAGAAAACATATGCAACATGTGGTTCCTAACTCATAGTAATTGTTCAATAAATAATTGTTATTTTGTGTTATTAATATCTGATAATTCTCAAAGAGATTTGTTTTCTCTGTCTCTCTGTCTGTTGTTACAACAATGCACCTCCTCATGCCATCCCTCATTTACCTGTCTATATATTTCCTCTATTAGGCGATGTCTTTCTTCTTAGGTATCATTTTTCCTTGTATTCTAAGCTCCCGCCAATTGAAAAGGTGGATATTCAGTACCTGTTTATGTAATTTAAAAAATACATGAATACATACATGAACAAAGTTACAACAAAGTTATGGTAAACTTAGAGCACCAAAACTGTAATAGTTTGCATAGGTTAAATTAATTAATGTCAGATTTAGTTGTGAGAGTAATGAAGGCAGCATAAGACATTAATTTATGCATTTTTTCTTACATTTGGTCTGAAACAAAGACTTATCTGCTATGCTACCTTTCAGTTTTCCTGAGTCAGCAGTCTCAGAAACAGGATCTAAAGGTACAAATGGAAAATTACCACAGCATAGTTTCATTTCCTGCTCTTGAATATCTGGCTGAACTACTTAAGCTTAATTTGTTAAACCCCAGTAAGTACCTATCCCACATGATTTGACTCAGAGATTCTCTTTCCTCCACAGGCAGTCATCTCAGGAGCAGAAAGAACAGAGCTCCCAAATGCTATGTCTATTCATGGGCTCTCAAGAACAATGGACTATCATCCTGATTTAGAAAATTTGGATGAAGATGGATATACTCAATTACACTTCGACTCTCGAAGCAATACCAGGATAGCTGTTGTTTCAGAGAAAGGTATATATATATATTTTTTCTAATGTATGCCTTTAGCGCTCCCATTTGAAAAGATCCAAGGGGAGGCTGGGCACAGTGGCTCACGCCTATAATCCCAGCACTTTGGGAGGCCAAGACGGGTGGATTGACTGAGGTCAGGAGTTTGAGGCCAGCTTGGCTAATGTGGTGAAACCCCGTCTCTACTGAAAACACAAAAATTACCCAGGCATGGTGGCACACGCCTGCAGTCCCAGCTACTTGGGAGGTTGAGGCAGGAGAATCATCTGGACTCAGGAGGTGGAGGTTGCAGTGAGCCGAGATCACGCCCCTGCACTCCAGCCTGGGTAACAGAGCAAGACTCCATCTCTGAAAAAAATAAAAACAAACAAACAAACAACAAAACAAAACAAAAAGATATAAGGGGAGAAAATTTGAGAGGCTTGTGATGTGTACATTTTTATGGATATACTTTTAAAGGGCTTCAGATGTCAATGAAGATAATTTGAATGCACCCTAAACTTTTTTTCATGAAAATTATTCAGTGACTAATTATTAGTATTTAAATTAATTATGTCTGATGGCAGAAAATACAATTTCTATTTTATATAGATATAGACATTTCATCAGTGAGGAATCGGTAATAAGTGGGATAATACACAAAGATAAAGGATTTCCATATGAGTGACTTGTTGCTTGTTTGATAGAAAGGCTAGATTATTGAATGGAGGCCAGGAAACTTAAAGAAGTATATATATGAACAACATGTTTTTTTGTGGTAAGAGATTAAATTGTTTTTAAACAAAAAACAATTATTGGTATACCAGTGAAGGAAAATATATTAATATATGGTGGATAAAAACATCCCATTGGCAGGACATGAGTCTTAAACAAAAAGTAAACGAAATGAAATAGAAGGGCTTTGGAGGATCTCTGTATTCACAGAGTGGGTGATTTCGCCTACTCTATGTGACACTTCTATGAAATGTCCTGACAGCTTAGTCTCACTGGAAAGCAGAAATACATTCTGGTTATGGCAATGTTAATACAAAATTAGTTCCCTATTTTCTTTGAGAGAGAGATAGATCATTTGTTGGTTTTGACACCAGAGTTTGCTTTCTTCTGCTTTCTGATTCTTCACATTGCACAAATATTTTCCTCTCAGTACTGATGTAATTCTTTTCTTGGGCAACCTATTGAGGAAGGGTGGAAAAAGTGGGTGAGGCAAGAGGTAGGGAGACATGTGCATGTTTATGCATATGTATAGGCAAACGGTATCCTGTAACAACACACCTATAATGTGCTAGCAGTGGCTAAACGAGGTGCTTTTATACGTGTTAGCTCATTTAATTCCCACAATAATCCTTTGAGATATTATTACCCCAGTTTCATAAAGAGGAATAAAAAACAACAAAGGGAGTAATTTGCCCTGGGTCATGCAACAAACATATGAAAAGGGAAAATTACCCTTAGTAATCATTGCTCTCTTCCCAACATTAAGCTATTTCCTCTAAGAATCAGTGGGATTTCAGGGATCCTACTAATGTCGTGACCTGTAGATATCAATGTGGAGCTGAAATTAGGAGCATACAGATATCAAGGCAATGTGCTGAAATTATAATTGAAGAAGAGGTATTCTTACTAGTGGAGAAAAACACAGCGAATCCTTGATGACTAGGTAACCTAGGCAGTGATTAATAATTCACTTTAAAATTTGCCAGTATTTTTTGTTATTGTTGTTTTGTGTTCTGTTTTTTTTTTTTTAACAGGGTATCACTCTGTTGCCCATGCTGCTCTGGAATTCCTGGGCTCAAGCGATCCTCCTGCCACAGCCTCCAGAGTAGTTGGGACTACAGGAGCTCACCACCATGCCCAGCTAGTTAAATTTTTTCTTTCTTCTTTTTTTTCCTTTGGTGGGGACAGAGTCTCCCTGTGTTGCCCAGGCTGGTCTTGAGCTTCTGGCCTCAAGCAATCCTCCTACCTCTGTCTCCCTTCTGGGATTACAGGTGTGAGCCACTGTGCAAGGCCAGATTTTTGATGAACTGTAGAACTGAAGTGCCCCACCTTCTGTCATTCTCTTTCTTTATTCCATTTCTGCCCCCTCTGGCTCCTCAGGATCTTGTGTTGCATCTCCTCCTTGGCGCCTCATTGCTGTGATTTTGGGAATCCTATGCTTGGTGATACTGGTGATAGCTGTGGTCCTGGGTACCATGGGTGAGTATTTGGTGGAGAAGATCAACAACAACAATAACAACAACAGACAATTTAGTAAGCAATTATTATGTGCCAGGCACTCTTTTAAGGGCTTGACATGCATAATCTACTTTAATTTGTATGTAATCTGGTTTTGTCTGTATTGGGTTGGAGCTGTTAATGCCCATTTCACTTATAAAGGGTGTGAGAGACTGAGAGGTTATTTTTCCTTTCCAGGGTTATAAACTAGTTAGTGGTGGGACCATGATTAGAAATTTAGGCGATCTGTCTAAAAAACTCATACTCTTAACTACATTGCTCTCCTACCTCCCTTGCATAGCTGGTTTCAAAGCTGTAGAATCCAAAGGATAATAAATTAATGGAAGGAAACACATGGAGCTGAAGAAGAAAGTACAATATGGTGCTGTCTTCCTAATGAAATAAATTCACTAAATAGACATTAAGCTGTTTTTATGAGTCATACTATTTAGGGAACTTATTTCTGATCTTTAATATAAACACCTTTGCATAGACCAGAAATTTCCTGAGGCACTTGGTCTTAAGTCGGTATTTTGTAATGGATGAATTGTTTTTTAGATTTTATATCACATGCAATCTGTTGTTAAACACCTTCAGAGAGTCTTCATGACATTCCTTAATTAGTCAGATGCACTTAGTCAAGTGCATTCTATGTTATAGGTACTGGGCAGTTTCTCAAGGACCTCTCATTTTTAAGTAATAGAAGAAAGGTGAAAGATGTTGCTATTTCAAATCTGCCATGGGTCCAGTTAACTCTATGACATTTGCCTCTTGCTGCCTCCCTCGTTCTATTTCTTCTTCTCTACATTCTTATTTCTTTTTAACTATACCTCCGTTATGAAAGTTATTTATTTCTTTTCATCTATCCTATCAATCATCTTTACTTCTCCACAGCAATATATCATCTATTTATCATTAATCAATAATGTATTCTTTTATTCCAATAACATATGGGTTTCGGGATTTTCATTTTCAAACACAGAAGAATGACTTTTTTTCTGTCACTGTTATTGTTGGGATATGAAGCTATTTGGAGACCCAATTCAGGAAGAAACTCATTGGAGAATGGCTACTTTCCATCAAGAAATAAAGAGAACCACAGTCAACCCACACAATCACCTTTAGAAGAGAGTGTGACTCCTACCAAAGCTGTCAAAACCACAGGCAAGGGCATAGTTAAAGGATGGAATCTTGATTCAAGAGGGTTAATTGTTGGTGCTGAGGCCTGGGGCAGGGGTATAAGGAAAATATGCTTAGATTCAATGATTGTACATTTAAGGCAAGCACACATATTAGTATTAACTTAGTGTAATATATCCCTGTCATATATACAATAAGGTGAAATTATAAGTACTCTATGCACTTGGCTGAACGGTTCTAAATTGGACTTTATTAATTTTTAAAATCAGTAACCGATTTATCACTGGCTATGTGCTTAGATCTACAGGAGATCATATAATTTGATACAAATAAAAGAAAAGTGTTCTCTCCCCTTACAGAATTGAGATTTTTAATGCGATACAGTTAGAATAGAAAATATGACATTAGAAAGGAAGAATGACAGGGAGAAAGGAAAGAAGGGAAAATGTTGCCAAGAATAAAGAAGCTATATTAAAAATATACAAAAGAGGTAGACCTAATACACATGTTCCTGAAAACTCATCAAATTTGTTTAATCATACAATTTCATTTACTTAATTACAATTCTATATACACTTGACCTTTACTTCTAATTGCATCATAATTGACTATGACTTAATGTTTTCACTTCAGTTTTTCATCTCTGGTCCCATACCTCCTCACTATTTTTATTAAGTAGCTAATAACATATAAGAGAGAGAGTATGTAATATGAATAACTGACCTATACTTTTTTCATTTGGAAAGTCACATTCTGAAGTAGATCTTACATCATAAAATAAGTTAAGTAGCAAATGAAATTGCTGTGTACCTCAATGATTGATTGTGAGTGGAATTATTTTAAGGAGTTATTAAGGAGAAAGGTAGTTTTGAGCTAAATTAGAAGGAATAGAAGACAAATCAAGAAAAAAAGGATAGTTGGCTGCCTAAAATACTATTTATAGCTAATTCATTTTTAAATTCTAAATGAATAGGAAGATTTGAATGTATTCTCATCTGTAAAATCATATCACTGTAGTTTGAATTGAAAATGAAATATAATAATGGCAACTCATTGGTTTTTTCATAAGTGTCCTTAAGATGAATGTTGTTCATACTAAAAGAGTGAATTGGTGTGCTATGAACCTCATGGTACTAATCTTTTATTTCCAGGGGTTCTTTCCAGCCCTTGTCCTCCTAATTGGATTATATATGAGAAGAGCTGTTACCTATTCAGCCCGTCACTAAATTCCTGGGATCGAAGTAAAAGACAATGCTCGCAACTGGGCTCTAATCTCATAAAGATAGACAGCTCAAAGGAATTGGTAAGTGTAAACTTCTGTTGTAATTATCTGTGGTCTGTATCCAGAAGGAAAATAGAGGGAGATTCCAGGTAATAACAATTTTTCCTAAAATGAAGTCTTTTTTTTTTTTTTTGAGGCAGAGTCTCACACTGTTGCCCAAGCTGGAGTGCAATGAAGCCTCGACATCCCAGGCTCAAGGGATCCTCCCACCTCAGCCTCCTGAGTAGTTAGGACTAGAGGGGGCACCACCATGCTCATCCAATTTTTTTTTTTTTTTGGTATTTTTCGTAGAGATGGAGTTTCTCCATATTGTCTAGGCTCGTGTCAAACTCCTGGGCACAAGCGATCTGTCCATCTTGATCTCCCAAAGTGTTGGGATTACAGGTGGAGGCCACCACACTTGGCCAAAAGTCATTTTTAATATCTCTATAATTATAATCATAGCATGCCTTAAGCACATAAAGTGCATAATATATACTTTTATTTTTAACTAATTTTATTTATTTATTTTTAACTAATTAAAAAAAAAACTGTATTTCACCTTGAAACAAATCCTTTCAAACACACTCCATGTATGCATGACTGCAATAATCAGGCCATTACCCGTTTTTGTGCGTTTGTATTTCAATTGTTAAATTTGGTGGAGTAAAGTAGAAAATTCTCCTCCTTGTCATCATAATTATCAAGAAAATGGCAACAATGATAATATATGTTTAGAAATTATTTACTCTTTGCAAGATACTGGGAAAGGCAAAGAGGGTTAAAAAATAACCCTGCTATCACAGGACACATATAATCTTCTAAGTAAAAAAAAATGCAACTCAGCAGCTATTAAAAGTTAAATATCTGGCATTGGCAATAAATGCTATAGGAGTTTAAAGAGATCCCCGTGTTCCTAAGAAGTTTTCAGAAAAAGTGGCACTTGAATGAAGGGTAGAGCTTAGATGAGGTACGAGAAGGGGTTTATAGGAAACATTCTACATTATAAATCTAAACCAGTCTTTAACTTCTACATCTACTCTCACTATTCTAATTTTGTTTTTGTTTCTGTAATGCCTTACTCAGTAGTAATAATTTTTTTAAAGTTAATGGAACTACATGTATGGCAAAGAAAGAGTATTGGGTTACAAGTCTATCTGACTTTTAGGCCAGCCTATAATTGAAAATAAATTGTTATAGATTTGTAAACAATTCAGATATCTTCGCTGAATCTCAGATTACTTATTAATAAAATATGCAGTTGGACTAAATCATTTTTAAGTTTTTATCTAACTCTGAGAAATATTTCTTAACAAAAGTAGCATCAATTTATTTCTTCAATTGGAGAAGACAATGGCTAATCACCCATGAAAACTGCCTAGGGGGCCTGTCATCTGGGATTTTGTCAGATAGGTTGAATGGAGGCAGTACAATCTTCACATTATAAATCTATTCTTTCGGAAAATTAAATGATAATTACTTTAAATAAATAAGGTAGGCCTTTTGAGACATTCAATGACAGGTTGATGCCAGGTTAGGCATGCATTCTTTACCAAAGTGATTCGATCAGTTGTCTTTTTCTCAGTGTCCATGATAATGGTGTCTCTCTCTCTCTCTCTCTGTTATATATTTGTATATGTTTTGTTACAGGGATTTATAGTAAAACAAGTGTCTTCCCAACCTGATAATTCATTTTGGATAGGCCTTTCTCGGCCCCAGACTGAGGTACCATGGCTCTGGGAGGATGGATCAACATTCTCTTCTAACCTGTAAGTGTTTGGAGAGACAATGCTTCATCCTCTTTCTCAGAGAAGTTTCCACCTCATCTATGAAAACCTCTGTCAAGCATCTAAGAACCTGATTTGCTGACCATATATGAGAAAGAGAGAGAGAAAGATATACAAGAAGAGAAAGAGTGAGCTACAACAAAAGGAGAAAGATGAGGAGAACCTTAGAGTGAAAAGGAGCGAGGCCATCTAGCAGCATCAACACAGCTGTTTTTCTAGTTTTCTTACCAGGGAGGCATCCAACATGTTTGAAGTTGTCCAGGCAAGGAGCAGTCACTGTCAGTCAGTGTAACCCCCTGGTTAAGAACATGGGCTTTGAAGCCAGACCTCAGTTTGGGTTAATGATTACCCCACTCACTGATCGTGTGACATTGGGGATAAGTCACTTTTCCTCTATGAGTTTCATTTTCCATAAACAAGAATAGAAAGTTACTCTTGGCCAGGTGCGGTGGCTCACACCTGTAATCCCAGCACTTTGGGAGGCCCAGGTGGGTGGATCACTTGAGGTCAGGAGTTTGAGACCAGCCTGACCAACATGGTGAAACCCCATCTTCACTAAAAATGAGCCAGGTGTGGTGGCATTTGCCAGAAATCCCAGCTACTCGGGAGGCCGAGGCAGGAGAAATGCTTTGACCTGGGAGATGGAGGTTGCAGTGAGCTGAGATTGCACCATTGCACTCCAGTCTGGATGACAGAGTGAGACTCCAGTGAGACTCCAACTCAAAAAAAAAAAAGAAAGAAAGAAAGAGTACTTTCCTCTTCGAATTGTGAGATGGGTATAAAAGTAAAATAATTTAGCACAGTGTCTTGTACATAGTTAATGAGCGATATTATTAAGTTAAAAAGCAACCACATTTTCACATTTTGCATTTTAAAAAGATATTTTAAACGTATTTCACATTCGCACGATTATACATTATTCCTTATTATGTGTTGGTCTTTGTCACTGCAGTTGTCATTCATTTGCTTTTTAATATCTGCAGAATATGAAATATGTCCCTTTTAAGTTCTTATTATTAGTATGTGTGTGTGCACACCTGTGTGTGTTTTTTCATCTCAGTAGGAGTATGGTTTGATTTAGTTTTTCAAAGAAAATAACTTTTGACTTTGTTGACTCTGCCTCTTTTTATTATTTCTTTCATTAACTTTGATTCTAGTCTGTATTACTTCCTTCCATCTAATTTATTTTTATTTTATTTTATTTTTTTGAGACAGAGTCTTGCTCTATTGCCCAGGCTGGAGTGCAGTGGCGATCTCAGCTAACTGCCGGCTCTGCCTCCTGGATTCATGCCATTCTCCTGCCTCAGCCTCCCAAGTAGCTGAGACTACAGGCTCCCACCACCACGCCTGGCTAATTTTTTGTATTTTTAGTAGAGACGGGGTTTCACCGTGTTAGCCAGGATGGTGTCAATCTCCTGACCTAATTTATTTGTTTTAAATTTGCTATTCCATCTCAAACTTCTTGTATTGGGTGCTTGACTCATGAATTTAAGCCTTCCTTTATCTCAAGTATGTAGATTTAAAGGCTATAATTTTAATGTATTTTCATTGTCATTCAGTTCAAAATACTTTCTGATTTCCACTATGAGTTGCTCTTTGACCCCGGAGTTATTTAGAAATGTATTTCTTAATTTACAAACATATGTGTTTCTAGTTATCTCTTTGTTTTAGGTTTCAGGCTTAGTTCCACTGTGATCAGAGAACATGCTCCACGTGCTTGCAGTTCTCTGATTTTTATGTGCTTCTTCCTCTTTCCATATGAAAAGAATTGTGTTGAAATCTTCCGCTGCGATTCTACTTATAGTTCTGTAAACATTTGATTCGATGTGTTGAAGCTGTGTTATCAGGCACATAAAGATGTAGAATTGTTACTTTTTTTCCCTTTCTTTCCTCCTTTTTGGACTGATTTAACACTTTTTCTTATTTTTTTTTCTTTTCATTTGTAATGTGCTCTTTCGTGTCTTTTACATCTCTTTTTCTAATCTTTTAGTAGTTTTCCTAGGAATTACACATGTATACTTCACTCATCAAAGACTAATATTAACTGACATTTTTATGTACTTCCTGACCAATATAAAAATCATAGAGCATTCCTTTACTCTGTTGACTCCCTCCTCCATTTATATGCTATTATATTAATGTATTTATTTTTATTTATTTATTTTTATTTTATCTCCCAGGCTGGAGTGCAGTGGCGCAATCTTGGCTCTCTGCAACCTCTGCCTCCTGGGTTCAAGTGATTCTCCCACCTCAGCCTCCAGAGTAGCTGGGACTACAGCTACGCCTCCAGCTAGGTGTGGTGGCCTGCGCGTGTAATCCCAGCTACTCAGAGGTTGAGGCACCAGAATTGCTTCAACCCGGGAGGTTGCAGTGAACCGAGATCGCGCCACTGCACTCCAGCCTGGGTGACTGAGCCAGACTCAGTCTAAAACAAACAAACAAAAATAGCCCTTGGGCCGGGCACAGTGATTCACGCCTATAATCCCAGCACTCTGGGAGGCCGAGGTGGGCGGATCACTTGAGGTCAGGAGTTCGATACCAGCTTGACCAAAATGGTGAAACAGCATCTCTACAAAAAAAAAAAAAAAAAAAAAAAAAAAAACACACACACACACAAATTAGAAATGGTGGTGCACAGCAGATTTATGCACTAGTATTCATTTCAATTTGCCCACATATTTATGATTTTATTTATTTCTTTCTTCCTTTCCAACTGCACATTTCAGGTATTTTTTCTTAAGGCTGATATTTCCAATAAGTATAGGATTAGAGGTTGGTTGTTTCTTCTCTCAGCCACTCAAATATATTATTCCACTGTTTTCTATTTTTTATTGTTGTTTTTGAGAGGTCATCTGTTTGAAGGTAATACATGTTACTGAAAAATTCTCAACCATACTTGCTTCATATTTTGCTTTGACCCATCTTTTTTCCCTTCTCCTGGAATCTCAGTTACATTCATTACAGACCCGTTGACACCATCCTATATGTTTCTTTTGCTTTTTCCTGTGTTTTCATTCTGTTTTAGCTTTTTGCTCCAATCTATGTAATTACCTTTCACATATCTTCCAGTTCATCTATTTTTTCTCATCTGTGGCTAATCTACTGTTAAATGCCTCTATTAAGTTTTTTATTTTGTTTGGTGACATTTTCAGTTTTATAATTTTAGTTCGGTTCTTTCTCAAATCTATTATTTCAACACTTATACTTCTATTTTTTCTTCCAACATTCTTAGTATTATCTTTTAACTTTCAGAATACACTAACCATAGTTGTTTTAGCTTGTGTCTAATAATTCCAATTTCCTATATGTATCTGTTTCTGTTTTTTTTTTCCTATTTTTGTTTTGTGTTGATTAGTTTTCTTTTATGTCAGATTGCTTTTTATAGGGTTGTTAACATTGTATCTTAAAATCTTTGCAGAATTAATTTGAAGTGTTTTTTCATTTGCCTCTGTTCTCACCACCAGGTCTGTTCACCCAATAGTGTGAACAGTACAAACAGCTGAGTATAATCACTTAACTGTTTTACTTCTACTAGGCTATGTACAGTGAATTTATTAACAATCAGCCAAATGTATTTTCTACTTTTTTATAGCACTTGTTTGTCTTGAATTTTCTTTTGCTATTTTAAATGTATGGCTAGAGGACTCTTTCTGTAATCACAAGCAGGCCCAAGTTAACATTTTGATATGTTTATGTTACTAGTCTTTGATTTTCTGGGTGGCATTTATTTAATCTAGCTGTGTCTATGCCCCCAAAACACTTAGAGATCAAGGAAAATTTTGAAGGAATAATGCTGGTCAGAGTTCTCCCTGAGGTCTGAATCTAAGTAGTTAATCTTAGTCTTAGTCATCTCTAAAGCAAAGTTTTCTCAATCTTCCAACCTCAGGGTCAAGAAGGAGAGATAGATACCCAGGACGAAGAGTGCCAAGTCATAGCTTTTGCACTGAGGCTCAGTGATGCCCTTTGAGCTTGACTAATTAACACTGCTGCTTCAGGAGACTGAAGACTAAATTGAACAGGACCATACTTCTATTTACCAGTGTTGATTTCCATAACTATCAAGCATTGTATTGTAATGTAATTCTCCTTCCAGGATACATTAAAATATGCAGAGTTGTTTGCGCTGCCTTTAAATGGCCTGGGCATCTCTGATTCTTTTTCAGTTCTAGATCCCTTTCAGCATTAATGCTTCTGCTTGGTCTATTCATTAAGTATATCCAGTAATAATTTATTAAACTGTTGTTTGATAAAGAAACATTTAAGTAATAGGCTGAAAGATATATAAAGAACTTTTTATAGAATATTAATTTTCCTTCTTTGTCAGGAACTTTTTTTAAGTTTATGCAGCTAGTAGTATTTCTTGAAAAAATTAAGTTATTTTTCTGCCTTAATAATGTAGACTATTCATTTAACCACTTGAGATTCACAACAATTTAGATTTAAGCTTCCTTTTCCAATAATAGAAACACTTCAAAAATCTTTTCACCGATATCCTTACTAATTTATTTGAGCGTCCTGTAGACAGTATTCTTTAACATTTGTTCTAATTACCTCACTGTATTCTATTTTAACAGATTTCAGATCAGAACCACAGCTACCCAAGAAAACCCATCTCCAAATTGTGTATGGATTCATGTGTCAGTCATTTATGACCAGCTGTGTAGTGTGCCTTCATATAGTATTTGTGAGAAGAAGTTTTCAATGTAAGGGGAAGGGTGGAGGAGGAAAGAGAAATATGTGAGCTAGTAAGGTGGACAGAAAAAGGAACAGAGAAGAGTAACAGCTGAGGTCAAAATAAATGCAGAAAATGTTTAGTGAGCTTGGCAAACTGTAATCTTAACCAAGAAATTGAAGGGAGAGGCTGTGATTTCTGTATTTGTCGACCTACAGGTAGGCCAGTGTTATTGTTCTACGTGCTAAATCCCTAGACATGGAATCAGGGGAGCTAAGCTTGAATTTTTTTTTTTTTTGAGATAGGGTCTCACTTTGTCACCCAGGCTGGAGTGCGGTGGCACAATCTCGGCTCACTGCAGCCATCTCTTGCCTCAGCCCCCCCAAGTAGCTGGGACTACAGGTGCATGTCACCATACCAGGCTAATTTTTGGTGTGTTTTTGTAGAGACTGGATTTTGCCATGTTGACCAAGCTGGTCTTGAACTCCTGGGCTCAAGTGATCTGCCCACCTTGGCCTTCCAAAGTGCTGGGATTACAGACATGAGCCACCACACCTGGCACCAAGCTTGAATTTTCATTCTGCCATTGACTTGGCATTTACCTGGGGTAAACCATAAGCAAGTCTTAATTTCTGGCTCCATCCGAGTTGTTTTTGTGCTCAACAATGCCATTGACGCGCATGGTGTGTTGCCATGATTTGACCCTCAACTTCTAGCAGTATATCAGATATGAACTGAGGGTGAAATATATTTCTGAATAGCTAAATGAAGAAATGGGAAAAAATCTTCACCACAATCAGAGCAATTTTATTATTTTCATCGATCTGATCATAATTATGATTATCATCTTTAAAAAGCAGGAACTCCTGCTTTTTCTTTATCAGTTAAATAACCCAGAGAGTACGTCTGCTGTATCTCTAATAGAATCTTGTATAATATGTAATTGTAGGGAAACTGCTCTCATAGGAAAGTTTTCTGCTTTTTAAATACAAAAATACATAGAAATACATAAAATCTGATGATGAATATAAAAAAGTAACCAGTCTCATTGGAACAAGTGTTAACATTTTGGAATATGAAACATGTTTTATTAGTTTTGTGATGTACTGTTTTATAATTTTGACTTTTTTCATTAATTACTGTAAAATGGTATTATTGGAATGAAACTATATTTCCTCATGTGCTGATTTGTCTTATTTTTTTTCATACTTTCCCACTGGTGCTATTTTTATTTCCAATGGATATTTCTATATTACTGGTGAGGCATTTATAGTCCTCTAATGTTGATTAATATGTGAAAAGAAATTGTACCAATGTCACTAAATTACTCACTTTAAAATGGCTGTTTTTATGTTATGTGCATTTCATTTCAATAAAAAAAACTCTTATTAAAAAACCCCTGGCCCCTAAATTATGTGCCTGTGTGTCACAATCCCTATCACAATTTGCCCTCTCCCCAAAAATGATGATGAATTTGGTATGGGTGGAGTGGATATTTACAGTAGATATTTTGATATTAAAGCATTAATTTGAGATCTAAAAAATTTAAAACACCTAAGAGAAGGTAAAGATTTTTGTGAGGTTTACTATTGTTGTTTAATATGCAAATTTGTGTTTTCATTATTTAAAAAAATGTAGAAAGGGAAGAGATAGATGCAGCAAACCACCATGGCACAATTATACCTATGTAACAAACCTGCACATTCTGCACATGTATCCCAGAACTTAAAGTATAATTAAAAATAAATACATAAATAAATAAATGATGTAATGTATAATAAACATAAAAGAAAAGGAAGAGATAGATCAGGCTGAGAACATGAGTATGGTTAACTGTTTTAAGTAGTTAAGGCTTAGGATGGAGTTTGGAAGAGATACCTAGTATTTTAATTTTGGTTTTGTTTTGATTCATTCCTCCCAGGTCCTCAGGATATAGTGAATGAGTCAAGAAATTATGGTAATCAAGGTAAATAACTGGATGCTGAAGATCCAGCTGTACTAATCTAGGACAGGCCAGGCAACCTAACCCATGACGTGAGTTATCATGAAAGTGAGGGTGTAAAGTAAGATTGCTCTAGGTTGTGCAAGACAAAGAGTACCTGACGTGTTGAGATACGTTTATATCACAGCTTATATGGAAATATATGTGAATAAACAGAAAACATACACACTTTTCCAAGAGACAGAAAAAGTGAAATAGCTGCTAGCTGAACCTCAGTTGAAAAGTTAAATTCGAGATGAGTAATGATCACACCAGGAGACATGCTGAGGGGCCACCATGTTCACATGTCTGGATTACAGCAATAATTTTTGTAGTAGTGTCTGAGCCTTCACCCTTGTCCTCTACAGTCTATTTTCAAACAAATCAGAGTGAGGCCATTACATTTAAATAAAATCATGTCGGTTCTCTACTGAAAATTCTCATCAACTTCTCATGTATCTCAGAGTAAAAACAAAACCACCCAAAAATGAAATACCTTTGTAATTACCTGTAAGAAGCTACATATTCTGGTCCTCTTAACTTTGAGCTAAACTCCTACTTCCTTTATCTTTACTCATTGCACTCAGGACGCTGGCTTCTCTGTTGTTTCTCAACCATGTCAGGCATGCTTCCACCTCAAGGTACTGGTGATTCTTATCTCCTTTACCTGAATGATTCTTACCTGACAAAGCTGCAGGACCTGGTCTCTCACCTATTTCCCATCTCTGCACAAACATGAGCTTCTTAATGATACTTACTCAGATAACTCTAAAGTTACCAACCCTTTCTCCCTACATTCTTCATCTCCCTTACCTCTGTTTATTTACCATAGCATTTATTATAGTCTAATATACTGTACTATTTACTTATTAGGTTGGTGCAAAATTGCGGTTTTTGCCATTGAAAGTAATGGCAAGAACCGCAATTACTTTTACACCAGACTGATACTTCTTATCTTTCTTATGTATCATCTGTTTTTCCCCATAGAATATAGTCTCTAAAAGGGTTGACAGCTTTGCTGTACATGGATGTATCCAAGAGTCTGAGAATAGTACTTGCCATACAGTTGATAGTCAAAAATATTCTTATTTTTGAAAAAAAACTTTTAAGGAAAAGTAGTATAAATGTTACTATAGGTTGATTATCAAAAATTATTAGTAACATACTTGAATAACCGAAGCTCCGTAAATAGTTCTAATTGCTATTTTATGAGAATCATAATTACAGGCACCTCCTAAGTGCCTTTCTTTCTGATCCCAGCTGTTGTAATTTTTAACCCTCTATCTCTGTTTTATTCACATATGGGCTTTACATAACTTCATCTTCGCAATTTTGACTACCTTCTCTTTTATATGGCTCTCTGATATCCAACCCAATGCAAACAAACAATTTTTGATTTCCTACTTCTTACAAGGCACTGTGCAACAGGAAGGTATTTTTATTTTTATTTATGTATTATTTCAATAGCTTTTGGGGTACAAGAGGTTTTTGGTTACATGGATGAATTATATAGTTGTGAATTCTGTTTGTAATGCACCTGTCAGTCACCTGAGTAGTGTACATTGTACCCAATATGTAGTTTTTTTAATCCCTCCCCCTCCCTTTTCACCTCCTGCTTCTGAGTCATTACATCACTCTGTATGGATTTGCCTACTTATAGCTTAGCTTCCACTTGTAAGTCAGAACATACAGTTTTTGGTTTTCCACTCCTGACTTACTTAGAATAATGGCCTCCAGCTCTAACCAAGGTACTGCAAAAGACATTATTTCATTACTTTTTATGGCTGAGTGGTATTCCATGGTGTATATATACCACATTTTCTTTATCTACTCATTGGTTAATGGGCACTTAGGTTTGTCCCATATCTTTGCAATTGTGAATTCTGTTACTATAATCATACATGTGCAAGTGTCTTTTTCATATACAACAACTTATTTTGGGGTAGATACCCAGTAGCAGGATTGCTGGATTGAATGGTGCATCTACTTTTAGTTCTTTAAGGAATCTTCGTACTGTTTTCCATGGAGGTTGTACTAATTTACATTCCCACCAGCAGTGTATAAGCATTTGCTTTTCACCATATCCATGCCAACATCTATCGTTTTTTTTTTGACTTTTTAATAACAGCCATTATTGTAGGAGTAAGATGGTATCTCACTGTAGTTTTAATTTGCACTTCCCTGATAATTAGTAATGTTGAGCATTGTTTCATGTTTGTATATCTTCTTTTGAGAAATGTCTACGTATGTCCCTTGCTCACATTTTGATGGGATTTTTTTTTTTTCTTACTGATTTGAGATCCTAGTAGATTCTGGATATTAGTCCTTTGTTGGATGCATAGTTTGCAAATATTTTGTCTCATTCTGTGGGTTGTCTACTCTGATTATTTATTTTGCTGTGCAGAAGCTTTTTAGTTTCATGAAGTCCCATTTATTTATTTTCATTTTTGTTGCATTTGCTTTTGGAGTATTAGTTATAAATTCTTTGCATAGGCTAATGTCCAGAAGAGTTCTTCTAATGTAATCTTCTGTGATTTTTATGGTTTCAGTTCTTAGATTTAAGTCTTTGACCCATCTAGAGTTGATTTTTGTGTAAGGCGAGAGATTGGGATCCAGTTTTATTCTTCTACATGTGGCTTGCCAGTCTTTTCAGCATCATTTATTAAATAGGTTTATGTTTTTGCATGCTTCAACAAAGATCAGTTGGATGTTAAGTATTTGGCTTTTTTATGGCGGGGGGTTAATGTTTTATTTTAAATGCTTGGATAGCTTCAATACCCAGGTTGTGGCAAAATCAGGACACGTGTAAAATATGTTACATTAGATTCCCCAAAGGTACTAAAAAGTACAGTAAAATTAACCCTTCCATTACTGGAAGTGTATGACATAAATAATATAAAATTAAAAGGTGACACTGGTTTCCTGAGATACAATATACTCTGTACAACCAGGGCCCACAGGTCCAGGCTGCAGCATGCGGCAACAGGAAGCAAAGACTGCCATTTTGTTCTGGAGGACCTGGTACTAAAAATCAGCCAGTAATGCCCCTCCGGCCTCTCAGACACCACACGCTGCCTAAATAACTAGAGCTCTGGAAATAGTAAACAAGAGTGATTTCCGTGTGGGAAATTTTAAATAAGATGCACGTGGGACAAGCCTAGAAAGTCTGTCAAGTTAAATTTGGTACATAATTGTGTTCACTCCATATCCAAACACAGCATGTGTGTGATTGGTTGGTCTCTCCTGCTGCTGTCTCAGTATAGCTTGCAGGTATTCTGAGGGCCACCATGTCACTGCCTGTTGCTGTAGTTTGTACTACCCTGACCACCACCACCACCACCACCACCACCACCACCACCACCTCCGCTGCCTTGTTACCTCAGTTGTGGTTTCCACAGCCCCGAGAACCATACCGTTGCTGCCAGTAAATTTCTTTGGGCTGGGCCACCTTGATCTTACACTTGCTTCCAGTGATAGTATGGAACTTTTTCTCCAGAACCTTCTTCACAGATTTTTTTTTTTTTAAGGTAATAAACACAAAACCTTGTCTTTTGTTAAACTTTGGATCCAATGAATTTCAATGGCCTCAGTCTCCTCAAACTCGCCAAAGTACTCCCTGATCTTTTCCTCAGTGGCTTCAGGATTCAGACCCTCCATGAAGTCATGTTTCCGGAATTGGTGGGTTCTTGGTCTCACTGACTTTAAGAATGAAGCTGCAGACCCTCCTGGTGAGTGTTACAGTTCTTAAACATGGTGTGTCTGGAGTTTCTTCCTTCTGGTAGGTCCGTGGTCTTCCTCATTTCAGGAGTGAAGCTGCAGACCTTCCCGGTGAGTGTTACAGCTCTTAAAGGCGGCACGTCTGGAGTTGTTCATGCCTTCCGGAGGGTTCGTGGTCTCGCTGGCCTCAGAAGTGAAACTGCAGACCTTACCCCTGAGCGTTACAGTTCAGAAAGGTGGCGCGTCTGCAGTTGTTCATTCCTTCAGATGTGTCTGGAGTTGTTTGTTCCCGCAGGTGGGTTCATAGTCTCGCTGGCTTCAGGAGTAAAGCTGTAGACCTTCGCGGTGAGTGTTACAGCTCATAAAGGTGGCGCGTCTGGAGTTGTTAATTCTTCCCCGTGGGATCATGGTCTCGCTGCCCTCAGAAGTGAAGCTGCAGACCTTGGCAGTGAGGACTACAATTCATAAAGGTGGCACGTCCGGAGTTGTTCGTTTCTTCGGATGTTTAAATGTATCTGGGGTTGTTCGTTCCTGCCGGTGGGGCTCGTAGTCTCACTGGCTTCAGGAGTGAAGCTGCAGACCTTTTGCAGTGAGGGTTACAGTTCATAAAGTTGGCGCGTCCGGAACTGTTTGTCCCTCCTGGTGGGTTCCGGGTCTCGCTGGCTTCAGGAGTAAAGCTGCAGACCTTCACAGGGAGTGTTACAGCTCACAAAGGCTGCCAACCCAAAGGGTAACCAACAGCAAGATTTACTACAAAGAACAAAAAATCAAAGTCCCCACCCCTCGGAAAAGCACTCTAGCGGGTTGCAGCTGCTGCCACTGGTGCCCTGCTTTTATTCCCTTATCTGGCCCCACCCACATCCTGCTGATTGGTTCATTTTACAGAGAGCTGATTGGACTGTTTTACAGAGAGCTGATTGGTCTGTTTTGACAGGGTGCTGATTGGTGCGTTTACAGTCCTTTAGCTAGACCCAAAAGTTCTCCAAGTCCCCACTAGATTAGCTAGACACAAAGGGCTGATTGGTGTGTTTACAAACCTTTAGCTAGACACAGAGTGCTGATTGGTGTGTTTACAATCCTTTAGCTGGACACAAAAGTTCTCCAAGTCCCCACTTGATTACCTAGACATAGAGCACTGATTGGTGCATTTACAAACCTTTCGCTAGACAGAAAAGTTCTCCAAGTCCCCACCCTCCCAGAAGCCCAGCGGGCTTCACCTCTCACTGGCAGTCGCCATGGGACTCCGTGGCACCCTGCCAGGACACCCCCGCAGCCCAGAGGGATCTCGACCCTGATTAAGCCCAGCAAGCGCCTACCTGCCTCGCCGAATGCGGGGCCACAGAGCCCACGCCCACCAGAGAACCCGCGCCTGCCCGCGACTGCCGCGGGCGGCCCCGGTTCCTGCCCGCGCCTCTCCCTCCACACCTCCTGGCGAGCAGAAGGACCTGGCTCCTGCCTTGGCCAGCCCCCAAGAGGGGCCCCCACAGTGCAGCGGCAGGCTGAAGGGCTCCTCAAGTGCGGCCAGAGCGGACGCCAAGGCCGAGGAGGTGCCGAGAGCGAGCGAGGGCTGCTGGCACGTTGTCACCTCTCATTCATAGCCATGGCCTTTTCAGGGTCAATGACACGGCCATCCAGCCTGTACTCCTGGTCTAGGACCTTCTGCACATTGGTTGCATCTTTGAACAGGATAAACCCAAACCCTCTTGCCCATCCAATGTTGGGATCCATTGTTTTTGTACAGTCAATGACCTCTCCAAATTTGGTAAAATGGTCTTTTAAATCTTTTTTGCTGGTATCCCAGCTCAGGCCACCAACGAGTATTTTTCCTGCATCCTCCTCGTTTTTGCTGGCGTTGATCTGTTCGTCCTCAGTGATATATTTTTTTATTTTTTTATTTTTATTTTTTTTGAGACGGAGTCTCGTTCTGTCGCCCAGGCTGGAGTGCAGTGGCAAGAGCTCGGCTCACTGCAAGCTCCGCCTCCCGGGTTCCCGCCATTCTCCTGCCTCAGCCTCCCGAGTAGCTGGGACTACAGGCGCGGTCCTCGGCGAGTTTTGATTTTGATTCCCGCTCGAGGGCGCTGCGGCGGCACCGACGACTTGCCTTCGGGGAGGCCTCGGTTCTCGGTGGCTCCAGTCGTCTCTGAGGACATGATAGGCCGAGTCGTGGCGGCTACTCACCCACTTGTCCCCACCCTCCGGGGAAAGCGCCTTGGGCTCTGCTGTGCTCCAGCTCGGACTGCTGAGGTCTGGCCTCGTCAGCTGACTGAGCCGCTTCAACTGCAACCCCTCCTTCCCAGCTGCCTCCGCAGAGAACCCACTTACCCACAAACCAGTTCCCGCTGGCGCCTTGCCGCCGCCTCTTTTTTGTTTTCTGTTTTTGTTTTTTGAGATGGGGTCTCGCTGTGTTGCCCAGGCTGGAGTGCAGTGACTCGTAATCTCAGCTCACTGCTGCCTCTGCCTCCCAGGTTCAGGTGATTCTTCTGCCTCAGCCTCCCGAGTAGCTAGGATTACCGGTGTTGGCCACCACATGCAGCTAATTTTTGTATTCTTAGTAGAGAAGGCGTTTCACCATCTTGGCTCTGCTGGTCTCGAACTCCTGTCTTCAAGTGGTCCGCCCGCCTGGGCCTCTCAAAGTGTTGGGATTACAAGTGTGAGGCACGTTGCCTGGACATTAATTAGGCTTTACTTCTGAGTTCTCTTTTTTCTATTCCACTGGTTCATGTGTCTACTTTTATAGCAGTACCATGCTGTTTTGGTAACTATAGACTTAGAGTAAAATTTTAAGTCTAATTATGTGATGCCTCGAGATTTGCTCTTCGTGCTTAGGATTGTGTTTTCTATCCAAGCTCTTTTTTGGTTCCATATGAATTTTAGGATTGTTTTTTCTAGTTCTGTGAAAAAATGATGATGGTATTTTGATAGAAATTGCATTGAATCTGTGGATCACTTTGGGCAGCATGGTCATTTTCACAATATTGTTTATTCCAATCCATGAGCATTGGATGTGTTTCAATTTGTTTGTGTCATCTATGATTTCTTTCAGCAGTGTTTTGTAGTTCTCCTTGTGGAGCTCTTTCACCTCCTTGGTTAAGTTTATTCCTAGGTATTTATTTTTGCAGCGGTTGTAAAAGGGTTGAGTTACTGATTTGACTGTCAGCTTGGTTGTTATTAGTGTATAGCAGTGCTACTGAATTGTGTACATTGATTTTGTAATCTAAGAGTACTGAATTTGTTTATCAAGTCTAGGAGTCTTTCAGAGGGGTCTTCAGAGTTTTCTAGGTATACAGTCATATTGGTGGCAAACAGTGATAGTTTGACATCCTCATTATCAATTTGGAGGCCTTTTATTTCTTTCTCTAGCCTGATTGCTCTGGCTAGGACTTCTAGTACCATGTTGAATAGAAATAATGAAAGTGCGTATCCTTGTCTTGTTATAGTTCTCAAGAGGAATGCTTTCAGCTTTTCCCCTTCGGTATGATGTTGGCTGTGGCTTTGTCCTATGTGGCTTTTATTATTTTGAGGTTAAGCCTTTTCTATGCTTAGTTTGTTAAGGGTTTTTATCATAAAGGAATGCAGGATTTTATTGAATGCTTTTTCTGCATCTTTTGAGATGATCGTACGGTTTTTGTTTTTAATTCTAATTATGTGATGTTTCACATTTATTGGCTTGCTTATGTTAAACCATCCCTGCATCCCCGGGATGAAACACACTTGATCATGATGTATTATCTTTTTATATATTTCTTTTTTTTTTTCTTTTTGAGACAGAGTCTCATTCTGTCACCCAGGCTGGAGTGCAGTGACATGATCTCAGCTCACCACAACCTCCACCTCCCGGGTTCAAGCGATTCTCCTGCCTCAGCCTCCAGAGTAGCTGGGATGACAGGCACGTGCCACCACACCTGGCTAATTACTGTATTTTTAGTAGAGATGGGGTTTTGCCATGTAGACTAGGCTGGTCTCCAACTCCTGACCTCAAGTGATCCGCCTGCCTCGGCCTCCCAAAGTGCTGGGATTACAGGCATGAGCCACTGCGCCCAGCATTGTACTATCTTTTTGATTGGCTGTTGGATTCAGTTAACTAGTATTTTGTTAAGGATTTTTATGTCTATATTCATCAGGGATATTGGTCTGTAGTACTGGTCTTTTAAAAATTATATTCTTTCCTGGTTTGGGTATCAGGGTGATATTGGCTTCATAGAATCATTTAGGGAGGATTCCCTGTTTTTCAGTTTTTGAATAGTTTCAGTAGGATTAGTTTCAGTTCTTTGAATGAGTGATAGAATTCAGCTGTAAATTCATCTGGTCCTAGGCTTTTTTTGGTTGGCTTTTTTTTTTTTTTTTATTACAGATTCAGTTTTGCTGCTTTTTATTGGTCTGTTTAGGGTTTCTATTTCTTCTTGATTTAATCTAGGAGGGTTGTATTTTCTATGAATTATCCATTTCCTCTAGGTTTTCTAGTTTGTGTACTTAGAGGTGTTCATAGTAGTCTCAAATGATTTTGTGTATTTCTGTGGTATCTATTGTAATGTTTCCATTCTCATTTCTTTTTTTTCCCCGGAGGATAAACTATTTATATTTTATTTGTTACTATATAACATATTGACTGCTTCAAAAAGCAATCAAACCCAAACCAAACAAAAACCTAGAAATTCAGAATTTGACAGATACAAATGTATGACGGTTGCCTTATAAACAGCTTGGGAAGCTATATTTCTATATCAACAATGTCAAATTTGCAAAAGACACAAAACTAGAAAAAACAGTTAACATTATTTCCATAGATCATATTATTCTCTCTTTTTTTTAATTATTATACTTTAAGTTCTAGGGTACATGTGCACAACATGCAGGCTCATTACACAGATATACGTGTGCCATGCTGGCCCACTGTATCCATCAACCCATCATTTACATTAGGTATTTCTCCCAATCCTCCCGCCCCCCACCCCATGACAGGCCCCAGTGTGTGATGTTCCCCACTCTGTGTCCAAGCGTTCTCATTGTTAAATTCCCACCTACGAGTGAGAACATGTGGTGTTTGGTTTTCTGTCCTTATGATAGTTTGCTCAGAATGATAGTTTCCAGCTGAATCCATGTCCCTGCAAAGGACATGAACTCATCCTTTCTTATGGCTGCCTAGTATTCCATGGTGTATATGTGCCACATTTTCTTAATCCAGTTTATCATTGATGGACATTTGGAATGGTTCCAAGTCTTTGCTATTGTGAATAGTGCTGCAATAAACATACGTGTGCATGTGTCTTTATAGCAGCATGATTTATCATCCTTTGGGTATATACCTAGTAATGAAATCGCTGGGTCAAATGGTATTTCTAGCTCTAGATCCTTGAGGAATCGCCACACTGTCTTGCACAATGGCTGAACTAGTTTACATTCCCACCAACAGTGTAAAAGCGTTCCTATTTCTCCATATTCTCTCCAGCATCTGTTGTTTCCTGACTTTTTAATGATTTCCATTCTAACTGGTGTGAGATGGTATCTCATTGTGGTTTTGATTTGCATTTCTCTGATGACCAGTGATGATGAGCATTTTTTCATGTGTCTGTTGGCTGCATAAATGTCTTCTTTTGAGAAGTGTCTGTTCATATCCTTTGTCCACTATTTGATGGGGTTGTTTGTTTTTTTTTCTTGTAAATTTAAGTTCTTTGTAGATTCTGGATATTAGCCCTTTATGAGATGGGTAGATTGTGAAAATTTTCTCCCATTCTGTAGGTTGACTTCTCACTGTGATGGTAGTTTCTTTTGCTGTGTAAAAGCTCTTTAATTATCCCATTTGTCTATTTTGGCTTTTGTTGCTATTGCTTTTGGTGTTTTAGTCATGAAGTCCTTACCCAGGCCTATGTCCTGAATGGTATTGCCTAGTTTTCTTCTAGGGTTTTTATGATTTTAGGGCTAACATTTAAGTCTTTAATCCATCTTGAATTAATTTTTGTATGAGGTGTAAGGAAGGGATCCAGTTTCAGCTTTCTACGTATGACTAGCCAGTTTTCCCAACATCATTTATTAAATATGGAATCCTTTCCCCATTTCTTGTTTTTGTCAGCTTTGTCAAAGATCAAATGGTTGTAGATGTGTGGTATTATTTCTGAGGCCTCTGTTCTGTTCTGTTGGTCTATATCTCTGTTTTGGTACCAGTACCATGCTATTTTGGTTGCTGTAGCCTTGTAGTATAGTTTGAAGTCAGGTAGCATGATGCCTCCAGCTTTGTTCTTTTTGCTTAGGATTGTCTTGGCAATGCGGGCTCATTTTTGGTTCTGTATGAACTTTAAAGCAGTTTTTTCAATTCTGTGGAGAAAGTCATTGGTAGCTTAATGGGGATGGCATTGAATCTATAAATTGCCTTGGGCAGCATGGCCATTTTCATGATTTTGATTCTTCCTATCCATGGACACGGCATGTTCTTCCGTTTGCTTGTGTCCTCTTTTATTTCGTTGAGCAGTGGTTTGTAGTTTTCCTTGAAGAGGTCCTCACATCCCTTGTAAGTTGTATTCCTAGGTATTTTATTCTCTTTGTAGCAATTGTGAATGGGAGTTCACTCATGATTTGGTTCTCTGTTTGTCTGTTATTGGTGTATGGGAATGCTTGTGATTTTTGAACGTTAATTTTGTTTCCTGAGACTTGCTGAAGTTGCTTATCAGCTTAAGGAGATATGGGGCCGAGACAATGGGGTTTTCTAAATATGCAATCATGTCATCTGCAAAGCGGGACAATTTGACTTCCTCTTTTCCTAATTGAATACCCTTTATTTCTTTCTCTTGCCTGATTGCCTGGCCAAAACTTGCAACACTATGTTGAATAGGAGTGGTGAGAGAAGGCATCCTTGTCATAAATAGCTCATATTATTTTGAGATACGTTCCATCAATACCTAGTTTATTGACAGTTTTTAGCATGAAGGGCTGTTGAATTTTGTCAAAGGCCTTTTGTGCATCTGTTGAGATCATCATGTGGTTTTGGTCGCTGGTTCTGTTTATGTGATGGATTATGTTTATTGATCTGCATGTTTTGAACCAGCCTTGCATCCCAGGGATGAAGCCCACTTGATCGTGTTGGATAAGTTTTTTGATGTGCTGCTGGATTCAGTTTGACAGTATTTTATTGAGGATTTTCGCATTGATGTTTATCAGGGATATTGTTCTAAAATTCTCTTTTTTTGTTGAGTCTCTGCCAGGCTTTGGTATCGGGATGATGCTGACCTCATAAAATGAGTTAGGGAGGATTCCCACTTTTTCTATTGATTGGTATAGTTTCAGAAGGAGTGGTACCAGCTTCTCTTTGCACCTCTGGTAGAATTTGGCTGTGAATCTGTCTGGTCCTGGACTTTTTTGGTTGGTGGGCTATTATTGCCTCAATTTCAGAGCCTGTTATTGGTCTATTCAGAGATTCAATTTATTCCTGGTTTAGTCTTTGGAGGGTGTATGTGTCCAGGAATTTATCTATTTCTTCTAGATTTTCTAGTTTATTTGCGTAGAGGTGTTTATAGTATTCTCTGATAGTAGTTTGTATTTCTGTGGGATTGATGGTGATATCCCCTTTATCATTTTTTTATTGCATCTATTTGATTCTTCTCCCTTTTCTTCTTTATTAGTCTTGCTAGCGGTCTATCAATTTTGTTAATCTTTTCAAAAACCCAGCTCCTGGATTCATTGATTTTTTGAAGGGTTTTTGTTTTTGTTTTTGTTTTGTCTCTATCTCCTTCAGTTATGCTCTGATCTTAGTTATTTCTTGCCTTCTGCTAGCTTTTGAATTTGTTTGCTCTTGCTTCTCTAGTTCTTTTAATTGTGATCTTAGGGTGTCAATTTTAGATCTTTCCTGCTTTCTCTTGTGGGCATTTAGTGCTATAAATTTCCCTCTACACACTGCTTTAAATGTGTCCCAGACATTCTGGTACATTGTGTCTTTGCTCTCATTGGTTTCAAAGAACATCTTTATTTCTGCCTTCATTTCGTTATGTACCCAGTAGTCATTCAGGAGATGGTTGTTCAGTTTCCATGTAGTTGTGCGGTTTTGAGTGAGTTTCCTGAGTTCTGATTTAATTGCACTGTGGTCTGAGAGACAGTTTATTGTGATGTCTGTTCTTTTACATTTGCTGAGGAGTGCTTTACTTCCAACTATGTGGTCAATTTTGGAATTAGTGCGATGTGGTGCTGAGAAGAATGTATATTCTGTTGATTTGGGGTGGAGAGTTCTGTAGATGTCTATTAGGTCCGCTTGGTGCAGAGCTGAGTTCAAGTACTGGATATTCTTGTTAACCTTCTGTCTCATTGATTGGTCTAATATTGACAGTGGGGTGTTAAAGTCTCCCATTATTATTGTGTGGGAATCTAAGTCTCTTTGTAAGTCTCTAAGGACTTGCTTTATGAATCTGGGTGATCCTGTATGGGGTGCATATATATTTAGGATAGTTGGCTCTTCCTGATGAATTGATCCCTTTACCATTATGTAATGGCCTTCTCTGTCTGTTTTGATCTTTGTTGGTTTAAAGTCTGTTTTATCAGAGACTAGGATTGCAATCCCTGCTTTTTTTTTTTTTTTTTGCTTTCCATTTGCTTGGTAGATCTTCCTCCATCCCTTTATTTTGAGGCATCTCTCTGCATGTGAGATGGGTCTCCTGAATACAGCACACTGATGGGTCTTGACTCTATCCAATTTACCAGTCTGTGTGTTTTAACTGGGGCATTTGGTCCATTTACATTGAGGGTTAATATTGTTATGTGTGAATTTGATCCTGTCATTATGATGTTAGCTTGCTCTTTTGCCTGTTAGTTAATGCAGTTTCTTCCTAGCATCGATGGTCTTATAATTTGGCATGTTTTTGCAGTGGCTGGTACTAGTTGTTCCTTTCACTTCTAATGGAACTTTCTTGAATCTTCTTTTTGTCTTGCTTAATCTAGCTAATGGTATATCTATTTTGTTTATCTTTTCAAAGGGCCAGCTTTCTGTTTCATTGATGTTTTGGGTTTTTTAAAAATTTTTTTGGTTTGTTCATCTAAATATCATTTAGATCTGCTCTCATCTTTGTCATTTTCTTTCTTCTGCTAGCTTTGGGTTTAGTTTGTTATTATTTCTGTAGTTCCTTGAGGTGTGACATTAGGTTGTCAAGTTGTGCTGTTTCAGAAGTTTCGAGTAGATATTTAGCACTATAAACTTTTCTCTTAGCACTCCTTTTTTTTTTTTTTTTTTGCTATATCTCATAGGTTTTGATAACTAGTGTTACTACTATCATTCATTTCAATTAATTTTTAAATTTTCATCTTGATTTCATTGTCAACCCAAATGAAAATAATGAGCAGATTATTTAATTTCCATGTATTTGTTTAGTTTTGAGGGTTTCTTTTGGTATTGATTTCTAGTTTTATTCCACTGTGGCCTGAGAAGATACTTGTTAACTTATTGAGATTTGTTTTGTATCCCATCACATGGTTTATCTTGGAGAAGGTTTCATGTCTGATGAGAAGAATGTATGTGCTTTGGTTCTTGCAAAGAATGTTCTGTAAAGCCCATTTGTTCTAAAATTTAGTTTAAGTCCATTATTGGTTTGTTGACTTTCTGTCTCAATGAACCACTGCTACAGGTGGAATATTGAAGTCCTCCACTGTTATTGTTTTGCTGTCTATCTCTTTCTTAGCTCTGGTAGTAATTGTTTTATGAACATGGGAGCTCCAGGATTAGGTAAATATAAATTTATGACTGTAATATCTTCTGTTTGGATTGATCCTTTTATCATTATATAATGACCTTCTTTGACTTCTTTTTTTTAAACTATTGTTGCTTTAAAGTCTGTTATGTCTGGTATAAGACTAGCTACTCCTGCTCACTTTTCATTTTCATTTGCATGAAATATCATTTTCTACACCTTTACCTTGAATTTATATGAGTCCTTACATGTTGGTTGAATCTCTTGAAGATAGCAGATATTTGGTTTGTAATTTTTAAAATTGATTCTGCCAATCAGTTTCTTTTAAGTGGAGCATTTAGGCCATTTATGTTCAATGTTAATATTGAGATGTGAGATACTGTTCTACTCATCATATTAATTGTTACCTACATACTTTGTGTTTTTCATTGTGTTGTTGTTTGATAGGCCTTGTGAGTTTTATGCTTTCAAAAGGTTCTATTTTGGTGCATATTGAGCTTCTGTTTGAAGATTTAGAACTCCTTTTCACATTTCTTTTCTTTTCTTATCTTTTTTTTTTTTTTTTTTTTTGAGACATAGTCTCACTTTGTCACTGAGGCTGGAGTGCAGTGGTGCGATCTTGACTCACTGCAACCTCTACCTCCCAGGTTCAAGCATTCTCCTGTCTCAGCCTCTTGAGTAGCTGGGACTATATGCACCCACCACCAGGTCTGGCTAATTTTTGTATTTTCTTTTTTCTTTTTTTTTTTGAGATGGAGTTTTCCCTCTTGTTGCCCAGGCTAGAGTGCAATGGCCTGGTCTTTGCTTACCACACCCTCCACCTCCTGGGTTCAAGTGATCCTTCTGACTCAGACTCCCAGCTAGCTGGGATTGCAGGCACCCGCCACCATGCCCAGCTAATTTTTGTATTTTTAGTAGAGATGGGGTTTCGCCATGTTGATCAGGCTGGTCTCAAACTCTTGACCTCAGGTGATCCGCCTGCCCTGGCCTCCCAAGTGCTGGGATTACAGGCATGAGGCATCAGGCCTGGCCTAATTTTTGTGTTTTTAGTAGAGATGAGGTTTCACCATATTGGCCAGGCTGGTCTCCTGACCTTGTGATCCTCCTGCCTCGGACTCCAAAAGTGCTGGGATTACAGACATCAGCCAAAACACCCGGCCCTTTTCACATTTCTTATAGTGCTGGTTTGGTAACACTACAAATTCTCTCAGCATTTGTTTGTCTGAAAATGAGTTTATCTTTCTTTCATTTCATTATATCACTCTTTCATTTAGTTTTGCTGGATACAACATTGTTGGCTGACAGTTGTTCTGTTTAAGGCAGCTAAAGACAGGGTCCCAATTCCTTTGGGCTTATAAGGTTTCTGTTGAGAAGTCTGCTGTTAGTCTGATAGGTTTTCCTTTATATGTGACCTGATGCCTTTTGTCTCACTGCTCTTAGATTTCTTTTCTACATGTTGACTTTTATGGCCTAATGACTATGCCTTGGTGGTGATCTTTTTGCAATGAGTTTCTCAGGAGTTCTTTGAGCTTCTTGGATTTGGATATCTAAATCTCCAGCAGGGCCAGGGAAGTTTTCCTCAATTATTCCTTCAAATAAGTTTTCCAAACTTTTTTTTTCTCTTCTTCCCTCAGGAACACCAATTATTCTTAGATTTGGCTGTTTTACATACTACCGTATTTCTTGGAGACTTTGTTCATTTGATTATTTTTTCTTCATTTTTGTCTGATTGGCTTAATTTGAAAGCCTCATCTTTGAATTCTGAAATTCTTTCTTCTACTTATTCTAGTCTTTTGTTAATACTTTCCACTGCATTTTGTAATTCCCTAAATGTATCTTTCATTTCCAGAAGTTCCTTTTTTATGATATTTAGCTCTCTAGAAAATTTTTCTTTTGTAATCTGAATTTTTTTCTTTTAAATTTCTTTATGTTGGTTTTCACCTTTCTCTGGTATCTCCTTGAGTAGCTCTTATACAACATTCTAAAGTCTTCATTTGCTATTTCTAAAATTTTGTCTTAGTTTGGCTTCATTTCTTGAGCGCTAATGTGATCTTTTGGGAGGTGTTATAGAACCCTATTTTATCATATTAACAGAATTAGTTTTCCTCATTTGGGTAGACTGTTTCTTCTAATTATTCTTAAATTTATTTTTGATTTGACTGTGTGATTTTATTTCTTATTTTCCTTCTTAAGGGTTTGACTTTAATGGTTATTGTTTGTTATAGCCTAATTTGGTTCTTGGTGCTTTTAGGGTTGAAAAGTCTGTATGATTTCCTTGGTTATAGAGAAACTTTGTATGATGGCTTTCTCAGATGCTAGACATAGCAGTAATGTACTCAGTGTGTGAGCAAACTTACTGTCTCTGGAAGCTTATCTCATTCCAGTGTGGTATGCACTTTTAAACTTTTTAACTTTTCCCCAGTATTTCATTCACTGGGTTGATGGTTCAGGCTTCAGGCCAGTAGTGGAGGTGTTCCCAGGTAGGAACCAGTTGTGGCTAAAGAAGGTGGGTAAATGCAATACCCAATGGTGGGCAGAGGTCTCAACCTTGACAAAGGGGGCTGGGGGAGTTGTCAGTGAGACACACTGAAGTCTTATCAGGGGAAGGGTGGTAGCCACCTTGGCTCCCCTGTCAGGTCAGCAGGGAAGCTATCCATCTCCCAGACACACACCTGTCCCAACATTCTGGCTATTCAGATCAGACAGGCCTCTCTTTTCATCTGTTGGAATGTTAATGTTCCAAGTAGACAATTGTGACTCTGCCTCTTATGTAAGCCTGAAACTGGAGGGTGCTTCTCCTGTGGGGATGCGGTCACCCTGAAGTGTTCGAGAAAGTCTGTCTATGGGTGCACCCATGCTGAGCTCTTGTGGGAGAAGACCCAGCTGTGTCTGCAGTGGTGGACGAGGTTGGTAAGAAGTCCCTTTCTCCAAGATCCTTGATAAGCATCAGGGCTGTCTGACTGTTGGGACAGCTGTAGACATTCCCTGCTGAACCCAGCACTTCAATTCTGCCTCTATTGAAAGGAACTTCCCACCAGTGGAACAATCTAATCCTCAAGACCTGCCATCTGGATTCTTTGGTCACACCGGGTGTTCCCTTGATGTGGCGCACTCTCCCTTTCCGTAGGAGTAGAAGTTCCTGACAGACAGACTACTATGAGTGCTGCTTCTCCTCTGGGTCTAGCCACTCAGTGGCTCCAGATTAGTGCTGGGAGATGTCTGCTAAGGATCCAGTGACATGACCTGTCCTCCAGTTTTTCAACAGCAGGTATCAGCACCAGGTCTGATGGGGGTGCCAGAGGCATGACATAGACTCTGTGAGATTCCTTGATTATAGATAACTTTAGTGCGTTGTCTTTCTTGAATGCGGGTTCAAGTAGTAATAAACTGGTCATGTGGATAGACTCAGGACCTCCTGGTTAGATAGGGTGGTGCAGGAAGTGGTAATAGCTGAGGTCATACAGTAGTTTTGTCCTTCCTGAGTGCAGTGTTATTCCACCTACAGATGCTGTAATGGACTGTGTTGGTAGCCTTCCAGCTACTGGGTGGCATTTGCAAGAGAGTACCAGGTGTGGTAGTAGCAGTGGGATTTGTGCTTGCCTTATGTTGCCCAGGGTAGGTAGTCTGGCTTCTCAGGTGATGGATGGGGCTATCAACCTCCCCAGGGTTTCTGTCCTTTGTATTAAGCTACCACGGTGGGTGGAGGGGCAAAGCCAGACGAGGGCTGTGTTAGGTGGGTCTGCACTCTGAGTCACCATGTGCATGGCAAGCAGCGGTCCCTGTTGGAGATGTGTTTGCACAGCGAGTGGGGAGTAGCAGGCAGCAGTAAGCCTAACCCAGATTTCACACAGTTGACAAGGCAGATCTGGCTCCTGCAGTACTCTGCTAGCAGCAGTGAGCTAAGTTCCAGGCAGTGTGCACTCAGAGCTCACACCAAATTGCCATGGTGATAGCAACTGCTGGCTTTCGGGCCATGCCATACTCTGTTCACCCACACAGCTGGCACCCAGATCCTGCACTCGTGGCTGCAACACATTTCCCACTCATCTTTCTGGTTCTGGCCAAGGGAGTTCATCTTCTCTTGAGGTTATATTGTGAATTTCAGTTGGGAGTTTTTACAATGTGCATCCCCTGGCTGAGCTAGTTGGCTGAGTTCCACGAGGTTGTCTGTGAGGTGTAATAAGGAATAGCTTCCCTTGGTTCATGCTGGAGACTGGGAATACACACAGGCCTCTTCCTGCTGCTGCTGTTACTTTTATGTTCCTCACTGCTCTTTTAATTGGTTCCAGTGCTGGGAAGGGTTAAGGCCTTCCCCCATGGCATGGACTTTCAGGTTCCCCAGTGGGGGTTTGTATCCTGGAGCCAGTCTCTTCACCTCTCACACCCTGGGGGCTTACAGTTTTTCACCTAACTGACGGCGTGGGATGTAACCTGCTGCTTTTTTCAAAGAGTCTATGGATTCTTTCAGTTTTCCTGTTCAGTTCCTGCATTGCTTCTTGGAAAAATGTACACAGTGAGAATTTTTATTTTTATTTTTTAGATGGAGTCTCGCTCTGTCGCCCAGCCTGGAGTGCAGTGGCACGATCTTGGCTCAGTGCAACCTCTGCCTCCTGGGTTCAAGTGATTCTCCTACCTCTTGCCTCCCCAGTAGCTGGGATTATAGGCACCCGCCACCACACTTGGCTAATTTTCATATTTTTAGTAGAGACGAGGTTTTGCCATGTTGGTCAGGCTGGTCTCCATCTCCTGACCTCAGGTGATCCACCCACCTCGGCCTCCCGAAGTGCTGGGGTTAAAGGTGTGAGCCACCATGCCTGGCCCACAGTGAGAGTTTTTTACTCACTATTTTATCCTTCCAAGTGGTAGAGTCATGCTAACACTGCCTCCAATCTGTCATCTAAAAAAAAAAATCCTGTTTTTAAAAAATTTAGAATAATTTGATGAACAACACACAGCTTAAAACACATGTGAATCCACAATATGCACTTCCTCATAGATCTTTTAGATGGTCTGGCTACCCCACCTGGAGCATTCTGACACTCCTTTATATTTAGCATGTTTGATTTTGCCCATCTATCACTTAACATCTGGAAAAGTTTTGGTAGAGTAATATAAGCCTATTGTACAGATTCAGGAAGAACTTTTAGACATTATCTAAAACAATCTTCTTGTCTTTCAGTTTAGGAAATGCAGACGCAAATTGTTAATTGTCCTCCCAAAGCCACAAGGTTGTTACTGATAACTATCTTACTATGGTTTGAATGTGTTTTTTGCACGATTCAGGCCTTGCCAGTGTGGTAGTATTGAGAGAGGTGGGGCCTTTAAGAGATGGTTTGGCCTTGAAGGCTTCTCTCTTGAGGATGGTATTAAGACCTTTATAAAAGAGGCTACATAGCCGGGCACGGTGGCTCAAGCCTGTAATCCCAGCACTTTGGGAGGCTGAGACGGGCGGATCACAAGATCAGGAGATCGAGACCATCCTAGCTAACACGGTGAAACCCCGTCTCTACTAAAAAATACAAAAAACTAGCAGGGCGAGGTGGCGGGCGCCTGTGGTCCCAGCTACTCCGGAGGCTGAGGCAGGAGAATGGCGTAAACCCGGGAGGCGGAGCTTGCAGTGAGCTGAGATCCGGCCACTGCACTCCAGCCTGGGCGACAGAGCCAGACTCAGTCTCAAAAAAAAAAAAAAAAAAAAAAAAAAGGCTACATGTAGCATTTGGCTGGCTTGTCCTTCTGCTTTCTGCCACGTGAGAATAGCCTTCCTCCACTACAGAGAGTGCAGCTCTCTCCTGACATCCAAACCTGCCAGTGCCTTGATCTTAGATTTCCCAGCTTCTGGAATGCTGAGAAATACATTTCTATTGCTTGTAATTTATCTGGTCTCAGGTATCCTGTTGCAGGTCAGCACAAACAGACTAATTCTAATGTACTGATTCAGGAAGAATTTTTTTCACATTACCTAAAATATTTTCCTCTCAGTTTAGGAGATTTAGGCACAAACTAACTGGCTTCTGCAAACCACATGGTCGTTAGTAATAGTTTTAAAAGTTTTTACTTCCAGTAAAATGTATAATTCCTCATGATCATAATGTACCAAATGTGCTATAAAATGTTACATCAAGTTCGGATACTATAAGAATGATCACTACTCTGTTCTTGGAGAAAGGAAGGGGCTAGATCCTATAATCTCTTCTCTTTTCACAAAGGCACAGAGAGGTTAAACTAAGTGACTCCCTAAAGGATGGGTAAGAAATGAGGATGCGTGTCCTTCCAAGTTATTATTATTCCGCATGCTCTGAAGGAACCACAGGGCTACACCATGCTATTGTAAGTTCTTGCCTTCTTTACACTGAAGTTACATGAGAAATGCAAACAGGTAAACAAAAAAGACCTGAGAAAGGCCAACTTTTTGATAACTGTTTAGACAGAGACTGCCTAAACCGAAAACACATGCTGTTTCCCCTCCGCCTGATTGATTTGGCATTCAGAGTACAAGCTCACAGCAGAGGGGCTGGGCCTGTCCAGTCAGGAACTGCAGTCAGAGACTTCCCCTGCTACTTGCTGGGAAAGAACATTAGGAATGCCTTTCAGTGCCTTGCTTCCTGAACGAGCTCACAGTAGCCAGGCGGCCCAGGGCAATCCCACCATATTTCACTCTCACCGCTGTAGGAATCCAGATGCAGCCCAAGTACAGCAGCACGAGGGACATGCTGGATGATGATGGAGACACCACCATGAGCCTGCATTCTCAAGCCTCTGCCACAGCTCGGCGTCCAGAGCCCCGGCGCACAGGTACCCTGTCTCCTGGAGTCCAGATAGACCAGAGCCCTTGTGAAATGTGTGAGATGAGCTATCCCTCCTAGAAATTTGTACATTTAACTTCTATCTTATAACTTTATTTCCAATTCCTGTGACATAGTAGTGATTTTTTTTTTCCAGTTCTATTCAGTTCCATAATTCACACAGTTAGAGAAGGATTTTATTTCCTGGGCCACTCAGCCAATCTAAAGCTAAAATATGACTTCAGTTCTAGTGAAAAGGACTCACATGGTAATATACACAGGACTAGGTTCTAGGTCCTAACCCAGGTACGCCACTTTCCTTCTGTGTAACCTTGGATGAGTTATTTAAGTATCCTGGTAGCATCACACTCTTTATTTATAAAATATTAATGGCCACAAACATGTATAAAGGGCTCATTATGTGCTGGCAGTGTTTTAAATGCTTTAAGTATATTAATTCATGTTAATTTGAATTAATATTAAATAGAAGTAATAAAACTTCCTTTACAAGGTGGTTGTGAGTACTGAGAATGATAAATTATGTAAAATATTTGAGTGTCTGTCTGAACTGATGTAGACTGACACAAAATTGCTGAAAGGAACACTTGAGGAATTCTCAAGAAATGAAATGTTGAAAGGAATCCCACATTTTAGCTTTCATTCAGTGCCTGTATTTTAATATGTCCTTTCCCTCTGATTATATCATCGTTTTCTTCGCCTTTGTAAATTTGGATATACATTTAAAATATTTTAAAAAAAGATCCTGTTCCTTATTTCTTTATCGAATAACTTTTAGTTTTCCTTCCTTTCTCCTACTAAACCCTCCATTCACTTTCTATTTATTAAATGACTCTCCACCTGAGACCTACTAATATGGCTCTTTTTTTGTTGTTGTTGTTTTTAAACTAAACTACCCAGTAAGCTGTTAAGGGACACTGGGGATTTCCAACCTCTTTGAAATGAAGCTAAGTGACAAAGTAGGGATGTCAGCTTCTGTAGCCACAGGATATGTGTAATAGGATACAAAGTGTTTTCCTCCAAAAATCTTAGGAAGAGTCCATTTGTAGGGCTGTGGTTTTGAGTAGCTTGTATATAACTTCATTTTCCACCTTTGACTGGAGCCAGAAGCCTCTCAAAGATTAGTGATCAGCATAATCAGGAACAGCATGTACAAATAAGTTCTGCTGAGGTTGAAGGGTGGAGAGGGACGTGGAGCAAGATAAAACACTAGCTGCAACATCTGGGAGCTTCTTTGTAAGAAATGGAAATTGAAACAGTGGGAGTAGAGATTACAAAGAATTGTGTTGGAGGAAATCATCTGGAAATAGTTATCTTACGCAACATATATGAGATCTTGTTTTCATCTTTTTATGGTAATACAAACATTCAGGGGAATGCCATCATAGAAGTATAATTATTTCTTAGATAAACATATCTGATATACCTTCGCTGATAAAAATAACAGCAGAAATCACTCAGAAATTTTTGGCAGTGTGGAGGATTCAGATTCAACATACTGATGTGACACCATTAAGAGCTGGCAACTTTTATTTTTTAGAATTAATACAAATCACATTCATTTAATTTCTAGACTTTTGTCAATAACAATTGACATAACAACTATGTTTGTGTTTACAAATGACAAACAAGATAGTAAAAATGCCAAACAATTAAGATAGTGAAAATGAAAGACAACAAGCTCATATATTTTTCACAAACTTATGTTTGGGGTCATGTTATCCTAGTACTGAGGATATAATGTCCAATGTGATATGGTCCCTGTTCATAAGGAAATTGAAAGTCTAATACAATTCTCAACTGAGGAATAAGTATAATAAGGTGTTATGGCAGAAGCATGTGCAGTACAGCCGAGAGCTTGGTTATGTCTACCTAATTAAGTAGAGGAGCTTAGGAAAGGCTTAACAGGAGGAGCGACTGTGGAATGGAGTTAATTTTAAGATCTTCCACATAATGTGGAATCAGGAGTGAGGATGTTTGAGAGGCTGGGGAACACTACAGACAGAGAAACATATGAAGGGAAAGTCATGAAGGTTTTCAGTAGCTTTGTATTTTTAGAGAACTATAAGCAATATGTATGGCATAGGTGTAGAGTTGGAGGAGGGAAACTTGGCAAGGGGGTAAGTCTGGCAAGTTAAGGAGGGATTTTCGGGCATGCTGCTCTATTTTAATTCTATTCAATATTTAAAATGAGGTCAATGCAGGATTTAGATAGGGAGAAACAGAATTTTGCATTTGGGGAAGACCTTCCAGGCTGCAATGGAAAGGATAGGTTGAAAGTATATGAAACTGGATGTGCCGATACCAAATTTTTTCACTAGTCGGGTACAAGAGTAAAAGAACCTGAACTGAGGCAGTATAGTAAAAACGAGGAAAAAGAATCAGATATGAAAGATGTCGAGGCGATGGAGTTTAGATAATCAGTGATTGGTTACATGTGAGGAGACAAGGAAAGGGACCTCGGTGGTAGGTTGACTAGGTTCTGTCTGACGTAATGTGGATGGTACTGCTGTTTAACTGAGACAGAAACTATAGAAGGGACAGGAAAGGTGATGAATTGAGTTTGAGTTTAAGGGGTCTGTAGAAGGAGGGACATGCATTTGGAGCTGTCCAAAGACACCTGTATATGCAGGATGTGGGTTAGGCTACACATATTTGTGGGAATTACTGGCATAGTAATTAAATAAATAAATAAAGTAGATGAGGTACCTAAATCATTAAGTAAAATAAATGGATAGTAACTAAAATGTATGGGAGTGTGTGAGATCACTGAGGGAGGGAATGTAAAATGAAAAGATGAATGAACAGAAGAATACAGTGTCAAGGAGAAAATCTGAGGGAATATCAGGACCTGAGGAGCAAGAAGAATGAAAGATTCCAAAAGGAGCTACTAGGGATGAACAGCAGAGAGTGGTAGAAGCAGGAATCTGGGAGAGAGACCTCAAGGGCATCAAGAGACAATAAAGTCAAGAGTAATGGAAAATCAGAATAATGGAAGAGACAATAAGTTCAAGAGTATTGGAAAAGTCAGTGATGATGACTGTGAGTGTTAAAAACAACAAATAACAAATACTGCAGAGAGTTTAAGTAAAAGGAAGACTAAAAATGAGTATTTAACAGTTTATCAAAAAGGAAGAAAATATTTAGTTTTGATAGCAGTAGTTTAAAAAGGAACTGATGGTTACATAATAAAATGAACAATTACTTTGGTTAAATAATTTTTAAAAATTTAATAATAAATTCAAGTTCCTCTTTACCCTTGTTTGCATTAATTACAGTACTATTGCATTTCCCAGTGTCTTAGTTTTATTTCCTCAATTACAGCATAAATCTCTCATCACAGTCATGACATAAATCACTGTTAACTGATTCAAGAACTTTTTAAATCAAACCTACTCATGACAAGACATTATGGCATGTACTAGAGGAACCTGTTTTTCAGGTGCTTAGAGAAGTGGAAGGAATGCTCTAAATCAATAGTTGTAGTAAATGTCATTTAGTGCTGTTAAATCAGTGTTGGAGGCCACAGAAGCAATATAGGAATGAATGAGTTACTGATTGAGTTTAGTTTTACAAGTTCCCAGAGGAAGTGACATGATCTGGACCCATGAGGCTAACGAGTATAATGGGATCCTATTAGGAGGAGCCTGATACAGCACACTAAGAAACTGACTAGGACAGAATGAGCCTTGGGAAATATTTCTTCCTATGGAAGAGAGGAAGTGTGATTAAATTTTGCTTTCAAAATTCATCTTGCTGGTAGAGTGGATATTTCGTAATGTAGAAGTGAAAAGTTGCAAGCTGCTGTCGTTCTATGATTCCAGATGCACTGCCATGTACAAATATTGTTCTGAGATGTGTTGGGAGGATAGGAAGATGACTGAAAATGTCCAGCTCTGGAATCCGTCTGCTTGGGTAGCTCTGTTACTTACCAGTTGTGCAAACTTAGGCAACTTCAGTGACTCCTTGGTAATTGAATTTTTGCAAAGGTTGCTTCCAATGAAATAAAGTGTATCTAGAACACACTTATAGTTACTATTAGTAACTATTTCTTTCTCTCTGTTTTTCAATATTCTCCATTCAATCATTCTATATAAAGACATGAAGAAACACAATCCTGGGGAGTTACTAATAGTTCATTAGTAACTATTACTAATAGTAGCTGTGTGTTCCTGAATAAGCTGTCTAAACCTGCTAGGCCTCAGTTCCCTACCTGTAAAATGAGATAATAATATCTACCTTATAGGGGTTGTTTGTGAGGCTAGATGAGAACATTCATATAAGACATTTTTCTCAGTAACTCAAGAAATTTGAGAAATTATCATGAATGGTAATATTGTTTTTTAATTATATTTCAGTAAATAGTATCTGTTGATGGAGATATAAAATTGCATCACCTAAATTTTACTGAAGAGGAAAAATATAATTAAGTTTCTAAATACTGTGAATTGGAACCTCAATGATATTCTAGAAATAGCTCGTATGTTCTTAGATATATACTTTTTTCAAATAATAGGAAGGATAACACACATTTTCATTTAGAGAGTATGAAAATAGCAATATTTGAAATAGATTCATATGAGAAAAGAAACCTGCATTTACATGAACACAGAAAAGCAGACTCAACCCATGAACTCAGACTCCTATGAGGTTTCCCATGCACTACATGTGAGGATTAAGGAAACAGAGACATTTACATTTCAAAATACAAAGGGATCAAAAAGTGCTTTCTGAAATATTGTGTACATTGCCACCAGTTTTGCCCCCATGTCTCCGTGACTCCTGACTGGCTCACAGAAAAGTGTGCAAAGTATAGCGTTAAGCATAATGATTTAATCCTAGCTCTGCAACTAGTTTGTAATGTGCACATTATTTAAACTCTCAGTGTCTCCTCCAGCTTTTAAGACCTTTTGCATTCATAGGTATACTAATAGACTGTATATGGTAATGTCAGCTTAGTTTCTTGGGTGGAAAACAAAATTTTCTCTCTCTGATGCCTGATGAAGGGTAACTGGTTCAGTTTGACAACTCTCCACCCACAAAGTTTCATATAATTACACAGTAATTGGTATCCAAAATTTGACCCTAGCACCAAGGCCTTTTATACTATGGTTATACTAAGAGGATACAGGAAAGGTTTTTTTTTCTATATATATCTTATTATTCTTAGGGATGTTTATATCATTCCTTGGCCTATCCACACCCCTTTCTAAGTATGCCTCAGGAGAGAGCAAAGGGGTTCTCTTCCAAAAAATAAAACCACAATAAAGCCAGGCCAAACTCAAGCGACCTCCCAGGCATCTTGTTTTTGTGAAAATCTTTCTCGGGTTAGGGTGAGGGTGATCCCTGGAGAGAGACTTCAGTATGATTAGGAGCACTTGGAATAAAACTGAGAAACATTAGACTCATAGTTAGAAGAAAAACATCTAGAAGGAAAAATAGCATCAAAGAAAAAGAAAAAGTGAAACTTTCAACTTCATGGACTTTCCGTCATGGGAGCTTGGTTTCCTGGAAGATGAACTACCCAGGATTGTGTTTCTCCATGTCTTTACATAGAATGATTGGATGGAGAATATTGAAAAAGAGAGAGAGAAAGTGAGAGAGCAAGAGGGAGATGGGAAGAGAGAAGAAAAATTTCAAAATGGGAAAATTTGATCAGAGAAAGAGGATTTCTTAGAAGAGATTTTTAAAAACCTTTTAAAGCCTATTATATTTCTTTTATTTTTTCCGACCTAGAGGCAATCTTAGGAAGGATCCTGTATTTTTTTTTCTTTTCATGAATATAGTTATCATTGAAAGATGTTCTAATTTCTAAAGTCCAGGCCATCACTTCACAGAAGGAATTTAAGTTCACTCTTTTTGGTCCTTTGGGCAGAAAAACAACATTTCCCATGTCCTCGATATTATGCAAGGGAAAGCAGATTTATTTCATTTCATTTCATTTCATTTCATTTCATTTCATTTCATCACTACTTTTGAGAGAAGATCTTGCTCTGTCACCCAGGCTGGAGTAGAGTGGCACGATCACGACTCACTGCAGCCTTGACCTCCCTGGCTCAAGCAATCCTCCCACCTCAGCCTTCTGAGTAGCTGTGACTACAGGTGTGTGCCAACATGGCTGATGAATTTTAAAAACTTTTCTAGAGATGGGGATGGGGTCTCACTATGTTGCTATCTTTTGTAGAGATGGGATCTCACTATGTTGCTCAGGCTGGTCTCGAACTCCTGGCCCAAAGCAATCCTCCTGCTTCAGTTGGGAGGATTCCGAAGTGATGAGATTACAGGCCTAAGCCACCATGCCTGGCGGAAAACAGATTTATAAAGAGATAAATAAGTTAGTTGACTGTCATAGTTCTTCTTCTCCTTTACCTCTTATTTTTAATTTCAGCCAAATATTAATTATAAGAAGTAACAGGATTTTAAAAATTATTATGACTTTGAGATGTGTATTAATGTAACTATGTTTGAGTAGGGGTAGGTAGGCATATAACACAGATATTTGTATATAATGGACCTATTCATTCATTTATTTAAATGTAATTGAGCTTATTTCAACTACTGCACTAGGAACTGGGTTACAATAATGGCTAAATAGATATTTTCCAAGAAAGAGCTTAATTTTTCCTGGAGTAAGACAGATATAAGCTAAATGAAATAACAAAGATATACAATATATTTAATGGTAATAAGAGGTATGTGGAAAAATAAAATCACCATAGTGATGGGCTCACATAAGCACTTTTAACTGTGGAATCTAGAAACATCCATATGATTAACTTTCTTGGACTGTATGGAAGTTTACAAATACAGGGTTTTGGAGAGGATGATTCACCCAAACTATATTCTGCCTCTAATCTTTTTTTTTTTATGTTCTGCTGATCTGAAATACTTTTATAGTCGATACCATGAGAAAACCATCCTTTTGCAGAAAAACCAAGACTAAATCACATAGCTCAGTTAACTGAAGGAAACAGGAGGAGGCAAATCTCCCTTAGATTTGTTCATGATATAATCTCACAAAAGTCAGTGTATGGAAACCACCATGGCTGGGAGATATATTTAGCTGAGCCTGTTTTCTGCTGACATAGATGTTGCTGAGAAGTCAATGGACTACAGAAAAACAAACAAACAAACAAACAAACGAAAACCCTGTAAGCTTAACTTTGGAGAACCCACTTATCTCTTTAAAACTTAGTTTAAGTCATATTAATTTTTTATAATTTCATTTTTCAATTATTTAAACTGTCAAAGATTTACTCAGCCCTTATGTCCCAGGCACTACTTTCAGTAGTGGAAATACACTGGTGGACAAGATAGACAAGATCATTGTTTTAATGGAATGTTAAATGGAGAGAAAGGAGACAGGCAAAAAGAAACAAAAGTCATGAAAATATTACCTAGTACAGGGTGAGTGATATGCTAGAGATGGACTCATGGACCTCCTCCAAGGATGTGCCATTGAAACTGAAATTAATGCAGAGGCAGAAGTGGGGCTGATACAAGGTACTTAGGGTCGAGCTTGATCAGATCAAGGATTAAACGGAAGGCCATTGTGAGTAGTACATGTGAATGAGAGGAAAATAGTTCAGAAGGGGATGAAAGAGCTAAGGAAGGTCTCAATAAGACTAATGTAGGATTTAATTTTAAGTGCAATAAAGCTTTTGAAGTTTTTAAGTAGGGAAGTAGCATAATAAAATTGCCATTTTCTTTTTTTTTTTTTAAAGGAGCAATCTGTGAAAAGTGATTCGGATTTTATTCTAAATGTAATGAGAGCTATTTATAAAGGAGATGATTGCTAAGAAATAAGATTCACATTTAAAAATACATCAGTATGTCTACTCTGAGACTTTAACTTATTTTCCCTACTAGATTGTAAGTTCCAGAGGACAGTAATCATATTGTCTATTTCTATATTCTTTACTAGTTATCATTCCCCATTTGGAAATAATGTTTCATATAAATCTCTGTACATGGTAGCTCATGCCTGTAATCCCAGCATTTTGGGAGGTGTCGTAAGAGGATCACTTGAGCTCAGGAGTTAGAGAACAGCCTGCAGCCTTGGCAACATGGTGAAACCTCATCTCCAACAAAAATATAGAAAAAAAAAATTAGCCAGGCGTGGTGGCACGTGCCTGTAGTTCCAGCTACTCAGGAGCTGAGGTGGGAGGATTGCTTGAGCCTGGGAGGTGGAGGTTGCAGTGAGCCGAGATCACGCCACTGCACTCCAGCCTGGAAAATCTCTGTACCTGGAATGTTTTATGTATAGGACCTTGCTAAAAGGAAAAGAATTTTCTTTCAAAAAGCCCCTCTGAACTCTTTAATCTTTCTGTTTCAGAACGTGACTTGAATTCTCAGTGAAGTAGAACTAACGGGCTACAAAGAGATGAGAGTTTCTTTGAGGATTTCACTCTCTCTTTGTTCATTTTTATTACAATGCTAGATGCTAGCTGCACCTGAGTGAAAAATCTTCCCTGTCAGATACATTAGGTCATTCAGACTCAGATAGGTGATCTCACTAGGTGAAGGGTCTACCCATGACTTACAGTAAAATCTCTGCAATTACTAGTCAAACTTACGAGAATGGAGGGCAAGGAAAGCATGTTTGCCACAGTTTTAAAAATTATTTAACTGTTGCAAAAATAGTTTAGATTCATCTTTCAGAAATTGATGATCCTATTTCTTTATAATCTATTTTTGAAAAAATATAAATCAAATGAATGAACAAACAATATCCTTACAAAAGAGGGACTTTCAATGAAGCAATTCCACAGAAAAACAGTAAAATTATTACTTCCCATTACTAACATGCAATTTGCCCTTTAGAAAAAGCATATACGGAACTTGGGGGGAGGGGGATGTTTTTCAAAAGTAACAGCAAATTAATTTCATCTTCCCCTGATTATGTAAAAAGTTGTCCCTTGGTAAGGTTCAGAGATTCTCAGACATTTTCATGACAGTCTTTCATAATTAGAATTTTGACAAGCAGAAGGTTGTACAACCAACCACATAAAGATAATGCATAGTGTGCTTCAGTGCAAAGTAAGACTTGAGAGGTGGATACAAATGGGTGGGGTTTGTGAGAAAATCTAGCTGTGATAAGTGAGGCTTGCACTGAGCCTTATGATGATGTTTCTGAGGACAGAAATCAAGTTATCCAGCCCCCGTTACTGTTGTCCAGCATAATTTGTTCCCGTGCAGAATCAACTCCTCTCCTTTACCTGTTATTGACTTAGATGCAAGAGGAAGAAAAAGCCAAACCCTGCTTTCTCTTCTGTTCCCTGAAGAGCACAGGGCTCCCTCTTCAACGTGGCGACCAGTGGCCCTGACCCTGCTGACTTTGTGCTTGGTGCTGCTGATAGGGCTGGCAGTCCTGGGGCTTTTGTGTAAGTCTGCGCTCTGACCTGGGGGAGGATCCTGGTTCCAAGGTTTGTCTAGGATGAGAAACACTTGTCATGGATTTGTTTTTTAAGCTTTAATTCTTTAGCCTTTGGAAAACTCAGTGTATCTTTTCTTAAATGTAGCTATTTAAATGGTGAATAATGGAAGAAGAATTAAAATATGACAATCAGTTGCCAACTAGAATTAAACATTCTGTTTGAGATAAGAAGGGTTTTGTCTGGTTGTTTATATGTCACTGTCTAAAAATATCATTTATTTTAAATAAATGCATGCTTCAGCCCTCTCCCATTCCACAAAAGACTAGGGTGTCAGAGGTTTTGACTCTGAGAATACAGGGTTCGGTGGGCTAGTGCAGAATATACTACCCACAGAGCCGCGCATACCGTCAATACAAGGAGAGTAGGTAAACTCCTTCATCATCGTATATTTTAAAGGCCAGGAAGTTATACAGTCATTTTATAAAAACTTGTGAAAATCAAATCGGAAAAATGCATATCTAAAAATATTTAAATTTCAAACTAGTAAAAACAAGTTAAAAACCTTAAAAAAGAAAGTGGATGAATTTGCCTCAGTAGGTGAAGTCCCCACAGCAATGTTTCCTAAACAGCTGAAGAAGGTTATTCAAAGAAAAATGTTATATAGAAGAGCAGATTTTAATGTCAAAAACTGGATTTTACAGGAATTTTAAGACTTTTGTTTGTATCTTATATTTCAAAATTACAAATAATTTCTTATTGCCCCCTTTGATCCCAAAAGTTTTATTTCATTGTGATATAACTATTATTTTGCAACCACCATTATTCTTGGAAATACAGAGGAACTCTCATGATTCATGAGAGATTTCTATACTTAGATGTAGAGACCTGAATTTCAAATCTGAATGTTGAAAATTTCTAGTAAAATGACATTAGGAATTTACTTGTTCTCAATGATCCTAATTGCAAACTATAAAATCATGGAAAAAATAATAACACTATTTCAATAACTGAATAAGTAACAATATATGGTATATTGTCAATACTCAATATAATAACCAACATATAAACAGATCGGTGGTTTTATGTTGAGTAACATTTGAGAGTATACATAAAAAGATTTATCAAGCAATAAATATAGGTTGAGAATTTATTCTTGAAGTTGGGAACTAATATTATAACTCCACATTTCTATTTATGTATTTATAAATAGATATAGATAAATTATTTAAATTATACATTTTTTAAGGCCAGGAATGGTGGCTCATACCTGTAATTCCAGCACTTTGGGAGGCTAAGGCAGGCGAATCGCTTGAGGTCAGAGTTGGAGACCAGCCTGGCCAACATGGTGAAACCTCATCTCTACTGAAAATATAAAATTTAGCGTGGTGGTGGGCACCTATAATCCCAACTACTCAGGAGGCCAAGGAACGAGAATCACTTGAACCCAGGAGGCGGAGATTGCAGTGAGCCAAGATCACACCACTGCACTGCACTCCAGCCTGGGTGACAGAGTGAGACTCCATCTAAAAATATCTATCTATATATATATATAGATATTTTATATATATATATATATATATAGACTCCATCCAAAAAATATATATATTTTATATATAAATATATATAATACATATATTAAAATGTTATATATGTGTGTGTATATATATATAACATTGAGGTATGTCCTTTATATGCCAATTTTGCTGAATGTTTTAATCATAAAGGAATGCTGGATTTTTTCACATGCTTTTTCTGCATCTATTGAGATGATCATATGATTTTTGTTTTTAATTCTGTTTATGTAATGTGTCATATTTATTGACTTGTGTATGTTAAACCATCCCTGCATCCCTGGGATAAAACCCACTTTATCATGGGGTATTATCTTTTTGATGTGCTGTCGGATTCAGTTAGCTAGTCTTTTTTTTTTTTTTTTTTTTTTTTTTTTTTGAGATGGAGTCTTAACACTGTTGCCCAGGCTGGAGTGCAGTGGCACAATCTCGGCTCAGTGCAACCTTCGCCTCCTGGGTTCAAGTGATTTTCCTGCCTCAGCCTCCCGAGTAGCTGGGATTACAGGCACCCACCACCACGCCTGGCTAATTTTGTGCTTTTAGTAGAGACAGGGTTTCTCCATGTTGGTTAGGCTGGTCTCGAACTCCCGACCTCAGGTGATCCACCTGCCTCAGTCTCCCAAAGTCCTGGGATTACAGGCATGAGCCACCGTACCAGGCCCTCAATTAGCTAGTCTTTTGTTGACGATTTTTGCATCAGTGTTCATCAGGGATATTGGTCTCTAGTTTCTTTTTTGTTCTGTGCTTTCCTGATTTTGGTATTACTGTGATACTGGCTTCATAGAATGATTTAGGGAAGATTCTCTTTTTCTATTTTTGGGAATAGTTTCAGTAATATTTGTACCAATTCTTCTTTGAATGTCTGATGGAATTCAGCTGTGAATCCATTTGTGTATAGACTTTTATTTGTTGGCAGTGTTTTTCTTACTGTTTCATTTTCACTACTTCTTACTGTTCTGTTCATAGTTTCTATTTATTCCTGGTTTAATCTAGGAGGGTTGTATATTTCCAGGAATTTGTCTATCCCCTCTGGACTTTGTTTATAGTAGCTTTGAGTGATCTTTTGTATTTGTGTGGCATCAGTTGGAATATCTCTCATTTCATTTGTAATTGAGGTTATTTGGATCTTCTCTCCGTTTCTTGATTAACCTTGCTAATGCTCTATGGATTTTTATTTTTGTTTTTTTTTTTTTTGAGACGGAGTCTCGCTCTGTCGCCCAGGCTGGAGTGCTGGAGTGCAGTGGGCGATCTCGGCTCACTGCAAGCTCCGCCTCCCGGGTTTACGCCATTCTCCTGCCTCAGCCTCCCGAGTAGCTGGGACTACAGGCGCCCGCCACCTCGCCCGACTAGTTTTTTCTATTTTTTAGTAGATACGAGGTTTCACTGTGTTAGCCAGGATGGTCTCGATCTCCTGACCTCGTGATCCGCCCGTCTCGGCCTCCCAAAGTGCTGGAATTACAGGCTTGAGCCACCGCGCCCGGCCTGCTCTATGGATTTTATTTATCTTTTCAAAGAACCAGTTTTTTGTTTCATTTATCTTTTGTATGTATTTTTTTTTTTTTTTCATTTCAATATCATTTAGTTCTGCTCTGATCCTTGATACTTCTTTTCTTCTACTGGATTTGGGTTTGGTTTGTTCGTGTTTCTCTGATTTCTTGAGGTGTGACCTTAGATGGTCTATTTGGGGTTTTTCAGACATTTTGATGTAGTCATTTAATGCTATGAACTTTCCTCTTAGCACCGCTTTTGCTGTATGCTAGAGGTTTTCATAAGTTGTGTCACCAATATTATCGTTCTGTTCAAAGTATTTTTTAATTTCTATCTTGATTTTGTTGTTTACCCAAAGATCATTCAAGATCAGATTATTTTATTTCCATGTATGTGTGTAGTTTTCAGGGTGCCTTGTATTGTTAATTTTCAATTTTATTTCACTATGCTTTGAGAGAATACTTGATATAATTTCAGTTTTCTTAAATTTATGGAGACTTGTTTTGTAGCCTATCATATGGCCTTTGTTGGAGAATGTTGCATGTGCTGATGAAAAGAATGCATACTCTGCAGTTGTTGGATGGAATGTTTTGTAAATATCTGTTAAGTCAATTTGTCTTAGGATATAGTTTAAGTCCATTGTTTCTTTCTTTGTTCTTCATTGTTGACTTTGTGTCTTCAAGACCTGTCTAGTGCTGTCAGTGGAGTATTGGAGTCCCCCACTTATTATTGTGTTGCTGTCTATCTCATTTTTTAGGTCTAGTAGTAATTGTTTTATAAATTTGGGAGCTCCAATGTTAGGTGCATATATATTTAGGGTTGTGATACTTTCCTGTTGAATTATTCCTTTTATCACTATATAATGTCTATAATGTCTCTCTTTGTTTTATTTTATTTTATTTTATTTTTTCCTGTTGTTGCTTTAATGTCTGTTTTGTCTGATAAAAGAATAGTTACTCTGGCTCATTTTTGTTTTCCATTTGCATGGAATATCTTTTTCCACTTCTTTACCTTAAGTTTATGTGAGTCCTTATGTGTTAGGTGAGTCTTTTGAAGACAGCGGATACTTGATTGGTGAAATCTTATCCATTCTGTCATTCTTTATCTTTTAAGTGGAGCATTTAGGTCATTTACATTCGGTGTTAGTACTGAGATGTGCAGTACTGTTCTATTCATTATGCTAGTTCTTGCCTGAATATCTTGTTTTATTTTGTGTGTGTGTGTGTGTGTGTGTGTGTGTGTGTGTGTGTTATTGTCTTATAGGTCCTGTGAGATTTATGTTTTCAGGAGATTCTATTTTGGTGTATTTTGAGGTTCTGAGATTCTGTTTCAAGACTTAGCACTCCTTTTAGCATTTCTTGTAGTGCTGTCTTGGTAGTTACAAATTCTCACAGCATTTGTTTCTCTGAAAAAAACATTATCTCTCTTTCATTTATGAATCTTAGTTTCACTGGATACAAAATTCTTGGCTGACGATATTTTGTTTGAGAAGGGTCAAAATAGGACCCCAATCCTTTCTGCCTTTTAGGGTTTCTGATGATGTAAGCTATTAATCTGATAAGTTTTCATTATAGATTACCTGATGTTTTTGTCTTACAACTTTTAAGATTCTTTCCTTCATCTTGACTTTATTTATTTATTTATTTATTTTTTTGAGACGGAGTCTCGCTCTGTCGCCCAGGCTGGAGTGCAGTGGCGCAATCTCGGCTCACTGCAAGCTCCGCCTCCCGGGTTCACGCCATTCTCCTGCCTCAGCCTCCCGAGTAGCTGGGACTACAGGCGCCCGCCCCTGCGCCCGGCTAATTTTTTCTATTTTTAGTAGAGACGGGGTTTCACCATGGTCTCGATCTCCTGACCTTGTGATCCGCCCACCTCGGCCTCCCAAAGTGCTGGGATTACAGGCGTGAGCCACCACGCCCGGCCTCATCTTGACTTTAGATAACATAATGAATATTTACCTAGGTGATAATCTTTTTGCAATGAATTTCCCAGGTGTTTTTTTAGCTTCTAGTATTTGAGAGATTGTTTGGAGGTTCTAGCAGGAGAGTGCAGCTACTTGTATACCCTTGACCAGACTGGTCCTCCTCTATCGGGTATAGTCATCCTCTTCGACCATGTGCATTCAGGAGGGATGCACCTGGAGCAGTGAGGGAGGAAGGGGACACATGCCTAGCCAGCCAGATCAGCCAAATGAACACTGGCAATCAATGGGGTGACAGATATCGCAGCCAGAGAACCCTTACATCCTGAGCTTCTAGTGTTTGAATGTCTAGATCCCTAGGAAGACCAAGGGTTTTTTCCTGGTTTATCCCCTCAAATAAGTTTTCCAAACTTCTAGATTTCTCTTCTTCCTCAGAAACAATTATTCTTAGGTTTGGCCATTTACTATGGCTCCAACTTACTTGGAGACTTTGTTCATTTTTTTTTTTCTATTATCTTTGTCTTTGTCAGATTGGGGTAATTCAAAAGCCTTGTCTTCAAGCTCTGAAGTTCTCTCTTCTTGTTCTAGTCTATTGTTGAAACTTTCTAGTGCATTTTGTGTTTCTCTAAGTGTGTCTTTCATTTCCAGAAGTTGTGATAGTCTTTTCTTTATGATATTTATTTCTCTGGATAATTTTTAAAATCCACATCCTATATTGTTTTTGAAAATTTGTTTAGGCCAAATGTGGTGGCTCATGCCTGTAACCCCAGCACTTTGGGAGGCTGAGGAGGGCAGATCACCTGAGGTCAGGAGTTCAAGACCAGCTTGGCCAACATGGTGAAACCTCATTTCTACAAAACTATAAAAATTAGAGAGGCATGGTGGTGGGCACCTTTAATCCCAGCCACTTGAGAGGCTGAGGCAGGAGAATCAAGTGAACCTGGGAGGTGGAGGTTGCAGTGAGCCAAGATCACACTACTGCATTCCAGCCTGGGCAGCAGAGTGAGATTCTGTCTCAAAAAGAAAGAAAGAAAACCATAAATAAGTTTCTTTAAGTTGTTTTTCATTTTTCTGTGGTATCTCCTTGAGTAACTTAATAATCAGCCTTCTGAATTCTTTATCTGGCAATTTGAAGATTTCTTCTTGGTTTGGATCCATTGCTGGGGAGCTAGTGTTATCTTTTGGTGGTGTTATAGAGTCCTGTTTTGTCATATTACCAGACTTACTTTTCTGTTTCCTTCTCATTTGGGTATATTGGGTATTTCAGTGAAAAGATCTGGAACACACAGGCTGCTGTTCAGATTCTTTCATCCCATGGGGTGATCCCTTGATGTTGTGCTCTCCCCCTTCCCCTAGGAATAGGACTTCCCTAGAGCCAGACTGCAGTTATTGTTATTCTCTTCTGGGTCTAGCCACTGTGGGTGCTACCAGGCTCCAGGCTGGTGCTGGGGAATGTCTGCAGAGTCCTGTGATATGATCCATCTTCAGGTCTCCCATCTGTGGGGCACCTGCTATGATGAAGTTGGCAAGGAAGTGAAGTAGACTCTGTGAGAGTCCTTGGTTGTAGATATGTTTAGTGTGCTGGTTGTCTTGAATGCTGGTTATGCTAGCAGTGAAGTTGTCAGATGGACACACTCAGGACCTCTGGTTAGCCAGGATGTTGCAGGCAGTGGAATTAGCTGTTGTCTTCTCCCTCCTTGGAGCAGGGTTATTCTGTCCTGAGTTACTCTAATGGTTTGAGTTGGTTGGCCTCCAGCCAGGAGGTGGTGCTTTAAAGAGAGCACCAACTGCAGTAGTAGACAGGGGATTTACATCCTGTCCTGGTCACTCTGTCCCCATGTTATCTGGCAACAGAGAGATGGATTTCCCGCCAGTGAAAGTGAGAGTCAAGTATTATTTAACTAGAGGTCTGGCAAACTGAAAAAGGGTTTGGGCTTCCAGATCATGATCAGTTGTTGGGATCCTGTGATTCACAGCTTGTTCTAAGTTTGCCAGGATAAGTATTCAGGTTTCTCAGGTGATGGGCGGGGCCATACAGCTCCCAAGAGTTTATGTCTTTTGTGTTTGGGTACCAGGGTGGGTAGAGAAAAAACATCACATGGGGTCAGGGTTAGGCAGGTCTGAGCTCACACTCTCTTTGGGCAGGGCTTGCCATGAATGCTGTGGATCATGAGGGTTGCTTCTCAGGGTATTATGGCTGCCTCTGCTGTGTCATACAGGTCGCCAGGGAAGTGGGAGAAAGCTGGCAGTGATAGGCCTTACCCAGCTCCCACATAGCTGGTGAGGCAAGTCTTGTTCCTCCCATGCCCCACCAATAACATGGAGTTTATATCCTGGCAGCTCATGCCTGGGGCTGTGATCTTGCCCTAGGCTACAACCCTTCCCACTGAGAAAGCAAGCAGGCTTTCAGGCCACGCCCCTCCCCACCTTCTCACACCATCTGTTACAGTTCCTGTGCTGATATCTGTAGCAGTTCCTCTTTGCCCCCTGGATCCTGCTTAAGAAAATTCGTATCCAGTTGAAATTATTACAAAATTCATTTGGAAGCTTCTTTCATCCTGTGACTCCTCTTTAAATTCCACTGGCTGCCTTGTCCAAGGACCCCTGTGAGAGAAAGTCAGGGATGGCTTCCCTGGGCTTGAGCTGGAGAATGGGAGTGCCTACAGGACTCTTCCTTCTGCCTCTTCTACTTTTATGTTTTGCATATATTTTATATTTGGCTCCCTATATCCATTTCTGTTCCAGGTAAGGTTAAATCCTTCTCATGTAACCCAGATTTTCAGGTTCCCCAGTAGGGATGTGCGTTCAGAGGTGGGTTTTTCCCCCTTCACACATTTGTGGCTGTCTTACAGAATTTTCAGTATTGAGTTGCTTCCTTCAAAGGATCTGTGAATTCTTTCAGTTTTCCTGGTATGTTCCTAAGGTGGTTCCTGGAGGAAAAGTTCACAGTGTGAGTCTCCTCACACAGTTCTGTTGTCCAAGTGGGAGCTCCACCTTAGCCCTCTTAGCTGCCATTTTCTCCCCACGACTTCACATTTTTAGACAGACTTAAAGAAATTAATTTGCCCAAGGTGATACAACTTTTCATATATGTACTAGAGTCCAAACTTGAATATAGGCAATATGAGATCTCAGAGCCTGAGATACTAAAAAATATACTGTTTGTTTTCCCCATAGGCAGAAAATGGAAATAAAACATAGAAATAAGCTGTCCAGTCTGACTTGGTCATTTGGGTTAGTTTTTCAGTACTACCAGCTCTCCAATACTGGTCAAGGCACCATTTCTCAAATGGCAGAAAGATTAGGAAATACATCCCGAGAGTTGCAATCTCTTCAAGTCCAGAACAGAAAGCTTTCAGGAAGTCTGCAGCATGTGGCTGAAAAACTCTGTCGTGAGCTCTATAACAAAACTGGAGGTAAGTGTGTCCTGGTCACTCTGTCCCCATGTTATCTGGCAACGGAGAGATAGATTTCCCACCGGTGAAAGTGAGAGTCAAGTATTATTTAAATAGAGGTCTGGCAAACTGAAAAAGGGTTTGGGCTTCCAGATCATGATCAGTTGTTGGGATCCCGTGATTCACATGTGTCTGTGATACCATACATCAAGGGACTCTTCAAATGCAGACATTTTAAAACAATACAAACAATTAACTATGAATAACCAAAATAAGACAACAAGTAAAGAAAATACAGGGTTATGTCTCAGTTTACCTCAGCAGATGTTCTTACAAATTCTTTCCTAGTAAGAAGTAAGTAAACTCATAACTGTAGTTCTCAAATCTTAAAAATCATACAGGGACTAGTCCAAAAATGCAGATAACCTGAATCAAACTCAAGTTATTTTAATTCAGGATAACTTGGCTGGAATCAAACTCAAGTTATTTTAATTCAGGATAACTTGGCTGGGTATCAGAAATATGTAGCTTATTAAGGACCACAGATAATGACAGTGCCAGTGGTAGGTGAACCACCATTGATAAATTTACTGCCGGAGAAGGCTAGGAGCATCGTTTCAGTGTGAGTGTGTGTGTATTCCTATTCTATTCTTTTCAAGTTTTGTGATAATCCACTTTATTCAAGTCAGCTCTCCCTTCTGCTCTCTTTATCATGCTTACTTAGGAAATGGCATACATGTTCAGGTTTCCACTTTTTATTTCTTTTTTAGGAACTCTGAAGGAGGGCAAAGTCTCCTCATCTACTATACACACACCACTTCCCACCTGAAACAGACATCCTGATTGCGTGGCTACCTAGGAAAAAATATTAATAGGCACAGTTTTACTTCTCTAAGTGATTCTTTCCTACATGACTAATGACCTCAATGGTCATAATGTCCTTATTTACTAATTTTTCTTTTTCTGTTTTTTTTGGGTGGGGGGAGATGGAGTCTCATTCTGTTGCCTAGGCTGGAAGGCAGTGACATGATCTCAGCTTGCTGCAACTTCCTCCTCCCAAGTTTAAGCAATTCTCCTGCCTCAGCCTCCTAAGTAGCTGGGACTACAGGTGTGCACCACCACACCCAGCTAATTTTTTTTTTTTTTTTTGTATTTTTAGTAGAGATAGGTTTTTACTGTGTTGGGCAGGCTGGTCTTGAACTCCCAACCTCAGGTGTTCCCCCTGCCCCGGCCTCCCAAAGTGCTGGGATTATAAGCGTGAACACCCCACCTGACGCTTATTTACGAATTTTCCAACAAAGCCCAGTGTGCATACTTTCCTTTGTTATTTGCCATATCTTCAAAAAGATAATCCACTACTTGACAGGCTGAGGCTGGAAGATTGAGCTGAGGAGATCAAGACCAGCCCAGGCAACATAGTAAGACACTATCTCAGAAATTATTTTTATTTTTATTTACTTATTTATTATTTATTTTTAAAGTCAGAGTCTCACTCTGTCACCTAGGCTGGAGTGCAGTGGTGTGATCTCGGCTCACTGCAGCCTCCATCTCCTGGGTTCAAGCGATTTTCATATCTCCTCCTGGGCAGCTGGGATTACAGGCGTGCACCACCACATCTGGCTAATTTTTGTCCTTTTTTAGTAGAGATGGGGTTTCTCCATGTTGCCCAGGCTGGTCTTGAACTCTGGCCTCAAGTGATCTGCCCCCCTCAGCCTCCCAAAGTGCTGGGATTACAGGCATGAGCCACTGCACCTGGCCAAAAATATTTTTTTTTTAAGGTAACCGAGATTTTCCTAACACAAATGGTCTTTCAAATTTTTATTTAGGTATATAAAAACAAATAAAAAGAGAAACTATGCAAATAAGTCATTTAATTTAAATATAAACTCAATGCAAATATATTAAAGTTTCTTCTCATATAAAATTCTTATATACTTTTGGTTAGATGTCAGTTCTCAGTTTTAATCTGCTACTTTTTATTTCTTACCCTCATCTTACCCATTATCCATCCATCCATCCACCCACTGAAGTGATATTTATCCATTTAGTTAGCACTACTACCAGTATGGTTGGAGTATTTACTGAATGCCTACTGATGCATATCTGACAAAACACACAGGATGTCTACTGTCATGGACCACTTACTCTAGTGGGGTGGTAGAAGTAAGTATATTGAAAAACATAAAATAAGATGACTCATGTCTTTATCTGTTTGTGTTGCTATAAAGGAGTACCCGAGCCTGGGTAATTTATACAGAAAAGAGTTTTATTTGGTTAATGATTCTGCAGGCTGTACAAGAAGCGTGGTGCCAGCATCTGCTTCTTCTGAGAGCCTCAGGCAGCTTTCACACATGGGGGAAAGTGCAGCAGGTAACAGGACAAGAGTCCAGGAGGCAAGAGACTGGGGAGGGATGTGCCAGGCTCTTTTTAACAATCAGTTCTCCTGCGACTAATAGAGCGAGAACTCACCAAGCTGTTCATAAGGGATCTGCTCCCTTGTCCGAGACACCTCCCATTAGGACCCACCTCCAACACTGGGGATCAAATTCCAATATGAGATTTGGAGGAGACAGATGTTCAAACTGTATCAACCAGCATTTCCAAGTTTTCCCCCAATGTTCCCTATTTTAGTACTAAAAGTCCCAGATTCTGGGAAACTCTAGGTCCCAGGTATACAATAATGATTAGCCAGCCTAAATATAATGTATGAGAGATTAATCAATCCTATGAGAAATGAAGGCAAACAAGGCAAGAGGGATAAGGAATTCAAGGGTTGTCTGTTGCTACTTTAAATAGAACAGTCATAAATCCTTAATTAAGATGATTATATGGTAGCAAAGACTTGAAAAGTTGAGGGAGTTAGCCGTGTAATACAGATAAATAACAAGCTTTATAGGTAAAACAGGAAACACAAGAGCCTTAAAACATGAATGTATCTGCATATTCAAGGAATAATAAGGAGCCCACGTGGTTGGAGTGGGAGACTAACAGGAGGCTAGGTAGAGATCATAGATAGCATTAGGTGCCTTTGCGAGAGATTTAGCTGCTATTTTGAGCAGATGAGGATTAATTATGGGGTCTTGAGCAGAGGAAATACATGATCTGGCATAAGTTTTTAAAGGCTTAATCTACAATTATGTTAAAATTAGACTAGAAGAGGAAAGAATAGCAACAGAGAAATCAGATAAGAGATGGCTATTACTAAAATCCAGGAGAAATATGATGGTTCTTCTAACTAGGATATTGTTTGTGGAAATGATTTTCCATGATGGGACACAAATGGATGTGTGAGAAATGAAAGATTCAAAAACAGCTCCAGAATTTGGGGGCAAAACAGCTAGAAGCATAGAGATGTGATCGAGTGAAAGGAGGAAGAATTCTCTGGCTACAAGGGGAAAATTGGAAACCAGGAATGCTGTTTGGGGAGCTACATATATGAGGAAAAAATTCTGGGCCAGACATGTAAACAGACTTACATTCCTTTTGTCCAAAACACAGCAAAAATGAAGGGGAAATGGAGAGAGAAAGGACTGTAAGAAAAAAAAGACATTTAGCCTTTTTTTTTAGGATGACATATTTTCATGTATTTATGAAATGGAATGCCCTTCCTGGGGTTTTTGGCCTTGCTAATATGACCATTGTTGTTTATTGATCCTAAATATCCGTAAACATTTGTTGCACTATATCATATACAAAAATAGTAATTTATAGGTAAAGAGAGTTCATAGAAAGTGTACGTGTTCCGTTTAGAAATTAGTTGGTATTTTATTTTTCTTAGGTGTATGTGCCATGGACAAAACATTTGAGAACAGGTCATTTTCAGTCCACCCATTTTTCTGGCCAAAAATATGCATTTTCTTCTTTAAAAATATATATTTTTGAGGGGGAGCAGAGAGGTGGGGAAACAAGGTCTCACGCTGTTGTCCAGGCTGGAGTGGAGGGTGTATGTATAAGTATATCTATTTATATCTAGGTCTATACCTATATCTATATGTACACATAGAGAAATGAATTTCTTCTGACCTGTATTCCATTTTCCTCCTCCAATGGTTTAAGTAATAGTATATTAAATATTTAGTTAGTTGAAGTTAAGGAGGTAAAGCGGTTTCTCTATTTCTGTCTCTTTAGTTACATCGTATCACTACCTATTTCACATAAGGCTCTCAGTCCTTTAGTCTCTCACCTTTTGATCTAATTGTCCCTTGCTTCCTCTTAAACATTCATTGAAAATTTCTCTATTAATTCCCATGCAAGTATGGGACTTATTTTTACATAGAGCACATAGAGGGTCACTTGTATCTGAAGATCAAAGGTATTTAAGAAAACATTGTACGTGAGATGGGAATAAGGTATTAATGCACTGTACTAAAATTGCAGTTACATAGTTTTTATTTACTGAATCCAGAGCAGAATGAACCAGGATTCTCCTTGCTGAGTCCAGTTGCTGCTTCATAATCTTTTTCAGCACGGCACTCCAAGCACGTATTACCCATCTAAGTTCTCATAACACCAGGGACCACAGTTGAAACTGACCTTTATTAAATGCTTCTTATGCGTAAGTCTCTGCACAAACTGGACTCTGGTATTTAATCTTTACAATAATCCTTTTAGGTAAGCGTCATTCCCATTCTTGTTCTGTGTTTTAGGAAGTCTGAGGCTCCCTGCATTTTTGCTTGAGTCTCTCCAGGTTGTTACATTTCTCCTGGTAGAATTCCGAAGCAAGCAGACCTGTCCGAGAGAGTGCAAAAACTATTGACTTCCACAGCAAGTTTTTCATAACATGACAAAGATATCCTTCTAAGTTATTTATTTATTTAAATTTTGTTTTACTTCATGAAATATTTCAAATTTACAAGAAGATTAAATGATAATATAATACCTACCTGTGTATTAGCTACTGAGATTTTAACATGTTAACTAGGTCGCTTTTAAAATAAAGAAATTGTTATGGCTATGACTTGAGTTCTCATCCCACTACAAACCCTCAAGAGACTGGATTAGGTTCCTAACTAAATGACCCAAGGTCATGTATCCACATAGGGTTAAAACTATAGTGCTCAGGGCTTGGATCCTATGTTTGCGATCCCTACCCATACTTCTCTGGCCTGGATGCCCAATTTAATTTGCGACACATGGAGATTCAGCATTCTAACTTCACGCTTGCCTCAGTGTTTTTTTCCTTAAAAAGACTCCACATCATATCGGTATATACTGTCTTTTTTAAAACTGATTTTACTGTTATGTAAGATAATTTTGAGAACATTATAGAAACTTTATTTCCTAAACACAATGCGGTTGGAGTTTCTGTACATTTCAACTGCTTTGTAAAATTGAATATTCTCTTCACGTGCTGAATTTCACAGGCAAGTGGCAAGAAAGTTCCAATGATTTATTACTAGATTCCACATAAGCAATTAGTGTCTGTTTTAATTTCTACAACATACTTAGGACCAGTTACAATTCCTGGCATTTAGTAGGTATCCAGTAAACACTGTAGTTATCATTGCCTGGGCAATTAATTAAATATTGAAGAGGAGTTAATTCTTTCTTAGGACATCAAATATTATGTAATTTCAAGAGAGGAGCAAGACAGACTCATACAGAAAATAACAATAAATTTGGCTTTTTTCCAAGTGCACAGGTGCAGCCCTTGTACTGACCAATGGAAGTGGCATGGAGACAAATGCTACCAGTTCTATAAAGACGGCAAAAGTTGGGAGGACTGTAAATATTTCTGCCTCAGTGAGAACTGTACCATGCTGAAGATAAACAAACAAGAAGATCTGGTAAGATTCTGAGGCTTTTCTCAAAAAGACGCCTTAAAAGAGTTAAGCCAGAAGATTCTAAGGATCAAGAATATAGGTCCACGGTTTTTCACACTCGTTTCAATCAGGGCCTGAGTCTTATTCCTATTGCTTTGAATGGTCCCCTGAAGTAGCTAGAAGGAGTTGTGTTCTCCAGAAATACACACCCCTTAGAAAGATAAGCAATATCACTTCAAACTCCCCTCTCAGGGAGCAAAGGTAGAATGTCCTAACTTCTTTCCTGTTTTGGTTTGGGTAGAAAAGGAAGAATATTGATGCAATGTCAGAAACATGAAGATAGTACTGCCTGCTCTTCCATTTTAAAAGTGGCAAAGCTTTTAAGTGGAAAATATTTAACTAAATTATTACCATAACCTGCAAATATATATCTTGCTTTCCAGAAGTTTACAGTCTAGGATAGATTGGTCAAGGCAAATGTGACAATAAAACTACAAATTGACATATATTGAGTTAGTACATGCAATTAAAGTACACAATTAAAATATGATTATTCCACTTTCTCTCATATTTATTATTGCCTTTGAATTGAAGTTCTTAAATAGTATGGCCGTTGCTTATTTATCATTGTTTCTCTAGAATTTGGCAGAGATTTTTCTTGATAAAGAGTAGGTTATCAACAAAGGGTTGTTTAATTGAATTAAATTCTCAGCTCACTATACAAATTCTTAACATCATTCTAGTTACTTCTTAATTTCTACCTACTTCCTGAAATCTGTGATGAAAGAACCTCTGTAATTTCTCTCAGCTACTAAGACATTTTATAACCCTTTCTCGATGGCTTAATTTAGGCATCAAGTGAGGCAATTTCTTTGACTAAGACAGTGTGCCCTAGCATAAACCCTCCTAATTTTTCTTATTCTCTTTGATTCCTCTGCCTCCAGCATACACTGCAAACTCAGGTATAAAATTGAACTATACTATATCAGGTGGTAGGACATTTTCTTGTTAAATCTATGTAGTTATTTTTTATATGAACTTCATATATTTGTATATATTTAAATCCTTTTCATATGATTTGCTTTCAAAACTTTTAATTTGAAGGGACCCCCCTATTTAATTAGAATAAAGATTTTCAACTACAGTTATTTTCACATGTTACTCTATGACTATTGCTTGCTAATAGCTTCATTTACATTTGCAATAATCTCTCATTAAATCGGTATATTTTATTAATTATCTGAGGGATTATGGATGTAACAATGAAACAAAGTGTATGGCCTTGAGAAACTCATTGTATAAATGGATAATTATAATAAATATTTAGATAATGTCTATGTTAAAATATTAGGAGTACACTGAGCCTGGGAGGTTGAGGCTGCAGTGAGCCATGATCGTGCCAGTGCACTCCAGCCTGGGCGACAGAGTGAGACCCTGTCCCCACCAATTCTCCAAAAATATGTATTAGGAGTGCAGAGTGAGACTAGATAGAAGGAAGCAAATCACTTTTTAAATGTAAACATATGTTAAATATGGATATTGGGAAAAGAATTACCATGTATAGGACTATACACATGTATGCACATAAATATTTATAAATAGAAATTTAAAAATTTCTTTCTCCCCTTCCTAGTCTAAGACGTAAATCATCCTTGCAAATTTTTCTTTTAGTTTTTTTCTTCCTTTCCCAGGCATTTATAAAGGTTGCTACCTCATTCCTGCACTTTTCCCTCCATATTCTTCCCTGTCCCAGAATCATTCCACATCTCTTTATTAGTCTTTCCCTCATATTTTTATATCAACATTCATATTTAATTCTGTGCCTTAAAAGCCATGGGTCAGGAATAAATCTGGGTTGATGTGATTTCTGCTTTCAGAATATCGATATGTGTTCCACATTTACTAAGACAAAACGAGTCATTAAACCCGGACAAATTTCGGACAGGCCTCAGTGTCGATGCTTTTTCTCTTAAGCATGTGAGCATCTGTGTGAAGCAGGACTGGTGTGTGCTTTGAGAAAAGCGTTGGCTGGCCCGTGCATGTCTGTGCATGTGTGTGATCATGCCTCCAAAGCTAAAGCTTTTCTTGTGTGCTTTCTGCAGGACTTTGCCATATTCCAGAGCCACTCTCCGTTTTTCTACTCTTATTGGACAGGGCTTTTGCGCCCTGACAGTGGCAAGGCCTGGATGTGGATGGATGGAACCCCTTTCGCTTCTGAACTGTAAGCCTTAAGGATATTTTATGGGAAAGGCATTTAACAAAGATATTTTGCTTGAGTGACAGAGTTCAAGAATTTGGTCCATCAAGTATTGCTCAAACTTCTGCTTTGTACTGGATACTGTGTTTGCAGGAGGATGACTGAAGATATTTGAACCATAGTGCGTCCTCATTTTGTTGTGTGTGTGTGTGTGTGTGTGTTTGTTTGTTTTTTAAGATAGGGTCTTGCTCTGCTGCACGGGCTGGAGTGCAGTGGTGCAATCTCTGCTCACTGAAATCTCTGCCTCCCAGGCTGAAGCTCTCCTCTCATCTCAGCCTCCTGGGTAGCTCAGACTACGGGCGTGCACCACTACATCCAGCTAATTTTTTGTATTTTTTGGAAAGTTGGGTTTATGCTGTGTTGCCCAGTCTTGTTTAGAACTCCTGGACGCAAGCGATTTGCCCTTCTTGGCCTCCCAAAGTGCTGGGATTACAAGCATGAGCCACCACACCCGGCCAGTGCTTGCTTTTGAACTGCTTATAAGCCAGTGAGGGAGACAGATACACAGCATTAGTGAAATATCAGGGTAGTTCTCTTGCTGCTGGCAGAAGTTTGTGTCTGGGACATACTGTGGATGAGAGAAGGGAGAGACAGAGAGAGAGATCTTTATGGGCGAATAAACTGAAGCCCAGGAGTCCAGGCTGTAATGGCGGTTGCCTAAAATCACACAACTGGTCAGTACCCAGAGATAGGATAAGATTTCTTGGCTTTCTGTGCATTAGTAAAATAGGGAACACATCTTTAAAAAATGCAGTATCTGAGAAAAGATTTGCTGAAAATGTAAGGTGTAATATAAAACACTAGTCTCATATATGCCGTGAGCATTTAGATAGGAGTACACATGGTATCTGTGTTAGTCTATTTTTGCATCAGCATAAATGAATGCCTGAGGCTGGATAGTTTATAAAGAAAGGAGGTTTAATTGGTTCACAATTCTGCAGGCTGTACAAGCATCTGCTTGGCTTCTGAGGAGGCTTCAGGGAGCATTACTCATGGCAGAAGGCAAAGCAAGAGCTGGCATGTCCAGTGGCTAGAGAGAACACAAAAGAGAGGGGGGTGGGAGGAGGTTCCAGGCCCTTTTAAACCACCAGATCTTGCATGAACTAACTGAGAACTCACTCATCACCAAGAAGAGGGCACCAAGCCATTCATGAGGTATCCACCCCGATGACCCAAATACCTCCTGCCAGGCCCCACCTCCAACACTGGGAATGATATTTCAACTAAGATTTGGAAAGAACAAACATCCAAACCATATCAGTATCCTTTGAAACAGGAAATTGTAATTTGTCTATCAAAATATATCACATTTAAAGCCGTATTTGAACAGACATTCTTCTTCCCTATATACAATATATCATTTATTCTCCCAGGAAACAGGATATATTTGATGTAATCATTTGTATTTTACAGTTAAGTAAACTGAGTTACAGAGAAGGTAGATAACTTTTTAAGTGGCAGAGAAACTATATAAATTTGGAGGAGAACACGTAGCTTCACTTTAGTTAGAAATGATTTTTGCTGTTTTGGGTGACCTGCTGTTTCTTTTTTTTCCTCCTTTAATAATTTATTTATTTATGTATTTATTTATTTTTATTATACTTTATGTTCTAGGGTACATATGCACAACATGCAGGTTTGTTACATACATATACATGTGCCATGTTGGTGTGCTGCACCCATTGACTTGTCATTTACATTAGGTATATCTCCTAATGTTATCCCTCCCCTCTCCCCCCACCCCACAACAGGCCCCAGTGTGTGATGTTCCCCTTCCTGTGTCCAAGTGATCTCATTGTTCAATTCCCACCTATGAGTGAGAACATGTGGTGTTTGGTTTTCTGTTCTTGCGATAGTTTGCTGAGAATGATGGTTTCCAGCTGCATCCATGTGCCTACAAAGGGCACGAACTCATCCTTTTTTATGGCTGTATAATATTCCATGGTGTATATGTGCCACATTTTCTTAATCCAGTCTGTCACTGATGGACACTTGGGTTGGTTCCAAGTCTTTACTATTGTGAATAGTGCCGCAATAAACATACGTGTGCATGTGTCTTTATAGCAGCATGATTTATAATCCTTTGGGTATATACCCAGTAATGGGATGGCTGGTGACCTGCTGTGTCTAAGAATGAGTGTGGAAACTTAGGGGCTGAAGAGAAAGAGGCATATGACCCCATTTTCCCAGTAAACTGATTCTGGTATCTAGACTATAATTTTATCACCCTAGGAAGAATGGGTATTTAATATTTTATTTTAGAAATAAACTGTGATTAAATTTACTTTTTCTTCATTTTTTCAGGTTCGAGATTATAATAGATGTCACCAGCCCAAGAAGCAGAGACTGTGTGGCCATCCTTAATGGGATGATCTTCTCAAAGGACTGCCAAGAATTGAAGCGGTGTATCTGTGAGAGGAGAGCGGGAATGGTGAAGACAGAGAGCCTCCATTTCCCCCCTGAAACATTAGGCGAAGGTGACTGATTCTCCCTCTGCAACTACAAATAGCAGAGTGAGCCAGGCAATGCCAATGCAAGGGCTACTTGAGGCATCAGGAAATGGAACATAATCAGGAAACACTATCTCTCTGACTAGTACAAAATGGGTTCTCGTGTTTCCTGTTCAGGATCAGCAGCATTTGTGAGCTTGAGTTTATGCACATATTTAAAAGTCACAAGAAGTCTTATTTACATGCCACCAACCAACCTCAGAAACCCATAATGTCATCTACCTTCTTGGCTTAGAGATAACTTTTAGCTTTCTTTCTTCTCAATGTCTAATATCACCTCCCTGTTTCCATGTCTTCCTTACACTTGGTGGAATGAGAAACTTTTTGTAGAGGAAATACATCGAAGTAACATCCTTTTCCCTGACAGTCAAGCAGTCCATCAGAAATTAGCAGTTACTCCCCAGATTATACCACCAAATACACAAGGCATTCTTTTTGTTTGTTTCAGTTCATACTAGTCCCTTCCCAATCTATCAGTGAAGACCCCATCTGCCTTGTCTATGCCCTGTTTCCCAACAGGGATGTCTCTTGATATGAGAATCTCAATGCCTTATAAACATTCCTTCCTGTGTCCATTAAGACTCTGATCATTGTCTCCCTTCCATAGGAATTTCTCCCAGGAAAGAAATATATCCCCATCTCAGTTTCATATCAGAACTACCGTCCCCGATATTCCCTTCAGAGAGATTAAAGACTAGAAAAAAGTCAGCCTCTTCATCTGCACCTGTAACAGTATCAGTTCCTATTTTCTTCCATTGACCCATATTTATACCTTTCAGGTACTGAAGATTTAATAATAATAAATGTAAATACTGTGAAGTGTGTGTGATTTTACAATGGACTTGTGATTTGTGGGAAAATTCAGCATGGAAATGCTTTTCAGAATATGATGGCAATCATTATTTTCATCGTGCCTTGCTGAGAGTTTTTGGGGAATTTACAAGAGTACGGATTACACAATTATTCGGAGAAAATAAGATGTCTTTGAAATACATGTTGTCTTCAAGAGAACAGTTTTAACATTTTCCTAAAATGAAATATTTTGAGGCAAGCTTATGGCATCAACACATGGTTGATGAGGAAGCTGAGTTGCATTAGTGCACACAATTTCCAGTCAGGTAGTGGGAAATGAACAAAGACAGTGACATCTTTGTAGCTGCCCCTTTGTGAGGCACTTCTTTCTTGAGATGACTCCATGCACAAATATAACAGGGATCGTTGGGAGTGACACCATCACAGCCACCAAGTTTATTGGTTTATTGATAGTCAATTCTGAGGGTTTAATGCTAGAAAGGATAACATTATAAATCTTTGTTTTTCAACAGTGGCAACTGAGGTGCTTCAGTTTTGTTTTTCATAAACATCTATCTCATGGTAAAATGACATAGAGTAGCAATAATGTGATAGAAAGAACACATTGGTGCTCACTTTCATAAATTTCATTTTGTTAGATTGTCACTTAGCAAAGACGATTGCAGATTCTTCCTTGAGAACTTTCCTTTCAATTTTCTGTTGATTTCCTTAACATTTTCTTCAGGGTTGAGGAAGTTCTGTTGATATATTGTGTCATGCAAAGAAAGCTGTATTTGTGGTTAGAAAATGAAGATTTTAGATCTCTTATTCTGATTTACTTATTAGGCAAGTCACTTTACTTCATGAAGCCTATTTCACTGCATATGAAGTAGAAATAGTTATAATTTCCTCATAATGTTACTATTAGCTGAAATGAAGTAAATGTGAAATCAGTTTCATAGTGTGAACTTCAATATAAAATGTAAGGGAAGTCAAGAAAATATTTTTAAAAGGATCTAGCGATTTATTTTTAAATATAGGGGGGCACACACACATGCATAAGCAATGTTAAAAAGAAAAAAAACTTCAGCTGAATTAAATTTAAAAGAGTTTAATTGAGCAATGAAGCATTCACATATCGGGTAGCCTCCAGAGCCAGAGTAGACTCAGAGGCTCCAGAGCAGCTATGTGGTGGAAGAAGACTTATGGACAGAGAAAGGAAAACATAGTAAAGAAAACGGAAGTGACGTACAGAAAAAGCTGGATTGGTTACAGCTCTGAGTTTGCCTTATTTGAACACAGTTCAAACAGTTGGCTACCTTTGATTGCCCAAAACACAGTGATTGGCACAAGTGTAGGCTAGGGTCTATTTACACCTCAACTTGTTATAGTTGACATTATGTACAGAGAATCCTTTAGGCTAAACTTAAAATATGTGAGAAGGCGGTGTTAGGCTAAACTTGATTTATTAATAACAACCAACTTCTTTGGAAATTTGTATTTATGAACAAATTGTAGAAGGGCACCTACTTTGGGGAGCTAAGGATTTTATTACCAAATATTTTTGATGATGAGTGCAGATTTTCAATGGAAGTAGTTCATATTAATAAGTACATAACAAGAAATGAGAAGTAAGTCTGCAGTTAAGCAATTGTTATGTAAGCCTTATTGCTACAGAAGGAAAATATGACTGATAGGAGGAAGTCAAATGATTTTGTGGACTAAGCTGTAAAACAGAGACATGCACTCATTGAAGTTTTGACTCCTAGCATCCTATATAGCTGCAGTCTAGCTCAGGGATGGATGACAAGCATCTCTTTAAGTGCCATTGATGTGAAGAGTCTAGCTGCCTGCAGAGTGAGTGGTGAATGGTATGTCATTCCAAGTCTGGGACTAAGGGATAGTGTCACTTTACATTGTGAGGAGGAAAAAATAACATACATTTGACATACTTCAGCTCCTTCCCTTCGTCTTTCCCCTTAATCCCTTTGTCTTTATAGGGATTATTCTTCTTATTCTTCTTCGTCTTTCCCCTTAATCCCTTTGTCTTTATAGGGATTATTCTTCTTATTCTTCTTCGTCTTTCCCCTTAATCCCTTTGTCTTTATAGCAAAACTCACAATATTGATCACAGTGTGAACAAACATTTCAAAACAACAGAAAAAGTGTATTGCATAACATTCTCACTACACACTTTTGAAAAATCAATAGTACGAATAGGAAATAATGATAAAGTGAATTTTAAAATCTGATTTGCTAAGAATAATATCCAGTTGAGAATCAGAGAGGGGCACTGTATGAATTGGTTTTTCTGGATGAGGAGACTTTTTTCTCTCTAGGTTCTTGTTTATGTAATTCTGAAGAAATTGCAGGAGCAGTCAAACGAGGAGCCCAGCCTTTCCTGGTAGAGCTGAGATCCCCGGGTACACAATAAGCTCTTTCTTTTCCTGAGGATATTGAACCTGCTCTCAGGATTTATCAACAGGAAACAGGCCATGAGCCCTGTAACAGCAGGAAGTGTGAGAAGGGTAATGGGAGCTTTTATTTTAAGGATGCAAACACATTATGAACAAGGTAGAAAGTCTGGTAGGTTATCTCAGGGCCAGCTTTAATATGTGGGCGTCGACTCCTCTGTAGGGAGATTCTTACAGTATTTGAAGATTACAAACAGCAGGATCCTCTGATTTAAAGTCTGCATGACTTTTGTACACACTTCATTATATGAATAGATATTTAGGCTCGAATAATATCTATTATTCTACCAATATTATAATATATATATGTATATATATATTATACATTTAATGTACTTTAACCAAACATGTAACAAAAGCTTTTTTACATTTGCAAGACAGTTTTATTTTTAGTTTTCTTTTCGTTTGTTTAAGGCTAACTTAGAACTCAATGAAAGAGATCTAAGATGCCCAATTCATTGTTGGTGGGACTAGGATCTAAGACTGGCATACTCAGTGTTGTATTTGAAAAGCCTTGGTATCCTGGACCAACAACAACCTGCAGAGAAGAATCCCCCCACTACAGCATCTGTGTGGAAAGCAGCATTGTTGCTGAGGAGATCTGTAGGAGCTGAAGTCAGCTGTGCTATAGATAAATTGTAATTTGAAAATACTGCATCATACAACGGGATGACATCAGTTGAAGAATGTTTGCCTTTTGCTTTATTGTACTTTTTAAAGAATGATCATAAATGCTTCATATCCTTTCTCTAAACGTAGTTCCATGACAATGCTTTGAAGAATCTTTAAGGCAAACAATCTTTGCTAGTAAATTCTGCTATTGTTTCTCCTTTATTCCAGGTTATTACATTCAGCTGCCAGCTGTCGGCTGTAAAAATCGAACACAGGAGACAATATATGCTGTGTTTTCTCTGCTATTCTCCTTTTTCAGGTTCGGCAGAAAATTAGAGAAAAATCTCTTTTACTTAAACTCCCACATTTAAACTCTAGGTCAAGGTAAATAAGCAAAAACATGCTCTTCTCATCCTTACACAACCTTACCCATTGTAAAAGGACATTTAGGTAAGAGGATATTTAGTTTCATTTAAATGATTTCCAGTGACTCAGAGAATTAGGTTTTATTTTTACTTTATATATTTAAGTGATGTCTTTACGCTTAGGAAGAAAAGATGATAATCTAATGAATCTCAGCTCCTCCTTGTGAGAAATGAAGAATTAAATAAACTTATATTGAATTAAGCAAATATTTACTGAGAACCTACTAAGTGGTAAGGCATTCCTGTAGGGACGGTAAGTGGTAACAAGTAATATAATAATAATTAAGGAATCTGTTCTTTCTGTAGATCACAAGGTACTTTGCTATTAATCGTCTCTTGGGGATAAGATAGTCCATGCTTCAGGGAGCCTACAGACTTAGGACAGAGAATGTCTATGGATTTATTTGAGGAGAATCCATTAACTTTAAAGCAGATATTCTCTCCAAAGAGTTGCTGACATTTTACCCATAAACTTTCACTTCTCAATATCCCTGCAACAGGAACAAAAAAAGGGATCATTTTTGTCTGGGATGCACAAATAATGGTTGATGTGTAGAGATGACTGGTGATATAGTCCAGAGAACAAAACCAAGCACTGATAGTGTTCAACTCTGTGCAAGACTATTCTCGGCACTGACATATATTTACAGTCTAATACTCATACAATATTTTGAAGTAAGTTCTGTTGTTATTTTACAACGAGGCAATTGAGGCACTGAAAGATGTAATCGAAAGTGCTGGCGTGTTAACCCTGAGGGACCAGACCATGAGCCCTTTGATTTGTGAATGGTAGGGATGGTCATTGAGAGGAAAGAGAGAATTCACAGAATTCTCTGGAGAACATTCTGATCCTGGCATCCCGACTATTCCTTCTGCTTATGTCCAATTCTAGTAGTTCATCTTTCTAGTAGAAATCGAATCTTAAAAAGTACATTGTCTTACAGGCTGCAGATAGAAATCTGTCTTTCTTTCAATTTGGAAATTCATCTCTCTGTTCTTCTATCCTATCAGTCTGATAACATAATGCCTGAAAGGCTAGAAAATGCATGGAAAGATCTCACAGACAGTGAGTTTAAAAGGCCAAATTTATTTATTTATTTTAAAAATACTAGTCAGCTGTAACTGCTTCACCTCCCCCAACAACATAGATCTGTACCTTGTGTGAAATTTACAGTCATTCTGGGCTCTAAACAATAAAAATGATTTCCGTGCGTTTGTTCTCAATTCTTCGGGGTTTTGTCCTCTGTAGCTCTAAATAAGTTTTATTCTTGCAATATGAACAATATCGAATGAAATCTGGACGGTGTGGAAGAATATTCCCAAGTGTATTATTGAGTCCCAGGTTACTAATTTCATTGCCCACATTTTGGTTTACTGTTCTGTTTTTTTTTTTTTTTTTTTTGCGTGGGTGTTGGAGGGTGGGTTTTCCAATGGCCTGTTCCAAATAATAATGTAATAGAACACTTTGAACACAATTTCTTTCAGACAGAGGATCTTAATGCATACTTCTCGCAGATAAAATACTTCCAAGTGCTGCAGTTAGACGAAAGAAGGGAACTGTTTTTGATGTATCCACAGACTTGGTTGGTTGACTGGGATATCTCTACTGGCAACCTGGAAAGGCAAGTCAGCATTTCTGAGGTTAGATTTGGGGGTTTCAGAGATGTTCCTGAGGGTAACTAATGAGATGTGTGTAGCTACTTGTTTTGTTTTGTATTAACATAGCACCTTCCTGTGGTGGTTTCGTCCTCCTTCTTCAGTAACTGCTTATTTCTCTCAATAAGGAATGTTAATATAATTTGAACAAAAACAGCATGTAAAGAAAACGAAAACATAGATACCCAAAGACAGTCCCTAAATTAGAATGTCTTTGCTGACTCTTAATTTTCAAAATACTAAGGAACCTGATTCTGCTTCTCCATCTCCCCACTGCCATCTGAAAAGCTTAATGTGGAAATGAATAGTTACTCTCTACATACTAAGCAATACAAAAGAAACACACTTGATAATTATATTATTCATCAGATACTCAAATTGTGAGGTGAATTTTCTATAAGATAATAGTAGCAGGGCTGGGAAGGAGAAAGACTTAGAAGGCATGAAGCTATTCTTTTTTTTTTTTTTTTTTTTTTTGAGACAGAGTCTCGCTCTACCGCCCAGGCTGGAGTGCAGTGGCCGGATCTCGGCTCACTGCAAGCTCCGCCTCCCGGGTTCACGCCATTCTCCTGTCTCAGCCTCCCGAGTCGTTGGGACCACAGGCGCCCGCCACCTCGCCCGGCTAGTTTTTTGTATTTTTTAGTAGAGACGGGGTTTCACCGTGTTAGCCAGGATGGTCTCGATCTCCTGACCTCGTGATCCACCCGTCTCGGCCTCCCAAAGTGCTGGGATTACAGGCTTGAGCCACCGCGCCCGGCCTGGCATGAAGCTATTCATAATTTTGTTAGCTTTAATCCCAATTAGGCCGGGCGCGGTGGCTCAAACCTGTAATCCCAGCACTTTGGAAGGCCGAGACGGGCGGATCACGAAGTCAGGAGATCCAGACCATCCTGGCTAACACGGTGAAACCCCGTCTCTACGAAAAATACAAAAAATTAGCCGGGCGAGGTGGCGGGCGCCTGTAGCCCCAGCTACTCAGGAGGCTGAGGCAGGAGAATGGCGGGAACCCGGGAGGCGGAGCTTGCAGTGAGCCGAGATCACGGCGCTGCACTCCAGCCTGGGCGACAGAGCGAGACTCTGCCTCAAAAAAAAAAAAAAAAATCCCAATTAGCCGCCTGTAACATTATCATGCTGCTTGTCCCTTGGAGAAAATTCATGATACAAGGTAAAATAAACTTTTGAATTCCCTCATGTTTCTAACTTTTCTTGTAGCATTTTACTCAGAGACTTACAGGCCAGGAGAAGGAGAGGAGCCATCTTGCCAAAGCCAGCGGCCGCTGTGTCCATCCTGAGACAACCCCACCCAGTAATCGTAGCTTCCTCTAATCTTCCTCAAGCTGCCAGTGATAAAATCCTATAAGAGATAAGACCTGAACTGTGAAATGAGAAAACAAACAAACAAAACTCTAGTGAAATATAAAGTGTGACATTGTGCCTAGCTAGAAATTAATGGGAACTTGAAATCTGGAAAAAGAGAGAAGGGAGTATTATAAAAAAGTGCAGATACATTTTTTAGACTATTTTCTATTGCTGTGTGATCCTTGTGGTGTTAAAGACTATGAAAAAAATAAACAACTGGGAAGTTTCAACATATTCAGAGCCCGGCAGGTAGTATACGTCAAAAAAAAAGAAAGTGTTATACTGAACCTTCAATATCAAAAGTAAAAATATTCTTGACATCATAGACCACATAGAATAGTCTTTCTCAGAATACTTCGATGTGGAAAAATAGTTCATGAGATTCCAGGGGTAACTTAAGTATGAGCACATTCGGTTAGAAGAAGCATTCTAATTTGTGTCATCAAATTTACACGTAAAATAACTTTTTGAGCATATAATTGTAATAATTTACTTCAAGTGTTCTTGATTTGTTGCATATCCTTAACAAATTATTTTCTCATGATTTTTGTTGAAATGAACTTCATGTAATTACTGAATATAGCAGGTATACATTTTTTATAGCACCTAAGTGTGCAATTTTGCATTCTATTTCACATATATTTATGGGTAGAATGAGTTCAAGGAAACATCTTATTGTTCACTTGTTTTATTTTATTATTATTATTATTTTTGAGATGGAGTTTTGCTCTTGTTGCAAAAGCTGCAGTGCAATGAATGGCACTATCTCGGCTCATTGCAAACCTCTGCCTCCTGGGTTCAAGCAATTCTCCTGCCTCAGCCTCCCACGTAGCTGGGATTACAGGCTCCCACCACCATGCCCGCCTAATTTTTGTATTTTTAGTAGAGACAGGGTTTCACCATGTTGGCCAGGCTGGCCTTGAACTCCTGAGCTCAGGTGATCCACCCACCTTGGCCTTCCAAAATGCTGGGATTACAGGTGTGAATCATCCCATCCAGCCTATTCACTTCTTAAGATGTTGGTAAACTAGATTTAATGCCAATTAAACATTTCATTTAGCAGATACTTATTTTTCAAGACCTATTTATTTCATGGCATCACTTCAGTTTTTATACTTGTTTTTTCTTGATAATTACAAGATTATTATAGGTTGTTATATTTGCCTACAGCATTGAAAATAATACATTTAAAACATATCTGCAACTATAATGTACGTACATCTTGAAGTGGATTATCATGCTATGAAATAGTATTCTCCTTATTCCCTCCTTTTTTTAATTAACCAAGGACATAGAACAAACATATTCTTCTCAATTTCAGATAACCATCCTGTTTTTATGTTTTCCCATTAAAAAGAAAATAAAACATACGGATTCTAACTTTGTCTCTTTTAAACCTTTATTTTTACAATTATACTGCTGTTATACAATATTAAGGAACTTTATCTTATGAGAATGAGGGATTTCTTTTAATAAGTAAAATGGTATTTTCAGAAAACATGAGACCACAAAACAGTGTTTACCATTTCTTCTTCGCTCTCTATTTGTAGCAGCGTGGAACCTTCCTTTAAACAATTCTCTTGACTGGTGTGCCAAATTTTCCAATGTTCAGAGACATAGTAACAGCTTTCTCTGTTCTGAATCCAATTGTTTGGACAAGGACTGCAGTTATGGGCTTTGAATATAAACATTTTACTTTAGTATCTTATTGTAAAATATTAACAACATATATCCCCCAAAAAGCCCCTTGCCTCACCCTCAGTGAGGCTGAATCCCATAACATAATGGTTCACATGATGTAGCACTTACCAATTTCAGCTTCTCTGAGGCTCAATAGAGTAAGATTCATGTAATACGTTCTACATGCAATGGGCCTTTAACTTAAATATGAAATTAATTGTGGGATATATTTAACTAATTTTTTTATCTTCTATAATAGTTAATCTGATTATTCCCGTTTTATCAGTCTTTCCTTTCTTTGAGTTCACATCATTTATTGTCTTCACTTATTTGCTTATTGTTTCATGTCGGTTAATCTTACTGTCCCAATTTAGCCGGAAATGTACTGGACCATTGCATGGATTGAATCATAAGCCTTGAATTTATGTTTAAATTCCTTGAGCTAAACAAGGAAATATTTTATAGATAATGGAGAGAACAAGTAATCCACCTTAAGAAGTGATTTGAAAACATGCAGGTGAGGAAAATTGGAGAAGAACATAAGTGAACAATATGCTTAGTTTAGGACTCTGATACAACTAAGAAGTAAGCCTTAATGTTTAATCAGTTTTATGGAACCTGTTTTAAGATGGAATATAGTCACAAAAGAAGAATGGTCAAATATGTAAAAGGGGGACCAAAGACCGAGAATTTGACCAAGTGTTTCTGGCACAGGTTTATAGAACGAAAGACACTGAAACTTCCACAACTCTGGTTTCTAGACAGTCCCTGTATTTAGGCTAAGAAATAACTCATCAGTAGCTTCCATGGGCCAGATGTTGAGTTGTTTAAAGCTCTTCAATACCTTTTGTTTGGAATCCCTGCTAACCAATATCCTGAACATTGTTAGAGTTATAGTATAAATAATGTAGACAATGGTATTTGTGACGTTGAAGAACGTGTTGGATTTGTAGGTCTCCAAAATGGATGTTGTTGTTCTATTGAAGGTTGATGGCTCAGAGGTGGGTCTCACTCGAGTTTGCAGTGGTCTGCTGCATATAGAGACATTGTTGGGCACACAGTGATCCTTCAAATACTTGATTAAATTTTAATCAGAAAGAACTATGGTTGATTTTTGACATCTCTCATTGGCAATTATGTAAATGGTATCCAGTCTAGGAAAGTTAATTCTCTAAACTATATGTACAAGCATTATGAAATGCCAATTAAGTAACCATAGAATACTTGACAAACTATATGACAGGTAGAAATAGACTGCATTAGGTTTAAAATGCTTGTAAAGCATATAAAAGATTAAACTGGAGTAAATTCATAGAATTTTAAAAAAGAGCTAGGTCCTGCATCGTAAAAGAATTTTGTGGTAAATACTCATTTTCAAAATGAATTTTTCTGCTCAAAGCTATCTAAACTTGAAACTAAAACAGTATCTAAATATATTGGGAAATTTGGAGCTAGAATTAAAATACCCTTACAAATTTGAATGGCTAGATAAAACAATGTCTTTTTGTGTGTGTGCATGTATTTTTTTAATCCGACCTACTAATTGCACACACACCTCTTTGGCATTTGACAGTACATTTCCTTTAGTTGTGTTCTTTTGGATCCCTGGTGTTTCCACATAGTATTGGATGTTATAATAAGATTGAACTAAAGAGTGATCAAAATTATGTTACTCTTATTATGAAATCCTAACAGTTTTGCAGAGAACAAAATGTGTGTCACTGTTACTTTTCAGGTATTGGTGTATATATTTAGATGTATACAGTGGAAACTGATTTTTATCCATTACCTGAACTGAAAGAGCTTTGCATGAAGGTTTGACAAAATTTCATCTGAAGGACATGGCTTCTCTTCCATTCTGTAAAGTTTAGCAGTGCCCTCTCTTGTTGGATGAGTTTTTCTTGCTGCTGCATCGCAATGGTGGACACCTGCAACACTTCAAATGACACCAATGATTCCTAATAAAATACTGACATTTTATAGCAAAAGAATCCTTCAACACAGACTAAAGATAACTACAAATTACTATTATTTTTGAGACTTGAATTTGTATTATTTTAGTTTTTGCTTAAAATTTACATTGTACAAGAATCAAACACTACAAAGGACATGGAACAAAATTTCTCTTGCACCCCTTTTTAATTCACTCGATTTTACTCCCCCCAACCAGATTTACCAATTTAATTTTTATTATTTGGGAGCTTTTGAATGTTACACATAAAACAAAATGAAACTTTACAAATGAAAGCAAATGAATATAAAACTCGCTCTCTCCCCTTAACACAAATGGTAACAATATGTTTACATGGTTTTGTACCTTTTATCATTAACATACATATTTGAACATAGTTCCATATCAGTACATAGACATGTAGAATTATAGTACAATGGCACAACCAGGATATTGACATTGATACAATCAAGAAACTCGGCTCCTCCATTACCATCAGGATCTGTCCTTGCCCTTTTATAAGTACACCCACTTCCCTCTTGCCTTCACCCTTGTTTACTCCTGGCAGTCACTAATTTGTGTTCCTTTTCTATCACATGAATGAAACATAAATGGTATCTTACAGTACGTAACCTTTTGCTCTTCGCTTCATTCACTCAGAATAATCCTCTGGAGACTCATGCAGACTGTTGTTTAAATAAATAGCTCACCTATTTCGTATTGTTGAGTAGAATTCCATGATATGGACTATCACTACTAGTTTAACTGTTCGCCCACTGAAGGACATCCGGGTAGTTTTCAGGTTTTAGTCATTACAAATAGAGCTACTATAGGCAGTCATGTACAGGTTTTTGTGTGAACATAAATTTTCATTTCTATGAGGTATACGCTCAAGAGTGCAATTGCTGTGTTTTAATGAAGTGTGAAGTTTAGATTTTTAAGAAACTGCTACACTATTTTCCACAGTGGCTACAGCATATTACATTTCCACCAGGAACGAGTGAGTGATCTGCTTTCTCTGTAGCTTGACATGCATTTGATGTTGTCACTTACTGTTATTTTAGCCATTCTGATTATGTATGTAGTAATATCTCACTGTAGTTTTAATTTGCATTTCCTTAATGGCTAATGACATTGAACATCTTTTCTTGTGCTTATTTGACATTTGTATATTCTCTCTGGTGAAATGTCTTTTCATGTCTTTTTGCCATTTTCTCATTGGATGTTCTAGTTTTTTACTGTTGAGTTTTGAGAGTTCTTTGTACATTCTAGGTTTCAGTCCTTTGTCAGATATTGATTTACAAGTATTTATTCCCAGTCTGTAACTTGTCTTTTATTTATTTACTTGTTTATTTTTGTAGAGATGGGGTCGTACCTTCTTGCCCAGGATGGTCTTGAACTCCTGGACTCAAGGAATCCCAAAGTGCTGGGATTACAGGCATAAGCCACCACACCTGGCCTGTAACATGTCTTTTTATCCTCTTCCTAGTGTTTTTTGCGGAGTATGTACGTTTCATTTTGATGAGGTCCATCCAGCTTACCAGTTTTTCCTCTCATTAATCATTTTTTGATGTAAGTCTAAGAATTATTTGCCCACCTTTAGATTCTGAAGATTTTGTCTTATATTTTCAGAAACATTTATAGTTTTATGCTCTACATTTAAGACTGTGATCTATTTTGAGTTAACTTTTAATTTTTGTGTAAGGTATAAGACTGAGGCTTATTTTCTTTTTCCTTTATTTTTTCTTTCCTATGGATGTCTAATTTCTCCAGCACCATTTGTTGAAAAGCCTATCCTTCTTCTTTCAATTGACTTGCACTGCTGAAAAAATCATTTGGGCATATTTGTATGAGTCTATTTCTGGATTCTTTATTGTATTTTATAGCTGTCTTTTTGTCCACTAATACACCTAGCTTTAATTAATACAGGTTTTGGAATCAGGTAAATTGATTCTACTCAGTTATATAATTGGTTTAAAATAAGTTTATGATATGTTAATCATTATCAGATTGTCGCTATTCAATAGACATATTGTATAGAGAGAATGGCATCAAGAAAAATTAATTAGTGAATTAAGAAACAAATCAAAATACCTATGCATGTCAGCCAGACCTTTAGGATTAAAAATCCTCTTGTAGAGAGAAACAGAACAAAAGAGGAGAACAAATGGGCAAATCTCTAAAATTATGTTCATATTTTTAACCACAAAACGGAGGTAACCAAGATCACACACAAAAATCTTCTGACCAAGACAGGCTGGTCGCGGTGGCTCTTGCCTGTAATCCCAGCATTTTGGGAGGCTGAGGGGGGTGGATCACTTGAGGTCAGGAGTTCGAGACCACCATGGCCAACATGGCAAAGCCATGTACTAAGAATACAAAAATTAGCTGGGCGTCGTGACGTGCACGTGTAATCCCAGCTACTCAGGAAGCTGAGGCAGGAGAGGTACTTGAACCCAGAAGGCAGAGGTTGCAGTGAGGTGAGATCATACCCCTGCACTCTGCACTCTGGCCTAGGCAAAAGAGTAAGAAAAGAAAAGAAAAAAAAAACCATTTAATTACATATCTACATATTCTGATCTGTTTTACTTATCAACATTGCTGCTGAGAAGAAAATACCAGACATCAAAAGCCATGGACTAGACAAAGCAGATGTTTATGCCCTGTCCGTCTGTGGATAGGTAAAAAAAACTCACGCTGTCAGCTGCTTGGAGTTTTTTCCCTCTTTTTAGCAAAATGATGGATCTAACCAGAGTCGAGTGTAGGACAGTGATGCGCCAATTTTATCCTATTAATGATCTGGCATGTTTAGACATTGAAAAATAATAATTTTCCTCTTAGATTCAATATATAAATCTAAAATTTTATATTTAGATGCTTTTTTAGATTAGCCATATTATAGAAGCTGCTGTTGTTTGTTTATTACTATCTGAACAGCTTATACTATATGAAACTGTAATAAAACTGGAGAAAGAGAAATGAGACTTCTCTTAGAGTTTCACCCTAAATGGGAAGCAAAATATAGCACCTTTATTGGGGTTGAAGTTGTAATAAATTTGCAATGAGGACTAAAGACAAAACAATATAATTACCTAGGGAAAAATAACAAAATACTTTTAACATCCCCCAAATAAAATTATTTGTCATATGATATTATACATTATACCTAATTGATGAATTAAGAAAATGAACAGTAAAAACAAATAAAAAAGCTGATTTCTTAGAAAATGTTTTGAACTATAGTTTTTTTAATAAAAAATTAATGGCATAAATAATGTAGAAAAATTAGAAAATGTGAAATAGTAGGAAGAAAACGAAAAATTAAGTCTACTTACTTTGAAACCTACCACTCAAATATGGCCATTAGTATTTAGTTTATATCTATTGAAACTCTTTCCTATGTACGTATATAGAAAAGTATTTTATATACAACCTTTAGAAAACCATATGTTTATATAAATGTCTTTTTAGAAATCTGCTTCTTTCATGAGAAAATATTGCATAACCATATTTCCAAAACAATAACAATGGTTCTAGAAGATTTCTTTAAATAATGGCATTGTATTCTTTTATATAAATATGACTTAATTAATTTTGCCAGTCCTTCTATTGTCAGGTAGGAATGAACTGTCCTTTAGTAATATATATGAGCAATTTGTAATTAGCACTTTCATTATATTCATGTTATGATGCTTTTAAACAAAAGGTTATAATTTTCATTTACTACTTTTTGTCAGAAACATGGTCCTATTTAAAAAATATATATGTATATAAGTTAAATATGTTTTGACATTTGTCTTACAATGCAAGTTTTCATAAAGAGAATTGGATGTAACATTTTAATTTAAAATGGAACATAATCAAAATGGAATATTTATTAAAAAATAAACATGACTTTTGTAACTCAAAGCCTACTGGCTATAACATAATCTATAACCAGCTGGGACAAGTAATTAGTTATTGAACAGAATGTTTCACATTAAGAAGCTGCTTATTGCTTAACACAACAGTTTCAATATGGTAACTGGTTGTATTTTTTTAAAGCCCTGAGTGTTCAAAATGTATAAGAAGACCTAGGCAAATTATAAATTTAAAAACAACAATAAAAATTCATAGTCACTGCACTTGAACAAAAGCTAAAGGAAAATATACTTTACATCTGTATAGTGGTATTTAAGTTTTGTAAGTATACATTTTTAGCTATTAAGACAAAATTTAAAAAGCAAAAACTTTTATTTGTAAGAATTTTCTAGAAATTACTGGAAGTCTTAAGCACATGGTTTTCTAGCTATGTTTCTTTTATCCTCATCAAAGTAACATTTTCTTCATACAATTTGTGTTTGGGGAGTTAACTTTTTTTAAAGATACGCTTCTTTCATAGGATTAAAACATTTTAAAAAATCCAAACAGTAAACATTGAAATATCTTTTTCTCTGCATCGTCACGATTTATCTCACTCCTCTTGTCCTCACTTTTAGTATTTCTTATATAACCTTCCGTTGTTGGTTTAAATTCAAGAAAATGTTCATTTTTAGTCAAATTGTAACATAGCATATACATTTAAAAAATAATTTCAGCTTTTATTTAGATTCAGGGGGTACATGTGCAGGTTTGTTACTCAGGTATATTGCATGATGCTGATGTTTGGGTACAACTGATCTCATCAGCCAAGTTTTAAATGCCGTTTTTTTGCGCTTTACATACAGAAGTGTTTCTTCTTTCTTTTGTTGTTCTTGCTTCCAGGTATTCTGTTGTGTAGATGATGTACCCTTATTTATTAACATGGTCTCTTACCAATGTGGTGGGTATTTGAGGCTTTTCCCCTATTGTTAGATTGCAGGTTTATCCATAGGAACAATTTCCAAAAGTGGTACTGCTGGGTCACAATTAAGACAGTTTAAAATAACTCACCATCTTAAGAACATGATTTATAGGTTTTATATAAAGAGATTTCCTTTACTAGACCGAGAAGACACTTACGTATACACTGAACAGCAAATCTTTTGACAACATGGAAAATGTAGAGTGTATTTTTTTTTTTTTTTTTTTTTTTTTTTGAGACAGAATCTCTCTCTGTTGCCCAGGCTGGAGTGCAGTGCTGCGATATTGGCTCACGGCAGCCTCCACCTCCCTGGTTTAAGCAATTCCCCTGCCTCAGCCTCCGGAGTAGCTGGGATTACAGGCGCATGCCACCACTCCTGGCTAATTTTTTTGTATTTTTAGTAGAGATGGGATTTCACCATGTTGGCCAGACTGGTCTCGAACTCCTGACCCCAGGCAATCCACCCGCGTCAGCCTCCCAAAGTGCTGGGATTACAGGCGTGAGCCACCACGCCTGGACTAAAGTATACTCTTATAATCATCCTTATTATGTAATATATGATTTTTGTCTATATAGTAGAAAAAATATTTGGCAATTGGAGACTATAGATTTATGTTTATATAAAAAACAAATTATATATCCCATTCACTTGACAACATTGCTTCAAGATGTTGCATCTTCAATTAATTTTTGTTTTTAATTGGAAATGATTTTATACTTTAGGTTTCAAAATCTTCTTACCCCAAATAATTATTTGTAAAATAACATTGAAATTCATTATATAGAATTAACATTTAAACAGCACTTTAAAATATTTGCAATGCAATTTAAATATGAATTTTTACATTGTAGAGGTACAATGAAGCTTGGCAATGTGTCATTAAAAGTCCTCAATTTTTGCAGAAGTAGATTATTAGATGTTAATTGACTTAACTGGTCTTTTAGATATAAACTGTTTCTATTGTGTTTGATAAACAAGTATTTAATATGTATGCTTCTTAAAAAATAATGAACTCACATTTGCCTAAAATATGTATTTTTTAATAAGACACAAAGAGAGTAGATAGAGAAAAAGAAAGCTGTCTTGAAGTTCTAACATTTTTGTTAAGCTGTGAAACTTTATTTGAGGAGATAGACAAAGTAACAATTACTGATTAAGCTCTTTGCAATTCTTAAAACCTTCCTATAAAAACCAGCAGAAAATGAAGCTCATGACATTACCTGAGCAAGAGCAAACTTCCCATATTTTGTGAATGCGAATCTGAACCTTTCCCTTCCTTATTCTCAGAGTTCATAATTCTTCCTCTCTGGCTGATGTCTTTTAGATAGAGATATGATTTGCCAAGGCATATAAGAAAGAAACATCTATCCAAACAATACCCTTCACCTCTGTCTTTTAATGTACATTTTTCTTAGTACTAGCATGAGTGATGTTAGAGGTTCATAGTTCTTTTTCTGGAAACTGAAGCTCTGTAATTATTAAATTTTATAAAAATTGCACTTGTCAAACATGAAAACATTTCTTCTATTTGGACTAAAAAGCAATGTGGTTAAATGTGGCCGAACAAAGCTCTCGGGTTTGCATTAAACATTTTAAATTGAAACTTGCGTAATATAAATACTCTTTAAAAGTCAAATTTAAATTAAATATGTATTAGAAACAGAAAAGCAGAATGTGAAATCTTTCAAATTGAATGCTTTAGCACGTTAGCATGACTCACAAATTGAATCAGAATATGTTATTATTTTCACTGTTTCTCCCAGAGACCTACAGCATATAATTTGAGTTAAAAAACATGCAATAGATCACTGAAAGTTATCAGTGGCATCCAAGTGCTCAGAGAGGTCTATCAAATGCTTGAAATTTGAGGCTATTATTTTACATCATTTATGTGCATTCACATATTACTTGATTGATTTTCCATCCATTTATAAATTATGAAGTTCTATACATAATTACCTACATATATCATTATATATAAGCTATTTGTAGTGTATAATACATATATCAATATAGGTTATTTTGAAAATATATTTTTGTACTTACACTTGACGCCCAAGAAAATGGATGCTGTTAATAACCCCATGCAGAAAATACATGAAATCGCCATCACAAGACACCATGCTCCTAACCATGGAATAGGAAAAATGAAACCAAGTTAGAGAAAGTAGATAAAAAAGATGGGGCAAGGATGGATTGAGATTGAGTAAAAAAAGAAATTAACATTGGCATTTCTACTGAGAGTTGTTGGGGCCTGGAATGTGTAAAAGAAAAGGAAAAAGAGAACCTTTGCTCCAATGCATTGAAATGCAACGCATAACTTGGAATACATGTGATATGGAAATTGCCAAATTAAATAAATTTAATAGTATACTTCTGTTATCCTTATCTTTGATGTCACACCTTATCAATGAATTATATGTATTCTTTTCCAACCATCATTTAGAGATTCCCCCAAGCCAAATGCTAGCTTTATCTTTTGAGATAAAAAATGCTGTCTCACATCTCCCCATCTCTTCAGTGTTACTTGAACATGATTAAATAAAAGAAAGATACACATTTTAAATATATACTTTTAAATATACATTTTTGGAAGACGAATAAGTTTTCCAAGGTAATTTTACAAACCTGCAGAGAGGACAAAAAGGATTATGTGATTTTTTTGTATTCAAACACTAATCAGAGAAAAATAGTTAAAATTTATCTTTGGATATTGTGATAGGCAGAGAAACGCCCCTGCCTCACATGCCAGTGTCATAATTACTGGAACTTGTAAGTTACCTTATGTGGAAAAGGGACTTTGAAGATGTCATTAAGTTAAGGATTTGGGATGGGAAGATTAACCTGAATTATCTGGGTCCTCTTTAAGCGAGAGGTAGGATATTGGAGGGACAGCATGGCGTGATAATGGAGGCTGAGAAACATTTAAAGACATTATGTTGTTGGTTTTCAAGACAGAAAAAGGGTCCATGAGCCAAGTAAAGCAATAAATGCAGCTCTAGAAACCAGAAAAGACAAGGTATAGATTCTTCCACTAGATTCCTGTCAACACCTTGGTTTCAGCCCGTTGAAATCCATTTCAACTTGTGACATCTAGAGCCCTAAGATAATAAATTTACGTTCTATTAATCCCCTAAGTCTGTGTGATTGGTTACACCAGCAGACAGGAACTAATATAGATATTAAATGATGCAGACAGAACTAATCACTGTAGCCAACAACTCTAGGCCAATGAGATCCTGCCAGTTTTTCAACCTATGTTTTCTCTTTTTATTTATTAGTATTTATCAGATAATTTGCAGAATGTTTTAATAGGACTTCAGTTAATTAGAGTTGTATTTTTTCACAAATTTCCCAAATCAAGGTATTCTTTTTCTTTTCCAGAGAGGCAGAGGAAAAAACAGTTCCACGTATTTATCAAGTTAATTGCTCTTTTTATTTTTCACCTTTAATTACTCCTTCTCCACTTCATTAGCATTTCACGGACATTACATTACCCTTAACTAGACTATCTCAGATTAGAATAAGCATCTTGGCCTCATGATAGAGCAGAAAAAAACAAAACAAAACACAAAGAACAAAAAACATGAACCCTAAAGTCTCGCACAAAATAGCTAGAACTGGTTACCTGAACATTTGTTGGAAGACAGACATTTCTGGTAAGTGTTTGGTGCTGGACTATCCCACTGAAGAGAGGTGTATATTTCTTCCTCATGCATGTCTGAGGTGCTTTGATAGGAAAGCAGTCCACACAGGAGGCTGGAACAAATAACTCCTCTTGTGGTTTGGAGCAGGTTGGTGAAAGAACTGAAATTGGTTACATTTTCACAGTAGTGGGAAACTATATTTGTGTTTAAGGAGTAGAATAGATGCACCTTCATTCAGAAAGTGGAAGTTTATCAAGTCTAAGCCAAAACACAACTTGGTGAAAAAGGAAATGAGAGAGAACTGAATTCAGAATGGCCAATGATAGAACATTTTTTATATGGTTTCCAAAATGTAGCAGATGTTGAAGGTGATAGCAGTGAGTTCAGAAGAAAAAGATGTAAGTGCAAAGAACGCACTTGCATTTGGTATAGGAGATGAAGCATAGGGGTGACCTAGATAGTAAAGATATAAAGATAACTCACATTGGGCAAACCAGGGTGTAAAGAGTGGGAGATAACTGGGTAGCCTCAAACAACAAAGCTAGGAAGGGATTTCAAACTTAAGCTAAATTTACATACTGTATATTTGTTGGTGTAATGCTAGTTACTGTGATAAATAAACCTCAAAATATCAGCAACTTAACACAATAAAAGTTTATATCTTACATAATGTTTTAGCTCCAGGAATCCTAGTTAGTGATAGCATTCCTCCAAATGAGACTTGGGATTCTTTCATCTTGTGAAACATTGGAGTCCTTGACTTCCATCCACTGGGAAAGAAAAGAGAAGGTGATGAATCCACACCTGCTCTTGAAAGCCATAACCTAGAATAGCATGTCTCACATTCACATCCACCAAAGGCATGCCCACTTTTGGACACAAGGTTTGAGCTTGCAAAATGTATTTTTTGCCTGGACAGCAAACTCTTGATGACCACTTCACTCTAGAAGGAAAGCATGAACTATTTAGCGGACAAATGGCCATTTCTGCCACATCTTGTGACTATAGCATCAGAAATTTGAGACTTTTAATCATCATTCATCGTTTGACCACTTGTCTTTATGGCCAAAGGTTATGTCTAAGTAACATAGTCTACGAGTCCCAACATTATGCAAAATTACACTGTTTGCTTTTGTTTCAGTATCTCACTGGATTCATCAGTCTTTTCCCTAGCAATCAGGCCCCCAGAAAGAAACAAAGGGCATACTCAAGGGGTAATCTAAGGGCATTTAATTAAAGGACTGTATATAAAGTTTCGGGAAGTGTTAAGGGAACCAAAAAGGGGTGTGACATATGCACTGGGAAGCTGTCAGGTCACCTGAATAATTAAGCTGAAAATGTTTATTGGAACTGCATGACCTGCCTGACAAAGGCCCTGGACTAATATAGAGAACGTGTACCTTTGCCAAACCAACACATGGCAGGGAGAGAGCCCGTCAAATTAATACCCTACCTCTGATCATCAGTGCCTTCCATTGGCTGAATTTACAATTCAGGGGCCAAGTTTATGTGCTCTGATAATGTGTTCATTTGAGCTCAGCCTCTCAAAACACAGGTTGGAAGTGAGATAATCCCCAGGGGCAATTGAAGAGAATATCCAGCCCATTCACATATATATATTTTTAGATGGAGTTTCACTCTTGTCGCCCAGGCGGGAGTGCTGTGGCCCTATCTTGGCTCACTGCAACCTCTGCCTCCTGGGTTCAAGCAATTCTCCTGCCTCAGCTTCCCAAGTAGTTAGGATTACAGGCACCTGCCACCACACCCAGCTAATTTTTGTATTTTTAGTAGAGATGGGGTTTTGCTGTGCTGGCCAGGCTGGTCTCAAACTCCTGACCTCAGATGATCCACCTGCCTCAGCCTCCCAAAGTGCTGGGATTATAGGCATGAGCCACTGTGCCTGGCCCCATTCTTCAATATTTTATGTGATGCTCACATGACCTGAGATTCACATCTGAAAATTAACATAACTTAATCCCACATAGCCTTGAAGTAGGGTCACTTCTATCTTGAGGAGAAACAGAGGAAGAAATCATAAGCATACCAAATGTACATTGAGACTAATGTTAGGAACACGGTAACAGAAGCATAAGTTGTCATTAATTTCCAATTGTTCTCAACTTTTATCAGCACTAAATATCAGGCTCAGAAAGACTCCTTTTCCCCAAATATAGAACATTCCCTGATAAATTTCACTGTATGGAGCCATTGGCTTCTCCTAGTGCAGGATTAATATGTTCCCTTTATTACTTTTGATGATTTTAATCGTACCTTTATTTATTGTTAATTATATTCCAAGTACTATTTTCAAGAACTTATACATAAATTATTTTGATTATTACCAATGGATCAATGAAATAGGCGCTATCATTAGCATCGAGTACAGGCATATCTTGTTTTATTGAGCTTTGTATTATTTGCAGATATTGCATTTTTTAAAAGTGAAGATTTGTGGCAACCATCTTTCAAGCAAGTCTATCAGTGCCATTTTTTCCAACAACCTATGGTTACTTTATGCCTCTGTGTCACATATTGGTAATTCTCATACTATTTCAAAACTTTTCATTATTGTTACTTGTTATGGTGATCTTTGATGTTACTGTTATAATTGTTTTGGGGACCCACCGTGAACTATACCCATATAAGCTGGTTAACTTTGTTGATAAATATCAGTAAATACTGTGTTGTTCTAACTGTTCTACCCACTGACTGTTCCGTCATCTCGGTACCTTTTCCTTGAGCCTCCTTATATTCCCTGAGAACTAACAATATTAAAAACAGGTCAAGTAATAATGCTACAAAGGCCTGTAAGTGTTGAGGGGAAGAGTTGCATGTCTCTCACTTTAAATCAAAAGTTAAAAATGATTAAGTTTAGTGAGGAAGACATGTCAACAGCCAAGATAAGCCAAAGCCTAGACTTATTACATAAAACAGCTAGCCAAGTTGTGAATGTAAAGGAAAAATTCTAGAAGGAAATTAAAAGTGCTGCTCCAGTGAACACACAAATAATAAGAAAGCAAGATAGCCTTATTACTAATATGGAGAAAGTTGAGAGGTCTAGATAGAAGATCAAGCCAATTACAACATTCTCTTAAGCCAAAGCCTAATTCAGAGCAAAGCCCTAACTCTTTTCAATTCTACGATGAGTGAGAGAGGTGAGGAAGTTGTAGAAGAAAAATTGGAAGCCAGCAGAGGTTGGTCCAGAGGTTTAAGGAAAGAACCCATCTCTCTAACAAAAAAACGAAAGATGAAGCAGCAAATATTGATTTAGAAACTGGAAAATGTTATCCAGAAGATAAAGCTGAGATAAGTGAAGGTTGCTACATTAAACAACAGATTTTTAGTATAGGTGAAACAGCTTTGTATTGGAAAGATGACATATAGGACTTTTATAGCTAGAGAGGAAAAGTCAGTGGCTGCCTTGAAAGCTTCAAAGGACAAACTGACTCTATTGTTAGGAGCTAATGCAACTGGTGACTTTAAGTTAAAGCCAATAGTCATTCATCATTTCAAAAGCTCTAGAGACCTTAAGAATTGTCCTAAATATACCCTGCCTATTCTCTATAAATAAAGCAACAAAGTCTGGATGATAGCACACTTGTTTATAGCATTGTTTACTGAGTATTTTAAGCTCACTGTTGAGAACTACAGCTCAGAAAAAAAAGTTTGTTTTTTTTTCCTCAAAATATTGCTGCTCATTGACAATGCCTCTATTCACCCTAGAGCTCCGATGAAGATGTACCAGGATATTAGTGTTTTCATTCCTGCTAACACAGCCTCCATTTCTGCAACCAATGGATCAAGGAGTAATTTTGACTTTCAAGTCTTATTCTTGAAGAAATAAATTTAATAAGGCTATCACTGCCACGGATAGTGATTCTTCTGATATATCAGAGCAAAGTAAATTGAAAATCACCTGGAAAAGATTTACTATTCTAGATGTCATTGAGAAGATTTGTGATTCATGGAAGGAGTCAAAGTATCAACATTAACAGGTGCTTGGAAGAAGTTGACTCAAACCCTCATGGATAACTTTCAGGGGTTCAAGACTTCAATGGCAGAAGTAACGGCAGATGTGCTGGAAATAGCAAGAGAATTAGAACTGGAAGTGAAGCCTGAAGATGTGGCTGAATTGATGCAATCTCACGAGGAAACTTGAACAGATGAGGAGCTGCTTCTTATGAATGAGCAAATAAAATGGTTTCTTGAGACAAATATTATTCCTGGTGAACATGCTGTGAACATTGTTTAAATAATAACAAAGGATTTCAAACACTGCATAAGCTTAGTTTTTACAGCAGTAGCAGGATTTGAGAGGATTCAATTTTGAAAGAAGTTTACTATGGGTAAAAGGCTATTTAACATGATTTCATGCTACAGATAAAAATTTCATAAAAGGGAGAATGAATTGATGCCACAAACTTCACTGTTGTCTTTTTTTTTTTTTTTTTTTTTTAATGGAATCTCGCTCTGTCACCAGACTGGAGTGCAGTGGCGCAATCTTGGCTCACTGCATCCTCCGCCTTCCAAGTAGCTGGGACTACATGTGTGCACCACCACGCCCAGCTAATTTTTGTATTTTTAGTAGAGACAGGATTTCACCATGTTGGCCAGGATGGTCTCCAACTCCTGACCTTGTGATCCGCCCACCTCAGCCTCCCAAAGTGCTGGGATTACAGGGCATGAGCCACCGTGCCTGGCCCACAGTTGTCTTATTTTAAAAATAGCTGCATCTGCATCTACCCTATCCTTCAGCAACCACCACTCTGATCAGTCAGCATCCATCAACATCGAGGCACAACCCTCTACCAGTTAAAAGGTTTCCACTCACTAAAGACTCAGGTAATCGTTAGCATTTTTAGCAATAAAGTATTGTATTTTTAAATTAAAGTATGTACATTTGTATACATAGTGCTATTGCATACTCAATAGGCAACAGTTTAGGGCAAATATAACTTGTATATGCATTAGGAAACCAAGTCATTAGTGTGACTCACCTTATTGCAATGATTTCTTTATTGTGGTGATCTGGAACTGCGTCCACAATACTTCTGAGGTATGCTTGTAACTTAGTTGTAATTTGAAGCACAGAGGAGTCGAATTTTGCTAAGTTCACTTAGATAATAGGTAGAAGATTCAGTATTTGGAATGAAGTGTTCTGATTTGTGTTACTAACGTTTCTGTTATTTTGATTTCATGTGTAAGATGCTTTAGATACGAATACTAGGAAAAAAGTATCTTTGTAGGCACAGTTTGATTGGCTTACATTTTTAAGTTGTATTGTTGCCATGCACTAAGATACTATTCTTCTAAATTTATGTGTGCCATAGTGATGTATGAACATATGCTTTCCCATTTTGGGGAGATGAAACGAAAGCCAAAGATATGGTTAATTTTTGGATAATGTTCTGAATTATTAGTTCCTATTTGGTTTCTCTAAATAAACAATTAAAAATAAGAAAATAATAATACATTCACTCCAAATCCAAGATCTCTAGACATTTGAAATAGCAAGTAGAATTTGAGGTATTTCTGTTATTTTTCCTAAGCCCTCCAAATCTGCTTGTTTATTGATAGTCTAGAAAAAAGATAAAGATTCAAGTGTCTTTGAGTGTTAGTGCACAAAGCTTTAAGAGTAACACACATTTATTGAGGGTGTATTATGTGCTTAGTATTCTGATCAATACTTTATATAATCATATCAAATGAGCTTCACAATTACCTTATGAGCAAGGTCATAATATTAAACCCATTTCGTAGATGAGGAAATAGAGTTTTAAAGACACTAAATTACTTATAGAGAGAGTAAGTTCTAAAGTAGTGATATTTCTCTAACTGTATTAAAGACTACTTGTACAAGAATTATGTCATGGTGCTTGTAAAAACCCACATCTCTGTGTGTCCTCAGGCTTCCCACTGAGTAACATCAGCATTTGTGTTTGAATGTCTCAATGTTTTAACCAACACCTCAGCTGAGATGTTTGAGAATCATGTTTATAAATTGTATTCACTAAAGAAGGGAAGCTGTGGGAAAGAAATGCAGTTTTTGCCTATTATCCTGTGAAAGGGTGCCTTTCCATGTATTCTATAAATACTTGCTGAGTTATTCAACAAGAAGCAAGCATAGAGTTGTTAGGAAAAGACCTAACTAAAGCATTTTAACTTGTCCTTCTGTGCAGTAGCCTCTGGGCCTTCTTGAGAAGCATTTATTCATTTTACAAACCCCACGAGCTTTCTTACAAACTTTCTTCTCCTTCTTTTGCACAAAATTACTGCTGTTGAGTCTAACCAGAAATGAACTTGGAATAGTAATTGTGTTTCTGTAATGTCTTTCTGTTTCCTGTAAGCCAGGATCTGGGGTTGGTGCTGGTAATACAATAGTAAATGGAGAAGTCACAGTGCCTGCTTTTGTAAAGTTTCTGGTATAGTTAACACTACAAAGTTTTATTTTAAGTTGTAGAAGTGAGGTATAAATGGAGAATGTATTATTCCTATGTTAAGTATTAGAAAATAGAAGGTAAAAAATCTATGTGACTTGTTCATTTTTGTACTTTAAGTGACATTATCTAAATTGTTCTACCGATTCCAAGTTTAGTATTCGTTTTGTTACATCACGCTATCTTTCAAACTTAGATATTCTGCATACATTTTAAGCTTCGATATTTTGCCCAACTTAATTAAGCACTAGCCTATATTGTCCTGATTTTAATTTTATGTGTGTATATATGAAGATGCAGTAAATCATATTGTATTCAGGTAATTAGAAATTAGACAAGAAGAAAGAAAATTAAGGGAAAGTAGAATAATTGGGAAACAAGTGATCAATTTACATGTTGGCTTCTGGATATTCAAAGAAGGGAGTGGGCAAGTGATTCTGGTAGTAAAGATAATATTAAAAATGACATCAAGGAGAAGAAAGGAAGAAATAAGCAATTTTTGGCTATTGATTTTTTCATTCAGAACTTTCATTGTGCAATAAAGCCCTTAACTGTGATATCCGGCCCCTTTCTTTGCATTAAGGTAGCCGGTCCACCTTGGCCATGCCAGCCTTCCTCTCACACATTCAATAATGTGTGTTCTCACAGAAGGTAGGGTGCCTTTTCTGATTATGAAAATAAGCACAATTCACATTTCCTTTTCCATCTTCAGAAAGCTCAAACCTGTGAATGGGAAAGGTAGAATAAATTCCTTCAGAGACTAAGGAAGTAATCAACAGTCAAACTCTGTGTATAGTATTTTGATGCACAAAATGGAGACTCTGGGGAAAACAGAGAAAAGAAGTTTCTCATTATTGAGTAACTCCCAACCTGCTTGGTAGTAGAAGGTATGCGTATCTGAAAAGCTCAATGGCAATTTCGTGTGGCGTAAGATTAAGGAGCACGGGAACACTAGTACAACAGGAACCCCAAAGAAGAGATTGAGATAGCTCTGAAATGATGGGAAAAGGTTTTATTTACAAGTTCAGACTTTAGTTCGGTATTGATGGAAGGGCAGGATTTAGATGAACAGACAGGAGATGGACAGGACAAATAGCTGCCATGGATGGCAATAGGTTCATGGAAAAGTGAATTGATTCAATATTTTTGAACTGAGGATTTATGTTACAGGATAGATGATCTAAGACAGCATGCTGTATTGTAATGGCTGTTATCTTTTATTCTCTTCTAGATTGTTTATCACGAGAGGACAAAGAATATATATTAGTTTATGGGGCATATATCTGCATAACTATGTGACAACATTGTTCTATGGGCTGAGGATAGACTGATAAGGAAAGGCAAGAAAGCCAAGGGCTTTCCTGCGGGGGAACTTCCATTTCAGTCAGGTGATGCCAGTAAGAAGCCCACAAATAGACATGAAAATTTCTGACAGTGGTAAAGTTACAAAGAAACAAAACAGTGGTAGACTGTGTGGATGTGGGCTGAAGGGAAGCTAATTTAGTTTGGGTAATTAGACTTAGCTTCATTGAAGAAGTGATGTTTAAATAGAGACTGGATTCACAAGAAGGAAACAGTCATGGGGTTGTGGAGGCAGAGCATTCTAGGAAAAGAAAATAGCAAATGCAAAAGCCTTGAGACAAGAAAACGAGTTTGATTTGTTGGAAGACTTTTTTTTAAAAACCCACTAATTTGTCTGCAATATTGTGAATGAGACAGCAAGTAATAGGAGATAAAGCCCATGGTCTGTGAAGAGTTGTAGCTGTAGTATCCTGAGATCCCACCTGTAGTAAATACTTACTAAATATTTATTAAATAAGTTAATTAATAGTATAAGTCATGATCAGATTGTGCAAGATTTGGTTTTCAGTTTAAATTTTACTTGGAGAGAGACTGTAGTTTTGATATGTAGGATGGACGAAAGATGTTGAGACTGGACTTTGGAAAACCATATAGGAAGCGGCTGAGGTTCACAACCCAGTGTTAACAGCCCATTTGCCTGCATCATGTGTAGGAGGATAGAGCTTCATTAATGGACATTGGAATTATCCTGTGAACCACAATGTATTGAATTCTTGGAGACTTGGAGGATAGAAGAGTAGGCAAAATGCCACTGAAAAGTCTAAAGACTCTCAAGTTTACAACTTTCAACTGTAAAATAATAAGGATGAAATTTTGATTTAAAAATATGTGGAGAGGGCCAGGCGCCCCGTGGGCTCACACCTGTAATCCCAGCACTTTGGGAGGCTGAGGCAGGCGGATCATGAGGCCAGGAGATGGAGACCATTCTGGCCAACATGCTGAAATCCCGTCTCTACTAAAAATACAAAAATTAGCTGGGTGTGGTGGTGCGTGCCTGTAATCCCAACTGCTCAGGAGACTGAGGCACGAGAATCACTTGAACCCAGGAGGTGGAGGCTGCAGTGAGCCAAGATCACACCACTGCACTCCAGCCCGGTGACAGAGCGAGACTCCATCTCTCTCTCTCCATATATAAATATGGAGAGAATCAGAGCAATCTAAACACACACACACACGCACGCACGCACACACACTCTGTTCCGTGATAAAGATGAATGTAGAAATGAAGGGGAATAATATCAGGTATAAAGATCGGTTGTGGCTTAGATAAAAGAATTTAAGAAGGGGAGAGAGGAAAGTAGAATTGTCTTATGACCAGTGCTCTCTTGTTTGAAGTAGGGGGTAAGTGACTCAGCTGCTGCTTATATAACCCATAGTAGGGTGTAGAGACACATCTCAACTATTAAGTGACTTGGACTGAGAGGAAAGGGGATCTCAAGAATACGAGTTTCTAGTATTACTTTCTATTCTGAGTGTTGGGGACTTACATATATTTTTAGAGAACTGAGCCATCTCCCACTTCCAGACCTCATTAGTGTTATGGTGGGATAATCCGACCCAATGAATTAAACCAGTCCTGGCTTTGATGTATTCCTATTGTAAACATAAATAAACACAATGGTCAGATCCCTCCATAGCTGTTGGTAATGACATAAAGACAAAGCTTTATGATAAGACTTCGGACAAAAAAAAAGTTGGATTACATGTCTATATTAATATTAATGTATTTCATTTGATATTTGAATCTGTACCAATTTCACTTGTCTTAGAACTTAAAAAAGCTTGTAGGACACAAGTAAAATTGTACACAAAATAGCTGATATTCTAATCTTCCTATGTGTTTATAGCATATATTTATATCTGCAATCAATTGAAGATTATACTCCCAAATAGACTACCAAACATGATTCAAAGGAATAAATGTAAACAGTTAGAGAAAGAAAACACAAAGAAATACCTTATTGGTGAGCTTTATATTCCTTAGATTTAAAACTCTATATGGCTTGGTTTTATTGCTTAGCTTGCCTATAAAATCTTACCTACAGAAGCATTAATTTAGTTAGTTGAGTCAAGGAGTATATAATGTCTTTCTTAAAGGGATTTATTATCTACCTTTTCTGGTTTACTTATCTCTAGTTAGCAATAATCACTACCTACTATACTGTATACTATGTCGTTTGTTTTATTTCTTGGCTGTTGCTTCACCTAAAATATACACTCCTTGAGCTTAAGGATTATTTTTTGTGTTTTATTAACTGCATAGGTCCAAGTCCTGGATAGTTTTAGCACATATTTGTTGAATTAATGAAGGAATAGGTAAATCAATCAGTATATGAGTAAGAAAACTAAATGGAGGACAAACGTCTACATTCTTTCACACCTCCCGGAATAACAAGTGAGAATGCATTTTTGGCAAATAGGAAGTGACTTGAGGTTCTTGACCAATATGTAAGACTCAGAATGGCATTCCACAAGAGATATTGTGTGACAGTCGCATTTGACTGCTTATTTCTAAAAGCTTAAGCCACTAGTAACCTTTCTCTAATTTCCTAATCTTTTCTTTGGAATATATCAACATTACATACTTCCCTACAGAACCTGACAGATAAATTCTACTTGAAATTCACCTATACCTTTTTTTTCTTAAAAAAAATTGCATGACTACTTTTAGTTATAAATCTTTAAACTAGAACCAGCCTAGACTAATACAAATTCAGGATATACATATATGTTTTCAATTAATCGTTTTGTAACAGAGCTGAGATTTTAGGAAATTCTCTTATTTTGCTGGAGCGGAAACAAAAGCTAATTAATTTTACTGGATATCCTTTGTATGAGTTTGAGCCCACAAAAACAGTAAGTGGGCAGTGCAGCAAGTTAGAACAACACAGGACACAAATGATTGAGAACATCACTGGGCTGACTCTTTTTGTGTGACCGACTATGTACCTGAGCTGTCAGGAAGGGACAAGTCAATTTGATCAACTCTAGCAATGTTGTAGAATATTATGATTGGATTGAATATTTGGGTTCTGTAATCCTTACTAGGTTTCCATAAGGTTCTTAGATTAGTACAAACTGAAAGATGTTAAGAAAAATGTAAAAAACAAAAAAGGTCAGGTGTTACATTTGAGAGTTTTCTCCCTTGCCTCCAAAATATTTGACATAAGAATCTTCTTACCAGAATGTTCTGGTTGTCAATCTTCAGTAGAGTAGCATTCATGTCAGTGCAGTACTGCTTACTCTCTTTCCATGTCAAGTTGTATTTGAAGAACCCGTAGCGGCTATCTCCATAATATCTCCAGTTTGTGTCACAGGGGCTGTGTTTATGGTCGTCTGGAGAAACCAAGCACGAGAATGTTGTTGCTGTTTTTAAATTGGAATTACATTTTCCCTACATTCAATGGTTTCTGCAGATCTCAAGACTCCCTTCAGTTACCGTCAGAGAAATGCTCCAGGGATTAGAGAAATGAAGAGGTTAAAAAAACAATACTTACTAAAAGTACCCTTCTGTTTTTGTTATTGTTGTTGTTTTTGACTGAGTCTCACTCTGTCGCTCTGGCTGGAGTGCAGTGGCACGATCTTGGCTCACTGCAACCTCCACCTCCCAGGTTTAAGTAATTCTTCTGCCTCAGCCTCCCGAGTAGCTGGAACTACAGGCACCCACCACCATGCCCAGCTAAGTTTTTTTTGTATTTTTAGTAGAGACAGGGTTTCACCATGTTGTCCTGGCTGGTCTCGAACTCCTGACCTCAGGGGATCTGCCCGTCCTGGCATCCAAAAATGCTGGGATTACAGGCGTGAGCCACCACATCCAGCCGCCCTTTTGTTCTGATTGTTTTGTTACATATTGGCAGAAGAGCTTTGCTAATTGTTGCAGAGTTCCTGAGAGATTTTCATTCTCAACTTGTAGGTAATTTTGCTGCATGACAGCTAGATATAAAAAATAAATAATAACATTTTGTAATCAGAATTATAAAAATGATGCAAAGATTTTTTATTGAATTTTCATTTCATTAAAATTGCCAATATCTGAAGAGTTTACTAGATACAGGTGATTAAATGAATGTTGAAAAGAGTGAAGGGGCTATAAAGAACAGATTAAGAAATACACAAAACTGACACCTGAGGGTTAATAATTGAACTGTTTGAAGGAGACAATCACAAATAAAAAAGATTCCTAGATCAATAACGTGCTCAAAGCAGTTGTTTTGACATTTTCTTGAATACAGGATTCTCAGCTGAGTTCAGAGAGGTGAATGAACTCATTTTCTGTTCCTTGCGTGATGCCAGACTATTCATTTATTTTAAAATGCATACTGATTTCTTGTTATGGTTAAAGTACTTGTGATAAGATTGGGCACGGTGGCTCATGCCTATCATCCCAGAATTTTGAGAGGCCAAGGCTGGCAGATCACTTGAGGCCAGGAGTTCGAGATCAGACTGACCAACATGGCAAAACTTTGTCTCTACTAAAAATACAAAACTTAACCAGGCGTGGTGGTGCGCACCTTACTGCCAGCTACTCGGGAGGCCAAGGCATGAGAATCTCTCAGACCTGAGAGGTAAACGTTGCAGTGAGCCAAAATAGCTCCTCTGCACTCCAACCTGGGTGAAAGAGCAGAACTTTGTTTCAAATAAATAAATAAATAAAGTACTTGTGATAATTAGGTAAATAACAAAGACATAAAAGATGATAAATGAAAGATTCTAAAATATCTTATGAAAAATCAACAAATATGTAAACAAGCAACAGCTATGCAGACTACAGTGTGCCACTGGAGGACTGTGAGATTTACTGGAGGGAAGCAGCACAATATTTTAGTAAACAAAGTGGGATGAAGGAAATTTGAGGTAGAGAGAATAGAATGAGAAAAATTTCAGACAGGGGAACATAGGATTTACATATGAAATTGAAAAACTCCATGGTTCTTAGGATATGCAAGATAGGAAGAGGGACAAAATAGTTTTTTAAAATAGTTTGGATCCATATTTAGGAGTTCTTAAAAGCCAGTAGTAAATTCTTAAAAATACTTTTAAGTAATAAAAACCTAGAAAGTTATTTTGATCACAAGGAAAAGGTCGGTGTTCTCCTTCATTGAGAATATCTTGGCAGCTATGTATAGGACAATTGAAGTAGTGACAAACAGACAAATAGTGACAATTGAGAAGCTTAGTGGGATATGCCATGACCCTTCAGTATTACCTTCCTCCAGTCGAATCTTTGGCAAAGAGTCAGCACTTACACCAAATCCCCAGGGCCACCAGCCCAACAACCATCCCCTCGCACAGAATCAGCAGAATCGGCCATCACACGCCACCAGGAATATGCCACTGTAGGCATAAAATAAAGATATCAAGGAGCAGGCAGTGTGGGTTAGCTATGGGGAAGGCTCACCCCTGCCCCTGTCCCTGCCGTCTCAAGATTCTCCAAGTAATGGAAAGAGCTTTGCTGGCAGATCTCACCTGTGTTCTCTTGATGATCATCAACAATAGGCATGGCCCACTCCCACAGCACACACCCATCCTCATCCCCAATGGACTTTACCTCTCCAAGCCAAAACATTACTCTCTGTTAAGGCCTGATGTGTTTGTATTTTTTGTTTTGTTTTGTTTTATGCCCACCCATCCCATGAATAACTGCTTTAATAAACAGCAACTGGAGAATCACACACACATTTAACTTTATGAAATGAGCTTTTATTTTAGCTTGCATTGAAAGTAGTTATAAGAACAGCCATACAAAGCTAGATGATGTGTTTATTGTAGGAATATTGGGGAGGATTTTGTCTATTTTGCCATTAGAGTAGCTCTTACATACCTTTATGGAAAATTATTTTGTTGTTGTTGCTCACATTTAGAAAATGAAGTTTCCAAACATTATCTTCCCTTGTCCCCTAAACCTCTATGCCTTCAAACATTAAACTCTCAGAGGCTTAATGCAAAGTTCCCTGCCCTTATATTTGATATTTGTATTCTAAATAGGTCTGTATGAGCCTATGAAGGTACAGCTCAAATGCTATAGAGCACTCACGTTATTCAGGAAAAAGAAATTGAACTATATATACTATCAATAGTAGAAAAAGAAAAAAAAGGTTGTATTCATTTTTCTAATTCATTTCCAAATTATTGGCTCTGGGCATTCTTATCTGAGGTGAGAGCTGGTTTTCAAATTTCAATATTTAAGGTGATGTATCCATCTTCAACCTTCATGGCTACCTGAAGACTGCAAGTGAGCACAGGGTTCAATGACTTTGCAAAATGTAGTGTCCAACTCTTACAATTTCAGTATCTGTCAGTATATGATCTTCCTCTCTGGTAGGGTAGAACCATGTGAGATGGGACACATTTTTTTTTGTTTGTTTGCTTTTTGTTTTCCAGGAAGCCCTTTAATAGGTGCTCAGAGATACGTGGACCGTGAACACAAAAACACAAAAATAATAAATAACTTGTGGTAAAGAAGTAGATAGAGCATTTGTTTCCTGTCTCCTTATCTTCAACATTAAGTAAATAGATACTCCACCATGTGTATCCTTCTGAAGAACAAAAGTTCATGATTCATCTTAGCCCTAGCATAGTCTAAATCACATTGTTCAAATGAAGTGATTTCCTATGGATAGCACACCAGCAGATATACAGTTTATCCCATTGTGAGAAGCAAGTCTAATATAATTGGATCTTATAGAGGCTAAATTTCATGGCCTTGTGTTGGAAGAAATCATTCCTGATTATGACCTAGAATTTACCCAACTTCTTGCATATTTTATACATCAATTTTTTTTATTTGAAGACTCCATGTGGGGCAGGCCTGATATTGCTTAGATTTAGATATTGAAGGAAAACTATCAAATAAAGTAAAATAATACAGTTAGTGACTTGCTGCATTATTCTTCAGTAATGTTTGCACTTTACAGTGAATTTCTTGGAAATGGAGAATTTTGATGTGATGAAATCACCTAATTTCAGGTATAGTGGTGATTAGATTAATATTTAAGGCTGAATGGTTTCCTAGTATCCTTTCATCACAATGTAATATGTATCGTATTGCATACATTTAACTTTATGAAATGAGCTTTTAAGTTATTTTAGCTTGCATTGAAAATAGTTATAAGAACAGCCATACAAAGCTAGCTGATGTGTTTATCATACGAATACTGGGGAGGATGTTGTCTATTTTGCCATTAGAGTAGCTCTTACATACTTTTATGGAAGATTTTGTTGCTGTTGTTAAACCCCCATGATCAAAAAAGCTTCCATTTTTCCAAATAAGTGGTACTCTTTTACTTTATAAGTGATCCGATTTCTTTTTTTTCTTCTAATTAGCAGAATGTTAGACTTCTCGATATAGTAACTATGTGAGTTGTAGTGGCAGATATTTTGTTTACTAACATGCCCTTTGACATAGCTAGTACATATTTTTTTTCTCCCTGCTATCTCCTTCTCTGTGAATTCTTTGTCAATTCACTTAAAATGATCCTCCATTCTAAAATTTCTTTCTCTACACTCTTCAAATTATTTTGAGAATGAAGTGAAGAATAAACAACCAAAAAAGTAAGACAGTACCTGATTTTGGAAACAGAAACTTAGTATGATTAAAATATTTTGACCAAAAAAACCAATTCTTAATAATAAAAAAGCTCACTTCAAATCAATGCTGAATTTCTTAAAAGTACTAAAAATTTAAAAAGTTAAAATCCCAAACCCATTTTTGTCACTGAGTTTTTTAAAATCTCAGTTAAAATATTCAGTAGTTCTCAGTTGTAAGCTGGGTAAATTCAGTCACTTACCATTCACCTACCACAGCGTGTGTCCTTGTAACTTCTGTTTTAGCCAAAAGGGACTCTTAAAATTCTTCCTTCACTCATTCTCAGGCTATGTGAACTTTCTTTTTGAACATTTAGAACATCTTTCCTACTCAACTACACACCAGCCCACGTTCTTGTCCCTCTTCCCTGCTTCACTCTTTTCCATGACGCTGATCACTACCCAACACACATAGAGATATCTTTGGTCATAAATGTTTTGTCCTTTATTCCCAGAAGAAAGTGTCCCATGGCTCTAAAATAGTGACTGACATGCAGTTAAAGCAGGTTCTTGAGTAACATCCTTCTGTGTAAGGTTGTTTTGTTATAACGATGTTGAGAAAAAAAAAAAAATTCCTTCCCAGCTGGGGCCACTGTGTGGAGCTTGCATGGTCTCCCCACGTCTGCATGGGTTTTTCCTGGGCCCTCCTGTTTCCTCCCATGTCCCAAAATGTGCACATTAGGTGAGTGGGCGTGTCTGCACGGTCCCAGTGTGAGTGAGGGTGCGTGTGTGTGAGTATGCCCTGCGATGGGATGGTGGCCCCTTCACAGTCAGTGCCCACCTTGGTCCTGAGCTGCCGGGATGGTCTCTGGCCACCTGAGACATGGAGCTGAAATAAGTATGTGGGAGAATGAATGAATGAATGAATGAATGAATACAAATGATTGTAAAATAAGAATCTGTAAAATAGTCAATATACAAATGCAGGTAAATAAGCAATGCAGTTGGAAAGGGCTCAGTGAGTCCGCCCTATTCCTGATTGTGTATTGTTGAACTGCATGTTTTAGGAGGTGCTTGTGTCAATTTTTATTTTGCAAACACCTATTCCTTGATTTTACCTACTACTGTGACCAACACCCACTGATTTACTAAAAATTGGGTATATAATTATCTTGTTTTCATTCATCTTTTCTAAATGTACGTATTATATATAGTTCACATTTGTTTTAATGTTTACTCTTAGAAGTGTTTTGAGTCTTTATTTACAAGGTAGGTGATGTTTTTGTGACCAGAAATATGCTGGTTGGTTTGGTTCTACCTTGTTTCTACGCAGCTTCCAAGAATCTATTGATGATGTTAAGTGAGGATTTCCTGTGTTACCCAATACATATTTGTTGAATGAATGAATGAATGCATGTATGTATGATGGGCATTATCATCCTGATTTTGAACATGGGAAGAGAAGTTTAAGAAATTTGGGGGACTTTTTAAATCATGGTATTTCTTGTAAAAAGTAGCACCTAGTAGCATCTACCCAGTGTGTAAATTCTTTCTACTACATTTTGATGTCTTTCATATACTCCATCATCTATGTTTATAGCTGAAGAATGAGTAAAAGACACTAAGATAGCAATGACAAGGAGTACATGCAGTAAGAATTGAAATTAGTGGAATGTGTAACATTGTAGATAAGACTGATTAACATACAGGGATGATCTGTGGATGTGTAAAAGAGGACCATAAGATGTTGACTACTGTGGGTGTTATGACTGCAGACAGGAAAAAAAGGAAGTATTTTGCAATTGGTGATAGCTTTTCACAGACTTCTTACCACCTTTAAGCTAAAGCCTTAAGTGCTTCTATCAGTGATATTTGGTCCTCTCTCTTCATTACAATTGTTGGTTCTCGTTTGACTTACCAGGCTTTCACACAAATACTAAATTCTGTAAGATTTCCTGTCATAGAAAAGTATAATTAATATTTTCTCCTTCATTTACAGAAAGCTTAAACATGTGGATTTCAAAGTGGAATGAGCTTTATTAAAAGTTAATAAACCAAACAACTAATAACTCTCAGACCAAAATTATGGCAGATCATTTGTGACAAACAGTAGTGAAAATGAAGGGAAAAATGTGTCAGACTGCAGTCATATCACAAAGTTTATCAAGCATTTGCATACAAAACATATGTAAGTGAAAAAATAAGAATGATAATCAATTGGATTAATTAAGATTTGCATTGATATTTGAAGGAAAGGTAAATATTGCCTAAGAAGAGAAAGAAGAAGGCAATGTTTATCAGTCAGGGCAAACATCTGAATAAAAGTCTGGAAGTTTGAAAGTATACTTCTTGTAAAAAGCAGTACCAGGCACTGGGCATGGTGGCTCACTCCTGTAATCCCAAATATTTCTGGAGGCCATGGTGGGAGGACTGCTTGAGCCTGGGAGTTTGAGGTCAGCTTGTGCAACATGGTGAAACCCGTGGTTTATAAAATTAGCTGGGTGTGGTGGCGCATGCCTGTAGCTCCACTGCGTAGGAGGCTGAGGTGGGAGGATCACCTGAGCCCAAGAGGCGGAGATTACAATGAGCTGAGATCATGAATCTTGCCACTGCAGTCCAGTCTGGGTGACAGAGCCAGACCCTGTCTCAAAAACAAAACACTAACAATAAGAAAAATGTACTATCATCTAATCTACCCAGTGTGATTATGGGAAATAGTGTGACTGATTGAAAGAAAGTGAACTGATCAAGTATATTTGAATTGAGGATTCATAGTATGTTAAGTATATCTGCCATTGCACTTTCCTTTAAAATTACTATAAAATTTCATGACGGGGCAATTAATCATTTATCTGAACGTATGTGATACAGAAGGGGGGCAGAGAAGTGCTGGGTAGAGAAAGGTGGGTCCTTGGCGAGGGCTCCACCCCCGGGCCTTTGCCCATACTCCTAGGTGAGGACAGGCACTCCTGCCTTCATGCCCAAAGGTTGCATTTCCCAAGACCACCCTGGCCCACATGTCCCCATCCTATGCCTATAAAAATCCCAAGATCCTAGCAGGCAGACACACAAGTGGTTAGACATTGAGAGTAGTCATCAGTGGAACAAGACACAAGTGGCTGGACGTCAAGAGCACATGGGCAGGCCACCAACTGGTGAAACAAGGCAGAATTCGGCCAGGACAATCTGAGGAGAGCCCGTGCCACTGAGTGGCCAGACTCCAGGGGAAAACCATCTCCCTTTTGGCTCCACCATCTGCTGAGAGCGACTTCCTCTCAATAAAACCTTGCATTCATTCTCCAAGCCCACGTGTGATCTGATTCTTCCGGTACACCAAGGCAAGAACCCTTGGATACAGAAAGCCTCTGTCCTTGCTATAAGGTAGGGGTCTAATTGAGCTGACTAACACAAGCCACCTATGGATGGGTAAACTAAAAGAGCACCCTGTAACACATGCCCACTGGGGCTTCAGATGCAAACATTCACTCCTAGACACTGCTGTGGGGCCAGAGCCCCACAGCCTGCCCTTCCCCTAGAGGTTTGAGTAGCGGTGCACTGAAGAAGCGAGCCATACCTCCATTGCACGCTCTGCAAAGGGGATAAGGGAACTTTTCCCATTTCATATGTTTATTGATCACTATTGAAGTCTCAGGCATGTTTCTATTTTCTGGGGACTAATCATTAATGAATCATCCAGCAATGAGCTTATATTATAGTAAAGAGTGGGGAGCACAGATAGTAAAGAAACTTAGAAAGCAAAGATCAAGGTAATTTTATATCATGAAAAGTGCTACAAATGAAGAAAAGTGATATAATCGAGTTCTTCTGGACAGGCTCGAGGCAGATCCTGGTTGTGTTCATGAGGATTGGTTTGTTTAAGCTTCACTGTCAGTGCTTGGGCAATTTCCCAGGTTTCTTCCATTTTTAAGATAATCCAGAATAATCCAAACTTACTTCTACGATGACAGCTGCCATTTATTGCTCTTTCTATATGCTTTTATCAGTTATATTTGTGGTAGGCACTGAACTTATGGCAAATTTACTATTAAGAAAAATAAAGCACAGAGGTTCAGTAACTTGCCAAAGGCCACAGGACAAGTAAATGTTGATCCAGGATTTGAATGAATCAGCCTGTCTTCATAGTACTTCATTTTAATTGAGACATTTTATTATCCAGGTCAGGTATACTAACCTAATTGGGTGACTATATTAATACATTTCAAAATAAATTCCCTCCTGTATTCATCCTCTGTCTCCTCCTTGTGGCCATTTATTTTTCTTCTGTTTTTAGTTTATTTTTGTTTCCCTTATGTCTTTGATAACTATGACTTTCATCTTCATTTTTCCCTATTTCTATCTTTGTAAATACTTCTGAATTCATTGTCATTCTGGCCATTCTCGGGTACTATCCAATTAGGCCCCACTTTAAAAGTGTCCTCTGAAATAGGCATGAGATGTGAGAATGGAAAGACTGTTAAAGAACAGAGAGAGAATGAATCCTCCTATCATGCTAACTCAGTATTTCTTTTAAGGTATCTCAATCAACAATACTTCCATAATTAATAACTGTGTTTCCATATTTTCCAAGGTGAACAATATTTTCTGACAGGTTTAATTCATGTGAGAGCAGCAGGAAAAGTCAAAGATGATTCCAAGTTTTTGGCGGAAGAACAGTAGGTATGGAATATTCATTTATCGAGATGGAGAAACTTGTTGGGAGGAGTTGCCCATTTTTTGATGTGTTAAGTTAAAAAATTCTATAGTAGATCAAAGTCAATATGCCAAGAATCCAGTCAGATATGTGGTTCTGGAGATCAAGTAATGGTATGGAAATATAATTTTGGGCATTATCAATGTATGGCTGTTAAGTCATGAGGTTACAAGAAATTAACTCCCATTATGGCCACTCAATGGGTACTATCCAATTTAGTTCATCCCAGGATGAATTAAAAAAAAAAAAAAGAGGACAAAGAACTGAATTCTGGGACACAACAACATTTTAAATTAATTTAAAGAGGAATCCAAATCTGAGGGAGGATTGGGATGTGAGTGAAGCAAAACGAAAACGAAGAGAACGGTGTCCTAAGGAACAACATATTTTAGTGAAGAATATATGTTATGGAAAGGAAATAATCAGTTGTTGTTGTTTTTTTAATGCTTATCTGGTGAATAAGATGAATTCTGAGAACCAGCCATTAGATGTGTTCAGATGGAGGTTAATGGTGACTTTGACCGGAGTGTTTTCATAGAAATAGTGAAGGAAAAAGCCTAATTAGCATAAAAGAAAAGTAGGATGAAACAGTAAGCACAGAGAGATTTTTGAACCTTTTTGCTGTTAAGAAAATTAGAGAAATGTTAAGAAGAAATATAAGAAAATTAGAATCATGTGTATGGGGCCTTGGTAAACAAAAGATGGCTTTTGCTTGTTTTTAACATAGAGATATTGCACCACACTGGGAGGTGAAGGTGAGTGAACAAGTGGAGATGAAAAGAAATTGATAGTGTCCAGAGCGAACAAAAGAAAGAAAATTACAAGCTTGAAATCCCTAAGGAGGTAGGTGGATTGATTTCAATATACAGATGGAGATTGATCATAGATAATGTTACGGCATCTTTGGGGTGTTGATTTTCTGGTTGGAAACCTTTGTGGCCGCGGCGTCTTTGTCCAAGTTCTTGTCCTGTGTCTATGGTTGCTAGATTGTATGTTAATATTATACTTAGCTCTGTAAGAAACTGCCACACTGCCTTCCAAAGTGGCTATGCCTTTTTACCTCTCACCAGCGGTGAATGAATGCTCCTGTTGCTCCACATCCTTGCCAGCATTGGATGTTGTGAGTATTTTGGATTTTAGTCATTCAAATAGTATGCAGTGGTTTCTCCTTGTTGTTTTAATTTGCAGTTCCCTCCTAAGGTATGTCATCGAGCATCTGCAACACTGAACACTTCCCCTTCTACTTTGAACGTTATTTGTAGCATTTATTTGTCTCCTGTAACCCTGCCAATCCTTCCCAGCCCTCAGAGCCTTCACTGACAGCATCGGGCAGCTCACTCGTTCCTGATCCCATAGTAATTTGTGCATAACTTTTCTTGAGATTTATCACATCCTGTTATATGCTGTTTCTTCTATTGACATTGGTTGCTATGCCCATTTCTCAACCTCCTGGCTTCAAGCAATCCACCCACCTTGGCCTTCCAAAGTGCTGGGATTACAGGTGTAACTAATTGCACCTGTCCTTGCTACTCCCCTTTCTAAATAAAATTTCAATCTGAGTAAAAACTAAAGCCAATTCCTTCCCAAAACAGTGGGGATGGGGAGAGGGGGCACTGACACAAGATAGAAGACAATCAGTAGCACCAGACAATGAGTCAGCAGAGTCAGTAAAGCCTCAGGCCATGAGTTAGAAGACACTTCACAGATTAAAGGAAATCTACAGAGGAGTAAGAAATAACCAGGGAGGGCCTCCTGAAGATTATTGTCTGACTCCCTTTCCCTCTATCTCTAAAGAGAAAGAGAAGAGGACATTTTAAACTGAGGGATCAGTAGGAGCAAGAGTAAGGAAGCTGCCTGATTTACAGAGGCTCTCTACCGCCTCCAGCATCAGGCCTTTGAAATACACTGATGCCTTTCCACCAGCAGCTCCAGCCTTCATCTCCACTTGAATCTTCCCTCACCCACCTCTGCAGATGATACATACCCCCACATATCATTCATTATTTCCTAAATATATCAGCTCACACCTTCATATTATTTTACGTTTGTTCAGAATCTTTCCTAACCTGGAATGCCCTTTCCCCTTTCTCCTTTAATCACGCCTTTCTTATAAAGTAGGCTCAGATTACCTTCTCTGTCAGCATTATCTGTAATGCCATGCCTTCCACCCTACTGCCAGTGGTTCTTACCTCTTCTGCAGAGAGTATCATCAGTTTGAGTCATTTAGATGGTGGCTAACTTGGGAATCTTTACCATTATGTGGATCAAATAACCAGATTTTGATAAGAAAAATAAAAATGCTATTGTCACATAAATTGCTGGGTTTAATCATTTGTGGGCCCTTGAGTGTGTTTCCTTCAAGGCAAGGTAAGCTGATGTGCTTCACAGCAGCTTGCAGGTTATTTGAGAAGAATCAAAACATGTTGCCAGTCTAGCAGAAAAGCATTTCAACTTCACCACAGATTGCCACAGCCTCGGGACAAGCGGGAGTCCCGTCCCTTCCACACTGCGGGGGTGGGAGCTGCTGCCCTCCGGGTCACTGGACCACTCCATCTCTGCAGCCTGCACCTTTGGGCTGGGGAACTTGACAGTTTCTTATAGAGCTAAGTATAGTATTAACATACAATCTAGGAACCGTAGAAAGTGGAAAACATATACACACAAAAACTGGCACACACATTTTCTTTATTCATAATTGCCAAACATTAGAAGCAATTATGATGTCTTTCAAAAGATGAGTGGATAAACAAACTGCAGTACATTCATACAATGGAATATGGTTCGAGGATAAAATGACATGTTGTCAAGCTATGAAAAACATGGAGGAATCTTCAATGCATATTACTAAGTGAAAGAAGCCAGTAGGAAAATCTATCATATTACCCTAGCTATATGACATTCCAGAAAAGTCAAGACAAAGAAAACAAAGAGATCAGTTGTTATCAATGATTCAGGGGAAGAGGAAGACTGATAGGAAGGGGGAAGATTGATAGGAAGGGGGAAGACTGATAGGAAGGGAGAAGATTGATGAGTAGGTAGAGCACAGGGGATTTTTGTCTGCAAAAATGTCTGCAAAAATGTACACCCATGTACATAATCAGGGCTCTGAATTTCTTAAACTTTTCAAATTTTGGGGCAGGGCCTATTGAATGGGTTGGGGGAGACCTTCCTCATTGATACCTACTAATGTATATACAAATTTGAGACAGATATTTTGAGGGAGAAAGTGGAATTCAGGTACAACTTACCTAGTACCCCAGAAAGGTGTCAAGTGGAAGTAGAAAAAAAAGAGGTGTGTGAGGTAAAAAATTAAATTCTAAATGAGAACATGGAGGTTCTTGTGGAAACTTTTTTCTTGTGTGTGTATATATATATGTGTGTGTGTGTGTATATATATGTATACACACACACACTATATTTTCTTTATCCACTTGTTCATCAATGAAATGAACATTTAGGTTATTTTCATATTTTGACTTTTGTGAACATGGGAGGAAATGAGATATTTGCAAAACTAACTCAAACATTGCATTAAATGGTCCATATTTAATATAAAGAAATCAAGATAATTAATACATACCTCTGACTTTTCAGATAATGGATGTAAGCCTTATCCTGAAAGGTGGTAATGGAGCAAAAGACCAGTAATATAAAATAATTCAGGAATCCATAACATGGCAAGATAGCAAGGATACAAATTTTTAGAGGGTCTCTAAAATTTCTACCCTACTCAATATACAGAATAAGGAACTGGTAAGTATGCAGGTCTCTGTCTTTTGTTAAAATTTACAGAGGTGAGGTGAGGAGGTGAGGATAAGTTAAAAACAATTATTGAGTACCTAATAATAAAATACTATGCTCTCAGGCGAGTCTATAAATTATCACATTTAATTCTTCCTTTGTGTGCAAACAACAGCCCTACAAGTCTGGTGATATCATTCTTAATTTTTAGATATGAAACCTAGGCTTTAGAGGATAAAAAAACTTAATTTAGACCACACAGCCTGGTTTTGCATATTGAATAGGATAACAAATAAAAAGAGACAGAGGAAATACTTACTTCCTCATTTAAATACTTATTTTTGTCTTTCATCATTGAATTCCAAATCTAACATATCATTTTGGAAAAGAGATTCTAGGGAAATGATAGTATACAAGAAGAAGAAAATAAAATACAAAACAAAAAAAGAGAATAATTTTAAAAAGACATTGCATCTTGAATTTATAATTGTTCTAAGGTGGATACATTGATATTGTATAAAGTTAAGGTTTACACAACAACTCACCTGCCTTCTGACAATTCTGACAATCAAATGCAATACTTTGGAAAGTTTTAGAAGAGCACGTTTCATGAGGGAATCAAACTTTCAGTCTAGGTAAATGAAAAGTATGCTGGGAAGAAGTTTTAAAAAGTAAACACTTGTTGGGATTTTCATTTATATTGGATTTAATAGAGTTTGGAGGCAGAGGAAAAGGCAGGATAAGAAATCAACTTTCTAACTTGTGCGTTTTTTTCCAATGTCCATCCTCAGCACAGAAACCATGGTGGTGTCATGGAATGTTGTCAATTTCTGATACATTTCATCATGGTCAAGGCAGCTCCAGGAGGCAGCATCATGGACGATTTGACTTATGTTCTGCTTTTGTCTTCTACAGAACTTTGTGTCTCACTGTTACCTCCTTCCTGGCTGGGTTTTTCACATGGCACATCCAACTATGAGTGTGGAAAGATAGCATAATCCTCTGACTGTGTCAAATTCTTAGGAAAGTGTGACTCTTATAAGATGGCACAAGCGCTTCCCTGATGTGTTTCAAGTTCTTAAAAAAATGTGGTGAGCTATTCCTTTTTCTTTTGGCAGGTTTTTGTCTTGGTGTTTACCAAGTGATCTGAGATAGAGAGGTGTGGGGGAGAGGAGAGAGCGCAGGAGAGAGAAAGAGAGACACAGAGAGAGAGAGACAGCGAGATGGGGAAAAAGAGAAAGGGAGAGAGAGGAGAGAGGGAGAGAGGGACAGAAAGAAATGGAAAGAGGGAAGGAAGGAAGAAAAGGAAGGAAGGAAGGAAGGAAGTAAGGAAGGAAGGAAGGAAGGAAGGCAGGCAGGCAGGCAGGCAGGCAGGCAGTTTTACTGCGTGGTCTGTGCCCTTAACCACAGTGATTTACCTCCATGAAATGAATTTCCTATTTAACCCTCTGATTACATAGAGGTTACCTCATACAGATAATCTATAATGAAAGTGATTGGAATACGGTAAGCTTATTTTTTGCCAGGATTATAATACCTGGTATGATACTAGTTTACGTCTCTTACAAACTACCTAAGACTAAATTTGTAAGTTCTGGTCTATTATTAAGCGAGATCTATGCAATTTCAAATACTGGGAAAATGTGTGTACTGAAATATGCATTACTAGAAAATTAAAAATTACTCATTTTAAAAAATGAGTTGGAATTCCTGTTAGAATTCTTATAACCAGGATGCCCTTACATCCCTTAGGAGACATTGTTTGGTAATTTTCATTCCTTTTATGATTAAAAATGTAGTTTTTTTGGTCTACTGTATTAGTCTGTCCTCATGCTGCTAACAAAGACATACCCAAGACTGGGTAATTTATAAAGAAAAGAGGTTTAATTGACTCACAGTTCCATATGGCTGGGGAGGCCTCACAATCATGGTGGAAGGCAAAGGAGAAGCAAAGTCATGTCTTGCATGGTGGCAGGGAAACTCCCCGTTATAAAACCCTCAGATCTCATGAGACTTACTCACTATCATGAGAACAGCACAGAAAAAAACTCGCCCCCATGATTCTATTACCTCTCACTGGTTCCCTCCCATGACATGTGAAGATTATGGGAGCTATAATTCAAGATGAGGCACTTTTCTTGCCTTATGTATTGCTATTTCCCTTCATAGCCTTTGTTGCTGGTCTGATGTTGGCTGATTTGAAGCCACTAGGAATGCCATCCCTACTTGCTTGCCTTATTCATAAGTATGTCTTCTTTAAAAAACACTTTATTGGATATAATGGATATTTAAAAGCTGTACATATGTAATATATGCAACTTAATGTTTGTAGATAAGTATACACATGTAAATAAACCATCACAACAATGTGTACCATAAACATAGGCATTATCTTGAAAAGTCCTCTCACCCTCTTTATTTATTGTTATTATTTTTGTATGATAAAAACACAACATAAGATTTACCCTCTTAGAAAATTCTAAACGTATAATATAGTATTGTTGTCCATAGGCACTATGCTGTACAGTAGATCTCTAGGACTTATTCATCTTGTGTAACTAAACTTTCTACCCTTTGGCTAATACTTCCTCATTTCCCTCTCCTCTAATCCCTGGCAACCACCATTCTACCATCTGCTTCTATGAGCTTGGTTATTTGAACTTCCTCATACAAATGGTATCATGTAGTATTTGTCCTTCTGTATCTGGTTTGTTTCACTTAGCATAACATCCTCCATATTTATTCATGTTGCTGCAGTGGCAGGGCTTCTTTCTTTTTAAAGGCTAAATAATATTCCATAGCATAGAGATGTGTTTTATTATATTTATATTGTTATATACCCTGAAAAAGAGAGAGAGAAAGAGAGAGAGAGGAAGGAAAGAATGAAAGAAGAAAGGAGGAAGGGAGGGAGAGAGAGAGGCAGGGAAAGAAAAGGAAGGAAGGAAGGAAGGAAGGAAGGAAGGAAGGAAGGAAAGGAAGTCAGACAGACAGGTGTACAACTTGTAGTTACTTGTTCAGTAAAACTAATATACCTGTGGAATAAAAAATTACATTTGCTTGAGGACCACATTGTTAATTTTGGCCACCTGTTTATAATCTGCCTCTTGTTTTCAGTCCTCAGCTTCACAGTGGATTCTCATTCCAAAAGTGTATCATCTCCCCTTCTTGCCCAATTTGACTCCATCATACCTACCCTGAGGAAAACTAATGTGTCTAAATCCTTCTGCATGTAAGTACAAATATATACAAGTATGATTATATATGTTTGTATGCAGCCTCGAATGTGCCATCAACACTATTGTCCCTGCCTCAACCATGTGTATTCATCACCAATGGAGCTAGTTCACTTGTTTTCTTAATATATAATGGAGGGTTGGCTATTTTGCTGGAATAAGGGCCATTGGGCCTACCTCAGTACAAGGATTTTCAACCTTAGCTTCACATTGGAATCATATAGGAAACTTTAATTTTTTTTAATAATCCAGCTACACTTCTCATCAATGAAATCAGCATCTTAAGAGGTGGGACAATCTTAGACATCAGTATTTCCTCAAAGCTCCCCAGTATAATTTCAGTGTGCAGCAAAATTGAAAACTATTTTCAAAGAACTAGATAGATCAAACTTCATATCACTTGTCCATCCTAACCATGCCAATTAATACCTTCAGTAAGGGCTGTTGGCTAAGATTATGACAGTGAAATAGCTGAGAATTGTCACTACATCTGTCCCAATTCTGACCTGTCCTGAGCTAATGTGGTCTGCACAAACCAAACTAATTTTTCTAACATTGCAGAAAGAGCCATCCAATTTGAAGATGGTTCCAGCACCTTTGTCTCTGGGCCTGTTTGCTCAGGGAGGTAGTATTGATGTTATTTATCCAAACATTGCCACTCAGGCTGAGTTAATAAAAATCACCTGTGTAGTTTGAGAAACTTACAGATTCTCCATTTCTGTCTTCCAACCATTCTGATTTTATAGATCTGATGTGTGACACAAATATCTGTGCCTTTAAGGTACTATCTGTGTAAATTTGATGTGAAGCCAGGTTTGGAACCCACATTAAATTCTCACATTGCTATAAAGAAATACTCAAGACTGGGTAATTTATAAAGAAAAAAGTTTAATTGGCTCATAGTTCTTCAGGTGGTACAGGAAGCATGATGCTGGAAACTGCTGGGCTTCTAGGGAGGCCTCAGGAAACTTACAGTCATGATGGAAGATGAAGGAGGAGTGGGTACTTCACATGGCTGGAGCAGTAGCAGGATAGATGGTGTGGTGTGGGGGTTGGGGGGATGCTACACACTTTTAAACAACCAGATCTTGTGAGAACTCACTATCATGAGAACAGCACCAAGAAGATGGTGCTAAGCCATTCATGAGAAATCTACCCCCATGACCCAGTCACCTCCCACCAGGCACCACCACCAACATTGGGGATTACATCTCGACATGAGATTTGGTAAGGACACAGATCCAAACCATATCAATGGTCTTTCCCCTAAAAATATACCATTTGCACATACCTGTATATATAAATAAAATATCTCAGGGATTTTGACTGGAGAGGGTGTTGGGGGCAGTAGGAAAGGAAGAGAGAAGAAAAAGAAAGAGATGAAAATTTCTGGAAACAAGCCCTGTCTCATAAGCTAAGTTACCAGAATCAAAAGATGAAGCATTCTGACACAAATGGCTAATGTATCTTGAGAACTCTGGATTTGTGCATCTACTGTAGAGGCCATCAGGGATAACATGATGATAGCACGGCAGCAAGGAGGAGGCTTTTAGTAATAAGAGCTGATCAAGATCCAGGGCACTGTGAGGTCACAAACAGAACTTTTAATGAGTATAAAAGAGTTTACATGAAATAAGAATTAAAACATACAATATACCAGAAAAAAACCTATAACTTCTTAATAGGAACAAAATAACCAATTAAGGTATTCTAATTGTTAAAAGTAGATCTTCTTATTAGAAATAGAGGAATGAAAGAAGTTATTTTTCTCCTGGGAATAAAATGAAACCCAAATGTGTGGGAGTCAGAGGCAGAGATTTTGAACTTTAGTAAATAATTTTATCTTTGTGAGAATGCCAGGGGCAAACTGCTAAAGAGAAATGAAAGAATCAAGTTTCTTCTTTAATCCATGTGTATGTAACTTATGTTTGAATCCTGTATAAGAGCTGAGACTCTATTTACTTGAACTATGATAATTGTCTGTATTTCAAAAGTTGTGCTTAAATATATTGTTTGTAATTCTTACTAAATTTTCACATTGACATTTTTCCTTTATTCTATAGTTTCTGTTGGTGCATATATAAAACACTGATTAGTTCATAATTTTAAATATTTAGAGAATAAGAAGCTACTAGATGGTATGTATGAAGTTGTAGTTTCAAAGGACTGTCAAAGTACTGAAATGCATCTAACTTTGAACTTGAATTATATCAATTTTCCAGTAAATTCTAGATTTCTGACCTAGCAAAATCAGTATCAAAGGCTAATTTCACCATTATTTTCTGCCTACATATAGCTATGGAATGATGTGAGGATAAATGGAAAACTATATCCTTTACCAGTATTCTGAAATCAGCAATTTTGTTCCAGGAAAAATCTTAAACCCTAGATTTACAATATTTAGCATCTAGTGTGCAGGAACACTGACAAACTGTGATTCAGGAAAGGCCTAAATAATTAAAGATAATGGTTTTTATATTTTGATGTCTTCAAACAGTTTATTAAGACTTTTCTGAGGGAAACAAAATATCAATTGTAAGAGAATATATTTTTATAATAACGCCCAGATTACAAAATCAGTAACATCAATATTACTAATTTAGATAAATGATAAACATATAACTATTGGCCAGGGGCAGTGACTCACACCTGTAATCCCAGCATTTTGGGAGGCTGAGGTTGGCAGATAGCTTGAGCTTAGGTGTTTGAGACCAGCCTGGGCAACATGGTGAAACCTCGTCTCTACAAAAAAATACAAAAATTAGCTGAGCATGGTGTTGCATGCCTGTAATCCCAGTTATTCTGGAGGCTGAGGTGGGAGAATTGATTGAGCCCAGGAGATCAAGGCTTCAGTGAGCCAATCACATCACAATACTCCAGCCTAGCTGACAAAGTGAGACACTGTCTCAAAAAAAAAAAAAAAAAAAAAGTAAATATTAAATGCTTATGCTTCTTCACCTAGATTACAAGTTATCTAAATTTTAAAGATTAACAAAAATACTTATTTTCATAGGGTTGTTGGAGAAGAAAAGTTATTTTGCAAGTGCAGGGTGACACTTAGCTGGTTCACAGTGGTACAAACATTTGCTAAAATAAAATATTTCCAAATCAGTTGATACAGTGCTACAGCCCCAGCTACCAGGATCCTTAGCCTGGGATCCCCCAGACCTCCACATGATCCAGCAACTATCACAACAGGCGTCTCTTGGACCTTGTTCTAGTGCTGTGGCCTGTGTTTTTAAATATTTAATTATCACCCTAGTTTTTAAATATTTAAATATCACCCTAGTGCACACGTGACAATATAATAATAATGTAAGAAAGGAGTCTTTATTTGAGAAAGCAAAGAAATTCAGTGAAATGATTCTGAGACAATCATAAAGCCATAGTATGGCTATTCCCCTTGGTCCCCAGGGATAATTGTAAGACTGAATAATAACATCAAATCAGAAGATGTCAGACAAGGAACTGGAGAATGTTTGTTAAACAAGTTCATTCATCTGATGATGTAAATACACAGTCATTTTAAAAGCTGGTTTTGGCTCTGGTACCGTAGTTTCCTCTTTCCTCTCCAAGTCTCTTACTTCTTGGAGAATTTGGAAGAAGCATACTAATCCAAATCCTCGATCTTCACTGGGGCGGCCGTCTTCTCGCAAATCCAAAAAATTTCGGCGCTACAGCGAGAAATATAAATATTTCCTTTTTGAAAATAAGCACATCCTTTGGATCCATTGATCTGGTCCAGTTCTTTAGTACTAAATCTGAAAATTAATTTGAAATGTATTATAAATTCTATATTTGAAACATGATCACTATTTAGTGCTCTCAGTTGCTCTTACAGCCAATGTCATGTATCTGAATATTGAGAGACTTCTGCCTCCACAAACCTTCAAACTCTGAAGCTGCCTAAAACTGGCACAAAATCTGCCTAGAGCTGGCACATCTGGGTTCTTTATTTTAAGTTAATCATGATCCCGGGTAGAATTCTTTAAGAAAATACTTAAATCCTGGGCTGAGAATTTGTATGTCCTTCAGAAATATGGAATTCCATTAATGAAAGCTACTCAGTTCAGCTTATATTAGAAGTACTTGAAGTTCTCTGGGACTTTATGAAGAAAAACATAAAAATAAAATCACGTTCTGTTATAAAAAGCTATCACATTTTACTATGCACAAATATAACTTTTCACATAGTTATACATATGCGGTGGGTAAAAAGAGAACCAGACAGACATTAAAAGAGGAAATGAATGACTATATAGATATGGTGCTGACAATAGTATTCACTTCCTCTGCTAAGAAAGTGATGTTAACCCTGAAATAATCTCTTTAGAAAATTATACTTGTCAGGTCTAAATTTTCTGTGTGCCCAACATTGTTTTTTCCTAAATGACCTGCATTACACTGCCATATTCTTTTCTTGCTTCAGGGCTAGGCTTTCTAAATCTTAGCCTGGGCTTTTACTCAGTAGTCAAGGAAATGGTTCTACAATCTGGAAGCTCAGTCTCTCTAACCTGAGTTTGACATGCTGGCTTATCTGACAGCTGCATGTCTCAGGGGCCAGGGTCTGTAAGTTCCGAACCCTGCTGTGGGGGCCACCTCCCTCACACTTTGATTAAGAGTGAGTAGAGAGGCCAAGGATGATTAAAATCCCTTTGGGAGAACGGACACATCTTAGATTCCAACACGGAATGTGTTTACATGATGTCATGGTACTACTCCTGGAAACCCTCAGTCTAGTAGCAACACCTCAGATTAATATTAATCAGTTCATGAGAGTATTGCTCTCATCACGAAGAGTGTCACTTTTTTTGTTTGTGTATTACTCTGCATGTGCTTTTTGTCATTATTATTAGTGTGAAACCAGACTAGTTGACTTGATATGATTGATAATGGTGATTAGAGAATGGGGGATTAGTGTTTGAGTAGAAGTAGCCACAATGAAACATTGGGAAATGGATGAAGATAAAGTGTATCCAGGGAGAAAGTAACAGACCTAGCATTGTTTGTGATTTAAGGAATTGCTGAGTCACAGCTGAAGCGTGGCATCTTTGACAGAAGATGAGTGATTATTATTCAGTTTAAGAAAACTGACAACATGCTTTAAAGAGTGAAACAGGAGGGAGGGCGGAGGATAATTATTTGTTGGGGGAGGAAGGTAGATAAAAAGCCATTATGGATACAAATATCTTGTTAGAAGAAGTAAGACCTAGTGTTTGATAGATTATTAGGGTGAATACAATTAACAATAATCTACTGTACACTTCACAATAATGAGAAAATAATAATTTAAATGCTCCTAGCACAAAGAAAAGATAAATATTTAAAGTGATAGATATCCCAATTCCACTTATTTGATCTTTACACACTATCTGAATGTATCAAATTATCTCATGTACCCCAAAACATATGCACTCTTATGTATCAATAAAAAATTTAAAAATCCATTAAGATGCCAATGATCTTAAATTTTATCTAATATAAAAACACTATTATATTTAAAATATTAATACAGTTTCATTTAAATGTATTTATGATGAGAGGTGTTCCTCAAAATTTTTTTTTATCATCTGTGAAATAATTTAGCAAACCTAATATCCCCTTACACATTTTTGTTGACATCTATTTTTTCATAACTTTAAACAGTTAAAAAAATTGAAAGTTTCCAAGTGTTATATATTCTATTTGTCCTTTAAATATTCTCATCCAAACCTTGAAGTGAAGGTTTAGTTCATTTTAATTCATAAAAGACACTTGCCATACATATGTTGTAATTTGCAAGTCCTCAACATGACACTAATTCTTGAACTAATCAGTCAATTCAGTCTTACTTTTTGTTAGAAAATAGTTGACAGTTATTTTGTATAAATAAATGTGTTGATGTATGTTCTTATGACCAGCAGTACCCTTTTGGATTGGAGGTGATGGAGAATCACAACAGCTGAGTGACTGAGTGCACAGTCCCTAAAGTGCAATTTATGAGCTGAGTGACCTCAGGCAAATTACTTAATCTCTCTGTGATAATATTTCTACCTATAAAGTGGGAATGTAACAGTGCTTTCTTCAAAGGTTAATATTTATAAAATACTTTGAATGTAGTATTAGGTGTGTGTGTGTTAAATAAACACATTTCTACCAAAAGATAAAGTTCAGTGCCTTGCCATAAATTTGTCACAGAGATGAAATAAACTATACCTCCTTTCAATATTTGTTACTGGAGCTCTTTTCTCAGTATGTTGTACTCCTCTTTTTATGTCTGTATTTATAATTCTCACAATCATTATTAATTTTCCCAGGATTCCATGGAAAGCTTGTGTTTACCCTCAATAGTTAGAGACGTACAAGGATGGAGAGGGAACAGAGCCATCTTCCCAGAACCAACTTCTGCCAGAGGAGTCCCATGATAATCCCAGCCAAAAGAATGAAAACATCAGTAATGGCTGTGACGTAAGAAAATTCTGAGAAAACAGAAAAAAGTTTTATGTGAGTGCCACATTCCAGTTTGCAGAGTTAAGATAGATGAGAACATTCATTAAATTCATGTATTAATTCTAATTCAAGATGCACTGAATTTCCATCATGTGAATCAGATATTTTATTTATTTCTCTCTCATTGTATAGATAATGTCTATTACTAGAGAAAGAGACTCAATCCTACCTTTTCTTCCAAACTGTCTATCTTCACTAGGGTGGAGTTCTTGTCTATGCAGTCCTTTCTACTGTTAGTCCAGGTTTTCTCTTCATTTGTTGTAAAATAATAGCAACTATTTTGGTACCATTGCCACATCTTAGGACATGGATTACATCTGTGGTCTGAAAAGGAAATTACACCCAATAATATAAATGGAATGACCCTGGAGTGACTGGAGAAGGCTTTGAAACAAAATCATTTAATTGAACAATAGGGTCTGAGAGTCAGCACCCTGAAAGCATACTGCTTTAGAAGCCTCTGAAAATAAGGTGACCCCTGGTTATGGGTTGGGGCAATAGGGATTCTCTTTTCAGGGCTTAGTCTTCTGGCTTCAGAATTACCAGCTGTGCTTTTAAGCTTTCATAACAACAGGATCACCTAGAAATAGTTAATGAAATGAGGGGTTGAAGTATCTGGATTGGTATCATTCCAAGATACTTCCCAAATTTGCCTGTGGCTTCAAAAATATTAAATGAATTTGTATATTTCCTTGCTGTCTGTAAATTTGGTGCAACATCATTGAGGTTCATTGGATGACATCTCTCTCTCTCAATACTCTGAGGTGGTGCATGTGATCAACTTAGACCGGGGCGACATATGCCATCTGACTGGTCAGCAGGTCTAAGTCTGATTACCTGAAGTATGAATGATTAGCTCTTGACACAGTTTGACGGCCATTTGTTCCTGCCTCTTCAGTAGACTGGAGATCTGTGACTTGAGAAATTCCTCCTCCATGGACAAGTTATTGGAGTTGCCCAGTTGCTGGGATAAGTTATCCTGCCGCTGGTGGATGGTTTTCTGAAGTTGACTCAATTTCTCTGAATCTGAGTTAATGTCATTAGATATCTGCAAAACTCCAAGACATGACAGGAGACAAGTTCATATGTTCTTCTATTCTCATAACTGTAGACAATTCTTGTGACAGAAACATTTCTTAATTGTTCACGATTCACTAGTAGCTCTTAGTATTTGAGGTATCATGCAAGAAACAAACCAGATGCCTTTCTATTCCAAATTATTTATAGTTCTTTTTAATTTTATTTACATTTTTATTATTACACTATATTAAAATAATGATTTAATAATTATGTATTTCTGACATCACATCTAAGGAAGGGCCAGTCATTCTGCCACTCATTTTCGTGAAATTATTTTATTTTTGTTTTATTTTATTTGGAGATAGATGATGTAATTGTTGTTTTAATGAAAACAGCATTCTTTGGGACAATGGATATCGCAAACTCTGCAGATGACCTGAGATGCTTGTTTACCAAAAGGTTAAAAAAAGCAGATCTTAATGGCACATCAGACCATTTCTGGTCATGGGTCATGAAATACGCCCTTTTCATAAGCATTTAAGGTGCTTCATCAGCACAACAAATTTAAGAACCACTGCACCAAAAGCACTAAATTTTAGAAAAGAAATGTCACCCTTCTATATCAAACCAATGGACATATGTTATTGCATTTTCACTTAATTTTTAAATATACATTATTGTAGAAGATCAGCTGCTAATCTCATACTGATTGGCTCCAGAATATCTGTCACTGCTGCTTGAACATCATATTCCTTTTCAAAAGAGCAAGGTACATCATTAACCTCTTTTTATGTTGACAAAGATATGTCCAAATCCTCATTATCAATTAAATCTTAAAAAATTATCCATTAAATTATTAAAAAGAAATGAATGTGGCAGAGGAGATGTTAGTATCATTCAGCAAATTAACTTTCTTGACTATGAGTTCCCTGTAAGTGAATACCATGCCAATTCACTACTCTGTATACCATACACTTAACAACTCTATAAAGTTTGTATTCTCAGGATGTTTTCCTCATTACTCAAGAACTCCCTACCATGTTCATCCCCAACTGCCCAAGGATGGGTCAGAATCAATAGACCGTTACTTTGTGGCCGTGGTGCTTGAGAGTGGAGCTTCCATTGTCATGTGGAGATGGTTCAACTCTCTTAGTTGGTAAAGTGTATCAGGCCATTCTTCCTCCTTGTTTATATGTCTTTCTCATTCATAGAAATCAGGCTGCTGCTGCTACTTGGAAGATTTCTCTCCACTAGAGAAGTCTCATGTAAGCAGACTGAGCCTAGTCTAGTGCTAAGTCTTCCTGGTAAATAATATAGCATGCACTTCCTTCAGTACATATTTCTTGACTTTATTTCTCAGCCTTGGAATGATAAGTGAATGTGTGTCTAGGCAGAAAAGAGGCTCTTTATCCTAATGAATAACTAGAAACAAAGAGTCTTCATTTAAGTCCAGTTTAGCTTATCAAGATAAAACAATGAATTTAGAACCACATCCTGATAATGTCTTTTGCCGGTTTATTGGGAAGATATGACGAATAGGAGAGATATGAGACAGCAGAAAAGTATCAGAGGATTCAGGATGCTAGGACCCATCTGCAATCCAAGCTGATTACACATGGTTTACAAATATGTTTTCTACTTGCTTTTGTTGGGTTCGATGCGGATTTACTTACACATCATCCCCAACGTCACCAGCCCAATCAGCAACATCAGGCAAAGAGTTAGCAGACCCAGGGCAGCATGACGCCAAATGGGAGATGGAGCTGGATGCCCTGGAGAAAGCCCACAAAGCAATTAGCAAACAGAACTGCTTTGTGCTTGTTTCGCTTTGGTTTGTTTATTTCTCACACTTAGGGAGCTTCCAGATACTAACATTTCTTTCTTGCTCCTTTAATGCCCTCATTTAGAAAATACCTAATATGGGGCCGGGCGCGGTGGCTCAAGCCTGTAATCCCAGCACTTTGGGAGGCCGAGGCAGGCGGATCACGAGGTCAGGAGATCGAGACCATCCTGGCTAACACGGTGAAACCCCGTCTCTACTAAAAATACAAAGATTAGCCGGGCGAGGTGGCAGGCGCCTGTAGTCCCAGCTACTTGGGAGGCTGAGGCAGGAGAATGGCGTAAACCCGGGAGGCGGAGCTTGCAGTGAGCTGTGATCCGGCCACTGCACTCCAGCCTGGACGACAGAGCGAGACTCCGTCTCAAAAAAAAAAAAAAAAAAAAAGAAAAAGAAATTACCTAATATGAAGTGCAATGAGGGTGCCGTCATTGGTTCCCCTCCATTTCTCCACCACTCTTCTTCCCTTTAAGAGGAAGCTTCTCCTAATTTCAAGGTTTTTGCTTTACACCATTACCCACTTTTCTTCCTCAAGTTTATTGAATTCATAAATGAGAGATCTATAAAGTGTTTTTCTGGATGATACTGACAGTAGGAGACACCTCAAGCTTTTGAGCTCAAAAGTCTCTATAAGGCAGATGTTCTATCTGCCTTGTAAAAGTGGATTCTACTTTTTAAAGTATCTTTTACCTGTTAACAATAACTTATCTATTATTCATGCTATTTATAACCTAATAACTAATGAATGAATACTGAATGAAAGAAAGAATGTGCAGTCTAACTTACAAACAGCAGAATAGACCAGAAAGCCATTAGCATCCTACTTGTAGTAGTTGTTGTCTAAAATATCAATGATTGTCATATTTTCCTTAGCTTCGTGTTCCTTGATTTAGGTCCAAATAACATCTAGCCCAATATTTTAGATATAGCGTTACAGTCTCCAGGTGCACTGATATGCACCATATCCACACCTCCCTTTTTCCTCACAGATTAGAATTAGAAGTTAAAAAAAAAAAGGCAAAAATGTGGAACCACCTTTATTAGACACATGCAAAGTCTATTCCCATCATCTTTTTGTAGCTATCCTTCCCTCAAATGTCATGCACCACACAAAATGTAAAGATAAATCTAGAGGGCAGGAGAAAGAAGTTCAGATGACTGACATGATTCAGGAGAACCTGGATAGTTAACATATCTGAAAATGAGAGATGTGGTCTTATGTCCACAGAATCTGGTTTGATTCTTGAACATGGAGACTGCTATTTATTCCAATTAGGCATAAGAGAATGAGCTGAAGACCAGCACTGAGTCTGGGCTTCCCCACATAGCAGTTGTGTGAGCTTGTTAAATTATCTAATTTCTCTCAGCCTCAGTTTCTTCATCTATGTAATGGAGAAAATACTAATATTCGAATATTATCATGAATTGTCATCACAATTATATCTGTATATAATGTACATAAAATACTACCCAGATACTATTATTACTGGTTCAACATTACAAATTATTTCTTCATCTATGTAATGGAGAAAATACTAATATTCAAATATTATCGTGAATTGTCATCACAATTATATCTGTATATAATGTACATAAAATACTACCCAGATACTATTATTACTGGTTCAACATTACAAATTATACTTGGATTTCAACTACCCTAAAATTTGAAAAACTACTGACAAAAGAGAAACTAGCTCTGATCCATTTCTAATCCACTCACTCATCTTCCAGTTTTCTCTGAAGCAACTTACATCATCTAAAAGAAAAATGTCCTCTATCTTCTCTATTTTAGAAGCCTCCAATCTGGTTTCTGAAAGAATATCCTCCTGGCATCTCTAACAAGGTATAAATATCAAGGATTATATTCATAAAAAGAAATCTCTAATTCCCCAGGCTCAATTTCTGGCATGTCCAGTCAGAATTTTTCTCTACAACACAGAGCTTCCTGAAACATAGTGATATCACACAATTTTAAAGAGGTTCTGAAAGCCACATATTTTCGCTTCAACCTTGGGAACACTCACTCTTCTACTACATTCCACAAGATTTGTTCCCATTTTGGAGATTTCACAGCACACTGTCTTTAACGCCAGCATTAAAGCCGGCACCTCAAATCATTTAACACCTGTCCGCTCCCCCAATGACACAGCTGGTGTTCTCTGAACTCCTACCTTTTTTTCTTAGGTTATTTCCATGTCGGTTATTCCTTGCTCCAGCATAATCCTGAAATGTGAGTGTCGCGTAGGTCACTTCTTCAGACATTGTAGAAGAAAACCCTACTTTAAATTATCTAATTAACGTTTTAATATCTTGAGGCCTGGGAACAGGGTGTCTTTTTCAAGGCTGGGAGCTTTGATATAGACACTCAGCTGACCCAGACACACTCCACTGCCCCTCTGTAAGAGGAGAATGACAATTTGTTTCTCTGCAGAGAAAGTGAGAAAAGTCAAATATTCTCCTTAGAAATATTCTCATTAGAATGTTACAGATCTCAAACTGTCTGCTCTGTCAGCATTGTTTCTTGCTGTGCAGCTAAGAAGGGGTGCTTGGAGGCAGAACGGGAGGAATGTGGAGAACCTCCATGATCCTGGAGGTAGAGGCTGCTCTGAATGTTTCAGAAAAGAGTCAGGTTATCTTCTTTACATCTACCTAAGGCTAGCTAATCTGCCTGGAGATGCTGGTTCTAGTTTATTCTCAGCCACATCAGATATTAAGCAGAAACACACATTAAGACAGGAAGAGCTGTGTCACAGACCTGGCTGCTATTATAGGAAATTCAAACACGTGTGTGTGTGTGTGTGTGTGTGTGTGTGTGTGTGTGTGTGTGTGTGTGTGTGTGAGAGAGAGAGAGAGAGAGAGAGAGAGAGGGATGGTGTTGGTAATGGGGCATGGAGAAGAAATTGATAGCTACTTAGCTACTTAACGTGAGTATGAATGGGAGTGCCCTCTTCTGGCAAGATTGGAAAAGTTCCTAACAGAACAACCACCCTAGAATAATCCTGCAGACAGCAAGGAATACACAGGACAAAATTTTTAAAAGATTTTTAAAACCTGAAGTTTCATGAGAGTGAAAGTGAAAAAAGCAGGTCGATTCTAGAGAGAATGAGACTGGCACGTGGTAAGGTGTTTTTGGTTTTATTTTTTATTTTTTTAAGTTTTTTATTTTTTTATTTTTTTATTTTTTAGATGGAGTCTCGCTCTGTCGCCCAGGCTGGAGTGCCGTGGCGAGATCTCGGCTCACTGCTTTTAGTTCGTTTGTTTGTCTTTCAGTCATTCCTGCAGGGTAGCGGAATTCTTATAGAAAGCATGCTGTATATCCGGATTACAAAATCAGATGATGCTGTGTGGGGCAACCACAGCTACAAAGAGCACTGAAGTAACTGAATATCCATACAACTACTGGTTAATGAGCATCTCTAGAGTGTCTTTAGGACTTGAAGCCTCTTTAAACTTCTATGTATTTAGATTTTATTTTTTTTTAACTTAATAAAATAACCAACCTCTATTTTATCTCGCTTAGGTCTAAAAATACTCTGAAAAGATGCATCCAGTACAATTGAAGTAAACTCACTGCACTGCTTTGTGTGATATTATAAATTTGAACTGTGATATTATAAATTTGAACAACACAACATGAGCAATAAAGAGTTGACAGTTTGTATAAACAGTGTTCTATTATCTGGAAGAACAGGAGAAAACAACATGTTGTACATGTAGTTGGTCATAGGATTTATAGCCATAGGATTTACATACACCTTAAAAAACTGAACCTACTTCTAAACCTACCATAACTTTTCATTAAATTTACTAATTTATATAACAAAGTAAATTGTTGTTAAGAATCTGCGGGAGGTGGAATAATAGCCCTGAAGGATGCCCACGTTCTAATCCTGAGAACCTCTGAATATGGCGGCTCACCTTGGCAAAAGGGACGTTTCAGATACTGTTACGGTTTTTCAATAGTGTAACTGATCAAATAAGCTACGGAGATGCTGTAAATTTTGAAGGTTACAGACCTTGAGATGAGAAAATTACCCTGGATTATCTGGGTAGATGCGATTTGATTACTTGAGTCCTTAAAAATGGAGGATATTTCTTAGATGTGGTCAGAAGGTGATGTGACCAAAACAAAGAAAAGAACGCTCAGGGACATGCAATATTGCTAGCTGAAGAGGGAGGAAGGGAGCCAGGAGCCAACGAATTTGGGCTAGATAATGGGAAGGTAATAAGGAAACAGCGTTTTCCACAGAGCGAGCCTTTAGAAAGGAATATATCCCTAGCGAGAGCCCTGATGTTAGCCCAGTGAGACTCATGTCACACTTTTAACCTGCAGAGCCTTAAGATAATACATGTGTGGCAATTTGTTACAGCAGCAGTATGTAGTCAATACAGAACCCAGGAAAATATGGGCGGGGCAGGGGGACGCTATACATGAGTGATGAAACTAAGGAATCTCTTCTAAAACTTTCCTTTGGGGAGAGGCAGATGATTACATAACTGTACTTAGGTGGAGGATTTGGTATGAGTTTTGTGGTTTCAGATGACTGGGGAGTGATCTAAAACTTCCAACGTTCATGTCTGTGTGGAGATTTTCTTAGGCAAAGGTGTCCATCATGAGGTGCACTCACTCCACAGGTGTGAAGCAGGTGCAGAAAGGCAATGTGAAAACTTTCTCTTTAGGAATATTGTGCATGATCTCTAAACACCTAAATGTACATATGCTGCTTGTTCATTGTTTTTTTCCAAATTGATTAAATACTCAAAAAAATGTTGGAGGCTCTAAGTCATACATCAACAAAACTCCACTATCAAAAATATGGAAACAAATAATAAATCTATACTTTTTACTATTCTAGGTGAATTAAGGCAGAGACCATTGACATTAATAGGACCAGTTTAAATAGGTGATTACAAAAATAAGAAATTAAGAATGGTTTTCTCTCTCTGTTCTGGTCTGTGTTGGTTCCTCCAGGTGGGTTCGTGGTCTCGCTGACCTCAAGAATATAGTCATGGACCTTCAAGGTGAGTGTTACAGCTCTTTTTTTTTTTTTAGACAAGTGTCGCTCTGTCGCCCAGGCTAGACACTCGCAATCTCGCAATCTGACACAGTCTCGGCTCACTGCAAGCTCCGCCTCCTGGGTTTATGCCATTCTCCTGCCTCATTCCCCCGAGTTGCTGGGACTACAGGTGCCCGCCACTGCCCCAGCTAATTTTTTGTATTTTTAGTAGAGACAGGGTTTCACTGTGTTAGCCAGGATGGTCTCGATCTCGTGATCCACCTGCCTCGGCCTCCCAAAGTACTGGGATTACAGTTACAGCTCTTAAAGATGGCACAGACGCAAAGACTGGGCGGTAGCAAGGTTTGTCGTGAAGAGCCAAAGCACCCACAGCACCTGACTAGATTGCTGCTGCGGCTGGATGGGGTGCCCAGCTTTTATTTCCTATTGTCCCCGCCCATGTTCTGTTTCTGTCCTATCAGAGTGCCCTTTTTACAATCCTCCCCACAATTGGCTATTTTTAGAATCTGCTGATTGGTGCATTTTACAGAGCACTGATTGGTGCATTTTACAGAGCACTGACTGGTGTGTTTTACAGTGTGCTGATTGGTGCATTTTACAGAATGCTGATTGGTGTGTTTTACAGTGTGCTGATTGGTGCATTTTACATGGCGCTGATTGGTACATTTTACAATCCTCTTGTAAGACAGGAAAGTTCCCCAGCTCCCAACTCTATCCAGGAAGTCCAGCTGGCCTCACTGCTCATAACTTTCACCAGATTTTGCAAAAACTGGGTTTGTATCCTCATTTCCTTAATTATTTCACATACCTTAAAGTTTCCTAACAAAGTATTAACCTCTCACTATCCATGAAATGATGCTTAGCTTGAACAACGATGAAGAATGTCACCTGGTTCCTAATTATTTCTAAGAGAAAGTAGATTGATAACACTTCTCACATACTTTCTATTATTATGATCCAAAAAGCTGTATCATCTATCATTATTAGTGTATGATCATATTAATTTAGACATTTCTGTACTTTTCTCCCTTAAAAACTTACAGCATCTCTGTAGCTTATTTTATCGGTTACACTGTTAAAAAACTCACTTTGTTACAGTCATTTACCAAATTCTTCTCATTTCTTTATTATTTTTTCAACTATCTTAAATCGTATTGACCTCAACTCCTATCATGATTATCATCAGCGATTTCGACATTCGGGTGGGTGATAATTCCAATACTCTGAGCTCTCAGTTCTTGAATTTGCCTCCAATAACCTTACCCACACTCAGAAATCAGTTGCTTGCACACAAAAATCAGTCACCCACTAGATGATCCTAGTTGAGAGCTATACTATTCACCATAGTAATCACTAGGCATATAATGGCTATTTAAATTTAAATTAATTAAAATTAAATAAAATTTAAAATGTATTTCCTAGGTCTCACTAGTCATACTTCAGGTACTTACCAGCCACAGGTGGCATTGACTATGCAATTGGACAGTGCAGGTAAATAATATTTCCATTATTCCCAACATTGCTATTTGAACAGCACTGTCGTAGAGTGCAGGCAATTTCATTTCCAGTATGAGAAACTCCTCCATTATCTGTTTCAGATATTTCACTCTCTGACCTCCACCTCCTATCTTTCCAGCCCACTCTCTCTGGGGATTCTGCACTCTACAGTATTTCAGTGCCCACTGAGATAGCAACCTCACTGACCATGCCACCTTTTCATTGTTGTCAGTCCCTCATGTCTCACTGCCTATTATACCTAGCATGCACCACTTACTGGGAACAATTATAAAAATCATTTTATTACACACAGCTCCAACTTCCTTGCTTATCTCTTCATTCATCATAAGCATCTAGAAAATGCAGCTTGGTTAAATCCAACCCTACCTGCTCTGTGCATACATTCAAATAGCTGAATGTGACCATATTAGCTGGTTTTATCTTACGTTTTTGAAATGTAACTTCCCAGCACTCTTACTAATCAATCTGTTCTGCAAATCTCCTAAAAGATTATTCCCCATCTCTTTTTCTTTCTCAAACTCTCAAATTTCTGTCTTCTCTTTCTACAAACTCAGTGGTTAACCTGGCTTTTCCATTAACATTATCTTAAGCAAAAAAATTCAGAAAGGCGTTTTCTCTGTTTCACTAATCAAATATACCAAAACATCTACATCAGTATGTAGGGTAGTATCCTTTTCAACAGTGGTTAAATTGTACTACCTCATCTAAGATTAATCTCTATCTGTATATTAAAATCCATTCACCTGTCTCCTTAAAGATTTCAAGCTTGCAATTTTCCTTCTTTTTTTCTTTCTGGCACTATCAATTTTTCCATTTTTTCCGTCTCTACTTGTTCACTTACATTGACTTCCCAAGATGATGTAATATCTCCTATGTAAAAACAAGCAAAAGCCATCTTTTGTTTATCGTACCACCATACACATGATCACCCCATTTCTCTAATTTTCTTAACAACAAATGGCTTCAAAAATTTCTCTGTGGTCTTCTCGAACTTATTCTAATTAGGCGTTTTCCTTCACTATTTCTATAAAAACAATCCTGCTAAAGTCATCATTACCTCAATATAAACCCATTCAATGGCTAGTTCTTAGGATTCATCTTACACATTGTATAAACAGAATTTTAAATAACTGATTATTCACTTTTTATAATAAAATTGCTTCTCCAAAATACTTTGTTCCCTAGGACACCATTCTCTTGGTTTTCCTTTTGCTTCAGTCACAACCCAATCCTCCCTCAGATTAACTGATTCCTCTTTAAATTAACTTAAGATGTTTTCATGCCCTAGAGTTCAAATGTTGGTCTTATTTAAAAAAAAAAAAAAACTTATCCTGGATTGAACTAAATTGAATAGTACCCAGAGAAAGGCAGAATAGGAATTAATTTCTTACAGATTCATGACTTGAGATAACAGCCATACATTGATAATGTCCAAAAATTGTTATTTCCATACCAGTGCTTGATCTACAGGATCACATATCTGACTGGATTCTTGGCATATTCTCTTCAATATATTATATGATTTTCTAACTTAACACATCAAAAAATGGGTACTTTTTCCCAATGTGTTTCTTCTTCTTAATAAATGTACATTCCATGTGTACAGTTTCTCGGCTAAAAACTTGGAATCACCTTTGACATTTCTTTCTCACATGAATTAAATCTGTCAGAAAATATTGTTCACCTTGGAAAATAGGGAAACACAGTTATTAAATGTGGAAGTATTGTTGATTTAAAAGACCTTAAAAGAAATACTGAGTTAACATGACAGAAGGATTCGTTCTCACTCTGTTCTTTCTGTTCTCACATTTCATGCTTATTTCAGAGGACACTTTTAAAGTGGGGTTTAAATGGGCAAGTACCTAGAGAATAGCAAGAATGACAATTAATTCAGAATTATTTACAAAAAAGAGATAGGGAAAAGTGAAGATGAAAGCCAGAGGTATCCGAGACTTAAAGGAAACAAAAATAAACTAAAAGCAGAAGGAAAATAAATGGCCACAAGGAGGAGACAGAGGATGGATATAGGATGGAATTTATTTTGAAACTTATTAACCCTTGTATTTACCCAATCAGGTGAATATACCTGACCAGCATAATAAAATATCCCAATTAAAATGAAGCACTATGAAAACAGACAAATTGATTCAAATCCCGGAGCAACACTTACTTGCCCTGTGGCTTTCGGCAAGTTACTGAACTTCTGTGCTTTGTTTTTCTTAATAGTAAATCTGTCATAAATTTAATTCCTGCCACAAATATAACTGATAAAAGCATATAGAAAGACCAATAAATGGCAGCTGTCATCGTAGAAGTAAGTTTGGATTATTCTGGATTATCTTAAAAATGGAAGAAACCTGGGCAATTGTCCAAGCACTGACAGTGAAGCTTAAACAAACCAATCCAATCCTCATGAACACAACCAGGATCTGCCTCAAGCCTGTCCAGAAGAACTCGATTATATCACTTTTCTTCATTCATAACTCTTTCCATGATATACAATTATCTTGATCTTTGCTTTCTATGTTTCTTTACTATCTGTGCTGACCACCCTCTACTATAAAAAATGCTTGTATGATTCATTAAACATTGGTCCCCAGAAAATAGAATTGTGCCTGGGACATCTGTAGTGATCAACAAACATATGTTCAAATAAATGATTAATTAATAGTCCCTGCCATGAAGTTTTATAGTAATTTAATTGGAAAGTACAATAGTAGCTATACTTAATATTCTGCGAATCCTTAATTCAAATATACTAGATGATTTCACTTTCCCTTTGATACAGACAAGAGACAGGGAAATACTGGGTAGAAGAGGGTGGTTCCTACCACCCACGGGGCCTGTCGTGGGGTGGGGGGAGCAGGGAGGGATAGCGTTAGGAGATATACCTAATGTAAATGACAAGTTAATGGGTGCAGCACACCAACATGGCACATTTATACATATGTAATAAACCTGCACTTTGTGCACATGTACCCTAGAACTTAAAGTATAAAGTGTAAAAATATATTTTATATATATGTATACTTAAAGTGTGTATATATATATGTGTGTGTGCATATATATATATATAGAAGAGGGTGGTTCCCTGGCATGTGCCTCACCCTCAAGCCAGGAGACTGGCAGCCTAAAATGTGTATAGACATTCCTGTTTTCACGCCCCCAAAATTTGCCTTTTGGCCTGCCATGCCCCCTATTCTGTACCCGTATAAACTCTGAACTCCAGGCTCCAGATCAGATGAGCAGACGAGGAGATGAGAAGACAAGCAGATGAAAGGTGGAATGACATGGCAGAGAAAGAGAGAATGGGAGGAACTTCTGAACACCAAGAGGAGTTCAGCTGGGAGTGGTCAGAGAGTAGTTTGGCTGTTGGATGGCCAAACCCAGAGGAAGATCACTTCCCACTTTATCCACCTTCCAGCTCCCCATTCATCCCACTAGGAGCCACCTCCACAACTCAGTAAAACCCCCACATTCATCCTTTGAGTTCATGTGTGACCTGTTTCTTCTGGGATGCTGGACAAGAGCTTGGAATACAGAAAGCTGTCACACTGGCCCTCTGCCCTTGCAGAAAGGCCGAGGAGTCACTGAGCTGGTTAACACTTAAGCTGTCTGCAGATGGCAGAGCTAAAAGAGCATTGTAACACTGGCATTCCAGGCACCCACCCCTAGACACTACAGTGGGGCCCAAGCCCAAAGGGCTCACCCCAGCCCCTCCACCTGCCTGTCCGCATGCTGTCCCTCCCACAAGGGATTTGAGCTCATGACAGTCAAACAGATAGACACACCCCTGTCACACACCCTGCAAGGGGGGCCAGAACTCTCCCATTTCACCTTAATCACATGATTTCCCTCAATCACACTGGGTGGATTAGATGAAATTAGATGGTACTGCTTATTTTTTATTTCTTTTTGAGTTGGTCTGGCTCTGTCACCCAGGCTGAACTGCAATGGCACAATTTTGGCTCATTGCAACCTCTGCCTCCTGAGCTCGAGTGAACCTTCCACCTCAGACTCCCAAGTAGCTGGGACTTGTGCCACACACCACCACACACAAATAATTTTTTTTGTTTGTTTGTTTTTGGTAGAAGAAGGGTTTCAGCATGTTGCTCAGGCTGGTCTCAAACTCCTGAGCTCAAGAAATCTTCCTACCTCGGCCTCCCAGTGTGTTGGGATTATAGGAGTGAGCTATCATGCCTGACGCCTGGTATTGCTTTTTACAAGAAGTACATGTATTCAAACTTCCTGACCTTTATTCAGATGTTTGCCCTGCCTGAAAAACATTGCTTTCTCCTTTCTCCTCTTAGTCAATATTTACCTTTTCTTCAAATATTAATGTAAATCTTAATTTAATTGATTGTTATTTATTATTTAACTTTTTACTTACATATGTTTTGTGTACATATGCCTGATCAACTCTGTGGTATGATGCAGACTGACACATTTTTTTCCTTCAGTTTCCCTACTGTTTGTAATAAATGTTCTGCTGTAATTTTGGTCTGATATTTATTAATTGGTTAGTTTATTAACTTTAAAAAAAAACTTATTTCATTTTGAAATCCACATGTTTAAGCTTTCTGTAAATGAAGGAGAAAATATTAATTATACTTTTCTATGACAGGAAATCCTACCATTTCCAGATTAAACAGTATTTGGTATTTGGGGAAAGCCTGGTAAGTCAAAGGCGACAGCTTTGGTGTAAAAGTGGTATACATTCAAAAGTCTGTGAATAGCTAGCATCAGTTGTGAAACACTCACTTCCTTTTGTTTCTGTCTGGAATCATTATTATAACGCCCACAGTGGTCAACATCTTGTTGTCTTTCTCTTTTACAAATCCACCGGCCATCCCTGTATATTGATCGGTCTTAGCCATAACGTTATGTATTCCACTAATTTTCATTCTTACTGCATGTATGCCTTGTCATTGTTATCTTAGTGTCTTTAACTCATTGTTCAGCCAAAAACATAGATAATGGAGTCTATGAAAGACATCATAATGTAGTGGAAAGAATTTAGAAACCGGGTAAATGGTATACTTTTTACAAGAAGTGTGATGATTAACAAGTTCCTCAAATTATTTAAACTTCTCTTCCCATGTGCAAAATCAGGATTATAATGCCTGTGATACATATATGCTTCACTTATTCGACAAATATGTATTGAGTAACACAGAAAGTCATCACTTAACATCATTAATTAATAGATTCTTAGAAACTGTGACTTAGGTGAAGCAAGGTAGAACAAAGCCAATCTGATCATAGGCTAATGGATATAAACAAGAGCTAAGCACTTACAGCATATTTCTGGTCACAAAAACATTACCCAAGTGGTAAATAAAGACTCAAAACACTTCTAAAAGTAACTATTAAAACAATTGTGAATTATACATAATACATACATTCAGGAAAGAGGAATAAAAACAAGTAAGGTAATTATTTACTCAACTTTTGGTTAAACAGTGGGTGTTGGTGGTCATAGCAGTAGGTCAAATCAAGGAATGGATATTTGCAAAGCAAAAATTGTCAGAAGCACCTTCTAAATGATGTAGGTCAACAAGACTATTATCGGTAGAGTGGGCTCCCTGAGTGCTTTCAGACTGCATTGCTTATTGTCTCGTTTATACTGCATTTGTATAGTTATTGACTATTCTACAAATTCTTATTTTATAATAATTTGTATTCATTCATTCATTCATTTTCCGATCTGCTTATTCCAGCTGTATGGTTTAGGTGGCCAGAGCACATCCCGGCAATTCAGGGACAAGGTGGGCACTGACTCTGGACAGGCCACCATCCCACCACAGGGCACACGCACACACACACCAACATTCAGTCACACTGGGAGCATGTAGACACACCAATTCACCTAATGTGCACAGTTTTGGGATGTGGGAGAAAACTGGAGGACCTGGGGAAAACCCACGCAGACAGAGGAGACCGTGCAAACTCTACACAGTGGCCCCAGGTAGGAAGCAATTTTTTCCTCAAAACATTATAACAAAACAATCTTATACAAAAGGATGTTACTTGAGAACCTGCTTTAAGTGAATGTCCATCACTATTTTAGAGCCAAGAAACATTTTCTTCTGGGGATAATGGATGAAAATTTTATTACTGAAGATAACTATGTGTGTCGGATAGTGATCAGCATTATAGAAAAGAGTGAAGCAAGGAAGAGGGACAAGAAGGTGGGCTGGTGTGTAGTCAGGTGGGTAAGATGTTCTAAATGTGTGTGTTTTCCGTTTTTTTTTTTAAATAAAAAAAGAGAAGTTCACATAGCTAAAATCTAACACTCTGTGCTTCATAAAGACTAGCCTCATGATTTTTCTCCGTGAATACTCAGCACCAATTTCAGTGTCTGGAACGTAATTAACATTCGTTAAATATTTGCTTTAAAACAGACAATTTAGAGTGTTCTTAATCTATAAAATATTAAATGAATAAAAGGTTTTATTTCAAATTCATTTTCAGCAGGAAATTTGGAATAAAGAATTTTTTTAGGCCGGGTGTGGTGGTTCACACCTGTAATCCCAGCACTTTGGGAGGCCGAGGCAGGCGGATCATGAGGTCAGGAGATTGAGACCATCCTGGCTAACATGATAAACCCTGTCTCTACTAAAAATACAAAAAAAAAAAAAAATTAGCTGGACGTGGTGGCAGTTGCCTGTAGTCCCAGCTACTTGGGAGGCTGAGGCAGGAGAATGGTGTGAACTTGGGAGGTGGAGCTTGAAGTGAGCCAAAATTGCACCACTGCACTCCAGCCTGGGCAACAGAGCAAGATTCTGTCTCAAAAAAAAAAAAAAAAAAATTTAGCTGTATATAGTTTCCTTAGTGAAGAAAAGGAGAAGGGAATAAGATATTCAAGCAAGGTTAAAATATTGACGCAGAAATAAAATAAGCTAATAATGGGCTTTAGAGGGTGATTAAAAGGTAACTAGCAAAGACTCTGGATTTGGGAAAAGGAAAAGAAGCATTTGTGATATCTGTCTCTCTTTCCTGTAGTTCTCTGCTTAATTTTTGCTGAGTAACTCAACTTACATTTATAGAATGTGGGGAGGGAGCAAAATTAGAACTCAGTGTTATCAAGGGCTAGTTCCTTTGGCCCTGAGAGCCTCTGTCTTCACTCAGCTTGCTTCTAACACCACAAAGTCACGTTAGGGGGATAGACAGAAAAGCAAACATGTATTTTGTGGAACACAGATAAGATATAAGACTCTCAGACTGTGGCTGGAATGATCAAAGATCCAAAAAGAAAGATTAAATTACAAGAAGAAAGAGGAATGAAGCAATGGAAAGTCCAGAGTCTGAGATATAGGAAAGGAGTGTCTCCAAAGGCAGCGTGTTAAATACTTCAGGCATTAAATATACCGTTCCAAGCATTAAAGGATCAAGAACTAATCCTGGCACATTCCTGGTGGTTTACAAAAATAAATGGGATATGTTTTATAATGAAATCAGCTGCTCAAGACGTAGAGAATGTGGATACCTCAACAAAGCAATCTAATGGTTATTTTTAATACCATCATAAAGTTTTTGTTAATAAACAAAAACTCTTGACAATAATTACAAAATCTTCTCAATGTCCTTGGATCTTACCTTTACATATCTGATTTAATGTAACGAATTAAGTTTTCATATGTGCCTGTTTGGTACCTTAGAGAACAGAATAAAGCTTTATTAGAAAAGTGTCATTTGAACTATAACCTCTGCACATTTTTTTTCTCTCTGTTACTTTGTCACAGTTATTTTTTCAATTATTTTTTAGTGTTTCTGTATATTTTAGGTAACAAAACACTGAAGTAAGGCAGTGACAGAACCTGAAAGAGGGGGGTTACTGTGACAGAATAGCCTCAGGACTTGCTGATGAGTAGGTGCAGAAAGGAAGGAAGAGAGGATCAAACCCCATTCCAACCCGAATCTTCCAGAAAAGCCTGAGGATTAGTGATGGGAGAGCGAAGAGTCCCTTTTGGCTGAAAGAGAAGTTATGAGAACAGAAGCAGTGGTAGATGAATGGGAAGTGACTGAATTTACCCAGCTTATGATTGGGAATCCCTGAATATTTTAACTGAGATAAGAAACTCAGCAACAAAAATGGTGTTGGGATCTAATGTTTTTTTAAAATTTTTAGTCCTTTCTTAAAATTTGGCATTTATTTCAAGTGTGATTTTTTTAATTAAGAATTAGTTTTGGTAAAAATATTTGAATCATAATAAGTTTGGCTTTCCAAAATTAGGGAATGTCTTTTATGTGTGTTACATTTATTCTTCACCTCATTCTCAAAGTAATTTGAAGAGTATAGAGACAGAAATTTAGAATGAAAGATAATTTTAAGTGAATTGACAAGGAATTCAGAGTGAAGCATATAGCAGGGAAGAAAAAAAATCTACAAGCTATGCCAAAGGGCAAGTTAATAAACAAAATATCGCCTACTACAGCCCACATAACAACTATATTGAAAAGTTGAATACTCTGCTAATTAAAGAAAAATAGAATTTAGATTATTTATAAGGTAAATGCCTACTAAAAGTTTTGCTAGTCATGGCGATTTAACAAAAGTAAAAATCAGCCATAAAACTAAGTAAGAGCTACTCTCTGGCAAAATAGATAACATCCTTCCCAATATTCCTATAATAAACGCATCAGCTAGCTTTGTATGGCTGTGCTTATAACTACTTTCAATGCAAGCTAAGATAATTTAAAAGCACATTTCATAAAGTTAAATATGTGCAATCATATTACATTGTGATGGAAGGGTGCTAGGACTCATTCAGTCTTAAATATTCATCTAAGCACCACTGTACTTGAAATGAAGTGATTTCACCAAATCAAAATTCTTCCATTCCAGGAAACTCACTTTAAAGCACAAACACTAGTAAAGAACAATGCAGCAAGTCACTCACTCTGTATTATTTTACTTTATTTGATAGTTTTCCTTCAATACCTAAATCTAAGCAATATCAGGCCTGCCTCATGTGGATCCTTCAAATAAAAAATAAAATGTGTAAAATATGCAAGAAGTTGTATAAATTCTAGGTTATAATCAGGAATGATCTCCTCCAACACAAGACTATGAAACAGCTAATTTAGCCCCTGTCAGATCCAATTATATTAGACTTGCTTCTCACAACGGGATAAACTATATATCTGCTGGTGAGCTATCCGTGAATTTTCATCAGAAATCTCTCATTTCAGCAATATAATTTAGACTAAGCTAGAGCTAAGATAAAGCAGGAACCTTTGTTCTTGGAAAGGATACATATGATGGAATGCCCCTTTATTTAGTGTTGAAGATTAAAAAAAAAAAAAAAAACAGGGAGCAAATACCCTATCTACTCCTTTACCACAAGTTATTATTATTTTTGTGTGTTTGTGTTCAAGATCCATGTATCTCTGAGCAGCTATGAAAAGGCTTCCTGGAAAACAATAAGCAAAGAAAAAAATGTGTCCCATCTCACATGGTTCTACCCTACTAGAGACAGGAAGATCATATACTGACAGATATTGAGATTGTAAGACTTGGAAACTACATTTTGCAAAGTCATTGAACTCCGAGCTCAGTTGCAGTACTCGGGAAGCCATGCAGGATGAAGATGGATACGTCACCTTAAATATTAAAACTCGAAAACCAGCTCTCATCTCTGGTAAGAATGCTCAGAGCCAATAATTTGGAAATTAATTTAAAAAATGAGTTGATTCAGTTTTTTTCTTTTTCTACTATGGATAGTGTATATAGTTTAATTTCTTTTTCTTGAATGATGTTAATGCTCTAAAGCATTTGAGTAGTGTTTTCATAAGCTCATACAGACCTATTTAGATTACAAGCATCCAATATACATGCAGGGAAAACTGCATTAAGGTTCTGAACGTTTAATGCTGGAGGGCATAGAAGTCAAGGGGATAAGGGAAGAGAATGTTTGGAAGTTTCGTTTTCTGAATGTGAGCAAATGAGTGTGATTCTTCATTTGCTGTTTATTAAAACAATTATTCATGGAATGGGTGGGCATAAGACAAAACAAAACAAAAGATACAAACGCATCAGGCCTTAACAGCAAGTAATATTTTGGCTTGGAGAGGTAAAGTCCATTGGGGATGAGGATGGGTGTGTGGTATGGGAGTGGGCCATGCCTATTGTTGATGATCATCAAGAGAACACAGGTGAGATCTGCCAGCAAAGCTCTTTCTATTACTTGGAGGACCCTGAGAAGGCAGGGGCAGGGGCAGGGGTGAGCCTTCCCCATAGCTAACCCGTACTGCCTGCTCCTTGATATCTTTATTATATGCCTACAGTTGATCCTGCTTCTTCCTCCTGGTGGCGTGTGATGGCCTTGATTCTGCTGATTCTGTGCGTGGGGATGGTTGTTGGGCTGGTAGCTCTGGGGATTTGGTGTAAGTATTGACTCTGCCAGAAATTTGATTGGAGGAAGGTAATACTGAAAGGGTCATGGCATATCCCATTAAGCTTCTCAATGGTCACTATTTGTGTATTTATCACTACTCCAATTGTCCTACAGATAGTTACCAAGAGAATCTCAATAAAGGAGAATGCTGACCATTTCCTTGAGTTTAAGATAAGGTTTTAAGATTTTAATTAATTAAAAGTTATTTTTAAGAATGTACTACCAGCCTTTAAGACCCTCCTCAGTGTGGATCCAAACTATTTTTAAAAACTTCCTTGTCCCTTTTCCTATCTTGCATATCCTAAGAACCAACCAAACTAGAGTTTTTCAATTTCATATATAAATTCCATGTTCCCTTGTCTGAAATTTTTCTCATTCAATTCTCTCTGTCTAACATTTTCTGCTTCTCATTTTGCTTACTAAATTATTGTGCATTTCTTCTTTCTGTAATTCTCACAGCCCTCCAATGGCACACTGTAGTCTGTGGAGTTGTTGCTTGTTTGTGCATTTGTTGATTTTTTAAAAGATGTTAGAATCTAACACTTATCATCCTGTATTTCTTTATTATTTACCTAAATATCACAAGTACTTTAAGCATAACAAGAAATCAGTATGCACTTTTAAATGAATGAATAGTTTGGCATCACAGAAAGTACAGAAAATAAAAGGTCATTCACCTCTACAACTCAGTTGAGAAGCTTGTATTGAAGCAAGTGAATACAAGCTCTGGGGATATTACTGATGTTGGGATTTTTTTATTTGTCATTGTCTCCTTCAAACAGTTCACTCATTAACCCTCAGGTGTCAGTTCTATTTCTTGATTTGTTCTTTATAGCCCCTTCACACTTTTCAATATTCATTTAATCATGTGTATCTAGTTGACTCCTCACATATTGGCAATGTTAATGAAATGAAAATTCAATGACAGATCTTTGCATCATTTCTATGGTTCTAATTACAAATTATTATTATTTACTTTTTGAATCTAGCTGTCATGCAGCACAATTACCTACAAGATGAGAATGAAAATAGCACAGGAACTCTGCAACAATTAGCAAAGCGTTTCTGCCAATATGTAATAAAACAATCAGAACTAAAGGGCACTTTCAGTAAGTACTGTTTTTTTAACCTCTTCATCTCTCCAACCCCTGGAGCATTTCTCTTATGGCAACTGAAGGGAGTCTTGAGATATGCAGAAAACATTGAATGTGGAGAACATGTAAGCCCAATTTAGAAAAAATACACCATTCCTGTGCTTGGTTTCTCCAGAAGGTCATAAATGCAGCCCCTGTGACACAAACTGGAGATACTATGGAGATAACTGCTATGGGTTCTTCAAGCACAACTTAACATGGAAAGAGAGTAAGCAGTACTGCACTGACTTGAATGCTACTCTACTGAAGATTGACAACCATAACATTCTGGTAAGAAGATTCTTATGTCAAATATTTTGGAGGCAAGGGAGAGAAACCTCAAATGTAACACTTGACCTTTTTTGTTTTTTACATTTTTCTTAACATCTTTCCGTTTGTACTAATCTAAGAACCTTATGAAACCTAGTAAGAACTACAGAACCCAAATATTCAATCCAATCATAATATTCTACAACGTTGCTAGAGTTGATCAGTCAAATTGACTTGTCCCTTCCTGACAGCTCAGGACATAGTGGGTCACACGTAAAGAGTCAGCCCAGCAATATTCATATTTATTTGTATCCTCTGTTGTTCTAACTTGCTGTGCTGTCCGCTTACTGTTTCTGTGGACTCAGACTCATGCGGGAGATATCCAGTTAAACAAATTAGCTTTTCTTTCCACTCCAGCAAAATAAGATAGTTTTCTAAAAATCTCAGCTCTATTATATAGAGATTAATTCGAGACATATATGCATATCCTGAATTTGTATTAGTCTAGGCAGATGCCAGGTTGAAGATTTATAACTAAAAGTAGTCATGCAACTTTTCGAGAATAAGAAATTGTATAGTTGGATTTCAGGTAGAATTTATCTGTCAGTTCCTATTGGGAATTATAGAATATTGATATATTTTAAAGAAAATATTAGGAAATAACAGAAAGGTTCCTGGTGGCTCAAGCTTTAAGAAATAAACAGTCAGGCCGGGCGCGGTGGCTCAAGCCTGTAATCCCAGCACTTTGGGAGGCCGAGACGGGCGGATCACGAGGTCAGGAGATCGAGACCATCCTGGCGAACACGGTGAAACCCCGTCTCTACTAAAAAATACAAAAAACTAGCCGGGCGAGGCGGCGGGCGCCTGTAGTCCCAGCTACTCGGGAGGCTGAGGCAGGAGAATGGCGTAAACCCGGGGGGCGGAGCTTGCAGTGAGCTGAGATCCGGCCACTGCACTCCAGCCCGGGCGACAGAGCCAGACTCCGTCTCAAAAAAAAAAAAAAAAAAAAAAAAAAAAAAAAGAAATAAACAGTCACACATGACTTTCACACAATATCTCCTGTGGAATGCCATTTTGAGTCTCACATATCTGCCAAGAAGCTCAAGTCATTTTTTATTTACCAAGAATGCATCATCACTTGTTATTCTGGGAGGTCTGAGAATGTATAAGCATTTGGCCTTCACATAATTTTGTTACCCATAGGTTGATTGATTCACTTATTCCTTCATTAATTCAACAACTATGTGCTGAAACTATTCCAGAATTTGGACCTATGCAGTTAATAAGACAGAAAGAAAAATCTTTAACCTCAAAGAGAGTATACTCTAGTTAAAGCAACAGCCAAGAAACAAAACAAATGATATAGTATATAGTTTACTAGATAGTGATAATTGCTAATTAGAAGAAAGTAAATAGGGAAAGGTAGATGTACGTTATTTATAAATCGTTTTGAGAAAGACATCATAAATGCCTTTATACAATTAACTAAAACAAGTTAATACTTCTATATATAAGATTTTATAGGCAAGACGAGCAATAAAACCAAAGCAGGTAGGACTTTAAGGAATATACAGCTCATCAACAATATATTTCTTTGTGTTTCCTTTCTCTGTTTACATGTATTCCTTTGAATCATATTTGGTATTCTATTTGGGAGTATAATCCTCGACTGACTGAAGATCTAAATATATGTCATAAAACAAAGCAAGATTAGAATATCAGCTATTTTGTGTACAATTTTACCTGTGTCCTACTTTTTTTTTAAGTTCTCAGACAAGTCAAATTGGGACAATTTCAAACATCAAATGTAATTCATTAATATTAATATAGACATGTAATCCAACATTTTTTGTCCAACGTCTTATCACGAAGCTTGTCTGTCATTACCAAGAGCTGTGGAGGGATTCTGATTATTGTGTTTATTTATGTTTACTATAGGAATATATCAAAGCCAGAACTGGTTTAATTCGTTGGGTCGGATTATCTCGCCAGAAGTCCAATGAGGTCTGGAAGTGGGAGGATGGCTCGGTTCTCTCAGAAAATATGTAAGTCACTGGACACTTAGAATAGGAGGCAGTACTAGAAACTCTTATTCTTGAGATTTCCTTTTCTTTCAGTCCAAGTCACTACTATGGATTGTATAAGCAGCAGCTGGTTCATTTACCTGCTAATTCAAACAAGAGAGTACTGGTCATAAGACAATTCTTCTTTCCCCTCTCTCCCATTCTTTTGCTCTTTGTCTAAGCCACAATCCACCTTTATCTCTGATATTATTCCCATTCATTTTTACATTCAACTTTACCATGGAACACTGTGTGCATATATGTGTGTGTGTGTGTGTGTGTGTGTGTGCACGCGCGCGCGCACGGGCACGCATGCGTGCGTGTGTGTGTGTTCGTGTTTTGCTTGCTCTGATTATCTTCATATATTTTTGAAACAAAATTTCATTATCATTATTTTACAGTTGACAGTTGTTACCTTGAGAGTCCTTTTGAATTTTCAGTGTTATTTTGCCTACTCTTCTATTCTAGGAGTCTCCAAGAATTCGATACTTTGTAGTTCACAAGATAATTCCAATGTCCATTAATGAAGCTTCATCCTTCTACAAACAATCCAGGCAAAGGGACTAATTGCATTAAGAGTTGAGTTGCTTCCTATATGGCTTTCTAATCTCTAGTCTCGACATCTTTTGTTCATCCTGTACATCAAAACTGCAGTCTCTCTTCAATTAAAATTTAAACTGATAACCAAAACTTATATAATCTGATAATTACTCAAATTATTAATTAAATTTTTAAACAAATATTTATTAAGTATTTGCTATAGGTAGAATCTTAGGATACTACAACTACAAGCAAGCCTCTTCACAGACCTTGGGCTTTATCTGCTATCTCCCATTGCTTGCTGCCTCATTCACAGTATTGCAGGCAAATTAGTGTTCTTTCCATTCTTCCAACAAATCAAACTTGTTCTGTTGCCTTAAGACTTTTGTCTTGCTATTTTCTTCTGCTAGAATGCTCTGCCTTCACAACTCCATGACCATCTATCTCCTGTGACTCAAGTCTCTCTTTAAACATCACTTCTTCAATGAGGCTAACTCTACCCAAACTAAATTAGCCTCCCTTAAACCCACATCCATACAGTCTACCACTGTTTTGTTTCTTTGTAACTCTTACCATTGTCTGAATTTTTCTTGTCTATTTTTTGTGGGCTTCCTGCTGGTATCGCCCCATTGAAATGAAAGTTCCCCAACAAGAAAGACATTATCTTCCTTGTCTTTCTTTATCAGTGTGTCCTCAGCACGTAGAAAATCTTTGCCACATGGTTCTGCAGATATTTTCTAAATAAACTAATAAGTATATGTTCCTTGTCCTCTCATTATAAGCAGTTTAGAAAGAAATAAATATAACTTAACAGACAATTAAAATACAGCATGCTGTCTTAGATGATTTATCTTGTAACAGAAAGCCTGATTTCAAAACTACTGAATCAACTCACTTTTCCACGAGTGTATTCCCATCCATTGCAGCTACTTGTCCTGTAGGGCTCTTCCATCTCCTGTCAGTTCATCTAAGCCCTGACCTTCCATCAATACTGAACTAAAGTCTGATCTTGTAGATAACGCATTTTCCCATTATTCTGGAGCCATCTCCATCACTTCTTCAGGGCTCCTATTGTACCTAGAGTTCCATTGCTCCCAATCTTATGCTACATGAAATTGATATTGGGCTTTTCAAATATACGTACCTTGTACTGCCAAGCAGCGTGGAAGTTTCTCAACAATGAGAATTGCTTTTTCTTTTTTCCTATTTTCCTCAGAGACTCTATTTGGTGCATCAAACTACTATACACAGAGTATGATTACTGATTGTTTGCTTAGTTTTCAAAGGAATTTATTCTAACTTTCCCATTCACAGGTTTGAGCTTTTGGAAGATGGAAAAGGAAATATGAACTGTGCTTATTTTCATAATGGGAAAATGCACCCTACCTTCTGTGAAAACAAACATTATTTAATGTGTGAGAGGAAGGCTGGCATGACCAAGGTTGACCAACTACCTTAATGCAAAGAGATGGATAGGATAACACAGATAAGGGCTTTATTGTACAATAAAAGATATGTATGAATGAATCAGTAGCTGAAAATTGCGTATTTCTCCCTTTCTTCTCTTTGGAGTTATTTTTAATATTATCTTTCCTATCAGAATTCCCTAGTCTCTTCTTTGAATATACAGAAACAATAACATGAGTTTATCATTTACTTCCCAATTATTCTATTTTCCTTTAATTTTCATTCTTCTTGTCCTCCATTTCTAATTACCTGAACATAGTATGATTTACTGCATCTTCAGATATATACACATAAAATCAAAATCAGGCCAATATAGGTTAGGGCTTAATTAATATAAGTTGTGCAAAAAGTTGTTGAAATCTGTCCAAACTATCTAGGTTTGAAAGGCAGTGTAAGATAGTAAAAGGAATATTAAACTTAGAATCAGCAAAATAATTTAGGTGTCAATTATGTAAATGACAATCATGAACCAGTTTCATAGCCTTTTTAACTTCCTTTTTCTCATATTTAAAATAGAAATAATAACACCCATCTTTTATACCTCACAGTTCTACAATCTAAAATAAAACTTTAGAGTGTTAACTGTACTAGAAACTCCATGAAAGCGAAGAGTATGACTTCCCCATTCACTATTCTGTTACCAGCACCAACCCCAGACCCTGGCTCACAAAACAGAGAGATATTAGTTTCTCATTGTATAAGATAATTCATGAGAAAAATACCTCAATCATTAAAACATTACACAAATACAATTACTATTCCAAGTCTACCTCTGGTTAGATTCAACAGTAGTAATTTTCTGTGCTAGAGAAGGAAAAGAAAGTTTGCAAGAAAACTCATGGGGTTTGTAAAATGAATAAATGCTTCTTAACAAGTTTCAGAGGCTACTAGACAAAAGGACAAGTAAGAATGCTTTATCTAGCGTTTTCCTAACAGTTCTGTGCTTTATTTTTGCTGAGTAACTGAGGAAGCATTTACAGAATATGTAGAAAGTCACTCTTTCACAGGATATAGGCAAAAGTTGCATTTCTTTCCCACAGCTTCCCTTTTTAAACTAGTGGATACAATTTATGAACATGATTCTCAAACATCTCAACGGAGGTGCTGGTCAAAACATAGAGAAACCAAATAGGAAACACAAATGCTGATGTTACTCAGTGGGAAGACTGAGGACACACAGAGACCTGGGTTTTTACCAGCACCATGACACAATTCTTATACAAGTAGTCTTTAATACAGTTAGAGAAATATCACTACTTTAGAACTTACTCTCTATGTGGCTTTGGATAAGTAATTTAGTGTCTTTAAAACTGTATTTTCTCATCTTGAAATGGGTTTGATATTATTACCTTGCTCATAAGTTAATTGTGAAGATCATTTAATATGATTATGTAAAGTATTGATCAGAATTCCAAGCATGTAACACATCCTTAATAAATGTGTGTTACTCTTAAAGCTCTGTGCACTAACACTCAAAGACACTTGAATCTTTATCTTTTTTCTAGACTATCAATAAATAAGCAGATTTGGAGGGCTTAGGAACAATAACAGAAATACCTCAAATTTTACTTGTTACTTCAAATGTCTGGAGATCTTGGATTTGGGTAATGGTATCAGTATGTTTTTTATTTTGAACTGTCTATTTAGAGAAACTAAATAGAAACTAATAATTCAGAAAACTGTCCAAAATTAGTATCTCTGGACTTTGTTTCATCCCCCCAAAATGGAAAAATATATGTGTATACATCACTATAGCACACATAAACTTAGAAGAATAATATCTTAGTGCATGGCAACAATACAATTAAAACTGTAAGCCAATCACTGTCATTTTTTTTCTGGTATTCCTATCTAAAGCATCTTATACATAAAATCAAAACAGCACAAATGTTAGTAGCACAGGTCAGACCACCTCATTTCAAATACTAAATCTTTTACATGTTATCTAAGTGAACTTCAGCAACATTTGACTTCTGCCTTGTTCAATTTGAAACTAACCTACAGGCATGCTTTAGAAATATTGTGGGTTCAGTTCCAGACCACCACAATAAAGCAATTACTGCAATAAAGTGAGTCACACTAATTATTTGTTTTCCCAATTCATATAAAAGTTACGTTTGCATTACACTGTCTTCTATTAAGTATGTAATAGCATTATGTCTAAAAAATGTACACAGTTTTGTTAAAAATACTTTATTGCTAAAAATGCTAACAATTATTTGAGTCTTTAGTGAGTGAAAATCTTTTTTTGCTGGTGGAGCCTTGATGTTGATGGCTGCTGATGGATCAGAGCAGTGGTTGCTGAAGGATGGGGTAGATGTGGCTATTTTTAAAATAAGACAACAGTGAAGTTTGTGGTGTTAATTTAGTCTTCCTTTTATGAAATTTTTATCTGTAGCATGAGATGCTGTTAAATAGCATTTTACTCATAGTAAACTTCTTTCAAAATTGAAGTCAGTCCTCTCAAATCCTGCTACTGCTTTATCAACTAAGTTTATGCAGTATTCTGAATACTTTATTATCACTTCAACAATGTTCACAGCGTGTTCACTGGGAGTAATATTTGTCTCAAGAACCATTTTCTTTGCTCATCCATAAAAATCAGCTCCTCATTTATTAAAGTTTCCTGATAAAATTGCATCAATTAAGCCACATCTCCAGGTTCCACTTCCAGTTCTAGTTCTCTTGCTATTTCCACCATACCTGCAGTTACTCCCACCACTGAAGTCCTGAACCCCTCAAAGTCATCCATGAGGGTTGGATTCAACTTCTTCCAAGTGTCTGTTAATGTTGATACTTTGTCCTCCTTCCATGAATCACAAATCTTTTTAATGGCATCTAGAATGGTAAATCGTTTGCAGGCGGTTTTCAATTAACTTCGCTCTGATATGTAAGAAGAATCACTATCTGTGGCAGTTATAGCCTTCTGATGTGTATTCCTTAAAGAATAAAACTTGAAAGTCAAAATTACTCCTTGATTCATTGGTTGCAGAAACGGATGCTGTGTTAGCAGGAATGAAAACATTAACCTCCTGGTCCATGTCTATAAGAGCTCTTGAGTGACTAGGTGCATTGTCAATGAGCTGTAATATTTTGAAAAGAAAAAAAAAGACCTCTTTTTTGCTTCTGAGCAGCGTTTCTCAACAATGGGCTTAAAATACTCAGTAAGCAATGCTATAAACAAATGTGCTGTCATCCAGACATTGTTGTTTCATTTGTAGAGCATTGGCAGGTTACATTTAGCATAATTCTTAAGATCCCTAGGACTTTTGAAATGGTAAAAGACTACTGGCTTTAACTTAAAGTCACCAGCTGCTTTAGGCCCTAACAAGAGAGTCAGCTTGTCCTTTGAAGATTTCAAGCCAGATGTTGACTTTTCCTCTCTAGGTATAAAAATCCTAGATGACATGTCTTTCCAATACAAAGCTGTTTCATCTATGCTAAAAATCTATTGTTCAGTGTAGACACCTTCAGTTATCTTAGCTATATCTTCTGGGTAATTTGCTGCAGTTTCTACATCAGCACTTGCTGCTTCTTCTTTCGTTTTTATGTTAAGGAGATGGCTTCTTTCCTTAAACCTCATGACCCAACCTCTGCTAGCTTCTAACTTTTCTTCTGCAGCTTCTTCACCTCTCTCACCCATCATAGAATTGACAAGAGTTAGGATCTTGCTCTGGATTAGGCTTTGACTTAAGAGAATGTTGTGATTGATTTCATCTTCTATCTAGACTACTAAACTTTCTCCATATCAGTGATAAGCCTATCTTGTTTTCTTATTATTTGTGTGTTCTCTGGAGCAGCACTTGTAATTTCTTTCAAGAATTTTTTCTTTACATTCACATCTTGGTTAGCTGTTTTATATAATAAGCCTAGCTTTTGGCCTATCTGGGCTTTCGACATGCCTTCCTCACTAAGTTTAATCCTTTTTAGCTTTTGATTTAAAGTAAGAGACATGCGACTCTTCCTTTACTTGAACACTTACAGGTCTTTGTAGGGCCATTATTGGCCTATTTTTAATATTGTTAGGGCTTAGTAAATATAAGGAGGCCTAAGGAAAAGTAGAGAGATGAGGGAACAATTGTTCAGTGGAACCGTCAGAACATACACAGCATTTATTGGTATTTATCAATAAAGTTAACTGTCTTATATGGGTACAGTTCATGGTGTTGTTAGGAATAACGCTCAAAATCCTAAGGAAATTAAACACTCAAACAAAGGATTCTTAGCAAAGCAATTTTACTTCTGCACAGAGGGGTGCCTCCTTGGCCAGTTACCATGAGAGCACACCTAAACAGAGGGGCACGAGAGCCTTTATTCCTGATGCAAGTCCTGCCCGTGTACCTTTTCCCCATTGGCTGGGCTCAGGTCGTACACTCTAAACTCATCCTGGTTGGCTAAACATTTGATTTTTATTTTTAGATAGGGCGGGCACGTAAAAGAATTGGAGAGGAAGGGGAAGGGGTGTCTGTAATGAGCTAGAAAGTTAGTCCTCTTTCCAAATAAGGAAAGGAAAGTGAGCTGGTACTGATAACGCCTGGTACTGTGGCATGCCTGGGCATCTAACAAGGCAAAAAGAAAAAAAGGTGAAAAAAGGTGGAGGGGTACTATGAATTAAAGAATAAAAGATTGATCAGATTATTTGAAGAGCAACTTCATCATATCGCGCAACTTCCCCCTTTCCCTTTTATCATAACTCTTTCTCTTCAAATCTTTCTAACATAATTTGGCTCCATTGTTCTACTTGGTCTTCTTGAAGGAAAAGCCTATTTGAATCGGGGGAGGAGGATCCTAAGAGGTTTTAGTGAGAGCTATTTCAATAAGTCTTTGAATTAATCCTCAGGCACAGGGTACAATGCAGCATCCTACTAGAATAAGCAACCCCTTTCCAATGGCCAGAGAGAGGATTGAGGACATAAGTCCCTTCCATCTACCGAACAAATTTCCTATTAAATTTGTGAAGGGATCATTTAGTTCAGAATTTTTGGCTAACTCATTTGATAGGGCAGTAAGACCCTGTAATGCTTTAGTTACGGTCTGCCAGGAGCAGTGTTATTAGGGATATAAGTACAGCATTGAATCCTGATCGTGACACAAACTCCACCTTCTTTTGCTAGTATCATGTCTAATGCTATCCTATTTTCCCAGGCCATTTGACTGGTGGGTCCGAAGGAATTAATAAAGATCAAAGAACAATTAACACATTGGAATATTGTCAGACATAAAATTTATAAATGAAAGGCTAATCTAAGAAAGAAAAAACCCAGATAAATGCTTACTGTCTAATTGGGAAAATTTTACAGATAATTTTGCTGTCTTTGAAATTATTCTGTATTCAAGGTAGCATTTTTTCCCATTCTAATACCACTTGCTAATTTTACTATAAAAATAAATATTTTCAACAACAAAAATTGCAAAATAAAAAAGCACATAAACCATATCATCTTAGAATCTCATCTTCCTCATTATATGTATAAGAAAACAGGCAAGGTGCAATGGCTTACACCTGTAATCCCAGTACTTTAGGAGGCTGAGGTGGGTGGATTACTTCAGTTCAGGAGTTTGAGACCAGCCTGGGCAACATGGCAAACACTGTCTCTACAAAAAAAAAAAAAAAAAAATTTAGCTGGCTGTGGTGACACATGCCGGTAGTTCCAGCTACTTGGGAGGCTGAGGTGGGAGGATTGCTTGAACCCAAGAGGTCAAGGCTGCAGTGAGATATGATCATGCCATTGCTCTCTAGCCTGGGCAACAGCATGAGATCCTGTCAAAGAGAAGAAAGGAAAGAGGGAAGGAAGCAAGAAAGGAAGAGAAGGGAAGGGAAGGGAAGGGAAGGGAAGGGAAGGGAAGGGAAAGGAAAGGGAAGGGAGGGGAAGGGAAGAAAGGAAAGGGAGGGAGGGAGAGAGGAAGAAAGAAAGGAAGGAATATTTGCTTTAGTAATATTAATAATATTGCTAAATATACTAGTAATAGGTGCTCTGTTTTTGGGTGCATATATATTCAGATTGTTATGGTTCTTTCATCATTATGTACTTATTTTATGTCTCTTTTTATGGTTTTTGATTTAAATTATGTTTTGTCTGATATAAGTATAGCTACTCCTGCTCATTTTTGATATGCAATGTGAATTCTTATTTTCCATCCCTTTTCAGTCTATATGTATCTTTACAGTTGAAGTCAGTTTCTTGTAGGCAGTACATAGTTGAATCATTTTTTAAAATCCATTTTTCAGTCTACGTCTTTCACTTGAGAAATTTAATCTGTTTACATTTAAGGTTATTAATAGGTAATAAATTATTTCTGTCGTTTTGCTAATTGTTTTATGATTGTTTTATATATGCCTTTTCCTTTCTCTCTTATTATTTATTATCATGATTTTGTGGTTTCCTGTAGTGGTAACATTTGTCTCATTTTTCTTTCTCATTTGTGTGTCTGCTATACTAATCTGTTTCATACTTTGATATTTTTTCATTATGGTAAATATCATCCTTTTATTTCCCGATGTAGGACTCCCTGAAGCATTTCTTAAAAGGCTGGTCTAGTGATAATTAATTCTCTCAGTGTTTGCTTGTTTGGGAGATTTCATTTCTCATTTTGAAATACAGTTTTGTTGATTGTAGTATTCTTGACTGTTACTTTTTCTCTTTCAGCAGCTTGAATAAAGCATTCTATTTTCTTCCAGCCTATAAGGTTTCTTGCAAAGCAATTCACTTAGTCTAATGGGAATTCCCCTCTATATGACTTGATACTTTGCTCTTGAGGGTTTTAGAATTTTCTCTTTGTCTTCTACTTTTGACCGTTTGACTATAATGTGCTTTGTGTAAGATCTTTTAAGGTTGAATTTTTTTGGAGATCTCTGAACTTCCTTATCTGAAGGTCTATATCTATTGCAAGACTTGAGAAGTTTTCAGCTATTATTTTGTTTAATTGGCTTTTTGTTTGTTTGTTTTTGTTTTTTAGAGATAAGGTCTCACTCTGTCTCTTGGGTTAGAGTGCAGTAGCGTGAACATGACTCACTGCAGCCTTGAACTCCTCAGGCTGGAGTGCAGTGATGTGATCATGGCTCACTTCAGCCTCGAACTCCTAGGCTTAAGCACTCCTCCCACCTTAGCCTCACAAAGTGTTGGAATTACAGGCATGAGCCACCATGCCCAGCCTGTTAAAGGTTTTTATGTCTTTGCACTTCTTTTCTTTTTCTGGAATTTCTACATTTTGAATATTTGCTTCCTTTATGGTATCCCCTATGTCATGTAGAATTCTTCATCCTTTTTTCTTCTTTTTGTTTTGTTTGGGTTATTTCAAAAGTCATATCTTCAAGGTTAGAAATTCTTTATTCTACTTTATCTTGTCTATTGTTGAAGCTGTCAATTATATTATTTCATTTATTAAATTCTTCCAATCTAGGATTTTTATTTGACCTTTTATGACATTTATTGCTTTGTTGAAGTTATTACTCAGATCATGAATTGTTTCCCTAATTTTTATCATCTTCTATATCTCACTGAGTTTCTTTAATATCATAATTTTTAATTATTTCATCAATTTCCTTTTTCTGAAATTTTTTTTCTAGAAAATTACTGGTTTTTTTGGAGGTGTCGTGTTTCCACACTTTTTTTATGTTTCTTGTGTGCTTATGTTGGTATCTGCACATCTGATGTAATGGTTGTTTCCTTTAATTTTATGCATTGGCTTTCATAGGGAAACACTTTTTTCTATAGATGTATGTGTAGTATTGGTTGAGTAGGGTGCTTTGGCTTTGATTCTAGGTGAGCTCAATAGTGTAGTCTCCATATGATTTCTTCAGCTGTAATTAGCATCATTAGTGTCTGATTTCCTCAGTGGCTGAGGCTACGGTGAGACTTTGCTGGGGATGGGAATGCCAGGCAACATGTGTTGCTAGTCTCTTTGCTAAAACATAGCGAGAGTCACCGTTACTGCAGTTCCCAACAATTTCCTCATCTTCATCTGAGACCACCTCAGCTTGGATTTCACTGTCCATATGATTATCAGCATTTTGGTTAAAGCCATTCAACAAATCTCTGTGAAGTTCCAAACTGTCCCACATTTTCCTGTCTTCTTCAGGGCCCTCCAAACTGCTCCAACCTCTGCCCACTACCCAGTTCCAAAGTTGGTTCCACATTTTTGTGTATCTTTACAAGCACTGCCCCACTCTACTGGTACCAATTTACTGTATTAGTTCATTTTCATGCTACTAATAAAGACATACCCAAGACTGGGTAATTTATAAAGAAAAAGAGGTTTAATGGACTCATAGTTCCATGTGGCTGGGGAGGTCTCACAATCGTGGGGGAAGGCGAAAGGCATGTTTTACATTGCAGCAGGAAAGAGAGAGAATAAGAACCAAGTGAAAGTGGTTCCCCCTTATAAAACCATCGGATTTCATGAGACTTATTCACTAGCATGAGAACAGGATGGGGAAAACCGCTCTCCTGATTCAATTCTCTCCCACCAGGTCCCTCCCACAACACGTGGAAATTATGGGAGCTACAATCCAAAATGAGATTTGGCGGGGCACACAGCCAAACGTATCAGCAGGAAACTGCCCAACTCTCCCTATAAAATACCAAGTTAATCACCCCAGGTGAAGCAGTTAATATGCTTCACACAAAAACCATGTTGGGCTGGTTTTATGATAACTGGGTTATCCTCTCGGCAAATATGCCTATTACCCAGGTCAAGGTAAATTTTGGAGTTCAGGGAGCCCCTTTTGCATTGGTGCCCCTCCCACAGAATCACAGGACTGTTTAAGAAGCCTTATCAAATTTGTTGTTCCTTATAGGTCTCACAGATGCAGCTCCCTGCTGGGAACCCAAACCCTTTTTCACCAGAAAAGATAAAATAGGCCTGGCGCGGTGGCTCACGCCTGTAATCCCAGCACTTTGGGAGGCCAACACACCTGGGTGGATCACCTCAGGTCAGGAGTTCCAGACCAGCCTGGGCAACAAGGTGAAACCCCATCCCTACTAAAAATACAAAAATTAGCCAAGTGTGATGGTGGGCACCTGTAATCCCAGCTACTTGGAAGGCTGGGGCAGGAGAATCGCTTGAACCAGGGAGGTGGAGGTTGCAGTGAGCTGAGATCATGCCACTGCACTCCAGCCTGGGTGACAAGAATGGGACTCTGTCTCAAAAAAGAAAAAAGAAAAAAAAAGAAAGAAAAGGTAAAATGATCTGGGGCCAAGAACAAAACAAAACAAAACAAAAAAAAACAAACGAAAACATACAGGTTAATAGAATTATAAAATTTAAGACGTTTAAACAAACTTTGTAGAATGTAGTTGTAAGCCCTTTACCTAAATGCCTTGTGAAAATGGGTACTACATCTGACTGGGAGATGTTTCCCCTTTCTAGTACTACAAAGCTGAAGGCATGTAAATCTGCTCTTTGAGTAAATTTTAATTGAACACGCTGAATGGGAACTAGTAAAATTGCCTGAGCCCACAAAGTATTGGGTAGAAGCTAGAGTGCTAGTCGGCACAAATCCTCCTCTTCATAGCCATTTGTGGCACATTTATTGGGGCTGATGGCAAAAAACTGTAAATACTTCCCAATGACAATACTGAACTGAGAATTTCCACCTGAGAGGCATTTACTGCCTTGCTATGGAATTTTAACTGAAGCTATCCCTATGCTAATAAAAATGATGGTGCTCAAAAGAGTTCCATAAAAAAATAAAAATGATTTACATAGAATCTTGCTACCTGGGGATATTAGGAGAAAGTACTGATAAGTAGGGAGCCTCTTTCCTAGATTCTACCATGCCTGATAGACAGCTTTCATGAGCTGTTGGCTTGTAAATAGCATTTCCCTAATATACAAACATTGTTTGAAAGCTCCTGCTCTGGTTAAAGCAAGGTCAATAAAATCTTTTTCTTTTGAATTATTTGAGTGAAGTATGTTTTTGTAAGCAAATTTATATTTCTCTTTGAGTTCTAAAATTTGGATTGTGATTTTATGACAGTATGGTTATTTTCATAAATTCAAAAAGCATCTTTTAAAACAAAAGAATTTGAGACACTGGTTATTTTACTAAGACTTTAACTAAAATAGCATATTTTTAGGTAAAGTTTAGTCAAGGTCAACTTAAAGAAGCCTATATGACCAATCCATTCTTGCTGCATTTTTAATTAATTAATTAATTCTCTTTTGGAGATGGAGTCTTGCTCTGTCACCCAGGCTGGAGTGCAGTGGTGCGATCTCACTTCACTGGCACCTTTGCCTCTTGGGTTCAAGCGATTCTCCTGCCTCAGCCTGCCGAGTAGCCGGGACTGTAGGGGTGTGCCACCATGCCTGGCAAATTTTTGTATTTTTAATAGAAATGGGATTAAAAATACAAATCCCGTATTTTTACGTGGCTCTCCCTCATTTTGGCATCCCATTGAGCCAGGATCTGTATTTCACTGCAAATGCTCTGCTGCAAAAACTCTACAAGCACGCTTCCCTCTAGGCCCAGTTACTGTCACAGAAGAGGAGGGGGCATAATATTGTAAAGGCTGGTTTTAAAGAACAAAATTAGGTCAAGCTCAAACCCTCCAAATCAAGGAGGGGTACAAAAATGCCTAAACAGCTGATAAAACAAGTTGAGTTGCTTTCTAAATGAGTATGTGTCACTTTTGCATCTACCCCAACCATGAAATTTTTTTGCTTATTATAGAATTACAGGAATATATTTACTAACAGGATAAAAAATACCTTGTAACAAAGCCTCTTGGGTGTAATACTCCCAGTTAAGAGTTATGAAGATAAACATGTCTCTATATATATTTTTTCAGAGCAATGCTTATGCTTGCATAGCTGATTGCTGTATGTCTTTAACAAAAGCCAAGCTTACAGTAGCTCAACACACAGAAGTTAAAAATAAGTCAGTCTCATAACTTGCCTTTTCATTTTTGTTTATTGGCTTTTACTTAAAATAATAATTTTAAGAGGTAATAAATGCATGTCCACATCCATTCTTATCTGGCCTAGAACAATCAATTGGCTAAAAGTCCTTTGACTCATAAGGCCTTCAGCTATAGGGAGTCCCACGGAGTATAGGATGGACCGGAGATGGCGAGCCATGCCACCCTGGCAATGCTATGGGACAAAATTAAAATCTGCTGGTCTTGGATGTTGCCTCTGGCAAATCTTGGCCAGAAGGGGAAGAATGTAAATGAAAAATAAAATTCGAAGGCCCCCCACAACCATCTGAATGGACTTCCTCTTCTCCAGGGTTCAGGCGATGATGGGAAGTGGGAGGAGGGACATGCTTCATTCTACCTCTCCAGCATTAACATTCACAATCTATTCTCTCTGAAGCTTGCTACCTGGATGTTTCATCTGCGTGATAAAATCCCAGGTCCTTAGACAAACTCAACCAATTGTGGTCAACCAGAAAATATTTAAATTTACCTATAGCCTGGAATCCCAACCCCCCACTCTCCTTAAACGTATTTGATTGATGACTCATGCCTCCCTAAAATGTATAAAACCAAGCTGCACTGGATTGGCCATCTTCTCACATATCATTTTTTTTCTATAAATGCAGTAATCATAATGAACATATATTCTATTTATATATCCACAAAACATGTTATTTAAGTCAGATGCGTTTCGTGTAACCCTGAAAGAGAAAGTAAAGAATTACACTTGGCAAGTCAGATATTTGAAACATATTCACAGAAAAAAAAATTACACTTCCAACATGATATTATTGCCCTAGACTCTGCATTGTTTAAACTAAATCTAATTAATGTTCAGAGTATCAAGAATGTCCAAGTTAATTGTTTATGTTGACACATATGCAATGTCAAATACTGCTTCATTTCTCCCTGTTTTTTCCACTTTCTAACATCTGATATTTGCTGTCCTTTGCTTACAGACTTAGCACCCCAGCCCCTTCATGTATAATATAATTTGGAATAATACCATTCTGTAAGATTCTCTAGTCTAGCTGGCCCAGTAGTAAGTCTTGGACCCTGTCTCCCTCAAGTGCTTTTTATAATCATCAAAGTCAGGAATTCACCTGAGGTATGACACCTTAAGTTCAACATCATCTCTAAGTGATATTTTCAAAAGATTTTACTCTCAAGTTCTTTTTTTTTTTTTTTTTTTTTTTTTTGAGACAAGAGTCTTGCTGTGTTGCCTAGGCTGGAGTGCAGTGGCGAGATCTTGGCTCACTGCAAGCTCCGCCTCCTGAGTTCATGCCATTCTCCTGCCTCAGCCTCCTGAGTAGCTGGGACTACAGGCGCCTGCCACCATGCCCGGCTAATTTTTTGTATTTTTAGTGGAGATGGGGTTTCACCATGTTAGCCAGGATGTTCTCGATCTCCTGACCTCCTGATCCGCCTGCCTCGGCCTCCCAAAGTGCTGGGATTACAGGCGTGAGACACCGCGCCTGGCCTTTACTCTGAAGTTCTAATGACCAGCCCATAAATACTAGATTAGTGATCAGGGACTATGCATTAAAAACAAATTTATAAATTAAAAAAAAAAATCTTTTAGAATAATTTAGCATCAATATTTGGGTAAAAAAAATGACATCAACCAGTAAATAAGTTCATCAATTAAATTTTTAAGAATGAGATTTATTTGTGGTGACATAGTACAGATGTCATTTATTATGGCCCCCTCTCAGAAACCCCAAAACAACACAGAGTTAAAAAATGAAAATAAGGTATGTATACATATATATATACACACACACACATATATCACACATACAATTATTATGTACTTTTTTCAGTTTTCTTTCTGATAATTGAAAATATCTACAATGTTTTCCATTCCATTATAGATTACCATTCTATTTGCAATAATTACAAACACATACATATTCTACATTTTCAAAACAAGATTCCATCTGTACTCTCTCCTGACACAACATTACCTTTGTCTCTAGTCCTTCACTACAAATTAGGCCTTTAAAATATATATCCTTCTCCACTTCATTTGTAGATAGCTTATCTCCCATTGTATCCTATCATTGTCAACCACCAGAGGTAGGGCCAACCATCAGAATGGAAATTAGTGTAAACTCTATGGCAATTTTTCAAAGAGCTAAAAACGGAATTACCATTTGATCCAGCAATTCCACTATTGGGTATCTAACCAAAGGAAAAGGAATTATTGTATTTAAAAAAGACACCTACACTCAAATGTTTGTTGTAGAACTATTTACAATAGCAAAGCCATGGAATTGACCTAAGTGTCCATCAACGGATTATTGGATAAGAAAACGTGAAACCGTGTTTTCTTTTAGAGTATATACACCATGAAATACTACTTAAGTATAAAAAAGAAGGAAATCATGACTTTGCAGCAAAATGGATAGAGCTGGAGATCATTCTCTTAAGTGAAATAACTCAGGAACATAAACTTAAATATTGCATGTTCTTACTTAAGTGGGAGCTAAATAATATGTACACATACACATAAAAAGTGGAATAATAGACATTGGAGACTCCAAAAAGTAGGATTGTGTCACAAAAATAAAGAGTGAGAAATTATCTATTGGGTACAGTGTACACTATCCAGGTAATAGTTACACTGAAAACACGACTTCATCATTACACAATATATTTATATAACAAAACTGCAACTGTACCCCCAAATCCATAAACTTTTTTAAATGCCCATTTCAAGTGTCATTTATAACAAAAGTATCATTGCTAAAATTTATATTTTCTTAGTCTGTGTATTCTTACTGAAGCATTTATCACACTATATTCTCTTTATCTCTAGCATCGTTCAATCAGTCTGCACATATAATTGATGGTTAAGTAACTTTAGTGATGAATCAATATTTCATTCATCTTTGAACCCTAAAACTTAGCACAATATTAAGTATTTGTTAGTCCAGTGACTTTTCTGGGCTTCCATAATTTTTCTTAGATAAAATTATTTACAGAGGTCTCCATAATTTGGCTGCTGTAATTTTGTTAGTTACCTGTCAAAATTATAGAAGACATTTATGGTAACTTTCTGTATTAGAAAATACATCAAAGAAGCATGATAGAAAAGGGTGCTTTGAGGATGCAATTTCATTTCAATTGAAGCTGGTTTTAATTTGAATCTACAGTTCTCCTAAGGAAAATACCTCTACTCAAACCCAACTATAAAATTTTAACAAGAATAGACACTTACCAGGCAGAGGAGTTGATTATATCATCCACGCTCGTACCGTAACTGTAATCTTTTTCAGGAGATAATCCCAGCCAATAGGGATATGACGTACTCCGGGATTTTATAAATTCCTACAGGAAATACAGATGGTCTGTTTAAGAAACAGTCTCCTACTTTTGTATTTTACATTAGAATGTAATTTCTTACAAATTGCTGCTTTAAAGTAACATACTTGACATTGCACTACTACTATTAAATGTCATTATAAGAAATTGAAAGAAAGTACTCCTTATTACAAAATTTCAACATTTTTAACAATATCACAGCTGGTCTCACAAGAAGAGAGGCCCTACTAATCCATGTATAACCTTAATTTACAGTCAATGAAAAGTCCACAATGACAAGTTCAGAGTTCAAAATTTTGAGCAGTAAATATTGTGTCCAGGGCCAAAGGAAGTGGGCAATGACTATAAACAAGAGTTAACAGAAACAGAAGGAGTAGGAAGAAAATGCCACAGACTCAGATGTGAGTGGTTACAGAACAGAATTCAGAACCAGTCCAAAATTTTGTAGCCAAATAACAGGTTTTTTTCTTATTCCAGCCTTTAGAAAATTTGTCTAGAGTAAGTAACTGTGAATGGGTCCTTGAGAATGATCTGATGAGGAAGAGATTATGGGTTGATTTCTCTCTCTTCTAGAAAGGATGATGAAAGTTTCTTATTGTGGGGAAGCAGAGACTTTTAGAAAATGTAATTTTGCTTAAAAATATATGATTACTATTTGAGAGACCAAAAATGCTATGTAGTAAGTATAACATGGAAACATTATTTAGACATGGAAAACTAAGAAAATGAAAAAATCAATAAAGCTGCTAGAAAATACATTTTTCCTGGGATTCAAGAACTCAGTGCAATATATCTGTTTGACACTTGCCTGTGCCATCTTACTTCAGTTCTTCCTGTTTGTACATATTTTATGCTAACCTACTATAACTTGCCTATTTCTCTTAGTGAATTAAAAATTACAAAATGGTAGAAACAAAACATATGCTCCTATGTAGTTCTTACGGAATTACTAACCCTGAGGAATAATCTCCATATCCTCTGTTTTTAGATAAATGTTTATAAATTATGTTCTGAGATTTGATTTTAGATTCTAATTTGGAAATGCTTACAGACTTTTAGATTCTGGGTGCCCTGTAATACTCATCTACCTGTCGTCTAGTAATCCTCTTATGCTAAGGTCCTAACCTTGTATATGTTTTACCTTGCCTATGATAATCTTGAGATAAGTGTACAAAGTTTCAGTCACTTCATACCCCAACTAAAATAAACCAGAATCATGAGTGGGTTGATTGAGGTCTTCTCCAACATGCCACATCCCTTTCTATCCCATGATGGCAGAAACACCTGGGCTTTACCAATGCATTTTTATTGTTTATCTTCAACAGGCTGGCATTCTGAGCAGCACAGGCCATTCTACTCTCCTGCCATGTTCGGACATCATCACTTAGGAAATAACAGCTGTCCTTATGCCAAATCCATCTCCTTGGACAAGGCTTACATTTGTGCTCTGGAAGAAGAACATAGTTTTATTTAGGTTTTGTTGATAGTCATAATAATTCTTATTATTTCCTTTCTTCTCTGTGTGACATTGACCACATTTGCTGTTTATTCTTCTTTCTTTTTCTTTCTCTCTTTCTTTTTATTTATTTATTTATTTTTTTGACAGAGTCTTGCTCTGTTGCCCAAGATGGAGTGTAGTGGCGCGATCTCAGCTCACAGCAGCCTCCACCTCCTGGATTCAAGCAACTCTCCTGCCTCAGCCACCCAAGTAGCTGGGATTACATGCTGTGTCTTCTTTTTACACCAAAAGGGAAGTAAGTGAATCCTGTATTCTGGTTCCTTATATACTACCATAATGTGTCAGACCCATAACTTGAACAAAAAAATTTCAAATTAAGCACTTGGATTCAAGTGTATCTTCCTGTAACAATTCCTCTTTGCTATTTTTTATATTCTTTAATGACAATAAAAACTAGTTACAGGAAACATTCTGCATAGTAAGAATTAACCCCACCTATCTATACAAATCTTACCTTCTTTAATTTTTGTTCTCTGAACTGTTGAAATTTTGAGGTTTCTTGGGAGCAAAAGGAATATGTTTTAGCAATCATGACTATAGAAACTTACGGAGACACTAGAAGACCAACTCCCCCTGATCCCAAAGGTGAAGTCTCTATTTATTTTTTCCTATGGAATTTGTTATCAATCACTGACTGAAATTTAAGAATGAAGTCACCTGTAAAGAGCTGTCACTTCCTCCCTATCTTCTATTAACCTCAGTGCCCAGAATAATTATAGTAACTGACAGATTAGAGAAACTGTCCTGTCTAACATTTTATTATGTAACCATTATCTCCTGATAATTTGGGGGCCTATTGCTATTATGACTTTTTCTGTTTTTCTTCTAACTGTGTGGAAATATCAATGAATTCTCCATCAACCACACGTAATTCTTTCCCCCAAATTATGACTCCCTAGGGAAAGGCTGCTAGCTAATTATAAAATGATTCTTAAGAGACTCAGTGGTTTAGTTTATTGTCCAATAAATAACTCCAAGATTACCTTGTTCTTTGCTGTATAGCTCACGACATAATCTGGTGGCTATTGTTTGCAGTGTGGTGGAGAGGTTCCTGATCTTGTTGGAGCTGTTCATGTTACTCATCAGTTGTAGAGACACATTTCTTTGAAGCTCTTCATTGATATTTTGTAGTTTGTTCATTTTTTTCATTGCTGTCTTCAAAGTAATGTGAACTCCACATTAAAAAAAATGAATTCTCAATAGAACCATCATCCTTTATCATTTGCAGAAGTAGTATAAAGATCAAAGGGGTAGGGAAAGCAATTACTCTACAGGAGTGAGGGAAAGAGACTGAGTTCCACATTGTAAGTCCCCCTTGTGGGCCTATCACCTATCATTATTATAAATCTTCCACTTAAGGAATAAACTTTAGTTGTTAAATATTTGAAATTCTAGATACTTTCTCTTTTGACCAAAACAGGGGCAGTACATACACATGCTTCCCAAGACTCCCAATCCAATGAGCATCAGAAGGCACAGAACAGTCAGAAACAACGCCGCTGGACGCCATACACAAGAGGGAGCTGGAGGTGCTGTGGAAAGCAAAATTAACAGAGAGGCCTAAAAATGGTATACACTTTCATTTGAATTATTTGCTCATTCATTCATTCATTCATTCATTTTATCTTTATTTCCTAATATGCCTATTGGAAAGAAGTGGATTTACTAGCCATTCAAGAATATTCAAAAAATATTTTTGAAGAATATGTCAAGAATAAATCAAAATCACTTCATTGTTTTGTATGTAAATTGATTCTAGCAGGAGAAGCTGTTAACTGGTAGACTGATTTAAAAAATCAGATAAGCAAAAACAGAATTTGTAATAGAGAATGGAGAAAACCAGTCAACCTAGATATGGTGTATTTTGTTTATACAAATTTGGGAAAAGTCAGTAGCTGGAAATTAACAGAGAAGCCAACAGGAGTAGTCTTTGCTTGAGTAGACAATTGTGGCATGTCAAGAAAAACACTTTCAGTTGTTTATGTATCCCCCCCGCCAGGTAATTATGAGAATTTAGCCGCAGAACAAACAAAATAGGCTGTCTCTTTGTAATGTCTTTGTTAATCCTCCCATTAACTTTTGATCTTAGTCAGTCCAGATCTACACCATTTTTATTGTAATTTTTCAAAAATTTTTTCATACTTTTTTGCAAGGAATTTTTATTGAATACTTCCTTTTTAGGGAATAGTGAATCTTAGATCATTTCTCTATTTAAAAAAACAGAAATTATAAACTTTATAATATGAGTGAACTATTATTGTGACTATGTTATTTAAATAATCATTATGTATAAAGGTATTACACATTAGGTAAAGACTAGCCAGGTATTTCAAGAAAATACAATGCTGGGATACTATAATAATCTTACTATACTTCTGAGCTATGTCTTACATCTCACAGTTGATGGTGCAATAATATTGTGAAATTCAGAGATAATCACTAATAAAAAGTAAAACTTAACTTCCATAGACTTTAGAAAATAGTTACTACTGAAAGGACTACATGTTCAAGATTTTTATCTAAGATTAGAATTATAAATTCAAGCACTCTTTCTTAAAATTATTTTCTTATTTATATATGTATTCAATTATTCAAAAGTTTATTTATTCAATGAACTTATTCAATTATTAAAAAGTTTAATTATTCAAAGTTATCTTTTGAGTGCCTTGCATTTATTAGGCATTATCCTGGGTGCTAACAATATCGAAGTGAGCAAGATGTACACGTTGCTGTTTTCATAGAAATAAATTTTAATTGTAGGAGGAAATAGATAAATAGATATATAAGTGAGACAGGAAGAAAGGGAAAGAAAGGGAGAAAAGATCTCAAATTTGGCTATGTTGTGCAGAGATTTGAAATTAAGCTGTTATAAAGAGCAGGCAGTTCAAATCATATGAACATAAGGAACCAGCATGCAAAATCAGTAGGAAGAATATTACAGGTAGCAATTACATGAAGTTCAAAGACAACAATTTAAGGAAAAGATTTCTATTTGAAAAACAGAATATATTCAGAGGGGCAGAAGAAGGGTGGCCAATGTGAAAAATTACATTAAAGAAGGTTTTATTTGTTTTCTTTTGTTTTGTTTTTAAAATAACAAGGAGGAAACATTATTTACAGCCTTTTCTAGCCAGAGTAAGTTAGATTTTTGGGGAAAGCACTGGAAGAATTTAATCTAGGATGGCAAAATAAAGGAGTTGTTTTATCAGTAAGAAATCTGTTACAATATGACATGGAAAGAGAACAGTAGTTTGATTAGCTAGCACTAGGGAATTTGATGACCCATGGATAAATTAAGTATACATTTTTAAGCTAAAATCTATGGCACAAATTTATGAAATTTTTCTTTAGAGAAAGTTGGTAGATATGCACATTTGTAGGCAGTATCTCATAGTGATAAAAAGCAAAATGCCATCTTTAGGGTTAGCATGTGTATTAGTCCATTTTCACATTGCTAATAAGACATACCCAAGACTGGGCAATTTATAAGGAAAAAGAGGTTTAATGAACTCACAGTTGCACATGGCTGGTGGGGGCTTACAATCATGGTGGAAAGTGAAAGGCACGTCTCACATGGTGGCCAACAAGAGAAGAGAGAACTTGTGCAGGGAAACACCACTTTATAAAACCATCAGATCTCATGACACTTATTCACGATTACAAGAACAGCATGGGAAAGACCCCCACCACATGATTCAATTACCTCCCACCAGGTCCCTCTAACAACACATGGAAATTGTGGGAGCTATAATTCAAGATGAGATTTGGGTGGAGACACAGCCAAACCACATCATTGCACCCCTGACCTCTCCCAAATCTCATGTCCTCACATTTTGAAACCAGTCATGCCTTCCCAACAGTCCCCAAAAGTCTTAACTCATTTCAGCATTAACTCAAAAGTCCACAGTCTATCTTAAAAAAGGCAAGTCCCTTCCACCTATGAGCCAGTAAATTCAAAAGCAAGTTAGTTACTTCCTGTATACAATGAGGGTACAGGCATTGGATAAATACAGTCATTCCAAATGGGAGAAATTAGCTGAAACAAAGGGGCTATAGGCCCCATGCAAGTCCAAAATCCAGCAGGGGCATCAAATCTTGAAGCTCCAAAATTATCTCCTTTGGATCCATGTCTCACATCCAGGTCATGCTGATGCAAGAGATAGGCTTCCATGTCTTTGGGCAGCTCTGCTCCTATGGCTTTACAGTCTCCCCCCTGGCTGCTTTCATGGGCTGATATTGAGTGTCTGCAGCTTTTCCAGGTGGACAGTGCATGCTGTCAGTGGATCTACCATTCTGAGGGCTGAAGGATGGTGTTTGACTTCTCACTGCTCCACTGGACAGTACCCCACTGGGGACTCTGTGTGGGGCTTCTGACCTCACATTTCCCTTCTGCACTGTCCTAGCAGAGGTTATCCATGAGCACCCCATGCCTGTTGCAAACTTCTGCCTGGACATCCAAGTGTTTCCATACATCCTCTGAAATCTAGACGGAGGTTGCCAAAACCCAATTCTTGACTTCTGTGCACCTCAAAGGTTCAACACCACATGGAAGCTACCAAGGTTTGGGGCTTGCACCCTCTGAAGCCATGGCCTGAGCTGTACCTTAGCCTCTTTTAGTCATGGCTGGAGCAGCTGGGATGCAGGGCACCAAGGTCCTAGACTGCACACAGCAGAGGGACCCTGGGCTCAGTCCATAAAACCATTTATTCCTCCTAGGCCTCTGGGCATGTGATGGGAGGGGCTGCTGTGAAGACCTCTGATACGCCCTGGAGTCATTTTCCCCATTGCCTTGGCGATTATCATTTGGCTCCTCATTACTTTAGAAATTTCTTCAGCTGGTTTGAATTTCTCCTCAAAAAAATGGGATTTTCTTTTCTTTATCATTGTCAAGCCACAAATTTTCTGAACTTTTATGCTCTGCTTCCCTTATAAAAGTGAATGCTTTTAACAGCACCCAAATCAAATCTTTAATGCTTCACTGCTTAGAAATTTCTTCTGCCAGATATGCTAAATCATCTCTCTCAAGTTCAAAGTTCCACAAATTTCTAGGGCAGGAGCAAACTGCTACCAGTCACTTTGCTAAAACATAACAAGAGTCACCTTTGCTCCAGTTCCCAACAAATTCCTCATCTTCATCTGAGACCACCTCAGCCTTATCGCCATTTTTGTCAAAGCCATTCAAGAAGTCTCTAGGAAGTGCCAAACTGTCCCACATTTTTCTGTCTTCTTCTGAACCCTCCAAAGTATTCCAACCTCTGCTAGTTACCCAGTCCCAAAGTCTCTTTCACATGTTTGGGTATCTTTACAGCAGTGCCCTACTCTACTGGTAACAATTTACTGCATTCGTTCATTTTCACACTGCTGATAAAGACATACCCACAACTGGGTAATTTATAAGTAAAAAGAGGTTTAATGGACTCATGGTTCCATGTGGCTGGAGAGGCCTCAAACTCATGGTGGAAGGTGAAAAGCACATCTCACATGGCAGCAGACAAGAGAAGAGAGAACTTGTGCAGGGAAACTCCTCTTTATAAAACCATCAGATCTCATGAGACTTATTCACTATCACAAGAACCTCATGGGAAAGACCCTCCCCCATGATTCAATTACCTCCCACCATGTCCCTCCTACAACATGTGGGACTTATGGGAGCTGCAATTCAAGATGAGATTTTGGTGGGGACACAGTCAAACCATATCAGCATGTTTTGGTTTGAATTCTGGTTCTGCTGCTTATTGCTTGTGAAACCATGAGAAAGTTATTTAACATCTTTTAACATCTATGTGTCTAAGCTTCAGCATTGTTAAAGAAAGGGAGAGAGAAAGACTGGAAAATATCAGACACTAAATGGTTTAATATTTGTAATGCAATTAGAACAGAACTGGCACAGAGGTGAGGCTGTCTGGAGAGAGAGACCATTTTAGAAGAAAAATAAGTATTACTATTTTTGACATTTTAAGTTTAAAATGAGATTAGAACTCCTTATGGAAATGTGAAAGAGGCACTTGTATTTTCTAGTCTTGAGATCCAGGGAAAGGTCATACAGAGATATCTGGGAGTCCCTCTATTTAAAGTCAAACAACTGAACAAGGTAGATTAGATGAGTGTATTGAGTGATGCAATAAAAGGGGACACAGGACACGGCTCCAGAGTATTCCATCTTGTAGAGTTTCATCTAGAAGAAAGAGTCAACAAAGACTGAGGAGAGGCAGGCATGGTGACAGGAGAAGCCATAAGGATGTGTCAGGAAGGATGTGCAAAGAAAGCCTTTAGAGGACTGTTCAACTTTTTGAATGCTGCAGGGAAGTGAAGTAATGGAAGAGACATGTGATTACTGGGATGAAACAGGCAGGACATCAGTGACCTAAAGCTCAGTCTCCGGGACACCAAGGGGGCAGAAGCCTAATAGAGTTGGTTGAGAACAGAATGAGAAGTGAAGAACTGAGAGTCAGTGGCCAAAGAAAATGCTTTCAAAAGTTGAGCTGTGAAAGGAAACAAATAAGTTACATAATAATGGAAAGGCTTAAGTGGTCAAGCAAGGATTGTGTTTTGTTATGATATGAATATGTTGGTGAGTAGTAGAGTATGTTAGTGCACTAAAAAGGAAAAGCAGAGAAGGAAGAGAGAATAATGACACAGGAGAGAAAGGAAAAAAATTACAGAAGTCTGTCTTTGAAAAGGACACATGGACTGAAATTCAGAGCAAAATGGGGAGCTGTCCTTTCATAAGTGCATACCTATCGTAAATACTGTCTGGAAGGAAGGCAGAGTATCAGTAAAGACATTGTAGGATAGAAATTTAAATAACAAAAATAAAAAGTGTAGGTTGATGCTTTTTTCTCACCAGAGGAAAGGTAAGAGTAACTGGAGTTGAAAATTTGTGCATTTTTCACCAGCAATATTCAACTCTGGGGCAGACTGGGTAGATATTTGGGTTTAACCAGAACTGGAGTTGTTTTTATTTGTTGGTTTTTGGGTTTTTCGTTTTGTTTTGTTTTGATTTGTCTGAGGCAGGATCTTGCTGTGTCACCTAGACTGAAGTACAGTCACCTGATCATAGCTTACTCTGCACAGCCTCCAGTTTCTGAGCTCGAGTAATCCTCTTTCCTCAGCCTTCCAAGCAGCTGAGACAATGGGTGCCCAGTTAATTTAAAAAAAAAATTTTTTTTATAGACATGGCATCTCTCTCCTTTCCCCAGGCTGGTCTCAAACTCCTGGCCTCAAATAATCCTCCCATCTTGGCCTCTCACAGTGCTAGGACTATGGGTATAAGTCACTGCCCCTAACCAGAATTGAAGTTTTTAAGGAAAAATTAACATACATTGAAAAGGAGAAATGTAAGAGACTAAGAGTAGACATTACATAATACAATGTTGTATTACATAATGTGGATTCTAAGCTGGATAATGAGAAAATTAGATGAGATTAAGAACATGAAGAAGACATGGATTCAATATTTGCATGAATTCAAAGAATTCTTGTGGTGGGAACTTAAGGTGGATTGGCAGGAAAAGAGGTGGGAAAGGGCATGAGGGGACAAGTAAAGGGCAATTGTTGGTAATATTAAGCTTATGATATGCCCATTCTCTTTCGGCATATAAAAGAAGAAATACAAACAGGGAAATAAAGACAGAAAACGTTGTAAAATTCGTAGACCCTTCTTCTTTCTAAGAAAATTTCAGTATTAAAAAAGAAGCCCACAGAATTAATCTGCTGTCCTTTCTCAAGATTTACAATGCTCATGATAAATAGATTCAACATGTAACAGTGAAATTTCTGTTTATAGCAATGCTAGAATATTAAAGATGTTATATTCTGTGTGGGGATAGGGGAGGGGACAAAAAGTTAAATAATATATGAGAATTTTGGCACTCTTCTCTCCTTATTTCTCTGTTTCTATCATCCTTCTTTGTGTTCTCCATTATCACTGTTTAAGTTATTTTTAACTCAAATACACTGGTTTAAACTATGGATTCACTAGGGCAGATTTCACTCCAAAAGGCTGGGAGCCAGAAGGTAAGAACCATACATAATAGGAAAACTATAGGATTCTGAGTAAGATGAAGAGTAGTTTTGTTTAAGTGAAAGTCAACACAGATGGTCCACTTATTTCATGATTTTAATTTGAATTGAAAAATACAAAGCTTCCTGATATTATGTGGTTTTGAATATTATGAATATGTTATCTCTTCTGATATTTCTTTACTTCCTTTATTCCTTAATTATTCATTTCATTTAACTTAACATATTTTATTTTTTAGTAAGTTATTAAAAAATCTCCAAAAGCAGTAGGAGAAATTTTAGGGTGATATATGCCTGGTTTGGCAGATAGTCAAATGAAATCCTTTAAAGATCGCTCTGACTCTGTGTCTGTCTCTCCTTCTTTTCTGCATGCATACCCAAAGTATTTTCTTATTAAAAACACACACACACACAGATGTGAAGTCATGACTTTCCTGAACATGTTCCTTTTTCCATGGCTTCATCTCATAAAGAAATAAAATCTTCACACAACCCAATCATTTGAAAAATTCTGTCCCAATTATATTGAGTGTGATAATAAAAAATTTCAAAAATGTAAAAGATTGAGTCTTCAATGCACAGATAAGTGTTTTTACAGAACCCTTTTTTCCTAATCATTTTGTTTATATACTTTTGGTTCCTTTGCTTAAACATAAGAGGCTTAATTGAAAATTTAAGTTGAATAATAACTATATTACTAATACTGAAGATGCAAGGCTGTAACCACTTCTATTACACAAACTTACGACACATCCATAACTCAAAATCTTACCTTTTTCCCCAAATTTGGCAATTTCTTGGATTTTTTCTGTCTCACTGGAGTTCTGGAATTTAAGATCTGCATAAGTAACTTCTTCAGACATTGATGAATATGTAAAGAAATCTTGACAAAGTAAAAACACAAAAAGGTGAGAATGAGTTAACAGAACTGAATATTAAACAGGACCTATAATTTTAAACTTCTGTTTATAAACGGAAGCTTAAGCTTAGAAGTTTAAACTTCTGTTCATAAACTGACTGTACCAATCACCCATATGTCTGCAAATGAGCGATGTCTCATCTGTGGCTTCAGTTAAGAACACTGAACTGTTGCAACAGGCAATATCTTTCTTCCTCATATTTCTTCCTTTTTCTCAATTTCTATATATTTACCAACTGCAGAAAGTAGTTTTTGAAATTGTGTTTGGATAATATTACTAGTGTCATGCAAGAGAATACAAATAACTAGCACCATATGGTGCAGACATAGTGCAGGATTTATTGGTGAAAAACTTTCAAGCAGAAAAATAACAGAAAAGATACAGTTCTCAGACACTCACTGATCTGCAGCTGTGGCCTGGCATAGATATTCCTTTTGTATCATGATGAAGGTCCTGATAGAAGGGTTCTCTTCACTGGGAGACTGAACATGCAGAGAGCACTCCCAGGGAGAATGAGGCAGTTAGTGTCATTCCATTGCCATGTTACATAGCTATAGGTTTGCCCAAGAGAGGTAGGGAATGCCTAGTTTCTCTAAATAACAAGATACAGGTTGGTGCAAAAGTAATTGTGGTTTTTGCCATTAAAAGCAAAAGTAATTGTGGTTTTTGCCTTTAAATGTTTACAAAATTACTTTAGCGCCAACCTACATATTAAGGGATCTGAGGCCCAGAAACCACACCAGGGAGTATGTATACTGATGACCAAGGTCTGTATACTTAGGGCTCTGGGAACAGCTTTGCAGGCCAGGAAAACTATAATCAGCCTTGCTCTCTCTCTACAGACTGACTCAATCCATTTGATCGCCTCCTCAGCTAAGCTACCAAAAGTGGGAAGGAAATGAGTCTCCAAAGTCCACATTTGTGTCTTATTAGTTAGACTCAATAGTCTTAGTATTTTTGATCTCATGTCTTGATCAAATATGCAAGCGGAAATGAGGGGTGGAGAGGACTGTTTTTGAGTATGTTTTCTAATATTCATTAGTAAATCTTACTGTAAAATTCTTCTTGACATTGCCACATATAAACCATAAAATGGTTAGGCCTGATTATCATACATATAAAAGAGAATGCACAAAGATTTTAAAAAATCAATTAAAAACTAATTGCTTTATTATGTCAGGATAGACAGGAAAAATAAAAGGCTCCCTTTATAAGAGCTACTAAAAATAAATAGGACAATATTACAGATAGAAATTAACTAGATATTTGCACAACCAATATGAATGAAACAATTTTAAAACTATTGAAGAAAAGAAAAAAAATAGAAAAACATGCTGTGGGATTAGAAGCATCAATACTGTATAAAAAGAAACTAAATTCTCCTAAATGTATCAAAAAATTCAATGTCGATTTAATTAAAACAATAGTAGATTTTCTCCTGATGCTTAAAGAAAAAGCTATTGAAATACAGTTGAAAATATTACCATGAAAATATTGGCAGCCAAATTTAAAGGAAAATATATTCAAAACATGATTACTTCATCTTAAGTACTTTATTAATGTTGATTTTATCTTTACAACTCTCTAAACCAGGTATTACTATCACCCTTATTTTACAGAGGGGGAAGTGAGTTGCGAAGTGGTTAAGTTTGTATCCAACATCACATAATTGGTGAGTGGTAGAGTTGAGACTGGACCAAAGTCTCCGGTTACCTTGTTCAAATACGTGCACAGGCTCTAATGCCTCCCCTGGTGGGAAAGACTAGCCCTCTGCTTTTCCTAGGTGGATCAAATATTTGCATATAAATATTTGTTTATAAATATCTCTTTGTTTGTGAAAGGATGGAAACCGGCCACCACACAGGCAGAGTCTTGTTCTGTGTTATATTGCTGTGTTGTTTCATATGGAAGATGGTTTCATCAATCAACACTAGAAGATGAAGAGTATATGATGAATTGTAAGAGGAAACAAATGAAAAATCTCAAAGTCCTGTTTGCAAGGTACTCTATTTTGTTGAAAATATTTGAATAACTATTACTTCATACAAAATCCTTGGTTTAGAGCCAGCTAAAACATTCATATGCACATGAATAAGCTGAGATCTGAGATGATTTAATGGTTTGCCCTTCACAGCCTATATCAGTTTTTTTTTAATTCTGTTATTGATATACAATAGTTGTACATATTTTAGAGGTACATGTGATATTTTGAAACCTGTATACAATGTGTGATGACCAAATCAGGGTAATAAAAATATTAATTCCCTCAAACACTTAACGTTTTCCTTCTGTTGGGAATACTACAATTCTTCTCTTTTAGCTATTTTGAAATATACAATAAATTATTGTTAAGTATAGTTTTCCCACTGTACTATCAAATACTAGAATTTGTTCCTTCTGTCTAATTTTATTTTTGTACCCAACCAACTTATCTTTATCCCCCACCACCCCTTTCCAAGCATCTGGTAACCACAATTCTACTCTCTGCCTCCATGAGATTCATTCTTTTAGCTCTCACATATGAGTGGGAACATGTGATATTTGTCTTTCTGTGCATGGCTTATTTCAGTTAACATAACGACCTTCAGTTCCACTCATGTTTCTGCAAATGACAGGAATTTATTTCTTTTTTATGGTCGAATAATATTCCATTGTGCATATATACTACAGATACCTGCACTCCCACGTTTATTGCAGCATTATTTGCAATAGACGAGATACGAAATCAGCCTATATCAATTTTCATTCCAGTTGAATACTAAGAGACAATCTGCAAATATAATTACAAATGTCTTCCAATATTAAACATAAGTGATACATTATCCATTACCTAAATTATATATTTTTTGTGGGTTGTTATAATGGCAAAAAGAGAAAGAAATGAAGATAGGTGAAGAAAAGTGCACAGGGATAAAAAGTTTGGAGACACACACCTTCAGAGTCACATCATTTAAAAGGTGAGAGACTGCAGTGACAGTGATATACTCAGGTACAAAAAGGAAACACACACTTGGGATCCAAAAACCAAAAAACAGGTTATACATTAAAAGGAAAATTTAAGAAGATAAAATAACAAGACAACTTACAAGATGTAGATAAGACCAAAGGAAACCAGTGAGGGATAGTGAAATACCCCAGGGCTAGCTACTGCGAGAAGCCATTACTACCATTAGGCCTGAGAGAACAACGCTGGTAGCAATTAACTGAAGCAGCAGAAAGTACAGCTGATGAAGGCTGCCTCCCCGGAGGTACACTCAGTGAGAACAACTCCATATCCATTTCCTAGTGCTGTAGGGAAGGATTCTCCCACCTTTAATCTTTGCTTATTCTTCCTATTAGCACAAACATATCTAGAGCTTCAGGACAATAGTGTCCAGGGATATTATATATAAGAGTCAGCATTCTAGGGCACTACAAAGGGATTAGAATGGTGAATAGTAGATCTACTGATATCATTATCTGAACCATATATAGCTCAGTTTTTATCATTTGACTTGTCAATTAGTGTTTTGATATTTAGTTCTTTTTCTTTTTAGGTTGTCCCATAATTTTTAATTAAATGATAGGCTTTATGTACTAAAAACAGAGATTTTAAATGATCTTCCTACCAAAAAGTTTTGTTTCTTTTTTTCTGGCAGTCACATAGAATATAAGCAGTAAACCTTGATTAATTGGAGCCCCTCAAATTTTGCCTTCTCAGTTGTTTTATGTTTTATCCAAATTTTATGATTATCTTTTTGTAGGTTTCTTTCATCTGATACAAGCTGCAGTGCTATGACTAGAATTGGCTTTATTCTGGGTTTGTTCTCCAACAAACTAAAATTGGGAGGTTATTCAGTGAAGAAGGAATGTAGCTATGTGCAGGCAGAAATGTAGCTGTGTTGGGGAGGTAAACCAAAAATGAAATTCTAAGGCCTCCCAGCCATCTGAATGGACTTCCTCTTCAACTAGGGCTCTTTGAAAATTTAACCTGAGAGGCGGGTTCAGGCCATGACAGGAAGTGGGTGTCGAACATGCTTCATTATAGCTCTCAGGTATCAATACTTACAGTCTATTCTCTCTCAAGTCTGCTATCTGGAGACTTCGTTTGCATGATAAAACCTTGACTTCTACAAGCTCTTATCACAACCCAGACATTTCCTTTCTATTGATTCCAGGTCTTTAGATAAACTCAACCAATTGCCAATCAGTAAATGTTTATAGTTGATTGAAGTCTCATGTCTCCCTCAAATGTTCGAAACCAGTGTGTAACTGAACCACCTTGGGCGCATGTTCGCAGGGCCTCCTGAGGGCTGTGTCACAGGCATAGTCTCTCATATTTGGCTCAGAATAAATCTCTTCAAATATTTTACAAAGTTTGACACTACGTGGACGGGGAAAATCGAAATCAGGCAGAGGTAAGGAAAAAAATCATGCTGACTGAAGGATCTATAGTCTCATTTTCTGGGTATGGTGCTCTGATGAGTTTCAGTTCCTTGCCTGAAAGTCGATTTCCTGAGCAAGAAACTCAGGAAAGCAAATAAGTTTTGTTTGTTTTTGTTTTTGTTTTTTGTTTTTTTGTTTTTTTGTTTTTGAGACGGAGTCTCGCTCTCTCGGCCAGGCTGGAGTGCACTGACATGATCTCGGCTCACTGCAAGCTCCGCCTCCCGGGTTCACGCCATTCTCCTGCCTCTGCCTCCGGAGTAGCTGGGACTACCAGACAGGGTCCATTTCTGTTACAAAAAAAAAAAAAAAAAAAAACCCACCTGTAAATATTAGCTCTAGGAGTTCTATGAGTTCTATGAGACAACAGGGCCGGTTTCAGTCTCTCTTTTCTATTTATCACTTCCTCAATCATGGAGAATCTGGTCGCTGATCCTTCCGGCTGCTTCATGCTGAGGAGGGGTGAGGTGCAATAATGATAAGGAATGGAAATGTGGCACTATAATCAGAAGTACTCATGAGTACCGGGTCAGCATCTGGCTTGTTGGAGCACTATGATCGGGGTACGTTTATTTTAGTTTTAGAACCACATTTGAGGCCACATTGAACTAGGATGATAAATAATATAGATAAACCAATTTTAAAATACCAGAGAATTTGGAGTGGATCCCATGGGGAATCCAAGAGAACAATCCTAAGTCTACCAAAAAGTGTTCCTGATTCATTATATCTTACATGTGAAAAGCTGTGGTTTTACAGAGAATAATAACAACCTGAAAAGTGCCTGTTCCTTTTACAGTTTCTTATCTAGGATCTTTGGTTGGGCTTTGAATTATTAACTTAAAGCCATGTGTAGGTTCACAAGAGCATGACTGTTTCCCCTAGAGAGATCCCAGAGTGACTGGTTTTACTGAGTATGTTGAATTCATGGTTTAACACTGGCTAACTTGGTAGACAAGTGGGTGGTCAGCAGCACCTCAAAAAGACCGACCTATTGTGGTTGCAGCTAGTCTTCAGTCTGGTGTGATTTCCAGGTCTTCGGTATGATTTGATTCCCTGGTTTCAAACAGAGAAGAGGCACATTCATACAGAAATGAAGCCTGTTGGAGAGACTAGTTAATATATTCCCTGATTGTTTCATGTATGACCTAGCTTCTGTTTCAGGGGAGGAAAAAATCCTCAAGCCTCAGAGAGTCCAGGAAAATGGTCTCCAAGTCAACATTTTGAAAGGGGCTAAGAGCTAAGCCATTTCTGGGAGCTGCCAGCACCCTCAGCAGGGCAAAGGGCAAGACCTTTTCCCAGGTAAGATTTATCTCTTGGAAACTGAGGTTCCCTTGGAATATGCCAGAGGGAGCATTGATTGCCAAACTTTATTTTGTTCCATATCATTTCCAGGATGGTGTGACTACCTGTCCCATGTCCATCCTGTTCCTCAGTGGAACCCCTGTAGCCGAGGGACTTAGAGTTAAAAAAGACTTATAGTCAATTAAACATTCTAGGCCAGATAAGAATCGAGGTGCCAGGGACTCATTAACCATTAAAACTCTAAGCAATGAAAGAGCCAAAAACCAAAAAGTAAGATTAATGTTTCTTTCTTCTTTTTCTTTTTTTTTTTTTTTTTGAGACACAGTTTCATTCTTCTCGCCCAGGCTGGAGTTCTGTGGCACAATCTCTGTTCACTGCAGCCTCTGCCTCCCTGGTTCAAGAGATTCTCCTGCCTCAGCCTCCAGAGTAGCTGGGGTTACAGGCACCCACCACCACGCCCGGCTAATTTTTTGTATTTTTAGTAGAGATGGGGTTTCATCACGTTGGCCAGGCTGGTCTCAAACTCCTGACCTCAGATGATCCACCTGCCTAAATTATATGTCTAAATTATAAATTATATGTCTGTGTGTACATGCATTCATCTAAAAACATGAGTGTTTCGCTTATTTTAATCTATAACTGAGATCTGAGTTCTGAAGACCTTCCTCTGGAGGCTCAGTAAATTTACTTCATCTAAATGGGTCCAGGTGCTGGGGTGATTGCCCTGTCTTGTCTCCTGCTAGATCATGGAGGTTTGGGAAGTTCCTTGAGACCTCCAATAAACTTGTTTGTGGAGGCCTGGGATGTTTCTTCAGACCCCTAGTAAAACTTGTTTAATCCTAAACTGGTCCTGTTAAGAATCCCTTCATTATCTTGTCATGGTCCCGGGAAAGTCCTAGGCAAAACTCTTGGTGGGCTTTTGTTACAATCCACCTTTTGGATGAGGGCACGGGCTCTTTTAGCTTTTAACTTTTAACTTAACTACTCAGTCAGTCCTGAAACAGTTGTTATGGAGGCCCGCATGAGTGAGACCCGGCCTGCCACATCATTATAAAGCCAGTCCCCCATGGCTTATATTTGAAGCTTATCTGTTGCTTCATCTGGAGTGCTCCACTTGGCATTTATAGGTGGAGTGGGACAATTCTTCTGAGTAAATAGGTCTCACAGTGTTTTATCCAGTCCATAAAGTAGGCTGTTTTTTGGGGGGAATAGCCTCCTATGTGTCTGTATTACATATACCCATCTGCAATTCTTCCGTTGTGAGCTGTGGGTTCTGTGTCAACTGGCTCTTCCACTCTGCAGCATTTAAAACCAAAGACGTTGCGCCTACATTAATTACTCTCACAATTTATTTTAGTAAAGATTCCTCAGGAAGCTAATGATACTGTTGGAACCGAACTGTCGATTCCTTCCTGGGCAGGGGTCGCCGCGAAGGATCACCGACACGAGATTCACAGCAGAGAGTTATTTATTACTAGCGCGCTAGGGTCCTAAGCTCTAAGTTGGCCCTGGGACCCCGACTGCTTGTTACAGGCTGTTTATATAGGCAAACACAAGTTCAAACACAGCTTAGGGCGCGAAATTCAAACAAAGCTTTAGGCGCGTGGTAATTGGGTCTGTCTATGGCCTGAGCAAGGTGTCTTGTTCTAATTGGTTAGAGCAGGACCTTATGAGGTTTTTTCCTGGAGTTGTTGATTCCGGGAACTTCGAGGCAGGGTGGGACCCCCGGAATTGGCAGGGTGGGACCCCATGAGGTTGTTTCCCGGAATTGGCAGGGTGGGACCCTATCAGGGTGGGACCCTATTGAGGCAGGGTGGGACCCTATCCAGAGCCACCTGGTGTTAATTTTTTTAAGTTCTTTTTTTATGAGGCCTAGTTTCTAAGTTTTATGCGGCCTAGTTTCATTCCCTCCTCTTTTTGTGTCAGAGGCTCAATCTTGAGCTTTTTCTTCAGTCCTGAGGGTCTGGTATTGTTGGGTCAGAACCATAGCATGTACTATGTTTATTCTATTTTTAATAAGGGTGAGTAAGCGGTTGAGTATGCATGGCCTGAAAGTCAGGATGAGCATGAGCAGGATGAGGGGTCCTAAGATGGTGGAGATTAGGGTGCTAAGCCAAGGGGATTGGTTGTACTAATTTTTAAACTAACTTTGTTGAGATTTTCTCTCTTTTTTTTTTTGTCTAATCTTTTTCTTAGTTTTGCCATAGAATCTTTAACTATTCTTGAATGATCTGCCTAAAAACAACATTGCTCTTTTAGGGCTGCACAGAGCCCGCCCTCTTTCAGAAAGACAATTTCTAGTCCTCGTCGGTTTTGTAATACAACTTCAGACAGAGAAGTCAAGGACTCTTCAAGTTTTGTGATAGATTGTTCTATGGCTCTAAGGTCTTTATCTATGGCTACTTTAAGTTGTTGCAGATGATGGTTACCATGCACTAGGGCTGCTGTCCTGGTCTCAACTCCAGCCGCTACCTTAATTCCTAACATGTCGGCGAGGGTGAGGGAGATTAAGGGTGGGGAAGTGCTTTGAGGAGCTTTTAGTTGGGGCTTCTCCGATATGGAAACCGGGGGCTTCCTAGCTTCTAATAAAACCTGGTTTGGCCTTACTGCAACAGGGGCAGTGTCTGGATTGACTAATAGTCTGATTTGGAGGGGAATTTTAGGCGGGTTGTGCTGGTATAAATAGAGACCCTATATTAACCTTGTTGTTATTTATCTGTTCTCAGATTTTGCCGCATCTTCAAACTTGATGCGAACCAGGTTGCAATTTTCCGAATATCGGGTTGTGGTACAGGGCTGGACAAAGGACATGGTTATATACTAAGGTTTTGTGGCCTATTTCTACTCTCTATTATTAGTAGTCACACAGGACCAGCTTTTGCAATACAAGTGAGTCAGATCTCTACAAGTTTTTTTCATTTGTCCTGTCCTGAATCCGAGACAGGCATAAAACCCGTTCCGGCTGATGGACACCTTTCTAGCCTGTCCTTTCTATTCTTGTCTATCCTGAGGAGTTCCTAATAGGACTCCTGTGGGACCAGTAAACCGGGGGCCTGTGTCTTTTATCTTTTCTGCTATATATATATATTTTTTTAGGTTGAAATAGAGGTCTGGAAACCAAGTCTTTATAGGAGCATTCTCGGAGGTCTTATTTAAGACCTCTTGATTATTAAAATTAATTATCTGTCAGGTCAGGCTAAATGGCCGGTGGGGGTTAGCGTCAAAAACTACACTAGAGACGGCGCAGGGAAGAAGGGCAAACAATAAGCAAGGAGTTAGATACGAGAGAGTCTTATCTTGAGCGGGTCCACGGAGCGTCGGAGTTTCCATGTCTCAAGTGGTGTTGGTCCGGACGTCTCTGGAGCAGCCTTGGCGTGGGATGCGTGGATCTAAGTGGAGATTCCGTCAACCTTTATGGCTGTGGGCGTGGTCAGGAGAACAATGTAGGGTCCTTTCCACCGAGGCTTTAGTCCTTGAGTACGGTGCCGTCTAACGTAGACAGAGTCTCCTACCTGGAAGGGGTGACTGGTCTGTGGATGTCCTGGTTGGTACAGTTCTGCCAAGGGGGCCCAGATTTGGGCCTGTACTGCTTGGAGTCCTTTTAGCCGAGCCTGTAGGTCAGTTTTAGGATCGGAGGGGGAGAAGGAGTTAAGCAAGGTTGACAAAGAGGGAGGTCCTCCGTAGAGGATTTCATATGGAGTGAGCCTAAAACGGTTAGGTGTATTTTGGGCCTTTAACAGAGCTAAGGATAGGAGGCGTCTCCAATCTTTTAAACCAGTCTCTAAGGTCAATTTAGTAAGGGTCTCTTTTATTGTTCTATTCATTCTTTTTACCTGTCCTGAGCTCTGGGGTCTATAGGCACAATGTAATTTCCAATTAATCCCCAATATCCTGGCGAGCCCCTGACTTACCTGAGAAACGAAGGCCGGCCCGTTATCTGACCTAATTACCTTGGGAAGTCCGAATCTAGGAAAGATTTCTTCTAAAATTTTCTTGGCTACTATGTGTGCCGTTTCTTGCCGGGTGGGGTAGGCTTTTACCTATCCTGAAAAGGTATCTACAAACACCAGTAAGTGCTAATATCCAGCATAGTGAGGTTTTACTTCAGTGAAGTCTATTTCCTAATAGACTCCTGGGCGGTTACCACGAGTTTGTTTCCTTTCTGGCACTCGGGTAGCCCCAGCGTTTACCTGCTGACAGACCTTACAGGCAGATGTCACTTGTTCTACGAGGGTACTTGCCTTTGGGATTAGAAAGTCAGTTTTTTCAATCAGTAATTTTAGCTTTCGATTACTCAAGTGTGTCCAGGCATGCATCTGCTGGATCATTGCCAGGGCCTCCTTTTGGGGAAGGACTATTTTTCCTCCTTTTTCCTAGTTTTTAGTGTCTTTGTTCTTTATAGCCCCTATGGCTTTTGCTTTTTCCTGGTCTTCTGGGGTATAAGTATGTTCAATAGTTATGTGGCTGGTTTCGTCCTACTGCGACTGGATCCTGTCTTTTCTGATGCCCGGGGCAGTGAATTATAGCCACTTCTTGAGGAAGAAAAAGGGCTTTTAATAAGGCAATTATTTCAACTTTGTTCTTGATTTCCTTTCCTTCTAAGGTTAGGAGACCTCTTCTTTCATAGATACTTCCATGAGTATGAGCCGTTGCAAAGGCATACCGGCTATCAGTATAAATGTTAGCTTTCTTTCCTTTGGACAGCTCTAGGGCCTTGGTTAGTGCTATTAACTTAGCCTTCTGTGCAGACGTGCCAGGAGGTAGTGATTGTGCCTAAATGGTGTTGTGGCCATCTACTACCACCGCTCCCGCCCTCCGGGTACCTGAGTCAAGGTAACTGCTGCCGTCTGTGTACTAGGTGTGATCCGCGTCTGGGAGTTCTTGGTCTTTAAGGTCTTCCCGTGTTCCATGGGTCTCAGCCAGTACTTGCCGACAATCGTGTGGGCTTGGTTGGTCTTCTGGTACCGGCAGCAGCGTAGCAGGGTTTAGGGTGACCGGAGGGCCAAACTGGACGCGGTCCGTGTCCAGTAGGAGGGCCTGGTAGTGGGTTAGGCGTGCGTTGGTTATCTACCGGTCCGGGGGCTGCCGCACTATGGCCTCTAGAGCATGTGGGGTAATAACAGTTAGTGGCTGCCCAAGGGTTAACTTAGCAGAGTCCTTGACCAGCATAGCGGTGGCTGCCATGATGCGAAGACACGGGGGCCAGCCGGCCGCCTCCTCTTCTGTCCCTCTCTCCCTGGTCCTTTCTCTCTCACAACTGCCGCCAGGATTTTTGTTAAATGCTTATCCTTCACTCGGTTCTTACGATCCTCTCGCTCTATCTGTTCCTTCGCTAACCTGGCTTCCCTTTCCTCAGGGGTTTCTCTCTTATTATACACTTTTTCTGCCTCCTTAACCAATTCCTGTAATCCATAGGTTTGGATTCCATCTAGTCTTTGGAGTTTTCCTTTGATATTTAATGCAGCTTGGTCTATGAATGCCATAGCTACGGTAGCCTTATGTTCTAGGGCCTCTGGGTCTAATGGGGTATATATTTGGAACCCTTCCAGAAGCCTTTCCATGAAGGCTGCCGGGCTTTCATCCCTTTCCTGAGTTATGGTCCTTACCTTGGCCAAATTTGTGGGGCGCTTTCCTGCCCCTTTGAGACCCACCAACAGAGCCTGGCGATAGATTTGGAGACTCTCCCTACCTGGTGCCGTTTCATAGTCCCAGTCTGGGCGGGTGAGGGGAACTCCCTCGTCTATTTTATTGGGAAGTTGGGTTGGGAGGCCTCCTGGTCCTGGCACATTTTTCCGGGCCTCCAGGAGGACTTGCTGCCTTTCTTCAGTGGTTAGGAGGACCTGCAAGAGTTGCTGGCAATCATCCTAAGTGGGCTGGTGAGTGAGGAGAATGGATTTTATTAACGAGGTTAGGGCCTGGGGGTCTTGGGAAAAGGAAGGGTTATGGGTTTTCCAGTTGTACAGGTCAGAGGCAGAGAAGGGCCAGTACTGGATCGTGCGATTGACAGTACGGAGGGGAAAAAGGGAGGATTGCTAAGTGGAAGGGCCTTCTGGGTCCTCAGTCCGCCGCAAGTGGAGACGAGGAGGTGTCGGCGGCGGCGTCCGAGGGGTGAGTTTGGGCAGGGCTGGAGAAGGAGACGGGGTGGAGGGAGGGGCCGAGGGAGAAGTTGGAGAAAGGGTAGGGGCCGAGGCGGTAGAGGAAAGAGCTGGGGACGAGACAGGGGGCAAGGGTGAAGCGTAAGGTGGAGGTCCCAGAAGGGGGTTTTGAGGTGGAGGAGGCAGGGGATCAAGAAGGAGGAGGTCCCTCTGGGGTTCATCTGGGAGGACTGGCTTATGCGGGTCCGGATTCCGATTCTTTGGGGCTTCTAAGGCAAGGAGGGTAGATTGGGATGGGGAAGGGGAATGGAGGAAGGGTTTCACCCAAGAGGGAGGGTTTCGGACCAGATCCTCCCAAGTAATTATGTAGGCCACTTGGTCTGGGTGTCCGTGTGGCCCAGGATCCATCACTGTTGCTTTAACCTGTAAGATAATTGGGAGGTCAAATGTTCCGTCCCGGGGCCACCTAACATGGAGGGTAGGCCACTCGGACAAGCAGAATTTTCGCCATCGTCCCTTACGGACTTCTATGGAGAGGTTGTGGGCTCGAGCCCGAACGTCAGGGAAGTGAGTCAGGGTCAGAGACAAAGGAGTCGTCAACGTCTGTCTTATTTCATCCACGTATAACAAGGACAAAACGAAAGTAACAAAAACAAAGACCAGACAAGTAAGGAGAAGCCGTGCGGCCAGAGAGTGGCGCCACAAGATCACAAAATATTCAGACGGTAGGGGCGGCCTGCCTACAGATTTGAGGAGGCTGGCTGAGTCGTCAGCCTTCTCCCAGACTACCGCCAGGGCGTCCCCCGGGGCGTAAGTGGGAAGGTGCCGGACACGTCTGTCCCCCTTCCCCACTTAATTCAGAAGGAGTACTCCCCAGAGTTCAGAGTTAGCCGGCAAGACAGACAGAACAAAACGAAAGTACCTGGTAGGTCCGTTCAGTCAGCAGTCCGTGGCCCGGGCCAGATGGGTCTCCACCGGATGGGTCGGGGGTCCTCGGACGACCCCACTTCCCGGCCAACGCACCAAATGTTGGAACCGAACTGTCGATTCCTTCCTGGGCAGGGGTCGCCGCGAAGGATCACCGACACGAGATTCACAGCAGAGAGTTATTTATTACTAGCGCGCTAGGGTCCCAAGCTCTAAGTTGGCCCTGGGACCCTGACTGCTTGTTACAGGCTGTTTATATAGGCAAACACAAGTTCAAACACAGCTTAGGGCGCGAAATTCAAACAAAGCTTTAGGCGTGTGGTAATTGGGTCTGTCTATGGCCTGAGCAAGGTGTCTTGTTCTAATTGGTTAGAGCAGGACCTTATGAGGTTTTTTCCTGGAGTTGTTGATTCCGGGAACTTCGAGGCAGGGTGGGACCCCCGGAATTGGCAGGGTGGGACCCCATGAGGTTGTTTCCCGGAATTGGCAGGGTGGGACCCTATCAGGGTAGGACTCTATTGAGGCAGGGTGGGACCCTATCCAGAGCCACCTGGTGTTAATCTTTTTAAGTTCTTTTTTTATGAGGCCTAGTTTCTAAGTTTTATGCGGCCTAGTTTCAATTTGTTCTTTCATTTGTTTGTTTTCTGCTGCCTTATAGGAACTTGTGATATATTCTGGATTTTAATTCCTTATGAGATATGTGATTTGCAAACATTTTCTCCCACTTTGTAGGTTGTCATTTCACTCTGTGGATTATGCTGTTCGATGCACAGAAGTTTTAAATTTTAATGTAGTCCAATTTGCCTGTATGAGTGGTATTGGCACCACTTCCTTTTTTTGTGTCTCATAATGAGTAAACCTACACACACACACATACACACACACACAAATATTTTGGTGGCCAGGCGCGGTGGCTCATGCCTGTAATCCCATGTAATCACAGCACTTTGGGAGGCCGAGGCGGGTGGATCATGGGATCAGGAGTTCGAGACCAGCCTGGCCAACATGCTGAAACCCATCTCTACTAAAAATACAAGAAATTAGCTGGGCATAGTGGTGGCTAACTGTTATCCCAGTCACTCAGGAGGCTGAGGCAGGAGAATCGCTTGAACCCATGAGACCGAGGTTGCAGTGAGCCGAGATCATGTCACTGTACTCCAGCCCAGGCAGCAGAGTAAGAATCCGTCTCAAAAAATATATATATTTTGGCAATAAGACTGTTTTTGGTTACATAGCCCAATCCATTCTCTTCTTCTATATTTCAGGTAGAGTCCTAATTTTATCAGTGGAGAGTGAGTGTATATGAAATTGTCTATGTCTATATAATCCATATCTATATGTCTGTACCTAGTTCCAGTGCGGAGCTTCTAAAAATGTAATTTCCTGAACAGTAGGGGTGCTAGGGACATCTTGTATTATTTGGTTTTTAACACTGGTTTCTGACACAGAGTGGAGTGCCTAACACCTTTGTAGCTGCCTGAGTGATAGGAACACCTGACACACAGCGCCTAAATTCCTCAGGATGTTCTGGGCAATACGAATATCTCTGGTTCTAATGAGGAGACTCTTGGTAGGCTTTTAAATGAAGGCTGGTTGCCAGAAAGATCAAGACATGGTTAGAGGCTTAGAAATTTCAGTCCCACCCCACATTTGCCATAGATGGGCAGGGGGCTGGAAAAAGAGTGAGTAATCAATCATGCCTACATGATGAAACCTCCATAAAAATCCCAAAAATACAGTGTTACAAGAACTCCCAGGTGGACAGACACACTTATGTGCCATGAGGGTGATGCACCCCAACTTTATAGGGACAGAAGCTCCTGCACTCCGGACCCTTTCAGACCTCCCCCAACTATCTTTTTATCTGGATGTTCATGTGTGCCCTTTATTAATATAATAAACTGTAAACATTGACTGTTTCTGCAAATTCTCTGAGCCCCTGTATCAAATTAATCAAATGTGATGGGGCGTCGAGGGAACCCTCAATCTGTAGCTGGTTGGTCAGCAGTTCCAGAGGCCCAGACTTGACACTGGCATCTGAAGTGGAGGGCAGCCTTGATGGACTGAGCCCTCAATCTGTGGAATTTGATGCTAACTCCAGGTGGATACTGTCAGAATTGAATTGAATTGAATTACAGGACATACCGTTGGTGTCCCCTAGAGCAGCAGTCCCCAACCTTTTTGGCACCAGGGACTGATTTCAGGGAAGACAATTTTTCCACAGACCCTGGGGTGGGGGAAGATGGTTTCAAGATGATTCAAGTGCATTACATTTATTGTGCACTTTATTTCTAGTATTATTACATTGTAATATGTAATAAAATACTTATGCAACTCACCATAATGTAGAATCAGTGGGAATCCTGAGCTTGTTATCCAGCAACTTGATGGTCTCATCTGGGGGTGAGGGGAGACAGTGACAGATCATCAGGGATTAGATTCTTCTAAGGAGCACACAACCTAGATCCCTTGCATTCACAGTTCACAGTAGGGTTTCCACTCCTATGAGAATCTAATGCAGTGGCTGATCTGACAGGAGGTGGAGCTCAGGCAGTAATGCAAGTGATGGGAAGCAGCTGTAAATACAGATGAAGCTGTTCTCTCTTGCCTGCCACTCACCTCCTGCTACGCAACCCCATTCCTAACAGGCCATGGACCATTCCTAAAAGGCAATGGACCGGTCCTGACGCATGGCCCGGGGGTTGGGGCCCCCTGCCCTAGATAATTTATTGATTCGAGGAGATACCCCCTCCCCACACATCTGGTGTAGGAGGTGAAATACTAAGAGTGTTGTGAGAAGAAAACAATACCCCCGTCACCATATATATACTTGCTTCTATGAGGGAGAGGTTGATCTTATCTCTAATGACTTGGTTGAATTTAGTCTAAGCCAATCATACTGTTTCTATTCCTCTTGAAAGTTATCATCTTAAGAAGGAACATCTGGTCTGTCAAGGTAAATGAAAAATGAGAGAAATCTTCTGGTTGAATTCTAGGAACTATTTTCCACTCATTAAGAAGATAGAAGCAGAGACTGGCATGGTGCAACTTCATGGTAAGGATCACTAGGGACTGCCAGCAGCCCCCAGAAGCTGGAAGAGAGGTGTGAAGCAGGTTCTTCCTCAGAGCCTCTTTATTCCAGACCTCTGGCCTCCAGAACTGCAAGAGGCCGCATTTCTACCATTTATAGCTTTGAAATCTGTGCTAATTAATTACTGAAGTCACAAGAATACATTACATAAATAAGTATAAAAAATTCTTATGTATAGAATAAGGTCTATACACATGCAATATATGCTTATACATGCATATGTGTTTGCATATCTGTATCTCCAGGCTGGAGTGCAATGGCACCATCTCAGCTCACTACAACCTCCACCTCCCGGCTTCAAGCGATTCCCCTGCCTCAGTCTCCTGAGTAGCTGGGATTAAAGGCAACTGCCATCATGCCCAGCTAATTTTTATATTTTCAGTAGAGACAAGTTTTGCCGTGTTGGCCAAACTGCTTTCAAACTCCTTAACCTTAGGTGATCCACCTGCCTCAGCCTCCCAATGTGCTGGGATTACAGGCGTGAGCCATCATGCCCGGCCGTATATGTATATTTTAAAGAGAATGTCTGTGGGGAGTAGGGTGTGTGTATACACTTTACTTTGCATGGTTCTAATACGCATAAACTTCACTTTCCACAGTTTAATTAAATAACCCCTCAACAGCACAGTTTAATTCTTTAAGCATACTTATCTACATTTGTATTATATTTACTGTAAGTAATGGTATAAAGTAGAAACTTCCATGCTAGTTTTTCAGCTCATGAATCACTATATACGTAAGAGGTTTGTATTGTGATTAACGACCAATCATGTCACTTTTTTCCAAGTCTGTCAATGATTGATTGGTCACCTTGCATCTTTTATCAGTTAATACAGAATAACATGGAGAGTTATTCTGTATTATTTTGTAAATGTCACACGGATTTGTCACTGTATGACAAATTTCAGAGGAAATTTGACACAGAAAGACAAGAAGAGTCATAAATTGACACAGGAAGTCACAAATTTGACATAGGAAGACAAGAAGATAATCGAAACAGGAAATTGCTTAGTGACACAAAGTACAGCAAAAAAATAATGATGCTGGAAGGGAAAAGCAAATAGAGGAGAAATGAAGTTAGAGAAGCAATAGCTGTTGATAGGGTTATTAATACTTCACCTTTTGAAAAGTCTATAGATAATGCAACCAGAGGAATTTAGTGAAGGCACACTCATTGACAAAACTAAGGTAAGTGGTTGTGAGGAAAAGAATTAAGAGGTCCCAGAGGAAGCTATACGAGCTAGAGTGTTCACATCAAATGAACTCTCAGAATGTTTCCTAACATTTCAAGTGCAAAGAGTAGTATATTGGAAGTCTATCCAAATTTAGGAATGAAAAAGCTCGAGAAGGCGTCGAAAAGAGGCTGGCTCCGTATTGTAAGCGATACAACAAGAGCACGTGCTCAATTCACACTACTCGTTTTTTTTTTTTTAAAAGCAAAACACTTGAAACTCAATGTTTTTAATGTTTTAATTACTACATACTTTAAAAATATTAATGTTATTGTTGTTCACATTTCACTATACGTTTATGAGTAAGAGTAAGATAATTTTCAATCAGGAAGAGAAGATAAAGGAAAAAATCATAATTTTCCCTATTAATTATGCAAATAGCTTGGTGTGATTTCAGCTTGTGCAGTAGTTTTTATTATCATACACTACAGTGCAAAATGAAAACTGTCTGTATAGGAAACAAGCTTTCATTAGTTCCTATGAAAACATGTAAAAACAATGGCTTTGTTTCCCCACATTTTACTAAACACTCCACAGATACACGTAGAACACAGTGGTTAAAAATATAGAACAGAAAAAAATTATTAAAAACAAGAAAATGGGGGCAGATCCACCTCGTGGCGTGAAAGAATGTGTGCACTTTCCAGTGCAGGCAATTTATGTTATATACCTGTGTCCAATCGAAGGTTTTTAGGGAGACAATATAAAGAAGCCCGAAAGGGAGGGTGTGGGACTCCCCATTCTCTGCTCTGCGTAGCAAGCAGGTGGGAGGTGAGGTGCCTATTAGGTTGGATTCTCAGTTATCGCTGCGCCCCGGCCAATTGTGAGCTGCGGAAAGCAGGGGCTGTGGAGCCATCGCTGCCGGGGCAGAGGCACCGCTGGTGCATACCCGGCTGCTGTTTCTGCCCCTGCCTCATACAAAGGTCAGAGAAGGCACATGACACGCCCCTGGGGGCCATCTGACCGAAGTCCAGTCTGTGGGGCTGAGTGGAGGCGGCCAGGTTGCTGCGCTGTTTCTCCTACAGTCTTGCTGCTACACCACCCCTCAGAAAAACCGGGTCCTCAGTTTCCTGCGGTTTGCACTCGCCAAATATAATGAGCAATTTGCAATTCTCCCGCAGGATTATTCCAGCCTCTGTGATCACACACGGAAGGAAGAGCTTTCTTCGTGAGGGTTGGAGATGGAGGGAGAAGGGATCGAGAAGAAGGATGGGAGGGAAGTTGTGGAGCAGAAAACCAACACGCCAGGTGGATGAGGTTGTGTGATTATTCTAGCATCTTTTCTTGATCCCAGCTTGCAGCCTTTTAGCATTGGGAGGGAAGGGCAGGGTGGGGGATGGCGACCATAATATAGATCTTAAATAAAAGCAGTTTTTATTAATAAAACAAAGACTTCAATAATAATAATAATAATAATAATAATAATTGGCGATTCCAGCCTTCTCCATCATATTGGAAAAGACAATAGTTCATTAAAAATACTTGGAATTTTCTCTTAGAAAAGGCAGTATTTCATTAAAAGACCCTACGAGGAAACCGTTGGTTTTCTGTTCTGGAAGCAGGGCGGAAGAATTAGTAACACAGTTCTCCCAAATAGCACAGGAAAGTGGAGCCAAAGCACCTTCGAGGCCCCTGATGTTCAACTGCTAGGTCTTAGTTTCCTTTCTTATTTTTCTGATATATTAATTGCTGAATTGTGAACAGTAGAACACACAGAAGATAGAGAAAAGAGTAAACATGATGGGTTTTTTGTTGCTTTGCTTGTTTTTTTTTTCTCTTTGTAACATAATGACATCTGTTTCTCTTTGGAAGATAATGAAATGTGTTTCTCTTTGGGATAATAGAAAGGAAAATAATGATCATCTCAATTTTTATATGTGGAGGCATTGCTTTTCTTCTTTGGGGAATTTTAGGATTTCCCAGAAAATGTAAGTGAACAATTTCTGCTAAAATTATTAACTTAATGATTAACATTATTGTATTACCGATTCAGCTGGATACCAGTAACTAGCCTTTCCTTTCTTAATATAGAAGGATTTAGAGGTAAAAGCAGTTTCCAAGACAGTGCATCTAATTGCTCTTCAAACTTAGTCACCTGCTTCACCTTCTAGAATAATCAGTCTTTTAGTAAATATGTATCAAGCTTCAGGCACAGTGCTACGTGCGGATGATACAATGAAAACAATGGTATTTCTTGCCTGAAAGTAATTCACCTTTAACTGAATAAAGAAGCATGTAAGCAAACAACTGTAACACAAAAGAAATAATTACTAAATAGAACTATGTTCAATTAGAAGCAGGAGAGGAGGTTATAAGTTAGCTGCTTGTAGTCAAGGCTTTAATGAAGGGAGAAATATTTGTGCCAAATCTTAAAGTCAAGTAGGCATTTATCAAGGGTCATCTTAGAAAGAACATACATGTCAGCGAATCACACCAGGTGTAATCATGATGGAATTACAAAGAAGTAGGGTGAGGAATTGGCAATTGTATTACATTTCCCTAGTGCATTAACTCACTGCCATTCATTAGTAATTTATATCTTCTCCTTCATCTTCATTCTCCTCATCCTCATTCTCATGTCTATACCCTTGCTTCCAACTTGTTCTAATTTTAACAATTTGTAGGAAACTTCCAAATTCTCCCATCACCACACCTTCTTACTTACTCCATCTCTGCCCCTACACTCTGCCTAGACTCCTGGCACTGTAGATGCAGTATTCATGTTCTACAATAGATGCTATATTCTTTCACCGGGTCAGTAATATCACCCTAGTAATTCTCCACTCTCCTACATCATCCTTTTTTCATCCTCATCTGAAACATCTCCATCAGCAAATATGACATACTGGTATCTATACCAATCTTGAAGAAATAAACAACAAAAACAACAAACTTTATTAGACCCCACTTACCCTTTAGCAACCAATTTATTGTTTTTCTCCTTGGTACAGCAACCTCCTTAAAAACTTCCTTTGATGGCGTTTTAAAATAGTTTTTATCTTTCCATTTTCTGTTAAATCCACTTGGATCAAGCTTCCACTCTGCTGTTTCCACCAAACTTGTCTTTCAAGTTCATCAATAACTTCCATATTGCTAAATCCACTGGTCCATTCTCCCTCCTCACTTTACCATATAACCTGTCTGCAGCCTTTGGCACCCCCTTTTTCTAAAAAAAAAAAAAATTCATTTGACTTACATGATGCCATATTCTTGTGGTTTGCTTCCTAATCTTTTTACCAACAACCCTGATTTCCTGATTCCCCTTCACTCCAATCTATTTTACGACAAACTGTATAATTTCAGATGCGTAAGTCCCATAAGAGTAGGTATTTCTGTATGGTATGTACACTATTCATAGAGCTACAAAAATGTCTGGCATGTAGTAGGTGCTCAGTCGGTAGTTGTTGACTGCATAGATGAAAGAATGGATTAATTAGTAAATGAATGAGAAAACTGGCTTTCCAGTGACTCAAGTTTTGAATTAAGTACTTGGGTTTTATATTGGTTATTGATTTGAGTTTGACATTTTAAAATAATTTTGAACATGACACTTTCATATAACTTTGATAACTTGATTTTTTCACCTCAGTCTTACACCAGGTCTCAACTACATAGAATCATATTTTGCTAGTTGATCATTCCCGTTAGGGATCTTCCCACTCACAGGTTTGAAGATGAACCAGTTATTTATTTCAGCTGTGGGTAGGAGGTGCTCTCAGAGCTTGTTTCTTTCAGGATTATACCTTAACAAGTAACTTCCTTTATCTAGTGCAGTGACTCAAGGAGTAAAAAGTGGAGAATTAAAAGGGAAATTTTAGCATTCTTTTCTCTCCTTGTTTCTTGTTTCATAAAGGACAAGGAAACAGCGCCACCTTCTGGAGAAATGCTGTCTTTGAAAGACAATATAGCCTCAGTTAAGTCGATGATAGGAACCAACTCACTGAAGTTACGAATATAGAAAAATTTGTTTATTGACACTGCAACTTGTTCTAGAGAGCATAGCAAATTTTAGGAAAGGAATGGATGAATAAAGAAAATTCATGTAGTCTGAAAAAGAAGAAGTGAAAATGACTGGAAGATACTGAATTTCTGGAAGTTTGTTATTGAGTTTTAAAATTTTTCATAGATCTCGTTCTCCAGTGTTTATTCCTTTCATGTTCTGTTCTCAATATTCAATATTTTTGAGTTGATGTTTAAAGTTAAGTCATTCAAATTGAATATGTAAGTAAAACACATTTTATTAGTCTGAGCTATATAATAATATTTTACTCTGAAGCTCACTCTTTCTTTCTCTGATACTTTCTTTATTCTTTTTCTCTATTACCTGGTAATTTCACTTGGAATTCCAAGGCACCTTGGAAATAAGACATGCCTAGAAAATTTAACCATATGTCCACAAGGCTGGAACTGAATCAATAATAATTGCTTCTTTCAATCTGAACATGAAACAACGTGGATCAATGGCTGAGAAAACTGCAAAAGATATTATGGATCCCTGGCCAGGCTCAACTCTCAGAAGGAAATGGTTAGATTTCTCCTTTGCAATGTTAATCTCATTTAATAGCTACTAAAAGACAGGCACTCTTCTAAGGTGTGATACATTAGCAAACCAAAGAGTCAAAGATCTTTGCCCTTGTGGAGTTTACATCCCAGGGGAAGAGATAAGCAATGAAAAATTATCTTATGAAATATGTAAGTTATATATTGTGTTAGAAGCTGGAAAGTTTTACGCAAAAAAGTACAAATTAAGGGATATAATGAGTTCTCCAAGTGGGTTTACTGCAGGTAAGGTTATATCCCAATAAGATGGTGACATTTTAGCAAGGATGTGAAGCAGGTAAGGGAATATCTGGAAGTGATCTTTCCAGGAAAGGAAAATGGCTGGCCCGTGTGTCTTAAAGCCTGTGAATGTCTGGAATATTCAAGGAACAGAAAAGAAGCAGCCAGTCAATGTATCTCAAATGAGGGAGCGAGTGAAGACTGTGGATCATTAGGGTCTTGCAGGCTAAATGGAAAGAGTTTAGTTTCTGCTCCAGGCAAAATAGGGAGATATTGACAAATTATAGGGGAAAATGTAATAGGATCTGACTTAAGTTTTAAAAGAATCATAATCTTTGCTGTGATGAGATTGGCTACTGAGTGGCAAATATAAAAGGAGGGAATCATGTTATAAGGCCTTTGCGGTAACCATGAAAGATAATAATGGACTTAAACAGGGACAACGGCACTGGAGGGGAGTGAGAATGAGAAAACTAGGAGAGATCTATGACAGCACTCTGTATTTTGTAAAAGGAATCATTGATGCATTATCAGGGCCCTCTTTATATTGGTTTGAACTGAGCAAGCACGATGCAAACAAAACGTGGATGTGGGCAGATGGAGCTACATCCAGCAATTGGTAAGCCTTACTAACATGTATTTACTATTAAATGTGTAAAGCGTGGTAAAGATTCTGAGTCTATAATTGGCTTCCTCCATAGAGTCCTCCACATCATCCCATCAAAAGGTCCCCAAAAAATAGATGCCGAAGAGAATATGGTTTTTTGTGAGGTTTTTCGTGAGTTACGGTTTTTCGTGAGTTATGGTGAGTTATGGTTTTTCGTGAGGGTTTGGCATCACATACCAATATTTATGTATATATGTTGAATTGGTATATACCACATGTGAGTCACAAGAGTTCCCTTTATCCTAAACTGGATACAAGTCTAAGCAGTTTGATCCTTTCTTCTTTCGACCTGGGACCTTGCCTTTTGTTTGTTGTTGTTGTTGTTCCTTTGGCCTTTCATTGATGGGAGAGCATTAGAGAGTGTACTGAAGCCTACCAGAGAGTGTACTTTCCACACCCACCAGTGGCCTGACATGGAAGAGATTAAGTTAAGAAGAGAATATGTTTGCCTCAGTTTACCTTTGTTTAAAACTCAAGAACTTCTTTATATTCCATAGCTTGAAAGACTCATCATACACTTAGAATCTTGTTTGTTCTTAAAACACTTAAAAATTTCTCCAATGTCAGGGTGGAGAAAGTCATATAAAGGATATTGAGTTCTCAATATTCTTTGGTGAACTTAAGGTGACCACTAGCTACCATTTATTGACTGCCCACTTCGTAATAGATACTGATTCTGTAGCACTCCATGCCAGACATTACATGTTGTATATAATAAAATTAGTAGCAGAAGTTTCTACATTTGAGAAAATTCTCTTATGATTATTGTATTCACATTCAATTTAGGGTGAAAATGCACAATGATTTGAGAGTGATAATATACCCAATATTATATTTTTATCTTTGAGAAATGTAAAAAAAAATGACACAGATTAAACTTTCTGACTATAAAATGTAATATATTTTCTTGAAAGAAAATATTCACAGCTTAATGTGGCATTACATATTATAAATAGGCCTATCAAAAAATGAGACAGGAGTTAACATTGGTGTATTAATTTGCTAGGACTGCTGTAATAAATGCCACTGAATGGGTGATTTAAAGACAGCCCTAGAGGCCATTAAGTCCAGGTTAAAGGTGTTGGTAGGGTTGGTTTCTTTTGAGGCCTTTCTTCTTGGTTTGCAGATGGCTGTCTTCTCACTTTGTCTCCATGTGGCCTTCCTTCCGTACACACTCAAGTCTGTGTCTGACTTATTTCTTCTTAAAGGGACATCAGTCATATTTGATCAGGGTGCACCCTAAAGACCTTTTCTTACCTCAATCACTTCTTTAAAAAAAAAAACAAACAAACAAATACCTTGTCTCCAAATCTGTCACATTCTCAGGTACTGGGAGTTAGGTATTTAATGTATGAAATTTGGGGGCCGATAATTCAGCCCATAATAGTTGTTTAGTTGGCACTGTGGATTGGATAACCATAAAAATATACATATATTTTGGGAATGGGCAGGATAAAAATTTGAAGTGACCCTAGAAGTTAAGAAAGTGTACACCAGCACTGTGAAGTTCTCCCAAATGATTATAGTATAATTATGTATTATAGAAATGTCTCTAGAAATGTATCCAGAAATGTATCATGATTCGCCATTCTATTTTTCCCCCATTTTGAATTTCATGTTTATATGTATGGCATAAAATATGAATTGAGAAAATCTTTTCTATAGATTTTATTTATGTTTACTTCTGTGTATCGCAATCTATTGAGTAAAGAATACCTGTTTCACTACAGTGATGGTGGTAAAGAGTGGCCAAATGAACATTTATTTCAGCATTAATAGACCAATTTTGTAATATATGAAAGGTATGTTCAATGAAATGTCAGTTACACTCCCTCTCTTTATAATTTCTAAATGGCTAAATATATTGATACATCAATGTTTATTCTACAGTATAAAGGGAAGAATCCAATCCCTCACAAAATGATTTACAATGTTTGCTATAGTATCAACAGCGTAAATTTCCAGGACTGTGTTGTTAGGCACTGAAGTCACATGGTGTCCTTTTCTTCCTACCATCAGGGTCCTGAGGTAAAGTTTGGAGAAAGATATGAGGAGAGCAACAGCTTGTTTCACTTCCTCTACTCCTTCCACACTGCACATGTTTTAGAAACAGGGCTATGGGAGGCCAAGGCGGGTGGATCACGAGGTCAAGAGATCGAGACCATCCTGGCTAACACGGTGAAACCCCGTCTCTACTAAAAAATACAAAAAAAAAAAAAAAAAAAAAAAAAAAAAAACAAAAACTAGCCGGGCAAGGTGGCGGGCTCCTGTAGTCCCAGCTGCTCGGGAGGCTGAGGCAAGAGAATGGCGTGAACACGGAGGCAGAGCTTCCAGTGAGCCGAGATCGCGCCACTGCACTCCAGCCTGGGGGACAGAGCAAGACTCCGTCTCAAAAAAAAAGAAACAGGGCTAATGAAATCTATTTTCGAGGCTGTGCTCAGTTATTTCTCAGGAGGTCCAGTAAACAAAGAATTAATCTCTTTGTTTTGTTCCAGGTTCAGTACTGAAGAAAGTGGTGATTGTGCCTTCATACATAAGACAGGCATAAGTAGTGCCAATTGTAATAATACAAAAAAAAATATGTTTGCAGCAGAAAAAGCTACTGTTCTTAGATAAAGAGTTCTCCCATACAGGAAATAAAATAATTAACAAAAACCCATCTTTTTTATGTATTATAAATGAATATAGATGCATTTCTCTTTTTGTGAAACATATTTTAAGTTGATTGATGAGAATTTAAATAATATTCATCTTCATTGAAATGATTATCACGAAACCTAGAAATTAAAATGAGTTTTTACATGGTGCTGCTAGACTACATAAATTGTTGCATCTAAACCCATGGGCATAATGGTGATCTCAGTCAGAACTGATGTGTCAGCACTTCCTCGGTGGAACAAATTGAAAGGTAAAGGGAAGGGAGTGAAAGATACCTCCACTTGAACAAAATTCTATTAAATCTGACTAAAAGAGATAAAAAGATGCATAAAATTTGGTGAGGATCCAGTGCTTCACTCATCTTAGTGGTATGTCACTCATTTAAACAGAACTACCATTCGACCCAGCAATCCCATTACTGGGCTTATACTCAAAGGGATATAAGTCACTCTACCGTAAAAACATATGCGTGAGTATGCGCATAACAGCACTATTCAAAATAGCAAAGACATGGAATCACCTTAGATACCCATCAATGGTAGACTGGATAAGGAAAATATGGTACATCTACACCATGAAATACTACCCAGCTCTAAAAAAGAATGAGATCATGTGCTTTGCAGCAACGTGGATGGAACCAGAGGTCATTCTACGAAATGAACTAATGCAGGAACAGAAAACCAAATACCACGTGTTCTCATGTTTAAGTGGGAGCTAAATATTGAGTACACATGGACACAAGAGAACAAAAGGCGTCAGGGCCTACTTGAGGGTAGAGCGTGGGAGGAAGGTGAGGAATGAAAATCTATCTATCAGGTACCATGCTTATCACCCGAGTGATGAAATAATTTGTACTCCAAACCTCCACGACCTATATAACATGACCATTTACCTATATAACAAACCTGTACATATACTCCTGAAACTAAAATAAAAGTTAAAAGATAAAATTTGGAAAGAAGGTCCATAGGAGAAATATTCAGATGTTGGTTAGGGTCTCTGACCTTGCATCACCATCAGAGACCAAATTCCCTGGAAATACTGAGCCACGTACAACTTCCCATGATTCCCTAGGTCTTTAGTCAAGTTATGAAACTAGCGAATTATTTACATTAAGTGGATTTGTTGTTCCTGTTGTTGCTGAAACTAGTGAAAGAGTCGAGTTTTGTGCTATGAGTCATGGGAGCAAATGGTGAGTATTTAGAGATGGAGAGGACCACGAAGAAGGAAGCCCTGGTGACTTGAAGAAATCATGGAGAGTTCTCTGGATTCCCACAAAGCTATGGGGTTTAGCTTCCAGGTAATACTTATACAGGTCTCAGGGAGACAGAGGGCAAGGGTTAACATCTGACTGTCATTAAAAGTCTCTGCACTTCTTAATATTCTACTTTGGCCTAGTTTTCTTTTCTTCACTTTTACATTTCCTAATGAGTAATTCTCTTTTGAGTATTAACTTGTACCATGAACTATGCTAAATACTTTTACCCCTCAATAATGAATAATTTGTATCATTTTTTTGCTTAAATAAGTGAGCAAATGAAAGATTTTTACCTGGGATTATAGTAAATGTGGGAACCACATTTTAAATTCAGCTGGGTCTCACACACATCACAGACATTCAAACAATATGGGAAATAATATTGAAAAAATAGATGGTATGTTTAGCATCATCAGAAGCAAATTTTGTCAGCATCTTCTCATTCTCTGGGGATGGGATTTAATAGTGTGTAAATTGTGTTAGCAGGTTAAATGCAGGCGTTGTTAAATTATAATTTACACGCTGTACAAGAACAAAGATAATTCTAAAATTTTCAGATTATTGTACTACAAAAAATGACCATCGTCAGCAAAAGGTGGATGTGGAATGACACTTAGGCATTTTTAAGGTCATTAAACATCTCCATTAGCCATCTCTGGAGTGGCAACTATCACATTAGAAGGGGACCGCTTTGCATCTCCTAATGATGACATTTCTATCGAGCTGTACTGAAACAGAAATAATGTTAAAAAGAGTCAGAGTGCCCAGTGGTGAAAATTTGACAGGTAAAGAAGAAAAGAGAAAGGAACGAATAATGGGCTACGGGTTGAATTTTATGAACATGAGGAACAGAAGTTTGAACATTTTTAAGCATACTTATTCAGGCTAGGTGAATGGATTTCATCCCCTTCCAACTTATTCTGAGGACAGTATCCAGAGTGAACATATTAAATGTAGGTCAGATCACACTACTATTCCGCTCAAAATAATTTTCCATCTTCCCGTTTCACTTAGAATATTAGCCACAGGCCTCAGAATTGCAAAAACAGAATTACCCTGTTGGTACTTAGCTGAACTCTTCTCTCACAGTTCTTCTCCAGACACAGCTGGCTTCCTCACTCTTTCTGGAATATGCCAAGCACACACCCGCCCTAGGATCTTCACACAATTCCACCAGGATGATGGTATCCACATGGCACTTTCCCTCCCCGAAGTTCATTTACATTTCACCTTCTCAGTGATGCTTACCCTGACTACCCTGTTAAAATTGCAGCGAACACTCCTCGACCTTGACATTACTAATCAATTTTAACCTGGCCTATCTTTTGCTTTTAGTGGAACTTATTACATATTGAAATACCATACCATTTGTTTACTATCCTTAGTCTTTATGTTTAAACTTCCTGGAATGGAAACTCCATGAGTAAAAGAAACTCTGTCTATTTTGTTCATAGATGTATCTCAAGCACCCAGAAAAATGCAAAGTACAAATGAAACATTCTGTAAATGTTTGTTGAATAAGACAATGAAGAGGCAATTGTATACATATATGTAATTCTAACAGGAAGCAAGTGATGTGTGTGTATATTTATGTCTCTAAATGTATTAATGTATTAATATATTTTTTAATGTATTTTTGTTTGTTTTTGAGACAGACTCTTGCTCTGTCGCCTAGGATGGAGTTCAATGGCATGATCTCAGCTCACTACAACCTCCGCCTCCCAGGTTCAAGCAATTCTCCTGCCTCAGCCTCCCAAGTATCTGGGATTACAGGCTCCCGCCACCATGCCCAGCTAATTTTTGTATTTTTAGTAGAGACAGGGTCTCACCATGTCGGCCAGGCTGGTCTTGAACTTCTAACCTCAAGCAATCCACCTGCCACCACCTCCCAAAGTGCTGGAATTACAGGTGTGGGACACCACGCCTGGCTGACATCTCTTGGAGAATGAGAAGTACTAGATTTTTGTTTGATTTTTATGAAAATAGTTTTCCCCAAAAGACTGCTAGCAGAAAAAATGACTTATCTGAATAGTGCGTTTAAGTGAGGAATTGGGCCTGGTTCAGCCCCTGGCTCCAACCTACTCTAGATCCACTGTCTGAGTGGAGCACATTCTACTCTTCATGAGCACTAAGCACATCCTATTTTGCTACCCAACGCCTTCCTTCAGGAGTGATGCTGATTCCTGGGTAGATAATCTGTCTCATTGTGAGAAGCACAGTTGGAAAGCCCATTGTTCTGTGCACCTAGGCCATATTCTCCCAATATCAACTTTTTTTTGGAGGGGGTGGGGATGGAGTCTCGCTCCGTCACCCAGGCTGGAGTGCCAGTGGCACGATCTCAGTTCACTGCAATCTCTGCCTCCCAGGTTCAAGCAATTCTCCTGCCTCAGCCTCCCAAGAAGCTGGGACTACAGTCGCCCGTCACCACACCTGGCTAATTTTTGTATTTTTAGTAGAGATGGGGTTTCACTATGTTGGCCAGGTTGGCTAATATCGACTTTATCAGTCATAAAGCTGATATTTCCTTGCTTTGTTTATTTTTTCTTGGTTTGAAAACCCGGCAGGAAAGAGAAGAATATACTTTGTTGGACCTGTAAAATCTCAACAAGAGATTTTTCCAAAGAAATCTCATCACCAATTCTGCCAACTCTCTTAACACTTTCGTGTTTCAAAAGTTCCTGGAATCATGGAACAGATTCTAATCTTACTCATTTTTTTTTTTTAACAGAAAAACACTTTATTTCTATCAAATTGAAAAGTATGAAACTTCAAGCAAGATAATCAAAATACATACAATTAACAGGATAGCATATACAGATCAGACTGGAGTTTTAGATACTTTGAAGCACATACACCAAAATTAAGATGGCCAACAACTGTCCCGCTGAGGAAAATCTGATTTTCTCATCATGAACACACGACTGTTTCATCATAAACACACAACTTCTGGGAAACTTGAGCTGACATTTCACAGGACAGTAAACCAAAGAGACAGGTTGTCATTGGGTTACAGAACTGATCTAAGCTTGAGAGAGATCACAGTGAAATGACATTGTAACCCAACAATTTCCCCAGAGATCCGTTCATCTCAAACACAAGAATATAAAAACAGTAGTACAAATTCTCATAAAACTAGAAAAGCCCTCTAAGCCCTAATATCCTTGGATCTTACAAAAAGACTGAGTTTTCATTCTTCTTCTCTTTATTCTTCTCTAAATTAAATGCAAAATAGTTTATTATTCAGTACTTTTCTGACTGTGTAGCCAAAGCTTTAAAATGAAGATAAGAATAATTTAATAAAATGAATTAGACACATATCAACCCTAGGGGGAATCTTCAAGATGGTCTGCTCCTTTGAAAATCTTTATACAGGAAAGCTTTTATTTAAAGAATGGGCTGGGCATGGTGGCTCACACTTGTAATCCCAGCACTTTGGGAGGCCGTGGTGAGCAGATCACCTGAGGTCGGGAGTTCGAGACCAGCTGGATCAACATGGAGAAACCCTGTCTCTACTAAAAATACAAAATTACTCTGGTGTGGTGGTGCATGCCTGTAATCCCAGCTATTCAGGAGGCTGAGGCAGGAGAATCGTTTGAACCCAGGAGGTGGGGGTTGTGGTGAGCCGAGATTGCACCATTGCACTCCAGCCTGGGCAACAAGAGCAAAAAACTCCATCTCAAAAAGAAAGAAAGAAAGAGAGAAACTGTGCTTCCTGGAATAACCTAATTATTACCAGAGGAAGGAATTCATATCTATGCCATACAAGAGTTTTCACCTTTTAGAAATGTTCTATTGAAGGTCACACACACACACACAGACACTGATCAAGTTGGGGAATTCCCTGAAGCATACAGGTAATGGCATTTATTCTGGCAAGAACTGTGCAAATTGTTACAAGAAAGTTAAGGGATGGCAAATATGAATAATTGTATTTCAACAGATGCAGGAAGCAGTTGAAATATGGCTTCACAACATCTGGGGATTGCACGCTTGGTCATCTGGAAACCAGATTGGATCAGTTACACATGGAAAGGAATAACTTATTGCCAGACCACATTTCTATATTTAAAAAAGTCTCCATTACTAGGTTCTTTTTTAAAAGACACCAAATAGACCAGGGAGTTACTAAAAAATGCAAGGGGGTTGTGAGAAAGCAAGTCATGCTATGAATAGGGCCTTACCTTATGAGTTGCCTCTCTAGCAAAATCAACTGCAGAAAAGACACTATCTGTTAAAAGAAAGGTAATAAATGGAATTCTTGGGAGGACACAAATACCTCCTGAAATCCTGTAACTCAGCAGGGTACAGATGAGACACGCCCTCTGTAGATACAGTGTGCAACTACCAGTGTAACTCTGAGTGTCCGTTTCCTGTCTCTGCACTGAAGCACCAAAAGCAAAGACTGATTCCAGGCTGAAGCAAATAGGTTGTTTTATCTGTTAATGAAAACAGGGAGCTCAAACTAGGGAAAGGTATAAAAAAGGCCCTTCGAATTTCCTGAGTAATCCCCGCAGGTACATGAAAACATGTTTAAATAAACAGGATTATTTCCATTTATAATACAAGGAGGCCACTTGGTTGAGAGTATGACATAGGTAATTGACTAGGATTTGGTTAGCCAATGGATGTAATGTGCCTAACATGGAGTAAACAGACAGTACCCAGTGCCTATACCTGAACACACTGGGAAACATGCGGTATTTATTATTTGAGCAAAGACCTCCAGCAAGCTTAAACTCTTTGGACAAAAAGCTAATGTCAAATACTGAACAAAGGTGGCTCACGCCTGTAATCCCAGCACTTTGGGAGGCTGAGGTGGGCGGATCACGAGGTCAGGAGATCCAGACCATCCTGGTGAACACGGTGAAACCCCGTCTCTACTACAAATACAAAAAAATTGGCCGGGCGCGGTGGCGGGTGCCTGTAGTCCCAGCTACTCGGGAGGCTGAGGCAGGAGAATGGCGTGAACCCAGGAGGTGGAGCTTGCAGTGAGCTGAGATCCGGCCACTGCACTCCAGCCTGGGCAACAGAGCGAGACTCCGTATCAAAAAAAAAAAAAAAAAAAAACCAAAACAACAAACAAAAAAACAAATATTGAACAAAGGAAGTTGGTAGAGGAGTGTCTTACTCATTTATTCTGAAAATCCTTGTAGGATATTTGGGATCTCACTTTAGTACTTCCTATCTTCTGTAATTTGGTGTGAAAACTTCAATTTTCACATCTACACATATAAGCACTCACACAGACACATTTACTGAAATATAGATGCCTGTATTCATATATTCTAGAACACACAAATACCTGCCTATTTATACACTCTAAATACACATATACATGTATATGCATATGCCACATATTTAGACATATATAAACATACATTACATACATTAATATATTTACATGTATATGCACATACATGTGCATATAAAATACATATATAGTGTCTTTATATAGTAAATATATAGTAAATATATACTGTATATTTACTATATAAAATGTATATAGTAAAAAACTGGAGTGGCTATATCTACTAGAAGATAAAGTAGACTTCCATAAAAGGCACATTACTATGGATAAAGAAGCACATTTCATAATGATAAATAGGTCAATTCATCAAGAGAACATAATCATAATTGTGTGTGCATCTAATAAGAGAGATTTAAAATACAAGAAACAAAAACTGAATTGAAAGGAGAGGTAGACAAACACAATTATAATTGGGAATTTCAACCACCTTCTGCCGGTTATTGATAGAATAATTAGAGAGTAAGTTATAGAAGAAGGCTAGACAACACTATTAACCAAACTTTTGTTAATACTTATGAAATAGCCATCCAACAATAGCAGAGTTTACTTCTTTTATCAAGTTCATGCAAAAAATTCAAGACAGACCATACCTGGGTCACAAAAAAAGATTAAATAAATGTCGAAGAATTTAAAAAATGAAAGTATTCCTTTAATCACAACAGAATCAAACTAGGAACTGGTAACCCACATTGTATCTGGAAAATCCCCACATATTTAGAATGTAAAAACAGACCCCAAATTAATGCATAGGAAAAAGAAGAAATTACAAGGAAAATTATGAAATATTTTGAACTGAACGTAAATGTGAACACAACCTTGTTTTGCGGGATGAAACTAAAAGAGTGCATAGGAGGAAATGGAGAGCAATGCAATGCTAATGTTAGAAATGAAGAAAAGCCTTAAGTTAATCTAGGCTTCTATATTTAAAAAGAAAAACAAGAGAGAACTAAACCTAATGTAAAAAAGAGTGGAAGTGAAAACAATGAAATAAAAATGAGAAAACTGAAAGAGAAAATTAATGGAAACAATACCTGGTGTTTTGGAAAGATCAACTTTTATCCAGTTCAAAGCTGGATAAACATCTAGCCAGATCAGTAAACTAAGAATAGAAGGAAACTTTCTTAAGCCAATAAACAGCGTCTTCAAAACCCTACAGCTAGCATACCTTACAGAGAAGATAATGGTTTTCTCGAACTAAGACTGGAGACCTTGCAGGAATAGGAAATCTCCCCCTTTTATTCGACATTTATGCTGGTGCTAGCAGTAAAATAAGGCAGGAAAAAGAAAGAAAAGAAATGCTTATTAGAAAAGAATAAAGTGGCCTTTATTCACCGTGGCATAAACACCTCTGCAGGAAATCCTAAGGAATCTAAAAAACAGATAATAGAACAAATAAGCGAATAGTTCAGCAAAGTCTGAAGATGCAAAGTCAATAAACAAAAATACCTTCCTACATCCTAACAACAGACAATTGGAATTTTTTGTTGTTGTTGTTGTTGAGATGGAGTCTCGCTCTGTTACCCAGGCTGGAGTGGCACGATCTCGGCTCACTGCAAGCTCCTCCTCCCGGTTTCACACCATTCTCCTGCCTCAGCCTCCCGAGTAGCTGGGACTACAGGTGCCCACCACCACACCAGGCTAATTTTTTTTTTTTTTTTTTTTTTAGTAGAGACGGGGTTTCGCCATGTTAGCCAGGATGGTCTTGATCTCCTGACTTCGTGAACCGCCTGCTTTGGCCACTGAAAGTGCTGGGATTACAGGCATGAGTCAGTGTGTCCAGCCAGACAATTGAAAATTTAAGTTCATTCTGTAATACCATTTGCACTGATATCAAAAATATAAAATACATGGGGATAAAATTGATGATGTACGTGCAAAAGTTGTACACTAAAAACTCTAAAACATTGCTGAGTACTAATTAAAGGAGACTGAATTTTCAGGTAAGTGACAAAGTAACTTAAAAAAGAAAGGTAATCTTTTCAGCAAATGGTCCTGGAACATTGGGATATTCATATTTTGAAAATTTTACATTGATTTTTATGTGAAGTATCCCATATGCAAAGTTTTTATCAAAATGAACCAAAAACTTAAATATGAGAGCTAAAAGTTTAAAAAGGCCAGGAAAAAATGGGGTGATCTTTGTGACCTTGAGATAGGCAAAGGTTTCACAGTGAAGATACAAAACTTAAACACCATGGAAAAAATGATACGTTTGACTTTATTTAAAAGAAATACTTTTGACATTTCAAAAAAAGTGTGAAGAAGTAAATAATAACATCATATACTGGGAAAGAACATTTGCAAAACATATATACAATGAGTGACTCATATCCAATATTCAAAAAGAACTCATAACTTAATAATAGGCAACCCAATCAAAAACTGGCAAAGTATTGCACAAACATGTCACCAAGGAAGACATATGATCAATGTGAGGAAGATGCTCAACATGATTAGTCGCTAGAAGAATGTAAACTGAAACCCTGAAACCATATGAAAGATCAATACATATGTATTAGAAGAGCTAAAATTAAAAGAGATAGACAATAACACGTGGTGTTGAAGATGTGAAGTAACTGGAACTCTCATATATTGTTGAAGGAAACTGAATCTCATACACTTACTTTGGAAAAACAGTTTGACAGCTTTTTATAAAGATAGACATATTTATATGATACAGCAATTCAACTTCTGGGAATTTATCCAAGAGAAAACTTGCCCACACAAAAGTGCTTGTTTACAGCAGTTTCATACATAATAGTCACACCCTAGAAACAAAAGTCCATCAACTGGTGATCGAACAGATAATTTCTGTTATAACGTACAATAGGAATACTACTAGGAAATAAAAGGGAATGAACTATTTACATGCCCAACAACTTGAGTGAATCTCAAAAGCATTATAAATGAAATAAGCCAGACAAGACACCACATATTATATAATATAGTGTAAATTTCTTAAAATTCTGTGAAAGGTGGCTCACGCCCGTAATCCCAGGACTTTGGGTGACGGAAGCCGGAGGATCACTTAAGCCCAGGAGTTCGAGAAAAGTCTGGACAATATAATGAGACCTAGTCTCTACAAAAAATAAAATTAGCAGGGTATGATGGCGCCTGACTGTAGTCCCAGCTACTTGGGTGGCTAGGGCAGGAGGATTGCTTGAGCCAAGGAGGTCAAGGTTGCAGTGGGCCAAGTTTTCCCCGCTGTACTCCAGCCTGGGCAACACAGTGAGACCCTGTCTCAAAAAAAAAATTGTCATGAAAGGAAAAACTATGTTGATAGAAAGCAAATTAATGCTTGCCAGGATCCAGGGTCAGGAAAGATAGTGATTACAAAAGGAAAAAAAAAGAAAGATGATGGAAACTCTCCATAGCATGGTTGTTGCAGTGTTTACGTGATTGACTTCATGATCCTTTTGTTATGGATGAGTTAATTTTTTTTTTTTTTTTTTTTTTTTTTTTTTTTTTTGAGACGGAGTCTCGCTCTGTCACCCAGGCGGGAGTGTAGTGGCCGGATCTCAGCTCACTGCAAGCTCCGCCTCCCGGGTTCACGCCATTCTCCTGCCTCAGCCTCCCGAGTAGCTGGGACTACATTAGCTGGGACTACAGGCGCCCGCCACCTTGCCCGGCTAGTTTTTTGTATTTTTTAGTAGAGATGGGGTTTCACCGGGTTAGCCAGAATGGTCTCGATCTCCTGACCTGGTGATCCGCCCGTCTCGGCCTCCCAAAGTGCTGGGATTACAGGCTTGAGCCACCGCGCCCGGCCAGATGAGTTAATTTTTAAATTCCTTCCCTAAACTAACAAGTCTGCCTACTTTTATCTTTGATCTAGAATTAGTACTAATTTTTTTCATTTGGATTGCGTAAGAGCCTCTTTTGACTGAAGCTTTCTCAGCGCCTAAGTAAGTGATGTACATAAAAGACCTTGCACTGCTTTCCTGCTGATCTCCATCAGTTAGCACCTCGTCATGATTAATCCAGAGCTGCGGGATGGCAGACCTGATGGCTTCAGACGTCGGACAAGTAAGTTTTACAGAGTGAATGAGAAGGAAGTAAAGGAAAGATAAAATACAGGACAGCTTAAAAATGTGGACTCTTTACTTACGCTGAAAGTCTACTAAAGTGAGGCATGGGGAAGCACTTCTGGAGGATTGTGGAAGCCTCCTAGAGCATGTAGAGTTTTACGCCCGCAAGAGAGGGTATAAGCTTGTGTGTAGGAAGGTTTGGGGGAGAATTTTATGGTACGTGTATTATATCTCAATAAGGATGTTTTTAAAATGTACTTTCACAGGAAAAAAATTGCTTAACACTTTTATACAGAATAAAAAGCAAATGCTTCACTCTGGAAGGAGGCTTGGCGATTGTGACTTAATGAGACTGAAAAGAACTTTTCAAAAAGTGTAAGATTCAGCTAAGGCTAACAATGGAGTTGGTTTTCAGTGGATTGAAACATAAACAAACCAATAAATAAAAACAAGGTACACATACAAACGCCCTCCATTCACAATAGTTCAGAGGGTTTATGTTAAAGAAAACAAATGAATTGTATGCCAAATGACTGGAATAGGAAGCCTGCCAAAACTTTAAGATAAAGACAGTGAAGAGATAAAAAGTAAAATCTTGAAATCAGTTACGGACTCCAGCTGAAACCTCTGTTAAAGTTTACTGGTATGAATTCCCAGGACAACTGGGATAATTCTCTTAATAAGAAGTAAGCCTGATACTCTTAAAGTTTGAAGAGACCTCAGTAGCTACCTAATAAAATTTTTCATCTACCGTGCCATTTCTAGCTATAGCACTTCTAGCAGCCTAGACTAGAATGTTTTCAGTAATAACATCTCTCAGTCTTAGAAGACTTTCCATTTTAATTTAGGGACGTTCTAGTTAGAAGTTTCTTTAGGGTAAGGTTAAATTTACCTCCTTGTATATTCTAACTATCGGTCATAGTTACGAACTCTTGATCTATGAAAACTTTATGAGAAAATTTTTTAAGTTATTCTAAATTTTACACAACTGGACATTAGTATTACAAAAAGAAATAAGATTCCATTCCTTTATCCAAATAAATTAGTCAGGCTTGTCTGGGTAACAGATTTAAGAATTTAGAGAGTATAAAGTGGAAGAAAATTTGTCTCATTGCATAATGAAAAGAGGCAAAATATGAAGGATTTACTGAAAGATTATGAGAAAACCGGGCTGCAGGAATCATTAGAACATCTATTTTGAGAATTTAATTGAAGCATAATAAAAATGTTCCAAAAGAAAAGAAATAAAATGAAGAAGAGCCAAGAACGCAATAAAAACCAAGAGAAAATAATAGTTATAGAAATATAATCTTTGAAATAAAGAACATTTTGAGGAGTTAATTAGTAGAATGGATGCTGATTAAGAATGAATAAGACCTAGGAGACGCTATTATAAACATGACAGAAAAGAAAACAGTTAGAAAATATAAAATAAAAGCTGAAAGATATGAAAAATAGAAGTAGAAATGCTACCTTCTAGATAAGAAGAATCTGAAACGGAGAGAGAGAGAAAAAGAATAGTGGGTAGGAAATATTTGAAGAAATAATATTCCAACTTCTAAAATTAATAAAAGCCAAACACCTTTTGAAACTTCAAAAGTGTGCAAACAAAATAGATAAGAAAAAACATGTATCTTGGCACAATGGAGTGAAATAAAAATATACAAAATAAAAAATAGAGGTAACAGGAGATGTTAATGAAAAAGAGAAGAAATGAGAAGGATAACAAATCAAATGGTGGCTATTAGAAAAGACTAAAGAACAAGATGTCTAAAAGTTTGCAGAAGAAGATACATTAAACAAAACGTCAAAAAAGTACAAATAATCACAAAAACCACAAATACTAAAATTTAATAAAACATTATGGAAATAATTCATCAATCATTATGGGGCAAACTCTGTTGTCTTAAAAATTTATATATTGAAGCTCTAACCCCCTCTACCTCAGAATGTGACCTGGTTTGGTGATAGTGTCTCCACCACATTAAAATTAGGTCGACAGGGTGGGCCCTAATGTAATATTACTGGTGTTTGCATAAAAAAGAAAAATTTAGAGACAGACCCATTTACAGGGAGAATGCCATCTTCAAGCCGAGGAGAACAGCCTGGAACAGATTCTTTCCTTACAGGATTCATAAGGAACCCATCCTACCAGCATCTTAATTTCAGACTTCTTGTCTCCAGAACTGTATGACAATGCATTCCTGTTCATTTTAGCCGCCCAGTTTGTGACAACGTATTAGGGCAGACCTAGCAAACTAAAACATTAATGCATTTATAAATATAAGAAAAAGAACAGGGAGGTCTAAAAAATATAAAATGCAACGAGAATAAATACATAATTGTAGAACTATAGAAATTAAAAATAAATAAATTGAAAAGGCAACTAAAATAGAGTGATCTACTGATCTTTCAAGAAATAGCTAATTTTTGTATTGGACATCTTGCTTCAAAAAATAGCAAAATGAGAAATTTACCCCAACTTAATAGACTTTTTGATTTCCAAACAAGGTCAGAACAAGACAATAAGAAACAGACTCATCTTCTTATGAAATTAGAAATAGAAATCCCAAGAAAATATTTATTTACTATATACAACAAAGCAGTTAAAAATTCATATTTAAGTGGATTTATCTTAGGAGTGCTTTGATATCAGAACAGCAGTGCAAGCTATCCCATTAAAAATTTTTGAAAGTCCACACGATTATTCAGTAAGTGTATTTGATAACAACAAGAAAACATTTGACAACATTCAATGTGTGAGATAAGTTCCTCTTAAGAAACTAGGAATAGAAAAATTCTTTTTTAAATTGCTAATGTTGTATGTTAAATTTATACAGCATTTTTACAGTGCTTAATAATGAAAATTTAAACATTCCGTTTAAGATTAAAAACAAGAAAAAATGTTCACTGTAACTACTACTGTTTAGCGATAGTGTAGTATATGCTAAAGGTAGCCAGTGATATAAGAAAACAAAGGGAATTATAAAGGAAAAGGATTGCAATAGAAGAGTTGTATCTGCAATATTTTCAGATAATTTGATTATATAAAAATAAATACCAACAGAATCAACTAGAAAACTATTGGAAATAATACCAGAGTTCAACAAGGTTGCTTAAAAGTGCACATTTAACAAATCAATACTATTTCGGTATACTAGAAGTGTTGTTTTTATTTAGTTTTTTTCAGCATTTTTTGTTGTCACCATGAGAACAGTAGGGATGACTTCCAATCTATTGTAAATATCGCATGCCAGAGCAGGAATGAAGGACATGTATTTTAATTAAAAATAAAAACTGCTGAAGAGTTTTCCAAAACACTTATACATTTTTGTACTTCAACCAGTGGTGTGTGTGTTTTGGGTGGTCTATATCCTGCTAACACTTGATACTGTCTGTCTTTTTCATTTTAACAGTACAAGTGACAAGTAGTCATATTCCATTGTGGTTTTATTTTGCATTTTGCTTGTGACTAATAATATGGAACATCTTTTATGTCCTTATTGGTCACTTGTGTGTATTCTTTTGTAAGTATTTGTTCAGTACTTTGGTTCATTTTTTTAATCAAGTTGTTTGTACTGTATCTCTAAATTACAGACCTTTTAATATTTTCGATACTAGTCTTTCTAGTTGCATACATGTGTTGCAACTATTTTCTCTCAGTCCGTAACTTGCATATTTATATTCACAACAGTGTCATGTATTTTAAAATGGGCAGTTTTAAATTTCTTTCTTTCTTTCTTTCTTTTTTTTTTTTTTTTTAAGACAGAGCCTCACTCTATCGCCCAGGCTGGAGTGCAGTAGCACAATTCTGATCACTGCAGCCTCCGCCTCCTGGGTTCAAGTATTCTCTTGCCTCAACCTCCCGAGTAGCTGGGATTACAGGTGCCTGCCTCCATGCCTGGCTAATTTTTTGTATTTTTAGTAGAGAAGGGGTCTCACCATGTTGGCCAGGCTGGTCTCAAATTCTTGACCTCAGGTGATCCACCCGCCTTGGCCTCCCAAAGTGCTGGGATTACAGGCATGAGCCACCATGCCTTGCACTTAAATTTCAATTAAATTCAATTTATTATTTTCTTTTAATTTTACACTGTACTTTCTCTTCTCTCTCTAAGACATCTTTACGAATTCTCATGGTCACAAAATTTATTTTATGTGTTTTAGAAATTTTATGGTTTCAAGTTTTATGTTCAGGTCAATGAAATGTCTTAAATACATTTTGTAAAATGATGTTATAGTACGGTAAAGTCTTTTTTTCTCAGTTGTTTCAATACCATTTGTGTGAGACGTGGCTTTGCCCATAAATTACTCTTTCGAGTATCTGAAATTTGTGCAGTGGTTTTTGTCTTCTCCTCTTCCTTGTTCTTCATTTCTCCCTAATCTTGAGGAAAAAAAAAAAAAACAACACATTTTGTATTTTCTATCTTTAGCTATTGTTTCTCTTGATGTAAGATAAATTACCAAACTCTTCTTCTTATCAAACATTCTCTTTGTAAACATCTTAGAATCTGGCTTCTCTCAATCTCTTCTTGAAGTTACTTTGTTGCACATTATCTGTTGTCGGGTGATCATGAAAACTAATAACTTTGAGTTTTCATTCACTAAGGCTGCTTTAAGCTCTGAAGAAAGAGAGAAAGCCTATGACTTCTTTTTAAATTTTTCTTTCTTCGAGTCCTGTTTTCTAATACTTAAACATATGTTTGTATATGTACATGTATATTTACATACATATAAAGCATATATATGCATATAGGCATGCATACATATATGTATATATAATCTGTGTTTATGCACATATGTACTATATGCACATATAGTCATGCACGGCAGAACAATGTTTTGGTCAGTGACAGATTGCATAATGACAATCGTCCCATGAGATTACAGTGAAGCTGCCCTGTAAAGATGTACCGTTTTTGATCTTTTATATGGTATTTTCACTGTACCTTTTCTATGTTCAGATGCAAGTATTTAGCATTGTGTTATAATTGTCTGCAGTAATTAGTACAATAACATGCTATCCAGGTTTGTAGTCTAGGAGCAACAGTCTGTCATATATAGCCTAGGTGTTAGTAGGCTGTACCGTCTAAGTTTGTGTAAGCACAGTCTATGATGTTCCCACAATGACACAATCACCTACAGGCACATTTCTCAAAATATCTCTCCATTGTTAAGCTATGCATGACTGTACACACACACACACACACACACACGCACACACATTCTTCCTAGATTGTTTCTACATCTACTAATCATATATCAGCTACAATTACTTTATCATTAATAGAATTATTATTTGTTCTTAACCTCACAGCATTTCCATGAGTGTCAAATCCTCAGTCCTCTCTAATTTTTTTTGCTTACCACAAATAAATAAATTACTGCTTTTATCTTGAATATTCTCTTGCTGAAACACATTGTTTCTTTCCTCCATGGCTTAAAGAATAAAGAAAAAATGTATCTCTTATTTAAGGTCTTCTGTCACGACCTTATGACTCCTTTCTTTCCTGTCTTCAATTCTACTGCCTTCTATATCTGTTATAAACATTTGTTCTAATCATGGACCTTTTGATGATCTTTGTGCTTTTTTGCTTACAATCCCCCATTCAAACTATTTCTACCTTTTGAGTAACCTTTCCTTTCTTTCCTCATTCCCCCAAGACTAAGTGATTTCTCCACTCACCACTCTTTCCAGCTGAACAGCTATAGCAATCATTTTTTGGTACTTACCTTCCTTGTACTTTATGATGGTTTGCTATCCTTTGTTATTTTGAGATGTATATACTTGATTGAGGGTTTCCTGATTAACAATTATAGGAGAGGAATACACCAGTAATAATATCCAGTGCTTATTCAGAAATTTTATAATATGTGTTGATTTAATTTGCAGTTTGCAACTTTAAACCAAACTGGAAGATTTGCCTTTGTGTGTGCTTCGTGATTATTTTTGCAGCTTGCATTATTATGATAGGTGAGTGGTTTAATTCATACACTTTCTATGGTTCTTCACACCTGATGGGTCTATGTATATCTCACATTTAACTCCAAATCTCCCAGATCTAGAGTGATTAAGGGTTTTGTAGACACTTGTACTCAAGTTTTTACCAGTTCAACATTTTTTACCATAATCCTTGCCTCTCCTCAAAACACTCTCAGTTTTACAGTAGAATTATGTTCTTGACTTTATAGTCCTTGACGCTTAAGAAAAATAATCTTAAATTCTTAGATGACCACCAGATGGCAACAGCAATAGCTATGTTACTGAAATGCCGGGGGTTCAGTCTAGGTCCCATTGCCCACGGCACAGAAAGGCAATCCCGGAGACAATGACTACTGCCAGGGAAATAGGATTTTTATTTGGGTGGTGTCAACAGGGAGAATGGGAGATCAGTCTCAAATTCGCCTACCAACTGACTAAAATTAGGGGTTCATGTAGCAGGAAAGAAAGGTAACTATTTGTGAGAAAACAAGAATTAGGGAAAGATAACGAGGATGTTAGGCCTGGTCAACAGGAATTAGGGAGGGATAGGGAAGAAGAGTCGGTCAACAGGGAACAGGTGGTCGGTGAGGCAATCATGATGGTGAGGAGTCCGTGGTCTGGAAGTGGTGATCTGGTGACTTTCAGTTTCCTGTTACTATCTGCGAGGCCTAAAGATCAGATGCCTAAAGAAGGAACTCAAATAAGACAAATTTAAGTTTCAAGTTTTAAAACTAGGAGGATCTATGTCTATATCTATTAAAAAAAAAAAAAAAAACCCCACATAACATCAGTTCTATGGGCTTGTTACAGATAATTTTCTTTTTAAGAGTTTGTGAATTAGTGAGCTAATGTTAAATATACTATACTCTGTTTTTTGAATTTAATCTTCATTAGGCTAGGATACAGGTACAAGAAAATCCATTTACAGACAAAAAATATACAGGATACAATAAGTAAGTTGCTTCTCACAAATAATACATTCCAGACCTAGGATCAAAAACCTTGGCTGTATAACTCTAATGCTTGATAAATTTTAAAAATCATGCAGCTCGACCTTCATAACTGTAGCATTCTTTTAATTTCTTTTTAATCAAGAGTAAGTTATGTCACTAATTGTTTGTTCTATAAAACATTTATTTATTTCTATTAGCTGGGAGGCAAAATTTTACCTCTACCTTCTCAGGGTTTTTCTGCTGGGCCTGAGAATGAAATTGGCACAAAACACATCAACTTGAGCAAAGCACATGTGTTTAGTTAATACAAGTTTGACGTGACATGCATGTCTTCCTTATGAAAGCCTAAGATGCAGGTAGAGTTGAGCACTTATATATTGAATTCAACAAATGGTAATAAATTATTAAAATGTGGCAACACAAAGGGGCTTGATCTAGGGTAATTACTTGGGTGGAAAAGTGACCAGAAAGACAAATGTTAAATTAACAAATGTTGTTTGTACATATTGCCTTTGGCCTCAACTACCTATCCTTGATTATAAGAATGTTACTTTCCCTCTGGTATAGAGAGGACATCTTCCACGTAGGTATTTTATCTCCTGCTTATAAGAAAAAGAAGGAAGCTTAGAGTGTTTTGTCTTGCATCTGCTGTTTTAAAAGTGCCTTTAACTCAAAAGAGTCTATATGCCAGACTGACATATTTCGGGGCATCATGTTCTGAACTCCTTCACTATCGTATTAAGTTAAATGAAAAAAAATAAAGAAATAATGGCATATGTGACCTGTTGGCAAGACTGTCTCATTGGAGTTGCAATATTTGTAAAAATGAAGTTAAATTTCCTCGGTTCTATGGGTTTATTTGGTGAAAAAGATCCAAAGGGAGAATTTAATTCCTGAGCCATGGCCAAATAGTCCCCAGCACTTGATTTTTCGTATGCATCGTGTGCTTAATTTAGCACTTAAATTTTGCTAAGTAGCACTGCTGTTTGTTTTGCTTTGTTTGCTTTGTTTTGTTTTCCTTTGGTTTGGTTTGATGTGGATGGGTTTGGCTTTGGTCATTCTCAAAAACGCTGATTGTCTTCTTGTTTATAGTCTCTTCTGTCAGTGTAGTCTTAGAGCTTAATGTTACTGGTGATTAAACATCTGGAAGTTAAGTGTAGACAAAAGTTTCTACAAGGAGTTTTTATATTCATTTATTCATTGATTTAAAAGAGCAGAAAGACAAAAGACGACATTTATGTGGCCAGTAAACATATGAACAAAAGCTCATCATCACTGGTCAGTAGAGAAGTGCAAATCAAAACCACATGAGATACCATCTCAGGCCAGTTAGAATGGCGATCATTAAAAAGTCAGGAAACAACAGATGCTGGCAAGGCTGTGGAGAAACAGGAACACGTTTACACTGTCGGTGGGAGTGTAAATTAGTTCAACCATCGTGGAAGACTGTGTGGCAATTCCTCAAGGATCTAGAACCAGAAACACAATTGATCCACCAATCCCATTACTGGGTATATACCCAAAGGTTTATAAATCATTCTACTACAAAGACACATGCACACATATGTCTACTGCAGCACAATTTACAATGGCAAAGACTTGGAACCAAGTCAAATGTGCATCAGTGATACACTGAATAAGGAAAATGTGGCAAATAAACACCATGGAACACTTTGCAGCCATTAAAAAGAATGAGTTCATGTCCTATGCAGGGACATGGATGAAACCAGAAGCCATCATCTTCATCAAACTAACACAGGAACAGAAAACCAAAAACCGCATGTTCTCACTCATAAGTGGGAGTTGAACAATAAGAATCCATAGACACAGGGATGCGAGCATCACACACTGAGACCTGTCAGAATGAGTAAGTTGTCTCTGACAAATGCTGCATTCCAGACCTAGGATCAAAAAACTTGTCTGTATAACTCTAATGCTTGATAAATTTTAAAAACCGTGCAGCTCGACCTCCATAATTGTAGCATTCCTTTAATTTCTTTTTAATCAAGAGTAAAGTTATGTCACTAATAGTTGTTCTATAACATTTATTTATTTATTAGTATTGGGAGGCAAAATTTTACCTGTACCCTCTCAGGGTTTTCTTTATTTTTTTTTCCTTTTTGTTTTTGCTGGGCCTGAGAATGAAACTGGCACAAGACACATCAACTTGAGCAAAGCATATGCATTTATTTAATATAAGTTTGACGTGACATGTATGTCTTCCTTATGAAAGCCGGAAGATGCAGTAAGAGTTGAACACTTATATACTGATTTAAACAAAGGGTAATGAATTGTGAAAACGTGGCAAGTCAAAGGGGCTAGATCTAGGGTAGTTAATTAGGTGGAAAAGTGACCAGAAGGATAAATGTTAAATTAACAAATGCTGTTTGTACACATTTTCTTTGGCCTCAACTACCAATCCTTCATTATAAGAATGTTCCTTTCCTTCTGGTATAAAGAGGATATTTTCATGTAGGTCGTATTTTATGTCCTGCTTATAAGAAAGAGAAGGAAGTCTAGAGTGTTTTGTCTTGCATCTGCTGTTTTAAAAGTGCCTTTAACTCCAAAAATTCTGTATGCCAGAGTGACATATTTCAGTTCTGAAATCCTTTACTATCATATTGTTTCATGAAAAAAACAACGAAATAATGGCATATGTGACCTGTTGCCAGACTGTCTCATGAAAGTTGCAATATGTGTAAAAATGAAGTTGTTGCATTTCCTCTGGCTACAATGGGTTTATTTTGTGAAAAGCATCCAAAGGTAGAATTTAATTCCTGAGCCATGTCCAAATAGTCCCCAGCACTTGATTTTCCATATGCATGCTATACTTAATTTAGCACTTACATTTGGCTAAGTAGCACTGCTGTTTGTTTTGTTTTCGTTTGGTTTGATTTGGTTTGGTTTGGTTTGATGTGGATGGGTTTGGTTTTGGTCATTCTCAACAATACTGATTGTCTCCTTGTTTACGGCCTCTTCTGTCAGTGTCTTAGAGCTTAATGTTATTTCTGTCTAAACATCTGGAAGCTTAATACAGACAAGAGTATCTACAAGAAGTTTTTATATTCATTTACTCATTGATTAAAAAGAGCAAACAGACAAAAGAAGGTATTTATGTGCCCAGTAAACATACGAAAAAAGCTCATCATCACTGGTCAGTAGAAAAGAGCAATTCAAAACCACATAGATACCACCTCAGGCCAGTCAGAATGGTGATTATTTACAAGTCAGGAAACAAGAGATGCTGGCAAGGCAGTGGAGAAACAGGAACACTTTTACACTGCTGGTGGGACTGTAAAGTAGTTCAAACATCGTGGAAGACGGTGTGGCGATTCCTAAAGGATTGAGGACCAGAAACACCATTTGACCCAGCAATCCCATTACTAGGTATATACCCAAACGTTTATAAATCATTCTACTATATAGACGCACACACACATATGTTTACTGCAGCAGTATTTACAATAGCAAAGTCTTGGAACCAAGTCAAATGCACATCAATGATAGACTGGATAAAGAAAATGTGGCACATATACAACATGGAACACTATGCAGCCATAAAAGAGAAGAGTTCATGTCCTTTGTAGGGACATAGATGAAGCTGGAAGCCATCATCTTCAGCAAACTAACACAGGAACAGAAAACCAAACACCACATGTTCTCACTCATAAATTGGAATTGAGCAGTGAGAATACGTGGTCATAGGGAGGGGAACATCCACACCAGGGCCTTTTGGAGCCTGACAGAATGATTAAGTTGCCTCTCACAAATAATTCATTCCAGACCTGGGATAGAAAAGCTTGTCTGTGTAACTTTAATGCTTGAAAAATGTTAAAAACCATGCAGCTCTACCTCCATAATTGTAGCATTCCTTTAATTTCTTTTTAATCAAGAGTAAGTTATGTCACTTAGAGTTATTCTATAAAACATTTATTTATTTCTATTACTTGGGAGGCAGAATTTTACCTCTACCCTCTGAGGGTTTTTCTACTGGGCCTGAGAATGAAATTGGCACAAGACACATCAACTAGAGCAAAGCACATGTGTTTACTAAATATAAGTTTGATGAGACATATATATCTTCCTTATAAAAGCCTAAAGATGTAGTTAGAGTTGAACACTTATATACTGAATTAAACAAAGGGTAATAAATTATGAAAATGTGGCAAGGTAAAGGGACTTGATCTAGGGTAAATAATTGGGTGGAAAAGTGACCAAAAAGATAAATGCTAAACTAACAAATGTTATCTGTACACATTTCCTTTGACCTCAATTACCTATCCTTGATTATAAGAATGTTACTTTCCCTCTGGTATAGAGAGGACATCTTCCACGTAGGTATTTTATCTCCTGCTTATAAGAAAAAGAAGAAAACTCAGAGTGTTTTGTCTTGCATCTGCTGTTTTAAAAGCGCCTTTAACTCCAAAGAGTTTATATGCCAGACTGACATATTTCAGTTCTGAAATCCTTTACTGTCATATTGTTTCATGAAAAACAATGAAATAATGTCATATGTGCCCTGTTGCCAGACTGTCTCATTAAAGTTGCAATATGTGTAAAGATGAAGTTGTTACAATTCCTCTAGCTACTATGGGTTTATTTTGTAAAAAGGATCCAAAGGTAGAATTTAATTCCTGAGCCATGGCCAAATAGTCTCCAGCACTTAATTTTCCATGTGCATGCTATGCTTAATTTAGCACTTAAATTTGGCTAGGTAGCACTGTTTGTTTTGTTTTGGTTTGGTTTGGTGTGGTTGGTTTTGTTTGATGTGGATGGGTCTGGTTTCGATCATTCTCAAGAATACTTATAGTTTTCTTGTTTATAGTCTTTTCTGTCAGTGTATTCTTAAAGGTTAATGTTATTGCTGTCTAAACATGTGGAAGTTAAATATAGACAAGAGTTTCTACAAGAAGTTTTTATATCATTTATTCACTGATTAAAAAGAGCAGAAAGACAAAATAAGACATTTATGTGTCCAGTAAACATATGAAAAAAAGCTCATCATCACTGGTCAGTAGAGAAATGAAATCAAAACCACATGAGATACCATCTCAGACCAGTCAGAATGGTGATTATTAACAAGTCAGGAAACAACAGATGTTGGCAAGACAGTGGAGAAATAAGAACACTTACACTGTTGGGACTGTAAATTAGTTCAACCATCGTGGAAGACAGTGTGGTGATTCCTCAAGGTTATAGAACCAGAAATACCATTTGACCCAGCAATCCCATTACTGGGTATATATCCAAAGGATTATAAATCATTCTGCTACAAAGACACACACACACACACATATGTTTACTTCAGCAGTATTTACAATAGCAAAGACATGGAACCAAGTCAAATGTGCATCAATGATAGACTGGATAAAGAAAAGGTGGCACATATACACCATGGAACGCTATGCAGCCATAAAAGAGAATGAGTTCATGTCCTTTGCAGGGACATGGATGAAGCTGGAAGCCATCATCTTCAGCAAACTAACACAGGAACAGAAAACCAAACACCGCATGTTCTCACTCATAAGTGGGAGTTGAACAATGAGAATTCATGGACACAGGGAGGGGAGCATCACACACCGGGGCCTGTCAGGGGTAGGGGGCAAGGGCAGCTAGATCATTAGGACAAATATCTAATGCATGTGGGGCTTAAAACCTAGATGACGGGTTGATAGGTGCAGCAAACCACCATGGCACATGTATACCTATGTAACAAACCTGCACATTATTCATATTTATCCCAGAACTTAAAGTTTAAATTAAAAAAAAGAGCAGAGAGAGATAGAGTTGAAACACGTTATATTGTATATGCTGTGTAATAGCGTGTATCCACTTCTGAGCACTACAATAAGCAATAATAATAACTCATGATGAAGTAGGGAGTGCAGCCTTTGGAGTCTGCCCTACATTTGAGAAGTTACTTGACTCTTTACTACTCACATGAATTTATTCAAACATGTGGAATGCATGGACTTGTCTTATTCTAAATACTTAGCACCTAAATAAAACCATGAGACAGTAAATCTCCAAACAATGTGCTTTTCATTATTATTCCATATTCTTCAGCACTGGATGTTAATGAAATGAAACAAATGTTTCACTAATTCTTATGTTTCACCTATGTGCTGTCCTTTATAGCAAATTTCACTTTCCTAGCTTGGGTATTTTCATAGGTAAAGGAAAGCCTCCATTTCTTATCCTAACCTTTGAAGCATAAATTACATGCAGATCTCCAATCTACCTTGATTGCATAACTTATAGCTAAATTGTGTGCATTGTTTTTGCCAGGATGTCAGTACAGATTATGAGAAGCTAGTGGTTCCATTTCTCAAAATAGAAACCAGGAAAATAGATAAAATATGTATTGCTTGATCACTAAATGATCTTGCTTACAGACAGGGGAAATTAATTCATCCTTAGTCTAGGGGTGAAGCTAACTTACAGGCCTCAAACCACGGGAGCAAAAAGTAAAATTAATACACAGAATGAGTAGAAACAGTTTTTAACTTGTGCTTTATCTGATCATTTCTTTCTTTTTTTCAGTCAAATGGCCAAAATGTGATAAACGTGTGGCATGTTCAGGCGACTGGCTTGCAGTGAGAGAAAAGCGTTTCTATTTTTCTGATGATACCAGAAATTGGACAGCCAGTAAAATATTTTGCAGTTTGCAGAAATCAGAACTTGCTCAGATTGATACACAAAAAGATATGGTAAGGAAAGAGAAAAGTCTTCAGTAATTTCGGAGATTGTTTGTATAAAAACATGATAAAAACAAGAATAGCTAATACTATAATACTATTGATCCCTGAACAACATAGGTTTGAACGGTGTGGGTTCACTTATGCATGGATTTTCTTCCCTCTGCCACCCTTGAGAGGACAGCAAGAGCAACCACTCCTCTTCCTCCCCCTCCTCAGCCTACTCAATATGAAAACGAGGATGAAGATGTTTGTGATGCCTCACCTTCACTTAATGAATAGTAAATATATTTTCTCTTTCTTACGAATTTCTTTTTTTTTTTTTTTTTTTTTTTTTGAGATGGGGTCTCGCTCTGTCACCCAGACTGGAGTACAGTGGTGCGATCTCGCCTCACTGCAAGCTCCGCCTCCCGGGTTCATGCCATTCTCCTGCCTCAGCCTCCCAAGTAGCTGGGACTACAGGCGTCCGCCACCACGCCCGGCTAATTTTTTGTATTTTTAGTAGAGATGGGGTTTCACCATGTTAGCCAGAATGGTCTCGATCTCCTGACCTTGCGATCTGCCTGCCTCGGCCTCCCAAAATGCTGGGATTACAGGCGTGAGCCACCGTGCCCTGCCCGATTTTCTTAATAACATCTTCTTTTCTCTAGATTCCTTTATGGTAAGAATACAGCATATAATTCAAATAACATAAAAATATGTGTCAATTTACTTTTATGTTATCGGTAAGACTTCCAGTCAACAGTAGGCTACTAGTGGCTAAGTTTTCTGTTTTTGTTTTTTGTTTGTTTGTTTTTAAGACAGGGTTCTCATTCTGTCATCTAGGCTGTAGTGCAGTGGTGCAATCTCAGCTCACTGCAGTCTTGAACTCCTCGGCTCAAGCAATCCTCCCACCTCAGCCTCCTGAGTAGCTAGGACTACAGGTGTACACCACCTTGCCTGGCTAATTTTGTTTATTTTTTGTAGAGATGAGGTCTCACTATGTTGCCCAGGCTGGTCTCAAACTGGGATCATGCAATCATACTGCCTCAGCTTCCCAAAGTGCTAGAATTAGCATGAGCTACTGTTGCCCAGCATGGTTAACTTTTGAGGAGTCAAGTTACATACAGTCTTTTGATGACACAGGGAGTCAGTGCCCCTAACTGCCACATTGAGTCAACTGTATATGACAATATGTGCTAAACAGTGTTCTAAGCACTGAAACTATAAAAACTCATGTAATCTACCAACACCCATGAAGGAGTTATATAACTCTTCCTGCTTTAAAGATGAGGAAAGTCAGTCACAGAAATGTTATATAACCTAGTCAATGATACAGCCATAAGTTTTTGAACTGGGATTTGAACCCAGGCAAGATGACTAGTAATGCCATGTCCTTTACCACAATGCATACTATTTATGTGTCTAAATGTCTTCATTAAATGTTCTTAGATTATTAAGTCGATTATTTTTTAACCCTTTCCAATTTGCATTCTACCAAGCATAGACAGAAAAAATTAAAATAAAAAAATACAGCTCTTGGAATTTAGGGACAAAGATATGAAGGAAATATGTGCCCTTTGAAGAAGCAAGTGAATTAATGGAAGTAAAGAGGGCAAAGAATGAGACATGTGGACTCTCGGGACACAAAGTAGGAAAATAGATTAGTTTTTAAAGAATAGCTGGGGATTGGGGAGTGGCCAAGATGACCAACTAGAAGTAGCTGGTGTGCAAGGCTCTCACAGAGAGGAACTGAAGATGTGAGTAAATACAGCACTTTGAACTGAAACATCCAGGGTACACACAATGGAACTAATCAAGGAAACAACTCAATCCATGGACAATGGAGAAAAGCAAAGCAGGTGAATGGCCAACCTGGGAGTGACATGGAGCCAGGGGAACCTCCCCTTGCCCAGGGAAGTGGTGAGTGAATGTGCAACCCCTGGAACCCATGCTGCTCCCATGGATCTTTGTAACCCTCAGGTCAGGAGATCCCCTTGTGAACCAGCTCCACCAGGGCCTTCAGTCTGACACACAGAGCTAAGCGGAGCCTCAGGAGAGCAGCTGCTCAGGCACATGCAGAGACCCGGGAGCCTTAGATAGCCAGGCTTTCCAGGCTTCCCAGCAAAAGTAGTTGCAACTCCAGCCAAGAGGGAGGTCAGACCCCCTGACACATCCCTAGTAAAGGAGCTGAATCCAGGGGGCTCAGCAGTGACATTCTGTAGGACCCTCTTCCATGGCAACTCACAGGATAGGACCCGCTAGCTTGGAGTTCTAGCCAGCCATCAATAACAGCATTGCACCTCCCTGAAACAGCTCCTAGAGGGAGATGGAGGCCACTACCTTTGCTGTTTAGGTGACTTAGCCATCCAGCCTTCAGGGTTTGGAGAATCCACGTTGACCAGGGGCGGAAGTGGCACCCCAATACAGCACAGCTGCTCTACAAAAAAGTGGCCAGACTGCTCTTGTAAGTGGGTAACAAATCCCATTCCTCCTCACTTTACAGGATCTCCAACCAGGGTCTTTAGCCGCCTCCTACAAGTGTGTTTGGGCCAGTAATAGGTGTGTGCCTCCCTGACACAAAGCTCACAGAGGGAGGGGCAGGCCACCTTCTTTGCTGTTTTGCAGGCTTCACTGTTGGTATCTACAGGGATCAGAAAATCTGAGGTGAATAGGGACTGCAGATGGCCACCAGCATACCACAGCAGGCCTGTGATAAAGTGGCCAGACCGTTACATGGGTGCCCATCTCCTTGTCTCCTCACCAGGAGGGTCCTCCAGGCCTGGGCCTCCAGCCCCCCCTTGCAAGAGCTATTGAGTCAGTAGCAGCTCTGGAATGTCCTGGACAGAGCCTCCAGAGGCAACTGAATACCCCTCTGCCGCTGCCTCTGCACTGGAACTGCCCTTGCTGCCCTCAGACTAATGAAGGAGCCAAGACTCTAAGTCTCTCATCCACATCTCCAACAAGTTGCAGGAGAAGAGGCCAGTCCATCTCCACAGGCTCTGCCCGCCCACCTTGTTCATCACCAGACATGGAACCCCCAGCATGGGCCCACAGCACAGACCCTCCATCCTGGGCTGATTGCACTGAATGATTGCTTAGTTGCATCTCTCTGGAGTGAAGCTCCCAGGAGAAAAGCCAAAGACCATTGGCCTTAACCACTACTAAGGTCTCTTCCATTGCTGCCTCCAAGTTGGGGAAGAAACAAACACTTTGATAACCCAAGAGCTGCAGTGGGCAGCCTAAGAGTGCCAAGCCGCAATCTACAGCCAGCACCCAAGAGGGAGAGAAACCCACATTTTCAGGACATTGAGAGAGAACAGAGCTGCAACTGTGAGGAAACATAAGGGAGCCACACAATCCAAGAGTCTCCCAACTGACAAATATGTCCAAGCGCCACCTCCTGGATCACACCTCAAAGCTTCAACACCAAAAATGTCTGACTAATACAATCCCTCTAAAACCAAAGACAAGTCACCTTTAAATAAAGACCCTGCCCAAAGTTTCAGCCCTGTGAAAACATACAGAAAAGAGGTCTATTGACTGTACTTAATATACACTGCAGGTAAAGTAACACCCACATGCAGTGATGAGAGAGAATTAATAGTAACTGAAATAGCCAGAGTGTCATATGTTCTCGAAACAACTGTACCAGTTCTCCAACAAGAGTTCTTAACCAGGCTGAACTGGCTGGAATGACAGAAATCCAATGCTATTCCTATCAAACTACCAATGACATTCTTCACATAACTAGAAAGAAAAAATTATTTTAAAATTCATATGGAATCATTAAAGAGCCCAAATAGCCAAGGCTAAGCAAAAAGAATAAAGCTAGAAGCATCACATTACCTGATTGCAAACTACACTGCAGGGCTACAGTAACCAAAACAGCATGGTACAGGTACAAAAACAGGCACATAGACCAATGGAACAGAATAGAGCGCCCAGAAATAAGGCCACACAGCTATGACCATCTGATGTTTGACAAAGCTGACAAAAAGAAGCAATAGAAAAAGAACTCCGTATTTAATCAATTGTGCTGGAATAACTGGCTAGCTATATGCGAAAGATTGAAGTAAGACTCCTTCCTTATACCATACACAAAAATCAACTCAGGATGGATAAAAGACCTAAATGCAAAACCCCAAACTATAAAAAGTTTAGAAGAAAACCTAGGCCATACCATCCTGGACATTGAAACAGGCAAATTTCATGATAAAGACAACAAAAGCAATGATTAAAAAACAATGCAAAAATTGACAAATGGTATCTAATTAAACTTAAGAGTTTCTGCACAGCAAAAGAAACTATTAGCACAGTAAATAGCCAAACTACAGAATGGGAGAAAACTTTTGCAAGCTCGGCATCTGCTGAAAGTCTAATATCAACATCTATAAGGAACTTAAATTTACAAGAGGAAAACAACCCTATTAAAAGTGGTCAAAGGACATAAACAGACACTTTTTAAAAGAAGACATACATGCCACTAACAAACATGAAAAAAAGCTCAACATCACTGATGGTTAGAGAAATGCAAATCAAAACCACAACGAGATATCATCTCACACCAGTCAGAATGGATATTATTAAACAGTCCCAAACTATAGATGCTGGCGAGGTTACAGAAAAAGAACACTTATACACTCTTGATGTGAGTGAAAATAAGTTCTGCCATTGTGGAAAGCAGTGTGGCAATTCCTCAAAGAGCTAAAAGCAGAACTACAGTGGTTGCAGTGGTGTTTACATGATTGATTTATGATTCTTTTGTTATGGATGAGTTAATTTTTAAATATCTTTTCTAAACTAATCAGTCTGTCTACTTTTATTTTTGATCTAAAGTTAGTACTGACAGTTTCTATTTGGATTGGGTAAGACTTGCTTGTAATTAGTTAATTGTTCGTTTAAGACAGAAGTTTGTTCAGTGCCTATGTAAATGATGTACATAAAAACTTTCCAGTTCTCTCCTATTGATCTCAATTAGCACACTGCTATAAATAACCCAGAACTATGTGATGGCAGATATGACAGATATAACTATTGGTTAATGGGCTTAATACTTGAGTGATGAAATAATCTGTAAAACAAACCTTTATGACACAAGTCTACCTATGTAACAAACCTTCACATATACCCCAGAACCTAAAATAAAAGTTAAAAGAACAAAAAGCTAATGAAAAGGTTTGTCACTTAACAGCAAAAATCCAACAGAGGAGTGACTAAACCCATCACTTAATAGATTTCATTGCAGTAAATTATATTCATATAGAAGTTAGTTTTATCTCTTATTATATTTAAAAAATACAATATCAGTGGCATTCATACTGTAGTATCTAATCAAAGTATTTTATCACTGGATTTCCCTATTCTCATAGTATTTATACTTTCCATTAAACTACTCCCCCTGCATCCTTTTTTTATGATTTTAGGAAAAGTGCCTGTGCACACAAAACATATATATAAGCATTAGTTCTCTATCATCCTTGAAGATGATGCTGTGTGAGATCTCATAGAACCTGCTTAGGTCCTATATTGTCATCTAGGCAAATTTAACATCAAATTAATTTATAGCCTATGTCATTCACTCTGTGACTAGAACATATGAATGGTTTAGGAATTTGAACTTGAAGGAAATAAAGTTAAATATGGTTTTTCCTTAATTTCTCACTTGAGACATGGGGGTTACCTTTAAAGATAATCAGAGTGTAGCTCGGAGTGTCAATGACTTGATTGTAGCCCAACTATTTGGAGATACTTAAGATGCAAAAAAGCAAAATGAAAATCATTCTGATAAAACTAACCCAAATATCAACATCTGTGCCGTTTGTTGTTACAGAAGCATCAGGGAAGAAGACAAATTAGAATGTGAATCCTAAAAGATAGAATAATTGGGGTGGGAAGCATGTTCAGCAATGTGCTGTAACATATTAAGTCATCGCTGATTCCCTTTGCTTTGTGAAAGGAATTTTTGAAGAGGTATGCAGGAACTGATATGCACTGGATTGGACTAAGCAGGAAACAAGGAGATTCTTGGAAATGGACAAATGGCACCACATTCAATGATTGGTGAGTTTCCAATGTATTAGGAATGTTCTAATTCTGGTGTGTCTTATGAAAAAAATTAAAGCATTTTGAGTTGTATTATTATAAACAAATCTATTTTCTATGTGTAATTAACTTTTCAGTCTCCAATCTATGACATAGGCCCGTTCACATTGAAGCACACCCTAGAGCAACCCATTTTCTTCTCACCTTGTTAAATAACACACAGTGAAATTTTCCATTTTTATTTTTATTTGTTATTTTATCTTTATTGTCAAGCTCTTGCTTGACAATTAGTGCTCTTTTGCTAATTCAAATTTAATCATTCTGCAAATTTTAAGTCAAAACTCATGTATTACTTGTACTTCTTTCCAACTAAAGTTTCTATAAGATTTCTTTGTCTTTAAAGGGTTAAAGACTTTATAGTTGTCTTTAACATTTCAAATGCCCACCACAATGAATACTATTTATTTTTATTTATTTGTTGCTTATTTTATTTATTTTTATTTCTGTTAGCATTTCCTGGGTAGGTTAAAATTGTTTTTTTTGTTTTGTTTTGTTTTGTTTTTTGAGACAGAGTTTCGCTCTTTGTTTTGTTTTTTGAGACAGAGTTTCGCTCTTTTTGCCCAGGCTGAAGTGCAATGGCGCGATCTCGGCTCACCGCAACCTCTGCCTCCCGGGTTCAAGCGATTCTCCTGCCTCAGCCTCCTGAGTAGCTGGGATTACAGGCATGTGCCACCACCCCGGCTAATTTTGTATTTTTAGTAGAGACGGGGTTTCTCCATGTTGGTCAGGCTGGTCTTGAACTCCCGACCTCAGGTGATCCACCTGCCTCGGCCTCCCAAAGTGCTGGGATTACAAGCGTGAGCCACCGCGCCCGGCAAAATTGTTGAAAGTATTTCTTGGATTAAAATGGTTGAGGATTGTGTAGTTGTCTTTAGCTTTCCAAATGTTCATCATAAGCAATATTATATTTATTTTTTAAATTTTTGTTTATTTTTTATTTAGTTAAAATTTTTATTTATGTAACTGTTTCTTGGATACATATATATCTCTGCCTTATTATTTTAGTAAAGTGCTAAATTTAAAAAAAGCAACCAATAAAACAAATATTGAAATATGCAAGACAGGACAAATTATACTTATAAATAAGAAAAGATTTGGTTATCAACAAAGAAAATTAATTAAAAAATGTATATTTTTTATTTTACTGTAAGTTCTGGAATACAAGTGCAGAATGTGTAGGTTTGTTACATAGGTATGTGTGTGCCATGGTGGATTCTTGCACCTATCAATCCATCACCTAGGTTTGAAGCCCCACATGCATTAGCTACTTGTCCTAATGCTCTTCCTCCCCTTTCCCCCACCCCCTTCTGCCCCCAGTGTGTGTTGTTCCCCTTTCTGTGTCCATGTGTTCTCACTGTTCAACTCCCACTTATGAGTGAAAATATTCAGTGTTTGGTTTCCTGTTCCTGTGTTAGTTTGCTGAGGATGATGGTTTCCAGATTCATCCATGTCCCTGCAAAGGACATGAACTCATTCTTTTTTTATGGCTGAATAGTATTCCATGGTGTATATGTACCACATTTTTTTTAACCAGTCTATCTTTGATTTCCATTTGGGTTGATTCCATGTTTTTGCTATTGTAAATAGTGCTGCAATCAACATATGTGTGCATATGTCTTTATAATAGAATGATTTATATTCCTTTGAGTATATATCCAGTAATGGGATTGCTGGGTTAAATGGTATTTCTGGTTCTAGATCCTTGAGGAATCACCACGCTGTCTTCTACAATGGTTGAACTAATTTACATTCCCACCAGCAGTGTGTAAGCATTCCTATCTCTCCACAGCCTCACCAGCATCTATAGTTTTTTGAGTTTGTAATAATTGCCATTCTGACTGGCATGAGATGGTATCTCATTGTGGTTTTGATTTACATTTCTCTAATGGTCAGTGATGTTGAGCTTTTTATTTCATGTTTGTTGGCTGCATAAATGTCTTATTTTGGGAACGGTCTGTTCATATCCTTTGCCTACTTTTTGATGTTTATTTTTTCTTATAAATTTATTTAAGTTCCGTGTAGATTCTGGATATTAGACTTTTGTCAGATGGGTAGATTGCAAAAATTTTATCCCATTCTGTTAGTTGCCTGTTTACTCTGATGATAGTTTCTTTTGCTGTGCAGAAGCTCTTTAGTTTAATTAGGTCCCATTTGTCAATTTTGGCTTTTGTTGCTTTTGACATTTTCATCATGAAGTCTTTGCCCATGCATATGTCCTGAATGATGTTGCCTAGGTTTTTTTCTAGGGGTTTTATGGTTTTGGGTTTTACATTTAAGTCTTTAATCCATCTTGAGTTAATTTTTGTATAAGGTGTAAGGAAGGGGTCCAGTTTTAGTTTTCTGTGTATGGATAGCCAGTTTTCCCAGCACCCTTTATTAAATAGGGAATCCTTTCCCCATTGCTTGTTTTTGTCAGGTTTGTCAAAGTACAGATGGCTGTAGATGTGTGGCATTATTTCTGAGGTCTCTGTTCTGTTCCATTGGTCTATATGTCTGTTTTGGCACCAGTACCATGTTGTTTTGGTTACTGTAGCCTTGTAGCATGGTTTGAAGTCAGGTAGCATGATGCCTCCAGCTTTGTTCTTTTTGTTGAGGATTGTCTTGGCTATACAGGCTCTTTTTTGGTTTCATATGAAAGTTAAAGTAGTTTTTTTCTAATTCTGTGGAGAATGTCAAAGGTAGTTTGATGGGAATTGCATTGAATCTATAAATTACTTTGGGCAATATGTCCATTTTCACAGTATTGATTCTTTCTATCCATGAGGATGAAATGTAAAAAACAATATTGTCAGCAGTCTCTTAGGTTTCTATTGCAGTATGTTTCAAAAGTACCAAGCAAATATAAATCTTATTTTTACTCTTTGAAAAAGTACATTTACTAACATTATGCCAGAAAACTGATATCTTAAATTTCAGGAATCTTTGAATTTGGCAACTCTCTCTTTCTTTGCATATAGATAGAAAGAAGAAAGGAAGAAAGGAAGGAAGAACAGAAGCAAGCAAGGAAGGAAGAATAGAAGGAAAGAAGGGTCTTACCCCTGTCTTTGTGTATCTATATGTGTCTATCTACCTATCTGCAAGTTGTTCTAAGTAGGGTTACAGATTTTAACTCCAACAAACACTTATGTCCAGTCTTATTTCCCTTAATATGCCAGATATTTTAATGTAGCATATGGTGATGGGTGGGTATATTTTCTGGGAGCTCAGTATTTGGTATAATATATTTAAAATAACTTTATTCTTAATTGTATTTTTGATTACAACTGTAAGTGGTTCCCAGACTGATTTAGAGTGTTCTTTTTCAGGTTTGAAATTATAGGGAACGGATCCTTTGCTTTCTTGAGTGCTGATGGAGTCCATAGTTCCAGAGGATTTATTGATATCAAGTGGATTTGCAGCAAACCTCAATATTCTTCATAGAGCAGAAAAAACTTGAAAATGACTATCACACTTCAAGATTGAAAGAAGAGCTAACTATGCAAAAGTGGTTTTCTCACTCACTCTATTATAGAATACAGAACCTTGTGAGTAATAAACAAAAGAACCAAACGTGACTGAATACATGAAGGATTATAGACAGAACTTTATAAATTCAAGATACATATCTGCTCCAATATGTGCAAAAATCAGAAAAATCCTGATTCTACTAAGAATTCAGAGCAAATAAAATAACAATAAACAATTAGGTGACCTGTGGCTACAATGATGGTTTTAATAAGTCAAATTAAAGGGATCTATATTGATAGGCCAGCCAAGAAGTACAGCTTAGGAACACTTTTACACTGTTGGTGGGACTGTAAACCAGTTCAACCATTGTGGAAAACAGTGTGGCGATTCCTCAAGGATCTAGAACTAGAAATACCATTTGACCCAGCCATTCCATTACTGGGGATATACCCAAAGGATTATAAATCATGCTGCTATAAAGACACATGCACATGTATGTTTATTGCGGCACTATTCACAACAGCAAAGACTTGGAATCAACCCAAATGTCCATCAGTGACAGACTGGATTAAGAAAATGTGGCACATATACACCATGGAATACTATGCAGCCATAAAAAAGGATGAGTTCATGTCCTTTGTAGGGAATGGATGCAGCTAGAAACCATCATTCTCAGCAAACTATCGCAAGAACAGAAAACCAAACACCTCATGTTCTCACTCATAGGCGGGAATTGAACAATGAGATCACTTGGACACAGGAAGGAGAGCATCACACACCGGGTCCTATTGTGGGGAGGGGGTAGTAGGGAGGGATAGCATTAGGAGATATACCTAATGTAAATGATGAGTTAATGGGTGCAGCACACCAACATGGCACATGTATATATATGTAGCAAACCTGCACGTTGTGCACATGTACCCTAGAACTTAAAGTATAATAAAAAAAAAAGAAGTTAAAAGAAGTATGTGTTCTATACATGTAAATATTAAAAAATACTAACTACCGTGACTTTGACGTAAAGAAATGTTGCAAGAGAATCGCATACAAATGAACACTTACTTCAACAATGTCTTTAGGACAAGGAAATACCCGCCTCAAAAAGAACACTGATTTTATTGTCCTAGACCGTTTAGCCTGCTATAACAAAATGCCTTAGACTGGGTGACTTATAAACAAGAGAAATTTATTTCTTACAGTGTTACCGAAATGACAGAGGTCTGTTCTAGGTCCCAGAGCTTGCTACACAGAAAGCCAATCACTTTGGCTTCTGTGAGACAAGTATTGGCAGGGAAGAAAGCTTAATTAGGGTTCTCCAGCTGAGGAGAACAGATCAGTCTCAAATCCGGATTCCCAGATGACTAAAATTGGGGATTTATATACTGGGGAAAGAATAACTACATGCAGGAAAACAGGAATTAGGGAGGAGTAAAGAAGAGGAATTGGCCATAGGAAGTAAGAGGTTGCTTAGGAAAACAGGAATTAAGAAGAGGTAAGGAAGAGAAGTTTCAATTCCTTGATACTATATGGTAAGCCTGAGGGTCAATTTCCTGAGGAAGGAACTCAACCTTTAAGATAAGATAAATATAGTTTCAACCTTTAAGACTGGGAGGGGCAATTTCTATATTTATCAAAAGCATCTTACATGGGGCAATTAAGCCAGTTTCAACAGTTCTGGAGGCTGGAAGTTCAGGCATCAATGGATTTAGTGTCTGGTGAGGGCCCATTTTCCAGTTTATAGATGGAAGCTTCTTGCTGTGCGCTCCCATGGTTGAAGAGACGAGGCAGTTCTCTGGAGCCTTTTATAAGGGCACAATCCCATACGCTATGGCTCCATCCTCATGAACTAATCACCTCCTGATGAATGGCTCCATCCCGTAATACCTTCACATTGGTGATTAGCTTTCAACTTATGAGTTTTAGGAGGACCCAAATACTCAGAACATAGCATCTACAAATAATAAACACTGATAAATTATAAGAGTTATACATAAAAATTATACTATATAGACTAGGGTAATAAATATCAAAGTGAACAAATAATAGATTAGTGAAAAAAAATGCAATCTCCCAAGTAAGAAAAAGGAAAGAAAATGAATTTGGGGCACATCGTTGGATGCTTCATAAAATTGAAATTCTGTAGGGCATTCAAAAGGTTGTATCAAAGCTGCCTTGTTGCATTAGTGCAGATTTAATTACCTGCCTGGGTAACTGTGATCTTTCAGAACAAGTACAAATGTGAGTATAGATGAATAGATAGTAAGAAAAGCTAGACAAAAAAAAAAAAAGTATCTTGATTACAGTGTGAAAATGAGACAGGCAGGTGGGAAGTAGTTCCCTGGAGAAACTCCCACCAGTCTGCCCACTGAGGCGGAGCCTTGGGAAGTTCACAACTTTTGCATCAAAGAGGAGCCTGGACCTTCCTCTTCCTGTGTGGAACCTGAGATTTGAATGGTCAACAGGAAGTGCTCTAGCAGAGGACTCTGACTTTGTGGAGGATCTTGTTTTCCCCTTTTTTTTTTTTTTTTTTTTTTTTTTTTTGCTTTTCACCCAATAAAACCCTGATTTCACCCAATAAAACTCATCCTCTAAACCATCTGTGAGCCTAAATTTTTATGGACATGGCTGGGATAAGAACACGGTCTTTAGCTGAACTAACGAAGAGTCCTGCAACAATTTTGGCACACAATATGGGGGCTCAAGAAGAGGTGAATAAAATGGGGACTCAAAACCTCTCACGGTTGCTCCTAAGGATTTTCATCCTCCAACTTCTAAGGGTGGGGAAAACATGCCTCCAAACCCTGTCACTCTAAGGGTCAGGGGAAAGGGCCTTTTCTTTCTATTTTAAGAGGGACAGGCAAGTGGGGTCTCCTCACTCTGCCTCCCCTCCATGCAGGGGTGGGACTCATGGCCTAAGGGTCCCGCACAGCCAGCTGGCTGGCTCCTAGCCACAAGCCACCGTGGCCTTCCCCTTTCCCACGCAAGGGCTTCAGCTTTATTGGATGAAAATTAAGCTTTTCACCTAGTGAAACATCCACTTTCATAAGAATAAGAGGTTTTTCCCCAGGCATTTTAAACCGATTTTGTTTTATCCCCTTCTCTACCCCGTCAGCAGTTAACCTTTAAATTTTTTTTTTTCCTTTTAGAGGACACTTCTACAAGGTCAGGCCCCCCAACTATAACTGTACTCTCTAAAGTTTCTGTTGTGAAAAAGGAGTTGTGGGGCTAGTCTTGGACTATAGCCAATCTGGTGTGCTTTGCATGTCTGTATGGTTTGTGCTGCAGGCCTCCTTCTTGCTTTACATACTGGGGGCATGGCCAGCCTTGCATGACAAGGCTGTTAGGCAGGAATCTAGACCCAACACGGCAGTATCGCCGGGCATGGCAGGCCGTTTGTTAGGACTTCCCACCCTTCACTTCCTGCTAAGACTCTCAGCGCGTGAAAAAAACCCATGCCCCCCAAACACCCCCCGCTCTGCGCAAACTCCTGGACACGTCATTCCTCAGAAATCCAAACCTAACCCAGGAAAACGGAAACCTACAAACCCCGCCTACCTCGCCCTATAAAAGGCCCCCATACCCGCCCCCAGCATAACTTCCCCGGCCCTCCTCCTAGGGGACCGGTGAACCTCTCCCGTGAGCTCAATAAAGGCTACCTCTGTTCTCATCTGCCTCCTGTCTTCTTGCTCGGCTCCCCATTGCATTACAAAGGCTTTATTTAGAAGCCCTGCCTTAGGTGATGAGCCCTATCAGGTTAGATATCTACATGCTCTCCTAGCCCTGTCTCTTAAAAGAACTCACCCAGGGACTGGGTTTCCTTCTGCCTATCTGTGTGTATACTGTGTGTGATGTCTGTAAAAAGAGCTTTAATTAATTTGTCCTAAAGATAAGTGCTTGGATCAAGTAATTTTTAAAGGGGAAGATAAAAGCTGTGGTACTTTCAGTGCACATGACTTTAAACTTTGCGAAATAAAAACAGCCTTAAAAATTACCAGTAAAATGCAGGTGTCACTAAGAAGTAAATAGGTGAGCTAAATTATGCAGGTTGGAGTTAAGATTTGCTAAAAGTTTTAAGGTTATTAACTACTTTTGGGGTTTTGAGAATTCTTGGACTTGCTGGCTTCACAATTGGTAAGGTCTGCAATATATGGAACTAACTACACCATTAATTAATGCCAGAGATTATAAATTCCTCTTCAAAAGGTTTAATTGTGTAATGCCCTTGTTCTTTGTTCAGAGGCCCAACCTTCTTGTACTTCCTTGTTTCTAGCCTGCAAACAGTCCTCCTGCTATTGCTGTGCCCTGACATGCCTAGACATGTCTCAGCCTCATTCTACATTCCTTTCCTTATTCAGAAAAAGGTTAGCTTTCTCCCATCCACAAGCAGCCCCCTTCCCTTCCCTCCTTCTCCCCCATCACACATCTGCCTGACATAGAAGGTTTAAGTGTTTAGCCAATCGGGACTAGTTTGGGTTGTGTGGTCTGACTCCAGCCAATAGGGAATGACACAGAAGCAGGGACTGTGTTAGGAATAAAAACCTTTACTCTCCTTTGTTCAGTACAGACCCACATGTACTGGGTCTAAAATTACAACTATCTTTTTTTTTTTCTTTTTTTTTGAGACGGAGTCTGGCTCTGTCGCCCGGGCTGGAGTGCAGTGGCCGGATCTCAGCTCACTGCAAGCTCCGCCCCCCGGGTTTATGCCATTCTCCCGCCTCAGCCTCCCGAGTAGCTGGGACTACAGGCGCCCGCCGCCTCGCCCGGCTAGTTTTTTGTATTTTTTAGTAGAGACGGGGTTTCACCGTGTTCGCCAGGATGGTCTCGATCTCCTGACCTCGTGATCCGCCCGTCTCGGCCTCCCAAAGTGCTGGGATTACAGGCTTGAGCCACCGCGCCCGGCCTAAAATTACAACTATCTAAATTACAACTATGTACTGGGTCTAAAATTACAACTGGGTCAAGTTACAACTATCTTAAACCAAAAGGCAGGGAGGTAGCTCACTGACTCAAGCATCTTAAAATACGAAGCTATTCTATTAGAAAGAAATGATTTAACACTAACCACTGATAACTCACTCAACCCAGCAGGTTTCTTAACAGGGTATCCAAACCTAAAAAGAGATCACATATATTTAGATTTAATTAACTACCACACAAAAGTCAGACCAGATTTAGGAAACACCCCTTTCAAAACAGGGTGGCATTTATTTATAGATGGCTCCTCCCAGGTAATTGAGGGGAAAAGACATAATGGATATTCAATAATAGATTGAGAAGCTTTAGTAGAAATAGGGTCAGGAAGACTGGCTAATAATTGGTCTGCCCAAACTTGTGAACTGTTTGCATTAAGCCAGGCTTTAAAATGCTTGCAAAACCAGGAAGGGACAATTTATACCGATTCTAAGTATGCCTTTGAGGTAGCTTATACCTTCGGGAAGATTTGGACTGAACAAGGTCTTATTAACAGCAAAGGCCAAGATCTCATCCGCAAAGAGTTAATCACCGAAGTGTTAAATACTCTCCAGTTACCCAAAGAGATAGCGATTTTCCATGTTCCAGGACACCAAAAAGGCTTTTCCTTTGAAAGTCAGAAAAATAACCTTGCAGATCAGGTAGCCAAACAGGCTGTATTTCCTCTGAAGTGCTTGTTTTTCATTTAACTCCTTGTCTTCCTCCCCTGTGGCTTCTGTGTTCCTGGGTAAGTACCCCTAAAGCCACCCCATTATTAACGTTAACAAAAAGGTGGAATGGTTTTTCTAGGGATGGTAAGGCTAGAACAGGGGCAGTTATAAGCATATGTTTTAATACTTCAATTTGATGAATTTCTTCAGGAGTCCACAGAATATGATCAGGTTTCCACTGGGTAAATTTTCTGTATAAAAGTTTAGTTTTTAGAGCATATGAGTGAATCCATAAGCGGCAATATCCAACTAATCTTAAAAATTTTCTGCTTCTGCTTAGTTTGAGGCAAAGGTAAGGATCTGATTCCTTCTACTTGTTCGGGTCCCATCCTTCATTTGCCTTTACTTATTAAGTGTCCTTACTATGTAACTTCAAGCTCTACAAACTTGAGTTTTCCTTTTGAAACTCATAATCCTTCCCCTTGTAAATGGTTAAGAAGGTGTGTAGAGAAGGCAGCTACTTTCTCTGCATTTTCACCAGATATGAGAAGATCATGTACATATTGAAGCAGACATATTTGTTTTGGGGTATGAATTTATTCTGAAACTTGTTCTAAAATTTGGTCAAAAAGGTTAGGGGAATCTGTGAACCCTTGGGGCAAAACTGTCCATCACTACTGTTGTTTCTATCCAGAATAAGGATCTTCCCATTCGAAAGCAAATATGTGCCAACTGTCCTCAGCCAAGGGTCAGGCCCAAAAGGCGGCTTTTAAGTCTGTGACTGTAAACCATTGATGGTCACAGGGGATTTTGCTGAGGATGGTGTAAGGGTTAGGGACAACAGGATAAGTAGTTTGGACTAACTGGTTGATAGCTACGAGGTCTTGTGCTAGTTGGTATGACCTGTCTAATTTCTTTACAGGCAGTATTTGGGTGTTAAAAGGGGACATGCAGGGTTCAAGAAGCCCATCTGGAATGACATTTTAAATTATGGGCTTCAAGCCTATTCTGCCTTCTAGGGGAATGGGATATTGTTTTCTTCTTACTGCTTCCCCAGCCGTTTTTAGCTTTCTGTGTTTTGGAAGGACTTGAGGTCTTCCTTGATTTTCTTCTCTTGACCAGACATCAGGATGGATGTATCTTTCATCCACAGTGGTAAATAGGTTTAGTGAGGTGAGGAATCCCTCCGGGCCAACATGTAAGCTGGTGGCCTACATGTTGGCCCAGAGTTCTAGAACATGATGCCTAGTTCTAGCATTAAGTCCCTTCCTAATAGGTTAATTTCTGCTTCAGGTATTAAAAGAAGCTTTATGTGAGTTGATCAGTTTTTATACTGACTTCTGTTTCTTCTAAGATTTTTACTTTAAATCCTTCTCCCTTTACCCTGAGACAGAAAGTTCTGAGGAGCAAGTGATATCAGATGGAGGGAAACACACAGAGGAACTGGGTGCTCCTGAATCTACTAAAAAGGTTGTGAGTTCATATTTGGGTCCCACCTCTAAGTTTATCAAAGGTTTTTGGTGGGACTTGAGATAAAAGAGACAGAGCCTTCTATTGATGGTCATAGGGAATTTTGCTGAGGATGGTGTAAATTTGTAAAGGGTTATAAAAGGTTTTTGCTTCTTTAAAATTTCTGAGTCATCATTTTTGCAAAATAAATAGTGGACGTAGCTGTTGCATTTATTATGAAATCTTTTAAATAAGTTCTTACCAACATGCCAGGGGTTTGGTCTAGGTGCTGCTGCTCACCACACAGAAAGCCAATCACTGAAATGAGTTTTGCCAGGAAAGAAGGCAATTGGGTGCTGTAGTCAAGGAGAATGGGAGGTAAAGTTTCAAACCTGTCTCCTTAACAAACTAAAATTGGGGTTTACATACCAGGGAAGGCAGGAAAAAATAGTAGGAAGAAGTAAGAAACCAATGGATGAGGGGTCTGGCATATGATTGGATGTGGTGATCTGATGATTTTCTGTTCCTCACTTGAGGGTCAGTTTCCCGAGGAAGGATCTCGGGTAAGACAAGTGTGAGTTTCACTTTTGAGGACCAGGAAGGTCAATTTCTATGTTTATTCCAAAAAGTCATCAATATCAATTCTATGAGGAAATTGAGCGGGTTTCAAAATGAGGGGAAAAGTAAATTTTATATAGAATTTCATTTAGAAAACTAAAGTAGTTAGATTAAATATGTTTGATAAAAGGGGAATAAACTATGGCATCACACTAAAAACAAGCCACATGGCATATTCCTTCAAATAGTCATTTTATGCTTACAGCATTTTAGTACTTTATTGCCAGCTGTAAGTTTGATTCCTTTTTAATGAAAATTGAGAACACTTAACTTGGAGGAAATGCCAGTGAAAGAAATGGCATAAGTATAGTCATGTGCCTGATCTATTTTCCCCCAAATGCTTAGAAGGAGTTAAAATCCAAGGAATAGAAAACACATATGATAGATGCAGTAGGCAGATAAGGGCGGATCCCCAGAGAATCTCTGATCCACCCCAAAAGTGTTTACATCAGATGCTTTTGTGCAGATGAGGGAACCTACCCAAGGCCTTGTCTGGTCATGCCCACAATGGACTGGGGACCTGCTTGCACACTGGGAGAATGTGGTAGAGCCCCTGAGAATTCAAAGCTTATGCAGGCAAGAGGAGCCTGGCCTCTTCAGCTTGTGTGTGTGATCACGTGGTATTCAATCTGTGAGGTGGCACTGTTGGCAGGATGCCTCCCCCTGCTTTTATTATTATTATTTTTCTAACACTGAGTGCTTTCTTTTGATAAATTCTGCTCTCCTCGCTTTTCAACGTGTCCACGTGCCTAATTTTTCCTGGTCGTGTGACAAGAACTTGGATTTTAACTGAACTAAGGAGCAAAAGATCCTGCATCACATACACAGAAAAAGAGGCAGAATTAGATTAAATTTAATTTTTTAATATACTGAAAAAATAAGGCTTTGTGTTTTTCTGTTAAAAATAAAACCCAAAGAAACAGAGAATAGCATGCTAGTTTCCAGGGGATAGATGGAAAGGGAAATGGGAAATTGCTGCTCGAAGCACAGAAAGTTTCATTTATGCAAGATGAATAAGTTCTAGAGATTTCCTCTACAACATAGTACCTACTATTAACAATTTAGTAATGTGCACTTTAAAATAATTGAGAGGCTGGACATGGTGGCTCATGCCTATAATCCCAGCACTTTGGGAAGCTGAGGCGGGCGGATCACTTGAGGTCAGGAGTTGGAGACCAGCCTGGCCAACATGGTGAAATACAGTCTTTACTAAAAATACAAAATTTAGCTGGGCATGGTGGTGCATGCCTGTAATCCCAGCTACTCAGGAGGCTGAGGCACAAGTATCACTTAAACCTGGGACACGGAGGTTGCAGTGAGCCAAGATTGCGCCACTGCACTCCAGCCTGGGCAACAGAGCGAGACTCCATCTCGGGGAAAAAAAAAATTAAGAGACTATATCTCGTGTTGTGTTCTTATAAAAATAAAAGCAGATAGACAGAAAAGAACATAAGGACATATTTGGAGGTGATGGATACGTTTAGTACCTTAGCTGTGGTGATGGCATCTCAGGTATATACAAACTCACCAGAAAGTATACATTAAGTATGTGCAGTATTTTGTGTATCAATTTGACCTCAATAAAACTTTAAAGAATAAAGACGTGTATTAAAAATAAAAACAAGTTATTGTAGTTTTTTCATTTAGAAGTATTACATTAAAATTTTATATTTGGATAGAAAAATAAATTTGTATTTCACTAAAGAAAAAGAATAGGCACTGTTAACATCCATACACATTTCTTTCAATTCTTAATTTACATGCACGGATTTGCTTTTATTCTTTTTGTTTTGAATATTTGGCCACATGACTTTAATTTTTTTTTATTTGTATACATTTAAACGGTACAAGTATAATTTTGTTACATGAATCAGAGTGGAGAAGTCTGAACTTTTAGTTTATCCATCACCTAAATATTGTACATTATACCCATTAGGTAATTTCTCATTACCCACTCCCCACCAAACACTTCAGGCTATGATACACAAATGAAAAATTCAAAATTCCATGCTTCAAATATTATATTTGTACATATACTGCTTCTTTCCTTCCAATCTACCACATAGTACATATAGCTAAATAACATTCCTTTAAAGTTGTTTTATTCTATGCTATTTTAATTGCAAAAAATATCAAGCTGTTAAATAACTATTAAAAGAATTACTAACTTTTTATTTAGCTTTTATTGTCAATGCCATGGAAAAGACAAACCGGAAATCCAAGTATGGAGTAAAAGTTCTGTTCAGAAGTTGTCTTTGTGATCAATTTAGGATAAAATACTTTTCTCCTATTTAGATGATGTCTGTTAGCAGAAACTTGCTGTTAGAAACTTTACCTAAAGAACCCAAGTCTTTAAAATCTGGCTCTGCTTTAACGTGCAAAGTATTTCTACATTTTGTTGTACATTTACATAACACTGGTTCTATTGCGCGTCAAGATCGCATCTCTCTGGCAAATTCCCTTAAATGTGGAACTACAGTCTTCAGAATACACCCACTTCCCTGTGATAACGGCACAGCTCCTGTCATCAGTTGGTCCAATCACTGAAAACCTAAGAGATAAAGGACAGATTTTTGAGCATCTATCTTAAAAAGATGGTAGTATCTCTTAAAATTTTAGCCAGCCAAACTTTTATAGGTAAGTCTTCAGCAGCCAAAGTTTTGCAGAGGTTCTAGAATGGAATTTTCATTGCTAATGCAGCCTCTTCTCCTCTTTCCTATCTTAATAACAACACCATGGAAGCTCAAGCTAGACTAGAAGACATCGCAGCTTCTTCCTTACCTCTCAAACCTCTCATTATATATACCTGCAAGACCTGAGTATTCTATTTCCAGATTATCTCTTCTATCCATTCACTTGTCCCAGCTTCTCAATTTAGACTCAAGCTACCATTATCTCTCCCTTATCTCTAGCCATAGCCTTTAAACTGACCTCCATAATTTCAATTTTGTTTCCCATCTATTAATTTTCCACATAGCAGCATAAATAATTTTTTATAAGGAAAGTAGATGCCAAAATGAAAGTTTTTAATAGAAATTACACAGTGATAGGTATGCTATAACAATGTGAGTTGGGAGGCAGTTGCCCAGGATTTTATTTAAGTCAAAGTAAAAACTATTAAATGACTCTTAAATTCCTCATATAACTTCCACAGTATAAGGTTAGGACAACGCACAATGTATAAATGGAATGCCTTTGAAGAGAGCTATTTCATAAACTATTCTTTCTAGTTACTAATGATTATTTCAGAAAATACAGACTGAACACTGTTATAACCACTTGCATGTGTGTCATTTTCCTTAAATGATAACATAAAAGCTTTTAAAAGGGATATTTTACCTTTATAGTAATGCTGGTTTCCAAAAAAGTAAAAAATAATTATAATAAAAATTAGTAAGAAATCTTACTTTTTTTTTTTTCCAAAGATTGCATTAAAAGCAGGTCCAGGAAATGGACACTACTTCATCTTTTAGTTTTATGTTCATGAAGGATGATAATAAATGTAGAATAGATGTATCCAGGTGTAGATAAATATCTAAACTGAAATGAACTATCACTCCATGGTCTTTGCTCCAAGCTTAACCACATCTCAAGTGTTTTGGTAGTATGACTAGTAACTGAAAGCACAGAAGAAAATATCAAATGTGAACTTCAGAATTTTAAAGCACTCTTACATGCAATACCTCATGTTGTTCACATAAGAACAATGTGAAGAAAGTATCATGAATCTTTTTATACAGATAAAGAAGCAGGTATCAGGCTGGGAGTGGTGGCTCACACCTGTAATCTCAGGACTTTGGGAAGCTGAGGTGGGTGATAGTTTGAGCTCAGGAGTCGGAGACAAGCCTGGGCAACATGACAAAACTCTGCCTCTACAAAGCATACAAAAAATCAGCCAGGTGTGACGGCACCACACCTGTAGTCCTAGCTAGTCTGAGGCTGAAGTGGGAGACTTGCTTGAGCCTGGAAGGTCAAATCTGCAGTGAGACATGATCATGCCACTGCACTCCAGCCTGAGCCACAGAGCAAGGCTCTGCTGAAGAAAAGAAAAGAAAAGAAAGAGAGAAAGAGAGAAAGGGAGAAAGGGAGAAAGGGAGAGAGAGAGAAAGAGAGAAAGGAAGGAAAGAAGGAAGGAAGGAAGGAAGGAAGGAAGGAAGGAAGGAAGGAAGGAAGGAAGGAAGGAAGGAAGGAAGGAAGGAAGGAAGGAAGGGAGAGAGAAAGAGAGAGAGGGAGGGAGGGAAGGAAACAGATATCAACAAGTTTAGTTGAATTTCTGAAGGGCAAAATTTTTAAAATCATGTTTTCTGATTTCAACTCCAGATCTTTCTACATATTCCAGCTTTTATTTATAGGTGAATTTTGTCTTTGCTTTTACCACATGAAAAGTATTTGCATAAAATTATTTTCAAATGAGATTTAAATCAGATTAGAAATTTAAAAATTATTATGAATTTTGGACAATTAAAATGCCAGGTGACAAAATGAATACTTTCCATCCCATTTTTCAAAATTAGTGAATGTTAAAGAAGAGAGGAAGCAAAGAAAAAAAAGGGAGGGGGAGAAAGGAAAGAAAGAAAAGAGAGAGCTAGAAAGGAAAAAGGAGAAAAAAAATTAAAGATAAGGGAAAACAGAGAAAGAAGGAAAAAAAAGAATAGAAAGTGAGGAAGCTTAATATAAAAATAATTCTATAAATAAACATTATCACCCCTCTCTTACAAATAACTACTCACAATTCTGGAACTAAAAAGTGTTCATCTATCCACATCCATAGGTTTCCTCGGAATGTAACATATAGTCCAATCCAACCAAAATGTCCAGGTTTTAAACTGTTCTGTATGAACTCCTGCAGAGGAAATAGTGTATTTATTCATTCATTTGTTTAAACAAATTTTGATGCCTTCTATAGTGTGAGTCTCTGTGCCGGCATTAATAAAATATATTTTTTCATATATATTAGCATGTTTTCATGAACAATAGTAACTGCATTATGGCTAACACATGTTCAAAAGCAAGGACAATAAACCTCCCATGCTTCTTAGGCAGTGAACTTGCACCTAGCCGTTTTTCCTTGTGCGGTTAGATCCTGTTTTTGATTTCTCACCAGCTCATCCACATTTTGAATCACCAGTAAATGTGCCTGTAGCTCTGTACAATCACGTTGACTCTCTTTCCACGTTTTAAAAGAAGTTGAAAACCAGTAACATTTCCCTTGGTTCAACAACCAGTCATTTGGGCACAAATAATTGTGTCCTAAAGGAAAATATAGGGGAAAGTTAATTAAACTTTACAGCCAACAGGGAAGATATAAATATTATCAAATGTGACTACTTGGAAAATAGATTTTTCCAAGTCTTTTTTTGTCATTAAAAAGCAGTTATATAAAATGAGAATAATTTGCTAACCTGTATATTTCCAGGAGTCAGGCAGGGTTTTGGATGATGGAGTAGGGGAGAACAAAGCTTGTGAATTCCAATCCGCATAATCAAAGGAAGCAAATTATAACATTTTTGACAGTTAATTATAAACTGAAAAAGTAAAAGCTTATTATTTAATTTCCTCCACTATCTGGTTCTAATTCCTTTGACATTTCAATATTGTCTTTACATCCTGCACTTCATGTCTGTGAGATTACTTACTGTTACTGATGCATTGGGTACTTATTCTCCTGTGCTTTTCGTTCATACTGTTACCTTAGTCTTGAATAGCCTCCTCTTCCTTCTTTACCCGCTTTTTCTTTAATGTACAATTGTATGTCCACCTCAGAAAGGAAGCCTTGAACCAGTCAATTTCTGCTATCTATAAGACTCAACACATAGGTATCATAGTTGATACCTTTGCTAAAGCAAAGGACAAATCGTTTATGTCCTGGTCATTTGTAAACATCTCTGTATCTTCCACCTGATTGGAAGGTTTGTGAGGTGGGAAGGTCATATTCATCTTTGACTATCTTATCATTTAGTACTTTGTATGTAATAAATGCTTATTGTTGAATGTTGACTGGTTGGATTAAATATTTCTAAGTTAAAGCATGTCATATTTTCACTGTTAATATTTTAGTCTGTCAACTATGACCCTAAAATTTTATTAAAAAATTATCTTTAGAAATTAAACTATATGTCCAGCTAAGATTAAAAAAGTAACCTGAGCAAGTATAACTTGAAAAAGGTTATTAGGACCTAAATTTACATTTATGAAACATCATCTATATTTTTAACTCATTAATACATGCTGTCATCTTGCTATCTAATATAATCCTAGTGTGGGCTTGGGATAGACCTATGTTTGATTAATCTACATGAAATATTCTATGATATAGTTATTATAATATCCTCATTTGAAAGTTAAAAAAATTATGTTTAATTTACCTAAATTCATGTGAAAAGTTGGCTGAAATCTCTTGATTCAAACACAGGTCTATACCAAACCCACACTCTTCCCACTACAGCCTACAGCCATTACATGTTACACCTATCAGTGGACGGTCAATAAATACTTGGCAAGTTAGGTATGGCAGGAAATCCACTATCATCCTGTTGTTGACTCACTAAAACCCTATTTTTTTCCTCCTAGAAATCACTACAACTGTCCTTCCTTTCAACCATTTGATATGCAGCAGCGGCACTGAGGAAGAGGATGTCCTTTTCAATCTCATACCTTTCTCCACCAGCGCTGTTGGCTTACTGTGTAACATGGGTGAATGCGGGAAGAGAGAACTCAAAACTAAATTTACCCCTAAGAGTAGCACACAACAAACAAAAAGAGTATTACCTGATAGACTGCTGATATTTACATTCTGGGAGAAATCCATTTTTTTATCTGTACTCAGTGCAAAGAAAAGATATGAGAAACATTTAAAAATTAAGAGCAATCTGGGTACATGAGAAAAAGTACCAGCAGTAAATGAAGGCATACTAATAAAAATTGTGAGTTTCTCTTCTCCTATGCATCCACTCCTCTTCTTCCCCAGATTTAACTACATTTCACCATATCTGCTTTTACTCGTTTAAGTGCAAATCACAACTCTATTTTTTTATTTTTATTATTTTTTATTATTATTTATTTATTTATTTATTTTGAGACAGTGTCTCGTGCAGTCTCGACTCACTGCAAGCTCTGCCTTCAGGTTCACGCCATTCTCCTGCCTCAGCCTCCCGAGTAGCTGGGACTACAGGCCACCACGTCCAGCTAATTTTTTGTATTTTTAGTAGAGACAGGGTTTCACCATATTAGCCAGGATGGTCTCAATCTCCTGACCTCGTGATCCACCCGCCTTGGCCTCCCAAAGTGCTGGGATTACAGGCTTGAGCCACTGCGTTCGGCCTACAATTCTAAATATTATGTACAATCTTAGACTTCATATATGATGTTACATTTTTGTATATTATTTTATTTTTTTCACTGGACTTTTTAATTGATGTTCTTTTTTCTTTTTTTTATTTTTATTACTTTTCTTAACTTTTATTTTATTTTATATATATACAGAATCTGGCTTTGTCACCTGAGTTGAAGTGCAGTGGGCCATCACGGCTCACTGCAACATCTGGCTCCTGAGCTCAAGCCACCCTCTTGCCTCAGTTTCCCAAGAAACTGAGAGTACAGGCGCCCACCTCCACACCCAGCTAATTTTTGTACATTTTTTTATTAGCGACGGGGTTTTGCTATGTTGCCCAAACTGGTCTGTGGAACTCCTGGGCTCAAGCGCTCCGCCTGCCTCGCCTCCGAAAGTGCTGGGATTACAGGCATGAGCTCCAACACCTAGTCTTGATCTTACTTTCCTTTGTTGCAGACCAAAAAAAAAAAATCTTTTGACCATATCATCAAGTTCCTTCAGCTTCCTAGTTGCATCGTTTAGAGTGTGTTTTCATGTAGACAGAATTAATTGCTAGCTAGGAAAACAGAACAGTTGTTAATTTGAAAAGTCTTTTATTATATTCTGGGGCTAGCTTGATTCTATCTTAAGATAGCCACCCACCTCCCACATTCTTTTTTGCTGTTGTTATTCCAAAAGAATGAATGGAAAAAATATTTACTTGATTACTCTTGTTTTAAATTTAAGTTAAAATCAGGATTGCTTGTACCTTTGAAGGCATTGCTCCAGTAAAGTCTTTTTAGGTGCATTTAAAAATCTGATGCTAATTTGCTTTGGGGGGAAAACTATTTATATAAACCCTTTAGGATTATATTTTTACTCATGGTGTTCTGAAATTATCTATCTATCTAATCTATCATCTCTTTCTATGTATTATCTATTTTTGTATTCTGTTCTGAACTTAGTGGGTTCTTGTAAGCTGAAAACTCATACTTTTTGGTTTTGCTTTTACTCTTGAAAAATGGTTTATATTACTTTTTTCATCATTTTATATGTACTTTTTTTCACCTATCTTCTTCTTCTGGAAGCTTGTTAAAAGAGCTATTGACCTTCCTGGATAAACAGGTATTTTTTGATTTTTTTTTTTTTTTTGTCTCAGATATCCTCTTATATTTATTTATTTTTTTCTGACATTTTTCTTTATGCTCTGGGATATTTGGTTAGCTATCATGACTTTTCAGAAGACAGGGCACAAGAAACAGCAAGCTAGTGGTAGACCTATACATTACTCCCCTCTCTCACTCCAAAACCAAAACAAGGGGGTATACACCTTATTGCACAGACCACCAGTCCATAAATCAGGAACGCTACCTAGCTCTATCTATATATCTCACTGTTTTAGAGAGTTCTTTTTTTTTTGCATGCTATAGGGGCAAAATCCACTGTGTAAATAGACCGACAGATTGACAAGACACCAATCGAAAAGAGCCTGGCTTAGAAAGTCTTCCACTTAGTTACTTTGCTTCATTTTTTTGGCTTTCAAAAGTTATTTTATTTTTAATTTAATGGGTAATAAGCATTGTATGTACTAAAGAATTACCTTGTTTTAGACCTCCATTTACCCTCTGACTCTCCTCTCTGAAGTGGAGCCCTGCCTTAGCTTAGCCGTGGTGAACAGCTTTCATCTACATAGAAGCTGTCTTTTACACTTTCTTTGAACTAAGTTTCTCCTTAATGATTTATCCAATAGCATTATACTATCCACTTTTCTTTTTTTTTTTTTTTTTTTTGAGACGGAGTCTCGCTGTGTCGCCCAGGCTGGGGTGCAGTGGCACGATCTCGGCTCACTGCAAGCTCTGCCTCCTGGGTTCACGCCATTCTCCTGCCTCAGCCTCCGAGTAGCTGGGACTACAGGTGCCCGCCACCACGCCCGGCTAGTTTTTTGTATTTTTAGTAGAGACGGGGTTTCACCATGTTAGCCAGGGATGGTCTCGATCTCCTGACCTCGTGATCCACCAGCCTCGGCCTCCCAAAGTGCTGGGATTACAGGCTTGAGCCACCGCGCCCGGCCTTCCACTTTTCATTTGTTTTTAAATTTTCTCCCCTTTCCATTCTATGTGCTTTGATTAATTTACTCTATTTTGTTATCTTTTCTTGTTCTACGGATAGATTCTTGGAAGAGAGGAGATATAAATATTTATGGTCAATACTCCATTTTGACTGGAAGCCATGAAGAATATTTTAAACTGGTCAAAATCCAAGGACAAATTTTATAGAAACACACATATTGTAATTGTTATTAATTTATTAGAATAAAAATATGGCTAGAAAAAAATATTTTTCCTACTAGTAATTCATCAACATATCAAATTTTATTGATTTCTTCTCAATAGCATTTTTCTTTAAAAGAATAATTATTGCATCATTTATGTCATTTTACCATTTATATTTTATTGAAGAGAAAACTGATTTACAAGAGAGCAGACTGGCCTGTAAAAATCATACTCAGTGTCTAACAAGAAATTATCTACTCCCGAATTTTAGGAACATTTTTAAAGCCGTAGTAATTACTACAGTGGATTCAACTTCTTAGAATTACTGGTTAACAGAAGGCAATACGTACTTAGATAGATTCATAATAACTAAAAATAGTCGTTTAACATTGAATGTTAGATAAGTGGACTTTTTCGGGTGATTAGTAATTGATTTCAGTATAGCACTGAACACATTTGAGGTATATGATTGATATTTAGAGAAAAAAATACATTAAGTAGAATATCTATTTGGTCTGAGAAAAGTCTGACATTTTCCCTTATTGTATTGGGAAAAACACAAAATCGCCCAATTGCCCAATACAAAAATAGATTCTTTATTAAGAAGTGAAGGATCTTCTACGCTACAGAAGTTGCTTTAGGACTCACCTATTTTTAGAATTCTCATCTCAAAAGCCCCCAAAATCTATTTCCTGTCATGTTATATGTAAAACACTACTCATTTTAGCTCACAGCCTTAAAAGCAAGACAGAAAAATCAAAGAAACTATGAATTTCTTTGGTTCAAATAGAGTAGCTACAGTATACACATATACCACTTCAGGAAGAAAAAAGTCTGGAGGTCTAAAATGGTTTTCAGAGGAGTCTTAAAAATATATATATACTTAAATAATGATCTCACAAAGTGATACCAATGAGCACATACTCTTTAGTAAAAATACATTCCTTTTTTATTATAAGATAATAAAGTCAACCTCTATTGGGGGTTCTTTATAAGAAAAGATACAGAATAAACACCAAGTTTGCATTTGAGCATTTAATTTTTTAAATTTAACATAATTTTATAATATGACATATACCAGTTTTGGGCTACAATGTATAGCTTATCTTGGCATTCAGAGGAATGAAGTATCAACATTTATCTTCCGAAAATGTTCAAATAAATAAAAATTTACTACTCACGCCAGAACTTCAGGCCAATCACTGTCATAATGAAAATAAGGATCCCAATGCATCCAAATATGAGCAGAAGACAATAATATTGTGGATATAGGGAGAAATCTGAAATGTTGAATTTTACTTCATGAATTTTAGAATTCTTGTGATTATTCACTTTATAAATATTTTTGTTTCATTTTTATTACAGAGACAATTCATGTTCATTTTAGAGATGTCATTAGAATTTATGATTAAATGAAAATTTAAAATAAAAATTCTATAATCCCAAACCAAGGAGATACTACTATTGTTAAATGTTTTGGATTGTACTGACATGGATTTGCTAATTATTTGGTGGTGTTTTTGAGGACCTAAAAATGATGTCTTAAATTCCATATATATTATACATACAAATAAATATGATATATACTATTTATATAAATTATATATGATATAAATATTTGTTATACATATTATTATATAAAATATAAATATATACAATGTAAACATGTATATTTTTCTATACATGTAAATTATATAGAAAGAATAATATATAAAATGTATATATCTATGTCAGGCACAATTGCGTGTTTTACTCAATTTAGTGAGTCACTGTTAAGAAATAAAAGAGGGAAAGAAATATTTATTAAAATTCTATTATGTACCAGTCACTGTACTGGAAATAGCCACATTTTATTTCGCCTTATACCTGTAATATATTATATTTTTCTGGGTTTGACTCTTTAGACAGGAATCAGTTTCACCCTAGGTAGTATTAGATCTCCAATTCATGATGCTTATATGGCATCTATGCTATTGTATTTCATCACGTTAGAGTTGGCAAGAACAGTTTCCTTACAGAGGAATAAACAAATAATCTCTAGAGAGTTTAAACAGGGACATGTATGTTATAATCCTCTTTCAATTTTATCTACTTTTTCCCACATATTAGTACTTTTGAATAAATTGGATTTATACACTTTTTTCACAAAATTATGTCCTTTTACATGCAGACATCATATAATTAATATCTCAATCTAGAATCATTCTAGCCAACTTACCAGGCTAGTGGCCAAAGAGAAAGCAAAGTAATTTGAGATACTCTGATAATTATTCGCTAGTTTTTATTATTTTATCTATAAACAAGCATTTAATTTCATCACCTTGGTCGTACATTTCACAAATAATTTGCCTTCTACGTCATAATAAAAGTGCTGTTTCTCAAATCCAATTTCCGTGTGGATGCCTTACTTCAATAGGTTTTATGGATTTACTGCATCTGATTAGATCTGTAGTATATACTTAGAGAATTTACTATATGTAGCGTACCTTTTGAAATTTACTACTCAATTGTCTGTATTACTGAGTAAGTCCAAAATAATTTTCTTTCTTTTTCTTCCCTGTAGATATTTCTGCTGTTCAAGCAAACATGGAAAGACTTCTACTTAACTGAAAATCGTCAAAATACATTTCTGTAATTTTATGAGAAAATACCAATCACAGGTATATGGATCTGTAGTTAATTGGTAATAAAGAACAAGTGCTCTTTCCATACATGGAAAAAAGTCTCCATGGAGGACAGACTTTAAACTTCTTGCCAAATAAGATTTATAAAAAACCTAACAATAGATCAAAAATTAATATTTTCATGTAAGCCATGATTTACATACTATATCAAGCCAGGTGAACAGAGAGCTGAGTACCTGAAGTGCAGTATGCTGACCTAGCTTAGCAATGCTTGGCTAGATGCCATTGGCTTACATGGGGCTATATGAAGAAATTACCCTGCAAAATCTGCTAGTGCTACTATTGCAAGAACACTAAATGTATTATTTTATGTGCTTCATGAGAACTCAGGAAAATACTTTTTCTCATTTAGGACCAAGATTATTTATATCTATCTTAAGCAATAGGTGTAACTTTATCTTATACACAAGGTGAATTGAATAACTACCTTTAGGTCAATAATAACAAGGAAGCTTGGAAGCAAATGTATGGCAAGCACAAACATGCCTACAGTAATTTTTCTGGCCCAATTTATTTTCCCAGCCCTATCCTTCTTTCTTTCATAATTTAAATGGATATTATCTTATATTTTATGTATCAATACTCAGATTTTAAGTCTCGGTACACATTTGTATATTAAAAAGTAGTTTATAGATTAAAAAGTAGTAAATTTAATTTAACAGTCACGTAAAAGCATCATTAGGTAGATTTTTCTTATTATAAATCAAAGTATTGAGATTTAAGAAGGCTAAAAGCTTCTGCCCAGAGCCATACATTTAGTCTGTGGGCTTTAGGGTCTGATTAACTTTTTTTTTTTTTTTTTTTTTTAATGGAGTCTTGCTCTGTCACTCAGGCTGGAGTGCAGTGGCATGATCTCAGCTGACTGCAACCTCCGCCTCCCGGGTTCGAGTGATTCTCCTGCCTAAGCCTCCCAAGTAGTTGGGATTACAGGCACACGCCGACATACCCAGCTAATTTTTTTTTGTATTTTTAGTAGAGACAGGGTTTCATGGTGTTGGCCAGGCTGGTCTTGAATTCCTGACCTCAGGTGACCTACCCACCTCTGCCTCCCAAAATTCTGGGATTACAGGCATGAGCCACCATGCCTGGCCTGCCTCAGTCAATTTAACACCAAGGGTACTAGTTTTTGCTGCATGGAAGTAAGTTACTATGGAAAAAGTAAACATTTGCTTCATGATATTGAAACACAAAAAAGATCCTGAGTCTTCAGATAATGAGAAAAGTGTCACTTTTGGGGGGGTGAAGGGAAAGTTTGAATTCGCTAGATATAAAATGAGATAGTACACGAGAACGTTCAATATATATGGCAGAACTGCCACTGTGACTGGTAATTCTCAATTTCTGGCCTATGTCATCTTAACTTAGGTCTTGGCTATTTCAACATGATTCTTTTCAAAATTCCTGAATAAACAAATAAAGCCAACCACAGAGCAGCCCTAAGGAGCAAGGATTCCCGTTTTTTTGTTTTTTCCTCTCTTCTCGCATTCCTGGTGGATTGTTCTACCAATCCTATAGAGATGTTATGAAGATTAAAAATATTATATATGTATAAGCATATAAAAGTATATATATATAAGCTTTTATATATATAAATATATATATATATACACGCTTTTTAAGCCATAAAACACTACAGGACCACTAGTACTCCCACAACCACCACTAGATCTTACCTTCCAACTATAATAGGCAACTTCACGAAACATGTTTTCATAGATATCATACCAACATTAGTGTTTCCATAAACTTTAAGTTTTGTAGGAGGAAGTTTCTATAAAAACACGATTTTTCAGCCTTTTCTTCGAAACTTATGTTCTTATGCTAAAACACACAGGATTACACATCGTCATATTAGCATTTCTCTTACCTCATGACTCTGAAAATGCAGCCTTTTTATTGTTGATGCTTTCATGAATCTAAATAATCTAACAGACAATTTATGACCATTTTTATATTCCTTATTATTATCAATTTTAAGATGTTAAAAATATTCTAAGATAATTCTCTTGCTAGAAGAATAATGAAATTTTAAACTAAATGCGGTGATGGGGAGTAATATTCCTACCTTTAGATTTCTGCTTCGATTTACGATTCTTGAAATTCAACATCATATACCCATCTTCATTCTCCATCTCTTCAAATGTTTAATGTGTTATTATCCAGAAAATAGTACAAAGAAAATGGAAACTAATCTCAACCTTGGATATGTCTCTTAGGCACAAAGTACCAAAAGAAAACTAAAGGGAAGGCCAAAAATAGTCAAAATTTATTCAGACACAGATGTCTAAAACCACACAGGATGTGTTGGTAAATGAAAATGGATATAAGCTTGTTAATATCTGGCTACAATTCTGTGAATTTCAAGGTAAAAGTAGCTCATGTGTTCTACTGTTTTCAACAAATGGACTTTGTTCCTGCCAGTTGTGTACGGTATATTAGAAACATAATAGAGAACAAGCTAGACCTACTTCTTTTCTTCATGTCTTTTATAATAAAGTAAGAGAAAAAATAAAATAAAACAAAAAATCTCTAAATAAACAAAACAAATGTCTAGGTAACTGAAAATTTAAATTAAAAAAGTTAAAATAGCGATTTTGCTATTTGGGACATAGATTAAAAAGTAGTAAATTTAATTTAACAGTCACGTAAAAGCATCATTAGGTAGATTTTTCTTATTATAAATCAAAGTATTGAGATTTAAGAAGGCTAAAAGCTTCTGCCCAGAGCCATACATTTAGTCTGTGGGCTTTAGGGTCTGACTAATTTTTGACTAGCAGGGTCCAAATAACAATGGTTAGATGGGACAAAATAGGAAAATAGAAGATCAGCAAGTCTCAAGTCAGTGACAATAGGAATCACTTGGAAAGAATTTAACTTTTTAAACTTTTTGTTTGTTTGTTTTTCAGAAAATGCCTGACAGATTTTCCTTCAGAAGGTGTGGCTGTTTATTTTCTGTCAACTTGGCTGAGTCACAGAGAGTCCAGATACTTGATCAAACATCACTCTGCTTATTTTTGTGAGGGTGTTTTTGGACGGGATTCATATTTAAATCAGCGACCTTTGAGTAAGACAGATTTGCCTCCTCTGTAATGTGACTGGGCCTTATTGAGTCAGTTGGAGCCTTGAATAGAACAAAAAGACTTATCTTCCCTGAGTGAGAAAGAATTCTCCAGCAATGGCCTTCAGACTTTATCTGCGACACTGGCTCCTCCTGATTCTACAGACAGTGGACTTTGCACTTGAATTGAGCCTTCCTAGGTACCAATCTGTCCATGCCCACTTGCAGAATTTTGACTTACCAGCCTCCATAATCACATTCCTTATTTTATATATATTTTACTTAACACACACACACTCACACACACACACGCTAATGGTTCTGTTTCTGCTACATGGCCACTCAATAGCAATCCATTCATTAAACACCAGAGTATCCGGGGAAAGAGGCTGTTTCCCACGGCACGTGTTGTGTTCACCTGATTATTGAGGCTCCTCCTCAACACTGGACGTCACTTGTGAATATTTACATGGGAATGCATATTTACACACTCCATGTCCATTCTGCATGATTTCTATATGTACCTCTTAGCTTCTCATTAGTTTTTCTATTTTGTTCTTTTTGAGTTTCTGACAAGCCGTCTCACCTATTAGTTTCTGATGAGACAATTTAGATGTATTTCTCTGAGTGCTTATCCCTCCTGTCAGGTGCACAACCAGACATATCGTCCAAAAGTCTGTTCAGTGGGAACACTTACCTTCATTTCTGTCTTTCAGAGTCTTCTCCTGAATGGGACTGTAGTGTGGCATCTATTCCAGCTGCTGTATTTTACGTATCCACTGATAAACCTATTTTTTTCAACTACTTCAGTGTAAGATCGTACAGAACCCTCTTTTCCATCCCCAACCTGGGCCATAGGTGTGGTTGAGGTGGAGATGGCAAAGGAATGCGAACATGTGCCATTGGAGTCTGAGCCATCTGCTCATGCAGTTTACTGTGCTTCTTTGGAATTGTTCAGGCCTTGCCTCCAAAATGCCACAATTATGTTTGTGATAAAATGCTTCTGTGCACTTCTAAATCTAGGGTTCATTGGGTCAAAGTGGTCAAGTTGGATCAAGTTCACGGTGGTGAACATATATCTTATAAAAATATGTAGTATGTTTACTGCTTACTTTTCACCAGGAACAGTTAGCATGATAGCATCAATGTAAATGAATCTATTGTGTGCAACCAGTTCTGAGGTATAAAATGTTGGGAGCTTTATCAAGATGATTTAGTTCCCTCTGGGCCATCTTATAACAGAGATCAGGAGAGCTGACACACACCTGGGCGAGGCAACAAAGAAATACTTGTTATTTCTGTTTGTAAATACAAGCCAGAAACCATCACAGGTTCTCAGCTTTTTCCCAGTATATAGTCATTCAAGAAAATGGCTGAAGTTTCCTCCGGTTTAGGTGTTGGGGAATAAATATCATAATTACACCTGTGGCCACGTTACAATGTCCTTCACCAAGAGACCCAGCCTACCTCCTCTCCAGTTGAGTGGTTCCTGGTCTGGGAAGAGCTTTGCCTACTAACTACATTGAAGTCTGGGGATTGGGTGAGACACAATGAATCTCCTCTCGGAAAATATGGGTTAAGTTTCTGGCCAACATACATGGAATTTTCCTTAGCATATCAAGCAGCTCCTTAGTGAAATATCCTTTCTTTTTGCTTTTCTTTTCTTCTCTTTTTTCATTTCCCAAAACTTCAAAACCAGCTAATCATTGTCACAGATTTCTGTGGATGAAAACTCTGATTACTAATCATTCCCTTTGGCTTATTGTGGCAACTGCAACCCCTTGACCTCTAGAAGCAAATTATTGCCATTGATATCAGAAAGCCTGATTCCGCTGTAGCATCTGCCAATACATCTGTAGTCAACAGAGAACAGTTGCCACAGCAGGTTGTCACCAGGTTCCTTCACAAAAGCATTCTCCATCCCCCCATCCTCCCAAAAAAATCAGTTCACAAAACTGACCTTGAAGAGAGGAAATCAAAGTCTAGAGGAGGCTGTAGAAAGGAGAGAGAAGGTGGTCAACGACTGCCCAGCCTCCTCACTGTATAAAAGGTGGCAACCTTAAAACTGTTCCCCCACCCCCATCCAGGGCTCCAGACCCCTCAGTTCTACCCAAGAGCCATCAAGTAGCTTCAGAAACTTCTCTTTCCTTTGCCTTCTATGTCTGGGCTAATTCTCTCAGTATGGGTCTAACAGATTTGGTGGGATCGAATGCTGAAATATTTTAGAGTATCAAAACTTGAAGATGTATAAAATTTGTATCTGAATGTTTTTCCCAAACTATAGATTTATTCAGTGTTTTCTATATAATTAGTAATTCAGTTCTGTCAGTTTAACCCTCTGCATATTTCCCTAGTAAATTCATTACTTCCCATTTTAAAGGACATCATCTTGGCTCAACCTCCGTGTAGGCTGATGTTATTCCTTCATGGCATTTAGTATCCTTTTGCCCTCTCCCCTTGGCCCATGAACAAAAGAAGAGTATCTTTAAGGGTTGAGATACTCAATAAATATGATGCTCCACAAATCCAAAATAGATGTAGAAAATGTGCATCTTTTACAAAATTCATATCCTCATGTATGAATTAGTGAATAAAAGGAAGTCTTCATTCTCTCCAGAAACGTTACAACTTTACACTTCTGAAATTTAGAATTTCCCACACCCATACCAGATTATCATTTTAATCTTAAGTGGGCATTTCCATTTTTTTTTTTTTTTTTTTTTAAGACAGGGTCTGTTCTGTTACCCAGGCCGGATATAGAGGTGTGATCATAACTCACTGTAACCTCAAACTCCTGAGTTCAAGTGATTATAGACACATTGTTAATCTGATAGGCTGTTGCATTGTTTCACTTTAGATTTCTTGGATTTTCATTGTGTTTAGACAACTTTGGATACACTGACTATACATGCCTTGTCATGGGTTCACTATTTGTGCCTTTGTTCATTTTCTGTTACTAACATATTTATGACTATTCCTCCATATATGTACATTCATGTATTGATTCATTCTATAAGACTGTTTGAATATATGTTATGCTATGGCCACAGTTCTAACCACTGAGAATACATCATTGAGTAAAACAGATAAACAACTCTGAGTTCATGGCTTCATGGAGCTTTCATTGCAGTGGCAGAGACAGAGACACATGTTACCCACTGCCCAGGAATTCGTATATGTTTTAAATGTGGGTTACTTTTATCGTCTTATGAAGCTCACTTAGTGGTGCTGTAGTGTAACCATCGTCCAGTTAAAGCTTGCATCTACATCCAAAACAGACCTTTCTAAGAACCAACTAAACTTTATTCCTCGTTTATCAGCAGGTACTAGGAAATATCTTAAACAGCCATAGACATGAGCCGAGGAGAGGTGCCAGTGAAACAGCTGGATAGTACCATTAGTATCATTTCTGAAGCTCTCTGGTTGGCATAGGGGTCTTCAGCTTGCCTTTTCACGGAGAATCTGCCTGTGCTAATTCTGGATATACCAATCTCATCTTATAATGAATTGCTGCTGGGAGTGCCTGAACTTATATTTGGTGAGTCTTACAGGTTTCTTTTTCTTTTCTTTTTCTTTTTTTTTTTCCTTGAGATGGAGTCTTGCTCTTTATATTTGGTGAGTCTTGCAGGTTTCTTTTTCTTTTCTTTTTCTTTTTTTCTTTTCTTTCTTTCTTTCTTTTTTTTTTCTTGAGATGGAGTCTTGCTCTGTCACCCAGGCTGGAGTGCCATGGTGGGATCCTGGCTCACTGCAACCTCTGCCTCCCAGATTCAAGTGATTCTCTGCCTCAGCCTCCTGAGTAGCTGGGACTACATGTACCCGCTACCACGTCCGGCTATTCTTTGTATTTTTAGTAGAGATGGGGTTTCACCATGTTGGCCAGGCTGGCCTTGAATTCCTGACCTCAAGTGATCCGTGCGCCTTGGCTTCCCAGAGTGCTGGGATTACAGGCATGAGCCACCACGCCAGGCTGGGTTTCATTTTATTAATGGCAGTTCAGAACATATGGAGGCCTGATGACTCACATCCGAGTAATCTATTTCTGCAAGGTCCAGGAGCATTCCAGGAGCTATTTCACAAAAGCTCTGTAAATGCTTAGCTATAATTGACCTGGTATTGCTCTAGGACTCAAAGGATCAGTAGAAATTATGTTTCACCTGTTAGGACTTGGCCATAAATTCCACACATTTTTTTTCTCACCATTGATACCTTTGGTATTACAGTGTGCCACAGGTTACATGGCTTCAGTGGTAGAGATGCTTCCGCTGCAGCCAGATTTGCTGAGGAGTCCATGTTTTCTCTCTGGGCCATGATGGGAGCCTTGCAGCCTTTTGTGTCCCCTAATATATACGTCAAAACTCTATTTCCAGGTATGAACACTGGCCCTTCAGTATCCAATGAGGCCTACCAGACATTGTGTCCTCTACTTTTTTAAAGAGATGCCCCGGCGTGCACCAAACCCATGTAAACATAAAAGTTTCACTGATGCACTTTGGGAGGCCGAGGCAGGCGGATCACGAGGGCAGGAGATCCAGACCATCCTGGCTAACACTGTGAAACCCCATTTCTACCAAAAATATAAAAATTTTGACGGGCGCCTGTAATCCCAGCTACTCAGGAGGCTAAGGCAGGAGAATGGCGTGAACCCGGGGGGCGGAGCTTGAAGTGAGCCGAGATCGCGCCACTGCACTCCAGCCTGGGCGACAGAGCGAGACTCCGTCTTAAAAAACAATTTTTTTCTCTCTCTGATGTGATGCAGTGGCCATTCAATCTTTGTTGTATTCACAACTCACTGAAGTGTATGCATCTTACCAGAGTTTCCAATGAGCTTGCTCCTTCTTTCTCATCTAGTTCAATTTGTACAATGTTATTAGCATAGTGAACAAGAGTTAAATTTTGTAGGCTGTCCAAGCAGTCCAGGTCTCTTCGCTATATTATGATAAAGAGTGGGAGAGTTAACAGACCTGGGGTAAGAATGTAAGTGTTTATTCATGTCAGCCCTAAATAAATACCGAACATTTTTGGTACTCATTTGTTAAAAGAGATAAAAAATAATTCTTTTGCCAAATTAGTGGCCATATTTTCTGTACCTGAGGGTGGGGTAATTTGCTTTAACAAGTATACCACATTTAAATCAGCAGCTACGCTTGGAATTATTGTTTGGTTGAGCTTGCAATAATCAATTGTCATCATCCAGAATCCATATAGTTTTTGTCAGAGCTGCACTGGTGAATAAAATAGAGATAAATGGATACCAGCATCCTTGCATCTTTGAGGTATTTATGGGTGGCAATAACCTTTGTCATTCACTCTATCATGCAAAATTATTTTGGGTTTACTATCGTGTCCAGTGGAGGGGAGGAGAGCAGTTTCAGGAGCCTTGATCTCACTACAGTACATACCAAGCTGGCCAAGGAATCAGTGTGAACTTTGTACCAATTCTTAAGTATGTGATGTCCAATTATGTATTCAAAGACCAAAGAATGTCTACTGGGTGAGTCCTTGGGCCTGCTGTGAACCAGACATAAACAAGTACTCTATTACTGGGACTCCATAAGCTTCTACTCTGACAGGAGAGTCATGATCCTTTCCTGGGAATCAATGTCAACTTACACCCGCATTCTGCAACCCTAGAAATGTATGTCCTGGATTTTTTCCCAGTTATTCAAATAAAAGGGCATGAATCCTGTTGTGAACTGATTTGTGCTCCCATCCAAACACATATGCTGAAGACCTAACCCCCAGTGGGACTATATTTTAAGAGAGTGTCTTTAGGAGGAACCTAAGGTTAAATAAGTTCATAAGGGTAAGGCCTTAATCTCGTAAGACTGGTATGCATATAAAAAGAGGGAAAGATACCGTCCCTGCACATACACAGAGAAAATGGCATGTGAGGACACAGTGAGAAGGCAGTAGCCAGATCCAGGAAGAGAGACCTTATTGAACATTAAGCTGGCTAGCACCTTGATCTTAGGTTTTGAGCCTCCAGAATGATGAAAAATAAATTTCTGTTGTTTAAGCCACCCAGCCTATGTTACTTCATTATGGCAGCTTGAGAATACTAATATAAGTCGCACTGGGTATGGACTGGAGAAATATTTACCATTTACTCTAGTCTTGGTGTTGAAGAAGGCTTCCTTTTAAGGATGAGTTCTCCCATTAATGGGTCCTCTGTCAGAAAACTGGCTTGGGCCAAACTAGATTGGGGTAATAGTTTATACCTTTTGAGTACATGGTTGCCCTTAGCCTACTAGTAATCCACCCTTGATTTCTTTCCTATTGTACATGTCCAGCAAAGTCAGTGGCATACAACTGACTGTTAAATTTTCAAAGGTTCTCAAACCAATTGTTAAACATAGTTAATTGTAAAAATTGTTATCTAAACTTCAAATTAATAAGATTAAATTAATAAAACAATATTAAAGCAAAGGTATTCGTTGGTGCAAAAAAGTAACTTTTGCACCAACTATAAGGTGCATGAATGTGCTTTGGTCAAGTAGGCTGAGGCAGACATCCAGGCCATAGTGACTTAGCACGTTTGGAGCGCAGGCATATAACTCCACTTGTTATTTATCCTAGTTGTATAAGATCATACTTGGCTCAAATCCACTATTGTTTGGAAAAGGTATAACTGCCCTGCTGATGCTGTACAGGTGCTCTTGGGCTTGCCTGGGCTCAGCATGGCATGGCATGGCTTACACTGGTACCCAGAAAGAGAGTAGCACTACTGACCCTTGTAAGGGAGAGCCAGTCGCCTTGAAGGCAGGCAGAGGGGAACCAGGAACAAGCTTGTGCCCAGAGGGAAAGAGTTAAGCTGCTGATCCTGACAGAGCTGGCCTTGCAGGCCAGGGCATGCTGCTGCAAGCGCGGCGGTGGCAGGAGTCACAGAGCCAGAGCAGATCGCAGAGATAAAGGCAGACAGTGTGAGAGCGTCACTGATGGTAAATAAAACTACATTTCACCTGCCTAGGGCCCCCAAGTGTTCTTTCAGCTATCGTCCATCCACCCACTCCCCTCAGACCTCAGCAGGGGCTGGAACCTAACCCGGGTCATGACATTTGGAGTAGTTGTGGCCTTAATGCCAATCTAATAAAATAAATACTTAGAACTCATCAATTCGTGATGGTTTTTACAACATTTTGCTATTATCGATGCATGAAATTATTAACATCTGTTACACCTATATAGTGAAAATAATATGTAATGCTGTATTACTGCATATTTATTTCCAACTCTGTGTGTTCAGTGATGTCACCTGGGTACCTTGAAATCAGCAATGTTGAGAATAATTACATCACGGAAATCGGTTGGTGTTACAAACCAGAGCTTGTCGTATGTGAGTCTTTCTCTGTTCCACCAGTTGTTAAAGGAAAGCACAGAAGTGGAAGCACCCTTTTTGGCTCCCTGTATTACTTCTGCGAACATTGAGCTCTATCTGACACTGCTATAGCTGTATATGTCAGTAATCCCGGCTGTTATTGCAATCCAACCCTCATTACCATAATTGGCCCCACCTTGTTTCAGAGTGGCGCTCTGACACTTGGCATTTCCTACATTAAACTCTGTGCCAATTACTCTCTCTGAATTCAGTCCTGTGGGAACATCTCCTACTGTGATCTTTGGCATGCGGAGAAGAGCTATGCCAAGCTTCTCAGCAATGTTTATGTAGGACTTAAGTTCTTCCACCAGTGCTTTCCTTATTGCTTTGGGAAATAAAGTGCCCATTATACCATCCCATAGAACATAGTCAATTGGTGGATTTCCTGTCCTTATTTCTAGTTTACCCACTATAGCACGCCCACTTCTCTAAGCATTTTTATCTTTTCTTCAGCTACCTGCCATGGGAATTCTGGAATGTTACTCTACTTAGTATGAGCCATTGCTTTCTCCAGTCTTCTGGGAGTTATTTCAGCAGTGTGTCAGTGCTGTTCACAGCATTTTTCCAAGTTATTAAATTCTATGTTGCAACTGAATGCCCCAATGCTGATAAAATCTCCCTTATCCAGTTTTATGTTTCTGTCATGATCTAGCGCCCTCAGAATCCAATCCCACTGTGTACACTCCAAGCTGTTGTTATTACATATTGGTTAAGTCCAAATTCATTCTGAGTATAGCCTTTTCTCTCCCTTATAAGCTTAGCACATAACCTTAGTTATTGGTCTTATGACCAATAACTTCTTAGAAAGGAAAGTAAGGGAGGGTTGTAAGGAGGGTGTTAAGGACTCAATATTTTCTTTAAGTAAGGAAAAAGGTATGACCTCAATAAGGGAGAATATGTAACTTTGTTAGGATTAGAGAGTCCAACATTTAGAAGCTTCTAGATTTTTAAAATTTTTGAGAAAAAAATTGTGAAAAATCACTATATAAAAGATGGAAAGTATTTTTAATACTTAAATACTTTCATAAATGATGAAAGTATTAACATACTTAGAAAATACTTCAAATACTTAAATAATATAGAAAATGGGATTTTTCTATATTATTTTGCAACCCATTTTACTTATTTATATACACATTTTTATGTGTATGTTTCTCTCTCTACACATATATTTACATATATATAATATCTTAAAAGTCATCATAAGGAAACAAATAAATCCATAAAAATGGGAAAAATATTTAAATAGGTCATTGAAAAAAGATATATGAGTTACCAATCCGCACATGAATAAATGCTCAATATATCATCAGAGATGTACAAATTAAAATCACATTTAGATTCTACTACACACCTACTAGAATGGTTAAATTGAAAAACATTGGGCATATCTAATGTGGCTATTGATGTACAGCAAATAGAATCATCCAATAGTAATGTTGGGAATGGCACAACTTTTTGGAAAAATATACATTTATAAAATAAAACATACATTTTCTATCTAACCTAGCAGTTTCACCTCCAGGTATTTCTTCAAAAGATTAAAAAACGTGTCAATAGAAAAACTTTTGCATAAATGTTTATTTTGACCTTACTTATGATATCCAAGAAGTGGAAAAAGCTCAAGGTAGTAATGGATACATTTTATTATAAAATGGATAAAAAATATTTTATGTTGATACAATGAAATAGTACTCAGTAATAAAAAGAAATGAACTGATGATCTATGCAACATGGATAAAACTCAAAAACATGCTCAGTGAAAGACATCAGACTTACAAGAATTACCGACTGTGTCATTCTGTTTACAGGAATTTCTAAAACCAGCAAAGCTCATGTTTATTGATAGTAAGTTGACTGCTGCCTGGTTTCAGGGGTGAGGATGAACCGCAAAGCAATGGCAGGGAACGTTTTGCTGTGTTGAAAATGTTTTCTATCTTAACTGTTATATCTTTACTGTTTTCCTTTTTGGAACAAAACTAAATTTCACTCAACCATAATTGAGTAATCTCTATATTTTTCTAACCATTTCTAATAGTTCTTTGGATACAATCTTTTGTTAACAACAAAGGTGGAATATATTCATTTCCTCATGAATTTTCTGTCTTTTTTTCTGTCCAAAAATGAGAAGAGCAATTTTGTTATCTGTCCTTTCCTTCTGCCCAGAAATGATTAAACCTGTATTTCTTATTCTCTTCATATTTTCTTTCTTTTAATTCCTTTGTACTACGGTTTCTTCTCTATTCTCATTTGCTTTTTCTCTTAAAGTTTCTCTCTCAGAACAAATGCAGTGTTAATCCCGAAGCCACTTGTGGGACACTGGCTTCTTCTCCTCAGTTTCCACCCTAATATATTTGTTGAGGGGTAATTCAAAATCACTGGGAAACTGATTAGAGCAGATTTGAAAATAAAACTGTGGCTTGGTAACTTAGCAAAAGCATAATGGCAATGGCGTCATCTTATATGCTGTTGATAACATTCTGGGCCCTTAGTTACTTTCGTTTTCTGTTTTCCCTCTGTGTGTGTGTGTGTGTGCTCACACCCATAAGTGTGACTGTGCACACATTTGTCTTTGAGACAGACATAATAGTTTTTGTTTTTCTTTCAGTAGCCAAAGTTTAAACCATTGCTTTTTCTTTGATTCTATCACTTTTAAGGTGATCTTTCTTAACACAGAATAATAAAGCAGTAATGTCCTAAAGAATGCTGTTTAATTAATTAGTATCAGCCTCTCCTACAGCTCTGGAAGGATACCAGTTCTGTACCACTCCTGGATGAATCAGCCACTTGAGCAATTTTGTGTTCTGTAGTTCAGATGAGAATCCCCGTTGAGAACATAAGAAAATATGTGTTTATTCTTCAGCTTTAAATTTTTATTTCGCAACTTCCTTCCTCCTTGGCAACCTTTTTTTTTTTTTTTTTTTTTTTTTCGAGAAGAAAATTGTAATAAAACAACAGTATGACTAATAGATAGTCCCTTGGTCACTTCCAGTTTGCAAAATGCTATTTAGACTTTGAGTTACTCTTCAAAAGTGATATACCTCTAGTTTGGAGCTGTGTTGTAAAGACAAGAGCAACATTTTCATATTAAAGTTAAATAAAGTTATAACTTTGAAGAGAGGTTCCGGAAGACATGACAGAAAGCTGCTAGCAGAAAATCAAAAAACTGATTAAAAGAAGCAAGGTAAGAACATTTCTGTTTGTTTAGATTGACCGTTATTTATTGAAATTGTGATGCATAACGTTAAAGCCTTTGAGAAAAGAAATATATTTTGTGGTTTCTTTTGTGAAGCTAGAAAATTCCTTGTTATAACAACAAGATTGAGATTTGTATGTGACTGTTTTGTCCTAACAAATTCAGACTTACTTCACATTATTTGAATTACAATGGAGAAGGTTTAACCATGACTTAAAACTGCTCAAGATTTAGTTTCACTTTTACTAAGTATTTTATAAAACAAATACTTAAGAAGATGTTAGCTATGATCCAGATACTCATACAGTTCTCAGAATGCATACATAATATGAAAAATTTAGCTAATATTTCTAATATTTTTAAAGATTGCTCTATTGGATGGTGTAAAGATACTCTGGGCTTTAGGAGTACTTAACGGAAAGAATATATCCCTTTCCTACTCTTACTAAGGAATTGCTAGTATTCCGATATCCATGGAGACGTCTTTACCAACCCTAAGAAGGATAAGAGAGAAAATATTCTAAAAAATACACTATGAAACAACGTGGTAGCACTGGATTTATTAAATAGCAAGTTCAGAATATGTAAGATCCAAACTACATCGCTGGGATTTCAACAGGGTTTATTTATGTCAAAATATGTGAAAGAGAAGAGGCTGAAACTAAATGCATTCAATACAACAATCTATGATTCAGGGATTTAGGGACTGTGATGAGCTTTAAGCATTTCTCATTTAACTAAATGTCAACCTACCAGTGCATGCTACCGTCAAAAAAATTATTGCTGTGGTACAATAGAATGCATACTTTATCCTTCTTCCCTTATTTTAACCAGTTTTATAATTCTACCTAAAGTTAGATAAAAGAAGTTTAGGGGGAATTAGATCAATATTTGATGGTAGCATACAATATCATCTTAATCAAAAGTTTTAAGAATGCCTTCCAGCCACTAGTAAAACCAGTGTTATTTTCGGTTGTATAGATTTATACATTTGTATATAAATACATTATATAATACAATAATATATATCATATTACATATGAATATATTTTAAAAGTTACTGAATAATATATTCAGTATAAGATTATATATATTATATATACATATATATCTGAAATTATGAACATCGTTTTAATAGCAGTAATTTAGGGCAGTGTGATATAATTCAGTTAGTTTTTATATACATTTTAATAAATATTTTATTTGCTCCGCTTATCAATATTTTTTGTTTTTTTTCTATAGCTATCAGCTAAGAAAAATAATATTCTGTTTGATTTTAAATGCACTGGTCACTCTGCATCTTTCTTATCTTTCCTTAGAGAGCAGAATCAAACACAAAATGGTTGAGTCAGTGGAACTTTTCTATGGGGAAAACAATTGCAGTCCTTAGCTGTTTAGATTACAAATTTGAATAGATTATAAATTTAGATTATAAATTTGATTATAAATTTTAGTTACACTGTTAATTAAATCCATTGTTCTTGAATCGTCTGGGGAAGTGTTCTTTGATGCATAGCCTCATCAAACGTTAAGAAGGCTCAGCAACTTTGAAATTCAGTTTCAATATCAGCTTCATCGTGGGAGATCACAATTTTTTAATTTTTTGAAAGGCAGCTATGCTAACCACATTCTACCAATGCCACTATATTTTTTTTTTTTTGATAACTCTTGTAAATAATTACAGCCTCCTAAGTAAGTATTGAGAATTCAGTAACAATGAAAAGATTCTGGGAAATAAAAAGTGAAAACAACTTACAGTGAGTGTAAAAAGCTAGATTTCAGGGCTCAGGAAATAGATTAAGTAGAGAATGAACACATAGTAGATTTAAATTTGTACCTACATATTCAGAAGTGCAATAAATGTTGAATTCATTAGTTATTTAAATAAAATTAAATGTTACTTCAAGTCTCTATCCCACTGAATGGACAGGACGGGTTACTTACTTTCTGTCATTTGGTGGTATTGAGAGTGAGAGATTTCTTCCAAGGTTATATGAAGTTTCCCAGGTTTTATAAGACATCGAAGTGTTATAACGGTCTCCATTCATCAGTCTCCACTGATTACGTCTGAGAAGACCACGTTCCAATATAAATTATCTCTTCGTGCCTAGTTCTACTATTTTGTGCTGCACTCATAACAAAAGCCACACTGGTTTGTTTTGTTTTGTTTTGTTTTGTTTTGTTTTTGCCACATTTAAAGTACAATCATCTTTTTTGAAGCTGGGGTCATCTGTACATAAGATCTACCATCTCTGTATACACCACCAAGTCCTTATACTCTAATACCTTGCCAACTTTGCAATTGAAAGGCCTCCTATTTTCCCCGCATCTGCAAATTGTCATTTCTCATATTGTCAGGATGTGCATTGCCCTTCTACTTACCTGTTAGCTCGGAGTTATTTCCTCTGTTTTAAATCCCTTCGCAATTCTCAGAAACATTACTTCAATAAGCTAGATTTTTTTAAATTGAAAAGGCCGTTGATTTAAGTAGCTTAGGGTTTTCTTTTCAATAGTCATTATGAAAGAAAGAATATCAAAATGGTCTGACTACCTCCTTCAAATAACGGATATGAAACTGACTCAAAAAATACTTCTACTTGCTGCAAATGTAAATAAACTTTACACTCTTAACACACACAAAATTATTAAAATATTTAAAAATAGTACAACTATAACACAAGAAAAAAAATAGCAAAAGTTACCTTTTATTTACTTCCTGTTGTAACTATATTTTCTAAAAACACAACACACATATGCTCTTTAATAAAAAAAAATAGAAGTGATACTAGTTAATGGATGAAGAGATATAGGATCAAATGGGGTAAGAAAATACAATTACATGGCACAAAGGTTTGATCAAGATTTTGAAATCATGATATCTCTAACTCTATCTTTTTACATTATGCCAATTCACGGGGAGAAAAACGGAATGACATACTGACATATTTACTTGATTCATGGCATGGAAAAGGGAGAAAGAACTTCCTGTCTTTTTGATACCTGAGGTTTAAAGAAAATTAATAAATAATTTCCGATATTAATAAGGTTATATATGAAAGATAAGAAACCTCATCAGAAAGAGCTTGGACTGACGTTCTGAACTGAGGTATGTACAATCCCAAAAAGGATGACCATCAGCCTGACATGACTATACAGTCATATATATACACACACACACATATATATACACATATAAATTATATAAATTTATATGTATATATAATATATACGATCTTATATATATAAATCATATATATACATATATATACACACATCTAAATTACTGCTATTAAAATGATGTTCATAAATTCAGATATATATGTATGTATAATATACATATGCTGTAATCTCAGCACTTTGGGAGGCTGAGGCAGGCGGATCACGAGGGCAGGAGATCGAGACCATCCTGGCTAACACAGTGAAACCCCGTCTCTACCAAAAATATAAAAAATTTGGTGGGCGTCTGTAATCCCAGCTACTCGGGAGGCTGAGGCAGGAGAATGACGTGAACCCGCGGGGCGGAGCTTGCAGTGAGCCGAGATCGCGCCCCTGCACTCCAGCCTGGGCGACAGAGCGAGACTCCGTCTCAAGAAAAAAAAAAAGAGATAACAACTTACATTACAAAGAAAAGAACAGCAACAAAGGACAAAAACACTTTTACTCCACCCTCACACATTTTTAATTTAGTTGTCCCAATTTACATATTTTTTTGCCTACCTCTTAACTGGTTTCTGTAGCTGTCATTGTTTTTGATAGATTTGTCTTCTGGTCTTCATACTAGAGATGTGAGAAGATTGTGTACCACAATTACAGTATTAGAGTATTCTGGGTTTGTCCATACATTTAATTTTATCAACTGTTTTCTATTCATGTGTTTTTTTACCTTTAGGCTGAAGAACTCCCTTTAACATTTCTTAATAGACATGTCTTGTGGTGGTGAATTGTCTCAGTATTTTGTTTGTCTGGGAAACACTGTCTCTTCTTCATATTTGAAGGTTAGCTTTGCAGGATACAGCATTCTTAGATGGCAGAGGTTTTTGTTTTGTTTTGTTTTCTGTTTGTTTGTTTTTTAGCACTTAAAAAATGTCATCTCTGTTCCTCCTGGCCTGTGTGGTTTCCACTGGGACGTCTATTGTCAGATAAATTGGAGCTCCTTTAAATGTTATTTGCTTGTCTTCTGTTGCTGATTTTAGGATCCTCTCTTTTTCCTTGACCTTTGAGAGTTTGATTATTCTATGCCTAGAGATAGTCTTGTTAGAGTCGGAATCTGTTTAGTGTTCTCTGACCTTTATCTACCTGAATCTTTATCTCTTTCTCAAGCTTTGTAATGCTTTCTGCTATTATTTCTTTGAATAGGCTTTATACCCTTTGCTCTAGCTTAACTCTCTCTTGAACACCAACAATTCTTAGATGTGGTCTTTTGCATAATTTTCTATAACATGTAGGCATTCTTCATTCAGTTTTAATCATTTTTATTCTTTTTTTCTCCTTTCCTTTTGTATTTTCGAAAGCCCATCTTCATGCTCACTGATCATTTCTTCTTCTTGATCCATTCTCTTTTGAGAGCCTCTAGTAAAATTTTCAGTTCAGCAAATGTATGTTTCAGTTTCAATATCACTTTTTGATCTTCAAAAATTATTTCAATCCCTTTGTTAAATTTCTCTGATAAATCTGTGAATTGTTTTTTGTGTTATTTTAGAGACCAGTGAGTTTTCTTAAAATTACTATTTTCAATGCTTGGTACAAGTGCTCTCATATTGCCATTTCATTAAGGTCTGTCTCTGGTTCCAACTTTGTCCATTTGGGGATATCACAGTTCCCTGTTTGCTCTTGCTTCTTATGGATATTCATCTATGTCTTTGTGTTGAATGATTCCATATGGCTTGTTGTGGTTTATATTGAGCATGTTTGCTTAAATATTCTTTGTAATTTGCCTGTTGATTTTTTTGGAGAGGGGCTAGGTTTCTGCCTCCTTGTTAAGACTACATGGTGCCTTAACCCAGGTTTGCCTTGGTTCTAGTAAACAATTATAGTGCCACCCATACCAAATGGGGGAGCTTCCAAAGGGGATATCCCAGTAGTGTGGGAAAACTGACTAGGAGTTCCAGCCCAAGGGACCTATGCAACGAATCTCCTATAGCATGATGCTGCTTGACGACCACTCTAAGTTGGCATCTCCTTTGGTCAAGTAACAGAGCAGAGTTTCTGGTACTGGGGATGGTAGTCCTGCCTCCCCACTTTGTCTCTGCCTGTCCTCGTTCAGGCAGCCCTGATGCTTCCCAAATGTTAAGGCAGGGGCAAGTTTCCTGCCAGGGAATTCAAGCTGATGGGGAAGCTGGTTATCCATCTTGATCTCACTCTTTCCAGTATAGAAATGATGTTTCCATGCCCTTGGGTACCAGGAAGATTGCCGGGAGAGGCCTCATGGATGTGGAACTCTAATTCTATTATTGGTATGGAGTTTTTTGTTGATTTTTCACTTTTCTGTGGCTGCAGGAATTGTCTCCTCACATTTGAGTTCTGGGGCATTGCTGGTGATAATCACAGCACTAATGTTTTGTTGTTGTTTTCTGTGGGGGACATTAAAGCCAACTTACTTTTATGCCATCATTTTGGAGCCAGAAGTCTCTTAAATGTCTTTATTTTTATTTTTCAGGTATGATGACCAAACATAAAAAGTGTTTTATAGTTGGTGCTGCTTTAATAATAATAACTAATATTATTGCTGTATATGTAGGTAAGTTACATCCTTTATTTTATTTTTCATGACTTTCTATGTATGATCCTATTCTTTTCTGTCTCAGTCATGATCTTTTCTCAGTATCTCATTATCTTCCCATTATACATGATAACATTTATTTGGTACAAATGAATAAATTTTATTAATTACATGACCTATGTAAGGCATCAGAGATACCAAAATTATTGTAGTAAAATTATTCACCCTGATAATCTCACTTCTATTCAACACTTTCTTGCCTATGTTAATCACTATGTTGACTTCTATTGTTATAGGTTAGTTTCGTCTATTAAAAAATTTTATACAAATACAATCAAATGTAAATACATATAAAATACAATATGCAATTTGCATGTATCATAAATACAATCATGCAATTTGTATGTATCTTTGTATCTTTTTCCTTTTATTCAACATTATGCTTGTGTGATTTTTCAATGTCATAATAGGTAGCAGAAGTTCATTAACTCACTATTATAGAAAAAAGTTGAATTTTTTTTATGAAAAGACCCAGATAGTAAATATTTTATGCTTTTTTGGCCATACGGTCTCTGCTGCTGCTACTTAATTCTTCATAGAAACACAACCATAGAAAACGCATAGACATTGACCATGACTGTGTGTCAATAAAATTGAACATGGAAATGTAAATATTATAAAATTTTATATGTCACAAAATAGTGTTCCTTTTTAATTATTTTGATTACTTTCTTTCTTTTTAAAATGTAAAAGTTATTTCTACCTGGTGGTTGTACAAAAACAGAAGGCATGCTGAGTTGGTCTCAGGCTGTATTAGCAGATGTTTAGTGTAGTGCATTCACTGCTATGTATCACTTTTGATGAACATTTGGATTGTGTTACATTTTGACTATTGCAAACTGGGTGGTTTTGAACAACTGTATAATTTTATATTTTTTGTCTTTTAATGAATACTGGAAATAACTTGAGATATACTTATAAGAATTATTAAGCACAGAATATGCATAGATTAACTTAAGTATATTTTACCAAAAATAGTAGATAATCTCAGCAGAAGTTGCCAATTGCTCCATGCCATGTCAATGCTTTATTGTTGGTTTTATCAATTTTTGCCATTCCAATGAGTGCATGTTGTTACTCAATTTTGGCTTTGACGTCTTTCTGATGATCAATACTGTTCAGTACCTTCATAACTGCTGTTTATTTAGGTGTAATATTTTGTGACTGGAATGTTTCAATACTTTCCCTATATTGTAGTGAGTTAGCTGTCTTTTTCTTCTTGGTTCATAAGAGTTGTTCAATATTCTAGATGAGACTCTATAGGTATTGCAAATATCTTCTTTAACTATGAAGCTGAAGTTTACCCGCTGTATCATGTCTTTCAATCAACAGAGCTTCTGAATTTTAAAGTAGTGTAATTATGTTTTTCCCTATTGTCACTACATTTTTCATCCTATGAAATTCACTTTACTTCAAAGACATAAAAATATTTTTGTAGGGTTTCTATTTTCCTTTCACTTTCCAAAACATAATCCTCTTGAAATTTATTTTTATAAATATTAGAAGATAGATATTAGGATGCATTATTTCCCATTTAGTTAAACTTTCAACCTGAAACAGCTTATTAAAAAGACTATACTTTCCCTATTTAACGGCAATTGGTCTTTGTCATCAATCAGCTGTGTAGGTGAAGGTCATTTTTGCTAAAATTTTATTATATTAACTTACTCTATTTTATCTATCTTTGTGTCTGTATCATTCTGTCTTAACACTGTCAGTTTATAATAACTCTTGATGTTTGGTTGTTTAAATGTTTGAAAGTTTTATTTTTATTCTTCAAGTTTACCTGGAGCATTTTAGATCCTTTAAGCTGCCATATAAATTATCTATAATTTTGATTGAGATTGCATTAAACCATAGTCAGTTTTCATGGAGCCATTATCTTAATATTGAGCCATACATTTAAAATATTAATTTGGTGTTCCATAATTTCTGCCAGCAATTTTTATAGCTTTCATAATAGATTTCACACACATCCTTTTAATTTATTTTTTAAAGACTCGATGCTCTATAATGCAATTGTAAGTAACATAGAAGTATTTTCATTAACCTTATTTTCCTATTTAGTCTGTTGCTGGCCTATAAAAATTATTGCTATATATTTAATATATACCTATATAAGCCTCACATAGCAAATTTGCTATAGTTAACTATTCATTTTTATAAATTGTCTTCAGTTTCTTTTGTGGGTTCTATGTAAAAATTTACATTATCTGAAAATAATAATTGTTTTACCTATTCTGTTGGAAACCTTATGCCTTTTTTATTCATTGTATTCTCTTATTTTACTGGTTATAACTTCAAGTACAAGGTTGAGTGTAAGTAGTGACAGCTTACATGTTTGTCTCATTCTTAAATCAATAAAGAGGTTTTTAATATTTCCCAATTAAGTAGTAGCATTTGCAGATATTCTTAATTAGATTAAAGGTGTTGTATTTACTTCCCTTTAATTTAATTTAAAATGTCAAATGCTTTATCTTGATCTATTGAGATACTTTCTTTTCTCTGCTAATATGTAGAACTATACAGGTTTTGTAATATTAAGATAATCTTCAATTTCTGTGATAGATTCAACTTGATCATAACCTATTAACCTTTTAACAGTCTTCAATTAAACTGAATAGTATTTTGTTTAAGATGTATGCACATACATCTTATGTCTTCATAAGAGATCGACCTATAATTTCTCTTTCTTTCAATACTATTGTCAGGTATTGATGTGATTGTGATGGCTTCTAAAATTTGATTGGAAAGTATTCCCTCCTATCCTATTTTCTGAAAGAGTGTGTATAACGTTGCTGTTATGCCTTTCCTAAATGATTAGAAGTATTTCTAACTGAAGCCATCTGGACAGGGAGATTTCTTTTTGTGCAATTTTTTAAAATTAAAGATGCAATTTTTAACTAGATATAGTATTATTTAGAAGTACTGCTTTTATCTTGTCAGTTGTGTTAAATTGTGTTCTTCTAGAAATTTCTCTACTTTTTCATTCTTTGTGTTGCTAATTTGTGTTTTTATCTCTCACTTTTACATTTTTTAAAATCAGTTTTCCTAGTGGTCAACCTTGTTTTAGAGTATTCAACAAAAGTCATCTTATGACTTTAAACTTTTCTTCTATTTGGCATTAATTTTTTATTCAATTGATTTCTGTTCTTTTTGTTTTTTAAATTGTGTCTTTCTACTTTGGTTTTAATTTATCAGTATTATTAACTTTGTAAGGTAAGATAATTACCTTTTCAAAAAGTCTTTCATCATTTCTAAAACATAATCTGAAGCCAATGAATTTTCCTGTAAGCTTTAAGGGAGTTGCTGTGTCCCACAAGTTTAGTTGAATCCCAGAAGTTTGGATGCTACTGTGTTTTGAGATCATTGAAGATACACAGGATTTTGATGTAGAAGATTATGGTCACAGCAAAATTTGTATATCTAACATATAACAGGTTGAAAAAATTTCATGTCTTGTCATGTTAGGTCAAATGACAGTAGTTTAGGATTTATTAGGACATTTATATTCCTTTCAACTTCAACTTCAGTGATATATCTTCCTGGAGGCACCAGAATTATTCTACATGTAAAGGTCATCCTTACCATTTCTGGGTAAATGAAATATAATGAAATCATAGCATGATCTAAGGGTAACGCAAACACTAATTTATATTAGTATATGAGAGGGATATATACACATATGTGTATATGTATATATATACCCTTATATGTACACATACCTATATACATATATATACACACGGTGTATGTATATAAAATTTTATCTTCTATAGACTCTTGGCACCAGATGACTATAGGTGATAATTTAATTATTTTGCCACTGTGCTCCACTGCCATCAGCATTCTATTTATAACTGGTAGTTGGATCGATGCCTTTAAAGTGAATTATGTTTAAAAAGTAACACCATATCTCATCCTCAAGGTTCTGTTTCCTTAGAATTATGTTTGGTACCAAAAACTGATTCAGTCTGGGTGTGTTCCAAAATACAAACACATATTATGAGAATAAGGCTTTACTATAGAAATTAGGGATAATGTGAATGTGGGAACATCTAGAAGTGATGCATGGCTGAAGGCTGGGGCTGTGCTACAAGCTGGATGAGAAATGGTCACTAAGAATATTGGCATAACACACTAACACATTTGGAGGAACGTCTAAGAAGCTAAGATATCTAGCTGCCAAGACTGCAACAGGGCAACACATGGAAAGACCTGTGAAGTTCCTATGCTCATGGTCTCCAGGAATTATACCTTCTGCTTTACTTTCACCTTCCAAATCCCCTGTGAGTTCCATTCATTGGATAACCCAGAGCTATACAGTGATGGTGATTCTTAGCTGACAACGAGCGGTCCAACTTATTTTGTATTTTGCTTTATTATTTTTGTTGCTTCTTTGTAGATTAAATCATGTATTTAGATTCATTGGTGACTAATACAAATTATTACTTGGATTACTCTTAGTTAATGCTTGGACTTCCTTTTATTTCATTTACCCAGAAATGGTGAGGGTAAGTTACACAAGTAGAATAATTCTGGTGGCTCCTGGAAGACCTGTATATCACTGAAGTTGAAGTTGAAAGAAATATAAATGCCCTGATAAATCTTAAACTACTGTCATTTGACCTGACATGACAAAGATATAAATTTTTTTCCAACCTATCATATAATAGATATACAAATTTCGTAGTGACCATAATCTTTTACATCAAAAACCTGTGTGCAGTGATCTCAAAACATATTTTCAGTAGCTTATTATTCTATATGGCCCGTAAGATATGTATTTGTCTCTTTTCCAGTTAAACTAACTCAAGATTCTCAGAGTTTTTGCCCATATGGTTGGATTGGTTTCCAAAACAAATGCTATTATTTTTCTAAAGAAGAAGGAGACTGGAATTCAAGTAAATACAACTGTTCCACTCAACATGCTGACCTAACTATAATTGACAACACAGAAGAAATGGTAAGTAATTTAATATACATTCTTTGTGAATTTTCTTGAGTCAGAACATTAGAAATATTCAAATACCATCATAGTCTTGAAGTCTTTTCACTCATGCCTATCTATGCAGAATATTGAAGGTGTTCAGAATATGCCATGTGACACAAAGGTGAAATACCTAGTGATGCTTTGTTTGAAGAATGTAAGACTAACATCAAGTAGTAGACTTAATATCTATCTTTATATTTTAAAGAGTGTACACAGAAGAGCTTGATAATGTTTGAAAACGTTTTAAGAGCCAGTACTCTCCCAAGAAAGGAGAATTGTCAGAGAAAGGAGGGGATTCTCCATTCTACCTCCTGAGAGAAACTTTCCTCTGACTTCTCCATTTTGTTTTGCTGTCTGTCTCTGAGGTCCCATGGCAGCTCCCATTAGAACACTCTCTACCAGTAATGCAATAGAGAGGAAAATCAAAATTTCTGCCTAGACCAGAGTATAAGTTTTCAGTGAGCAGATACCATGTCTTCTCTGAAATTTTATCCTTAGCATTATTGTGCAAAGCAGGTACAAATGAAAAGTCTAACGGATCTTTGTTGAATAAATTTTGATTTACATGACAAAATCTCTATGAGTAAAGAGGCTCTCCAAGAACTTTAACAAGGGATTGAAAAACTGCACCTCTGCATTCGTGAAATTTGTTCTTTCCCCTAGTCATTTATATTGTAAACATACATGTTTACTTACCTTTGTTTGGTCTCTTTAAGAATGAAAAGAAAATATAAGAGGTAATATGACTTGATTAAAAATATTTTTTGCAAATAATATGCTATTGAGAAGTGTTTCAATGAAAAGCAGAATAGCGCAACAGTCGACATTGTTAAAAGACAATTGTGGTGAACCCTCTGTGGTGAAGAAAGTTTATTTATGCAATCTGCCTGAAGATTGGTTCAAATTTAAATGCATGTGAATCAGGCAGAGCCAATTTATAGGTCAGTGAAAGGAAACAAAACTATTTTGCAAGAAACAAAAGGTAATAAAATGTTGAAAGCTAGATGAATTAGGAGTAGATATTGCAAATCAAGAATTAAGGTGCAAGCTTAACATCATAGGAAGGGCTTCTGTAGTCAATAATGTCACTGCTGAATTTTGCAGGAGTATTGAGAAATACTCTGACTGTTCCTTACAGTTCCTCTTGGTGGAAAGAAAGCTAAACTAGCAGTGAGATGGAAAAATAATGAGTGTTAATAAAATGAAAGATGAAGAAATGTAAAGACAATCAATATTAAAGTAAATATATCCACGGTAGGAATATTGTCTGCAAAGATTGACTAAATAAATAGTGAGGATCATGGAATGTGAAGACAAGAAGTATATAAAAATAATTGGTTTTGAACTTAAGAGAAATCTTCAAATCTATCAAGGAAGAATGCTTGTACTGTCTGGATGAAGAAAAAACACTGATCATAACATATCCTGATATATTTTGAAGATCATGGATGACCATATGTACTACATACACTGGCAAAATTTAAGTGACAAACAGAATGAAGTAAAGCTGTCTGTGGAGTGGAGAAGAAATTTGCATAAGAATTTTAATAGATGATTTAAAATAGTTTAATTTAAATGTGAACTTTAATTACAAAATAATATGAGATAAAGTTTGTCTTACAAAATATTTTTATATCTATTTCCACCTATTTAGAATTATTGCACTTCTAACAAGGGGCTAAAACGGGGCAAGCTTTTATTGAGCAAATAAATGTTAACATTTTTCATAGAGCAGGACTAGGAAACACATCTCCCAGTTCTCTGTCACCAAGACCAGTCAAGCTCTCGCCTGAAGCCTTTCCTGAAGTTCTTTCCTGAAGTTCTTTCCTGAGTCTAGACTATGAATTACCCTCTTCTCCTTGGCCATCTGCATTTACACGTAATATTCTACTCTTGCCTTAGAGCACGTCCTGTGTCAAAGTTTCCCTTAAAAACTCATATGTTTTTTTCTGTAAGTTCCAATTCCACATTGTATTTATCACACTCATAGCTTCTCCGTATCTAGTAGAATATTTTCTAACATTATGTTTACGTTACTTTCCTGTAAATGAAGGCCTTTGAATGTAGGACGGCGTTTTTATTAATCTGTTTATTTGTAAAGCCAAAACTTAGCCCAACTAATTTTTTTTCTAGTTTACACAATGCTGTGAAGATAGTGTATTAAAATGTCAAAAGTTACAGGTGTAACTTTTGTAAAGTTGGGGTAGATAGGATTTGACCATAGCGTTGTGATCTGGCCTAACTCCTTTATATTTATCTTAAATTGAAAAGTAGAGTGATGCAGTGTGAAGCTTATAGTATCCAAGCTGTTTAGTAGCAGAGTAGCCTCCAGGACTTTAATATAACTCTATGATTAAAGAAAAAGGTCGAGGGTTAAGCAAGGGCGAGGTAAGTTAAACAATGCATCAGCAGGAGAAATGTCAGGAAAAAAGCATTGTATTTATTTCTGAATTACGTATTTGGAAATTTAAATGTTTAGCAGAAAAATAAAATTTGATAATTAGGTTCTAAAGAAACTGGATATATGAGGATGTGTATGTGTGTGTATTTACATGTGTAGTTTGGGGAGATAAACTGAAGTAAAACATAACACTAAAATGAAGCTACTACTATTTACTGGGAAGTGGACAAATAGTATAATAAATATCTGGTAATTGGAAATGCCGTGCAAGAGCTCAATTTCAAACTTGGCTTTCTAGGAGCTTACAGTTTGAAAACTGTGAAGGAATAGATTTTCAAATTGAACATTTATCAATTTGGAATCATATCTAAAGAAAATGTGTCTAACATACTTGTTTCACAAAGAAAACTGAAGGTCATAGGAAAAATAAAGTACTTTCTAAAAACTCCATGGCTATTTTCTAGTGAAGCCAGGAGTTGAATAATTGTTGCCTTGCACTTCACAACCTACAGAACAAGAGGTACACAGTAGGTCGTCGTAAAAATTGGCGTGTATGGTTTTGAAATTAACTTTGTCTCTAAAGAATTTTCTTAGGCGATACAAATGCAGTTCTGATCACTGGATTGGTCTGAAGATGGCAAAAAATCGAACAGGACAATGGGTAGATGGAGCTATATTTACCAAATCGTGAGTTTATTTTTTTCCGGGATCACTTAAATTTAGATAGTGCAGCCTTCTCTAGGACTTATGCTTTAGCTAAAATTCTCCAGAGCCCAAGATTTTTGCATATGTTAGAAAGATAGAGGGGAGATTGAATATATATTGAGATTCATTCAAGGAGGCAACCATGAAGGTTGGAAATTAAGATATAAGGGAACAGATCTCCTAGTTGGCTATTTTGGAAATAAAGACCTGAGATTGATACACAAAACTCCCCCCACCCCAATTGAAACTTTCATCTGATAATAAACTATCTTGTCCAATTATATGACTCTTCTTTAAACTTTTTGTTGCCTATTTTCTGATGTCTTTTACAGTTCAATTTCAATTTGATGTTCATTTTAATCTGATTTTATTTGCAATTTCGCTATTATGCAATTTGTCATGGGCTTCATATCTTTAGCATTATAATTTGGAAAATGTGTGTACACATCCCAAATGGTGACTCTAAGTCACTTAGCCACTTGGTTTATGTTAGAGTTTCTCAATAGAAACACTACTGATATTTTGTACTGAATACTTCTCTGTCGTGGAAAGGGGGCACTTTTCTTTGTGTGTTGTAGGGCATTGGCAGCATCCCTGGATATACTGTCCACTCTGCTTGACTTCTGCCTCTGCTTGTGACAATAAAAAACATCTCCAAATATTGTCAAGTGTCCCTTGGTTTGGAACCAAAATCACCCCTAATTGAAAACCATCGGTTTATGTGAACTGGTAGCTCCACTGATTACATGTAACCAACCTAATGCCAGTTCAACATGTACAAATTCTTGGAAAAGAAACTCTTTTGATCCAAATTAGTATAGGTATTTCAACACTAGCAAGAGAGAACTGTGTGACAGCATACCTTTCAGCACTTTAGATAAGTAGAATTTTTGTTTAAAGGTGTCGGTGGGCAAGGAAGAAATCACATGACTCCATAATGGTTAACCCCTTTGTTGCAGGTTTGGCATGAGAGGGAGTGAAGGATGTGCCTACCTCAGTGATGATGGTGCAGCAACAGCTAGATGTTACACAGAAAGGAAATGGATTTGCAGGAAAAAAATACACTAAGTTAATGTCTCTGATAATGTGAAGAACAGAAAATAACATTATTAAGTGTAAACCAAACAAAGCATTTTTTTAATTAAACAAAGGTGAAGTTTTGTACCTGTCTGGTTAATTCATGCTTATGCGTCATGCTACACATAAAAGCCACTCCAAAGATTGGCAAAAAATGGTTACAGGTATTCTGCTGACTTTCTTTCTTTCTTTCTTTCTTTCTTTCTTTCTTTCTTTCTTTCTTTCTTTCTTTCTTTCTTTCTTTCTTTCTTTCTTTCTCTTTCTTTCTTTCTTTCTTTTCTTTCCTTCCTTCCTTCCTTCTTTTCTTTCCTTCCTTCCTTTCTCTCTTTCTCTCTTTCTTTCTCTCTTTCTTTCTTTCTTTTTCTTTTTCTTTTTTTTTTTTTAACTGTAAACCAGAAAACAATTGTAGGGATCAAGGATAGACATGGCACTTAGATAGGACTTTCATGACCCAATTTGGAACAATTTGAGTACCAGAATAGGAGATTATAGCCTATTGAACAAAATGTGAAACTGGGAGTCCACAAAGATGTAAATGGAAAGATGAAGTACCTCCTGACAGAGCAAGAATGGCACTGAACAATGTTACATGGGTAATGGCTATTTTATTCAAGACTATTACAATATGGAAAAGAGACTAGGACTCAGTCTGAACTAAAATCTGTCAAAACAAAGCGGGTGGGGGCTTTAAGAGTGAAGGTGAGGAGGAGATCATACACCGTATGTGTTTGCTAATTGGCTTTACCCAAAAGAAAATTAAACTTTCTTTGATCTGTACAAGTTGATCAAACAAATGGGGTCATTCTTGTCATATGCAACTAAAACAGGGTAGACAATCCAGGGGAAAAAGGCACTCAGGGCACATAGCATTGCTTCAAAAATATAATTCTCTACAAACCTAGTTGCTAAAACTACCTGTTGTCACCTAAAACCAATTTTATCTAACAGCTATTAAAACAACCTACTGTGATTGCAAGACTGGTTTTACCCACCACTGTCACACACCAGTCAGAACGTGCCAGCTCCTCAAAACTTTACTAGAGCCAATAAACTTTCTTTCAAACCAATACGTAACTTTTTTTTTTTTTTTTAAATAACACCTCCAACCTTCGTTTTGTTCTTTAGAGAAACCAAACACTCCTGGTCCTCGCATTTAGGCCAAATCACAATTCTTACCTCTCTAATAAAATATTTTAAATGTAGAGATCTGTCCCTATATTTTATTTTGATTTTGACCCACTTAGTGTCAAGCTGGGTTCCAAAGCTGACTCAGCTTAGGGAGAAACACTGGCCCACAGGGCTAGGGCATGATGTACTCACACTGGGGCTTATTGACTCCTGTGACCCCACTATTGCTGCAGGTTGCCCCATTTCTCCCTGGTGAGTCTCTTGGACTGACCTCCCAATTTTAGTTTGCTTCTGTTTTATTTGGATTTTAGATGAGGAGGAGTCTTTCCTCTTCTTGTTTCAGAGACCTCTTTCTCCCTCTGGTTGGAAGGTCTTCTGTTAGGGAGGACTATTTTCCTCCTGGCAGACCTCAGCTGTGACATCTGGGTGACGGGATTTCCCTTTTCAGGCTGAAGCCTCGCCAAAAGCATTTTTATTTTTTCCTTCAGTTGATGGCAGCTGATCTTCCTTCTTGGGTTTATTTGGCCTTTTCATAATCAGTGCTTGCATTTAACTGGCTTTTGTGTATTTTGCATTAAACAAAATCACCTAGATAAATTTAGTTACAAACGGATTCTCAAAGTTTAAAGGCATGCCAAGGTATTTTTTGTGACTCTAGCTGGTAACATGTTCAAATATTACAGAGATCATTCAACACTCTGTTCTTAAATCTAAACTAAAAGACCACGGCTATAAAATTATGCACTCCAAATAAGCCTCATATCGCAATTGATTGTGTCACTACAAAATACTATCTCAAGGCTAGCTGAGACTCTTTCCTCTCCAGATCTTTCCTCTTCTCTTATAATTTTTCCTCTTCATCTTTCTCTAAGCTAAACTCTTTCCAAACTCCTCAAATATTCTGGCATACTGATTTTTTAAGTGAAAACACTTGAAAGTCAGAAAATATAAAAGAAAATCATTTTTACTTTTATGCTGTTTCTTAAAAGCAAAAGGTGAAATTCCCATGTAAAAGACACTTTTTCCATACTAAAAGGAATGGCAATATTATTATGACCAAAGACAAGCAATTGAGACCAAGAAAACACTGTATGAACCTTGTTAAAATCTTCTGGGGGCCTCCTCACTTAATTGAGTCACATTCTCAAAGTTAACTATTCCTTGTCCGATCCAGTATGTTGGTAACTGACTCAACCGTCTTTCCCCAAAAGTTAGTTCATGGCCTTTGTAAAATTGTTTATTGACAAAGTCAAAGTAAAAGAAAACAAAACTTAAGGTTTAGCCTTATCCCATTTTGTCAAAAAAAGAAAAAAAGATTGAGATACGATTGTTTTTAATCAACTGATGAGTTAATATGCTTTACTATTTTATGACTAAATTCGAAAATCTAAGCTATAAGGTCTCTAGACATATATATATATGTTTAGAAGTGTTTCTACAAACGTACATATGTTACATTATATATTAAGTCTAAATGATAAAATATGCTGTTGCTGGACAGAAATTTCTTTAAAATTTTTATTTAGATAAATGGGCACTCATATAAAATGTATTTTAATTATGCAAATGTTTTCTTTAGTTTACATAAACTTAATCTCAAAGTTTGAGATTGATTTAAATCTCAAATAAATAGATTGTTTTTAGTTTGTTAATAAAATAGCATTAGAAATGGTTTCAAAATTGCCAGCATACATTTTTGCCTGAGTTAACTGGTCAGTTTTATATTTGCCCCTACTAGATATTTTAAAGTCATAAACCTATAAACCCAACTTAAAACAAAATAATATTTGATATATTATTTTTATAAATAATTTTTAATGCATAAGATTAATTTTTAAATCTATATTAAATTAATAATTTAATCAATAAATTATTAATAATTTATCAGATTATTAATTTATATTATTTAAATTAAATTATTAAATAATGGTTTGATTTCCATTATTAAATTAATAATATATTTAATTAAAAGTTAATTATGATTTAATACATATATATCTTCTGGGTTAACGATGAGATGTACATGCATTTAACTTCAAGCTTCTTAGATTAACATCTGATATTAACCAGCTACAAATTGGTCAATAAAAAAAACTTTAAATGAGTAGCTCTAATATCTGAATTTTCATAAGTAATTCAGATATAATTGTTAATAAATAAATTAGATAATTATTGATAAAATAAATGTTTATAAATGAAGTTTTCATATAACTTAAAATTTTAAAGTTACCTTACATTAAGTTAAATATTAGGTACTCATTAAATGTCTGGTTAATACTCAAGTTAAAAAATTAAAACAAATTGTTAAATAAGTTCCTTCTAGCATCTTAAATCTTATAAAAAGACTAATAATATATAGGTTTTCAATCAAAATATAAATTTTAAAGGGTAATTGTGTGTGAAAAAAAATCTTACATAATAATTTTCTTTCCTAAGATAAAATGGTTGGTTTTCCCAAAAGAAAAAATAAAACCAAAAATTATAAGACTAAGACTGGAGGTTTTAAAAAAATTATAGAAGGTCTAAGCAAGTTAAAGAAGAGTTACAAAAAATGGGTCTTGGCCGGGCGCAGTGGCTCACGCCTATGATCCTAGCACTTTGGGAGGCCGAGGCGGACAGATCACAAGGTCAGGAGTTCGAGACCAGCCTGGCCAATATGGTGAAACCCCATCTCTACTAAAAATACAAAAATTAGCTGGGGGTGGTGGCGGATGCCTGTAGTCCCAGCTACTCAGGAGGCTGAGGCAGGAGAATTGCTTGAACCTGGGAGGCGGAGGTTGTAGTGAGCCGAGATCAGGCCACTTCACTCCAGCCTGGGAGACAGAGCAAGACTCTGTCTCAAAAAAAAAAAAAAAAAAAAGATGGGTCTTATAAAAGAGGTTTTATGTGGTGAGATTGAGAAAAATATACTTATGTGTTTTTCTAAAAAGTAAATATTGGTATCAAGGGTGCATTGATACTTGACCAAAATCTGATCCTCAATATTTGAAACTACAAGGTTTTCTTAAAACATGTATATGCTGTTCATAAAATTGCAAGAGGTTTGATTTATAATCACAAAATCTGTGTCTTTACCAGCCTTATTCTAAACCACAGTGTCTGTTTCAGCCATTTTTTTCCTGGAGGTCTATTTAATTTCCCTAGTTACAGGCTAAACATGCTCTCCTATTCATTTACATAATAATTTCACTTCTTGAAACAAAATTTTCATTTCCAAATTTCTCAGATTCATATCTCAGTGGTTCAAGTTTTGCTGTATCTCACTGCACGTGATTTGCAGGCATACATCACTACCTTGGGTTTTAATACCATCGAGAACCTTGAGAAGGCCTTTTTGTTTTGTTGTCCACTCCAGTAACTCTTTTCCTCTGGTTCTAACTCTGCTGTTATGTCCTGACAGTAAAATACTTACCATGAAGGCCTAGAAAAGCAGTGTTTTCCTTCAATATAATTTGATTTTGTACTCTTTGCTTTTCTTGATATATCTAATTGTTGCACTTATAATGTTAGACACATTGTTCCTGTGTCTGATTAAATTCAAGTGTCCTTTTCATCAGGTTCAACTTCCAAATTATCTAAATGAACATTCTATAAGGAGAAACAATTACACTGTAAGCAGCATCTAAAGTATCTGTGGTTTCCACATTGACTTAGGGTGTGATTGTTAGTGGAGGCTGTGGTGAGGTTTTTTGGGGACAAGGATGCCAAGTGGGCCAGTCCTCAGACCCCAGTGGTGGCAGCAGTGGGCCAATCATGCCTGTCTTTGGGTCCCAGGTCAGCATCTGGTGTTAACCAGATGAATTAGGCCAATTTTTGGTCCTCCAGCTGGTTTTGTTGAATTCCTGAAGTGGCAGCTGTGGGCCAGGTAGGGGGGCAAGTCTTTGATCCTTAGGCAGTGTGCATGGCATGGGCAATTATGAGATCATTCCAGCAGTGTGGAATAATCCTCTGGCCTCCAAGCGGCCTTTGTTGGGTTATAAATGGCTGCAAAAGGCCGGGCGCAGTGGCTTACGCCTGTAATCCCCGCACTTTGGGAGTTTGAGGCAGACAGATCACCTGAGATCGGGCATTTGAGACCAGCCTGACCAACACGGAGAAACCCCGTCTCTACTACAAATACACAATTAGCCAGGCTTGGTGGCACATGCCTGTAATCCCAGCTACTCAGGAAGCTGAGGCAGGAGAACTGCCTGAACCCAGGAGGCAGAGGTTGCAGTGACCCGAGATCAAATCATTGCACTCCAGCCTGGGCAACAAGTGCCAAACTCTGTCTCAAAAAAATAATAATAATTAAAAAAAATAAATGGTTGCAATAAGCTGGTGGGCCATTCCCCAGGACCCCAAGAAGTACATGTGAGTGGGTGCCAGCTATGGTGGTAGTGGAAGGCTGGGCAGTTCCATCCTCAGGCTGCCAGGGGAGTGTACAGGAACCAAGAATGATGACCAGGTTGTAATGATTCATAGGCCCCTGAATGGCATGCTCAGGCACTGAGCAGAGCAATGCCAGGCCAGGCAGCCCGTTCCTCAGACCTCCTGTTGCTGTGCCTGGGTACAGGCTATTGTTAATAGGGACAAGGTTATTCCCAGGTCCCTGGCTAAGTACTTGGTTGATGGCAACAGTGGCAGAGGTTGGAGGAGGAACTTTGCCCTCAGGACACATATCAGTGCATTTCAGCCCTATTGCTGGGGGGTTCAGGGTTGCTGTCAGTGGTAGCAGCTGGAGACAAGAGGCTGGGCAGTGTATGCTTCAGATCCCTCGTAGTGGAAGCAACAAGAGCAGGAATGGGGAGATCCAGTCTTCAGGGCAAATGCGAATGTGCAGCAGCCCTGCTGCTTAGCAGGACAGGGTGAGTGTTATGGCAGTAACCCTAGCCAGGAGAGAATCAGGCTCTGGTGAGATGTATTTTGGCTCCCTTTGTCTTAGGGCAGCCACCCCAGTGCACTGTGCCACCAATTCCTTGGTGCGTAGGACACTGTGTGCTAGAGTGTTGAGGACCTGCTGTGCTGCGGGGCACCCAGTGTTGTGCCACTGCAGCCCTTCAGCTGGATGTAGGGAGGGAGTGTCAGTGGGGTTTCAGGGATGTGGAGATTGAGGGGCTGTTAGGCCCATGGGTGAGATGCAGTCTGGTGGAGTTGAGCTCTCATAATTATGCTATACTGCAGCTGCTTAGGTCTCTGTTAATATGCGGGACCTAGACTGGGATCTGTCTCTGGAGCAATATCTGAAGCTCCAGAGAGTTCTGTGTATTAGTCTCAGGGTCGGCAACCATCACTGGATTCTCCCATGGCAAGGATTCCAGGAGTCTAATATTGGGAATGTGGATCACTGGGGATCTCTCACTTACTCTTTCTCTGCACTGGAGAGTCTCTCTGGTTTCCTAGCCAGCCTTGGCCAGGAAGACTGCCTCTTCTTCATTACCTTAGGTGTTTCCCATCAATTTGCTATTGAACTACAGTGTTCTCTCTCAGGTGCTGTCTTCAAAGTGTGATTATCTATTTGACATTTTGCTTCTTTGTGGAGCTGGCGGGTGCCAGATACCTGTACTCAGCCATCTTGAAGCCCCACTCTCTGATCAAGTGTTTTGAGCCTTTTAACATCTTTAATAAACTTCCTCAAAATGAAATCATAAATTAAATCTTTTTCACCTAAAATCACGTTTGGGATTCTCCAGGTGGGTCCCTGAAAAGCCTTAAAAGATATAACTCTCATCCTGTAGAAATGTTAAAGAATTATGCTTATTAGATAAATCATGTAGAAAACATTGTCAAACAATAAGTAATAGTAGATCATCTTTTAGTTACATTTATAAATATATTATTGTTATAAATATTTTTCAAAATGTGTGTAAATTCATAAATACCTAATATTCTAGCAGTCATAATTCTGGCTGTTATTTTTAAATGCCATCTATAATACAAGGAACTTAATTTTCTTGTCAATTATAAACTTTCCTCAGGTTTTTAACCATGACTATTCTAATTGTTTTCTTCTACGGTTTTAAATTCTTCTCTAAAACATTCATAATCAGATTCATAAAAGACCCCCACAAGTACTCATAGATACAGGTTTCTGATACATTTAAGATTAATAGACTAAATAAAAATGTCCAAAACTCTAATAAAATAAATAGTAGATTTATAAAATTACTAATGAAGATCAAGCAGAAATAAAATTGATTACATAAAATTCAATAACTGATCATGTTTTTATGATGTTTATTTAAAACGTTGTTGGTCCTTTACTCAAATGTTTTGTCTTTCAGGTGTAAAGAAATTTTCTCTCTTGAGTGACCTATAATTTATGGTAATTTGATAAAATATACTTTTGTGAAAAAAGATAAAACCATTTGGCATTTTTCCTCCTTACTTGATTCTTTCAAAATTTCAAATGTACTTTTTAGTATTCTTATGACAATATGGTTATTTACATAAAGTTATTTCCGTAAGTCCAATAAAATTCTGCTCTCTCTTAATAGTATAATACAATTTAAAAAACATTGGTTACATTACTAAGGCTTTGACTAAAATGTCATATTTAACAATATACATAACATGCTTAACTTTGAAGGTTCACAGCCTTATAATGAGTAAATAAAAACTGTTACTTCCTAGAAGTTTCAAAGACCTTAATACTATAGAAAAAATCTAAAGTTTGTCTTGGTTTGGCTTTCCAGCCTCAAGAGGCTTTAAAATCTGATATTTCTGTATAATGAATGTAGAAAAGAAGTTAGCTTTCTGGGTAAAAAAGCTAGAATACACCTGTTATTAGATCATAACTCTGTACATTATTTCTGAGTTCTTGTTATCCGGAGGGATAGCATTAGGAGAAATAACTAATGTAGATGACAGGTTGATGGATGCAGCAAACCACCATGGCACGTGTATACCTGTGTAACAAACCTGCACATTCTGCACATGTACCCCAGAACTGAAAGTATAAAAAAAAAGAAGAATGTAGCCCCAAGCTGAAGGGGATATTAAGGCCATCTCAGTCACTTCCCCAAAATATGCATTAATTACAATGAGAAAATAATAACTTTACAGTGAATTCAAGCAGAAATTACATCAATCATGTGAATGAAATAAATATAATCAATAATGGAACAAATAAAACTGTGTACCACCTGAAAGGATTCAGAGACCAAGCTTCACTACATCACTTCTATGCCATTTCTACCAAGAAGATAAAACCTGAATCTAACCATGAGAAACAATCAGAATATTTCAGTTGAAGAACATTTTACGAAATAATCAACGTGTAGTATTCAAAGGTGTCAAGGTCATGAATGTCAAGGAAGACTCACGCACTCTTCCATATTGAAGGAGGCTAAAGAGATAATAGTCACCAGATGTAGACATTGATTCTGAGCTGGATGCTTTTACTCTAAAAACATTATTTTGACAAATAGCAAACCTTGAAGGAAATTTGGGAATTAGATGATAGTTCTATGTCAGTGTAAATTTTCTGAATTTCATAATTTTATTGTGGTTATGTGGGAGAAAGCCCCTTTTTTGGAAGGAAATACACAAAAAGTATCCAATAACAAATGAAATGTTATAATAAAATGCATCAATTTGGCAAGTAATTCTCAAGAGGTTCAAGAAAAGCAGTATGTTCTTTTTCTGCACCTAATATCTTCTTATAAGTTTGAAAGCTTCCAAATTTGGAAACAAAAGTGCAACATATAAAAATTGTACAAAATATAAAACAACACATTTAACACTTTTACCTAGAAATTCTACTTTTAGGGCTTGTATCATAGAAATAAAGGTGTTACTATTTAAGAAAACATTCAGGATGTTTATTGTAGCTGAGTGCAGAGTATCAGAAGCCTGGAAACAAAGTTAATTCTCTTTGATAAAAGGGTAAAAAATGTATAAATCCACATTATATTTCAACACTTAGAAATAAGAAATTTTGCTTAGGACATTATTAAGAATTTAAAACACAAGATACAGAAAAGCAGGCATAATTTGATCACATTTGGCATAAAATAAACAATTAATAAAAATCCTGGATATGATCACATGAAGTCACCTTGGTTTATACTATCAGGTACAAATTTTGAAGGGTATATTTTAGTCTGTTAACGGGTTGCTCTGAGGCTAGACCAGTGTCGATGACGGAGGGAAAAGAGAGATTTTGGCATTTAATTGCACTTTAAAATCTTACACCTGGAGATTAATATTAGCAACTAATTGGCCAAATAGAGTGATCACTGATTATTTCACTGTGAATTTTGTCAAACTCTAATACTGACAAATCCATTTGAAAACACTACTGCAGGTTTCAGAGTAAATTTTGCTTTCCTTAATGGCAGCGCAGCTGTTTTCTTTAGCTGGTCCCTTTATGAAGAATCTGGGGAAGAGAGAATGAATACTTTGTTAAGCACTGTTGCTGAAGACATCCATTTGTACCTTCTGCTAATATCCTCTTTTGTCAAAATTTCAAAGCATTTTTACATACTTGAGTTGACTAATGATTACAATAACTGTAACTTAGCCTTGTTAGCTGTGGTTGGTCAAGAGTTGCCAGAGAGTCTGCAACTAACAGAGATGAGAATAAATTTCCCTCCACATTCCCATTCTAGTATTCCTTCTCTTGCCCCATGTAGTTCAGTTACATTAAAAATAAGATTAACTCCATTTGGACAGCTCGCTTAACCTCTCTTTCCTTCTTATATCTAATTGTATAAGGATGATAACAATACTTCATGATATTGTTTAGCATTTATATGAATTGATGTTTGTAAAGAACTCAATACACAAAGCGATCTATGTATGACCTAAATAATAAATTCCATACTTATTGCACTATTTACTTATAATGTAACAGATTAAAAATATTAACAAATTTATATATAAAATAATGTAGTGTTAGTGATACATTCTGATAAATTTGTTTGACCTGTGGAAAAAGTTCAAGAAAGAATCTTGGAAAAGGTGCACATGATCTTCAATGCTTCCACATTGATAAGGGCAAGTAAGTACTGAATTTTCATATTAGAAAATACACTTTGTCCAAGCTTAGATTTAAATTTTGTATTGAATATATTATGGACAAAAATCTCCAAGCATGATCTAGAGTTAAAACACTACCCTTTAGGGTTGAATGGATGTGGCAAGAGGACAAAACAAAGTTTGGCAACTTCATGTCATGTTCAGTGACACAACTCTGCTCTCAGATGACACACATCCATAATTTTATCCTTCAATCCAAATAATGTTTTTATTCACTTTTTATATTGATTATAGTGCAGTCAGATAGAAAATATTTAATATTTAATGATGAAATAGAAATAAGGGGAAAATAATAGCACTATTAAGTTGGTTACTATAATGTACTATTTTTCTATCACTACCATGACAAATTACCACAAACTTAGTGGCCTAAAACAAGGTTAATTTGTTATCTTACACTTATGAGTATCAGAAGCCCAAGATTGCCCTACGGGACTAAGATCAAAATGTCTCCAGAGTCACCTTCTGGATGTACTAGGGAGGAATCTGAGGCCACTTGCGTCCCTTGGCCCACAGAGGTGCTTTCACATCATGTGAATCTCTGCGTTCCACTTCATATCTCCCAATAGGACGCTAATTCTGCTTCCTCCCTCTTCTAAGGGATTTGATTGGGACCACCCAGATAATCCAGCATGACATTCCTCTCTCAAGATTCCTCATTTAATCATACCTGCAAAGATTCTTTTGCCATATAAAATAACATATTCACAGCATTTTGGGATTAGAATGTAGACATCTCTGGGGACCATTATCATGCCTATTAACATAGGAATAGGATTTTGAATTTACCTGTTTTACTAATTATATTTTTAATTAAATATTTTATTATAAAATAATGCACACAAAAATATTGACAGAACTTTTAAAATCAATAATTCCATGCATTTGTTCAGAGACTTTTGGATAATCTTGTTCTATGTTGTATATATTGTTTATATTTTAATATTGTGATAATCACATAACACAAAAAATGCACATTGGTTTTATTTTATTACTGAAGATGGCTAAAGAAAGCATTGAGAACTTTCAAAACAGGAGACCGCGTTGATGCAAACTACTTTTCTATATAAAGTGTAAGAAATTTTAAAATCATAAACTACCTTTTTCAAATCCTTTTTCTTTAAAAATAAAATCAAAATATCCATCATTACTCCTGTAAATACTAAATTAATTTTCATTCTTTTGAATTCTGTAGTACCAGTAACTATTTCAGAGTTGAATTTGGTGAACCTGGAGGAGACATATTCTACAACAGACAATAAATCAGATTGCCTTTTAAGACTGACTCACATCTTTGGATCTAGTGGAGAACCATCCACCCAAGTCCATGTCATTTTCAAGGAGGTAAAGTTAAGCCCCATCCATACGTAGTTTGATTGTCTTAGGTTTTTCTGTATAAAAGCCTAAAATGTGGACAATGAGGGACTAAATAAACAAAATATTTCAGCAATTCAGACACACTGAAGATTTTAAATTTTATTGAAAAGAGCACTCTGCATGGGGATTCTTATGATAATCAATTCATATCTTACTTATACACACGTTATATCATATATATGTTACACACACACGCAATTGCAAGTTGAATATACGAATTTGGGCCAGATCCAGCATGAGAAGTGAGGCCCTTGCTTGGAATACAAAATTTAAGACAGTGCCCAAAACTTCATAATCAAAGTAAATGATGATTTAATGCAAAGATGGAAAGATATTTAAGGAAAGCCATTTTCAACTGCAAAGATGCCATAACCCTGACACTAGACCAATTACCATTTCAAGTTCGTCCTGTATGATTAGTAGATGAGATTTTCTTTCCAAACAATACACATAACTGTCACTCCAACTTTTCATCTCATTAGAGAACCAATAACACTTCCCTCGGTATTTGAGCCATTCTGATTGGCATAGTACTACAGAGAAATGTAGAAAACAAAATGAAATTAAAGTACATATGCATCTCTGAAAATTGGCAGTAAGAACAACACTTATATATTGTATAAATAAGAGTTGAGCTACAATAAAATCACTCATAGCAAATTGTCCAGACATAAAAGATGGCCAAAACACAAATGATGGTCCTTGGAAGTTAAGACAATTAATTTAATGAGATGAAGCAAAACCTAGACATAATGGGAATTTTGATGCCAAGATCTATTATATTGACAAAAATAGCATGAACAAAATAAAATAGCTATTTGAGAGATTAGATAAAATGTAATTTGTGTTACTTAGAATTTATCCACGCAAAGTTTTTTTTTTAACTTTTAAGTTCAGGGGTACACGTGCAGATTTGTTACATAGGTAAATTTGTGTCATGGGGGTTTGATGTATAGATTATTTCAACATCCAGGTAGCACCCAGTACCCATTAGTTATTCGTTCTGATCCTCTCCCTCCTCCTACCCTTCACCTTCAAGTAGGCCCCAGTGTGTGTGTTTTTTCCCTCCACGTGTCTATGTGTTCTCATCATTTTGCTCCCACTTATAAGTGAGAACATGCGATGTTTGGCTTTCTGTTCCTGCATTAGTTTGCTAAGGATAATAGCCTCCAACCCCATCCATGTCTCTGCAAAGAACATGATATCATTCTTTTTTATGGCTGCATAGTATTCCATGGTGTATATGTACATTTTCTTTATCCAGTCTACTATTGATGTGCATTTAGATTGATTTTTCTATAGTGAATAGTGCTGCAATGAGCATACACATACATGTGTCTTTACAATAGAATGATTTACATTCCTTTGGGTATATACCCAGTAATGGGATTGCTGGGTTGAATTTGAATGGTATTTCTGTGTTTAGATCTTTGAGGAATTGCCACACAGTCTGAACAAATTTATACTTCTGCCACCAGTGTATAAGCATTCCTTTTTCTCCGCACCCTCACCAGCATGTTAGTTTTTGACTTTCTAATAATAGACATTCTGACTGATGTGAGTTAGTACCTTATCGTGGTTCACATCACTGATCATTAGAGGAAATGCAAATAAAAACCACACAAAGTTTTCAAATCACTCTCCTTGTAGTTTTGTATGTGTATCCCCTCCTCCCTCTTAATATTAAGTAATTAATAATTAAATGATTAAATTATGCCAAGAAAGATAATACTTTATTTTCAACTTCTTTATTTTCAACCTCTTAATAACTGCAATATTATGTAGTTCTTTGATTTTCCTAAGTTAATATTAAGGAAAATTAAATTAAATGGAAATATTGAGATTTTTGACATCATATTGAGAAAAAGTGGGATATATATAAAAATATAAATAAAGACCAATATAACTATTTTAACTTATGATCCATTACAATCTCTCTCTTTTTATTTATTTCTTACCATGACTATTTTTCTTCACGTAACATAAAATTCACCATTTTGGCCATCTTAAAGTGCAAATGCAGTGGCTTTTAATACACCCACAATGTTGTACAACTGTCACTACTATCTCATTCCAGAGCATTTGCATTACATATAAACACTAAGTAGTCACTACTCATTTTCTACTCCCACAACCCTGGCAACCACTAGCCCGCTTTATGTCACTATGGGGTTGACTATGATGGACCCTTCATATAAATGGAATCATACAATATATGGCCTTTTGCATCTGCTTTTTCATTCATTCAGCACCATGTTTTCAAGGCTTGTAAAAGTTGTAGCATGTATCAGTACTACATTCTATTTTATGGTTGTAAGAATATTTCATAACATGTACGTAGTGCATTTTGTTTATCTCTTTATCAGCTGATGGACAGATATCTGAGCCGCTTCCATTCTTTGGCTATTATGAATATTGTTACTACGAACATTCATGTACAAATTTTTGTAAGGACATATGTCTTCCATTTTATTGGATATATACCTAAAAGTTGAATGTCGGGTCATGTGATGATTTGAGGAACTGTCAAACTGTTTTCCGCAGTACTATAAAATTTTACATTTCTACCAGCAATATGTGAGCGATTTATCCACACCCTCACCAACATTTGCTCTTTTTGTGTGATTGTAGCCATCCTGGTGGGTGTGTAGCAGCTTTCCACCCTGGTTCTGATTTCACATTTCCCTAATGAATAATCATATTAAACATCTTTGCAAGTGCTTATTGGCCTTTTGTATAGTGTTTTTTGGAGAAATGTCTACTCATGTCCTTTGCTTATTTTTAAATTGGGTTGTGTTTTTGAGTTATAAGTGTTCTTTATATGTTCTGAATATTATACCCCTATCTGACACATGATTTGCAAATATATCTTTCTCTTTTGGTGTGTTGTCTTCTCCATTTGACACGTTAGAAGGACATGAATTTTGGGAATTCAGAGGTAAAACTTTATGAACTGAATATTTGCATACCCCAAAATTCATATGCTGAAATCCTACCTCCCAATATGATGGTATTAGGAGGTGGGCATTTGGGAGCTAAGAACAGATGAAGATCAGAATGGGATTAGTACTTGTAAGAGTCCTGAGATAACTTGAGTCATTCTGCTTTCTGCCATGAGAGATTTCAATGAGAAGCTGGCAGTCTGCAACAGAGAAGAGGGCCCTCACCAGAACCCAACCATGCTGGCACTGTAATCTCAGACTTCCAGTCTTTAGTACTGTGAGGAATAAATATCTGTTGTTTATAAGCAACCTAGCTTATGGTAATTTGCTGTGGCACCCCAAACTAAGACAGACATATCCACATGACCTCATCTAAATCTAATTACTTCCTAAAGACCGCATCTCCAAATCCCATCACATCGGGGGTTAGAATTTCAATATATGAATTAAGGGGAGGGTACAATTCAGTCCACAGCAACCAAGTAAATGTGAAGGCAAATTGTGATTGATTCTCCTGAAAAATTTTTACTAAATAGAACACGTTAGCTAAGTCTGTTCCCAAACCATTTACCTATGTTTTGAAGGTCATTCATTAAAGCAATTATCCAATAAAGGTGCTCTAATAAAAGGAATAATTTTTCTTAACTCTCTGTAGTCTATAGTTAGCCTTCACTCTCTAGTAGTGGCTTTACACATAGGCCATACCAGGAAGTTAAAAGGCAACATGGTAAAGAATAGAATTCCTTTGACAAAGTCAGCTATAACAGACCACAATCCTGCAGTGCTTTGCCTTGCTTGGTATCTTGGAGTATTTACCACTCACACTGGTGGGGAAGATTAACTGTTTTCCACTATGTGGTGCCTGCCAATAGTGTAAAAGCTTTCCATGAGATCACGTGCTGACTGAGAAGGTCCATTTCAAGGATGATCAAAGGAACAGTCTTGAGGGACAACCAGGATGAAAGCATCTTTCAGCAAAATGGGACCAAATTTAATATTTGAGCAGGGAATTGCCTCTTTAATTTACCCTTCCTCAAAGCTATTCACCTCCTAGAAAAATCACTTTAATTTATGAGTGCTTCCTGGAATAAGAGGAATTGGGGCATTCATATCTAAAAGTCAGTCAGAGCCAGTCAAAGTTGATTATTTTTTGGAGACTCAACCTCAATTAATTTGGTAAAAGAGTGAATATCTACTAGAAGACACCAGCTTTCATGCCCACCATATCCCTATGTGGGAGTGGGGTCCTGCTACTCATGGATACAGAAGGAGGTGCAGAAGGAAAGATCGCCTCCAGAAGCTAGGGAGAAGCCTGGCACTGTTGTCCTCCAACCCTAGTAAGTATTGCAATTGTTTCATCATTCTACCAGAGATTATCCAACCTGGGACCCACCTGTCTTTTGGGGTCCAATATAAACTCTCTTTTTCTCAGGGCTCACCCTGGACCAGGGGCCTGGCTGTAAGTTGTGTGTTTGGCCTAGCGAAGAGATGGCCTTGCTATCAGTGGTGATTTTGATTCAAGTCAGGTGAGGTGTTATTTGTAGAATTAGCAGACAACAGTAACTGAGTTTGTCTTTCATGAGTTTCCATGAAATCCAGAGCATCTATGGACTCTTGAATTGTTTTAGCAGTAGATATCACTGCCAGTAAAGAAGACTTAGACACCTGCCATGAGGCTACCAAAGGATATTTGTAAAAATTAAGTTAAATATGTTAGCTTTTGTCACATGAGGCAACGTACAATAGTTGGAACAAACAACAGGACTAACTGAAAAGCTTGAAAGGAAAAGCTGGGGGATGAGCTGTTTCAGGAATAAGGACTTTGAAAAGCTCCTACACAATCCTGAAAATCTGGAAGGCCAGGCACAAGCCCTGGGCTGGGTGCATGCTCAGAAATCACCTGAAAAGGTCCTAAGATCTCACATCGGACTGACGTTTAAGCTCTGCACACATAAACATTGTGCATATCTGTATTTACAGATATACATATGACTATCAATATTTATAGATATAGAGATACATATAAATATGTATGTTTCTATATTTACAGATATACACACACAATGGACTATTATTCACCCATAAAAAGGAATAAAACGTGGATGAACTTTAAAAACATTATGCTAAGTGAAAGAAGCCCAAGGCCAAATATTGTGTGATTCTATTATGTGAAAATCCAGAATAGGTAAATCCTTATAGACTGAAAGAAGATTTGTAGTTGTCAGAAGCTAAATCGGGGGAGAATGGAGAGTGATTTGCTTATTGGGTATGTAAGGGATTTATTTTTGGGAAAAGTTTTTCAGCTAGATAAACATGGTAGTTGCACAATGTTTGAAGGTTCTAAACATCATGAAATTGTTTACTTTTAAAGGTTCAAGTTTTTGAATTGTACCTCAGTTAAAAAAAGGAATAGGAAATAAATATATTATAGCTCAATATACAGTATTTATACCTACTTTAATTAATGTTTAATGACATGTATAGGATTCCATGTTTACCTACCAAAGTCGCCTTAACTTTTCTAAGGTGTTATTGCAATGATACCCAACACAACGACAGACATTAGAGATAGGGAGACAATAAAATATGAGACAAAGCTACAATATCTCTATTGGTTTGGGACGTATACCTGTGAAACAGACACATAAGCCAAATGAAGAGAGTATCAATCAGTAGAACATAAAATGTGTAAAATGTTCACGTATGATAAAGGAGGCAATATGAACTAGCAGATTAGAAAAAATCCTTTTATAATAATTATGCATTTATCTGGAAAGTCATAATATATCATCTCATACAATAAAATAAATGTCAAAATTATCAGTTAAGTATTTAAAAGTTCAACTTAAACATTTAAAAATAGAAGGTAATGTTATCAAAATTCTGTATGACTGGAATTTCTAAGCTTAAAAGTCTAAGCTTAAAATCATACTGAGTAACTTTTAAAATATTGACTTTTATCCAGTCTGTATTTCAGAAAAAGAAGAATAAATAAGTGACAAGCAAGAATGGCTATTTACATACTGCTTTTTAATAACAACTAACTTTCCGTATTTGTATGTATCAACTTGATTTTAAATTCCTAGATGGAAGAGCCTATTTCTTATGTTGTTTTACAATTTTTCTCCCACTGCAACAAGTTTAAAGATATCTGCGCGACAGAGTGATACTCTGTCTCAAAAAAAAAAAGAAAAAGAAAAAAAAATCTAAATCAAGTTTTGAATAAAAAGTAGATTTATACCAAACCTTTACATGTTAGTTTAATCTATTGCATACCTGTTCAAAAATGCTCAACATTTAGAGAGTCCAAAAGATTAAAACAAGGATAAGCCAAAGCCTTGAGACATACCTGTCTGGTCTGCAGATCTCGAAACACAAAGGTCCTTATTACTTGTATTTCTTCTTGTGCCGTTATTCATTTTTAGGTCTCCAATATCTTCATGCTCGGTGGTATTTGAATGACTTCCTTTTTGGCATTTTAGCAATACTCCCTGAGAAACTTGAATATTTTAAGGTTAGGTAAATATGTTCTCTGTGGAATGTCTCAGAGACACATTCATTGGGATAATTCGATGATTGGAACAAGAAATAATTGAAGGGATCACTAGGATCTTTTTAAAATTTTCATGTCTACGGATGGAAAGAATTCAAAATCTTACTCAATCAATTCATGTATACAACACATACTTGGTGAGAATTTATTCTACGCCAGACATCCCTATGAACTGGTAATACAATAGTAAATAAAGTCAAGTTTCTGCTCTGGGAAGTGTATAGGCTCTTTTCATCCTTTCTTAATGTTTTGCTGCAACCTCCAATACTGTATTCAGCACATTGTAACATAATTACTTAATACCTGCTTCTCCCACTAGAATATAACATTCCTCACCCTGACTATTCTTTTCTTAAAAGTTTTGGGCAATTTGTAATATTTGGAGTATTGTAGTTGCTCAGTGAATATTTGTTGGACAAAAGGAAAAGCAAACTAAATACAACCTTAGATAAAATGCATTAAAATGTTTAAGCAAAACAGTAAAATTGTATCTATTACCAGTATCTAAGAAACACAGAAAAATGGTTTCAAATACCACACATACACACACACACTCTCTACACATACACTCCTTTCTCCGTATTAGACTGCATGCCACTTGAGGACAAGAGACTTACCTGATTTGATTGCATATTAAATATAGCACCATGTAGTGTACTAATAGAGCTTTATATGCAGTAGCTTCTAATTCAATCTTGGTTAATGTCGTGAAGAATGAATGAATAATTATAAAAAGATTTATAAGAAACAAGTAAACATCTTTCATACTTTTATTTAATTAAGATCTTCTAACTTACCCAATAGGATCAGGGAGATCAAAGCCAAAGCCAGAATACCATTCAGGGTTCCAGATATTCCCAGTAAGATTTTATACCAGTGCAACACCACTGAATAATCTGAGACATTAATCACATGAATTAGTTTAGAAAAGTATGTTTCCAGGAAGTAATATAATAGCAATTGTAATAATAGGATTGTATAATACATAAGGTTGGGTTTCAAAGGATATTAGGCAAACAAAAGCATGAAGGCTAAGTAAATAGAAAAATACATTTATTTAATAATGATAACACTCTGGATGGTCAGAAGCTATGATTCATGTCATATCAAATCCTAAGAAATTGCTAATATTTAACATTATTAACTTGTAGAAAGAATTTTACTCTATATACTGAATAATTTTCCAACCATTACAGAGACACATGCACTCGCGCACATGCACATGCATTTACAGATAATACATGTACAGCCACATAAACACCTTCTAAATCATCATTAATATAACATGTACAAGTCCTCTGAGCCTTTTTTATTTACTAAGGATGAATCAGAACTAAATATGGCTTTAGGTATCCTGCTATTCTAATCAAAAAAACTCTAAAATCCTTCGTAGGTCATGAATAATATTTCATCTTCTTATTGCATGGTAAACTTTTAAGAACTGTTTTATTTTTCATATATTTACACTGTCAAGTTTAAAAATAAGAGTCCTGGCCGGGCGCGGTGGCTCAAGCCTGTAATCCCAGCACTTTGGGAGGCCGAGACGGGCGGATCACGAGGTCAGGAGATCGAGACCATCCTGGCTAACACGGTGAAACCCCGTCTCTACTAAAAAATACAAAAAACTAGCCGGGCGAGGTGGCGGGCGCCTGTAGTCCCAGCTGCTCTGGAGGCTGAGGCAGGAGAATGGCGTAAACCCGGGAGGCGGAGCTTGCAGTGAGCGGAGATCGCGCCACTGCACTCCAGCCTGGGCGACAGAGCGAGACTCCCTCTCAAAAAAAAAAGTCCTTGTTCAATGATTATTATTCAAGAAACTGCTATCATTGAACAGACATTAGAGAGTCTCATCAGAGGATTTAGGTCTTCTGGGCACTGACTTATGAAATTACATGAATAATTATGTTATACTGAATAAGTGAATATCTGTACTTTGTGAAACACTTTGTCCTTATCAAAGATAATTTATGTAAATCTATCATAATAATTGATAAGAATCCTCTGTTGTAGCTGAAATAATTCTTATTGTTCAGTCAATAAATCAAATTACTAATGCTGAAATTTATATTCTAAATACACTTTAAACCTGGATAAAATAGAGAAACTACATTTGAAGCTGTCAAGCCCTGTCAGAAAAGCACATGATGAACCCTATAGAATTATATTTTATATAAGTAGTTTGCAGGTTTTCTCTTATTATAACATTGTCAAAGATACTAAAATAATTTTATCAGAATTCATTTAATGCATACTACACATTTCTCAGATTGTTTTTGAATTTTTGATATGTTAACTTTGATAAGCAATAAATTCCAAGAAATCAAGCATGGTGTATTAAAAATGTCATATATTTATTTTAAAACTTAAAAAATAATTATCAGAAAACATTAGGAAAAAAAAAGTTGTGGAAGGCAGTTGAAATTCAATCCAGACTCAATTATTTCTCCCAAGCACTACAGGTTGCAGTGAGCCAAGATTGTGCCACTGCACTCCAACCTGGGCGACACAGCGAGACTCTGTCTCAAAAAATAATAATAATAAAATAAAAATAAAAGTAAAAAAATTTTTTAAGAGATGCTGAATAATGGAGAAAGTAACACTTTCATTATCCTGTATTTTCTCCTGTAAGGAAGTGGTTTAATTTAACTTATAATGGTCAAAACACAAGCCTTTTTACCACTCAAAACCAGAAATAATAAAATAAAAAACCAAAATCAGTCTTATGAATGTCTATACAAAAATGTTAAATACATTATCAGCAACCAAAATATATTATAACCATGTTTGGTTTATTCTAGGAATGTAAAGATTATTCAATAGTAGAAAATCCATGTTAATATTATATTAATAAAGTTAAGGAAAAATCTATCATCATCTCAATAGAAGTAAAAAATGAAATTGATAAAATCTTACACCTTTATGTTAAAAAACAGAAATTAATGGATACTTGTTCAATGTAATACTTTTATGTCTAATGAAGCTAACATCTTATTGAATTGAGAAAACTGAAAGAAGCTTTTCTGCTTAAGTCCAGAAAAAGAAAGATATCTCAAATCTCCACTACTTTTTAATATGAAGAGGTAAAATATAACGCAATGAAGAAAAAATATTCTAATTACAGGTAGAAATATTAGAAAAAGAAGGTAAAATTATTTGAAGGTAATGTGAGTACAATCAATTGAAAAAAATACCATAATTCCAGGAACAAAAAATAGTAACTGCATTTATAAAAATAACATACTAAAATCAGTGCCCTGTATAATCCAGTAACCACTATGAAAACATAGATGAAAGAAATTCATTACTCATGGACAGTTAACCAAAAAAACCAAACAAACAAAAAGAAAACTAGACAGAAAATCGACAAGTGCCCCAACCCAATACAAACAAAACTAAACTAAACTAACTGAAAACTGAATAATATTAATTTGATCATGTTCTTGGAAAAGAAAACGATGTGTCATAAATATAAATTCTCCCTAAGTTGAATGACAAACTAGGAAGTAATTTAGATGTAAAAGCTACATTGGGTTGTTTTATTTTTTGTTATTTGTGGTGAGTGAGCCTGAATAATTTTTTATAAAGTTATTTGGAAGAACAAAAGAGTGAGAATAGCTAAGTAAACACTGAAAATATAGAAATACAAAATGGTACAATTTTATGAAGGGTGCTGGATTTATGCGAGGTGGATTTCTCTGAAAGTAATTTTTTAAATTTTTTAACTTTGTATTTATTTATTTGAGACAGGGTCTCACTCTGTTGCTCAGGTTGGAGTGCAGCGTGGCACCATTATAGATCATTGTAACCTCGAGCTCCTGGGCTCAGAGATCCTCCCGCCTGAGCACCGTGTGTAGCTAGGACTACAGGCATGTGCCACCATGACTGACTAATTCTTTTATCTCTATTGTTTGTAGAGATGGGAGTCTTCATTTGTTGCCCAGGCAGGTCTTGAACTCCTGGTTTCAAGTGATCATCCTGCCTCGGCCTTCCAAAGTGCTGGGATTAGTGGCATGAGCTGCCACACTTGGCCCTTTATTATATAAGTTTGACTGAAAATATGTAAATGTTTTACATTACTATAAAATAAGTTAAACAAAAAGAAAAAAATCATAAAAAATGAAGAACAGGAATCTAACTAGGTATTGCTAGTGTCTTCACTATAGAGAGAGGAATTACTTAAAGTGATTTTAAAGTATTTAATGGTGCATGCTTAATGGAATATATCTTAAGGATTTTTTAAACCTGCAAAACATTTTAATCTGTTTTAACTATCTTATTGTAATATTATTCCTATAGTGATTCTGAAACTACTATATATGGGTAGTGGGATAGAGCAGCTATGTAATTTCTTACTATCCCTGGCAACAAAGATTTTTCAATATATGAGAAAAGATTTACAAATATGCCATCACAAAATTAAGTTATATGAATGAACATCATAACCCCAAGGCTCAAATTGTCAATCTAATTTACATAAGATACGTCTTACCTCAAGCTTTAATAAATATTAGCTAAAGGTACAAGACATAAATATTAGTATGTGTCACTTAAATATCTGGGAGATGAAAATCTGCACATTTTTGCCTCAGAAAGACATTAATGAACAGAGTGTGGAAAAAAGTCTGCAGATAATTCACTACATTTTGTAGTCTTTCAGGTTTAATATCTCTAGTTTCCAAAAATGAAATAAAAACTGAGCATAGGAAGTAAAGACTTGAAAATATGGGACTCTGTAAAAATTGACATGAAAGAAGCAATAAATTTTTTACACATAGCAGGTGTGTAACTCTAAGATGAATCTGTGATGGATGATACTTGCAGAAGGAGTCAAGAGATAAGTAACATTTTCATGGGTGAAGTTATTAAAAGAGAAATATTTAGAAAGCAATAGAACAGAACAGACAGTCTCTATAACTGTGGTGATTTGTGTCTTTAAGTTCTGCTCATCTCTTTTGCCATATCACATTCAGGTGGCATGATGGAATTGCACTATGTATGGAGGGTATGCTTGAAGTAGAAATTAAATTGTTGATTGCTGGTGCATAAACTTTATTTTGAGTCAACCTGGTGAAGAGCATATTTTAAAGTTTTAGAGAAGTTGAATTAAAAATTAGTATTAAAGGCTGGGCGCGTTGGCTCACGCCTGTAATCCCAACACTTTGGAAGACTAAAGCAGGTGGATCACCTGAGCTCAGGAGTTCAAGACCAGCCTGGCCAACATGGTAAAACCCTGTCTCTACTAAAAATGAAAAAAATTAGCCAGGCATGGTGGTGGGCACCTGTAATCTCAGCTACTCAGAAGGCTGAGGCAGGAGAATCGCTTGAACCCGGGAGGCAGAGATTGCAGTGAGCCGAGATCGTGCCATTGCACTCCAGCCTGAGCAACAATAGTGAAACCCCGTCTCAAAAAAAAAAAAAAAAAAAAGCATTAAAACACCATATTCTCTGAATGATAAGAAGGTGAATGGCACCAAATATTCACTAATTTGAAATTATTAATTTTAATTAAGTGTGCATATTTCCTCAGAGAATGTCCTTAAGAAATTACATCAGACAAGATATTACAAGTAAGCATTAGCTCCACATTGATAAATGGGAGAGAGAGAGAGAGAGTATCTCACAGGAAATTTGTAAGATTAAATGAAGGAACATAGATAAAACACTCTGTATAGTGCCTGCAACTGGTGTTTCTTAAATGGTAAGAGTGGTTGTTATTTTTAAATCATTATTAATATTGAAAGAGAGGGAAGGGAAGAAAGATACAGAGACAGAGAAAGAAAAGTACCCAAATAATGAAACAGTCCGATAACACAATAGAAGAGAATGTGGAAAACTACTATGTTAATTCACACCAATTGAAAAACAAAATTAAATTCTATACCTTTAAATGTAAGTTGAGTTGTTTGGGTAGAAGTCCTTTTCTTTGACTGTACATTCAATGTCATGTACCTTTCTTCATCTTGCATCTTCAGTGTAAGTGAATGTGTGTATATACAAGTATGGTTTGTTTTACTAAGTATAACATGAAATGAGGAAAGAATAATCAACCTGCTGCTAATCAGAGATGCTCCTCAAATCGTCCTTTCACAGTACATACGAGGGTTCACAGTTTCATTTATTTGTGAAAACCTCAGAGGAAATGTTTTCTTTTTACAAGTTGCTTTTCCATGACCTAGATAACACATAATTTCTCAACTGTCCACCACATATTGAATTGAATATTCTTTTGAGTGCTTTACAAATTTCTCTTAATTTACCTTAAAGTCAAGGGAATGGAAATGATACCCCTTTTTGAGGTGAGGTAAATAATATATGGCTGCCTTTTGTTAGAGTCTAAATATTTACATCATTTGAATTACATTCCCTAACATATTGATATTTAATTTAATAATTTGCAATTGTCGAACAATTAAATTGTTTATCCTAAAACAACATTGTTTATAAATCATCCTAATAATTTAACAATACAGTTTGATTTTTTTTAACGTTTAGGTTCAGGACTACATGTGCAGGTTTGTTATATAAGTAAAATCATGTCACAGGGGTTTGCTGTACAGATTATTTCATCACCCAGGTATTCAGACTTGTACTAAATAGTTATGTTTTTCTGATCCTGCTCTTCCTTCCACCCTCCACCCTCAAGTAGGCCCCAGTGTCTGTCATTCTCCTCTACGTGTACATGTGTTCTCATCATTTAGATCCCAATTATAAATGAGAACATGTGGTATTTGGTTTTCTGTTCCCCCATTAGTTTGTTAAGGATAATAGCCTCTGGCTTCATCTATGTTCCTGCAATGGACATCATCTCATTCTTTTTTATAGCTGCATAGTATTCCATGGTGTATGTGTATCCCATTTTCTTTATCCAGTCTACCACTGATGGATATTTAGGTTGATTCCATGTCTTTGCTATTGTGAACAGTGCTGCCGTGAACAGATGCATGCATGTGTCTTCATGATAGAAAGATTTATATTCCTTTGGGTATATACCCGGTAATGGGATTGCTGGATCGAATGGTATTTCTCGTTTTAGGTCTTTAAGGAATCACCATACTATCTTTCACAATGGTCGAACTAATTTACACTTGTGTCAACAGTGTATAAGTGATCGCTTTTCTCCACTACCTCGTCAGCATCTGTTATTTTTTGACTTTTTAGTAATAGCCATTCTGACTGGTATGAGATGATATCTTATTGTAGTTTTCATTTGCATTTCTCTAATGATTAGTGCCTATCAGAGGATGGAGGGTGGGAAGAGGGAAAGGATCAGGAAAAATAACTAATGGGTACTACAGTTAATACCTGAGTTAAGAAATAATCTTTACAACAAACCCGCATCACACAAGTTTACCTGCGTAACAAACCTGCATGTGTACTCCTGAATTTAAAATAAAAATTTAAAAAACATAATATACCCTTTTAAATAAGATAAACTATTAATTCAAAGAGAAAATATTTGACAAATTATCAGAAATATGTTTGTTGCTTAATGACAAAAGTAAAAGAATAATACATTTTTGTGTTATTTTCATTTACTTTTCCTTGCTAAATTGTGTTCTTTAATTTATAATTACAATGTCTTTGGCCGTTATTTGCCACTCCAAATGGATAAGAAGTAAATTAAGATTGATAAATGAAACAAGAAAAGTGTCTATTCATGTCCGTTGCCCACTTTTTAATGGGGTTGTTTTTTGCTTGTTAATTGGCTTAAGTTTCCTACAGATGCTGAATATTAGACCTTTGTCAAATGCATGGTCTGCAAAAGTGTTCTCCCATTCTGTAGATTATCTGTTTACTCTGTTGATAGTTTCTCTTATTGTGCAAAAGCTCTTATGTTTAATTAGGTTTTTGTTTGTTTGTTTTGTTTTGTTTTACTTTGTTTGCAATTGCTTTTGGCATCTTTGTCATGAAATATTTGCCCATTCCTATGTCCAGGATGGTAATTCCTAGGTTATCTTCCATGGTTTTTTATATTTTGGGGTTTTAAATGTAAATATTTTATCCATCTTGAATTGAGTTTTGTATATGGTATAAGGAAGGGGTCCACTTTCAATCTTCAGCATGTGGCTAGCCAGTTATCTCAGCACCATTTATTAAATAGGGAGTCCTTTTCCCATGGCTTGTTTTTGTCAGCTTTGTTGAAGATCAGATGAGTGTAGTTGTGCAGCACTGCTTCTGAGCTTTCTGTCCAGTGGTCTATGTGTCTGCATTGGACCATTCTGTTCCAATTGTCTATGTGTCTGCTTTTTTTTTTTTTTAACAGTACCTTGTTATTTTGGATATTGAAGTATTGTAGTATAATTTGAAGTTGGGTAATATGATGCTTCCAGTGTTGTTCTTTTTACTTAGGATTGCCTTGGCTATTTGGGCTAATTTTTTGGTTCCAGATGAATTTTAAAATAGTTTTCTTCTAGTTCTGTGAAGAATGTCATTGGTAGTATGATGGGAATAGTATTAAATCTGTAAATTTCTTTGGGCAATATGACCATTTTAATGATATCTTATTATTCTGATCCATGAGCATGGAATGTTTTTTTGTTTGTGTCATCTCTGATTTCTTTAAGCAATGTTTTGCGATTATCTTTGTAGAGATCTTTCGCCTCCCTGGTTGACTGTATTCCTATGTATTTTATCGTTTTTGTGGCTATTATAAATGGAATTGCATTCCTGACTTGGCTCTCAGCTTGGGTGTTGTGTATAGGTGTATAGGAATGCTGGTGATTTTTGTATGTTGATTTTGTATCCTGAAACTTCACTGATGTTGTTTATCAGTTGAAGGAGCTTTTGGGCCAAGAGTGTGGGGTTTTCTGGATATAGAATCATGTTGTCTGAGAACAGGAATAGTTTTACTTCCTCTCTTCCTATTTGGATGCCCTTCATTTCTTTCTCTTACCTGATTGCTCTGGCAAGGATTTCCAATACTATGTTGAATAGAAATGTTGAGAGTGGGCATTCTTGTCTTGTACTGTTTTTCAAGGGGAATGCTTCCAGCTTTTGCCTGTTCAGTATAATGTTGGCTGTGGGTTTATTATAGCTGGCTCTTATTATTTTCAGGGGTTTCTGCAATACATGGTTTATTGAGTGATTTTTTTTTTTTTTTTTTGAGACGGAGTCTCGCTCTGTCGCCCAGGCTGGAGTGCAGTGGCCAGATCTCAGCTCACTGCAAGCTCCGCCCCCCGGGTTTACGCCATTCTCCTGCCTCAGCCTCCCGAGTAGCTGGGACTACAGGCGCCTGCCACCTTGCCCAGCTAGTTTTTTGTATTTTTTAGTAGAGGCGGGGTTTCACCGTGTTAGCCAGGATGGTCTCGATCTCCTGACCTCGTGATCCGCCCGTCTCGGCCTCCCAAAGTGCTGGGATTACAGGCTTGAGCCACCGCGCCCGGCCTATTGAGTGATTTTTAACATGAAGGGATATTGATTTTATTTAAAGCCTGTACTGTTTCTATTGAGATAATCGTGTGATTTTGTGTTTAGTTCTGTTTATGAAATGAGTCATATTTATTGATTTGTGTATGTTGAACCAACCTTGCATCCCAGGGATAACATCCACTTGATCCTGGTGAATTAGCTCTTTGAGTGGTGCTGAATTCAGTTTGTCAGTATTTTGTTGAGAATTTTTGCATCTATGTTTTTCAAGGATGCCGGCCTCGAGTTTTCTTTTTTTGTTGTGCTTCTGCCAGTTTTGGTATCAGGATGATGTTGGCCTCATAAAATGAGTTAGGGAGGAGTCCTTTCAACTCAGATTTTTGGAATGGTTTCTGTGGGACTTCTACCAGCTCTGTACATCTGGTAGAATTTGGCTGTGAATCCATCTGAGCTTTTTTTGGGTTTGTAGGCTATTTATTACTAATTCAATTCCAGAGCTCATTATTGGTCTGTTAAGGAAATCAATTTCCTCCTGGTTCAGTGTTGGGAGGCTGTATGTGTCCAGGAATTTATCTATATCTTCGAAGTTTTCTAGTTTGGTGTATATAGAGGTGTTTGTAGTACTCTGTGATGGTTATTTATATTTCGTGGGGGTCAATGGTACCATCCCCATTGTCATTTCTAATTGTGTTTATTTGAGTCTTCTCTCTTGTCTTCATTATTAGTTCAGTGACAGACCTATTTTTTTTTTTCCAAAAAACCAACCCCTAGATTTGTTGATCTTTTTGATGTTTCTTTTGTATCTCAATCTCTTTCCGTTCAGCTCTGATTTTGGTTATATTTTGTCTTCTGCTACCTTTGAGGTTGGTTGATTCTTGCTTCTCCAGTTCTTTTAGTTGTGATGTTAGATTGTTAAATTTGAGATCTTTCTAACTTTTTTTGTGTAGGTGTTTAGTGCTATAAGTTTTTCTCTTAATACTGCCTTAGCTGTGTCTCAGAGATTCTGGTATGTCGTCTCTTTGTTCTCATGAGTTTCAAAGAACATCTTGATGTCTGCCTTCATTTCATTATTTACCCCCAAAGTCATTCAGGAGCATGTTGTTTAATCTCCATGTAATTGCATAGTTTTGAGTGATTTGTCTTAATTTCTATTTTTATTGCATTGTGGTCCAAGAGTGTGTTTGGCATGATTTTTTTTTTTTTTTTTTTTTTGCATTTGCTGAGAATTGTTTTACGTTAGATTGTGTGGTCAATTTTAGATTATGTGCCATGTGGCAGTAAGAAGAATCTATATACTAGTTTTCTGGGTTTGGAGTTCTGTAAAGGTCTATCAAATCCATTTGGTCCAATGTTAAGTTCAGATTCGGAATATCTTTGTTAATTTGCTCCCTCGATGATCTGTCTGGAGTGTTGAAGTCTCCCACTATTATTGTGTAAACATTCAAGGCTCTTTGTAGATCTCTAAGAACTTGCTTTAAGAATTTGGGTGCTCCTGTGCTAAGTGCATATATATTTAGGATAGTTAAGTCTTCTCGTTGAATTGAATTTATTATGTAATGTCCTTCTTTGTCTTTTTTCATGTTTATTTGTTTAAAGTCTGTTTTGTCTGAAATTAGGATTGCAAACCCTGTTTTTTCACTGATTTTCATTTGCTTGGTAGATTTTCCTCCATCCCTTTATTTTAAACCTGTGTATCATTGTGTGTGAGATAGTTCTACTGCAGATAGCATACCATTGGGCTTTGCTTTTTTTATCCAGCTTGCCACTCTACACCTTTTAAATGGGGCATCTAGTCTGTTTACATTCAAGGTTAGTATTGATATGTGTGGATTTGATCCTGTCATTGTTAGTTGGTTATCATGCCAGCTTGTATCTCCCCATCCCCTTCAGAGATGTCGATGATTCATAGATTTGGCCGCTTTGCATAATCCTATATTTCTCGAAGATTTTGTTTGTTCCTTTTCATTCTTTTTTCTTTGTTTTTGTCTGACTGTCTTATTTTAGAGGGCTAATCTTCAAGTTCCAAGGTTCTTTCTTCAGGTTGGTCAATTCTGCTGTTAGTACTTGCATTCGTAGTATGAAATTCTTGTAGTGCGTTTTCCAGCTCTAGCAGATCAGTTAGGTTCTTTTCTATAGTGATTATTCTGTCTGTCAGCTTTTGTATTGATTTAGTGTGATTCTTAGTTTTCTTGGATTGGGTTTTACCATTTTCCTGAACGCTGATGATCTTCATTTCTATTCATATTCTGAATTCTATTTCTGTCATTTCAGCCAGCTCTGCTGGTTAAAAATCCTTGTTGGATAACTAGTGCAGTTATTTGGAGTACATAAGAAACTCTGACCATTTGAGTTGCTGGAATTCTTGTGTTGCTTCTTTCTCTTCTCTGCATTTGAGTGTTTCTTTACCCATGATGTAGATTGCATACAGTCAGTAGACTTCTTTTCTGGATGTATTCACAGGGTTGAGGCTTTGCGCAGGGTCTTTACTTGCAGCTGACTTGTTTTTGGTCTCATGGTGGAGTGGGGGGTATGTTAATGAAGTAGTTTGGCATTAAACTTTGGGATGTGATCCAGTAGGTTGTGCTTAGGCAGAGTGTTGAGTTGGTTGGTTCTTGATGAGTTGTGTGGCTCCCCCATATTTCTTCACAGTTACAGCCATGCTGCCTCTCAATGCTCTGAGTTTGGGCCCCTCTCCCACTTGAGTGTTGGCTGTAGATCATGGCTTGTCATTTCTGGGCTTTCCCCACAGCTCTGGGGTGATCTCAGTGTTTACATTTCCTCTCCAACTTGGAGGCAGCAGCAGAGGGGACCTTAGTAGTGGTTGTGGCTGACGGGCTTTTACTTACTTCCTAGGGACTCTACCCCAGAGAGATGTAGGTCAGCAATTGCTCAGTGCAGTTTGCCCAGGATGGGGGTATCTGTGCTGTGGGCCCAAGCCAGGGGGTTTCCCTGCTTGGTGATGTGTAGGCAGAGTGTGCAGAACCTGTGGAAGATGAACTTTGCTCCTCTCCTTGGGTCAACTGTTGCTTGTTAGGGGTATGGATAAGGTACTTAGGGTCTTTGCTCCTTCGTTAGTCTGAGGGTAGCAGGAGTAGTTCCACTGCAGAGGCAGTGGCAGATGGACTTTTGGTTTCCCCTGGGGGTCTCATGTCTGAGGAGTGCAGAGCTGCTATTACTGGGAGTGTTCAGCCAGGTGGGTGGGGTGGCTGCATTGCTGGCATGAACTTGGGACTTCACTTCCTGGGGAGCAGAGGATTAAGAGTCACCAGGAGGAGAGAATGGTCTCCTCTCCCTATGGTGTCTGTGGCATGCTGTAAGCTTGGGTGTAGCCCTCAGGATCTTTGTTTCTTCCCCAGATTGAGGGCAGCAGGGATAGAACTGTTTCCATCCCTGTGGCAGAGGAGCTGTTGGATGCCTCTGGGAGCCTCTCCCCGGGGGAACTCTGGGCCACTACCAGTGGGTATGGTCAGCCATGTACGGGGCAACCATTCTAGGGTCATGAGCTGGGGGCCCTGCCTGGTGAAGAGTTGGGGAGCGGAAATTCCCAGGGAAAAGGGGCTGGACTCTTCTCTGTATGGTGACTGTGGCATGCTGGAGGGGCCAGTGTGGTCACTGGGCCCTTTGTTCTCTTCTAGCCTAACGACTGTTAGGCAGCACCACTGCAACTACAGTGGTGGAGGGGTTGTGGGTTGACTCTGTGATTTCCTCCTCGGAGAAATTCTGGGCTGCCTTTGATTGAAGTGGTAAGGTGGGGGCAGGGTGATTGTGCTGTAGTACCAGGTCCAGCGGCTGTGCCCAGGGAGGAGAAGTGAGGTCCAGGATGTGTGTGGAGAATAGTCCAGCCACTTATCCATGAGGTGGGGGCTCTGTGCCGAGTGTCAGATCAGCCCCTGGTCCCTGCAGACTCTCCAGAGCCTGGAAACAGAGCGAGGGATGCAAGACAGCAAAGACGGCAACCTGCCCCTCCCACTGAGAACTCTGTCCAGGAAGTTGCAGAGCTGCTACTGACTCGATAGCCACAGCAGGGGTGGCCGGAGGCCCAGGCTGAGAAGACCCGCCCAGTGAGAAGATATAGGATCAGGGTAACAATCTAGTCACCATTCTTGTAGGGCTGTTGCAGTATGCTGGGAGTCCGCTCCAGTCCCTAGTTACCTTGGATTTTCTAGTACCTGAAGGTATCAACAGTGAAGGCTGTGAAACAGCAAAGATGGCAGCCTGCCTCTCGCTCTGGGAGCTCCATCACAGGGAGGTTCCGACCTGTTGCTGGCCCAAACATACTGGTGAGGATGGCTGGTGATCCCAGTTGGGTGGTCATACCCGGTGAGGAGAAACGGGAGCAGGGACTGCTATAAAAAAGCACTCTGGCCACTTTCTTGTAAAGCAGCTGTGCTGTGTTGAGGATCCCACCAGCCCCCTCATAACCTCAGATTCTCCAATGCCCAAAGGTGACAACAGTGAAGGCTGTGAAACAGCACAAATGTCAGCCTGCATTTCCCTCTGGGAGCTCCATCCTAGGGAGGAACAGACCTGTTGTCAACTGGAAAACATCTGGTGGTTGTAGATCTCAGTTGTGAGATTCCAACCAGTAAAGAGAAACAGGGTCTGGGATTCACATGAGAGGCAATCTGGCCACTTTTCTGTAGACCTGCTGTGCTCTGCCAGGGGACCACTCCAGTCCCTAGTCGCCTCAGACTCCCTGAAGGCAACAATGGCTAGGACTATAAGACAGCAAGGACGGTGGCCTATCCTCGCCTCTGGAAACTCCATCCCAGAGGGGTACGGACCTGTTGCCAGCTCAAAAACACTTGTGGAGATGGTTGTGGACCTCAGTCAGGACAGTCTTCTGAGTGAAGAGAAATGGGATCCAAGACCCACATGAATAAGAACAGTCTGGCAGCCTCTCTGCAGAGCAGCTGTGCTGCTTTGGGGGATTCTCCAGTCCTTAGTCACCTTGGATTTTGGCAACAATGGCTAAGGCTGCAAAACAGCAAAAATGGTGTCCAGCCCCTCCTTCTGAGAGATTCATCTGAGGGGAGGTATAACCCCGCTACCAGTGGCTGGCTGGAGTTCCAAGCCAGTGGGTCTTATCTTGTGAGGCACCATAGAAGCAGGGCCTGCAGACAATCCCTGCTCAACCCCTTGGATTCAGCCCCTTTCCTAGGGATGTAGAGATGTCTAACTTCCCAGCATCTCAAAAAGCAAACAAAAAAAAGAAGTTACTTGCCCATAAGTAACTGGCTAACCAGGGTATTGAAGTGACTTCCTGAAAGCACACTAATGATACCAGTTGGAATAAAACAGCTTGCAAGTGTGGGATTCAGTTTTATAAGAGGGGGTATTGGACTTACCAATATATGTTGCTGTCTCTGCCATAGCAAGAATGTACAGGTTTGTGAACCAAAGCATAGAGTTAGGATTCAGATTTGGAGTAACCTTGTACTAGTACACCTAATAATTCACTGGAAAATTGTCTCCTTTTCCCAAGATCTTGTTTGTGCTGGGTTTAGAGGTTCTAATGCCTAAGGCAAGGTTATTCTAATAAGGAATATGATCATTATCCTGATGAACAGGAAGATGAGACTTCCTTGTTGCATGTTGGGTTCCTCACTCATTGAAGCAGCTGGCAGAGAAGAAGATTGCTGTGGCGGGGCTCGGTGGCTCACACTTTAATCTCAGCACTTTGGGAGGCCAAGGCGGGCAGACCATCTGAGATCAGGAGTTCGAGACCAGCCTGACCAACACGGATAAACCCCATCTCTACTAAAAATACAAAACTAGCTGGGCGTGGTGGCACATGCCTGTAATCCCAGCTATTCAGGAGGCTGAGGCAGGAGAATCACCTGAACCGGGAGGTGGAGGTTTCAGTGAGCCGAGATCATGCCATTGCACTGCAGCCTGGGCAACAAGAGTGAAACTCCATCTCGGAAGAAGAAGAAGAAGAAGGAGGAGGAGGAGGAGGAGGAGGAGGAGCCCCCGCTGTACAGGCAGAAATTCGGTTGCTCTTATACACTGTGGTAAGGACTATGCCTGGAAGCCAGGAGACTTACAGGAGCATATTTTAGCATCACTTTCCTCATAATCTTGGTAAATGCAATGCTAGGCCAACCCAGTAAACACACCAATAACTTGGATCCAATATAATGATAATCTAGGTCATCGATTGAGCCAAACACTGTGTACAATTAGCTGGACAGAGTCAAAGAAAAGGAAGATGGAGTGCCTAGCAAGCTATATCTTGTCTCCTGCTCCTCAAGTGGTATCTGCTGACAGAAACAGACCTCAGCCACAAAAAAAGATCATGGAAGTCCATCTGTGGCTCAGATAGAATCATCCAAGAGTCGTCTTGTCGAATCTTCTCTCAGAAGTTAGAGTAGAAATGATAAATCAAACCATAGTATGTTGAGATATTTCTGTTACTTCCACAAAAAAATTTTGAGTTCATTGAAATAACAGGCTTTTTACATTTAAGCTAGAAACTAGTATATTAGGATATAGGTAGGATTTGCCTTGTCAAGTTAATTTGAAAGTGCAATTTCTATAGTTCTTGTTATCGTCATGATTTATAAGAAAAGTATTCTTGTTTCGTTTTATTTCTTTTTTATATTCTTATTGGTACATAATATTTTCATGTATCTCTAAGGTACATAGGATGTTTTGATACATGCATTGGATGTGTAATTATCAAGTCAGGGCGTTTAGGATATCCATCACCTCAAGCATTTATTATTCCTTTGTGTTGGGAACATTTCAAATCTTCTATTTTGAAATATAAAATACATCGTTGTTAACTATAGTCACTCTACTGTCCTGTTGAACACTAGAACTTATTCCTTCTAACTGTATGTTTGTATACCTCCCCCCTCCCACACACACACACACACACACACACACACACACACACACACACACTCTTCACAGCTGCTAGTAGCTATCATTCTACTCTTTACCTCCATTAGAATAACCTTTTATGGTGGCAGCAAAGGGTGGGCTGGGCGGGCAGCCTTCTGGCCCCCAAACGAGTGCAGATGTCAGCGGTGGTGAAAGGCGGTCCCCAGGCCACTGAATGATGCACTTGGGCACTTGTGGGCGGTGCCAGGCTTTGCGGGTCCAACCCCAGGCCTCCTGATGGTGCACACAGGCTATGATAGGTGAGGCGGGGCGATTCCCAGGCCTCCGGGGGTCTTGCTGGCAGCCAGGCTGGGTCTTTAGGCCTCCTGATGGTGCAGGAGCATACGAGGAGCTACAGGTGGGACAGGGTCATGGATCCCCAGGTCCCTGGGCAGTGTGCTCAAGGCACTGGGAGAGGCTGTGCTTGGTGGTGTGGTCCTATCCTCAGACAACCCAATCCCCTATGTTGTGCGCAGGGCTCAGGCTGTGGTTGGCAGAATGGGCAATCCCTAGGCCCCCCCAGGGGCGTGCTTGGGTGGTGGCAGCCCAGGCTGTGGAGATGGCAGTGGGTGGAGAAAGCCTGTCAGTGCGCAGCGGCTTTGCTATTGGGAGTCGGGGTAGCTGTCAGTGGCAGCGACCTCACTCAAGTGGCTGTCAGGCTCTGGGGAGCTTGTGTTTTGGCTCCCTTTGGCTGAAGGCAGCCTCCCCAGTGCACTGCAGTGCCGATTCCCCGGGGTGTAGAACACCTTTGGGGCTAGAGCGCCAGGGACCCAGCCACACAGCGGCACCAATCAGCCTTGTGCCACTACAGCCCTCCAGGTGTGTGGGGTGTTATGGGGGAAGTGAAGGATGTCTGCGGGGTTCCAGGGATGTGGAGATGCGGAAGCTGTTGAGACCCAAGGCAGGATGAAGTCTTGTGGGGGCTGGGCTCCAAATGGCCTGGTCCAGGAGGTGTGTGGGACCTAGTCTGAGCTCCGTCCTGGAACAGTGTTGTTTTGCAGGCTCCAGGCAGCTCTCCATCCTCATCTCGGGGCCCCTAGGGCTCTCCCATGACTAGGACTGCAGGAGCCTGCGGTGGGAATGTGGACACACTTTCTCTGCAATAGAAGGTCTCTGGGCTCCCAGACGATTTCCGCTGGGCTACTTGCCTCCCTTCTGTCTCTTTCCCGCCTCAGAGCTTTCCTATCACTTCTCTGCTTAATTCCAGTGTGTTCTTTTAGATGCTATATTCCAAGTGTGATTTTCTACTGGCTGTTTTGGTTATTCTTTGTGGAGGGAAGTACTGAGGGCCTCTAGTCAGCCATCCTGGAACCTCTCTCGGAAACAATGTTTTCTTCCCCCGTACCAAGAAATGTGTAAAAAGAGTCGAAATTGCCACGTTGCAAATTTGTTATTCTATTTTTAAAAATCCCGGCTGGGCGTGGGGGCCTGGGCTGGCTGCAGTCCCAGCTACTGGGGAGGCTGAGGTGGGAGATCACCTGCACGCAGGAGTTAGAAGTTGCAGTGAGCCCTGATTACGCCACTGCACTCCAGCCTGGCTACAGAGAGTCCCTGTCTCTAAAAGAATTAATTTTAAAATCCTACAAAGTTTTCAGGAAGGAACTTTTGGTTAGATGTATATGTCAGTTAAGACATAAAAGAGGGAATGCCATGACACTGGCAGCAGGTTTCCACAGTGCACTTTGCTGTCAGGACATTCCCCCAAGCCCAGTGGGCAACCCAGTGGCTGACCACCCGTTCTGTGATCAGCCCATCCGCCATGGAAGTTTTACCCCTTGATGGTGAATGCTCTCATAGCCTCCAAGTGTACAAGCATTTGAAATGCTTAAACAACATTACAAAATTAAATGAATAGGTAACTAATTGATTCGACAAGTAGGGTCAAACTGCATTAAAAGAGAAAGCAGCAACAATATTCTGTCTCAAAACTGCCCTGCCCTTGCTTATTAGGAAGTCAGACTGATTTCTTCCCACATCATAGGCAATTCCCATAAATTTTCCATTCTCTCTAAGGTAGTAAATATTATCCTCTCTTTTCGGGTGATAAAATATGCCCCCAAGGAACATGAAACAGACTCCCTGTGGGGAAAATAATAGAAACAGACAAACAAATGAGAAACCAGAATCTGATAGCTAGCAGGGTGAAGGGCTAGTCAAGTATCCCAGGGTTATGAACTGCCATAAGGTTTCCTTCCCATCATTAAACGGGAAGGAAATGCTGAAAAGCATTGCCAAAACAACTACAGCTGGGAAATTTCCAAAATACCTTGATAGATTGCCTGATGCCAGCGGACAACCTTCTTCCCCAGCCTTGCTGTCCTGCCATGAGTCACACTGTCCTACCATAACTCAGATTGGAAAAAGGACCCAATCTTATAAACAATCTTTATTGATAAATGGCCACAGCCCTTAAGCCAGTTACAGACAACTGGTGGAGATTATGCACAAGCTATTTTTGTGCCCTATAGTTCACCTTTTAAGGTAAAGAGCCTAATTCCACCCGATTTAATGTTAAAACACCATCCCAAAGTGACCATGGGGTGCATGTTACATCTGTTTACCCAATGCACAAGTGCTTGACTTCCTTCATGAACATTCATAAATAGTCACAGGATTTTCCCAACCCTGCTCAGTATGTATGTAAAACTGACTGTATAAGACATGTATGCCAGCCTCCTCCCACTTCTTTAGAAAGTGCACTTTTGGATTTTCCCAAAAACTGCATTTCCCTAATTCTAGGGTTGTTTTTCCCTCTGAGAATAAAGTCTTCTCCTTTCCTTCCTTTGTGGATCTCATGGTCTTTTGATAATGAAGATAATAAAAGATCCAATTACACCTAATATCTTAAGTCCGGCTTTTATCTAACTTAACACTTTTCCTCTCTCTCAGCTTGGATTGGATACGCTTAGTTTGGGACCAGTAAGGGAGCACGTAAGTACAATGGGCTCTACATGAGCTCCTTCCCTCTCTAGTATCTCTTTCCATTCCCCAACCCTGATTCCCAGAATGAGTGAAGGTGAAACAAAGGAAATAGAAATAAACACGGAAGAAAGATGTTACCAGCCTGGACAGTTTTCATCTGTATGCTGACACTCCAAATTTCTCTCTCTTTTTTTTTTTTGGACTGCTTCTATGGGTTTTTCAGAAATTCTGCTCCTGGGGTACTCTGTGGTTGTCTGATGTGTGATATCTCCTTTGGCAATCCTGCTTACAAATCGCTGCACCTCACCCCACACAACTCCCAAGGTCTTTTTTTTTTTTTTTTTTTTGCTTTCTACTCTATACTTCCAGCTTCTTTTCACTGAGGCTGACTTGCCTGTGGTAGGAAGCACTCCTAGGTGAAGTTTATTTTAGGATGGTTCCCAACTGGCTGCTTTGTATGAGATCCACATTCAGCCCATAGGAACCACTCCTTTCAGCCTCACCATTGCTGGAAGTGTGGCTTAATCTACACATCCACTTTTACTCTGTGGTTATGTGTAGTTCTAACAACCTCACAACTGGAAGTGTTCACCTCTGCAACCCCCAACTCCCAGAGGACACTTGCCGATACATGTCAGAATCCGAACTTGGCTTAAGGTAAAAGAGAAGTTATTTTGCTTATTGACACAGAAAGATGTTGGGAAATGGGAAGTTCACTGGTGAGTCACTTCATTAAAAAAATTCTCACTTCCTAATCTCTGAAAACTCATAAGCTCTTAATGTGCTCTGAAAGCAGTTGATAGACCAAAATTTGAAAAAAACACTTTTGCAAGCTTGTTAGCATGTCCTGTTAGGAGGTCTAGCACCAATAGAATTGTTCTTGACCTTTGTGCCCTCAGATAAAAGTAAACAGCAGGAATTACCACATTTTAATATTGTACTAGTCATTCAATACTTATGAATTATTTTCTGAGGACTTAATACATATCAGACACTGTTCTGGGAGTCTATTTTAGACTTCAAAAATCTTTTAAAACAAACATTTGATGAAACTATAGGTGAAAATTTAAGCATATAGTCATTAAGTTTGTGAATCAGATCTGTTTTGGAGAGGAATTTAATTTGTTTAAATTTATCAAAGGACACACAAAAGATAAGCCCTAGTTATTCTAACCACTTATTAACACAGCTACCTGTGATTTCTGGGAGCTTAATTTCCATTCAGGCTCAGAAACTCTGATTTTGGGAATATACTTGGACCATGTTGTTAATTTGGGAGGATTCAGATAAAGTGTGAGAAATGCATTCACATTTGACTATGAGAACATCAAGTTATATTGTATAATTCCAAAAATAATTGTCCCTTGAATATATCAAGGATGACCTACAAACAGAATTGTTCCTAGATAAAAACCCTCATGCCTGTAGAAAATCTATGTTGACACTCACTATTCAGATGTTGTCATTCACAACTCTGAGTTTCAATGATTTAATGATGAAATTTAGGACTGAGAAGCTTGTTTCTTGCTGATTTATCAACCTTGCTAATTGATCTTTATGTCATTCTCCTTTCATATACTTCAAGTAAATAAATATTTGATTTATTCATGGGGTAATTTTGTTTGATACTTACATTAATCCATAGGTACAGTCAATATTTTTAAAACAGTACTTTTACATCAGATAAAGCAGCATATTTTTTTTTGCATCAGAGAAATGCAAATCAAAACCACAATGAGATACCATCTCACACCAGTTAGAATGGTGATCATTAAAAAGTCAGGAAACAACAGGTGCTAGAGAGAATGTGGAGAAATAGGAACACTTTTACACTGTTGGTAGGACTGTAAACTAGTTCAACCATTGTGGAAGACAGTGTGGTGATTCCTCAAGGATCTAGACCTAGAAATACCATTTGATCCAACCATCCCATTACTGGGTATACACCCCAAGGATTATAAATCATGCTGCTATAAAGAAATGTGCACACATATGTTTATTGCAGCACTATTCACAATAGCAAAGACTTGGAACCAACCCAAATGTCCATCTATGATAGACTGGATTAAGAAAATGTGGCACATATACACCATGGAATACTATGCAGCCATAAAAAAGGATGAGTTCCTATCTTTTGTAGGGACATGCATGAAGCTGGAAACCATCATTCTCAGCAAACTATCACAAGGACAAAAAAACCAAACAGCACATGTTCTCACTCATAGGTGGGAACTGAACAATGAGAATACTTGGACACAGGTTGGGGAACATCACACACCAGGGCCTGTTGTGGGGTGGGGGCAGGCAGAGGGATAGCATTGGGAAATATACCTAATGTAAATGACAAGTTAATGGGTGCAGCACACCAACATGGCACATGTATACCTATGTAACAAACCTGCACATTATGCACATGTACCCTAGAACTTAAAGTATAATTTAAAAAAAAATTAAAAGTAAAAAAAAATTAAAAAACAGATTTATCAATAGAATAACAACTTTTGAAAGTGGAACTTATTTTTTAAATCAATTTTCTTAACCTAAGTTTAAATCCAAGTAACCAGTTTTTTCAAACAATAATAACAATTTATCTTTGAATACTACACAAAATCTCATGACATAATCAAGATTAAGTGGGGTATATGGATGGTTCTTTCAAGAATTTGTATCAATTCTGCCTTCTGGAGCCGGTAAACCAAGTGTACCATCTTAATATGACAATTGTTGGAACAATTTAAATTAACAAACTTATTCCCAGCAGCTCTTTTCCTGATTCTGGCTAAATAGCTTTAGTTCCTGGAAATAGTACTTAAACTACGGTTTCAACTCATTCAACTTCCTGTTTTTTCTCTTCTGGACTCTTAAAAATAGGCATTTACATATGTGCATGCATGCAGAGGAAAACAAAGAGAAAGTTAAGATGGTTTGAAACAATCACATAAAGATTACTTCAAAGAACTGGGCCAGGAATGGAGGAAAAAAAAAATTCACCCTTTCTTTTTAGATATACTTGTATTGATTTTACTTAAGATTCATTACTTCACACAATCTTGTCTTATATTGAGCTTGTTGGTCACCGAATTTCCTCTAGTGCTCTTGTATACATCTACAAATAAAGGCAATTCTCCCCATCCTGTTAACTTCTTCAGTTTAAATTTTAATACACTTAAAATATTCATCTTGCTAAACTCTCAGTTTTCTCCAAAATGCAGAATGTTTGGAGTTTATGATTCTATTACTCAGTGTATTTGATATCCAAGTTGTATATCATCTATACATTGAATATATTAACCGAAGCATTTATAACATGTGGAGTAAGAGGGAATGAAATGCAAGACATTCTGGCATATAGAAAATGACCTCTCTCCTAACTAATGGCACCCAACCTGAGGTAGCACTGCTTTCATGTAGATATTATAGCATTCTGTGGCATACATCACAGTGAAAATCATATACATGATATCTTCATTGTTTTCAAAAACCATTAATGTGATGACTCTTTTAACACCAAGAATATGAGGTCTTTCTAGCATCACTTGTCTACTTACTCATATTATACATATGGAGAGTTACTAAGACTTAGCTAACTGTATTTTTAATATTGCACTCTGCCAACTGTTGCCTAAAGCTCTTTGATTCAAAAGTCTACCAAACCAAGGCTGCACGATTGCAGCATTCTGTGGTACATGGAGAAACTACTGGTGTTTCCTTAAGACCTCACACCACCACTAGAGGGCAACAGTTCCTAAGCAAACTGAAGGTCTACGCACAAGCGCCCTTGCAGGAACGCAGAACAGGAAGACTGCGAGGTGGAGACCTTGTGTCAGAAATTGGCCCGAGAAGCTCATTTACTCCTACGCAGTTATTTGAAACACAAAATCAAGTGATGTGCTTTAATTCGCTGGCCCAGTGCCCCCTATTATTTAACGTGATTCTTTTTTCGAGTCACACAAAACAATTACTCTAATTATTTTTTAAAAATATCTCTAAGCATCTGTCCTGATCTGGTCATTGTGCTTAGTATTGCCACACTACCTATTATTATGTGCCTGCATTCACCGTCTGTTATACAGCAGGAATAATGAATAGTTTCATCTTTTAAGATTTAGTTTTTAGCATTAGCTCCCCCTCCAAAAACATTGAAATGATTAGAATTATATAAATTAAAGTAATTTTGATTTAGGATATCCCCCATTAAATACCAAATAAGACAATTGAATATGCATTTCAAGTTTATGAATGCAAATAAACATATATGTTAATGATTAGAAACCCTCTTGTATTAGAGTCAATTGCCCTCAAGCTGGTAAATAAATTAGAGTTTCTTTTTTCAGCTTTATTATATAAAAAGTTTATATGCCACAAATAGGCTAATTTGATTGCTTTATAAACATATTGCCTCTTTAAAATACAAAGTAAAATAACTTGCAAAAGGAACTTGAAAACTGTCAGTGTCAATCTGTTCTAGCACACTCTATCCCAAATCTTCAATAGTCTTGAAAACTCCAACATTACTGTAAATTCATTTCTTTTCTTTGTTTCTTTAAGGAATAAAAAACAGAGTCATAACTTAGTCTGTTAGGCATTGTGCCAAAGTAAATTCCACTAAGATTTATGTAAACATTCAATGTGCTGTTTATTTTTTTTTCTGAGAGTTCTTTGTCCTAAATGATGCTTACCTCCTGTTTAACATTTACTAAGAAAACAATATGCAACACATCCTTTAGCTAAAGTTATAACGGAGTTATCATTACAGCTCATTACAGCCAGTCCTTGTTACCCAAGATTAGATGCATAAAAGGCTGATCACTGGCCCCTGCCTTTTGAAAGCTACCTAATTGTAAACGAAAGCATGTATTAGATTGGTGCAAAAGTCATTGCGGTTTTTGCCATAATTTCAATGGCAAAATGAATATGTCTGCTCCCCCAAAAAATGTGGTTGGAACACTCGTAAAATAAAGAAGAAAGAAAATTATTCACAGAGATCTAAAATCCTGAAACCAGCTCAAAGAATATCTGAATGTTTTATATTGTTTTGAATTGAATAAAATGAGCAATGAAAATAAACAAACCAAAAAAAGTATGTCTATTTTCAATTTATTCTGTGTCCTGGATATAAATTTTTTCTCATTTTTTTCTTTAAAATGAAATTCACACACACACACACACACACACACACACATATTTATGGGAAGAAATTAACAAAAGATCTCTAACCAGAGAGTATAAAATTTCAATGCAGTCTCATGAAAATAATTCATCATAAATCCTCCACTGTCAAATCAGATTACATGGGAAACTAAATATTATAGTTACAATTGTGACTACTTTAAAGAAAACACCTAAGAAAGTTAATATGAAACAAAGAACAACCCTTACGCATAATTCACAGGAAGAGACTGATAGTGGTAGAGTCAGCAGAAGCATTAGAAGTGGTAAAGATGGTGATGTTGATATCAATGGTATTATTGATACCACTTCTCTAGCAACCAAAGGAAGGAAGTAGATAAAGGAAAAGTAAAGATCAATTATGTCAAATTTTTCTGAGAAGCCCAGTAAGAAGAAAACTGAAAATTAAATATATAATATAGCAACACATCAGTAATTATTTAATACCTTGACAAAATCAGAAAAAAATGATTCTGAGACTTATCCAGAAGAACAATTACAGCAGAAAAGCCAAGATTTTTTTTTCCTCCTAAAGGAGAAAACGGTGGGGTCTTTAAATGTCAGATATTAAATAATGACAACTAAAACAACAATGGTAGTGTCTTCCCAGACAAATGTAATCACCATTCAGATCTCAGCTCAATTTTTAATTTGTGGATAATCAAAAGGGATGTGGACTGACACTGTCAATCATGTGGTTCTTCCTAAAATCCATGTAAAAGCCAATGTGTTCATCTTCACAGTATTCCAGTGGTTGACATACTACTGCTCCTTGATTTCCACCATTCTCCTATAGAAAAGGTATGAAAAGTCTTGAGGATATAAACTTAAATCATGATAAATGTTTGGTGGTTAACTGATGCAACAAGAGGAATCAATACAATACACAATTTGAAAAAGTTCTATTTCTCAGGCTAGACCTCCTGGCCAGGATGCTACCAATATTACCTGCCCAGAAAAAAAAAGAGCTGGAGATTTTTCAGCAAGCTCAAGCTGAGTATATATTGGACCATTGGAAATGAAATTTTGAGAGGTACAGAGTCATGGTACCTTTCAAAGCAGGGTAAAACTAAAGGGAATATATGGTACCCCAAGGTAAGAAGGCTTCTGCTTCCGACTTCTTGGACTTGGTATCTGCATGTCACTTCTGCAGTGCCTTATTCCCTCAGGAGCACTACTATACTTACAAATGAGAAATCTAGAAGACATCTGGATTATTCAGAGAAGTCCTCCCTGACCACATCTTTTAATATAACCGCCCTCGCTCAACCCACTCTCACTCACTATCATATGTACACATTGATGTCTGTATTAATTAAACAAATAATTATTGAACATCTGCTATCACTTGGCAATGTTCTAGGCACTAGGGATATAGAAATTAGTACAACAAAACGGATGCCCTTATGCTGTTCACATTCAAATGAAGAGAGATAGGCAGTAAACAGAACAATCTTATACCAATAATTTGGTTGATGGAAAAGTGCCTTGAAGTAACAAAGCAGGGGCCAGGCATAAATACGGGGGGCTGGGGAGTTGTTTACAATTGCTTCAAGACAGAAGCAGAATGATCACAATTAAAACACTGTTAACAATACCAGGCAATTGTTGGTGTTAGTGCAAAATGTGAAATACAGTGGTCGCAGTGGATGTATGACTCTGTGTGCGTTGCTCACTGAGGGTTAGATGCTGTGTTTAGGAGAGAGAGGACAAAGTTGACTCAAGAGTTTTTGATATGTGTGAATGTGATAAAACTACCATTGAGATATGAAAAGCTGAAGAATAAGTTGGTATGAAAGGCAAAAATAGAAGATGAGTTTTTTACATTTTAAAGTCAAAATGTCAATTTGACACTGAAGTAGAGAGGGTGACTAAGCAGTTGCCAGACAAATATGGAGTGCGAAAAGGAGGTGAAAGCTGAAAAACAGGTTGTAAGAATATGGAAGGCATTAATGCTGTGGACTAGATGAGATAATCTAGGAAGCTTGTGTAGAGTAAGTAGAAGAAAACAAAGGGGTGAAAAAGGATTCTTCAGAGAAATGACTAGTGACATAGAAGTTGTTTCATGTGAGCCAAACTGAAAGAGAGAAAGAGAAAGAGAAAGAAATGGAAATCAAGATGAAAACAGAGAAACAGTCATTCATTTTGTAAAATGAAGGTCATTGGTGGTCTTGACAGGAATAATTCAAGGTGGAGTACTAACTACAAAAGCCTGTTTCAAGTGGGATATATTTTTTAAATGAGACATTTCAGCATGATTTTGTTGTTTTCCCACCTTAACAGACCTATTCAGATGCAGGTATAGTGTAATCAAGAAAGTGGATTTAATTGCTGGGGAATTATATAAGCCAAATTATATTGGTCAAATGACACAGCTGTGACAAGAGACAGTAATTTCATCGTTGTCATCATACCAAGGTGATTCGACTGTTACTAACAGGATTTTACAATCCCAGCCCACTTAGTGCTCATATAGACACAGATATTTTAAGAAAAACAATTTGTTGCTTCCCTGAAATTTAAGGTAGATTGGGTTCTATATTTATTCTTCTTATTAATGTTCTCATTTTATCTTCTCTTAATTAATTCATTTATTTGCTGGTTTGACATATTTTGTATTAGGCTTTTCTTATGCTAATAAGTGTAACAAACTATGACAATAACCTTGAATGAAATTGTAAACCGCCAATACCTCCAAAAATACCCTTGAAATTTGTAACTTCTTGTTTCTAAGAAAAGAAGTTAAATTGACTTCCTATAAATTACGCAGTTCTGTGGTGAAATGAAGAGAAACGTGTATAGGAAACAGATGCGTCGGAGTTACATCCTTATTTGGTTGCAAATGAATTCTGAAGTTTTGAAGAAAGGTAGAAGGTGAGTTTTCCTAAAACCAGGACACTTAAAAACCGTTCCAACATCCAAAGCAAGACTGAGAAGTATATTTCCTACAACTGGCTTATCATATGGCTCCTTAGCCACCTTATTAGAATTTTTCCTTTTATCACCTTGTGTAATTATTGTGTAATCATATTATTTTACAATCACTTTGTTTGCAGGTAAAACATTTTATTTATAAGGCTTATATATATAAAATTCAACTGCAGACACACAGGTCAGAGACTATGGTATTCATTTTTTATCTCCCATGGTTCTTCCTTTCAGGATATTCATCGTGAAGCATGGGGCAACTGTACTTTTTGGTATTAACATCTGGATAAACAAAGATATTTCCTATTTTAAGCATCAATTTAATATTTGATATGTTCTGTTGTACTTCTGGATACAAAGTGCTCCTTGATTTTATCATTCAATTGCATTTGACTCAGTACACCTATGACTCAAACCAGCCATGTGGTCAATGTAGAAAACATAGATACACAGCCTTAGCCACTATAGTCAAAGTTATACATTTTGTCTTTACAGCACTTTCCTTTCTATGTCTTTGGAAAAAATCATCTGCCTACACAATATGGTCCTGGGAGGTTTTCAGTCAGGATATACCATTCTCCTGGTTGAAATGATTACTTTAAAAATGGCAGATGAAGCTTCCAATGCAATAAAATATCAATCTACATACTCTGACAACAGTAAATAGAACTAGTTTGCTTTTTATTTGTATGACTCATGTTTACGGTTTCCTACAAAATGTTCATTTCCGTATGTTTATCAGAGAGTCAAAACATTCCTTATGATTTTTCACGCCATGTCCTTGTGAAGAGACCACCAAACAGGCTTTGTGTGAGCAATAAAGCTTTTTAATCACCTGGGTGCAGGCGGGTTGAGTCCGAAAAGAGTCAGCGAAGGGAGATAGTGGTGGGGTTGTTTTATAGGATTTGGGTAGGTAAAGAAAAATTACAGTCAAAAGGGGTTGTCCTCTGGCAGGCAGGGGTGGGGGGCCTCAGAGGAGGCATAAAGGGTTTAGAAGTCCTCAAAAATTATTCTCAGAGTACTGTCATTATTTAAACTATCCAACATTATCTTGGAAATTCCCACCTACGACTTTATTTGATCTGAAACAGAGCTTGCTCAGTGCAAATGGCTTTTTCCTTAGGGGTATTTGACAAAAACAATCAGCTCAGCACCTATTGTACATTGTAGCTGCTTAATATGGAATAACAGCTGGGGCAAAGGAAAAGCTGACCAAAAAACTTAAGAGGGAAACTTGAGGGATGGGCTGCCTATAGTAGTGCATTGAAATAATACAAAATAATGATATGGCTCCAATGAACGGAGGAACACTAGAGTCCTTTGTCTCACGCCAATTTAGACAAAACAACATGGACACATGTGGAGTGGTTTTAAGGAGCAGAGAGTTTAACAGGCAGGAAAGAAAGAAGAAACTCCCAGGTACAGAGATAGGGAGTAAGGGAAGGGTGGGGGTGGCTCCAAGCAGAGAGAGGAAACCCCAAGTGTGGTGGAAAACAGTCTGTTGTATTAGGAGGCTGGAGGAGGTGGTGTCTGATTTGTATAGGGCCCAGGGGATTGGTCTAACTTGGTATGTCATTCACGTAGCCTGCAAAAAAACTGGCTCTCCCACCCTAGTCTTTCAATATGCAAATACAGGCCGCCATGATTTTCTTCACAGTGGAGACCTCTGGGGGTGGCCATGATGATTGGCACATGTGGTGACAAGGAGAAGAAGGTGGGACTTGCCATATTGGATGGATCCAGCTTCTAATAGCCAGCATTTGCATATCAAAGCTTGCTGGCCTGACCCTTCAAGCCGTTTTTTTGCTAAACGAGAAACGTTTCTGGAGCTGCTTTTATTTAAAGAAAAAAACCTTACCAAGGACCATTTATCCTATCTGCCTAAAATAATTTCTTAATAATTCCTATAATAATACGATCATCAATATCATGAAAATGACCACACTGCCCAAAGCAATCTACTGATTCAATGCAATTCCCATGAAAATACTAACATCATTTTTCACAGAATTACGGAAAACAATTCTAAAATTCATATGGAACCAAAAAAAGAGCCTGAATAGCCAAAGCAATCCTAAGTAAAAAGAACAAATATGGAGGTATCACATTACTTGACTTCAAATTATACCACAAGGCTATCATAGACAAAACAGCGTGATACTGCTATAAAATTAAATACATAAACCAATGGAACAGGATAGATAGATAACCCAGAAATTAAGCCAAATACTTATAACCAACTGACCTTCGACAAAATATAAATAGATTGGGGAAATAATTCAATAAATGGTGCTGGAAAAACTGGACAGTCACTTGTAGAAGAAAGAAACTGTATCCCTATGCCTCACTATATACAAAAATCAACTCAAGATGGATTAAAGACTTAAATCTGAGACTCAATGCCATAAAAATTCTAGAAGAAAACCTAGAAAAAAAAAACTCTTCTGAACTTTGGGTTAGGCAAAGAACTTACGATTAATACTCCAGAAGAAAAGGCAACAAAAACAAAAATAAATAAATGGGACCTAATTAAATGAAAAAGCTTTGGCACAGCAAAAGAAATAATCATCAGAGTAAACAGATAACCCACAAAATTGGGGAAAATATTTGCAAACTATTCATCTAACAAAAGACTAATATCCAGAGTCTACAAAGAACTCAAACAAATCAGTAAGAAGAAAACAAACAATCCCATCAAAAAGTAATCAAATTGTATAAATAGACACTTTTCAAAAGAAGATATACAAACGGCCAACAAACATGAAAAATGCTCAATATCACTAATAATGAGGGAAATGCAAATTAAAACCACAATGAGATACAATCTAATTCCTGCAAGAATGGCCATAATTACAAAATTGAAAAACTCTAGATGCTGACATGGATGTGCTACAAAGGAAACACTTATACACTCCTGGTAAAAATGTAAATTAATACAAACACTATGGAGAATAGTACAGAGATTTCTCAAAGAATTAAAGTAGACCTGCCAATTGATCTAGCAATCCCACTACCAGGATTAACGATACAAGTTAAATATAAACCAAAAGGATTCATTATTAGCAGATTTGTCTTACAATAAATGCTATAGAGAGTCCTTCAGACTAAAATAAAAGGACAACTAGGCAGTAACTTGAATCCACATGAAAACATAGAGATCATTGGTAAAAGTAACTATATGAATAAATATAAAAGACAGTATTCATATATTTTTGTTTAATAACTATTTTTCTGCTAACTTATTAAAATAAAATTGCATGAAGCAATAATTATAAATGTGTACAGATGCACACTTTATAGACTTGTATAGACATCTAATATATACAGCTATAATTTGTATGGCAACAATAAAGAAAGACGGAGGGTCCAGAGCTATCCAAGAGTAAAGTTTGGAGATACTGTTAAAATTAAGATTGTATTAATCTCACCTAGATTGTTATGAATTAGAATGTTAATTGTAATCCCCTAGAAAAACCACTAAAGAAATAGCTGAGAAAATGTATTAAAATGAAACAATATAGTTAACTTGGAGAAAATATCTATTTAACACAAAAGAATATAGTAATGGAATGATAAAGAAATAAGAAGACATAAGACATATAGAAAACAACAAAAGTCAGATTCAAACTCTAACAAATCAGTTACTACATTAAATTTAGATGGATTCAACACCGTGATCTAAAGGTAGATATTGGTTGAGGCTGGGAGCACTGGCTCATGCCTGTAATCTTAGCACTTCGGAGGTTGAGGTGAAAGAATCACATGAGGCCAGGAGACCAGTCTGGACAACATGGTGAAATCCATCTCTACAAAAACCTTTGTTTAAAAATTAGCCAGGGGTGGTGTTGCATATCTGTAGGATTAGGCAGGAGGATCACTTGAGCCCAGGAGTTCAAGGCCACAGTGAGCTATTATCATGCCACTGCACCCCAGCATGGGAGACAGAGTGAAACAGTGCTTCTGAAAAAAAAAAAAAAAAAAAGTAGATATTAGAAAAACAGACACAAAACAGGATCCAACTAAGTGCTGTATACAAGAGACACATCGAGGTTTAAAATACACAAATAGTTAGAAAATAAAAGAATAAAAATGGTAGACCATGAATACAGTTATGGAAAGATAAAATAGGCTTCAAGATAAAAATTATTTCTAGAAATTATTTTGCAATGATGAATAGGCTAATCTGTCATAAAAACATGACTATCTTAAACCTATGTACATCTAAAAATACACCCCAACATGTATAAAGCAAAAACAGAATTAAAGGGGAAAATAGTTGGAGATTTTTGTATCCACTTTGAATAATGAACTGAACTAAACAGAAGATTGTAAATTGTAAACCAAAACCAAAAATGACTGAGGAAATTCTCAATCGTTTTAGGGTTTATTTTGCCAAGGTTGAGGATGCACACAGGGGGAAAAAAAAAAAAAAAAAAAAAGCAAGTTACAGTCTGAGTCTTGCACTTTTTCCAAAGAATGTTTTGAGGACTTCAATATTTAAAGACAAGAGAGTGAGCAGGAAGAGAAAGAGGAAAGAAAAGAAAAGCTCTGCTCACTCTTTTGTCTTTAAATATTAATATTTTCAAAACCTTCTTTGGAAAGTGGTTACATTCTTGTGTAACCACAAGGCAAGTGGTTCTTGAGGCTTTGATTCTTATGAGGCTTTGATTCACACTCACTGAATCTACATTTTACATGTAAAAAGAAGGAGTGGAGAAACAGTCAATTATGCATTCGGATTGTACTCCATAAATTTACATTTTACATAATATAAAGTAAGCATGTGAAATTGCATCTCTTTGGTCACAAAAAGAAATCAGTTTTTGCATGACCTCGTTACCAACCCTAACTTTTCCTTTTGCGTAGTGGGTTTGGGGTTCTGAGATTTTATTTTTCTTTTACATATCCCCCCTATTGTTCAAAATATTTTGGGGAAAGTATTGTAAAAGAAAATGAGTTTCTGGTCACAGACTTGATCTGCTCCCTTGTCAATATGATGCTTTATTCCTAGAAGGATAGGTCCCACATTGTTAGGAAGGCTCATTCTAGGAGGTCATGGAGTAAAAGGAGGGAAAAAGAGGGGGACCAAAGCCAGATTATAGCAACAAAAGGGAAAGCAATCTTGGTCAACTGATTCAGGCTATAGTACTGAGATGTCCATACAACAGGAGGCAGGCATGAATATGGGGTGTGCGTGTATATACGTGTGTGTGCATTTATACATATAAATAAGTTGTCTAGCTTCAGTTTACAGGGCTTTCATCCTGGCTAACATGGTGAAACCCCGTCTCTACTAAAAAATACAAAAAAACTGGGCGAGGTGGTGGGCGCCTGTAGTCCCAGCTATTCGCGAGGCTGAGGCAGGAGAATGGCGTAAACCCGGGAGGCGGAGCTTGCAGTGAGCTGAGATCCGGCCACTGCACTCCAGCCTGGGCGACAGAGAGAGACTCCGTCTCAAAAAAGAAAAGAAAAGGAAAGAAAAGCAGTTATAATTTCTAGTGATTCCAAGTCAGAAAAAGGGAGAAAATAAATTTTTGGAAACATTACTTTGCAGACTTGTAGATAGTATTCAGGGTCCAGTCTAGTTAAACTGTAGACAAATAATAAAAACTGAAAAACAAGGGACAACGCCAGAATCTAGTAACAGGTGTACTATAGTTTCTTTTGAAACATATTTTTTTCTCTCTCCAGTCCCCCATTGTTATCAAAGACAACATCATAGTAAGACCCATTTATTTGCAAAAATACATTTTAGCCTCATTTTACTTTGCCTGATTATTTGCATAAGGTGCTCCAAGAATAATTATTTATCCTATAGGATCCTTTTAAAATGGTTTTGCTGAAACCTTTATCATAAGAAATCTCAGGTTATAAAGCCTTTTGAGCCTAGCCGAGGATTCCTATGTCTGCAAGATGCCTGCAGGGATTGAGTGAATTTCTCTCTTCATGAAGTCTCAAGATAACGTGGGGTTCCTGGGCTGTCAGAAAGCAACATTTTTTTGCTTATCACAGATGAGGAATCCCGTGAAGGAATTGTGTAGACAAGGTACAAGGCTCCAGACCTCTTGTTCTGCTTGATATTAGGATAGCAATTCTCATGAACACCATCAGCCTTTTACAATCTTAGAAGATGTTTTTTGTTTATTTGTTTGTTCATTTGTGTAGTCCAATGGTATGATTTCCAAAGTTATCAGAAACCTGCATTCAGGACTACTTGTCAGCATCCTTTCAATTAATTTTATTAAGGAAGGAAATTTTGGACTAGAGCAGATTGTAAACTGTTTTTTGAGAAGAATAAAAATAAAACAGTATCTGAGGATGACAGTCTTAGGAGAGTAACAGTTAAAGACATAACTGATTAGAAATTTTTTTTTATTTCTGTGGCATACAATAATTTAACATGATAATTATTACTTATAACATATATTAAGACATGTCAGAATTATAGAAGCTTCATACAATAATAAAACACATATTAATAACATCTCTATAAATAGAACCCAAAGAAAGGAAAACATTGTTGCACATTTGACAATGCTTTCTTTATGATTTTTAACATAGCAAATAATCCAAATATGTCCTTTTTTCAGACTTCAGGGAACCTAATATCTAAAAAAGTTAATAAAGTCAAAAAGACTGAATTTAGACTTGAAATTTTGATTTTGGAAAGTTTGTCAAATGGCAAACATTAAAATGCTTGATATGACAAAATAAGATCACAGATCTCTGTAAAGTAAGTCATCCATTTAGCCAAAATGATAATTCAAAGATTTTAAAAAGCAAAAACCCTTACTCTATAACAGAAGAATATCTTTCCCAAACAATAAAGGCTAATAAAGATGGCATGAAGTCAAATCAATCTGTCTTCTCTCCCCTTACTGTTTTTTTTTTTCAGTTTACTCAAAAGGTAAACAAAAATATTTTATTTTCTCTGAATATTACACACAAAGCTTGTTTAAAAGTGTCAGGCCTCTGAGCCCAAGCTAAGCCATCATATCCCCTGTGACCTGCACGTATACATGGAGATGACCTGAAGCTACTAAGAATCACAGAAGAAGTGAAAATGGCCGGTTCCTGCCTTAACTGATGACTTTCCACCATTGTGATTTGTTCCTGCCCCATCTTAACTGAGCCAATAACCTTGTGAAATTCCTTATCCTAACTCAGAAGCTTCCCCACTGAGTACCTTGTGACCCCCACCACTGCCCGCAAAGAACAACCCCCTTTGACTGTAATTTTCCATTACCCACCCTGAAAGGACACAAAGATAGATGTGTACCCGCCCCCCACCCGCTACACCCTTGTTCTGCTCTCTAATCTTTGCACATACCAGAGATTTCGTAAGTTCTGTGAGTACCTGGTTTTCTGCACGTACCAGAGATTTTGTTTTGCACATACCAGAGATTTTGTAAGTTCTGAGGCAAGGTCACAAGACGTGTTTAAGTAAGATAAACTCTTGCTGCCATAAACCTGCTCTCCCGCCTCAAAGTTTGAACCAAAATATCAGAAATGGCAGGAACCAATCATAGTTAGCCAAATCGCCTTGTTCAAACACTAGCCAATCATATATCTGATTTGTATAATAACTCTATGCCCACTTTTCTTAGACTATATAACATTGTTCGGAGCTGAGTGGGGGAGCTCTCCTGCCCGTCTCATTTCACGAGCGAGGGAGAGTTCCAGGTTCGAACCTGTAATAAAGATCCTTGCTGCTTAGCTTTGACTCTGGACTCTGGTGGTCTTCTTCGGGGAATAAACAGTCTGGGCATAACAGAAGCAGATCTTATAAATTTATAAGTTCATTAGTCGCCAGTGTTTTAAGTTCTTCTCTCCCATTTTAGACTATCAATTTCTTTCAATTACCTGCCTCATTGCCCTAGGCAATTGTTGGCTAGGCAACCTTAAATTGGCATTTCTAAAGGGACAACTTTGGTAAAACAAGATAGAGAATTTGTATTTGAAAATCACAGGGCTTGGAAATTAAGCCTAAGTACCGCGTCATCATTTGTTCAAACCAAGGGGAAAAAAATGCTGTAAGTAAAAGTTCAATTAAGACAATGAAAAAAAGTGTCATGTGCGTCCATGTGAACAGACCACCAAACAGGCTTTGTGTGAACAATAAAGCTTTTTAATCACCTGGGTGCAGGCAGGCTGAGTCTGAAAAGAGAGTCAGCAAAGGAAGATAGGGGTGGGGCTGTTTCATAAGATTTGGGTAGGTAAAGGAAAATTACAGTCAAAGGGGGGGTTGTTCTCTGGTAGGCAGGAGTGGGGGTGGCAAGGTGCTCAGTGGGGGAGCTTTTTTGAGCCAGCATGAGCCAGGAAAAGGAATTTCACAAGGTAATGTCATCGCTTAAGGCAAGGACCGGCCATTTGCACTTCTTTTGTGGTGGAATGTCATCAGTTAAGGCAGGAACAGTCCATTTTCACTTCTTTCGTGATTCTTCAGTTACTTCAGGCCATCTGGGCATATACGTGCAGGTCACAGGGGATGCAATGACTTCGCTTGGGCTCAGAGGCCTGACAAAAATTACCTTGAACAAAAGCATATTTGTAAATTTAAAACAATGGTAAGAGTTCCTAATGTACACAGGTAAGCACCCTTACAAGAAGAGATTTCCTTAAAGACATAAATTTCTTTTTAGGGTAGCCAGCTAATGCTACAAAGTTGTATTTTGGCTTTTTAACTTAGTCTTGTTTCTTAATTAGATTCTTGGTTTCAGGGTGGAGCCCTTCAATAAATATGGGAAAGAAAGCACGCAGTCTTTAGGACCTAATATTTAAATGTGTGAGGCCAGGCGTGACGGCTCAAGCCTGTAATCCCAGTTTGGGAGGCCAAGCCGGGTGGATCACGAGGTCAGGAGTTAGAGACCATCCTGGTTAACATGGTGAAACCCTGTCTCTACTAAGAAATACACAAAATTAGCCAGGCATGGTGGCGCGCATCTGTAATCCCAGCTATTCAGGAGGCTGAGGCAGGAGAATCACTTGAACTGGGAGGCAGAGGTTGCAGTGAGCCAAGATCACGCCACTGCACTCCATCCTGGCAACAGAGCATCCTGTCTCAGAAAAAAAAAAAGAAAGAAAAAAGAAAAGCAGAAGCAGCCATAGCTGGGAGGCAAAACACAGATCCAGCAAAATTAAAAAATCTCATTTTTACATTGAACCCTGGGACCAGAAAAAGAAGGAAACATTAAGGGGTGAGACTGTAATCCCTCCAATGTACCTAATTATAAGGATATTTCCCCAGGGCTGTGGAGTAACCCAAAGCCAATCAGCCTGCTCTGTAATCAGCCCATTTCTTAGTCATTATAAATACCAAAGGTCAAATTCTCTTATAATGGAAAGTTATTTCTGGTGCCTCCAAAAGCTGAAAAGATCAAGTACCACAATGCAAAAAAATGCAGAGTTTTGTCTACCTATTGTGTTAGGAGTTACTAAGAAATTATTGTAAGCAGATAGAGAGAAAAAGGGGTCCTTGGAAAGTTTTCATTTCTTTTAAAGCAGCTCCAGAAATGTTTCTTGTCGAGCAGGAAAGCCCACTCTTAGGGCCCTGCGGCAAACTTTGACATGCAAATGCAGGCCATTAGAAACTGGGTCCACCCAAACATGGAGATTCCCACCACCTTCTTCTTGCTGTTGTCCCACATGTTCCTGGCAACCTGGCCACCCCCCACATATTCCCCATGTGAGTAGAACATCATGGTGCCCTGTATTTGCATATTAAAAGGCTAGGGTGGGGGGGTCCAGTTTTTTTGTGGGCCACATGAGTGACATGCTGAGTCAAACCAATCCCTTGAGCCCTATGCAAATCAGAAAATCAGACACCACCTCCTGCAACCTCCTTACATAAGCAGCCAAGTTTCCACCACATATGAGAGTCTCTTCTCTCGGCTTTGGAGCCCCCTCCCTCTGTCTCTGTAAAAGGGAGGTTCTTCTTTCTTTCTTCTACCTTCTTTCTTGCCTCTTAAACGCTCTGCTCCTTAAAACCACTCCATGTGTGTCCATGTCACATGAGACAAGAGTCCTGGTGTTCCTCCACTCATTGGAGTCATATCACCATGACTCTTGAAACTCCACAAAGAAACCAGAAGACTCCAGAGAAGGGGTAAGTGGCACCTTTATTCTGAGTTCTTTAAGGTGTCTGAGTCATTAGAAGCCTTGTGTACATCTTTTCACTTGGTGTTTATTATAGCAAGGGGAAGGAGGAATACTGTGGAATAAAAGTAAATGAAAGAACAATTTTTAAGAAAAGGAAGTGAACGGAGAAACCATGCACAAAAATTTATTTTGAAAGGTTTCAGTCAACTAAAAAAAAAAAATCCCCAAACAGGATTCAAAAAGAGAAAAAACATAAAAGAATTTAAAATATATATATAGCTCATATATATTTAAAATAATATGTGTATGTGTGTGTATGTATATGTGTCTGTGTATACATGTATATATATATATATGCCCACCAGTGCCCCACCCTGGGGCCAACACCACCACAGCTACGAATGCACAGAAGAAGACTGGAGTCCCCACCCGTCCACCCTAAACCAACACTGCTGCTGTTGCCAATGCCTGCATGGAGGATGGCAGCCCTGGGCCTGCCAGCACTCCTACCCAGCCACCAAATTACACACCATGCTGCGATGCCATTGCTTCTGGCATGAGTGAACAAGCATGGATCCTGCTGCCACTACCTGACAAAGTTCATTGGCTGGGGCCACCCTTTGAAGTTTTGTTGCCAGTGGTCTGAGAACACCTCATCCCCTTCAGCGAAGCAGGTTCCCAACCCTGATGGTCCAGAGAACAAAACTGGGAGCCCTATACCAGCCTCCCAGAGTGCACAGCCCAGGAGTGCCAAGCTGAATCTTGGCCCCCCAAAAATCTATCAGAAACAAAGTCAGTCAACTGCACCCATTTTATACCATAGCAAACCCCCAATGACAACAAACAAGATCAAAACAAAAAATAAAAACCCATCCAAAGGACAGTAACTTCAAATATCAAAGGAACTTCAGCCCATACAGATGAGAAAGAGCCAGTGCAAGAACTCTAACAACTCAAAAAGCCAGAGCATCTTCTTACCTCCTAATGACTACACTAGTTCCCCAGCAATGGTTCTGAACTAGGCTGAAATGGCTAAAATGACAGACATATAATTTAGAATATGGATAGGAACAAATATCATCGACAATCAAGAGAAAGTCAAAACCCAATCCAAGGATTCAAAAGAACACAATAAAATAATACAAGAGATGGAAGATGAAATGGCCATTGTAAGAAAGTGTCAAACTGAGCTAAGAGTGCTGAAAAACTCACTTCAAGAATTTTAAAATAAAATTGGAAGTATTAATAGCAAAATTGACCAATGAGGAAAGAATCTCAGAGCTTGAGGACCAGCTGTCTGGAATAACTCAGTCAGACAAAATACAGGAAAAACAATAAAGACAGTAAACAATGCCTCCAAGAAATCTGGGATTGTGTAAAAAGACCAGATCTACAACTCACTGGTGACCCTGAGAGACAGGGAGAGAAAGCAAGTAACTTGGAAAACATATTTCAGGGTATCACCCATGAAAATTTTCAGAACCCTGCTAAAGAGCCCAACATTCAAATTCAGGAAATGTAGAGAACTCCTGTAAAATAATATACAAGAATTCCATCCCCTCAATGCATAGTCATTATTTTCTCCAAGGCTGAAATGAAAGAAAAAATATTAAAGCCAGCTAGAGAGAAGGGGCAGGTCACCTACAAAGGGAATCCCATAAGCCTAACAGTGGATCTTTCAGCATAAACCCTACAAGTCAGAAGAGAATGGGAGACTATATTCAGCAATCTTGAAGAAAAGAAATTCCAACCAAGATTTTCATATCTAACCAAGCCTCAAAAGCAAAGGAGAAGTAAGAGCCTTTTCAGACAAGCATATGCTAAGGGATTTCATTACCACCAGACCTGTCTTACAAGAGGTCCTGAAAGGAGTGCTAAACATAGGAAGGAAAGACTTTTACCAGCCATTAAAAAAACACACTTATGGACATAGACTAGTGACACTATAAAGCAATCGCATAAACAGGTCTGCATAACAACCAGCTAACAACATGATGACAGGAACAAATCTGAACAAATCAATACTAACTGTAAGTGTAAATGGGCTAAATGCTCCAATTAAAAAGGCACAGCATGGCAAGTTGGATAAAGCAGCATGACCCAACCGTATGCTGTCTTCAAGAAATCCAGTTAATAGGCAATGACATCCATAGTCAAAGTAAAGGCATGGAGAAAAATCTACCAAGCAACTGGAAATTATCAAAAAGAAAGGATTGCTATTCTAATTTCAGACAAAACAGACTTTAAATCAGATTTTTTGTTAAAAATCTTTTAACAAAGATTTTTGTTAAAAAGCACAAAAACAAAGAAGTGCATTAAACAATATTAACAGGCTTGATTCAATGAGAAGTCTTAAGTATCCTAAATATATACACGCATAAACAGAAGCACCCAGATTTATACAGCAACTTTTTAGAGAGCTAGGAAGAGACTTAGATAACCATACAATAATAGTGGAAGATTTCAACACCCTAGTAACAGTATTAGATAAATCATTAAGGCAGACAACTAACAAAGATATTGAGAACCTAAACTCAACACTTGACCAAATGATCCTAACAGACATCTACAGAATGCTCTTCCTAAAACAACAGAATTTATGGTCTTTTTATCTGCACATTGTGGATATTCTAAAATTAACCACACAGTTGAACATAAAACAATTCTCAATAAACTCCAAAAAGCAAAATCATATAAACCATGCTCTCAGAACACACCACAACAGACATGTAAATCAATATCAAGAAAATATGGCTCAAAACCACATAACTACATGAAAATCAAACAACTTACTCCTGGATAACTTTTGGGTAAATAATGAAATTAAGGTAAACATCAAGAAATTCTATGAAATTAATGAGAACAATGATATGACATACCATAATCCCTGGGACACAGCTAAGGCAGTTTTAAAAGAGAAGTTTGTAGCACTAAACACCATGAAAACGTTAGAAAGATATCAAATTAACAAACTACCAAAACAACTGGAGGAACTAGATAAGCAATAGCAAACCAACCCCAAAGTTAGCAGAAGATGAGAAATAACCAAAAATCAAAGAAAATCTGGAAGTGAAACTGAAGGAAATTGAAACCTGAAACACCATACAAAAATCAACAAATCCATGAGTTGTTTCTTTTAAAGAATAAATAAGATTAATAGACCACTAGCTAGACTAATAAACAATGAAGAGACAAGATCTAAATAATCAAATGACTTAGGGGACATTACCATTGACCCCACTGAAATTAAAAAAAAAAAAAAAAAAAACCTCAGAGACTGCTATGAACACTTCCATGCACACAAACTAGAAAATCTAGAGGAAATGAATAAATTCCAGCAAACATACAATCTCACAAGATTGAGCCAGAAAGAAACTGAGTCCCTGAACAGAACAATAATGAGTTCCAAAATTGATTGAGTAATAAAAAGCCTATCAACGACAAGAAGCCCAGGACCATATGGATTCACAGCTGAAGTCTATCAGATATATAAAGAAGAGCTGCTACCATTCCTACTGAAAGTATTCCAAAAAATTTAAAAGGAGGGACTCCTCCCTAACTCATTTTATGAGACCAGTATCACCCAGATACCAAAATCTGGTAGAGACACAAGGGAAAACTTCAGGCCAACAAAGGCTCAACAATGGCCAGGTGTGGTGGCTCATGCCTGTAATCCCAGCATTTTTGGAGGCCAAGGTGGGTGGAGTCTCAAAACCTCAAAAGTAGGGAAGCTGACAGTGCAGCCTTCAGTCTGTGACTGAAGGCCAGAGAGCACCTGGAAAACCACTGGTGTAAGTCCAAGAGTGCAAAAGCTGAAGAACTTGGAGTCTGATGTTCGAGGGCAGGAAGCATCCAGCACAGGAGGAAGATGAAGGCCAGAAGACTCAGCAAATGAAGTCCTTCCATCTTCTTCTGCCTGCTTTATTTTAGCTGTGCTGGCAGCTGATTAGATGGTGCCTGCCCGGATTGAAAGTGGGTCTGCCTCACCCAGTCCACTGACTCAAATGTTAATCTCATTTGGCAACACCCTCACAGACACACCCAATAACAATACTTTGCATCTTTCAATCCAATCAAGTTGACACTCAATATTAGCCATCATACTGGCTATATAACCAAAGGAATATAAATCATTCTATCATAGAGACACATGCACACATATGTTCATCACAGCACAGTTCACAATAGCAAAGACATGGAATCAACCTAAATGTCCATCAATGGTAGACTGAATAAATAAAATGTGGTACATATACACCATGGAATACTACACAGCCATAAAAGAGAATGAGATCATGTTCTTTGCAGCAACATGGATGGAACTGGAGGCCATTATCCTGCGCAAATTAACTCAAAAACAGAAAATCAAATACTGCTTATTCTCAATTATAAACGGGAGCTAAAATATCAATTATACATGGACAACACAAAGGAGGAAATGATAGATATCAGGGCTACTTGAGGGTGGAGGGTGGAAAGAGGTGAGGATCAAAAAACTACCTATTGGGTATTATACTAATTACCTGGGTGACAACACAATCTGTATACCCAACCCCCATGACATACAATTTACCTACATAAAAAAAACTTGCACAGGTACTGCTGAACCTACAATAAAATTTTTCTAAAAAAGAAATTACAAAAGTCACCCATATATCAAACCAAAGAAGACTCATACTCTGACTGGGAATTGAAGCCAAGCCACTGTGGTGAAAGGACAGAGCCTTAGCTATTGGATTATAGCATGGGGTGGTCTCTGTTGTTCTTCCCAGAAGAATACTAGAGCAAGCAGAGTTTTGAGCTTGCAAAGGATTTTAATTTTTAGGTCACAGAAGTCTTAAGGCTAGCCATGACGTTACTATGTATCCTAATTTTAATTCAACCTTTTTATTAATTGTTTAGAATAAGAGATCTCTGAAATCATTTTTTATTGTCGGTGGCATACTCAGATTCAATAGGGACTCAATCCAAATGCCTTTTTAAGGTTCAGATGCTACACAAAGTACCAAAAGTGCACCAGAGTCACTACAATCCAAGAGTCATCACACAAATCCTTTTTTCTCGTTAACCAAAACCTTCCAGAGGAGACAGTGATTTTTACCATCTGCTCACCAAAGTGCACAGAGTCCAGGTGCCTGGTGGGTACTTTATCCTTTTGCCAACAGATCAGGTTCCTGGGTTCTCTTCTCAGCAGCTTCCAGAAATGAAGAACAGCTTTGAGTCCTTTTTACTGCACTATCATGGGGGCCATGGCCATTGGCCCACTAAAGTTTTGCTTAAAAATCACTGGTATGAGGCAGATTAATTAATAGGAGAAAAGGCATACAAATTTATTTAATCTGTACACACAGGAGACTTCAGAATGAAGACCTTCCCAACAATAAGATTAAGAAGCTGCAGTAAAGAATGCAGAATCAGGCCGTGGCCAAAACCAGGTTATGTTGCTAAGTCAGATTTAGTGACAACAAAGGTGATGAGGGAAAGAAAGGCAGAAGCTTGGCTAGCAAGCTTTGAGAGACTTCGTCATGCAGATGAAATTCTCAGGTACTCAAATTTTTTATCTTTCTTAACCAATCAGGTTTTTTAGAGGTGGAAATTTGACTTTCTGCAGCTGTGGGAGTTTCAGTCAACATTAGAGATGGCCAGGAGTTGGTCAAATCTAACAGAAGATGAATCAACACTCCCCCCCACCATAAAAAAAAGTCCAGAGAGCCGGGCGCGGTGGCTCAAGCCTGTAATCCCAGCACTTTGGGAGGCCGAGACGGGCGGATCACGAGGTCAGGAGATCGAGACCATCCTGGCTAACACGGTGAAACCCCGTCTCTACTAAAAAAATACAAAAAAAAACTAGCCGGGCGAGGTGGCGGGTGCCTGTAGTCCCAGCTACTCGGGAGGCTGAGGCAGGAGAATGGCGTAAACCCGGGAGGCAGAGCTTGCAGTGAGCTGAGATCCGGCCACTGCACTCCAGCCTGGGTGACAGAGCGAGACTCCGTCTCAAAAAAAAAAAAAAAAAAAAAAAAAAAAAAAAAAAAAAGTCCAGAGAAATTTTTTAAAAGATCACACAATTTACATATACTCAATATCTCTCAGCATAAGGAAAAGTTACCACTAGCTGACAACAGATCTTGTCCTTCAGCTACTAAATCCCAAAACGAAACCCCAAACCATCTCTTTACCTGCAGATGGAATCCATGCTGAAGACCGCTTTCTGTCACCACAGAAGCAGAAGAAAATCCCAAAAAAGGAGTCCTACAGCAGAAATAAACCTCAGATTGCAACAAAAATCTTTGGGAGACCAGGGATCTCTGGAGGGAGAAGACCCCAGACCTCAGCATACTTTTCCTCTCAAACCAATAAAGATAGCCCACCCCAGTACCAGGCACCAATGAAAGAGTCGCCACAGGTCGAGGGCCAAACCCTACTCAGAATCCCCTCACGTTTACGAAAATGTAAACCAAAAAAATTTTTAAATGACTAAGGCAAGTCTCAATCAGTTTTGAGGTTTATTTTGCTAAGGTCGAGGATGCTTCTGGGAAAAAGAAACACAAGTTACAGTAAGATCTGTGACATGTGCTTTTTCCAAAGAAGGTGTGGAGGACTTCAATATTTAAAGGAGGAAAAGAGAACAGGAGGGGAAAGAGGAGAGATTTTTTTAAAAAGGCCGGTCGCGGTGGCTCACGCCTGTAATCCCAGCACTTTGGGAGGCCGAGGTGGGCGAATCACGAGGTCAGGAGATGGAGACCATCTTGGCTAACAGGGTGAAATCTTGTATCTACTAAAAATAGAAAAACTTAGCCGGACACGGTGGGGGGCGCCTTTAGTCCCAGCTGCTCGGGAGGCTGAGGCAGGAGAATGGCGTAAACCCGGGAGGCGGAGCTTGCAGTGAGCTGAGATCCGGCCACTGCACTCCAGCCTGGGCGACAGAGCAAGACTCCATCTCAAAAAAAAAAAAAAAAGCAGGCTAGGGTAAGCAACCAAGCAAGCGGTTACATTCTTGTGAGGCCTTGGTTAGCATTCATTCGATCCACATTTTATATGTGAGAGAGGTAACAGGAACAATCAGTTATGCATTCCTTTTACACTCAGTAAATCTACATTTCACATAAGATAAAGTAAGCATGGGAAATTACAGCTATTGGTTTGGTAACAAAAGGAAGGCAGTTTTTGCATGACTCAGTTCCTGTACTTAATTTTTCCTTTGGCATAGTGGGTTTGGAGTCTTGAGATTTTCTTTTCACAAGATCAACAAGGAAATAGAAGACCTGAACAACGCTACAAATCAATTAGACTTAACAGACATCTATAGGACACTTAACAACAGGCAAAAACAGATTTCTTTTAAGTGGATATGGAAAATTTTCCAGGTTGACCATATGTTAGCTCAAAGCAAGTTTTAAAATGTCTTAATTTAAAATGATGGAGATCATGCTGAGTATGTTCTCTGACCACAATGAAAATGAAAATAGAAATCAGTAAGAGAAAGAAATTTGGCAAATTCATATATATGTGAAAATTAAACGGCAAACTTCTAAATAACCAATGGGTCACAGAAGGAATCACATGGGAAATTAGACTTTGGATTGTATGACAATAAACGCACAACATACCAAAATTTATAGGATGCAGTGAAAACAGTGTTCAGAAGAAAATATACTGCAATAAACACCTATATTTGAAGAAAGATAGATCTCAAATTGTTACAGTAGGTGTTCAGGCAGACATGAGAAGGGTGGGAGAGGTCCTCCGCTCGACCAGGAATGTCAGGCGATGGTCAGGCAGTTGTTACACTGTCCCTCCAAAAATAATTGGTTGCAGCTGGCGCTAGGGAAAGGCAGTCTCCCAATAGAAAAACCTGAAACTGCTGATTAGTTTCCCAATAAGATCTCAGGACTTGGACGAGTGGGCTCAAGCATGCACACTAAGTGGTAAAATGGCAGAGTTCAACTGGTATATGGCCTTCTAGGGGCATTCAACTGGTAAGGGAAGAATGCCTCAAGTTGCATGCATACGACTCCAGTAAATACACTGTGTATGCTCCCCTCCCAAGTGCTAGCAGGCCACTGCACATGCGGACAGCCCAGCCCAAGGGAAGAATCAGGGGAGAAGGGACACAAGACCCTGGAAGTATACCAATGTATAAAACCCTAAGTCAAAGGTCAAACAGTTCACTTGATCTCTCAAGTAGCCTGCTGGGCCCTTTGCCAAGTGTACTTTACTTCTTTTCATTCCTGTCCTAAAACTTTTTATTAAACTTTCACTCCTGCTCTAAAATTTACCTTGGTCTCTCCTTCTGCCTTATGCCCCTTGGTCAAATTCTTTCTTCTGAGGAGGCAAAAATTGAGGTTGCCGCAAACCTGTACAGATTCACCACCAGTAACAAAATCAATAACCTGAACTTCCACCTTAAGAAAACTGAAAAAAGAGGAGCAAACTAAACCAAAAGCAAGAGGAAAGAAAGTAATGAAAATTTAAGAGAAAATAAGCAAACTACAGAATAGAAAAGCAATGAAGAGAATCAGTGATACCAAAAGTTACTGTTTTTAAAGATTAACAAAACTGTTAAAACTTTGACTAGACTGACCAACAAAAAAAGGAGAGAAGACTTAATTACTCATTGTGTGTCCTATTTGCTAGACCGCTCCCTCCCTAAAAGAATAGCTTCATTGTTTTGCTCAATACTGGAGCTTTAATACATATTTATTTCAGTGTTTGGAACAATGTAAGTGTGCATTAAATATTGGTTGAATATCAAATGAATTAGTGCAATTCAGTGAAATGCAATTACTTATCTAATTTTATGCATTAGTAGCACTCAATTTTCAAATCACATTCCTCTATGATTTCTAGCCTGAGTCTCTACAACTTGCAACCAGAACGTATCTCTTAGGCCTTCTCCCTTTGAAGCTGTTACTACTGATGTGCACTGGTTCCATTTTGTTTCCTCTTTATCTGATTCTGCTATTCCCCACCCACTTCTCTAAACTTTACTTCATAGAAAACCTCCCTATGGTGTTTGGACAATAGCACTTTTTTCTTTTTTCTTTTAAGTTTCAAGTCATCTGATGTGGTTTTAAAATTTCCTGTTAGGAGATTAAGACAAATGAGAGTTAGGGACATAAAGTTCCAGAGCTTGAATATGAAGATCGGTAACAAAGATTTCTTTTTGGCAAATATTTTACAATAATTGTTAGAGACTGTGTTGATTTCATAGCCAGCATGCTATTATTTCTTTCACCTTTCCTACTGGAAATTGGAATCTATTTAGATACTCGCCATTTTTCATGTGGCCCTGGTGTTTCAAGAGCAGTAGTTTCCATCCTGTAACTCAGAAGACAAATCCTAACTGGTCCGGATAACCATGGTGATATCAATTCTATGCTAGCAACTGGGTTATAAAAAGCCAGTAAGGCTAGCATTTGTAGCTAACATTGGTTGAGCACCAACTTTCAACCATACATTATATTAAGTGTTTTTGAAGTATGAGCTCATTAAACTTTTGCAACTATTTTATGTGATAAGTATACATGTTATCTCATTTTAAGGTTAAAAAAATTGAACAATTAAGATAATTTGAACTCGATTATTCTATACTTGACCGTCCCTGATAAAGAGGAATTGGATAGATTCTCCAAGAATAAGCTTTCTTGGAATTATGCCGTATCTAGACTAGAACATTGAGATTGCTAAAGGTTCTGGTTCATGTGTGAAGAACCTGAAGGAAAATACTCTAACACTTAGAATATGAGTTACATACAGTTATTTATGTCTTCCTTACTGGTTGTTCTTGTGTCTGCCTGTGATTCCTGGAACAGACACAGTCATTTTGTAATTATTAGCAGAAATGATGCCAACTAATAAGAATAGCAAAATAGAAAGACAACTCCTGGGTTCTTGAAGTGCTGAAATCACCACCTCTCAACCTACAATGAGATAATAATGTTTAAATCATGGTGAGTCAATTATCGGGTATGTACATCCACATGCATCATAATTGTAGAGATCCCTTACTTCTGACTTTCTTAAGTGATTATGATTCTTTATTGTTTTAGTCAACTGACACAGAAGTTTTTATTTGCAGTTGAAGTCATTCGTATTATTCAAATGCAAAGAAAAGTAAATGGAACCAGCCTAAAGAGGAATCTTAGTGTGTAAGAAGTAACAAGTTGAACATTAAGAAACGATGAATAAATTTCTGCCTCTATATGGTAGTGTTACCAGTATTTCCCCTTTGCCCCAATAGACACACACACAGACCCACACACTTACTGATTAGAAATATGTCATATAGGCCGGGCACTGTGGCTCACACCTGTAATCCCAGCACTTTGGGAGGCCGAGACGGGCGGATCATGAGGTTAGGAGATTGAGACCGTCCTGGCTAATATGGTGAAACCCTGTCTCTACTAAAAATACAAAAAATTAGCCGGGAGTGTTGGCGGGTGTTTGTAGTCCCAGCTACTTAGGAGGCTCAGGCAGGAGAATGGCATGAACCTAGGAGGAAGATTTTGCCCCAAAAAAAAAAAAAAGAAGTCATCTAGACAAAATACAAGAAACAAAAACAAAAACAAACAAAAACCCAAGTAATCTAAAGACTTAATAAGAGCAATTAAAATAGTTGTATGTGGAAAATAATCACAACTTGGAGAAATTATCAGCATGAAGATGAGTTTCCCAGTGACATTACAGCTCTGCCTCCAGGCATACTGCAGGATGAGTGATAAATTTCCGATAAAAACTCTACAATTTTTCTAACTATACAAACCAGACAAATTGTGTTACTCTGGGTCCCTTGAGAAGCAGACTTCAATAAAGAATTAGACATGCAACATATTTATTAGACAAAACACAGCCGAGAAAAATGAGAAGACTCTAGAAAAGAAGGGTAGAGCTTTCATATTATACCATGTGAGGAAAAGAAGGAAGGAAAATAAGTTGAGTGCACAAGCCTTAGAATGTAGTGCAGTTCTAAAAATGTTTGTCAAGATTGATAGGGAATCATCAAATCAAGGTTGCCTGCCTGAGGAATTCCACATCTAGGAATATGCCTACCTCGGTGTCCTACCAAGCGAATTCACTGCCTGGGAGATACATGTGAAAAGATTGGCTTTAGTATAAATGTGGTAAGGAAGTTCAATGGGCAAAATCTGGGGTGAAGTGTTGAAAAAACCATTTTCACAAATGATAAAAGAATAAAGAAAATGGTAGTGTGATGGTTAATTGTATGTGTCATGAAAGAAAAATATAAAGTCTATCTATCTATCTATCTATCTATCTATCTATCTATCTATCTATCTATCTATCTATCTACCTACCTATCTATCCTATTGGTTCTGTTTCTTTGGAGAACCCTGACTAATATAGTAGTTACCACAGAAAGAGATAAGAATCCCAGAAAGGGCCAGGCATGGTGGCTCACACCTGTAATTCCAGCACTTTGGGAGACCAAAGCGAGCAGATCACGAGGTCAGGAGATGGAGACCATCCTGGCTAACACAGTGAAACCCCAACTCTACTAAAAATACAAAAAATGTAGCTGGGCATGGTGGCAGGCGCCTGTAGTCCCAGCTACTCGGGAGGCTGAGGCAGGAGAATGGTGTGAACCCAGGAGGCGGAGCTTGCAGTGAGCAGAGATCGCACCACTGCACTCCAGCCTGGGCGACAGAGCGAGACTCTGTCTCAAAAAAAACAAAACAACAACAACAACAACAAGAACAACAAAACAAGAATCCCAGAAAGAAAAGAGCCAGAGAATGGGTTCAAACGTTATAAAATACCCAGGCTGGCCCCTGAAACAGGCATGTGCAGGACAGGGGACAGTCTCACTGCAACGCAACAAAAGCTAAAACAAAATGAAATTAGATATGTACCACTGTATTGGTCAGGATTCACTATATATTGCATATTTATATATACAAACTGAGGCCTGTGGGCCAAATTCCTCCTGTCACCTCTTTTAGTATATGAAGTTATATGTATATGATAAAACTTCATTTACTAAAATATATACATGTATCTTATATATATATATCTCTCTCTCAGATAGATAGATAATCTTACTGGTTCTGTTCTGTACAGTTATTTACTGCTCCCTCGTTGGTGACTTTTGTGTCTGCATGTGATTCTTGGAACAGACACACCCATTTTCTGACCATTAGTGGAAACAATGCAAACTAAAAAATATATATTTACATGCCATTTTCTGAAGACCCTGGAAAGCCAGTGGTGTAATTCAGTTCAAATCTGAAGGCCGAAGAACCAGGGAAGCTCCGGTAAGCAGAAGATTAATATTTTAGTTCAAGCAGTCAGTCAGGAAGGCGTGAATTCTGCCTTCCTTAACCTTTTTTTTTTTTCTATTCAGGCCCTCAGTAGATTAAATAATGCCCATTCACACTGGGGAGGCAAACAGCTTTACCAAGTCCAGATTTACAGGTTAATTTCATCTAGAAACACCCTCACAGATGCACCCACAAATAATGTTTAGCCAAATATCTGGGCACCCCATGATCCAGTCGTGTTGACACAGAAGATTAACCATCACAACTACCATCCACAGAAGTTAAGAGAGTTCTAGTCTGAGTCTAATGGGCCATTGGGAACTAAAACAAAAACATTAATATATTTTAAATATATATTCAGAAAATATTGCAGAATCTAAAAGGCTAATTCATCAGAGTCAGAAACATTTTAAATACGAATATGTTTAACAACATACCCTTAAAATCTGTTAAAGAATTTTTGACCGATTTTAATGAAGAAATAGACAATTCTATGATAAACAAAGGGTATTTTAACATTCCTTTATGAATAATTGATAGAATAACCAGATCAAAATATCAGTAAAGACATAGAAGTTTTGAACAACACCATCAATCACCTTGGTCTAATTTATGTGTACAGAGCAATACACCCATCAATTTCAGATTGCCCCTTTTTTCCCAAATGGGCATACCACATGCGTTTAAGATAAACCATGTACTTAGCTATACATAAATCTCAGTGTGTTCTTTGACCAAAATCGAAAAAACACATATTTGCAAATTAAGCAACTCTTTTCTAGATAATGCATGTGTCAAATCATAAAGAAATTAGAAAATATTCTCAATTGAACAGTAATAAAAACATAACAACGAAAATTGGGGGAAGAGGTTTAAAAAAATTTTTGGAGTGAATGTTCTGGCTTTAAATCAGCCAGCCACACATTTTTGCGTGTGTGTGGTAAACAGCGGGAGAGTAAATATTTTAGGTGTTGCAGGACATATAACCTTTATCACAAAACTCCTTTTTGATCTTCTAGCCCCAAAACAGCAATAGACAATATGTAAACAAGTGGGCATGGCTGTATTCCAATAAAACTTTATTTACTCAAAGAAGTAACAGGAGGAATTTGGCCCACAGGCCATAGTTTGCTAATCTCCGTTTTGCATATAATTATAAAAGAAAATAATTCTATAATCAATAATCTAAACTTACCCTTAAAAACTCAAAAAATACAAATTCAATCCTAAGAAAGCAGAAAGAAGCTAATAATAAAGATAAGAGCACAAAAAAGAAAAATCTGAAAGCAGAGAGGAAAGAAACAAAAGACTATCTCTTTAAAAATACTGTACAATTTCCTAGCTAGGCTGATAAAAGAAAGAGATTGAAATAGAGAGCCTACAGATTCTCAGTATCAGAAATGAAAGAGGAACTGTTACTAGTTATTGTGTAGACATTAAAACGATAATGAAAGCAGACAATAAACCAATAAATTTAACAACTTCCAAACACTTGGAAGTACTACTTAATAATACTGTCACAACGAGAAACAGAAAACAGCCTCATATCTATTAAAAAACCGAAGTTGCCATTAAAAAAACAAAAATACTTTTTTAAAAAAGCAAAATAAACAACAAAAAGTACCTCCAGGTCCAGGTTATTTCACAAGTCAACTCTTTTAAAAATTCAAAGCAATAATAACAACAAACATACACAAACTTTTTCAGAAAAGTAGTAAGTATGGAAACACTGACAAACTCATTTTATAAGACCAAACACTTCATTATTTTTCAATGAAGATTTCTGATGAATATTAGTAAGAGAGATTGTGAGGCATCACATAAGTAGACTCCTTTTAAGAGAAAAAAATAAGAATTTAATTAACATGTGCAACAGATGGGGCCGTATTTTGACAGCTGATCAGAAGAGAATATATGGTGTTGGCATGGAAAACAAAATAACAGGTGCATAAATTGTATACCTGTTAAAGGATGATGAAGACGTGGTTGCATCTATGCTTGGGAATGATTTGTATATCACATTGGGAAAAACTGGAAAGCATAAATTTATTTTGGTTAATACAACCTATGAAAATATTGGCTAGTTAAGGAACACTTTTTTTTTTTTACTCTGAGTAGTTCAGTCATCTTTAGCTATTTCCTCTTTATCACCTTCACATTTTCTGTTATCAGAATCATTTCACTAGCTCTTTTCAGTGTTTTGCACATACCCGTTCTTCTTTAGATTCAATTAATTGTCACACATTTAGAATACTGCAATGATATAATGTATTAGCTTATTTCTGTCTTCAGTTTCTACCCATTTCCTCTTACTCTCCTGAGAAATGTCTCCTGCCACTGCAGCCTGAATAAATTTATTTTCTTCCTATGGAATTTTTAACCTAAACCTTTCATTTGGCAAACAATCCAGTATGACAATATAATATATCAGATTTTTCAGAGTCCAAGTTTATGTGTACACAAGCACTATATTTTACCTTCACCATCTCAAGCCAAAAAGAAGAAAATGCCAGCTCACACTTTCCAAGGTCATTTTTTGTATTTCAGACGTTCCATTGAAGAGGAAAATTAGAAAGTTCAAAGACTTGAAGAGGAGAGAAGGTTGGAAAGTGTTTAAAACTGGAAATCCCCCATTTACTCATGGTTACCTTCATTGACCCTTTACGGTAAACAATTCAAAAACACACAGGCACCTGCAGGTTAAAAATAAGTTTTACCAATTTGAGTAATTTGTATTAATTTGAAAGAGGATGATGCATTCTAAATTGAAGTTTTGATTCACAACAAGATTAAAGCCATTCAGAAACCTAAATCACCCATTGAAAGGAAAGAAAAAAAAAAACAAAAAGATGAGCAGGTTGTCTCCGGAAATTGTCTAAGGTCGGAAGTCTGTGGTCCCTTTTCACATGTACCCAAAAGCATCCTGCTGGTGCAGCTGTCTGATAAGCACAGTGTACCCCACCTTCTCTGCACACTTTGCATCTAGCTCATATTACCTCATCTTTATTTCCTGTCTGACGTCTCACCCCGGATTCTACATATAAGGTCACACCGGAAGGAAAGCTGCATTGGGTGCTGGTGCTCTGAATGACTTTTGCCAACTTTGTCCCCACACTAATTTCTCTAAGCCTCAGTTTTCTCAGCTACACTATGAAATGTGAATGATAATCTCTGCCCTAAAAAATATCACCTACTTTTTTAACATATCATTTATGAAAGACGACACATAAAATGTCTCCCTAAAAATGGAAAGTTACGTATTATTGCCATCTGTGTTTTATAAAGAGGTTGAAAAGGGTTTGTTTGCACAAGATTTTTTTCTTCATGTGTTTCTTTCTTTCTTTCTTTCTTTCTTTCTTTCTTTCTTTCTTTCTTTCTTTCTTTCTTTCTTTCTTTCTTTCTTTCTTTCTTTCTTTTTTTTTAAAGAACTAAACCCATCAGGGCTGACCACAAGAACTTTGCTTCCGTGTTTTGATAAATAAGGGGTACTGACGAACCCCTCTGACCCCCAAATCTCTCCCACACTGCATCTTGACCCTCTACACTTTGCTTTGTTTTTCTCTGGAATTTCACATGTAGAGATACGTTCCTTTGGCTTAACAAGTATTGATTACTACCATGGGCATATAGTTTATTGTACCTAAGAGGACATTCTCACAAGTGAAATAGCATACTCTTCATAATTACTGAAATAGCATGGCGTTAATAATTACATGTTGTTAAAAATTAACAACAGGTGTCAGCTAGGACAATGCCAAGCAACCACTATTCACTGTGAGTTTAAATTGATTGCTTTCTCAAATTAAAAGAGATTTCTTACACTTAAGAAAAATAGAAAGAATTGTGGGAGGGAGGGAAGATAAATGAAGAAAAAGTTAATTTTTCAACAAATTCAGGCTCTTGCCGAAGACCTTGATCGGCATGGGGCCCAGTGGATATCCAGGAGGCCACTGACAACTATATGCTTGGTACATTGGCTACTTTTTTCTTGCAGTGGCTGCCTCCTCCCGCGCACCCAAGTACTGATTTCAACAAAATACTTGGGCTGTCCCCATTAAAAAAAAAGCAGAGAAGGGCCAGGAGCGGTGGCTCATGCCTGTAATACCAGCATTTTGGGAGGCGGAGGCAAGAGGATCATCTGAGGTCAGGAGTTCGAGACCAGCCTGGCCAACATGGTGAAACCCTGTCTCTACTAAAAAAAAAAAAAACAACAATTAGCCAGGTGTGGGGGTGGACACCTGTAATCCCAGATCCTCAGGAGATTGAGACAGGAGAATCGCTTGAACCCGGGAGGCAGAGGTTGCAGGGTTGCAGCGAGCAGAGATCACACCATTGCATTCCAGCCTGGGCAACAAGAGTAAAACTCCATCAAAAAAAAAAAAAAAAAAAAAAAAAAAGAAGAGAAAAATGACAGTAAAATAAAGTTAATAGATTTTGATCAATGTCATAATGTTTAAAAATATTTTCTCAAAATAAGATTCCTAGGTATCATTTTTCTGTGGCTTAGGGCATATATGCAAAATATATATTATATGTAACATATATATAAAAACGTGTGCATGTATATGTGTGTGTGTGTGTGTATATGTGTCTGTGTTTGTGTGTGTACACGCATCCATTAACTTGATTACGGTTGAAGCAGCAAGAAACCTTGAGCCCATGAGTCTTAGTACCATTAAACCTGTTAGAGGTGGTTGTAGGAGACTGCAATTTCCTCTGTCTCTTTCTCAGATGGAGAAGAGACACATTACATCAGCAATTATGCTGTGAGCTCTCAGTTATTATCTCTGAATGCCTTACATCGAATGAGGAACTTTCTCTTTTCATGACGTGTATCAGACTGTCACTCCCTTACATATCATTGAATGCATAATGTGTACCAAATACTATGTTAAAAAAATTTAGAATTCATAATTTTTCTTCATAGAAACCTTATAAATTGGATATTATATTTTTAGTTTACAGGTAACAAAGCCAAAACTCAGTGGACTTGTATGGTAAATTTCCCGAGGCACTACTGGTTTACTGCACAGACCTTCATTCTTTTCCTTAAAGAAGCTAAACTTCTTTTTGTTTTATAGAGTGTGTTCTAGCTCTTGTTCTTTCTGTTCTCAGATTTTCAATGGTTAAATCTTTCCTCTCATTTTTATTTAATTCCACCTATGACCTCCTCAACAAGACCTATATAAATGACCTCACATCTGTCCCTATGTATTACCTTGTTCTTTGCATGTAGCAGTCTAAGGTCATACACTTCTCAACCAAACAATCCTAAAAACCCCAAATAAATAGTACTCCATATTTTAGAACTATTAGAGTTTTATACGTATTTTTCATTCATTCACTAATTCAGTAACGGCATGGAATTCATACTAGATTCCAGTTACTATGGCAGGTGTTAGAGGCACAGAGGAGACAAGTCAAAGCCCTTGCCCTCAAGCAGCTTACAGTCTAGTAAGGGAAACAGATAATAAACCATGATATAATATCAGATATTTACAGCGATCTGTAAAGGCAGAGTGGGAGGTTCTATTTTACATATAACAGCAACTGACAATTTCTCTGAGCAGGTGGCAGCTGAAGAGTGAGTCGGTTAAAGGGAGAGCGAGACATGCAGGGAGATGGAAAAAGAATCTTTCAGAGAAAATGTAAAAGCCTTGTAGTGGTAGGATGCTTGGCATTTTTAAGGAGGAGGTTTCTGTCAGAGAGGATACTGAATAACAGGAAAAATGGTAGGAGAGGTAACCAGGGGCCATATTATGTATAAAGCATTCTCAACTATTAGGTCTTTGGATTTTACGGTACATTTGATAGGAAGCCTTTCAAAGTGCAGTGGGGGGAGGAGTTAAATGCTTCACCAAAATGATATGACTTAATTATAAAACAATGGTTCTAGCTGCTATGTGGAAAAGGGACTAAGAAATTGACTAGAAAATAGAATGGAAGCAAATGGAGCCTTTAGGGTCAACGTGTACCTCTTTGTGTCTTAGGTAGACAAATGCATCTAATGGTCCACCTAACTTTTCTAGATGATAACTTCCAACCCACCTATACATAACATTTCAGCAAGGCTTTACTCTGAAAGCAGAATGTCTTTATTCTAAATCAGTGATATTAATAATAAAATTTTGGGCACCAAGATTGTTAATCAGAGTGATATTTTGATTTCCCTCCTTAAATCCCCACACATAGCTTTCTGCATTCATCTTGTGTTGACTGTCATTACTTCTCTGAATGAGACTGATACCACAGCAATGTTTTAAATAATAATCCTACTTCAAATGACTGAAGTCTCAGAGGTATCTGAAGAGACTAACCTAGAGCACAGGGGGAGAATTGAAGAACATGTTTCTGAGGTGACATAAAAGCAGTCTAAATGACAAGAAAATGTGACAAGAAAATTAGCAGGAAATAAATGAAACAGATAATTTAAGATAAACAATTTTAGAGCCTAGCAAGGAAGTTCCAGACCACAAGCTTTCTGTTTCCTGCATTAAAACAACTTCTTACTACATGATACATCTAGTCGCCAGAGAAGAAGTGAATGACACACTTCCAAAAACCAATTAGTAGCTTTCTAAATAAAACTCTTCCAGGCTGGAGAGAGATCCATGAGCACAGAGATCTTAACATTCATATTCAACAATAAATCCTGGGGCCCCAGACAGTGTCAGATGCATAGCAGGTGTTCAGTAAATATCAGTTAAATGTATGAATAAATGGATGAACGGGATTCCTGGAAAATACTACACTCTCCTTCTCCAAATTATTTTTATCTCAAAGACAGGAATCTCTAACTTTTAATTCTTTACTTAGATTATGCTGTCTCCTAAACTATTTGCGTTTTCTAGAAATTTAGGGCAGGATGTCTCAGAGTCTGGGAAAATCCCACTTTCCTCTTGCTACACCTTACAGTTGTGAGAAAGCGCATTTCAGACAACAGGGAAAACCCATACTTCACCACAACAACACACTATACATTGTCTGGTCCACTGGAGCATAAATTAAAGAGAAACAATGTAGTCAAGCAAGTAGGCGGTAAGAGGAAGGGGGTGGAGACTTCAACAGGGAGTATAAACTCCCTCCAATGCCTCGGAGCCTCAGAGACTGAACAAGAGCTCCAGGAAAGACTTTCACTGTAGATCGACTTGACCTCAGATTAACTAGGGAATCTCGAGAATAAAGATGAGCTCTGATCATTGTTACGTAACAGAGAACAGCTCTTTGCATCCGGAGAGTGGACAAGAAAGTAAGTCAGCTCTGATTGCATATTTACTGTCTAGTATCTCCGTGTATGACATATAATAGTAGTTATAGAAGATATACTCTATATATGATGTGTATATGATATATAATCTCTACATGTGATATATAATCTCTATATATGATATATCATCGTAGAGAAAATATACTGCTAATCTCTATATATGTGATATCTAATGGTTGTTAGGGAAGAAAGTGAGGCTTTGTCTTTTAGAGAAGACAGGTTCTTCTTCAGGGAAGAGGTAAATCCCTCTTTATCTATAAGAAGATAGAATATCTGAGATAAGAGAAAGCTGCAAAAATTAATTTCAGAAGATCTTTAAAGATCTTTCTCTTTGCTTTAGTTTATATCATCTCAGTGTTTAGATTTAAATAGAAAACTTTCTGCTGTAGGCCAGTTATTCTCCATCATTTTTTTTTCATATCCATGTGTACATTCTCCAGGAAGTGCTGTCTCCCTTTATGAAAAATTCTATTTTCCACATAAGCAATTCCATTGTTTGCCTTCCTTTGCATCTTTGTCTGCTCTCAGCGTGCCTTATCCTGTGTTCTCATGACAGCATCATGTCGTTGCTGGAAACGGGCAAGTTTGCCATCTTTGAGAGAATAGCTATATGAGCAGATGAAAATTTACAGTGTCCATGTGTAATTTACTAAAAAAAAAAAGTCACAAAAGAATTCCTGAAAATGCAATCTTCTGCTTTGGTATTCTTTATCAGACTTTTTTCCTCCATTTCATCCTTCTAGTTAACCTTTCCAATGTCTGGCTTCAAAGTCTATGTAACTTAGACTTTTTCTTCCTTTCCTTTGTTTCTCATCAAAATATAATCATCCTAGAAATTTTCCTCTCTTCTATTTGTCTATTCTGTCCACCTATCTAGTTTACTTCCTGTTACTGGGATTTTGCCTATTTTTTATACCTTATTTCTGTAAAATTTATTTGAGTTTTTCCATTTATTCCTTTCTCCTTGGTTAATGAGGTACCCTAAAGCATTAGCACTTAGGAATTAGTCTTTACTTGTCAGCAAGAGCTATCTAGTAACAAAGGGATATGTGAGAGACAGCAGAACTAAAACGATCTTGTAGAAAGGCATTATTTTCTAAGCATATGTCTACTATATTAGCTTACTTCCGAAAAACATCAGTTACCTCTCATAAATCCATCCTGGGTTTAAGAACATAAAATTTAGTGTGGATAACAAATGCAAAGCAAGCAAATTTTCAGGTAATCAGGTGAGCCGTTACTTATGGCACAGTTGCGCTGCCAAAAAGAAATAATAATAATAATTACTACTCAATAAAATAGAGAGCATAGCTGAAATAAGGACCTAATGCAGAAATTCTTAACTTTTCCTGATACCATTTCAACTTTCTTTTGAATGTCTAATTTAGGCTGCCCTAGTAGGTGCTTCATTAGTAGGAAGAAGCACTGAACGTCATCTTTGGGTGATTCAATAAGTAGCAAATTGGGTTTATTTTCAACTTCTCCATTAATGTGCGGGACCTGAAACCAAAGAAAAAGTGTTGGGGGAAATGTTTTGTCACCTAGGAGATAAGTCAAACTGTGGGTAACAATAGCCCTCATTAATGGGAGTAAAGTATCATCTGAGAGTCATCTCAAAGCTTACTCCCCAGTTGAGCCAATGGTCTGAGTGAGACCCTGGAGCCCATAGGTTATTGGGGTGTGTTAGTGCTCACTGAGGAGACAGAGCTGTTGCAATACTGAGTTCAAGCAGCACAACTGACTCACATAACGTGAAGTGAAACCAGACAGAGCTCCGAACTTGGTACCTTGGGTAGCAATGGTGGCTTCCGATGATGGTTCTACACAGGTGATAAAAGGAAAATTTACTTTGAGAAGTTGAGAAAATCGAGCTAGATGGCAGCGAAGTAAAGACTTCTCTTGCAAAATCTGAGTGCAGATCTGTGATGGGAAAAAGAGCTTCCAGATAAAGCAAAAGTTGATGTTGACACCAGTACCCAGTAAATTGCTATGAAAAAAGGCAACATCTCTTGGTCCAGTTTACCTTTAGATAAATGTTTGAAGGATAAAAATACATGTGTTTCAGGATATGTCTTATGTAAACTTTTTTAAGTTATGAAAATCATCCATATTGAAAAATCGAATGTTTTTTATTTTGAAACTGTTTTGCATTGTCAGTTACTCAAGCAGCCATTTTACATTTCAGTGTTTGAGAACATAACACGGACCTGTATACTCCTTGTGGGGCCACATGTTAAGAATCTTAACAGCTCATCCTGCAAAATTAAAATCCAAAATCTAAATCACAAAATTCTCTTTTCTCTTTCCTCAGTTATTTACTTAGACTATAGAACAGATATCCTCCTAGAGTTTTTTGTAACTATCAATTATCATTAACATCATATTCCTATTCTAAATCCTTCCACTGAAACACTACTTGTTGGGGAAAAAAAGGCTTTTACTTTGTTTCACCACTGTACAGAGGGTAAATGAAAAATCTTTCACTGAATATTTGGTCTATAATACTGTTACATTTCCTCTATTATTTTAACATCTTTTGAAAAATTTCTATAAAGAGATGGGGAAATTTCATGTCAGGAGATAGGAAATGTTAAATTTAAATGCCTGAAAAGAATATCGCATATTCCTTCTATAGTCTGCCTGAACTCACCCTCAACTTTCTCCCTTCCAGATGACGCCACCAGCCCCCGTTTCTCAACACATCGTGAAGGATCCTTCCAAGTTCCTGTCCTGTGTGCTGTAATGAATGTGGTCTTCATCACCATTTTAATCATAGCTCTCATTGCCTTATCAGGTGGGTCTGCTCGTCATCAAGTCTTTCAAAGCCTCCCAGCTGTAAGCATTCATGCCCAGCTGAAATCAATATTAGTTTAGTCTAGTTAATCAGCAATTGTAGCTAATTTAGAATCATCCCATGTACCATATATGGCCAATTTCCTACTCAATACTAGACATAATTCCACAATCCTCAAATAATTAATGTAATACTTTTATAAGTATTAAAGTATCTATGATTTATATATTACTGTAGAATAAAATTGCATTTGAAAAGACGTTTACATCTAGAATGAAGGGAGCCGATTTGAATTCTGAATAAATAGCTATTTAGCTGGAAAAAAAATGTGAACTTCACATTCATTGATTATGGAAAAAATCGTATCTAAAGTCATAGATTCATCAGGAAATGGTCAGTCTTTTGTGTTTTATCTCAAAGGACACAGAATGGTAGTTCTGAATAATTAAGATTATATTTAAAAGTTCCCAGAGAGTTCGGTATTCGATACCTCCAGCTATACCGAGATATATTTGTGTCTTTTACAAATGGGAATGTTTACCATTTTTTGAGATATTCTCAGCCATATGTCTTTCTGTATTTTGAATTGGTTCCCTAAAAGTTACTCTCTTCATCTTTCCAACCTAGTGTTATAAATACTGCATCTTCAAATTCTTCCACCTCTGCATTCAGATTCAAAACCTTATTTGAAATATATAATGTACTTTACCCTTTCTAGTCCAAAGAAATATCTAGTCCAAATTTTCAGAATTTTTCTATATTTCTGTCATTTTCTGACATAATGGCCAAAGGTACATCCCCTCATCCTCATACCTCCATCCAATGACGATTAGGCTCAATGGAAAATCAGATATGGTCCTGAGAACTTTCTTTCTTCATACCCTTTTCAGAATTCTCCTTTTTAGCTTTTATCCTTTACTTTATCACCACCTAGCACGACATAGCATCCTAAGGCTAGTTTTGCATGCTATGGGTATTTCATTTCTTTTGTTACTAAAACAAAGCATTTTTCTTTTCACAGTGGGCCAATACAATTGTCCAGGCCAATACACATTCTCAATGCCATCAGATAGCCATGTTTCTTCATGCTCTGATGACTGGGTTAGCTACCAGAGGAAATGCTACTTTATTTCTACTGTGAAGAGGAGCTGGACTTCAGCCCAAAGTGCTTGTTCTGAACATGGTGCTACTCTCGCTGTCATTGATTCTGTTAAGGACATGGTAAGAATGAAAAAAATGATAAAATATTACTATTTTAATTAATATGGCTAATCAGTGGTTTCCTTCTGTTTCTGAGTGGAAGAAAAAAACAATATTGTACCTATTTCAGATGTAGGAAAATATCACCCCAGAGAACCATATGATCAGCCTGAGGTCAAAATGAGATTTACTCACTTTAGTCTTTTAAATTTGACTTGATTGCTTAGCTTCAAAGACCAGAAATCCAAATATGCTGATCCTATATAGAATGAGTCAATGGTCACATGAGCTGTCATGCCTCAAGTTGCAGCTTTTGAGAAACAGGATTTACTATCTACTTCCCTAGAAGGGTGTTTAATGTAACAACTCCCTTGTGCTTTCTTTAAGAACTTTCTAAAACGATACGCAGGTGGAGATGAACACTGGGTTGGACTGAAAAAGGAGCCTGGTCACCCATGGAAGTGGTCAAATGGCAAAGAATTTAACAACTGGTAAGTCTCCAGAAGCCTCTGGCGAGCATCTCAGGAAAATCATTTTCCTTTTCTCCTTTCAAAGCACTTTAGATACGAAGGCTGAGCTCTTCAAGAGCTCTAACAATCTCTTCTGAATGCGTATACTCAAATTCTTTAATGACAGCCTTTATTATTATTCTTTTTTCTTTATCCACACTTATAATACATAAAATAAATGCTTATAGTAATTTTTCTCAGCAAACTCTAATGAGAGGAATAGATCTGGTTCATTTGGATATATTCTAATGATAATTATGATGATGCAACAAAACCCCACTTTCAATGTCACATTTAGTCTTTACTAATGAGATAGTTGTTGGAAAATAAATCCCTCTTACTATTTCTCAGTTTTCATCTCCACAGAATAAAGAATAGTTTCAATGCCTAATTATGAATTTCTATAGACCTGAAAGAAAATTTGCCCCAGAATTAGATACTCTATTTTCATTACTTTTAGTTAAAATACATTTAATGTTTGAAGATCATTTTATAAGTTTGTTGTTGATCATAATACTGATAAAGTATCGAGATTAAAATTCAGGTCTCTAGAAAAGAGATTCCTAATATTTGTCCTATGGTTCCATATCCACAGATGGGCTTCAGGAACCATAAACCCCCTAAAGCTGTATGCACTAGTATGCCTGGCTGTTGGATGCATATAATTTTGTGAAATTATTTATTGAAAAATCTATGAACTCAAAAATGACCAAGAATCACTTCTCTGGTGCCATGCCAGCCAAATGAATGGCGTGCTTTCCTCTTACCTCCATATTTTTTTTCCACATACTTTTGTTTTCAATTCTTGTCCATTGTCTCTACAAATTAGTCTATGATTATTTGACTTATGTATCCTGCTGAGAATTTAAAAGAAGCAGAGGTCACCATCTTGAGTTCATTCTCATGTAACTGAATGAAAACAATGAGCTGAAAATAATTGTAAGTTTCTTTATTGTTTGACAGGTTCAACTTGACAGGGTCTGAGAAGTGCGCTTTTCTGAAAAACACGGAAGTCAGCAGCATGGAATGTGAGAAGAATTTATACTGGATATGTAACAAACCTTACAAATCATAAGGAAACATATTCACTTATTGACTATTGTAGAATGGAACTCAAGGAAATCTGTGTCAATGGATGCTGCTCTGTGGTCTGAAGTTTTCCATGCAGACTTTGTGAAAAAAAAATTTTTTTTGTAGTATCTTGGGAATTTTCTTCCAAACAGAACTATGGAAAAAAGGAAGAAATTCCAGGAAAAATCTTCATTGTGGGCTCTTGTTGCCATGAGCTGGAAGCATAACAGGTTGACTGATAACCATGCCCAAGAATGAGAAGAATGACTATGAAACCTTTGGATGCACTTTATATTATTTTGAATCCAGAAATAATGAAATAACTAGGCATGGACTTACTATTTATTGCTGAATGACTACCAACAGTGAGAGCGCTTCACGCCTTTGCACTATTGGAAGGAGTTAGATGTTGGTACTAGATACTGAATGTAAACAAAGGAATTATGGCTGGTAACATACGTATTTAGTCATTGAATCCCTTAAACTCAGGGAGCATTTATAAATGGACAAATGCTTATGAAACTAAGATTTGTGATATTTCTCTCTTTTTAGAGAAATTTGCCAATTTACTTTGTTATTTTTCCCCAAAAAGAATGGGATGATCATGTATTTATTTTTTTACTTCCTCAGCCATAGACTGGTCCTTTTCGATGGTACATATTTCTTTACCTTTATAATCTTTTATACATTGTTTTACAGAGAAAAGACATAAGCAAAGAGTATGAGGAATATTTGTAAAACCTAGAAAAGTGTTGGAAAATGTGCAATATGTGATGTGGCAAATCTCCATCAGGAAATATTCTGTAATGTTCAAACCTAGAATAATACTAGTCTTATAATAGGTTTGTGACTTTCCTAATCAATTCTATTATGTGCAATACTTCAATACTTCTTTTAAAATATTTTTATGTGCAATAAAATGTATTTGTTTGTATTTTGTGTTCAGTACAATTATAAGCTGTTTTCATGTATGTGAAATAAAAGTAGAATAAACACAATGGTTTCCAAGAAAGTTCATTCCTTCAAAATACATTTAAAAGTATATACTGTATGAGAAAGAAGAAAACAGAGTACTATAACTTAGAAAAAAATCCCATCTAGGGTAAAACTCTTAGTTTTACAACAGCTTATACATATCAAATTGTTTTCATATACTTATATGCTAAAGGGTGTATGTATGCATATTCATTTTTCTGTGTATAGAAGATGCTCAGTAATAATTACTCCTCATAGTCAATGCTCTGAAAGTATCCTGTTCAATTCTGAAGTGCTATATACACTTTAGTTATTTACGTAAAATAATTCAATACATAGAAATGAGGCATAATCTTCATGGGATATTTCAATCAGCAAAAAACTTGATGATGTAGCTTGGATGTGTGTCCCTGCCCAAATCTCATGTTGTATGGTAATCCCCTTTGTTAGGGTGGGGCCTGGTGGGAGGCGATGACATCATGAGAGCGAATTTCTCATGAATGGTTTAGCATCATCCTCTTGGTGGTCTCCTTGCAACAGTGAGTGAGTTCTCAGGAGATCCGGTCTTTTAAAAGTGTGCAGCACTCTCTCTCTCTCTTTGTCTCCCTCTCTTTCCTGCTTTCTCCATGTGACATGCCTGCTCCCACTCCACTTCACCTTCTACCATAAGAGCACCCCTAAGCTTCCACAGAAGCTGAGCAGTGTCAGTGTTATGCTTGTAAAAACTGCAGAACCGTAAGCCAATTAAGCCTTTTTTCTTTATAAATTACCTTGTCTCAGATATATTCATAGCAATGCAAGAATAGCCTAATACATTCGATTACCTTCAAAATTGTTTTATAAATGTAATTTGCAATATTCTTCTCTGCCTGTTGGAAATGTGTGATGTGTATGGTATCTCTAAACTATTGACAGATGGCAAACGGAAATGTGGATTTCAGACACTGCTTAGTGAAAAATAACGACCTCTGCGCTCCTGACTTCCCACAGCTGTGGGAAAAAAATGAAACAAGCAGCTTCCTAGCTCTAATAGTCTATCGTTAAGAACAATCTACTCCCCAGTCATCTTAGAAAACAATGTCTTGTGATTAATATTTTAGTTATAACATATTTTTATGTGCATAAAATCTAATCAAATTATGAAAACTGAGCAAGCTTAAAAATATTATTTCTATATTAGTATGATAGTTTTTAACTCATTGAATACTGACTGTATCACCTAAAAATTCAATGAATTTTATCATTTTTAAAAATAATTTTATTGAATCCCTATAATTATGTGAAATGACCAGCTAACGTGCTTCCCTCTCCAGAGGAAGAAGTTGAAATTATGTTGAAAAAGCAATGGATAAAACACGGATAACTGAGAGTTATTTTTTTACACATAATTTGAAGTCATTTTATTCTTAAGGACCACTGCTTTCTTTAAATAGATTTAAAAAATAGAATTCTTAAAGGGAATAATTTTATTATTTAAAGTATGACTCTGCTTGCTAGTGAGCAATTACAAATATAAAAACTGAGTTTGTCTCAAGAACCCCTCTTGCCCCAGGCTCTGTCCCCGTTACAAAAGTTGCAGTGCCGTCTAGTGGTTGTAGGAGATTACTGCACTTCTGTTTTAAGTATAGAACAAAATATGTAGCGCATGGCGCTGTTCAGAGCCAAGGCACTGGGGGCCAGACCGCCCTAGTTTCATCTCTGCCACGCGGACTGACTAGCTATTTTATCAGAACTCATTCAAAATTCAGCTAAAATTAGCTAGATATTAAATTAGTTAGTACATGAAAACAAACTTAAAACATTATCTGGCTCCCTAGTACACCGTAGGCATGTATTAAACACTCATGATGATTATTATAACTAGAAACACAATGTCTTCACATTTCCAGTATTGGCATAAAGCAACGTTTCTACAAGACATGTCTATTTCTACGTAATATATCTTATTTGTGTTTGTTTTCGGAAAACCTTTTTAAAATTTCATTTGGCAAGCACCTGCTGCTATGATGGACACCAGAGTTAAAATACTGAGCAAATTCCGCATGGCAACTGACTTTGTGGAATTCACGGTCTGTTTGGAAAACAAGCAAGAAGATGAATTAATACGGTGTGATGAAGGTTATAATAGGAAAAATGTAGGGTGCGATGGAAGCATATTAAAGATATACTCCCATATTCAAACCTTTAGCTAATCATCAAAATTTTAACTCTGTAGGCTCTGTAGGCTACATTCATGTTGAATAGTTACATAAATATATGTAAAATAAAACCATCAGTTATCCGCGTTTTGCGTTGCTTTTTCAACATAATTTCAATTTCTTCCTTTGGAAAGGGGAATACGTCAGCTGCACGTTTCACATAATTATAGGGATATGGTAATTAGCTTGATTTAATCATTCCACACTGTGTACAAATAACATTACATTATACCCCACAAATATATACAATTATAATTTGTCAATTAACAATAAAATTTTTCAAAATTTTTACACTCAAGTGGCTTGTGTGTGTGTGGATGATGATTCTTGATTTCTGTAGTGGAAAGATACGGTAGTCACCACTCTCTCAACACTACTTTTTATATTTTTTCTAGTTATAAAGGAAATAACTTAATCTAGAAAAGTGAAACCTAACCCTTGTTAATACTGCACCCCATCCATATTTCTCAATATTTTTATTGCCAAGTATAAAATGTAATTAATATAATGCATGTAAAAGTGCTTCGTATATGCTAAAGAACTATGTTACCACAAGTTGACTTACTTCCAAATTTCTAGGTTCTGAGACCTGAAGCTCACCTTATTTTCTCCTTATTTTACATATACTTTTCAATAACTTGAAACAAACAAAAATGTGCACATTGTAAACTTAAAATTACGGACTTCTAGTTTTCAAAAGATATCATGGACAGAAGGACAAGTCGTCACAGAGTGCAAGACATTCTAACACGTGTAATTGATAAAGGAATCTGTTTCTCCCCACCCCCATCATCTATCTATCTATCTACCTACCTACCTACCTATCATGTATCTAGACAACAAATCAATAATACAATGACTGTTGACCTTAAGAAGGGAGGCTCTCAGTCCTCAGCCAAGAAGAAAAGGAAACTTGAGCACTATAGTCGAATAAACTGGTTTTGCCAACAACCTGAATAACCTTTGTATTACACTCTTTTTGCATTGTTATAAAGAATTCCCTGTCCAGGTGCAGTGGATCACGCCTGTTATCCTAGGACTTTGGGAGGCCGAGGTGGGTGGATCCCTTAAGCTCAGGAGTTCGAGACCAGCTGGACAGCATGATAAAACCCAGTCTCTACTAAAAATACAAAAATTAGCTGGGCATGGTGCATGCGCCTATCATCCCAGATACTTAGGAGTTTGAGGTGGAAGGACCACCTGAGCCTGGGAGGTAGAGGCTGCATTGGGCTGGGATTGCCACTGCACTAGAGCCAGGGCAACAGACTGAGGATGCTGTCAAAAAAGAAGAAAGAAAGAAAAAGAAGGAAGAGAAGGAAGGAAGGAAAGAGGGAGGGAGGGAGGGAGGGAGGGAGGAAGGAAGGAAGGAAGGAAGGAAGGAAGGAAGGAAATAAGAGAGGAAGGAAGGAAGGAAAGAGGGAGGGAGGGAGGAAGGAAGGAAGGAAGGAAGGAAGGAAGGAAGGAAGGAAGGAAATAAGAGAGGAAGGAAGGAAGGAAAGAGGGAGGGAGGGAGGAAGGAAGGAAGGAAGGAAGAAAAGGGAGGAAGGAAGGAAGACGTGAGGAAGGGTAATTCATAAAGGAAAGAGGTTTAATTGGCTCATGGTTCTGCAGGCCACACAATCATGACTCCAGCATTTGCTCCTGGTGAGGCCTCAGGAACCTTACAATCATGGCAGAAGGTAATGGGGAGCCACCATGTGAAGAGAGCTGGGGGCAAAGTGCCACATGCTCTTACCAGATCTTGCCTGAACTCACAGTGAGATCTCATTTATTACCAAGAGGATGCACTATGCCATCCATGAGGGATCTTCCTCATGACCCAAAGACATCCCACCAGTCTCCTTTCCAGCACTGGCGTTACATTTCAACATGAGATTTGGAGAGGACAAACATCCAAACTATTTCAAGCTTAAAAGCAGATTTTTCCCCCCAGAGCTTCCAGGAAAAAAAAACGGGTCCTTGAATTTGGCCTTATAGGACCCTAAACAGAAAACCAACTGAGTAGTACTGTGCCTGGACTTCTGAGCCATATAAACTGCAAGACAATCATGTGTTGTTTTAAGCCGCTAAATTCGTGGTAATTTGTTACTGCAGCAATATAAAAAAATAGTATCTTTTAAAATTTTTAAATTTTCTATCTGTAAGATTTTCTGTTGGAAAAGCAGCTCTTATTTCTGGGTTTCAGTTTTCTCTTGGATTTGTATTGCTTTATTTTTCAATAGCATATAATTTCATTGATGCCTTTATGATGGTTTGAGGCTGAGTGCAGTGGCTTGTGCCTGTAATCCCAGCACTTTGGGAGGCCAAGGTGGGAGGATTGCTTGAGCCCAGGAGTTTGAGGCTGCAGTGAGCTGTGACTGCACCACTGTACTTGAGCCTGGGTAACAGAGTGAGATGCTGTCTAAAAAATTAAATTAAATTAAATTAAAATAGCAATTTGAAACATTTTGTCCAGCCTTTCAAATTGTCCTCAGTGGAAAGAGGGTTGGTATTGCCTAGCAATGGATTATCCATATTTTTCGTAATAGCCAAATAAAATAACTTGAAGTCTCATTCTGCCTTTAAAAATATATTTTTCTGAATAATCCTAAGAATTCTCAGAGAGTACTTAAAAACTTGTTTGTTGCTTATTAATCCTCTCTCTTAACTGTTGCTCTGGTCTGCTCCACTGGTCACATCCTGTTGGTTTATAGCTGGTTCTATATGATGTGGTCTTCAACCCACACTACTTTGCTAAGTTTTAGCACTCTTGCTCCTTGTATTATCCAAAGCACCAAAATAATAAAAGTAATGAAAATGTGTACCAGATGGTGGTAATTACAATAAGGATGATTAAAATATGACAATAATTATAACCAACATCTCTATAGTGTTTCTATATGCTAGACGCTAAATGTTTTATATATAATTCATGTAATCTCCAAAACAGCCCTGTGACTTAGATCTAATATCTCATTTAATATGTAACAAAACCAAGTCACAAATAATTGCTTTACCAGAAGGCTTTAAATTTCAGATCTAGGCTTCATACCCAGGCAATCTGGCAGTTTGGAAAAACATGACATATTTTGACACATAAAAATATAGGACGTTGGACGGGAATGGTGGCTCATGCCTGTAATCCCAGCACTTCGGGAGGCCAAGTGGATCACCTGAGATCAGGAGTTTGAGTGGATCACCTGAGATCAGGAGTTTGAGACCAACCTGGCCAACATGGTGAAACCTCCTCTCTGCTAAAAATACAAAAATTAGCTGGGCGTGGTGGCGGGTGCTTGTAATCCCAGATGCTCAGGAGGCTGAGGCAAGAGAATCACTTCAACGTGGCAGGGGGAGGTTGCAGTGAGCCGAGATCCTGCCACTGCACTCCAGCCTGGGCGACAAAGAGAGACTCTGTCTCAAATTATATATGTACTTAAAGCTGAATGCCTGGTTTCATTTCTGTTAAAGTTTATGGCAACTTCAATCACACTGGCCCCCTACTGGCAGAACGCCTCCTTTTCTTCCAGCTTGCACTGCTGCTGAAACTTGCCTACTCACCTCCGGACTATTTAAATTCATCTACTCTTTCCATAATTCCTGAGGGTGTTTGTCAAAAACACCAGGGATAATTGTTTAACTTCCCAAGGCAGCAATATAATAAAAACTGAGACAAAGAACTGATGAAAACTTAAAAAAAAAACAAAAAACTGGAGATGAGATGTCTATAGTAGGCTTCAAAATCTCCAACATATTTATTGGAATCTTGAAGGTCGTACACAAGCACAGGGCAGTGTGAATGTACAGGGCTGTATACAGGTTCAGGAGTTACCTGAGAAGAACCTAAGCTCTCACCTCTGGCTGACCTTAAAGCTCAGCCTGTGCAGGAAGTGAAGGAACAGCACAGCGAGCTACCTGCCTGCTGAGGATCCAGGATGTGCTCCTACGTGCACGCAAAGTCTCTCCGCCAAGACTGGGAGAGTGAGAGTTTTCAAACTCATGAATCAATTTGAAAAAACAGGTGACAACAAATGTTTAAGTGAGAAAAAGACTACAGAAGTAATTTCACAGAAAAAGGACACCAAATGGCAAAAAAAAAAAAAAAAGTCTTATCAAAACACTCAAATTCGTCATCAGAGAAATGAGTAAACTTAAAGGAGTCAGTACACACCAACTAGAATATCTAAAATTTTTAAAGAAATTAAAAAAGTAAAATCTGAGAATACCAGAGGTTGGTGAGAATTTAGATCAACTGACATGCTCATAAACTTCTGGCGGAAGTTCAAATTGATAACCATCTTAATTTGGTAGTCTCTACTAAAGCTGTGCATCAGCATACTCTGTGAACCAGGAATTCCGCTCACTCGTTAATAGAAACAAACATGTATGGGCACCCAAAGAAAGGAATAAATATTCGTAGCAGTTTTATTCATAATAGCCCTGAATTGGAATCAGATATCCATCAACTATAAAATAGATAAATGTTGCAGCATCCATACAAGAAGCACTATACTCGTTATATATGCAAAAACACAAATATCAGAAACCTACCGTTAAGCAAAGAAGCCAAACATAAATGATCACAAGATTGTGTGATTCCATTTGTATGAAGTTTTTTTAAACCCTGGAATGACAAAGAGAAAACAGCCTAACACAAATTGCTGCAAAACCTGAAAATGCTTCTTCACCGCCCGTTTCAGTGTGGTTAGACCACTGATTCATCATCTCTGTTTCTTAGTAAAACTAAATGTTTATTTATTTCAATGTAACATCTTATTTCAAGTGGCACTTCCTCTCTGATGCACCTGTGGGCTGCAGTAAAACCTCATGCGTGCTCTGTTGGGGCATTTTTGTTTTGTATATAAATTGTCAGTAAATTACTTACTTATTGACATACTAGAAAATCAGCTCCCTGAAGGGAGGACACCATTTTTAATCTCGACTTCCAGTTCCAGGGAAAGCAATATAGTTTAACTATTGAGTTGATAGGCTTTGGTGTCAAGTAATCTGGTTTCAAATTTCTGCTCAAGTCCTATCCTTCTGTGTGACTTTGAGTGAATTACCTTGTTTTCCTCATCAGCGATTAGGGATAATAAAGGTACCTAGCTCCTATGGTTGTGATACCAGAAGACTTAAATGAACTAATACCTGAAACACACAATGTTCTTAGTCAATGTTAACTTTTAGCTAATCAAATCATCAAACTATATTTATTAGTATGAATTACTTTCATATGAATATTTTCACATAAATTAATACAAATTCAATATAAATCTTATAAATTTTGTATGAAATTTCATAAAAATTAATCTATGAATACAAATCCAACCCAATGTTTCTCTGAGATGGAAACTTTTTGGCATATATATATATATATATATATATATATATATGAAGTGGGCTTGAAAACTAACTGATTGGCTAGGAGCGGTGGCTCAAGCCTGTAATCCCAGCACTTTGGGAGGCCGAGACGGGTGGATCACGAGGTCAGGAGATCGAGACTATCCTGGCTAACGAGGTGAAACCCCGTCTCTACTAAAAAAAATACAAAAAACTAGCCGGGCGTGGTGGCGGGTGCCCGTAGTCCCAGCTACTCCAGAGGCTGAGGCAGGAGAATGGCGTAAACCCGGGAGGCGGAGCTTGCAGTGAGCTGAGATCCGGCCACTGCACTCCAGCCTGGGCGACAGAGCGAGACTCCGTCTCAAAAAAAAAAGAAAAGAAAAGAAAACTAATTGATTAATATTCTAAATTAGGTTGCTCATTAAGAAAATTAAATAAAGTGTTAAAAGTAATATATCTGATTTTTTTTCTCATAGATGTGAAGTTTTTTGTTTTAATTTTCAAACTTACAAAGTCTACCTAAAAATTCAATAGGGTACTTTCAGGTAACATTCAACAGATGTATTTGTTTCTGCTTTCTCTCAAATCTCTGTAAAAACTATATTAATAAAAACATTCAATAGAATAAAAATGATTGGGAGCAACTAGGCATAGATGAGAAATGTCTACAAGGTTTGGAATATGTTGAGTAACTTAGGCATAGGTCCCTGGATGCTAAAGCATCAGAGACCCTGTGCACCACAGACTCTGTGGTGGCTCCCATCATCCCTGTGTTCTGGTCTTCAAGCCCTGGTGTGATCTCTTCTCCTTGAGTGTGGATAGCACTTGTAATTTGCCTCTAAGCAATAAAATACAGAAGGTAATGGTATATGCATGATTACATGAATGTAATGTTATGTACCTGAGATTATAATAACTGTCTGCCAGAGGGGACTCTCTCCATGGCTGGCTTTGAGAAAGCAAGGTGCTATGTTGGGAAAGTCCTTACAGCAAGAAACTGAGGGCTACCTCTGGCTGGCAGCCACCAAGAAACTCAGGCCCTCAGTTGATGGCCCACAAGGAAGGGAATGCTGCCAGCAACCATGTGAACCTAGAAGCAGATCCTTCCCCAGACGAGCCTCGGATGAGATGAGAGCCACAGCCAACACCTTCACTGCAGCCTTGTGAGTGTCGGAAGCACAGCACCTACCCAAGCCATGCCTAGACACCTGGCATACAGAAATTATGAGATAACCAATGTGCATTGTTTTAAACCACAAAGCTTAAGGTAATTTGTTATTTAGCAATAGAAAACTAATATAGTATGGGCTCAATATGGGGAAAAACTGGAGAATTAGTAGAAAATATATACAAGGAACACCTTGAACAACCAAACTGCAACCCTGTATGTCTACTGAAGATTGGAAGTGTATTGCCTGTCATTATTGAACCAAAAGGAGGCTGAATTCAGGGTGGGAGTTTCTAGGCAAGGCTAAGGGAGGAAAGTGCTTTATTAAAGACAGAGGAATTAATTGAAATTCTGAATAGCAGAGAGATGCTTTGACCCATCTCCTAATTGACCTCAATATCCTTGACAATCAGACTTAAGGCACCCAAGAAGAAAATTGGAGAATTTTTCTTTGAAAAAACTGACCTGCTTAATAATAAAGACCTACAAACATTGAGATTAAGAAGAAATAAATAACTTCTGCCTGAACATCCAGTGATGTCCACTGATCCCAGACACAGAAATTCCCTTTGCTTATTTAATACCTCAGTCTTGCATACTGTTAGACACCTAAGGACTACTAGATATTTAGAAAAGTCTCCAATAAAAGTAGAGATCAGGCTGGGCCCGATGGCTCATGCCTGAATCCCAGCACTTTGGGAGGCTGAGGCAGGCAGATCACTTGAGGCCAGGAGTTCGAGACCAGTCTGGCCAACATGGTGAAACTCCGTCTCCACTAAACATATAAAGAAATTAGCTGGGTGTGGTGGCACATGCCTGTAATCCCAGCTACTTGGGAGACTGAGGCAGGAGAATCACTTGACTTGAACCTGGGAGGCGGAGGTTGCAGAGATCGTGCCACTGCACTCCAGCCTGGGCAACAGAGCAGGACTCCATCTAAAAAAAAAAAAAAAAAAAAGTAGAGATCAAAAACAAGTACACATAAGATGAAGTTCAAATTAGAATTGATGGTAAAAATAAAAGAAAGATTGAAAATATTCTTATAATTCATAATCTCAGGAGTGGGGAAAGAAAATACTATATCACTTAAACAAAAAGTAAACTATAAAAAAGATCATTTGACAACAAGAAATAATCCTTGAAAATCAAAATTATAAGAAAATAAATTAGAAAAACAAATTCTATAAAATGGGTGGAGGAAAAACTTGAGAAATTTCCTAGACGATAAACACTAAAAAGGAAGAGGTAAAAGAAAAAGTATAATGATAGTAGAATATCAGCCCAAGAGCACTAGGGTTTCACTAACAGGAATGCTAGAAAAAAGACATTAGAATAAAGATATGAGGAAAAATAGGAAATAAGTATAAAAAAGAAGTCTCAGAAGCTAAGGGTGTGAGTTTCCTGTTTAAAGCTTCACATTGAATGCCCAATGGAAAGAATAAAAACAGACTTAAAAGACACATCACTGCAGAATTTAAGAATTCTAGGAATAAATACAAGATCCTGAAAGTCTCCAGATAGAAAAATTGAGCCTCAGACACAGGATCAGAAATCAAAACTGTATTGTGTTTTTTAATAATTATGTCATCTGGCAGAAAGTGCAACTAAAATTCAGAGGAAATCTGATAACAGATCTCAACTTTTGTATTCAGTCCAACTATACTTCGGGTACATAAGAACAATACAACTCTTCCCAGCCAAATTACTGAAAACTATTCTCTCTCTTTTGCTCTCTCTCATGCATCTTGTCTTTGTTAAGAAAACTCTCTTAAGCAAATTCGTGTGCTTACAACTAAATGACTCTGAGTTACCTTTGACATCATTTACTAGCTAGAGAATACTGGTACCTCCACTTTTGTGTAAACCTCAAATTTTTTAATCTGTATTTGAAGTTACTGATTTCTTTTAAGCTAATAGTTTGCTCTTTATTTTAGAACATATTTCCTCTTTTTGTAACTGCAAAAGTTCCTTTTTCTTAGCCTCCCCCAAAATGTCATTATTTAGTACACTGTACTGTCTGTTCTGCATCTTTGACATTTTAATGCTATTAACACTTAATCTCTTCTTGTGCTGTCATCAGTGATCACCAGGGTCTTTCAGAGAGATCAGACCTTGGTAGCAGAAATAAACTGTCCCTGAAGAGGAGGTAAGATTAGCTCATAACCTAGCAAAAATTAAAAACAGGTTTCGAAATTATGAAACGTATCTCCATGTAAGGTAAGTTAACTGCCTGATAGTCTTTACATGAAGACTACCAATATAACATGCTTTATACAAAAACCACAACGTCAAGGCATCTGTAAACATAAACCATAATATCCAGCATCTAATCAGGAATTATCCAACATGCCAAGAAGCAGAAAATATGAACTATAACAAGTAACTGTGGAAATTTTTAAAAAATACCATGAAGTGACACAAATGAAGAAACAAGCATGCAAAGATGTTAAAACACTTTTATAATTGCATTTAGGTATTGGCTATGTAAGCACATTCTTCTTTTCAAACTAAATATAAAAAAACCTTCGTTTCCAAAAATTTAACGACACAAACCACTACTGAAAACATACACATAAATAAACATGAAGCCTCTCCATTAAGAGAAATATACTTCTATGCACTTACTGTCTTTATTATTCACCTCCAGGATCTCAAAATTATGTGTCTGTCTTGGATAAATTATTGTGTCAGACTTGGATATGACTTGTGGTCCATCAATATACATTTAAAGTTTAATTTAAGCACTTCTAACACAGTGAGAAAATATAATAGGATAACCTTTGTTAAAAAAAATGACATGTATAGGCCAGGCACGGTGGCTCACGCCTGTAATCCCAGCACTTTGGGAGGCCGAGGCAGGCGGATCACGAGGTCAGGAGATCGAGACCACCCTGGCTAACACGGTGAAACCCTGTCTCTACTAAAAATACAAAAAATTAGCCCGGCATGGTGGCAGACGCCTGTAGTCCCAGCTACTTGGGAGGCGGAGGCAGGAGAATGGCATGAACCCGGGAGGCGGGGCTTGCAGTGAGCCAAGACCATGCCCCTGCACTCCAGCCTGGGCGACAGAGGGAGACTCCGTCTAAAATAAGAGAACTGTGTAAATATAAACTTTAGTGATTTTAAATTCATTGACTAAGTCTTCACACTGTACATAACAAGGACTCGTTGCCCTGATACTGAAAAGCCAGTCCTTGATAACCCAACCTGGGGATGATATTGGTGAAAATGATGGAGTGGATCTGCTTTCACCTCTTCTATTCAACATTATGCTGGAGTTTCTTACCAAGGCAATAAAACAAGAAAAAGAGAAAACAGACTCAAATAGGAAAGGAAGAAGTGAAACAGTCTTTATTTACAGATAACATGATCTTGCATATCATGTCGTCCTAAAACATTCACAACAACAATAAAAATTAGAGGTAATAAACAAGTTCAGCAAGATTACAGGATACAGATCAATATAAAATATTAATAGTGCTTTTACAGACTAGCAATGAAAAATCCGAAAATGAAATTTAGAAAAATCTTTGTTTACAATAACATCAAAAATAAGAAAATAAAGAATAAGTTTAATAACAGAAGTGTAAGAGTCATTCTGTGTACAATGCAAACCATCTTTGAAATAGATTAAGGAATATCTAAATAAAGGAGAGATTCTGTATTTATGGACTGAAAAAATTAGTATTACTCAGTTTGCAGTATTCCCAAAATTGATCTGATGAATCCTAGCTGCGTTTTTTATGGCAGAAACTGACATACTTATCCTAATTTTTTAACACTCTACATGCTAGTAATTTTTTTTACTTTTATACAACGAGATCATCAGTCATATTTCTTTTTCTTTCTTTCTTTTTTTTTTTTTTTTTTTTTTGGTGACGGAGTCTTGCACTGTCTCCAGGGCTGGAGTGCAATGGCTCGATCTAAGCTCACTGCAACCTCTGCCTCCTGAGTTCAAGCCATTCTTCTGCCTCAGCCTCCCGAGTAGCTGGGATTACAGGCCTGTGCCACCACACCCGACTAATTTTTTATATTTTTAGCAGAGACAGGATTTCACTATGTTGGCCAGGCTGGTCTTGAGCTCCTGACTTCATGATCCGCCCGTCTTGGTCTCCCAAAGTGCTGGGATTACAGGCATGAGCCATGGCCCATCAGTCATATTTTTCATATGAATAAAAGTCTACTTTTTAGTGAAAAATGATTATTCTCATTCTGGAAAACTCTTATAGCCTAATTATAACATTCAGCATAGCATAACTGATTTGGTAATTCAACATATAATTACTGAGTGACTGTTATGTTTCACACAAAACTAAGCGATGAAAATAAAAATAATAAAATGTGAGTCTTACCCTCAAAATCTAGACTGCATAACTGAACTACGGCATGGATTTAGAACTCAGTTATCACTCTTAAAATGTACTAGTTATACCTTTGGGAGGCAGAGGCGGGCAGATCACGAGATCAGGAGATCGAAACCATGGTGAAATCCAGTCTCTACTAAAAATACAAAATATTAGCCAGGCGTGGTGGCGGGCACCTGTAGTCCCAGCTACTCGGGAGGCTGAGGCAGGAGAATGGAGTGAACCCGGGAGGCGGAGCTTGCAGTGAGCTGAGATCACGCCCCTGCACTCCAGCCTGGGCAACAGAACAAGACCCCACCTCAAAAAAAAAAAAGTACTGGTTATGCAACCACCTGCAGATAATAAAACCTCTAAAAGTCAGTTTTTCATGTATAAAATGGAGATCAAAATGTAGTAGGTATTGTCTAGTCACATACAAACAGTTAAAACAGCCCAGAAAAGGGAGAGTGTCATGGCAGTGTCATGGCAGTCTTAAGAGACAGAGGTCAGTGCTCAAGCCTCATCCAGGGTCAGAAGCTGGTCTTTATACTGAGGAATCCCTAAATGCCACAAAGCCAGGATCTGTTCTCTAGTTATTTAATTAACCTAAGTTAAATTTCTTGGATGAGGGATAGGGATGAGGTGATTGCAGTTTAGATTAATTCTGTAGAAAGCACTTGAGTGGGTATGGAGTAAACCAGTTTTTCCATATGCAGATTTCCAGTTAATCTACTGGTCATAAGCTACTGGATCCTGCCATTTTTCATATCTGACATTTCTGAGTTCTATGTCCTATGACGGTTTCACAGGTGGCTAGGCTCTCCTCCATTATTTCCCTCTGTATGGTTTTGGCTGCATTTTTCTCTCATTTTACTTCTTCATCAATGATCACATCTCCATCTACTCTCCATTTTCCAGGAATTCATTGAAATTTTTCATCAACTAATAGAACCCTGAGCCTTTCTGTGTTATTGTTTTAGACTTACAAATTTTTATTCACTTAATACAATTTTGGTGGAATTTTAGAAGAAATAGGAGATAAAATCTATGTTTGCTGTGTTGTATTCAATGGTAAATTTCTGAACACCTCATTTTAAAATTAGTTTTTTTTTCCTTTTATGCCATTATCTTGAATTATTTTAACAGAGTTATTTCTGTTTCTTAAATATATATTTTTTAGTTCAGAAGTCCTCTGCATAATTCATGTTTTACCTCAGTTTAATGTTAATATTATAAAGCATACAGGAAAGCAAATAGCTTTCAGAATATTTAAGGTACTATCTAGATATACAATGCATTTCGAGAGGAGGATAAAAGACCTAGTGCCGCTTTCTGTGACTTTCATAATAAAATCTCTTCTTTTCCTTGTTCTGTTTCCCAAACAGCTATCCTACTTTGGAGAAGATGCTGGATACTCAGAGTTTCTGCCAGAGAATATAGGCCTGAACTAAAAGAGGAAGTGGCCTATAGAAGAAAATGATGAGCTATCTTCTGTGGTATTAATAAAAGTTAAAAGCATTTCAAGTTTAGGCAGAAAACTAACTGAAAAACAAGAACCTACTCTATGGTTAGTAATTTCTTTCATGTCATACAAGTATTCAGGAAATCTGCTACCCTGATTAGTAAGACTGAACACATTGGTTTTGTCATTTATTCATGGAGGAAGTCCACCACCCACTTGGGGAGCAGAAGGAAATCTGTCATCTCAATTTACTTAACTTACCAGAAGTTTCTTTGCAGAAATATGACTGTTCCTTCAGTGGGACATCATTTGTGGGCTTCTGTCTCTTTTTGGTCTATGCTCTGGCTGGAGATGTAGTCTATGCTGACATCAAAACTGTCAGGACTTCCCCATTAGAACTCCCGTCTCCACTTCAGAGATCTGGTAAGCTGGATTTAGGGTGCCTTTTAGAATTAAAATTTTACTAGTAATCTCCTTTATTTCTATCCTGTGTCTCTATTTGCCAAACTGAAAATAGGAGACTAGATTCAAAGCAAAATTCATTGAATGTTAAGAATAAGAGTGAATGTTTTTAATGAAGCAAAATGTCTGGTTCATAAAATAAATTGTAACTTTGATTTTAATATGTAGAACTTTGCCTCTGTTTTCGCAGCCTTTCTATTTCTTGATTTCTTGTGATGAATGTTTATATTCACACAGCAACTTCTAGCGGGATCATCCCTTTCTGCTCTACAGCTTTGCTCACTCTCAATCAAATCTGTCCTTTTAACATAATACGATAAATTCATCTCCACTGGGAAAAATACCTGTGGCAATTTACTCACATTGTTATTTATTCTTTTACAATATCAATAGGATAAAAATGTTAAACTAACTTAAGAAAACATGAAATGTTAGATTTAATTTTATAAAGGCTAGAATTAATGACTAGGTAATTGAATATTTCTGGAACCAGAGGAGATAAGCATATGCCTCAACTTAACATGGTGCCTTCATCACAAAACCCCCTCAAAAATTATAGATTTCCATAGCCAGTGTCTTTTCTATTCCCTGAAGTATTAAGGAAATTTCTTTGTCATGTTACAGTTCCATTCTCTGCTCTAGGGTAAGAATTTTTGTATCATAGAGTTTATATAGGTGTTTTAAATAATTTAAGGTTCCTCCTTTGCATTTGCCCTTGTGGAATGAATCTGATATTTTGTTTGTCCGTATTTCCAAGGAATGTATTTCTTCTTTATATTTTCAAAAGTTTATATTTATCAAATGAATCCAGTGTGTGCCCTTTTCTGGTCATAAAAGCATCTTGTTTCTTGTTTTAAACCTTACCTCTCTATTTTGCCCAGCAGAGGCTAACTTACTTTCTTTTCTTCCAGCTTAGGTGCTTTCATTTCCTATGAAATAGTGAAACATAATTTGAAAAATAACATGGACTACAACTGCAGTCTCATTCCCCTGTGCTTCAAAAATATCCTGCAATTAGTTTCTTTTTTCTAGAGGTTATTTTACTCAGTTTAAGCAAGAAAACCAATAGTTTTGATTCTGCATTCCAGGGTTTAATTGCCTTTCTGTTTATGGTTTGAACTTTTATAAATAAAACCTTGTTCTTCTTCCCAGTTTAGGGATTTGGGGACGACATCTTTTAATGTGATCTAGTTCAATCTTATAATGTTAAAAATGAGAAAAACTATATGAAGATGAAATTACCTACCTATAGTCATGCTTATGACCAGAAGTCACATATCATATTGTTCTTGTGCTGTGTATGTGTGGTGTTAGATAAATGCAACTTTTGTTCTCACGTGTCACATCATCATCGAGGGAAAGAGTTGTTGGGTAGATTAGATTTTTGTTATCTTACATACAGAGTCCTACACAATCGTTCCTGATGTCTTCTAACTTCCTAACTTTCTCTGATTTTGCTGTGGCTACTGGCCTTTTCTTTGCTCCTAAAGGTTATCATATTTCTTGCCATTTCAGAGGCTGAAAAATGCTGAATCTTTCTACCTAATCTATGAATCTTTGTGTTTCTAGCACCTCACACAGTACCAAATATAGAGCAGGAAATTAACAGATGCTTGATAAGTAAAATAATTTATAAATGGTTGAATAAATAAATGAATCTCATTAGACGATGAATGTTCATTGGTTCTCCAAGATACAAAGCATAAGGGAATGTCACCAGGAAGCTTAGCAGGACATCAGTGAGAGGTTGTGCTTGAACTAAGAATATCCCAGAAATTTATGCTTGGCTTAAATCTTACTTTGGAGGCCTAAAAGAGTGATCAATATCTTTTATGTTAGTCTTTTTATGAAATCTACAATTTTATTCTCCTAAATTGAGGGGTCCATAATTTCAGTTCTTCATATTAGTAACGTGTAGTGGCCAGGCACAATGGCTCACGCCTGTAATCCCAACACTTTGGGATGCCGAGGCAGGAGGATCGCTTGAGCCCATGAGATTGAGACCAGCCTGGGCAACACAGAGAGACCTCATGCCTACCCAAAATTTTAAAAATGAACACGGTGACACGTGCCTGTAGTCACAGCTACTCAGGAGGCTGAGGCAGTAAGATTGCTTGAACCTGGGATGTGGAGGCTGCAGTGAGCCATGATCATGCCACTGCACTCTAGCCTGGGCAACAGAACAAAAGCCTGTCAAAAAAAAAGAAAAGAAAGGAAAAAAAAAAAAAGAAAAGAAAAGAAAAAAAAAAAGGAAACGTAGAGTGATATCACCACATTCTTTCTGTGACTGACTTGACTCCTACAATTTTGACTGTTTTGTCTGATGAGTGAAAATATGTGGACTTCTTTTGATGTTTTGAAAATTAATAAATTCTTATTAAAGATGTTTTAATAACAATAATAACTAGAACATGAAACAATGCACTCAATAATAATCTACCAAATAAACATTCCACTTAATCAGTCTTGATATGATTATATTTCAATATCAGCTATTTTCAGTACTTTTCAGTACTTTCTCAGTGTATTGTGTGTTTATGTCACGTATCTAGTGGAAACAATGTACTGTAAATTGTATGTACCAGAGACTGTTGTTTTAAACTTTCAGCTTAAAGTTAAATGTACAACTTCTTTTATTTGGTTTATTTATTATCTTTTGAGTACTTCAAATGCAATGAGAAGTGTGGATACCGAAGGCAGCACTAGTCTGGTAGTCAAGAGACCTGAGGTTAGATATCAGCTCTGCTCTCAAGTAACTGTGTGACTGTGAACTTGAATATATCCATTTTAACACATGGGTATTGTGTTAAAATAATCGCTAACATTTCTTTTATGTTTAAATGTATGATTTTGTGGAATTACAATGATCTATCACAGGAAATGGATACATTATGTAAGCGGAGAAACAGAAAAGATCAACTCAAATTAGTGGGGTTGTCAATAAGCTTATTAGAGAATCTTGAGAGTTCCACAGTCTGATGTTTCCACAGACAAAACATCTTCTTAAAAAGTTTCTCTAGAATGCAACATTGTTCATGGATATTCTAGAGACCCAGGACCTGTTTTCAAAAACCCAGAGAGGCCAGGCACAGTGGCTCACACCTATAATCCCAGCACTTTTGGAGTCCGAGGTGGACAGATCACGAGGTCAGGAGATCGAGACCATCCTGGCTAACACGGTGAAACCCTATCTCTACTAAAAATACAAAAAAATTAGCCGGACCTGGTGGTGGGCGCCTGTAGTCCCGGCTACTCCAGAGGCTGAAGCAGGAGAATGGCTGAACTCGGGAGGCGGAGCTTGCAGTGAGCGGAGATCCTGCAGACTCCTCCGTCTGAAAAGAAAAAAAAAAAAAAAGGCAGAGACACAGACAGTGATCATAAGTAAGATCAATACTGGGGAATGTATACAGTGAATCCACAAGGAAAAAATCATATTTATTCAAACCAGAGAACACACGCATATGTGTGCTTTGTGTTGAAAAAAAAAAAAAAAAAAAAGAAGAAGAAGCTGGGTCTACATATTTCAAAGGAAAGTAACTCAGGAACATGATAGGTGAGAAAGTTTATTTGGTCCTCTCCTATCTCTTACCATCTAAGGAACTACCTGCTGGGTTTACTAGGGAAATCTATGCAATTTGGTAGATTCTCACCACCATGGAATTGTCCTTGACGTTGGATGTGCAATAATATTATCCTTCTGGTAACAGTAATCGTACTGAATATTTTGGGTAAGTAATTACTAATATTATTTGTTCATCTCAAGGTATTATTTTTCTCATAACTTGTTGTAACTGTGTTTCCTATTTAAATGGTTCCTAAAGATATGATACGACTTCACAAAAAGTGTAAAATTTCATACACAACTAAAATTAGAGATTTTCTATAGAATTTCACCATGTGATAAAATATAATAAAGTCATCTCAATGATAAAAGAGAAGTGATGCCAAGATTAGTTGTTTATTTTATGATCAAGATCATGCAGTGAATTTCCTAGTGCAGTCTGATATTGGGATATACACAGATGTCTCTGAAAGCATGTTCAGAAGAAAGCAAATTAAATTATGACTTGTATTTCTGTATGCTTATTTATATTAACTACTCCTAAGCATCATCAATCTTGTGGCAACAGGTGAGAAATTTTTCTACAATAAATCAATTCAATTGAGCATTATAAATTTATACTAATGTACTTTGGACATAGCCAAATATAGCCCAATTATTCATATGGCAATTATTTTAATGTTTTGTTGAATAAATGCTTGGGGAAAAGTTCTTTACAAATATCTACAGAACAGAGATAATATACAGATGATACACATTCCAAGTAATTCAGACTTCCAGATTAAACTAAACCCTAGAAAGGGTCAATGCAGAGTCTATGTGACTGAATCTTAGAGAATTATGTTAGTAAGTTATGAACGGCATTATCTATTACAAGTAAATAAGCAGAGTTGTAGAACTTTAGAACTAGAAGGGACTCCAGAAATCAGCAAAGTCTAGTTTAGATGGGCAGTCTGAAGCCCAGAGAGATAAGTGGTTTAACTACTTTAATGTAACTAGCCAATAGACTAATTAGGGCTATAAAATGGGGGTAGGGGGAGCAAAAATAATTAGCATTAAAAATCCCTACTCCTTTTCATTATGTTAAGGTAATAGAATTACCTTACTAAATAGTTTTAAAATATTACTTTACTAAAATAGTTTTTTAGCAAAACAGATTTTTTTGCTACTAAAATTGATGTTACTCATAGATTTCAAAGACAAAGCATCTTCTTAAAAAGTTTCTCTAGAATGCAACATTGTTCATGGATATTCTAGAGACCCAGGACCTGTTTTCAAACCCCAGCTGCATCACTAATAAAATTCTTGCATTGGATACACTATATTATGACGTATATATGTTGAAGGATTAAAAGTACTCTGTATCAACATAAGAATTAGAGATTATATATTTAATACATTAAATGAATTAAATATATTGTGAATATGGTATCTTGTGTTAATGCCTGGCAAATGGCAAGCACTATTAAATATTTACTTTTATTACTTTCAGATATGTTTATGTGGTTTTAGATGGTCAATACTAATAACCTAATATACATTGCTGTGAGACTATAAATTATCAAAGATAATTTCAGTTAAATGGCCAGCAGAAAGACAAATATTTTCTTCATTGCAGAAAAAAACTACTCTGGGCTAACTCTATCTCATACATGCAGCATTTATATGCAGAATCTCAAAGGAACAAATCATTAGCCAAAGCCAAAACATACAAAACATCAACCAGGTGACACCTGATATAATCACCAAGAACTCACTAAACACAAACGATCTAAATATGAGTCATATCCAGAGCTGAACATTTTGTGCTTATTAAAGTAATTATGACAGTTCCAGGAAAAAATTCAGGTGCTTATTCTTCTGGTCATATTTTTCCAATTCTTTTAAAGTTAACATTGCTAAGGTTAATAAGAGTGCAAAGGAGACTCTAAATCTTGGAAAAAGTAGTTATGTTTTTCTCTTAATTTTTTTTTTTTTTTTTTTTTTTTTTTTGAGACGGAGTCTTGTTCTGTCCCCAAGGCTGGAGTGCAGTGGCAGGATCTCCGCTCACTGCAAGCTCCACTTGGCGGGTTCACACCATTCTCCTGTCTCAGCCTCCCAAGTAGCTGGGACCACAGGTGCCCACCACCAAGCCCAGCTAATTTTTTGTATTTTTAGTAGAGACGGGGTTTCACCGTGTTTGCCAGGATGGTCTCGATCTCCTGACCTCGTGATCCACCCGCCTCGGCCTCCCAAAGTGCTGGGATTACAGCCGTGAGCCACTGCGCCCCGCCTTTCTCTTAAATTTTTAATCATTTAACTTTTGATATGGAATTTCCGTATTATTGGACTTCATGGAATAACTACAAACTAAAGGTTCTGGGCTTTGCATCTAATTGGAAAACATGTTTCTTCTTTCATTAGTTGCCTAGTTCAACACTGCGTGACATACTATTCATTATCCAATACTAAATTGTATAATGAGCCCAGAGAGAAAAACTGTACTGGAGAAAACAAATCTGGAACAATCACCTCAATAGGTAATGTTATTTTGTATTGCCAAATTCCTGAGTAACCAAGCATGAACAGTAGCCCTGATTTTCTTTGACAATATCTGAATAGAAGAGAAACTTCTCTATCACAATAGACCGATGGTTTAGATCATTGCTTTTGATGGACTCATTACAATTATGATAAAAATATGAATATGTAAAAGGACAAGGCAAAATGAGACAAATGAGCTTATACCATAAGTTTTAAATGAATTTAAAAGTATTTCATTGAAATAACTGTATTTTATTTTGTTTTTTATTGGGGTATGTGCAAGTACAGGTTAGGGTTAAAATTTCTTTCGCTTAAAATTCATGGTCATTGCAGATGGTTTTTCAATTTTTTAGTGTTATTACATATTTAGAATTTTAAATGGTAATTTTGTTAGTCTTTCTTTTGCTCTCTCATATGAATGTATTTGCATATTTTAAAAGTCATTAGATGGCCTTTATATTTTCTTAGATTATTTGATTTTAATATTTTAATTTACATTTTAATTCTGTATTGAAACATTATATATCTTTTCACAACAATTATATTAGAATAACTTATTCATCATGTCCAAATTATAACCTAGAATCAAATTCTGAGGATTCATTAAGACTTTAAATTGGATTTTGATGCTCCCAAGCCCCCTCAATCACAATCTAAAGACTATGTCATACAACATAAGTTAATATTTTTCTTAACTTTGTGAGACATTATCCCCAAAGCAAAAGCACTTTCTTGTAGTCCTTATATCTGTGACACAGGGAGATAATAAATAAAGCTCTGGCTTTAAATGCTTCCAAATCTGTTTTCTTACCCTTATTCTATTGTTATAGATGGATGAGGTACCTCTCCTAAGGTTCTACTTTCAACTGATTAGGAAAGTACATCAAATCTAAATGTGTTTGATCTTAAAATAGCAAAATAGACTTAAAATATCTAAAGTAAAACATAGTTGATGTATTCAACCATCATTCCAAATTCTTTCTCTACTTTCTCTTTGTTTTCTTTCTGGGACTCAAATTAGATGTGCAGTGGGTCTCTGCTTTCTATCCTCCATTTCACCTAACTTCACCTTTGTCCCTGTCAATTTGTGCTGAATTCTTAGCAATATTTTCAGATATATCTTTAAATTCACTAATTATCCCTTTTCCTGTGCCTAATCTGCTCTCATTCACTGAGTTTTTAATTTCAATGATAAGAGTTTTTGATTCTAGGGATGTATTTTCAAACTTACTGACTTTTGATTTTTTTTGTTATGTGATCAGTTTTTATTTCTTTTATTTCTTAAAATGATTTAAACATTATTTTTCATAATACATAGGATTATTCAAATATCTAAAGTCCTTGGTGACCAAATTCATTCTTTGGATTTCCTATTGATATGTTGGCTTGTTTCCTGAAGTGTTTGATGATTTTTTAAAATTGGTTGACCTCAATAATGGGATTCATAAGGAAAAATTAAGGATGATTTCTTCCAGAGATTAATTGCATTTTCACCTTTAAGAGGGCAGAGTGTAGCTAATGATTTGGATGTCTTGAGGCCCTTTTTAAGGTTTCAGACTGATGAAAATCTCATTGATTTCTTCCATCACCTTTCAGTAACCAAGAGCTTGTTCTTAGAATCCCAGCACCAATATATAGATTATTACTGTGAAGGGCCACCTTGCCCTCTGAACTCATTTACCAAATGCTGCTCCCCATTCTGCTTCTAGCTAAGTGCCTTCCATTAGCGATTTCCTCATTTCTTACAAGGAAAGCAATATGTTTAACCTAATTATTTCAGGTTATAATTGTCCCGTAGGGAAAACATCTTCAAAGAAACAACAGTGTTGCTTCTCCTAAAGTTGTTTCTTTGCATGCCCTAACACGTTTGTATGCCTTAAAGTTCCTGAACTATACAAAACAAAGTTGCTATTTGACAGACTATAAATAAACTATTATTTAGCTATCTTGTTCTACTTTAGAAATCATTTTTTATATTCTATGATATAAAAATATTTGAGAAACACTGCTTCCAGCTATCTAGTCTATCAGAGAAGTGAAAATGTAGTTTTTATAGTTTTCGTTAAATATGTCCTAAAATTTTTCAGCTACATAGTTGCTCTACCTTTCACCATAATTATACACTTATTCAGAAAGGGTTTGATTTAGGTACATTACATCAGTCTGAGAAAGAACTTTGTAAGCTGGGCAACGGTATGAACTTAATTTGTAAGCAAGACCAAATGTCTTTTGAAGATATGTTGTATATCTTATACTTTTATGCTTATCCAGATGTCTGCCATTTTTTATGTTCTTCCTTGAATATTCAAGTTTTCATTTAGAAACATTGCCCATCAGCCTGAAAACTTCTTTTAACATTAGCTATAGTGATTATCTGCTGTCAAGGGGTTCTTTGCATTTTCTGAAAATGCCTTAAATTTCCCACAATTTTTGGAAGATTTTTCACTGGATATAGAATACTTCGTTGACAGTTACTTTTTCCTTTGACAATTTAAAGATATTTTTTACTGTATTCTAGCCCCTATAGTTTATAATGAGGATGATGAAGGATTTTTGCATAATTGTTTTCCTGCAGGTAATGTGCAAAAACTGTCTTCAAGATTTTTATTTTTGTCTTTTAAGGAGTTTGACTGTCTTATTCATACATATACATTTCTTAATATTTACCCTGCTTAGGCTTTGCTGAAGTTCTTGAATGTGTAAATTTATAGATTTAAGCAATTTGGAAAAAAAATTAATTATATCTTCAACCTGTTTTGCCTTCTTCTTTCTCTTCTCTTGAGTTTTGGGACTTCAATTCTATGGATGTCATATGTTTTAACATTATTCCACAAGTCCTTGAGGTTCTAAAAATTTTCCAACATTTTTCTTCATATTGGACAGTTTCAAGTTCGATAACTTGTTTTCCTGTTAAATCTTGCTTTTAAGTATATCCAGAGACGGTTTTTATGTAAAATATTTTACTATATTTCTCATCCTAAATTTCATTTGGCTCTTTTTTCCTACTGTCCTTCTTTGCTGAGGTATCCTATTTTTTCATTATTTGCAAGCGTATTTTCTATTATGTCATTAAGCACAGTTACAATAGCTGCTTAAAAATATTTGCCTGGTACTTCTAATTTCTGCATCATCCTTATACTGGGCTGCACTGATTGTCCTTTTCCTTTAGAATTGGTCATATTTTTCTGGTTTTTCATGTAAGGCATTTGAGATTATATACTGTACACTGTAAAAATTATATTGAGAAGTCTCTGTTTTCTCATATATTTCTCCAAAAAAAGTGAAAGTGTTGACTTTCCTTTCTTTCTTGTTTTTTTTGTTTTTTTGTTTTTTTGGTTTTTTTTTAATGGAGTTGCTCTGTCACCAGGGTTGGGGTACAGTGACATGATCTGGGCTCACTGCAACCTTTGCCTCCCAGACTCAAGCAAGTATCTTGCCTCAGCCTTCCGAGTAGCTGGGGTTACAGGCACATGCCACCGTGACTGGCTAGTTTTTTGTGTCTTTTGTAGAGAAGGGATTTTGCAGTGTTGGCCAGATTGGTCTCAAACTGCCTCAAGCAATCTGCTTGCCTCAGCCTCCCAAAGTGTTAGGATTACAGACATGAGCCATTGCACCTGGCCAATTTTCCTTCCTTAGCAAGCAACTGGTGTAGTTGGACTTAAATTTAAATCTCTATCTTTGGGGCAGCAGGTCAAATCTCAGTCCAGTTCTCTTGTTCTTACTGTAACCTGGCTTGTGCTTGCATCAGTCAGAGATTTTGGAGAAAAAGTATACACACAAGTTAGAGCACCCCCTTTATGTTTTTGATTTTATGGAATTGATTCTTCATTTTCAGCATCTGCGGTTTCTTCTAACTCTGTTCTCCGGTTATTCAGGTTAGAAAGGCTGCAGGTTTATTAATGATGTTTTACGCACTCTACATGGGACTAAAATTGGCCTAAGGCTAACAATTGTAAAAATGATAAACTTTTGCCCTGCCATACCTTCTTTGAAGTGTCATCCGCCCTCCAGGATCTGTCTGGCTTTGTTTACTTTCAATGACTTCAGGTCGTGTATGTGTGTATGTGTGTGTGTGTGTGTCTGTCTGTGTAAAGAATATTTATTTACAGGAATACTAAATTATTGGTATATCTAGAATACCCTGTATCATCATCTAAATTTGCTGGGAAATATTATAAATTAGAACTAGCTGTTAAGAGTACATTTTTAGATGTCAAGATCCTTTTGTGTGATAGTAGAGATGAATCTATTTGATTGTGGGGGACCATCTATAGCACAAATTTTGCCTGTGAGTAACTATTCTAGTGTGATATAAACTCCCAACATTTCTGATGTGCTAGTGGACAACTAATTAAAATTTTTAATTTCGATTTTTCCTTTAAAGTTTTAGTTCCTTGAAGCTTGGATGTTCATTGTTTTATCCTAGTGTCTGGTGCATTTCCTAGCTTATAGAAAACATTATATATATGTGTATTTTTAAAAAATACATACATATATATATTTTTGAGAGGGAGTCTCGCTCTGTCACCCAGGCTGGAGTGCAGTGGTGCAATCTCGGCTCACTGCAAGCTCCATCTCCTGGGTTCACACCCTTCTCCTACCTCAAGCCTCCTGAGTAGCTGGGACTACAGGCACTCACCACCACGCCTGGCTGACTTTTTGTATTTTTAGTGGAGACGGGGTTTCACCGCGTTAGCCAGGATGGTCTCGATCTCCTGACCTTGTGATCTGCCTGCTTTGGCCTCCCAGAGTGCTGGGATTACAGGCATGAGCCACCGTGCCTGGCCAAAACATGATATATTTTTAAAAGAATAAATTAAAGGGAAAAAGGATGGATGAGTGAATGAATTAATGAATATACACATGACTTCAATTCTTTTAATTTTTTTTCAAATGTACCTTGGAACAAAGCACATACTTTTTTCAAAGAAAGCTTAGCACATAATATAACCAAATTTGAGACCCTGCAATTAGTATACATCATTAGGATACAGTTTTACATTTCTTTTAATTGCTTATCTTTCTTTCTCCCAGTTTCTTTCAACTTTGCTACTGTCCTTAAATCATGTCCTGCCAAAGACTGGAAAGGTGCATAAGGGAAAATGTCACTGGATTGCTGAAACTAAGAAATCTTGGAACGAAAGTCAAAATGACTATGCCACGAAAAATTCATATCTCATGGTGATTCAAGACATTACTGCTATGGTGAGAATTTGACATTTAGAGATGACAGCATCCCCCACATTGGCAGTGAATTTTTTGTGCTACAAACTTGGCGAAAGTATGTGAAAAAAGTTTCAACTTCATGTTCTATTAACTATTAAAATATTAGTTGAATGAATTGTTGAATTACATGATTACCTTCGAGGTTTTTTTTTTTTTTTTCCCCCTTGGCTAGGAGGAGTGGACATTCATCTTATATTTTATACCTAAGTTCTTGTCTCCAAAGGACCCTCGCTTCTTAGCAGATTCATTTTAAAATTTAAGAGATTGAATATATGCTTTTAGCACCCATGTTTATTGCAACGCTCATAAAGGCTACAGCCAGATATCATGGCAGCTGAAATTAAGGATGATGCTGTGAGAAAGGGAAGGCAGAACAGTATCTCTTACTTAGATTTAGTATTTCCAGAGGATAGCTAACATTTAGCTAACTCTGCCTTAATTTAAATTGAAGTTTTGCTGAATGGAGGTTGGACACTACTTTAAACCTTCTCAGTGATAAGGTCAACGTGTATGTTAAATTGCAATCTTAAAGTTCTCAGCATGGGACTCAGTATGTTAGAATCACAAGCTACGCCAACAGCTCAGTTTCTGCAAACCCGATAGCTAGCAGTGCTTTACAAACCTGGTTGAACATCGGTCATCTGACAGAACTTAGAAAAGGGCAGCTGTTGAGACATCTGAGGGAAAAAGTCCCTCCTGAGTTTCACAGAAATCCGCACCAAGAAAAACTAAAAGAGAAGTAACCTATTAATATCTTCAGTGAAACTAGCATTACCCCAAATGTCAAACTGAAGACTCTGTGAGGCGCAGCAAACTATGAGCCAAATCAAGAATGGAATTAGCAATTGATAAGAGACCTTCGTTCTTCTAGAGCTCAATTTTAAAGAGCAAGAAAGAGGAAGCAGAGAGTAACTAAAAAGCATCTAGAAAGAGTGTTCTCGAAGGAATCAACAATAAATAATAGCATGGAGCCATTGCACAATGAATGACTTCACTAAGAATCTCATATATCTGGCTCACGCCTGTAATCCCAGCACTTTGGGAGGCCGAGGCAGGCGGATCACAAGGTCAGGAGATCGAGACCACGGTGAAACCCCGTCTCTACTAAAAATACAAAAAACTAGCCGGGCGAGGTGGCGGCGTCTGTAGTCCCAGCCACTCCGGAGGCTGAGGCAGGAGAATGGCGTGAACCCGGGAGGCGGAGCTTGTAGTGAGCCGAGATCCGGCCACTGCACTCCAGCTTGGGCAACAGAGCGAGACTCCGTCTCAAAAAAAAAAAAAAAAAAAAAAAAAAAAAGAATCTCATATATCTCCTGCTCACAATCAAAAGGAAAAATGTGAAAATGTAGAAAAACATGTCTCTCAGCAAACAATAAACCAGATTTAGGAGAATGGTGGTCTAAGACAACACATTTTAACAGAAACTTACCTCCTCCAGTTTAAGCTTTCCCTCTTCACATCATTCCTAAGTAAATATATGAGTCAGACCCAACTGTTCCCTTTCAAGAATAAACAAGAATCTAAAAGGAGGCCGGGCGCGGTGGCTCAAGCCTGTAATCCCAGCACTTTGGGAGGCCGAGACGGGTGGATCACGAGGTCAGGAGATCGAGACCATCCTGGCTAACACGGTGAAACCCCATCTCTACTAAAAAATACAAAAAACTAGCCGGGCGAGGTGGCGGGCGCCTGTAGTCCCAGCTACTCAGGAGGCTGAGGCAGGAGAATGGCGTAAACCCGGGAGGTGGAGCTTGCAGTGAGCTGAGATCCGGCCACTGCACCCCAGCCTGGGCGACAGAGCAAGACTCCGTCTCAAAAAAAAAAAAAAAAAAAAAAAAAAAAATCTAAAAGGAATTAGTGTATAATTTATGCATAAGCATGTCCCTTTCTAAACACCTTCCCCCCAAAAAAAGTGAAAAACAGATAAAAGGTTACAAGAACATTTACTCCAAGAAATATAAAATCATTTTCTAGCAATTATTCTCAAGTTCTCAAGTAAGTTAAAGTTAAAATGGCAAAAAAAAAAAAAAAAAAAAAAAGGATTATTAGTCCATCCAGGGTATCCAAGTGTCATCATGTGGCAAATAAAATAAGAAGTATGAAGGAAAAAGGAGAAGGAGGGCAGAGAGGCAGGGAAAGAGGCATAAAAAGAAGTAAGGGAGATGTATGGCTTTCACTTCCATGCTGCAGATATCTCAGAGAAATGCTGCTACCCCTTGTATAATGGAAAATAGCCAAATTAACTTCTCAGTATTTTTCAAATCCATTGAAGAATGAACTTTGTAGAACAACCAACTGGCCAAAATCTATGGTGATAGGCACATGCGAGAGAGAGGAGACACATCTCACTTATTTAGGATAGAGAAATCCAACACCAGATTCCAGTAAGAATTCAGCCAGGATAATTGAAAGATGGATTAGGGCTAAGTGTAGGGTGGCAGAACAGTGTGAAGCTCCTGGGGTCTGCAGAGATTAGAGAATCCCACCACCTCGCCCAGGCTATTTCTCTACAAACTCCACCAGACTCTCACAGAAATGATGAGAAAGAAGCAGAAATTCTTCGTATCCATTGTGATGCAGACCTGGAGAGAGAAAACAGTGATAATACAGAGGTGGCGGCTGGACAAGGTGGCTCATACCTGTAATCTCAGCACTTGGGGGGCCGAGGTGGTCAGATAACCTGAGGTTGGGAGTTCGAGACCAGCCTGACTGACATGGAGAAACCCCGTCTCTACTAAAAAATACAAAATTAGCCTGGCGTGGTGGTGCATGCCTGTAATCCCAGCTACTCGGGAGGCTGAGGCAGGAGAATTGCTTGAACCCGGGAGGCGGAGGTGGCAGTGAGCCAAGATCTCAGCCATTGCACTCCAGCCTGGGCAACAAGAGTGAAACTCCATCTAAAAAAAAAAAAAAATACAGAGATGGCATGAAATTCCACAGAGCACCTTCTCCCCTGTCTGCTATCTACACAATAAAATAAAAGACCTACTGTGTGTGCTGGGGAGAAGGGCAACAAACATCTCTGCGCTTAGGGAACTGGGGGAACAGCATTGCAGGTGGGAGAAAGAGCCAAAACACAAAATCTACTCTTGTAAGAGGGGCAGGAATACACACTGGACCAATGACTATATCCAGGGTAGGGGCAGAGACCTGAGCAGGCCAGGTACTAACATTACAGGCACTCACTCAGTGCATAAGACTGAATTCCAGTGAGAACAGCAATCTTCCCTTCCACTCACTGCCTTGTACTACCAAGATAGCATTTTCAGAAAAGGAGTGAAAGAGAATGCTGCTGGAAGAGAAAAAGAAGAGAAATCAGAATGTGCCAAGTAATCTTCTCCAAGGCACTGCGCAAATGGAAAGTAAAATGCCCAGGATGAAGAAGATATTTTTCTGGCAAACAAATCTCCAGATTAAACACCAGCTATCATTACAGGAATTTAAAGTGTGTGAAACAATGAGGATAATCACAGCAAGAACAAATCACAAACCCAAACCAACTCTTTTTAGTTTGGTTGTATTTTTAGAGACGGGATCTCACTGTGTCTCACCCAGGCTGACTGCAGTCATGTGATTATAGCCCACTTGAACTCCTGGGCTTAAGGGATCCACCCTCCCAGCCTCCAGAAGGCCATGCACCACCACACTCTGCTTATTTATTTATTTAGAGATGGGCATCTAGTTATGTTGCCCAGGCTGTTCTCTTTTTTGCTCCTTTTTTTTTTTTTTTTTTTTTTTCTTTTTTGAGACAGAGTCTTGCTCTGTCACCCAGGCCGTAGTGCAGTGGCGCGATCTCAGCTCATTGCAAGCTCTGCCTCCCCGGTTCACGCCGTTCTCCTGCCTCAGCCTCCCGAGTCGCTGGGACTACAGACACCTGCCAGCACGCCCGGCTAATTTTTTGTATTTTTAGTAGAGTTGGGGTTTCACCGTGTTAGCCAGGATGGTCTCAATCTCCTGACCTTGTGATCTGCCCACCTCGGCCTCCCAAAGTACTGGGATTACAAGCGTGAGCCACCATGCCCCGCCTAGGCTGTTCTCAAACTCCTGGACTCAAGGGTTCCTCCCACGGCAGCGTCATGAACAGTTGCTATATTACAGGCTTGAGCCACTGCACCTGGCTCCAACTCTTAATGATTAACTCAAACCCCACATTAAAGACCTAGGAGAAGGACCTGTGTGCTCACTTCCAAGTACAAAAGCATTTTAATTCAATTCCCACTGTCCTAGACGAGATGAAGATGTACAACTTTCAACAAACAAGTAAGAGGTATATGAAAAGACACACATACAAAAATGCCCAAGACACTCCTGAGAATAAAGAGGGGCATTACATAATGATAAAGGAGTTGTATTAATATGCTAGGGCTGTTTCAATAAAGTATCACAGACTAGGTAGCTGAAGCAACAGAAACTTATTTTTCACAGCTAAAGCCTAGAAGTCCAAGATCGAGATTGTTGGCAGGTTTGGTTTCTTCTGAGACATCTCTCCTTGGTTTTCAGATGATCACCTTTTTGCTGTACCTTCAAATGGCATCTTTTCAATGTCTGTACATCTCTGATGTCTATGTAAATTTCTTCTTGTAAGGACGTTGTCAGATTGGATTAGGGCCCACCCCAATGGCCTCACTGTAAGTAAATGACATCTTTAAAGGTTGTGTCTCCAAATACAGTCACATTCTGAGATACTGAGGGTTTAGGACTTCAAAATATGAATTTTGGAGTAGAACAATCCAGCCCGTAATATTCCACTCTCTGGGCCCCACGGCCCATAACAAGGGTCAATTATAAATGTGCATGCACCAAGGTAAAGACTGCAGAACTGAAAGGGAAAATGGACAAATTCACAATTGTAGCTGGAGACGTAAACACCTCTTTAAGTAACTAATTAAACTAATAGACAAAAAGAAAAAATAGTAAGGAAACAGAAGAACTAAACAACACTCTCAACCAACTGGATTTAATTGACATTATTGGAAACTCTGTACAACAACAGGGATTATACATTCTTTTCAAGTGCACATGAAATGTTCATGTGGATCATATCTGGGGACATAAAAATCTGATATTTACAAATATGGAAAATATAGATATATAAAATGTATATCTCAAATCATAATAAACTAGAAATTAATAAAAGAAAGAAAGTGCCTAAATATTTAGAAATTAAGCAACAGACTTTTAAATAATGTATAGGCCAAAGAGGAAGAATCAGGGGAAATTTTAAAAATGTATTCTGAGTTGTATAAAAATAACAATATAGGCCGGGCGCGGTGGCTCATGCCTGTAATCCCAGCACTTTGGGAGGCTGAGGCGGGCGAATCACGAGGTCAGGAGATCGAGACCATCCTGGCAAACACGGTGAAACCCCGTTTCTATTAAAAATACAAAAAAATTAGCCAGGCGTGGTGGCGGGTGCCTGTAGTCCCAGCTTCTCGGGAGGCTGAGGCAGGAGAATGGCATGAATGCGGGAGACAGCAGAGCTTGCAGTGAACGGAGATCGCACCACTGCACTCCAGCCTGGGCGACAGAGTGAGACTCCGTCTCAAAAATAATAAATAAAATAAAAATAAAAAAATAAAAATAACAACATAAAGTATCAAAACTAATGGATTTTAGCTTAAGCAGAGTTTAGAGGGAAATGTATAATATTGAATGCTTATATTTGAAAAGGAGATAATGTAGAATTTATAATCCAAGCATCTACTTAAAGGAAAAAAAAAAAAAAAAAAAAAAACAGAAAAAGAAGAGCAAGCTAAACCCAAAGCAAGCAGAATGGAAGACTTACACTATTCAATTTCAGGTCTTACTATAAAGCTAAGTTCGTTAAGATCAGGTAGAACTGTCAAAGTAGAGATATATACATGAGTGAAACTGGAAAGATAGGCTCAAAATAGACCCAGGCAAATATAGTCAACTGGTTGTTTTTAACATAGTACAAAGGTAATTCATGCAGGAAAGCTATTATCTCACTTGTATGCCTAATTACTATTTTCCAGCAAATAGCTATAGCACTTAATATGCTAAGTGAATTCAGCTGTAGGTGACTGAGAAGCAAAACAAGCTTAAGCAAGATAAATATTTACTTATTTTATTGCATCTAAGGTCCTTTCAATTATAAGGTGTAAGATTAATATCAATTAGAAAGCAAAAATAAAGTTGCCCATTAAACTACTGCAAGTCATTGATAAGACGTTTCCAATTCCAAAACATTAGCACTGGGGGAAAACTTGTCTTAGAATATATGCAACAGGTGGTCTCTTTGACATAATTATCTGGATCTGCTACGGGGTTTCTGCTCGTTACGCCCATCATCATTACATGAGTGCCACCACGCCTGGCTAAGTTTTTGCATGTTTAGTAGAGACGGGGTTTCACCATGTTAGCCAGGATGGTCTCAATCTCCTGACCTCGTGATCCGCCCGCCTCCGCCTCCCAAAGTGCTAGGATTACAGGCGTGAGCCACCGCGCCCAGTTTTGTTTCACTAATTTTCAAACTAAGCTATTTTAAAACACAGAAATACTTCCAGGAATAATAATCATCCAGGACTCGCCGGGTAGAGGGATGGACACAACAATACTTGACATCGTTCATGCTGCTAATGGTTCACCAAGTTCTTAGGATTCAGACCCTGCTAGAGATGTGTCAGTGCTCTGGTTTGCATCCAGCTCACACAAGGACATGGGAGTTGTGGTTTACTTCTCATGTGATTCCAAGATGGAGTCTAGCAAGTGATTCTAGGATGGTCCCATAATAATCCATTCAGTGGTTTTGCCTCAAATGTTTTGGGAATGATATCTCATTATTTTCTTTCTCTTCTCAAATCTAGAAATCCAATCTTTGTTGACATATGCATATAGAAGTTCCTAGACTTCAGTGCTGAGGAGATAGAGGCTACAGGCATCCATATGTCTGCCTCTGGGGTCTTCTCAGGAAGAGGCCTCTGATGAAGAGAAGAAAGCTCTGCTTGATATCCCAGTTTGAGCAAGAGGGATGGGACAAGTTCTTGGCAGCCACCAGCCACCAGGAGATGGCTGAAATAGACAGTCAATTTCCAGGTTATTGGGAAATTCAAGACCAATAAATAGAATCATCTGGAGGTAAACTCTCTGGGACAGTGTTCATCAAGTTGCCATGCCCTGTCTGAGTCAGAGTTAGTGTTAGTCAGAGACACAGTGAAGTCTAAGGAGGATGAGGAAGAGTGACTGGTGATAGCAGATAAAAGAAATATGAATCAGTGGGATAAATGAAGATGACCAAGTTTGGCGAGAAGACAATATCATGAGAGAAGGTGTCCCGAGACAGAGTGAGACACAGATATAGGAACAGGATCCTGGGCCTGCTTGCTCCAGGAAAAGCATGGAAAAGGCAAGTTGTGAGGGCAGAAGACAGTCCCACAAGAACATAAAATACAGTCATGCAAAGGGCTGGGGAGGCAGAACCACAGTGGTGAGAATGAGCCAGAAAGGAGATGTGGGGAGCAAGGACTCATGGCAGAGAAGGCCCAGGTAACCAAGATAAGCAAGTCAACTGTGAAGGTGAGCCAAGAACACATGACGGATGAGTGGAACCCAGGGGCCAGAAAGTCTTTGAAGGCAGAAGATACAAGGCAATTTGTGGGCAGGAGGGAAAAAAGTAGTGAAAATGTGCAGGCCAATGTCAGAGGGGCCTCTGATGGCAGAGAGGAGGCCAATGATGTCAGTAAGGAGTGCTGCAGGAACAGGACCCAATGTGACGTCATGAGAAAATGAGAAAAACTAAGATGATAAGGGAGAATCAGAGCCAAGATCGGAACCAATGATGAAAGTCCTCCAAAGAGAGGTCACAACAAGAAGATGGAATAAAGGCCAGCACTGGAGAGAGCTCAGCAGTGGAGCTGAGATGGTGGAGATGGTAACTGGACCTCTGGAGTGTCAGCTGGGAGAGTGGATGCTGAAGGTAGAGGAGTAAAAAACCAAAAATTTGTGAACGAGAGCTAGAGAAAGGAAGAGAGATTGTTTGATTGATTGAGTGATTGATTGATTGATTGATTGAATGATGATTGCAAGGAATTGATTTACACAATTGTGAGGGCTGCCTAGGCAAATCCCAAATCACAGGGCATGCCATAGGAAGGACAGATTGGAAACTCTGATAGGAGTTGATGCTTCAGTCTACGGTGGAATTTCTCCTTCCCCAGAAAACCTCAGGACTTTCAACTGATTGGATAAGATCCGCCTACATTATTAGGAATGATCTTTACATACAGTAAACTTATTTGTAGCTGTTAACTATATCTACAAAATACCTTCACAGCAACATCTAGACTGGTGTGTGATTGAATGACTGTACTGAAACCTAGCCAAGTCCACATGTAAAACAAATCATCACAGTCCACATGTTGTCCATCTGATACTAATATATAATCTCCTTAAACCATACTTAATCTCCAAATAAAGATGATAACAAAGGCATAATTCTGCCTAAAATGACACAACTATCTTGCATGCAACTAAGAATATGCAAAACCTTTCCTCAAAAAAAGGATGCAAAGTCTTTGTGTAACATTCACTCTTCTTGGTAATCATGTAACTGAAATATTGAGATGTAACATTAAATAGCTAAATCTTTCATCCACCCTTCTTCAAAGAGACATATGGCCATGTATCTGGGTGACTGAAAATTTCACTGTATTCCACTAGTGAGAGTAGGAATCTGGCAGATGGCAGGTATACATGTAAAGTTCACTGTTATTAATACATCTTATCTTAAATGATAAAAGGATAAGAAAGAGAGGAAAACAAAAAAATTTGTGCTCTCTCTATATACCATATATCAACAGGTAAATAATATATATGTATATTACTTGAATATACATATATACATATACATATATTTTTATATATGTATATATTCTTTGTATATATACACACAAAAATATATTTTGTATAGACTTTACATATAAATAATATATGCATAGCAAAATAAGAAAGAAATACAACAATTATAGTCCTCATTTCTGCAACAGTTACTTAATCATAGTTGGTACTTATTAATACCTTCCATCAATATGCATTCCGTATTTCCTTTGCCCTCAGCAAGCATCTCAGCTAGCTGTGCTTCTTTGCCTAATGGAGTAACACAAACATTCACTCCTGAAGGGTCTGGACCATCCTGAATTGAATTGTGATTTTCCAATGACCTTAATTACAGAACATGGTAGTATTAAATATTAAAAGATGCCCCCAAGGGATCTCCTGTATTCTAGACACACTCTTCCTCACTTCCAATGTATATTAGAAGTCCAGTTTTCCCTTAGAATCTGTATCACCCACACCAGTCAGTACAGTAACTCCTTTCTTGGCCTGTTGATTCAAAGGCATGAGCAACCCAAAGTGGCCAAGTGGCAGTCTTCACTTCTTGTTCAAAGGAACTATTATTGTGACCATGGTGGAAGAATTATCCTCTTTGGAACTCAGACCACTAGACCAGCAGAGCACAAGGTCATAGGAACGAAAAGAACATTTTTTCTAGTGGATCACTAGAGATAAAAGTGTGTGGGCCACTGATGTTTTCACCCCTTGATTCCTAGAACTTTGAAAACTAGCTACGGGAAAAATGGGGCCACATATTTGGTGCTGACATAGAGCGTATCTTGCCTCTAGAACCCAAGAGGCCCACTAGACATTGGGCCTCTGTTTTGGTTGTAGGTGGGGCCAGATGCAATAATTTGTCCTTCGCCATAGAATGGATATCTTGACATTCCTCACACAATTAGACCCTCAAATTTTTTACTGAGAAGTAAGTTCCCTGAAATTTTGTCAGATTAATTTCCCACTCCCTGGCTTGCAAATGTCTCGTCAATAGAGTAGTCACTAATTCTTAATCACGAGGTCCAATCACCAGGTCCAGTATCATCAATATAATAGACCAGTGTGATGTCTTGTGGAAATGAAAAATGATCAAACTCCCTGTGGAGTAAATTATGACATATGAGTAGAGCGTTGATCTGTGTCTGAGGTAGGACAGTGAAGGTGTATTGCTGGACTTTTCCAGTGAAAGCACACTGCTTCTGGTGGTCTCTGCTAACAGATATTAAGAAAAACGTATTTGCCAGATCAGGAGATGCTTATCCAGTAGGGTTAATTTGCTCAAAGATTGAAACTATATCTGGAACAGCAGCTGCAACTGGAGTCACTACCAGGTGAAATTTACAATGGTCCACCGTCATTCTCCAAAATCCATCTCTTTTTTGCACAGTCCAAATAGGTGGGTGGCGTGAGGATTTATTAGTAATTACCACCCCTACTTTAAATATTTGATGGTGGTACTAATCTCAGTAGTCTTTCCAAAAATGTGGTATTGCTTTGATTTATTTTCCTTAGTAGAAACAGTTCTAGTGGCTTCCACTTGGTCTGTTCTATCATAATCACTCTAACATCACAGGTCATTCAGTTAATGTGGGGAATCTGCCAGATTCCTACTCTCACTTGTGGAAGGCAGTGATGTTTTCGGTCTTCTGCTATTAGTGTTAATTCTGAGCCAGTGTCCAGTAACCCCCTCAAAGTCTGATTATTTTCTTTTATTCCAATGCACAATCACCCAGTCTGTGACTGACAGACTTAGGAGTCACCCAGGTGCGTGGTCACATGTCTCTTTGAGGAAGAGTCAGTGAAAGATTGAGTTGTATACATTTAGCCAGCTTAACAGAATCCTTCCTCTGCAGACTTAGCTGTCCTCACTTAATTGAAGGGGTTCTGGGTCTGGAAACTGATTCAAGTCTGGAAATTGATTCTGGAGTTGTGACTCTGTGCTGGTGATTCAAATTAGACTTCTGTTAGCTAGACCTAGAATTGTTCTATCCAAGGAAGGGCATTACAGATTCTTCGGTCAAGGGAGGAAATTGCCTGTTAATTTCTACAGGCAATGGTGGAAGGGCGACCTCTACTGGCAGAAACGACTCAGCGGAATTTAGAGTTTTGATGTCTCTAGCTTGGTTTGGCTATTTCCATACATTCCCATTCTAATTTTCGGGATCCCTTTTTTTCCATAAATGCTACCACTTTAACAGAAGAAATCCTGCAAGGTTAGGTACTCCATTTATATTGTAATGGGATCATTACAATTTATGCACTTGCAAAATAAGAATATGGTTTGTTTTGTTTGGTTTTGATTTTTGTTGTTGTTTTGGGGTTGGTTGGGTTTTGTTTTTCAGAGCTCTAAGCCCTGCGGCTATGGAAAATAAAGATTTCCTTCAGGGAAGACATCAAAGTTTTCAGACTATTTGAACAGAGCTTGAGCTGGGAATTCAAAGTCCTAAGGTCATTGTTTCCTTCCCCCAGTTTTTCCAGTGCAGTTAGCAACAAGTAGCTCATCTCACTGTACTCCTCAGTTTCACTAAAATGTTCTAAGGCATAAAATACATAATCACCCAGAACCTTGTGTTTTATAGGCATTTGATTGGGAGGATTCGGTGGTGATGTTTTACCTAACTCTACTGCCACATACACCATAGAGCACCAGTGCCGTTTTTACACTGGAAACGGAGTCACTCATGCAATCAAATCTAACATATTAGAGAACTGATTCCAGAAACCTGACAATCAATTCAGAATGTTCATCTTGAAGACTCTGCTTCTCTAGAACCTCCTTCCGTGCCAAAATCTGTATCCATCAAGTCTAATTGAGTATTACGAGGGCAAACTGAGCCTCCCTTTGCAGAGGAGACAGAACCTAGGGCACTGGGAAGCCAATGTTTGTATGCATGTGTTGGCCCAGGGTTATTATCACTCTGAAAGGCTGGACATTTTGGCTGTAAGAAGGGTTAAATGACCCAAAGGGTTAAATGACCCGTCACCCTGCTGGTTGCACCCAGGAGCAAAGATAGAGGACTCAGGAGAGGGGAACATGAAGTTAAGCAGGCCCTTTAGCCAAATTCAGCAGGCCAGGAGCTCTGTGGTCAGAGTGGGCTGGATGATGGCCCCTATAGGGTCACTCAAGAATTCCAGGGTAAAGTATCCACAGTAAGATAATGGCCTAGAAGGAAGACTCCATCCATCCTCTTTGAGATAGTTGGATCTTGCGTGGTTGACGTCTCAGGATTCTGTAAGTCTCGGGACAAGAAAATGTCAAAAGAGCACCACCTGCCGCTACTAGAAAGGCAGCTGGGACAGCCTAAAATGTTAGAGACCTCCCAAGGGCTCTTTAGGAAAATCCGGTATGGATAGGAAAGTGCAAGCACTGGGGAAAAGATCCATACTCACTCCAAATCCAAAGCTAAGCAGCCTGGGCTAGAGAATTTCCTTTTTAGACGGAGACGGTTACATTTCTATGGCTAAGTAAGACCAGATGGCAGCAGACAAGGGAGAAGGTCTAACACAGGGCCTTGCACTGCAAAATAAACTGCTAGACTGGACACATTGACCACAGGAGCCCGAGAATTTCCAGAGAATAAAATTTCCCTATAAGGGTAAGGGGAGGCAGGTGCCGGGTAACAAAGAAAGGAGAAGCCCAGAGGACCAGAACTTCCTCCTCCTCGGTCCCCTCACAATGCGGTTAACAATGGTTTTACCTCTGGGCCAAATCCCTGGAAATTTTCCAGATACTTCTAGGGACTTGCCAAGCCTGTCCTTGCACCTGTTGTGTCTGTCGGGTAACAAAGCCAAACAGTGCAGGCTCTTTCCAGAAGATGGCGCCATTAAACAAAAGCGTTCAGCCGGGCGCGGTGGCTCACGCCGGTAATCTCAGCGCTCCGGGAGACCCAGGTGGGAGGTGAGGCTCGAGCCCAGGAGTTCAAGACCAGCCTGGGGAACATGGCAAAACCCCGTCTCTACAAAATAAAAATTAAAAATTAGCGGAGCATGGTGGTGCGCTCCTGCAGTGCCAGCTACTCTAGAGACTGAGGCAGACAGACCATTTGAACCCAGGAGTTAGAGGTTACAGTTAGCTATAATCGTGCCACTGCACTCCAGCCGGGCTGACAGAGCGAGACTCTGTCTCAAAAAAAAAAAAAAAAAAAAGTAATAATAATAATAAGGTTATAGTTACAGTTTCTGCTTAGGAATAATTTCTGCTTCAGGAATCTGCAGTTTGCATTTCTGTTTCTGGAACCACTGTATTAGGTAGACAAACAGAGAGTTGAGATTATGTTGGGAAGAATTACACAGTTAAACCAGCACCTTCCTCCACTGTTTCTTCCAGAAATCATTCAGAAAGACAGAGGAATCTATCCAGTGGGGTCTCTCTCCTAGACGCCCTCATGTTGAGTGACAGCATGCAATCATGAAGGCGTGAAGGCCAGAGCTTCATGCCTTTATCTCCCCTGATCTTAACAAATGTTCTTACTACTCATTTCAATTCTCCAGTAAACTATTACCTGAGGATGATATGCAACATGTTGTGTCCATTTGACATGGTATGTCTTTGCCCACCGTTGAATACTACAAGCTGTAAAATGTGTCCGGTGGTCTGAAAAAGTGTAACTGAACAGCTCAAATTGGTACAGTATATTTTGTTGCAATCATTTAATAGTATTTCAAGCACTTGCATCTACCAGTTACATCTACTATGAAAGCTTAATACCTGGGGCTGGGCCCGATGGCTCATGCCTGTAATCCCAGCACTTTGGGAGGCTGAGGCAGGTGGATCATGAGGTCAAGAAATCGAGACCATCCTGGCCAACATGGTGAAACCCCATCTCTACTAAAAATACAAAAATTAGCAGAACGTGGTGGTGCGCACCTGTAATCTCAGCTACTCACAGGAGGCTGACGCAGGAGAATTGCTTGAAGCCGGGAAGCAGAGGATGCAGTGAGCCAAGATCGTGCCACTGCACTCCAGCCTGGTGACAGAGCGACACTCTGTTAGGGAAGGGAAGGGAAGGGAAGGGAGTGGAGGGGAGGGGAGGGGAGGGGAGGGAAGGGAAGGGGAGGGGAGGGAAGGGAAGGGAAGGGGAGGAAGGAAAGGAAAGGAAAGGAAAGGAAAGGAAAGGAAAGGAAAGGAAAGGAAAGGAAAGGAAAGGAAGAGGAAGAAAGAAAAAGAAAGAGCGAGCAAGCTTAATATTTTGGTATGAAAGCTCAGTCCAGAGTATCTATTCCAGTTGGAAATTATTTAGAGCTCCTTGGGGCTACTGGCATTGGTCCAGCGATATTGGAGACTCCCCACACATACACACACACCCTGAAATCTTCTCTACAGCCACCGGAAGTCTCTATCTCCCATGTTGGCAAGCAGAGCAATTCTTGTTGGCATTTTCTGCCTTAGAGAGTGCAATAGGAATGTCCAGATCTGGCCCAACTCTAAATTGCTACAGTCCCTTCACCCTTTCCAATCATTTTATAGATATAAGTGGCCACCTCAAGGCTGCACACCAAAAGATCTACTTGATGCTTCCAATCACCTTCCGCTCCTGAATGAGTGTTGTTATGATGGACATTGACATGTCCCACTTTCATGCACTCCTAAATTCCCAGAGTCATTTCCATAGGGTGGCATCCCTTATGAACATGCTTTAAGGGTCCAGTTTCCCATCACCCACCTACCTGACTATAGGGCCAGGCCACTGGCTACCGCCTATGAGTTAGTAAAAATCTAAACATAGGAGTTTTATTATTGTTCACTTCTTTACTGCTAGAAAAACAGCATGAAATTCAGCACATTAGGGCGATTCATTCTTAATGTTCTTCAGAGTCTTTCCATCCATTGGCCTTAATGTGTGGTAAGTTTCCAACAGGAAACCATCCATTCACATTGGAGCTGCCATGCCTAACCCAAGCAGATCTTTATTAGTTGACTAAGAGTTGCTCATAGGGCACATGTCTACATTGGCAATAGGTTTCAGCAGCAACTCAGATGCTTCCAAAGTCAGTCCTGGGGGAAAGGAGGCCACCTGTTCATGAATATGGGGGGTGCCTCCTTGCGTTCCCCCTGCTTGCATGCTCCTGTGTACATTTCCATTTTATTGTCCAGACCTTCTGAGCACTGCGTTCCTTGTTAGACCCTTTCTCTGACATTGCCCAAGACATTACAGCTATCTCAGATTTCATGATTACTTTATGTCCTTTAGTCATTAAGTCAGTCTCAGTTAATACCCAATAGCAGCTAATGATTGTCTCCCAAATGGTGTGTGCTAGGTGGCCCCATTCAGAAATTTTCTGGTCCGAAATCCCCAAGGTAACCACTGGGAGGCACTTAGGAGCTGTTGCCATAAGCTCCGGTCTGCATTCGTGGGAGTGACAGACACTTCTAAAATCCTATTTGAGTTGAGATGATAAAGGTCCACAGGCATTGAGAAAGCTACCTGTTTTTGCAATTTAGATAAGACCCGCCTTTGTTTAGGTTCCCACTTGTACACTGCTTTCTTTCAGGTAGTCTTATGGAAAGGAGCAGGCCAGCTGTAGAGCCTGTGTTCTCCAAAATCCAAATAGACCAACCAAACTCTGGGCTTCTAGTTTGGTCCTAGGGGTGAGTAGAAGCACAGATTTTTTGTTTTTTGTTTTAATTTTGTTTTTGTTTGTTTGTCTGTTTGCTTGCTTGCTTTTTGAAGCTACTGTTTATTTATAGATAGATTTGTAGATTTGAGTGTCTACCAAGTATCTGCCAGCCTGCTGGGCACTTTATAGACATGGTATCTAATTTTTTACTAATTTACTGCATCCCCAACACGATTTCTTCTAACTGATTTCCAAAGCATCAGGTCTTTTGAAATCAATCCTTGACTTATGCTGTGAGTAGGTGCTAATTTGTGTAATCATAGCAAACAAATATCTGATTAATGTCTATAATCTATAAATGTACCAACTTTTCACAAGCAGTAATCAAGAGCTCATTTTGAAGTTTGTATTGCTTTTGCCACCCCAATCCTGATAAGGAATTTTATCATGAAACAATTGTTGTCTAAGTGCTGTAATGACTAGATCCAAACCAGACCTACAGAGTTACTCGGCCCCATATAGTAGCCATCAATTGTAGGGAGCCAAAAACCTAAGGGTCATGACAGACTCAGCATTCCACTGGAGGCTGTATGATCAAATAGCAAACTGTTGATCAGGAATGCAGAACGTGGGGAAACTCACTTCTGCTCCTGCTGCCAGAAGGTATGCTGAGGGCAGTCACTCCACGGTGCTCAAGGCAGTCACTCCCTGGCACCGTGCTCCTTGAGGTTATCTGCTGGAACATCTGGCGACTACTGTTCAAAGAATGCAGTCATGCAGGCCTGTACTAAGTCAAGCAGCTGACTGACAACCACCTCCTTCTCCCTATCTCCTTCACTCAATAAATACGAAGGGCTCTAGAGGCTCAGAAGCAAGGAGACTACTGACCCTTTCGTCCAAATATACTCTTTTGTCTTTGTCTTTATTGACACATTTATCCTCCTTTGTTCAGTCCAGCAATGCCTGTGCCAATCAATCACAAGTGGCTATATAAATTTAAATTCATTACAATTAAATACAACCAAAAATCTAGCCACATTTAAATTGTTCAATAGCCACATGTAGCTAATGGCTACAGTTTTGGGTGCACTGATATAGAACATTTTCATCACTTCAGATAGTTGATTGGACAGTGCTAATGTAGAATAAAAATAACAGATTTCCTCCAGATGAATACAAGAAATTCAACTAATTGGTTTTTGAACAGTTAACCATATTTAACTCAATGCATCTTAAGGCAATTAAAAATAAAGTGAGACTATAGCTGTAATTTGTAAAAAAAAAAAAAAAAGCAGCATCAGTCATGTTAGCAGGGATAGAGATCATGAGACAGGAGATGGCATTTGGCATTTTTGTGGGTTTCATGACTGTTTTGTTGTGGTTAGATACAATTATGAGATGGTCTTGATTTTTGTTTTGTTTTTGTTTTTAAGAAGTGTTCTTTGCATCACTTTATTACTGTCACAGAATGACCTTGGCTGACGTTGTGCTCTGTGATATTCCTCATATTCAGCAGGAAAACCCCAAGGTCTAACTGTGACTGCCACATCAGAACCTAGTAACATCAAAGGCTAGCTGTTAGTACTATGCTGTTTCCTAGACGTCAGGAGTGGTGTTTGCTTCTCACATTAAGGGATGATTGATTTCAACTGAACAGGATATGTTACCTACACAACATGTTGGTTCAGTGGCTTGGCAAGTGACAGAGAGTCCAAGGACCAAAACCAAGAAAGATTTAACCTAAGGATTTCATTACTTGCCGCAAATAAGGAGGGCATCGGTAATAGTTCCCAAAGCAGTGCCACCGCGAACAAAAGCGAAAACCAGGCTTTTATTGGGCTGATGAGCTGAGTCATTGTATGCAGAGATGGAGTAAAGGGAGCACAAGTGCAGTCACTGATCATGCTTCCATATACATTGCATGTATAGAAAATAGCAAGTAAGCCCCTCCCTGGGATGGCTTTTATTGCGGTAACAATGAGTTAGCTACAGTTTGTCTCCAACTCAGATATCTCTGGATCCAATCTCTTGGGCTCAGTTTCTTCCTGGAACTTTTTTAAAACAGTAAGAATTCAAGGAGCAACAGTTACAAAGGGCTACTTTTTCACTGTGTATACCCAAAAACCCAGGGGCTATGGGTTACAGATACCCACAGCAAGAATCTGTGAAGATATAGAAGTGTTGTTTTTTGCTCAGGGATTCTAACTTATGCAAACTAAAAAATAAGACTCAGAAACACATCGAATGTAACTGTATTGATTCACACTGAAATACCATCATAAAAAACAAAAGTACAGATTCTCCTTTGCTGTAAATTCTCTTCCTGTCATCAACCAAAATAAAAAAGAACTGAGACAATCTTGCTCTGCCTCAATGTACAAATCCCTCAGTTTCCATGTATGAAAAGACTTACAAATGAAATTGTGATGATGTAATTCCTTGGTCGAGATTCCTTTTTCCCTAGAAAATATTCATTGACCACCAGTCAAATTTTATATTTATTCTTACTTTCTCACCAGGCTACCCTCCTTTTCTGTTCATTTATTTTTCTCTTTCATAACGATCAAATAAATTACCTTTAACTTTTTTATAGAAAAAAAGTTTGAGTTTGCTTGAGGCTATATCCTAATTGTTTGACTGAAGAAAGCCCTTCAAATTCCTAATTATAATTTCTTGCTTATGGTCTCAATGTTGATACCAAAGGGAAATCATTTTCTCCTCATTTCAAGAAAATAGTCACTAACAAAAAAATTAAAATCAACATTATTAATTTGTTTTAGCTAGGTAATTAAAGCCTATATAAAATATGTATATGAATGTCAAGAAATAGCCATAGTACTTATGTTTTGATCAAATTTTACATTTGTCTTCTATTTTCCAGTTTCCAGATCTTTGATGTTTTCATATTACTTTTAAGAAGAAAAAATATATAATTAGGCATTTGATGCTTAAGTTATCAAACATCTGTAATTAATTAACATTATCATCACATAAAATGTGTGGTTTAAACATTTTTTTCCCAACTTTTATTTTAGGTTCCAAGGGTACATGTGCAGGTTGGCTACATGGGTAAATTGCATGTCATAGGAGTTTGATGTACACATTACTTTGTCATCCAGGTATAATTGAGTATAATACCCAATAGGTGGGTTTCTTATATGAAGTGGAAAAGCTCTAAGTAGCTTTAATGAAGAGCAGTTAACTCCACAATCAGCTCGTTTGACCAAAGCTTTTAGATTAAGTAGCCAACGCAATTCTGAAGGTAGAAACAGAACACCAACCTTTTCTAGAACCCAGATTAAGCCAGGAAATTACCCATTGTTTCTCTTAACAGTTCTGGCTTGAATGTGAAAAGGGAAAAGTTCCCTTATCCCCTTACAGGGTGTGAGATAGGGGTGTGGCTGGCTTCTTCAGTGCCCCACTGCTCAAACCTCTAGGGGAGCTTACAGGCGGGCAGGCTGTGGGGCTCCAATCCCACAGAACCGTCTAGGGGTGAATGTTTGCAGCTGAAGCCCCAGTAGTCATGTGTTACAGTGTTCTCTTCTAGTTTTGTTCTTTTCGTTTAGCTGCTCTAGGTGCCTTGTGTTAGTCAACTCAATTAGACGCCTGCCTTATCACAAGGACAGTGGGCTTTCTGTATCCTGAGGTTCTTGTCTTGGTATACCAGAAGAATCAGATTACATGTGGGCTTGGAGAATGAGTGCAAGGTTTTATTGAGTGGAAATAGCTCCCAGCAGATGGGAGAGGTAGAAGGGTGGGAGAGGTAGATGGTTTTCCCCTGGAGTCAGGCTGCTTAGCGGCCCAGGCTCTCCTCCAGCTACCCCAGCCACACTCTGCATTGTTCTGTCAGTCAGTGGCCTACCAGCATGCTGGTGCCTGCCAGTGTGTTCCTCTCAATTTCCAGCAACCTATGTGTTCCTCTGCCTGTGTGTTCCTGCGCTGATGTGCTCCTCTCAATGTCCAGTTGCTTCTGTGTCTGCCTTGCTAGGGTCTCAGGTTTTTATAGGCACAAGATAGGGGCATGACAGGTCAGGGTGGTCTTGGGAATTGCAACATTTGGGCAGGAAATGCCTGTCCTCAATTAGGTCCATGGGTGTGGAGCCCTAGCCAGGGTCCACACCCTCCTCTACCCAGCACTTCTCTTCTCCTCTTCCATATCATTTAAAGGGACCACGTTCTCTCTTTCCGAGCACTCCCATATTATTTCCCCTCTCTGAAGAGGTGTATCTAACTGCCATTAGAATATGGACAATGACTGGTCTTAGCTGCTTCCTGCTGACAGGGGGCATTGTTTTGGGGTAAATGGCTGTCAGAGGCTTCCGAGAGGTCTACCTAGGGATTCCTAGTAAAGCGGAACCATCATCTGATGCTCTGGTTGCCTGAACATATGAAGTTTGATGACTTCTGGGCATGAGAGAAAACACAAGTTTTATAAGGTTAAGTATGCAAGGGTTAAACATGTATATTATTAAAGGAAAGAATTTAGTGCCAAATATTACAGAGATAAGAAGAAAAATATACTAACAATAACATTGTACCCCAAGCTGTTTCACACTGTTGAAAGAAAGGAAACCTTGTACAGGGGCAAATAAACTTTAGAAGAGAGGTAACTGCTCTTGCCACATCTTTAGCAACTAACAGGTGTATCCTGGGAATTCTAGGGTTTGTCGGGTTGCATCGTGGCCTTTAAAGCTTTTGCTTCTTTTGTGTATTTGCTCTCTCCTTCCTGGGCCTCCCTGTCTCTATTATTAAAGACCGAGGTAGCCACTTTCAGGAGGTTCTCTAATGTACTATCTGGTCCCAGGGCTCATTTCTGCAACTTCCTCCTGATATCAGGCGCTGCCTGAGTAATAAATTTATACTAGCCTTCCATTATGCATACCTGAAAGTGTGTCCTCCTCCAGTCTTCCATCTCATCATCGGGATGCCATTTAGGGTCATTCACCGGTACTGCTTCTCTTCCAGTTGGATAATATTCATCCCCTTCCCTGATGCTATATGGGATACAAAGCTCATTCCTAAATCTCTCTGCTGCTTGCAGAGTGGATTGTTTCTCAGTGTCCATCAGGGTCTGATTCAAAAGTAACATATCGTCTTTTCAAAGGAGTTCAAATATTAGGGTGAGATTCTGGAGAGCCTCTATGTATCTATAAGGATCATCTGAAAACTTGTCAATATCCTCCTTAATTTGTAGGAAGAAGGAGACCTTGACCTTACTGGGCTCAAATTCACTGGGCATCTGTTGGAGGGGCAGGAGTGAGACTGGGGCTTGTTTAGGGTGAGGATTTCTAGGAGGGGGCAAGTGAGAGGCTGAAGCTGGATAGGGAGGTTGGGGTGGACCTGGAAGAGCAGGGCTAAAGGGAGCTGGCTCCTCTGTTGGAGGTGCCTCTGGGACTCCTATCTTTAATTCTCTAGGCTTGCCCCTTGCAGCCTTCCCTGAGATGGCAAACACGAGGGCTGGATCTATCCTTAGCAAAGGTCTGGATTGCCTTGCAAGGTAGAGAAAGCCTGCATATATGTGGCCTCAGAGCATCTGTCCTCATGTCTGCAGAAAACTTCCAACTGCCAAGTGGTATTGAAATGAATGATTCCTTCCTGAGGCCAACTCAGTCCTTCCTGTAAATCACAATTTGGCCAAACCTTTGTGCATAGGGCTATGAGGTGTTTTTCCTCCAGATTATGAGGGTCAGAACAGTCCCAACTGCAGGGTACACTCCAGAGGAGTATAAGTTGGAGGTGGTGAAGAGAACTGGTTGCCCATTCTGAAAGACAGGGAATAGAGGAGTCCATCATTGTCTTCTTTCAGCGAATACTCAGGGTGTAATGGAGAGAGAAAGTGAGTGTCCCCCTTCACTTTCCACCTCTTGTCCCTAAGCCCCAGTGACCTTGGCAAGTGACATAGGTGCCAATGCAGTAGGTACCTATGAAGTAGAGAAAATCTGGAGACTAGGAATTAGCTGCCCTCACCTACATCTACTTTCCTCCCTGCTGTTGGCAAACTTTGAGTTCCCTGGGCCTGTTTATGCCACGAAGCATGGCCTCCTTCCATGGGGTGGAGGTTTCAATTGGCAGAAATTAGTTCTGCCCATTTATGCTGTGTCTGTTGCCTGTCCTTGGATCCCTCAGACCTGGTTTTCCTTTTTGGGACCTCAGCCTGAAGCTTGGAATCAACTTTGGGACTGAAAAGGCATTTCAGAAACTGTTTGTGTCCATTTAGAGCTTCTCAAATATGCCCTGCTGAATTTGCAGTTCTCAGCCAGCAGGGGTCGTTTCACCATTAACTTCCCTATCAGAAACAGTGTTGGAAGGGGGATTTACTATAATGTGTGGATCTCTACCTGTCTTTATGGTTTCTTGTTTTATTCCTTGGAGTTTTGCGAGGAATCTCTAATATCATTGCCAAGGATTTAGTCAGGATCTTTTTTTGGAGCGAGGGGGGCATATTTATTCTTATCTTTTGACTTTGAACTCAGTTCATTTTTATCTATATCTTTTTAATCTGGATTAAGTGTCTATTCCAACTTGTAGTGATGCTATAGCTTCATTAGACATTTTTGGGCAATCAGAGATAAAGGTTTCACTTGTCAGTATGAAGCAGGGCACTGTTCATAATTTCAGCAATGCTTTGGGAATTCACTACATAAGAAGCTGCTCCGCCTTGGATGTAAGCAAGTTCACGTCGGGCGCTCTGGGACTGTAGGTTCAGAGGCAATGTATCTTTTGTCTTCTCAGGTGAATCTGATGGCAGGAGTTTGAAATATGCAGTTTGGGCATTATACTGAACTTCATAAAAGTCAGATAAGGCTTTCTGGTTAGAAGTGTTGCAGGAGCACTGGCAGCTTGCTGCGTGCGGCTTTTTGTTATTTGGAAAAAACAGCCTAATTTTCCCATAAGCCAATGTGACAGAGCTCATATTTTATAAAAACATGTTTTTTTCTGTGATCTGATATTTCGTACAAATGAATCAACATTATTTTAACAAAGCTCTATTTTAGTTCTATACTCTTGTGTTTACAGAAAACTGATAAGAGGAGCACAATCGTATTGGGCTTTAGATCTTGGCCTCCTGCCAAGGAAATTATGCAATCTTTGTGAATTGTGGTTGGTTACATAGTTTATAAACCAGAGAGTTTGTTTCCTCTTCTTATTTGTGTAGGAAGTACAAGCTTCCTAGTATTGTCTTCTGCAAGCTAGAGAACGAGGAAAGCCAGTGTTGTAATCCAGTCTGAGTCCAAAGCCTTAGAACCAGGGAATGTCTTCATGACTAACACGTGAAGTATTATTAAAATATGCCTAAGTCAAACAAAGCAGAATTCTCAGTGTAAGGCCAAAGGTCTGGGAAACTGGGGAACTCCAATGTCTGAGAGTAGGAAGAAATGAATGCCCTAGGTTTAGAAGAGAATGAATTTACCCTTCCTGACTTTTTGCTCTGTTTGGGCAGGGACTGCATGAATTGGATGATGCATGCCAACATTGGTGAAGGTAGATCATCTTTACACAGCTTAGTGATTCCAACACCAATCTCTTCCAGAAAAGCCCTCATAGACACATCCAGAGAAATGCTTTCCCTGCTGAGTATACCTTATCTCCGTCAAGATGACATGTAAAATTAGCCATCACACTTCACTTGACAGTTTTAAAGTGTTTTCAAACTGACTGTTACGTAAAACAGAAAGCCAATCATCTTTCGCATAATTGAGACCCACCCTGAAGAATGAGAGATAGCTGTAATATATTTGCAGTTCGCTGCCTTTCAGAGTATTTACTCAGAATTATACTAGAAGTAATTTCATGAAAATAATATTTTATTGTACAACCTTTTCATTCTACTTCAATGAAAAGCAGGCATGAACATTACTCAAGCTTCAAATTTTACTGAAAAGCAAACATTTTAATTAAGCTTAAGGAAAAAAGAAATTTTCTGAGATTTCCAGTGTATACAGAAGTGTCTTTCCATTAAGAATAATTAAAAGTCACAAAATATGCCGATAACTTGCCAACTGAGGGAAATATTTAGTGGTATAGAAATCAGCAATGAGAAATGTTGGCTCCAACCTCATCCCAAGCATCCAGTAATACCATAGCACTGTTTGAAATGCACTCTTAAAAATTATAAAAAAATTAGAATGTCTTGCCCAATATTTTATATGAAGCAGTCTTACTGAAATAGTTGTTTTAAAGCAAACCCTTTTTCATCACTCTATGTTAATTTTAAAAAGTGGTTATTATGTAATAATAAAACGTTCTGGGTAGTAATTTCCGAACTATGACCTTGGTATGTTAATGCTGAAGAGAGAATTAGGAGCCTCTTGTATCTGCTTGTATCTGTGAATATTTTTGCTTTGTTTGTTGTTGTTGTTTGTTTTCAAGTCTTGAAAAATACTAGCCAATGCTTGGGCAAAGCTGTTTCTCTATTTGGGATATAAATTAGAGAAAATGGATTTTAAGAATTAGAAAATATGAAGCAACACAAATAATGCTTTATTGCCATTGCTTGGTTTTTAAGCCAAATATGACAGAAAGGTCACAGCCTTCGGGGTGCCCCTGTTTGACCCTAGACCCAGGTGCTGCCAGCATCTGGGCTCAAATTCCAACTCTTCCCCCATTCCTGGTATTGTGCAACTGACAGTGAACTGTAGTCTTGTGGAATTTATTCAGCTGCAGCTAAGCAGCTGGAGATAATCCTGAGTAAAATTCATTTATTGATGAGAAAAAAAAGACTTTTTTTTTTACAGCTGATTAAATTGTATATTCCAATGAAAAGGGAGAAGTACTTATAGAACACTCCTAGGTTATATACTTCCAGAATATAGAACAAATTCGCAGATTTGGGATTAGAGTTTATAAATATACAATTGTTATGCACTGTGTATTATTTTATATAATATATAATACATTATATTTAGATGTAACAAATTATATTTGTTTAAAATTAAATGATAATCATATAAAAAAGGGAAAACAAATGTTTTAATGTGCTTAGTACTTAATATGTACTAGGCTTTGTGCATCACATAATTTGGTGCTCTAGGGAAAAGAGCTGAAGGATTTACCCCAAGCTTACATGGCTTTCCTGATCCAGCCTGATAGGAGGCCCAGCAGCAATACGGCAGTATTCCACAGCGCCACCTACTGATACTAAAGGCTGGAATGATGTCTATTGGAGTTTTTTTTCTCCCAGTTTCCGAAATTTAAACAAAAAGAGACAAAATGAGGGCCTGATTGTTGGTGACCAGGAATGAGGGGAGTAAAACCAGTTTTCAGGTAGCATTGCCAGACAAAATACAGGTCGTGTACTTAAATTTAAATTTCAGGTCGGGCATGGTGGCTCACACCTGTAATCCCAGCACTTTAGGAGCCCAAAGTGGGCAGATCATGAGGTCAGGAGATCAAAACCATCCTGACCAACATGGTGAAACCCATCCTTACTAAAAATACAAAAAAAAAAAAAAAAAGAAAGAAATTAATTAGCTGGGTGTGGTGGCACACGCTTGTAGGCCCAGCTACTCGGGAGGCTGAGGCAGAAGAGTCGCTTGAAGCCAGCACACGGTGGCTGCAGCAAGCCCAGATCGTGCCACTGCACTCCAGCCTGGGTGACAGAGCAAGACTCCAACTCAAAAAAAAAAAAAAAAAAAGAAAAAAATGAATTTCAGATAAAAGGTTTTCTGTAGTATATTATTTTTTAAAAATATTCAATGATACTTATTAAAGCACTGTTAGCAAGGCTTTATTTAGGACCATCGGGATAGGTAAAGGGACCACTGCAATGAGGTTTTGCAGTGAGGGAGAGATATTGGGCCAACTCAAAATACAACATGGTTAAGTGGAAGTTTATAGCCAAGGACCAGTGTGGGAGTCAGTGGATGGAAAATTGCTAACAGGAACATCAGGCATAAGGGGGACTCTGGCTAAAGTAACCCAACAGGATTCTTGCAGGAGACAGGTCAGGGTGAACAGGCATCACCTGGAGGATGGTGGATGAGGAACCTGATTAGATATCCAGAGTGATAGTTCATTTGCTAAAACTGAATTTTATAAGGAAATCCACACATGGGACTAGCCAAAGATTTAGAAGGCTGACTAAAGTTTTCCCAAGCAAAGAACTTTTGTCAGTATGTCCCAAATATAATATGGAATATACTACATAGAAGATGATTTGTAGTTTATCTGATATTTAAATATAACCCTAGTTATACTCTATTTTTTTTGCTAAATCTGGGAACACTACCCATGGAAAGCATCCCTGGGATCTTTCCACCAAACCAAATTAATCCAGATATAGCTTTTTAAATTTTTCAAAATTCTGCATTAAAGGCAAAGCTGAAGGTATGGGAATTTCTCTAAGGGCTGCCAATCATTGCAGAGAAATATCTCAGGCCTGAATTTGTTCCCACTCTGAATGTTAAGGTCATTATTAAGCTGCTCTGCTGAGAACAGTAATGTGTAAATCTAGGCAACCAACGGCCTTGAACCTCAAAGATAGTAACCACCTGGGGTTTCAGATCACCAGTTACTGTATCATCTGGAGTTACCTAATCCCTAGTCTTCACCTAGACATCTTAATATGGAAACACTGAATTGCAAACAAAGCAATTACATTGGAGAAAGATTTAAAAGAGAAACCGAATGAACAGATTCTTGCATTTGAAAAGATAATATGAAACATAATTTTTCCCTCAGAACAGAATGGGTGAGAATGCAAACATTCTAAAAGGTATGAGGTGCTATCTAATTGTGGTTTTAATTTCCATTTCTCTAAATGATTAGTGATATTGAGGTTTATTTTTTTTTTTCTGTAGCATTAGGCCATTTGTATTTCCTATTTTGAGAAAGGTCTATTTGGGTGCTTTGCCCATTTTTAAATCAGGTTTATTTATTTTCTTGCTTTGAGTTGTTCGAGTTCCTTATATAGTTTGAATATTAACCCCTTGTTGAATATACAGTTAGGACCCAAAGTAAAACTTCTCCCCCTCTGAAGTTTTGCTAAACATCAATTGACAGAGGTAGATTAATAGGATAAATGGCAAACAAATCTGTAAAAATGCATGGAGAGAATCACAAAGTCATCACCCCACCAAACAATAGGGTATAGATGGTGAAATACCCTTGTTCTTAGAGGAAAGGGAGATGGAGAGGTGTGGATGATTTTAGGAGAATAGTAAATAATTTGGGGAGAACTTAATGGGGTGAAGATCACACGAATGGCCTGGGACAAAGTCTATTGGGCTTGCAGAGAAGACAATGGTTTGTGAGAAAAATCTATCCAGGTGTGTTAAGAGACTTCATTCTTTTTCCTGCAATGTGACTTCAGTTAATGAAAACCCATGGAAGGCACCAGAAGTAGCTGTTTTCTTATTTGGTGAGTCTGAACTTGAAGCAGATAAAGGAACTTCAGAGAACAACTTCCTTCTGTGCTCTGGGAAAACAGAGGATTAAGAAACAGGGGTTGAGGAGGAGGTCACAGACACCTTGAGGCTTCTTTGGTTCCACCTGTCAAATCACTGTATTTTAGGGTATCCGTTTCTGAGCCCCAACAATAGTTTGGAAATATCTTCTCCCAATCTGTAAGTTGTCTCTTTACTTCATTAATTGTTTCTTTTGCTGTGCAGAAACTTTTTTTATTTTATGCAATTTCATTTGTTGATTTTCACTGTTGCTGCACAAATCCAAAAATTATTGCCCAGATCAACGTTTTGAAGCTTTCCCCCGTGTTTTCTTTTAGTAGTTTTACAGTTTAAAGTCTTTAATCGGTTTTCAGTTGGTTTTTACATATGGTATGAGATAGGGGTCCAATTTTATTCTTCTGCCTGTGCATATACAATTTTCCCACCACCATTCATTGAAAAAACTATTTTTTCCCCATTGCGTATTCAACCATTAGGGACTGGGGGTGGGGAACAGAGAGATGTTCCCCACATGTCACAGGGTAGTAGGTTTCAGTTAAGAGGAACAAGCTTTTGAGATTTATTGCACAGCATAGTGACTATAGTTAATAATAGCGTATTGGATCTTTCCAAATTGCCAAGAGAATAAATCTCAAATGTTCTCACCACAGAATATGATAAGTATGTGAGATGATGAAATGTTAATTAGTTTGATTTAATCATTCCATAGTGCACACATGTATCAGAACATCACATTTTATTCCATAATATTTTATGATTTTTATTTGTATTTTCCCAGTTATTAGTGACATTGAGTACATTTTCATATACCTGTTAGTATAAGAAATAAATTCTTGCCAGGTGCAGTGGCTCACGCCTGTAATCCCAGCACTTTGGGAGTCCGAGGCAGTGGATCACGAGGTCAGGAGATCAAGACCATCCTGGCTAAGACGGTGAAACCTGTCTCTACTAAAAATACAAAAAAATTAGCAAGGCATGATGGTGGGCACCTGTAGTCCCAGGTACTCAGGAGGCTGAGGCAGGAGAATGGCGTGAACTCAGGAGACAGAGCTTGCAGTGAGCCGAAATAGTGACATTGGATTCCAGCCTGGGTGACAGAGTGAGACTCCATCTCAACAACAACAAAAAATAAATACAATTTAAAAAAATAAATTCGTTGCTCATTCTAAAATGGGAAAATGGGGTTATCAGTTCCAATGGGCTTCTAAAGATTAGTTGGGGCTTTGCTGTACCATCTGGACATATGTATCTGGTTTAGAACAAATCCACTTCCTCTCTGTGTAGTACCTGGCACTACTGGCACCTTTGTCATTCAAATAGGCATACTCTCCTGCTCCCAGGATAGGAAACCTGCAAGAGAAGAAGCAGAATCAGTGTGTCACTGAACATGTCTTCAAAAGCAGAGAGAAAAAAGATGAGAAAGTGAGAAAACTAACATTAATTCAACCTCTAAAAATAATGTTGTTTTTCCTTGTGTCGCGGTGACTAATTAGTCAGTGGGCTTTGCTTAGCAGGAGATGTTATAAATCAACTACTGGAATAGTGCAAAGTCCTGAATCAAACCTATTTCATGTCTGTAAGCGTAATATTCTTTCCAGTACATCCAAAGCCTTAGCTGGCTAATGGGAGAAGTCTGATACCTGTTTTCTTTTACACCGTTTCCCAACATTTTGCTTCCTTAAATAACTGAAGACTCAGCAGCTATATCTAAAAACCATGCTTGATTTTATTCCTCCGACTTCCCTGTTTTAGTACTGGAACTGCAGTGCTATTTAGCTGAGTTTAGATGACTTGGCACAGATATTTTAGGTCAGCATTTGGATTATAAATTTCTCCTCTTTGCTCATTGGAATCACTATCATCTATGATATGATTTGCTAACTGTTGAAACACGCTAGACCTTAATCATATAATATTTCACATTTCTTTAAGTGATGAGCAGTTTCCAACAACTGGTTAGTTAACAATATATTTGATCCATAAAATATTTTGAGAGGCCAGGCATGGTGGCTCACACCAGTAATTCCAACATTTTGGGAGGCCGAGATGGGAGGATTGCTTGAGCTCAGGAGTTCAAGATCATCCCAGGCAACATAGTGAGACCCCATCTCTGGAAAAAAAAAAAAAAGCCAAGCAAGGTGGCACACACATGTAGTCCCAGCTACTCAAGAGGCTGAGGTGAGAGGCTCACTTGAGCCAGGGAAGTCAAGGCTGCAGTGAGCTATGATGGCACTACTGCATTCCACCCTGGGTAACAGAGTGAAACCCTGTCTCTCAAAAATACAAACAAACAAAAAAAATTTTTGAGAATTAGGTAGAGAAAATTTACTACTTCCATATTGTAAAATAGGAAATAAAAGTTAATTCTAGATATTCATAAAGCAGTCACAATGTACTGGGCAGTGTAGATACAGCAATGTATAAATGTACGTGTTCTCTGATTTCTAAAACTTACCATCCTATCCAAGGTCAAAAGCTAATGAGAAAAATACTCATTTCAAACCTGCCAATGTCAAGTCTGGGGCTCTTCTTATTAAATAAAGTTATATTTCCAATATTGATGAATGTATTATAAGAAAGTAGTTTTTCAAAACTGTCTCATCTCTCAGACAAACGTTGAGTGAAATTGTGTGAATCCAATTTTTCCAGCATTATCTCAAATATTTTTAGTAATCTAAAGATCCTATAAATACACAACTGAGATTAAATTTTCTAGTGCCAAACTTTACCCATTTACAAATTTTAAAACTATCATCTTATTTTAAATAATAGGTATAATTGCTGTCACTCATAATCTTTCTCTGATACATCAAAACCTCTGTTCCTCACATCAACCCTGTGAAATCAGGAGGACAAGTACAATTTAATTTTGTTGTGGAGGTCAGGAACAGACTTAAAGATACTGTAGGGTTTGCTCGAAATGAAAGTGTTTGAAAATGACATAGAGAAGCCTGGAGCCAAGTTCACAGTCAGTCTACCTCACCATGACAGGTGTTGGATTCATGGAACTTGTGAAACCTTTGTGAAACCTTTGCAACATACAAGTTGGCACCATCTTCTTTTATGATTAATCTTAAAATGAGAAATTTTAAAGCATGTAACCAGAGAATACTTTAGATTTAATGCAAAGTAAATTCAAATACAAATATTACTGCCAGATTTTTCAGAACTTACTGTCTTGTCCATTCAGTACCATTTATCCATTTCCATGGCTGGCCTTGCTCTCTGCTCAGCCCAATCCAGTGATCCGAGGGGCCTTTATATCTCAACAGGAAATTCTTTCAGAAAACACAGAGATGATAGTCATTAATCTAACATAACCCATCCTCTCCCAGAAATGTTGCTGCTATGCTACATTCTTAACTACTCGTAATTTTCTTCGTTTTTGTTTTGTATTGTTTAGTAACACACACAGAATAGGTATGCTATATTATACATATCAAAAGAAGATAATTTAAAACTGAGACAAATTGTTGATAATTTGGTTACTTTTGTTTCTGTATAGTACTCCTTTGTATGACTCTTCCCCAATTTATCTATTATACTATTGGTTGACACCAGGGTTTTATCAAGTTTGGAATGTATGCTGCTATGACATTCTTGTCACTTGTCCTAGAATAGAATTTTTAGGCCCCAGGATATGCTTTTTGTCAACTTTAAGAAATGACACTAGGCCAGGCTCCTGCAATCCCAGTACTTTAGGAGGCCGAGGTGGGTGGATCACCTGAGGCCAAGAGTTTGAGACTAGCCTTGGCCAACATGGTGAAGCCCCCTCTCTATTAAAAAAATACAAAAATTAGCTGGGCATGATGACACACACCTATAATCCCAGCTATCTGGGAGGCTGAGGTGTGAGAATCATTTGAACCTGGGAGACAAAAGTTGTGGTGAGTCAAGATCATACCACTGCACTGCAGCCTGGGCAATAGAGTGAGATTCTGTCTCAAAAAGAAAGAAGGAAATGACACCAAACTAATGTAAGTGTACCAAATTATCCTCACAGCAGCAGTGTAGGCTGGTTTCCTTTGCTGTGTTTACTTGTCAGCATGTACTGTCCTTTTTATGATTACAAGTTCTGAATTTTAATGCAATTAAATATATAAACAATTTCGTTTATTAGTAGTAAATTTAGGGACTTCTTAGGTAAATCTTTTACTCTTCCAAATCATAAACATGACTTTTATTTTTGCTTTACTTTTTTTAGTTCCTTAGAGTGTACAGTTAGGCTATCGATTTGAGACCTTTCTTCCTTTTTAGTTATCTGTTCACAGCTATAAATTTCCCTCTTAGAACTATGTTTGCTGTATACCATCAATGTGCTATTTGTATTTTTACTTCATTTGTCTCAAGGTATTTTCTAGAGTCCCTTGTGATTTCTTCTTTGACCACTGGCTGTTTAAGAGTGGGTTTTAAAATTTCTACATATGTGTGACTTTTCCGGTTTTTCTAGTTATCGATTTCTAACTTCATTCCATTGTAACTGCAAAAGATTCTTTTTATGACTTCAAACTTTTCAAATGTATTAATTTTTTTAGGTTTTGTGGTCTAACATATGGTCTATTTTGAAGAATGTTCCATGTGCACTTGAGAAGAATGAGTATTCTGCTCTTGCTGGGTAGGTTATTCTGTATATGCCCATTAGGGATAATTGGTTTATAGTGTTGTTCAAATTTTCGATTTCCTTATTGATATTCTGTCTAGTTGTTTAATCTCATATTGAAAGTGGAATATTTCATTCTCCAACTTTTCATAGAACCGTTTGTTTCTCCCTTAAATTATAGCAATTATCGCTTCATATATTTTGGGGCTGTGTTAGTAAGTACATATATTTTATGACTGATAATTACTTTGCTATGTCAAAATTTTTATCAATGCATAATGCCCTTCTTTGTCTCTTGTAAAATTTTTTACCTTAGTTTATTTTGTCTGACAAAAATATTGCCACTCAACACTATTTTGGTTACTACTGCTTGTATGGAATATCTTTTTAAGTCCTTTTACTTTCAACTTCTTTGTGTCCCTGTATCTAAGGCAACTCTCTTGTAGACAGCATATAGATGAGTCTTGTTTTTCTTTTTAATTTATTTTGGTTTTTAGCCAACTTGTCAGTCTCGGCCCTTTAATAGGATGGGTTCATCCTTTTTTATTTAATGTGATTACTGAAACAAGGTTTACTTTTGGCATTTAATCATGTGTTTTCTCCATATCTTATACGTCTTTATTTCTCAAGTTGTCTGTTACTGACATTTTTTGTATTTAATTGATTTTTTATAGTGTATTGTTTTCCTTTTTTTTTCTTTTCTGTATATTTTTAGTAATTTTATTAGTGGTTACCTTGAGAATTATAATTAGCATCTTGAACTTGTAACAATATAATTTCATAATATCAACATAGCTTCAATAACTATGCAAACATTTTGATCCTATATGTCTTCATCCCTCCTGCTTCATAAGATTGTCACAGATTGCATCTTTATACATTATATGACCACTCTCATAGATTTATAATTTTTAGTCATTTGCCTATGAAATTATATATAAATAGAAATATAGAAAGCTATAAATAGGAGAAGTTATAAATTATATGACATATACAGTAATTCTGGGTTTTATATTTACCTCTATTGTTACCTTTATGAATATTCTTTATTTTGGGGGTTCTGAATTGCTTTCTAGTGTCCTTTCAGTTCAGCCTCAAAGGTTTCCTTTAGTATTTTTTGTAGCACATGTCTACTGGTAATAAAATCCCTTAATTATTGGTTATCTGAAAATGTGTTATTTTTTTCCTTCATTCTTGAAGGACAGCTTTGCTATATATAGAATGCATGGTTGGCAGTTTTATTTTTTCTTTCAGACATTTAAATATGCCATTCCACTGCCTTCTGATCTCCATGGTTTCTCAGAGAAAATTAGTTATTAATTTTATTCAGGGTCTTATGTAAATGATGAGTTGTTTCATTCTTGCTGCTTTCAAATTCTCTCTTTGGATTTTGTCAACTTGACTATAATTTGTCTCAATGTAGATCTCTCTAAGTTTACCCTTTTGGAGTTCATTGAGCCTCTTGGATGTATATATTTATGTATTTCCCCAGATTTTGGAAAGTGTTGTTCATTATTTCTTTAAGTGTATTTTTCTGCTTCTCTTTCTCTTCTCTTTCTTGGATTTCTACAGTGCGTATCTTGGTATGTTTGCTCATGTCCTACAGGTTTCTTAGAATCTGTTTATTTGTCTTCATTCTTTTTCTTTGTTTTTCTTGGTCTGGATTGTTTCAGTTGTCTTAGTTTCAAGTTTTCTGATCTCCTCTCAAATCTGCTGTTGAACTTCTTCAGTGAATTTTTAAAATTATTTTAAAATTTCAGTCATTGTACTTTTCAGCTCTGGAATTTTTGCTTGGTTCTTTTTTACAATTTCTACCTTTATATCGATATTCTAATTTTGTTCATTTATTATGTTTTGGGTTTCCTTTAGCTTTTTGTCTAGTTTCCTTTAGCTCATTGGTTATACCTAAGACTGCTGATTTAACATTCTTGACCCATATTTTTAATATCTGGGCCTCTTCAGGGATAGTTTCTGTCAGATTACTTTTTTTTCCTGTGAATGAATCATACTTTACTTTGTATGTCTTGTGTGTGTGTGTTTTTTTTTTTTTAGAAGTGGACATTATGAGTACTATGTTGTGGTAACTCTGGTAACTTAATTCTTTTGCTTTTCAGGGATTGTCGAATCTTGGTTGTTGTGGTTCAGAGTCATTTGGTCATGATTTTTCCCAACTATTTTTATTCACTGTTGTGCATGGTCATTGAAATCTCTGTTCTGTCATCTCTGCAGTCAGCCAGTTATTTAACAAAAATTGTCTTAAATGCCTGCTTCCCAAATCGAGGAAAAACACGTACTATTTATTTAAATCCTTTGGAAGCCACTTCAGCTGATGAGGATTGACGCAATGATAGCCTACTTCTGTGTCTGCCCCTCAGCATTCAAAGGCAGAAATCAGCAATAACCCTGATATTTGGAGAAAAAGATTCTTATTGTCCACCCTGGCAGCAGGAATTCATTACAGGAACATGGGCAGCAGTTCCCATGGCTCCCTGCAATAATGGGGTGTGGAAAATAGTTATTATTGAGTAGAAACGCGGAAATTCACTGGCATTAACCAAAATTTGTCATCCTTTTTATCAAATCTTCCCTTGATGCTTCCAGTGTTTAACTAGACTCAAGAATTCCAAAATAGCTACTTCAGACAGTTTTTGACAGTTTAATAGTTTTCTTAGTGGAGGAACAGATTTCTGTAGCTTTTTAGTCTACCATCCTCTCTGACATCATTCTTGCTTGACTTACTGTTTTTACTTTATTATTTTTTTGAGACAGAGTCTCACTCTGTCACCTAGACTGGAGTACAGTAGCATGATCTTGGCTAAATGCAGCCTCCACCTCCCAGGTTCAAGCAATTCTCCTGCCTTAGCCTCCTGAGTAGCTGGAAGGCATGTGCCACCATGCCCAGCTAATTTTTGTATTTTTTAGTTGAGATGGGGTTTCACTATGTTGGCCAGGCTGGTCTCGAACTCCTGACCTCAAGTGATCCACCCACCTTGGCCTCCCAAAGTCCTGGGGTTCCAGGCATGTGTTGCTGCTCCTGGCCTTGTTTGATTTATTTTGAAACAATGTTGCTAACTTCTTACACATTTAAAATGGTGTTTTTACCAGTACTTTTCTAATCCTTATTTGCACAGTCAAAGAAGCCTCTGGCTTGCTTGCCTTCTGGGCCTGTTCCTGCCAGGAGTGTTAAGGTAATTTTAGATGGTTCACTGTAAAATGTAATACATGCTAGGTTACTCTTTTCTTATACCAAAAAAAAAAAAAAAAAAAAAAAAATCAATATAAGGCAGATGTCTAAACCTACCTCTTAGATAATTTCACAGGAAAAAATATCCTTGTAGGCCTGAATCTTTGATTCTGACCAGAACTATTTTCTTACCAGTTCCTGGAAGCTTTCAACCTGAGCAAGAGCAGCATCTTGTGAGTCACAAAACCTCTGACTTGATGTCCAGTTCTTGGTGTCATCAGAAAAATAGAAACACTTTCTTTGAAAACCAATCCAGCTTTCTGGGCATGCAGCTTGAAGACATACTGATGGCTTTTGATGGCAGTTAGCTCTTATTGCTGAAAATAAAATAAAAATAAATAAAATTTAAAAAATAAAATAAAATAAAAATTTATACTTTTATATCGTATTGTATAAATTACCAAGTGCTAATATACTCTCTGACACTCTCATTAAGTATTAAATGTATTATTTTCATTTTTCAAATGAGAAATATGATGCTAAATATAATTGTATACATTACATAGCAAATGGCAAAACTGAGATGCAAACTCATGCCTTCAGCAGGGGGTGAGCTGAAAAAGGAATTACTTAACCTTGCTCTGGGCCATGTATCTATTTGGCTCTCAACAGTGTCAACCTTTCTTAAAATATTAGATACATTAATGATAGCATTTGATCAGCTTTGGAGAACAGATAGTTCTCCACGTGCTCTAGATCAGGGGTCCCCAACCCCTAGGCCATGGATCAGTACTGGTCCATGGTAAGTCAGGAAGCAGGCCTTACAGCAGGAGGTAAGCAGTGAATGAATGAGTGAAGCTTCATCTGTATTTACAGCCACTCCCCATCACTCATTACCTCCTGAGCTCCTCCTCCTGTCAGATCAGCAGTGGCATTGGATTCTCATAGGAGTGAAAACCCTATTGGGAACTGCTCATGTGAGGAATCTAGGTTGTGGGCTCCTGGTGAGAATCTAATGCCTGATGATCTGTTACTGTCTCCCATCACTCACAGATGGTAGCATCTACTTTCAGAAAAACAAGCTCAGGGCTCCCACTGATTCTACATTATGTTGAGTTGTATAATTATTTTACTATATATTATTACACAATGTAATAATAATGGAAATAAAGGGCACAATAAAAGAAATGCACTTAAATTATCCCCAAACCATTCTTTGACCCCAGTCTATGAAAACGTTGTCTTTCACAAAACTGGTCCCTTGTGCCAAAAAGGTTGGGGACTGCTGCTCTAGATGACTTAGTAAAATGAAGGGCAGGACATAGACACCTCATGTGAATAAGGTTTCTTGATGTGAAAAGGCCTCGTATATGTCTAAATACTATCATAAATATGAAATAAGTTGTTGTACAGTGAGCTTCCTTCCACTAAGGAGATTTAGTGAGGTTTTCTACAGTTTGAAGGCAGCAATACCTCATGGACAGGCTTTTCTGACACACTTCTTATATAATCAGGAGAAATGCTCTCTTCACGTGGGATCTAAAGCAATGAATGTTTCTCCAGATAGTTGTCACTGAGGACCTAGTAGCTGACTGTTCATCTTCTGTTATATGATTCCCTTCTCGCTTCAACTCAACAGTTCTGAAAGTGTCTATGATAGACCAGAATGCTGGGTATTCATAGAATCATTACTACCAATTGGCGTCGCTATCCTTGGATTTGGCTCTTATGAGATGAGAAATCATGCTTGGTTATGAATAATAACTGGTGTAATCTGAATGTCAAATCATAACACCAGGCAAACATGTATTGTACCTGGTTTGGTATCACAAACTAGGTACCAAATTATAACTATTACAATGTAATTCCTTGAACCAGACCATAAGGCAGGATGACTTTCCCCAAATCTGTGCATCTTTGTTGTGCTATCACTGCTCCTGTATCAACCAGTTTAAAGAAAATGACCAGACCAGAGAGGGCAAGATGGTTGATTAGGAACAGCTCTGGTCTGTAGCTCCCAGTGAGACCGATGCAGAAGGCAGGTGATTTTTGTATTTCCAACTGAGGTACCTGGATCATCTCACTGGGACTGGTTACACAGTGCGTACAGCCCACGGAGGGCAAGCAGAAGCAGGATGGGGCGTTGCTTCACCCAGGAAGCACAAGGGGTGGGGGAGCTCCCTCCCCTAGCCAAGAGAAGCCATGAGGGACTGTGCTGTGAGGGAAGGTGCTATCTGGCCCAGATGCTATATTTTTCCCATGGTTTTTTGCAACCCACAGACCAGGAGATTCCCTAGAGTGCCTACACCACGAGAACCCTGGTTTTCAAGCACAAAACTGGGCGGCTGTTTGGGCAGTCACTAAGCTAGCTGCAGGAGTTTTTTTTCAATGCCCCACCGGTGCCTGGAACCCACTGAGACAGAACCATTCACTCTACTGGAAAAGGGGCTGAAGCCAGGGAGCCAAGTGGTCTTGCTCAGTGGGTCCAACCCCCACAGAGCCCAGCAAGCTAAGGTCCGCTGACTGGAAATTCTTGCTGCCAGCACAGCAGTCTGAAGTGGACCTCGGATGCTCAAGTTTGGTGAGGGGAGGAGCATCCGCCATTACTGAGGCTTGAGTAGGCAGTTTTCTCCTCACAGTGTAAACAAAGCCCTCGGGGAAGTTTGGACTGGGCAGAGCCCACCACAGTGCAGCAAAGCTACTGCAGCCAGACTGCCTCTTTAGATTCCTTCTCTATGGGCAAGACGTCTCTGAAAGAAAGGCAGCAGCCCCAGTCAGGGGCTTATAGATAAAACTCTTATCTCCCTGGGACAGAGCACCTGGGGGAAAGGGTGGCTGTGGTTGTGGCTTCAGCAGACTTAAATGTTCCTGCCAGCCACCTCTGAAAAGAGCCATGGATCTCCCAGCACAGAGCTCGAGCTTTTCTAAGGGAAAGACTGCCTTCTCAAGTGGGTCCCTGACCCCCATGCCTCCTGACTGGGAGATACCTCCTACCAGGGGTTGATAGGCACCTCATACAGGAGAGTTCAGCTGGCATCTGGTGGGTGCCCCTCTGGGATGAAGCTTCCAAAGGAAGGAGCAGGTAGCAATCTTTGCTTTTCTGCAGCTTTTGCTGGCAATACCCAGGCAAAGAAGAAATGGATAAATTCCTGGACACATACGCCCTCCCAAGACTAAACAAGGAAGAAATTGAATTCCTGAATAGACCAATAACATGTTCCAAAATTGAGGCAGTAATTAATAGCCTACCCAACCAAAAAAAGCCCAGGTCCAGACAGATTCAGAGCCAAATTCTACCAGAGGTGTGAACAGGAGCTGGTACCATTCCTTCTGAAATTATTCCAAACAATAGAAAAAGAGAAAATTCTCCCTAACTCATTATATGAGACCAGCATCATCCTGATACCAAAACCTAGCAGAGATACAACAAAAAAAAGATAATTTTAGACCAATATTCCTGATGAACATCAATGCAAAAATCCTCAAAAAATACTGGCCAACTGAATCCAGCAGCATGTCAAAAAGCTTATCCACCACAATCAAGTCAGCTTCATCCCTGGGATGAAAGGCTAGTTCAATATATGTAAATTAATAAAGTGATCCATTACATAAACAGAACAAATGACAAAAACCACATGATTATCTTAATAGATACAGAAAAGGCCTTTTATAAAATTCAACATCCCTTCATGCAAAAAACACTCAATAGACTAGGTATTGATAGACCATATCTAAAAATAATAAGAGCTATTTATGACAAACTCATAGCGAATATCATACTGAGTGGCCAAAAGCTGGAAGCATTCCCTTTGTAAACTGGCACAAGGCAAGAATGCCCTCTCTCACCACTCCTATTCAACATAGTATTGGAAGTTCTGGTCAGGGCAATCAGGTAAAAGAAAGAGATAAAATGTATTCAATAGGAAGAAAGGAAGTCAAATTGTCTCTGTTTGTAGATGACATAATTGCATATTTAGAAAACCCCATCGCCTCATCCCCAAAACTTCTTAAGCTGATAAGCAACTTCAGCAAATTCTCAGGATACAAAATCAATGTGCAAAAATCACAAGCATTGCTATACCCCAATAACAGACAAACAAAGAGCCAAATCATGAGTGAACTTTCATTCACAATCACTACTAAAAGAATAAAATACCTAAGAATACAACTTACAAGAGATGTGAAGGACCTCTTCAAGGAGAACTACAAACCACTGCTCAAGGAAATAAGAGATGACACAAACAAATGGAAAATCATTCCGTGCTCATGGATAGGAAGAATCAATATTATTAAAATGGTCATACAGCCCAAAGTAATCTATAGATTCATTGCTATTCCCATCAAGCTATCATCGACTTTCTTCACAGAATTAAAAAAAAAAAAAAAAAAAAACTACTTTAAATTTCATATGGAACCCAAAAAGAGCCTGTATACTAAGACAATCCTAAGCAAAAAAACAAAGCTGGAGGCATCATGCTACCTGACTTCAAACTATACTACAAGGCTACAGTAATCAAAACAGCATGGTACTGGTACCAAAACAGATATATTGACCAATGGAACATAATAGAGGCCTCAGAAATAACACCACACATCTACAACCATCTGATCTTTGACAAACCTGACAAAAACAAGCCATGGGGAAAGGATTCCCTATTTAATAAATGGTGCTGGGAAAACTGGCTAGCCATATGTAGAAAGCTGAAACTGGATCCCTTCCTTATACCTTTTACAAAAATTAATTCAAGATGGATTAAAGACTTAAATGTTAGACCTAACACCATAAAACCCCTAGAAGAAAACCTAGGCAACACCATTCAGGACATAGGCATGGGCAAGGACTTCATGTCTAAAACACCAAAAGCAATGGCAACAAAAACCAAAATTGACAAATGCGATCTAATTTAACTAAAGAGCTTCTGCACAGCAAAAAAAAAAAAAAAAAAAATTATCAAAAAATTTTGTAATCTATCCATTTGACAAAGGGCTAATATCTAGAATCTACAAGGAACTTAAATTTACAAGAAAAAAACAAAAAACTCCATCAAAAAATGGGCAAAACATATGAACAGAGATTTCACAAAAGAATACATATATGTGGCCAACAAATACATGATAAAAAGCTCATCATTACTGATCATTAAAGAAATTCAAATCAAAACCACAATGAGATACCATCTTAGGCCAGTTACAATGACAATCATTTAAAAATCAGGAAACAACAGATGCTGAAGAGGATGCAGAGAAATAGCAACGCTTTTACACTGTTGATGGGAGTGTAAATTAGCTCAACCATTGTGGAAGACAGCATGGTGATTCCGCAAGGATCTAGAACCAGAAATACCATTTGACCCAGCAATCCCATTACTGAGCATATAGTCAAAAGATTATAAATTATTCTACTATAAAGACACATGCTCATGTATGTTTACTGCAGCACTATTCACAATAGCAAAGACTTGGAACCAATCCAAATGCTGATCAGTGATAGACTGGATGAAGAAAATATAGCACATATATACCATGGAATACTATGCAGCCATAAAGAAGAATGAGTTCATATTCTTTGCAGGGAGTCTAATGAAACTGGAAACCATCATTCTCATCAAACTAACACAGGAACAGAAAACCAAACACTGCAGGTTCTCACTCACATGTGGGAGGTGAACAATGAGAACACATGGATGCAGGGAGGGGAACATCACACACTGGGGCTGTTGAGGGTTGGGGGGAACAGGAAGGATAGCATTAGGAGAAATACCTAATATAGATGACAGGCTTATGGGTGCATCAAACCACCATGGCACGTGTACACCTATGTAACAAACCTGCAGGTTCTACACATTTATCCCAGAACTTAAGGTATAATTAAAAAAAAAAAAAAAGTCGGGGACCAGAGCTATAACTGCAAAGCTCTATTAGGAATTTTTATAACTAAAGCCAATCTTAATAACTTGATCTAGGCCTGGCGCGGTGGCTCAAGCCTGTAATCCCAGCACTTTGGGAGGCCGAGACGGCCGGATCACGAGGTCAGGAGATCAAGACCATCCTGGCTAACACGGTGAAACCCCGTCTCTACTAAAAAATACAAAAAACTAGCCGGGCGAGGTGGCAGGCGCCTGTAGTCCCAGCTACTCGGGAGGCTGAGGCAGGAGAATGGCGTAAACTTGGGCGGCGGAGCTTGCAGTGAGCTGAGATCCGGCCACTGCACTCCAGCTTGGGCGACAGAGCGAGACTCCGTCTCAAAAAAAAAAAAAAAAAAAAAAAAAAAAAAAAAAAAAAACTTGATCTAAATGGGGAAATACCATATCTGAATAGTTAACTAACAATCTAAATGTTAAATAAAACATAAAAATGATACAAAGTAATAAATAATAACACATTTAAAAAAAGAAAGAAAATGACCAGATTAAAAGATGGCTCCAGCTATTGGCTCCACACAAGAAATCATTTCCAGTCAAAGTGCTAGCTGAAAGGAAGAGAAACACATAATGGATAATAAAGGAAAACAATCATAACTGTCAATTTCATATGCTTACTGTAAAAAAAAAAAGGCTATAAATTTAAATTATATTTTAGAATACATTCCCTTGATTAATATTGAGGTATCTACAGACCACAAAAGTTGTCTCCTTCCAATCTTTCTTAAATAGTTATAATTAGTTGACTTAAGTCTCTGAAATAAAAAAATTATTTTTGCTTCATAAATGTATAAAGTGTTATAATGTATCTGTGGTTTCAAAATGGTAAAAGATAATAAGCAAAAGATTCGCAAATGAATAGGAATTATCTAGAACATGGAGTGTTCCAAGTATTGCTGACTCTAAGTTATGTAAGCAGTATTTGAAGGGTCTCTCTGAAATTACTTCAGAATCCAATAATGGGGGTAGATTTTAGGTTGATACGTAGAGTGGCATGAGGTTTGGGGAAAGTGTTTTTGTAGTTTTCTATGTCTCAGCTTGGTTTATATTAGATGCAATGCAAGCATGTTTTGAGGTACAAGATAATGTTTATAGCTAAATTGCTTTTAGGGTACAATCACTAAAAGGAGTTTGTTTTCGAGGGAGATGGGCTACATATGCTAAAAAAAACAAGGGCCAGAACATGCTCAAACAGCTAGGAAGAAAGACCAGGCTGCCTGTGATGTTATAGCCACTTAGTAGTTTTGTATACTTTAAACCATCTGTTTTGCTATTTTTCATGAAACAAGGCTGTTGTGGAGGTAAAATTAACTATGTCCCTAGATTGGATAAGGGACTATTTTTCAGTTTACTATTTTTTAAAATTTTTGCATCAGTATTCTTAAGGAATAGTGGTCTGTCTTCTACCTTCTGAAGATTCTGATCATTTCACTAAACTTGGAATAGTGTGAACCCTATTTACATAATTAAAATTTTTGATGCCACTTAAAAAGCTATTGGAGTTTAACTCAATTAGTGAGACAATATATTAAAAGCTGTAAAGAATAGTAAGATTATTTAGATTCTTTCTCTTCTTTTTACAAGTATAATTCTCTCTAGATGAATGAAGATTACAGTTCACTTACCACTTAAAGCAACAACCATTCCACACACTATGATTGTCAGAAACATGATTAAGAAAAATAAAGGCCAAATTAAGGTAGCTTTACCAGAATGCTCTTTTGAATGCCGATAACCTGGAAAAAATTATTGAAAAACATTTTAGCAATTAAATACATACATAATACTGCCAGAAACATTAACCATCAAAATGTTATTTTTATTTAATTCCTTCCCTTTTCACTAGAGGATGCAAATGACCTGTCATCTTATGAACTTACTATTCTATCTCTACAGTGTAATCATTTTCAAAAGTTAAAAGAATTGATTTTAACTTTCCAGCTACCATATTCAGGTTACCCTTTCAATTGGAGAGATTCATGTCAACTAAACCACAGGAATGAAATCAACATCCAAATCGTTGGAAATTCAACATAGCAAGTTATTCTGATTCCTGTCTAAAAATGTAAAGAAATATTTTTAAACGATATTAAGGGGAGATCTATTGATTAAAATAGACTTAAAAGGCATTGTTTTGGAGGAAAAAAGGCAAAACTGAAATGATAAAGTGATTATGGTAGAGGTCAAATTAGTGTTATTCTTGGAAGGATAGGAGAGTGAATAGTTCAGAATACATAGAAGGTCTCTGAGCCACATAACAAGGATCTTTCTCAGACAATGTTAGTAGTTGTATTAGTCCATCCTCACTGCTATGAAGAACTGCCCGAGACTGGATAATTTAAAAGGAAAGTTTAATTGACTCACAGTTCTGCATGGCTGGGGAGGCCTCAGGAAACTTACAATAATGATGGAAGAAGAAGCAAACATGTTTTTCTTCACGTGGCAGCAGGAGAGAGAAGTGCCTAACAAAGGGGTAAAAGCCCCTTATAAAACCATCAGATCTCACGAAAACTCACTCACTATCACGAGAACAGCATGAAGGGTAACCACCTCCATGATTCAGTTATCTCCCATTGGGTCCCTCCCATGACAAGTGGGGATTATGAGAACTACAATTCAAGATGAGATTTGGGTGAAGACACAGCTAGGCCATATCAGGAGTCAACAAAGGTGTTTATCTTACAATAATTAATCAAGCTACATATTTGTATTGTATAATTTCCTGTATCTGTGTTATATTTCAAAATGTCTTAGGTTATCTAAAACCTCTTATAAAGTTTATTATTGGAACCCTGTTCTGACAGAATCTCTTGTATACAATTCACACTTCTAGTTAATTTATCTAGATTTGTCCTTAGCTAAAGAGGCGTATTTTTCTCTAACATTCCCCGCAACACTAGAGACATTAGCAAGCTTTACACTGATGTTTCCCAAGATATTTGTCTTAATCAACAGATTTTAGTTTTTAGCAGTTTAAGTTGACAGAAATACTGAATGAAAAATATAGAGTTCACATATGCCCCTGTACCCCCTTTATAAAATATTTAAGAAATCATAAGAGAATCCAGAGGAAAATAAATTCTACATGTAGAGAAACAAAGATAAAAATGACTTTTACATTCTCCTCAAAAACCATGCAAGTAAGAAGACAGTGGAAACAAATATTTAAAGTATTAAGAGAAAAAAACCTTATTAACTTAGAATTCTTTAGCCTAAAAAATTCTTCAAAATGAATGACAAACAAATACTATTTTAGACAAACACTGAGATAACTTGTTGCCAGTAGACCTGTCTTATATCAAAAAACAAAAAAGGTAAATGCAATTATTTTAAATGGAAAGAGAATTATACAGGTTAGAAACATAAATTATATGAAAAAGGAAGTATATAAAAAATAAGTGAAGGTAAAATAAAACTATTTATTTTTCTTATTCTTAATTGATCTAACAAATGACAATTTGTTCAAAATAATAATAGTACCAATATATTAAATATGTGTGCTTATATATATAGATTTATATGCTTATGTATTCTTATATGTAAACAAAATAAATAACAGAAATGACCCATGGGATAAAAGCAGGGAATTAGGATTTTTTTATTAGAAGATACTCACAGTACCTGTGAAATGGTATAGTATTATTTGAAAGCAAACTTATGTTAGTTGTGAGTGTATATTGCAAACACTAGGGTAACCACTAAAATCACTTTTTTTTTTTTTTTTTTTTGAGATGGAGTCTCGCTCTGTCACCCGGGCTGGAGTGCAGTGGCTGGATCTCAGCTCACTGCAAGCTCTGCCTCCCAGGTTCACGCCATTCTCCTGCCTCAGCCTCCCGAGTAGCTGGGACTACAGGTGCCCGCCACCTCGCCTGGCTAGTTTTTTGTATTTTTTAGTAGAGACAGGGTTTCACCGTGTTAGCCAGGATGGTCTCGATCTTCTGACCTCGTGATCTGCTCGTCTCGGCCTCCCAAAGGGCTGAGATTACAGGCTTGAGCCACCACGCCTGGCCTAAAATCACATTTTTAAAAGTATAATTGATATACCAAGAATGAGAAAAAAATAGAACTTTATAAATGCTAAGTTAAAAACTAAACATACAGGGAAAAAAATGGAAGACAAGGCTGGGTGTGGTAGCTTACACTTATAATCCCAACCCTTTCGGACACTGAGGCAGGAGGATCATTTGAGGCCAGAAGTTCAAGACCAGACTGGGAGACGTAGCAAGACTCTCTCTCTACAAAAATTAAATAAAAATTAGCCAGGCTTTGTGGCATATGCCTGTAATACCAGGTACTCAGGGCTTAGGTGGGAGAATCACTTGGGCCTAGGATTTCAAGGGTACAGGGAGCTATAATTACACCATCACTCTCCAGCCTAATGAACAGAATGAGACTCTGTCTCTGAAGAGAGTGAAAAACGAAATAGAAACAAAGAACAAAGGCAAAAAATAGAAAACAGAAAGAAATATGGTAGATATTTAATCCACCTATGTTAATAATCAGTTTAATATCAATGATCTAAATGCACCAGTTAAAAATCAGAGATTAAACTACATGATATCTGCAGGAAATGCACTTTAAATATAAAAACTAAAAGTAAATGGATTGTAAATATATATATATGTATATATATCATACTGGTACAAACAAAAGAAAGCAGGAGAAGCTATACAAATTTCAAACAGAACAAACCTCAAAGCAAGGAAATTTATCAGGAATGATGAAAATTATTGCATAATGGTATAAGAATTAGTTTTCCAAGAAACTATGTTATGTTTCCACATAACAAACCTAAATGTGCATGCACCTAACAAGAGAGTATTTAACTACATGAGGCAAAAATTAATAGAACTGCAAGGAGAAATCAATGAATTCATTTTCCTAGTTGGTGATTTCAACAACACTCTATTGGAAATGCACAGATCCAGCAGGGTACAGTGGCTCATGCCTGTAATCTCAGCACCTTGGGATGCCAAAAAGACTGGATTATTTGATCTCAGGAGTTCAAGACCAACCTGGGCAATGTGGTAAAACTCTGTCTCTACAAAAAGACAAAAATGAGCCAAGTGTGGTGGTATGTGCTGGTATTCCCAGTTACTCAGGAGACTGAGGGGGGAGGATTGCTTGAACCCGGGAAGCAGTGGTTGAAATGAGATGAGACTGCACTACTGCACTCCAGCCTGGGTGACAGAGCGAGACTCTGTCTCAAAAACAACAAAATAGAAAAAATAAAAAGAAAGAAAGAAATGCACAGATCCGGCAGGGAGAAAATCAGTAGAACTTAGGTGAACTCAGCAACACCATCAATCAACTGAATACAATTGACATCTATAGACTACTTTGTGCAACAACAGCAGAATATACACTCTCAAGATTACATGGAGTAGTCACCATAATAGACCACCTTCTGGGCTGTAAAACATACCCTAGCAAATTTAACAAAATAGAAATCATACAGACCACAATGTAAATAAATTAGAGTCAATAACAAAGAAAAGTTTTAAATCCCACTCATCTCCACAAACATGTGGTGATTAAACAATATGTTTCTAAACAACATATGGGTCAAGGAAGAAATCACAATAGAAATTTAAAAATATTTCAACTAAATGAAAATGAAAATACAGCTTAACAAAATTTGTGGGATACAGTAAAAGCATTGTTTAAAGAGAAATTGATAGCATTGAATGCATCTATTAGAAAAAAATAAAGATCTAAAATTAATTAGCTAAGTTTATACCTTAGGAAACTAGAAATAGAAGAGCAAATCAGGTACAAAGTAAACAGAAGAAAAGAAATAATTAGAGCAAAAATAAAAAATGGGACATTAATAGAAAAAGTTATCACAACCAAAACTAGGTTTTGAAAGATTAAAAATAATGCATAAGGCTCTAGCCAGGGTGATTAAGAAGAAAAGAGGAAGGACACAAATTACCCGTATCAGAAATAAATAAGTAGCTATTACTACAGATCCCATGGATGCTAAAATGGACAGTTCTATGTCCACACAGAGGATCAGTCACTTGAGAGACATAATTTCTCTAAACTCATACATGGAGAAATAGATGACCTAAATATGTTTATATTTATTACAGAAGTTATATACAGAAGACCTTCCAAAACAGAAAGCACCATGTCAAGATGGACTTGCTGGTGAATTCAACCAAACATTTAAGGAAAAAATTATACCAATTCTCTATAATTTGTTTTACAAGTCAGAGCAGAGAGACACTTCTTAACTCATTCTATGAGGCCAGCTTTATCCTAATAGGAAAATCAGATTAAGACATTACAGGAAAAGAAAACTATGGGCCACTATACCCCATGAACATAGATGCAAAACCTCAACAAAACTTTAGCAAATCCAATCCAATGATGTATAAAAAGAATTATACACTGTGATGAAGTGAAATTTATTTCAGCTATTTAAGGCAAGTTCAGCATTCAAAAATCAATTGTTATCCATAACATTAACAAGCTAAAAAATTCACTTGGTTATATCAATATATACGAAAAAATTTAACAAAATTCAATAGCCATTTGTGATAAAAACTCTCAGTAAACAAAATTCAACATGGATTTGTGACAAAAACTCTCAGTAAACTAGAAATAGGGAAGAACTTCTTCACCTTAATAAAGAATATCTACAATAATCTACACCTAACATCCTCAAGTATGGTGAGAAACCTGAATTTTTCCCATTAAGATCGAGAACAAGGCAAAGATGTCCCTCTCACCAATGCTTCACGACATTGTTCTGGAAGTGCTAGATAGCACAGTAAGACAAGAAAAGGAAATAAAGGAAATAAAAGGTACACAGATGAGAAAGTAAGAAATAAAACTGTATTTCTCTGCAGATGACATAATCATCCATGTAGAAAATCCTGAAGAACTGAAAATTCTGGGAACTGATATGCAAGGTTATTGATATGTAAGGTTGTAGAATGCATGGCTAATCTACAAAAGTCAATCACTTTTCTATATGCCAGAAACAAACAAACAGACTTTTATGTGAGAACACAGTGCCATACACATTAGCATTCAAGAAATAAAATACTTAGGTATAAATCTAACAAAATATGTACAAAATCTATATGTGGAAAACTACAAACTGATGAATGAAATCAAAGTAGAACTAAATAAATGGAGAAGTATTTTGTGTTCATGGAGAGAAAGACTCAACATTGCCAAGATATCAATTCTTCCCAGCTTAATCTACAGATTAAATGCAATGATAGTAATAATCTCAGCAAGTTATTGTGCAAATATCAACAAACTGATTCTAAAGTTTGTATAGATAAGCAAAAGACCCAGAAAAGCAAACACATTATTGAAGGAGATGAGCAAAGTTAAACAACTGATACTACCTGACTTCATGATTTACTCTGAAGCTACAGTAATCAAGACAATGTGGTATTTGTTAAAGAATAGACAAATAAGGCCGGGCGTGGTGGTTCACTCCTGTAATCCCAGCACTTTGGGAGGCCGAGGCAGGCAGATCACGAGGTCAGGAGATTGAGACCATCCTGGCTAACATGGTGAAACCTCGTCTCTACTAAAAATACAAAAATTAGCTGGGGGTAGTGGTGGGCATCTGTAGTCCCACCTACTTGGGAGGCTGAGGCAGGAGAATGGTGTGAACCCAGGAGGCAGAGCTTAGCTTGCAGTGAGCCGAGGTCACGCTACTGCACTCCAGCCTGGGCGACAGAGCAAGACTCCGACTCTTAAAAAAAAAAAAAAGACAAATATATTAATGAAAAAGGATAGAAAGCAGAGAAGTAGACTAAAAATAAATAGACCCAGATAAATATAGTCAACTGATCTTTGATAAAAGAGCAAAAGCAATACAATTAAGAAAAGATAGTCTTTTCAACAAATGATGCTGAACAACTAGACACCCACATACAAATAAATGAATCTAGGCCCAGATTTTGCCTCTTTCCCAAAAATAAATCAAAATGTATCATAGCCCTAAATGTAAAACACAAAACTGTAAAACTCATAGAAGATAACATAAGAGAAAGCCTAGATAACTTTGGGTATGGTGATGACTTTTTAGATATCATACCAAAGGCACAATCCATGAAAGAAAGAACTGATAAACTGGACTTCATTAAAACTAAAAACTTTTGATCTGCAAAAGACATAATCAAAATAATGAGAAGACAAATTATTAATATCATATGTCCTTTGAGAATTGCAAGTTAAAACAATGAGATATCATTACATATTACTTAAGCGTTACATTAAAACACTAACAATATCAAATGCTGGCAAGGATGTGGAGCAACCGGAAGTCTCATGCATTACTGGTAAGAAAGCTAAATGCTACAGCCACTTTGGCAGTTTCTTACAAAAGAAAACATACTTGACGGGAGGGGCCTAAATGGCCAAATAGAAACAGCTCTGGTCTGAAGCTCCCAGTGAGATGAATGTGGAAGGCAGGTGAATTCTGCATCTCCATCTGAGGTACCAAGTTCATCTCATTGGGCAGCTGGTGCAACCCACAGAAAGCAAGGAGAAAGCAGGTGGGGTGTGACTTCACCCAGGAGTTGCCCAGGGCGGGGAGACCTGCCTCCCTGAGGTAAGGGAAGTGGGGAGGGTCTGTCCTACCCACCAGGGGTACTATGCTTCTCCCACAGATTTTTGCAATCTGCAGATCAGAAGATTCCCTCATGAGCCTACACCACCAGGGCCCTGGGTCTCAAGCACAAACTTGGGCAAACCAATGACAGCCACTCCCATTGGTGGCTGTTTAGGCAGGCCCTGAGCTGCGGGAGTTTTTACATGCTCCAGTGGTTCGTGGAACTCCAGTGAGGCAGGAGAACCATCCAGTCCCATGGAAAGGGGGCCGAAGCCAAGGAGGAGAGCCCAGCAGTCTCAATCAATGGGTTCTACTCCTGTGGATCCCTGCAAGCTAAGACCCACTGACTTGAGATCCCCGCTGCCAGCAGAGTAGTCTGGAGTGTGCCTGGAATGACCAAGTTCCTGCCGGGAGGGGTGACCACCAGTAGTTGGCGGTTTGCCCCTGACAGTGCAAAGGAGCCTGAGAGGTTTGGACTGGGCCAAATTTCCCACAGTGCAGCAAAGTGCTGTGGCAGGTTGTGGCCAGACTGCCTCTTTAGGTGGGACCCTGAGCCATCCCTCCTCACCAGGCGGGCCATTCCTGCAAGCATTCCAGCAGCTCCAGTCAGAGGCTTACAGACAGAACTCTCATCTCCCTGAGTCAGAGTACCTGAGGGGAGAGGCAGTTTCAGATTCAGCAGACTTAATCTTTCCTGCTGGCTCTGAAGAGACCAGATGAACCGGGTGAGTGGGATTCCCCCAGTACAGCACACCAGCTCTGCTAAGGGAACATCAGACTCTCTACATAAGCGGGTCCTTGATCCTGTGCCTCCTGACTGGGTGAGACTTCCCAACAAGGGTCACCAGACACCTCATACAGAAGTGTTCCGGCTGGCATCAGGCCAGTGTCCCTCAGGGGCGAAACTTCCGAAGGAAGAAGCAGGCAGCGATCTGCTGTTCTGCAGCCTCCACTGGTGATACCCAGGTGAACGGGGTCTGGAGTGGCTCCCCAGTAAACTGCAGCAGATCTGCAGCAGAAAGGCTGACTGTTAGAAGATAAACAAACCAACAGAAAGTAACAAAGACAACATCAACAAAAAAGACTCCACAAAAACCCCATTCAAAGGTCATCAGCCTCAAAGATCAAAGGTGGATAAATCCACAAAGATGAGGAAAAAAACAATGCAAAAACCCTGAAAATTCCAAAAGCCAGAATGCCTCTTCTCTTCCAAATGATCGCGACACTTCTCCAGCGAGGGCATAGAACGAGGCTGAAGCTGAGATGGATGAACTGACAGAGGTAGGCTTCAGAAAGTAGGTAATAATGAATTTCTCCGAGGTACAGCATTATGTTCTAACCCAATGCAAAGAAGCTAAGAAGCATGATAAAAGATTACAGGAGCTGTTAACCAGAATAACCAGTTTAGCGAGAGCATAAATGACCTGATGGAGCTGAAAAACACAGCACGAGAACATCATGATGCAAACACAAGTATCAATAGCCAAATTGACCAAGCAGAAGAGAAAATACCAGAGCTTAAAGACTATCTTGCTGAAATAAGGCAGACAGACAAGACTAGAGAAAAAAGAATGAAAAGGAATGAACAAAACCTCCAAGAACTACAGGACTATGTAAAAAGACTGAACCTACCACTGATTGGAGTACTTGAAAGAGCCAGGGAGGGAATCAGGTCATGGTGTCCTTATAATGGGAGTGGGTTTACTATCACGAAAGTGGATTTGTTATCAAAGCAAGTTTGGTGCCTCTTGCTCTCTCTCTTTCTTATGCATGTGCTCTCTTGCCCTTCCAAATTCTGCCATGGGATGATGGAGCAAAAAGGCCCTCACCAGATGTGTCTCTCAGTCTTGAACTTTCCAGCCTCCAGAACTATGAGCCAATAGATTTTGTTCATTATAAATTACCCAGTCTTGGGTATTCTGTAATAGCAGCACAAAACAGGCTAAGACAGAGTCTATGTATGTGTGGCAACAAGGAGAAAATGAAAAACAAACAACAACAAAAAAACTATCTTTCTCACAATTTTGCTGTGATCCCAAAATGGCTCTAAAAATATGGTCTTTAAACCAAAAAAAGAGCAAAAGGAAAAAGGATATACTAGCAGCAGATCTTACAAGAATATCCAAATTTAAAGAGCCATCAAACCAGTGGTGAATTTAAATTTCCCTCCTCTAACATCACTGCCCTGAACTTAATACAGCCAGAAACATGGAATTGAGCATCTGTCAGCATAAAAATAGAGGACTCCAGGAGAAGCACTAGAGGTATGGTTTGAGGAACAAAAAAGCAAACTCCTACCTCAAATAGAGTTTGAAAACACCACATTTATTTTTTCTCCCTCTCTCTTGTCTACACTGCCATGTGCCTCAAACCTCAGGCAATCTGATGATGGTAGTGGAAACTACAGCAACATGCAATAGCCAAAACCTTGAGAAAGATCAATCCTCAGCCAGGCGCGGTGGCCCACGCCTGTAATCCCAGCACTTTGGGAGGCCGAGACAGGCGGATCACGAGGTCAGGAGATGGAGACCATCCTGGCTAACACGATGAAACCCCGTCTCTACTAAAAATACAAAAGATTAGCCAGGGGAGGTGGCGGGCGCCTGTAGTCCCAGCTACTCGGGAGGCTGAGGCAGGAGAGTGGCGTGAACCCGGGAGGCGGAGCTTGCAGTGAGCCGAGATCCGGCCACTGCACTCCAGCCTGGGAGACAGAGCGAGACTCCGTCTCAGAAATAAAAAGAAAAGAAAAGTCAGTCCTCTCCATTCAGTAGAGTTGTGGCTCCATGAGAGTGGGGCCAAACCTCTTGCTTTTTTTTCTTCTTTCTCGCTGTCCTTCTGCCACATGAGTTTAAAGATGCAGAAATGACTGCAGAAGTGTATGGTTCATCAGAATAAAAGGAGCCCCGCGTTTCATGGAGGATGGAAAGGAGAAGCCCCTGGGAACCTGAAAGTACTGGTCAGATGGTGAAGAGGGAGAAACGTTAGAAAGAGATCCATGAACATTATTTATAAACTCCTGGATTCACCTGCCCCTCAACTTATGCATGCCTAGATGTGTTTCTAATTGGCATACTAAAGATGTTAAGACCCGAGCTAATGAATAGAGCATTGCGCAGTTGCCAGTTTCACCCCGGGTTGAGGCATATACCTGAAAAGCTCTACAAAGGCTTTCAGAATGGAACTGACATTGGAACCAGATCCCACAGATTGTCTTCATCCCACCAGTGTGATTGCTTGCTAAAACAATAGTATCAATATTCTCCAAAATTTAAATAAGATCCAGTCTAACTAAATATTTATTCAAAAGTTCAAATTACAGTCCAATATTACACAGCATATGAAGAACCATGAAAATGTAAACTTCAGTGGGGAAAGACAGTACAAGCCAAGGAGGGAAATGACAGAGATGTTGGAACTATCTGACAAATATTTCAAAGCAGTTGGTATAAAATGCTCAAAATACCCAATGAGTGAAGAAACAAATTAAGTCATTTAACAACATTTAGAGTTCATCTTTTTCCCCCTCTGAATTACCTTTTCTTTAAATTGATTACCTTTTAAGATGGGAGGAAAAAAACTCCAAACTTTTAAGTCCTAAGTTATAAAACCTTGATTTTCTCTAACTGTGGCAAAAGACTTTTTTTTTCCACTTACTAAATCATCATATAAAGCTTTTCACTTACTAAGTCATCATATAAATCATCATATAAAGCTCTCTCTATATATAGTTCCAGTGCATCCAATCTAACATAATTACATTAGAATGCCCTAAGTTTTTACTTCAACCTTTGTTTACTTTGTTGATTTGTAAATGTCCTTTACAGACTATTTTCTACCTTTTCTCTCTTATGAGCTTCCATGGTAGGTTTTCTACCTATGTAATAATGATAGTATCTTGTATCTGAGTAACACTTTAGAGTTTGTAGTTTTTTTTTAGTGAAATTCACTATTTTTATTTTCAATCATAAACTTAACCTTATCTCATTGTCTTACATGTTTCATTGTTCCCTCTCCTTAGTTGTTACAACTGTGAATATAAATATATGCATATTTCACATGAATTATAAGCCAATTTATAGACTCCCACATTCCATCTCTTATCCTTGAAAACTTCTTACTGGATCAGTACCTTACCTGTGTGAGCCCATCACTACCGCTACCTTCCCATTCCAGTCCTCACGTTTACTCTACATCCCAGCTTTTTACCTGGATTTGCAGGCAATTCGGATGGTGCAATGTCTTTCTCCACATTGTTACTGTCATGCATTTTGCTTCCAGTTACCATGAGTGATCTAAACCACAGTCTGTTTTCAACCCCAAGAATGATTCGAAACAAAACGAAACCAAGAAAAGCCCAACTACTAAAATATGTCAGTATGTAACTGCCCCAGTAACTCAGAATTTCAAGCCTTTAAATTAAATGTAGCTAGAGGAACAAATGAAACACAAATTATTTCAAAAATCAGCTCATCACAACAGAATAAACTGGTGTTTGTAAGAATTTAAAAGAAAAAAAGTTGAAGCTACTTCTCCAACAGTATTTTGGTTACAAAAGAAACTAATGCTTGATAACTTAAAATTTTTTGACTGTTAAAAAAGTATAATTGTATTTTATGTGGTACAAAGCAATATCATGATAGAAAATAAGAATGTATTGAAAGGAAGGAGTTGACTCTCAGAGGAAATGAATGTTAGGTGAGTAAAGACAACAGCAATTTTCTTTTTTTTTTTTTTTTTTGAGACGGAGTCTTGCTTTGTTGCCCGGGCTGGAGTGCAGTGGCCGGATCTCAGCTCACTGCAAGCTCCGCCTCCCGGGTTCACACCATTCTCCGGCCTCAGCCTCCCGAGTAGCTGGGACTACAGGCTCCCGCCACCTCGCCCGGCTAGTTTTTTGTATTTCTTAGTAGACACGGGGTTTCACCGTGTTAGCCAGGATGGTCTCAATCTCCTGACCTCGTGATCCACCCGTCTCGGCCTCCCAAAGTGCTGGGATTACAGGCTTGAGCCACCGAGCCCGGCCTACAACTCAAATTAAAATTCATTCCCAAGAGTTTATGTTCATTCAAAAAATATCTTGTTTTCAATTTCTGCAAGATATTTTGGGAAGTTGCTGCTATGGCTGTTACAACAACGTTTCAAAAATGGGCCTGAACGGTGTGCAGCTTCTGTGCTCCCTGTGGAATAATCCAGGAGCACAGAGGCTCTTTAGCAGCAGGAGCTTCTTGTCAGATGTATTGATTTCTTGTATATAAATGCTGGTAAGGGCACTTTTTACTAAAATATAGTTTTTAGTAATGTGCACAAATCATAAGCGTACAACTAAACACATTCATTACAAATATAACATGTAACAAGTACCTAAATGAAGTATATCTTAAAACCACATAAAACAATACCAACATCCTATGTGCCCTACTCACGTCCTGCAACGCTCGTTACCCCAAATATAATCTCTGTCTTAACTCTGACAACATAAATTGATTTTACCTGTTTTTTGAATTCTATACAGTAGTCCCCCCCTTACCTGTGAGAAATAAGTTCCAGATTGGACAGCTATTGCCTTAATCGAATAGAAACGAAGTTGAGTTAGAGCTGAGTTCCAGTTTCTGTAAGATTCCATCTATCTTTTTCTTTAGTATTTCATCCTTTCTAGTTTTTCCTAGGACCTATGATAAAGCCTTCTAGTAATTCCATCTGAGAACCTGCTTTTGATCAAAGCTGCTTCTCTTTGTTGGAAGTTGAATTTGGTTTTGTCTCCTAAACAACATGTGATTGCCAAAAGTTGAAGTCTGTTTTTCACACTGTTCTTCCTAACCTGTGAAATTTAACAATTTGAAAATTGCTTGAGAGAAAAATTTTTCTCATTTCTTTGGCCCTCTCTCCTCTTTGGGATTTTGGCCCTTCAAGTGCTTTAGGAAGAGATTTTTCTGTCCCTGCAAAAAATGCCTGGTATCCACTGCCTTCTACCCAGAATCTCAGCATCTGACCCACTGCCAAGATGCCCCTAAGAGAAGGGTGGCTCCTGGAATGCTGACTCACTTCCCCGTGGCCCCTTTCCAGAATCTTTGTTCCCCCTCCAGTTGCCTTGAACACTCTCTAATAATCTTAATGAAATCCTTTTTCTTCAACTCTAGCCTTCTAGTTGTTCTCAGCATGAGTTTGACGTCTCTCCAGTTATATGATCATACACAGAAGTGGATATGAACTGGCAGGCTTTTCCCTTTTACGTCGTTTTATGATTTCATTGTTAGCTTAAAGGGGACAGAAGGTAAACCCTGATAAATTTCACATCATCTTGGAATTTCTACACTAATCTTGAACCTTCCAGTGAAACTACTATTACTTTTACTGTTATTAGCCTGGCATGACAACATAAAACTCCAGCTTATTACTACTTACTATGCTCTATACACATTAATATGAGGTTTAAACATGTGTTCTTATTTAATTGGCATAACTAACTAATGAGGCTGATATTACCTTTATTTTTCAGATGATCTTGGGTGAGGGACTAACTAATATGTCTAAGTTCACAGTAAGCTATAGAACCCATAACCGAAAGATCTGATATGAAAACTACTTTAAAGGTCAAATATCAAATGACATATTATCTGTGAGTTAGTCACATAATTTATTCATATCAATCTCTTGTTTCTACATTGCTGTTTCTCCTTTTGTAGAAACTAAACTGAAAGTAAGTTCATGAAGTCCTAAAGATGTCCATAATCATTTAACAAATATTTTCAAACTTCATGCCCTTCAGCCAGCATGCCAGGTGGACTTTGAGTGTAATGTCCCTTCCTTTAAGGGAACTGAAAAATAAGTAGGTATGCATGACTTATTGTAACAAGATGTGAATGGCAGTAGAATAATTTATTAGGAGAGCAGTTAATGAGGGCACTTAACCCAGAAGAAGTTTTCCCAAGAAAGTACCAATCAAATGAGCTGGAGTTAGTTAAATAAAGTGAGGCATTTAGGCCGGGCATGGTGGCTCACACCTGTAATCTCAGCACTTTGGGAGGCCAAGGTGGGTGGATCACCTGAGGTCAGGAGTTCAAGATCAGCCTGACCAACATGGTGAAATCCTATCTTTACTAAAAATACAAAAATTACCTGGGCATGGTGGCTTGCACCTGTAATCCCAGCTACTTGGGAGGTTGAGGCAGGAGAATTGCTTGAACCCTAGAGGCCGAGGTTGCAGTGAGCCAAGGTTGCACCACCTGGGCAACAGAGTGAGACTCTGTCTCAAATAAATAAATAAATACATCCTGGCTGACACGGTGAAACCCAGTCTCTACTAAAATACAAAAAATTAGCTGGGTGCCGTGGTGGGTGCCTGTAGTCCCAGCTACTCAGGAGGCTGAGGCAGGAGAATGGCGTGAAACCAGGAAGCGGAGCTTGCAGTGAGCCGAGATCGTGCCACTGCACTCCAGCCTGGGCGACACAGCAAGACTCCGTCTCAAAGAAAGAAAAAATTAATTAATTAATTAATTAACTTAAAAAATAAAGTGAGGCATTTGAGGTAGAGGAAGAAGTCTTCCAGTTGAAGGAAGTCTTCTCGTTTCTTTAGTTAGGCCCAGAGCGAAGAGAATATATCACAGAGTTGGGAAAACACCTGAAATCTGAGATGGCTGGTGCATAAATTATGAAAGGAGAAATGTGTCAAAATAACTCTCCAGTTATCACAGAAGCTTTATATTGAACTATGTGAATCTCATGACTTCTAAACCATAGCATCGTGCTTACTTTCTTATGCAACCTTGTGTTAAATAACTGATACCAACATAAGATACAGTGATGTGCATTTACACGGTCCCTAGAGAATTCCAGTGTGAGGAAAAGAAGTACACATACAGAGTAATTTTAATTTCATTTAGAAAATAAATTTCTTTTTTCAAAATATAATTTTTTAGTGGTATCTATATTAGAAGGCGGAAATTGATGACTAATTGACCGGATATGAAAGGAAAGAAAAAACCCCCTTCAAAGTACCCATTGCTCCTCAATAGATGTGAATGTCTCAACTGAGTAGTATAAAAGCAATATATTATCAGATTTTGCTTCATTAGAATAGCCGACTGATAAAAAGTTACAAGAAAGAACAAAAGTTTATAAAAATTATTTATTCTCAATGACCTGTATCCCACTTTTCTTGGGTTTCTGTGTTTGTGACAGCATGATGGATGGTAATGATATTGAATAAGTGAGGGATATAAAAGGCAGTGTATTATGATGTAAAAGAACACAACTGGCAGGGCGTGGTGGCTCACGCCTGTAACCCCAGCACTTTGGGAGGCCGAGGCAGGTGGATCACCTCAGGTCAGGAGTTGGAGACCAGCCTGGCCAACATGGCAAAACCCTGTCTCTACTAAAGATACAAAAACTAGCTGGACCTGGTGGTGCGCACCTGTAATCCCAGCTACTTGGGAGGCTGAGGCAGGAGAATCGCTTGAACACAGGAGGTGGAGGTTGCAGTGAGCTGAGATTGTGCCACTGCACTCCAGCCTGGGCGACAGTGAGTCCGTCTCAAAAAAAAAAAAGAAAAAAGAACACAGCCTTTGGGGCAAACAAGCTCAATTCATTTATGACTTTTGTAGCCTGATAGTTAATTTTAAATGTTTGTGGAAAGCAGAATAATGACCCCCTAAAGACATTAATAAGCTAATTCCCAAAACCTTGAGGTAAGGATGTTATTTTACATGACAAAAGACGTTTTGCAGATGTGGTTAAGGGTCTAAAGACAGAGGATAATCCAGATGGGCCTAATTTAATCACATGGGTCTTTATTAGGGGAAGGCAGGAATGTCACTGTCAGAGAGAGATTTGAAGACGCTGTGCTGCTGGCTTTAAAGCTGTAGCAAGGGACCATAAGCTAGGGAATACAGGTGGCCTCTGGAAGCCGACAAAGGCAAGGAAACAGCTTCTTCCCTAGAGCCTCCAAAAGAAACGCAGCCCTATCAGTTTCACCCTGACTTTAGCCATTTTCAATCTCTCATTTCTAGACAGTAAGATAGTAATTTGTGTTGTTTTTAATCCACTTGTTTTAGTTCATGTGGCCTATAACAAAATACCATAAAATGGGTAACTTACAAACAACAGAAATTTATTTCTCACAGTTCAGGAGGCTGGAAGTCCAAGATCAGAACGCTGGCAGATTTGGTGCCTGGTGAGGGCCTACTTTCTGGTTCATTGATGGCACCTTCTAGATGTGTCCTCACATAGTGGAAGGAACAAGGGAACTTTGGTGGGTCCCTTTTGTAAGGGCACTAATCCCATTCATCAGTGTTCTACCCTCATGACCTAATCACCTCCCAAAGCTTTTATCTGCTAATGCCATCACCGTGAGAGTCAGGATTTCAACGTGTGAGTTTGGGAGTGGGAGACACAAATATTGAGATCATAGCACCCCTCGTTTATGGTAATTTATTATTACACAATAATTATAGTATATTGATTAAACTCTGTCAGCCTCAAGATCTCTATGAATAAAAGGAGTATAATAGCACCTTCCTTGACTGGTTTGTTCTGAGAAATGAAAACTTCATCAGTTAATATACCTGTTAAGTTACTAGTAATTCATACCTGCTTTAGGAAATATTACGAACTTCAACAACTAAAATCTTCCTGGCGATGCTTTGATCTGGAGAATATCTACAACCTTTTTCTTCAGGGTTCAGATAATGTCATTTCCCTCAAGTGTGGAACATTGGCCAGAAACTCTTCTGATTGGTCAGTGCCTGGATTTAAATATTCTGAATATCGATGTTTCCTCAAGACTAGGAGAAAGGGTGTGCTTCATCCTAGTGCATCATGAAAACAATCTGAGAGAAATGGATGAAGCCCATTAGGCAGGGCAACTACTGTTAAACAGCTTAGCAGAGAAAGAAGAGAAAATTACCCTCCTGAAGAAGAAAATTCACTGAGCCAAAGAGGCAATGGTGAATGGATCATGGGCAAAACTCATTCCATTTGCAGAACTAGATATGTGAATGTGCAATCTGTGTGGTAGCACAGTTCATCATGCTTAAAGCGCTCCATAGGTGGTTTAATGCTTTATCATCAAAGTCTCAAAATTATTAATAATTTTTGAACCAGATGTTTTACATTTGTATTCTGCACTAGATCCTGCAAATTATGTCACAGTCTCTGACTCTGTGTGCATGAAAAGGGTGAATTATTTTTTGCTTCACTTCATGTAGCTTTTATCTTATAATTAAACTTTTTATTTTGAGCTAGTTGTAGATTCACATGCAGTTGTAAGAAATATTACAGAAAGATCCCACATCTTCTTTGCTCAGTTTCTCCCAATGGTAACATCTAAAAAACTACACTATAATATCACAACTAAGATAATGCCATTGATACAACGAGGGAACAAAACTCTTCCATCACCACAGAGATCCACACCACCCTTTCTCCATTCTACCCCTTCTTCTCCACTCACCCATCCATAACCCTCATTCTCTATCTGTACAATTTTGTCATTTCAAGAATGTTACATAAATTCAATCATACAGAATGTGATCTTCAGTAATTGGTTTTTCTTACTTAGCCTAAGTACTTTGAGATTCAAGGAAGTTGTGGTATGTATCAATAGCCCGTTCCTTTTTATTGCTGAGTAGTATTCCATTGTATGCCTGTAACAGAGTTTACTTCATTATTCACCCACTGTGAGACATATGTTCACAAGTTTTGACTATTATGAATAAAGCTGTTATGAACATTTTATATACAGGCTTTCATGTAAATATAAGTTGTCATTTGTGTGAGAGAAATGTCTACCAATGTAGTAACTAGATCGTATGATAGTTTAACATTGAAAGAAACTGTCAGAGTCACAAGACGGCAGAATAGAAGGCCCTAAACTCTCCTTCATCATCCTGGATACATCAATTTGACAGCAACACACAGGCAAATTCTCATCACTGGAAATCCAGAAACTGATTAGCCACTCCTGCACCCTAGGTGAGTGTTAAACTATCCACATCAAAACTGGTAGGAAAAAACTTTCACACACTGATCATAATCCCTATCCCTAATACAATGCCATATGATCGGGAAGGAACTCCCATCTCTTAGCCTATCCCTGAGGAGTGAAGGGTTTGGACCACGTATCTGGTATCACAACTTCTCTAGAGACTACCAGAGGGACTGGTTTCTAATTTCCCTGTTTTGCTGAGCTGACAGGGCCCAGCATCTGCTAAACCTCTGGGGCTACACAAAACAAAACAGCAGTTGTTTTTAAAATAATAATTGTTACAGCCCTGGTACTTCAAATATTTTCAGAGCAGTTTTTAATAAGCATGTGGGTACTTCCCCCTGCTCCCCACTTTGGCTCAGTGCAGAGTGATCAAGCCCAGCTTCCAGCTTCTCTCTGGAAAGCAAAGGACACAGACCAAATAACTAGCACCCCAGTTATTCTGGCTGCTACCCGAGGAACTGGATTTCATCTCACGTAACTGAGAGCACTGAAAGGACCTGGCGTACTCTAGATGCCTGAGGACCATTAAGAACAAACATTGTGGTTCCAACTACCATGAAGGTTTCAGTGGCACCCAGAACCTCTGTCTGGACTGATTGGCAAAGGTGTTCTCCTGTATGAGACCTGCCTGTGAAGACTGGAGAGGAAGCTGTTTTATCTGGTGCACAGACACTAATGCAGAGAGTCAAGGAAAATAAAGACATGGAAAATATGTTCTAAATGTTACCCACACAGCAGGTGGGTTCAGTCACTTGTCAGTTATCAACCCAATCACCACAGCCAGGGAGGATTTAGCAAGGAGATTTTATTACTTACAGAAAGTCAAGAGAACACTGGACAAAGCTCCCAAAGCAGTGCCTGCCCCAACTGGTAGTTGGGTCAGGTTTTATAAGCACAGGGTAGTGAGGAATAATCTGATTGGATCTTGCAATGAGGTGATGCTGGGAGGCATGATCTGACTGCATCCTGCCATGAAGTGATGCCAGGGTTCTATCCAGTTGGATCCTGGATCTTGCCATCCTGTGTCCACTTCTTCATTCGGTGCCTGTACCTCAGTCTGAAAGATTAGGTTTCCCTGTGGTTGCATACTTGTTTCACCTGCCCATGCTCAGGTTACATGACCTGAGGGTCCATGATGACTGAAGAACAACTCACAACTTTGTTACCATAAAAGTTGAACCATGCACGTTTATTGCTGCACTATTCACAATAGCCAAGACGTGGAATCAATGTAGATGCCTATCAACAGTGAATTGGATAAAGAAAATGTGGTGGCCAGGCGCGGTGGCTCAAGCCTGTAATCCCAGCACTTTGGGAGGCCGAGACGGGTGGATCACGAGGTCAGGAGATCGAGACCATCCTGGTGAACACAGTGAAACCCCGTCTCTACTAAAACTACAAAAAACTAGCCGGGCGAGGTGGCGGGCGCCTGTAGTCCCAGCTACTCGGGAGGCTGAGGCAGGAGAATGGCGTGAACCCGGGAGGCGGAGCTTGCAGTGAGCTGAGATCAGGCCACTGCACTCCAGCCTGGGTGACAGAGCGAGACTCCATCTCAAAAAAAAAAAAAAAAAAAGAAAAAAAAGAAAATGTGGTACATATACACCATGGAATACTACACAGCCATAAAAAAGAACAAAGTCATGTCCTTTGCAACAAAAGATGCAGCTGGAAGCCATCATCCTAAGTAAATTAATGCAGGCACAGAAAAGCAAATGCCACATATTCTCACCTATAAGTGGGAGCTAAATGCTGGGAACACGTGGACATAAAAATGGGAAAAATAGGCTTGGAATTACTAGAGCAGGGAGAGAGGGAAGATAAGGCAAGTTCTGAAAAACTACCTATTGGATATTATGCTCACTACCTGAGTGATGGGCTCGTTGGTATTGTAAGCTCAGGGTCATGCAATATACCCCTGTTAACAAACCTGCACAAGTACTTCCTAAATCTAAAGTAAAATTTGAAATAAAAACAAAACAAAAAACAAACCCAAACATGCTGCTGGTAACATAGAAAATATGGCTCATGGTAGTGGAAGCCCCCGTAAAGCATGTGTGATTGAAAAAAGTAAGAATCATAGCTGAACAAGGAAACACATAGACCAACCATATCTATAGGCTGTAAATGAGGTAGCATGGGAAAAAAACATTATATTGAATCAAAAAAAAAAAAAAAAAGTTGAACCAGATTTGTTAGGAAAGCAGGAACATAGGAAAGCCAGAGTGACACTATTTTAAAATCAGCTCCATCAAAAAACTAGCAAGGCATGTTCCTTGCCAGTCATGACCTACGGTTATAAGATGTTTACAGCTAAGGAAGTGATTTAGTAATGCTGCAAGGACAAACTCCTATGACAACAGAATGTCCAGATGTCCCAATATCACATAACGATACATGCTTTTAAGATAGCTAGAGTCATACTTTGATGTACTTATGCACTAAGATGACAAGGGTAAGTTTCTTTATATCAACAAAGTACTAAATTTTGTCATACTGACAGCCTACCCACATGTAGACATAGCTTAGCTTTAACATAGATAAAACCCCTATAAAAGAAGAGTTTAAAACAAAGACAGCACATTCCTCCTCTTGCTTTTGGAGGATGCCCTACGCTGTAACTTAGTAGCTTTCGATCAACTGTCTATTCTCTCCACACTCTGTGACTTTCCTTGAATTCCTTCCTGCAGGAGATCCAAGAACCGTCTTTCGGGGTCTGGCTCAGGAGCACCTTTCTGACAACAGATTAGTCCGGTGCAGTTACAAACCCCCTTCTTTTTTATGTCCATTCCATAATCTTGAGGGAAAGGGATGATGACCATTCTAACTACTTCTTGCTGATTAGGGACATAAACATTGGTTAGAGTAATAAAGTTGTTTAGTGTTTTGCTATAGGAGTTCCCTGGTATCAGGGCTGCATTTCAGGTGGAGTTGTTTCCATCCAGTTCTAAAGAAAGGTATAGAGAGTTAACAACTTAACATTATTTGCTCCAGAGAACAAAGAGAATGCTCAGATTTTATGCAAATGTTCATATCCAGGCTCCCAATCATGTCTTCTTCACAAATGAATGGTTAAAATTTGAAACTCCCTTAGTTTTTATTAGTCAATACAGCTGATCCCTGATTAGCTGACACAGGTGAGCTTTGATTGATTGATTTAGGTGAGTCTCGAAAGTCCCAAAGTTAAGGAGTGTGGGTTTTCCAGGAACTCAGAGCATTTGTATGAAATCTAGTTAGCAAATGGGTGCTATTTAAATTTAGGTCCAGTTAGTCACTCAGAATCCGTCTTGAAGGACTGGCTCAAACCCGCTGGCAAACAGCATTGCATTCCATCCAACAAAGAAGTGGTTGGCTACCTGCTCTGGGCCCATCTGATCGCTTGTAGGAATCCTAGTGGCACTGCAGTGGCCAATAGGGCAGCTAGAGCCATTTACTTAGGAGAGGCATTCAGGAAAGTACTGGTTACATTTGAACCAAAGTCTCTTGGGTTAAGTTGGTTCCTATTTCCAGGGGGAGTGAGTTTAAAGTCTCAAGGATTGCGTGGGCAGGATCCTGGTGGGGATCTCTTGTAGACATCTGTTAAAAACCAGTTAGAACAATTTTAAAGAGGAGTCAAATGCTTAGCCAAAATATGAGGGGTATCATAAGACGTGTAGGGTAGAACGCAGAAGAAATCCTATACCGGGGGAAACCAGCTGAATATATCTGGACATCGGAAACTTTATCCACTAAGTTCCGTTAGGAGACTTTCTGAAGATATCTCTTTCAGAGATTTTGCCAACTTTAAGCCCATTTAAATATGACTGGAAGTATTTATCCAGGTACAGCAGCAAGCATTAGAAGTCACTGAGCAGGCCAGGTGCAGTGGCTCATGCCTGTAATCTCAACACTTTGGGAGGCCAAGGCAGGTGGATCACCTGAGGTCAGGAGTTCCAGGCCAGAGGCCAGCCTGGCCCACATGGCAAAATCCAGTCTCTACTAAAAATATAAAAATTAGTCAGGTGTGGTGGCACATGCCTTTAACCCCAGCTAATTGGGGGGCTGAGGCAGGAGAATCACTTGAACTCGGGAGATGGGAGGTTGTAGTGAGCTGAGATCATGCCACTGCTCTCCACCCTGGGTGAGACAGAGTGAGACTCCATCTGAAAAAAAAAAAAAAAAAAAAAAGATTCACTGACCAATAAGATCTCATTACTGACCATAGTATCTCATGGATCTACTTTGTTCCCAATTCTGGTATCTAATGTCCCTAGTTGGTCAGATTTTTAAGAAGGGGGAGTCACCTGAATGACCCTGGAGCATCCCTAGTCAGGATCGAGACAAGAGCGTTGGGGGACTCCATCAGGACTGTTATAATCTAATATTGGAGGAACTTAGGAGAATCCAGGATCTAGTTCAGTCTACAGGCAGACAACAAGGACTTGAAGACAATGTACAGGGTTAAAATCTAAAAACAGTTGCAACTTTGCTTTCCTTAGAAGCATAACATTTCTCTCCTGTTGATGATGTAGGAGATCTTAGATTTTAGAACCTCTTGAGGCTAGGAAACAAAACCAAAGTAGCCTTTGGATTTTGCTTATAATCAAGGTTTTTGAACCTGCCAGAAAGTGACAATTTTTACTCATTCCCTGTGAAGCTGGGAACTCATGAAGCAAGGCATTTTACGCACTTTTTTTTTTTTTTTTTTTTCCTGAGACACAGTCTCACTCTGTCACCCAGGCTGGAGTGCAGTGGTGTGATTTCTACTCACTGCAACCCCCACTTCCTGGGTTCAAGCGATTCTTGTGCCTCAGCCTCTCGAGTAGCTGGGACTACCGGTGTGTGCCACAATGCCTGGGTAATTTTTGTGTTTTTAGTAGAGATGAGGTTTCACCATTTTGACCAGGCTGATCTCAAACTCCTAGTCTCAAGTGATCCACCCACCTCAGCCTGCCAACATGCTGGGATTACAGGTGTAAACCACCACCCCTGGCCTCTATGCATATTCTTAAATATGACATTTCAAGCCAAACCTTAGCAATATAACCAATATTCCCCATTGGATCCTGCTTATAAAGACAGAGTGGATTTTTACTGAACTTGCATAACTCAAGATAAAAATATTCACAAATCGTTTCTGAATTTTGGAGGAATCAAGTAGAGAGAAAAAGTAAATGCTTCCATATTTGTTCACAAAGGATTCTTTATCAAATTATTGCAAATGATTGATAGCTTGTGACAGAAAATTTCCTTCGCTCTGGAAAATAAAACATTGAAGTCATAAAAACATCCTTATGACTTAATTTTATGTAATTAATTTTGTTTTGCTTGATCTTAATTAGCAATTTTGGACTATAGCTGATTGCGAATGCTTCCAAAGAAGAAATTAAAATAATAACTGTGAATGACAAAAACCCAGAACAGCCATAGGTAAAGATCTGATTAAAGTTATCAATTAACAAGGAAATTTAAGTATTTCTGTGGCATACAATCATCCAACACAAAAATTTGCAATTATTACAGGTATCTCAGCATGTCAGTATTTTAGGAATCTCATAAAATTTCACATTTCTATAAATGATGAAATTACACAAACATAGCTTAAAGAAAGGTAAAACACCATTTCTTATCATTTCTTATTTGACAATGCTTCCAGTAGTATTTACCAAAGAAGCCTAATCATTTAATATCTCTACAAGAAAGATGTGCCTTTTGAGGGGGCATATCTAGGGGGCCCACCTGGAAAAATCCCAGTCAATGTTAGGCCAAAAGGCTTAATTTAGGATTTGGATTCTAGAGAAACCTGCCAAGGATGTCAAAAAGCTTAAAATACTTCCTTCAACAGATCATAAGTCACTGCCAAGAATACTACTCATTTAATCAGAGTGACAACCTAAAGACCTCAGAAAGTTACATGGATGTAAAAACCTTAACCCTTTTAAAGCTCAGTTTCCCTAAGCAGTCAAAGTTTAATAAAGATACCATGAAGCACTGGGAATTATCTTGGTAAAACACAGAATCTTTGTTTTCTAGGCCAGTTGCCTTGATCAGGGGAATATTCCTACTTGCAGGAATCAAGTAGAGAGAAAAAGTAAATGCTTCCATATTTGTTCACAAAGGATTATTTATCAAATTATTGCATTTATCAAATTATATGTTGTTACTTGTTTAGTAACAACATAGGAAGTCCTGGTAACAAAACAATTTTGACACATTAAGAAAAAACAACAATACAGAATCAAGTTACGCTGAAGTAAAATGTTGCCTTTCTAGACCTTTAAGATAAACCCCAAACCAGGACTGGACAGTTCTGAGGAAGGAATGTGGCAGAAATAGGAATTAGTCTGTAATTCAGAGAATGGCTGTTAAGGAAACATTGCAGAATTAAAAATCAAAGCCTCTTGTAATCTTACTAAGAACAAATCAATATTTTAAGAGACTCATATTGTTTTAATGTAGGAGACCAAAATTTAAATTTTGTATCAGTGCATCTTAACATCAAAGTTGCATTTTTTCCAACTTTTATTTTAGATTTAGGGGATACATGTGCAGGTCTGTTCCTTGCAGTTTTTCTAGGGGCATGGTGGAAGCTGCTGATGAATCTACCATTCTGGATTCTGGAGGATGGTGGCCCTCTTCTCAACGCTCTACTAGGTAGGATCCCAGTGGGGACATAACTGGCAACTGCAGACATAACTGTTTGGCTTGCTACAAATCCGTTTTCTGTCTATAAAGATTCTGACTCCATTGTCATTCAGGAAGGCACATTCTCCACCTCCTCTGATAGCAAGCCTAAATCCAAACACAAAAATATTACATATTTATAAGTGAGACACCTGCATTTGTTCCTCGCCTATCATCTTCTGTACCCCCTCCATATTTTAATGTGGATAAGAGAAAAGCAAAAGTCTGTCATTAATATTGCTTCATAGTAATATAAACCATTTCTGTATTTAGCGTCCTTTATGTCCTCAAGGTCCTTGCTTGAAAATCGCAAGCTTATCATTTATCCACACCAAGCCCAGATATGTTGATAGGTATTTAACTGATGCTTGCTGCTGCACCCAAATGAACTGCTGCCATTGGTGGTCTTCCATCAAGATGATTTCCAGTCTCCTCCCAAATTGTTTTATAAATGTGTGAAAATTAAAAACAAAACAAAACAAAACAAACAAACAAAACAAACAAACAAACAAAACACTAGTAAATTCCTGAAAGGGCTTAGCGTTGATTAATGGATATGACTGGGTTCCTACATTTTATCTGCTGTAATGTAATGATTATATTCAAAATACCCCTTTGAAATGTTCACAGTCCAAGGAACTGTTACTAGTTTCCTTCTGGTGATAAGATTTTAGGAGAGACAGATTCCCATGAGTTCCCTGGATGCTTTCCTATTGTAAATGGATGCAACAGCTGGAAGAGTGGGCTTAACAGCCTTGTGGATATCAGCTCCTCAGTGGCTTCCTATGATTGTAGAACCTTTGTTGTACATCAGCTGTAAGCAGGGATTTCAGCAGTTTTAAATCAGTGGATGAAAGCGTGAAATTGTGTCAAATGTCACTGTCATGTTAAAGATTTCAACTGAAATCAAAGTTAGGTAAAGCTTTCCCAAAGACACAGCTAATAAATGGAAGAGCATAAAAAGAGTTTAGACTTCTTACCTCATATTGCAGTAAGTTTTCCATCATACTACATTTCTTATCTCATAAACACAACTCACACACATAACCATATATAAACACAGCAGAAAGATGAGAAGTCTCAAAACATGCGTGTTATTATATTCCGTGTTGTCCATCCATCTCCAAATGTGATGGGATGATTCTCTTCTAAGGCCAATCCAATGGTTGGAAGGGGCTTTGTATCTTTTCAGGAAATTCTATAATAAAACAGAAAGTAACACTGTGCATCCCTTTCTTTCATGTTACTCTGGAGTCTCTCTTCCCTATCCCTTCTCTTTTTGACTGGCAGCATGGTGTAATTAAGCAGCATAAACTCTGGAGTGAGACTAATTCCCAATTCTCAGTTTAAGTCATTTAATGTCTCTGATCCTAAATTACTTTATTTAAAGTGAGCATATATCCCAGTTTCATTGGGAAATTCCCAGTTTATGCTTGTCATTCCACCAATGTATTAATGATCACTTTTAATACCCTATATATCTTAATCTAGATGACAAATTATATAATTACCTTACATCTTAATAGAATGAGAACAATACATCTCATCTTAGAGGTTCACCGTGAGAATTACATGAGGAAATACATCTAAAATGTCTCACAGGGTTCCAGGCAGAGAACACACCCTCAACGAATGTTAGACATAAAAACACATCTCATGCCCCTGGAATGGGATTCTTCCTAGTATATTAGCTTTAACCCTATGTAGCCAACCTGCCTCAGGGGGCTAAGTATTTGACAGAAAACATGATCCAAAAATATGTCTTACCAGTTCCTCCATAGTTGCAAACTGAGCAAGGCTGGCTTCTAATGAGACACAGAATGTTTGATTCAATATCCAATTTCTTATGTCTTCAGAAAAATAAAAACATTTACTCCTAAATCTAACCCAGCTTTTTGGCCAAGCAGCGTATTTAGGTGACTCTACCACTCGCTTTTCCTTTCTTGCTAAAAGTGAGACAATCACAATGAAACATAATAAATAAATGTTTTCACTCCTTTTATCTATTGTTTCTGCTTACTTTCCTGAGGTCAGTTTTGAGGTGTACATATCTGATTGCTGTTTTCCTAACTCATCACAAAGTGCCTTATCCTAAGCACAGCAATCATCAGTCCGGTGGTTTCCAGCTGGATATCTGCACTCTTGACTTTCTGAAATTTACACTGACCCTAACGGTTTCAAGGAAATCAATTTCTGTAGCATCGACTTCCATAGTACTGTACTTTCACAGGTCATACAGATGATTTTTCCATATTCTCCCTCATATTAGCCCTTCTTCCTCTTGACAAAGCAATGCTGAGGACCTATTACCTCTGTATACACGAGATGATTTTATGTATACAGTTCTCTGTACTTTCGTGCATTCTCAATCTGCTTCAGTAGAAGATACCAGCTCTTAAGGCCAGATGATTTGCCTGAAAACATTTCAAGTAGACATCTTACTTTATTTTTAATAAAAATGACAATTCTGAGAGGAACTTGTCAGGAAATAGTTCCATAAGTGGAATTCCTATACCTATAGCCTTTCTCATATCAATGGATGGCAAATGCATTCTTGCCAAGGCTCAAAAGAAAAGACAGGCTTACCTTAGACATTTCTCTTTCTAAGACTTTTTATCCAATTTGATATAAAATACTGTTGGCTCAGCTTTCAAAATATCCAGAATCTGACCACCCTCCCCTACCTAGTCTCAATATAGCAATCAAATGATTATTCTACAATGAAAGTCACATCATGACATTCCTCTCATACAACTCCCCTCATCTAGTCTCCCTATTGCACTGAAGGTAAAAGCCAAAGTCTTTAACGGACTCTCAAGGTTCCTCTGTTCCTGATGCCCCATGGTACCACTCTTCTTCTCCATCTTCACTCTGCTTTACCTACAGCAGCCTCCTTGCTCTTCCTCAAATAAGCCAGGAAGAGTCCTCCTTCAGGCTTTTGGTCTACTTGTTCTCTGTCTGGAATAGGTTCCTCCACCTCTTTCAAAAGGTTGCTGAAATGTCATCTTCCCAAGAAAGCTTGGTTTTGTCAGTCTATTGCAACCCATTGTACCTCCACCCTTATTTATTTTTACTTGTGTTTTTCTGCTGGAATATAAGTTCTGAAGAGTAGGAATTCTTTTGTGTGTGTTTTGTTTGTTGATGTAATTCAAGCATTTCACACAGTGACAAGCACATAATGGAGCTTAATAAATATTTATTGACAACAAAAACATATGAAGAATATTGTACAGTTTGGAGAACAAGTAACTTACCTGACAAAACAATAGAAAGTACAATCACACTTGTAGTGAGGACTGCAATGATGAACAAGCAACAGTAAACCTTGGCAGGAGTTACTGCAGACATAAGTGCTAGACATTTTCTTTGCAGAGTTTTATCTGTAAAATACAAATATCAGAATCTCAATCTCAGGAATATCCTAGGGAGAAAAATTTCATCATAGAATCAACACTAAGATCAGATGTACTTCAATTCTCCTACTGCCAACTCCTTTCACAAAAGGGCTTGGTTCATAAATTAGAATAATGGCCCAAAGAGGGCTAGAGCTAAAAACTGAATTCCTCCCATGCCCAGGGAATCTTCCAGTTATTGGAAAAAGAGTAGAAATTGTGATGAAAAAGAAACATACACAATCCAGATATAGCCCCATAGTAAAGCAGCTGGTTAGAAGCAACAGGGGAAGCAGAAAATAAATCAATGTAATTCACCATATTGACAGAATGAGACAAGGGACAACATACGAGCATCTGAATAAATGCTGCAAGAGGATGTAAAAAACTTAATATTCATCCACGATAGTAAGACTCAACAAATCAGAAATTGAAGAACCTTCTTCAACCTGATAAAGGGCATCTACAGAAAAACTACAGCTAGCACCAAACTTAAGGATGAAAGAATAAATGCTTTCCCCCAGTGACGTGGAACAAGGCAAGGATGTCTGATCTCTCTCACCAATCCAATTTAACATTTTATTGGATGTCCCATTAGGGGCAAAAAGGCAAGAAAAAAGAAATAAATGTCATGCAGATTGGAAAGAAATAAAGGCATTGCTATTCGCAGACAACATAGTTGTCTGCATGTAAAATTCTAAGGAATCTACCAAATGGCTATGAGAATAAATGAATTTGGCAAAGCTACAGGATTAGCTATGTTCATATATAAAAAACACTTATATTTCCATATATTCATAATTATGAAGTGGAAATTTAAATATAAAAACTGCCATTTATAATAACACAAAAGATATCAAATAAATCTATCAAAATATGTTTAGGATCAGTATGATGGAAGCTGGAAACCAAAGTGACAAAGAAATCAAAGACTTGAATCAACAGAGAGATATAAGATATTCATAGACTGGAATATGCAATATTGCTGGATGTCAATTATACCCAAACAGGTTTAGAGATTCAGTGCAATCCTGATAAACACTGCAGTATGAATTTTTTGTAGAAATAAGCCGGGTAATTTTAAAATTATAAGAAAAATCAAAGAACTAGAACAGCTGAACAATTTTGAAGGAAAAAAAAATGGCCAAATTTGGAAATCAGGGAACCTGCTTTCATAATTTACAAAGTAACAGAAACAAAGACAGTATGATATTGATAAAAGAACAAACATATAAATCAATGGAACAGAAAAAAATTTCAGAAACAAATCTAAACATGTATGGTCAATTGACATTTGACAGAAGTGGAAAGTAATCAGGCAGGTAAGGGGTAATATTTTCTGAACTCATAGTGCTGGAAAAATTGAGTGTCTTAATGCAAAATAGTGAAACTCAACTCACACCTAATACCTTATAAGAAAATGAGCTCAGAATAAATCTTAGACTCATATATGAAGCCTCAAACACTAAAACTATTAGAAGGAAAGAGGAAAATAAAATTTTTGTGAGCTTGAATTAGGCAAAAATTTCTTAGATACAACACCAAAAGCATTATCAATATTTTAAAACTTGATAAATTGAACTTTAACGTAATTAAAATTGTCTGCTAGAAAAAAAAAAAACCCTGAAAAGGGAATAAAAAGACAAGCAAAGGCAGAAAAACAGCTTTCTAAAAAGCAACTTGTATCTAGAATATATTAAGAACTCAAAACTCAACAATAAGAAAATGAAAACTAGATTAAAAAGTGGGTCAACGATTTGGAGATATACTTGATTAAAGAGGGTATATGAATAGCAAATAAGTGCATAAAAACATGCTTGAAATAACCAGCCATTTGAGAGATACAAATTAAAACCATAATGAGTGACTACTACATGGTTATTAGAGTAGCAAAGAAAACAAAAGAAAAAAAGGAACAACCAACTGCTGGTGAGGAAGGGATGTGATATGGTTTGCATCTGTGTCCCCACCCAAATCTTATGTTGAATTGTAATCTCCAGTGTTGCAGGTGGGGTGTGGTGGGAGGTGATTGGGTCATAGGGGCAGATTTCCCCCTTGGTACTGTGTCGCGATGAGTGAGTCCTCGTGAGATCTGGTTGTTGAAAACTGTGTGGTGCCCTCCCTCACTTCCTCTCTTCCTCCTGCTCAGACCAAGCGAAGTATGGACTCCCCCTTTGCCTTCCGCCATGAAGTGTAAGTTTCCTGAGGCATCCCCAGAAGCTAAGCAGATGCCAGAATCATGCTTCCTGGCCAGCCTGTGGAATGGTGAGCCAATTAAACCTCCTTTCTTACAAATTACTCAGTCTCAGGCACTTTCTTTATAGCAGTGCGAGAATGGACAGGATGCAACTGGAATTTTCATGCAGCATCACTGGAAATGCAAAATATTATGGGCATTTTGGAAAACGGTTAAGCAGTTTGTTATGGTAAATGTAAATTCCCCACATGCCCTAGCCATCCTATCCCTAGGTATTTAGACAAGGGAAGTGAAAACTTGTGTTTACTCAAAAACCTGAAAGGAATATTTTACACCAGTTTTATTCATTATCACAAAAAACTAGCAACAGCTCCAATATGCTTCAGCTGCTGAAGAGGTGAACCACTATTCCTCATCCCTAATAAAAGAAAAAACTTGATCATACATTCACAATTGTCAATTTCTTACTGTGTGTTAGCTGGCCAAACTTTTGTCTGGTTTTTCTCCTCCTCACAAGCCCTACATGTGTTTGCCTGCAAGTTTTCCTAAAGGCCCCAAAGCACAGACTTGCAAAAAACATCCTGCCTTAACCTGCCCACATTGCACCATTTCCTGTTGAAACGCCTCCACTTTGCCCCTTGCTCTCTCCTACACCACTAAGTTTTTTGTTGTTGTTGCTGTTTTTTGGTTTTTTTGGGGGTTTTTTTTGGTTTCGCTTTGTTTTGTTTACAGAGTCTCTGTAGCCCATGCTGGAGTGCAGAGACATGATCTCGGTTCACTGCAAGCTTCCACCTCCCGGGTTCACGCCATTCTCCTGCCTCAGCCTCCTGAGTACCTGGGACCACAGATGCCCACCACCATGCCCGGCTAATTTTTTGTATTTTGTTTAGTAGAGACGGGGTTTCACCATGTTAGCCAGAATGGTCTCAATCTCCTGACCCCGTGATCCACCCACCTCGGCCTCCCAAATTGCTGGGATTACAGGCGTGAGCCACGGCGCCAGCCCACTAACATATTTTTGAAATCAGTGTTATTCCTATTGCAACAGTCCTTTTGAATAAAGTTTCTCCCTATCTTGTTTTTCTTTGACAAATGATACATACTATAATACAGATGACTTGAAAATGTATTATTGTTAAGTGAATGAAGTCAGATTCTACAGTTGCCAGCTGCAGGATTTCATTGATGTGACATTCTGGAAAAGCAAAAGTGTAAGAACAGAAAAGAGATCAGTGGTTGCCAAGGGCTAGGGGCAGAGGAAGAGACATTCTACAAAGGGACATGAGGGAATTTGGAGTGGGCGGGTATGGTTCTATATCTTGACTTTTACGGCAGTTACATGAATATATATGTTTACTGTAGAAATCTACACCAAAAGAGTGAATTTTACTGAATATAAATTGTAATACTTTAAAAGTCCCTGCCAACTTTCGGTCATTTAATATACATCTACAAGAATAACAGGGAGCTTCAGCTTCAGTTCTAGACAGTGGAAAAGATGGGTAAGATTGGATGATCTTAAGCAGTAAATATTGTTCGGATATTTTGGCTCATATAAAAATATCAGCCTTTATTCTTTCTGGTTCTACACTAATGCAAAATTGTCTTACAGGTTCAGAATACTAAGACTTCCATAATTCTTTTTCGTTGTTACTAGGGTAATGTGTAACTCAACCCTTAAAATTTCCCCCAAATCTCCCATTTGCCTCTCTTAATCATCTTCTAAATGTCCCTGCTTTCTCTTCTTCTTTTTTATATCTCTGGTTCCTCCTGCTAATACTGAGACAGCCAGGCATGAAGGGGTCCCTGGAGAAACTCCAACTAGCCTGCCCACTGAGGTGGAGCCTTGGGAAGTTCACAAGGTTCGCAGCAGGGAGAAGCCTGAGTCTGGCCCCTCTTTTTTATGTGTGGAACCTGGGATCCAAACGGCCAGGTGGGAAGCACTCCAGCGGAAGGACTCTGGCCTTGCCAAAGTAACTGTTTCCCCCCTTTTTCCCATTTTTCACCCAATAAAACTCTACTTCATACACTCTTTAAAGTATCTGTGAGCCTGAATTTTCATGGCTGTGGGACAAAGAATCCCATTTTTAGCTGAAATAAGGAAAGGTCCTACAGCAATATTCCCACATGCATCTTGTTCCATTTCCCTCTCTTGCTCACTTACTTCTCTTCTACCTTTCTAATAGTGTGTCCTGACTCCTGCAGATTCATATCACTCTTAAAGTACACACTGAACACAATACTCTTCAGACTTCTAGTTGGAAAAACAACATTAGGAATTATCTCTCAGAAGAACAAAGAAATAAAGCATTATTGGATGGCCGAATAGGAATAGCTCCAGCCTCCAGCTCTCAGTGTGAGTGACACAGAAGATGGGTGATTTCTGCATTTTCAGCTGAGGTGCAGACTGACACCTCACACCTCACACCTCACACGGCTGGTACACCTCTGAGATGAAGCTTTCAGAGCAAGAATCAGACAGCAACACTTGCTGATCAGCAATATTCTGTCTTCTGCAGTCTCTGCTGCTGATACCCAGGCAAACAGGGGCTGGAGTGGACCTCAAGCAAACTCCAACAGACCTGCAGCTGTGGGTCCTGACTGTTAGAAGGAAAACTAACAAACAGAAAGGACACCCACACCAAAACCCTATCAGTATGTCACCATCATCAAAGACCAAAGGCAGATAAAACCACAAAGATGGGGAAAAAATAGTGCAGAAAAGCTGGAAATTCAAAAAATCAGAGTGCATCTCCCCCTCCAAAGGAATGCAGCTCATCGCCAGCAACAGAACAAAGCTGGATGGATAATGACTTTGATGAGCTGAGAGAAGAAAGTTTCAGTCGATCAAACTTCTCAGAGCTAAAGGAGGAACTACGTACCCAGTGCAAAGAAACTAAAAACCTTGAAAAAAGAATGGAAGAATGGATAACTAGAATAACCAATGCAGAGAAGTCCATAAACGAACTAATAGAGATGAAAACCATGACACGAAAACTATGTGACAAATGCAAAAGTTTCAGTAACTGACTCGATCAATTGGAAGAAAGAGTATCAGTGATTGAAGATCAAATGAATGAAATGCAGCAAGAAGAGAGTTTAGAGAAAAAAGAGTAAAAAGAAATGAACAAAGCCTCCAAGAAATAAGGGATTATGTGAAAAGACAAAATCTATGTCTGATTGGTGTGCCTGAAAGTAATGGGGAGAATGGAACCAAGTTGGAAAACACTCTGCAGGATATTATCCAGGAGAACTTCCCCAACCTAGCAAGGCAGACCAACATTCAAATTCAGGAAATACAGAGAACGCCACAAAGATACTCCTCGAGAAGAGCAACTCCAAGACACATAATTGTCAGATTCACCAAAGTTGAAATGAAGGAAAAAAATGTTAAGGGTAGCCAGAAAGAAAGGTCAGGTTACCCACAAAGGGAAGCCCATCAGACTAACAGCAAATCTCTCAGCAGAAACTCTACAAGCCAGAAGAGAGTGGGGGCCAATATTCAACATTCTTAAAGAAAAGAATTTTCAACCCAGAATTTCATATCCAGCCAAACTAAGTTTCATAAGTGAAGGAGAAATAAAATTCTTTACAGACAAGCAAATGCTTAGAGATTTTGTCACCACCAGGCCTGCCCTACAAGAGATCCTGAAGGAAGCACTAAACATGGAAAGGAACAAACGGTACCAGTCATTGCAAAAACATGCCAAAATGTAAAGACCATCAATGCTAAGAAGAATCTGCATCAACTAACGAGCAAAATAACCAGCTAATATCATAATGACAGGATCAAGTTCACACATAATAATATTAACCTTAAATGTAAATGGACTAAATGGTCCCATTAAAAGACACAGATTGGCAAATTGGATAAAGAGTTAAGACACATCAGTTTGCTGTATTCAGGAGACCCACCTCACATGTAGAGACACATATAGGCTCAAAACAAAGGGATGGAGGAAGATCTACCAAGCAAATGGAGAACAAAAAAAAAAAGCAGGGGTGGCAATCCTAGTCTCTGATAAAACAGACTTTAAACCATCAAAGATCAAAAGAGACAAAGAAGGCCATTACATAATGGTAAAGGGATCAATTCAACAGGAAGAGCTAACTATCTTAAATATATATGCACCCAATACAGGAGCACCCAGATTCATAAAGCAAGTCCTTAGAGACTTACAAAGAGACTTAGACTTTCATACAATAATAATGTGAGACTTTAACACCCCACTGTCAACATTAGACAGATCAACAAGACAGAAAGTTAATAAAGATATCCAGGAATTGAACTCAACTCTGCACCAAGTGGACCTAATAGACATCTACAGAACCCTCCACCCCAAATCAACAGAATATACATTCTTCTCAGCATCACATCACACTTATTCCAAAACTGACCACATAGTTGGAAATAAAGCACTCCTCAGCAAATGTAAAAGAACAGAAATTATAGCAAACTGTCTCTCAGACCACAGTGCAATCAAACTAGAAATCAGGACTAAGAAACTCAATCAAAACCGCTCAACTACATGGAAACTGAACAACCTGCTCCTGAATGACTACTGGGTACATCACGAAATGAAGGTAGAAATAAAGATGTTCTTTGAAACCGATGAGAACAAAGATACAACATACCAGAATCTCTGGGACACATTTAAAGCAGTGTGTAGAGGGAACTTTATAGCCCACAAGAGAAAGTAGGAAAGATCTAAAATTGACACCCTAACATCACAGTTAAAAGAACTAGAGAAGCAAGAGCAAACACATTCAAAAGCTAACAGAAGGCAAGAAACAACTAAGATCAGAGCAGAACTGAAAGAGATAGAGACACAAAAAACCCTCCAAAAAAATCAATGAATCCAGGAGCTGGTTTTTTTGAAAAGATCAACAAAATTGATAGACCGCTAGCAAAACTAATAAAGAAGAAAAGAGAGAAGAATCAAATAGATGCAATAAAAAATGATAAAGGGGATATCATCACCGACCCCACAGAAATACAAACAACCATCAGAGAATACCATAAATACCTCTACACAAATAAACTAGAAAACCTAGAAGAAATAGATAAATTCCTGGACACATATACTCTCCCAAGATTAAACCAGGAAGAAGTTGAATCCCTGAATAGACCAATAGCAGGCTCTGAAATTGAGGCAATAATTAATAGCCTACCAACCAAAAAAAGTCCAGGACCAGACACATTCACAGTTGAATTCTACCAGAGGTACAAGGAGGAGCTGGTACCATTCCTTCTGAAACTATTCCTATCAATAGAAAAGGAGGGAATCCTCCCTAACTCATTTTATGAAGCCAACATCATCCTGATACCAAAGCCTGGCAGAGACACAACAGAAAAAGAGAATTTCAGACCAATATCCCTGATGAACATCAACGCAAAAATCCTCAATAAAATACTGGCAAATGGAATCCAGCAGCACATCAAAAAGCTTATCCACCATGATCAGGTGGGCTTCATCCCTGGGATGCAAGGCTGCTTCAACATATGCAAATCAATAAATGTAATCCAGCATATAAACAGAACCAAAGACAAAAACCACATGATTATCTCAATAGATGCAGAAAAGGCCTTTCACAAAATTCAACAGCCCTTCATGCTAAAAACTTTCAATAAATTCGGTATTGATGGAACATATCTCAAAATAATGAGAGCTATTTATGACAAACCAACAGTCAATATCATACTGAAAGGGCAAAACCTGGAAACATTCCTTTTGAAAACTGGTAAAAGACAGGGATGCCCTCTCTCACCACTCCTATTCAACACAGTGTTGGAAGTTCTGGCCAGGGCAATCAGGCAAGAGAAAGAAATAAAGGGTATTCAGTTAGGAAAAGAAGAAGTCAAATTGTCCCTGTTTGCAGATGACATGATTATATATTTAGAAAACCCCATCATCTCAGCTCAAAATCTCCTTAAGCTGATAAGAAACTTCAGCAAAGTCTCAGGATACAAAATCAATGTGCAAAAATCACAAGCATTCCTCTACACCAATAACAGACAAACAGAGAGCCAAATCATGAATGAACTCCCAATTGCTTCAAAGAGTATCAGATACCTAGGAATCCAACTTACAAGGAATGTGAAGGACCTATTCAAGGAGAAATGTAAACCACTGCTCAACGAAATAAAAAAGGATGGAAACAAATGGAACAATACATCATGCTCATGGATAGGAAGAATCAATATCATGAAAATGGCCATACTGTCCAAGGTAATTTATAGATTCAATGCCATCCCCATCAAGCTACCAATGACTTTCTTCACAGAATTGGAAAAAACTGCTTTAAAGTTCATATGGAACTAAAAAAGAGCCCGTATTGCCAAGACAATCCAAAGCCAAAAGAACAAAGCTGGAGGCATCACGCTACCTGACTTCAAACTATACTAAAAGGCTACAGTAACCAAAACAGCATGGTACTGGTACCAAAACAGAGATATAGACCAATGGAACAGAACAGAGCCCTCAGAAATAATACCACACATATACAGCCATCTGATCTTTGACAAACCTGACAAAAAGAAGAAATGGGGGAAAGGATTCCCTATTTAATAGATGGTGCTGGGAAAATTGGGTAGCCATAAGTAGAAAGCTGAAACTGGATCCTTTCCTTACTTCTTATATGAAAATTAATTCAAGATGGATTAGAGACTTAAATGTTAGACCTAAAACCATAAAAACCCTAGAAGAAAACCTAGGTAATACCATTCAGGACATAGGCATGGGCAAGGATTTCATGTCTAAAACACCAAAAGCAATGGCACCAAAAGTCAAAATTGACAAATGGGATCTAATTAAACTAAAGAGCTTCTGCACAGCAAAAGAAACTACCACCAGAGTGAACAGGCAATCTACAGAATGGGAGAAAATTTTTGCAAACTACTCATCCAACAAAGGGCTAATATCCAGAACCTACAAAGAACTCAAACAAATTTACAAAAACAAGAACAACAACAACAAAAGAAACAAAAACAACCCCACCAAAAAGTGGGCAAAGGATATGAATGGACACTTCTCAAAATAAGACATTTACACAGCCAACAGACACATGAAAAAATGCTCATCATCACTGGCCATCAGAGAAATGCAAATCAAAACCACAATGAGATACCATCTCACACCAGTTAGAATGGTGATCATTAAAAAGTCAGGAAACAATAGGTGCTGGAGAAGATGTGGGGAAATAGGAACACTTTTACACTGTTGGTGGGACTGTAAACTAGTTTAACCATTGTGGAAGACAGTGTGGCGATTAGCACTAGAAATACCATTTGACCCTGTGATCCCATTACTCGGTATATACCCAAAGGATTATAAATCATGCTGCTATGAAGACACATGCACACGTATGTTTATTGTGGCACTATTCACAATAGCAAAGACTTGGAAGCAACCCAAATGTCCATCAATGACAGACTGGATTAAGAAAATGTGGCACATATACACCATGGAATACTATGCAGCCATAAAAAAGGATGAGTTCATGTCCTTTGTAGGGACATGAATGAAGCTGGAAACCATCATTCTCAGCAAACTATCGCAAGAACAGAAAACCAAATACCTCATGTTCTCACTCATAGGTGGGAATTGAACAATGAGATCACTTGGACACAGGAAGGGGAACATCACACACTGGGGCCTATTGTGGGGAAGGGGAGGGGGACGGATAGCATTAGGAGATATACCTAATGTAAATGACAAGTTAATGGGTGCAGCACACCAACATGGCACATGTATACATATGTAACAAACCTGCATGTTGTGCACATGTACCCTAGAACTTAAAGTATAAAAAAAAAGAAATAAATAAAGCATTATTACTGGTCAAATTTTACTCAGTTTCAGGATCTGTAAAACTTAACCACAGGATGCATTTTAAAAAACAAGTTTCACAACTGTACCAGGTAATAAATATTTAGTTTCAGTTTTGTAAACATTCTTTAGAATATAACATTTGGCTTAGTTAGTAAGAATGTAACATTTGGGCTTAGTTCATAAGAATCGTAACTTAGCAAGAATGTAACTTAGCCAAAATGTACATTTGTAACATCTAAAGAATGTTGGAATGCACTGCTCCGGGAGACAGATTTGAAAAGACCGATTTGAGTAATAACAAAACTCCCGTCCGGCACAGTCGGCTCTGCGTTAATTTCTCTTTCTCCACTGTAATCCCCCTGTCTTGATAAATCGGTTCTATCTAGCAAGCAAAGGGAACCCATTGGACGGTTACAACAGTACCAGGAATGCTAAGAGCTAGGAGCAACATGTTACAAAAACAGTGGCACCCCTCCTTAAAAAACAAGTTTCCCCAAGAAAGGTGGGAGGAAAATAGAGGTTCAGGACAGTTGCAAATAGATGCCTATCTTCCAAATAAAATGTCAAGTCTTGTTGAGGTCACAGCATCCACAAGTTTCCAACCTAGCCTGGAAAAACAAGTCGGATCAGAGACAGGTTGGGGGAGGGCCTGTGGGTGGCCCTGAAGCAGGCCACTAGGACGCCCTGTTTCCCTCTCTCGGCCTTTCCAAAAGTCCTTAAGCCACAGACAGCCGTGGCCCATCCAGGGGGCACTCCCCTCTCAGGTCCCCCAAAGTTCTGCAAACTCTGACGACAAAGGCAAGTCAGAGTCCTGTGACATGTGGGGAGGCATCGGACAGATTTTTCTTTTCATGGCCTGGTCAGAGCGGATGCTCACCCATCTGAGAAGGCCCTGGAGGGGTCACACTGGGTAAATCGAAGCGAAGCCGCCTTCTTCCGCTTTTTTCGGAGCTCCAGGAGAAGGCTCCTCCTTCACTCCAGGGCGGGGCTCTGCAGAAAAGGCGGGGAAGCACCGAGGGAGGAGTACTGGGGCTGCGGGATTCGCACCTACATAGGCTTCTAGAATCTCTGGCGCCCACACTGCACCCACCTACGCAGCCCCTTTCCGGTCCAACGGGCTCCAAACCTCAAGTTTCCGCACATCTCCCAGAGAAGCGTCCCCGCCGCAGCCCCGGGTGGGCGGGAAGCGAGGCTGCGCCCAGCACCGGCCCCACCTCCCCCGCGCCCGCGGGAGATTTGCTTGCGGCTGGATCCTCCGCCTTCAGTTTCACCGCAGCCGCCCGCTGTTGTGGCGCTTGTGACCCGAGCAGGAAGCCCAGAGACAAACCAGAAAGACAGGAAGGGGATTCCTGGACTTTCTTTCCACCTCTGGCAGGGACGCGACCCTCCTTCAGCTAGGAGTGCCTGGCCGGGTCTGGTGTACCCCTTACCCTGTCTTGAGGATCCCCTTGTCCCCGGAATTAGGGGGAACCCAATGGAGGCCTGGACCCAGGGCCTATTCCCATCGTGGGCCACAGGGGCTTTTTAGGCAGTGAAACTACCCTATGTGAAATGGTGGATATGTTATAGGAGGCAGAAACAAATTATTTGGGTAGACAGGGTAAGGCAAATCCCCGGTAGAAAACTTTCCTTTTAACAAAAAGCAGCTCAAAAGTAGCTCCCTTTCTAACCTCATGCAGTTCAAAGAAATCACTTTTTTTCTAATAACAAGAGACCTGAAAGAGCAGACAGTAAAACACAGAAAAGACAGCTGGGACACAGAAGGACTGAGGTGGACAGCGGGGAGTTTCCTGGGTAATCACCAAGCTTCACACTTATACCACAGGCCCCAGTAAAACAGTGGGCCTTAATAAGCACATTCCTTTCTGTTCAGGCGCACCAAGATGCCTAGGGCTGCAAGAAGATGTATGGGAATCGACACAGAAACTTTTCCTACCACATAAGCAGGACAAAGAAACAGACTGAGAGTTGGCCTATATGCTCACGGAATGAGATAAGAGATGATAAAAAATTCTGCTCTGTACAGAGAACACACCTGTTCCCAACTAAACCCTGGGGCCCTAGGAAGATAAGACAAGACATCCCCTCCTCACAAGCCCCCTCCTCACCAGCTTCCCTCCCCGCCGGCCTCACGAGCCCATTTATAAAATCTCTGACATTTTTACTACAACTTGGCAATCTGCTTACGATCCCTCTCTGTAACAGAAACCTGTTCTTTCCTTTTGCCTGTTAAACTCCTGCTCCAAACTCACTCTGTCTGTGTGTGTCCGAGACCTTGATCTCCTTGAGCCATGAGACTAAGGTCTTGGTATTTACCCCAGATAACGAGACTGCTTCAGATATATCTCATACGTTTGTCAAACCCACAGAATGTACAACAGAAAGAAGGAACCCTAAACGATGGACTTACTTATAATTATCAATATTTGTTCATCAAGGCAAATGGCACAACACTAATGGGTGATGTTACTAATAAGGGAAATTGTGCAGGAGGAAGAAGTGATAAATGAGAATTCTACACTTGCCACTCAATTTTTCCACAACCCTAAAACTATTCTAAAATGATATGTATTAATTATTTTTAAAAAGCAGATGACTTTTTGTCAGTGTTATGATTGTTTTTAGCTGTAACATAGAAACCTATAATCATCCTTCAATTTAACTTATAATTTGTTGATATATATATATATATATGTGTGTGTGTGTATATTCTACACCACAGGATACATTAAGATTAGAATTTTCTTACATGATAATGAAACAGCCTCAATCACATTTCAGAAGTAGTGCCTTAATAAGTCCTTCCACCTTTTAACTCTCTCGGAGGAAGTATGGAAAAGGAGATATGATGTTAATATCTAAGTTTGTTGCTGTGTAACAAATATTTTGCTATGTATGCATACAGATAATAAAAATAATACTATATAGCTATAACTATCCTAATGTAACCCTTATAAAGAAAAGTGTCTGTGAAAAATGAGTGAGTTTGAGTGCATCATGGTGGTTTAAATTTTTTTTCTTTATTTTTTCAAACTCTAAAAGACAGTCATCAAAGGATCTGATTGCAGGGCCTTAAATTTGACTAGGTTTCTCATATGTATCATCACAGTAAATGAAATGTAAGCTCATGTCTATTATATATGAAAAAAAGTTAATACATAAGCACAAGACTGTTAATTTCTGGAATTGCATTCAGAATTCCCCTGTCCTCAGAAGAAAGGAAATGTTCTACCTCGCACATTATTGTCCTTTGTATATAAAGGACAATAAATAAAGGTTATGTAAATAAGTACACAGCCAGAATTCTTTTAGGACACACACATAGAATGTAAGTTATTTGGCTTTTGAATACAACGATTACTTGCAAAAGTTTGTTGCAGTTAGAAATGCTTACTCATATCTTTCCTCCTCATTATTACCTAGTTAAATAAACAAATGGCAAACATTTGTGTGAAGAGTCATATATTATGTGAAGTGCTAGATGGTGACATGTTAATAAAAGGACCTACCAGTAAAAAATGTAGTTTTTAAAATTGAAATGAGAAAACCTTTATTGGATTTTCTAGATCTGCCTATAGTAACATCCCCAGTTCCTCTGCTAACATCATCGTCATGTAGCAGGACGAGCCGCAGACAAAACCTCTCAGACACCGAGTTATAGAAGGAAGGGCTTTATTCAGCTGGGAGCATCCGCAAGCTAAGGCCTTAAAATCCGAGCTCACCAAGTGCACAATTTCTGTCCCTTTTGAGGGCTCACAACACTAAAGATTTCACATGAAAGCGTCGTGATTGATTTCAGCAAGCAGGGGGTACGTGACAGGGGCTGCATGCACCGGTGGTCAGAGAGAAACAGAACAGGGCAGGGAGTTTCACTATGTTCTTTTATACAATGCCTGGAATCTATGAATAATATTGGTTTCTACGTTGTGAGTTGATTTTTAACTACTGGGTTTAGGCCAGGCAGGCCCAGGCCTGGTTTTGGGCCTGGCACCCGGCTGCCTGTCTTTGGTTTTACTTTCTTGTTTTTTTCTTAAAACTGGTACTGACTATAAAACAATATGAGAGGGTCTCTCTCTCCTCAATCATAGCAGTTACAATACATCTATCTCTTATTTTACCTTAGAGTGGTATTACTCAAAGTGTGTATCATGGATCAGTGGCAGTTCATGAACTATGTGTTACGAGTCAATAGTGAGGTAAACACAGACTTTATTAGTCTGTTTTCATGCTGCTGATAAAGACATACCCAAGACTGGGCAATTTACAAATAAAGGGGTTTAATTGGACTTACAGTTCTATGTGGCTGGGGAAGCCTCACAATCATGGCAGAAGGCAAGGAGGAGCAAGTCACGTCTTACATGGATGGCAGCAAGCAGAGAGAGCTTGTGCAGGAAAATTTCCCCTTATAGTAAACATCAAACCTCATGAGACTTACTATCACAAGAATAGCACAGGAAAGACCTGCCCCCAAGTCACGTCTTACATGGATGGCAGCAAGCAGAGAGAGCTTGTGCAGGAAAATTTCCCCTTACAGTAAACATCAAACCTCATGAGACTTACTATCACAAGAATAGCACAGGAAAGACCTGCCCCCAAGTCACGTCTTACATGATGGCAGCAAGCAGAGAGAGCTTGTGCAGGAAAATTTCCCCTTACAGTAAACATCAAACCTCATGAGACTTACTATCACAAGAATAGCACAGGAAAGACCTGCCCCCATGATGCAATTACCTTTCACTGGGTCCCTCCCACAGCATGTGAGAATTCAAGATGAGATGTGGGTGGGGATACAGCCAAACCATATCACAGACATTGAGAGTAAGCATTTAAACACTCATATAGCAACTTGACATTTCCTTAATAACCAAGTTGGGGAATCCACCTTGTTGGACAGGAAATAGACAAGTGTGGTACCATCAGACTCAGTGGTGGGTCACTTGTGACATGAGTGTGTATGAGTCATGAGAAATTGTACAGCATTTAAAAATTTGTTATCTTAATGTTATTTTGTCAACTACAGTCCAACTGTGCATAAACATCTGAAATTCCCATATTACCTGCTTGTAAAATAATAACGAATAATTATGAAATTTGCAGGATAACTTGTTGGAAATAGTTATTGATGATTTGTGAAAATAAAATTTGAAAACAAGGCATCATTTGCATTATTTTGGGTAAGATTTAGAAACAAATAACCTCAACTTGCAGGAATTATCTTAAAATTTCTTTCTCTGTTCTCTTGAATATAGATCTTTGAAATCAGTTCTAGTTTTAATGGTAAATAGAAATACCTGAGGTACTCTTTCTCTTCAGTGAATAGAATATTGTCATAAATGCAACCTCATAAGCTCATTTGTCACATTACAACCTTACATATTAATATAAATAAAATTCATTCACAGTGTGGGTGTAGGCATTTAATATAGGAAATCCAATTTCATACTTAAACTTGGGATTAGTTACAGTTTTATTTTTTCTTTTTCCTTTTGTTTCTTAATTGATAAATAGTAACTACATATTCATAAAGTATGTAGTGATATTTTGATACATATGATGTACAATAATTCTATTAGGGTAATTAGCATATCTATCATCTCAAACATTTATCATTTCTTTATGTTGGAAACATTTAATATCTTCTTCCTAGCTTTTTGAAACTATATTACATATTATTTTTAACCATAGTAATCATACAGTGGTATGGAATGCTAGGAGGTATTCCACCTATCTCCTACACGATGGAGAAACAGAAAATGTCTTTTTGGTTTTTTTTTTTCTCATCACATCATCAGGCTGAAAATTTTCTAAACTTTATCCTCTGTTTCCCTTTCAAAACTGAATATTTTAACAGCACGCAAGTCACCTCTTGACTGCTTCAATGCTCAGAAGTTTCTTCTGCCAGACACCCTAAATCATCTCCCTCAAGTTCGAAGTTCCACAAATCTCTAGGCTGCAATAAGTCTACATGGTTTCCAGGGGGTGAAGCCTGAACCCAGCTGGCAGCACACAAAGCCTAGAATATCCTCTTTCCTGGTACCACCTCGTGCCACTGGACTCAGGGGGTGAGACGAGTGACTGCACAACCACATTCAACAGAGGAGGTACAACTGGGCAGAGACAACATCACAACCAGAGAAGACTACACAATCATTCAAGAGGATGCTGAGATAAAGTACAGTTACCTACTCTCCATTATTCTTTGCTGAGAAAGGTGAGGGTATGACATCAGCAGAAAATTATGTTTATTCTTAAAAAAATCCCAATAGGATGGGGTTGATGGTCATTCAAGCAGTAGAATGAGATAAAAATCTGCATTAGTTAAAAATCTTTGTAAATAAGGAAAAGAACAGCAATGGCAAGGGAGAAAAGAGAGCATTCTTATTTAAACTGCATTATTTTCCTTGCTGTAGTGGCAGCAGACTCATTGGTTTTCATAAAATGTAATTTCCGCAGTGCAGTCTATTGACAAGGCTGCTCCATGACGGGAGGACAGACACGAGGCCAAGTGTTCATGACAGAACTAGGTCTTCCCTCAAAGCCTCTAATGTGGCTATTTCTCATGAGGAACCTGACACTGTATGACGCTTCAGTTAAAGCTTCTGAAATATTGCAGTGGCATAAATGACAGGTTTTTTGGTGTGATGACTTTCTTGTACATGTAAACTCTTTGAGAAAAGTTGGAGATAAAAGGACAGCGGGGAGTTTGGTTTAGAGCCACAATGTTCCAGATGCCAGCCACGGATCCCTCTGCCCTGTGTCACTACATGTTCTTTTCCGATAAACACTCAATCGCTGAGTGTTACACACTGTGGTTTAAGGAAATGATCCATTCACCACCATCCAACCTCTCTTATCCTCTGTGTGAAGCTCCCAATAGCAGAGGCTGAAGATAGAAAGGCTATCTGTTTCCTTGCACCAGGTACATTACTTGGTGACCTGGTGAATGGTATGAGCAAGGTAGCCCACATTGCCAGAGGTGACCCCTGCCACAGAGATGCGGCCGTCCTTTGTCATATAGATGGAGAACTCTTTGGTCAGCTGCTCCACCTGTTCAGGCTTTAGCCCTGTGAAACAAAACATGCCAATTTGGGCAGTGATGTGTGGCCAGTTGTGGGTGGAACTCTCCTTCTTGAGGTTGGAGACCAGGTGAGTCCGCATGCTAATGATGTAGTCGGCCATGCCTTTCACTTCTTGCAACCATTGTTTTCACAAATCAGGGGTGTTAAGAATGGTAGAAGCAATCTGGGCCCATTGTGGGGACGGCTGGAATACATGGGACGGATCAAGATCTTCAACTGTGACTCTACCCTTTTGGTTTCACCTCATCTTCACATACCACAGTGAAGGCTCCTACACACTCACCATATAAGCCCATGTTCTTGGCATATGATCAGCAGAGACAAACATTAATGCCCTGTTTGATGAAGTGGCACACAGTCCAGGCATCCTTATCACCATCACCACCGGTAAAGCCTTGGTAGGCCATGTCAAAGAACGCAAAGAGATTCCTCTTCTTTACCAATGTTGGCATTTCCTTCCACTGTTCCGGATGTGGGTCCCCTCCTGTGGAATTGTGTGTGCAGGCATGCAGAAGAAGAACATTTTGCTCTGGTATTTTTGAGAGGTCCTTCACAGCACCTGTGAAGTCAAAACCGCAAGTCTTGAGGTCATAAAACTGATAACCTTGTAGCTGCATGCCAGTGTCCCTGAAGACGGGTGTGTGATTTTCCCAGCTTGGTTTGGGCAGAAAGACCTCTCAGATGACCTTAAAAAATCTTTGCAGAAAACTGGCTCCAATCCTTAAGGCTCCAGTTCCAGTGACAAACCGGCCACTTTTCAAGACTTCGCTGTTCTCACGAGGGCTAGTTCAGCAGATGCCTTGCAAAATTCAGCCAGGCCCCCAGTGGGCAGGTATTCCCTGTCCAAACTTTTTGTGGTAATCTGGACCTTTGCCTTGCGGACGCTAGGCAGCACATAAGGTTTTCCGTTATCATCCCGGTAGGCATCAACTCCCAGATTCATCTTTTTGCTATTGCTGTCCCTCTTAAAGGCTTCAATGACTCCCAGAAAGATATCTGGAGGTCCCATTTCTACATGGGTCCATCAGGAACTGTCTCTGGCTGAGGCCGCGGCAGCGAGGCCCAGGTGGAAGGTGGCGGGCGATCCCGGAGAGGACGCGGACGGAGTGCAGCAGGGCCATGGTGGACAGTAGGAGGGCAGTGGGCAGCTGCAGGACTGAGCAGAGGGTTCTCTGTAGAGTTTTAATTGTGAGAGATGATTTGTGAGGTTGATCTTAAGCTGTAGCCAATCTGGTCTGCTTTGCATGTCTTTCTGTATGGTCCATAGCAAATTTGCTGAGGACCTCCATCTTGTTTAACATCCTGGGGAGCAAAGCCTGTAACCACTTGGCAAGGTTTTTGTGTAGCCTCTGTGTAGCTTGGATTCAATCCTGGCTTAGGGAATGAGTCTTGTCTGGTTTCATATCTGCGTGACCTTTTGCTATTTGTTGATTCCATTTCTCTCCACGAACTGCCTTGGATTTTCCTTTCTCTGAGCATTTAGCAGAGTTTGAAAGTCAGAAATACTGCCACTTGGTGTGGCTAAATTCAGATAATAAGGGAGTTAAGAGGATTTTCTTAAGGAGTGCTCAGCTTAATTAAAAGTGGATATCCGAGTTAGGGTCATATTTAAAAGGCCTTTAGGTTTCCCTTTTCTTGGACCTTTTTTTGCTGGAAAAAGGTTTTTCTTGGTCAACTGAATTATTTTTTCTGCATTTTGCTTTGCCACTTTTAATGTGTGCATGAGAGGGGCGAGACCTCTGTTTTTCTCATGGACCCCAAAAATTAAAAACACCGAGAGGCCAATAAGCCAGTTAGGAGATTGGCAAATGAAAGATCTTATGGGGACTGGATTATCTTTTACCTGTCTGTGTAATTATATATGTGTTGTGTGTGTGATGTTCATACCAAAAAAAGAGTTCCAATTAATTTTGTCTAAAGGAAGACAAGCACTTGGATCAAATATTTTATAAAAGAGAAGATAAAAAGCTGTGGTACCTTTCAGTTCATGTAACTTTGATCTTGGAGAAATAAAAACAGCCTTAACGATTATTGGTAAAAAGCAGATGTCATCAGAATGTAAATAGGTGGACCACATTATGCAGGTCAGATACTAGGTTGGCTAAATATTTTAAGGTCATAAACTGCTTTTTTGGTTTTTGAGAACTTTTCAATTTGCTGACTTCACAATTGGTAAGGCCTGGGGACATATGGAACTAAACACGCCCTTAATTATGCTCGAAGGAGTCAAACCTTGGCTGCACCTAGCACATAATCAAAACAACTTACCAGGTTTTACGTTAAAGTTAAAAATTGCTAAAAGTTACCATTATGGCATGCAATTGAGACTATTGGAAATAGATTTTTTTTTTTTTTTTTTTTGAGACGGAGTCTGGCTCTGTCACCCAGGCTGGAGTGCAGTGGCGCGATCTCGGCTCACTGCAAGCTCCGCCTCCCGGGTTCACGCCATTCTCCTGCCTCAGCCTCCCGTGTAGCTGGGACTACAGGCGCCCGCCACCTCGCCCGGCTAGTTTTTTGTATTTTTTTTTTAGTAGAGACGGGGTTTCACCGTGTTAGCCAGGATGGTCTCGATCTCCTGACCTCGTGATCTGCCCGTCTCGGCCTCCCAAAGTGCTGGGATTACAGGCTTGAGCCACCGCGCCTGGCCGGAAATAGATTTACATGCAAGGTGTGTAAGAACAGTGAAATGTGTTTTAATAAAAGTTTATAAGAAATCATAAAAATGTAAATTCCTGCCAAGGGTTGAAGATTTGTTTTAAATCAGATAAGATAAAGCTAAAAGTTCAAACAACTGGTGGAAGGATTGTAAAAGTTAATCTTGCAAAAAATTATCTGTGTGAACATATTGAATAACTTCAAAAATTATTATATAATTTTTCTGTAAATTGAGCATTGAAATAAAAGCAGAGCAAGGTATCCTTAAGGCACTAATCTGCTCTTCAGCAAAATTTGTATAAAAGGGTTATACGAGGTTTTTTCTTTTAAAAAAATTCTTAGTCATTATTTCAGCAAAATAAATAGCTTATGGTAATCCAGAATTCTATTTCATAACAGCAAGTATTTTAAGCCTCTAATATATTTAACAGGCTTTCTAAAATCAAACTTCAGTTTCAAAATTGTCTTTCCTGATACCTGGCTTTTCAGATACTTCAGAGGGCCCCTGAAGTGCTCAGAAAAGAAAGGTAAACAGGATTATGTGACAAGTTTAGGTACATGGGATTGCCAGAATGGTAGTCAATCTTCTTTAGGTCATATTTTGGTGAATAATACTAGTATACGTTCAAAAATTGTATGGAATTTTTAAAAGTCTAATGTCTAAAGTATATGCTATCAATCATAATTAAGGTTGTTATGTTAAGTTATTGTAAACCACAGAGATAACCAAACTTTGTCAACTGTGTTTCTAACTGTAACTACCCTGGACATATTGTTATTCACAGACAATTGTTGTCTTGTTTTAATCTTTTTCATAAGATGGTTTATAATAAGCCATAGAACTTTTACAAGTGCTCTCAGATACAGGTTTCTGATACCTTTGGGAACTGTGACATTGGAATAAAGGAAAAATATACAGAACTCATGAAGAGCTAAAATGTTCATGAATATCAAGCAAAATAAGAGTTAACTGAGTGAACTCAAAAAAATGAAGCAACCTTTTACACTTTTGCTTGGATATTTCTGATCCTTGTTTTGTTTTTTAGAGTCAAGAAAACATATTTTGAACTATTCATAGCCTTTAACAATTGAGTAGGGTATATGCCTGTGAGCAAAATTTGGACCATGTTTGCTTCTCTCTGCCTGGTTCCTGTAGAATCTGGAAACTATCTGTGAGTATTCTTAACTTATGGCAATATACTTGTTTGCATCAGTGAAATAAAAATCCATTTTCTTTTGCAACAAGATGCAATTGAAAAAACTGGCTGTTTTACCAAGGCTTTGATTGGATGGGTATGCTTCTCTTTAAGGAGTCAAGCTCAACTTGCAGAGCCAATAAAAGTCCACTGGGGAAGGCCAGATGCGATGGCTCACACCTGTAATCCCAGCACTCTGGGAGGTCAAGGTAGGTAGATCACCTGAGGTCAGGAGTTCGAGACCAGCCTGACAAACATGGAGAAACCCCATCTCCACTAAAAATACAAAATTTGCCATGCATGGTGGTGCATGCCTGTAATCCTAGCTACTCAGGAGGCTGAGGCAGGAGAATCGCTTGAAGCCGGGAGGCAGCGGTTGCGGTGAACCAAGATTGCGCCATTGCACTCCAGCCTGGGCAACAAGAGCAAGAGTCTGTCTCAAGGAAGAAAAAAAAAAAAGGCCCTTGGGGAAACTGATTTCATATAGCCTTGTCTATGCAGTTCCTGTACAAGGTTCATAATCTATGATCAGTAAAGAATGTCACTTTCTAACAGGCCCTGGAGCTCCAAGTTTATCTTGGAACCTTAAGGCAAGAGATTACCCAACTCACAGGTATTTGAAGATACAAATCCATGTCTGGGTTTGGCTTTAAAATATTTTATTTGAGATTACTTGTGGAACAGCATTCCATCAAAGCCAATCTAAAAGGCCTATGTAGAAATGATTATTTTTGCTGCGCTTCATGCAAATAATCAGGCCAAGTATAAGACGAAATTCTATTTTGGAAACAACTCAGTCCTATCGTGATTTGTGTTTTTAACAAAAACAAGGACTGGAGAGAGAGAAATTATGTTTCAAAATTTATCATAAATTTGTCTTAAAATTCTAAACTCATTAGTTGTTTTTCAGTTTTTGCCTACATTTTCAGACTAACCCTGCTTGTCCCTGTGAACTAACCAGTGACCTCTGTGTGCAGCTCAGAAAGAACAAACGGGATGCGTCATGTAGAAATCTGGATCAGTATTCTAGTTCTGAGCAATTATCCTGCAAATCCTGCCAGGTGATGGGAATAAATAGGTTGCTCATCAACCAGGGGTTTTTTTTGTTGTTGTTGTAGTTATTTTTTGAGGGGGCAGTGGGGGAGTAAGACCGAGGGAGCTAATCAAAGCCAAGCACCATGCACCCAAATCTTAGGAAGCACAACTATAGCCACCAGTTTTCTAGGCATGTCACTAGACATCCCTTTCTCTCCCTTGTTGGAAGAAGACCCAATTCCACAGCTTCACCTTAGCATTTGGTTTATGATAAGGAACCCATGCAACCCACTCCAAGACACATTTTTGTCCCAAACTCAATTCCAAGCTTTGAGTCAAAGCCCTAGGAAAGAAAACTGGGTCTGAGGGATCCAGAGACAGATGATAACGGAACTTAAAAGGCATAATGCAGGTGAGTGTGACTGATTCCTGCTGATTAAGCCAAGCTTCCAGTTTCGTGGATAAAGGCTAGACTAGTATCCATGGCATAAATGAGGTCTAGGGAATTCAAAGGCTACTGACAGAAGGGGAGATAGAGCATACATGGGTAAGAATGGATACTCCCACCTCTTAGGCCCCCCTGTTAACATAGGTGAAAGTCACTTTAACACCCGTGGCCACTGGTCATGGTCACCAAGTCTCAGGGATACAAGGATGGAGGAAAGAAAGAGGAACACCTCGCTCTTCCTCCCTCATGTATCCTGTGTATTTGCTAGGAAGACAAAGGAATCAGAGGCACTGACTCCCCTCTTTCTAGATGAGTAGCCATTCATCTTCAGTCTGTATCCCTTTCAAATGCCTCTTGAATCCCTGGGACTCCTTTGAAAAAACACCTTCCTTTTTTCCTTTTTCCTCTTCTGTCCTCTCTTTAATGATAAGTAATTGTGTCTCCATACTATGGGACACTCCCCTCAGATGCATCCTCCAAACTGGGAAGAGTTAATTTCCCAAACCTTACATTGGTTGGCTTAGGATTGGGCTCAGGGGAAGGGGGCCCAGAAGCATGACAGGCCCAGAAAAAATGAAGTTTCCTTACCAGTTCAGCTTTTGTCCCCCACCCCCTCCGTCTCCCTGTGCAAACTGGTAAAAGGCCTCAGGATTTTTGAGCTGTCTTCACACACCCCCTTGTTTCGTTTTGATACATGTTTCCTATTAACCTGGCTTGTCTCTTCTCTCCTTCAGGCAATCAAACTCCAGTCATGCAACTGGAGCCTCAGACAATGGCACCTTCTGCCAGGGACCCTTAGAGAGGCCTTTGAGGGAGATCTGACTGCCATTTTCCCCAAAACAGCGCCCCCGTCGGCAGGAAGCAGTTAAGATTGGTCTTTTCCTTTATCCTTATCCTTATTCTAAGGGCAGTTAGATATACTTCAGAGTGGGGAATGAGATAGCCACCTCAAAAAGGGTCTCCTGAGAACCTCTGGCCGTCCTGTGCACTGGGAGGGTGGGGTGGAGCCCTGGGACGTTAGCGCTGTTTACAAGGGGGAGGAGCCTAGTCTCTCCTGTTCCTGGGTGGTAGCAAAGGGAGTCAATCTGCAAAGCAGGAAACTTCGTAGCAGGACTGTCACTTTGCTGAGAGTCCCTGTTTCCCATTTTTTTTTCTTTTTCAACCAATAAACTCTGCCCTACTCACCCTACAATGTGTCCTCATGCCTAAATTATCTTAGTCATGTGACAAGAACCTGGATTTTCCTACAACATAGAGATTTTTCACTTCCTCGGTTAAATTTATTCCTAGATTTTTTTGTGTGTGTAGCTATTGCAGATGGGATTGCCTTCTTGATTTTGCTTTCAGCTAGTATATTGTGTGTGTATATAAATATTACAGATTTTTTCTGTCTTAATTTTGTATTTTGCAAATTTACTAAGTGCTTATATCCCGTCTGAGAGTTTTTGGTGGACTTTCCAGTTTTCTATATATAAGATTGTGTCTTCAGAAGACAGGAACATTTGACTTCCTCCTTTCTACATTTAGAAATACAGAAAATTTAGATTTATTTCGTATTTTTTTCTTCTTGTCTAATTGCTTGGGCTGGGCTTCTAGTACTATGTTGAATAAGAGTGATGAGAGTAGCCATCCATGTTTTGTTCCAGATCTTTGGGGAAAAGCTTTCAGCTGTCATAACCAAAATAGATCTGAGGAATGAGCATTCCTTCCCTTGGGAACAGCAGGAGCAAAGGGCCTAAGGAAGGAGAACCTGGCATGTGCTAGGAATGGAAAGAAGTTCTTGTGGATCTAATATGATCAACATGGCAGTGGAGGCAGAAGTGAAGAAGGATGAGTGGTGAAGGTTGAGGTTGAGGGCATATAAAGACGCTAGATTGTACTGGACCTTGTAAAACAGTGAGAAGGATTTGAGTATCATTTTTTCTCTAACTGCAATAAAGAGCTATTGAAGGACTTCAAGCAGAGAAAAGATACTTTTACATTTTTATATTTTAGAAGATAACTCTGACTGCTAGGTGGAACAGGTTTGCAGAAGGGTAACTGTGGAAGTGACAATGAGATCTGTTAATCTACATGTCTGTACCTGTGTAAATAGAGAAGTGAAGTGAGCCAAGAATAAAATCTTAATTTCACATTTAGAGGAAAACACAGGAAAAGTCAGCAAATGAGACACTGTGGTCCTTGAAGTAGGAAGAACAGTAGAATAATGTATTTTAGGAAGATATAAGGGAAAAACATTGAACAGGGGCTACTTTGTCTATAGGATTACTTTTCAGTGGTTTCAGGTGTAGAGGGAAAATATCCATATTCCTCAATTACACTTATTATTTTCTAATAATGAGCCATAAAGAATGCCAGTAGTATGCAAGTAGCTAATACAATAACTTACTGTATTTGCATCTCAATAGGCTACTCTCAAAGAAAAATTGCATTGGACAAAGTTAAATAGGCAAAGAAGACTTTATTCAAAATTGCTGCAATAGGTGTCAAGCCTGTTCCAATAGGAAAGAGAGACTGTATTCAAATCTGTTGAACAAAAGACAGGAGAGTTTGCGAAGGCGGGAGTATGCTAGTGAAAAAGTTCTGGAGAATGTTAGTGGGGAATGTGGGTCAACATGATTAGACCATCTGTATTTGCTAACTGGCACATATGGAAGTTAGAGTACTACCCTCCCACAGAGATGGGAAGATAAGGGAACTATTTTTCTTGATGATTATTTTTCAAAGAAATGGCTCCCAGGTTTTTGAGAAAGCTATTTCTGGGTTGCAAAAGTGATAAAAGGCTTGAGAAAAGTTTAAATCTCAAATAAGAAGAGAAAGAATTTATAGCGGGAAGTTTTCTAAAGTAAACAATCTAAGAAAAGAGAAGTAAAGGAGCAATAAGTCTGGAAGAAATCTGTCTAAAGTTTAGTAAAGTTGAGGGGAACATCAAGGAAGTCCTGTTCATTCTATACATGTATAAAATATTGTTCAGAGGTACCTTGACATTAACTCACCCTCAAAATTCTTGCAAAACACATAACAGAATATTTTATTTACGTTTGCAAAGTCTAAGCAATATGGATAACAGTTTGTGTTGAAAGCAGCTAAAAGGCTCTTAGCAAAGCAACACAATAAACATTGGTTTAATCTACTTGAGTTTAGCCAGACCGCTCAACTAAGAGCAGAGCTACCTTTTTAAGAATTAAGCCCAGTCTTAGGCAAAACTGTGAAGCAAACAGTATTTTGCTTTAGTTCTTCGCCTCTGTGTGTCCTGGCGTAACAGTCCCCAGTGGTACTGTAGATTTTGAAAGAAGCCTGAATTTGGGAGTTGGGAAACAGTTCAGTCTTCCTCTCTACTCATCTACAAAGTAAAGAAAAGAATAGCTACTTAGCAAGTACAAGTACTGGTACATCCAATGAAATAAGGTGGATTTAAACATTTTACCAATTACTTTCTGACATCAGTACACACGGGTACGGACAAAAAAAGAAAGGCATTGCAGCGCCCTCTTCTGGGAACTGTTGGTAAATTAACTCAGATAGTTGAAATGGATTTTCCAGGTGAATACAAAATTTCACTCTGGGAATAACTTCTCCATTTTTAAAAATATACAAATACATTGAAATGTGCAAACAAACATCAAATTCAAACTGTTGAAGAGAAACACCAATGTTCATCTCTTTCCTCAACCCCTATCCACACATCCAGGTAGGCAGCCCAGGGGACTTCAGATTGAAAATCAGAAAATAACTTATCAAGAAGCCATGTCACTTATAGCAGTAGTTCTAAAACTTTAATGCATCTGTGAATTACCTGGAGATCTTTTAAAACTGCAGATTCATATTCACTGGGTCCAGGATTCTACATTTCTAACAATCTCCCAGGTGAGGCCTACACTGATGGTGGCATGACTGAAATCACCTTTGAAAAATTACAACAGTGAGAATGTAACCACCCAACAGGTTCACCTTGCCCAATGCTTAGACAGAGCCAATTTATCAAGACAGGGAAATTGCAATAGAGAAAGAGTAACTCATGCAGAGCCAGCTGTGTGGGAGTCTAGAGTTTTATTCAAAACTCAAATCAGTCTCTTAGAGCATTCAGAGAGCAGTTTTTAACAACTTGGTAGGTAGAGGAAACCCAGTGATACAGGACATAGAAAGAAATTATTATTGTTATTATTATTATTATTATTATTGAGATGGAGTCTCACTCTGTCGCCCAGCTGGAGTGCAGTGGCCGGATCTCAGCTCACTGCAAGCTCCGCCTCCCGGGTTCACGCCATTCTCCTGCCTCAGCTTCCCGAGTAGCTGGGACTACATTAGCTGGGACTACAGGCGCCCGCCACCTCGCCCGGCTAGTTTTTTGTATTTTTTAGTAGAGAGGGGGTTTCACCGTGTTAGCCAGGATGGTCTTGATCTCCTGACCTCGTGATCCACCCGTCTCAGCCTCCCAAAGTGCTGGGATTACAGGCTTGAGCCACTGCGCCCGGCCAGAAAGAAATTATTTAGGCAGATAGTAAGGACAACAGAATCATAGGCAGAATTTTCCATTTTAACAAAAAGCAGCCAAAAAAATCTTTTTTAATGAAGAGCAGCCTGAGAAATCAAGATGCAGACATAGATGAGCAAGCTGGAAGCTTGTACAGTTGAATGCCAGCCACTGTGACAATAGAAAAGAGCTACCTGAGGGCCAGGCATGTTCAACATGGAGGCTCCATCTTCTTTTCTTGTCATCATATGTAGAGTAAAGGAACAGGCAACAAGGCACAGGCCAGGTAGAGAACCCATCTGCATACTAAAAGATTAGGGAGGACAGTCGCGGGGAGGTTCCAAGATGGCCGAATAAGAACAGCTCCAGTCTAGAGCTCCCAGCGTGAGTGATGCAGAAGACAGCTGATTTCTGCATTTCCAACTGAGGCACTGGGTTCAGCTCACTGGGGCTTGTCAGACAGCAGATGCAGTCCACAGAGCAGGGTGGGGTATCGCCTCACCTGGGAATCACAAGGGGTCAGGGAATTCCCTTTCCTAGCCAAGAGAAGCCATGACAGACGGTACCTGGAAAATCAGGACACTCCCACCCTAATACTGCACTTTTCCAACGGTCTTAGCAAATGGCACACCAGGAGATTATATCCTGCACTTGGCTCAGAGGTTCCCATGCCCACGGAGGCTCGCTGACTGCTAGCACAGTAGCCTGAGATCAAACTGCAAGGTGGCAGCGAGTCTGGGGGAGGGGCATTCGCCATGGCTGAGGCTTGAGTAGGTAAACAAAGTTGCCAGGAACTCGAACTGGGTGGAGCCCACTGCAGAGCAAGGAGGCCTGCCTGCCTCTGTAGACTCCACCTCTGGGGGCAGGGCATAGCTGAACAAAAGGCAGCAGAAACTTCTGCAGACTTAAATGTCCCTGTCTGACAGCTTTGAAGAGAGTAGTGATTCTCCCAGCATGGAGCATGAGATCTGAGAACAAACAGACTGCCTCCTCTAGTGGGTCCCTGACCCCCAAGTGGCCTAACTGGGAGACATCTCCCACTAGCGGCCGACTGACACCTCATACAGCCGGGTGCCCCTATGAGACAAAGCTTCCAGAGGAAGGATTAGGCAGCAACATTTGCCTGCTGTTCTGCAGCCTCAGCTGGTGAGGTTTGGAGTGGACCCCGAGCAAACTGCAATAGACCTGCAACTGAGGGTCCTGAATGTTAGAAGGAAAACTAACAAACAGAAAGGACATCCACACCAAAACCCCATCTGTACATCACTATCATCAAAGACCAAAGGTAGATAAAACCACAAAGATGGAGAGAAACCAGAGCAGAAAAGCTGAAAATTCTAAAAATGAGAGTGCCTCTTCTCCTCCAAAGGAATGCATCTCCTCACAAGCAACGGAACAAAGCTGGATGGAGAATGACTTTGACGAATTGAGAGAAGAAGTCTTCAGACGATTGGTAATAAGAAACTTCTCTGAGCTAAAGGAGGATATTCGAACCAATCTCAAAGAAGCTAAAACCTTGAAAAAAGTTTAGACGAATGGCTAACTAGAATAAACAGTGTAAAGAAGACATTAAATGACCCGATGGAGCTGAAAACCATGGTACGAGAACTACACGATGCATGCACAAGCTTCAGTAGCCGATTTGATCAAGTGGAAGAAAGGGTAAAAGTGATTGAAGATCAAATGAATGAAATGAAGCCAGAAGAGAAGTTTAGAGAAAAAAGAGTAAAGAGAAATGAACAAAGCCTCCAAGAAATATGGGACTATGTGAAAAGACCAAATCTATGTCTGATTGGTGTACCTGAAAGTGACAGGGAGAATGGAACTAAGTTGAAAAACACTCTTCAGGACACTATCCAGGAGAACTTCCCTGACCTAGCAAGGCAGGCCAACATTCAAATTTAGGAAATACAGAGAATGCCACAAAGATATTCCTTGAGAAGAGCAACTCCAAGACACGTAACTGTCTGATTCACCAAAGCTGAAATGAAGGAAAAAATGTTAACGGCAACAAGAAAGAAAGGTTGGGTTACCCACAAAGGGAAGCCCATCAGACTAACAGCATATCTCTTGGCAGAAACTCTATAAGCCAGAAGAGAGTGGAGGCCAATATTCAACATTCTTAATGAAAAGAATTTCATATGAACCCAGAATTTCATATCCGGCCAAACTAAGCTTCATAAGTGAAGGAGACATAAAATCCTTTACAGACAAACAAATGCTGAGAGGTTTTGTCACCACCAGACCTGCCTTATAAGAGCTCCTGAAGAAAATACTAAACACGGAAAGGAACAAGCGGTACCAGCCACTGCAAAAACATGCCAAATTGTAAAGCCCATTGATGCTAGGAAGAAACTGCATCAACTAACGAGCAAAATAACCAGCTAATATCATAATGATAGGATCAAATTCACACATAACAATATTAACCTTAAATGTAAATTGGCTGAATGCTCCAATTAAAAGACACAGACTGGCAAATTGGATAAAGAATCAAGACCCATCAGTGTGCTATATTCAGAAGACCCATCTCACGTGCAGAGACACACATAGGCTCAAAATAAAGGGATGGAGGAAGATATATCAAGGAAATGGAAAACAAAAAAAAGGAGGGCTTGCAATCCTAGTCTCTGATAAAACAGACTTTAAACCAACAAAGATCAAAAGAGACAAAGAAGGCCATTACATAATGGAAAAGGATCAATTCAACAAGAAGAGTTAACTATCCTAAATATATATGTACCCAATACAGGAGCAGCCAGATTCATAAAGCAAACGCTTAAAGACCTGCAAAGAGACTTAGACTCCCATACAATAATAATGGGAGATTTTAACACCCCACTGTCAACATTAGACAGACCAACGAGACAGAAGGTTAACAGGGATATCCAGGAATTGAACTCAGCTCTGCACCAAGCTGACCTAATAGACATCTACAGAACTCTCCACCCCAAATCAACAGAATATACATTCTGCTCAGCACATCGCACTTATTCCAAAATTGACCACGTGATTGGAAGTAAAGTACTCCTCAGCAAATGTAAAAGAACAGAAATCATAACAAACTGTCTCTCAGACCACAGAGCAATTAAGCTAGAACTCAGGATTAAGAAACTTACTCAAAACCACTCAACTACATGGAAACTGAACAACCTACTCCTGAGTGACTACTGGGTGCATAACGAAATGAAGGCAGAAATAAAGATGTTCTTGGAAACCAATGAAAACAAAGACACAACATACCAGAATCTCTGGGACACATTTAAAGCAGTGTGTAGAGGGAACTTTATAGCACTAAATGCCCACAAGAGAAAGCAGGAAAGATCTAAAATTGACACCCTAACATCACAATTGAAAGAACCAGAGAAGCAAGAGCAAACACATTAAAAAGTTAGCAGAGGACAAGAAACGTTAAGATCAGAGCAGAACTGGAGATAGAGACACGAAAAACCCCTCAAAAAAATCAATGAATCAAGGAGCTGGTTTTTTGAAAAGATCAACAAAATAGATAGACCACTAGCAAGACTAATAAAGAAGAAAAGAGAGAAGAATCAAATAGACACAATAAAAAACGATAAAGAGGATATCACCACTAAGCCCACAGAAATACAAACTACCATCACAGAATGCTATAAATACCTCTGCACAAATTAACTAGAAAATGTAGAAGAAATGGTTACATTCCCTAACACATACACCCTCCCAAGACTAAATCAAGAAGAAGTTGAATCCCTGAATAGACCAATAACAGGCTCTGAAATTGAGGCAATAATTAATAGCCTACCTACCAAAAAAATTCCAGGACCAGACGGATTCACAGCCACTTTCTACCAGAGGTACAAATAGGAGCTGGTACCATTCCTTTTGAAACTGTTCCAATCAACAGAAAAAGAGGGAATCCTCCCTAACTCATTTTAGGAGGCCAGCATCTTCCTGATACCAAAGCCTGGCAGAGACACAACAAAAAAAGAGAATTTTAGACCAATATACCTGATGAATATCAATGTAAAAATCCTCAATAAAATACTGGCAAATGGAATCCAGCAGCACATCAAAAAGCTTATTCACCATGATCAAGTGGGCTTCATCCCTGGGATGCAAGCCTGGTTCAACATATGCAAATCAATCAATGTAATCCATCATATAAACAGAACCAAAGATAAAAACCACATGTTTATCTCAATAGATGAAGAAAAGGCCTTTCACAAAATTCAACAGCCCTTCATGCTAGAAACTCTCAATAAACTAGGTATTGATGGGCCGTAACTCAAAATAATAAGAGCTGGTTATGACAGACCCACAGCCAATATCAAAAACTGGAAGCATTCCCTTTGAAAACTGGCACAAGACAGGGATATCCTCTCTCACCACTCCTATTCAACATAGTGTTGGAAGTTCTGGCCAGGGCAATCAGGCAGGAGAAAGAAATAAAGAGTATTCGATTAAGAAAAGAGAAAGTCAAATTGTACTGGTTTGCAGATGTATGTTTAGAAAACCCCATCATCTCAGCCCAAAATCTCTTTAAGCTGATAAGCAACTGCAGCAAAGTCTCAGGATACAAAATCAATGTGCAAAAATCACAAGCATTCCTCTACACCAATAATAGATAAACAGAGAGCCAAATCATGAGAGAACTCCCATTCACAATTGCTTCAAAGAGAATAAAATACCTAGGAATCCAACTTACAAGGGATGTGAAGGACCTCTTCAAGGAGAAATGCAAACCACTGCTCAACGAAATAAAAAAGGACACAAACAAATGGAAGAGCATTCCATGCTCATGGATTGGAAGAATCAATATCATGAAAATGGCCATACTGCCCAAGGTAATTTATAGATTCAATGCCATCCCCATCAAGCTACCAATGACTTTCTTCACAGAATTGGAAAAAACCACCCTAAAGTTCATATGGAACCAAAAAAGAACCCTCATTACCAAGACAATCCTAAGACAAAAGAACAAAGCAGGAGACATCACACTACCTGACTTCAAACTATACTATAAGGCTACAGTAACCAAAACTGCATGGTACTGGTACCAAAACAGAGATATAGACCAATGGAACAGAACAAAGCCCTCAGGAATAATATCACACATCTACAACCATCTGATCTTTGACAAACCTGACAAAAACAAGAAATGGGGAAAGGATTCCTTATTTAACAAATGGTGCTGGGAAAATTGGCTAGCCGTATGTAGAAAGCTGAAACTAGATCTCTTCCTTACACCTTATACAAAAATTAATTCAAGATGAATTAAAGACTTAAATGTTAGATAAATGTTAGACCTAAAACCATAAAAACCCTAGAAGAACATCTAGGCAATACCATTCAGGACATAGGCATGGGCAAAGACTTCATGACTAAAACACCAAAAGCAATGGCAACAAAAGCCAAAATTGATAAATGGGATCTAATTAAACTAAAGAGCTTCTGCACAGCAAAAGAAACTACCACCAGAGTGAACAGGCAAACCACAGAATGGGAGAAACTTTTTACAGCCCATCTGACAAAGGGCTAATATCCAGAATCTACAAAGAACTTAAACAAATTTACAAGAAAAAATCAAACAACCCCATCCAAAAGTGGGCAAAGGATATGAACAGACACTTCGCAAAAGAAGACACTTATGTAGCCAACAGACCCATGAAAAAATGCTCATCATCACAGGCCATCAGAGAAATGCAAATCAAAACCACAATGAGATACCAAGTCACACCAGTTAGAATGGTGATCATTAAAAAGTCAGGAAACAACAGGTGCTAGAGACAATGTGGAGAAATAGGAATGCTTTTACACTGTTGGTGGGACTGTAAACTAGTTCAACCATTGTGGAAGATAGTGTGGTGATTCCTCAAGGATCTAGAACTAAAAATACCATTTGACCCAGCCATCCCATTACTGGGCATACACCCAAAGGATTATAAATCATGCTGCTATAAAGTCACATGCACACGTATGTTTATTGTGGCACTATTCAGAATAGCAAAGACTTGGAACCAACCCAAATGTCCATCAGTGATAGACTGGATTTGGAAAATGCGGCACATATACAGCATGGAATACTATGCAGCCATAAAAAAGGATGAGTTCATGTCCTTAGTAGGGACATGGATGAAGCTGGAAACCATCATTCTGAGCAAACTATTGCAAGGGCAGAAAACCAAATAGTGCATGTTCTCACTCATAGGTGGGAATTGAAAAATGAGAACACTTGGACACAGGGTGGGGACCACCACACACCGGGGCCTGTCGTGGGGTGGGGGGATGAGGGAGGGATAGCATTAGGAGATATACCTAATGTAAGTGACGAGTTGATGGGTGCAGCACACCAACATGCCACATGTATACATAGGTAACAAACCTGCACGTTGTGCACATGTACCCTAGAACTTGAAGTATAATAAATAAATAAATAAATAAATAAAATTTTTAAAAAAAGACTTTAAGTGTCTCCAAGTCTGACATTTTCACATTACAAGTTAAAAAAAAAAACAGCAAACTCTGAGATTTCCTAAAAGTCACTTTCTATTATTGGAGCAGAATTAAACCAGGTGCTCAAATTACTTGACAATGGAAACAGTCTTCTGGGTTTGAACCCTGAAGACAGAAAGTGTTTATCCATCGAAGAAAATTTTCATTATATGTCTATCATGAGAGCACACACTTATTTCTTAAAACTCACTGATAATTATGAAGTGAGATGTGTGTGTGACTTTCACAATCCACTCTTTAGTGAGTCAGTTAAAATGTTCTTAACTGACTATTTGGTAACTAACAGTCTTTTTATTGGTACTAGTGTATTTGGTTCTGCCATACATCTTATCTAAATTTTTAGGATACACAGAGTCTGCCACAATTATGAAAGTGTATCCTGGGTCATCTGCATGGAATAATTCGATATATTTATAGAATTATTCTCGAGCTTTAGTATATAAAGCTTTAGTGCGTATAAAGATCTCAAACTATAGTATATATAAGAATAACTTGAAAACTTGTTAATAATGCAGATTCTTGCGACAATAAACCCCTTTTTCTTCCCAAAGTACAGTTAGCTAGAATGGAGAATGTGCTAAAAATTATTTCAGGTGGTTCATGGACCACATTTAAAGAAACATTCATCAAGTAAATGTAAAGGGTGGGAGTATCTTAGAAAGGTCAATAGAGTGACTAGAAGTCTGATCTAATTAGGGGATTAAGATAGTGTTTTAGTGCACTCAAGTATAACTTCAAGTTCTGAATCATAACTGTGTCTACTAGGAAGCCACAATGGCCGTACCAAAAATAACTGATTTGCAGTAAGCTGTTCTCTTCAAACAGATGCTTGCAAAAGCCTATAAAGTGCAAAAGTATAAACTAGCTAGAAATATCAACCAAAGAAGAGTCTTCACTTGTCCATACATGGCATGAAACGTGTTGATGGATCATCTTGCTTGTTACAGAGTATGCAGAGCAACAACCAATCACCTGCACAATTTTCTTCTATCACAACAGATCCTTGTTATATAATTATTAATGTGTGTATATATTTTATATACATATGTAATATATATTACATATTATTATAATGTGCCTATAAATATATATGTTCTATCTCTCTCTATATATACACACACATATATAAAACCCTCATGAAAATTCAGATCTATAATTTTTTTCTATTTATGCTAGTGAATCCACTTGATGATGTAATTATGCAAATTACACTTTACAGCAAAGCATATCAGAATTTATGAATATCTTATCACTAGAAAATATAGATAGTGAGAGAGAGAGAATTGACAAAACACACACACACACATACACACACAATATAATATGAAACCTAAAAAATTCAAAGAATTAATGATTATACGTAATCCTAAGATTTATAATGTAGTAATAGTAGAGGTAATAACTGAGCAGCTCAAGGAACAATAAAGACAAGTTGTTGACTAGATTACCTATTTTTGACATTGAACTTTGCCAGGTTAGCAGTGGGCATTGGGATGGACAGGAAAATACAGTTAAAAAAAAACAATGTAACTGTTGAAAATGAAGGGCCACAATGGAGGCCAGAAGGTGACCACAAAAAGAAGTGATTAAGAGGATAATTTTGTGCAAGAAGGTAAAGATACAAAAGTGAGCAAATGTTAATCATGAGCTAAGAGAATCTACTTTAGGCTTAAAAATGAAAAAAGGAAGGGATGACATTAGCAAGACAGCAGAATAGGAAATTACGGGACTGCCTTCCCCACAGGCTTATTGCTGTGGCAACACTAGAGACTACTAGAGAAGCTGAAGCACCAGCCCATTATAAAACCAAGAAAGGATTCCCCCCCCAAAAAAAGGATAGAAAAAATTTGTGACATTTGACATGCCCATTCATGTCCCACCTTTATGCATTATATTGTGAAGCAACTGGGAGGAACCACCCCATACAAGGGATTCTCTCTCCTGATGGAAACGAAAAAGTGGACCATGCATCTCATGCTGGGGCTTGTCTGAGGGCTGCCTGAGGAACTGGTTTCTGTCTCCCCTGACTCACAGTGCTGGTGGGACGGGTAGTAGAGTGTGGAAGGCACTGAAAGCAAAGGCTAGCAGCATGTTAGAGTTGCAGTTTTATAGGACAACACCAAGAAAAGTAAGACATGAGAAAAGGTTTCAAAGGTCCCAGAACCTCAAACTGAGTTGATTGGTAAAGCTAAGAGAGGTGGCTGTTTTTCCAAAAGCCCAAAACCCAGAAAAAATGTATATATGTGTGTGTGTGTATATATAGATACAGATATAGACATAGATATAGATATAGACAGATATAGATATCTCTATATAGATATCTATATCTATATCTCACAAGGCATACAAAGAAACAGAGAAACAGATTGGTCCAATCAAAAGACCAAAATAAAACCTGTCCTAAAACGAAAGCAACACAGATCTAAGAGCTGCTTGACAAAGAATTTTTTAAATTGTCATAAATACACTCAATAAACTAAACAAGGGGACAGATATGCCACCAAAGGAGATAAGAAAAATAGTGCATCAACACAATGAGGTTATTAACAAATATACGAAACACTATAACAAAGAACCAAATAGAAATTATGGAGTGAAAAATACAATAACTGAACTGAAAAGCTTATTAGAGGTTCAATGGCAGACTTGATCAAAAAGAAGAATCAAAGGTAAATTCATGGGCAAGTAGAGTAACCTGTATTATCTTAATTTTGGTGCATAGATTTTAAATGATAAAACTGTACAACAAATAGGTACAATTGCATGTTAACTGGTATACAGTATATAAATATGTAACTTGTGACATCAATAACATAAAGTGTTGGGGGGGCAAAGCTGCAATGTAGTACAATGTTTGTATATGATTGAAGTTGTTAACAGTTTAAAATAGACTATTATAACTTTAAGATGCTTTACATAATTACCATGGCGACCAAAAAGAAAATATCTATGGAATACAGGAAAAAAGAAAATGCAAAAAGAATAAAAGTATGTCACTCCAAAAAATCAATGTAATACAAAGGAAGGCAGAGAAAATGAGAGATAAAAAAGTCGGAAGACACGCAAAAAAAATTGACAGTGCTTGCTTCAGCAGTACACAAACTAAAGTTGGAACAAGACAGAGAAGATTTGTGTGGCCCTTGAGCAACGATGACATGCAAGTTTGTGAAGTGTTTTATTTTTTAACCAAAAGCCATTAAGAAAATTACAAAGTAAGTCTTAATATCAGGACATATATAGGCTAAAAGTGAAAAAATGGAAAAAATCAGATTCTGGCCAAATAATAACCAAAATAGAGCAAGAGTGGCTACATAATATCAAACAAAGAGACTTTAAATGAAAAACTTACAGGAGACAAAGAAGGATATCCTATAATGAAAAACATTCAATTCACCATGAATATATTACTATTATGAATACTTATGCACAAAACCTAATAGCTCTTAAATATATAAATCAAGCTTTGAAAGAATTGAAAGGAGAAAAACACAGAAACACAATTGTAGTAGAAGACTTCAATAAGTTACATTTAATAGTTGATAGAAGAACCAGACAGAACATTAATAAGGAAATAGAAGACTTGAACAACACTGTAAACCAACTGGACCCAATAGACACATACAGAACATTCCAACCAACAGCACCAGGGTATACATTCATTTTGAGTGCACATGGAACATTTTCCAGGATACATCACATGTTAGGTCACAAAACACATCTTAACAAATTCAAAAACATTGAAATCATAGAAAGTATCTTTTCCAATCACCATACAGTGAACTAGAAATCACTAACACAAGAGAAACTGAAAAATCTACAAATACTTAGAAATTAAACAACTCTTAAATGACCAATGGAGTCACAAAACAAGTCACAATGGAAATTAGGAAATACATTGGGACAAATGAGACTGAAAACACAACATACCAAAACTTGTGGGATGCAGCAAAAGCAATGATAAAGAAATTTTATAGTTGTAAATGTGTAAGCTAAAAAAGAAGAAATATCTCAATCAATGATCTAACTTTGCACCTTAGGAAACCAAAAAATAAGAACAAACTAAACTCAAATTTAGCAGAAGGGAAATAATAAAGATTAGAGCAGTGATAAACAAAATAAAAACTAAAAATAATGGACAAAAAACCAACAAAATTGATAAACCCTTAGCTAGATTAAAAAAAGAGAAGAAGCAAATAAATAAAATCAGAAATGAAAAAAGAGATATTACAATTGATACCACAGAAATAAAAAAAGATCATGAGAATACTGTGAACAATTGCATGCCAACAAATTGGATAACCTAAAAGAAATGTACAAATTCCTAGAAACATACAAGCTAGCAAGACTGAATCATGTAGATATAAAAAATCTGAAAAGATCAATAACTAGTATGAAGATTGAATTAGTAATCAAAAATCCCCCTAAAAAGAAATCCCAGGTGGCTTCACTGGAGAATTCTACTAAACATTTACAAAAGAATTAACACCAGTTTCCCTGAAACTCCTTCATAGAATTCAAGAGGATAGAATGCTTCTAAATTCCTTATAGCAGGTCAAAATTGCCCTAATACCAAAGCTAGGCAAAGACACTGCAAGAAAAGAAAACTACAGACCAATATCTCTGATGAATTTGAATGCAAAAATCCTCAACGAAATACTAGCAAACCAAATTCAATAGTATATTAAGAGAATCATATATGATAACCAATGGGATTTACTCAGGAATGCAAGGATAGTTTAGCATATGAAAATCCATCTATGGGTGCAATGACTCATGCCTGTAATCCCAGCCCTTTGTGAGGTGGAGGTGGGTAGATCGCTTGAGCTCAAGAGTTCGAGACCAGCCTGGGCAACACAGCAAAACCTCACCTCTATAAAAAAATATAAAAACTAGCCAGGTGTGGTGGCACATACTTGTAGTCCCAGTTACTTGGGAGCCTGAGGTGAGAGGATTGCTTGAGCTCAGGAGATTGAGGCTGCAGTGAGTCAAGATAGCACCATTCCACTCCAGCCTGGGTGACAGAGTGAGACCCTGTCTCGAAAGAAAGAAAGAAAGAAAGAAAGAAAGAAAGAAAGAAAGAAAGAAAGAAAGAAAGAAAGAAAGAAAGAAAGAAAGAAAGAAAGAGAAAGAAAGAAAAGAAAGAAAGAAAAAGAAAGAAAGAAAGAAAGAAAGAAAAAGAAAGAAAGAAAGAGAAAGAAAGAAAGGAAGGAGAGAGAGAAAGGAAGGAAGGAAGGAAGAAAGGAAAGAAAGAGAGAGAAAAAAGAAAAGAACAAAACAATGTAACGTATATAACACATTAACAGAATAAAGGACAAAAACCACGATTATCCCAATCAGTGGAGAAATATCATTTGACAAGATTAAACACTCTTTCCTGTTAAAACACTTAATAAAATGGGAAGAGAAGGCCATTCCATGAACACAATTAAGACCATTTATAAAGAGCCCACAGATAACATCATACACAAGGATAAAAGACTAAAAGCTTTTTCTCTAGTATCAGAAACAAGGCAAAGATGCCCACTCTTACTACTTCTATTCAACATAGAACTGAAAATTATACCCAGAACAATTAAGCAAGAAAAACAAATAAAAGGCATCCATATTGGAAAAGAAGTAAATAATCTCTGTTTACAGAGGACAAAATCGTATACATAGAAAACTCTAATGATTCCATACACAATAAAATCTGTTAGAACTAATAAATGAATTAAGCAAAGTTACAAGGTACAAAACCAACACACAGAAATCAGTTGCATTTCTACACATGAATAATGAACAATCCAAAAAGGAAATTAAGAAAACAAACCCATTTACAATTTCACTCGAAACAATAAAAAGCTTAGGAATAAACCTAACCAAGGAGATGAGAAGCTTGTACACCAAAAACCATAAAACGTTGCTGAATGAAATTAAAGCAGATACTAATAAATGAAAGATATCCTGTGTTCACGGATTAGATAACTTAAGATTGTTACATTGTTCTAATGTCCAAAGTGACCTACAGAGTCAATGCAATCCTTATCAAAATCCTTACGGGATCTTTTGGAGAAATAAAAAAATAAATCCTGAAATTCATTTGGTATATCAAAGTACTCTGAATAGTCAAAACAATTTTGAAAAAGAACCAAGTTGGAGGACATTAGACTTTTTCTGATTTCAAAACATATTACAAATCTATGATAATCAAAGTAGTGCGGTACTGGCATAAAAACAGACAAATAGACCAATTGAATAGAATACACAGCCTATAAATTAAATTTTCATGCATGTGGTCAAATGATCCTTGACAAGGATACCAAGACCACTCAGTGGGGAAAAACAGTGTCTTCAACAACTGGTATTGAAAAAACTGGATCTCTACATGCAAAAGAATGAAGTTGGGCCTTTATTTTACACCATTAAATCAAAATATATTAATGACCTAAACATAAAACCTAAATTTATAAAATTCCTATAAGAAAACATATAGGGAAAGCTTCATGACACTGGACTTGACAATGATTTATTGGGTATGATACTAAAAACACAGGCAATAAAAGCAAAAATAGATAAATGAGACTACATGAATCTTAAAAACTTTTGTGCAACAAAGGACACAATCAACAGAGTGAAAAGAGGCCAGATGCAGTGGCTCATGCCTGTAATCCCAGCACATTGGGAGGCCAAGGTGGGCGGATCACCTGAAGTCAGGAGTTCGAGACCAGCCTGGCCAACATGGTGAAACCCCATCTCTACTAAAGATACAAAACATGAGCCAGGTGTGGTGGCATGTCCTTGGAATTCCAGCTACTTGGGAGGCTGAGGCAGGAGAATCGCTTGCACACGGGAAGCAGAGGTTGCAGTGAGCCAAGATGGCACCATTGCAATCCGACCTGGGTGACAGAGTGAGACTCCGTCTAAAAAAACGAGTGAAAAGGCAATCTGTGGAATAGAAGAAAAGATTTTCATTTCTAAAATTTGATAAGAGATTAATATCCAGAATATACAAAGAACTCTTATAACTCATAAGCAAAAATCAAATAGCCTGATTAAAAAATGGGCAAAGAAATTGAATAGACATTTCTTGAAAGATAACATGTAAGTGGCCAACAAGAATATAAAAAGTTGCTCAACTTCACTAATATCTGGAAAATTTAAGTCAAAACCATAATGAGAAAAAACTTGCAGTCTCCAGTTCTGCCTATAAGGAGCTGGGAAGTTGCCACCTCAGATTAAACACAAGAACAAGTTGAACAGACTGACAAATCAACAACTCTTCTAGGATATGCAAGAGCAGTGAAGAAACAGCAAATGGCTGCATCCCGGTTTGAAGAGGCAGACGGGAAAATACAGGGATTCAGGAAGAGAAACTATCATGAGAGCCAGAGTTGGGAGAGGAAAAGCCAGACTATAATTGATGAGGTGCTGGAGGCCCAATGCAGGCAACTTTAAGAGTTAAAAACTCCAGCAGGACCCAGTCATATGAGGATCCTACAATTTTGTGAGATTTACCTCCAGGAACTTGAGCAGGTTCTCACAGAAAATACTAGAGAAAAACCCTCTCATGCTTCCAATAGGTGGAGAAAGAAAGGAATAGTTTTAAAACATGCCAGAGCACTGCGTTCTTCTTCTTCTTGTTGTTTTTTCTTATTGTACACTGTGTTCTTCTTAAAAAGAAAGAAACTGCCCTCAGAAGAAAATAGTAAACCAGGACCTAAATTGCTGGGGCATTATTAAGAGTCTAACTGACCTAGAAGAAGCATTATACAACTCTAGTCGGCTCTAGCCTTCCACATGGGAGAAGAGAAATATCCAATTGGAACCACTCTAGCCATCCTCTCCCACCTAAGTGGGATGGAAAAACAAACAAACAAACAGAAACATTTGTGAAGCTTACAGTCCAGGGGCCTCATTACAAATCTGAGATCTAACCTTACTTCCCTCTCTCCACAACTCACCACAAACTAAAGATCAAATTGGAGCAGTTCCTTTTTCTTGGTATATTATCAGGCTATCAAGGGGGGGGGGGGAAGCCATTTTAAAAGGCAAAAAATAAATGAAAGGACAGAGCAAGCATCACAACCAGACATAGAAGGGATGTTAGAATTAAAAACAAGATGAGATGTCACTTCAAACCTATCAGGATGGCTACTATTAAACAAAATGAAATAAAACAGAAAATAAGTGTTGGTAAGGATGCGGAGAAATTGGAAACCTTATGCATTGTTGGTGGGATTATAAAATGGTGTCACCACTATGAAAAATAGTGTGATGATTCCTCAAAAAACTAAAAATAGAATTACCATATGACCCAGTAATCCCCCTTCTAGGTATATATAAGAAAAAAAGAGAGAAAGAGAGAAAGAAAGAGAGAGAGAAAGAGAGAAGAAAGAAAGAAAGAAAGAAAGAAAGAAAGAAAGAAAGAAAGAAAGAAAGAAAGAAAGAAAGAGAAAGAAAGAAAGAAAGAAAAAAGGAAGGAAGGAAGGAAGGAAGGAAGGAAGGAAGAAAGAAAGAAAGAAAGGAAAGAAAGAAAGAAAAAAGAAAGAAAGAAAAGAAAAGAAAGAAAGAAAGAAAGAAAGAAAAAAGAAAAGAGAAAGCAAGCAAGCAGGGTCTCTGCTACGGTTTGAATGTGCCCCCTCCAAATTTATGTTAAAACTATCTGCATTGCAGTGATATAAGAGGTGAGGTCTTTGGGGAATGTTTGAGTTATGAGGGCTCCAGTCTCATAAATGGATTAGTGCCTTTTATAAGGGATGGAGGGAACTAGCTTTAGACCCTTTTGCTCTTCTGCCTTTTGCCATGTGAAGACACAACATTCATGCTTTTTGCATTTTTTCACTCCCTCCACCATGTGAGGATGCAGCAAGAATGCTTACCAGACAGCAAGTGCCAGCACCTTGATCATGGACTTTCTAGCCTCCAGAACTGTAATCAATAAATTTCTATTCTTTATAAATTACCCAGTCTTGGTATTTTGTTATACCAGCACAAATGGACTAAACCAGTCTCAAGGAGATATTTTTACACCCATGTTCATAGCAGTACTAGTTACAGGAGCCAGAAAGTAGAAGCATGTCAAGTGTCCACTAGCAGGTGAGAGTCTAAGATGTGGTATATTCATACAGTGGAATATTATTCAGCCTTAAAAAGGAAGGAAATTCTGACACATGTTGCAACATGGATGAACCTTGAGAACGTTATGACAAGTGAAATAAGCCAGTTATAAAAAAGACAGATAATGGGCTGGGCGCCGTGGCTCACGCCTGTAATCCCAGCACTTTGGGAGGCCGAGCTAGGCAGATCACCTGAGGTCAGGAGTTCGAGACCAGCCTGACTAACATGGTGAAACCCTGTCTCTACTAAAAATATGCAAATTAGCTGGGCGTAATGGTGGCACCTGTAATCCCAGCTACTTGGGAGGCTGAAGCAGGAGAATCCCTTGAACCCGGGAGGCAGAGTTTGCAGTGAGCCTAGATTGCACCACTGCACTCCAGCCTGGGCAGCAGAGCGAGACTCCGTCTTGGAGAAAAAAAAAAAAAAAGACAATGTATGATTCCACTTACATGAAGTACCTAGAGAAGTCAAATTCATAGAGAAAAAAAGTAAAATGGTGATTTCCAGGAGCTGAGAGGAGCAAGAAATGAGGGGTTATTGTTTAAAGGGTACACTGACTCAGTTTTGTAAGATGAAAAAAATTCTGAAGATCTGTATTATAACAACGCCAGTAACTTAACATTAGTGAACTCTACACTTAGGAATGGTTATGCTGGCACATTTTATGTTATATGTTTTTTTAACCATAATAAAAAAATACACAAGAAAAGTTGTGTCCTTGGGGGAGCTCTAGTGTTCAGTGATGACAAATAAAAGAAGAGAAACATATTCTCTGAGAAGACTGAGAATGTAAGGACAGTGTTTTCAATGAAATATCTTCTCTTTCGCCATCCACAGAATTGGAAGATGATCAATCATATTGGAAGAGTGCAGTAAGACAATGAAGATGGGGGAGTGAGTGAAAGCCTCTGAGGATTAAAGACTGTGTGGCACCATCACTCCATTTATCTTCTACCTCATCTGTTATTTACCGCCTGTGTGCACCATAATTAGCCCACTGAAATTCAGAGTTACAAACAAAATGTTTCTTGCTAAATTTAAACAGTTAAAAAGTGCTTATTGATGCCTAAGAAAAATGTAAGCTATTAACAAGATTAGGCGTGATTTCTGAGTTAAGACAGATGTGTTCTAACCATAGAAGGAACTCACCGTTTGGCTGTGACTTTTCTATTTGTTTGGACTTCTCACTCATCAGAGTGCAGATGTACCAGTTAAGCTTCTTCTGTTTTAAGTCTCAGTTCTTCTTTCTTTTTTTCTGTTCCTATAGATTTTACATATAAATATATTTATAATGTATTTGCAGTGTAGTAACATAAACAGGTGTCTATTTTTGCTAGGAAATGAAAATTTTCCCTTGAACTGTGACTGTTTTTGTAATGCCAGAGAGCAACAACACAAATGTATATTGAAGGAAGAATGGATATGTGGTATATTTATTGTGCTTATTCTATGCTTCTTATTTGTACTGGAGTGTAGCTCTGGAAAACCTCCTATATTTGTTTTCTAGGGCTTACGTAATGAAATGCCACAGACTGGGTGGCTTAAATAAAAAATAATTTTTTTCAGAGTTCTAGAGTCTAGAAATCTGAGATCAGGGTGTTGGTGGAGTTAATTTCTTCTCTTTTTTCTTTCTTTCTTTTTTCTTTTTTTTTTTTTTTTTTGACAGGGTCTTGCTCTGTTGCCCGTGCTGGAGTGCAGTTGCACAATCACAGCAACCTCTGCCTCATAGGTTCAAGTGACTCTGTCTCAGCCTCCCCAGTAGCTGGGACTATACAGGCATGCACCACCACGCCCAGCTAATTTTTCATTTTTAGTAGAGACGAGGTTTCACCGTATTGGCCAGGCTGGTCTCAAACTCCCAACCTCATATCTGCCCGCCTCAGCCTCCCAAAGTGCTGGGATTACAGGCGTGAGCCACGAGTTGATTTCTTTTAAGGCCTCTCTCTTTGGCTTATAGATGGTCATCTTCTCTCTTTGTCTTCACCTGGTCTTACCTCTGTAAGGATCTGTGTCTTAATCTCTTCGTATGAGAAGTCCAGTCGTACTGGACTAGGGCTCACCTTTAATTTATTTACCTCTTTAAAGACTCCATCTTCTAAGGGCTAAGAGGTCAACATATGAATTCTGGGGCGAAGAGTAGGAACACATTCAGCCCACAACACCTCCTAACAAATTTTCCACATTTAATCTAGGCGAATGGTTATATTTGTCCTCAAAAGATAATTTTGTGTGTGTGTGATTGGGCATTATAACTGAATTCACTGTTATTAATGTAAGAAAATCATACAGCAAAATATATGATTTTAAGTACCAACTGAACCTACTTGATCAAGACTTCAAATACAAACTCTTTCCAATAATAAATGTGCTTTCCATAACCTGTTCAATAATACATTATACCAGTATTCAGAACATTGTTAAAATCATGATGAAAAAAGATATTGTATGAAAGTTTTTGATGTTCAAGTTTCAGAAATTTCCACTGCAAACAAAATGAGGTCAGTTGCACAGGAAATATTTACCACAAAAGTCTCCACAGAAAGATATTTTTATAAGCTATCATCAATCAGCATGTCAGCTATCAGTGGAGCTATAAGCATGAGCCTGAAGTCCATTCACTAAGATGGGGATACATATTGTTAAAGCTCACTTTTGAAATCTAAGAATTGTGTTTATTTTTAGAATAGCACAGTTCTCTCATCATTTTTGTGTCATCAAATACAAATACAAAGGTTATGGATGGGGGATAAAGTAGCTGCTGGAAGTCAAATTCTCAAAGTATAAAGTAACATGATCCCCTTATCATGAGATTCATGTGAGACTCCAATTCAGTCTTTCAGTTACTGCTCAGAAAGCATCTACTATGTTACACTCCACATTATTTGTTGGGAGGATTATACCAAAATGTTAAATATAAAATACAAATGCATAACAGAAACCTAGCAACAACAAATGTAAAATACAAGCTGTATCTTCAGAAAAAAAGGAAGTGGTAAATTTCGGCTGATTTTGCAAAGATGGTTGTGGTGCTCCAGATGGTGGTAAAGATAAGAGAGTTTCTCTGAAGCAAATAACATCCTAAAACAAGTGGTCAAGGATCTTGGAATTACACAAAGGTATGATTACCAGGAGGCTGGAACCATTCCAGACTATCTTAGAGCGCACATATCCATATCTTCCATTAAATTATTGAGGTTAGGAATCAGATTTATTCCACTATACATTCAGCATATCCTAAAACCATGGATGGTGCATGTACTGTATATTCAATGATGTTTTGATGTTTGCTAACTAGTCACAATTGAATTTGCAAACTTAAATATTTAACCACTTTGATAATCAGTATACTCTTCAATATTGATCTAAAAACTCCCTTTATCAGTAAGGACAGACTAAATTATGCTGCAAGTCTGGTTCCTTAGAGCTAAGAGTCATGTGAAATTTAAACATTTTGTTCACACTGCAGGTATCATGAAAGTATGTCATCGATATAAAGTGTTAAAACTTTTTCACATGTCTTAAAACCACTTCAGATATTCTCAGACAATGAAAAAGAGATGTGTTCTGAGTTGAGATGTTTATCTCATGGACAAGTAAGCAACAGATGCTTTTTAATGGTTAAATCTGGTCATGACTAATAACCCTCAAATTCCAAAATTTTTCCCCATGCTTCACATATATTGATAGTTAACTAGGCCAGGGCCTGGCACGGTTGGTCATGCCTATAATTCCAGCCCTTTGGGAGGCCGAGGTGGGCAGAATCACTTGAGGCCAGGAGTTGGCCAGGAGCCTGGCTAACATGGTGAAAACTTGTCTCTACTAAAATACAAAAATTAGCTGGGCATGGAGTGCATGTCTGTAATCCCAGCTACTCGGGAGGCTGAAGCAGGAGAATCACTTGAACCTGGGAGGCGGAAGTTGCAGTGAGACAAGCGAGCACCACTGCACAGCTTGGGTGACAGAGTAAGACTCCATTCAATAAATAGAGAGAGAGAGAGAGAAGGAAGGAAGGAAGGAAGGAAGGAAGGAGAGAAGGAGGAAAGAAAGAAAGAAAAGAAAGAAAGAAAGAAAGAGAAAGAAAGAAAGAAAGAGAGAAAGAAAGAAAGAGAGAAAGAAAGTTAGTTAACTAGGCCAGGTGCAGTGGCTAATGCTTATAATCCCAGCACTTTGAGAGGCCAAGGCAGGAGGATTGCTTGAGCCCAGGAGTTCAAAACTATTCTGGGCAACATAGCAAGACCCCATCTCTGTAAAGAAATAAAAAAAATTAGCCAGGTGCGGTGAAGTGTACCTGTAGCACATATCTGAATTAGGAGGATTGTTTGAGCCTGGGAGGTTGAGGCTTCAGTGAGCTGAGATTATACACTCAAGTCTGGATGACAGAGTGAGACCCTACCTATTTTTTTTTAAGAAAGTTAACTGAAGGCTCTACTTTGTATCTACCTCACTACAGGACCCAGAGCACACAAAAGATACCACTGGGAATCTTGTCTGCTATGGTAGGGGGAAGAGAACTTGACAAATTACACTTTGGTTCTTAAAACTTCCAAAAGTAAAACATACTGACATTCAATTGACTGCAACTACTCATGGGGCCATACCTACATTTAAGAAGGTAGAGAAGTGTAATCTTATCATGCTCTTGAATAAAGGAAAATCGAAATGTATTTTTGAACACTTATGCTACTAACACTCTTGCAAAGCATTCCAGAATCCAGAGGAACATGCTACATTACTATTTCAGAATGTATGCTCAATGAATAGCATTTTTAACCACATAAATAATACAATCTGTGTGGTATTTAGGAAACAAATAAGATGAAGTGGATCTCTTTTCACATTGTCTTTGGTTTTAAAGGTCTGATCATTTTTAAGATTCTTAACATCTTGTCAACTACTTTCCAGAAATTTTGTGTCAATTTAATCTCATAACAATTATGAATAACAGTGCCAATTATTTTCTTCTCTAATTATTTTAGTGTGGTTAAGAGCACAACATGAGGCTATCTTGTTAATATACTTTTAAGTACAATACAGTATTTTTGACTATAGGTACAATGTTGTATAGCAGATCTCTAGAGCTTATTCATCTTACTTGACTGTAGCTTTATGTACCTTCACTAGTAACTCATTTTCCTTCTCTACATTCCCTGGCAACCACCCTTACATGCTTTAATTCTATGAATTGGACTATTTTAGATACCTCATATAGGTGAAATAATGCAGCATTTGTCTTTCTGTGTCTGGCTTATTTCATTTCGCATAATATCCTACAGGTTCATCCAAGTCGTTCCATATTGCAGAATTTCCTGTTTGAAATAGTTGTCACAATTCATATCTATTCATACTGTGTATCTCTTAACTGTTAAATAATTACTTTAGTAGTATTATCTTTTAACTTTTGGGGTTGTTTTGAGACAGGATCTTGCTATGTTGCCCAGACTATTCCCTAACTTCTTGGCTCAAGTGATTCTCATGCCTCAGCCTCCAAGTAGCTGGGACTATAGGTGTGTGCAACTGTGCCTGGCTATTTTGCTTTTCCCTTTTATACCAGAGCTAAAAAGGATTTGCCCATCATCATGACAGTAATGCGGCATTCTGTGTTTGTCTATATATCTACCTTTACCAATTAGTTTCTTGCTTGCCTCTGCTATTGTGTTGCTCTTGAGTGTAATTTTGTTTCAACTTGAATAACTCACATTAGCATTTCTTATAAGGCAGGTATTGTAGTGATCATTTTTATGTCACCTGTATTTTTGAAGGACAGTTTCATTGGGTATAGTGTTCTTCATTGGCAGTTTTTTTCTTTTAGCACTTTTGATTTATTATCCAACTTTTTTCTGCCCTCAAGGTTTGTGCTGAAAAATTTACTAATAGTCATATGAAGGTTCCCTTGCATTGACAAACCACTTTTCTCTTGCTGCTTTCAAAATTCTCTTTTTGTCTTTGATTTTTGACAATTTCACTATCATGTTTCTTGGTATGAATTTTGCAGGGGAGTCTTATTTGGTTTGTTGTTTGTTTGTTTATTTGTTTTTAGGCTTCTTGGATCTGGGTGTCCCCTTCCTTGCCCAGATTTGAGAAATTTTGAGCCAACATTTCTCTGAATAAGCTTTCTGGTCTTTTCTTTCCCTCTTCTTCTAAGACTCTGATAATGCTTATATTAGTTTGTCTTACATAACCCATAATTCCCTTAAGCTTTCTTCACCCCTTTTCACTCTGTTTTTTCTTTTTGCACTTCTGACTAAATTATTTTCAGTGGCCATTCTTAAAGTTCACTGGTCTTTTCTTTTTCTGGATCTAGTCTGCTCTTGAACTCCTCTACTAAATTTTTCAGTTCGGTTTTTGTGTTCTGCCATGATTTCTCTTTGGTAGTTTTTAAAATATTTTCTAAATCTTTCCTGAAATTCTTATTTCACTAATGTATTGTTCTCTTTACCTTGGTGAGCATCTTTGACTTTTAGTCTTGTCAGGTAAATCATATAACTGTTTCATTAGGGTTGGTCTCTGAAAATGTATCTCTTTTGAAACATCTTTGCCTGCATTTTTTCGTGATTCTCTGTATTGATGTCTGTGCATTAGACAAAGTAGGCATCTCTCCTAATCTTCACAGACTGGCTTTGTATAGGAAAGGACTCCCACAAATTAGCCCAGCCACATATTTTGGGGTCTTTACCAACTCTTCCCTCCCCAAAAATAAGGCATCTGGGGTTTTTGCCAACTCACTCTTTGCTGAGCTAGGGTTGGGGAAGAGCTATGGTGTCTACCAGGCCAAGCTACCACCTTCATTTTTTCCCAGGTGACTAATATACGCGGGACTCAGTAGAGTTCTAGGACTAGTGAGTCAGATGCTCATTTTTTGGGCAGCCCTGGAGAAACCGAGGTACTGGATACGTCAATTAACTCTTTCTATTCCCGAAGGGAAGCTGATGGGAATTTTTCATCTACTTGCTGTGTGCTGAGCAGAGGGAAGGATCGATGGCATCTATCAGCCTAAGCCACCACCTTTGTTCTCCTGAAGGTGACTAGACTGTGCTGGAAACTTCAGAGTTCCAAGTATGGCAAGACAGAAGCCAGTCCTCTGGGGAACCCCCTCAGAAAAGTTGGAGTACTGGATGCACAAATCAGTCCCTTCTCTTCCCTAGGTGAAGCTGAGGGCTAGAGAGTTTCTTCCTATAATTATGTGGCACTGAGAAGAGTTTTAGGTCAGAGGTTATTTTGAATTTTGCTACTAACTTTGATGAGTGTGGTTTTGCATTCTCTCAAAGTGTAGTCACCTTTCAATTTGTTTCTGATTTCTCAAAAAGGAAATTTTTCCATGAATTGTTTCTTAATTACTTATTGGAAGAAGGAGGGTCCGGGACTTCTTACTCCACCATGTTGCCATTGTACCCCTCCATCACAGTGCTTTCCTTATCTATCTTTTTTTTACTCCCAAATACTATATTTTTATTTATCTAATATTTGCTAAATATATGAAAATACCATTTACTTATTTTTTGCATTTTATCCTATGAAATTATGTAGTCATTTTTTGTTTCAGGTCAAATTCATACATACTTTTGGTTTAAGTGTACTAAACCAGTTCAGAGCAAAAGAGTGATCATAGTGTTTGAGTTAGACCTACACAGGTGTGCTGGAATTTGTTCTGGGCTTAGAAAATGATACTCCAAAGATTGGCACTCTGGCATGCTGAGTACTTTGAAATGGAAAACATTGGAAGGGCCTCAGAAGCAAAGTTTCTCTTCGACCTTCTACTGTCCTCCTGTCCCTGACTCCCCTTTCTCCCCTAGGCATGCCATAGAAATGAGAATTCCTCTTTCTAAAAGCTAATTATAGAAGCTAGAAATATTACTCTAAGTTTCCTCTATTTTTCCATGTAATCTGTCCATAAAGAAATTATCTGCCCTCATTATCTAATAGTAGATTATTAGAGCCTCATTCTAGAATGGGTCTTGCCCTCTACTCAGGAGGAAGGAATGCTGCACACGGAAGCCAAGACTGGAATAAACAGGTCTTGTGGGGTTTCCCCCTCAGTCTGTGCCTTTAGATGACACTCTTTGGTCCAATCACGTTCTCCATAAAATCGAAGTACAAAAGTGGAGAGTTTTCCTCGAGTCTTTTCTGGGTCTTCATTTCTGAAATTTCCCACATCATAGAAAACTTTGATGAAGTAGATGTGTTATGCTTTTCTCTTGTTAACCCGTCTTTTGTTATAAGAGTGTATCTATAACCCACATGATGGGTGACACAATGTACCACACCTTTCTGCCCCGACGAATTGTACCTGTCACTTAGTAGTTGCATCATATTTGGTCCTCCGCCTGTCAGTTTCCACGGACTCTAGAATCAGACTGCATGGATTCAGGTATGAGCTTTTCCACTTACATATTCTGTTATTTTGGACAAGATATTTAAACTCTCAAAATTTTTTAATTAATCAGAATAATCTGGAGATAACAGTGCTCTGTGGTGACTGACTGAGACAATATATGTTTCAGGGTTAACAGAGCTTCTGATTCCGCCACCGCACTCCAGCCTGGGTAGCAGAACGAGACCTTGTCTCTCCTGCCACCCCCTCTCCCCAAAAGAGAAAGAAAGAGCTTGGGCCCATTGTAGGGTAGTCCCTGGAAGGCTCAATATGTGTTGACTACACTGTCTACCTTGGACAGTGACTATAAAATGAAAACAATTTATATGTACAAAGTATAGTTGGCAAACTTCAGTCATTCAAAAAGTGTTATTTAAGTAATTTGTGAAGTAGGGTGGAAATTCATTATTCCAAAGGTAAGATTTTTGACCTGGAAGGGGTTCTTATTTTCAGTTTTGAACCGGAAGCACTGAAGCTCATCACAGGGCATAAGGTCTGGTCTGAGCTGTGGACAGTTTGATTTCTGTCTGTATGATGTAGAAGCAGGTAGTATAATAGACATATTATTCTGGCCACTAAAACTCCTACCTTCTCCTGAAACCTGCTCCCTGGAGACACCATCTATTGAATGCTTCCCTGAACCCCTAATTTCTTCCACCTACTTTTGAAGAGAATTTTCCTTTATCCACCTCCCAGCTGCACCAGAGGCAGGAAGCAAGTACCCAGAACAGCTAAGCATCTCTCCTCTCCTCTCACCTTCCTAAAACATCTTTCCAAATGGAGCCTTGCTCTGTCACCCAGGTTGGAGTGCAATGGCACAATCTTGGCTCATTGCAACCTCTGCCTCCCAGGTTCAAGCAATTCTCCTACCTCAACCTCCCAAGTAGCTGGGATTACAGGCACCTGCCTCCACGCCTGGCTAATTTTTGTATTTTAGTAGAGATGGGGTTTCTACTGTGTTGGCCAGGGTGGCCTTGAATTCCTGACTTGAGGTGATCCACCTGCCTCAGCCCCCCACAGTGCTGGGATTATAGAAGTGAGCCACCGTGCCCAGCCTGAGTAGAGATTCTTAAATCTGTCCCAGGCCAGTGGTCTCAGACCCTTTTCAGGCCTGATTGTTGCATAGTCAAAGCTCCAGGGCATGGGGGTTGTGGAGGGTGATGAGACCCGAAAACATAAACCCCCTACTCCTGGGGGTGGGTTACCTCTTTGTGCTGTGCTGTACCCGCTTCCTTATCCTTTGCAAACATCTGCTTATCCCCTTACTCTCTCCTGTGCTGAGAGCTGACTCTCCTAAGGACTGTAGGAACTGTCGCTTTGACCACTCTAGCAGTGAACGTTTCTGTCTGTATGCCAGGACTGCAAGCTTTCTGGACCGTCCTGTAACTGCCCAGTGGGTTCTTCTTGCCAACTGCCCAGATAGAGCTGATTTATCAAGACGGGAAAATAGCCATAAAGAAAGAGTTGTACACATGTAAACCTGGATAAACAGGAGAACATAGTTTTATTACTACTCAAATCAGCCTTCTCCTAAATTTGGAGGCTAGAGTTTTTCAAACACAGTTTTGAGAGGAGCAGGTGGCTAGGAAAAAGGTGTGGCTCATTGGTTGGAGATGCAATCCTAAGGTGTGGAAAATGGTTCTTGCGAGCACTGAGTTAGCTTCTGGGTGGGGCCACAGGACCACCTGGCGGGTATGGGTGGAGTCATCAGTCATCAGAAATGCAGAAACCCCAAAAGACATTTCAAAAGGCCAATCATAGGTTCTACCACAGTGATGTTATCTACAGGAGTAACTGGGGAAGTTGCCAATCTTGTGACCTCTGGAATAATGGACGGTAATCATATATGTCTACACCTTGGCAGAATTCAGTTTCCTCTCATTCTCTTAGCCTGGTGGACTTTCATTAGCTTTACAAAGGCAGTTTAGTTTTGGGGGAACGGCTACTATCATTTAAACTATAAACTAAATTTCTCCCCAAATTAGCTTGGCCCATACCCAGAAATGACCAAGGGCAGTTGGAGGTTAAAGGAAAGACGGAGTTGGTTAGGTCAGATCTCTTTCAGTGTCATAATTTTCTTAAAACCATTTTTACAAAATCACAGCTGACACAGTGTAAGAGATATGACTTAGCCAACTCTATTTTGCTTCTAACCTCCAAGCTGTCCTTGTTCATTCCCGGGTATAGGCTGAACCAACTTTAGGAGAAACTTAGTTCATAGTTTAAAACAAAGATGATAGCAGCCCTTTCCCAAAAGAAACCTCCTTCTTTCCTGGGGACTAGACTGCCTTTGTAGAACTAACAAATTAGCCACAAGGTTAGAAATTAGGGTTTAAGAGTCATGCAGCTGGGGGGCTACAAAAATCTCATCCTGCCCAACTAGCTCCTGGGGATAAAATCATTATTGTAAAACCTAAGACAAGTGCTTGAGATATTTTGCAGACCCTGCACTTGAAGGATCACCTGGAACCACCCAGATAGAAAAAATGGCTCATTTGATCTTGTGGCCTGCACTCAGGAAGTGACTCAGCACAAGAAGACAACTTCAACTCCTTGTGATTTTATCTCTGACCCAAATGATCAGCACTCCGGCTTACTGGTGAAGTGACATCACTGTCTTGGGTAAATACCCAAGATTTGTTGTCTCATGGCCATGAAAAACAGACACACCAGAGTGAGGCTAAAAGAAGTTTAATAGGCAAAAGAAAGAGTAGAGTTCTCTCTGCTGCAGAGAGAGGGGGTGCCGAAGAAATGGATTGCCACTTCAGTAGTGAAATGAGGAAGGTTTTATAGATGAGCTTGGGGGGGTACTGTCTGATTTACATAGAGCAGGAAAGATTTGTCCGACCAGGTGTACCATTTACATAGTAAGAGAAAAACTGGTTAGGACTACGTGTGCATAGTGTGTGAAGAAGCTGGCCACCGCCTCCCTAATCTTTTATTTATTAACTTATTATTTTTTATTATTATTACACTTTAAGTTTTAGGGTACGTGTGCACAACGTGCAGGTTTGTTACAAATGTATATATCAGGCCTCTGAGCTGAAGCTAGGCCATCTCATCCCCTTTGACTTGCACATATACTTCCACATGGCCTGAAGTAACTGAAGAATCACAAAAGAAGTGAAAATGCCCTGCCCCTGCCTTAACTGATGACGTTCCACCACAAAAGAAGGGAAAATGGCCAGTCCTTGCCTTAAGTGATGACATTACCTTGTGAAATTCCCTTTTCTGGTTCATCCTGACTCAAAAAGCTCCCTCACTGAGCACCTTGAGACCCCCACTCCTGGCTGCCAGAGAACAACCCCCCTTTGACTGGAATTTTGCTTTACCTACCCAAATCCTATAAAACGGCCCCACCCTTATCTCCCTTCGTTGATTCTCTTTTCGGACTCGGCCCGCTGGCACCCAGGTGATTAAAAAGCTTTATTGCTCACACAAAGCCTGTTTGGTAGTCTCTTCACACGGACACACATGACAGTATACATGTGTCATGTAGGTGTGCTGCACCTGTTAACTCGTCATTTACATTTGGTATATCTCCTCATGCTATCCATTCCCCATACCCCTACCTCACCACAGGCCCCAGTGTGTGATGTTCCCCACCCTGTGTCCAAGTGTTCTCATTGTTCAATTCCCACCTATGAATGAGAACATGCAGAGTTTGGTTTTCCATCCTTGCGATAGTTTGCTCAAAATGATGGTTTCCAGCTTTATCCATGTCCCTACAAAGGACATGAACTCATCCTTTTTGTGGCTGTGTAGTATTCCATGGTGTATATGTGCCACATTTTCTTAATCCAGTCTATCATTAATGGACATTTGGGTTGGTTCCAAGTCTTTGCTATTGTGAATAGTGCCGCAATAAACATACGTGTGCATGTGTCTCTATAGCAGCATGATTTATCATCCTTTGGATATATGCCCAGTAATGGGATGGCTGGGTCAAATGGTATTTCTAGTTCTAGATCCTTGAGGAATCACCACACTGTCTTCCACAATAGTTGAACTAGTTTACAGTCCCACTAACAGTGTAAAAGCATTCCTATTTCTCCACATCGTCTCCAGCACCTGTTGTTTCCTGACTTTTTAATGATCGCCATTCTAACTGGTGTGACATGGTATCTCATTGTGGTTTTGATTTGCATTTCTCTGACACCCAGCGATGATGAGCATTTTTTCATGTGTCTGTTGGCTGCATAAATGTCTTCTTTTGCGAAGTGTCTGTTCATATCCTTTGCCCACTTTTGGATGGGGTTGTTTGATTTTTTCTTATAAATTTGTTTAAGTTCTTTGTAGATTCTGGATATTAGCCCCTTGTCAGACGGGTAGATTGTAAACATTTTCTCCCATTCTGTAGGTTGTCTGTTCACTCTGGTGGTAGTTCCTTTCGCCATGCAGAAGCTCTTTAGTTTAATTAGATCCCATTTGTCAATTTTGGCTTTTGTTGCCATTGCTTTTGGTGTTTTAGTCATGAAGTCCTTGCCCATGCCTATGTCCTGAATGGTATTGCCTAGGTTTTCTTCTAGGGCTTTTATGGTTTTAGGTCTAACACTTAAGTCTTTAATCCATCTTGAATTAATTTCTGCATAAGGTGTAAGGAAGGGATCCAGTTTCAGCTTTCTACATATGGCTAGCCAGTTTTCCCAGCACCATTTATTAAATAGGGAATCCTTTCCCCATTTCTTGTTTCCATCAGGTTTGTCAAAGATCAGATGGTTGTAGATGTGTGGTATTATTTCTGAGGGCTCTGTACTGTTCCATTGGTCTATATCTCTGTTTTGGTACCAGTACCATGCTGTTTTGGTTACTGTAGCCTTGTAGTATAGTTTGAAGTCAGGTAGCATGATGCCTCCAGCTTTGTTCTTTTGGCTTAGGATTGTCTTGGCAATGAGGGTTCTTTTTTGGTTCCACATGAACTTTAAAGCAGTTATTTCCAATTCTGTGAAGAAAGTCATTGGTAGCTTGATGGGGATGGCATTGAATCTATAAATTACCTTGGGCAGTATGGCCATTTTCATGACATTGATTCTTCGAATCCATGAGCTTGGAATGTTCTTCCATTTGTTTGTGTCCTCTTTTATTTCATTGAGCAGTGTATTCTCATTCTCCTTGAAGAGGTCCTTTACATTCCTTGTAAGTTGGACTCCTAGGTATTTTATTCTCTTTGAAGCAATTGTGAATGGGAGTTCACTCATGATTTGGCTCTCTGTTTGTCTGTTATTGGTGTAGAGGAATGCTTGTGATTTTTGCACATTGATTTTGTATCCTGAGACTTTGCTGAAGTTGCTTATCAGCCTAAGAAGATTCTCAGCTGAGACGATGGGGTTTTCTAAATATACAATCATGTCATCTGCAAACCAATACAATTTGACTTCCTCTTTTCCTAATTGAATACCCTTTATTTCTTTCTCCTGCCTGATTGCCCTGGCCAGAACTTCCAACACTATGTTGAATAACAGTGGTGAGAGAAGGCATCCCTGTCTTGTGCCAGTTTTCAAAGGAAATGGCTTCCAGTTTTTGCCCATTCAGTATGATATTGGTTGTGGGTTTGTCATAAACAGCTCTTATTATTTTGAGATATGTACCATCAATACCTAGTTCATTGAGAGTTTTTAGCATGAAGAGCTGTTGAATTTTGTCAAAGGCCTTTTCTGCATCCATGGAGATAATCATGTGTTTTTTTGTCATTGGTTCTGTTTATGTGATGGATTGTGTTTATTGATTTGCATATGTTGAACCAGCGTTGCATCCCAGGGATGAAGCCTACTTGATCGTAGTGGCTAAGCTTTTTGATGTGCTGCTGGATTCGGTTTGCCAGTATTTTATTGAGGATTTTTGCATCGATGTTCATCAAGGATATTGGTCTAAAATTCTCTTTTTTTGTTGTGTCTCTGCCAGGCTTTGGTATCAGGATGATGCTGGCCTTCTAAAATGAGTTAGGGAGGATTCCCTCTTTTTCTATTGATTGAAATAGTTTCAGAAGGAATGGTACCAGCTCCTATTTGGAACTCTGGTAGAATGTGGCTGTGAATCCGTCTGGTCCTGGACTTTTTTTCATTGGTAGACTATTAATTATTGCCTCAATTTCAGAGCCTGTTATTGGTCTATTCAGGGATTCAACTTCTTCCTGCTTTAGTCTTGGGAGGGTGTATATGTCCAGGAATTTATCCATTTCTTCTAGATTTTCTAGTTTATTTGCATAGAGGTGTTTATAGTATTCTCTTATGGTAATTTGTATTTCTGTTGGATCAGTGGTGATATTCCTTTTATCATTTTTTATTGCATCTATTTGATTCTTCTCTCTTTTCTTCTTTATTAGTCTTGCTAGCGGTCTATCAATTTTGTTGATCTTTTCAAAAAAAGAGCTCCTAGATTCATTGATTTTTTTAAGACATTTTGTGTCTCTGTCTCCTTCAACTGTGCTCTCATCTTAGTTATTTCTTGCCTTCTGCTAGCTTTTGAATGTGTTTGCTCTTGCTTCTCTGGTTCTTTCCATTGTGATGTTAGGGTGTCAATTTTAGATCTTTCCTGCTTTCTCTTGTGGGCATTTAGTGCATACATTTCCCTCTACACACTGCTTTGAATGTGTCCCAGAGATTCTGGTATGTTGTGTCTTTGTTCTCATTGGATTCAAAGAACATCTTTATTTCTGCCTTCATTTCATGATGTATCCAGTAGTCATTCAGGAGCAGGTTGTTCAGTTTCCATGTAGTTGAGTGGTTTTGAGTGAGTTTCTTAATCCTGAGTTCTAGTTTGATTGCACTGTGGTCTGAGAGGTAGTTTGTTATAATTTCTGATCTTTCACATTTGCTGAGGAATGCTTTACTTCCACCTACGTGGTCAATCTTGGAATAAGTGTGATGTGGTCTTGAGAAGAATGTATATTCTGTTGATTTGGGGTGGAGAGTTCTGTAGATGTCTATTAGGTCTCCTTGGTGCAGAGCTGAGTTCAATTCCTGGATGTCCTTGTTAACTTTCTGTCTCATTGATCTGTCTAATGTTGACAGCAGGGTGTTAAAGTCTCCCATTATTATTGTATGGGAGTCTAAGTCTCTTTTTAGGTCTCTAAGGGCTTGCTTTATGAATCTGGGTGCTCTTGTATTGGGTGCATATATATTTAGGATAGTTAACTCTTCTTGTTGAATTGATCCCTTTACCATTATATAATGGCCTTCTTTGTCTCTATTGATTTTTGCTGGTTTAAAGTCTGTTTTATCAGAGACTAGGAGTGCAAGCTCTGCTTTTTTTTGTTTTCCATTTGCTAGGTATATCTTCCTCCATCTCTTAATTTTGAGTCTATGTGTGTCTGCATGTGAGATGGGTCTCCTGAATACAGCACACTGATGGGCTTTGACACTTTGTTCAATTTGCCAGTCTGTGTCTTTTAATTGGAGGACTTAGCCCATTTACATTTAAGGTTAATATTGTTATGTGTGAATTTGTTCCTGTCATTATAATGTTAGCTGGTTATTTTGCTCATCAGTTGATGCAGTTTCTTCCTAGCATCAATGGTCTTTACAATTTGGCATGTTTTTGCAGTGACTGGTACCAGTTATTCCTTCCCATGTTTAGTGTTTCTTTCAGGAGCTCTTGTAAGGCAGGTCTGGTGGTGACAAAATGTCTCAGCATTTGTTTGTCTGTAGAGGATTTTATGTCTCCTTCACTTATGAAGCTTAATTTGGCTGGATATGAAATTCTGGGTTGATATGAAATTCTTTTCTTTAAAAATGTTGAATATTGGCCCCCACTCTCTTCTGGCTTGTAGAGTTTCTGCAGAGAGATTAGCTGTTAGTCTGATGGGCTTCCCTTTGTGGGTAACCCGACCTTTCTTTCTTGCTGCCCTTAACATTTTTTTCTTCATTTCAGCTTTGGTGAATCTGACAATTATGTGTCTTGGAGTTGCTCTTCTCAAGGAATATCTTTGTGGCATTCTCTGTATTGCCTGAATTTGAATGTTGGCCTGCCTTGCTAGGTTGGGGAAGTTCTCCTGGATAATATCCTGAAGAATGTTTTCAAACTTGGTTCCATTCTCCCTGTCACTTTCAGGTACACCAATCAGACATAGATTTGGTCTTTTCACATAGTCCCACATTTCTTGGAGGCTTTGTTTATTTATTTGTACTCTTTTTTCTCTAAACTTCTCTTCTCACTTCATTTCATTCATTTGATCTTCAATCACTGATACTTTTTCTTCCACTTGATCAAATCAGCTACTGAAGCTTGTGCATGTGTCACGTAGTTCTCATGCCACAGTTTTCAGCTCCATCAGGTCATTTAAGGTCTTCTCCATGCTCTGTACTCTAGTTTGCCATTCATCTCATATTTTTTCAAGGTTTTTAGCTTCTTTTTTGATGGGTTTTTAAATCCTCCTTTAGCTCGGAGAAGTTTGTTATTACTGATTGCCTGAAGCCGTCTTCTCTCAACTTATCAAAGTCATTCTCCATCCAGCTTTGTTCCATTGCTGGCGAGGAGCTGCGTTCCTTTGGAGGAGAAGAGGCACTCTCATTTTTAGAATTTTCAGCTTTTCTGCTCTGGTTTCTCCCCATCTTTGTGGTTTTATCTACCTTTGGTCTTTGATGATAGTGACATACAGATGGGGTTTTGGTGTAGATGTCCTTTCAGTTTGTTAGTTTTCCTTCTAACATTCAGGACTCACAGCTGCAGGTCTGTTGGAGTTTGCTGGAGGTCCACTCCAGACCCTGTTTGCCTGGGTATCACCAGTGGAGGTTGCAGAACAGCAAATATTGCAGAACGGAAAATGTTGCTGCCTGATCCTTCCTCTGGAGGTTTCATCTCAGAGGGGCACCTGCCTGTATGAGGTGTCAGTTGGCCCCTTCTGGGAGGTGTCTCCCAGTTAGGCTACTTGGGGGTCAGGGACCCACGAGAGGAGGCAGTCGGTCTGTTCTCAGATCTCAAACTCCATGCTAGGAGAACCATTACTCTATCCAAAACTGTCAAACAGGGATGTTTTAGTCTACAGAAGTTTCTGCTGAATTTTCTTTAGCTATGCCGTGCCTCTAGAGGTGGAATCTACAGAGCCAGACAGGCCTCCTTGAGCTGCAGTGGGCTGCACCCAGTTCAAGATTCCCGGCAGCTTTGTTTACCTACTCAGGCCTCAGCAATGGAGGACTCCCCTCCCCCAGCACCCTCACTACCACCTTGCAGTTTGATCTCAGGCTGCTGCGCTAGCAGTGAGTGAGGCTCCGTGGGTGTGGGAACCTCTGAGCCAAGTGCGGGATATAATCTCCTGGTGTGCCATTTGCTAAGACTATTGGAAAAGTGCCATATTAAGGTGGGAGTGTCCCAATTTTCCAGGTACCATCTGTCACGGCTTCCCTTGGCTAGGAAAGGGAATTCTCTGATCCCTTATGCTTCCTTGGAGAGGCGATGCCCCACCCTGCTCCATGGGCTGCACCCACTGTCTGACAAGCCCCAGTGAGACGAACCCAGACCTCAGTTGGAAATGCAGATATCACCCTCTTCTGTGTCGCTCACACTGGGAGCTGTAGACTGGAGCTGTTCCTATTCAGCCATCTTGGAACCCAGTCCACCTAAGGTCTTGCTCTGAGGTTCTGTGCCTAAAAATCTTTGAAAGAGGTGAAGGACCTCTTCAAGGAGAACTACAAAACACTGCTCAATGAAATAAAAGAGGACAAAAACAAATGGAAGAACATTCCATGCTCATGAATAGGAAAAATCAATATTGTGAAAATGGCCATACTGCCCAAGGTAATTTATAGATTCAATGCCATCCCCATCAAGCTACCAATGACTTTCTTCACAGAATTGGAAATAACTACCTTAAAGTTCATATTGAACTAAAAAAGAGCCCGCATTGCCAAGACAATCCTAAGCAAAAAGAACAAAGCAGGAGGCATCACACTACTTGACTTCAAACTATAATACAAGGCTACAGTAACCAAAACAGCATGGTACTGGTACCAAAACAGAGATATAGACCAATAGAACAGTACAGAGCCCTCAAAAATAATACCACACATCTACAACCATCTGATCTTTGACAAACCTGATGGAAACAAGAAATGGGGAAAGGATTCCCTATTTAATAAATGGTGCTGGGAAAACTGGCTAGCCATATGTAGAAAGCTGAAACTGGATCCCTTCCTTACACCTTATGCAGAAATTAATTCAAGATGGATTAAAGACTTAAATGTTAGACCTAAAACCATAAAAGCCCTAGAAGAAAACCTAGGCAATACCATTCAGGACATAGGCATGGGCAAGGACTTCATGACTAAAACACCAAAAGCAATGGCAACAAAAGCCAAAATTGACAAATGGGATCTAATTAAACTAAAGAGCTTCTGCATGGCGAAAGGAACTACCACCAGAGTGAACAGACAACCTACAGAATGGGAGAAAATGTTTACAATCTACCCGTCTGACAAGGGGCTAATATCCAGAATCTACAAAGAACTTAAACAAATTTATAAGAAAAAATCAAACAACCCCATCCAAAAGTGGGCAAAGGATATGAACAGACACTTCGCAAAAGAAGACATTTATGCAGCCAACAGACACATGAAAAAATGCTCATCATCGCTGGGTGTCAGAGAAATGCAAATCAAAACCACAATGAGATACCATGTCACACCAGTTAGAATGGCGATCATTAAAAAGTCAGGAAACAACAGGTGCTGGAGACGATGTGGAGAAATAGGAATGCTTTTACACTGTTAGTAGGACTGTAAACTAGTTCAACTATTGTGGAAGACAGTGTGGTGATTCCTCAAGGATCTAGAACTAGAAATACCATTTGACCCAGCCATCCCATTACTGGGCATATATCCAAAGGATGATAAATCATGCTGCTATAGAGACACGTATGTTTATTGTGGTACTATTCACAATAGCAAAGACTTGGAACCAACCCAAATGTCCATTAATGATAGACTGGATTAAGAAAATGTGGCACATATACACATGGAATACTATGCAGCCATAAAAAAGGATGAGTTCATGTCCTTTGTAGGGACATGGATGAAGCTTGAAACCATCATTCTGAGCAAACTATTGCAATGACAGAAAACCAAACTCTGCATGTTCTCATTCATAGGTGGGAAGTGAACAATGAGAACACTTGGACACAGGGTGAGGAACACCACACAGTGGGGTCTGTCGTGGGGTGTGGGGAGGGGGGAGGGATAGCAAAAGGAGATATACCTAATGTAAATGATGAGTAAACGGGTGCAGCACAGCAACATGGCACATGTATACATATGTAACAAACCTGTATGTTGTGCACAACGTACTTATTATACTTAAAGTATAATAAAAAAAGAAAAAGGAAAAAAAAGTATACACATTCTATAATCACCTCGAAAGAAAAAGAAAATCTTTGAAAGAGATAAAAAAAAATTCCATATGCTCCACTTCCTACAATTCAGATGGTTTCCAAATACTTTTACTTATGTGAAAATGCTATCATATCCAACAGTGCCTTTAGCGCTAAGCTAACAGTAGGCTATTGATCTTTAGCACATTGCTTTTTCTGTTGTGTTATTCATTGGGCTTTCTCACATTTATGTTCCCATTTCTCACATTTCACCACTTTCTTTGAAGCACAGATATTTCAGGAAGATTTTAGAGTCTTTGAATAGCATTATGGACTTTTTTACATTAATTTTTACTTTTACAAAATTGTGCTAAATATTATTTCTGTTAATTACTGAGTTTTGTGGGGGCCCCTTAAATTGGAACCCCAGGCTATGCCTCATCTGCTTCACTCTGGTACTGGCCCTGAGAGAGCAACAGAAAAAGAATGGTTATAAAAACAAGAACAGCCGGGCGCGGTGGCTCAAGCCTGTAATCCCAGCACTTTGGGAGGCCGAGACGGGCGGATCACGAGGTCAGGAGATCGAGACCATCCTGGCTAACACAATGAAACCCCGTCTCCACTAAAAATACAAAAAAATTAGCCGGGCGTGGTGGCGGCGCCTGTAGTCCCAGCTACTCGGGAGGCTGAGGCAGGAGAATGGCGGGAACCCGGGAGGCGGAGCTTGCAGTGAGCCGAGATCGCGCCACTGCACTCCAGCCTGGGCGACAGAGCGAGACTCCGCCTCAAAAAAAAAAAAAAAAAAAAAAAAAAAAAAAAAAAAAAAACAAGAACAAACGAGCCTCCCAGAATTTTGTCAAACAACAGGCCAGTTAATTAAGGAAAGTAGATATTACATAGCTAGGCATAATGAACATGCAATGAGTGGATTGTCTCAGTAATTTGCAGAGAAAACCACCACCAAGAAGTGTAGGTGGGTGGGGACAAAAGAGAGACAACAAAGTACTGCAGGCAGAACGCTTCCTTTTGCTGATTTTACCTCACAGAATTGAGAGTTTTTTCTTATATGCAAGTTTAATGCCACCTTCCTCTGTCTGCAATGGACCAACAAATGATGTATGCTGAGTTAACCTTACCCAAGGACTCAGGCCCAGAAAGTTCTTCACCTTCATCTCTTCCTCGGGGTAAGTGGCTTTAATTTTCCTTTCAGCATTTGTATATCTTCCAGAATTAGATCTTCCTGTTATATTTATGGCTTTAAATCATTGCTTTAAAGATGAGCAGTGGTTTTATATTAATGTTTAATGGGTGTTGCATGGCTTGCCTGTAGATAATCACAACTTTGGACAAAAATTTTAAACCTCATACATTTCTTTTTCTCAATCCAGTTAGCATGAAAAGCAAACATCACCTGTCTTACTGAGCCTTGGTTAAAAGACTCTGAAGAAACAACACTTTAGGCTACATTGGGCACACTGCCTATGGGTTACCTCTGCTCCACAAGGAAGGAAAGAAAGAATAAATGAAAGAAAGAAAGAAAGAAAGAAAGAAAGAAAGAAAGAAAGAAAGAAAGAAAGGAAGGAAGGAAGGAAGGAAGGAAGGAAGGAAGGAAGGAAGGAAGAGAGAAAGAGGAGAGAGAAAGGAAGAGAGAGAGAAAGAGACAGAAAGAGGAGGAGGAAGGAAGGAAGGAAAGAAGGAAAAATATTTTACATGTGTGAACTAAGGAATATTTAAGACACACATTGCAAACTTGCTGTAATAACAACGTACGTTAGTCCAAATTCCTCTACAAAATATCAATACTATGATTAGGTCCCAGTGCATTTTCATCCATAATATTCCTTTCAGAATACAACGTGTAGGCCAGTTGCAGTGGCTCATGCCTGTAATCCCAGCACTTTGGTAGGCTGAGGTGGGTGGTTTGCTTGAGTCCAGGAGTTCAAGACCAGCCTGGGTAATGTGGCAAAACTTCATCTCTACAAACAATACAAAAAAATAGCCAAGTGTCTGGCACACGCCTGTGGTCCTAGCTACTTAGGAGGCTGAGGTGAGAGGATTGATTGAGCCCAAGAGATCAAGGCTGCAGTGAGCTGTAATTGTGTCACTGTACTCCAGCCTGGGTGACACAGCGAGATTCTCTCTCTCTCTCTCTCTCTCCATATATATATAAAATACATATATCTTATATATATATTATATATTATATATAAATATATATATAAAGTATAGGCTTAATGAGTGACATACTTCACTCTCTCAAGAGAGGGGAAAACTTTCTGGAAAATAAAAATTCGAGATCAAAGATTTGAATATCATTACTATTTGATAGTTTCTAGTTTGAAAAGTATCACAGCTTAGAAAGAGACAAGCCACAAAATACTCAAGCATATCAGTAATGAACCTACTTACCATTTGTTGAAACTGGCACTTTCCTGTGTCTCTGAAGAGTTAGGATTCTGAGTGAAAGACGCGGGGAACACCAATGTGAGGTAATACGTGATGGATAGCATGGCCTGTGGATGGATGGGAAGAAACTAGAAACTGAGGCAGAAAATCAGTATGAAATTATTATGACACATAATTATTTTCTGATATCTAACTGGATTTACTGTCATCGATAATATTACAATTGTTTACCATTCTGATATTCATTCCATATCATGCCGAGTATTTGACTTGTGCTGTTTCAAGACTGTTTAAGTTTTAAACTATTGAATTCTCAAAGTTTTAAGTCAAGAAGAAAATCTTAGAGCTGTCAATTAAGTTTCACTACAATTTTCATATAACAGTAGAGAAAATTAGAGGATTCTAATAACTATAGGGAGGATTTGGTTGAGCAAGCTTTTTTTTTAAAGAGTAAGTCTTTCTTTTCCTCTGTTCATATTCAGCAAAAGTTGGAAAATGGGCATTGTCAGAAAATGAATATAGAGATAGTGAGACTCTTCCCAAATGTTGCTATGATCCCAAAGGATGCGGAAATTTTTTTCTACTTGGATTGTAATAATTATCCTATAAAATGTCATTCTGAGAGTAAACCTGAAAGAAAAAACAAGAGTAGAATAAAGCCAGAGCAAAGTATGTGACTATAGAACACTAGTCTGATATTAAATAATTATAAAACCACTATTGGACTCTGGCTAAACTGTTGAGGCTGTGGTCACTCTGTAGCGTGGTGCTTGTATCTAAGGCAGTCAACAAAACCAGAAAGAGAGATGTGAGTGATAACTTATCTTGCTTATGGTCAGATGGCAAGGGTTTGGTCTGTTAACCAGCCTGGGCGACAGAGTGAAGACTCCGCCTCAAAAAAAAAAAAAAAAAAAAAAAAAAAAGAAAGAAAACTGGATAAGGTGTTTGCAAAAATGCCTCTAGAGTTTATTCATTCATTCAAAAATAAACTCATACTCTGTGCCAGGCATGCTGTGAATACAGCAGTGAACAAAATAGACAAAATTATTTTCCTTCATAGAGTTTATAGTAAAATGGAAGCACATTTGTGGAAGACAGTATGGCTATTCTTCAAGGATCTAGAGCTAGAAATATCATTTGATCCAGTGATCCCATTACTGGGTATATCTCCAAAGGATTATAAATCATGCTACTATAAAGACACATGCACAAGTATCTTTACTGTGGCAGCATTCGCAATAGCAAAGACTTGGAACCAATCCAAATGTCCATCATTAAGAGACTGGATTAAGAAAATGTGGCACATACACACCATGTAATACTATGCAGCCATAAAAAAGGATGAGTTCATGTCCTTTGCAGGGACATGGATGAAGCTGGAAACGATCATTCTGAGCAAACTATCACAAGGACAGAAAACCAAACACCACATGTTCTCACTCATAGGTGGGAATTGAACAATGAGAACACTTGGACACAGGAAGGGGAACATCACACACCGGGGCCTGTTGTGGAGTGGGGGGAGGGGGAAGGGATAACATTAGGAGAAATACCTAATGTAAATGATGAGTTAACGGGTGCAACAAACCAACATGGCACATGTATACATATGTAACAAACCTGCAGGTTGTGCACATGTACCCTAGAACTTAAAGTATAATAAAAAATAAAAATTAAAAAAAAAATGAAGGCACACAATCAAAATAAACAACTAAGTCAGTATAAAAGATGAGATGGTGTTAGTGTTATTGAGAAAAATTTGAAAATAGGATTTAGCTTTCGGGGAGGGTAGCATATCAAACAGAATAATCAAGGAAGGCCTCCCTGAGAAGATGACATTGAGTCAAAACCTGACAGAAGCGAGGGACAAAGACATAAGACCCTGAGAGAGGAGTCTTCTATGAAGGTGACCAACAAGTGCAAAAACCTCAAAATGAAAACATGCCTGTGATAATTGTAGGAGGTGTCTGCGTGCAGAGTGCGCATATGGAGGCCAGACGGGGTGAGGGCAAAATGTAAAACCACTACTGGACTCTGGCTAAACTGTTGAGGCTGTGGTCACTCTGTAGCATGGTGATTGTATCTAAGGCAGTCAACGAAACCAGAGAGAGAGATGTGAGTGATAACATCCAATAGAAGTGAGGGCCAGCTTAAGTAGGGACATATGAGCCATTCTACAGACTCAGATTTGCCTGATGAAAAGCCAATGGAAGGTTCAGAACAATGAAATCAGATGATTTCACATACTTTTTAAACTCAAATGGAGAACAGTCATAGGTAGGTATTTCCAGATAACTAACGTCTGCCTGACTTCTGTAGTGATTTATTGTAACTTCGTTAATTCTAATGTCATGTGGTGCCACAGAAACACAGTACAGGAGTACATTCCTCCCAGACACAGTACGCTCCACTCAACTCCTTACATTTTAGCATGAACGAATAAGTTTTTAAAAGTCACCAAGTTGCCTTTTACCTATAGTTAAGAAAAAAAACCTTTTAGAAAAAAGAACTGCTGTTCATTGAACAGTTACCATGTGCCAGACACTGTGCCCAGCATTTAGAAGAATTGTTTCATATAATCCTCTCCAAAATATTATGACATAGATATTATTCCACAGTTCACAGATGAGGAAATGTGTGGGTTATGAAGGTTGAACGTATTTTCCAAAATAGCATGTTCACACTCAGATTTGCTAGATTGGAAAGACTGTTCTTAATCAATGTTAGTTAGACTTTAGTAATGAAAAATTACTAAATTAATGTTAGTAATAGAATTAGGCCGGGCACGGTGGCTCACGTCTGTAATCCCAGCACTTTCGAGACTAGCCTGACCAACATGGAGAAACCCCGTCTTTAATAATAAAAAAAAAAAATACAAAATTAGCCGGGCCTGGTGGTGCATGCTTGTAATCCCAACTACTCGGGAGATTGAGGCAGGAGAATCGCTTGAACCCGGGAGGCGGAGGTTGCGGTGAGCCGAGATCGCGCCATTGCACTCCAGCCTGGGCAACAAGAGTGAAACTCCATCTCAAAAATAAATAAATAAATAAATAAATAAATAAATATATAAAAAATTAATTAATTTAGCAATTAAAATGGCCTTACAGAGCTTTCTCCACTTGACAAACAAACTTAGAGTTTCAAGGAAGAGAAGAGCGGGGGAGAGAAGAGACAGAAAGATGAAATAATGTATGTCTATAAAACTGGAAGGAAAGCCATCCCAGTGCTGTCTTGGGCTCATTGACTGCATGTAGCCATTCTTGTATCACATAGCTCTCGTTAGAAGTTCTAGGCCAATATTACCAAGCTTGGTTTCCTCACATTCAGATGTATCCCTGGGGCCTTGGAGTCTCCTCTAGGTATCTACTCCTCCTTGCCCCCCTCCACTGATACAGCATGTCCTAAATAGTTCCAGATGATAATCCATATGTTACAACCCTGACTCCAATGTATTATGTTTCCTCCCATAATCTTAGATCACCTCTAATGCTACTAAATTCTATCTCCTCAGGGTCGTTTTAGAGAGAGCTAATTCACTTATATCAGTGTGAGCATCCAATGTGAGAGACTATCAGGTCTGCAAACGGACTGCATGACTTAATCCTCAAGGATAATGGACCATTAAAAGTAGAAATGGCTTCATGGCCATTCTGAAACATATAATGAGAATAAAGGATAATATTATAGTCTATCTGATGCTAAATTTTTTAACATGTAACTCATAGCAAGGAATCACTTACATGGAGTAATATTAGAAAAAATAAAAAAGAATAGATAATACAAACAAATCCATAGCTTCAGATAAATTAGAAAACCTTTACTTATAAAAGCTTCTGACTCTAATACTAGAATTTATAAAGTAATTTATAATTATAATAGATCTAATATGTTAAAAACCAAATGAGAGCGGAGGGAGTCTTACAATTAAATCAGAGATATGGGAGCTATGTAGGCACAACTTCTAGCAGTGTAACTGAGGCGTATACTACCAGAATAATTCCTTATCAGAGTTGATTTAATTTTGGAAGCTATGTCCCCATGTTTCTCCAGAATATTTTTATAAGTAAGTCTCTCTTTATTATTTTTTCTATTAATTCATGTTTTCAAAGATATAGAGCAAAATATATTGAAAACGTTGTGATGAATTTATAACATTTCATCAATATAATCATAACTTCTGAAGAACATGGGAGACTCATTATATAGTAATTGAAATGATTACAGAGAAAAGCAGTTATCTGACACTCGGTTTAGACTATGCGATGTTGTAGACATAAGCGCATGTTATGTTATACTAGTGATAATATTGAAAATGGTACGCAGTCACAAAACCTTCTCCTTTGATGGCCATACATTTGACCCAACTTGGAGATGTTTGTTCTAGGCAACAGCAAAGCACAGGATTCCATGTCCAAAAACAGAATTTCTGTATATCACCGGCACCTAACATGGTGGTTCGCACAAAATAGAGCCTCAAAAAATATCTTGACTAAATGAAGGTCTTCCTTCTTGGACGAAATACTTTGACTTACTACCTACATTAAGATATGCACTTCATTTTTGTATAGCACTTGGTAATTTTCAAAACATCTTTCTACCTATCTCATTTGATTCTTATACCAATCCTTTGTATACACACATGCATAAGTGTTCGTATTTTATCAATAAGCAAACTCTGTTGGATCTGAGAACCCATCTTGCAGGACTCTTCTTTTAGAATGATGGATACAGGTTGTTCCCTGCCCCCATCCTCTAAGCTGAATCTAATTGTCCCTATGTTATCCCAAGTACATTTTTGTGCCAAATGTACTCCACTGAGTTAACTGACGTTTTTTGGGTTTTTTCGTTTGTTTCTTTTTGTTTTTTTCGTTTTAACTTCTCAGATGTCTGTCAGGGTTCACCTTGGCATCAATTTGCCCTGAAACTTAGCTGTGCTGGGATTATTCTCCTTGTTTTGGTTGTTACTGGGTTGAGTCTTTCAGGTAAGTGAGGCAACATCATTTGTTGCGTAATACTTACTCTACTTCCATCATGTATCTTAGAGCATCTCAACATGATTTGGCCACCCCAATCTTAGTGAAAGATCAATGAATAAAAAGTCATGAAGCAAAGCTTCTAAGAGTCAGTCCATATCCACTATGGATACCAGCCTTTCATATTTGTGTTCCCAATTGCCCTGAGAGTCATCACGGGGTATTATATAGGTGGCCCAAGAACTTTTGAAAAAGATCACAATTGTGCCACAAAGATGATGACAAAGAAAAGAAAAATTTCCTGTTATTTATGGTTTATTATGTACCTACTAAAATTCCAGATTGCAGCAGATAATCTCTCCCTTGGAACAGGCACAATTAGACTCATTTTGAAGATGATAAAGTTCGGGTGAGACTGTAGGCAATTTAAGAGCTTAAGTAATGCTGTTAGATTGACTTATCTAGTAGACACAGGCAACCTAATGCCTGTGTGAGTCCACCTGTTTTGTTTTTTTCTTATTTGTTTCTGTATGCTTCCTGTAGGTGAGACCTTTTTTTTTTTTTTAACCACATTGCTAATACTTTTATCTTCTGTCCATATTCAAGCTTGTTGAGATTATTTAGTTTCCTGAAGTAACAAATGTAATATATCCACTCCACCACACATTTCAGCATTTAATACGCTTAATTGTTTTTCGTTATGTACTAGTGGCATCCTTACTACAGAAACCATCAATAGGAAAATGCAGTGTGGACATTCAACAGAACAGGACTAAAACAACAGGTAATTGTGTGGATTGAATTTCCTAAGAATAACAATTAATATTTGTAGATTTCATGTGTTACCTTTGGTACAATTCATAACAATCCATATGTTAAGATATTCTTATCATTCTGCTTTTCTGAATTAGAAAACTGAGGCATAAAAGGATTCAACAACTTGCTGAGGGTCACATAAGCACCAAGTGAGGAGGCTGGGAATTATACGTACGTGGTCTGACTTCTGACCTAAGGTTTTAACCAGCAAAGCATGCTGCCTCATGAGAAGCCTCTGCTAGGATACTCCATTGTTGATACGAAAATATGTGAAATATTTGATTATCTTAGTGAGCTATTAAGTTTGGCCTGAAGATAATTGATAGAACTTAAACATAGAATGAATTCTTTACTATTTATTATATTTCCTCACCATGTAGCCACATTAGTCTTGTTCCAGCGTGTGTTAGTAAAAAAAGGTGACTGCTGTTGAGTGACTGTAGTGTAGTATGATCTGTGTGCACATTCTCACAGAATGGAAGTTTTATGAAAACCTGAAAGTCCCTCTGGAAAATTCTATCCAATAGATCACATTAAGTAGGTAAATACCTCATTCAGCAATTAGAAATTTTCTTACACTTTTTTCTCCATGGTATTTCTCATTAATTTAGTGAAAATAATTATTTGCTATGCATTTTGTGCATCATTTAAAATCAGCACTTTTTACATGAGTTTTATATTGTTGCCTGTGTAGTGGAATAGGCACTGGTGATGAATTTAAGGAAACTGAGAAATAGAAATATTTCATCTGACTGGCTGAACTTAAACAAGTTATTCTGTCTCTCCCTGTCTTAAAATGTAAGATGTGGCCGTTTAAATTATTCTGATGGTATTTTCCTACTTTGATATTTTATGATTCCATTTATGCTCAAGATAACTGGTCACTAATTTCCAATTCTTGGTACCAGAATGAACGGTAGTCCTTGAAAACCTCAACTTTATTATTATTATTTTTTATTTTATTTATTTATTTTTTTTGAGATGGAGTCTCGCTCTGTCACCCAGGCTGGAGTGCAGTGGCGCCATCTCGGCTCACTGCAAGCTCCGCCTCCCGGGTTCACGCCATTCTCCTGCCTCAGCCTCCCGAGTAGCTGGGACTACAGGCGCCCGCCCCTGCGCCCGGCTAATTTTTTCTATTTTTAGTAGAGACGGGGTTTCACCATGGTCTCGATCTCCTGACCTTGTGATCCGCCCACCTCGGCCTCCCAAAGTGCTGGGATTACAGGCGTGAGCCACCACGCCCGGCCGAAAACCTCAACTTTATAATAAATTCATTTTTCTCACAGTGATAATAAAAAACTTTGAACATTTATAATGATATGTGTGCGTGATTGGTTGTGGTGTGTCAGGGATAGGTTAGAAATATAACATTTATTTCTTATTTCCGTTTTTCACTTTAGAAAGACCAGATCTCTTAAACTGCCCAATATATTGGAAGCAAGTCCAAGAGAAATGCTTGCTATTTTCTCACACTGTCAACCCTTGGAATAACAGTCTAGCTGATTGTTCCACCAAAGAATCCAGTTTGCTGCTTATTCAAGATAAGGATGAATTGGTAAATCATTAAATAAAATACCTTAATAAAACTTAACACTTTCTTTAAACCATACCAATATGTCTGTGCATTAGCCTGGGGTTTTATGTAATGGAAGTGATGACTTTGACTTCACAATTTGAATGACTAAGTGGATATGTAAAAAAATAATTAAATATAAGGTGATGAATACAATAATAGAAATAAAAAGAGAGAGAGAAATACCACAAAGAAGGAATAATTAATGCTGACAAGGAGTTCGGAAAGACTTCAGAGATGAGGTGATGCTTGAACTAGGTTTTAGGGGATCAAACCAAGAATAGATAAGCAGATTTAATATCCTTCTGTTTCATTTATAGACACGCACACAGAACTTGATACATGACAAAGCAATTTCATTTTGGATTGGATTAAATTTTTCATTATCAGAGAAGAACTGGAAGTGGATAAATGGCTCTTTTCTAAGTTCTAATGAGTGAGTATTAGATGAGCTAATTTTAATATTCAATTTATATCAGGTTTACACTGCAAAACAGTAACACTGAAGATTGAGTTTTGTAGTTTTAATTTGGTTTAAAAACTCTCCAGAGGTTCAGAATATGCTAAGAAGATGGATGATTTCAAAGTTGGTTGGAAAGTTCTATATATGAAAATATATCAGCTCTTTATAAGAAAATATATATTTATCTGCAATGGAGTTTTAGGGGACAGGAAATAGACTAACTTATTTGGAAGGGGCACATTAAATTAAAAATAGTGATTATCTGGAGACCACTGGCACACAGAATGTCTTACATTGTATTTTTCAAACTGTGGGAAAATATACATTAGCAGGTAATGAGACCAATTTAGTGGGTCACAGCTGGCATTAAAAGAAAAGAAAAAATAGTAAATATCAGAGTGTGGAACCCAGATACCCACGCTGTGACAAAAATTGCAGTATATTTGAACCACTGGTGTGAAAGGCAGAGGTACATGAGAGGATGTGATGAAAACAGGTATAAGCCACAAAAGAGCTATTTGCTGTTTTCTCTTCAGTGTTACGTGCTTTTATCTTGTGTAAGATGGTCAAAATTACCATCAACATACTATGAGGGTTGATGCAACACAGGCAAATTTCATATTTTAGCAGAATTCGTGGATAATTTTGCAGAAAAGGGTAAGGTATTTTCTTCCCTCACAAGCAAAAATGTGTAGGCCTTCAACCACATTTCTGTAAAGAACTTTTAATGAGTTTTTCAAAAGAGATAATATAAAGAATTATATTTAATAAGTCTGTAAATGATTTAGTCAAATTGGCAGAATTTACATTTAAAATGTATTTTCTGTCACTCGAAAAACAAGAGGTTAAAATTTAAAACATAGGAGAATGTTTAAGTTTGTCTAAAGTATACTAATAATTTATTAAGTATAGAAAGTATTAAACACTGAAAGAAATGTTGGCTCAATTGGCAAAGTTTTAACATTATATGAGTCACATTCTAAAAAATTTCATAAAGTGTAAGATTTTAAAATAAAGATGATTTAAAAATAAATGTTCTGGACTAGAATAAATTTATGAAAAGCCAAACATACACATTATATTTAAAAACAACTCTCTTGATTTTTATATTGCTTTCTGGGGGTTATTTTCTATATTTTATTTACAAATAAATGAAAGTATGTTTGCTATTAATTTATTCTTATCTTTTCATACACGGTATTGGTGAATTAGCATTTATTAAATATAGTTTGTATGTGTTTCTTAACGGGGTCATAATGCAAAATGTTTATTTTATTGTAGTTCCCAGTAAAAAATAAAATTTGAAAACATTGAAATGTGAACATAAATATGTATAAAGTGGATGGAGTAAATTCAGTTGAACCTCTCATTTTATTCTGAGGAGAAAGATGATGCTTTAAGATAGGAGTGATCAGGTAAACCTGAAAGGTATCATGTTACAGCACCAATTAGACTCTGTTTTTATCTGCAAGGCAAGGAAAGAAAGGAAAGAATCATAATATTTTTTACAGGATTGTTTTGGGGGCTACAGGAGACAATGTACAAGAGCTAGCCAGATGTCTCATCAAGGAAGGCCTGGAAAACCACTGAGGGCCTTTTGGAAAAGGAATTGTTGACTTGGCCAGATTGGCATTTAAAAAATTACCCTGATAATTTAAGAAAGAATTAAAAGGGTGGAAGAGATAAAATATAGGGAGCTTTTGCAATAGCCCAGTTGAAAGAAGTTCTTGGTTTGACTAGAAGGTTGGGCAGTAGGAAGAAATCAGACAAACAGCCCCAAGAGGCTACATGAAAAAAATGGAACAAATGACTAAAGAAAAGCTGTAATGGAGCCCTGCACGCTGCCACCACCTCATCCGTTTGAGACAAATAGGAGAGTCTTGAACTCACATCATCTTTGCAACTCAACTCTAATACAGCCTGTCCCATTGTTTGAATTATATCGCCACCTCCTACCTGCAGTGAGCCACGGGACTCATGCTTGTTTGAAACTAATATTATATTGCTGCAGATACCCATTCACCTCTGTTTGGAATGAGAATGAAAGGAACCTCTGACTGCATAACCATGAACTGAGCCACTTTTTCTCACTGCTTTCAAATTCTATAGACCCTGAACATCCATCATGCCTCCAGATATTTATCATATTTACTGAGCACATATTTTTGAAGTATTGTCACATTTTCATATTTCATCTCCATGCCTCCCCTAAATATTAGGTGGCTATAGCCTAAATATTTCAGAAAACTGTGGCTCAGTAAAGAATTTCAACGTGACCTGTTAGTAGAACAATAAGAAGATTGAATCCCCAGTTTCCAAAGTTTGTTTCTTTTTTAAACGTAATTGTGAAGTTTCTTGTTAGAGGGATTGTTTTCCAATGAAGATGAACTTGAAAGTTCCAGAGGTTTCCATTAGCTCTATCTTAAAAGTTCATACCATTATATTTGTGACTGTGTACCTTCTTTGTTTAACAGTTTATCTTTCTACTGCTTCCTGAGAGTCCTAGGAAATAATGGCTAAGTGAGAATAGCTATGAGAAAATCCTAAGCACTAAGACAGACTTTTCTTTTCCTCTCCAGCTTAAAAATTACAGGTGATGCTAAAGAAAACAGCTGTGTTTACATCTCACAGACATCTGTGTATTCTGAGTACTGTAGTACAGAAATGAAATGGATCTGCCAAAAAGAACTAACACTTGTGAGAAATAAAGTGTCTCCTGACTCTTGGCTATGAATCCCATCTCAATTTATTTGCTTCCCATTACTGATCTCTGTACTTTTAACTGCACATACTATTGGTACTACCTAATGTACATTCAGTGGCACAAAGTGAACAAATTCTGAGAATTGTTCAACTGGTATGAATCGTACGGAAGTTCATGTTTATCATATTCATTCTACAAAATGAGGAAACAGAGACATAGAGAAAACATGTATCATTTTAAAGAAACAGTGATAGTCTATGGTGAAGGAGTGAAGGATGTCCCTGAATATGCCAAATTGGTATATTGATTGTTTTGTGTTTAAAACAGTGGAGAAATTGCAGATTCAGAAAGGGAGAGCTGACCTGTCACTTCCCACATGTGGCAAGCCATAAAGATTCCTCTGGGAGGGCTACCCTAGTCATACAAGGGCAAGAAAATAGCTCTTACCGACAGAGACCTGGAATTGGATGCTGCAATGAACCTGAATAAAGATATTTAATAAACACTTATCTTTCGCCTATTTGACAGCCCCCCACAACTAATATATCTCCTAGTGACTCCTCTAGAAAATGGATTGCCCCCAGCCACCTTTCCTTCGTACTGTCATTTCTTTTCACATTTATCATTCTTGGTCTAAAAAGCGTAAAAGCATCTTGCTTAGGCCACTTCTTTGGATTTCACTCTCTTGTGAGTTCGTCATGTACATGCAAAATGAATAAAATGTGTATACTTTTATTTTGTTCATCTGCCTGGTGCCAATTTAGTTTCTAGATCCAATAGAAGAGCCCACTATGGGCTAAAAAGGGGCTTTGGAGGTGATCTCTGGCTCCCCTTCAATGGGAAGAATCCCCAGACCAGCTGAAGAGAATTAGATTCTAATCCTGATGTGTATGTGTGGCCTTCATTGATCCCTTCCATGTCATGGCTCATCTCCAGGAAAGTTTTAGTAAATAATTGCTAAATCCCTGTGCATCTATCATAGTCTATCATGTTTTAAACCACTACACAATTGAATTGTGGCAGAACATTGATTAAATTCCATTCTTTTAACTCTGACACCAGAAACCCATAATTAAAGGAGTTTGGGAAGGGACTTTAACTCTTCCTGCCATTCCATAGTTCTTCCCATTTTAATTTTATTATTACATCATTTTCTTCCATAACTTCTTCTACCCACGGCTCACACACACAAGCTATAGAAAATATGTAATTAAATCTTTAGTTATTCTGACGGAAAATAAGTTATACCTTTTAACTTTGAAGTTAAAGCTGAAAAACAGAAGTATTTACTATCATAGATCTCTTGAATGTCCACCTTTCTTAAAAATATGCCCAACTATCCATGGAAATCAAATAAATGAAAATGGTAAATGTATCTGATAAGACTCATCATAATAAAATTCTGCAAAATAGACATCTGCTTATCCTAATAATTCATCACCAAATTGAATTCTATAAATTCAAGTGCATATGACATGGCTAAAATAATGGCTCAATTCCTGTATCCCATGCATAAGGATTTATAATACTTGTTAACAATAACTTTTGAAGAGACCAAAAATCAAAGCAAAATTCATTTTGTGCCATTTACTTAGAAAATAGATTACTTAGGAAAACATTTTAGGAAAATGTGTCGTTACAAAATCATATACAATGAAAGTAAGGTTTGGAAGTATTCGATACTTTCGGGGAACGACACATAATGACACCAGTAGAGCAGAAATCCGATGAAAACTGTCCCATGATGGAAAATCCACATTCCCACCTTTTTGGAATGATGTTGATAGCAATCTTCTAAAGTGATTCAGGATAAGGCTATATCCACCCAGTTAGTCCAGAATTCACTCCAAACATTGACCTTTTCCTCCTTCTATAGTTGTTAGGTCTGAAATCAAGCAGCCTTAAAGCACACATCTGTAAGAAAATTTTGCAGAAAAATTAACCCCGAGAAGTTAGGTTATCTGTCACTGTAATGTGCTATTGCAAAATTAGATAATTAAATAAATTTACTATGTATTGGATATTATAATTCTGAGGTTATTCCTGAATCTCAAACTATGAAGTCAAAATTCCATGGGGAAAGCATGTCTAACCGTATTTTAGGCAGGTTAAAAAATATTAGGTTTAAGGGGAAAATTTTGTTTAGAGTATTTGAGTCAATGTTTATGACATAAACTGCAACTCCAAGGCATGGTGAAAATATGGTACTTAGTAAGGCATTCAAGATCTACTGTCTACCTATTATCAAAAAGATAAGAGATAGCAAGTGTTGGTGAGGGTGTGGAGAAAAGAAAAATCTTATATGCTATTGGAGGAGATAAAAATTGGTATGGCCATTATGGAAAAAAATAAGGAGCTTTCTCAAAAACTACAAATAGAATGTCATGCAATCCAGCAGTGCCACTTCTGGGTACATATCCAAGGGAAATTAAATCAACATCTCATAGAGATAACTGCACCCCATGTTTATTACAGCACTATTCACAATAGCCAAGATTCGGTATCATTCTAGGTGTCCATCAGTAGATGAATGAACAAAGAAAAGGTGGTATGCATTATATGCCTATATATACACACACACACATATACAGTGTATGTATATAACATAATGAAATAATTTGCAGCTACAAAAAAAAGAAGAAAATTCTGCCACTTACAGCAACATGAATAAATTTAGAGGGCATTATGCTAAGTGAAATGAGCCAGATGCACAAATACTATATGATTTCACTTACATGTGGAATCTTAAAAAGTCCAACTCATAGAAGCAGAGCATAGACGAGGGGCTACCAGGGGCTGGACGGTTGGGGAAATGGGGGGATGTTAATCAAAAGGTATGAAATTTCATTCATAAGATGAATAAATTCTGGAGATCTAATGTACAATGTGTTGAGTATAGTTAATACACACTGTGTACTTGAAATTTGATAAAAGAGCAGATTTGAAGAACATATCACACTCACACATGCACATACACACACACAAATGATATGGTTGGTGATGGATGTGTTGACAGTGCTGATTGTCACATAATGTATATGTATATTAAATCATCACATCGTACACCTTAAATATATACCATTTTTGTCAATTAAGTATTTTAAAATTAAAAAGAAAAAAGATCTGCCATCTACGTTTCTGATGTTGCCTTCCACCATGTGCCTCTGTGAAGCCCTTGCTCCAGGCATACGGACAATTGTCCAAACAAAACTGAACTCCTTCGCTCCTTGCCTAGAAAAATCCTAGCAGTTGTCGAAGGCTTGACTCAAACTTTAATTCCTTTGATGAAATTTACCCCAAATCTTTTTGCTCCTCATAATTTGTGATCTATTTCTTCTCACTTTTCCAAAATACGATTTAATTCTTTGCTGTGTTATAATTACTTGTTTTTATGTTTGTAAAGCTAGTTCCACATTTCTCATGGCTGGAGTTGGACAATCACCAAGGCAGAATAATTAAAGGGAAAAAAAAGATCATCTCTGACTTCATTTTAATATAGTGGCTAAGAAGTTACTTTTGGCAGAGTAACCTGTTTACGTTATGGTAGAAGGATCTCGAGGCAGGGCCAATGAGATTCCTTCTGTGTATTTTCTATGCTACATGCTTGAATTTGAAGTCTGTTTATCTCTGCTTTACCTCCCTGCCCCACTCATTCCACAGACTTCTTCAATACACACGGCATGGGTTAAAAAGTAGGCAGAGTAGAAAAACATTTCTGGTAGGAGAATTAAAAATTTAAATATTGTTAATGCATCCATCTAGTTTTTTTGTTGGTTTGTTTAACTAGTCTTTCCAATCCACTTATGTTTAGGCAGACACCAATCAATCCTTCCCTTCATAATGCAGAAATGGATAAGGAAAAGTAACTTTTGCCTTCCATATCAAGCAGCTTGGAAAAGGGAAAATTCAAGAAATACAAATAAAAAAAAAATTCTAAAAGTAATTTTGGATTTTAAACACCTATAGAGTCATGAAGCAACTAACTTACCTTGGTCTGTGGAGATAGACTTTAATCTACTCCTTGGCGGCAATTCAAGTTTACTTCTGCAACTGTTTATGATGAGCTTCATCTGCTGCCTTAGAGGCTTATTTGTTCATTTTGTTTTGTTTTTGTTTTTGCATTTGATGATGCTCTTGTTTCCTTCCAACTGAGAAAAACAGAACAATTAAAAAACAGTTATTTACCAATCAGAACAAGTTTGTCAACTTTTCCCCTTCATAACATCTTACTTCCTTCACGGTAAATAAAACAGAATAATGTATTTATTTATTTTCTTATCTTGTTATTGTGGCTACTAGTACTACTATTATTAGGCCCTCTTCATGGGAATGTGAGCCTCAGGAGGGCAAGGACCTTCTTAGTATTGTGAACCAACAAATGGTTCTGTTACATAGTAGATGCTCAAAAATATTTCTTATGAACAAATAAATTATTATACAATCAATTTTCTGTATCACCTGGGCTCAGCAAGGTGGTTTTTCCAAAAGTACTATTTTTCAAATAATAAAGCAAGCACACAGAATAATTTTTCAACATTTACGAGGTAACCCGCTAATAGGGCTGGAACCCACGTCTGATTTCCCAGGTCTGGGAAGCCAATTGCACACTGTATCTTAACACAATCTACCAGGGCCCTTTCAAAATAAACACAGGGACACTGTAAAACTAGAGGGTACTTTTGATTTGTCCTTTGCAGTAGAAAAGTTTTCAGTGTTCTACTTTAGGAAGCAAGTAACTGCTACACAAGTAAACACTTTCAGGCAAAAATAGTCGAACAGGCATAATCACTAGACATAATTCCAGTTTTGACTGTAATTGAACCCCAGATAGCTTGTTTTGCTCACAGGTTTATGTTCAGATATTTTTATTCCTCAGTAGTGATTTTCAGGCTCAAAACCCAAACAGTAATGTCCAATTATTATACTTTATTTCAATTTTTTTTTTGGTGTTAAAATGAGGAGTACAGGATGACTTAAATCGTTGGTTAACTTACAGGTTAAGTGGTTTTGCCTAAATGGCAGTGGAGGAGTAGATTCCTGTATAGAATGCAACACCTCAATAACAATTATTTTTGGCTGCTTCTTCATTGTTGTATCCCAAGGACACAGAAAAATGCCTACCACATGGTAGGCACTCAGTGGCTATTGGATAAATGATGGTGTTAAAAAAGTATAAATTTTCCAAGTCAATTTAAACTCTCTAGGAAATTGTAGCCAGTTAATAGAACCATTTTTTCAGGAGACATTATAAGGAGTGAGAATGCCTTTGTCCACGTTGTTCTTCTGATTAAACATCCTTATTTTCCACTTTACCTGTTGAAAACTATGAATATTTTTAAGACTCAAATTATGTTTGTCTTCTATGAGGTTGCCCTGCAGTAAATACTATTTTCTATGAAATCTCACTGCAATTTCAATCTATGTCATACATTTAGTATTACGTATATTTTCTTTTTCTTTTTTGAAATGGAGTCTCTCTGTGTCACCAAGGATGGAGTGTAGTGGTGCCATCTTGGCTCACTGCAATCTGTACCTCCTGGTTTCAAGCAGTTCTCCTACCTCAGCCTCCCAAGTTGCTGGGATTACAGGCGTGCATCACCACGCCTGGGTAACTTTTTTGTATTTCTAGTAAAGATGGGATTTCACCATGTTGGCCAGGCTGGTCTCGAACTTCTGACCTCAGGTGATCCACCTGCCTCTACCTCTCAAAGTGTTGGGATTACAGGCATGAGCCACCAAGTCTGGCCTGTGTTACATATATTTTCAATTTTCTGTCTCAATTTCGTTATTATGCTAAGAAAAATGTAGGTCTTTGGGGCTTTTTTTTTTTTCTTCACATTTAGTTGAAAATTTTCACACTACTTAGCACTTGCTTAGCACATAATTGAGTTGCTTCTGGTTTCTCTATATTCTTTCCTAAATTAGGATTTACTGCAGTTATCAGCTAAACACAGACAAAAACAACCCAAAGGAATACTTTCTAAGAAAAAAAAAATTAACCAATCAAATCAGAGCAAACGAATTACTTGAAATCATTGCAAATATAATTAACAGAATTCTAGAATGCTAAAATAGGGTTCTAATAGAATAAATACATAAAATTACAATTGCAGTTTGCTGCCTATGTCAGTTAGGATTTTCTATGTGACAAATTACTCCAAAGTTTAGTGGCTTAAAACAAAAGGCTTTAGTTTTGCTCTGGAGATTACAGGTTAGTTGAAACTTTCTACTGATCTGGTCTTTGCTCGTCTGATTTATTCTGGGCTCACTCATGCATCTAAGGGCAGCTGACTGGCCAGCTGAGGGCTGGCTGGTATAGGATAACGTCAGTTACATCTGGAACAGTTAGTTCACTGTCCACTTCGTTGCTAGATTCATGTGTTTCTAATTCTCCACCAGGTTAGCCCAGGCTGTTCACATGGTGGCTGGGCAGAGTTCAAAGAGGTAGAGGGGCCTTCGCTTGCAACTAAACACTATCACCCCCCACATCCTATTAGACAAATCAAGTCAAAAGGCCAGCTCAGATTTGAGGGGTGGGAGAAATAGACTTCTCGTCCTGATGAGAAGAGGTGTGAAGTCACATTACTCAGGGCGCAGGTGCAAGGGAGGTGTAGAGAAGCAGAACTCACGCTAATTTTTTACTCAAATGACATATAACCTTTAAAATTATTTCTTATTATACCAGACTTCACAAAGTATCAGTGGAGAAGTTTCTGATATTAATTGGGGTGTTGGTACTAGATAGCCTTGAAGGTGTTTTCCAACATTAGGATTCAACAATTCTATGATTTCACCCACAAAAACTAGAAGGGATGAAGGAGGGAAATTTCAATCAATAAAATACATGGCTGAAATTCTGTGAATCAGGAGATTTTCCAGAAAAATGTTGTTTGAAGTTGGATTAGAGTGAATCCTTCCTGCTGCTTTTGTTATGAGGTAAGTTGTTGAATCATGTAATGTGACAATGGCTGTGCAAACAGCAACTAAAATTTTGGATAGGATGTAAACAGCTAATTGCAACACAGACAACTCCCAGCACAATTGTTTTAGTCCTTGGAATAGATCACAAAGCCAGGGACCCAGAACTAAACCCAGACCATTAAAACATCCCAATATATTGCTGGGTCTGTTTCAAAGAGCTGGATGGCTTTTTCTTTTAGCTTAGTCATGGCTATTTACCTGACTGTATTTAAGAGGTGCAGAAAGAACCATTTTGCTATAGCGTAAGCACTTGCTTGGGGATTCCTTAAAAGGGAATCAAGGACTATACCAAACTTGGCTGATGGATTTTAAATGGTTTGTTGAGTCTTCAGAGCAGAAGTGATGTTCACATAAGAAACAGTATCTTAGAAGAGCACAGCCCCATTGGTAATATAAGTAGCCTTCATTTGAACAGAAGTGAATCAATCATTGGTACCTTAAGTTGCTCAGATTTTCTAAGCAGAGCGAAATAATTTCTGCAAAGCAGGCTGGAGTGTTTCTGAAAGAACAGAAGACTACTATAGTAATGATAGCCTTGAAATTAGTACCTGCGTCTGATGAGCTATGTCTAGCTAATGAGGATATAATGACCTCAATGGAAGCATTTCATTGAGTAGGGTTAAGAGCCAGTTTTTACAAGATTAAAGGTTGGAGTTAATAATGTAAGGGTAATTTAAGTACAGACAAGACCTCTGAAAGATAATTGACCTTCTGAAATATTTAAGTAATGTTTGTCAATTTTTTAAAATATTATTTTCGAAAGCGCCTTTTTAGCTATTTTGTTTCTAATTGCCATACCCAAGAAATTTTAGTACCATACAGATGCATACCTGTTCACATACCATGTGTAGAACCATGATTATACATAAAAAGGATAAGACGTTTTTAATTCATAAGAACAGATTTTTGCCTCCATGGGGGTGATACCACTCCTGTTGAGAATGCATGTTTTAAAGAGACAGCTGTTAAATCCATAACAGCAGGGTTGGATGGAGGATGACAGAGCCAACAATCAGTTAATTCAAAGTGATAGAAATGGTCTGAAGAAAATGCACAAGAGAATTTTGTTTCTCTTTGAGCAACCGAAGACCACAGGTGCCCAAAGTAAAAAGATGGAGAGGAAGCATGTTGAGAAATTGGTCTCTGGTCAATATGGTATGCTACAGTACAACAGTAGGCAAGGTTAAAGAAGAGTGAGCAGAAAGGAATAGGATGAAGAAGAATCACAAAACTGATTTTGTTTGTTCAAAAAAATCAAAAAAATTGATGGCAGTTTTCTACTCCCTAGAGCTTTCTGATTTTAGAAGACAGTTAAGAATCCTCAACTGAAAGTCTCCTAATTCAACAGACTCTCAGCAATTAAAAGAAGATGATATATAGTGGTCAAAAGAAAATGATGTCTGTCTTTTTAAGAAACATGAATCCAAGGATCAACTTCTTGGAATTTTGCTGCTGTGCTGGTTGTTACCATACCTGGTAAGGTCCTTTCCGTAGAAGGGTAAGGTGGATTTTTTTATGAGGTTCCTTTAAGAAGACTACATTTCCATGTTCCAGGTCATGAGTAGTTATGTTAGAAATGATTTTTGTTCCTGTTTAATGATAAGACTGGTGATATCTAGTCGTATCTATTTACCATAGGGAAGTATCCTAAATTCCTGGGGTGGCCTGGTATTAAGCCCTAAGAAAGAATCTATGTATGTCATCAAGGCTTATGGCAATATCTTAGGCCTTGGAAGTTCTAAAGTCTCTGAGCGCATTGCCAAGTTTTGGTTTTGAATTACCTTTGTTATCTCTACTCTATAAAGATTGAAATCTATAAAGATTGCAGATAGGAACAAGGAAGTTTTTGAGTAGAAAGTAAAGCCTCCCCAAGGTATTTAATAACATTCTCAGTGAAAGGTAGTCCTCAAAATAAGCAATGACCGAGCATACTACAACGTGCCAACATTGTGTAAATGTTGATCTTTGTTTTTTTTCACCTGGGAGGCTCAGATGAGGACAATGAACTCAGTTATATGAACCATTGTAAATTCCAAGAGAGTCTCATGTTCCAAGATTGAATTTGAATCTGTAATTGGATAGCCTGCTTGATAATTTCGAGTTTTTGTTTTTAAATGCAAACCATTATAAAACAAAATTAAATCAAGATTACTCAAAGAAATCTACATTAAGCCTATGTAAAGCCTAGAAAATATTTTTCTACAGATTAAATCATTGAGAGGTTGTTTTTTTTTTTTTCTTTAGCAGAGGAAGGAGTTCTGGAGTCGGCATATTACAGTGATGGATACTGATAGGTGAAGACGAGAGACATAGTATGGGAACTTTAACTGCAAGTTCATTTATTTATTTCATAAGGTATAAGAAGAGTGCCCCAACTGGGCACAGTGGCTCACACCTGTAATCCCAGCACTTTGGGAGGCCGAGGCGGGTAGATCATCTGAAGTCAGGAGTTCGAGACCAGCTTGGCCAACATGGCGAAACCCCATCTCTACTAAAAATACAAAAAAAAAAAAAAATTAGCCAGGCTTGGTGGCAGGAGCCTGTAATCCCAGCTACTGGGGAGGCTGAGGGAGGAGAATCACTTGAACCCAGGAGGTGGAGGTTGCAGTGAGCCGAGATTGCATCATTGCACTCCAGCGTGGGTGACAGGAATGACTCCGTCTCAAAAAAAAAAAAAAAAAAAAGAATGCCACTAATTGACAAGAGTTTATAAATCTAGGCTCTAAAAAGCAAAATATTTTGTAAACAGTTATGCCAGTCTCTGCTTAAATATGAGTATGCTTCTTTAATTTGAAAAGTAAACAATCATTGAAACATGTTTACAAAGGAACAGATATGTTACTTGGGGGCCTTTCCAAGACACCTGAAAAATTGATTATACATAAAAAGACTTCACAACCATTCGATTCTTTCTAATTTGGGGCGTAAATTTCAAAAAGGCAAAATTGAGTATGGTCAAAAGAAACAAGATATAAACACAATATCACCAGCAGGGGCAAAGATTAGCAGGAACTTTTAACATTCCCAAAGACAAGTTGTTTGTTAAAATACATCAAGAGCAAAGTTATCTGAAGAGATTGCTAGAAAAAAAAATGAGTATCTGTTATCTGAACACAACAAATTTGCTCATTTTACAGAAAAAAAGGACAATTCTAATTTTACTAATGTGTACTATTTATGTGAAAATTTCCAGTAAAGAATTTAACATGTTTCTATGCATGCATTTTCACATAGAAAGATATATATGCAAATAGATGATAAATTTACCTAAAGCCTTAAGAAGACAATAATTAACTGGTAAGTATGTTAAACAGAGCAATGTCTATATGATATTGAATTTGCTATCCTAATAAAGTATTAAGATGTCCTTAATTAACAGATACTAATTAGTATCCTGCATATGTATTCATGTTTCTCTGTAAATAATGAACCAAAAATGTTCAATCATTTATATTAATTCCCAGGTTCAACCATGCTGATAATTCCTTATATAAATTTTCCTGTTAGATTGCTGGTATGATTTCCATCTTCTAAATGGATCCTGACCAATACAAATACCAAATTAGTTTCATTACTCATTCAGCATGCCTGCATTTGGCAGTGCCAATATATATTCTCAGGATTTGAATGGAAAAAATATACTATATTACTGAGTTTACTCAATATTCAAACATAATCAAAACCTACAAACCCCAAGCCTGTTTGAACAATTCAAATGAAATATACATGTCTTCAGGCTAAACTTTGCACTCCCACTTCAAATCAAGTGTAAACTGAATTTTAACACAATACACAAGCTGGACATCTTCAACATTGCTTTGTTTAATTCTCCAGGATTATCTAGATAATTATCATCAATATCTACAAAATATAATAATACTTAACCTAACCCCCTACAAACAAATAATCTTCTGAATAGAGTCTAAAAATTTACCTACATAGATATGGTTTCTTACCTTTAAATTCTTGATAACATAGCAACAGTTTTCGTGGTGGGCACTGATGTGGGCAGACCTGCAATATCACAAAATAAATAGCCCTCATTCTTTACTCTCTCAGGACAGAGCTGTGGTTGTGATATCTTGGAAGAATCAGAAATCACAGAATGTAAGGTTATTTTTAATGTCCTTTCTCACATTAGTATTAAGTGATTTGGGCCAAAGAGGAAGTTTTCATGAACTGATTAGTTCATCTATTTATTATCATCATGTTAATACCAAATATTTACAATCGAGAAGGTGCGTATTGGGCACTCAGTGGGTTTCAAGGCATGGCCACAGTTAGGTACAAAAATGCATAACATAGTTCTTGCCCACTCATTATCTGTAATCTATTTCAATACAAATAGCTTATGAGAAAAAAAAGTTGAAACGCAGTTTTCTTTTCATACCCCAAGAACTCCCTTCTATTTGCAACCTGAGTTCAACCATGCACATAGACTATTTCTTTCCTTTGCTTTTTTTTTTTTAACTTTTATTTTAGGTTCAGGGGTTCATGTGCAGGTTTGTTATATAAATAAATTCGTGTCACAGGGGTTTATTGTACAGATTATTTCGTCACCCAGATTCTAAGCCTGGTACTCAATAGTTGTTTTTCCTGTTCCTCTTCTTCCTCCCAACCTCTACCCTTAAAGAGGCTCCAGTGTCTATTGTTCCCTTTGTGTCCATGAGTTCTCATCATTTAGCTCCCACTTACAGGTGAGAACATGCAGTATTTGGTTTTCTGCTTCTGCCTTAGTTTGCTAAGGATAATGGCCTCCAGTTCCATCCATGTTCTTACAAAGACACGAGCTCATTCTTCCTTATGGCTGCATAGTATTCCAGGGTGTATACGTACCACATTTTATTTACCCCATCTGTCATTAATGGAAATTTAGGTTAATTTCATGTCTGTGCTGTTGTAAATAGTGCTGCAATGAATGTTCGTGTGTATGTATCTTTATAGTAGAAGGATTTATAGTCCTCTGGGAATATACCCAGTAATGAGATTGCTGGCTCAAATGGTAGCTCTGTTTTTAGTTCTTAGAGGAAACGTCATACTGCTTTCCACAATGGTTGAACTATCTTACATTCCTGCCAACAGTGTATAAGTGTTCCCTTTTCTCTGCAACCTCACCAGCATCTGTTATTTTTTGACTTTTTAATAATAGACTTTTATTTTCATTAAATTCTAAGAAGCCAGAACTGGTAATGAATCCAGAGACTAATTTAACTATTGGCAACTAACTCAACGGAGGAAAACAGGCTTGAGAGGTAAAGTCATATATGAGAATCACAGTGGTATTGAAAATTTCAGAATTAGAATAAAATATCTGAATATTAGGGCAAACTACATTACATATACAACCTAAGAAACCAATATTCTTAGTGGTTAAGAAGTACAGTCCCGGCCGGGTGCGGTGGCTCACGCCTGTAATCTCAGCACTTTGGGAGGCTGACACCGGCAGATCACCAGGTCAGGAGATCGAGACCATCCTGGTTGACACGATGAAACCCCGTCTGTACTAAAAATACAAAAAAATTAGCCCGGCGTGGTGGTGGACGCCTGTAGTCCCAGCTACTCGGGAGGCTGAGGGAGGAGAATGGCGTGAACCCGGGAGGCAGAGCTTGCAGTGAGCCGAGATCGCACCACTGCACTCCAGCCTGGGCAATGAGCGAGACTCCGTCTCAAAAAAAAAAAAAAAAAAAAAAAAAGAGGAAGTACAATCCCTGAAGCCAGCCTGATGAGTTCTTATCCTGAATCTGCCACTTATTAGCTACCTAACCTTGAACAACTTAACTAATCCCTCTACGCCTCAGTGTCCTCATTTGTAAAATAGGTATAGTAGCAATATTAATTACCACTTAGGACTGATAGTGAGCTTCAACTGAGGTTCACATGTAAAGCACTTAGAAGTGTCTGGAACATGGTACATGTTCAGTAAGTAATGACTTTAATTATTATAGAACTTTGCTTTAGGAAACATCTTGAAAGATGTCTTTCCCAACCTTTTATCACAGTCAGCGATTTAAAAAAAAAATCCCCCACAGGTAAATTATCAGCCTCTATCTAAGCACATACAATAATGAGGCATTTTGATTACAGAACTGCTCTGCGATAAATGAGAGTTTTAACATACAAATTGAAAGTACTCACTTTTCAATGTATATCTTCAACCAAAAATTTAGAGCAACCTTTCTCAACCGTTATATGAGAAAATTACTTAATTGTTTAACTCCACAGAGAATGTTTCGAGAGACCATTTGATGCATACATGGTACCGTTCAGGATACATAGGAGAGAATGGTACTATTTATGCATCAATAAATGTAATGCTAATTCGTTACATTCAGTGGCTGTATTGGAGATTTAGAGATAATTCTGTTACAGAACTCTGGATGATAAGGGCTAATTTAGAGTTCCTAGCTTGTTTTTCTTTTCCTTAATTTTCCCAGAACTTTTAGAAGTGGTCAGCCTGGTATCGTTCTACAGCAGTGGAAATTTGTGATCCCTAAATGCTTACTGTCAATGGGCACTTTGTCAATGGTGAACAGGATATTATTTGATTATCTTTTTCACCAGTGTGTGATAGGGACTGCTGAATTTTCATGCCTTAATATTTATATAATTTTCACTGGAGTCCCCTTCAGTTAGGCAGACACCCATCCCTAAGGTCTCCCTCCTGTCTTTCTCAAAGATATTCTGCCTCATTACCAAAGCACACGAGCTCCTGGAAAGAGAAATATCTAAATATTCTATACATTATTGAATATTACCTCACTAATAACATCTGTGGTGAGAGGCAAAGATTATGACTATCAGGAATAACCAGAATTTGGGGCCAAATTGTCTTCATTGCAGGCCTAACAGAGACTGGATTCATCTTCTGGTTATTTATTCATTTTCCAAATACGTAGGTATAATGAGGCGGAATATCTTTGAGAAAGATAGGAGGAGGCCGGGCGCGGTGGCTCAAGCCTGTAATCCCAGCACTTTGGGAGGCCGAGACGGGCGGATCACGAGGTCAGGAGATCGAGACCATCCTGGCTAACACGGTGAAACCCCGTCTCTACTAAAAATACAAGAAAATTAGCCGGGCGAGGTGGCAGGCGCCTGTAGTCCCAGCTACTCGGGAGGCTGAGGCAGGAGAATGGCATGAACCCGGGTGGGGTGGAGCTTGCAGTGAGCCGAGATCCGGCCACTGCACTCCAGCCTGGGGCACAGAGCAAGACTCCGTCTCAAAAAAAAAAAAAAAAAAAAAAAAAAAAAGAAAGATAGGAGGGAGACGTTAGGGCTGGATGTCTGCCTAACTGAAGTGGACTCCAATGAAAATTACATAAATATTAAGACATGAAAATTCAGCAGTCCCTATCACACACTGGTGAAAAAGATATGACATGTGTAGCAGTGATCAGAATTCTCACTGTGGCTCCCCGATGTGTGGAATAAACACATTGGAGTGGATGTGAAAAGGTTCTGCCTATCTTATCCTCAATGAACTAGAAGTTGCCATTGTACTCACACTTCCCTGAAAATAAACTCTTCCACGGCCTCCCCATTTCACTCGCTTCTGATTCCCAGTCTCAGAACAGTGCGTCTCATTGGTCAAGCCTGTCATTTACCTGCCCTCTGGATTCAAGGTAATCTGGGAATGGAGTCTTTTAACTTCTTTATTGGAAGTGAAACACATATATTGGGAAATTACCAAAGTAAATGACAAGTCTACAAATGGCCTGAGGTAAAGACGTACACTATTTCATAAGCCTTAACAAATGTATGGCAAGATGATCGGGGATTTAGAACAAGACATTTTCAGGGACGGATTCCAAGGAAGTTGAAGAATGAATTATATGAAAGGGCTTGTTTCTGTCTCTTCTAGAGATATGTCTGGGAACCAAGGTATAGATTGGTAGTGGCTTTTGCAAAATACTTGTTTTCCATCCTCAGGCATAGGAGCTTTTTTCGTTTAGACACTTTAGGATCCAGGAAAGAAGTATATTTTCATTAACATGCTTAAGAATAGTTCCACTGAATTGGAAACTGAGACTGTTATCTGGCCATTTGGAAATTCCCACGTCCAGGCCTCTGGGATAACACAGCCAAACTCTTAAGAAAGAATACATTTATGGATATACTTTGGGGACAGGAGGATGAAGGCAACTAAATGGATCTCATGGAGCCTCGCCACGTCCCACAATGCAGTCTTTACATTTAACAGGAGGATGTTACCCTCCTACCCCGTTCAAGTAGGACCATCAATGGATCAGATTCCTCAATTTGTGAAATTAAGACCACACAATTGGTAAAGAATCTTAATGATCTATGGGCTTCACTTCAAGCAAAAATAAATAAAAATAAATAAATAAATAAATAAATAAATAAATAGGAATAAAAAGATCCTAGTAACTTTTTAATAAATTCCTTTACTCCTTAAGTTAGGAGGAGAGACCTGACTAATACCTTTCATCTCTAAATGTAGATAGCTTTGATAATTTATTTCAAGCAGGATCAGACTTTTTTTTTCACTTGTATCAGTTGGTCTTGTACAGATTTATAGATTTTTATATTTAAAGAACAATATATTCTATGTAAACAACATGGATTTAGATATAGAAATTCTGCTTGGCTCTTCTAAGATTATTTCTCTGAGCTTCTCACATACCTAATCTCCAGATAAGAAGGATCTAATAAAAATGAATGTCACAAATATGAGGGCCCTTCATCGCATAACTTTCGTAACACTCAATAATTCATCCAATCAATTCTGATTAGGTTTGAAGTTCTGATTTCACTCTGATAAGAATGGATTTGCAATTTACAATTCCAGCAGAAAGAACAACCTGGAGCTAATTATCTCTAAGAATGACAGCATTACATACCAAGCCTGTGAGTCTTCAAGGCATAACTAGTTCACAAAACATCTTTAATTTGTTTAACATACAAGTACTTTATTGATGCACCAGCACTCTTCACTATCAAAATATTGAAGCAAAAGGTAGCCCTATCTTCATATAAAATACAATTCATTATGGATCTTGAGAATAAAAATCTATCCTAAAACAATTGTTAAATGAACTTATGACAGCTTGTGTGTGTTTATTTGTGTAAACTCAATATAACATTTTGGCAAAATGTGTATTGAACTATCCATCCTAAACATAATCAAATAGGGCTATTTTCTTCTTGAGATTACTTCTGCAACGTGTTAGCAAAACTATAGCAGAGATGGCCAGCTTTATTAGTACACCAAAAAATAGACCTAGCAGAATAAACTTTTGGCCTGAATTCCTCATAGTATGTATTTAAATATTTAAACTAGAACTTGTCACTTCTAGATGTAATTCTTCCAAGGGTTCATATTTTTTTGACTTGGGCTGGGAAGAGATAGAATTAAATAAGCAAGGAAAATTTTAGTAAGTTTTGTGAACGCGTAATTCAATTTGATTGGAACAACAATTATTAAGCTAACACTTTACTTAGACATCTATACTCTGATTAGAGAATGTGAATTGCAGCAATAATGCAAGAAAATTATATGACTGTAATAACAAGGGGCACAATGGCTTAAAATTTTAAGCTAATACAGGCTGTGATCATGTCATATACATTTTTGTGCCTGGAGCATTTGGATCAGTCCTTGGAACACATCTGACACTCTACAAGTATTTTTAAATTCATTTTTAAATTTCATTTTAAATTTCATTTAATCATTACACTATATATATAGATATGTGTGTGTGTGTGTGTGTGTGTGTGTGTGTGTGTATTGAAACATCAAATTGCACCCCCCCCTTGGTTTTTATTTTTGGGGTGAAGTCTCACTCTGTCACCCAGGCTGGAGTGCGGTGGTATGATCTCAGTTCACTGCAACCTTCACCTCCCACGTTGAAGCAATTCTTCTGCCTCAGCCTCCCAAGTAGCTGGGATTACAGGCACACACCACATACCCAACTAATTTTTGTATTTTTAATAGAGATGGGATTTCACAATATTGCCCAGGCTGATCTTGAAATCCTGGGCTCAAGTGATCTGCCCACCTTGGCCTCCCAAAGTGCTAGGATTACAAGCATGAACCACTGCGCCTGGCCAGATTGTATCCTTTAAGTATGTACAATTACAATGCTTTTAAAAAAAGAAAAAAGAATAAAGGCAGTACAAGTTCTTATAACCAAAACACCGTGTATAATCCTCTAAGATTTAAAGACATTAGGGTTCTTAGGCTCTCACAGGCTTTACCAAAAGCTACTTGTTTGTTTCCTAAGAGAAAATATTGGCCTAAAATAACAGGATTTATGTTTTAAATACAAATGCCTTGTGAAAGTATGTAAAGCTTAGGGGGAAATTACATTTGGACTTTTTGTTTAAGTCACTCATGATCACATGTCAAACATCTTTAAGAGAAACTTGCAGAGAATCTGCTGACTCTAAAAGTATTAATATATAATATAAATATAATATAAAATAATTATATAAGCACTATGTAGCTTTAAGGTAAAAATAGCATTGTAGCTATTGATTTCATAATTGATGAGAATCTAACTGGCTCAGCTTGGCCAATATTTGATATGGATATGAACTACAGTTGACCCCTGAACAACATGGATTTGAACTTCATGAGTCCACTTATACTGGATTTTCTTCCATCTCTGCCCCTCCAGAGACAGCAAGACCCTCCCTCTCCTCTTCCTCCTCTTCCTCAGCCTGCTCAATGTGAAGAAAACAAGGACAAAAACCTTTATGATGACCACTTCCACTCTGGTTTACCTTTAGTGTGATAATACAGTATATAACATACAAAATAGGTGTTAATTGACTGTTTATGTTTTTGGCAAGGCTTCCAGTCAACAAGAGTAGTTAAGATTAGGGGGAGTCAAAAGTTACATGTGGATTTTCAGCTGTGCAGGGGTCCATGCTCTTTGGACCCCACATTGTTCCAGGGTCAACTATATATGTCAATGAGGCCCAAAACAAATTTGCATCTTTGGGGCCCATCTTTCCCCTGCACTCCAGACTAATTTTTCCAATTGCCTACTCGAGTTTGCTACATGATGTCTGAAAAAAATTTATATTTTCTATATATATATATAGTATGTAGAGTGGAACTCTTAATTATCTGCTCATTAATGCTCCGTCTCAGAAATTCGTATTAATTATTTATTCAGTACCATTAGCAAAAACAAAGGATTAATTTTTTACTCCTCCCTTTCCTTTGTCCTTCATAGCAAATCCAGGTGACTTCACTTTCGTAACATGTTCCAAATACTGTCTATTCAATCTCCCCAGGCACCATCTCAGTACAAAGTTACCATAGCCTTTCATGTATATCTCTTCCAGAGCCTCATTTAGTGGTTTCTCTGCTTCCATTTTTTAGTTCTCAAAAACCTATTTTCTTTTTTTTTGGCAGAATTTCCCTGTGTTGCCCAGGCTATAATACACTGGTGCGATCTTGGCTCACTTCAACTTCCTTCATTCAAGAGATTCTCATGCCTCAACCTCCCGAGTAGCTAGGATTACAGGCATGCACCACCACACCTGGCTAATTTTTGCATTTTTAGTAGAGATGGGGTTTCATGTTGGCCAGGCTGGTCTCAAACTTCTGACCTCAGGTGATCTGCCTGCCTTGGCCTCCCAAAGTGCGGGGATTACAGTCTTGAGCCACAGCACCCGACCCCAAAACCTATTTTCATCAAAGGATATAGGAATAAAGTAATACAAAAAGTTAAATCTGATTTATAGTTATTCATTGAATGACTGTCTCTTCAGTTCTAACATAATATAACAACTCATTTATTGAAATGTATCTATTAACTACCATATCTTATGTAGTAGCAGTTCCCAACCTTTTTGGAATCAGAGATTGGTTTCATGGAAGACAATTTTTCCATGGACCTGGGTGGGGGTGGTTTCAGGATGATTCAAGCACATTTAATTTATTGTGCACTTTATTTCTAGTATTAATACATTGTAATAGATAATGAAATAATTCTACAACTCACCATAATGTAGAATCAGTGGGAGCCGTGAGCTTGTTTTCTTACAACTAGACTATCCCACCTGGGGGTGATGGGAGACAGTGACAGATCATCAGGCATTAGATTTTCATATGGAGCATGCAAACTAGATTCTTTTCATGCACAGTTCACAATAGGATTTGCACTCCTATGAGAATCTGATGCCACTGCTGATCTGACAGGAGGCAGAACTCAGGTAGTAATGCAAGTGGTGGGAAGCAACTGTAAATACAGATGAAGTTTCCCTGGCTTGCCAGCCACTCACCTCCTGCTGTTCCACCCAGTTTCTAACAGACCGTGGACCATTATGTGTCCATGGTCCAGGGGTTAGGAACTCCTGTTATATAGTAATAGGCAGTGAAAATACTAGCAAATAACATAATTTTTTGTTCTCTGCCCTCATTGAGTTCACATTTGAGTAGAGAAGACAAATATTGAATCAGCAATACAATGCAGTATGTAGGAGAAAGGGGAAAAAGAAAGATGCCACATGAAATAAAAAATGTTTCAGTAGGGAAGGATTACACTGCCATTCAGATTCAGTGTGACAAAATATTTACAGCATATGTCACTTAGGGATTTCCTAGGAAATGAGGAATAAAAACATCTTAATCATAGATCACAGCATAGTTAAAAATCTTGTGGTGAGAAAGCCCTTGATATTTGAGGGTTGGAAGAAGTCACTAGGTCTGAAGTGGGGCAAAGTTTTATTTATTTATTTTTTTATCTTTTGGAGACAGGATCTGTCTCTGATGCACAGGCTGGGGTGCAGTGATACAATCTCAGCTCACTGAAACCTCTGCCTCCCTGGTTCAAGCAATTCTTGTGCCTCAGCCTCCCGAGTAGCTGTGATTACAGGCATGTGCCTCCACACCCAGTTAATTTTTTGGTTTTTTAGTAAAGACGGGATTTCACTATGGTGGCCAGGCTGGTCTTGAACTCCTGGCCTCAAGTGATCCACCTGCTGCAGCCTCCCTAAGTGCTGGGATTACAGTTGTGAGCCACTGCACCCAGCCTGAAGTGGGGCAAAGTTTTTTTTTAAACCATTTGGTTTTGTTACAGAGTTTCTTGAGTTCAGACTTTTTTTTTTTTTTTTTTTTTTTTTTTTGAGACGGAGTCTCGCTGTGTCTCCCAGGCTGGAGTGCAGTGGCGTGATCTCGGCTCACTGCAAGCTCCGCCTCCCGGGTTCATGCCATTCTCCCACCTCAGCCTCCCAAGTAGCTGAGACTACAGGCGCCCGCCACCACGCCCGGCTAGTTTTTTTTTTTTTTTTTTTTTTTTTTTTTTGTATTTTTAGTAGAGACGGGGTTTCACCATGTTAGCCAGGATAGTCTCGATCTCCTGACCTCGTGATCCACCCGCCTCGGCCTCCCAAAGTGCTGGGATTACAGGCTTGAGCCACCGCGCCCGGCCGAGTTCAGACTTTTTAAATTGTATATTAGGGTTTGAAACATGAAAGAAAGTTATAAATAGAAAATTTGTATTGCTAGAAAGCTGTGTAAATGAAATCCTTACAAAGAAAGAGCACCAGTTCTCCACAACACCAAAAGGATCCACTTTGCTTACTTAGAATCTTATTTCTTCACTACTGGGCCATGAGTACAAATAAGAGCATATTACTCTTGGTCAGGGCTATCTTAAATAATAAAGATTTTATGAGAAAAAAAAAAAAGGTGCTCCATTTCTTTTTTTTCTTTCTTTCTTTGAACTTCCTCTCTTCTTTATAATACTTTAAGATATAACTGGTCAATAGACAAAAGGAAATACACACAGTTCACATCTTTAGAAGGCTTTTAACAAAGATGTTAGTGTTAGATGAATTCTAAAATATATTCTAATCCCCAATAACTCCTTTCATAGTTACACAATCTTTAGTTCACAAAAGAAATGCCTGGCCTTTATAAGAGCTCAGTAGCACTTGAATTTTTTGTTTTGTTTTGTTTTTTTGAATCCTAGAGGAAGGAGTAGATGTAGAAGCATTTCTCCACGTTTGTGTTGGACTAAATTAAGCAAATATTGTTTTAGTAATTTACACAATGCCAGATCAATTAGGCAGAGTCCAGTTCATAGAAAAACATTTATGTTCCTTCCTTCTTCCTGGAACAATGCAAATCATTGCCCTGGCAACAAGCAAATGACCATTTGCTTTTCTAACAATTGATCCTGTCTCTGGCTTGGAAGTTCGAATAATCTAACCATAGAAATAGGCTGTATAAGCTTAGACGGAATCATAGAGATTGCACAATGTATAATCATAGAGATTGTACAATGGCCACATTCTACAAAAGCAGAAATGAGGCAGGTCAAAGACTTTTACTTTGCTTCTTTGCTTAAATTCAATTCTCATCTCGTCCTAACATTTACTGAACGTTTACTATGTGCCAAGCACTGTTCTAAGCACTTTGTCTTCAGTAACTCATTTAATCCTTATTAGAACCCTATAAAGTTGGCATTATTATTTTTCTCATTTTATAGATGAACAAATTCGATTCCCAAGAGATGTCAACATGCTCAACGTCAATCAGTTTGTCAGTAAAAAAGCCTAGATTTGAACCCTGTCAGACTTCAGAGTCTACACTTTAAATACAATATATTCCATCTCTCTAATACTTTATATCTAGCAGTGTTACCCAATCAATGTATTCAAATAGTAAAACTGTACAGAAATTTTTTTACTATTATATGAATATAGTAGTCATGTTTTACATCTCTTATTCTTTACTATTAACAATATAATTTAAACTATATTATATTTATTTAATCTAGTATAATAAAATTGTATTTTTCCGTTTAGACAATGGTGAATTGCTTTTGCATGTCTGTTCTCATCATTGACCTTTTTATGAAATGTAGCAAGCAGTTCAACACTAAATTCACTTAATATAGTATACCTCAAAAATAAGCAACAAATGCTTATTTGCAAATCAAATACTACCAAACCTTTTTCCTTTTCTGATCAGTAAATATCAATAAATCTTAATTTACAAATGAATAATGCATTTTTTTCCTGAGACATGAACAAAACCCCAGCCTCTTCCTTTTCTTTGCTTTTTGGGATAAGGATTCCCAGACTCTTATACATAGAACACACCCAGTAAATGTGATGAGTTAATCAATAAGTGGAAAGGAAAAATCTATGCCCATAACCAGAATCTGAATTTCCTCTTTCATAATTATAATCTGGAGAATTTTCTCCCTAAATGAAAGTGGAATATATGTGTAAGAAACTGTCATTCTTTGAAGGTAATATTATTGTGTAGCTGGAAAATTCAAAAGGATACTTTGAAATGTTTGTACACAGATAATGATATATGAAATGAATATTCAGACTTTGAATGGACAAGGGGAACTAAAGCAAAAGTACAACTTACTCTTCTGGCTATGTATGAATAATAATGTTCCTTTTTCTCTGACTTGGGAGGCTCATGTCTTTTGTCAGAATTCATGAAACCCACAGGCTAACTTATTAGCTTGCAAGTAGGATAAACATCTTAGATTCTTCATAGTTCTTGACAGTTTGGGGGGATGAAGATGGATGGGTTGCCAACAGAAGCATGGGTTTCCGAAAGAGAAAGGACCGGAGTTCCCATGGATGGGGTTAGGGAATGTGAGAAGACTTCCAGGCATCTGATGGGAAGTGTTCTCACCCAAGTAGTAAGCGGATGGGGAGGAACAAAGGTCCTTTACTCTTCTATCCTGGAGGCTGAGAGGCAAGTTACCTGAATGAAGCATTAATTGTTGCATAATTCTCCTCCAGGCAGTTGAGGATACAGAAGTAGGCAGTATCCAGCCTTACAGGCCCTCATAGGTCAAGCCTCAGTTCTGTTTTCTTCTCCTGCAACCTTCATTGACTTCTACAATACAGGTCACACTTCCTTACCTTCATCCTGCAAGGGTTCAACATTTGATGTTTCTTTACACATAACTAGCACTCTAACCCAAACAAGCTTAGAAGACAACCATGGATATCTTTTACAAAGAAAAACAGAGAGCAAAGAAAAAAATTGACTTTACAAAAGTAATTCACAAAACTCCTGACTAAAATAAATAATAAAATATGTAACTTTCCCACTGTCCCTTTCTAATTTTCCCTTCCTATCTTCCCTTCCAATTATTCCTTTCCTTGTTGCTTCCTGGGATGGAGGTGTCAGGATCTATGTGTGGAGGGTGAGCCATATATGAAGCCCAATAGGGGGAAAGGACCGAGAAAACCTGCTTTTGGAGACCAACGAATTAAAGATATTCCTGTTGTCAAGACGGTAGGTCTGTAAAACTACAGGGCAAGTCTTTCTAGAGGAACATCACTGTCTCGTTTCCTGTTTTATGACTGTAGTTAGTGACTTTAAACCATATCAAAAGCCATATGCGGCAGAGTTAGTTGTCACTTAATCCAATGCACTCCTCGTTTGCTCCCTTGTCTCTGTCTAAATTTGCATGAGAAAATTTACATGAAAGTACCCAGTAGAGTCTAGCATGTAATAAAATGTTCACTACATGTTGCTTTCTTATTTTTGCTTCTAAATCTTTTGTTTGTCAAATATTTTCTCCAAGTATAAACCCATCACTGAGTTTAATAAGGTATATTAAAAATTCACCAAACATTCCCCCCAAAAGGAAAAAGAGGACTCTTACATGCTGAAGAGATGCTGATTGAATTGACAGATGTAAAACAGCATTTTTGTTCTAGATTTTCTAAAAAATTTAATTAGCTAATTTGAATAAATATTATTAGTAAGGAGCTTTCTTTAACCCAGTTCCTAGTCAAAAAGTTGTTTCCGTCACTCCATACCTAAAACATTTAAATAGATTCCAGCTGCCGTTTGGACACAGAACAAAATGACCTTATAATTTGGCACCTCAATTTTCTTGTTATCTCAAGTCTCACTGCATCCTACCCTGTCTTTTGGTATTCTAGCCACTTGGGCTACTCTAAATCCTTGTACTTGACAAACAGGCTCTGTCTTACTTACAAGTTGTGGCATAATTTTTACATCATCAGGGACTGTCTTAGTCTGTTTTGTGCTGCTACAACAGAAGGCCTACGACTGAGTAAATTTACAGAACTGAGTAAAGGAACAGAACTTTACTGACTTGCATTTCTGGAAGTTGGGAAGTAAAAGATCCAAGGGATGGCATCAGGCAAGGGTCTTCTTGCTGTGTCATGTCATGGCAGAAGAGCAAAGAGTGGATGAGAGAGAGCAAGACATCAGACATGCAGCATCAAGCCCTTTTATAATTGACGTTGATCAATTGATGAGGTTGAAGCTCATGATCTAAACACCTCCCATTAGACTCCATGTCCCAAAACTGTAGCATCAGGGGCTTAAGTTTCCAACACATGCATGCTCTTTGGGCAACACATTCAAACCACAGCAGGTACCAACTATTTTTTCTAACAACAGATATATCTTTCCATTATAAATGTATACCTTTTTTTCACATGAGATATCATACTTTTTTTCTTCTTCCTTTTTAATAGATTTAGAGGGTACAAGTATGGTGTTTTTACATGGATATATTGCATAGTGGTAAAGTCTGGGATTTTAGTACAACCATCACCCAAATAGTGTACACTGTCCCCATTAAGTGATTTCTCATCCTTCATTCCCTTCTAAACCTCCACCCTTTCTAAGTCTCTAGCGTCTATTATTCTACTCTCTTTGTCTATCTGTACATATTATTTAGTTCTCACTTATGAGTGAGAACATACGGTGTTTGATTTTCTGTTTCTGAGTTATTCCACTTAAGACAATGACCTCCAGTTACATCTAAAAGGCAGCCTTTTCTTCTGCAGGTCCAAGGTAGGCACCACTCTTACAGGTTTCTCTTGCACCTAATACTGCTCCTCTCAGGGCACTTGTCACATTGTACAAGACCAGTTTTTTTTTTTTTTTTTTTTTTTTTTTTGAGACGGAGTCTCGCTCTGCCGCCCAGGCTGGAGTGCAGTGGCCGGATCTCGGCTCACTGCAAGCTCCGCCTCCCAGGTTCACGCCATTCTCCTGCCTCAGCCTCCCGAGTAGCTGGGGCTACAGGGGCCCGCCACCTCGCCCAGCTAGTTTTTTGTATTTTTTAGTAGAGACGAGATTTCACCGTGTTAGCCAGGATGGTCTCCATCTCCTGGCCTCAAGTGATCCACCGGCCTCGCCCTCCCAAAGTGCTGGGATTACAGGCATGAGCCACCGCGCCCGGCCACAAGACCAGTTTTTAAAATGTCTCTCCCATTTGGTTGTAAAACCTCTAAGAGTGGGAGTCATGTATGTTTGTTATTTAATTGTTGAATTCCCAGTACCTTTTTCTATGCTTGGAACATAGTAAATATTCAGTAATTATTTTGCAAACTTTATCCTGTATTTTATTTCACTGTCCAGTTCACTGCCTTTTCTAGCAACACTTTACAGACATTGACAAGACTCCAAAGAAAAGGCGGAAATGATGAACTCTCGTGTGTCATGCACAGTTAGCAACTTGGTAATCTACCTGGAGCTATCCTTAAAAACTCTGATTGTAGAGTAGTAATTGTGCCAAATTATTGAATTATGTCATATCTTGTTCCATGAGTGTCATAATAACAATTCAACTTAATAGGCTTGATATTTACTATTGGAGGCACGTCAGAGTCAGAAGGAAATCTGGACTACCTTAGGGCAAATAGGATGTGACAAAGGACTTTTGTAAATACTATTCTGGCTAGAGTAATATAACCTATTTCCATTAAATGTGTCATTACTGTATCACTATGATACTAGAAAGCGATAGAATGACTGATGTGTAAAATTCTGTGAAATATGTAATGAGAGTCATATATAAACAATATTTTAAGTATCACCACAGTAATCCTGGTGAGCTAGGTGTCCAGGCCAGAAACATTACTCAAGGTAGTTTGAAGATTGCCCAGAATTACAGTGCACTAGGTCAGACCTACTTAGCTAACGTTGGTTTACTTTATTTTACTGTTTCTTTATAGCAAGAAAGGGAAAAAAGATACAAAGAAAATAAAGATACGACTTCCCAGTCCCTCTCCTTTTCTTCAAAGAAGTGCTATTTTAATTGGTTTTATCATTCCAGGAATTAATGATTGAAGGAGGAAGAGTTCCACCAGTTCAGAGGAACCCAGAATGCAAGGTTAGCTAAGTTTTCTCTCCTTTTATTATAAGGAGGAAAGAAAAAATATCTTATTTTCAAGCCTAACTAACATCCAGTATCTAAATTCAAATTTTTCTGTGGCTCTACAGTTTCATAATCCAACTTCTGTGTTTTCTTTACTGCTGATTTATCTAGCTTATTTGAGTTAAAGTCCTGGTTATGAAATACAACATCAGATTAAGGTCTCTGATTTTTAGATAAAAATAAATGTAGTCCAGGCATGGTGGCTCACATGTGTAATCCCAGCACTTTGGGAAGCCAACGCAAAAGGATTGCTTGGGCCAGGAATTTGAGACCAGCTTGGGCAAGATGGAAGAACCCTGTCTCTAAAAAAAAAAAAAAAAAAAAAAATACCAAGGTTAGCCAGGCATGATGGTGCATTCTTGTGGATCAAGCTGCTCAAGAGGCTGAAGTGGGAAGATTTTCAAGTGGCACCCCTTTTGTGGAACCACGTTTAATCCTACCCTCCTCAAGGTGGATTTCCTAAATTGTCTGTTTCTCTATTGTCTTACATGAGCTGGAATGGGTTTTTTTGTGTGTTTTTCTCACTAAGCATATCATTATATGCTTGAGGAAAAGAAATCATATATCATTTTCTTAGTTTCTATTCAGTCGCAACACCTAAAATACATACTGATAAATATTTCTTGAGTCAATGAATAAGTCTCCACATTGAATGCATAATATTATCACAGCTGTTTTGCTAAGGCCATGTTTCTCCAAGTAAGGTAGCAAAATTTTCAGAGAGAGAGTGGTTTTAGTAGTGAATTTCATAATTATAAATGCTATGTTTTTAAATCATTATTTGGCATTCTTCCACCACCTCATCTATACACCACCTCCAGCTTTTACTATGTTCTCTAGTAAAGAAAAGAGTTGTAGGATTAAAGATGTCTGATGAGATCAGGCAAGTTCAGGGTGTGAGAATCTCATCAAGTATGTTCCACATCTAGTGAAAGTCAACCTCAAAGTCTTCAAGAGTAGGCATAGAATACACCTTACAATGGTGCCTTTGGGTATTTATGAATTTTCTATACTGGCCTTTATATTTTTCTGAGCATCATGATAAGTAGGGTCACTAGCTAAAGTAAAGAAAGTACAAGGGAGTGTTATGTAGCTGAGATGAGATGAGACAAATGAAATGAGATGAATGAGTTAAGATGAATCTGAGAAAAAGATCATTTTTCCACATTTGTCACCTACTAGAGTTTTTGTTTGTTTGTTTGTTTTTTTGCACCAAACAGCTTCTTTTTAAATATTCAGATATCTCCTGAGATTTTTAATCCTCATTGTAATAGTCCATTCTCACATGGCTATAAAGACATACCTGTGACTGGTTAATTTATAAAGAAAAGAGGATTAATTGACTCATGGTTCTAAGGCTGGGGAGGCCTAAGAGAAACTTACAGTCATGGTGGAAGGGGAAAGGGAAGCAGGCATGTCTTACATGCCCAAAGGAGGAAGAGAGCAAAGAGGAAGGTGCTATACACTTTTAAACAACCAGGTCTCATGAGAACTCACTCACTATCATGAGAACAGCAAAGGAGAAATCCATCCCCCAGCAAGGGGCATGGACATAAATTCAAACGGTATGACTCATATACATTATTTTTATTTATTTTCCTGATTTAAAAAAAAAAATGCTAACACAATTCTCTCTTGTGTCGTAGATTTAAACGGAAGACCAAAACTTTTAAGTAATTTGCTCAAGGTCACTGAGCTAGGCACTGGTGCATTATGGGTATGAAACAAAGTCTTCATTTTTCAAGTCCAGAGTTCTCGTGTTTAATTATCAGTGGTTCTTAAGCATTTATTAACAGTGAAACCATTTCCCCCTGAATCCAATCTTATGTAACCTCAATATATATAACTGATAAAGGTTGCATTTCATTAACACAAAAAAATAATTAAAGATGTTTCAACTATCATAATGGTGGTAGCATTTAGTAAGACTCTGTTTGACATTTGTCTGTTTATTTACATGTCTGACAGTCTGTTTGCTTGGGTAGTGTGATATCATTCAGGATTAGAAGACTCTTAGGCAAATGAAACGATAAAAACTGATCCTAAATGACCTTGGATAAAATTATATCTTTGACACTGTTGAAATTTGCAGAGCTGAAAAAATATGACTCTGCAAACCCAGTCACATCATACATGCCTGGTTCTTCACTATCCACTTGCCTCTCCCCCATTACTTTTTTGATCACTCATCCACAGGTGGGTGTTGTAACTAGAAACTTCTTGGCAACTATGACAATCAATCTTTGATGCTAGAGATAAACATCTGACCTCAAGAGGAACCATTTCACTTGTCAAGCAGTTTATTTCTTTATGAGGAAAAAGTGATTTCCCTTTCAATGGATTGCAATATCAAGAATGGAACAGTTTTATTTGTATTCCAGCATAAATAACTGCCTACACATTACTGGACTTGGACAATACTTTTATTTGTAGTGTTGGTGAAAACACGTCATAAAGGTGAACCAGGAGTTCAAGATGTTCTCAAGAACTGAAATAGATTCTATATTTTTGATGCTTAAAATGTACTATGACTAATTGTGCAGCCAGGGAAATCAACAAAATGGTTTTATGTTGTTTAAAAATTTGTAAAGAATATAATTTCAAAGCAACTTTTCAAGGCATTGTCTTACATTCAACTCAGTGGCACTAAGGAAATTAACTAACATTGCCCCATGCGTGTAGATATCATTCAGCTCAAGTAGCAGAGTAGTCAGATCTTCACCAGTCTTTCCTATAATTGGCTAGCTTCTTTCCCATTATAAATGGTTTCCCTGTGTAATTTTATCAATGTCCTTAATATTAAATATTATCTATATATCACAATAATTCCCAAATCTGTAGCTAAATCTCTCTTTTCCAGAGTGTGAATTTATTTCAACCCTCAACTTGATATCACCTCTTTGTTGTACAACAGTACCTCATACTTAATATATATCAAACTTTAATCATCACTTCATTTACATATTTGTTTTGTCTTTCCTGTCTCGTCTAACTTGAACACCATTCACCATTGGTGGCAACCCACCCTCTCCCTCTTCTTCAACCCCATACCATCAACCCCATACCAAACAACCCGAAGTTCTGAGAATTGGAATGAAAATATGTCTTTTGAAGAGATGTTGCCTTTGTAAAGGACTTACCTCTGTAAGCTAGGATAATCTTTGAGCAAATTTTTGTTTTTAAGTCAGTATCTCACTCTATTTCCCAGGTTGGAGTATAGTGGCATGATCATGGCTCACTGCAGCCTTGATCTCCTGGGTTCAAGGGATTCTCTTGCCTCAGTTTGCTGAGTAGCTGGGAGTACAGGCACTGTACCACCATGCTCAGCTAACTTTTTGTAACTTTAGTAGAGACAAGTTTTTGTTATGTTGCCCAAGCTGGTCTTGAACTCCTAGACCTAAACAATCCTCCCACTGAAATCTCCTGAGAGAAAGGAGACACTCAGTTGGTGTCATGCTATCTTCATTGAGTCTTGTTTGGAAAGCTGAGTCTCCTATAAGAATAATGGCTTTTCCTTTTTCAAAATTTGTAAGTTAACATTTTGGCTAAATGAATGACTTCTGGTAACTTAAGATTCTATTTTGTAATATACAGTATTTTAAACCTTTGGTACTTAAGAAACCTTTCAAAATCAAGCTCTAAGTTAAAATAAAGAAAAAAGTTAAGTACCCTGAAGTCCAAAAGACATATTTGACTGATTTAATGTATTAAAATCATGCAGGAAACATTGTCAAATATAAAATGGTGTTTAACTTTCTTTAGGTTATATTCATATAAATTTGTTATTAGCATGTATTGCAAAATTGCATAAAATTCCTGTAATTCTGATATGCTTCAGTATATGTCATCAATAATAATTATAATTGTTGTTTTGAATTACTGTGTTCTGAAGAAGTAACAAATTTCCTTGTCAATTGTATCTTTAACTGTTTTGATGAAAACGTTTTTGTCATCCACAGTCAATTGTTGTCTTCTTTTAGTCCTCTTGAGAAGATGGTTTTATAATCAGCTATAAAACTTTGACAGGTGCTCTTGAACGCAAGTTTCTAATAACTTTGGAGATTATGACATTAAGATAAAGGAAAAAGCTTTTAGAACCCTCATGGAGAGTTGAAGTGTTCATGAATATCAAACAGAAGTTAACTGCATGAACTAAATTAATAAAAGTTTAATCTTTTTAACTTTGCTTAAAATGCTGCTGATCCTTTGCTTTGTTTTTCAGAGTCAAGGAAACTTCTTTTAAGCTATTACAGATTGTAGCAATTGAGTAACATATACTCCTATGAACAAAATTTGGAGCACATGTGTTTATCGCTACCTGATTTCTCCAGAATTTAAAAACTATTTGAAAGTATTCTTAATTTATGGCAATATAGGTATTTGCATAAGTGCAATCAGAATCTGTTTTCTTTTGTAACAGGGCACAATTGGAAAAACTGGTTATTTTACCAAGGCTTTACCTGGAATGGCATGCTTTCCTTTAAGGAATTAAACCTGACTTATAAAGCCAATAAAAACTATTGGTAAAACTTGCCTCATACTTTGCCCACACAGTCCCTGTACTGCGTTTCTCACCTGTGGTAAGTAAAAATTGTCACTTTCTGACAGGACCAGAAGCCCCAAGTCATCTAGGGATGTTGAGAGGAGAGGAATTTTCCCAACTCACAGATATTTGAGAGTACAAACCCACGGCTGGGCTTGGCTTTAAAAAGATTCCTGTGGAACAGAGCTTCATCAAAGTCAACTTAAAAATATCTATGTAAAAAAAAAGTTATTCTTGCTGTGCTTTATACAAATAATCAGTCCATTTATAATAAAATTAAAGCTTATTTTGCAAACAAATCAGTCGTATCATGATTTGTTTTTAAAATAAATAAGGACTGGAGAGAGAAAAATTATATTCCAAAAATATAGTTTTTGCTAGTTGTTTTTGAGTTTTTATTTTTATTTTTCTTCAATTTAGACTAAATCATAAATTTTTTATGGATTTTAAGTCCCCAAACTAATGCTTTCAAATCTTTACTTTTAAAACTGGAAATTGCACTCTTTATCCTAAAACTCGTTATTTACCTTATAGTACACTGTCTGTTTAAATGCTGCACTAAAACAATAAATAAAAGTACTATCACATTTGTCATAAAAGCCTTGGAATCCCAGCCTGGCCTGCATGAGTACTCAGACAGCTCAGACAGCAGCAATGCAGTTCCACTCCTCACACCTTAGGGTCAACTGCCTCCCGCACTATGCCCCCTGTCAGCAGGAGGAAGCCAGAGTAATGGACAGTCTTTTCCCATCTTCATAGCCTACACCTTAAGAATATGATGCTATGAAACCCAAAGGGAGAGGCTGAAACTGCCTTTGCAAAATTGTAACTGAGGAAACTGTGACAGTGAAAGAAATCAAAACTAACTGACTCCATCTTGCTTCTAACTTTTAAGATGTCCTTGTTTATTCCTGGGCATAGACTGAACTAACCTTGGGAAGGAATTCAGTTCATGGTTTGACTCTGAAACAAAATTAATAACAGCCCTTTCCTGAAAAGACCTCCTTCTGGCCAGGAACCAGTCTGCCTTTCCAGGACTAACAAATTAACTATGAGATTAGAAATCACAGTTTAGAGACATTCAGCCTCTGGCTCCAAGAGTCTGAACCTCCCTAAATTGCTCCTGGGGATGACATCATTATTGTAAAACCTAGGATCAGTGCTTGGGATATTTTGCAGACCCTGCACTCGATGGATCAGTTGACACCACACAGACCAATAATCCGGCTCAACCAGTTCTACCTTCCCACCCAAGAACAGAAGACAGAAAGAAAACCTCACTTCAACCCCCTGTGGTTCCAACTTCCACCGCCTATGATTCCATCTCCAACCTGACCAATCAGCACTTCCCACTTCCCAAATCCCTACCCACCAAATTATCTTTAAAAACTCAGATCCTCAAATGCTCAGGGAGACTGATTTGAGTCATAATAAAAGTTCGGTCTCCCACACAACTGGCTGTGCCTGAATTACTTTCTCCATTTCAATCCCCCTGTCTTGATAAAGCAGCTTTGTCCAGGCAGCGGGCAAGGTGAACCCACTGGGTGATTACAACCTCAGCCTCCTAAAGTGCTGGGATTATAGATATGAGCCACTGAGCCCTGCAGCAAATTCTATTTTTTAATGTTTTTACTTTATTTATTTATTTATTCATTCATTTTTTTGAGACAGGTTCTCACTCTGTTACCCAGGCTGGAGTGCGGTGACACTATCATGGTGCTACCGCAGCCTTGACACCCTGGGCTCAAGCGATCCTCCCACCTCAGCCTTCTGAGTAGCTGAGACTATAGGCTCATGCACCACACCTGGCTAATTTTTTTTTTTTTTTTTGGCAGTATTGGGTTTTTGCCATGTTGCCCAGGCTGGTCTCAGACTCCTAGCTCAAGCAATCTGCCCACCTCAGCCTCCCAAAGTGCTGGGATTACAGGCATAAGCCACCATGCCCATAAGCATATGCTTATGTGGTTTTCCTACCATTATTCTACTCTCACTCTTTTTGTTCTCTGTGGAGTATAAGAATAATATCCACTGTTCTTCACTATAACATTCAAACTCCTAAGCACAAGTAAAAGACCTTTCACAAGGTAACCACAACTCTTCCAATAGGCTCACTGAATGAATGTTACTTCATACCACACTCTTTTCTTCAGCAAAACTGAAACTGCTATTATTTTCAAAACACACAATATTTGATTATAATTCTACAATGTTCTTTAAAGATATTACTTCAGTAACCATTTCTTCAGTTTCTACTCTACCTAGAAAATTTCTAATCAAGTTAATATTTCCAATTCTAATATTATCTCCTTATTAATTTCTTTCCAACTTTCTAATTTATAATTTTAATGAGATTCTATAAAGCACTGCTCATAGTTCCAATTGTAGATTATTCTTAGTATCACTTGACATTGCAATGTATAATTACACATCCCACTGAGTGGATGGTGAACTATTCTTGGGAAAGAAATGGTCTTATTCATCTGTTTGTCACCAGGATGAGGTCTAATACTTAGTCCTTCTCAACAGGCATTCCCATGACACTTTATAATTGTCTCCTCTGTAACACTTATCATGATTATAACGAGATAATTAACTGTGCAATTAATTAACCTCTGTATTTCCTGATAGGATAACTCCAACAACTTACCTTCACCTTTTCATGCCCGCCATCTACCATAATGCTGGCAGATAGTAGGTATTCAGTAAAACAAACTAAATAAATGAGTAAATAGAGGTATTACTACAGAAGTGAACACCAATAACCTAAATAGTATTGAATCTGTCAAGTGATGATGATGTAGTATCTGTTTTCCATACCTCTTTGCTCAGCAGAAACCTACTATATAAAGACATAGCACATCAATTCATGTCTTTTTATATTCTTGTATTTGAAGATGTCCTTTGATCTTGTTTAATCTATGTTTGTTAAAAGAAATTTTTCCCAGCCACTTATGTCTGGGTGACCCTATGGAAATCAACGACTTTTTCTGATACTGTATTTTTCTTGTCTCTAAAGTGAGGGTAAATAAATTCCAAATTGTGTTTTCTGACGATTAAATGAGATACTATAAATACCAGCACATGGCACACAGACTGCTACATATTAAATACTCAGCAAATGCTCCACTTCCGTATTTCCTCCCTTCCTTCATCCTCACTCTCCCTTTATTCCTTCCCCTCCTGTCCTACTTCTCTCCTTTCCTCTCTTCCTTCCCTCTTTCTTTCCTTCCTTCCTCCTTGCTGTTTTTTCTTCCTTTCTTACCTTCTCTAATAAGGGGTAAATTTTTTTTAGAGAATCTTCTTATTCATCTTGTTATCCCTAGAGCCTAGCATTATTGCTGATACATAAGAAGCACTCAATAGATACTCTTGGAACCATATCTGAATTTTCTGAGATAAGAGTCCATTAACCTGAAGACCATGTTAATCGGGTAAAATTATTTAGGAGTATTCTATATTTGAAGAGAGAGCTATCATGAAAACATGCTAGGTCCCAAGATAATTATTTATCCCAAGATAATTAAAATAACATTTTATCTTATTTTTTTCCTATATTTCTGTTAGCAGTAAATTGCCGTATTAAATTTAAGATCAATAAACTCATTTATTTAGCATAAAAATTTTACATTTGAAAAATAAAAATACTTTAGAGAAATTTTATTACTTTAGACTTACCAGCCTTAGGGATGAAGAATTGGTTGCTTTGATTTATAAACAATTTACCTTGTTGTTCTATTTGTCTTGAATGCTGGTGAGTTTTAGTTGTTTTGGAAGCTAGTGACTCACTTTACTTAATAAGCATGTAGAGAGGAGTGTGAAGAGTGGATCTAATAATAATCTAATGTGCTATCAGAGCAAAGGATTTGGTCAAAAATGAAGACTAACAATTTGATATTGCAATGGAAAGAAAAAAAGAAAATATTCCAATTGCTGGCAGGGCTGGCCGGCAATTGAAGACTGACTTCGGTAACAGAGATTTTCAGAGAGTTGGGGTCCTATGCAGGTTAGAGAAAAGGCACACATAAACAAAATCCTAAGTGGGGATGCGTAAGAGAGCAATGTCTCAACTCTACTGAGAGAATAAGATGGTCAGAATTTTTATGACTACAATTCTGTGTTAGAACATGAAATATGGTCAACAAGGAGCCCCTGTTCTCACCTTCCCCAGACTTCATGGTTACCTGCATGTTAGTGCCATCACAGCTCCTCAATTTTTAGGTTCTAATTGGTTTTGTTGTTCTTTACTTTGTGTTTGCTGTTTCAGGCCTATTTCCAAAAGATCAAATCCAGTTTCTGTCTTTTCTTACCCAATGTAACCTTCTTTAAGCCATATGCATTAACTCCATCAATACTTAAAGTGAGAGGAATGTTTTTAAGAAAAAAAAAGGGAAAGACAATACAAATGGGAGAATTAACACACTAAAGATGTTATCAAGGGTTTCCTAGTTTCCTTGGTATGGTTCATGTGCTTTATAAAAAATGTTTTGCAATCAAAATAATGGTAAAGAATTTATTTTTTCTTTTTTTTTTTTGGCCAAGAAATGTGTGTGTGTGTGTGTGTGTGTGTGCTTCACCTTTTCTTTCATTTTTTTCTCATTATATTGAGGGTAGAAAAGGACATTGAACATTGTAAGAAGACCTCACTAAGATAGTCACATTAAATGTTAAACACAGATCAACATTTTTAATGCTGAATTTTGTATTATGAAATTATAAAAGAGTAACTTAACAGTTTCAATTATCTGTAAAATAAGCTTTTGTTGAATATCTGTTTGGTTTGTATTAATGTTTTGGCAAAACCAGTAATGCTACTTCTCTCAGAAGCCTGGAAAATTTATGTTTTGGGAATTGGTGTGGTAACAGCTCTTTGGAGAGGTATTTTTCTTCTAACTGCTAATTCCTAGGTAGTAATGCTTTTGATACTGCGGTCAACCCTGTGAGTGTGATGCTGAAATAAACTAATGAACCCCTGTCACACAACTATTTTCTTTGTTCTTCTCTTTCTTCCTGTACAACTTGTGCTGCTGATTCTAAAAACAGAGCAGGGTCCAGTGAACTTAAGCAGGAAGTTGCATATAAAGTGACACCTTTCGGAGAAGTAACAGGAGAGGTGATCTAAATGTGATTGGTGGATTCCATGGTACTTGCTCCAAAAAGTAATTGGTCTTCCATTGTGTATGACTATAAAAGCAACAATATACAGAGAGAGGTAGAGCAGAAGGAAGTAAGGAAAGTGGAGAGTTGAGGTAGCTAATTTCTAATGAGAGTGAGAAAGGGACTGTGAGAAAATTTCTCTTGAAATCTTTATTACTCAGGCATCTGGATAAAATGGTGGCTACTTTTCTCCTGAGCACCTTTTTGCTTCATTTTACTGCTGCTGTGGCTTCAGAACCGTAAGGAAATATTGCACTATGTATAGCAAAGTACTAACAAAATGACCTCATGAAATATGTTTCATGTTAAAATGTAAATTACATTTTTACCATTTCACCTTCTGAGACTGAGTGCTGGTTTGTTTGTTCTATAAATTTTGAGCAAATATAAAGACAATTGACCTCTTTTTCTTAAGATACTTCTCTGTGCCTAAGTTTACTGTAATACCATCTGTGAAAAAGGTACATATTTCAGGGATATTTCAGTAAGGTAAAGATGCTTTCTGTGGATGTTCTCCATTTCTCCTACATGTGTTTACAGTGTCAGTTACTTTCTTTGCATAGGCAATATATCCTATGGGTCTCATCTGTGATTCAGAGTGATTCTGCAGGAAAAGCTTGTCTCCACCTCTTAAAACTTAATGAATCTGTATCCTTGAGTGTCGTCTTAGAATATGATGGATCCAATACCACTATTTTTGACCAGTTTGTGGAAGAAGATAACTTCTATGCTTGTGCAGATTTCAAGGTCAGGCATTGAATTTGACATTTCAGGACTTCAGATGGAAAGATGAAATTATTTTTTAAAAATTATTTTTAGAGTGGTAACAAATCTTGGTTGGGGATGAATTGTAAAAGGTGGGAAAGAAAATTGGATAATACCTGGAAGTCAAGAAATAAAGAAAATTTTCACATGCAACAAAACTTGGGAAATACTGCCATACTTCTATCATAAAAAGATGTAATGAGGTAACAGTAAAAACTTTTTTTAGATAGTAAAATTGTTCCACAATTTGAGGAAAGAGAATGTAAGCAAAGAAGAGAAGGGTTGGGACTCAGGGCAACAAAAACCATAAACAAAAGGCAAGAAGATATAAGAAAAAAGTTTCTTAGAAAGTGTCCTCACGCTAAATAAAGGAATTATAACAGGGAATCACTGTCTCTCATTAGGAAAACGTAGGTTTACAAGTCTCTCTTATTGTAAGAAACCAAATTAAGACATTGTTCACCATCTTAACATCCAAAAATAATTTCTTCATTCTCTGCTCTTCCACATAAAAAGGTCTCTCAGAAGTCATCTGAACAGTTGGCTTTTATTACCTTGCTGGCTAAGGGAGATACTCATCAAATCTCTGAGAGAAGATCTGTAGCAGTCATTTCAGAGGAGAAGGCAACCTTTATACAGACAGATAAACCCATCTATAAATCAGGAGAGAATGGTAAGTAAATATTTGTGTTTCCTTAGTATCATTGGCTTCAGAAATGCATTCACCAAATTAAGAGCAATTCAAACTTGAATTTTACTCTTAAATTGATTCTTAACATCATGGAATTGTGAATTTCTGGAATTCTTATTGGTTGCCTGGGTCAGTTATGAAAGAGTACCCTCCAACATCAGTAATTGAATGCTTTGCTTCATAAAATTTTCAATACCATTTTCAGTGTTTACAAATTCTAGCGATAGGCCTATATAATGTAATGGCTACAACTGTAGGATTTGGAGGACAATTGTTTGGTTTGAATCTTTGCTCCATAACTTACCGATTGGGCAAGATAATTAATTCTCTATTTAAGGCTCAGTTATTTCACCTGCAAAATGGAAATAAAAGTGTTTCACTTGTAGAAATATTGTTAGAGTAAAATAAGATAGTCAATGTAAAATAGTGCCTAACATTCAGTAAAGACCCCTAACTAATATTATTATCACTATTATTCATACTAGTAGAAGTAATAATGAATCTGATAACCTAGGTAAAGCCCTTCTAGTTTCTTTATTGTTGTTGTAAGTAGAAGGTAGCAGAAAGAACACCAAATCAAGATTCAGAGGGTTTAGTTTTGGTCTTGGATCTGTTAGTAAATAATTGGCTTTTGCAAAGTAAATTCTGTTATTTAGGACTTAGTTTTCTCATTCGTAAAATTAAAGAGTTGGAAGAAAGCATCTCTACGTTTAATTCTGGTTATTATTATATATCATTTATTGAAAATAAATAGAACTAAACTCAGAATTCTTATAGTGAGATTTTTGCTAAATTATATTTTCTCTTTTGGACTCACTAAAATGCTATGATGAAAATTATGTATACAAAGTTGGCTAAGATAGTTTTTCTAGAATTCTGCTAAAATTAATGTTTGCTAGCATCAATACATTTTTTCAGGAAAATTATGTTTATCTCCTGCCGTATGTATTTCACATTTATCCTTCTGTGACTAATTCTGTCACCAATGCTGAAGATCTCTCTATGGGCTATAAGGGCAAAAGTTCCCAGCAGTAGTAGCTGCTAGTGTCAGCCTTGGTCACAGCAGAGCATCCTGAAGAGAGGAATTATCAACGTGCAATAAGAGATCTTTCCCAATGAAACCCCAATCTGAAAGAGTCAAGTCAGAGCCAGGGGAGAAGGGAGCGTAGTATTCCATGATTGCAAGGCAATTAATTTCTCTGTTTACAAGCAATCATACCTGGAAGGAAAATAACAATAACAACAAAAAATGATCCCCCGCTCTCTCTCTCTCTCTATCTCTTTTAGTTCAGTTTCGCATTGTGACCCTGGATACCAAGTTCAAGGCTGTTGAAGATTTGGTGAGTTCAATAATTTCTAGTGGTACAATTAGACAAATCCATTGCTACATAAACCTTCTTCAGGAAGCTTTCCACATGTGTGGAAATGAGGCTCCAACGTAGGGTACTTTATGGGTATAGCTTCAATGCTAACCTCACATTTAAATGGAAAACTTTCATTTGTGGTGAGTTGATGTATATTTTTTAGGCCTTTTCATTATGTAAAGTAAACATAGGTTGTATGGAACCTGCTTTCTCCTTCCCAGAAGATGTTTGGGATTTATTTCGCATTTGTGATTTTCTTGGCATCTTTAGCCATAGAAACGTTGCCCTCCGGGGAAGTAAAGCCTAGGTTTTGATACTTAAATTAAGACATATTTAGAGCTTTGCAATGCAATATTTGGCAAAAAATAATGTGCTATTACAGTATTAATCTGTATTGTTTTTTCCTCTTTCAGTATCCTTTAATCACAGTTCAGGTAAGATACCTGCTTTTTACATTCATTCTTTTAAAATATTTAGATAAAGGTGATTTGTTTTGGTTTTTATAATTCATAATTAGAAATTAAGATGACTAAAATAAGGGGAAGTGAAAGCCTTTATGTGCATACACAATGTAAGGCATCAGATGAAGGTCTAAATCAAGTACTGCTGCTTTTGGTGTAAGCCGTGTGGCAAATGCATTATCTTGGTTTTTATGGAGAATAAAGCATTGAGATTTTTCTAAGCGATGTCCTTGCCTGAAATTGCTTAATTTTGGCTGCTGGCCATTCTCAATCTTAATTTAGCCACTTCTTGTTTTAAGGAAATAGAAAACACAAACATCTAAAAATTCTGAAATATGCTAGAAGGTGATATTATTATAAAACTGACTCTGTTTTCAGAAAATAATTAAGGGAGGCTCTTCCTAACTGTTCTAGTCTCTAGAATAGCGGGGTCTTCAAACTTATTTGAAGTCGTATGCTTATCAGTAAAAAATTGTATCAACCAACTCCAACATATGTATTTTAATCTGTTACACACAATGTGCAACAGTATTGCTAGCTATGTCTGAAGATGGGTACACTGAGATCCAGGCTCAGCACTAGCAATTATGTATGTAAATATGTGCATCAAATAGTCTTTGTATAATTTAGATGGCTTTGACTTTGTTACAGAGGTGTATCCTACACTAAGCTCATCCTTATAGTAGAAAAATTATCATGTCAGTCATTTTCATGTTGTCTGCATTATCAGTAATCTATAAATAGTATTTCCATCACATCCTGATTCAGCTAACATTGCATTCCATTGAAAGTAACAGAAAGCTTAACTAAAGTTGACTTAAACGAGTAAAGATTCTTTGTTTTCACAAACCAGTAAGTCTGAGTGTAGACACTTAGCAACAACACAGTGCTGCCAAGGATCCAGGCTTTTTCTGCTTAACCTCTCTGCTACCCTCAATGTATTGCCAACTAGGCCTGATTCTTTTAGAGAGAATTTCTAACCAGTGACTTCCTCTTACACTTAATCAACCAACATTTTGTCACTTGTACAACTCTAACTGAAAGGAAGTCTGAGATATTAATTCAGCCTTAAGATTTGTTTTGTTTTGTTTTGAGTCAAGGTCTTGCTCTGTTGTGTAGAATGGAGTGCAATGATGTGGACACGGCTCACTGCGGTCTCAATTTCCTGAGCTCAAGCAATCCTCCTGCCTCAACCTGTTGTATAGCTGGGACCAGAGCTACACAGGAAAACAAAAATAGCCACCATGCTTTACTAATTTTTAATTTTTAATTTTTTTGTAGAGACATGTTCTCACTTTGTTGCCCGGGCTGGTCATGTACTCCTGGGCTCAAGCAATCCTCCAACCTCAGCCTCCCAAACTGCTGGGAACATAGATATGAACCACTGTGCCTGGCCTCTAGCTTTTTAGACTTTACAGTAGAGGAAAGAAAAAAAAATTGTAGTGAGTAGTGAAGTACATTTTTGTCTTTTTATGGAGATCTTTTTAGTCAGGATTTCTTTAATCACAGCTGAATGTTATCAATAAATTTATTTTCTTTTTCCCCCTAGAAAATATACATTGTTTCTAGAATTTATTAATAAGTTAATAAATTTATTTATATTGGCATCATCAATCCTCTCTTGTCATACAACTTCCACTTAGCAGCTCTTGCATGCAAAGTGTGCAATTCATGACCAACTTATGTAGAGACTAAATAAAAACCCGTGGCAATTTTTATAAGCATTTATTAGCATGTGTTTCTTTGTGACCCTTTTGGTGTGAGTTCATCGCTTTGGACAGCACCACTCTGAAGCAAGCAAAATAAGTTTCTAATTCTTTAACTATGGAACTTTAACTATGGAACTGTTAGCCATTTTGGGTTTAAGTGAGATATACGTTAAGATTGGAATTGAATGCATTGAGGAAGTTATGCTGCTTCTACAATTTGAGATAATTAGTGCAATAAAATGATCACATTTTCTTTACTTCCAACAACTATAGAAACGATCCAAAATATCTCAGCAAAGGGTAATGCTCTCATGCAAACTCTGATTGTTTTTTTTTTTTTCATTATTTTCTAGGATCCTCAAAACAATCGAATTTTTCAATGGCAAAATGTGACTTCTTTCCGAAATATTACCCAACTCTCATTCCAATTGATTTCGGAACCAATATTTGGAGATTACTGGATTGTTGTGAAAAAAAACTCAGGGAAGACAGTGACACACCAATTTGCTGTTAAAAGATATGGTAACCAGTTGCTATTTGTAGTTGTCCTATGTAGATGAAGGGTTTAAAGGATGGAACAAAACAACATTTATGTTACACTTAGGCAGGAGTAGGTGAAGCTTGATCTGATTTTCCTTATCTCCCTGATCTCCCTTCCTTGACCTGGTTGGCTTCGTCATCAGTACTTTGCTGCTCCTCATTCCTTCCCCAGTATCCTTATTCTGATTCCTGCCTTCTTTTTCCCCCTAGAAAAATACACATTTTTTCCTAGAATCCCCACAGTCTTCTAGGAGAGATCTAAGGATTGCAATAGAAACAAAATGTGAGGCTGGGTATGGTGGCTCACGCCTGTAATCCCAGCACTTTGAGAGACTGAGGCGGGTGGATCATGAGGTCAGGAGTTCGGGACCAGCCTGGCCAACATGATGAAATCCAGTCTCTACTAAAAATATAAAAATTAGCCTAGCATGGTCATGCATGCCTGTAATCCCAGCTACTCAAGAGGCTGAGGCAGGAGAATGAGAATGGCTTGAACCCTGTAGGCAGAGGTTGCAGTGAGCCGAGATTGCACCACTGCACTCCAGCCTGGGCAACAGAGTGAGACTCCATCCCAAACAAGCAAAAAGAAACAAAATGTGAAATTCTGAGGATAGGGAAAAGAAAAGAAAGAGGAAGAATTAATCATTAGTGAGACACCACCATGTAGAATGGTGCCACACAATTTGGGGCAAATGATACATAGCTCGTACAGATGGAGGGTACAAGGAATCATAGTAAGCTATAAGACTGCAATTTCCTGTGATTGTGCAGGCTAAAGTATATTTCTCTTTGTTTCCAGTGTTGCCCAAGTTTGAAGTTACGGTCAGTGCACCACAAATAGTAACTATTTCAGATGATGAATTCCAAGTGGATGTTTGTGCTAAGTAAGTATTTATTCAGGGGATTTACCTTCACAAGAAAACAAAGCTCAGAGAGAATGAGATGTGAGATTAACCATGAAACTTTAATTATTTATATGCTTACATTAATGTCATTAGAGAAGCAATGAATCCTCATTATAGAATATTTGAAAAAATATAGAGGAAAATACAAGACATTACCTATTATTAATTTGACCAACTGCCATTAACATTGTAATGTCACTAACATTGTAAGTTTCCTCTAATTTTAATGAATATTTTCCATGACTGCAATCATACTTTTCTATTTATTATAATAAGAAAACATGTCTTCATATTATGCCAATCTTTTCATTAATTCCAATTTTCTGTTGCACAAACATATTTATATGTGACTGTATCAAATTTAATTATTTTATTATATAATATGTTGCCTGTTTCATTTTGTTTTCCTGGTAATTAATAATTTTGCAGTATATGTCTTTGTGTATAACATATAATAGGTAGCTTTTGAATTAAAAATTCTTAAGAAAGATTTCCAGAAAAGGAATTACCAAGACAAAATCTGTAACATTCTTTTAGTCTTCTGATTGCCATACTCCTCACTAAACATGTTGTGCCAATGTAGAATTCTAGCAGCTGGTATGACATTGTCTCATTGAATCTTCACTATCATGGCATATTTTCATTAAAATAAGAATATGAGCTATTGAAATGGCAAAGTGAAGATAAGGCATCATATCAATTTAATCTGAATTATTTGAATTATCTTAATGTAAAAAAATACATGATTTCAGAAATTTGTATTTTGTTTTTGGAAAATTATTTTTAATTTTTTCCCCTTTTTTAATGCCTTTTCTCAAATTTCTAATAATAATTTATAAACAATTGGCCAGGCACGGTGGCTCACGCCTGTAATTCCAGCACTTTGGGAGGCCAAGGTGGGGGGGATCACCCGAGGTCAGGAGTTCGAGACCAGCCTGGCCAACATAGTGAAACCCCATCTCTACTAAAAATACAAAAAATTAGATGGGCGTGATGGCAGGCGCCTGTAATCCCAGCTACTCGGGAGGCTGAGGCAGGAGAATTGCTTGCACCCAGGAGGCGGAGGTTGCAGTGAGCCGAGATCGTGCCGCCTCACTCCAGCCTGGGCAACTGAGTGAAACGCCGTCTCAGAAAAAACAAACAAACAAACACACAAACAAAACAGCTAACATTTTTGAATGTCAACTAGTTTTTAAGCTTTGCGTATATTATTACCACAGTGCTATGAGATAGGAGCTATTGTCATCTCTATTTTATGAAGAAAGATAATAAGATACAGAGAATTAAAATAACTTACCAACAGTAATGGAGCTTGTTGATGGCAGAACTAGGATTTAGACCTAGGTTGCTCAGTTTCAAAACTACTCTCCTAATCAATAACTGTCATATACTTTATAAAAACGGTTAACAATATTAATATTTGTCATATTTGTTAAACACTTTATTTAACTTATGAGGTGAAGATTACTTGCCTTTGAGTATTTTCAGCAGTCTATTAAAGATACATTGGTTAAAGGGCTGTCTAATGAACGTGCAAGGGTGGTTCTTAAGATGCCTTTGATGCCCCAGAGAATCTTGAATCTTGGAAATCAGTTTTCAGCAGCATTTCAAATCTTGTTTTGACTTTAGGAAACGATTATAAATTTTTTTTCTGGGTTTTAATGAAGAGTAGTTGAAAATACCAGAATTTAATATACGTAATAGATGAGAGAGTGTAGATCGTTGATGTTGAAAATGATGAGGTGTTAAATATAAGCTGGAAGAAATCCAGAGTCCTAAACTGGTTTCGCTAGAAAGGCCATACACAAAGCCAGAGCTTTCAACGGCATTAACATCTCATTTATTTATCTGCACAATAGTATACTAAAAAAAACTACAACACATTGGGAGAGAAAAAAATGTTTCTCAAGCCTGGCCTTTGGAAAAAACTTGCAAACCTGATTTCTTGAAATTTCTTTAATATTGTATTCTGGATAGAGTCACATTAAGGAGTAAATCAGTATCAGCAATAATAATACCCTGCCAAGAGGCCAGGCAGCTAGACTGCAGCTGTGCTTGCTACAAAGTTATTTCTGGGCAGATTGTGAGAGCACTGCTTCTAGAAGGTTCACACCAAATTGGTTCATCTCAAATTGTATGATACTGTGTCTGTGTTTCTTTAGTCCTTTCTGGGATTTAGCTTAGAAGGGCTAGAGAAAACAAGAAAAAATTGGATTAGTTTAGCAAACCATCTCAGAGATGACTTAGGCTTTTGAGAGGGAAGAAAATTTACCTATAGGCAAAGAGATTTTAACACACTGCATTAGCATTCACAGAAAGCTTTTCAAATCACAAACAAAGGGAGAATGTTTATTCTGTCCTGTTTTAAACATTTAAGCTACCTGTCTTATGGGCATATGTTAGCTTACAGATAACACTGCAGTAAGAGTTTTATTTTATAAATAAAAGACATTAAGTAGAAATAAGAAGAAATGTTCAGAAATAAGAAGAAATACGTGTGGCCAGATCTAAGTCTGGCCTTTATATAATCATGAAACCTGACACATGAGTTTATTGATGTGAATTGACCCAGAATCTCAGAAGTGTTAGGAATGTTTAAATAGAAAGAGAAAAAAGTGAGTGGAAAGAAAAGGGCACAGGCCACGGAGGGAGGCAGATCTGAGTCCGAATTTTAGTTTCATCAATTACAATGTGGAGAAGTAAGTTACTTGACCTCATTTTACAAATCAGGGTCACTGGGAAAAATAAATGATATATATCAGTGTCCAACAATTAGAAAAAAGTATTCTAATCTGTGAAAATAATATTCACTTTTATTATATGCTAGTTTTACACTTGTTATCTATTAACAAAACGAAAAACTCCAATTAACTAGATTTGCCTTTGGCTGAACCTTTACAAATCTTGTGTTGTAGTTTTGTGTTTTAGGAGAAAATGAGATACTCAAACCCACCCCATAAGGTATTATATTTTTGGTCAAAGCATAACCAGTTCATGCCAAGCCCCACAGCCTTTATATTTATTGAGTGATAAATAAAAACTCATGCTTAAAATACTGATGTGGAAATATTTCAAGATCCTGAATCATCCAAGTTTGATATACATATATATTTTTCTGATAGAAGGGAAAGTGCTATAATGTTATGATGTTTCTATCAGATTAAAATATATTTTTAAAAAACTCAGTTTAAGCATTAAATCATATTCAATGAGACTTTAGATTATTTTAGATTCTGCCTTACCCTGAATTCGATTTTTTAAAAAGCAGCCAAATCCTCCTAAGAGATCAAATGCCCAGTTTAACCTGAATTCTGTGGGGAACCTAAAGCCTCACCAGTAGGTGAGAATTCCTAATTCAATTTGGTTAGACTGGGTTACTCATAGTTTAGAGACTTCCTACATAATTTCTGAAGAAGATCATAAAATATGGCTATGGTATTGGTTGTCTGTAATCATAACTTCACCTTCCCCTATTAGGTACACCTTTGGCCAACCTGTGCAAGGGAAAACCCAAATCCGGGTGTGCAGGGAGTATTTTTCTTCAAGCAATTGTGAGAAAAACGACAATGAAATATGTGAGCAATTTATTGCACAGGTAAAGACCACAATCTTTACTCCAAAACAAAAGTTCTCACTCATTTTTCATTCTTATTCTTTCTTTGATTTCATTTATAAGAGGGGCTTCACAATACTGTTTTCATTTTATTGATCATGGAGTTTGCAGCTAAATAAAGTGAAGAAAGAGAAGAAAATACAGGGCTTAAAGTAGTCTTTTATTCCACAGGCCACATAAATTGTTATCCACCTCTAGATTCATGGGATTTTTAGAATCCGAAAGATATCATGGGCTTTGTTGTTTTATATACTGCCTAGGTAGCCTCCCTGATTTTCCTTTGGAGAATTGTTAATCATTTTTTAAGTGAGTCTGTGATATTACTCTCCATGCCACCTGGATTTTTTTTTTTAATGGAAACAGCTTATTTGCAATCAGCTGCAATTCAGAGTACCCCCACTATATTACTTTAGACTTGCAGTTCATATCCAAAGTCATCATTTGCTCTCTCTATCTGCAGCATCCTAACCTTAAGTGAACAACTCTTCCTATCTCTTCCAAACTGTCTTTTGACTCCCCGAAGTGAAGCCTGTGTGTGCCACATCGTTCATATTTTAAGTCCAATTGTCCTAAAGTTACTCATCAAATTTAGTGAACATCCTCTAGGTAAATATCAATAATTGACAAACACAAGCAGGATCCTACCTTTATATAGGAAATGCAGGCAAAGAAAAGTAGGGTGGGATTTTTCCACGTCAGCAGTACATGCTTCCATTGGGTGGTTCTGATAGAGTTCAGTCAACCGTTTTACACAGTGATGGGTGTTCCCTCAGCTAATGGTTTATTTTTTTCCCCCATGTGAAAAACATATCAATAAATAATCTGGTAGAGGCTAGGAGCAGTGGCTCACACCTCTAATCTGAGCATTTCGGAAGGCTGAGGCGGGAGGATCATTTGACTCCAGGAGATCAAAACCAGCCTGGGCAACTTAGTGAGCCCCTTCTCTACAAAAATGAGCCAGGCATAGTGGTGTACCTCTGTGGTCCCAGCTACAGGGAGACTGAGGCAAGAGAATCACTGGAGCCCAGGAGGTCAAGGCTGCAATAAATTGTGTTTGCACCACTATACTCCAGCCTGGGCAACAGAGCAAGACCTGCCTCAAAAACAAACAAACAAAAAAAAAAGATTCTGTCTGGTGGAACTATCTTTGTATATGAGAGGTTTTATTTATTTGAAATAAATTTCTTAGAGTGAGTTTCCTGAGTCAAAGGAAATACAGATAATGTTCACAGACAGATAGTTTTAATTTTAATAACTATTAGCATATTGCTCTCCTAAAAGTTTTTAGGCATTCAAATTCCTGTCAGAAATATATGAGAATACTATATTTTCCAAATTACTTTCAGCAATATATTTAGAACTTTTAAAAGTTTTTGTCATTTTGATAGACACAAATTTAGCTTGTTTTAACTTGTGTTATCTAATTTCTATTTAGTTTGAGCAACTTTTCATATTTTTGTTATCAATTTGGATTTGAGAACTCTTTTTTTTTTTTTTTTTTTTGAGACGGAGTCTCACTCTGTCTGCCCAGGCTGGAGTGCAGTGGCCGGATCTCAGCTCACTGCAAGCTCCGCCTCCCGGGTTCCCGCCATTCTCCTGCCTCAGCCTCCCGAGTAGCTGGGACTACAGGCGCCCGCCACCGCGCCCAGCTAGTTTTTTGTACTTTTTAGTAGAGACGGGGTTTCACCGTGTTAGCCAGGATGGTCTCGATCTCCTGACCTCGTGATCCACCCGTCTCGGCCTCCCAAAGTGCTGGGATTACAGGCTTGAGCCACCGCGCCCGGCCTGAGAACTCTTAATTACCTATGTTTTTCTGTTCATGTGAAATGGAAACTTTCATTGTAAGTACTGCCTTCCATCCTCCAAGCATTTTTTTTTTCGAGCCTGTTATTTAAACATCCAACTCATTTACTTTGTCCTATTTTTGACATACCACCTTCCTTACGTTCCTGGGTTTCCAGTCTTAGAAAAAAAATCTCACCGGCCCCTGTGTTGTACATGTGGCTAAGTATGCTCTTAAGATTGTTTACAATTTTTTAATAGACATAAAGTTCATTTCCAATGATGTTCTAAAATGGGAATTTTTCTTCCAGATGTGGGCTGTGTTGTGTTAGCACCTATCTCCCGATTTTGTTCTCTCTCACTCTTTGTTCTAAATCATGCCCACAAAAGTTTCACCTATTTTATTGGTTCTTATTTTTACTATTTTCTTTCTTATATTATTTTGTGTTCCTAAATAATTTATTTTCTCTTTCATCTTATTAATTCTTTTTTTTAATATTTGTAGTTGATTTTTTGGGGGTTTAAAAAATATGTTAGCTGTTTCTTTTAGTAATAAGCACATTCAATGTTTTACATTTCTTCTTAACTACAGCTGAACACCGTTGATTTTGATGCAAAGCATTTTTTCATTAGTCTAATATCTTGGTTCTTATGGTTTACTTTATATTTTCTCTTTGATTCAAGGATTCCTGAAAAAAAGCTTTTCTCTTATTTTCAAAATAATTAAGGTTCTTCTGGTCACTTTCTATTCTTTCATTTTACTTTGACTATATTATAATTAGACAAAGTAAAATTGCTTTTGTTGTTGATGTCGTAGCTGTTAATTTAAAATTGAGAAGCACATACTCTGGAGCCAGAGCAGCTACTTAGCTCCACCATCTTTTAGCTGTGAGGTCTTGGACCGGTTACATGATGTACCTATTTTAGTTTATTCATCTATATAATAAGATAATAACTGTACCTAGCTCATGTGATAGTTTTGAATATCAAATAAACTGATATATCCTTATAACATTTTAAATCTGGAATTAGTAAACACTGTGTTGTAAAATGTAACTAAATTTATATTTCTCTAATTATTGACATTACTGATGATAGATTAACTATAGATTTTTTTGTTATTTTAAATAAGCAATTTGCCTTAAAAAGTGTTTTGTTGTTACACATTTGCTGAGTGCTTCTGTTCCATCCATGTGCCTTTCTCCATGATTATAATTTCTTCCTCTTAAAACGCTGTGAACCAAAAGTATCTGAGACAGATTTCAATCAATTTAGAAAGCTTATTTTGCCAAGGTTAAGGATGTGCCCATGACAGCCTCAAGAGGTCCTACCAACACGTGCCCAAGGTGGTTGGGGTACAGCTTGCTTTTATGCATTTCAGGGAGAGGTGAGACATCAACAAATACGTGTAAGATGTACCTTGGTTCGGTCCGGAAAGGCAGGACAATCCCAAGCAAGGGGGCTTCCAGGTCATAGGTAGATAAGAGACCAACAGTTGTATGAAGAATAAGTCTTTGAGGCCAGGTGCAGTGGTTCACGGTTGTAAACCCAGAACTTTGGGAGGCCGAGGCGAGCGAATCACGTGAGGTCAGGAGATCGAGACCAGCCTGACCAACATGGAGAAACCCCACCTCTACTAAAAACACAAAAATTGGGCCGGGCGCGGTGGCTCACGCCTGTAATCCCAGCACTTTGGAGGCCGTAGACGGAAGGATCAGGAGGTCAGGAGATCGAGATCATCCTGGCTAACACAGTGAAACCCTGTCTATACTAAAAAATACAAAAAACTAGCCAGGCGTGGTGGCGGGCGCCTGTAGTCCCAGCTACTCGGGGCTGAGGCAGGAGAATGGCGTGAACCCGGGAGGCGGAGCTTGCAGTGAGCTGAGATCGCGCCACTGCTCTCCAGCCTGGGCAACAGAGCGAGACTCTGTCTCAAAAATAATAATAATAATACAATTAAAAAATAAATAAATTAGCCGGGCATGGTGGCAGGTGCCTGTAATGCTAGCTACTTGGGAGACTGATGCAGGAGAATCGCTTGAACCTGGGAGGCAGAGGTTGCAGTGAGCCAAGATTGCGCTATTGCACCTCAGCCCGAGTGACAGAGCAAGACTATCTCCAAAAAAAAAAAAAAAAAAAAAAAAAAAAGGAGAGAGAGAGAGTAGATCTTTGTCTTTGATCAGCCTTTCACTGAATACACAATTTACATGTGAAAGGAGGATAGAGGAACTGTCACTTATGCCTTAGTCTGGCTCAGTAAATCTGCATTTTTACGTAAACTATTGGGCAGAGGAAGCAATCGGATAAATCAGATACGCATTTGTCTCAGGTAAGCAGAGATGACTTTGACTTCTGTCCTTTGTCCCACGCCTGTGAAGATAAACTATGAATTTATATTGCCAGGGTGAATTTCCAAAGAACTCTTTTAGGGAAATGTGTTTTAGGGAAAAATCATGAGGGAGGAATCTAGTTTTTAACTTTGTAGCTACCTTATTTGGGAATAAAATGGGAGACAGATTTGCCCAGGAGTTCCCAGCTCGCCCTTTGCCTTTGACTTAGTGATGCTGGGGGGTCCTGAGATTTACTTTCCTTTCACAATACCATTCAGCTTCCTTTCCATCCTTTAACCTTTTCCCATCTACAATGTTTCCAGGAGAATTTCCTTGAAATCTGTAAAATACAGATTACCTCCTTACCTTATTTAAAATGCTGATGTAAATATTCGCTCCTCCTTCCCCTCCTTTAATTCTTTGGCCATTTCAACAAGTTTATGAGGTAGAGCCATGGCATGGGATGGGGATTGTTAATATATTTGTGCAAAAACCCTATTTTTAAAAGACACTTAAAAAAACCCTCTTAGATCCCTAACATTTTAATTATACCTTCTCTTTATTTTTCAGTTGGAAAATGGTTGTGTTTCTCAAATTGTAAATACAAAAGTCTTCCAACTCTACCGTTCTGGATTATTCATGACATTTCACGTTGCGGTAATTGTTACAGAATTTGGAACAGGTAATGACTGTATTTTTGGATGACCTGAGGATATATGGCAACTTACTGGGAGAAGCTTGTTGCGTTAGCACTAAGTACAAATTCAGATTATTTCTAATTTAATACAACTGGGAATAGTTGCAAGTGCAAAAATTATTACTGAAAAATTTACAAGATTGCTCATAGTGAGTGTTCAATAAGTATCTGTTAAAAGAATGAAAGAAGAGACCGGGCGTGGTAGCTCACACCTGTAATCCCAGCACTTTGGGAGGCCGAGGCAGGTGGATCACTTGAGGTCAGGAGTTCAAAATCAGCCTGGTCAGCGTGGTGAAACCCCGTCTCTACAAAAATACAAAAACTTAGCCGAGCATGATGGCGAGTGCCTGTAATCCCAGCTACTCGGGAGGCTGAGGCAGGAGAGAATCACTTGAACCCAGGAGGCAGAGACTGCAGTGAGCTGAGATCACGCCATTTGCACTTCAGCCTTCAGCCTGGGTGACAGAGCAAGACTTAGTCAAAAGAAAAGAAAAGAAAAGAAAAGAAAAGAAAAGAAAAGAAAAGAAAAGAAAAGAAAGGAAAGGAAAAGAAAGAGAAAAGGAAGGAAGGAAGGAAGGAAGGAAGGAAGGAAGGAAAGAAGAAAGGAAGGAAGGGGAAAGAAAAGAAAGGGAAGGAAGGAAGGAAGGAAAGAAGAAAGGAAGGAAGGGGAAAGAAAAGAAAGGGAAGAAAGGAAGGAAGGAAGAAAGAAATTATTTCATTTGGAGTGGGAAAATCAGATGTAACTACTAATTATTTCTTGTTATTTAAAAAGGAATTGTGATTATGCCATTGTAAAGTGCTCTATATACGCATACTTGATCAATATCTTGATGCTGTTCACACTGGGCAAACTGGTCACGTTTATATTGCTGTGGATGGTAGCTTAGCTAGACATGTTCCACTCTGCTGTGTTCATCATTCCTTACAGGTGTGCAGATCGGTGAGGAGACCTCAGTGTTTATCACTCAGTTGCTGGGAACTGTAAACTTTGAGAACATGGATACTTTCTACAGAAGAGGGATTTCTTATTTTGGAACTGTAGGTTTTACTAAAGAATGCATGCTTCCATTTCATTTTCTTGGATCATAGATTGCCCTTTGAAAATTTCTGGTCACTTTTTTCCTACTTTTATAAGATATTTTAAGCATTACTATGTCTGAGGTGCTAGAAAATGTCCTAATGGAAAGAAGCAAAATAAATAACATTACACTTGTTTCCATACTTTATATTATGTATCTATATATTTAATAGAGCATCTTTCTGTCTGTTTGAATTTAGGAAAATGACAAGGGATCACATTTATGAGTAGAAAACTATTTCTCTATACAAATGTAAACATTTTGTGTTTTAAGTCATATTAATTATTCTTTTCTTGTACAGCTTAAATTTTCGGGTCCCAATAATGTACCTATGGTGAACAAGTTGTTGCAACTGGAGCTGAATGATGAATTTATAGGAAATTACACTACAGATGAGAATGGCGAAGCTCAATTTTCCATTGACACTTCAGACATATTTGACCCAGAGTTCAACCTAAAAGTAAGACATCAAAGAACAGAAGACCGTTGGACATCCCGCAGAGGATTTGGGCATCAGAAATGTTAAACATTAGGAATATCTTAAAAGATAACTTGTATATAGAACATATTTTAAAGAAAATTTAAAATGTAGCTTATTTTATATAATTTGCTTGTTCACTAAATAATATATGAGAATACTTGTTCAAGAGGATAAGAAGCTAAAAGTCTATTAACGATTGTTATAAATTTGCTAACAACTAATATTTTCCTCTAGGAAACAAGAAGTAGTTCATGAGGATGATTTGACTTTCTTCCTCAGATCATTTCACACATAGATAGGGGAGATCCTATGCTTTCTCTTTATTTTCTGCTGCTTAAACAGAATTTCGCAGTTAAACAATTTGTCAGTGTTCACATGAAGCTGGAAGAAACAGAACTGAAGGACAGTTCTGTGGCTTCAATTAAGGAGTAAAAAACACAATTCACGATCAGTCTAATGAAATATTTACACAATCTTTCATGGTCACGTTTTGTATACAAAGAGCAGAGTGCTGTTATTATTTTGATTCCAATAACTTCACATTAAAATGTCAGCCACAAGCTGAGATTCCTCCCTACTCTGGAGACTTGAGAAGCCTCCATTCTCAGTAACACCTGTCTTCGGATGTCATGATACCAAGACCCTTCACTTTCTTTTGTCATCTCAGGCCACATATGTTCGACCTAAGAGCTGCTATCTTCCCAGCTGGTTGACGCCTCAGTACTCGGATGCCAGCTTCTTAGTCTCACGCTTTTACTCCCGAACCAACAGCTTCCTGAAGATTGTTCCTGAACCAAAGCAGCTTGAATGTAATCAGCAGAAGGTTGTTACTGTGCTTTACTCCCTAAACAGTGAAGCATATGAGGATGGTTCCAATGTAAAGTTCTTCTATTTGGTGAGTCTCAGTCAGTGGGTTCCTGGAATCCTGTTCAATTGTACGTCTGCTTAGCCCCACACAGCTTAGGAAGCAAGCATCAGTCATCCCATGGTGACCAGAGTAAGGGCAGCCTTCTCACTTTGCTGGTGAATACTGTTCCATCCATTAACAACAAACACATAAAATGATCTAAGGCAATTTAAATTTCCCGAAGGTTGAAGAACTTGCTGTTCAGCATCTGCTTGTTTAAGCATTCAAATGTAACTCATAACAAGTATGTATGACCCTCTGTAATAGTAAAATATTGGGCAGATGCCAGAAAGCAAGGTGGAAAACTTATTTTGATAAGCAGCAAACGGACTTCGTTCTCTTGGTTCTGTCCATTTTGTCTTTCTAAGGAGGAGCCTCCAACCTTTTTTGGCACCGGGGCCTGGCTTCATGGAAGACAGTTTTTCCACAGATGGGGTGGGGATGGGGGGATGGCTTCAGCATGATTCAAGCATATTACATTTATTGTTCACTTTCTTTCTATTATTATTACATACTCATCATAGTGTGGAATCAGTAAGAACCCTGTGTTTGTTTTCCTGCAGCTAGATGGTCCTGTCTGGTGGTGATGGGAGACAGTGACAGGTTATCAGGCATTAGATTCTCTTAAGGAGCACACAACCTAGATCCCTCACATGTGCAGTTCACAGCAGGGCTTGTGCTCCTATGAGAATCTAGTACCACGGCTGATCTGACAGGAGCTCAGGTGGTAATGCTTGCTCACCACACTGCTCACCTCCTGCTGCGTGGCCCAGTACCTAACGGGCCATGGACAGGCACCTACCAGTACACAGCCTGGGGACTGGGGACTTCTGCTCTAAAGCTTGTTGAAGAGTGAAAAGACAAAGACCTGGAAATTAAGACATTAACTTGAATCCCCCACCCTCTCCTAGTAAGCATGCAAGTTAGTGCATCTTGGACAGATCGTTTGAACTATTTAACCCTTGGCTTCCTCAGGTGTACAGTGTAATTGGAGATTATAAGACTTACCTCTGAGGGTAAGTGTTCTGTGTCAGGCACTGTTATAAGGATTGCATATGTGTTAACTCATCTAATTAGCATTATAGGTATCTCCATTTTACAGATAAAGGAACAGAGGCAAACAGGTAAAACGTCATGCCTTAAGTCACAAAGTTAATGAGCAGGTGAAGGTGTATTTGAAACCAGACAGCCCTGACAATTTCAGAGCTTTATGTGCCACTTTGCACAGTGCATTGCACATAGTTCACAAAGTTTCCAGTACATAATAGAACCTCAATCAATTTTAGTCCTTTTCTCTGCTCTTTTCCAACTTATGCAAAGTCTATTTTGAATATATGCTTGCAGAAACTACCCTATCTTATGGAACAGAATTACCGTTAAGTAATAAATTACCTAATCACAATGTGAGAATATGATGACATTAGATGATATATTGCATGTTATGTTTTCTTTGTTCTGCACAGATGATGGTGAAAGGAGCTATCTTACTCAGTGGACAAAAGGAAATCAGAAACAAAGGTATATATAATATATTCATTTTAAACTACGTACTCTAACTTCATTTTGTTCTTGTTAAGGAAATATAGACATTATATATATGGGAATTATATATATTAAGAAAATACATTTATATGTAGTCAAACTTATATGTGTATGTGTATATATATGTGTGTGTATATATATGTGTGTGTGTGTATATATATATAGTGAAAAGAAGTTAGAACGAGCACTTATTTCAACTTTTGGATGAAGGGAATAGTTAGCACAGCCTGAGGTAAGCTACTAAATGTCTTGATGAAGGACAAAATTTCTTTTAAAATTTCCTTCTTTAATCTTTTATTGGCAGGTCATTGAGTACATTAGAAAAGTGGTGTACAAAATCCCAGTGTTGTTATTATCATCTAAATTATGCAGTCTTCTTTATTTGTATATGTACTTCCTATTATTTGATTTATTTGTCTTGAAAACAGGGCCAAATTTACCCTTTCTGTCCATGAGCCATTCTCTTTTATCTAAGTGTACCAGTGATCCAGGAAACTCTCGGCATTTTATCTGTTCGTCTCCTATTTACACAGCCTGGAATGGAAACTTCTCATTCCCAATCAGCATCAGTGCTGATCTGGCTCCTGTGGCTGTCCTGTTTGTCTACACCCTTCACCCCAGTGGGGAAATTGTGGCTGACAGTGTCAGATTCCAGATTGACAACTGCTTTAAACACAAGGTGATGTTTCTCCTATTTCTGGCCTGAAAAGTGGGAACAGTTTGCTCCCTGCTGTCTTCTCTTCTGACTACTATCACCGTCAAGTGGGAAACTCACACTCAGTGCTGGCATAATTGAATTCTTAGGGGATGCGAGAATCACCAAACACCATACATGATCCTTGGCAGCAGTGCCAATCCTGAGACGGCAGCAGGGTGGTGAAGGGGGGCTTCTGCAAGGAGAGCTGAGGGTGAGAGTGGGCAGGGGAAATACAGTACAGAAATCTCTAAGGATTTATTCAGGAGAGATTAAATGTATTCAGATCATCTTTACATAAAATGGTCTCTACTCTCATTTCTTTTTTTCCCTCCACTTTAGGTTAACATAAAGTTCTCTAAAGAGCAGGGCCTACCTGGCTCCAATGCTAGCCTCTATCTTCAAGCAGCCCCTGACTCATTCTGTGCCCTCCGGGCTGTGGATAGGAGCGTCCTTCTACTGAAATCGGAACAACAGCTGTCAGCTGAAAGTGTAAGTTCTCTACTTCCTTGTTTTTCATGTTTCTCTGGCCTCCCAGAAGTTTTAGCCTTCAGGTGATGTTTTGAACATCTTGAAAATATTGAATGTTTTCTTCCTTTGTTCCTTCATGGATTATATACTTATTTTTCTTGGCTACCCTAAGAACATGCTTATAACAATAGAGAATTTGATAGATAATTATAACAGTTTAGGAATTTTACAACTGTGATTTTTTAAAATCGTAGGTGTAATCATAGATGTGGAAACCTGGAATAAAATGAAATCTCTGTGTTCAAGGATCTGCTTGGATTCAGTGTAAAGTTATTTTCTATAAATGCATCTTTTATTTTCGTAAATATTTCCAGACCTGGAATTCCAGAAGTTCACATCAAATTTATTTCGGCTAACAATTGTTGGATATTTTCTGTTTATTTCCAACACAATTACATATAAATAACTATTGAAATTTATGATCATGTTTAAATCTAATTTAATAATTTAATTTTTTCTGATTAATATTATACCTGGATAATATAGAAAATGAGCAAAGTATACAAAGACATAAAGAAGGAAATTTTAAAAATCATTTATAGTCCTAACACTTAGGCATCTTTATAGTTTTGCTGTAATTTTTAAAAATCTCTTTTCTGAAGGCATATATATTTTACAAACTTGAGATCTCACCAAAAAATACAATTCTGTATTTCGTTTTCAACATTCTATAGTAAGTCCAGTTTTAAATATAAAATTATAGAATCAGTAATAATAACTGAATAACTGTGAATCATGATAGAAACCATATATTTTTCTCAATGCAAAACATAAATACATGTAAGTTTTCTATTACAGGGAGCAAAAATACTTTTAGTTAGAAGCTTTCAGGATCTGAGGAGGCATCAAACAAATAAAGGATCAATTTTTCTATAAATATGGAATATGGTCGTGTGCTGTGCTCACGCCTGTAATCCCAGCACTTTGGGAGGCCAAGGTGGGCAGATTGTTTGAGCTCACGAGGTCGAGACCAGCCTGCACAACATGATGAGACTCAATCTCTCCCAAAAATATGAAAAACGAGCAGGGCACAGTGGTGTGCACCTGTGATCTCAGAAACTTGAGAGATTGACATGGGAGGATAGCTTGAGCCCTGGCAGGGACAGAAGTTGCAGTGAGCCAAGATCGTGCCACTACACTCCATCCTGGGTGACAAAACAAGACTCTATCTCAAAGAAAAAAAGGAAAATATATATATGTATATAGACACACACACACACACACACACACACATACACACACACACACACACACATACACATGCACACACACACTTTTTTTTTACCTTGAGAGTTTCATGGATTCAGAGTAAATAGCTTCTGCTCATTCTTCCTACAGTTGGAGGTGGAAATATCTTAGGAAAACTGTCTCAAGGAAAGATCATCAAGGGACCTCAAAAAGAAAATTCTAGAGGCATTTTCAGGGGTCTCAGAATATATCAGAACCAAAAGAGGTTGCCCTTCTTTATTATTGATAGCTATATCAATAGTATAAATCAAGTGAAGTTCTATAAATGAGTGAATTCCAATTTATATTCTATACGTTTATGTTATTTTTTATATTATGTAAGCTTAGCTTTTAGTTTTAAATAATTTTTTAAAGTGCAAGAATAGCACAGAGAACTCCCATATACCATTGACCTGATTCACCAGTTTGTGAACATTTTGCCGTACTTGATTTCTCTTTCTCACTCTCTCCACCCCTACACACACATACACACACACACACAGTTTATGGCATTTCAATTTTTTCTGAATCATTTGAGACTAGGTTACATACATCAGTCTATTGTGAAAGGAAAATACAAACAACTCAAGACCCCAATTCACAATGCTAAAAGGACAAAAAATAAGGCTGAAAACTGAGTCATGGAAATTGTTTTTCTTTTGTTCCTAAGCAGATAGCTAATTTACTTCCTTGTTAGATTAGTTAGTGGTTTACCTATTTTGCCGAGTTTTCCAAAAACATGTAATTTTAATGTATTAATGTGATGTCATATGATATGAGGTTTTTTGCTACTCCACCACATTAATTTCTGTTTTTATCTTTATTATTTCCTTACTGGTGCTTTATTTTGTTGTTATTTTTAGCTTTTTCACTTAGAAATTTGCTTCATTTTCATTAATTTATTTTATTGGGTTCGGTGTTTTTAAGCCTTTAAGTTTTTCCATGATTCCTACTTTTGAAGTATCTCATAGATCCTGATATGTAGCAATCGCACCATTTTTATTTTTCAGAAATTCTGTAATTTCTGTTTGTATTAACCCTTTCACTGAAAATTTGCTTACTGGAGTATTTTATAATTTTCAAGTAAAAAGGAATTTATGTTAGAGTTTTCTTTTAAATTTCAAGTTCTATATCTTCATGGTCAGCAATATTTCCACTGATATATTTTTGTGCCCAAATATATAATGAGGTTTTGTGAATATATCTCATGTGTTGAGAAGACAGTTTGTTTTCCATCCACGAGGTTGGATTATTTTGATCCTTTGTATTCTTACTTATTTTGTAAAATTTATTTAACCTTCTTCTGCTGAGTGATATGTTAAAATACCCTACTAATAGCACTCTGTTTCTTCTTGCATCTTCTGTAGTTTCTGCACAGGTAATCATTAACTGTTATGGCTTTATTATGAATTGTAGCTTTTAGCAGTAAGTATTCTTTTCTGTCTTGTTTGATGTCTTTTGGCCTTACTTCTACTATTTCCAGTAACAGGAGGATTGCAGCCTTTGCATTCTTATTATTTTCCTTTACCTGCCCTTTGGATTTCACATTTTGAAATACACACTCCACTTGTCTTTTGTATCAAGTACAGCATTGGGTTTTGTTTTAAATATACATATCTTTGTCTTTTAAAGGAGAATAAAGTCTATTCACTCTATTGATATGATTTATGTGTTAGGCCTCAGCTCTATCATACTATTTTTCTTATGATTCTATATTTTATTTAAAACTACTTTATTTCTTTAGCTTTTTTGTTTGTTTGTTTTTTGTTATCTTGCTTGAAGCTTCTTTGAGTATTCAGGCAAGGTTGAATTTTTATTATAGTGGTTATTTTTATATTTACATATTTTATAACATCACAATCTCATTTTTTTCTTGCTTAACCTTAATATCTAGTCCATTATATTAAATCTTTGAGTCTTAACTGCCACCTACACAACAGTCAGTATCTCTAGTTTCCACTTTTCTCTCCCTCTTCTCTCATTTGACTGTTGTATCTTTCCTTTTTTGTCAGGATCTATAATGTTTACATTCTTTATTGTTTCTCTTATTCATCAAGTTTTACTAATTTCCTGAGTCACCTTTTGGTTACATAAAGCTCATTCTCCAGGAGGCTGGGGTGAGAAGATTGCTTGAGCCTGGGAGATCGAGGCTGCTGTGAGCCATTATTGTACCACTGCACTTCAGCCTGGGCAAGGGAATGAGACCCTGTCTCAAAAATAAATAAATAAAATTTTTTTAAACATGAATTCTCTACTAAAGTCCTCAGGATATTACATAAGTATAGAATTCTCTGACATTTTCATATTCAAAATTATTTTTTCTAAAGCCTTAATAAATGAAGGACAGGTATTTGTATATTAAATCTTTGGTTTATACATTTTAAAATTTCTTTGAAATGCTACCCTATTATTGACTTGCTTTGAAAATGGTTTTAATAGTGCTGACATTAGTTTAATTCATTTTCCATTGTGGGCTACTTTATCTTTATGTCTGAAGGCCTTGAATGTTTTTCCCGCTTATACTTTAGTCTAATAGTTTCAGTAAGAATGTATTATTCTGTAGAAGTTTTGCCAGATACGCAGTGGACTCATGCAATATGTAAACTCAAATCTTTTTTATTTTCCGATATTTCTCCTGAATTATAATTGTAAATATTAGTCTTTCCCTTTTCTTTTGTTCTAAAAAAATCTCTGTACATTTGTTGGATCTTCCTTGCCTGCTTTCCAATTCAATCACTTTGTCTGTGACCTGTTTTAATTCATTCTCTCCCAGTTTTATTCTTTGGTTTTTCATCTACGCTGCCTTTAAAGTTTTCTCTGAACTGTTTTATCTTGATGTCCTTATACTTTAGGGTTTATTTATGATATAATTTTGTCTAGTTTTTCTGAGTTCAATAAAGCCTCATTTTATTTCTTCTTGATTTTTTTTTCCATTTCTATCTTCTCTTAATTGAGTTTCTGACTCATGCTGCCTTTTAAATACCCCAAATACATGCTTGAGAATATTTCACTTATGTTAAATTATTTTGGTATGGCTTTTCTTCGTTTACTTATTTATTTACTTAGGGACTTTAGTGGAGAAGTTTCATTAGCTGAACTGTTTTGGTTTACATTTCCTATTTTCTCTTACAGCAGCTTTGTATGGAGTTGATTTTTTCTAGTTCTTGATATTTTGCGCAGAGTGTTCATAGGTGAAGAGTGCCCTTTCTTTTTTTTAGTAAAATGCATTATTTGAAAAATGTTGGTGATGGAAATGAGGGTGAAGGGAGTTATTTTATCCTATGACATCCTTTCCTTCTTTAAATGCCCTGTCTCCAAGGGTCTGCACACCTCTTCTTGTGATCTGATTATTTCCCATTAGTCATGTTTTTTGGAAGCTTCCACTACCAGGCCCATTCATTCCAAGCCCTTTCCCTGTGTGCAGTACTGGGAACTGTTGAGTCTGAAAACTATGATTTGTATTTTTTTTTTAAATTTATTTATTATTATTATACTTTAAGTTGTAGGGTACATGTGCATAACGTGCAGGCTTGTTACATATGTATACTTGTGCCAAGTTGGTGTGCTGCACCCATCAACTCGTCATTTACATCAGGTATAACTCCCAATGCAATCCCTCCCCCCTTCCCCCTCCCCACGACAGGCCCCGGTGTGTGATGTTCCCCTTCCCGAGTCCAAGTGATCTCATTGTTCAGTTCCCACCTATGAGTGAGAACATGCGGTGTTTGGTTTTCTGTTCTTGTGATAGTTTGCTAAGAATGATGGTTTCCAGCTGCATCCATGTCCCTACAAAGGACACAAACTCATCCTTTTTTATGGCTGCATAGTATTCCATGGTGTATATGTGCCACATTTTCTTAATCCAATCTGTCACTGATGGACATTTGGGTTGATTCCAAGTCTTTGCTATTGTGAATAGTGCTGCAATAAACATACGTGTGCATGTGTCTTTATAGCAGCATAATTTATAATCCTTTGGGTATATACCCAGTAATGGGATGGCTGGGTCATATGGTACATCTAGTTCTAGATCCTTGAGGAATCGCCATACTGTTTTCCATAATGGTTGAACTAGTTTACAATCCCACCAACAGTGTAAAAGTGTTCCTATTTCTCCACATCCTCTCCAGCACCTGTTGTTTCCTGACTTTTTAATGATCGCCATTCTAACTGGTGTGACATGGTATCTCATTGTGGTTTTGATTTGCATTTCTCTGATGGCCAGTGATGATGAGCATTTTTTCATGTGTCTGTTGGCTGTATGAATGTCTTCTTTTGAGAAATGTCTGTTCATATCCTTTGCCCACTTTTTGATGGGGTTGTTTGTTTTTTTCTTGTAAATTTGTTTGAGTACTTTGTAGGTTCTGGATATTAGCCCTTTGTCAGATGAGTAGATTGCAAAAATTTTCTCCCATTCTGTAGGTTGCCTGTTCACTCTGATGGTAGTTTCTTTTGCTGTGCAGAAGCTCTTTAGTTTAATTAGATCCCATTTGTCAATTCGAAAATTAATTCAAGATGGATTAGAGACTTAAATGTTAGACCTAATACCATAAAAATCCTAGAGGAAAACCTAGGTATTACCATTCAGGACATAGGCATGGGCAAAGACTTCATGTCTAAAACACCAAAAGCAACAGCAGCAAAAGCCAAAATTGACAAATGGGATCTAATTAAACTAAAGAGCTTCTGCACAGCAAAAGAAACTACCATCAGAGTGATTTGTATTTTTAACAATGCTAGACTTTCTTTTACTTGGCGTTGACTTGGTGCATGTTTCTTCTCATTTTTCCATGCCTTTCTGCTTTTTCTCTGCAGTCTCTTAAGCCTTCCCTCTGTAACAGCAGTAGAAGCTCTCTTGGAATTTGGTGTTTGTTTCTCTACTAAGGAATAATTTGAAGATCATGGCATTCTCTGTATCGCAGTAATGTTAAAGATATTCGTCATGAGTATCATTACTTGTTCTCTTTGTTGATTTTATGTTTTGTTTGGAAGATTAAGTAAGAAGATTTAAAATCAGCCAGCTAATATTATTCTCCAGACTTAGAAGTTCTAGCATTATAATTGATTGTCTGTACAATGGGCCTTGGGTTAATCAATAATCAGGCATTGCTTTCTTATATTCTCTCTTAAATCCTGTGCCTAAGCTGAGAAATTCTGTGAACATGGTATCGGTGGCCTAAAACAAAACTGGTTTGCTCTTTTGAAAGGAAGAGCTTAAGTGAAAATACTGGATTAAATATGATGGCCATGCTCTTAAAGAAAAGAAGAAGAATAAATGGTATAGTACACAATTTGCCAATTTTGTAATTGTAAAAGAAGTGCTTAAAATTATTGGGAAATGTTTTTTCTCATAGGTGTATAACAAGGTTCCAAGTATAGAGCTGTATGGTTATTTCTACCGTGGCCTCAATCTTGATGATGGCAAGGAAGACCCTTGCATTCCTCAGAGAGAGATGTTCTACAATGGTTTATATTACATGCCTGTAAGCAACTATGGGGATGGAGACATCTATAATATTGTCATGGTAAGATCACTAAGGAATTTGGAAAATATTTCATCTCAATTTTTAGTATTCATAATGCATATTAATGTTTTCTTAATTATATAGTTTTCTGCCTATACTTTGAGATTTGTGTCTGTAATCTGCCAATAGAGTACAGAGAAAGTGTCTTATAAAAAGGAGATGTTAATTTTGTTGATTTTTAAATTTTCTGCTGAAAATAAATCATGTAGCTACAATTACAAAACCTCATTTAAAGAAAAAGACAGCCTCTAATTAATACAATAAATCTTATGCAAAGATAGTCAAATCAAGAGGCTAAGAGAGTGTGGACTCCAGATATCCCTAGGCCGTTAATGAAATATGCTGAGACTTCCATGAAAGAATCTTTATAATTAATGTCACAAGTGTATAAGAAAAGGGGCGTTGAATCAGACAGACTTTATCAAGTTCCAGCTCTTCAATTTACTGAGTGTGCCGTGTGTGTGTGTGTGTGTGTGTGTGTGTGTGTGTGTGTGTGTGTGATGTTAATTAGGGTAATGATAGTGCTGATCTCATCAGTATTTTTCACTTAGGATGAAATGGAGAATAATGGAAAATACTTAGAAAAATGCTAGCACATAATAAGTGCTAGATAAATCATAGTAATTACCATTTTTTCTCTAAAATAGGGCTTTTCCATAAGTCAGATAGAGGTAAGTTGACTTGCAACTTCTCAGGCCTTTGTTAAGACAGAAAATATGGATACTGACCATCCATTTATCTTTACAATATAAATAACAGGCCTTTTATAGTTCTTGCATGAAAAGAATGAACAATATTTTTGTTGTTTGTTTCTTTAAAGAACATGGGTCTGAAAGTCTTTACCAATCTCCATTACCGAAAACCAGAAGTATGCGTGATGGAGAGAGGGCGTTCACTCTCTAAGCCGCTTTATGTAGGAACAGAAAATTATGGTCTGATGCTTAGTGCTCCATCTAGAATTGCATGTAGGTAATCTTAAATTTTTTGTTGGGGGAAGACCAAAGCGGTTTGTGGAATTTAGTGTATTTGAGATAAACTATACAATTTTGGAATTTTATATGTTATTTATGCCATGTTTTTGGCTACAATTAGACATCCTATAGTTGGATAAAGCAGAATAAGACAGACTAGAAATGCTTTTGGCTCTAACAAGAAATTAGCTTCAGAGGTGAGATGTAGTTTACTTTTATTGATAAAATACAATGTCAGAAATACAATCATGCTTCACTTAGTGATGGAGAATTTGTTCTGAAAAATGCATTGTTAGGTGATATTGCTGTGTGAACATCATACAGTGTACTTAGACAAGCCTAGATGCTGTAGCCTACAACACAGCTAGGCTATGTGGTACAGCCTATTTTTCCTAGGCTACAAACCTCCACAGCATGTGGCTATACTGAATACTGTAGGCAGTTGTAACACAGTGGTAACTATTTGTGTATCTAAACATTGCTAAACATGGAAAAGGCACGGTGAAAATGTGGTATACAAGATTTTAAAAAGTTGTACTTTTATATACGGCACTTCCCATGAATGGAGCTTGCAAAGTTAAAAGTTACTCTGAGTGAGTCAGGGTACAAATATATTTTCTTTCTTTACATCCTTATTCTATAAGCTTTTTCCTATTTTTCAATTTTTGTAACTTTTATACTTTTTTGTTAAAAACGAAAACGCAAACACACACATTAGTCTAGGCCTATACAAGGTCAGGATCATCAATATCATTGTCTTCTACCTCCACATCTTGTACCACTGAAAGGGTCTTCAGGGGTAATAACACACATGGAGTTGTCCTATCCTGTGACAGCAATGCCTTCTTCTGTAACACCTCCTGAAGGACCTGCCTGAAGCTGTTTTGCAGTTACTTTTTTTTTTTTTTTGATAAGGAAAAAGTACATTCTAAACAGTAAAGAGTGTAGTATACTGTTTACTGTAAGCACAAAAACCAGTAACATAGTCATTTATTATCATTATCAAGTATTATGCACTATACAGAATTTCTCTGCTATATTTTTATAGGACTGGCAGTGCAGTAGGTTTGTTTATACCAGCATCATCACAAACCCATGACCAATGCATTGCACTACAATGTTATGATGGCTTTGATGACAATAGGTGGTAGGGATTTTTCAGCTCCATTATAATCTTACAGGACCACTGCAGTCTAAGTGGTCTGTCATTGATCACAGTGTCATTATGTGGTAACTGACTGTGTATAGGAACAGGCAATGTATGGTGATACACAAAAACAGTCATAGTAAGTGACTGTGATACAGGAAGGTGAGGTGTTTTATGGGGAACTTACACCCTGATAATATATAGACCGTAATTTGCAGAGTCCAAGGTCTGAATAAGGTACTTCTTCCTTTTTTGTTTTTAGCTGGTGAACTCAGAGAGGAGAATGCTGACTATGTAGAACAGGCTATAATTCAAACAGTAAGAACGAACTTCCCAGAGACATGGATATGGGACCTCGTCAGTGTTGAGTGAGTTTTAACCATTTTTTCTCCTATGTGTCTTTATTTCTATTTTCTTTTTCTTTCTTCACTTTTATTCCTGGGTATATAAAACAGTATCGTATTTGTAAAACATATATATCATCGATTTGCATGCACTGATCACACATTTTATTTTTTCTCTAGCATTGTTTTCCCTTCACCAAGAGTTTCTCTTCTATTTATTTTATGCAGACAGATTTAAGCTGCCCCAATTAAAAAACATAATGTGGGCCGGGCGTGGTGGCTCATGTCTGTAATCCCAGCACTTTGGGAGGCTGAGGCAGGTGGATCACCTGAGGTCAGGAGTTTGAAACCAGCCCGGTTGACATGGTGAAACCCCGTCTCTACTAAAAATACAAAAAAATAGCCGGGTGTGGTCGTGGGCACCTATAATCCCAGCTACTCCGGAGGCTGAGGCAGAAGAATTGCTTGAACCCGGGAGGCAGAGGTTGCAGTGAGCTGAGATCGCGCCACTGCACTCCCACCTGGGTGACAGAGAGAGACTCTGTCTCAAAAAAAAAACAAAAAACAAAAAACAAAAACCATAATGTGGTGTTTAAAGAAACATGACCTTTCTACACTCAAATTTTATAAAAATCCAGCTCTCATTATTTTTATCTAATGCCCCATCCAAACAATATAACTCACTTTTGAGCTTCAGTCAATACTTTTCTGCTTGCTTCGCACTTAATTTTAAGTTCTTGGTTCAGACAAAGAATGTGTTTTACCGATAACCTCTTCTTCCAGTTCCTCAGGCTCTGCCAATCTTTCATTCCTCATTCCTGATACGATAACCCAATGGGAGGCAAGTGGCTTTTGTGTGAATGGCGACGTTGGATTTGGTGTTTCCTCTACAACCACTCTAGAAGTCTCCCAACCTTTCTTTGTTGAAATTGCCTCACCCTTTTCGGTTGTTCAAAATGAACAATTTGATTTGATTGTCAATGTCTTCAACTACCTGGATACATGTGTAGAGGTGAGTTGTTCTCTTTGATCTGGAGGCAAAAATTTAACAAAGCTAAAATATTTCTTAATATTTCCATATTCTCTTTATTCTCAAATGCAAAATGCTACTATAAAGGTATGAGACTTAGGTCCATATTCTTCAAACAAATATAATTGCTTTCATTCACAGTGATGGTTTAAACAGTGTATTGAGCACGGCGTTTCATAGTGATGTGTGTTCCAGTGCTATCCTCATTGCCATGATTGTTTTCCTAGATTTCTGTTCAAGTGGAGGAGTCTCAGAATTATGATGCAAATATTAACACCCTGAAAATCAATGGCAGTGAGATTATCCAAACTGGAGGGAGGAAAACAAATGTCTGGACTATTATACCTAAGAAATTGGGTAAGCAGCTATCTGTCTACACCAGTCGCTCATGGAAAACCAGCCCATATTAATTGTATCCATTTATTTTTCTTAAATTGTCTATACAAACATGATTTTCTCTTTTACATTTTTAAAATTCTTTTTTTTTTTTTTTTTGAGACGGAGTCTGGCTCTGTCGCCCAGGCTGGAGTGCAGTGGCCGGATCTCAGCTCACTGCGAGCTCCGCCTCCCGGGTTTAGCCCTTCTCCTGCCTCAGCCTCCCGAGTAGCTGGGACTACAGGCGCCCACCACCTCGCCCGGCTAGTTTTTTGTATTTTTTAGTAGAGACGGGTTTTCACCTTGTTAGCCAGGATGGTCTCGATCTCCTGACCTCGTGATCCACCCGTCTCGGCCTCCCAAAGTGCTGGGATTACAGGCTTGAGCCACCGCACCCGGCCTACATTTTTAAAATTCTTGTTGTAAATTCTCCACTAGAAATTCTAATCTATAGTAATCTAATTTCTGGTTGTTAATGTTGTGTAGCGCAAAACCACCATTCATTTTTACAAGAGCATAATGCAATTAAAATACAGTATAAATGCTAACTTGCATGACCTATCATGGACTATATGTTTGGAATACGCCATATCCCAAATAAAGGCCATGTTGTCATTGATGCCACCTTAATTCTTTGACTTCTCACTGGCTCCTTGGCCTACCATCATGAACCCAGGCCACCTTCACAAAACTTGCTGCTCCATCACAATGATCAATTAGGTAATTGTCAGGTTTGTAAATTTACTACATGTGCCACGGGGATACCAAAATCACTAAATGATTGGAATGAGATCAAAAACTGAGAATATTTAGTGCCTATGCTATCTGCAAGATGGAAAAATAAACTTGTCTCCTATTGAAATATTGAAAATACATGGAATGGAAAAAGTTTAAAACTCTAGTAAACAAGTAATGCTAGATGTGATATGTGTGATACTTTTAATCACTACTTTTAAAAAATAGTTACTCAAATTGTCTTTATTTAATGTCCTATATTCGTTGTATTATTTTAACAGCAAATAATACATCGATGAGATTATTTTAGTTCAGTTGTGATGCTGTTCTCAGACTATTTTTCTATTAGATTTGAAGTTTCTCAATATTTCTACCGCACAAGATCTTCAAAATCCTACCTTGGCAATTGAGAGAGAATTCTGTACCAACTTGTATAGTTTTATGACATTAAGTTGAAGACACAGTGTTAAGAGTGAAATAACAAGCTTTCTGAGACAGAGAAACAAATCAAACACACCAAAAAATAAGAAAAATATTTTGGTTGTATATATTGATGTATAGTCATGTAAATAATAATAACTTTAAAGAATGATTATTTTCAATCCTCTAATTTTTACAAGCAAGGAAACTGGAGATCAGCTCTAATTATGTAATGTGAAATCAGGAAGTTTAAAGACAATGAATTCCTTGCTAGGACAGTATTTTAATCCCAGTGCCTGTCTACTACATAATATTTTACTATTTTTGTTTGTTTGATCTTGGGAAAAGTTAGGAGCCCTAATCAGCTGACATTATTTGCCTATATTGTCATAAATAATCTTTATAAACAATCAATATCAAGGAATTGACTCAGATGACTTTGTAGAATGTTACTTTTCCTAAAATTTCTTAAGTTTTAATTAAGTAAATTTATCATTTACTTAATATAAGGAATCATGAAAATCAAGGAACAGGTGAAATGGAAGATACCACATAGTATCGAGGAAGGAGAAGAAACAAGTTATTTTGTTCTAAGCATCAAATTAACGATAGAATTTGGTTCATCCAATTCAAGACATGGTTCACAGACTCTAGTCATTTCTCATTATAGAAGGGACCAATGATCAATTTAATTTATATTTTGGAATGTCTTCCAGGTAAAGTGAATATCACTGTAGCTGCTGAGTCCAAACAAAGCAGTGCTTGTCCAAATAAAGGAATGGAACAGCAAAAGCTGAACTGGAAAGACACTGTGGTCAAAAGCTTCTTGGTAGAGGTATGGATATGCAAACTCTCAAGCTTTTCCTGAAAAGAAACAGACATCTAAGAGGCTCTGTCTTAAAAGACATTCTCCTTGAAGAGACTTAGTTGACAACATTTACTTTTGACACAAGACATGCCATTTTAAATGAATTAAAACAGCATAAAGTTCATCCTTTCTTTAATTAATACCTCACCCAGGATAGTAAAGCTGAACACTTGAAACAGACTTGACAATTTTTTGTTTGTTTCTGAGTCAAGATGTTTCCTGTACACCTATTTCTCTTCCTTCTGTTTTTCCGATTCTCATATTCAAGAGACAAATCTACTTGTCTTACACTCCCGTGCAGTTCCCGTCATCCTCAACAAGAATCAGCACTTGTCAGAGGAACACTCTTGATTTGCCTCTCGGCACATCCCTGTTCCACAAAGCACTTTTAGTTGTTTACTGGAGATGCTATATAGGATCAGAGGAGCTGAGAGTGTCCCACAATGACATCAAGGTTATGCCTGTCCAAGCTACAGAACGCAGAAGCTAAAATGGGTGCTGGTGACGTCCCATGCCTTCCAGATATGAACAGAAGGGGACCATGAGTTGGATCTTCTCTCAGGGATAAACTTGCACCAGCCATGCTTAAGTGAGCTGGTGCTTAATCACTTTTCCATCATGGACAGAGGACTTAAACTCATTCTTCCGTGCTTGTTTGTGTTACTCTTTGACAGCCTGAAGGTATTGAAAAGGAAAGGACCCAGAGTTTCCTTATCTGTACAGAAGGTAAGAGGATCTTTTAGGAAGTCAAATTAGTCCTAAATAAAATTCACCAGAAGAATCAGTTTATGTCCTCTCCTTCCACATGAGTCCATGTGCCCTGTGATTTCACTTTAAATATCTCATGGAGGATTCTCGTGTTTCATGCTTTATCTTGATGATATAATTTTAGCCATCGAGAAGCATCTTCAGAAGGTGGTTTTTACTTCACTTTTTGACATTAGTCTGCCCCAACCTATTTTTTTTTTTCATCATGTGTATTCTTAGCTCCTCTTATGATATGGTTGGCACACAATATTGGACAATGGGACATCAGGATTGAGGCCCAATAGCACATAATATAATCTTTGCTTTTGTACTCTTAGGATAAAATAACCCGTAGATATGTTACTGCCCCTGCCCCTCAGTCTCTGGTTTTATGGCCATGAGGAGTATTATTTTACCCGGTTGATGCTGATCTGATTATACTCACTCATCAGAGCCTTCAAGCTTTACCTTTTGCGTGTGTTGTTTTATGTGTTACAGTCAGTGTAGTTTTTACTTTTTTTTTTTCATACATAAATAGTTCAGGGACTAAACCAGTGAAGAATGGGGGCCACGATCTAATGCACAGATTTATATGCCATTTTCTGAATGTGCTGTTATCCTAAACTAGGTCAGAACTCCAATTTCATCTCCTCTAATAAACAACTTGTAAAATAAAAATAAGTAATGGAATCTTACTTCCAATACGTGTATCCCCCAAATCTGCTGATATAAAGAAGCCATCACATTTTTTTAAATCAATATTTTCATTCCAGGTGCCAGAGCCTCCAAGCAGGGAGTTTTGGACTTGCCAAACGATGTAGTAGAAGGTTCAGCCAGAGGCTTTTTCACAGTTGTGGGTAAGTTGATTAAATGTTTTGTTTCACAATGATTTGAAAATCTTGGTTGAGGTGGTCTTAAAAAAATCCTTAAAATAACAGAATAGAGAGATTTTCCTAAGCTATCAATTGGAGGGAATTATTGTTCAGATCACCCTCTATGTTTCCTGACAGGATCTGAAGGGATTACAGTACCGTTTCCAGACCTATATTCTCAGGAAACCCTAGCTTGTGTAGATGGTAACTAGCGTTCAGAAAGCAAGAGGTTCTTTATAATCATTAATCTGAAATACGAAATTCACCTCTTGGAGAATCAGAATTAACTTTGCCTGTTAATGATGTTGGGAGTTTTCTCAGTACAAGGAGAATTTTTTGTTGTTGCTACAAAAGGCAAATTTCTTTGTCTGTTATTAACATGAACATCTCTTGGAAGGGATGGATTATACTTTGTAATTCATAGGATTGGTTTATTTTAAAAAGAAAAAAAAAACTAGCAAATGAGCAAACATATTCTCCTAACTTTCTCCTCTCTCTGGTAATGAGATTTTCAGAAATATTTTCCATAGCACTTTAACTTCACCCTTCAGGGCTATCTCCTCTTTCAAATTGCTTCATAAAACTTTCTTTGTTTCCACCATTTAGACTCAATTTTAAATGTTACCTATTCCACTAGGCCTCTTTTGTCTATAGTTATTAATGCTGAGATGGCAACTATAAACAATACAGCTTTCTACTTTTCCTGTTTTTAGGGGATATTCTAGGACTTGCCATGCAGAATCTGGTTGTTCTGCAAACGCCCTATGGAAGTGGAGAGCAGAATGCTGCCCTGCTGGCATCTGATACTTACGTTCTTGACTACCTGAAATCTACTGAGCAACTGACAGAGGAAGTTCAATCTAAGGCTTTCTTTCTCTTGTCTAATGGTGAGAAGATTTAAGTAATTTCTGCCCATAATTGTTGAAATCAATTGTTACTCATACAAAGATGTCATAAGCTGTTTTTTTGCAGTAGTCTGGTGCAAGAAAAGTGAACCTGAACCTGGGAACTCTCAGTCCTAGCTCTGTTTTCTGTTTGACTTCAAAATCTGTGTGGTCATCATTTGCAGCTGCAGAGTTTTAAGCTATGCACTTAATTTTTTTTAATGCCTGGTATTTTGCAAGCTACCTTGTTTGTTGTTGTGATTGCTGTTGTTTTTGTTAAGAGTTGTTGTCAGTGGTTCATCTATCAGTGTCTGTATTTGTGTGCTCAGCTGTGGTCTGTTGCAATGAAGTGATTGGTTTTGTATACAGAAAGAGGGCCAATGTTGTAAAATGTGAGGCTAAGGAAAAGTCCAAGAGCATAAAATAATCTTCTTTAGTTTTTCTTCTCAGAAAGATAACACTGAATTAAAAGGACCTTAGGGGAAATATACTGAATAATTAGTAGGTACCAATGATGAGGCAATTACTGAGCCAGACATATCCATCTGTAGTAGCTTGTCATCAAAATCCTATAAAGTAAGAGTTATGTTTTCTCCCTTGTGAATACAGAAACTGAATTTTAGAAGTTCAAATGGAAATGATCATCCTAGTGATTTATGTCTGTCTAACACCAAAACCTCGGGCTTGCACTGCACTATTCTTTCTCTTCTGACTTTCTTAGGTTAAAAAATAATTTCCTACAATGTTCTATTTTAGGTTATCAAAGGCAGTTATCTTTCAAGAACTCTGACGGTTCATATAGTGTGTTTTGGCAGCAGAATCAGAAAGGAAGCATATGGTGAGACATAAAAATTTTATTTTATATAATATAGAAATTACCTGAGGAGGGCTTGCAAGGAGGTGAAGGAGGATAGAGTTCAGTGGGGATTTAGAAGCAAAGTGGGTTTCAAAGTCAATTTACAGAGGAGAAATAGATAAAACTAAAGATTTAGTGATTCCGATTCTAATACAACAATATACCTTCAGTCTCGTGATGATTTACTCAGCAGTCTGATCCTCTCATGACAGCCCGTACACAGGCACAGCTGGCTAACTCCACCGAAGAGGGCGTGTCTTACTCTATGTTTCTCAGAGTCCCCTGTAGATTCAGGAAAGTGAAATTAGAAGAACCCAAAATGCCTAATTACATCAGTTCTCCCTCCATGTATAGGTAATCTAATGGGCTTACAGCAAGACCTTTGGGTGCAAACATGCTGAAAATCACCTACTCTAATTTCCACTTATTGCTAGTCATAATATTTTCCTGACCCAAAGGAAAGAGCCACTATCAATAAAGATGGTTTACAGCAGATGAGTTGAATGCATCCCTTACCCAAAGAGAACGATGGTGATGAACATGTGGAATTGCTAACATCGCCATTTCCTCTTTATCTAACTTTTGCTTTGGTGATTTGTACTACAGGCTCAGTGCTCTTACTTATCAGACATTGGAGAGAATGAAAAATTATGTATTCATTGATGAAAATGTTCAAAAACAGACCTTAATCTGGCTTTCAAGCCAGCAGAAAACAAACGGCTGCTTTAAGAATGATGGCCAGCTTTTCAACCATGCCTGGGAGGTGAGAGAGGAGCAGCACCAGGCTTTCCTTGCTCCTGGGCGTTGCCTGCCTTGCCCTGCCTCTGGCTTTCCTGATCTGGAATATGAATATTCTTCCTGTGAATATGAAGCCTTCTGAGCCACTGCAGTCCTGGGCCTGTGGTGGGTTGGTCAGCAGCACCATTCCAGCTGCGTGCATGTTTAACCACAGCCTGGATGTGACTCCTTCTGAGTCTCTTGTCTGCCTTACTCAGCCTCTAGTCCTTCCCGGGTCTCAGTCCTCTTCAGAAAGTAAACTAGCAATAGAAGGGAGGAGAGAGAAAGGGAACCTAGAAAAGAAACTTTCATAAATTTGGAGACAGTCAATGTATAAAGGGAGGGGGCTGTGAGTATATGAGGAAGGAAAGTTTATTCCTGTCCATGGATGGCAAGAAAGTTCCGGGGAGAGCATCTAGTAGTTCACATTGTTTCAATGAAGCAAGTTTTTCTAAGATCCTCTCAAGGAAAAATTCAAAGGCCAAGCTTGCCCCAGGGCCAAAGTACAAATGAGGTGAATTATATCCTTGGCAGAATCCAACCGTTTTCCTGTCCATATTTAGGTAAATCCCTCCCTTCCAACTTCCTTTCTTTGCAGATAGCTGTCCACCTCCAGCCCATCTTCTGTCTCCTTTCCTGTCCTATTTTTCCCTCTGGATGCTCAAAATCTCCTATCATGGCATTTTAGCGTGCTCCAATGGCCCCTGAAATACGCTGAGCTTTTCTTCAGCATCCTTCCTCTTAATCATCACTCCTGTTCTTGAAACACAGAATGCATATCTAATCCATGTCAAAATATGAATGAAAACAGACACTCGATGATATTTAATTTGCATGCAAATTGTATTCAAATTGTTTTGTGGTATTTTTAATTTATTCCAAACTTATTCCTTACAACAGGGGGGCCCTGATGGAGAAGAGCTCTTGCTCCTCGGTAGAAAAATCAAAAACTTTCCCACGTTCTCTTCTAAAACCTCTTCACATCCCATCTTTCTTCTTATTGGATTCATTACTGGCGAATCATTGCTGATTACTGCTTCAGTTTGTCTGATCTTCCCCAGTATTTTCTCATTAATTAAATATCTGTGTGTGGGGGGGTGAGTGGGTGGGTGTGTTATGAGTTGAGAGAAATAAAAATGCAAGGGAAAAATAAAAGCTTACACTGCAGAGGAATGGTGATACCACTCGCTGTAATTTACATGTACTGTGAGTCCTCGTGCCTCATGTTATTGCCTGCCATATGCTGTTATTTGCGTCTTAAACACTTGGTTTCTCAGAAATATTTCTTTTCTGAAGAAGGGAGGGGTTGTCCTTTGCTTAAATAGATAAAACGGAAAGCTTGTACAAGATCAGTAGATCCCAAATGCCATTCTGAATGCCATTTCCATCAGAATCACTAGAGCGCCCATTAAAATGCATTTCGCTGTCTTATTTCCGAGTTTTTTGAATCAGAGTCTCTGTGTAGATGCTGGTTGATGTAAGTATCCCAGGGGACTTTTATGCACAGTTAGTTTGCAAACCACATGATTTAAAATGAGTTTCTCATTTTACACTGTAACAATCTGAGACTTGACTCTGCTGACCTAGTGTGCTTTTCCAGGAATCTTCACAGCAACTTTCTGCTTCACCTCATTAGAAATTCTTTGTTGACTTTCTTCAGATTTATACCGAGTGGAGACAAATAGAGTCCTGTGAATTCCTTAAAATGTATGCTTAACACCAGGCTGCATAAATACGATTATATATGTTATTTAATACACATGAAATTAATTGTTATAATAATAACAACTTAATAATTATGATTTAATTATTGCGTAGAATCTGAATGATTCTTGCTCAGATAGTATGACTATTAACCATCTAATTTAAAAACTACACATGTTCGGGTGTTTTTATGAATAATGGTATTTGTTCCAGTATTTTTAACCTACCTAGTTTTACTTCAAAAGAATACTTGTTATTTTGTGCTCTGCTGTCCCGAATGACTCATTGTTCCTTTGTTTTCAGGGTGGAGATGAAGAGGACATTTCACTCACTGCATATGTTGTTGGGATGTTCTTTGAAGCCGGGCTCAATTTCACTGTATGGATCCCCATCATCTTCTGATTTCAGTCAGCTGAATGCACATTAAATAGACTGTAGAGTCAGAGTCACTTGAGATTCTAAGACTGGATGAAACCCCGAGATAACATTTAGTTTATTACCACCCTTTAAATTCATGCTGTTCAAATTGTTTTTTATTCATAGACAGCTTTGAAAAACAGGATTGAGTTTCTCTCTAGGGAGAATACACATATGCACACAAAAACGACTTATTCACGCAATTGCAGGCATTCACATCTCTCCTGAAGTTCAGCCATGAATTTCAGTTTGAGAACCTCTGCTCTAAGTAAAGCCATAGCCTAGTATTCTGTTTCTCTCTCAACAGTGAGTAAACATTTTCAACTCCAGTGTGGCTCACCCTCGCCACCTCCCAATCCATAGGTTAGATTTCCAAAATCTATTCCTGAACTAAGATGCTAGGAATTGTCAGGGTCATTAGTATACCTTGAAAATTATCTTCAGAAATGTAAGCCTCTATTTTAGGCGTTAGAAAAAAAAAAAAAAAACTCTTGGGCCTATGATAAATTTGGATGCTTTGCCACATAGAAGACATTCATAACTAAAATATCACTGATCAGATATAAAAACTGCCATTTTCTTACTAAATTTTATTGGGCCAGACATGGTGGTTCATGTCTATAATCCAAGCACTTTGGGAGGCTGAGGCAGGTGGATTACCTGAGGTCAGAAGTTCAAGACCAGCCTGGCCAACATGGTGAAACCCTGTCTCTACTAAAAATACAAAAATTAGCTGGGCTTGGTGGTGCATGCCTGTGATCTCAGCTACTTGGGGGACGGAGGCAGGAGAATCGCTTGAACCTGGGAGGTGGAGGTTGCAGTGAGCTGAGATCATGCCACTGCACTCCAGACTGGGTAACAGAGCGAGACCCTAGCTCAAAAAAAAAAAAAATTATTGCTTAGGTACTAATAATGATATTATGAATTTATTTTAATGATATTTTTGAAGGATAAAATATATGTGTATATATAAATGGATTTGTATATAAAATATACTTTGAGGATATATTATATATATTATAAACAATGATTAGTTTAAATGTTCAGCAAGCTCATGGAATGTTCGGTTATCAGTTTACAATATATGATTCTACTTCCTGACCAACAGTTTCCTGCTCTACGAAGCGCACTCTTTTGCCTTGAAGAGGCATTGGACAGTGGTGTCACTAATGGCTACAATCATGCAATTCTAGCTTACACTTTTGCCTTAGCTGGAGAAGAGCAGAAAGTGGAATCTTTACTCCAGACCCTGGATCAATCTGCCACAAAAATAAGTAAGCGTTATTATTCATTGTTGCTAGTGGGGGTGATCTTGGAGCACAGCGAGGAAGCGCTCTAAGCAGTCACATAGGAGCTCCCTCTTCGCCAGTGTGTTTCTATTTCTCTTATGGAATTTATCAGTGGCCTTTATACCTTTCAAGAACACTGCATATTCTAGACTTTCCTCTTTTGCTTTATGCTAGCTTCCTCTCAAATGAGTGATGTGAGGGGAGTCAAGCCTGGTGACCAAGCCATAGGCTATCATAACTACTGGGGAAGCTTAATCACCTGCTACTTAGAAAGTTGCTATTTAAGGCTGTAGCAATTTGCTATAGCTGTCATCAAATACCACATACTGGATGACTTCAGCAACAAAAGTTTATTTTCTCACGCTTCTGGAGGCTAGAAGTCTAAGTTCAAGGTGTTGGAAGTGTGGTTTCTTCACCTGCAGGTGACCACATTCTCCCTTCATCTTCACAAGATTTTTTGTGTGTGCACAGCCCTGCTCTCCCTTTTCTGTGTCCAAAATTTTTCTTCTCATAAGGGCACCAGTCAGATTGGACTGTGGCCTGTAAGCTTCATTTTAACTTAGTCACTTCTTTTAAAAGTCTTATCTCCAAATACAGCCACATTTTGAGGTACTCGGAGTTGGGGTTTCAACATATAAATGTGAGGGGAGCAATTCAGCACAAACAGAGGTCGGGAATGGAATTTGCATCCTTCTTTATGTGTAACCCATGACTTTTATACAGACTATGTGAAAATTCTTCCTTTTTCTCAGATAATGTCATCTACTGGGAAAGAGAAAGGAAACCCAAGACAGAAGAATTTCCATCCTTTATTCCCTGGGCACCTTCTGCTGAGACTGAGAAGACTTGCTATGTGCTGTTGGCTGTCGTTTCCCGGAAAATTCCTGACCTCACCTATGCCAGCAAGATTGTGCAGTGGCTTGCCCAACAGATGGATTCCCATGGAGGCTTTTCTTCTACCCAGGTAATTCATGTAGGCCTGATATTAATAGCAGTATGTTTAGTGCAGAAGCTGTAACTCTATGACGAGTGAGATATTAATAGTAAAGATATCACAACAAATCCTTTCTGAGAAGAAGAATCGTGGATATTATTAATCCTATTTTATTTCCTCAACAATTATTTGTTGACCAGTTATTGTGTATCAGGCACTCTACTAGGAAGCCTCTAAGTAGAAGCGAATGAAATGAGGCCCCCTATTCCAGGAACTTATCACCATTTGTAACTTCATTCACACAGCAAACACAGAATAAGTCTAAAGGATATTTTTGTCATAAGCACCACTCTTGGTGGTACATTAGACACCTGATGATACTATGTTCAAATTATATATGGACCAAAAAGAAAGTTTTCTCTCTAGTTCTGTGGGCTATACACTGGGAAAAGCAAATGAAAAGAAGGAAAACAGGAGAAATGGGGGGTATGAGAAACAATGACATGTTTTTCCTTACTTGGAAACAAATTGAAAATGCAAAAACAAACAAACAAAAACCAGTTTTATTTCCACGAGAAAAATCTGCATTTCTCTTTGTATTTGGTCTTAGTTTCTGAGTCAAACCATATACAAATGCATTTCCGAAGATCTTTTCCTGATTCTGACTTCCCTTCTTTGAAGAGGAGCAGAAAAAAAAAGAATTATCCATGGCAGCCACAGGGGCCGCTGACTTATGTAATGCCTTACCTTTTAGAAAAGCTTTGACACCATTTTTAACCAAAGAGACTATCTTTTATGAAAAATTTTTAGAAAGTAAAAACACAATTAAGATTTGTTGAAGAAAACTAATTTAAGTGGAAACAATTTGCACAAGGAAGTATATTTTCCTACCATTCAGGATATTGCTTCTTGGTGTTTTGCTGACCTGTTTTAGGAACACTTCTAAGGATTGATATGAAGTCCGTGGTCAAATGATGACCGATATTGTGTCATAACTGAGCTTGGATCGTTGCTTGTGCTGTTCTGTGCAGGAAACTCCGGTTTGTCTTCTTGCCATAACCCGTTACATGAAGTTAACCTTCTCTAAGGATCAAAACACCGTTACCTTTAGCCGTGAAGGATCCAGTGAGATTTTCCAGGTTAACAGTGATAACCGCCTACTGGTCCAACGTTCAGAACTAACAAAGGCACCTGGAGAATACACAGTAGATGTGGAAGGACACGGCTGTACATTTATCCAGGTAACAGAAATCTGTCTGAGAGGGTGATGAGTGTTTGCCAGTAAAAGAGTCAGACTGTCTGTTCAGTTCTACGTGAAGTGTTATCTGACCGTTTTGTGTATTTACACTATCAATAGCTGAAAATGCAAGTTATTTTATGAAAAGGTACTCAGTTGTCGAAGTTTCTTGAGGATTATTGCTATTAGAAAGTATTCTGTCTTCCTTAAATTACATTATTCTGAAAACTAAAGAATTTAACCCGATTCCCTGATGATAAAGATGTAAACTACATTAATAATAGAAATAAGCAATAGGTTCTTTCTTTTTAAAAATGTTTTATTTTTAATTTTTGTGGGTGCATAGTAGGTGTAAATATTTATGGGGTACATGATACAGGCATACAATGTGTAAGAATCACATCAGGGCAAGTGGGGTATGCATCACCTCAAGCATTTATCCTTTGTGTTAGAAATGATGGAAGTATACTCTTAGTTATCTTAAAATGTAAAATTATGTTACTACTGACTGTAGTCAGCCTGTATAATTCTTAATACAGGATGAGTTTTCTTATAATTTGCTATCCTTTCTAGGCCACCCTTAAGTACAATGTTCTCCTACCTAAGAAGGCATCTGGATTTTCTCTTTCCTTGGAAATAGTAAAGAACTCTTCGGATATCTTCCAGACTATTTTTGACCTCACAGTGACCCTCAAGTAAGTGTCATATCTTGATAGTAACTCCCATGTGGGCAAGATGGTAAAATATTTAAAAAGTTTGAGCAGTAGTGAAATCACAAAATATAAACCATGGTAATATGATGAGTTCTCATGTTGGTGGTGACAATTCTACAGCACAGTCACTTTTTAGCCCTCTGTTCGGACACCACAATTTAGTACATCTTCAGCTAAATCAGAGCTAAAATGAGGCAAGTATAACATGCAGTCTATGTGAGCGTGATTTGAAAGCTTTCGCTGCACTGATATTCCAATGACACTTTCTATTCTGTTGTATGGAAGTACTCCTAGTTTTGAAAAACAGAGATTCTATATTTCTTTCTCAAGACAAGCATGCATGATCATATAGTAGCAAGCCCACAAATGTTTATTTTATAACTGTAAAGAGTAAAATTTTAGATTTTTACTTTCAGAATAGAAAAACAAAATGATCTCTTGATTTCAAGCATGATTTATAGATGCTAAAGGATGTTAGCCTTAGTTAATATGTGGAAAGCATTGAGTGAAATTAGTTTGGCAGATATTCTTTAGAATTTCTAAATAAAAATCTCTTGAGCTCCAGGGCTAAGAACTCAATGACCTGGGGAACCCTTTTTTTTTTTTTTTTTGAGACAGAGTCTCACTTTGTCACCCAGGCTGCAGTGCAGTGGCACAGTGGCAAAATCTCAGCTCACTGCAACTTCCACCTCCTGGGTTCAAGGGATTCTTACGGCTCAGCCTCCCGAGTAGCTGGGATTACCAGTGTGCACCACCACATCTGGCTAATTTTTCTATTTTTAGTAGAGTCAGGGTTTTGCCATGTTGCCCAGGCTGGTCTTGAACTCTGACCCTCAAGTGATCCACCCATCTTGGCCTCCAAAAGTGCTGGGATTACAGGCGTGAGCAACCATGCCCTGATGAACTATGGAACTCTTAACTTCATACCCCAATAGTCTTACCCAGAAGCAGGAAACTGAGCTAGAAGATCTCTTGGATACATGTCTACTCCATAATTCTGCTAATATACCACCTTGTAAGCAAAGATGTCCTCTAAGTGTTATGCAAATCCAACATTAACCTAAGCATATGTAATATAGATTTAGAAGCTTTGTTTACCAGTTCAAACTTTGAGACTGCAGGTAAGCTTAAGACCAGGATTTGGGGGAGATTTCGTGTCAGATAATTCATTATTTGCTCCAATTTCTGTTGCTATGTATCATTTCTTTCATTATCATTCTGATCATGCCTATTCACAGATGCTTGAAAATGACTTTCTTCAAATTTTCTCTTCAGCTTTTACCTGTCCTCCAGACTTCTAGCCAATTAGTATTTATCCACCTGGCACTCTCATTTTGAGATAAGTCACTTTTTAAAATTGATATCTAAACTAGTGTTTTCTTAAAATTTTCAGATATACTGGAATTCACAATAAATCCAGTATTGTGGTTACAGATGTAAAAATGCTATCAGGATTTACTCCAGCCATGTCATCCATTGAAGAGGTAAATAATAGAAGCCTAATCTGTCAGCACAAAGACAGCTACATAGAGTATAAAGATAAAATAAATACTTGTTTAGCAGTTGTTTAGCAAAACAAAACTATAGAATTCTTCTTCAACATTCACCTTTATATTTTTACGCTAACACTGGAGAGCTGGTGTATTTAATTCGTACAAATTAGCAGTCAGTATGTCCCATGGTTCATCATATATTTTTCTTTAGTTGCTACCTGTGCTTATGAAAACATCATGGCACCAAGGAATGTTCCATAAAACAGAACCTGACACGGAAAAGCGTGGACATTCAGTTCTGCAGTGGTGCTGCCATTTGTTCTAATATCTATTCTCTATCCTTCCTTAACAATTTCTTCAAAGCTTGAAAACAAGGGCCAAGTGATGAAGACTGAAGTCAAGAACGGCCATGTTCTTTTCTATTTGGAAAATGTAAGTTTAGCAATAATTTTTTTCTTTGAAGTTTTCTTTTTTCCTTCCAAGGACGATTGGATGCTTCCACTTCTTATAGATATGATAGGATTTGTAAAAGGAAAAAACTAAGCGACATTAAGGATGACCAGTGTTCTATCCCACTGATCATCTTCTCCTTTCTAGTTCTAAGGCTATTTCATAAATGCCCTGGCTACGTGACTAGATAGCTTTCCTCTCCCTATCAAACACAGTCTGGTCACAGAGTAGATGTGTAATTATTTTATAATTTGACTAAACTCTCACAAAGTTTGCCATAATTTTTAAATTTACAATTGTGTATTGAAGGTGTGTGGTGTGATGTTTTGATATAGTGAGCTGATTGTTAGCTAGCGTGACTATATGTGAAATAGCTGAGTAAAACATCCCTCTTCTTTTTTCATGATGAAGTACTTAAGATCTACTCCCTTAGGGAATATTATATATACAGTATAGCATTGTCAACTGTAGGCTACTGCTGTATCTGAGATTTGTAGAATGTATTCATTCTGCACAGCTGAAGCTTTCTATCCTTTGACCAGCATCTCCCCATTTTCCCATTCCTGATAACTACCATTCTACTCTCTGCATCTATGAATTCAACTTTAGATTTAACTTACAGGTGAGATCCTGCAGTGTTTTCTGTGTGTTTCTGGTTTATTTCACTCCATATAGTTTCCTCCAAGTTTTCAATGTTGTTGCAAATGGCAGAAATTCTTTTTATTTAAGGCTGAATAATTTGTATATATATATGCTTCAGTTTCACTATCTATTCATCTGTTTCGAACATTTAGGTTGATTCCTTCTGTTGGCTATCATAATGAAAGAATGAGCATGGGACTGCAGCTGTCTCTTCAAGATATTAATCTCATTTTCTTTGGATGCATACCCAGAAATGGGATTGCTGGATCATAGGATAGTTCTATTTTTATTTTTCTCAGGAAAAGCCAAACTGTGGCTTGCAGTTTAGAGACGTCTTTTCTATGTGTATCGTTACCACTCACATAAATGCCTACATTCCTCTAAGACTTCCAGCTAAATTCCTCTCACCTCAATGTAAGCAAAGGAACTGAAAATTTTATATGATTTAAGGTTAACAACTCCTTATTTTGCCAATATGTAAGTGAATCATACCCTAGATCTATTTAATTACATAGATCATAAACTTCTGGGGATAATTTTCTCAGTGATTATCTTTTCTCAGACTTGCTACAATGTAATTATAATTTGTGTCATTACAGGTTTTTGGTACAACCCACAGTTTCACTTTTTCTGTTGAGCAGAGCAACCTTGTGTTCAACATTCAGCCAGCCCCGGTCATGGTCTACAATTATTATGAAAAAGGTAGGCAAGCAACAGCCATGCCCTAAGGCTATTGAACATGGTATTTATATCTAACATTCCCGAGCTACTAAACTTCCCAAAATCAACCTCTGTCTTCACAGAGTAAGCAATAGATGGCATTACTTTGTATACTGGTTTCTTTCTTCCATGATGCATCTTCTGACTGAACCCATTTTCCAGTTACCAGAGTTTTTCAACACCAGAATCCTTTCAATATAATCTGACAGGGCTCCACTTGAACTTGAAATACAAGCCACATGAAGCTTCCAGGTCTTTTTGTTGTTGTCATTGTTGTTCATGCTAAGACTGACCGTTCTAAGCTACCTCTAAGGACTTTGACTTAAAAAGGGGAGTGGGGAATATTCTGAAATGCTATTTTAAAAATTTGATAGATTCATTTCTAAAACGATTACTAAGATGTCGTAGAGACCATACAACTGTTCCCTGGAAAATTGGTGCTATTTGGTTTTTGTTGAATGCTGTGTGAAGTTTGTCGAGTATTTGAATTCTGTCTCTGACATTTACTAATAGAATGTATTTCATCAAGTGTCTTAAATATTATTAGCTTATTTCTGGATGTATAAAATGGGAAAGTAATTGTCTCTATTTCAAAATTTTTGGAAAGATTAGATTGAATGTGCTTATATAATCTACTTAATAAAAATACATGTTCCCTTTATTTTTTCAGAAGAATATGCCCTTGCTTTTTACAACATCGACATTAGTTCAGTTTCCAAGTGAGAAAAAGCAATTACTGGAAGAGGTAAAGAAATTTTATTACATCATAAACCATTGAAAACACATCTAATAAGAAAATGAAAACCTAAATAAGATAGGACAATGGTTGAAGAAAGACAAGTGTTTGGTACTTCATTAGAGTTGTGTAACTGTGTACTACATGAGTATTCTGATAGTCGTTAAGATTGTATTAATTTCTTTAAAAATAGCTTTACAGAATTCACAGCTATATATGTACCTTTTATAAATCTCTCATTTTTGTTTTGTAAGTTGACAGGTCAGTAAAAATTTAGGCACATATATTTGTACATATGCATGTATATGTATGATACATGTCTATGTGCCTATATATGCATGTTTTTATATCTAAATATTTATATATACATACAAACATGTGTTTGTTGTTTAAACAATGTTTTAAATCCCAGGTGGAAAACCATTTCTTTTAACAAACTGATTCTTCTGTATCAAACCTGGAAAAATTTCATGAACCATCTGGCATCCTGAACAGTCTGCAATCTGCTCTGGCTTCTTATCAGGTTTTATTTCCTTGTCATCCCATTAAATGTTGTCATTTTGCAACTGAGTCTATGACTTTTTTTTTCTTCCAGTACTTTATTCACAGTTTTAATCCTAGAAAACGCAGGGGTTTTTTTGACAGCAACTTGAATAATTTGCTGTATTGTTGTCAACTCTAAATTCGAATGTTTAGACATTATGGAATACAGAGTTAGAATTCTTCCATATCCAAAGAGAGTGAGAGAGAAAGAAGTGAGGGAAGAGAAAGAAGCAGATTAAGTGAAAGTTGAAATGGACTCCATGTTAATTCAAGGAAACAAAAACAAACACACACAACATAGACTCGAATGTATCTTCCGAGATCAAATCTGCCTCCTTAGGCCTAATCCAACGTTGCCCATTCCGTTGGAGCAAAGGCATTGCTTATGCAGAGGTTAGGCCAGCACATCCTTTGCTTGCGTCCTTACTCACTAGGTAAACACACCCCTCACACTCCAGATGTGGCCAGTCGTCACCCCCGAGGGATACTGGTCAGGCACTCAGGGATGGTTTTGAAACAACTGTGGCCTGCCTCAGACCACCCCACGCAGTGGGCTCAGCAAATTTCCAAAGTGCAGAGACAGCACTGCAAAGGCAGAGTGTGCCAGGATGGGCCCTGGACATACACTGTACAATCCATCTCAGATGAGGTGATGGGAGCAAGTTGGCGTGTCCCAGCCCACAGGCACTGCTCCTCACACCCCCACCTGGGTGGGAGCCATCACAGGCTAGCATCCCCTTGTCCTGCCCCTATCCTGGTTTTCTGGCTGGCTTTGCAGATCAAAGGGCATCCTTCCACTTGGACCAATCCTGGGGGAGACATCTCTCAGAAGACAGTCCTAGAACATGGAATATGACCTTGTTTGGAAATAGGGTCTTTGCAGATGTTACCAAAGGAAGAGGAGCTCACAGTGGATTAGAGTGGGCCCCACCTAGTCTAATGATTCCTGTCCTTAAGAGAACACAGACCCACACACACACACACACACACACACACACACACACACACAAGAATGTGCCTGTGAAAATGGAGGCAGAGCTTAGAGTGAAGTGTCTACAAGGCACGGGACGTGGACAGTTGCCAGAAACCAGCAGAAGCCAAGAGTGAGTCATGGAGTTGATCTGCCTCACAGCCTCTAGCAGGAACTCGTCCTGCCACTACCTTGACTTTGCATTTCTAGCCTTCGCAACTGATGGAATAAACTCCCATTGTTTAAAACCAGTCAGGTGTGGCATGTTTTTATGTGAGCCCTGGGAACCCAATACACTGACTTCCAAGGGCCTCATCCCACTGACTTCAAAGCAGGCCTGGATCTGTGCGTTGTCTCACTTCTGGGAGCTCCCATGAGCCTGCAGAGAGATTGCAGGGTCTTCCTGAACATTGCCTGAAGAGGAAAGAGGGACTCAGAGGATTGCCCCGATATCGCCCCTCCCTTCTCCTAAATTCTGCTGGGCTCTCCCAATGCCCCAGGGAGACATCCCTGCTAACTTCTGCCCTGCAAGTTGACCCTGACATTTTCAAGTGTCACTGCCTCTGTGAACTTGAATGGATTGCTCTGTTCTTTGCACAAGAGTAGAAACATCTGCCTGGGGTGCAGCTTGTCCCAATGGCTGGGACTTCCCTGACACACAGCTCCCCATATCTGCTGTGGAGCGGTCTCACTGACATCTGGGCAAGCAACTGGAAGAAGCTTCAGCCCCAGTTCTAAAGGTTCACAGTGACTGGCAGCTGGGATTGAGACAGACCCACCTTCTGTAGGTGGACTTTGGTGCTGGCCCCGGTTGTCCTTTTATAGTCACTACCTTTGGAAAGGGTGCAATTTTCACCCTCCTGCCCTGCCAGTGTGGCAGGGTATTTTTTATTCTTTGTATTCAGTTGTTTCTTGGTGTTTCTTGGTGAACAGAATGGAAGATATGCCTTTTCCTAAGCATGGCTGTGGCACAAGAGGCTTTCCGAAGCAGCTGCTCAGGTGGCTCAGCCTGAACCAGGACAGGTTGAGAGGGAGCATCTTCCTGAGCCCTCAGTATGTCATCCACAATGGACGGGACAGGCTCTGGGGAGTTGTTCTTCACCCCTTCCAGAGCTGAAACCAGAATGAGACTACCTGTCTCTCTAAAAAATAAAAAAAAAAAAAATTATCTGGGCTTGGCAGCATGCACCTGTAGTCCTAGCTACTTGGGAGGCTGAGGCAGGAGGATTGTTTGTGTGTGCCCAGGAGTTTGAGGATACAATGAGCCATGATCGCACTTAAGCCTGGGTGACAGAGAAAGAACCTGTCTCAAAAAAAAAAAAAAAAAAAAAAAGAAGAAGAAGAAATAAAAGAAAAAGAAATCACCTTGTTTGTGAATACAATTTCTTTCTTTCTAATCTTACTACTTTTATTTTATGTCATTTTCGTGCCTTATTGTTTTGGCTAGGACTTCCAATACCATGTTGAATAGGAGTGATGAGAGTAAACATCCTTGCCTCATTCTCAATCTTATGGAGAAGGCAATAAGTTTTTCATCACTAAGTAAGATGTTTGCTGTAGGCTTTTTGAAGGTGTCACACATCAGGTTAAGAAGCTTGCTTCTATTCTTAGTTTGCAGAAAATCTATAATAGGAAAATATGTTGAATTCTGTAAAAGTTTTTTCTATATCAATTGATGTGATCATGTTGATTTTCTTGTTAGATTATTACTATGGCAGATTACATTGATTGATCTTCAAGTATTGAAGCAGTCTTGCATTCCCAGGAAAAACCCACTTGGTTATGGTGTATTCCAAGGACTACATAAACACACACACAAACACACACACACACACACACACACACACACACACTCCAGAAGTAACACAAGTTCAAAATACAAAACTCAATTTAATTTGCATATACTAACAATAACTAACAGAAAATCGACATTTTAAAATAATTGCATTTGTACTATCTCTGAAAAAAAATGAAATGATTAAGTCTCTATAAGATCAGTATGCTGAAAATGTACAAAATCCTGTAAACAAAATCACAGAAGACCTGAATCAATGAAGAAATATATGGATTCATGGATTGAAATACTCAATATAGTAAAGATTTCAATTCTTCCCAAATTGATCTATACTTTTAATACATCTCCATCAAAATCCCACCAAAGGATATGTTGTATATCAGGCAATCTGATTTTTAAAAAATGCAAAGATTAAAAGGTAGAAAAAAGAATGACATTGGAAAAGTGATGCTACACAATTTTAAAGTTCTGCTCCAATTCTAAAGTAGTCAAGACAGTGTGATTCCAGCAAAGGGACAGACACAGAGATCAATGGGACAGACTGTGTCCAGGAATAGATCCGCACAGACATGGAAAATTGATTTCTAACAAAGCTGCAAAGACAACTCAATAGAGAAAGGACAATCTTTCAACAAATGCTACTGAAACAACTCAACTTTCATACGCAAAAAATTGAACCTCAACCTAAAGCTCCTATTTTACATAAACATTAATTGAAATGGAGCGCAGATTTAAATAAAAAGTGTTTAACACTATGAAACTTTTAGAAGAAACCGTAGAAGAAATATTCAAGACTAAGTTGTCAGACATGACACTAAACAATTCATAGAAGAAAATACTGATAAAATGAACTTCCTCAATATTTAGGACTTTTGCTCTGTGAAGGATCTTATTAAGAGGACAAAAAGACATGCTACAGGCTGAGTGAAAACGTATAGCACAAACCATATAGTGGACAAAGGACTTGTATGTAGAATCTATGAAGAACCTTGAAAATTCATCACTTTTTGAAAAAAAAAATTCCTATGAAAAAGTGGGCAAAAGACATGAAAAGACATTTTGTCAAAGAAAGAACATGAACAGCAAAGAAGCACAAGTGAATATGATCAGCATCAGTAACCATTAGAGAAATGCAAATTAAAACAATGAAGTATCACTATGTCTGTTAGAATGGATAAGGTCAATGATGACACCAAATGCCGGCAAGATTGCTTAGAAACCAGACAACCCACACATCACTGGCATCACTTGAACAAGGTATAGCCACTCTGGAAAAGAGTTGGGCAGTTTCTTATAAAACCAAAGGTACACGTCCTATGTGACTCAGCAATTTCACTCTTCAGGATTTAACTGGAAGAATGAAAACAGGTTCACAAAAACCTGTACGTGAATGTTCTTAAAAGTTTTATTCAAAATAGCCTCAAACTGGAAACCACCCAAATATCTTTCAATGGTGAAAGACTCAACAAATTCTACCATATCCATATAAGAGAACACTACCCAGGAATAAAAAGCAAGGAATTATTGATACAGGCAACAACTTGGAAGTTTTGTTAGAGCATGAAACTTGGTGAAAAAAGCCAAACTTTTGTTGAAGATTGGGTTTTGGCTTTTGTTGAAGAAAGAAAAAAACTTTCTCTTGTGAAAAAAGCCAATCTTCTAAAAGGTTTTACACTTATAAGATTCCATGTATAAAACATTCTCCTGTTGTGGGATAATTTAGGAATCAGAGAGACCAAGGAGTTGAGGAGGATATTTATTATTTAGGTTCACCGGTCCAGCTGGATTAACATCCAAAGGACTGAGCCCCAAACGAAGAGTCAAGTTACCTTTTAAGCATTTTGTGGGGCGGGGGGAGATCTGTGCAGGGGGGAAGCATATTACAGAATCAAGAAACAAAGACAATTATTCAGTTGAGACTTGCATTACATTATTTCTTACTTTTCAAGGAAAAACATGTTTTGCGACTTGAGTTTATCTGTCTAGTGACCTTGCAGCTGCACAGCTAGAGAAACGGGTCTTCATAATGCCTGGCAAAGGGAGAAAGAAGGCTCACCAGTCACAGAAAAACAGGCAGTTAATTGTTAAAGACTCCAGCTCTTTCTCTTCCTCAGGGGGAATTGGGTTTTCTTACATACAGCTGAGTTTTCGCTTACATATTCTTTAATTTCTTTTAATTCCTGTTCCACTCCAACTAACAAAACTATAGAGATGGAGAACAGATTGGTGGTTGCCAGGAGACAGGGACAAGGTACGAGGATATGACTAAAAAGAGGTAGCACGAGTGAGTTCCTCTCAGTGATGAAACAGTTCTTTGGCAAGGACACTGGTGCAAGTGTTTACAAGATACTGCACATGAGACCATCTTGCATAGAACACACACACACAAAGGAGTACATGCAAACACTGCAAAAACTGCATAAGGTCTGTAGTCTAACAATAGCCAACCAATGCCCATGCCCTGGTTTTGATGGTGTCCTGCTGTTCTGTAAGATAGCACTGTTAGGGGAAGCCAGGAAAAGCATCCAAGGGACGCTCTACTACTTTTGCGACTCCCTGTGAATCTAGTCATTTCAAAACAAAAATGTTAAAGAAAAGCAACCAAGTGATTTTTATATAATAAATGCCAGGTTAATCCTCATATATGAATGCACATATGAGTGCACAGATAAAACTGAAAGGACGTATATCAAAATGGTAACATATCTGTTAGTTTTTGAAGGGAAGGCGAGGGTTACAAAAAGACAGAGGGAGAGTTGGTAGCTCGACAGCAACAAAAGTTCATTGCCAGAGCAACCTACTGAGGTGGGGGACCAGCTTAACACCAGAGCCCACCACCGCTTACAGGCTGGGGTACTTATAGGTATGGGCGGGAAGGGTCTGGGTGGCATGGCTTGCTGCTTGACAAAGATGTTTATCCCGGCCCGCGGGATAGTCGAAGCAGGCCCTGGAGGAGGGGGTGGGAATTTGGGGAACAAGAGACACGAGAAATGGAGACAAGACAGTGCTCTGATCAAGTCTCGTTTAATGGCGGTAATGCAGTGCCTTATATACACTTGGAGGGGAAGGGGTTGGGCCAGAGGTGGAGATGATCTCATCGCAGAGGGCGTGACCAAGTAGGTATTGGTTTCTCTGGTGGAACGTCATGTTGCACCTGCGCTGTCAGTTGGTAATTTTCCCGGGCACGGGATGGTGCCTGTGCTACAAAGTAACAATTTTCGCCGCCGCGGGGGGGAAAACAAGTGAAGAAGAAGCAGGAAGAGCGCCATCTATTATGAGGTATTGATACAAAAGAGAAACAACAAATCTAGGGAGGAGGTAGAAGGTGGAAAGGAATAGAGCTCGGGCGTTTAATCATTAATTATTATTTGCTATGGCCGGGGCGCGCAGCTCCGGACAGATGTTCCTTCAGTTGGGCCTTTTCCTGGCAGGGTATGATAGGGACGTTCCTGTGCCTTGTGGTCAGGTGGTGGGGCAGGACGTTTCTCACGGTGGAACCCCCATGGAATGTTTTGCTCTGACCAAGGTCTGTGAAATGGCAGGGGGCTTACAAAACAGTGCAGTCTGGACTAACAGTATCCAGATCGTAGATTTAAAAATCATTTTTCTTTTCTTGGTAGGTCTTTTCAATATGTTCTGTATAGTCCAAAATAAACATGTTACTTTGTTACATTTAAAACGTTTTGTTCTCTTCAAAATGCATTTAAACTGTTTGACAAACTAGAAAATTGTTTATTAAGAGCAAGGACATTTATTTATAGACAAATCCTAATTCAGGTGAATTCAACAAATATTCTTTAAGCACTTTCTATATGCAGGCAATTATAAGAGTATTTAAGATAAATCTAGTATAAATCTAGAGTGAAAATATGACAAATACTTATAACATAGGATAACATATGTGATATTATAGGCATACACAATGTTCTGAAATAATACAGAGGGGGACATAATTAACCATGCACCAGCTAGGAGAAGGTTCAAAGAAGAGGGCTTTTCACGATATAAAGGAATAGAGGGGATGGCATGGGAGGAGAAAGAACTTTTCAAAAAAAGACAACAGGGCCGGGAGTGGTGGCTCGTGCCTGTAAGCTCACCACTTTGGGAGGTTGAGCTGAGGGGATCACTTGAGCCCAGGAGTTCGAGACCAGCCTGGGCAACATAGTGAGACCCCTGTCTCTATTTAAGTAAGTTTAATATTTTAAAAAGACAACAGAGTACACAAGAAGCATTGAGGCAGAGAAAACACAACATGCAGAAGAAAGCAGAGTCAAACGGGTAACATTATTTCTAACATCAAGTGATGAAAGCAGGAGGAGGCTATTAAAATTGACATCAGAAAGTGCATTTAGTGACTTCAGTCTTTAGTGGAAGTTCCTAGTGTATGAAATGAACAGATGAGGAAAGGCCTTAATTGCTGTGCTGTGGGAATAGGGAACCGTTAAAGGGCTAAGTGTGAGAGGATCTGTAATTCGGAAATTGCTCTGTTGGTAACGTGGAGGGTGAGTTTGAGGGGAATGAGACTGGAGGCAGGAGCAAGGCAGGAATGAAACGGCCTCATTGTCTGGAGTATCACCTGAGGTTTGTGATCTCACAGCCATAGAAAACAAGGATGTGGACTCACAAAGAGTGAGGTTAAGAGCGGAAGTTCAATAGGCAAAAGAAAAAGAAAAGCTCTCTGCTGCAGCGAGGGGTCACAGAGAAATGGATCGCCGGTCCATGGCAAAACGCAGAGGGTTTTATAGATGAGCTGGTGAGGAAGTGGTGTCTGATTTACAAAGGACGTGAAAGACTAGTCAGACCAGGTGTGCCATTTGCATAGGGCATGAAAAACTGCTTAGATCCGGTGTGCCGTTTGCATAGGGTGCGAAATTCTGGTCGTCCCCTCCCTAATCTTGTATTATGCAGGTGGGTTCTCTGTCTGAGCTGTGCCATGTTGCCCATTTCTCTATTACTGCACACGTGGTGACAGAAGAGGGAAGATGGACCCTCCATGTTGGATATGCCCGGCCCCCAGGTAGCCCTTTTCTATTGGCACAGCTGCCAGCATTCCCCCGTGCAAGCTTCCAGCTTGCTTAACTACATTTGCGGCTTGATTTTTCAGGCTGCTCTTTGTTAGAAAAAGATAATTTGTTGGGCTGCTTTTTGTTGGAAGGGAAGCTCTGCCAAGGACTCTGTTCCCCTCACTATCTGCCTAAATAATGTCTTTCTACCTCCTGTTTCAGTAGCAGTGGAGGTGAGGAGTAAAAATATGTCAAACTTGGCCACTGATTAGAAAAGGTGACAGGAGGGGTCAAGGAGAGGAAAAAGTGCTGGATCACGCCCAGGTTTCAGGCTGGAACAGAGCAAATGGCAGCAGCATACAATGTTGAACATAGAGGCAGAGAAGCCCACTTGAGTGGAGAGGGATAACGGGGCATTCTAGGACAGGATGGGTTTGAGATTTCCTGACGTATCCAAGTGGAAAAGCCTTGGGAGCATGGGGATTCACTGAGCTCAGGGCAGAGATAGGGAATGTGCAGTCATCAGCTTGCAGGGGATGGCTGAATCATTCTCCCACTTCAGCAGAGAAGCACCCAAGCAAAGTGCTGAGAATCCTGGAGAACACCAACATTCCCCAGTGAGCTGAAAGACAATTTTAGAGGAGGCACAGAGGAAAAATGAAATGGAAGAGAGTGCTATAGAGAGCACCATAATCCAGGGCTTTGTCTAGAAGCAGGCTGATGAATAACCATTTCCTTTTCTGTAAATGAGAGTAAAATTATCTACCCATGCATGGAAAAAAAAAATTCTCAACAAACTAGAAACAGGAAGGAATTCATCAACGTGATGAATGTTGGAGTGCCATAGCACTCCAACCTGGACAACAGAGACCCTGTTTCAAAAACAACAACAACAACAAATTTAGTCCTTTTCTTTTACAGATACATACTAAGGTGTCCATGGATGAAATTATATGATGTCCGGGATTTGCTTTAAAATAACAAAAGAGGAGGAGAAGTGGGTGGGAGTATACAGGAAACAAGATTGGCCATGAGTTAACAAATACTTAAATCTGCTGACGAGGAGGTGAAAGCTCATTACACTATCCTCTTGTACAAAATGCTCCAGATACAAAGTTTTTCTAAAAATCTTCTTCATGGGTTTGTAGTGAGCATTGAATAAGGTCATGTATACAGAGTGCTTCATCACCATGGCTGACAGGTAGTCAGCACTCAAACATTGTTTTTAGTTTTGTTAATCCCTGTCCATTAACCACACCCAAAAGAAGTGGCTTATTTACACCAAGAACCCTGGCTCATGGACCTTTGTCGACTTGGAGGTAATTTATTGAAATTTGAGGTTTAGGATGAGGAAATGCCAGCCTTCAGAGTCCCAGGCCTATTGTGCAACAGCAGAGCCAACAGTCCCAAATGCCTCCCTAGCATGACTAGTAAGTAGGATCACTTTCCTCTCGCCTTGTAGGCATACTGAAGATCATTCACTCATTCATTCACTATTTTTCATTCATTTCTTATGTGCTAGATATTGGGTGCTGGGAATCCATAATACAGTGGACCCTTAATTGACTGGAAGCATCACTTTCAAAGCATCATTTCAGGTTGAATATTTGAGTGCCAAGTGAATTCAAGCTACAGGGCTAAGGATCCATGCCTCAGTCACCATGAAGACCTTCCCAAGAGTCAGCCCTATGAGGCACATAGAAATGAGTGGAGACATAGAACTCACTCCTACAAAGCCTAGAACCTGATAGAGCACATGAGACAGGAGCCCAAATAACCAAGAACAGGGAGCTGAATGTGAGAGGCGGGCTCCAAAGGATTCGGCCACCAAGGTGGAGAAAGTATGTGTGCAGAATGGGAAGTAGTCAGGTTTGGCTGACACATTTAGTAGGCATGTGGGGAGAGGTGGAAACTGAGGCTGGAATGATCCACTAGGGCCACGTGTATAGAAGGTCAGGTTGAGGCATCTGAATCTCATTCAGTATCAACAGAGTCGCTTCTTGGTGCCAAGCAAAGGCTAACAGGCTTAGGACCAGGATTCAGGAAGCTGTCTCTTGAATCAAGTGACTGAGCCCATGAACCACCCAGGGAAGGCCCATCCCAGCCTGGCGCTGTACCTCAAGCTCACATTACACGACCACATACATCAAACCACATGCATGTTCACACACGACCATATGTATGTTCACACGACCATATGCATGTTCACACATGACCACATGCATGTTCACATGCAACTATATGTTCACAGGACCATATTTATATTCACACAACCATATGCATATTCACATGACCATGTGCATGTCACATGCAACCATATGCACATGTGGTCACATGGATATTCACACATTACCACATGGAACCTCACATGACCATATGCATGTTCACATGTGGCCACATGCATGTTAATACATGACCATATGTATGCTCACGTGACCACATGTGTATTCACACATGACCATATGTATGTTCACACGCTCAATGAATCACAGTTTTATAAGACCTGAGACAGACATGCGTTTTGGGAGATCCAGCTTTGGAGTATGGGCTCATCTTGTCCACACATGGAGACTAGACCTGAACTATCTCTGAGAAGGTTGCCTGCCAGTTTAGAGCAGAGCTTCAGAAACCTTTTCCATAAAAAGCCAGTTAGACAGTTACGAAATGTCTGAAGGCTTTGCAGGCCATGTAATCTCTGTTGCAAATACTCAACTCACTAAAGCAACCATTTAAATAAACCATGTTAAATAAAGAACAATTTAAACATGAAGGAAGGTATGAAGGTACGTTCTGATAAGACAGGACCTGGCCATAGTTTGTCCAGCCTAGTCTAGAATTTGTAGCCTCTTCCCAGAGCCCAAGTGCCCGCTCCAGACACAGACCCACTCCAACTCCAGCCAGAGACGCAGGCCTCATTTGTCAGAAACTGGGAATGCTCCTTTAGAAGGACACCCCTCCAGGCCTGAGGATCTGTGCACTATGGGAGGCCTGGAGCTACTCGTGCTCCACCCAGCTTGATGCAAGCTGGCCCCGTCAGGCCCCACCACCATTATCCTTGCTGACCACTCCCGGCATCCTCTCAAGAGGAAGCTGCCCACCTCTCACGTTCTATGCCACAGGGTTGGGCACTGCACTGGCTCCTTCCAGCCCCACAGGAGCCCCTCTCCACAGCCTGTCACTTAGGAGCTCCTGTACATCCAGTTGAGCCCAGACAATTTCTTTAGGAAACCTTCTCAACACTCTGAAGTCCAGATCGCAGGCCCCTCCTGGAATGTTCTCCTTGTAGCCTGTTCTTCACTTATGAGACCACACTGCATATTGAACTGCAACCATCAGCTTCACCATCTATCTCCTCTGTGCCAGGCCAGGAGCTCTGTGGGAGAAGGAACTCATCAGAGTGCCTGCCCCTGGAAGGCTGTTCATCAACATGCAGTGAAAGAAAGAATTCACAGGCTCTTCCAACAGGAAGAGAGACTGGATCTTATAAGACCCAACAGGAAGGCACTGTCTCAAAACCAGTGAAAAATAGCAGGGATCTAGATTAGAGCGTGCAGTGGGAAATGAAATAGTAGGGGCTGGGGAGGTGCCCCACATTTGTCAATGACTCCTAATCTTTCTCCCGAGATCGCTCCTTCACCCTTGTGTTCAGCTGCCACCGACACTTACACCAGCCACTGAAGCCAGAAACCTGGGAGACCTCTGCCCTCATCCGGCCCCAAAGACCAGAACGTGTCATTTCCACCTCGCTCACCCTACTTCCCTTCCCACTGCTCCTACCTTAGTTCAGACCACCGCCCTCGCTCCCTCCGCCTAGCTCAAGCCAAGCTGACTGGGCCAGCGGCCTTCAGGCCCGCCCTTCTCCATCCTGCCATGTCTGTCCTCCACGGGCCAAACGGAGCTGTCATTTTAAAGTGCAGGTCTGCTCTGGTCATTCTCCTAATGAAACCCTTCGGTGCTTGTCAAGGCCTTGGTCCAGACTCCTTAGCATGGCCATGCAGGACAGCCCTCCATGATCCTCCCCTCCCTGAGACCCCTCCTGCCCTCAGCACCGTGTTCAAGCCCCAGCTTGCCCTGTGGTGTCGCACTCAGCCCAGCTCCCCTGCCTGGGGTGCCCTGCCTGGGGTGCCCTGCCTGGCCTAGGAACCAGGAAAGCTTGCCAGCTTCCAAGACTCAGCTCAAGCACCTCTTCCTGCTGGGTGTTTTCTGAGACCCCCTCCTCTCCCCACTTCCTGGGGATCCCGCAGTCCCCTGAAGGGCCTTCTGCCCCAGCGTTTGACCCCACTGTTTGGCCCTGTATCTGTTTCCATGGCTGCCTCACCCTTTCAGACCACCAACTCCTGCAGAGCAGAGCCCCATATCTCAGTCGGCTTTGCATTCCCAGAGCCTGGCACAGAGCCTGGCTCCCATGAACCCTCAATAACCCTTGAAAATTCACTGGAATCCTGGACAGTGCCGAAGAGGCACCTAGGATGGGAGAATGATCTGCTGCCGTCTCCTGGCAATGTGAGGCATTGTCGTAAGCCCAGACACCTCCCTGCCAGCCTTGCAAAAACAAGTGCAGGAAGGGGAAGCTGGAAAAGGAGCTGATGGAGAATGGGGGAGATGGATGCCGTCTAAGGAGACACACTGGATTGAGAGGTTGCTGAGACCCTGCCAGCTCCCACACTATTCCCATGTCCATGGGTGCAGGGACCAGGTCAGTGCTTCCAAAGAAGGCTGCATCCTTAGTGGCTCTGGCTCCCTCTAACAAATGCTAAATGAGATCTTGCTTCTCAAGATAACCTGTTGTTGTGTTGTTGTCACTATCACTGCAGCTTTTATTCACTTCATTGGGTAATCACTGAGTTTTTCCTCCATGGCTGTAGAACATGTGGTTTACTTTTGTGTATAGAAAGACTTAATTTAACCACTGGCTTTTTCTGATTTTAACTCAGCTTCCTACTGTTAGGAGGTTATTTCTGACATTCGGGGTTTCTTACCTTTCTGTCAGAACCCACATACTGTCATTCTTCAGTATCTGTTGGAGACTGGTTTCAGTGTCCTCCCTTGAAGATACCAACAGCACAGGTGCTCAAGCCCCTGATATAAAATGGTGTGGCATTTGCAGACAACCTACGCACACCCTGCATGCACTTTCAATAAGCTCTAGGTTACTTGTAATACCTAATTCAACGTAAATACTTTGTCAATAGTTGTTTAGGGAATTATGATAAAAAGAAAAGCTTGTACATGTTCAGCACATGTGCAATGTTGTTTGAGTAGTTTTACCCCACATGGTTGAATCCGTGGATGCGGAGCCGACAGCTACAAGACACACAGGTGGGGAGGGCTAGCTTTTCCAGTTAGTGTCCCCCAAACCCCTCTCTGTCCACTGCTTCAGCAGGTCAGGCGATATCATGTGCCCCTCCTCGAAAGGAGTAGCATTATCCCAGCTCCTCTTGGGGCGGCAGGTCTAATTGTCTGCATCTTGACATCTGGAAAGTTTGCCCAACACCTAACAGAAGACATGGATTAGGGGAAGGAGCTTGGGACTGTAGATGGATATTTGTGAGTGATGTGCACAGAGATAACCACCTGCAGAGAAAGATCACCTGTTGTTCACCTTTGAATCCTCAATCTCTATTGCACAGGGCATTCAGTCAACATCAGATGTCTGTGGAACAAATGCATGGATTGTACATGAAAGAAGTAAAAGGGACTACCTTCTCATGGTGTAGAAAATTAGAGCTGCATGACACATTTTGCCCTAAATTTAGGAATCCACCCCACTAGACAAGAAATACCTTTTCCAATTAACGAATGATCTCTGCACTCCTTTCCCTGAAGAGTTTACTGAACAATGATCAGGAGGGCACCATAAACTTTATTTCCATGTCAAACAGTACCTGTCCTCCAGTGGTTTATCATCTATTTGGTGAGACATGGTACAAATGAAGAAAGATTGCTCCCCGTCCTCAGAAGTTCTGTAACCTCACCGGATGAGGCATCCATCTCACACTTGCTTCTCCAGAAAGACTAGAGAACCACAGGAGACCATGTGTCATGAAAGGTTGAATGCGCGATCACTTAGCACTGAAAATACGCAGCACAGAAAATAAGTGTTTGTAGTTAGGTGGCACTATCAGGGCAGGCTTCCTGAAAGAAGCTGACCTTGAACTGCCCTAGGCTGGGAAGAAGTTTAAAAGAGAACAGAAAATTCATTGTTCTGTGGTCTGGAGGCGCCCTGGTTTCTCCGACCCTGAGTCTCAGCCAGAGATCCTGGTGGGGAGACAGGAGTGTGAAGCCATCGACCACCCTGTCTATGTTCTCACTCTTCAGAGTGTGGCACCGGGGCAGAAGCAGCAAAGATGACCACTGCATACATTCCAGCTCCCAGACAGAGGCATACATGACTTCACCCTTGAACAAAATCCATGTCTTTTCAGGGTGCACTCCAGAGTGAAGTGCGGGTGGACTGGAGTGAAGTGCTGCTCAGGCTGACGGCGCCAGCTCAGAATGTCTTCAGCGAGGCCAGCACCCGTTTGAAGAAGATTAAGGGATGAGGCCATCCAGTGAGCCAGAGGGTCCCTGAGAAATGAGATGGCCTTACTCTCCTGGATTCCCTACCGCTCACTCACAGAAGCAGCTTGGTCCACGGAACTTGGCAGCGCTGTTCTGGAATAATAATGAACAGCACACACGGAATGCCTCCTCAGAGCCCAGGGAGGGAGGCAGGCAAGTGCTGTCTCCCCAGCACCTGCTCCTGCCTGGGCCGGCAGCCCTGACCCTTCTGACAAACCCCCCAGCACTTCAACCACAACATGGCTTCTCACCATCTCCAGCCCAGACTCTCTGCTTCCAAAGCCTAGTGGATCCACCAGATGGACCTCACCTCCCACTGACCCAGCACACACTGCTTTATCTGAGAGGTGCCTGCTCCCCAGGCGGCAGTGCTCATGTTTGCCTGGGGGCTTCCTCACACCGTTCCCACCACCTGAGATACCCTGCTCCCTTCCACCCCAAACAATGGTAGGAATAATTCAACAAAGCCTTAAAGTCAGAAGAGCCAGCTTCAAGTCCTCCACTGAAGAAAGAGTTCATAATCCCACAAATAAACATCAGCTTAGGATCTTACAGTCACAGAGGTCCGATGTCCACAGTCAGTCTCTGAGGGCTGAAGTCACGGTGTCATCAGGGCTGGCTCGTTCTGGAGCTCCAGGGAGACGTTGCTCCCTTGCCTTTCCCAGCTCCCAGAGGTGGTGTGGGTTTCTTGGCTCATGGTCCCACAGCACACGGACCTCTGCTTCTATGGCCACTTCTCCATCTCTGACTGTGGCCTTTCTGCTTCCCTCCCATGAGGACTCCAGTGATTACATCAGACACTGCCAGGTAATCCAGGAGGATCTCCCCATCTCAGCGTCCTTAGTTGAATCATATCTGCAAAGTCCCTTTCGCCAGGTAAGGTAAGAAACTCACAGTTTTTACAGATTAGGTTGTGAACATCTTTGGGAGGCCATCATTCAGCCTAGCATGGTGAGATATACATATATCTTTAATTTTTTTTATTTTTTAGTGACAGGGTCTTACCATGTTGCCCAGGCTGACCTCAGACACCTGGGTTCAAGTGATCATCCTGCTTTGGGCTTCCAAGTAGTTAAGACTACAGGCAAATGCAACTATGCCTGGCTTATATCTTATAAATCAATAAGAAAACAGTTTGATTTTTTTACATGGGTAAAAGTCTTGACCAGGCACTTCACCAGAGAAGTATACAACATGGCAAAAAAAAAAAAAAAAAAAAAAAAAAAGTGCCTGAAAAGATTCAGAACATCATCATTCATTAGGGAAATGCAGCCTGAAACCACAATGGCATCCGCAGTAGAACAGGTGAAATTGAAAAACACATCCATGTTGGCAAGGCTGCAGCACAGGGGAACTCACATGGTGCTGACGGACATGCAAGATGGCACAGCTGCTCTGGAAAACAGTTTAGCATTTCCTTATAAAGTCAAATATGGTACCCAGCAATTCTTCCTCTAAGTGTTTATCCAAGACAAATGAAAGCAGATTTCCATACAACAATCTGTACAAGAATGTTCCAGCAGCTTCCTCCTGCTCCCCAGAAACTGACAGCAGCCCAAGTGGCTTTCAGCTGATAAATAGATTAAAAAAACTGTGGTATCCCCATACAGTGGAATATATTCAGTAATAAAACAGGGCAACTTACTGATACACATCTAACATTCAAGAGCTTTACACGAAGTGAAAGGAGCCAGACACAAAAGGTACCTGCTGTAGGATTCTTTTACCTGAAATTCTAGAAAAGGCAAAATGACAGTGTGAGAAAGCAGGTCTGTGGATATGAGGGCCAGGAGGGAGGCTGCGGGGGAGGAGGCCTAATGGGCACACGGGAACTCTGAAGGATGCTGGAGTCTTCATTGTGACGACCATGTGGCTGCATGCATTTATCAGAACTCATTGAGCTGCACACCTAAAGCTGGCAAATTTTAACACGTCAGTCACACCTCAACAAAACTGATATTAAAAATCAATTGAACTGTTGCACAACAATGTGAGTATTCTTAATGCCACTGTACTGTACAATTAAAAATGGTTAAAATGGTAAATTTTATGTTATCTATATCACAATTAAAATAAATAACCCCCCTAAATCAATTGCATTCCATATACTGGCAATAAACAATTGGAAAATACACTTTTGAAAGGAGCATTTACAATAGTACCAAAACCAAAAAATACCTAGGAATCAAACTAAGGCAGGCAAGACCTTTACACTGAAAAATATGAAACACAAAACATTGCTGAGAAAAAAATTAAAGAAATACCTAATTAATGGAGGATTACATCATGTTCATGGATTGGAAGACTCAATATTTTCAGATGCCAAATCTTTCTAATTTGATGTACGGATTCAGTGGAATGCCAATTAATCCCAGCATTTTTTTTTGGTATACATTGAAGATGATTCTGCAGTATACGTGGAAAATCAAAGAATCAAGAACAGCCAAGGCAGCCCTGAAAAAGAAGAACAAAGCTGGAGGACTTAACTGCTAGACAACAACACTTCTTTTAAAGCTGCAGTAGCTAAGATGCTGAAGTGCTGGCACAAGGATACATTTCTAAGACCAATGGCGCAAACAAGAGTGCACAGACGTGAAAAGGCAGTAACACCTGACAGATGACACAGGAGAGGCGGCACAGTTAAGTGGGGAGAGGGTGGTCTTTCAATAAATGGCCTTGGGCTAACCACACATCCATATAGAAAAATAGAAACCATGACTCTCCACCTCAGTCCTGATGTAAAAAAATCTGAGATGGATCCTAGACCAAACCATGAAGGGTAAAAAAAGTCAATCTGTGTTAAGCATGGTATATTGAAGAAAAGAAGGTCTAGAATTTTTTTTAAAAAAATAAGATTATCTTTATAACAAAGGGATAGGCAAATATTTTTTATACAAAAAATCACTAACTACAAAAATAGTAAATAAACAAAAATAATAAATAATATATTGACAAGGTTGTTAAAAATAAAATATAGTAAAAACAGATTAATAAATTGAACTTTATTAAAATAAAAAATATATGGTTCATCAAAAAATATCATTATGTGATAAAAAGACATGCCACAGAGCAGAAGATTATCATAATACACGTCTTTCAAAGCAAGTTGCATCCAGAATATATCAAGAAATCCCACAGATTAATAACAAATGACAGACAATAAAAATCTTTTTAAAAGGGCCAAATGTTTAAAAAGTATTTCACAAAAGAGGCTATTCACACAGCCATTAAGTGTATGAAAAACTGTTCAACTTCATTAACCATCAAGAAAATACAAATTAAGTTGAGCATGCTGTGCATGTCTGTGGTCCCAGCTACTCCAGAGGCTAAGGAGGGACAACTCCTTGAGCCCAAGAGGTGGAGGCTGCAGTGAGCTATGATCACACCGTTGTTCTCTAGCCTTAGCAACAGAGTAAGACCATGTCTCAACAACAAAAAAAAAGAAAAAGAAAAGAAAAAGAAGAAGAAGAAGAAGAAAGAAAAGAAAATGCAGGTTATATAGCACTGCATTCCCCAGATGCACTAGAATGAAAAGGACTGACAATACCACGTGTTGGCAAGAGTGTGGAGCTACTAGTGCTTTTGTCTGCACTTGGTGGGCGTGTAACTTGAACTACAACTACAAGAAATTTTCAGTATCTACTAAAGCTACATGTAAGAAAAAACTATGACCTAGCAATTCAATTTCTTACGTATCTACCAAACTGAAATGAGCATTTATGTTCACCAAAAGTCATACACAAAAATATTCAGAGAAGCTTCATTCATCATCACCAAAAAGTGGAAGGAATAGAATGGATACAGTGTGGGATGCTCAGACCATGGAAGATTACAAGACAGTGAAAGGCAGTGAGCTCCTCCTGTCTGCCACAAGATGGATGAATTTCACAGACATAATGTGGAAAGAAGGAAGCCAGTCACAAAACAGTCCGTACTGTACGATTCCTCTCATTCCCGTTGACTTCAGAAACAGTGTTTGGAGGTTACTCCATTGTTGTGAAAAGAAAATCAGGAAAGACACTGACACACCAATTTACTGTCAAGGTGCAGGGTAACCAATTGCTGTTTGTAGTTTTCCTATGTAGATAAAGGACTCAAAGGATGGAACAAAACACCTTTGATGTTAGACATAGGCAGGAGTACGTGAAGCTTGAATCTGGTTTTTCTCATCTCCCTTCCTTGGCCTGGTTGGCTTCATCATCAGCATTTTCCTGCTCCTCACTCCTCCCCCAGTATCCTTATTCTGATTTCTGCCTTTTTTCCTCCCTAGAAAATATACATTTTCTAGAGCCCAATCTGCCAGGAGAGATCTTAGAGATTACAATGGAAAAAACTTGGAATTCTGAGGACAGAGAAAAGAAAGAGGAAGAGTTAATGACTAGTGAGACACCATCATGTAGACTGGTGCCACACGGAATCTGGGGCAACAGAACATGATCTGTCCAGATGGACATACAGTGAAAGCTGGTGCCGGCAAGCACCTTAAGCTATATGATTGCAATAAGTTTTGCTCACCAGTGTTTATGGGGACTGAAGTATATTTCTCTTTGTTTCTAGTGCTGCCCAAGTTTGAAGTTACAGTCAGTGCACCACAAACAGTAACTATTTCAGATGTTCGATTCCAAGTAGATGCACGTGCTAAGTAAGCATTTATTCAGGAGATTTGCCTTTGCAGGGAGACACAAAGTTCAGAGACAACAAGTGAGATTAACCAGGTAACTTTAATTATTTATATGTTTACATTCATATTACTAGAGGAGCAAGGTATTGTCATTGTAGAATATTTGAAAAATATAAAGAAAAGCATAAGAAATTACCTCAAATTAATTCTACAAACTGCCATTAACATTGTGATTTATTGTTCTACCATAAAGACATACATACACACGTGTTCATTGCAGCACCATTCACAACAGCAAAGACATGGAATCAACCTAAATGTTTATCCATGGCAGACCAGATTTTTTTTAAAAATGTGGTACCTATGCACCATGGACTACTCTGCAGTCACAAAAAAGAACTAGATCACGTCTTTTGCAGGGACATGGATAGAGCTGGAAGCCATTATTCTTAGCAAACATACAAAGGAACAGAAAACTAAATACCAAATGTTCTCATTTATAAGTGGGAGCTAAATAATGAGAACACACGGCGACAACAAAGGGAACAACAGAAACTGGGGCCCACTTGAGAGTAGAAGGTCGAAGGAGAGAGGAGACCAGAAAAAATAACTATTGGGTAGTAGGTTTAGAGCCTGGAAGACAAAATAATATGTACAACAAACCCCTGTGACATGAGTTTACCTGTCTAACAAACATACACTTGTGCCCCTGAACCTAAAATAAAAACAGAAGAGAGAGACAGATACACAGGCTCAAAACCAGGGACTGAGAAGAAGTTTCTGCAAGGAGCAGGAAATGATGACATGGTTCACCAATCCTGAAAAGGACATGGAAGTGATAGATATACCAGTGAATCCAGATATGCTCATGGAAAACAGATGCAGAGGGAGAAGTTGTATTCAGCTTAAGGGAAAGTATTTTGGAAATATGGAAAATAGAATGCATGAGAAAAGTGGTTAATGGTCACTGACGTCTACTGGCTGTTGTGAAAAAGTGGTCAACAGTCTTGACTGAAAAAGAGATGAACAGACTTTTAGGGGAGGGTCACAGAGTCCATACTTCAGTTATAAAACAGAATCTCAAAATATAGATAGAAAGATAGATAGACACACAGAGAGATAATTTATTTTCCTCTAATTTTTAATGAATATTTTTCATGATGGCTGCCATACTTTTCTCTTCATGATAACTAAGAAAACTTGTCTCTGTATTATGCCAATCTTTTCATAAATACCAACTTTCTGCTGCATAAACATATCTTTATGTGACTACATGAAATTTAGTTATTCTTTTATTATATAATATATAGATGATTTCATTTTGTTTTCCTAGTAATTAATAATTTTGTAGCATATGTCTTCGTGTATAACTACATAGTAAGCAGCTTTTGAATTAGGAATTGTTCAGTTAAGAAAGATTCCCAGAAGAGGAATTGCCAAGACAAAATATGCAACATTCTTTTAGTCTTCTGATTGTCGTATTGCTCACCAAATATGTTGTGTCAATGTAGAATTCCAGCAGCTAGTATGAAAGCGCCTTTCTCACTGAATCTTCACCATCGTTACATATTTTCATTGAAATAAGAAAACAATTTATTGGACTCTCATAGTGAAGATAAGGCATCTTATCCATTTAATTTGAATTAGTTGGAATCCTCTTAATGTTAAAAAATAAGTCCTATATGATTTGAGAAATTTTTATTTTCTTTTTGGGGAATTATTTTCAATGCCTTTTATCCTTTTTTAGTGTGATTCTTTTTCTCAAATTTCCAATAATAATTTTTTGAGAGCTACTATTTTTGAATGTCAATTAGTGTGGTAAGCTCTGCGTATATGATCGCTACAGTGCTATTAGATGGCAGCGATCATCACCTCTATTTTATAAGGAAAGATACTAAGACATCGATAATCGAAATAACTTATCAACAGTAATGGAGCTTGTTGATGACAGAACTGGGATTTAGACCGAGGCTGTTCAGCTTCAGAGCTACTCTCCTAATCAATAACTCTTTTGCACTTTACATAAACAGTTAAAAATATTAATATTTGTACTTTACATAAACAGTTTACTTAAACAGTTAAAAATATTAATACTTGCCATATTTGTTAAACACTTTATTTAGTTGATTACATGAAAATTACCTGCCTTTGAGTGTTTTCAGCAGACTATTAGAGATGCATTGGGTAAAGGGTTGTCTAATGAACATGCAAGGGGAGTTCTTAAGGATGCCTCAGAGATTCTTGGTTTTGCTTTTTTTTTTTTTTTTTTTTTTTTTTTTTGGTACTATTTAACATCTTTGGATTCTAGCAAAGTAATCCTAAAATTTTTCTCAGTTTCAATGAAGAGCAGTTGAACTTGTGCCAGAATTTAACATATGTAATAGATGAGAGATTGTAGATTATCCATATTAAAAATGATGGGATAATCAGAACAGCTTGGACAAATCCAGGATCCTAAATAGGCTTCATTAGAAAACCCTACACAAAGCCAGAACTTGCAATGGCATTAATATCTCATTTATTTATCTGCACAATAGTATGCTAAAAAAAAAAAAAAAACTACAATGCTCTGATTGGGAGAGCGAAAATGTTTCTCAAGCATGGACTTTGAAAAAGCTAACCAAATGCTAAACTAACATGGAACCGGTGATTCCTTAGAACTATGTCAGGTTATAATCCCTGATTTTGATTTCTTGAAACTTCTTTAATATATTCTGGGTAAATTTACATTAAAAAGTAAATTAGTGTCAGTAATAATAATATCCTGCCAGGCTGCCAGGCAGCTAGACTGGAGCTATGCTTGCCACAAAGTTATTTCTGGACAGACTGTGAGCACACTGTGCCTAGAAGTTCACATCAATTGTGTAATACTGTGTCTCACATTGTATGATACTGTGTCTGTGCATTGCTTCTTTAGTATTTCCTGGGATTTAGCTTGGAATGGTTAGAGAAAATGAGCAAATTAGATTATTTTAGTAAAACTCAGAGATGAATTTGGCTTTTAAGAGGGAAAAAATACTTACAGGTGAAGATATCTTAACAAATCGCTTTAGCATTCATGGAAAGCTTTCAAATCACAAACAAAGGGAGAATATTTCTCCTATCCCATATAGAGATTTAAGCTACATGTCTCATGGGCATAAGTTAGCCTGCCAATAATACTAGGATACAAGTTTTACTGTATAAATGAAAAACATTAAGAAGAAATAATAAGAAAGGTTTAGCCATAACATTTGTGACTGAATCTTAGTCTGGCTTCTATTTGATCATCAGACGTGACAGATGATCTTAGTGATATGAGTTGAGACAGAATCTCAAACGTGTTACGAAATTCTTAATAGAAAGAGAAAAAGATGAGTGGGAAGGAAAAAGCACACACTGTGGAGTGAGGCAGATCTGAGTCTGAATTTTAGTTTCATCAATTACAATGTGGGAAAGTGAGTTGCTTGACCTTGAACATTTTACAGATTGAGAAATTGAGGTTGAGAGAGATTAATTTGCCCAGAGTCTCATAGCTAGCAAGAAGCTAGAGGTTTCAAACTGGGGACTTTCTGATGTCAGAGCTCAAGCTTGTCAGCACCACGCTCATGGGGCAATGGTCAGGAGAAAGCCAAGTTTCCAGGAAACTGGAATGGCCACAGAGAATGACCCTCTTACATCCTGATTAGATGACCAGCCTTAATGAGATTTTTAGCATCACGGTGGAAGAGAAGACAGAAGAGGAAGGCAGTTTCCTGTGTTGCTCCGGACTTGCCTCACGTCGCCCACATTATTCTGGGGTTGACATATATTTTTCTAGTAGGTGTGACCTGAGGATGTTGGGGCTTTACTTTTGTGCTGGTGCAGGCAGTTTTCAGGCTCATAGAAACAGTCAGCTGTTTATTTATTCATCAAACAAGCATTTCTTAGTCACCTCCTCTTTTAATTCTTGGGTCAGTAAATAAGTATGGTCCCTGACCCAACAGATCTAGCTCAGGTTCAGAGATGCACAACCCAATTCCAGCAAAGCTTTCTGTAGATTATCTGGGGCAGCTCTTACTACCCTTGATCTTTCCCACTTCGCAGCTCTTCCTGTACCAACAGAAAGCTCTCCCATGGAGGAATGGAGAAAAGATGGAAAAATGAGGCTGTGAATCGGGCTGAAGTTTTGGGGAAGGATGTGGAAGCCAGAGACTAACAAGAAGTTTTGGTGGTGGGTGTGATGTCCCCCTCCCTGCTGTTCCATTTCCTCGGACACTTAGGCTGGTCTCATGATGTAAAGGCCAACCGCTCATGTAAAAATCCATCCCAGCATCCTCAGCTCAAATAACTGCCACTTGCCACGTGCCTGCCCCAACAGAATTAACAGAAGCTGTCAACAGCCCTGCTGACCTCATTGAATGGAACCGTGTCCTCAGAGGCAGGAGCTCCTTCTTCTCCTGAGTGAGACTCCCTCCTATCTTGGAATAGGAAGTCCTCTCAGGAGAAGTCCAAGCTTCAGACAGAGAAGGAGCAGGGGCCTTCATTTACTCCCCCCAGTGCTGACCCGAAAGGAAGAGGCTGAGACACAAAGTAGAATCTAAAGAGTTTACTTGAGTCAAAGTGAGGACAGCTGCCTGGAAGACTCAGACCCAAGTACTCTTGGCTGTGAGCTTCCTAGAGCCTTTGTCACCAGCAGGTTTTTAAAGACAAAGGACTGGGACAGAGAGTGGGCTGGTACAAAACTGTGGATCAGAAACTCTCTTTGGATTACAGAAATAAAATTGATGAGCAATTGGTTATTGTTAAGTTATAAGATGTGGCTTATACTTCTGGTGAGACACTATAATAATTGTCCTAAATTAAAAGTAATTGATGGCTACTTGTGGCAATAGCAAGCAGTTTTAAGAGATGCATAGATAACTCAAAGCGGGCAGCAAGGTGTGATCTCATTTTAACGTCTCTTTAGGCCTCATAGTTTAAAAAGGACTCACCTTCCTCAGATGAAAGCTCTTTTTGCATCAGGAACCCCCTTTTCTGCTTTCTTTGAGGGTCAGGATGGGTCCCATGAAGAGCTGCTGGCAGGGTCAGACAGAAGCCAAGGAGAGGCCGTGCAAGGCAGCTGAAGCGCTTGGGAGGAGGCAACAGCCCCCTGCCAGCAACCAACGTTAAAAAGCACTGTCACTTCAGGCTGAAAGTGGTAGAAACCAGTTTGTTAAATCACACAAATGTGTATATTAGGCATACCTGGCTAGGCCTTTGCCAAGAGAGCTTGTAGCATAACTGCAGGCATATGAAAAAGACATGAAAATCATTAATCACTGCACAAGCTTAGGGATCAGCACCTTTTGGAGGGTGATGAGTGGTGGAAGTGCCTGGAAAATATGTACAGAAAGAGTGAAATAAGCAGAAGAAATGCCCTAGGATTCAGGGTTTGGTTACAGTGGGATCAGAGACATCTGGGAGGATGAAGACAAAAAATCCAGATTATAATTGGTCCTGGAAGTGAGACTTCATGACAATTGCGTTAACTTGAGAAGTTCTTTTTAGTTCCTGGCTTCAGAGTTAAGGTTATGGTTGATGGATGAATCTACTTTTGGAAGATTTTCTCTGGGCTGAAGTTGATAGCTAGGTTAAAATATCAAGGACTTTGGTAAATCTCCAGTGGAGCTTCACTACAGCATAGAGGGAAAAACACCAGATTTAACATTTCATTCTTGGTGCTGCTGAGCTGTGTGCTCTAGAACGAGACATTTAACTTTTTCAGCTGTGCCCTAGAAAGATTCACACCTATCTCCCGAGACTTTTGCAGTGACTAAGAGGGAGAATAACCAGGAAAAAGGTATGTGAACTGTAAAAAGCTGTCGCCTTACAATGGTGATGGTGATGATCTCTATACTCTTGGGAGGATTGGTGCACATTCTTGTCTACAGCAATCATAAGCATAGGATAATGCTTCCGTCTTTAAGATTCTCATAGTAAGGTTAAAACATACCGATATTACCTACTGTTTAACACAACTGGACCCACTACCTACTGCTTTATGCACAGAAGTTACGGGGCTGAGCGGCTCTCCATTAGCCGCACTGAGGATCTGGGTTACAAATGAGTGCAATGTGTAAGGGGAGAGGAGATCTTTAGTGATCTCTGAGAGCAATATCTGAACAACATTAGCAGTGAAATGAATGCAAACCACATCTTGCCTATTTGAAGTAATAAAGGAAGGGAACAAAGTTATACAGGCAAAGAAGTGCTTTTGTTTCCCCAGCCATGAATCCTGGTTAAAAATTGCACACAAACCACAAGGACAGTCAATACCATCATCTCAACTCCTAATGTGCTGTGTTTCTTTCAGGAAAAAAAAAAAAAAACAACAAACTAAAAACAGAGGAGTATCACACTGTCTTCGACGTGCTAGCTTTATATTCTTTTGTGAAAATCTCAAGATGTTACCCATTTTCAGAGGTAGCTCATTCTTCCCAGGCATGGAACCGGGAAGGGTAAATGAATGAACGCAGTCATTCATTTGCTCAGTGCTGATTAAGACCTAACATGTGCCGGGCTCTCTCCTAGGTGGGGCTAATAAAAGTAAGCCCGAGAGGTCCTGTCCTTAAGGGGAGGAAAGATACACACTCCAGTATCTGTATTTGAGCAGAGAAAGTGGTTTGTCAAGAGAGAGCAGGATTGGGAATATTAAAGTATATCCACTTTATTGGGCTCATAGACCAAATGGACTCCCTATGACTCACTGAGGTACTCACATTTAAAACAGAAACCCAGTGGCTACAGCCAGGTGTGGGAGCGGTCACGTACTCTGTGTTCTCAGAAAGATGTAAGAGCATCACAGGACCCCTCTTTTCGCAATCAAGCCAAACCCGCGCCTGCTGTTGTTCCCGGGACAAACTGCTGCTGGGCCCCTCCCACCACCAGCCAGCAACAGTCTGACAGAGACTACCAGTTTGGGGCTTGGAAACCAATCAATCAGAGCTCATCTGCTCGGTTAATCAGGGCTCAGCTGCATCCGAAGAAAGCCAATGCAAATGAACCTGATGGGGAACCTGGGCAGCAAATTTTGCTATAAAGCCCGACTCCTCTCTTTGTTCTCTGAACACACTTTCATTTTACAGTGAAGTCTGGTCTCTCGGTGTTAGTCCAAACTGCACCATGTTGTAAGCTCTCTCTGCTATTTTGCAGACCTTGGTCAAATTGAAACAGGGGTTCAGGTGTGAGAAACAGTCTGCCTAACCACCTAACCACAAGGCAGACAAAGGCCGAACCAAAGACACATCTCTATCATATCTTGCTAGACAAAGGTCCGAGGAACACCCAGAACACCACAACGAAATCCCACTGGCACAAGGGCCAGAACCGTCTTAGCATGGGAACATCTTACCAACATCCTGCCAGGCCCAGGCAGCAAGCCACACTGCCCAGACCCCTTCGGCCCATAGCTATAAATTGCCCCAGGCTTGTAAGCAGCATTGGGCTCTGGCATTATGCTGGTCCCTAACTTCTATAGGTTTTATGCTGGACATAAAGCCTGCATTTGCTATTAAGCCACCCCCTTATGTGTGTCTTTCTTTAACCCTCGCCTTCCCTTCAAAACCTAACACCCAGTTTTGCAAACTGTCCACTGAAATAGTCTCTTTCCTCCAGATTCCTTTTCAGAAAACTTTTGTTCATGGGATGTAGAAGGAGGAGCAGTTATTTCTAGGAAATCTAATCTGCTGGAGGTAGACTGAGTTGAGTGCCTGGAAAGGAAACAGTGGGTAATACTACTAGAAATAGATTTTGACCAGATCACAAGTGGCCTTGGATGATGAGAGAGGAATTTGTGACTTTAATTTCAAGGCATAGGGGTCATCGAAGCTTTTTGAGCAGGGGAGTATTATGATCATCTGGCTGTAAATAGACCCTGAAATTTAAAATCTCATTTTTGAGAATGCACTTAGAAGATAATTACATGGATGGGTCTGAAGATGACTGAGGACATTTAAAAAAGGGCACAGCAGTTTCGGCTTGCCCTGCTGCTAATAGCATTTGCTGCTTTTCACTCACACTTTATTGTGCATGGAGAACTCTGCACACATCCACAGGAGAGACGAATTTTTCCTAATTCATCTCTGTAGCCAAGGTAGACTCAGACACTTAAGAAATATAGACAGCACTCCTACCTAAAATGCCCAGAGAGAAATTCTACATGGCTAAAAGGGGGAGCTAGCTACCCCAGCCCAGAAATGTTTCTTCCTAAGAGGAAGGGCACTGGCACAGAAAACTGCAACATGCTGTAGTGACCAGAAGGGTGGACCCTCCCTGCACCTGCTGTGGAGGAGGAAGGTGGAATGTTGCAGTGCACCAGACTCTGCTCATCTTGGTTCAAGTCTAGGCATTGCCACTAATCTGTGTGACCTTGAACACATCACTTTTCCTCTTTGGGCCTGAGTCTCCACATCTGTTAATCGAGGGGTGAGACTGGATTGTTTCCAAAATCCATCTGAGTGCTGACACCCTGTAGACTCGTGGGACTGAGTAAGAATGCTGTGAGCTCTGGCATGGCTGGTCTGATGATCCCCAAGTTTCTCTCCTTTCTCCTTGGTCCTGAGGGAGGTAACACAATGAGGCACATTTTTGTTCTGAACACCGGCCGCATCTCACAGTCTGAGTTGAGTTCTGGCCCTGCTATATAGGTTAGCAGTGTGAACTTGGGCAAGTCACTTAACCTCTCTGAACCTCTATTTTCTTTTCTGAAAAATAGTGAGTCAATGTCATCTAGCCCAAGAAAAATGGAGGGATAGAAACAAAAAATGAGAGGCCGGATGGAGTGACTCACGTCTGTAATTCTAACACTTTGGAGGCTCAGGTGGGCAGACTGCTTGAGCCCAAGGAGTTTGAGACCAGCCTGAGAAACATGGCAAAACCTCATCTCTACAAAGAATACAAAACTTCGCTGGGTGTGGCGGTTGGGCGCCTGTAGTCCTAGCTACTCAAAAGGCAGAGGTGGAAGGATCACCTGAGCCTGGCAAGTCCAGGCTGCGGTGAGCTGTGATTGTGCCACTGCACTGCGGTCTGGGGGACAGAATAATGTCCTGTCTCAAATAAATAAATAAATATTAAAATAAGAAATGTAAACTTTTTTAAAATAAACAAAAAAGGAGACGGAACTGGCTTCCAGTAAGTATGAAATTATGACCATCAGGCTAATTAGGTTATTTTGCAAAAAAAAAAAAAGTTAGGAAAACATATTTTTGACAAATACTCTCAAAGCTAGTGAAATTATCCTGTTTTGGACAATAGCTTGGCCTTTGATAGTTTTATCAATCTGTACAACAAAACCCCAGCACTTATATTAATCCCTGAAGTATGGAAACAAACGAGGAAGGGACTGTGTGTCTCCTGCATTAAACAAATCAGTGTCTCTTTCCCACAAGAGAAGCTCTCATGAGGTTCCTTTCCTTTTTGCTGTACAGAACCTCCCAAATGAACGAGCTCGTTCATGTGAAAATTCTCCAGAGTGGCCACTGCAATTTCAAATGGTGTCTTAAGAAATTGTGTCAGAGACATAAGATGAGTTCACACGACAGTGAGGAAATCTGGAAGCAGCAGGTGTTTGGCCTGGGCAAGAGCCACTTCCGATGAAAAAGGTCGCACGGGCACCCGAGCAGTCTGAGAACAGACTTCTTGCCTCTGGAGCTTGGTCAGAGGCCGCAGGCTGATTGTCTCCAATCCTCCTGATTCCAGGCAGAGGGAACTTTAAAGGGAGCCCTCAGGAACCACCCAGAGACAAGGTTGAAGGGAAATCCATCTTTCGGTACGGAAACAGTGACCTGGGGCAAAGCTCATGCCAATGAATGCTGGTCTGAGGGGAACTCCTGAGCACTGTGACCTCCAAGACCAGCTTGAGGACAGACTTCCCGGGCCCCTGTCGACTACTGAATTTTCCTCTTAGAGACAACGCTCAGAACATTCGACCACCGGATAGACATAGGAGCATTTCTCAGAAGGCTAGACAGCGGTTTCACCGAGGAGCGGGGCAAATCTGATGAGATCGCCAGGAAAAGTCGCACAGCACCTCATTCCCAGAACAGAGCGCACCTGAAGCGGAGCGGCCTCAAGGAAACATCAGCCTCCATTCAGACCGGGCTGCCTTCCAGCTGTGGGCCACCCGGCACCTCAGACAGCAGGAGACGCCCTGTGTGTCTCAGCTGTGTCCACCGTAACTGAGGCGGGGGCTCTTGTCCAAGGGGGAGGGCTTCAGCTGACTCAGGGAACCTCTATTTCTGCCAATCCTACTAAGCTAAAAACCATCAAGAACTCACCTATAGCTGAACCAAAATGGGTTTACTGACTTGTTGCACAAAGGAAGAATGTTCAGCAGTAAGGAGGGCCTTCAAAAGAACTTGCTATAGATGTGGGCTCATGGCTGGTGAGTCTCAGGAGGGCTTAGGAAGCAGGGACTTTCTCTGGGTTGGATATCGTGCATAAAAGGACCACATGGCACAGGATTCCATTCTATGAAAAAGTGCAGAACAGGCAAATCCAGAGAGACAGAAGGTAGATTCGTGGTTGCCAGGGGCTAGGGGAAAGAAGTGTGGAGACTGACCAAGGGTATGAGGTTTCTTTGTGGAGGTGATGAAAATGTTTAGAATTAGATAGTAGTGATGGATGCACAACTTTGTGAATATATGTGAAAACCACTTTAAAGGGGTGATTTTTATGTTAGGTAAATTATATCTCAACTTTTAAAAAGTGAACATAAAAAGAGGGGCCTCAAGGTTTGGTGAGCGGATAGACTGATAGCAGGAGAGGATACTAAGGAAAGACACTAAGGAATGCATATTCACAAAGCAGAGCCGCCCAGAGCAGCAGGCTCCGTCAGCCTCTACGCCGGAGCCTCTGTTGGCTTGTGTCAGGGCAGCCCCGCAGACGCACACAGCATCGCCACGTGCTGGCCGAGGTGCCGAGGAGCATGCAGAGGACTGAGACGTGGTCCCTGCACTCTGGGGAGAATGGCACCTCAACATAATAATGGTGTTCATCATCAGGACCCCAAATCGTGATGAAAAGGTTAAATTACTTTCAAAATGCTCAATTGTAAGAAGGCAGAGGAATGAATCATAAGGAATAAATGTACGAAAAAAAAAATTTCAAAATTGCCAAACTTTTAAAGAACTACTGAAACCTCTGGTGTAGGAAGGTAATCCATGTGGAGTGCAGCCAGGGAATGGGATCCTCTGTGTGTGTGGAGAAGCAAACATCCCGATAGTCCTCAGGATCGCCTGAGAGGGGCCATGTCAGAAGGCATCAAAGCCTCCAGTCCCCTGGGCATCCACGGCCTCATGGCAACTGCACCAGTTGTTCTCACTTTTATTATTTTCCATAGGACTCAACGTGCCTCTAACGCAGGGACTCAGGACGGTGCTGAGTCCAGGTGGAAGGAAGGGATTGGATGGGGGGCTGAGTGGGGGACATGGTGGGGGCTCTGTTGGAAGCTGCTCCCCTTCTCCTGGCTCTCTACCACGTTTTTCTTAGTTAGTGGGAGGTCTGTGAGCTCCATACCTCCAGGGCCTAGCTGTGAGGCTGTTGCGGCATGGATCTGTCCCCTGGAGTTTGCTGGGTTGGGGCAGGTGTGAGGGAAACTGCATCTTGGAACAGCATCTCCAGATGCAGGAGAGAGGCTGGCACACAGCACTACCTCCATGGACAGGGGGTTCACGGGGGTTGGGGAGGGGCCTCAGGGATGGAGGGACAGAACTGGGGTCCACATTCTATCCACATCAGCCTGGTGAGTTCAGGTCACCTCTTTAGCACCTTATCACCACTTCCACACTCAGGTGATTTCAAGGAACCTTAGGTCCCCACTTGCCACAAGCTTTGGGGCACAGCTCCTGCCTTGTAAAATAAATATTTTGGAGATTTTTAAAGATGTAAATTCTAACTGGCTTCTGGAAAGGACAGGTTTTAAGGGATGGTTCCCATTCTAATGTTGGGGCTATCCATCAGGTCACCGTGGGCAGAACCCAGGGGCGAAAACAGAGATGGTGACCCAGGTCTTAAGCTCTAGGGGCCTGGAACCAAGTGACTCAGGCTCAGAGGAGCAGAAGGAGCGGTGGTTTCTTCACGGAGAAGCAAGTGGTAGTGACAGAGGTGCCTGCCTCAGTGGTTGCACTTTAAGAGCTTGGACTGAGACCCAAATCCTCGACCCAGGGCTTCCTTCTGTGCAGGTGCGGTCTGTCACTGTGGCAGGAATGAGAAGCGCAGGCTGGAGGAAAAACAGGCAAGAGTGGGAGTGCGGTGGCTCGCTCTGCTTCCAGCTCTTCCCCAACTTTCTCTGCAAACCCCAGATGCTTAGATCCTAAGTATCAGTCAGATTCCCTCAGGGTCACAGAGACCCTCCTGAGTTACCGTCAGCAATAGGAATCTATGATAAGGATATTTCTGGAAATTAGGAGGCCACCAAGCTTCAGGTTTCCATAAACACCAAGGGCAGACGGTCTCCCAGGGCTGGATCAGGACTCTGGAAATCTGGTCATCTCACCAGCCCTAATTATTCACCATGATTCACAATGGCTTTTAGACAGACCCTGCTTCTGCAGGTGGACTTCAATGTTTGTGCCACCGTTGCCCTTTTATGTCAGTTGCCTATTACAAGGGGTACTAGGTAACTATTTTTCACCCTCCTCTTGGGCAACTCCTGCAATGAATTTTGAAGGCCTTCAAGAAAATTGCTAAATTCTTTTTGTTTTCATTTTTCCCCCTTTGACACATTTTAAAAGGTACTTTCTTCTTTCTGAGGCTTCAAGGCCAGAGGCTTTGAGGAAGCTATTGCCCATTCGGCTCAGCCTGGAGGTAAACTGAGTGCTGGCGATCAGTGCGCGGTTTTTCATAATCTCATCTGCCAGAGATGGGCCCGGGCTAGTCAGTAAATAACTGTGCTCTGTTCCAGCCAAATTCATGGCTGGAGTCAACAGTGGTGTCAGGGGAGTTCCCACAAGGGAATGCCCCAAACCATCACAAGATGGAGCCGGTCGGGATCCCAAAGAGAGAAGCGCCAGATGCCAGGGTCATCAGTCTAAAGCATTTATTAGGGAAGACCACGTAGAAAATGGACTGCAGTGGATCCTCAAGGTAGCCAGCAAGAGGAAGGGGTGTTCTACCTAGGTCTGTCCACAGTCAGGGGCTTAGGGGGTGGAGTCTATACGGCGGTTTAAGGCATTTGACTCCAGGCCAGGGCCAGTGTCTTTCAGTGTTTTGGGCAACAACGCAAACACCTTTATCAGCTTGCGTTGAGTTCAAGCCTGCAAGGGAAAATATGCTGCTGGTGGGGCCACAGAGCAGCTGAGTGCACCCTGTGTTTCTCGGTCAGGACAGAGAACAAGTGGGGGAAACCGGGGTACTTACTGTGTTTTGAAGGCCTTGGAGGCAATTGCAGATTTTCATCATATTTTGCATGCTATGAAAAGGGCCCTCCTTTCACCCTGGCTGAGGATCAGTCTGCAGCCTCCCCCTCACCACAGACCTGCACCCTCTCCTCACCCCACACCCCCACAGTATGCCAGCCTACCCCCTCCCTCCATGGCCGCAGCAGCCACAGCCTTCCTGGCCACCCCCCTTCCCATAGATGACCCAGCTTTGTACTCATGTCTATAGTGGAAGCTGCTGAGGAAGAGGAACTGGCCCACGGAGAGAGCCTGCAGAGCCACCTCCATAGCTACCTGGCTAAAAACCATGAAGACCAAGGTGTGGTATGGCTGGCATAGGAGACTGATGAGTTCTGGCAGGGACACTGGGCAGGTGATATGCAAGGACATCAGCGGCAAGCCCAAATCAGCCCCCATCTTGAGTTCTCTGACCCCATGACCTTGGATTCCTTTCCTGGAGGAGCAGTAGAGTCCCGGACGCTTCGTCGGCTCTCCCCTTGTGCTCCTGGGGCCACTGACTCCATCTCTGACTCTCCGTGTCTCACTCTTCCCCCTCCTGCCCCACATTGGTAAAAGGTCACCAAGGTCCTTATGAAAATCACACTAGGAAGGACATGCTCAGATAGAAGGGTTTCTTAAAATTTGAAATTGTGTGACTTGTGATCACCTTCACTGGGGAACATTCCAGAGGAGAAGAAATGTTAAAGGTCAGGAGACTGGGCTTGTTTGGGAGAGCAGTTTGCCTCTGCGAGGAGAGGAACTCACCATTCTCCCCTCCCAGGGCCTTCCTCCCAACTCCAACCATGCATCAGCCCACAGGAGTCTTCAGGAATCCTTGGAGGTTGCTGTGAGCAGGGAGGGCAGGGAATCTCCTCCTTTACACAGAAGGAGAAAGTGCAGCCCAAGGAGCAATTTGCTCACACAGCCAGAGATTCGCAGAGGGACTCAAGCTCAGGTCTCCAGACTCACCGTCCAATCCCTGTCTTTTGCTCCACTGAGCCACCTCTCAGAGGATCCCCAGAACCTTAAGCAAGAACAGATGGAGATCAGGAGGGTGAAAGAGACAGTACACGGGGTAAGATGGAGGGCAGTCTAGTGGGGCAGAATAGTGATCTAGGGAGTCGGCGGGGAGGAAATGGAGAGGCCTCTTTGGCCCTAACTGTGTGTACCATTCGTAGGATCTTAGTGCACATCTGCTGGGTGTCCTTTTATTCTGGAAAAAGAAAAGAAAGAATTAAAATCTGGAACCAATGCTAGCTGAAACTCCTGGGTCAAGACCTCCCCGGTCCACTGATCCGGGGTGTGGATACCAAAGCCCCTCCCCGTCAGGCCAGCCAGCCCCCTATTCTGTATCTCTGCTTCCACCCCTGCCCTCCTTGGTCCCCTGCCCCTGGCTCACTCCACCCTCGGTCCCCTCACTTGTACCAGGCCCTACTCACTGAGGGCTCTGGCTGGCTGAGCCTAACAAGGTGGTGGATGATGATGCTCCCCTGGGGCAGGGTCAAGTAGCTGTGCTGCCCCAGCATCTCGACGAAGCTCAGCAGGGCCATGTGTACCTGTAGGTCACAGACCATCACATGCATGACACGAAGGGGCCTCAGGATGGCCTCCTGTTCCGGATGAGCACACAGAGGACCAGAGCAGATCAGGAAGGTCTTCAAGGCCCATAAGCCTCCTGAATCCAAGTCCACTGTGATTCTTTGGTGGGTGCCATGGCCATGGCAGACCACCCATGGCTGGACTTGCCCTCTTCCGTCCTCTGCTCTGAAGTTCCGACCCACTCCAGCCCCACTGTCCTCCCGGAGAACTCTAAGCACTTACTTCCCACACCTCCTGTGCCTACAGATACTGAAATTGGCAAGAGCATTGATGTGGGGGAATCCAAGTAAAGGAAAAGTCTCATGTTTTGGTCTTGGTAGGAAAGCCAGGAACCAATCCAGTAAGTCCTGAGGGCCCAGCTCTCAAGAGCCCAGCTTGCCATGACCCTTCTGGGGACTTGGGCTCTTTCTTTCCAGGCTGGTGGGTTGTTCTCTATTCAACACTCAAAACCAGCTCTCCTTGCTACAGCAGTTCCAACGTACTGTCCTACACCATCCACAGCTGGGAGTCTCTGCTGCCTGCACCCCTGGCTGTGGAGCTTGCTAAAAATACAGCTTCTCAGGCCCCACCCCAGCTATGATGCTTGAGGCTTTCTCCCTTGCAAGCAACCTGCGGGTTCTCAGTGCCCCAGTCAGTGTCATTTGGAGCTGTGTGTCTCCCCTAAGGACACCACAGTGTTGCCCACAGAACAGGCTCAGAAGAAGGCAAGAAGTGTTGCAGGGCAGACAAGCCCCAGAATTGGGGTTTCACCCAGGAAGTTTCTTGGCTTCCCTTAGGAAAGAACTCAAGAACAAGCCCATGGTAGAAGAAAACAGCTTTATTGAGGCGGCAGTGATACAGCTCCTTGACTGCTCCTGCAAAGCAGGGCCAACCCCATAGGCAGTGTGTCCAGAGTAGCTACTCAGGGGCGGCTCCACGGTCCAGGGCAACCCCACAGGCAGTGTGTCCAGAGCAGCTACTCAGGGGCGGTCCCACAGTCACATTGATGCTCCCTTTGAATTACATGCACACCAAGGGGTAGGCTACTCAGAAATTCCTCGAAAAAGGGTGATAACATTGCCATAGCAATAGTAAACTGGCATGGCACTGGTGGGCATGTCTTATGGACAGGTGCTTTCCCCTCTTCCCTGTTTAGCCAGTCTTCAATCTGGTCCAGGGTCAACCCCACCTCCGGAGTCAAGTCCCACTTGTTACCTCAGTAGGAACCACCTTTATGCTTCTCAAACTCTTCTCTGGTTTTGAAGAACCCAAATGTACCCCAAGGGCAGGAGTCTGAGCCTGAATTACCTTGGTGAGGGTGCCCTGCCCCTCCTCCTCATTCCTCATCTCCCTCCCCTCTCCATTTACATGACCTCAGGGTATCAATAAAGCAATTGCCCTCCCAGTGCAAACCCGCAGCATTGCTCACGCTCACAGGTCTCTGATCTTCCTGTATCAGCAGAACCACTGAACTCATCACCTCCCTATTCAAGGTCTCCCTCTGGGTCACTAGAGAAAACACAGGCATGCAGCTGGAGGTCAGCCTCCTCCCCACCTCCGCTGCTTGGGGAGACATCAGAGGACAGCCGGGCGAGAGGAATGCCAGGCACAGTCCTGGGCATCAAAGGTCAGATGGAGCCTCCACTGGCATCTCAGCCACCCCTGCACTTCCAACCACACCAAAACCCACCAGCCTGGCCTGTACTTTCCTCAGGCAGGCATTCAAGCCCCACCCCTTGGCAGTCTCCCACAATTGCCCACACAAATCCGCCTCTCCAGCCGAACTGTCCCCCGCCACCGTCTGTCCTTCTCAACCTTTCCAACCTTGGCCATTGCTCCTCTCCCTTGTGGCCACCTTGTCCCGACCCACTGTCACAGGCCCCATCCCCTCTGTAAAGCCCACCCCGCCTCCCCTGACCGCCGCTTGCTTGCCCTCCTGCGGGCACTGCAGCTCCCGTCTAAGCAGCCCAGTGCATGTTGTCCTGCACCGTCTCACCGTGTGGACAGCCTCACCCTCCCTACCCTGCAGGGAGCTCGCTGAGGGCAGGGGCTGTCTTCTCTGTGTGTATTCTCCGTGCCTGGTACAGTGCTTAGCACACAGCAAAAGCTTAATACCCACGCCCGATTGGAGGCGAAGCCTGCTCTTCCAGGCAGTAATCACAGATAAACCACTGTGAAACCATTGCAGAGCAGGCCCTATTCTCAGCACCTCACATAGGTTTCCTCACACCACCCTCACTAAAAATCCCTAAAGGTAACCATTATTTTTACCTCTGTTTTTCCGATAAGGAAACAGAGGCACAAACTGGAAGTCATTTGTCCAAGGCCACATAGCTAGTGAGAAGCACAGCCAAGATGTGAACTCACTGAGATGACTCTGCATTTAAAACTGTGCTTCTAACTACTATACCGGACTGTCTCCAGAGAAAGGAGATATCCTAGGAACGATCGGGTCCTAGAACCCCAAGACTGTGCCCCATTCCCACTCACCTCTGCAGGACACATCCCTGAAGACTTGCTGGGCTGCCACTGTCTTGGCAGGCTCCACGGAGTTGATGGTGCTTTGCAGCAAAATCACCAGCTGATCGCCACATAGCTTGGCTATCAGAAGGGTGTGGATATAGGGCAGTCAGGGGTATGTTTAAACGGCAGGTAATGCCCAGGCGTAAATCATGCTCATAGCAAACCACTGACCATGGCTTGGAGGAAGGAGAAAGAAAGAGAACCCGGTTTGCCCAGCATTTGCCATGTGCTGAGCAGGTGCCAGGTGCCCTTCCTGCCCCACACCAGTGGGGCACCACGCCTGGCCTGTTCCGTCTACCTTGAATTGTTTCCTCCACTTAGTCCGCCTGCAGAATATCTGCCTTGTATTTTTAATTGAAAAATAAAAACTGGATATATGTATGGTGCACAATGTAGTGTTTTTCAACTATAAACACACTGTGCAAGAGCCACACTGAGTTATGTACCGTGTATGGCCTCACACACTTACCAATTTTTGTGGCGAGAACACTTCAAGCACACTCTCTTCACAATTTTCCTGTCTACACCGTGGTGCTGTTAACACTAGTCACCATGTTATAGAGTCATTCTCTGGAACTTCTTCCTCCTGCCTAACTGACCAACGTCTCCCCGACCGCCACCTCCAGCCCCCGATAACCACCAATCTACTCTCTGTTTCCATGAGTTCAGCTTTTTCAGCTTCCACATGTGACACTGTGTGGCTTTGCTGTTCTGTGCCTGGCTTATTTCAGTGTTATGGATGCCCTCCAGGTTCATCCATGTCATGAAGAGATTTCCTGTATTTTAAAGGCTAAATTGTATTCCATTGTTATACATATGCCCCATTTCCTTTATCCGTTCATCTGCTGGTGGATGCTTAGACTGATTCCATCTCTCAGCTATTATGATAGTGCGGCAGTGCACCTGGGAGTGCAGATATCTTGGATGAAAATATAGATATTTCATATTTATATGAAATATGAAACTACATGGGGACTTGGGCCCTTTCTTTCCAAGCTGTTGTGTTGTTCTCTATTTAACACTCAAAACCAGCTCTCCCTGCTGCAGCAGTCCCAATGCAACTTTATCGCATTGTGGATGATGTTAACTTTGCAACTTTACAACTTTATCTCATTGTGGATGATGTTAGCTTTGGGCTTGTCATATGTGGCCTTATTGTGTTGTGGTACATCCTTTCTATACTGAATTTGTTGAGTTTTTATTTATTTGCATTCACAGAGATGATCCTGTGGATTTCGTCCTCCATTCTGTGAATGCAGCATGTCCTATTTACAGATTTGTATACATTCAACCACCCTTGCATCCCTGAGGTAACTGCCACTTGATCATGGTGAATGATCTTTTTAATGTGCTGTTGAATTTGCTTGCAGTATTAGATTGAAAATTTGTGCATCTGTGTTAATTAGTGGGCACAGCTGCCTGGCAATGCCGCAGAGCAGTGGGATGTCCCCACCCTGCCTGTGGCAGAGGATGTCGCACAGGCTCTTCACCACCTGTACTGTTACCCACGCCTCACTGTGCAAGAAGCCTCCCAAAGATGGAACCAGGCTTTTCAGGGCCTCCATTTCTTTGGAAGAAGGCAGAGGTCACTGCCACGTTGGGGATCATGCAACCCTTGGGGACAGGTTTTCAGAAAATAAACAGAATCCAAAAGAAGCAGATGTAGGCAACCTCGGGACTGCAGTGTGCGAGGAGACAGAAGGCCCAGTGGGTTCAGGCCCCTGGAGGAGAGGGCTCGCAGTCCTCCCTCAGGCCTCATGGTTAGGTAAAGACTGCGTCCAGCTGAGAGCAGGGCAGATCTGCTCACATAGGGTGGAGACAAAGTGGGAGGAGTTGGTGACTGATGCTGATAAGGCTTGAATTTAAGCCAGATGCTGGGACCCATGGGTTGTTCTGAGAGGACTGGAGCTGCTGATCCCTCTCCAGGCCTTCCTGGCCTCCCTTATCTGTGCCCCTGAAGTGCCAGGGAAGGGAACCCTATCTGAGATGCCTTGGTTCTCTTCTTCTCTTCTTTCAGGAGCAAGTTAGTTAAGGTTCTGTGAAATGCTTAGTTGCGCAGCTACAGGAAATGCATGGCTGGAGCTGTTGAGCTCTCCCTGCTCTCTCCTGTACATAGAAGGCCCTGGCCAGACCTTCCTCTGCTTATCTGAGCTGTACAGCAGGCTCCGCACATGGTTCACGAGTTGAAGAAGGATGGAGGACTCACAGTTCTGCACCATGCCACTGGGATGGGTCACAGGAAACCAGGAGTTGCAGGGGGGCGATGAGTGCCCAGGGACCAGTGTGTGGAGAACGGGGAGAATGTGAGGGCTGAGGAATCAGGACACCAGAGGCCTGGGAGATGGGGAGGGAGGGTTTAAGCCTGACACCTGGGAGACTAGGATCAGGGGCCAGAGTGGTGCTGGGGTGCTGGGGAAATGGTCCCACCTTGTGAGCTCCGTGATCCCTGCAGGACACCAATGGTGGTCTCCTTCTGGGTTCTAAAAGCCTTCCACAGGCCCAGAGTGGTTCTGCGGGACCCAGGGACAGCTGTGTCATGGGCCTTGCTGACGAGGCCCCTAGGGCTAGTCTGGTCTCAGGCCCATGAAGAGCCAGTTTTCAGGGACTAGAAGGAGTGAGACCAAAGAAGAATTGAACATAGGACACAACATTGAGGCTTGATGGGCATCCAAGAAAAGGAGGGACAGAGAAAAACCATCCTTGCATAGTGACTTTTGGGCTTGGAGCCAGATAGCAGCGGGAGGTTTCTTGGGCTGCAGAATATGCCCTGGGTCAGGGGAGAGGAACCTGTCCTAAGGCAGTGGTTTGCTACACAGCATGGGGAGGACAGTCTGGGTGTTGCAGCCTGCAGTAAGCACATGGCCTGCAGGGTCTCCTTTGTGCTGGGCTCCAGCTTCGAGTTGAGCCGCTCCAGGATGCCCCGCACAACTTCCTCAATTTGCAGGGCAGAGCAGCAAGGAATCTCCCTCTTTTCTCTCTGGCTTTCTCTACTTCCTCCTCTACCAGCTCCCCAAACCCAAGGGGCCTTGTTAAAGTCCTGATTGTGACTCCCTTCTCAAGGCAGTTCTGGGTGGTAGAGGCCAGAGCAGCAGGGGCCATAGGAGGAACTCCAGAAGCCAGTGCCAAGGCCCACTCGAGCAAAACCCTGTCCACAGCCCCAAAGTCCCTGGCAAAGTTATAGAGTTACTCATGTAGGATGCAGCAAATTCCTCTTCAAAGGTTTTAGCCTGTTAACTTCCACTAAAATTTAAGAGGGGGGAATTCAGTTCCAAGATGGCCAAATAGGAACAGCTCCAGTCTGCAGCTCCCAGCGTGATCGACACAGAAGACAGGTGATTTCTGCATTTCCAACTGAGGTACCTGGTTCACCTCACTGGGACTGGTTGGACAGTGGGTGCAGCCCACAGAGGGTGAGCTGAAGCAGGGCAGGGCATTGTCTCACCCAGGAAGTGCATGGGGTCACAGTATTTCCCTTTCCTAGCCAAGGGAAGTTGTGACAGACTGTACCTGGAAAAACAGGACACTTCCGCCCAAATACTGTGCTTTTGCTGTGGCTTAACAACTGGCAGACCAGGAGATTCTCTCCCATGCCAGGTTCTGTGGGTCCCATGCCCAAGTCGCCTTGCTCACTGCTAGCTCAGCAGTTTGAGATTGATCTGCCAGGCTGCAACCTGGCGAGAGGAGGGGCGTCTGCTATTGGTGAGGCTTGAGTAGGTAAACAAAGCAGCCGGGAAGCTCAAACTGGGCAGAGCCCACCACAGCTCAGCAAGGCCTACTGCCTCTATAGACTCCACCTCTGTGGGCAGGGCGTAGATGAAAAAAGGCAGCAGAAACTTCTGAAGACGTAAACATCCCTGTCTGACAGCTCTGAAGAGAGCAGTGGTTCTCCCAGCACGGCATTTGAGCTCTGAGAAAGGACAGCCTGCCTCCTCAATTGGGTCCCTGACCCCAGTGTAGCCTAACTGGGAGACCCCTCCCAGTAGGGGCCAACAGGCACCTCACAGAGGCGGGTACATCTCTGGGACGAAGCTCCCAGAGGAAGGATCAGGCAGCAATATTTGCTATTCTGCAATATTTGCTGTTCTGCAGCCTCCGCTGGCGATACCTAGGCAAACAGGGTCTGGAGTGGACCTCCAGCAAACTCCAACAGACCTGCAGCTGAGGGACCTGACTCTTAGAAGGAAAACTAACAAACAGAAAGAAATAGCGTCAACATCAATAAAAAGGAAAGCCACACCAAAACCCCATCTGTAGGTCACCAACATCAAAGACCAAAAGTAGATAAATCCACAAAGATGGGGACAAACCAGAGCAGAAAAGCTAAAAATTCTAAAAACCAGACTGCCTCTTGTCCTCCAAAGGATGAGAGCTCCTTGCCAGCAACAAAGCAAAGCTGGATGGAGAATGACTTTGACAAGTTGACAGAAGTAGGCTTCAGAAGGTTGGTAATAACAAACTTCTATGAGCTAAAGGAGGATGTTCTAATCCATTGCAAGGAAGCTAAAAATCTTGAAAAAAGATTAGAGGAATGGCTAACTAGAATGAACAGTGTGGAAAGAGCTTAAATGACCTGATGAAGCAGAAAACCATGGCACAAGAACATGCATAAGCTTCAATAGCCAATTTGATGTAGTGGGAGAAAGGATATCAGTGAGTGAAAGTCAAATTAATGAAATAAAGTGAGAAGACAAGTTTAGAGAAAAAAAGAGTAAAAAGAAATGAACAAAGCCTCCAAGAAATATGGGACTATGTGAAAAGACCAAATCTACATTTGAATGGTGTACCTGAAAGTGACAGGGAGAATGGAATCAAGTTGGAAAACACTCTTCAGGATATTATCTGGGAGAACTTCCCCAACGTAGCAAGGCAGGCCAACATTCAAATTCAGGAAATACAGAGAATGCCACAAAGATACTCCTCGAGAAGAGCAACCCCAAGACACATAGTTGTCAGACTCACCAAGGTTGAAATGAAGGAAAAAATGGTAAGGGCAGCAAAAGAGAAAGGTCAGGTTACCCACAAAGGGAAGCCCATCAGACTAACAGCAGATCTCTCAGCAGAAACTCTACAAGCCAGAAGAGAGTGGGGGCCAATATTCAACATTCTTAAAGAAAAGTATTGTCAACCCAGAATTTCATATCCAGCCAAACTAAGCTTCATAAGTGAAGGAGAAATAAAATCCTTTACAGACAAGCAAATGCTGAGAGATTTAGTCACCACGAGGCCTGCCTTGCAAGAGCTCCTGAAGGATGCACTAAACATGGAAAGGAACAACTGGTACCAGCCACTTCAAAAACATGCCAAATTGTAAAGACCATCAATGCTATGAAGAAACAGCATCAATTAATGGGCAAAATAGCCAGCTAATGTCATAATGATGGGATCAAATTCACACATAACAATATTAATGTTAAATGTAAATGGGCTAAATGCCCCAATTAAAAGACACAGATTGGCTAATTGGTTAAGGAGTCAAGACCCATCAGTGTGCTATATTCAGGAGACTCATGTCACGTGCAGAGACACACATAGGCTCAAAATAAAGGGATGGAGGAAGATCTACCAAGCAAATGGAAAGCAAAAAAAGAAGCAGGGGTTACAATCCTAGTCTCTGATAAAACAGACTTTAAACCAACAAAGATCAAAAGAGACAAAGAAGGTCATTACATAATGGTAAAGGGATCAATTCAACAAGAAGAGATAATTGTCCTAAACATATATGCACCCAACACTGGAGGACCCAGATTCATAAAGCAAGTCCTTAGAGACCTATAAAGAGACCTAGACTCCCACACAATAATAATGGGAGACTTCAACACCCCACTGTCAATATTAGACAGATCAATGAGACAGAAGGTTAACAAAAGGATATCCAGGACTTGAACTCAGCTCTGCGCCAAGTGGATCTAATAGACATCTACAGAACTCTCCACCCCAAATCAATGAATATACATTCTTCTCAGTACCACATCACATTTATTATAAAATTGACCACATAATTGGAAGTAAAGCACTCCTCAGCAAAAGTGAAAGAACAGAAATCACAACAAACTGTCTCTCAGACCACAGTGCAATCAAATTAGAACTCCCTAAGAAACTCACTCAAAACCACACAACTACATGGAAACTGACCAACCTGCTCCTGAATGGCTACTGGGTAACTAACAAAATGAAGGCAGAAATAAAGATGTTCTTTGAAACCAATGAGAACAAAGACACAATGTACCAGAATCTCTGGGACACATTTAAAGCAGTTTGTAGAGGGAAATGTATAGCACTAAATGCTCACAAGAGAAAGCAGGAAAGATCTAAAATTGTCACCCTAACATTACAATTAAAAGGACTAGAGAAGCAAGAGGAAACAAATTCAAAACCTAGCAGAAGGCAAGAAATAACTAAGATCAGAGCAGAATTGAAGGAGATAGAGACGCTTCAAAAATCAGTGACAAAAAAACTTTTCAAAAACTCAATGAATCCAGGAGCTGGTTTTTTGAAAAGATCAACAAAATTAGTCAACCACTAACAAGACTAATAAGAGAGAAGAATCAAATAGACACAATAATGTGATAAAGAGGATATCACCACCAATCCCATAGAAATACAAACTACCATCAGAGAATACTATAAGCACCTCTATGCAAATAAACTAGAAAATCTAGAAGAAATGGATAAATTCCTGGACACATAAACCCTCCCAAGACTAAACCAGGAAGAAGTTGAATCTCTGAATAGACCAATAAAAGGCTCTGAAATTGAGGCAAAAATTAATAGCCTACCAACCAAAAGAAGTCCAGGACCAGATGGATTCACAGCCACATTCTACCAGAGTTCCAAATAGGAGCTGGTACCATTCCTTCTGAAATTATTCCAATCAATAGAAAAAGAAGGAATCCTCCCTAACTCATTTTAGGAGGCCAGCATCATCCTGATACCAAAGCCTGGCAGAGACACAACAAAAAAAGAGAATTTTAGACCTATATCCCTGATGAACATCGATGCAAAAATCCACAATAAAATACTGGCAAACCGAATCCAGCAGCACATCAAAAAGCTTATTCACCAACATCAAGTTGGCTTCATCCCTGGGAAGCAAGGCTGGTTCAACATATGCAAAACAATAAACATAATCCGTCATATAAACAGAACCAATGACAAAAAACACACGATTATCTCCATGGATGCAGAAAAGGCCTTTGACAAAATTCAACAGCCCTTCATGCTAAAAAAAAACTCTCAATAAACTAGGTACTGACGGAACATATCTCAAAATAATAAGAGTTATTTATGACAAACCCACAGCTAATACCATACCGAATGGGCAAAAACTGGAAGCATTCCCTTTGAAAACCGGCACAAGACACAGATGCCCTCTCTCACCACTCCATTTAACATAGTGTTGGAAGTTCTGGCCACAGCAATCAGGCAAGAGAAAGGAATAAAGGGTATTCAATTAGGAAAAGAGGAAGTAAATGGTCCCTGTTTGCAGATGACATGATTGTATATTTAGAAAACCCCATTGCCTCAGCCCCAAATCTCCTTAAGCTGATAAGCAACATCAGCAAAGTCTCAGGATACAAAATCAATGTGCAAAAATCACAAGCATTCCTATACACCGAAAACAGACAAACAGCCAAATCAGGAGTGAACTCCCATTCACAATTGCTACTAAAAGAATAAAACACCTAGGAATCTGACCTACAAGGGATGTGAAAGACCTCTTCAAGGAGAACTACAAACCACTGCTCAACGAATTAAAAGAGGACACAGACAAATGGAAGAACAGTCCATGCTCATGGATTGGAAGAATCAGTATTTGTGAAAATGGCCATACTGCCCAAGGTATTTTGTAGATTCAATGCCATCCCCATCAAGCTACCAATGACTTTCTTCACAGAATTGGAAATAACTACCCTAAAGTTCCTATGGAACCAAAAAAGAGCCCACATGGCCAAGACAATCCTAAGGAAAAACAACAAAGCTGGAGGCATCACGCTACCTGACGTCAAACTATACTACAAGGCTACAGTAACCAAAACAACATAGTACTTGTACCAAAACAGATTTATAGACCAATGGAATAGAATAGAGGCCTCAGAAATAACACCCACATCTACAACCATCTGATCTTGGACAAACCTGACAAAAACAAGAAATGGGGAAAGGATTCCCTATTAAATAAATGGTGCTGAGAAAACTGACTAGCCATACGTAGAAAGCTGAAACTGGATCCCTTCCTTACACCTTATACAAAAATTAATTCAAGATGAATTAAAGACTTAAATGTTAGACCTAAAACCATAAAAACCCTAGAAGAAAACCTAGGCAATACCATTCAGGACATAGGCATGGGCAAGGACTTCATGACTAAAACACCAAAAGCAATGGCAACAAAGGCCAAAATAGACAAATGGGGTCTAATTAAACTAAAGAGCTTCTGCACAGCAAAAGAAACTATCATCAGAGTGAACAGGCAACCTACAGAATGGGAGAAATTTTTGCAATCTACCCATCTGACAAAGGGCTAATATCCAGAATCTACAAAGAACTTAAACAAATTTACAAGAATAAAGCAAACAACCCCAACAAAAAGTAGGCAAAGGATTTGAACAGACACTTCTCAAAAGAAGACATTTGTGCAGCCAACAGATGCATGAAAAAAATGCTCATGATCACTGGTCATCAGAGAAATGCAAATCAAAACTATAATGAGATATTATGTCACGCCCGTTAGAATGCTGATCATTAAAAAGTCAGGAAATGGCCAGGCACGGTAGCTCACGCCTGTAATCCCAGCACTCTGGGAGGCCGAGGCAGGCGGATCACGAGGTCAGGAGATCGAGACCATCCTGGCTAATACGGTGAAACCCCGTCTCTAGTAAAAACACAAAAAAATTAGCTGGGCATGGTGGAGGGCCCCTGTAGTCCCAGATACTTGGGAGGCTGAGGCAGGAGAATGACGTGAACCCAGGAGGCAGAGCTTGCAGTAAGCCAAGATCACGCCACTGCACTCCAGCCTGGGTGACAGAGCGAGACTCCGTCTCAGAAAAAAAAAAAGTCAGAAACAACAGATGCTGGAGAGAATGTAGAGAAACAGGAATGCCTTTACACTGCTGGTGGGAGTGTAAATTAGTTCAACCATTGTGGAAGACAGTGTGGCAATTCCTCAAGGATCTAGAACTAGAAATACCATTTGACCCAGCCATCCCATTACTGAGTATATACCCAAAGGATTATAAATCATGCTACTATAGAGACACATGCACACGTATGTTTATTGCGGCTCTATTCACAATAGTAAAGACTTGGAACCAACCCAAATGTCCATCAACAATAGGCTGGATTAAGAAAATGTGCCACATATACACGATGGAATACTATGCAGCCATAAAAAAGGATGAGTTCATGTCCTTTGTAGGGACATGGATGAAGCTGGAAACCATCATCCTCAGCAAACTATCGCAAGGACAGAAAACCAAACACCACATGTTCTCACTTATAAATGGGAATTGAACAATGAGCACACTTGGACACAGGGCAGGGAACATCACACACTGGGGCCTGTCAGGGGGTGGGGGGCTGGGGGAGGGATAGCATTAGGAGAAATGCCTAATGTAAATGACGAGTTGATGGGTGCAGCACACCAGCATGGCACATATATACTTACGTAACAAACCTGCATGTTGTGCACATGTACCCTAGAACTTAAAGTATAATAAAAAAAGAAAAGAAAAGAAAAATAAAGTTATCAGAAACTTGAAAAAAAGTTCAAGAGCGGGAAAATTGTTAAGTACAATGAGTTCTGAGTTCCTCTTCAAAGAACCAATGTGTCAGTACGTTCAGCTTCCCTGTTCTTTGTTCTCCATTTTAAAGTTTAACTTTGTTCTTTACATCTCTTTGCCCCTAGTTTCGGTAAACAACCCCCTCCTAGCCTCTATCACCTGCTCTGTCCTTAGTCATCCCTAGCCGCCTGCTGTGTCTTTAGTCATCCTTAGTCACCTGTTCCGTAACCGTCCTTCCCACCGAAACTGCTCACCCTGCCTCTCCGGCTCGTACCCCTGCTCTCTTTAAAATAGCCAATTGGAATTAGCTTAGACTGTGCCGTCCGACCGCAGCCAAAAGGGGAAAGACACAGCAGTAGGGACTAGCTGCATTAGGAATAAGAACCCCTTCTCCTCCCTTGTCCAGTGTGCTCTTGCCATTGTTCCATCCATGAGACGCGCCCTTCTATAGAAGTAAATTGCTTTGCTGAGAAAACTTTTGCCTGAGTGTTATTTTCACTTGGCGGCACCAAGCATTTACTTCCAACACTCAGGAGGTACAAGACCCTCCTGGAGACACTTCAAGGTTACCACTCTCAGCTGGGATCAACTTTCCACCCACAAAACTGCAGGGACAGCTGGCATTGCAGGTGGGGTAGCAAGGCTCTGGCCTGGCCCTCATATCCCTCACACATGGCCTCGGGGAAGCCCATCACAGGGCAATGCCTCCCAGATGCCCTCACGGTGTTCCTCCACTCCTAGTAGCTACACCAGGCAAGTCACCTAAATTAGTGAAGGCCAGGGGTGTCAGGAGACTCAGAAAGAGAAGGAAGAAGGTGAGAGAGAGTCCGGTTTGTCCTAAGTGACCCCATTTTGAAGTTCTTTCAGTGAAGTGGGAAATGTAGATTTGTAAGCAAATTTTTCCCATTTTAACATGTCAACTTAAAAAAGGAAAAGCATTCCAAGGCCACTGGCACTCCACCAGCTTGTTGGTTTGCAGCCACAGTCGAAGCCCCCAGCTGCCCCAGGAAAGCAGCATGAATGAACTCACAAGGCTTCCCTGTGCCCTGCCTATGAGGCCTTCCACTGCCTACACCCCTGAACATGGATGTCGTAGCTGAGGAACTGGCCCACAGCACAGAAGGCAGTAGGGAGGTGAAAATTTAAAAAGCTGGAGCTCAGTGGGACTGCAGAGAAAACTGAGTCCAAGCCTCCCTTTGACAGTGAGTGAATCATGACCAACAGAGGAGAGGGGACTGGCCACGGCCCTGCACCTGGTGAGTGACAGAGCCAGGAGGGAGCCTGGCCCCTGTGCTGTAGGCAGAGCTCCTGCCTCAGCACCACACTCCCTGTAGCACGTCTCGGCCCCACTCTTTCACGATAGTGCTCATCAGCTGCCCAATAGCCAGAGACAGCTTGGCACTGCTGTCGGCAAAAGACAGCTTGGCACTGCTGTCGGCAAAAGACAGCTGGTGGGTCAGTTATTATACAAGAACTTTGCCTTCCTCCAGAGCCCACAGACCTTCCTTAGGATGGCTACAATCAATTCCATAGGTAAGGTGGCCACTCCTGGTGACGCCTCCCTCCCATCTTCAGCCAGGGAGCCCTCCTTGGTCTGAGCAGATCCTTCCGGAAAGCCTTTGGTGCCAAAGCCACGCCCCAAAAGAGGCATATCTTTAATTCTGTTCCCATTGTATGCCAAGAAACACCACGAAACAACCTGCTTGAAAGAATAAAAAAGGCACTGCCACACTGCTGGGGCAGGAGGGTGAAAAATCACACCCCTCACTGTATGTCCATAAAAAGACAACCAAGGCCAGCACCAAAGTCCACCTACAGAAGGCGGGTCTGTCTCAACACCAGCTGCCAGTCACTGTGAACCTTTAGAAACAGGGATGAAGCTTCTTCCAGTTGCTTGCCCAGATGTCAGTGAGACCGCAGCAGATGGGGGAGAGCTGTGTATCAGGGGAGTCCCAGCCACTAGGACAAGCGGCACCCCAGGCAAATGATTTTGCTCTTGTGCAAAGAACAAGAGCAATCCATTCAAGTTCACAGGGCCAGGCAGCACTTGAAAATGCCGCAGGGCCAACTTGCAGGGCAGAATTTAGCAGGAAGCCTTCCTGGGGGAGGGGGAGAGGCGAGCAGAGTTTAGAAAAAGGGTGGAACAGTCTGGGCAATCCTCTGAGTCTCCCTCTCCTCCTCAGGCATGATTCAGGGAGACCCTGCGGTCTCTCTGCAGGCTCATGGGAGCTTTCAGAACCGAGACCACACACAGGTAGATCCAGGCCTGCTTGGACGTCAGTGTGATGAGGCCCTTGAAAGTCAGTGTATTGGGTTCCTAGGGCTCCCTGGCTTAAACCAACAGAAATGTATTGTCTCAGTTGAGAAGGCTAGAAGTGCAAAGTCAAGGTGTTGGCGGGGTGAGTTTCTACTGGAGGCTCTAAGGGAGAAGCAGTTCCATGGCTGTATTCTGGCTTCATATTTAAAACATGAGAGGACTAGGAATGGAATAAGCTCCCTGAGAAATGGGGACGAGAGGGGACTCAGTGCTGTGAGGAGGCATTAGCTTTACTCAAAAGCAAGGCCCTTTCCCACAGCTGTAGAAGGAGAGGCTGCCGGGGAGACAGGCTTTGCAGAGGGAGGCTAGAAATTTCAAAAGTTCCTCCCACATAAGGACATTTACTTCTACCTTGAAGCAGAGGGTGAGTTTGTTGTGAGCTAGGGCTGGGAGGGGCAAGTCAATAGGAAAGAAAGCTTCAGGAGACTGGCTGAGGTCTGTCATAGCCACTGGGGGAGCAGGATGTAAAGCTGGCCAGAGACCACAGGACTTACAGGCAGCACCAAGGAGGAAGCAGAGACCGGGAGCTCGTGCCCACCTAGATCCATGAGGCCGTGTGGTCTCAGCAGCGCTCAGCTGCCCCAGGCAGGACAGAGAAGGTGGTAGCTGGACTGAGTCAAAGAGAGTCCCCCTGTGAATTGTCCCCAGGGGCAGACGGTGAGGTCAAGGGGATGAGGGATTGCTGAAATAACTGGCGGGACGGGCCATGCAGAAGCAAGTGAAGAGTCTGGGGAGATTCAACGAGGGTCCTGGGAGGAAATGGAAAGGCTAAGTCCTTGATGTTGGACAGGGCCACCAGGTAATAAGGCAGCGAACAGCAAGGACAAGAAATTGGCATAGAGGAGACACCAGCATGCTAGCTTCAAGAAGTGCATTGCTCATTGTTAACGAGGAGGAGGGTAATTGGACCGGGATGCTGGAGATAGAGTGCTAGGCTCTAGCCAGCGTAGGGCTGCCAGACTTAGCCACCAGTTCTGAATTATCAACTCCTGTTCTGGGAAAATATTCTGACTTTGCTAAGCACAGATTTTTGTTTTAAATAGAGACAAGGTCTCTCTCTGTCACCCAGGCTGCAGTACAGATAAGGGATCATAACTCACTGTAACCTCAAACTCCTGGGCTTAAGCAATCCTCCTGCCTCAGCCTCCTGAGTAGCTGGACTGCAGGTGCATGCCACCATGCCCAGCTAATTTTTTAAATTTTTAGTAGAGATGAGGTCTCTCTATGTTGCCCAGGCTGGCCTCAAACTCCTGGCCTCCAGTGATCTGCCTGCCTCAGCCTCCCAAAGTGCTGGGATTACAGATATGAGCCACTGTGCCTGATCTATGCATGCCTTTGACTTAATAGCGACCTTGACCTTGAGTTCATCTTTGATGCTTCAAATTTTTGCAAATATGGTTTCAAAACCACGCGTTAAAAAAAAAAATTGGAGAATACAGAACACCAACAGAAAAGAATAATACAGAAAATCCATACTGGAGAGAAGATAAAAATCTCTTTCAGTCTTTCTACCAGGATTTGGACATGACTAATTTGGGGTTAGATCTTTCCAGTTTGCCTTTTTTCCCCCGATTTAGCATCATTGTAATCATCTATCCACCAACTTACTGGGGCTTGGCTCTCTGCAACTCAGTTTTCCTGGTTAGAAAATGTGATGGCTACATAGTAACAAATTTCTCCAACTGCTTATCCTAGGCAGCGAGGATCAGAGAGCTAGGTGATGGGTGCAGAGCCATACAGCAGACCCACGGGCCCCAGGGCTCCTCACTCTTAACCCAAGTGGGTGCCAGAGAAAAATCCCATCTCGACGAGAGGAGGCACAGACACCAGGCTGCCAGGGCCATGCACCACAGGTCACATCCATCCGGGATCTCCCGCGAGCTGTTCTCATGCCTCGGGGACACACAGAACAGCAGCCACTCCCTCAAGAGAGTTTACAATTGGCTTTTCGAGCCAATCAGACCTTTGAACAAAATGTCCTCTTTTCCACAGTGTATCTGTCCTGTTCACCTTCAGTTTGGAGAGCTGTTCTGACCTTTCTTAATGAAATGGGTCTCTCCCCTTCAGCAAATAATACACTCAGTGTCTGCTTTAGATGGCTTCTGTGCCCTTTGTGTTCTTCTGTGGCATGAACCTCTCTTTAGTCATCGCTACGGCCAGTGGAGAGCCACTCCCTTCCGAAGGCTGTCCCTGAGCTCCTCCTTCCTGTCTGTTTATGGTGGTGGGGTAGGTGGTGGTCAGGGATCCCAAGCCTCCTGGGCAAAGGCCAAGCCCTGCTTTCTTGACCAAGTGCTGAGGGTCTCCACTCGCTAATCATTGGCCTCATCGGGTTGGCACTCGTCCACTTGCATTTCTAGCTGGGACATTCTCTTCTCTGAAAATAGTCTGTGGATAGAATGAATGCACAAAGGAATTTGTTTCTATTAAGGTATTGCTTACGGTAGGGCAATGGTTCTGACTCTTATTTTCAGCCAGATTCCTTCATTTCCCAGACTGCTCTGGATTTCGCCTAATCTTGGAAATCAGAACCCAGTCTGACTAACAAGAAAAATCAGAACTCCTGGGTAAAGTTACCAGACATTCACTATAGGGAGGAAACAGCTCCACACTTGGGCTTCCTCCTGTCCTTCCTTGCCCGGTCTTGGGTGGAATAAATGGACCCCATTCCCCTCCACACCTCCCGAGTCTTCCCTCATGGTGAGAAGAGCCTTTTTCTGCCTATTAGCCAAGATTTCAAGCCGACATTGAAAAAGCTCTGTATTCCTGGATCGTTGGGGGAGCTCCTGTCTGGGCATCCCAGCCTCACCTACTGAGTGCCTCTCCCAGCCTTGTGGAGCAAATCAAGTGTGCGGCCTCCCGAAAGCCTCCTTCGATTGCAGGTACACGCATTATGTTTTCTCTTACATTATTGGAGTCAAGGCATCTAGAATACAACCTGCAAATTTATGCAAGCACTATGCCAAATTTTTTTATAAAAATTGGCAAAGGACACCCCATCTGGGAAGTGGGGAGCGCCTCTGCCCAGCTGCCCCACCGTCTGGGAAGTGAAGAGCTCCTCTGCCCGGCGCCCCCCACCGTCTGGGAAGTGAGTTGGGCCTCTGCCCGGGCCGCCGCCCCGTCTAGGAAGTGAGGAACGCCTCTTCCTGGTCACTGCCCCATGTGGGAAGTGAGGTGCCCCTCTGCCTGGCCGCCCCACAGTCTGGGAAGTGAGGAGCACTTCTGCCCGGCCCCCGCACCCTCTGGGAAGTGAGGAGTGTCTCTGTCTGGTCGCTGTCCCGTCTGGGAAGTGAGGTGACCCTCTGCCCGGGAGTCACACTGTCTGGGAAGTGAGGAGCACTTCTGCCCGGAGCCCAACTGTCTGTGAAGTGAGGTGCCCCTCTCCCTGGCCACCGCACTGTCTGGGAAGTGAGATGTGCCTCTGCCCGGCCCCCCACCCCCCATTTGGGAAGTGAGGAGCGCCTCTGCCCAGCCGCCCCACCGTCTGGGAAGTGAGGAGGCCTCTCCCTGGCAGCCCCACCGTCTGGGAAGTGAGGAGGCCTCTCCCTGGCAGCCACACTGTCTGGGAAGTGAGGAGCGCCTTTGCCCAGCCGCTGTGCAGCCCTCCAAGTGTGAAGTGACAGCCTTGTGTGTGATCTATCTGCCCTCCCCAAGTTTGCATCTTCGATATTAAAGTTTACTTTTAAATTAAAAAAAAAAAAATTGGCAAAGAAAAACCTTTTGCAAGTGAAGTGCAGCTAACACCTAACGGCTAGCAGAGGGCTGCTTGGAGTGGGGACCCAGGTGAGAGTTGAAGCAGAGGAGTGGGATGGTTGGTGTCTGCAACAGTGATGGAAGATGCTGGGGTCTTCGTCCTCTCCTGCCTTCCAACGTGGGAGTAACCGGTGAAGGAGCAGAGAGAGTCAGGGGCTCCCTGTCTCTTTCCCATGGTGGAAGCATCTTCAGAGCTGTACTGAAGATGGAATCCCTTAGCCCCTCTTCTGATGCTCCAGATGCCGTGTCTAGTGCTGCGAATGAGGTTGAGAGACCTCCGTGCCCTCCAGCCTTCCTGTGCTGTTACAGTCACATCAAACTCTACCACATCGTCATTCACTTCACATGAAAGCATCTTAATTGCCCCCTGGGAGGTTAAGCTGTGTGGATCTTACTTTTCTATGATCTCTCTTTATCAAAGGGCCATTTACCCTTTAAGTCTTAACATTGGAAGGACCTTTAGTGATCATCTGGTCCAATCCCTCTGTTTTGTGTATAAGGGGAAAAAGACAGGAAGAAGTGGTTTACCCCAGTTCTCAGACCCAGACTCCAAACCAGTCACACACCCCCTCTAGGTGACATTACTTACTGGACAACAGGCCCTCAGCAATCTAGGTGCTACTGTGAGATGTCATGGGAGCAAAACATGCTTGTCTTCTTTTAAAGAGGTACTTTGGGTCAAGAATTACTTTGTAAATACACATCTCTGTCATTTCCCAGAAATTATGTGGGCTCGTGGACATCACCAGCTTCTAAGTGTGCTTTTCAAAAGGCCAGGCAGTTGGGTAGGCCACAGTAGCTACTCACAGACTGTCAAAAACTGTGCAGTTTCCTGATCATTTTACCCTTTGGCTGTTCATAGGCAATGATGAAGCTGGGGGCTTGGGGGAGGAAGACAAAGAAGGGAATGGAACAATGAGGTTTCACAGTAATAAAGAGAAACGTTTATTGAACACTAACTACGTTCCTGACGTGGTGCTTAGTGCATTACCCAATATTATCCCCATTATACAGATTGAGAAGTTGAGATTAGGAGAGGTGAATTTGCCCAAAGTCTCATAGCTAGCAAGAATATTGAGGTTTCAAACTTGGGGCTGTCTGATCTCAGAGCCCAAGCTTGTCACCACCATGCTCATGGGGCAATGGTCAGGAGAAAGTCAGGTTTCCAGGAAACTTCTAAATGGCCACAGTGAAGAATGACCCTCTTACATCCCGCTGATTGGATGACCAACCTTGATGGGATTTTTAGCATCACAGTGGAAGAGGGGCCAGAAAAGGAGGTGGGCAGTTGCCTGTGTTGCTCAGGACCTGCCTCACCTTGCCCACAATTTTCTGGGGCTGACATATATTTTTCCAGTAGGTATGGCCAGAGGGTATTGGGGCTTTGCTTTTGTAAGCACTCACTTAGCTGTTTATTCATTCATCCAACAAGTATTTATCAGACACCTCCTGTGTCAATTCTTGAGCCCATTAAGTATGGTCCCTACCCAACAGATCTAGCTCAGATTCAGAGATGCACAACCCAATTCCAGCAAAGCTTTCTGTAGATTATCTGGGGCAGCTCTTACTACCCTTGATCTTTCCCACTTCGCAGCTGTTCCTGTACCAGGGAAGCTCAGCCTTGGAGGAATGGAGAAGAGATGGAAAAATGAGGCTGAGTTGGGCTGAAGTTTTGGGGAAGGATGTGGAAGCCAGAAACTAACAAGAGGTTTTGGTGGTGTGTGTGATGCCCCCTGTCCCTGCTGTTCCATTTCCTTGGACACTTAAGCTGGTCTCATGATCCAAGGGCCAACTGCTCATGTAAAACTGCATTCCAGCATCTTCAGCTCAAATAACTGCCACTTGCCACGTGCCTGCCCCAACAGAATTAACGGAAGCTGCTGATAGCCCTGCTGACCTCATTGGATGGAACCGTGTCCTCAGCAGACAGGAGCTCCTCCTTCTGAGCAAGCCTCCCTTATTATCTTGGAGTAGGAAGTCCTCTCATGAATAGTCCAAGCTTCAGAGAGAGAAAGAGCAGGAGCCATTCATTTACTCCCCTCAGTGTTGACCTAAAAGGAAGAAGCTGAGACACAGAGTAGAATCTAAAGAGTTTACTTGAGCCAAAGTGAGGACAGCTGGCTTGGAAGACTCAGACCCAAGTACCCTTGGCTGTGAGCTTCCTAGAGCCTTTGTTCCAAGCAAGTTTTTAAAGACAAAAGGGGGACAGAGAGAGTGGGCTGCTACAAAGTTGTTTATCAGGAACTTTCTTTGGTTTACAGAAATAAAATTGATGAGCAATTGGCTGTCCATTGTTAAGCTATAGTGTATGGGCTATAGTTCTGATAAGATACTATGCTAGTTATCCCAAATTAAAGTTAATTGATAGCTACTTGTGGCAATAGCAGGCAGTTTTAAGAGATGAATACATCGCTCAAAGTAGGCAGTGAGGTGTGATTGCTCTCATTTTAATGCCCTCCAGGCCTCACAGTTTAAAAGGATTCACCTTTTTCAGATGATAGTTCTTTACTTTTTACATCAGGAACCCCCTTTTCTGTTTTCTTTGAGAGTCAGGATGGGTTCCATGAAGAGCTGCTGGCAGGGACAGACAGAAGCCAAGGAGAGGCCGTGCAAGGAAGCTGAAGTGCTTGGGAGGGGCAACAGCCCCCTGCCTGCAACCAACATTAAAAAGCACTGTCACTTCAGGCTGAGAGTGGTAGAAGCCAGTTTGTTAAGTCACACCAAAGTATGTGTTAGACAGACCTGGCTAGTCCTTATGCCCAGAGATCTGTGGCATAACTGTAAGCAGATGGAAAAGACACGGAAAGCATTAATCACTGCACAAATTTAATGTGTGCAGCCAATTGTAGTATTCAAAGAATTGAAGCGGTAGACATTTAAGAAATGCACTTTGTTTGTAACTTTATAAGGTTTGATTATTATTCCTTTAAAGCCTTAAATTTTTTGGTTTTCAATAGTATTTAAAGTTAAAAATCCACTTATATTAAAATCTCTTTTTCTATTATTCAGAGAGTGCGTACTATTCTAGCTGTATATTAGTTTAGAAAATATGATGTCAGGCTGGGCATGGTGGCTAATGCCTTTAATCCCAATGCTTTGGTAGGCCGAGGCAGATAGATCACTTGAGCCCAGGAGTTTAAGTCCAGCCTGGGCAACATAGTGAGACCCGCATTTCAACAAAAATAAAATAAAATATTTTTTAAAAATGATGTCATATTTATTGTATGATTTCCAAAGGAATGAACTGTTATGGTCTCTCTGATTGAATAATAATTTTAATACTGCTGGTTGTGTGTGGCTGAGAACTAGTTCATCCCAAATTCATTTTTTTCCCTGATGTAGACAAAATTCCATTAACTGTGAGTTCTGCTTCTGGACCCAGGTTTCAGACTTCCAGCTGAAAGAAACACCAGCGGCTCTGATTCTTCCTCAGACTCACCACCGCTCAACTGAAATGCTTGAGGCTTCACAGTTGTTATTTCCTGCCTCAGGTTAAAATGTGTGAATTTTTTCATTTTTAAAAGGACACATTCTGAACATAGAGTATGTAGATAACCTGCACAGCAAGAAAAGAATCTTTTGATACTTTTCTAGTAGATCTTGTAGAATTGTGATCCAAAAATTTGAGGTAGCAAAGATATGAGGTACATTAAACATTTTAGGGTTTGCTTTTTTTTTTTTTTTTTTTACTATTTGGTGTGAGAATTATCATGGCATCTGTAACACATATGCCTGTGCTATATTCTCACACTTTTGTTCAGGATGTGCATATTAAACTATGGCACTCCATTATTTCCTCACTTCCTTGTTGATCACAGTGCACTGGGCTGCCTTTTCTATCACCTGTTGGCATTGAAGAGATGTCTCATATATAGTGATGGTTAGGTATGACTCACTCAGCCATGGTAAATCCCCGCTACTGTCTCTCAAGAAAAGCCTTTGACTTTTTTGCAGACGACAACATAAAACACATCAAAAAAGCAGAAAAATATGTGTTGGTGATAGTGGGAGAAACTTATAAATCATGGTCATATGCTACCCCAGAGAAGACTTACACAAGGTCAGCTACAGTTTACCCAGTAACCCTGTGATTGTCTGGTTCCTTTTCTTAGAAAGCTTAGGCTCTCCCAAGTGGCTGAAGCAGGACAATCCAAGGTTACTCAGATTCTCTGTGATTTTGTTTTACCATTTAGGAAATAAACCCTACTACTGTGCTGTAAACTGTTTAGATACCCACGTAAGAAAGGGTTCTTCAATGTTTGCAGGGGGTTGCAAGAGAAAAACTGTCTCGCTTTGAGAAATTAGAACATCATTCCTGTGATTCTACTCTGTTAAACCTTGTTACCCAAAATCCATTTAGAATGAAATCCATTTAGAATGATTTTTAGAAAAAAGATCCATTTTCTTACGGTCGCAATTTAGATTTAAAATTTTGGATTCCAAGAATTATAACTCATAGGAGTTTTATTCCAGGAAACAAGATGAAGACCAGATACATATTTCATAATATCACAGTTTCTTGAGGTTCTTTAAATTCCAAACATGCACTTCTCTATTGCCTCTGTCACCATCCCTACCTACCAGTTCTTACTCTTAAATGCCATCTACTAGACTACAGCCTAATAAGACCTCATCCCTACAACCACCTGATCTTCAACAAAGCTGACAAAAACATGCAATGGGGAAAGGATTCCCTATTCAATAAATGGTGGTGGGAGAACTAGTGAGCCACACACAGAAGATGGAAAGCAGACCTCTTCCTTACATCCTCTACCAAAACCAACTCACGATGGATTAAAGACTTAAATATAAAACCCCAAACTATAAAAACCCTGGAAGACAACCTAGGCAATAACATTCTAAACATAGAAACGGGCGAAGATTTCATGATGAAGACACCAAAAGCAATTTCAACAAAAGCAAAACTTGACAGATGGCATCTAACTAAACTAAACAGCTTCTGCAAACAAACTATCAAGAGAGTAAACAGACAACCTACAGAATGAGAGAACATTTTCACAAACTATGCATCTCACAAAGGTCTAATATCCAACATCTATAAGGAACTTAAACAAGTTTACAAGAAAATAAAACACAACAACCCCATTAAAAAGTGGACAAAGAACATGAACAGACACTTCTCAAAAGAAGGCGTACAGCTGGCCAACAAACATATGAACGAAAAGCTCAACATCACTGATAATTAGAGAAATGCAGGCTGGGTGCAGTGGCTCACACCTGTAATCCCTGCACTTTGGGAGGCTGAGGCAGGCAGATCTCTTGAGGCCAGGGGTTCAAGAACAGCCTGACCAACATGGTGAAACCCTGTCTCTACTAAAAACACAAAAAGTAGCCAGGCGTGGTGGTGGGTGCCTGTAATCTTAGCTACTTGGGAGGCTGAGGCAGGAGAATCACTTGAACCGGGGAGATGGAGGATGCAGTGAGCCCACAGTGTGCCACTGCACTCCAGCCTGGGCAACAGAGTAAGACTCTGTCTTAAAAAAACAAACAAACAAACAAACAAACAAACAAACAAAAACAAAAACAAAAAAAAACAAAGAGAGAGAAAAATGCAAATCAAAAACCACAATGAGATACCATCTCACAACAGTAAGAATGGCTATGAAAAAGTAAAAAAAAAAAAAAAACTGATGTTGGAGAGATTGCGGAGAAAAGTGAATGTGCATACACGGATATGGGGGCTGCTGAGACACATTTAAGGACAGTGGTCCAGCGCCACCGCATGACACCCTACAGCAAGAGGCCATGTCCTTATGGTTCTCTCTGAGTCTCTGGACAGAATGTAAATTCTGTCCAATCTCAGGATTTCTGGCCTCTCAAGTGTGAGCAACTGTCCTGTCCTCAAAATCTCACTGGCCCCATACTGCCTCCTCTTAAAGGACACTCTCAATTACCTCCCCTACATGTAGGGCCCGGTCTGAAAGGGCAGTGCTCCTTGGCTGCTGGTGACTTTTCAAAGCAACTCTCTTTCCCTCCTTACCTTGCCCACGGCCCCATGTGCCCTTTCTTTGCTCTTTCTGCCTAAGGCAGTAGTCACAAGACAAAGGAGCTTTCTGCCAAGCAGCGGGACCTGAGCACAAGCAGCTCTGCTCAGTGGGAAAGAAATCTTGTGCTATTACACACCCAGGACCTCTGAGTCCACATGGGTTATCATATACCTGGACACCCTTATCCACAACTCTGGCTCCCTTGATTTTTCTTTTGGTTTAGAACATTTCCTTCTCCCTAAATCTGCCTTGGATCCTGGGCCCTTTTTTGCAGTAGTGCCTGATCTCCAGACTCAAAAACCCATTTTATGCAAGGGAAATGGTTGCAGATTTAGGAAACCACTTTAAAATAAACAGTTAACTAAAAATTTCAAGGTGCCTAAAATCAAATCTTTTTGTCCAGCAGTCTATACCAAGAGTGTGCTAGATGCACAGTGAAAAGGATAGACGTGATACCAGCTCTAGTAGAGCCTGGACTCTGGTGAACACAGGCACTAAACGAATACCCACAAGAATGATGATTGTTACAAAAAAAGAGGTGCAAGGTACTATAGGTGCCTCTGGCAGGATTTGACCTAATCTAAGGGATTTGGGGAGTTTTTGACTTTGCTACTATCTGACCGAATGACCCTGAGCAAACAATTTAACCTCTATATAATTAATAGTATTCTTTCTGACCCTCCAAGCCCTCCCTGCTCCAGTCAGAGCTCCTGGGTCAATAAACTGTGATGACAAGGGAGGACACTGTCAACAGCAGGAAGGCTAGCTGCTGAGAGCAAACGCATGGAACCAGTGACAGTGGAGGCATAGAATAGGCCCCAGAGCACCAAGGCCACTGGAAGTAGAAAATGGGGGAAAGCCTTGTGGGCAAACAGTTAACTCCACGGGAGACATCCCACCTGTCCTATTCATTATTATAAACCTGGCACTTAGCCTAGTGATCATCAAATATTGATGTGACGAATGGAATGCTTACTCCTGTCAATTTCCATCCACAACTGCTTGACTCTGAAGGTTAGTGGTGAGCCCTCTTGGGAACGTAGGCAGGAGAAGATGACGCCACACATGGGCTGAACCACAAATGGAGTGCATCAGATGACCACCACCTCTCTAGAGCAGATCACCCCGTGGGCCAGCAGGTGTGTGCTCATCTATCTACCCCTTTCTACAAGAATGTTCTCTAGCCCTGCCAAGCAACTGACCCTGTTCGCAATGCTGTCAGGTTATAACAAAATACGCGATAACTCCATCTACACAGAAAGACTCATCTCAGATGAAAGTTTTTGCCAGGGGAGTGGTGAGAACAGCAGATTTGGGGATGTCCTGAGTAAAGCAATGGGGGAAGCCAAGACTGGGCTATAACCAGATGTTGAAATAGGTTGAAAAGGAGCTTATAGGTTGATCTGAAAGACTTGGTTATGCATCTGGCAGAGGAAAAAGAGAGAAGTTAAAAATTTAGGAGGGAGATGATAACTGACAGAGCGTGGTCTCGAAGGTGGCAGGAGCTGATGAAGGGAAAGTCAGGTGAGCAGCTTTGTCTTGAAAAGAGGAGGAACACCACATGCAGGGCAGCAAGAGAAAGACTGGGGTTGGGTAAGGCTAGGGATGCTTTCAAGCTTCCTAATGACATGTGTGGCAGAGATGTCAGCTGAGACCGAGGGTGCAGGGTGGTAAACTTGAGTAGAGGAGTGGAGGTTTGAGTTAAAATGAATAACAGTGAAACCCATCAAGGAACATTTAAAAAACAAAGGTTGTTATTTTAGATCTTGAGTGAGGTAAACCATTTACTACACATAACAACCCCTAACCACACTGTCTATATTACAGGGTTTTCTACATTCATATTAGTGGACCAACCTCTATTTTAAAAATGCACTCCTGGCCGAGTGCGGTGGCTCACACCTGTCATCCCAGCATTTTGGGAGGCCAAGGCAGGTGGATCAATTGAGGTCACGAGTTTCAGACCAGCCTGGGCAACATGGTGAAACCCCATCTCTACTAAAAAAACAAAAATTACCCAGGCAAGGTGGCGTACACTTGTAATCCCAGCTACTCAGGAGGCCGGGGCATGAGAATCACTTGAATCCGGGAGGTGGAGGTTGCAGTGAGCCAAGATCATGCCATTGCACTCCAGCCTGGGTGCCAGAGCAAGACTCTGTCTCAAAAAAAAAAAAAAAAAAAAAATGCACTCTGCCTATACACCTGTTACACATACACACACACACACACACACACACACACACACACACACACCCCACTACATCTTTGCCAATTTATAACCAACTGAATGTAATGGTCAATATTCTTTAACTTCCTCTCAATTAAGGAGTGTGAGAGTCTTTTTTTCTTTAATGTTGAATTTCCAATTTAGATATGTGATCTTTAAACAGTACTATTTCATAGTGTGAAGTCTAGGTTCAAGTAATACTACAGTGGAACTTAATTCTAGCCACAGGATGTGGTTGGTAACTTTGATAGACCATATGCTCATTGTGATCCAGGGACTATGCTGGATGCTCAATACCTATGTTATCCTGTTAAAAATCCTTACAACTGTACTGTAAGCTGACAGATGGGGAAACCGAGGTTTACTGATGCGAAAGCATTTGCTCAGGGTCACCTACCTTGTTAAGGTAAATGTCGAAGTTTCAAATGCAGGCCTGGAACACTAAATGCCATCATGTCACCTAGCTACAGCACAAAGCTGAAAAACAATCCTCTTTAGTTTTGATGCTGAAGACGCTCTTCAGCTCATGCTGGCTTGAATTTCCTGTGCAGTGAAGGAGCAGGAGGAGAAAGTGAATTTTAATAAACTTCCATTACACTAAATCTGATTCTACTGATGTTTATTAAGTGCCTCTGTTCACTTGGAGAGTGCCAGGCACTTCAGGGGATCTATGGATGAGTGTGACTCAGCCCTGCTTCAAGAGCTTACAAACCAGTGGAGAGGATGGGAGTGTGCAGTTTGCTTTAACACGAGATCGAAAGTGATAAGCACTGTAAGAACTGACCTAAACAATGAGTTGGTTCTTAAGGCAGAAATGCAAGGTTATGTGAATAATGAGAAAATTGACGCAGTAGTGCCTAAACACTGGAAGCACTGCACAAGGGAACTCTCAAAAAGGGTTTTTATTTTAAACATGATCATGCCTTTGGCCGAATCCATGCCATGTAATGAGTGAAGAATGTATGGCGATGATGTCACCTGCAAGGCTGTAAGGTCAGCAGTGTCAGCCCAGTGTGAGCCACAGAGTTTGGTGATTTAAGACCCAGGGGCAAGGCAGGAAGGTCACAACAATCCCAGTGGTGGTGCGTGGCCTGCAGCTGCTCTTGGTTCTTTGTCCATTGTGGCAGGCAACAGCTGTTCAAGACATCAAACTGCAATTACAAGAAAATATATGTTATGTCAAATTGTTGTCTTTTCTTCTTTTATCCTTTTGTGGTGCTTTTTTGAAGTTAAGAAACCTTAGCTTCAGAAATGCCATGATCTCAGGATAGGTCAAGTCCTACGTATTCTGACTAATCAACCTTTTAAAATATTTTTAAGGGAATTTAAAAGTAGGGCAGTCGGTACTACCAACAATTCTTTTCCAGGTTTATTGCAAACTTTTGAAAAAAGGAATCAGAGCTGAAGAGCGAGAGCTACTACGATAAACCATGTGCAAATAGGAATTTATAAATGCTTTCTGATTCTCTTAGTGATCACTTATATGTGTTAGGTTCCACAAACCACTTCCAAACTACACAGCTGAAATAAACATTGCTTCTGTCTTTGAGGATTTTTATCTCTAAATAGAAAGGTTGGGGGAATGGTTGGAAGCAAGATTTCAAGTGCCATATAATTGAGAATGCACAGCTAAGTACAAAAGCCATCATTCCATAACTTTTGCAACACTTCGCACTGCTCTCTACCACTATGCGGCTGTCTCCAGATTCATCTCAACATCCTTGGCTTTTCCTTGCCACGCTCCCCTGCTGCCATCGGTCCGTGCCTCCCTGATTGGTTGGTTGCTGTGGCATTTGGTGTTGCTTGCATGAGGTGATGGACGCTTGCCTCTCCTCTTTGGCTGCTTGGAGCCAAAATACAAAAGTGCTGGTTAAAAGGTGATTTATCTTCCCTGATGGTACCATGCATCGTAAACAGGGCTTCTACTCTGTCTTCACTAGACTTTATGATACTGTTGTGTGTTGTGCCATTAAAGATTGTTGTCATAACAAGGAGAATCAGAGGGTAGAACATAGTCACAGGCCTTAAAAGGCTGTTTTCTGAGCCAGCGTCATGTGCTGGTGAGTTTTGGGTTCTCACTGGTCAGGCATCTGTTGGACACACTGTGCTGTGGGTCATCAGTAAAACTGGATTAGTCTCTCCTTCGTCCTTCCTTCTGTGCATTCTTGGGATCCAGAGAGGGCGTGGTGGCTTCTTCTACCTGCCAGAGGCACGAATGTTTGTGTCTTCATTCAGAGGTGAGCAGCTGTCAGGCATGAGCATCCCGCCCCTGCTGCCTGTCACCAGCTCCCGTGGGGCTGGCTAAGCCCAAGTCCTCTGCGCTTCCAGGAGAAACTCCTGCTTCTTGCGTGTCCTTTCCTCTCAATGCTCATTCATGTGACCGTCTTTCTAAATGGCATCACTTGATCAAGATTTGGCCTTCTGTGGCCACTCTGGGGTACATTTGATTGAAACAAAGTTGCTCAATTGAGAGATGCCTTAACAAGAAAGGAAGTAAGATTTCTCAGGCCCAGTGAGTAGTATGTTTTGGTTGGTACACAGAGGCTTCCAAACGACATTTGGAATCAAAAATTTTCTCATTAGGCCAGGCACAGTGGCTCATACCTGGACAGCCAGCACTTTGGGAGCCTGAGGCAGAAAAATCACTTCAGGTCAGGAGTTTTAGTCCAGCCTGGACAACATAGGAAGATCTTGTCCTTACAAAAAAAAAAGAAATATATTTATATATAAATTATATATATATAAATTAGCAAAGCATAGTTGTATGTGTTTGTAGTCTTAGCTAATCGGGAGGCTGAGGTGGGAGGATCATTTGAACCCAGAAGTTGGAGGCTGCAGTGAGCTATGATGGTGCCACTGCACTCTAGCCTGCATGACAGAGTGAGACCCTGTCTCTAAAATATTTTTAAAAATTGTCCCAATAAATATTTATCTGACCAAATACAAGGGGCAACTCAGCAAACTTAAGCAACAACAAACTAAACTTATCATCTTAGGAAGCCCTCCCCTTCCTTGTCCTCCAGCTGACACTTATATCCAGGGGTCCTTCCTCCCCTTTGTCATTCTGATCTCTTTCCTGCTTCACCTTTATCCTACCCTCCCTCCACTTCTCCTTGTCCAGATCCCAAACCCTCCCAACAACTTTCCTAAAACTCCAAATGCCCAGTTGCTTCTAAAGTTCCTTCCTTTTGTCCTGTGGACAAGTTGTGCAGGCAACTATAGAAGTTAAACTTTGGACCCAGCTGAATCAAGACCTACAAGTAAAAAAAAATTTTAACTAAGAGGAGACCAGTGAAAATTCACAGAAGATTACAGAATTATTTTGAGTGCAAGTGACTCAGAGTTACCTGATGCTATGGACCAAATGCTTTTGTACCTCTCAAATTCATATGTTGAAATCCAGTCCCTTATATGATGGTCCAGCATATGATGGTGTTTGGAGGTGAGACCTTAGGAGGAGGTGACTAGATTGTGAAACCAGAGACCTCATGAATGGGATTAGTGCCCCTACAGGAGAGGCCCCCGAGGGCTCCCTCATCGCTTCTGCTATGTGAGAACACAGTAAAAAGATGACCGTCCGTGAACCAGGAAGCCAGCCCTCACCAGACACTTAATCTGCCGAAGACTTGATCTTGAACTTCACTACCTCTAGAACTGTGAAAAATATACTTCCCTTATCTATAAGCCAGCCAGTCTTTGGTATGCTGCTTTAGCAGCCCAGACTAGCTAAGACACCGGAAAAAATCAAGTGGCGCACGTAATTTCTGGAAACTCTGATGCTAAATCCTTGATGCCAAAAGGTGATAAGATCTGACTCAGAAACGAATCTACATGCTCCTTCCTTCACTAATGAACCTAAGAGTCACAAAATGCCAAATGTAGGTCAAAGACCTCTCAAAGCCATACCTGAAAGATTTACAATAACGATTGTAATTTCATCGCACAACTACCCACAGCAAAAAGATGAAACTCCGAGGTGTTCTCAGGATAGCCTCAGCAATGCTGTCTGACAATACAGAGGGGTAAAGAAGACGCGGAAATTTTCATTAAAAAGTCCAATTCTTTATTTGAAAGTTGTTAGATAAATTTGAAATCTTATCAATATGTTTGGGCAGGATGGAGGCATGGAGACCCCAGGGCACAGGTGCTTGTCTTGGAGGCTTCGGGACCTGTGCCCTGTGGAGGCTGCACCCCCTCCACACACCTCTGCCCACCTGGCAGCCAGAAAGAGCCTGCTTTGGGCAGCATATTGGAGGACCCTAGCCCAGATGCTCAGCTGAAATCAGACCTCAGTCCCGAGGGAAAGAGGCGGCCTCTGAGAGCAGGAGGAGCTGCTGGAGTCCCACCCTGCACGCTCCTTTCCCTGCCTGCCTGGAAGCCTGCCACGAACAAGGCAAAGCCTGCACCAAGTATGAGAAAAAGGGGCAGTTCCCAGCCACATGGAGGCCACGCCTGTCCTCTGGAAAGCCTTTCAGAGAGGCCCAGGAGCTGGAGTCGCCTACCCTGTTCTCCACCTCTGTGGCAACTCCTATGTTCAGGATCAGGAGGAGCATGGGGCTTGGGGACAGGGACCCCACCGGCCACTCCTTCTCTTCAGCCTCTTGCTGCAGGGCTGAGGTGAGAGGATACAGCAGATGCTGTGATGTCAGATAGCTCCCTGCTGGGTTGATTCTTCACAGTCCTGGGACAAGGGCAAGAAGGCTCTGGAAGTAGCTCTAACTGCAGCACTATAACTGGAAGGTTCTCTTCCCATGGTGCTGACACTAGCTCAACAGACAGCACAGGAAATTCCTGTATTTCTGGATACTGAGCAGAGCTGGGAAAAAAGATAGGGTTACCACTGTCGATCACTTTGCACTGACCTTTCCAAACACCAAAGTGAACTCACTGAACTGAGGGCAATACCAGCCCCAAAATCCCACCCCTCAGAAAATCTTCCAGACTGCAGCCACCTCACTATCTGCCTCTGCCTCGATGGGCTACAGAGGCTTCATCCAGGCAAGAAAAATGTGCAGATGCTGGAGCAGCTTTGATCCAGGACACTTGACCTGCACGTAGGCCACCTTAAGCTTGAATGATGGAAAGCTTGGGGGCTGAGAGAAAGCTACAGAGTATTGATCTGGCCAAGTGGCCAAAATGAAAGAGAAGGTGCTGGGGGTGGGAAGTGGGCATCAGAGTTAGAGGCCTGGTCTTTCCTCCAGCACGGCTCATCCGCAGCACCCGTGTGCTGCTGCCTGTCTAGAGGACGGCCCCAAGCCGGTCCAAGCCCTCTACACTGTCCTGGCAGGGACAGACCTGGTCATAGTGCAGGACTTTACAGACAATTGTGGACCTCAGCTACCCAATGACATTCTCCTCCTGTAGGCCCAGGGCACACAGCTCCGTGCACCTGGGCACCAGGACTGCGGCTCCGGGCAGGTGTTTGAGCAGGTGGCTCATCACTGCTTCAGGTCTGGGCCCCCTGGTGCTGGGGTTGGGAAAGGTGGATGTGGGAAGGAGCAGGACAAGCAGAACTGGGAAGCGAGTGTCCTGGGCATGGGTCTTTTGGGGGCCGGCTCTGACCCCAACCTCCCCTCCTCTTTGACAAGGACCTGAGGCCCCATCTTCAGCTCACCTTGACTTCTTTCCCCTTGCAGAAGCCCCAGACCTCAGCCATTTCGGGGCAATTACGAGGTGTATGAGACCCAGAGTTCTTTCAGTCTCTCCCCAGTCACAGGCTGTATAATCCCCTCATCCTTTTGGGGTAGTCCTTTTTCTGGACCCAGAGTCCACCCACTTTAGAGTTGGTCCTGGGATCTGTCATCCTGGTCAGAATCTGGGAAGAAGTGTCTATACCTAGAGGAGGCCAGGAGCGCATCGCATGTCCCACTCTGCGAGCATGCCCTGCTTTCGATGTCTCCAGTGAGGATCTGACTCCCTGGATAGAATGGAGTTCAGGCCCAGGGGCTGGCATCTGTTTTGTTTGTTAAAATATGCCCGTCACCTATAAAAGTGTCTGCACAAAGTAAATGCTTAATATATGTGTGTTTAGTGAATGAACACCAACAAGAACCTTCCCAGATAACTGAGTGTGCCTGGGGCCTCTCTTCTAGCACCCAGGGACCTGTATTCACAGCCTGTATAAAGAGCATTATCCCAGCAAATCCTCAAAACCACACCCTCATTTTAGCGATGAGCAAACACAGGCTTTTGGATGTAAGAAGGCAGCTCCACAGCACACAGGTCGGAACTGAGAACTGTTCACAGGAACTGCTGTGTGACTTTCCCTCTCAATTCCCCGAGGCTTAGTCTGTGGTGGCTGACACAGAGGAAAAGGACCTGGGGAGGCCTCAATTCCTCCTCTATTTTAGAGACAGTGACACAGCAAGAAAGTAGAACCCTTTGGACTTAAAACCAGTCATTGCGTTTCTTTCTTTAACATAAAGGGAGTCTTGAGAAACAGCTACTGCAATTGCAGACCCGGCAAAGGGCCCAATGCCAGGAGACTCATTGGGTGGGAGAAAGCCCATCACAGTGCCATGGATCTGAGCGATGACTCGGGGAGGAGAAAATCCAAGGGGGGACCACACAGCTGAAAGGTGACACACACGTTATCAGTTGGGAAGCTGGAAATGAAAGGATCAATGGAATTTTATTTGTCACACAGACTCCGGATTGACAAAATATTAAAAGACTTGACACCCGGGGGCAGCTAGATGCTGGGAAGCAGCTACATTCGGGACTGCTGGTGGCAATGTATCTACCACAGCCCTTTTGGAAAGTCATCTGACTAAGCCATGAAAATTTTATGTATGCATATTCCTCACCAAGTAAACTCCTTTCCTGGGAGTCCATCTTCTGCAGGGCATTAGTATATGTTACGGGATGAATTTTGTCTACTCTTCAAAGTTCGTGTTCACGTCTAACACCAGTGCCTCAGAAAGGGACTGTATTTGGACATGTGGTCCATAAAGAGGTGATTCAGATTACGTTCACTGGGGTGGGCCCTAATGCAATATGACTAAAGTCCTTATAAGAGAGGCAGTAAGGACACAGTGAAGCATCAGGGAAGGCCCTGTGACCCAGAGAGAGCCGGAGGCCATCAAGTAGCCACGCAGAGAGGCCTCAGAGAAACCACCCCAGCCCACAGCTCCATGTCCAATTTCAAGCCTTCAGAATTGTGAGAAAGTACATTTCTGTTGTTAAAGCCGTCCAGTCTGTGGCACTGTATGATGGAAGTGCTAACAAACTGTCACGGCCTATTCCGAAAAGCATCGGATACCGCTACGAGATAGCTGATGTTGAAAGAGAATTTTATCATGCGAGGCTCTGGCAGCATTGAGAGGCCTCCCTTTGGAAAGTTATGAAGACATATGAGGACACAGCTCCTCTCTGATGGTGCTATGGGGGTGAGTTCTCTGAGATGACATTGCAGACAGATGCATAGAGCAGCTGACCTCTCTTTTTGTGTGACACCCCCACCCTTTGTAAAAAAGAACCTCCCCAGTAAGACTGACAGCTTGTAATGTTTGGAGAGGGTCTGGCAGGACAGTGGAGCTGTCTGCTACAGGAGACACCTGGGGGAGGTACTTAATAAAAACAGCAGCAACATGCAGAGATAGTCATAGCCTTGTGTAAAGAGAAAACGACACAAAGGCATTTCCTCTGATCCTCCTAAAAGTAGATGAGCTGGGACTTTTCACCTAAAGAAGTTGCCACTGGGGACTAATAGAGGCCAGATTCCTTTGGGAGGGGACTGTGGGTCACTCAAGTGGGAATGCCCAAGAACAGGGCTCAGGAAGTCCCCATTTGTGGGTCGGAGTCCTGGGCCACTCTGGACGTCTTGAGTCTGTCTGTGGAGACCCCTCTGTGCCTGCTCTCACCCTAGTCCAGCACTGGCCCTGGTTGGTGACGTGTTACACCTGCTCTTCATTCAAGGAGATGGTGTTGTTGAACCCGTCTCCTGCCTGGAGCTCTGCAAAGACAGTGCCTGGCATCAATGGCCTGCCTGGCTCTTTGATGTTTATTTTATAAAGTTAGTAATCCCAATCATGAGAATTCCACCCTCAGAACCTCATTACCTCCTAATACCATTATACTGGGGATTAGGATTTTGCCATATGAATTTTGGAGCAGGGAGATATTTAGTCTATTGCAACTGTTATGCTTCATGCTTTTATTATCCCCAAAGCTGCCATTTTTCTGTTGTTCATTCTCTTCTGTTTTTCCTCCCCCAGTCTCCCAGTCTCTGTCTCTCTCTCTCTCTCTGTTTCTCTGGGTCTCTGTTGCATTCCTTAAACTGGGGAAGGGAGTTCTGCTGTTATGAGGTGGTCTATGTACAGGCTTACATGGCAGAGGCCAAGGGAGTGCCCAGGCCAAGAAACGGGGAGGAATTTGGGCCCTCAGTCCACACTGAGTCATGCCAATACCCACATGAGTGACCTTGGAAGTTAATCCTTCCCCAGTCCAGTTTCAGTTGAGACCACAGTCCCAGCCTCAGGAGAGGCGCTGAGGCAGAGGCGTCCAGCTAAGCTGTGCCCAGATTCTGCTGGACACAAATTGTCAGATATTAAGTATTTGTTGTTTAAAGTTGCTAAGTTTGGAGGCACAATGTTGTCAAAGACAAGCAGATCTCTACCCTCATTTCCCAGGCCCCAGACTCCCCCGTCCCTCTGCTCCTCTCCCCCCAGCCTCCCTGCAGCCTCACTGTCTGCTTTGTAACCTCCTCTGCCAAACTCAGGTACACCTGTGAGGCTCTGCCCCGGGGTGGCTTCTTTCTGACACTGTTGCCCCCTGACTTGGGCAGCATTGGTCCCCTATTGTCATTCTGGCCATGGCATGAATGTCACCTCCTTGAGGCATTTGAATTCTCCCCACACAGACTCCCCGGCCCTCCCTCCCGTCATGCTACCGTATTTTTATCACAGAACCTGCTCTTTTCTTTCATGTGGACTTGCTCTAGTGATTTTGTGCAGGTCTCCTAAGGCTGTGGGCTCCTACGGTGGAGAGCGGCTCCTTTGTCATTTTCAGCACCAATGCTGAGTTCACCAGGCCACCTGGCACAAGATGAGTGCTCAGGGCAGAGTCGCTGAGTGAATAAGTCGGCGCGGGGAGAGAGTAGTTAAACCACCTTCCTGCTTCTGCTGTCCTCGTAATGTGGAGATCACTGATAATAACAGGAGGTGCCTGTCTCAGGAGACTATCCCGGAGCTCCAGCTGCTCCAGCAAATCTCAGTGGGCACCAGGGACATGGGAGGCTGCTGCCCCCTGGTGACCAGTACTAGCACTGCGGCCCCAGGCAGGCGCATCACAGAAGAGAGCAGGCACTTGCGTTTGGACTTGATTAAAATTAAGAACTTCTCTTCATCAGAAGATGCCTTCAAGAAAATAAAAAGGCAAGAACAGAGTGTGAAGAAACATTTGCCACTTGTGTGACAAAAGCCTGGCATGTAGGAGGCGGGACTAACTCCATCAATTAAGAAGAAAGACGCTGGGGAGAATGGGTAAACAATCCGGACATTTCCCCAAGAGTGGCCCGGCGGCCAGCAGGTGTAGAGAAAGGTGCTGCACGTTCTCGGTCATCTGGGAGATGCAGATTAAACCCACAATGTGGCACCGCTATGCAATGGATAACGTTTTATTTAAAAAGCGACATCGAGTGTTGGTGAGGGGGCTGAGTGACCGAGACTCTCACATGCCGCTGTGTGTGTAAACTGCTACAAACACCCTCAAAAGCCCTTTGATAATATCTTCTAAAGACGGGCATACACACTCTATGGCCCCACAATTTGACTCACGTGTAGATCCGTTAGAAATGCCTGCGTCTGTTCACCACGCAAAAGAACGTCCACAAAGGGCCAGAACTATGACAGTTAAGGGAGGTAAATTCTCAGTATTGGAACTGTGGGTTAATTGAGTTTCTCCTTAGACTATTTTTCTCTTTTCTACAATACATCATTATTTGGCACTTTTCCAAACTGGGAGCAACTCGCATGTACATCAATAATAAAAATAATAAAAGAAATATATATATATATACACACACACACACAAAAGTCACAAAATATGATATTGCATATATAGATACATATAATAAAAGCTATACAGAACTAAAAATGAGCTATAGCTGCCTTTAGAAATACACATGAGACTCAAATATAATAAATTATCCTGACAGTTTATTCTGCACAATTTCATTTCATAAAATTTTGAACTAATATTAAAATTAAAATATTAAAATTCTCACTTCAGAAGTGCAAATATTTGTTATCACTGGAGAAGAGAGTGCAGTGGCCTGGGATGACAACATGAGGGGACTCCTAGAGGGTTGGTGAGGTTCTGTTTCTTACCGGTACTGGTTCTGGGTGCACTTGTTTTGGATAACTCATTGAGCTACGCACTTCTTATTTCCATATTTGTAGGCATATGAAATGCTATGCTATGCTTCAACACACAAATTCATGGAATCAACCTAAATGCCCATCAATGGAAGACTGGATAAAGAAAATGTGGTGCAAACACACCATGAAATACTATGTAGCCATAGGAAAAGAATGAGATCATGTCCTTTGCAGGAACGTGGATGCAGCTGGAGGCCATTATTCTTAGCAAACTAAGACAGGAACAGAAAACCAAATCCTGCATGTTCTCATAAGTGGGAGCTAAATGATGAGAACACATGGACACGAAGAGGGGATCAACAGACAATGAGGCCTAGCAGAGGGTGGAGGGTAGGAGGAGGGAAAGGAGCAGAAAAGAGTAACTATTTGGTCCTAGGCTTAGTACCTGGGTAATGAAACAGTCTGTACATCAAATCCCTGTGACATGAGTTTACCTATAAAATACACCTGCACATTCACCCCTGAGCCTAAAATAATAGTTTTTAAAAAAAAACAAATTCAAGCAATTGGATCTGGACTTCTATTTTTCTGGTTAATACCAAGGCCAGCAGGCATAGGGGTTGGTTCAAGACTCTGGCATTGCAGCATCTAGATTTCTGTCCTGGCTATCACCACTTCCTATCTCAGAGATCTTGGCCACGGTACTAACTCTCCAAGCTTCAGTTCATTGTCTGTAAAAGGAGTTAATTATGCTTCCCTTTTCATAGTTATTCAGAGGATTAATTCCTCACAAGAAATGCTAGCTCTTGTGGGACTTCATGTTGTTTTTTGTTCTATGAACTATGGAGAAGACAGTTGATGACCTGTGGTAAAGGAAGGAGAAGCATGAGGTTCAACCCAAAGATGTTTTCAAGGCGAAATGTTGATAAGGACATTATGTTGACAAGGACATTATGTTGACAAGGAAATGTTGACAAGGACATATCTATAGGTTAGATACATCTATAGTTGTAAATTTTGAGGCCATCCATTAATAAATCCTCCATTCCTCCCACCTTTGTCTACAATTTTGTTAGTAACACTAGATAACCTCATCAAGCAGAAGATAGCCCAGCGCAGGGTCACCCCTGAAATTCTCCCTCCAGGTGACAGTGATCCATTAAGCAGCCTGCTCTGTGGCAAGAAGGAAAACAGGTTTGGATGTGTCTCGCTGCCACAGCAGCAGCTAAGAGCCCCAGGGACTTGGCTGCTGGCAGCATCTTCTACCAGAGTTTTCCTTTGACAGAAGACTCCCAGAGCCCCTAGGAACCAGGATATGGCTGTCAGGAGATAGCATTCATTCATGCATTCATTCACTCATTCATCATTCACCTGTAAAAACATATTGAAGTCTTCTTCAAGCTAGATGTGCTATGTCCTGAGAATAAAGGTCAGTAAGACACAATGCCTGCCCTCGAGGAGCTTGCTGTCTAATAGAGAGTAGTATCACAGCCAGAAGAACTCTATGAAAGACTCCAGCCAGGTCATGTCACTCTTCTGCTCACTACTCTGCAATGGCTCCCATGCTCCTCAGAGTAAAGTTCAAGGTCCTTCTCACAGCCCCATAGGACCTGGCCACCCCATAGTTCTTGTCCATCCCCTTCCTCCCTTCTCTTCAGCCACATCGCCCTCATTTTCAAACACAGCAGCCGAGTGCACCCCTGCCTTCAGAACCTTGCACTGTACTTGTCTTTCCTTTGTCTAGATGCTCTTCCCCCAAACACCTACATGGCTCACTCCCTCCCTTCCCGCAAGCCATTCCTCAGAAGACACCGTCTCAGGGAGGCTTTGTCAAGCCCCACCACATCTAAAATGTCAACACTCCCCAGCACTTCATATCCTCTTCCTAATTTATTTCTTCTTCTCAGGACATCTTCCTCTCTAATACTCTCTACCCGACTTTCTAATCTTGTTTAATTGCCATCTCTCCTACCAGCAGGTAGGCCTCTGAGAGCAGCAGTGAGCTTTGGATTATTTTAATATTGTTTTGTTTGTTGTACCTAGAACACGTAGATTAGTGACTAACACAGTATATAGAAACTGGGAAAAGGAAGGAAGAGAAGGGAAGGGGAGGGAAGGGAAGGGGAGGAGAGGGGAAGGGAGGAGAGGGGAGGGGAGGGCATGTTCTCCTTACAACTCGATCTGACTCCCCTAGAAGAGGGGGCAGGGAAGGAGGGCAAAGCTGGGAGAGTTGAAGAATATTAAGAAGAGAATAGGGTAGCCAGATTTAGCAAATAAAAATATAAAATGCCTAGTTAATTCTGAATTTCAGATAAAGAATAATTTTTTAGCATAAGTATGTCCCAAACTAAGCATAGCACAAGACATATTTATGCTAAAGAAATTATGTATTCTCTAATAATAAATTATTATTTTCTCCAATGCACATTGACTTTGCATCCTGTATTTTATCTGGCAACCCTAAAATAGAAGGACTAAAAATTCTTGAGGCAAGCCAATGGATTCCAGGAGGGAATATTGCTGGATTTCTGGACTGATGCTCGCTTTATAATACTTAACTGTTTTTAGCCCCTTCCCTCCCTCCCTCTCTCTTTCTCTTTCTTCCTTTCTTGCTTGCTTGCTTTCTCTTGCTTTCTTTTCTTTCCTTCTACCAGCTTTTCCTAGTTTTTATTGTGGTAAAATAAACCTAAGCTAAAATTCACCATGGAAACTATTTTGAAGCATACAGCTCAGTGGCGTTAGCACACCCACACTGCTGTGCAGCCGTCACCACCAGCCATTTCCAGAACTTTCCATCATCCCCACCTGAAACTCCACCCGTGAAACACAAGCTGCCCGACTCCCGCCTTGCTTCCCCATCCCTGGCGGCCACGGCTGCTGCTGCTGCTGCTATGAATTGGACTGTTCTAGGCACCTCTCATAGCCGGACTCACACAGTATCTGTCCTTTTGCGTCTGGCTTCTCTAATTTTTTTAATACAACTTTTTTAGAGACTGGAGTCTCGTTATGTTGCCCAGGCTGGTCATGAACTCTTGGTCTCTGGTGATCCTCCCAACTCCCCATGCCTGGTTTTTCTATTTAATTTCTAAAGGCAGGTGGGAGCTAAGCGGGCCACAGCCACAGAGGAGCTGCCCGCAGACGTGAAGACAATGTCGGATGTCCTAAGAGACTCCGGAAAGCAGGTCACAGGTGGGTCCATGTGAAGAGACTACCAGACAGGCTTTGTGTGAGCAATAAAGCTTTTTAATCACCAGGGTGCAGGGGGACTGAGTCAGGAAAAAGGAGTCAGCAAAGGGAGATGCCCTTTATAGGATTTGGGTAGGTAGTGGAAAATTAAAGAGGGTTTTTTCTTCCCGGAGAGGCAGGGATCACAAGGTGCTTGGGGGGGATCTCCTGAGACTCATTGTTCAGCAGAAGGAATGTCGCAAGGTCAATTGATCAGTTAGGGTGGGGCAGGAACAAATCACGATGGTGAAATGTCATCAGTTACGGCAGGAACTTGGCTATTTCACTTCTTTTGTGGTTCTTCAGTTGCTTCAGGCCATCTGGATGTATATGTGCAGGTCACAGGGGATATGATGGCTTAGCTTGGGCTCAGAGGACGACAGGGTGTAGGACTGGAGGGCAGGGGCAGCCTCCAGGCTTGGGCTGGGGGTCCTGCCCCCGGGGTCCTGTCCCGGGGCACGCCCATGGCGAGGGCTGCCCAGAGGAACCAAGGCTGGCTGTGGCCTGGCCCCGAGCCTGAGGGGAAGGCAGCAAGGGGAGAGAAGATAGAGGCGTGGGAAGAGGGTCTGCAGAGCTCGGGGCGTGGATGGGGCGGCCTGGGGCTCGGAAGACAGGAGGTGGGAGCCGCGTGCCAGCCTGGAGCTCGGACTGCGCGTGGAACCGCGCCCACTCATGACTCCGCCCCCAGGTTAGGGGGCGCGGCTGGGGAAGGCGCGCGGGAGGCCTGGGACCCTTTCTGGGCGGAGGACCCACGCGGAGCCTGTGCCCCGCGGCCGCTGCCCCGTGCCCTGCCCAACTCCCGATGCCACCACTGGGCCCAGGCCGCCCGAGAAGCACGTCCGTCCCGTCGCATGGCCTCCTCCCTGGAACCGCGCCCTGCACTGGACCCGCCTGGCCCTCGCGGAAATCCAGGGCTCTGCGGGGTCCTGGCTCCGCCTCCTCCCTCCCACCCGAACCCGCGCCCTCCAGCGCCTTCCCGCCAGGGTCCTGGTTCTGGGAAGCCTCGCGCATCTCTTGCGCAGCTGCCGCCCTCCTGGAGTAAGGAATGCCCATCAAAAAACTAAAGGGAATTGATACTGGGACATGGCCGCTGGCTTTATATCAATAATTGTGGTAATAAAGTTGATAGCACATAGCATAGGATGGAGGAGGCACCTGCCTGGTGAGGTGAGACAATGGTCAGATTCACCGAGGCTCCTGTGTGTCCCAGATTTCCTGCTGGGGGAGGCTGTGCTGCTCAGCGGTTCCCACACCTGCTTCTATGGGAGAAGCAAGTAGAAGTCAGAAGGATGGGCGAAGGAGTCAGAAGCTTCTCTTATTCGTTCGGGGAGATTCTGTGTCGGGGGCACCAATTGTACAGGGAACGAACCAGTTGCCAACTCCTGACCCTTGGAGTTGACTCCACACCGCTTAAACCTCTGCGCTGGTTCCCTGGGGGCCTACAGCGAGGTCTGTAACTCAGGGAGAGACGCTGGAGCCGCGTGTGGGAGAACGGTGTGCAGGACCGGCTCCATGCACTCTTGAAATTATAAACTGCCTTATGAGACAGGGTTACGGAGTCGATGCATTTTCCTGGGAGAGTCCATAGTTTTTACCGCATTCTGTAAAGCAACGCTGTGCAGTAGAAATATTATGCCATACACAATACGTACGTACAGTTTTAGTTGTCACTTAAAGAAACTGAAAAAAGATCTTGATGAACATGGATGGCATAGATGTGAGAAAAGCACCATTATTAAAGAATATGCATTTATGTAATGCATTAAAAGGTAACAAAATGGATAAGCAGGTAACAAAATATCAAAGACCTAGAGTGAACTGCAGTCACCCACTGTGGAACTGAGGAGTTAGGGTTTCTCATTACAAAACTCCCTGATGGAAGACTATTATTTATCAACTATTGTCTTTCCACTAAATAAAAAGTGATCGTCATCTTCTCAGATGAGCACCACAGGCTTTGCAAAAGATAACTGCCGATTAACCTTTGTGCCTGGATTTTCTCATTCCTAAAAATAGATAGTACTACATGACTCCAAAGTGTGTTGTGAAGTCAATTGGGGTCATGTATACTAAAGTAACAGAAATGTTGACCACATAGGAAGGGGTGGTTAGTGTAAGACTCCCTTTCTGTCAACATATATACATTAAAAGTGTAGTTTAGGTTTACATAAAGACAAAGTATCATGAAAAGGGGTCTTGCAATTGGTAGTACTAACAAAATTTTTAAACTCCAAGATCTTCAATTTTAATGTATAAAAATAATTTAAAAATACTGATCAATAACAAAAGCCCTATAGTCAGACAACATAGGTTCAAGTTTGGCCTTGATCTCAACCAGCGTTTCAATGTTGAAAACAATGCCATGTGGTCTTTCCAACACCATATCCTTATCTAACATTGGAGATAATAAATTCACCGTTATTAAGAGTTAAATGGAATAGTTCTTGGGAAGGTGTTAGATTGGTTCTAACATACATGGGTATTATGAGCTAATATCTGTAGTACCATTGTAGAATAAGGAAATACCATCCACAGACAGGGGCACAATAATGATTATCTTCATGATAAAAGGTTAAGAGCTACCAGATACAGAACGAAGGAGCCATAAAATGATAACGTTATGAATGACTTTAATGCTTACACCAGAATCCTTTCTAGGATAGCTCCTGCCTGAAAAGAACTGGGTCTCATTTCTTTGGAATCACAGGACACTGAGTGTGGCAAAAAGAAAACAAAAGAAAAATATGGAAATCACATATGTGATTTTAAAAGTAAAAAGTAACAGAAGAAATTAGTGATCCATTTTATTTAATCCAATATATCCAAAATATGGTCATTTTAGCATGGAATCAATATAGATTTTAATGAGATAGTCTATGTTCTTTTTTCCTACTGAGTCTTTGGAATTCAGTGTGTATGTACACTGACAGCACATCTCAATTTAGACTAGCCACATTTCCAGTGCTGAGTGGCTGCATGTACCTGGTGGCTACCACACTGGACAGCACAGGTCTAAGGATTTCATTCCTGGCTCAAGTCCAGACTTCCAGCCTTGGTTTTGGGTGTTTTTCACAAACTGGCCTCTCTTTATCATTCTTTTTCCTGGTACTTCCTCAAGGATGACTGTGTCCCTGCCACTCAAGACCACTTGCCGTTTCACTACATACCTCTGTTCGAGCTGTTCCTTTTACCTGGGATGCTCTCTCGGTTTGTTTTTTTTGAGACAAGGTCTCACTCTGTTGCCCAGGCTGGTGTACAGTGACATGATCATGGCTCACTGCAGCCTCCATTGACCTCCTGGGGCTCAGATGATCCTCCCCCTTCAGCTCTCCCTAGTAGCTGGGACTACAGACCTGCACCACCAAGCCCAGCTAATTTAAAATATATATATATATATATATATATTTTTTTTTTTTTGGTAGCGACTGGAGTCTATGTTGACCAGGCTGGTCTTGATTCTCCCATCTCGTCCTCCCAAACTTCTGGGATTATAGGTGTGAGCCACTGCTCCCCACCTGGAGTGCTGTCTCTGCACCTTCTCCCTGGGCCTGGTGGAGAGGCACACATTCTGCTAAGAGGCCTTTCCTGACTTCCCTAACCCCAGAAGGGATCTGTCCCTCCTTAGCATTGTACTCATGGCTGGATTCGAGTTTAACTGTTTTTGAGGCTGTTTCCCTGGCTGTTGCATAGTGTCTTATTCATCTTTGTTGTGATCATGGTCTGCACTGAATAGATGATCAGTAGATGTCTGCAGACAGAATGAATTAACCACCAATCAGTCTCTTACTGCTTGAATGGACTTGCTACTTCCTTGCTTAGATTCGTGTCTGTACAATCTTTTCACATGGGTAGTAAACACACACAGATACCCTCAGATGTGGTAACTAACAAGGAATTCATCTTAAAATGTGTACAGAAAGTGTGTTACATCTTTATCCTCCTCCTCATCTTACAGGAGGAGATCTTACAGGTGGGAGAGCTGGGGTGCAGGACTGAGTTAAGATGGCCAGCAAATTACCATCAGTATAAATACAAAGAAGAAGGGGGAGGGGAGGAACATTCTTGAAAGGGGTGGGTGGTCTCACACGGTTGGGTTCCTTGGATGGTGAAGGATCAGTTGGCCGTGCCTTGGTTATCTGACAGGAGGGAAGAGAAGTGGGAGGTGAGGAGTAGCTCCTGGGCCCTCATGAGTATTAGAGGCAGGTTCAGGTCTGAGAAGCAGAGGATATCCTTCCTGGAAGCCTGAGTTAGGAGGAGGAACTCACTGCTGGAGAAAAAGTTGAAGAGGAAGGAGGACGGATATCTCATATCATGGGGAGTGCTGGCCTGAGGAGGCTAGGAGAGAACCATCAGGGTAGAAAAAGGGGCTGAGGAAGCCAGCAGGGGGAACAGAGGAGTAGGCGCCAGCATGGTGAAGAGGTGCAGTGCATTATGCATGATACACACATTATTATTATTATTGGGAATAACCATGTGTCAGAGTGCAGTTCTCACCCTAGAGAACGGAAAATGGAAAAGACCAGAAATTCAGAGAAGGCAACTTACCCAAGGTCTCCTAGCCCTTTAAGGCCAAGTAGAGCTTCCTAGGCATTTCCTGCCAGACTCACCCAGGCCCACCCACACCTCTGTTGCAATGGAGGGCCCCACTATAGTGCCCAGGAGAGCAGGTCTAGGGCACAGTGCCAGGCCTGATGAATGTCCTTCATACCCTTTTCAAGCAACAGGCTATGATTAGGCCTAATTATGGGGCCTGGTCCCTTAATATTCTGCTGGGCATGTCTCTTGTCAGTCAAATCAGTACCATCTGCAGTGTGATTCCGGCTTTAGTGGCATCAGGAGGAGGAATTTAATTCAACCCAATGTAAAGAGATTCTGCCCTCACCTTGCAATTCGAGGATTTGTCCCTCCTTTCCTGCACCCCCACATGCACCTCCTTCCTTCTGGCTCCCTAAGCTCTAGCCTGGGTGAGCAGGGCCTGGACACTCTGTACTAGAGTCACTAGCCACTGCCCAGTCTGTCTTGAACACAGGCCTCAACTTCCTCAGGGTTAAAGTAGGAGGAACAAATGTGTGCACATTTGCTTTTCCAACCTGGGCACCTTTTGGCAGGTGATTCGGGTAATTCTCGCACCACCACCACCCTGCCCATGTATCCCCGTTTCCAGCCTGTTTTCCTCTGCAGCCAGCGCTCCTTTCTTGTGTTTCCAAGTTGGAGAGCTGAACTGAGATCACGTATGGACAGGGTGCCTGGCAGGTACCAAGCACCTTAGTACCAATTCCCCAGTCCCTGGTCTTGCCATCTCCCTCCCTCATTCATTTAGCAGGCATCAGCGGAATCCCATCTCCTATGAGCTCCTGGCCTCCCATCAAACGCTCTGCTGCCACCCACCCCCACCTGATCAGAGGGCCACCCCCTCTCTCCAGTCCCTGCGACGCAACCTCTGGGAGCAGCCCCTTTGGGGATTCCTGGTCCTGGAGGACCCAGCCGGCTTCCCTGGGTGGGAGGGGACAAGGGGAAAGCCCGGCTTGGAAGCTTTCACTCCTGACAGCCGGAGAGCTCACCCACTTCCGCCCCACCTAGCCTCCGGATTTCCTGTGGTGGTTCTGGCCTCCCAATCACGCTCCTCCTCCCACGAGGGTGGGGGGGTGTGAGGGTGCTGGGGGGGAGGGGTTCGTCCTGCACTCTTTCCTGCAGTCAGAAAATACGTACCCTACAGTACCTGTGTGCAAGGCAGTGTGCAGTCACTATAGATGCAGTGATGAACAAGGCAGCGTCCCTGTCCAACTGGTGTATACCCTCTAGCAGGAGAGACAGACCTGCATAACCAACTAATGATCAGTTATGTAATTACAGTTGTGATAAGGCCTATTTACAGTATTCTGCAATCACTAATCTTCATTTATCATGGAGCGTGCTCCACCATTGATCTGACTGCATTAACTCATTTAACCCTTGCCACATTTTATGAGCAGGCACTGCTGTTACCCATTTTATAGATGAGGAAACTGAGGCATAGAAAGAGATCTGGCCAAGTGGCAGAGCCAGGGTTCAAAGCCAGGGATCTTGGCCCTGGGTTCTGTGGGTTATTACCGCCTCTGTGGAGGGGAGATGAGGTGCGGCGAGGCTCGTCATGGGGAGCCTGGCTTGGTCTCAGGGATCAGGGAAGGCGGATGTAAGGAAATAGCATTTGTGGTAAAATCTGAGGGTGAGTGGGTAGGTCAGGAAGAACATTCCAGAAAGAAGGAAGCCCATGAGCTGAGGTGGAGGACCTGAAAGGAGGCCAGTGTGGCTGGAGCGCAGAGAGGCCGTTGAGGGAGCCGAGTGGGAGGGCTGCGGCCTGTTGTATCAGCAGCACTGACCCCGCACAGTCCTTGGGCTCTAGTGACTTTTCAGTGTTTACCTAACTCAAATGAGTGAACGGTGTTTGCTGTTTCCTGCAAAGGTCCCAGGGGTTGTGAGGTACACAGGTCCCATGTTTGGCCATAAACAACCTGAAGTGAGGCTTGGTCTCCTTCCCTGGAGCCCAGGCTGTGCCTCACGTGGGGTACCCCAGCGTGAAGTATCACTGCCTGACTCAGGTCCCTCTCCTGGTCCAAGTCACCCCCACCCAGCCCCATCCCTCATTGTTGGAAGACCTGGAGTCCCTGCTGCTTCACTGTGCAGGCTCCTCTTCTGTCACCACCTGTCGTCAGGAGGTGACAGGGATGAGGCTGCAGTCGGGACTTGCAGGCAGAGAGGATTGGGTGAGACAAAACGACAGGACATGGTGACAGACTGGGAATGAGAACGAAGGAAAGGGAGGAGTCAGTGATGACTGGAGTAAGGTGGGAGCACTGACACCGCTCCCCCTCCACTTGCCCCCATCCTGCAGTAATGGACAAGCATGTGGGCTTTTCATTTTCTGTGGGGTTGTGACCAACTTAGAACCTCCCCCCCTTAGACATGCTCCTGTTTGGAAACCTCCTGCACCGAAGGGACAGGTGGACAGACCTTCCTCCTTGCCCCTTGTCCTCACTTCTTCCATCCTTCTCTCCCATCCTCTCTACTGATTGGCATCTGGTGGCCCCCAAGGTGACACAGCACTGGATCGGCTGCCTGCGTAATTAGCAAATCATTCTTAATTGCCCCAGAGTGGAGAGAATAAAGGTGAAGGCAAGAGCCCAGGTTCAGGATCTGCTTCTTTGGGTTTATGGCAGAGGCGAGGGAAGCAGCAGTGAATCTGGGTCAGGAGTGGGTGCTCCCTGCTCCCTCCTCCCCAGTAGCTTGTAGGTCAGCTGCTGGTCCCACTCCAAAATCCACCATCCCTCAGCCACCCGGCCCTCTCAGAAGCTGAAGTCCTTTCCTGTGTGTGAGCACCAAGCTGGAGCCTGAGGATGACGGGGAGGAGGGGCTCAGGGGTCTCCCCAGGTCTCCACGCTGCTCGTCAACACCACAGAGATCCTGTATGGCAGAAAATGGAGTCGCGGCGTGTGGGTGCAAGACCCAGCCTGACTTAATGGGGTCCCAGGACATCACACTCAGGTGCAGTACAGAGGCGGGAGCCAGGTGAGCGGCGTGGCTTGGCTTGGTGGCCTGGGACCCCTCACTGCACAGTGTCCCTGATGACGCGGGAGAGGTAGGTCAGGAACATGGTCTCGGGACAGCAGATGCCGGCTTGCCTGACTTCCACGTCGCCCCTGGAGATACAAGAAGTCTGTCTTCCTGGACCGATTGGCTGGTGCTGTCACAAAGACCCATGTGATGCTGGGGGCAGAGATGGAGGAGAAACTGTTCGGTGTCCCTTGTCCATCAGTAAGAGCAGCTGGAGCAGCAGGTGGAGAGGGAGGGGGCAGGGATGGAGGCAGGTGCAGGAGCTGGAAGGCCTGCCAGACTGTTCTCCAGGAGAGGCTCTATTGAACCCCTTATGCCACCACAGCTGTGCAGGGTGCACCTGAGGCCTCACTGGCTGCTCCTGTAGGTCCCTGTCATCTCTCACATGTCCCCACCTAATCCTGCAGGTCCCATCCCAGAGAACCACTACTACATGCCAGACCTGGGCCAAGTGCTCAAGGTCATTGTGCCATCCTACCTACTTGACCTGCCTGGCGGACAACCTCATGTATGGTGCCAGCCTGGGCCCCGGCATCACCCACTCTGCCCCTGGCAACAGGCTCAAGCCTCTCAAGCCAAGTGAGCTGGGTGCTAGGACGGGAGCCAAGCTCCCTGCTCAGTCACCTCCTTCCCTAGGCACCCCACACTTTCTCCCATTTCCATTTCTGACTTATAAGATGGCACGCTAACAGCACCCCCATCTCCCCGAGCTGCTGGTCAGTGCACCCTCATCCCCGCCCCAGGCCCTGACCACTGCAGTCCAAGGCGCCGGGCAGAATGACAGAAGCAGCATCCTCTTCAGGTGGGAGCAGCCTTCTGAGGCCACCTCAGTCTCATTTCTGGACCCCTGGTGCATTTTCTGTGGGGCTGTTGTCAAAAATCCCTTATTATTTTTTAATAGTTCTCATTTCGTGTCCTACTGGGCTCATAAAATAGTGGTTTTCAAACGGTAGAGCCCTGGAATGCCCACCTCTTTGGGAGAGGGAGCCTGGACAAGTCTGGCCCCGGGGCCCTCATTCTTAAACCAAAGAGAAAAGAGGGTCTAATAAACAAAAACACTATAGGGGCAGGAACATGGAGCTGGGGGTTGAATGTGACTGAACCCCACACCCCCCTCTGTGACCTTCCTGTTGCAGTGAGAGCCATAAGCCAAGTAGGGAGCTGATGTGAGATCTCAACAAGCTGGTTCTGAGATGCACGCGTGGGAGGCAGGGCTGCTGTCTGCCGTGGGCTGGGGCATCATTAATCCCCTCTTGCCTTTTTCTTCCTGTGTTTAAGTCTCTGGGGCATGGGGGAACCAGCGCTCCCCACAGACCACCCTCACTCAGCCTTTGCCCTCCAGCCTTTTCACCACTGGGGCTGGTGAGGGGCTGGGAGGAGAGAGCCCCTATGTCAGACGACAAACCATCTCTGCCAACCCCCAGCAGCCACAGACAGAGGAAGAAGAGGACAACTGGAAATCCGAGGGGGATGTGCCATGCCTTCCTCCCCTAAACCCAGACTCTGGCCGTGGCCCGGACGTGGACACAGCCAGAATGGGCTCCTCAGCCCTGCTGCCCTGGAAGGGGCAGGGATGGAACTGGCCCAGGTCTGTGTGGGGACCACCTTCAAGGAGTGGGAGGCTGGCCGGGCGCGGTGGCTCAAGCCTGTAATCCCAGCACTTTGGGAGGCCGAGATGGGTGGATCACGAGGTCAGGAGATCGAGACCATCCTGGCTAACACGGTGAAACCCCGTCTCTACTAAAAAATACAAAAAACTAGCCGGGCGCGGTGGCGGGCGCCTGTAGTCCCAGCTACTCGGGAGGCTGAGGCAGGAGAATGGCGTGAACCCGGGAGGCGGAGCTTGCAGTGAGCTGAGATCCGGCCACTGCACTCCAGCCTGGGCGACAGAGCGAGACTCCGTCTCAAAAAAAAAAAAAAAAAAAGGAGTGGGAGGCTGGCTTGAGGCCACGTGGCCGGGGCAGGGGCTTCTGTCTGCCTGTGCTTCGTCCGGAGATGGCTCCACCCAGCCCCTGCAGCAGTGCACTCTTCGATTCCCTAAAGAGGCTTCCAGAGAAAAAGGCAGCACAAATCAATAAAAAACTCAGCAGAAACCAACAGTACACTTTTAATTAAGGACGTGTAGCTGTGCAGGATGCAAACATCTGGGCATCAGTGACTCTCCTCTGGCCCCCGTTGGTCCCTAATGGCGGCAGAAGATGCCAGCTGGCCACGGCCCCTTTCTCTGGGGTCAGAGGGAGAAGACAGGCGCAGTCAGCAGGGGCAGCTGTTGCAGGTGGGAGGGATATTTTCCCACAGGAAAAAAGGTCTCCGTGATGACACGGGGTCTCTATAGTCATGTTGAGAGCCTAAAGGCCCTTGGCATAATTGATGGTGTGGGGTAGAAGGTGTCTTGGAGTTTGTTTAAGTGGTTGAGAGGGAAGGAGGTGCCACAGATGCGGAGGAACTGGTGCGAAGCCAGAGAGACACAAATCCAGGCAGGGCTGTGGGACAGGTTAGGGAGCAGGGCTGCAGGTGTGACTCAGGAAGGAGGGGCAGGTGACAAGTCCCTGGGCAGGAGCCCTGCGGCCATGGGATCATTTTAAATTGAGACCAGAGGATGAGCAGTCCAGGGCAGTTAACCTTGGCTAGAAAGGGCAGAGACAAACAGGCCTGCTCTATCTCAACTCTTAAGAAGGTGGGCAGGATGGAGATGCCACAGTGGATGCCACAGTTGCCACAGCTTCCTGTGGAGACCAGGCAGGAAGCCTGGCTCTCAGCCATGCAGGATGGAAAGGAAGATTCTATGCCAGGAGGGGAGCTGCCCTGGAATGCCCCAAGGCCAGCCAGGACCCACTGTTTCTTCAGGATTCCCCCATTTTCTCCTACGGGAGCTAATGCCTGTGCCTGGGCGCTGGCAGCGCTCTGGACTCCACACTCTCCTCCCGGGTTTCACCCTTGTAACAGGATCCCTGTAGACCAGGCCCACGACAAATACTGTCTCCAGCGGGCAGGGCAAAGGAAGGGCGCGGCGCCAGGCGGTGGTGTGGTTGCCCATCAGGAAGACGCCGACTTCTCCCGGTGAAACTGGGCAGACAGAAGGCAGTGAGAAAAGAGATCTCGGGGTGGGGAGGCTCTCAGAAAGAAAAAGGTGGGACTGACCTTCTGCACAGCAGCAATGGCAGGGCCAAAGGTAGCTTTAACCTCCACACGGGCTCGGATCCAGGCCGGCAGCTTGGCCAGGACAGGGGGCCGGGCGTATCGCTGGTCCAGGAGCACTATGCTGGCAAAATCCTTCTGGTGCCTGATGGCCCTGCCTGCACAGGAACAGAGGCTGCGGCTCCGAGTAACACCTGCCTCCCCACAGCACATTCCCATGGCGTCCCCTCCCCTTCCTCAGACTTATTTAGGAGACAGAGCAGGCAACCCCCCTTTCCTGTTCTCCCCTTCTCCAGCTCCCATCTGTCCACCCAGCCGGAGGCAGCCGGGCTCACCTATGGACTGGTTGACGGCCTTCATGCACAGGTTCTCCACCAGATTCTTCCCTGGGGGCGCCTGGCCTGGGGCTCTGGGCTGGGGGTGGAGGGGATGACTCATCAGGACTGTTTCCTGCCTGCAGCTCTCCCTGGGAAGAGACCCTGCCAGGCTTTGGAGCCAGACCAGGAGCCTTCGTGGCCAACGCCAGCAGCACGGGCCCAGGTGACATCACAGGGAAGATCAAGAGGGTGTGGAGGGGCATCCAAGCCTCCGGAGGGGGCAGGAGACACCAGCACAGTGGGGAAGGCCCGGCTGTATCAGCCCTAAGGGCGACGCCACTCCCACCCACCGCCCACTCTCCTCTCCCGCTCTGCGACACTGGGGTCACTCACGAGGGTTTGATCCAAGTAGGCCATCTTCTCCTGCAGCTCTGGAGACCTGATGTTGGGGAAGGGCATGCCCACCATCACCACACACCTGGAGAGAGGCAGAAGCCCAGGGCAGGTGGGTGTCAGGACCTCCCGGGTCATCACCCACATCTCACCAGCTGCTCCGTTCTACCCCTTCCTCAGGCCTCTCCGACTGTGATCAAAGCTTTGACCCTCCCTGCTCTGTACCTACCGCCTGGAGAGGGCTTGTTCAGCTGAGAGATCCCATCTAGGCCAATGGATTGGGTACTGATACCGCAATGGCCAGCCTGATTTTCCACCCGCTCTCCCAGGGCCAAACCCAGAGCTGCTGAGCCCCTCCCTCCAGCTGGCTGGTCTGAGCAGTTGCAGCCCAGTTGTGGGCTCTAATGGCAGCAGACACAGGCAGGGGCCCAGCTGCTGGGAGTGAGGGCCGGCCAGGTATCATAGTCCAGGACAGGAGCAGAACCACTACTTACCGGCCTAGGTTGTCAGAGAAGTTGATCCCTTCACTCATCTTTCCTCCAACAACAGAGAGGAGAAGGGCCCCCGTCACCCGGCCTCTCTCCTGGCCACAGGCCTGCGGGAGACACCCAGATGCTGAGTTCCCGAGCCAAAGCTTGGATGTCACCCACGTTTCCAGCTGCCACCCCCGCACAGTCTCAGACCCAAGCTCAGCATTAACGCCCGCACCTGAATGCACCTGGAATACGCCAGCAGCACCTGCTCCACCTGGTGCGCGCTCTTAGGTTCCTGGAATATCTGAGAAAGACAGAGGACATCTCCCAGAGACAGGTTCAGGGTGCCAGGTCTCAGGTCTGCTCGTGGCCTTGTCTTCTGGCCAGGGGACTGAGAACCTCACAGCCAGGGGCTTTGGGGAAATCCTCTGCAGTCAGGGACTGGGAGCAGCGGGGATGAGGAGCCAGAAGCCTGTCCTGACTCGATGAGCACAAGAGCTCCCAGGAGGACTCAGTGGCACCGTCCTCAGGAGTGGGAGGGCCGGCGGACAGGCCACTCACCTTCTTCCTGGCAGCCAGGCGGCCCAGCAGGCCACCCTTCTCCCAGTGGGCATGGACTTGGCGCAGGTACTCGTAGGAGGGGAAGAAACAGACCACCCCTCCAGGAACCACACTGCACAGGTTACAGAGGATGCGACCCGCCTCGTCCATCTAACAACGGAAGACAGGAAGCCCCCATGGAGCCACGTCTCAGTCACCCACAAACCATCTTAACCTGAGACCTAAAACTGAGGAGAGACCCACGGCAGGACTACAGCCAAGGAAGAGGACTTGGCTCCCCTGGGTGGGAACCGCAGGGTGGTAGGTGCCGCCTCCCACCAAACACACCCAGCCGCTGCTGCGGACTGCGCCTTTCTGACACACGTCACAGCACTAGTGTCCCTGGGGGCCTTCCTACTGCCCTGGCACTGAGTCCTCCCGTCTTCACTCCAGGGTCCTGATGGGCACCGCAATGACAATCAGGGGCTGCATGCCCCAGGCACGCCCCAGGAGATGCCCCCCAAGCCCCGCATCCCTGCCACCGGCAGGAGCAGATATAACCAAAGGGCAAGAGAGCCAAAGGGAACCAGCAGCTTTCCTCTGCGTGAGGCATCCTCAGGGGATGCCTGGAGGTTTTAAGAATATGTACTTCGCAGCCTAAGGGGTGAGGGGCGGGGAAGCTCAGACCTTCCTCCGTAAGCATCTAGATCGATGCCGCTCATTCTGTGAGGCTCTATAGCGGGTGCCCCCCTTCCCCCCTAGCCCCATGCAATTTCCTCAACACCTGAAAACACTCAGGGTGGGCCAGAGTGCCCCTGCCCCAGAAAACCCTTTGCTGCCTGAGCCCAGGCTGTGGCACGGCGAGCTGGCTGGGACTGACCATCTGAGGCAGCTCTCTTTTCTGGAACGTGAATTCCAGCGGCTGGTTGGAGATCCCGCTGCAGATGACAAGGGGCAGGATATTGTCTGGAGGGATCACGTGACCTGGTAAGAGCCAGGGAGGGGCCGAAAACTGGAGATGCAGGGGTGCTGAGACACAGTGCAGAAAGGGCATTTCCCCGCCCCATCTTCCAGCACAGGAGCAGCGACTGACAGCGCTCACCCACCCACCACCGCCAGTCACACTGGGCAGCAGGCAGCAGGGAGCAGCGCAGGAGAGCCTGGGCGAGCGCATGAAGGGCAAGGCTCCCATCCCGGGGTCTCCTCCGCCCCTGTGCCTTGTTGCAGTAAGAGGTTACACGCAGAAAACAGGAGCCAGAACCCGACCTCTAGCCTGCCCCACCCTGGGCACAGCTCCTCACCACAGGAAAACTCCACCACGCGTTCAGCTTCCACCCCGGCACAGGCCAGCAGCTGCTGCCGGAAGTCAGACACCTGCAGACCAAGGCCACAGCGTCACGGCCCCGTGGCCCCTCAGAGGCCCGGCAGAAAGGAAGCGAGAAGTCTGGGCTAAGAGACAGCAAGTACACACACACTGAAAGAAGAGGTCAAAGAAAAGGCTGACGGCAAACTAACAAAAAGAAAAATGGTGACTGATACCCAGTGCTGACAGCCTCGTTTAAACTACGTGCAGGAACAGCAAAGGAAATCCAGCAAATCTGGCACAGTCACTCTCAACCCTGGCTATGCAGCAAAATTATAGTGAAAATTTTCAAAAATATAGGTGGCCAGGTCCCAGCTCAAACTACTGAATAAGAATCTCCAGGTTTTCACCTGTTAGACGGGCAAAAATCCAAAAGTAACCAATCCAAAAGAGAAACAGGCATTCCTAGATGTTACTGGTGGGATACAGAATGTCCAATTCTTATGAAGAGGAATTTCACAGTAGTTAACAAATTAAATGTATTTATACTTTTAAACCCAGGATCCCATATTTAGGAGTTTACTGAAAATATACAGCCACAAATACCAAACAGCATGTGCCCCGCGCCTTTCCCTGTAACCGTGCACCTGCCTCTCCAGAGAGTACTGGTTGAATGAGCTCCCTACATCTGCCAGACGGAGAACCACGCAGCCCACTAGAGGAGCAATGGCTGGGACAACTGACTGAGATGCTTTCTATGTAAATAAAACAGGAAAGGGAAAAATGAAGACACATTTTTGCTTATCTGGGGGAAAAAGAAAGACCGCAAGGACAGGCTAGCAAAACTAACTCCCTGTGGGGGTGGGGAATGGGCTGGAGAAGGACGAGAGTGAGGCTTTCCTGAATAGATCTTTTTATATTAGCTTTGACTTTTGAACCACACAAATATTTACATATTTAAAAACTACAAGTCAGAAAAGAAAAAAGCATATTCTAAAATTGAAAAGAAAATGAAACAAAAACAGCCTAGCTCTCTATGAAGCTGACAACAGAAGCACACGGAGAGAAGCCTGGCTCCACATGACTTTAGAGCCTAGTGACCAGACATCCTTAGTGCGTCAGACTGTTAAGGGCAAAGAGGAAAGGCAATTTCAATCAGATTTATTGTTAGAAGTAATATTGGTATTATGATTTCAAAACTTTTAAGTATATTATAGGATAGAGCAGATTAGTATGTTAATGTACCACCAATGTTCAGGCTTAAGAGAAAAAGAGGTACAATATAAGCTCAAGTAAACAAATGCTTTGATTTTTACTTAGAAATACCAATATGGGCCAGGCATGGTGGCTCATGCCTGTAACCCCAGCTCTTTGGGATGCCAAGGCTGGCGGATCACCTGAGTTCGAGACCAGCCTGGCCAACATGGTAAAACCCCATCTCTACTAAAATACAAAAATTAGCTGGGTGTGGTGGCACATGCCCGTAATCTCAGCTACTCAGGAGGTTGAGATATGAGAATCGCTTGAACCCAGGAGGCAGAGGTTGCAGAGAGCTGTGATCGGGCCACTGCACTCCAGCCTGGGAGACAGAGCAAGACTCCCGTCTCAAAAAAAAAAAAAAAAAAAAAAAAGGAAAAAAAAGAAATACCAGCATGGATTCATTCTGAAAACATTTCCTAGATCTGTCTACTGAAATGCCCCAGGAGCATGACAAACCCCTAGCACCCACAGCTTGATTTCTAAACGTCATTCCCCATTACAAGAAACCAGGGCGGCTTGGAGAAATGAATCCAGTGTGGGGGCAAGGACACCCATGGTGAACCCAGGACATTCTGTTGTGCTGGAGGCAAGACTGACTGGGCCACGGCGAGGACCTGAGCTAGCAGGAAGGGGCTGTCACATCAGCTGAGACAACGTGAATGTCAGAAACAATAATGACCATGAACAACTTTAGTATGCTGAATGAATAGAACTATGAATCTATACATACAAAAATATAAAAATCAAAAGCTAAGGCAGCTGGGGCTGGGAAGCACTGCTTCAGGATTCCCAACAGCTTTTCGTCCAGGAGGCCCTTTCCTAGGTGGGAGTCACCACTGTGCAGAGATGCCGTTATATTCATCCCAGTCATGCTCAAAACAGAAAACTGCAAATAACCTGCACACCTAGTGAAACAGGAGCAGCTACATGAAATGCTATGTATCTGTGTACCTGGAATCCAGCACAGCTGGGATACTGAAATACGCGCATGCTTGCTGACAAGGAGACAGGTTTATGACCCTTTGCTGCCGAGTGAAAAGAGCGAGTTCCAGTGACAGCACGTGGAGGGAGCCGCACTTTTGTTTTTAAAATAGGTATGCACATAAGTAAAAATGATGCCTACAAAGACTATTATATTCATATACATCAAAATGAACCTTTTAAAAGTGGAATCCTAATTTTTTTCCTTGGGTTTCAAACCACAGAACAGCTTTCTCTGGGAGACATGTGATCCTGGCACTAGAGAATGGAGCAGCAGAGGAGTCGCCGCTGCCCCTCCAGCCTAAAAGGCACAGCAGTGAGACAGAATAGCAGTGTCACCCAGTGGACACCACTGGGCCTGCTCGAGCTGACCCTTTCTGGCTTGGGGCCCCAGGAGAGAACAGGACTGAAAATGCATCTCTCCAAAGCCCCCATCTCATCCCAACACATGGGGCACAAGGGGCTGGGAAAGGCGTCCTTACCGGCTGCATGGTCCCCCCTGCAATGACCACTGCCCGGCACTCCTTCACCACTTGGGCAAAGTGCACAGCTGGATTCAGGAGCAAAAACTTAAGGGTGCTCTGACTGAGGCTGCCTGGAAAAACAGATAGGTGGAGAGTGAGTGCAAGCCAACAGACACTTCTATTGTCCCACCAAAGGGGGTCCCAGGTGAGTCCAAGTCTGAGGCACAAGTGCTAGTGCTTTCTCTTTAAACACCATTTAATCTCTAGGGCAATCAGCCCACAGAGGTGGACCATACTATCCTCTCCATTTTCTTTTTTTTTTTTTTTTTTTTTGAGATGGGGTCTCAATCTGTTGTCCAGGCTGGAGTGCAGTGGTGCAATCTCGGCTCCCTGCAACCTCTGCCTCCTGGGTTCAAGTGATTTTCCTGTCTCTGCCTCCCAAGTAGCTGGGACTACAGGTGTCCAGCTAATTTTTTGTATTTTTAGTAGAGATGGGGTTTCGCCGTGTTAGCCAGGATGGTCTCAATCTCCTAACCTCGTGATCCGCCCGCCTCGGCCTCCCAAAGTGCTGGGATTACAGGCGTGAGCCACCGCGCCCGGCCTATCCTCTCCATTTTCATACAAGGAAACTGAAGTTGAGAAAGAAAACAGTCCAAATCACAAAGCTCATAGATGACAAAACCATGACCCAAACCAAAGCCCATCTGCCCCACAATGCAAGCTTCCCTAGGACCCTTGCCCGAGAGGACTCCCATCCCAGCCCCTCGATCTCCTCCTGTCCGCCTCCACTGCTTGCCCAGGTCACAGCAGGCCAGTGCCCACTGCACTGCTTCCTCCTAACCCGGAAGTTCCCAGGACGGAAGGAAAGAATCCTTTCACACCGCGGCTCCCTGGCTCAGCTCGGCTCCTTCCTGGGAACTGAACCTGGCCAAGAAGCACCTGATTACCTTGGCGGCTCAGGATGACCCTGCCGTCCTGGTTGGCTGTAGTGAGAGCTGCCAGGAAGCCTTCGATGTGCATCAGTGGGGAAGCTGGTCGCGGGGCGCTAGCCTGACTCTCGTCTGCGGGGGCTGCAGGAGCTGCACAGAGCAGAACGGGCAGGCGGCTTCCTTGCGGTCAGGTCCACATGCAAGGAACCGACGTCCTTGCCCAGGCTTGCAGCTGGCTCTGCTTGCCCACCCCACTGCCTTACCTTCAGTCGTCCTGGGCTGCAGGCTCTGCAGGAATTGCTGAAACCCAGCCAGTCTGGGCTGCTCCCGGGATGAGAGCACTGCTCCATACCGTTCTGTGAATCCAAAGAGCTGGGTGGAATGAGAGCGAGCAGCGGAGAGGAACGAGGAACAGCCGTGAAAGAGAGGCTGGGCGGATCGGAAGCTCTGCCAGGCCCAAGACGCCTGCAGCACATATCCCACCACCCCAGCAAGGCCCACTGCACCAAGGAGGGTGGAGATGAAGGGGACTCCGGAGTTCCCTGAGGGCAGGGGAGGAAAGCATGGCAAGGGCAGGGGGTCGGGGCACAGTTGGGTCACGTTCAGGACCGTAAGACGTGAGCAGTTACCTTTCTGCTGATCATGCTCTTCTCACAGTATCGCTGCACCTGCAAAAACCAAGCCCAGCTGTAGGCATGTGTGCAAACTGAGCAAGCTGTAATCTCCAAAACAAAACAAAACAAAAAATACACAAACCACTTTTACCACCCAGGCAGCACAATGCAGTGCTACCTTCTGAGGCACCCGGAGCCTCCCTGCCAGCAACCCTGTCATCCCCTCTTCGAGGCCACCCCCTCCTCTACTGCCCCTGCCCACAATGCAGTGGCCTCCTCCTTTCGGAAAGGGGAGACCCTCTTTCCAAAAGTGTTTCTCAAGTCTAAGAGTGCTCAGTACAATCTAGGTCCCCTTGGCTTTCCTTCCAGGTGACAGAGTTAAAAAAAGGAACTTCTATGAGCAAAGCCACCAGGTCGGTGCATCCAGTATGTGTGGTTTGGTGCCAGATCTCAGCTGGGGATGCAGAGAGGGGAGTTTGGAGCCTTTAAACTGGTTTCTAAAAAGAGCGACATCCTTCGACGAGGATTCCCTTGATGGTGGGTGATGAGACCCACGGGAAGGAGAGAGAAGGAAAGCAAGATGGGCAGAGGGATGGCGAGGAAGGAGCGCCTGCATCCATGTCCCAGCTGTGGGTGAAGCGCAGTGATGGCAGGACTGTCTGAGGGCTGTTGGGCCTGTCGGCTATCACAGGCATGTGGCAAACAAGGGAAGAAAGGCATCAACGATGACCTGGATCCAGCCTGTCTGGCAGGGATGGTGGCAGTGACAGTGACCCAAATGGGTAATTCAGGGGGAAAGCTGGTTTTAAGAAAAAAAACGCAGGCAGGATGGGATGAATGCGGGGCCCCGACTCAATGTAGCCAGGTTTGGACGCTGTCTCTGCCGTGTGCTATTGGCTCACTTGGGGGAAGACTGTGCTCGCCACCCTCTTGAAGTCACCTCCCTGGGCCTGTTTGCTTTCCTTGCTGGGGCAAAAGGATATCCTAGCTCAGAGCCACAGCACATGGCATGCCGCCTAGAACACAAGCAGAACCCTGTACCCGGGGACAGTCACTGTTGCTGATCTGAGTTACAAAGTTGGGGTTCAGGCGGCAGTGGCCATGTTCCATGTGGGGAGTGCCGGGTATGCAGACCTGGAGTGAGCAGAGGTCTGAGGCTACAACCAGACCCAAGGTCCAAGTGGGAAGACGTGATGAGTTGCACAGAACAAATCAACGTCCTGCTCCTGTCCATAAGCCTGAGAGACTGTGCCAGAGGACGGAGTGAGGCAGCGAGGACCTGGAGTCTCTATCTGTTCTATGAGGCACCAAGTAGTCTCTTCCTCACCCATCCCTGTCGCCCTCACCCTAAAGGAAGATGACTTTTGTCTCGCAGGCATGCTGCGGGTTAAGGGTTATTACATGTCTATGTTTTGCTTTTTCTTCCTTCTATAGTCTTAACATAGTACTCTACCCACAGTGGTAACAGGAAGGAAATTGGATGTGGAATGTGGAAAGGTGGAAACCTCTACCTTGAACAGGTTGATGTTGTCAATCTGGCTCTGGAAGAGAAAATCGTTGATGGTCTTCAGCTCTGTCCCTGAGAGCAAACACACGAAGGGCCTTGGGAGCTTCACCCTGAGCCTTGGGTTTCAGTCCCAGGGTTAAGCTCGGAAGTGGCTCCTATCAGCTCTGGGCCCTCTGAGGGCAACTCTCTTACCTGTCTGTGAGAGGCTCTGTGTATTGGGATTTTGCTTAATGTTCCCTAAAAAAGAGAATGGAAATTGGTCACAATGGTGGTTCTCTGGCCCCTCAACCCTTCCCTATCTTCTCTCCCTCGGCACTGCACGTCAAGTGAGAAGAGCATCCATACTTGAAGGGCTTTGTTTTGTTTTTCGCTATTTATAGCACACAAAGGACCCACCAAGAGGGCCGGTGGGTCCAGGAGCCTCCCACATCTGACTCACGTGCTTCCACATGGAACCCAAAGCCCTGTAAGTTCATGTTTTTCACCCCTTCTCCAGGAGGCCAGGACACAGTGGCCAGACCAATGCATGCAGGGCACGGGACCACACAGGAGCTGCCCAGGCCACATGGGGAGCCTGAGGCAAAGCAGAGCTGGCGGCTCAGAGCAGCAGCACGAGACCAGCTCCCGCTAGAAGCTCCCACAGGCTTTCTGCAGCTTCCACTTCCACAGACGCCTTCCAAGGGGGTGCCCCATCATAAAAGAAGGGGACACGACAGGGTCATGCAAAGAGGCATGGGAGTCAGAGTCAGAAGATCCCAGGCTCCTGTGCTGGGCTTGGGAACCGTAAGCAGCCCTTGCTCTGAGGTCTAATTTATGCGTCATCAACAAGGATTCAAATGCCAGCACTGCTTTCTCACAGGGCACACAAAACCGCATATGCAAGTGCTTCGAACACCCCACAGCACTATGCCCATCACGGAAACACTGTGTGTTCATATGATGCTGTATCCTTACTATCCCCCCAGGGCAGGGCCTGAAATAGAAAGTCCTCAGAACATGGGCAAAGAACCCAAGGGCCTAAAAAAAGCTCAAGTCAGACAACTCAACCAAGCTACAAAGAACAAGAATTTTCTCAATCAATGACCAAGACCCTGCTTTTTTTTTTTTTGAGACGGATTCTCACTCTGTTGCCCAGACTGGAGTGCAGTGACATGATCTCGGCTCACTGCAACCTCTGCCTCCCGGGTTTGAGCAAGCAATTCTCTTGTCTCAGCCTCTGGAACAGCTGGGACTACAGGCCACACCAACACTCCCAGCTAGTTTTTTTTGTATTTTTAGTAGAGATGGGGTTTCACGACGTTGGCCAGGTTGGTCTCAAACTCAGGTGAATCACCTGCCTCAGCCTCCCAAGTGCTAGGATTACAAGCGTGAGCCACCGCGCCTGGGTGACCCTTCTTAAAAACAGAGAATTGAAGCGTCCTGATGGGCAACCAAGGAAAAAGCAGCCCGGCAGGTTGTGCAGACCGAGGGTCAGCAGGGGGATGGGGCTCTCACCCCCCAGCACGGCCACGAATTTCTCCAGCAAATACAGGATCTGCTTCAGGTACATCAGGTTCTTGGCCTTCAAACGCTTCCTGAGAAGAAGCCAATGGACATTAAGCGGTGGTGCCCTGACAGTGACTCGCCCCGCCCGCCCCAGTGGAAGCCTTGTGCCCGGTGCCTCTCAAATTGGGTCACAAGCTACAAATCCTTTCCCAGAGAGCAGGCTGGCCATGGCGCCAGGCCTCAGAGCCAGTGGTCGGTCCCCAGCCTTCCAGGTCTGCGTGCAGCACACACCATGATGGGCCCAGTACATGAATGGCACGCAGCTCCACCCCACCACAGCCCAGGCCAGAGGCGGGAACCAAAGTGCTGCCTCTCTGAGGCCGATGCAGGGGGCTGCCAAGGGACTGTCCCACTACCTCAGAGGGTTACATCTCACCTGTATCGCTCCATGTACTGCAGCAGCTGGGAATGGGCCTGGCAGAGCTGGGGAAAGAACACAAACCAGGCTCTGGGCAAGCAGCCAAGGGCTGAGCTGCTGACATCTTAGATTCGCCTAGAAGATGCTGGCCCTGGACACACAGGAAGCCACCAGAGGGAGGAGAGGGGGCTGGGTGCAGACAAAAGGTATGGGTTTCCACAGCCCTTAGGCTGGTGGGAGCTAAGAGAGAGGGGAAGGAAGGGAAGTTTTCCTCCAGCGTCCACTGTGGGTTAGAGAAAAGCAAGAGGCTGAATCCCTCAAGTACGGAATCCCCTGCTAGTTTCCACCGGGTTGGGAAAAGACCTGGAGTCTACAGAGTGATGGTTCAAGGTCACCATCACATCCTGGCCTCAATTCAACCCAGGCACGGGTCAGCAGAGCTGGTGGGATGTCGTGGGGGGTTTCACAGTCAGAAACCAGTGGGCACACCCCAGCTCCACACTCATGAGCTGCATGACCTTAGGACACAGCTTGACCATGTCTGAATCTCTAAGTTCTCAATGTAAAACAGGAACACCACCCCCATGGCAGAGTTAGCATGAAGACCAGGGACACCTGGTGCCATGCATGGCGCACGACAGGTCGGCAGGAGGAGCCTGCACTGATCTTGAGCATTCCTCAATTCAATTCCCTCCAGGCAACTGCAGTAACGACAACATCCAATCCTGAGGGGACTTCTGCCTCACTCATGCCATCTCCTTGGCTTACAGAGCTGGCTGCTGGCATCCAGGGATGGAGGGACTCGGGAGCATGGGGGCAGGTAAGGTGCAGGGAAATGAGCCACTCTGCCGTAGCGGGGTCCCCAGGATGCAGTGGAAAGCCATGATCAGCCTCCGGTGAGGTCACTGCCTTGACTTATGCACCCTCTAGCAAGCCCCACCTCCGAAGGAATTCTTGGCCCAGGTGTCTGGAGGAACCATGCAAGTCCCTTTACCTCAGGGCGGCCCTGGCCCGGGGAGGGGAGGCCCACACACCTGAGAGCCGCTGACCTCCACGCTGTGCATGCCCGTGATGGTGTCTATCAGGTTGTGCGCTTCGTCGATGATCACCACCTGTGCCTGCAGCCGGATGCCCGCAGCCTGCCGAGTGGCAGCATGCAGCAGCATCTGATAGGGCAGCACCACCAGCTGGGAGGGGAGATGAGGCCACCTGAGCAGGGCGGGGCTCCCCTGCAGGAGCCTTGCCTGCCTGACACTGAGGTCCTGATGTGAGTGCTTCTATTTCCTGCCTGGACTATGTAGCAACATTCGAAAAATAGAGTGTAGCAACGGACAAGCTTTCCTTGAGCTTTAAATGAAACGCCAACATATGAAACACAGGAAACGGGCTGGTCCGACTCCTGAGTAAACCAAGGGCAAGGCTGGGTGAGGGGAACCCCTGCTTAGCCTTGTCCATGTCCTTAAGGTCGCCCCGGAAGCCCCCGAGTTTCTGCAAAACACCTGAAAACCACTGGTGCACCAGGAAGTGGCCCCAGCTTCTGCTCCTGGAGCTACTACTTCCCAGCTGTGTGACTCTGGAAGAGCTGTCTAACCTCTCTGACCCTTGGTTTCCTCATCTGCAAAATAGGGTTGATATATCCAATCTCAAGTGAGGGTTGAGTGGAGCTCGGGTAACAAAAATAAAAGCAACTCTGCAGATCTTTAGGTGTTTGTTGTTAGGAAAGTTTCCAGTTAAAGGAATACTCATATAAAAAGTGAAATACCGGAAAACTGAATGGCTCCATCACTCATGGTTGGTGAGAAAATAAGTCACTTAACTTTTCTGGGCTCCGGTGTCCCCATGCATAGAATTTCACTGGAATACTATTAACATAAAAGCAAAATATGGTCAAAGTGCTTTAAAAATTCAAAAATCATAAAGATTTTGGGGCCATATTAGGATATTTGTGTATAAATGCCTACAGCACTAATCTTGCTCTAAAGGCAAACAGACCGGAGGGAAGGCCTGGGACATCATGGGGCCTGGCAGCTTCCCCCCGTTTCTCTGCCAGCGCCCACACAGCTCAGCAGGTATGCTGGTGAGCATTCAGCTGCGTGCAAAATGGTTACTTAGTTCCCCGAATCTTTTAAAACCTTAAATTTTTTCTGGATTATACAGCATTTTCCACAAGTGATATCCTGTTTCCAAAGTCACTCAAATTAAAGTAGCAAGAAACTAGTGGAACTGCACCCACCAAAGAACCGTGAGATACTATTTTTGATCTGCTACATTAGCAGTTCTTCCTTCTGTTTAAAAATCAAGAGAAGTTGAGGCAGAAAAGACAGTATTCTCACGTGCTTCAAGGTAGGTGTATGTTAGGAAAGCTTTCTGGTAACAAAAATGAAAAATAGGAAAACTGAATGGTTCCATCGCTGACGTGCACCATCACATGATAGGCATGGAAGTTGGGAGCATCACTTGGAAAGCCATCTGTAAACAGATTTAAGTACCGCACTCTTCTCAGCTCCTGGCATCCTCTCCCTGTGGTTTCACTAGGAATGCACATGCTTCCTGGCTCCTAAATACTATCCCCAGTAATGCCAATTGGCTCTGTTGCCTGGAGCCCCCAAGGGATCCCACGCGCCACCTCCAACTCACACATCAGGAAAGAATGGGTTAGGTACTGTCAGTCTGAACACGGTAGGTGGCATCCCCCAAAATACAGTGTGATGAAGACTCCCCTCATGTCCTAGACCACAGTGAGAGCAAGCGCGGCTTTCCGGCCCTGCAGGGCCCTCACCTGGGCTGCAGGGATGGCAAGGCGGCTCCCGTAATAGGGACAGGCCCGGGCCTCCTTCCCAAGGGCCAGCAGCTGCTCAATGTCCTTCACCTCTGCCAGGGCCTCATCCCGGAGGAGGCCCATCTGCTCGTGGTTGTAGAAGGGGCAGGCCGCCTGCTTCTCCTGCCTCCTTCTCTTTGGCTTCTCCTCCTCAGCTCCTTTCTTCTTCTCTGAGGGTGGCACAGGCACCAGGAGAGAAAAGAGAGAGGACAGCAACTGTCCATGGGCCCAACAGAGGGTTCCGTAATGTTAAGACCCACTTCCATGGGGTGGGGTCTATAGGACCCTCCCAAGTACTGCCTACAGTGGTCTCACTGGAACACTAGTAAGGTTTTACTTTTGTTCTCCAGAAAGAGCTTAGAAAATCATCTCCAAACCAGTGATTCCCCGACACTGACCCAGAGACTAGGAACACTTTTTCCCAAGGAGAGGGGCCTCAGGAAGGAACTGGGGTCTCCTCTGCCATACTTCCTATGAAAGATACTTAATGGTCTTCGGTCACTGCCACCCCTGCCTCACTCTCTCCAGACCGCCTGCGGCTACGCCATGGTCCCGATGGCTACCGTGCCTGCTTCTCTGCATGTCCACACAGCGATCGTTGATAAGCTGCACAGAACCTAGGCTTTTCACGTCTTCATTGACACAAAGGTTCTGCAACAAAGGAGAAAGAAAGAGGCAAAGAGATGGTGCCAGCTCAATGACATCTAACCAACACAGGTGGACCTGCCCCGCCTCTCCTTTGCCTTCAGGCGATGGGCCGGCCAGGCCAGGGAGGGGGCTGCTCCTCGCACTGGTCTCCCAGGCCTGGACGAGGACAAAGCCGTGGGGAAAGGAGCAGGATGGCCGCTGGTGGAAACACTGGCCACTGTTTACCTGCCGGGAGCCAAGGGAGACCAGCCGAACATCCTTGCCAAAGGGGCTCTTCTTCACCTCATGCACAAACTGGGCCAGCTGGGAGTGTGTCCGACTACAGTAATAAATCTAGCAGAGAGAAACAAAGGTGCTTCAAAGAGGGAAGCAAAACATCCCACGGCATTCTGTAACATCAAGGCACGCCAGGGCCTGAGAGGCTGAGGGAAAGGGAGTGGCTCCAAATGCACAAAGCTGAGGCAGGACCGTGATGTCCCACATCAGGCATCCATGGAGGGACCCAGGGGTTCCCAAGTCACCCACAGCTCCAGAAGTTCAAGGGAATGCCCCAAAGGCAGCTCCTTCCACGAGTCATATCCAGTCTCTAATCAACCACTTTGGAGGGTTGGCCAATCTTAGCACACGGGTGACCATCTCCCGTTGCAAACAGTCCCCACTTGGGGAGGGTGGGTTGTCGGTGGGGGTGGGTGGGGAGTGTCACACACATCCCCCAAAGGGAGAAAGGAAGGCTGACCAGAATACCCTCTCTCTACTCCTCTAAGGCAACAGTGAAGGGAGGAAACAAGAAAAATACAGAGAAAATACCTACTTCCGACAGAAAACAAAAGTCATAAATCAATGAAACCAAATGGGAGATGTCAGACCACACATAACCCATAGCCCTCCACGCAAATCGGAACACGGACAAGGGGAGAAGCACCCCAAAGGGTAGGACACTCATGTCTGTCCTACCCATACCACCCAGACTTCAGCCCTGAACAGCTGCTCCTCGATGCCCTGGCGTGGCAAGCATGGCCTTGCCCCCGGGAGAGGTCTCCCCAGGCCCCGAACCCGGGAAAGGTCTCCAGGGTCCACTGCAGCTGGCCAAGGGAGCAACTTGGGACCAGGGTTGCATCCGGGAAGCCACAGAGTCCAAGTGCTGGAATCTCCTCTTTTGTGGAGAGAAGGGTGAGAAGCAGCTGAGTGACTCCAGCTTTCTCCCCGGGGGTGCAGGGCCCAGCCCATAGGCCCCAACACAGCACCAGCTGAGGACACTCGTGTTACCTTAGTTACATGTTCTTCCTCCAGGTCATCCTCATCCTCATCCACTCTGTGTGAGACAGAACAGAAAACAGTCTTCTCTCAGCAAACTCAGCAAAGTGCACTGAGCATCTGCTGAGCGCTGGTGATGAGCCCTGGCCATTCCCAGCGATGGGTTCCACCAAGGCAGCAGGTGCTGCTCGCTCAGAAACTCCCCCAGGCAAATGCCAACCCCAGCCTCCCATGGCCACTTAGGTCTGTGGGTGGGGAAATATAAAAAGGAGAAAGGGGCTCAGCACCCCCAACCCAAGTCTTGAGTTGGAAGCCTTGGGGGTCATGGCAGGCTGCTCTCCTCTCTGCCCTCCCTCCGGCAAGCTGGACCCCTCTGAGGTCCCAGGGGGGATATTTGCTCTTCATCACCTCAGGCCTTTGGATGCTCTGTGACTGGAATGCTGTCTCCCCTCACCAGCTCTCAGTCAACTCTAAGATAGCAGCAGAAATGTCACCTCCTCCAAGAAGCCGCCTTTGACCTTCCCCGGTAGGTCTGGCTGCTCTGACACAGATTCATGGCCCCTGCTCTTAACACCTACCTCATTCAAAATCGCTTTCTCTCAGTCTATCTCCCTACAGACTGTCATGTCCACGAGGGAGGACCCAGGTCAGCCTTGATTCTGCTGAGTCCCTGTGGCCTCACCTAGAGCCTGGCATGCGGCAGGAACCCCATGGCCATCTCCTGGATGAAGCCACAACTGACTGACCAAGCGAACAGAGGACGCTCTCACTTATGACCAGTTACACCTCTTCTGTCAGCGCCTCAGTCTGCCCTTTCCAGCAATGCAGGAAGAGCCGATCAGCACTGGGTGTTGGTGGGGAGGCCAGCCCTGCATCCCATGGCCTGAAGCTGAGCCAGCTTTACTAGTCTACACTCCTCAGAAACACAAAACCATCTGACAGGCACACACTACCTATGGGAACATCACACAAAAAGAAAACATTTTTGTTCACCTCGAAATTCCTTTCTAACAAAACAGAACACAATTGCCTTGGGTTATCAGAAGAGTAATTATTACAGGTTTGGCTTCATGGTCACTAAAGGGCAGGCAGCTCTATCTTAAAGGCTTGGATCAATCTTATGCCGCATGCTGGACAAAGCCAGCAGGAGCTCAGTGAGCGGCTGGGTGTGTGAAGAAATGAACAGCAAAAATTTTCTATTCAGAACTCAGGTCCTCTGAGGCTCACGTTATCTCCTGAAATGCGAGGGCATGGGAAGCCCCGGAAGCTGACCTACAGGATCCATGGCTCTTGCCCAGACCTGAAGGAGCACTTTGTTCCTGTAATATTCACCACCTCCACGTCCACTAAAGTTCTCTGCCTTGTCCTCACGGGCTCTAAGGAAGTGGAGAGGGAGCAGAAGCACGACCTTGGAGGCGGGCAGGAAGGGTTCATGGAGCACAAGCTGTTTATGACCCTCTCTCCAGTGAGGCATAAAGCAGCACGGTGGTCTCTGCCCTGGGCAGGGGCAGAAGTCGAGATCCGCATGGGCAGCCTGGAATCACACTACTGGACTGGAACGAGGAAGCATCTGCTCATTCATGTCAACTCGATTTTACTGAGCACACCCCTACGCCAAACGCTGGGTCAGCTCTGGGAACACAAAACTATAAAGACGTGGTTCCTGCCTGAAGCAGCTCGAGCTCAGCCAGGGAGAGGAGGCAACAACAGAAGCACAAGCGGGTGCGTGAGCAAAACAGAGCAGCTGACACCCGAGGCCACCCAGATGACACCTGAGCCAGGCCTTAAAGGAAAGGAAGACATCTGCCAAGGGAGGAAGGAAGGGTGTTTGGCTACAGCACGTTGCATGAGCAAATTCTCGGACAGGACAGAGGACGGCCTGGCACGCTGGAGGAAGGTCAGGGCAGCGGGGAAGCTGGCATCTGGTGGAGGGAGGCTGGAGGTGGCGTCAGAAGGCGCCCTGCAGACAGACCGTGAGGGCCGGGGATGAACCTTCAGGAACATCCACAGGTCTCTGGTCTTGCAGTTACCCTCTGACAGATGCGGTGGCCAGGGGACACACGGGACCCATCACCAGGTGCAGCCCCCCATCCCATCCACATCACCGTTTGGTTTTCCTTGTAGGCAAACACGCTGATTTCACATAGGTGCTATTTGTTTTCATGTCTATTAACTGTCCCCTCCATGTCTTCTTCCCTTCTACGTCCACAGCATCTGGACAATGCCACACCCAGAGCAGACACTCAGGGATGGTGGTGAGGTTCCAGTGTGAATGGGAACAGGGCTGTCACCAGGGATCCTGTGGGCCCGAAACGGCCTGGGTGGCCTGCTCAGGGCTAAGTCACCCAGCAGCTCATGGCTCATCAAGGGGAAACCTCAAGTCTAGACCAACAGAGGCCTTATGGGAGAAGAAAAGCTCAGGCTAAGGACGCCTTGACGGCTGACACCTCACAGGTTACCCAGCGCAGTCAGCTGCCTCAGAGCCTGAGATCTAGAGCCAGGCTGGCCGAGTTCCAGCCCAGCTCTCCACTGTCGAGGCTTGTGGCCTCAGCCAAGGTGTCTCCCCTTGTGGGGCTGCAGCCTCCTTGTGTATAAGGCACAGATCCAAATGTTCCTGCCCTGCCTGAGCTGCCGTGAGGACAGCTGAGAGGACACAGGCCAGGCCAGTGACTGTCCTCACAGCCATTGGCACTCATGGATCCTAGGAAGGACCCGGCTTAGAGCAGAGGGCAGAGGCCACCATGCCTCTCACCAGGTGCTTCACGGCATCTGTGGCATGAGGGAAAGAGCTGTCTTCAAGGGTGTCCCCTGGCCTGGGGCAGGGTAGCGCTGCCACCTCTGTCTCACCCGCTCGCTGCCTTTTTCTCCTCGTCGCTCTCGTATTCGGCAAGGACCAGCTCCTCCTCCCCAGACTCCAGCTGCTCCGGCCGCTCAGCCCCCGGGCCTGTCTCTAGCATCTCTCTGCTGAGGCGGAGGAGATTCTCCGTTTCTTCTTCTTCCTGCCTCTGGACGGGAGGAGTGGAGGTGGGGAGGGAGGAAGAAGTCTCAGCACCAGTACCCGCCTCCCACGTGCCAGAGACAAAGCACACTACGCCCATTCACAGGGGCCTGGCTGCCTGGCTGGAGAGAGGTCTACTCGCAGGATCCACGCCTCAACCACTCACAGCCCAGCTCCTGTACAGGAGCACATAGCCAGTGAGGATCATGGAGGGGAGACTGAGGCCCTGGCCACGCATCCATGAGCCTCCAAGCAGAGCGACCCTGCCTGGACATAATCCTGCCCCCCAAGAAATGAGGCTCACCAGGCGCTTGGCTGCATATTTGAACTGCGCCCTGTGCTGCAGCTGCTGCAGGCGTTCTTCTCGCTGCTTCCTCCTGGCCTGCTCCGCCTAAAGGAGGCAGACATGAAGGAAAATCACCAGGAAGCCCCTAACCAGGCCTCTCCTAAGGAGTCTGGACGGCTCAGCCCGGCGCCTCCTCACCTGGGGCAGCTCTCCTTCCCCAACCAGCACTCAAGGGCTGCCGCATCCCCCACCAGGACCTCAATCCCGCAGGTCCCAGCCTCGCTGCTCACTGCGCAAGGCTGCACACTCCTCCCAAAGCCACACGCTCTCCATCAGATCCATTTGCAGCCACTGAACCACGTTGCCAATGGCAATGAACAGGTCCTTTCCCAGGTGAGTAATAAATGGGAACCGACAGTTCGTTATGTGGAGAAGGCCTGCTGACCTCCAGCTCAAAAAAGATAGCACCAGGGCAGCACCGTCGACCCAAGGAGCTGATGAAGAGCTGAGAGGCACGGCAACGGCAGAGGAACACACACTACCTGATTCTCGGAATCGCCCCAGAACAATCGCTGAAGCCATGTTTCCTCCATCACTCCCACTTCGGGATACCCCTGGTCTCACCTTTAGTCGATCCACCAGGTCCCTCTCTTCTTTCTTCTGCACAAACTGAGTCACCCAGGCCGGCTCTCCAGCAGGCCTCGGGGTGGCTGCGGCCCCTTTGCAGGAAGACGACAGACACAGGGATTCATCTTTCTCATCATGTAAGGGGCCAGTTCCAGTTTCAAGGAGTCGTGCCTCTTCCTCATGCTTCTTCTGTTCAAAGTCACGGAGCCAGGAGAGGGCTCCACAAATAAGACTTAAGGACTTTCCCTGCAGAAAGAAAAATGATCTTCAGAAACAGGAAAACAACAAAGCTTCCCACATGACCTTTCCCCATTTTACTAAAAGCTTGAAAGAAGGTCTGGCTGTACATATGAGAGGATGCTCTAAGACCAGCCTAGGAAAGGAAAGGAAAGGAAGGAAATTAGCATTAGAATAGCCAGGAAAAACAGAAAAGAAGGAAGAAACGAAAATTGGGCCCAAGAAGCAGGAAGGAGCTTCTTTAATTATCCAGCTTACTGTTCTGAAAACAAATTTAAAGCAGTTTATCAGATTATATGTAAATATCACACAAAATTAGAAGCTGAGACATTAGACAAAAAGCCCCCCAAAAGAATTAAGGCCCCCAAATGCTAAGCAAGAAATCCCATGCACTTGCCAACGTGGAGCCTAGCAGCCACTCAGCCTTCATGCAGATGCAGGATGATGAGTCACGAGGGCCAGGGTTTACATGTTTTTTTATTTTTTTATTTTTTAAAGCAAACTAATCACTCTAGAGGACACCACTCTCTCTGTCTGTTTTTGAGAGGAGGTCTTGCTATGTTGCCCAGGCTGGTATGGAACTCCTGGGCTCACACAATTCTCTGGCCTCAGCCTCCCAAGTGGCTGGGACTACAGGTGTGCGCCTCTGCACACAGACTGGAAAACACTACTCTTGACTTAAGACCAGAATTTTCTGTGAGCCTGATTGAATTGTATTCCTCCAAATTCCTATGTTGAAGTCCTAACCCCCAGTGTCTCAGAATGTGGCCTTATCTGGAAATAGGACCATCGCAAATGTAATCAGTTAAGATGAGACTACTGGGACGGGCCCCAGCCTGAAGGGCGAATATCCTTATTAGAAAGGGGACACGTGGATGCAGACATGCGCAGAAGGCAGGCGATGTGACGACACCCAAGAAGACGCCACCTATAAGCCAAGGAAAAGGGGCCTGAAGAGATCTTTGCCTTGCGACCCTCAGAAGGGCCCAGGCACGCGGACACCTTGATCTCAGCCCCCAGCCTCCAGCGCTGCGGGACATCAGTTTCTGTTGTTTAAGCCCCAGTGTGTGAAGCTTCCCTCCGGCAGCTCCAGGGAACCAATACAGTTCTTCCAGAGAGGACCCTTCAGGGAGCACCACAAGGAGGTGGCCCTGGTGTCCACAGGGGGACTCAGCTCAGGGGAGTCTCTGGAGGAGTCCATGCCTTCTGCTGCAGGCAGTCAGCTCTTCCAGCCTGCTGAACCCGGAGGGGTTCTCAGAGTATCCGGGGCGGGGTGAAATACCTGGTTTGACCAGGGTTGGGGCAGCAGCGCAGCACAGGAGTCAGAGCCTCAAACTCCACAGCCAGGCGCCAGGGTTCCAGCTGCCTCCCCAACCTGCAGCTCTGTGGCTCAGGCTGGCCTCACTACGCTTGTTTCCACGAGTGCAGAAATGGGAATGGCAACAGTAGCACCCTCCTCATAGAAATGGTGCAAGCAGGACATGGTGCAAGTAGCACCCTCCTCATAGAAATGGTGCAAGCAGGACACATGAAAGGCCAAATCCTCTGGATTAGAGGATTGCCTGGCAAATAACAAGTGAGCGGTTGGAGTGAGCTAACTTTTTGCTATCATTAAGTAATAATAATACAATTATTAATAGCATTATTCTGGGATATGGGATCTATTAGTTTTCATCAGAATCTTGAAGGGCCCTGGGATAGGATAGAATGACACTGTTGACAAATGGATGGATCCCATATTTTTACAAAAGCCCCGTATGTACCATTTCCCTCAGCTTTTGACAGAAAGTAAACGGCAGAGAGTTCCAGGCGGCACTTCCCAGCAGCACCTGGGGGGCGGCTCTTCCGTGCTGCCTGTGACATTGGAAGCAGTCAGCTTCAGCTGTCACTGGGCCGGGAGACACAATGGTTAGAAAGCCAGTGCCCTCCATCTGAAAGTGAGCTGAGGAAGTTCCTGAGGGCATGGTCAAAGTTATCTTTCAAAAACAACCGTGGGTACACTCCGGCACAACAACAAAAGAATAACTGAGGCCCATCGTTTTCTACATCCAGTAATGAGACCACAAAACTTTGAGATTGGAAAATGTTAAAAGGATGCATAACCAAAGGCTCACCTTCCTGGGGTATCGTCCCAGATAACACAGTTAAATGATTTATGCCAAGATAAGCAAATTCATTCACTCTGAACACCTGCTGGTTGTAGCAAGCATGGGGCTCAGAGCTGAGGACACAAAGGTGCAGAGCCCCTAGTAAGAGGCCACAGGCCCACATGTAACATACAATTCGAGGGCATCAGAGATCCCTGCAAAGCATGCACTCCAGGTTCGAGGACTCCCAGAACTGCGGTGTTACACAAGGCACAGCACACACCAAGTTGTAATGGTGACTCCACTTCATAGAGCGATACACGGCTTAAAAGGTGACTATCAAGGATAAACAGTATCTCAGGCAGCTAAGGTGGGGGCACCTGTGCATCCAAGGCGGGGAAGGGCATGGTAGGTACAACAGGTAACAAAAACCCCACTCAGGGTGTCCTACAGCATGGCTGCTCCTGTGGCCTGCAGGACACCCAGGACAGGAGAAAACACTCTATTCAGAAGATGATTTAGAAGACAGAAGAATGTCAAAGGTCATAAAGCCACAGGGTATGTTCCCAGAGAGTGCACACAAGATGAGGCTATAGAACCAGAAACATCGACAATTAAAGACTGAGCAGAGGAAGAGGACGCGGAAGCCTGGAGTGCAGAAGACTGAGATGGAAAGATCTGAGAGGCAGAAGATGGGTTGTCAGGCTAACCAAGGTGAAAGGGGTCAGGTGCAGTGGCTCATGCCTGTAATCCCAGCACTATGGGAGGGCAGGAGGACTGCTTGAGCCTGGGGGTTTAAGACCACCGGCCTGAGCAGCATAGTGAGATCTCATTTCTACAAATTAAAAAATTAGCCAGGTGTGATGGTGCACACCTATAGTCCCAGCTGCTCAGGAAGCTGAGGTGGGAGGATCACTTGACACCAGAAGGTCGAATGATCCATGCAGTGGACCATGATCTTAACACTGCACTCTGCCCTGGGCAGCAGAGCGACACCCTGTCTCTAAAATGAAAATAAACAAGGCAGAATGAACATGCACTCAACTGTGTTCCAAAGCACACTAAAATTAACCAAAGTAATATGGAGGCTTACACTCACAAAAAGAAAGTGGAAGGAGTAATATGTTTTAGGAGAGAGGGAAAGAAGACAGAGACAACGAAGTGATTCGACAGAGACACTCAAGCCCAAGTGTCCCCAGAGATCTCCCCTATTCACTCTCAGAAAGACTCAGGAAGTGATAGGAAAGGCAGGTCACTGAAAACAAAGGGACGGATTGAAATTCTTTTCAAGAACAATTAGATCCCCAGGTTGCAATCCCTGCTCCTGCTCCTCGAAGAAGACAGGAAGTGGGCTCTCTGTGGAAGCTGAGCTAGGAGAGCCCTGGAGGCAACAGGCAGAGTGAGGAGGCAAGGGGGAAGGGGAGGAGGGCCAGGCTGAAAGCAGGCACTGAGGGGGACTCTCCACCTGGAGCCTCTTCCCCAGACCACCTCTAGGAAGACTGGCTGTCAGATTTCAGCCCTTGTACCCGCTGGGCCAGAGCGTAGAGGCACCTGCTCTGGAGAGACCGAAGACTCTAGGGAAAATCCCACAGACGTGCTGGCAACTGGAGGCCCCCAACAAAGGAGCCCAGCCTGGCAGCCACAGCCAGCCTGCCCTGCAGACTCAGTCTTTCTGTACCCTGCTCTTCAGCACACACAGGCAGTCCAGGGCCGCCAGACGTTCGAGGAAAGCCTCCAAATGGACATACACCCTGCTGTGGTGTGGGTGCGGTTGTCTGTCCCAGCAACACTCATGCTGAAATCTGTCAAGTCGGTCTGAGGAGCAACTAATTCAAATGACAGGGAAAGGATAGAGAATAAAGGATAGAGGAGGGCTCCAAGGTAAAAATGGAATTGGTCATCTGCTGTGGACTAAATTGTATCCCCACCAAAATGCATGTTAAAAAAATGTTTGCAAAGAACAAAAACAAAAGAAGCTGTGTATGGTGGTGTGCACCCGTAATCTCGGATCTTGCCAGCCACTAGCTACTCTAAAGGCTGAGAGGCGAGGATCACCTGAGTTCGAGACCAGCCTGGGCCACACAGTGAGACTCCCCATCTTAACAAACATATGTTGAAATCCCAACCCTGCCACGGGACTATACTACAGATCTGGCCTTTAAGGGTATGGGAGGTCATAAGGGAGCAGCAGTAAGGGAGCAGCCCTTGTCCTCATAAAAGAGAAAGACACCAAAGATCTGTTTTTCTCCTCCTCTTTTTAGCTTGTTCCACAGCAAGAAGGCAGCCATCTGCAAGCCGGGAAGAGACCCCCTCCCCAGAACCAGAACCCTGCCAGAACCTTGATCTTCAACTTTCCAGCCTCCAGAATGGTGAGAAATAAATTCCTGTTAAGTCACCCGGTCTATGGTATTTTACTATGGCAGTCCTGGCCGACTAAGACAGGAATTTTCTGTATGGAAAATTGTATTGAGAGGCCATGGGATGATGTGGGAGGAACTGGCATAGGTATATTAAAAACTGAACTAACTTTAAAAAGGCACTTATTAACTCTGAAAAAACAGAGTATTAAGACATATTGTTGAAGACAAAATTATGCTCAAAATGTACACTGAAACTTAGAATTATATTTGAAGGATGGGGAAAGAGAGGGAAAAGAGTTTGTAAGGAAGCCGTCTCATCTACCATAATAGGAAGGCACCAATGACTTCAGCCTAATTTTTCTCAGATCATGGAGCTATGTTTAAGACTTCAGGCCAGGCACGGTGGCTCACGCCTGTAATCCTAGCACTTTGGGAGGCCGAGGTGGGTGGATCACAAGGTCAGGAGATAGAGATCATCCTGGCTAACACAGTGAAACCCTGTCTCTATTAAAAATACACAAAAAAAAATTAGCCGGGCTTGGTGGCAGCGCCTGTAGTCCCAGCTACTTGGGGAGCTGAGGCAGGAGAATGGCGTGAACCCAGGAGGCAGAGATTGCAGTGAGCCGAGATTGCGCCACTTCACTCCAGCCTGGGCGACAGAGCAAGACTCTATCTCAAAAAAAAAAAAAAAAAAAAAAAAAAAAAAAAAAAAAAAAAGGCTTTAATAGAGGAAGTGACTATTACCCAGAAAGACAAACTGAGACTACTCTGCCCAACTTCAAACTATGAACATCTCTAGACAGGCAAACAGGAAAAGCTAGCATGGCTGCCGTTACGTTGTCTTTATCAGTATCTCTCACTATTCATACTCACAGTGCCAGTTGGACTCTCAAATATCCCAATCTTGCCAGCCTCCAAAACCCGGTAAAGCTCTGCCATGAAGTCTTCCTGGATGGAATAGGGCGTGAAGGGAAAAGGAAAATGGATGGTACCAACTTTCTGTGTTTCATTAGCCATGGACCTAGGAAAAATAAATATAACATGTTAAGCTCTCTCATGGTCCAGGAAGAAGTGGCTTGAAATCTGCAGCAGTATCTAAGAGCAGTTTCCACACTTGTTACCAAATTTCTCCTTGGGTTGTACATTTTTCTGGGAAGCAGAGACCTTGTTCTTTCCATCCTTCGCAGGTCCGCATGAGGCCATACCAGAATCATGCAATCCACCTAGCGACATGTAACGAACGACTCTAGCAGAATGCAGACCAGGAAAGCCCCTAAACCGAATCTCCCCTGCCATTTCACCATGGCTCCGACACCTTCCTAATGCCTCTACAAAAGGCTTAGAGCTCTCTTCTCAAAGACAAGCACCCCTAGGATCTAGGGTGTTGCTTATAATTACTTTCTTCTCCCAATTCTCTGCAATGCATTCACAAGCCGAAGTTACTTCACTTTATCCCGTTGTGAGGTCCTGGAAAATCATGACTCACAGGCAGAGGACCACGAACACAGCTTGTTTGGATGGCACAAGTTAACATACACATCCTTATAAGTATCTTTAGTTTGCTTCTTAGTTCATCCTAGCCTCCATTTCCAGCACCAGCCAGAGCTGCCTCCTACTAATTTTTCTGGCCTCAAGACGTATGAACTTTCTGTTTGGCTCCAGACAGGAGAGCTCTCTTCACATCACGGAGCTCTGGCTGGAACAGCTTCCCAGTACTGAGACCAGGCATTTCTCTTTCCTTACTAGGCTAAGGGCTAAGAAAAACTCTGCTCCACATTGACGTCATCTTTTTTTCCTCCTCTTCTGAATCTAATTATCTCTGAGATAGTGTTTACCTCTCCTCTCTTCCTTGAATCACCATCTGGAGGCCTGACTCTTCCATCCTGGTTCCCATACCTCTCTCTTTGGAATTCGCTTCTCCAAGCTATTTGCCAGGTCTGTCTCTTCTAAGCACAAATGTTAGTAAGTCCCAAACCTATTTTACTAATATTAATAGATCGAGAGCCCATCTTTGTAACTTTGGCCTCAACAAGAGTAGTGATAGTGTCACTGTATTTACGAGGGGAAAGGTAGTTGCCACGATGCTCTTCGGTTTACGGGCAATTAACACCACTACAGATTGGTGGCAATTTATGGATTTGCACAAGAAGAGAGAACTCACAGAACTAGCACTATTTTAAGCTCTGTCTTTACAGATGTGCATCTGGCTGTTTTGTCAGACATTCTGGGGACAAGAAAAAATGAAAAAAGAAAAACATGACTACAGAGGTAGAAGAATAATTACAAGAAGGGTAATTAAAAAACACTATGACAATTCAATCCTGAGAGAGGGGTATGGACTAAAAAAGCTTTAACACATGAAGGAAGGGGAAGAACGGTACCTAATAAATTTTGAGGATCTGCTATGTGTTAAACACTCTACAGGGTCTTTTGCTTTTCTTATCTCATTTAATATGGCCAGGCACGGTGGCTCAAGCCTGTAATCCCAGCTCTTTGGGAGGCCGAGACGGGCGGGTCACGAGGTCAGAAGATCGAGACCATCCTGGCTAACACGGTGAAACCCCGTCTCTACTAAAAAATACAAAAAACTAGCTGGGCGTGGTGGCGGGCGCCTGTAGTCCCAGCTACTCAGGAGGCTGAGACAGGAGAATGGCCCGAACCCGGGAGGCAGAGCTTGCAGTGAGCTGAGATCCGGCCACTGCACTCCAGCCTGGGCGACAGAGCGAGACTCCGTCTCAAAAAAAAAAAAAAAAAAAAAAAAATCTGTACAACACTATAAGGATACAGCTATCGGATACTGATTCTTATAGAAATTAATTGCTCAAAGTCACAGCTAAAAAGTGGAAAACCAGGGATTCGAATCCAGGTCCAAATGACTGTGCTTTAGTGAAGCTCATCCGGTTGCAAGAGATATCCAGCGTAAGTAAAGGGAGGCTCACTGAAAGGAGGTTCACAAACTGAGAGTAAGAATTGAAACTATCTGGGAAAGCCAAAAACAGAAGCAGACTAAAGCGGCAAGGGAGCTCAGACTTCAAGACAGCTCCAGAACGTCACCAGCAACACACACCCACGGGGTTCACTCTCCTGCTCAGCCGGGTGCCGGACACGCCACAATCTCACTCCCTCGGCGCACTCGGTTTCTGCTTACCCCACACTGGAGCTTGCACGTGGCCTCGTCAGCCCCTGGACCTTTCAGCTTCGGCTCCCACTGCCAAATAAAAAGTCTTGGTGTCTCCCTGTTCTGAATCCCAAGAGAAAAAGTTGACCAGCAGCTCCTCTCAAGACAGAACACTGGTCAGCCTGATACCGGTCAGGCTCCCGGCCTCATCTACTCAGCTCGGGTCTTGCACTTGCTGCTCCCCTTGGCCTGGAAAAGGAGGAGTCCTCAATATCCAGGCCTCGGCTCAGGCTCACCTCCTCAGAGAAGGCTCTCCGGCTGTCTGGCCACTGGACAGGGGTCAAACACCACCCCCACTCCTCAACCCCTAGCTTGCTCTAAGTCACTTTTAAAAAATCACATTACTCTGTATTTAACTTACTCATAGCTCTTAGCACCATCTGAACCTATTTATTCTTCTTTACTGGAATATAAGTTCCATAAATAGAGGAACCTTGTCTGTCTTGTTCTTCTCTGGCTCCAGGACTCAGAATGAGGTGCTTCAACACCTCATAGGCATTCAACAAAAATGTGATGAACGAATGAGTAGCCAGCCAGACATGCGGGCTGTATAAGTAAAGGTTTCTGTTCCAAGGCTGGGTAATGGAGGTCCCACGACTTCAATACCTATCTAGTTAAATGGCCAGTTCTTTAATGGTTTCGAACCGTTTTCACCTAACCCCACAACAACCCTGTGTGGTCAGTATTTTTATAAGCTCTATTTTATAAAGAAAGAAACTGAGACGCAGTAAACTTAAGTGACTAGCCCAAGGTCACTCAGCAAGTGCTTGAACTCAGGATTTGAACCACATCTGCCAGACGGCCATGGCACCTGAAGCTTTGTATCTCCTCACTTTTCCTCCCACCAGGGTAAGTGGGATAAAAAAGGCAGACTTGGCCACCAAACTCTAGAATGACAATACTAAACAATACAGAAGAAACATTAAGTATTATTTCATTTCCCCGTCAGTGGTAATTATAGATCTCATTATTCCAGAAGCAGCACAGGCTAAATCATAGAGGTTTAGATAAATCTGAGTAAAACGGATTCACTAAGCCAGATTAAAAACATTTGCAGTGACTTGTTCAGCCCTCTTCAGGTTGGCTGTGTGGACGGAGGACAACCATCACCTCCCTGTGCCAAGGCACACACCAGGACAGCAAATCTCATGCTCATTAAACGAGGTAAGAGTTGTGAAAGCACTTCAGGAACATATTGGTTCTTTTCTTTATTTTTTTTTTGAGACGGAGTCTTGCTCTGTCGCCCAGGCTGGTGTGCAGGGGCATGACCTCGGCTCACTGCAAGCTCCGCCTCCCGGGTTTACGCCATTCTCCTGCCTCAGCCTCCGGAGTAGCTGGGACTACCACGCCCGGCTAATTTTTTTGTATTTTTAGTAGGGACGGGGTTTCACCGGGTTAGCCAGAATGGTCTTGATCTCCTGACCTCGTGATCCACCCGCCTCAGCCTCCCAAAGTGCTGGGATTACAGGCGTGAGCCATCGCGCCCGGCCCATGTCAGTTCTTAAAGTGTTCATTTTCTTCGGTCCCCAATTATCACTCATTACTGAGTACAGACTATTGCTATGGGCTCAATTGTGTCCTCCCCACACTGATCTTGGACGTCCCAAACCTCTGGGACTGTGAGCAAACACATTTCTGTGTCGAAGCCACCCAGTTTATGGTCTTTTGTTATGGCAGCCGGGGCTGACCAGGACAACTATGTGGCAGGTACTACCTACCATATGGCCATAAAATGTTTTAACTTCACACACCTGGAAAGCACCACAGCCCCAAGAGAAAAGCTTTTCCGCACTGTTGTTAAGCCAGGGCCACACACTGCAGTGCTGTGGTGCTCCACCAGCTGGAGGATGGCCTGGCCCATAAAACCCACATTCCCATCTTGCTCTGGCCCTGTCTCCCCTCCCACCTGCATCCTGAGCTTGCACCCTGTGTGGAACCCAACCAGCGGCTTATGAGCATTTAAGTCCACGTTTATGACACTTCCGTCAACAATCTGGTCAACTGCACTCATCCCTGGCCTCTGTACTGTACCCTGCTCCGCCTCAATTCCGGCCCTAAGGGAAGCTAGAGCCATGGAGCCCTTAACTTTATCGGCTCTGGGCTCAGATTGCCAAGTTTAGGATCCCAGCTGTATCCTTGCTAAAGTTAGTATCTCTGGGACTCAGTTTCTGCATCTGTAAGAGACAAGTGGGTCACAGTGCTCTCTCACTGCTGCAGTGTCTTATATACGTAAGATAATCCATGAAAAGCTCAACATAGCTGGGCCAAATGTAAGACCCAGACGCGCGGCTGCTGTAAATACCGACTCCTGCGCACCGCCCAGTTCCACCGCAGGCACAACTTTCGCAGGCCTGCCCAGTCTCCGCACAGGGTTCCCGCCTGTCAATCACGCTGGCCCCGCCCTCCACTTCCGGAATGATTTCCCGCTCGGGACTGGCCACCCACCTTTGCATACAGGGGTCCCGCGCCGGAACAGATACCTAGTTTGCGATTTCACCAGAGTCGCCCTTCCTTGTCCCGCTGCTCCTCGTCCTCAGCTCTGCCGCCACACAGCACTGCGCTCACCTTCTTCGCCGGAAGAATTGCTACGCTGAAAGCCAGGCCCAGGGAATCATGGCAAACGCCGCTGCATTTGAAACTCGCGGCTCCCTTCAATGAAAGGCTGCCGGAACAACCTCCGCCGCTGCGCATGCGCACTCCAGGACGCGCGCGAACACGCAGCTGCCGTAATCTGGAGGGGGCGTGGTTTGCGCGCTCCGGAACTTGGAGCTCACCTCAGGGTTCGGTGCCTCCTCCCGCTGCTTTCCGCCCGCTGCGGGCTGTGTGATTAATCCCCGCCGATTAGCGCCAGTTGTACGAAGCGCTGGACGCTTGCCTGACCAGATGAAACATCAGCCGATGTTCCAACGCCCAGGGACGGGCGCTGTCCCCGAAACGGGAAACCTGTCTTCTGGTCCTGGCTCTAGTCGGCCTCTGGAGATCCGCAGCTCGGTTATTTTACCTCTGAAACGGACGACACCTGCACTGCGTATCCCAGCGGCTCTTCCACGCGAAGAGACAGTGTCAGTGAAAGGCCGTCTAGATGACGAATTGATGAAATCGTTTCTGCCCCGTGCGGGGCACGACCTTGCAGAGAGCCCGGAAGACCCAGCCCTGCCTAGAGCTTACCTGCTAATTAGGAGGACAACGCATCACCTCACCTCCCTGGACTTTGCTTCTCCTTTATTCAGTGAGGGATTGGACTAGCTGGTCCTTAAGAACTTTTCAGAAAGTCTGGTTCTGGCAGATGATCAATGGGAGCATCTCTTGCTACGGGCTTTCCTGGAATGACAGGTAATTGGTGCGCCTTCCCAGCAGGGTCAGGGGGAGTTGCTGGGACTTGAAGGAAAGGCTTCTGGGGAGAGGAGCCAGTGTTAACAAGCTGTCGAAAAGCTTGGAGGTGGGAATTTACAAAAGGTGATTCCAGGGTCAGTTTTTTTTTTTGTCACCTGCTTCCTTATTGGGCAGTTTGGAGAGGGTGAGGAAGTAATACCCTTCAGGGTCTTGGGATGTGGCCAGCAGACTCCTTAGAGGGTCTTTGAAGTCTTAGTTTTAAGTTTAGAATTCATGGCCAGAGTACTTAAGTAGACTTTTCTCCAAAGAAGATGTACAGGTGGCTCACAGGCCCATAAAAATGTTGCATTCTACCCTATAACATCTGTGTTTGGTTTTGCATAAAAACAGAGTTTTAAAATAACTGTTGTCTGGTAAATTGACATCTCTAGAATAGAAGGTACACTAGGTTTTTTACCCTATTGCTTCAAACACCATCCCACACAGCCACACTCCTAGGGTAGGAATCGTCCAGTTTAAGAAGCGCCATTGGAGGAATAGAAAGTGATAGGACGTGAAGGTCGCTCGGGGTCTGGTTGTAGAAGGCTTTAAACAACAAGCTAATAAACTTAGACTTCACACTGTAGACAAGTTGCAAGTCACTGAAACATTTAAACAGAGGAGTGGATTTGCAAATGCAACGTCTTGGAAATACTAAGCTGGAAGCAGTGTGAAGGATGGTTTGGCGGGGAGACCAGAAGCAAGCAGCCAGGTTGGGTTGTGCAGTAAACCAGACAGTGCAGTAGGGGCTTGGACCTCAAGAGTGGCAATAGACATGGAGAGGACAAAGGCCGTTCCCACCAGGCTGTAAATCTGGATTGTGTCCCTCCATCCTCCCCTCACCTCTGCCCTGGAGGCTTATGTTTAGAGAGCTGTACTCCTAACATGAGGCCCTGGGCTTTGTCTCAAAGGTAAAGGCAAAAGTTCCTTATGTGGACTACCTCGGCATTTATTATTAAACAGCCTTAGATGATGCCATTGATGGAATGAACTCAGAGACCTTCATAAACTCCTCTTAAAACTCAGGGCTAGGAAGAAAAGTTCTTGTACTAATGTAGAAATATTTTCTATAACCGCACAGTGAGAGCTATAGAAACCCATTATGCATTCTTCTTTGCCTTCACTGCTAGTGATCTCACGGCTAAATATTGTACATTGTTTTAGTTTTCTTCGGCCAGCATTTTTTAATTTTGTTGTTGTTGTTGTTCTCACTCCTTCTTGCTAATTTTAAGTACATGTTCTAATAAAGTCTGACTGCCTGGATCCAGATTCCCTACTCCACCATTTAACTAGCTGGATGACCTTGGCATATGACTTAAGCCTTCTGAGTCTCTGCTTTTCTCACGAATGAAATAAAGATAATAATAGAACTTACGTTCTAGAATTCTTACGAGATAAATGAGATAGTCCTGGTAACATAAAAGGCTTAACATCTAACATATCATTGTGGAAGCTTAACAAATGGTAGCTATTACCGATATGAATTGGGTTTGGTTTCAGCATTCCTGTGCTTTTATTATAAATTTCCTTAGATCCTCTTCTAGAAGGAGAGCATGTAGAACGTACAAGTTTGTTTTCAACAAGCAATTCTCTCGGGAGCTGAGAGTGAGAACTCAGTCACTCCTGCCATGATGGCAGCAAGCCTTTCATGAGAGATGTACCCCCATGGTCCAGACATCGCCCACCGGATGCCACCTCCAACACCGGAAATCAGATTTCAACATGAGACTTAGTGGAGCCAAACAAACCATATCCAAACTGTAACACCTAGGTAGTGGGAAAGGCTCATGAAATGTGCCTGTGCTATAAGAGAAAACATCATTAGAGATCATACTGTTCTGTCCCCAAGGCCCTGCATGCCTCACTCTGGAACAGTGCAAGATGGACCCTAATAATATTTGCTTCTCTGAACCCTAGTTTCTTGGATTATTATGTCTATCTTGATATGTTACTTTAGCTCATTAAGCCACACCATAGTGGGGTTGGGACATATTATTTCTTCACATAATAGCTTGATGTACTTAGTCAAACTAAATTTTCAGTAGTGTTTAAAATGGGGGAGTAGAACTCAGGAAGGTGGTAAAATCTGGATATATGGATTTGATCACCCCTGGGAAACAACAAAAACATCTAAACTGAAGCTATGGAGGTAGTAAGATTGCTGAAAGGAAGTTTCCGAAAGGAAAGAGGTATCCACATATAAAAGAATGAAGTAGGATCCTTGTCTTATACAATATATCCAAATTAACTTAAAATGGATTTTCTAAAGTTAAAATGAAGTTAAAGTTAAACATTAAAGTTAAAAGCAAGCTGTAAAACTATAAAACTGGTGGAATAAAACAGAGGGGAAAAACTTTATGACGTTGCATTTGGCAATGATTCCTTGGCTATGACACCAAAAGCACAGGCAGCAAAAATAAAAATATTGATGATGAGTTGAGGGATTTGTAAAATAACATACAAATAGATGAACTGGACAACAACAAAAGCTAGAACTTCTGTGCATTGAAGGACAAGATCAACAGAGTGAAAAGGCAACCTACAGAATGGGAGCAAGTATTTGTAAATCATCTATCTGATAAGGGGTTAATAACCAGAATACATAAAGAACTTCTATATCTCAGCAACATGAAAACAATCTGATTAAAAAATGGGCAAAATACTTAAATAGATATTTCTCCAAAAATGATGTGCAAATGGCCCACAGGCACGTGAAAAGATGCTCGACATCCCAGTCACTGGGAAAATGCAACTCAAAGCCACAATGAGGTACCACTGCAACCCGTTAGGATAGCTACTATTACACACACACACACACACATACACACACACGCACACAGACACACAGAGCCAGGCACAGTGGCTTATACTTGCAGCACTTTGGGAAGCTGAAGTGAGAGGATCACTTGAGGGCAGGTGTTCAAGACCATCCTGGGTAACATAGTGAGACCAGACCTCTGCAAAAAAATTTAAGAAATATTACGGGGGAATGGTGACACACACCTGTAGTCCCAGCTACCCAGGAGGCTGAGGTAGGAGGATTGTGTGAGCCCAGGAGTTCAAGGCTGTAGTAAGTCATAATTGCAGCATTGCACTGCAGTCTGAGTGACCCAGCAAGACCTTGTCTCAAAAAAAAAAAAGAAAGAAAGAAAGAACCTCAAAAACGCCAAAAGGAACAAAACAAAAAATAAATGATGGCAATGATATAGAGAAATTAGAACTTTTGTACATGGCTGGTGGGAATGTAAAATGTAAATTAGAACTTTTGTACATGGCTGGTGGGTATGTAAAAATAGAATTACCATATGATCCAGCAATTTCACCTCTGGGTATATAACCAACAGAAGTAAAAGCAGTGTCTTGAAGAGACTTTTGTACACCTGTGTTTATAGCAGCATTATTCGCAACAGCCAAAAGGTAGAAGCAACCCAAGTGTCTACCGACAGATGGATGGATAAACTGGTGTATACATACAGCAGAATATGACTAAGTCTCGGAAGGAAGTTCTGACACAGGCTACCACATGGATGAGCCCCGAGGCTATTATTTGTATTGGGGTTCTCCAGAGAAACAGAACCAGCAGGGTGTGTGTGGGGTGTGTGTATGTGTGTGTGTGTGTGTGTGTGTGTCTACCCAGAGATAAAAAGAGGTTTAAGGAATTAGCTCTTGCAGTTGTGGAGGATTGGTGAATGAAAATCTGATTGTATTGGCTGGCAGGCTGGAGACCTAGGGAAGAGTTATAGTTCAAGTCCAAAGGCAGTCTGCTGGCACAATTCCTTGTTCAGGGGAGGTCGGTCTTTACTCCAGTAAGGTCTTCACCTAATTGGATGAGGTCCACCCACATTACAGAGGCTAATCTGGTTTACTTAGAGTTCATTGATTTAAATGTTAATCTCATCCAAAAAAAACACCTCCACAGAAACACCCAGAATAAAGTTGGCCAAATGTATGGGTATGATGGCTCAGCCAAGTTGACACATAAAATTAACCATCACATTATACTCAATGAAAAAGCCAGTCAAAAGACAAATACTATATGATTCCACTTACATGAGATTGCTAGAGTAGTCAAATTCATAGAGACAGAAAGTAGAACAGTGATTGTCAGGACCTGGAAGAGGGGCAAATAGGGATTTGTTTTTTGGGTATAAGAACTTCAGTTTTGTAAGAGGAAAAGTTCTGGAGATTGGTTGCACAACAATGTGAATGTGCTTAACATGAATGAAGTGTACATTTGAACAGGGTTAAGATGGGACATTTTACTATGTATATTTTATTACAAGTTTTTGAAAAACAAATGAGGAACAGAGAATGACCTTTAAGAAGTCCACATTTGGGCCAGGCACGGTGGCTCACGCCTGTAATCCCAGCACTTTGGGAGGCCGAGGCGGTGGATCACCTCAGGTCAGGAGTTCGAGACCAGCCTGACCAACATGGAGAAACTCCGTCTCTACTAAAAATACAAAATTAGCTGGGCATGGTGGTGAATGCATGTAGTCCCAGCTACTCGGGAGGCTGAGGCAGGAGAATTGCTTGAACCCAGGAGGTGGAGGTTGCAGAGAGCCAAGATCGCATCATTACACTCCAGCCTGAGAGACAAGAGCGAAACTCCATCTCAAAAAAAAAAAAAAAAAGAAAAAAAAGAAAGGTCCACATTTGGAGGGAGATGGGAAAGGAAGATGAGACAATGATGAATCAGTGAAATAAAAGGCAGTTTACAGCTATCTGAGCCGAAGGACAAAATGATCAGCACTGAAATGTAGTACACTCAAGGTGAACAATAATTAGAAAAAAATCTCCTGGGTGTGATCGTTCCAAGGGCAGCTGCATTTAGTGTTAATACAATAGTTTCAACAAAACCACTTTGCAAGGTGAAGATGACTCTAGGTGATGCAGTTAGAGGAGGAACCCTGGAGGGACAGAGAGAAACAGGAGAGGAATGGACTTGAGGGTAGAAGGAAAGAAGACCATGCAAAGGAAGACCCTGGAGATACAGACAGACCAAGTGAGAGGGCCACTTTTCCCTCTGCCTTTGACATTTCCTCCTGCCGTGTAGCCTGACTTGGTCAAGATCCCAAAAGGTATGAGATAAGGGACCCCATAAATCAGACTAAGCTGGGGCAGCTGCTAAGAATGTGCAACCAGGGACTGGTGGCAAGAAACAGAGACCATGGTGGGGTCGGAGAGATCCCCAAGGAGTCCAAGCTTGAAATAAATTGCAGTGGAAGCCGAAAAGTCAAAGACAAAGTACAAAGCTCGGCTGAAGACCAAGTAGACAAATGCCAATGCACTGTCACGGGCTGCATAACGACATTTCAGCCAACAACAGACTGCACGTAGGATGGCGGTTCCATAGATTATGACGGAGCTGAGCAATTTCTGTGACCTGGTGGCATGGCGACTGTCATCACATGGTAGCACAACGCATGGCTCACATGTTTATGGTGGTCCTGGTATAAACAAACCTGAGCTGCCAGTGTATAAGAGTATAGCTTGGACAGTTACATACAGTACACGATACTTGATAATGATCATAAATGACCATTACTGGTTTATGTGTTTACAATACCTTTATTGTTATTTTAGAGTGTACGCTTTCTAGTTTTGTTTTGTTTTTGAGACAGAGTCTCACTCTTTTGCCCAGGCTGGACTTCAGCAGCATAATCATAGCTCACTCAAGTGTTGAACTGGGCTCATGCCATCCTCTCACCTCAGCCTCCTGAGTAGCTGGACAACAGATGCACACCATCACGCCCAACTAATTTTTTTAATCTTTATTTTTTGTAGAGACAGCTTCTTGCTCTGTTGTCTAAACTGGTCTTGAACTCCTGGCTATATGTGATTCTTCTGCCTTGTCCTCCCAAAGTGCAGGGATTACAGGTATGAGCCACCATGCCTGGCCTCTGCTTTCTAAAAACGAAGCCGATTAAAAAGCAGATTCAGCCAAGATCCTTCAGGAAATATCCCAGAAGGAAGCATTGTTATCATAAGACGCGGCAGCTTCATGCGTGTCATTGCCCCTGCAGACCTTCCAGTGGGACAACATGGAAGACAGTGACATTGATGATCCTGACTCTGTTTAGGCCTGCGCTAATGAGTGTGTTTGTGTCTTAATTTTTAACAGAAAAATTTAAAAACTAAAAAAAAAAAAAAAAAGTTAAATAGAAAAAAGCTTATATAATAAAGAAAAGCTCTACAGTTGTGTTTTAAACTAAGTATTACAAGAGTCAAAAAGTTTAAAAAATTAAAAGGTTTATAAGGCGAAGAATATATAGAAACCTAAGGTTAATTTATTGAAGAAAGAACACTATTTTAACAAATTGAGTATAGCCTAAGTGTCCACTGTTTATAGTCCACAGCAGTGTGTATTAATGTCCTAGGCTTTCACGTGCACGCAACACTCACTCCCTGACTCACCCAGAACAACTTCCAGTCCTGCAAGCTCCATTCATGATAAGTGCCTGTGTGTGGAAAAACCAACTCCAGTGTGTTTTTCCTCTGCTCTCACACCACAATAACCATCAACATGGAAGACTTCTGTGACCACTTATAGGGGAATTTCTCCCCACACACCAAGCAAGCAAGCAATTCTGGAGGGGACACCAGCTAGGTGTCCTCCAGTTCAATTTTGATACTGCCTACCTGGAGATAGTGTCAGATCCCACAGGTTGTAGGCTCAGTCTCCCAAGACTGTCCCCTCCTTCCCACGATAGCAAGTCCAGGCCTCCAGAACATCTCACCCACCAGCTTCAAGTTGGGGTTTCCATGACCTCTTCTTTGTGTTTGATTAATTTGCTAGAGTGCTCACACAACTCAGGGAAACACTTATGTTTACTGGTTTATTACAAAGGGTATTTTACATGATAGAAATGAACAGCCAGATGAAGAAATACATAGGGTGAGTCTGGAGGGGTCCCTAGCCCAGGAGCTTCTGTGGAGTTGGGGTGTGCCACTCTCCTGGCATGGGGATGAGTTTTGTCAGCCTCCACATGTTCAGCTTTCCAGAAGCTCCCTGAACCCGGCCCTCTTGAACCTTCAATGGGGACTTCATTGGGTAGACATGATTGACAACCATGTACAAATGCAATTGGACCAGAAGGGATGATCTAACACTAGTTGTCTGAGATGGGGAAATCCACCAAGGCTTATCCAGATTCTTCTTGGCCTCCCTGTGCAACATTCCCACCTCCTAAGGATGGGGCAGGACCCTCTCTGGAATGAGGATCTTATGATGCGCAGAGTCCTGCCTTGGGCAGGTGAAAGGAGGGCAGGAGAAAGTCAGAGAGAGAGAGAGAGAATGAGTCTGTTTTCTGAGCCTAAAGTGTCCCAGCACTATAACAAGACTATAATGAGGGTTATAGAAATTATGAGCCAGGAACCCTGGACAAAGACATATAAATACTATAATGCTATAGTGCCCTTTAGAGGCATACCACTCATCTTTCAAACCGTATGTTTACTGTATCTTTTCTTTGTTGATACATTTAGAGACACAAATGCCATCATGTTGAAGTTGCTTACGGTATTCAGTACAGTCACATGCTGCGCAGGTCTATAGCTGAGGAAATGTAAACTAAAGAAAAACGACCACGGTGAGTCCCGATCATTTTAGGTTTATTTGCTGAGGTTAAGGACGTGCCCAGGAAAGAACATAGATTATTGTGTTTCATACTTTTTCCGCAGAGGGTCTTGGGATCCCAATATTTAAAGGGAAAAGGCCAGGTATTGAGGAAAGAAGAAGATACATTTTTAAAAGGGTATGGATAGATAAGAGGCAAGCAGTTGCATTCTTTTGAGTCTTTGATTAGCCTTCACATGTAAGAGCAGGTAGGGGAACAGTCACTTAAACATTCATCTAGCTCAATGAATCTGCATTTTTACATAAGACACACAGGCAGGGGGAGCAATCAGATATGCATTTGTCTCAGGTGAGAAGAGAGATGACTTATGTCTCTTGTTCCATGCCTGTGAAGATAAGCCATCAATTTACATGGTCAGGGTGAAATTCAACCTAACTGTCTTAGGGTAAACATCTTGGGGGGTCCATAAAGAATTTTCTTAGTTTTTCTTTAATGTTATTGAATGACTATTGGCATTCCACTGTCTAATATAAAGGCTCTGACTCTGACTTTTTAAACGCCTCAGATAAGCGCTTTACTATGAGACCAAAATTAGGGATCAAAGGTGACAAAAGCCAACTATACCTAAGAATCCTTTCAGTTGTCTGATTTTTGAGAGCCTTGATAGTGGCTATTGCTTGTTACCTGTCGCCTGACTCTGTCTACCCTATTGCAGGCAAACCCCTGAATAGACTACCTGCTCTTTGCATATTTGCAAAGAGCATACTTTATGATCCAATTCCACCAGGCTGTTTAAAACTAGTATTGGCCGTGTGCGGTGGCTCACGCCTGTAATCCAGACACTTTGGGAGGCCACAGTTGAAGGATTGCTTAAGCACAAAAGTTCAAGACCAGTGTGGACAACATTGTGAGACTCCATCTCTACAACAAATAAATTTTAAAAATTAGCCATGTGCACTGGCACACACATGCAGTCCCAGCTATCTAGGGGGCTAAGTTGGGAAGCTCGCTTGAGCCTAGGAGGGCTAGGCTGCAGTGATCCATGATCACACCTCTGCACTCTTGCATGGGTGGCAGAGTGAGACCTTGTCTCAAAACAATCAAACAAACAAAAACTGGTATAAACCGTCTTCATAAGTGGGGCTAGCAATGAGTAAATTACCGTGCATTATAATATTCCCCTGTTTAATGGCAAGCCTCTCAAATCTTTTGGTAAGATTTTTTCAAAAATGGTAGAGGAATATTTAAATCTCTGGGGCAGTACAGTCTAGCAATTTTGGAAGTTTGCCCTCGTCTCTAGATCTTGCCATTCAAGTGCAAAAGCAACTGGGCATTCTTCTCAATTGGTAGACACCGAACCAAAGCATCCTTTGATTCCTATGCTGAGAACCAGCTATAATCCCCGGGGATAGCTGTAAGTGGGGTATATGGGTTAGCCACGATTGGGTGGGTATCTTAAACAATATCATTAATAGCTCTCAAATTTGCACAAATTGATACTAATTGGAGTTTGGTTTCTTCACTGGCAAGATAGCGGTATTGTATTGAGACTGTCATGATTGAATAAGTCTGCTTCAGAAACCTGTGTAATCCCCCTGTTTGACTTCTAATTCTTTACCTTTTAAGTGGTGTTGTTTTTATGTGGAATTAATGCTTTTTTAAATTCAGTGTGCACAGGCTGAGCTTTGACTGCTAGTTCAGGTTCCCTGTCTTCCCAGACAGTGCTACTCACTCTGTTGGAGACTTCCAGCAGGAATGGTTCTTGAGTTCTTTTCTCTGGCTGAATCACCAGGGCCTGTAGGCACAGGACATGTTTGGGTGATACCTGGATTCTTACATGTTGTTTCTCGGGAGCAAAAGTGACTTGGGCATTTAATTTACATAACAAATCTTGGCCCGACAATGGAACAGGGCAATCTGGCGTATATAGAAAGCTATACCTCAATCTTGTATCCCCCAATTTGTATTCTTAGGGCTTAAGAAAGAGTCTCTGTTGTAACTTCCCATTGACTCCAGCCTTGGCTGGAAACATTGCTACAGTATCAACCAGTAAGTCAGTCATTTTGTTCCCCACTGTCACTGGTACCTAGGGCTTCTGTAGGAAAGTTATTATTTCTCTGTTAAACCAAGTGGAGTCCCTGCACCCCATCAGTCTTCATCAGACTCACAATCCTGCTCCACCATCTGCTTCTTTGGCTTGTATTTCCCTTTTCCTCCCCCTTGTCTTTTTTATTACCATCTTTTCTCTGTAACTTAGTGGGGCACAGTTCTCATGTCCAGATTCCCCTACTGTAGGCACACTGGTCCTTGTCTAGGGGTTCCTTTCTATTTCACCCCTCATTCTTCTACCTATTTGAACAGTCTCCACAAAAAACGGTTGCCTGTCTAGTTTTTCTTGTTTCTCTAGCATTGAAGTCTTTGTAAGCGATATCTGTAAATTGGGAAGTGTTCATTCCAACAGTCCCTTCTTGCTTTTCTACTTTTCTGTTAATGTCAGAAGCACTTTGACTGATGAAAGTTATGTTTATGACCCAAACATGTTCCAGAGGCTCTGGGTCAATATCTGAATATTTTCTGTAAGCCGGATATACTTGTTCCAGCCAAGCAGCTGGGTCTTCACTGACTTCCTACCAGAGGTCATGGATGTTTTTTATTCAGGCTTTGCTGCTGAGGCACTCCCTTTCTTAGGAGTAATCCTGCGGTCAAGATATAACCTCATTATTAAGGTTTCATTTGAGTTTCACTAAGGAAATTGCCTCTGGGGTGTTGGAGGACCCAGCAGGGTCTTCCTGGTGTAGCCTTCTGGCTCCATCATTAGCCTTGTCTAAAAATAACCCCCTTGCATCATAAAATTTAATAATGCTTGTACACCTGCTATCGTGGAATGATGAGTAGAAAAGTACTGGTGAATATTTCAGTCATCTCCTATGGATCATCCTTATAGGATGGACTTGAATTTTTTTCAATTTATTTAGTCAAAGATAGAAAATGGTGAACAACCAAAATAGTCCGGGAGCATGGCCCTGTGCGTTTAATCCTCCAGCAGGGAACTGGCATAACAGAAATTGTTCTGCCCCATGAGGGTGTATGCTCTGGCCAAATTTAGTTGCCCTGTCAGGTCTTAAAAGGGGAGCCTATTTCTTGGCTACCTTTAAAATGAGGAGGGGCCACCACACCCTGTATGTCTGGATTTTCTGGATAATCCTCTGGTAGAGGGGGCAGAGGTGGGGCAACTCAGGATACTGTGCTGGTGCTGCAGCTGGGGCCTCCGTGGGAGCCTGCACAGGCACCAGAGCAGGCTGCAATGGGACAGGCACCTGCAAAGCCTCGGCATCATTTGGCTGTGGAGGGTTTATAGTTGACAAGATTATCCTATCTCCTTCTGTTCCTCGTCAGGTGATGGAGAGTGAGGAGATTTTACCTGATTTGGTCCTATTTGCACTATCAGCTAGCAACCTTTCTGGGAAGCATGCTTATTATGTACCAACATAAAAGCTTGAATATAAGACATGCAGTCCCAATTTCCTGATCTCAGATAGAAATGTTCAAGCATTTAACATTAAATTCAAAGAACCATGTCATGGCCACCTATCTTCCTCATGTATCACATCCATTGGCCACACTGTGTTGCAGTAGATTATCTTTTTTGTCATAGGGTTATTACTGTAGGCTGGCCAGCCAGTCAATGTGAACTACAGTGGGCTCTGAGAGGGCATTGATGAAAAAACCTCCCACGGTGGACACAAACAAAACACAACCAAAACAAATGAAGCACTTTTCACACCCAAGCTTTCACAAAGGAAGAGACTGGTGTGGAGTCACTATGAGTCATTTCTTCAACCAGTGGTACCACAAATGGTCCACAGGCCCAAATGGTAAAGAAAGTGGACTACTACTTTGCACCCCAGTAGACTTACCTGGTTATAGAGCTCACCAGCCCCTCCAAAAAGTTAGTTTCCCAGCACTTTGGGAGGCTGAGGCGGACGGATCACAAGGTCAGGAAATGGAGACCATCCTGGCTAACACGGTGATACCCCGTCTCTATCAAAAATACAAAAAAAATGAACCAGGCATGGTGGCAGGTGCCTGAAGTCCCAGCTACTCGGCAGGCTGAGGCAGGAGAATGGCGTGATCCCGGGAGGTGGAGCTTGCAGTGAGCTGAGAGCACACCACTGCACTCCAGCCTGGGCGACAGAGCAAGACTCCATCTCAAAAAAAAAAGCTAGTTTCCTTTCACCAACTAAAAGCGAAAGTAGGCAGTCAGCACTGATTGGGGGAAAGGAGGAAGTTTCCCTGAAGCAGAAAGAGTTGTGGCAGCCTCTCTTTGGCAGACTTTGGGGCGGTCTCTGCAGTTCCCTTCTGCCATGAGTAGCCAGTGCCACGGAACATTTGCTGCTAACCTCTGGTAATGTCGGTGAGTTAGCCCTGACCTGCTGGCGCCATCAATTGCTCCACCTCTTGGGAACCAGGAAGTCGTCCCAACAACATGGATGAGTTAACCCTGGTATGATGCTGTGACCAATTGCTTTGTCTGTTGGGAGCTGACAGGGTGCAAACAGCCCAGAGCACACGGCTTCTGGCTGGGCTTGCCCAACTTTGTAACCAAACCCAGATCTAGGCCACTTGTTGCTTGAAAGCCAAAAGTCTAGAGACAAATGTTGGTGAAAGGGAAAGTTAGCTATGTTCAGGAAGCCAAAAACTCGAGGGAGACTGTGAACTCATCTTCAAAGACCACCTCTCTGATCCGGGAGGTTTTAAGGGAAATTAGGAGCAGTGCAAACAATGATCGAAGCATTTCACAAAAAGGTTTTGTTACTAAGCCTGACCTAACCTGAAAACAGCCTTAGCTTCTTTTTCTCTCTCTGTTTTTAGACACAGGGTCTCACTTTGTCACCCAGGCTGGAGTGCAGTGATTTTATCTTGGCTCAGTGCAGCCTTGACCTCCTGGACTCAAGTGATCCTCCTGAGTAGATAAGATGACAGGCATGTACCACCATACCTAGCTATTATTATTATTAATTGTTTTTTTTTTTTTTTTTTTTTTTTTTTTTTTTTTTGAGACGGAGTCTCGCTCTGTCGCCCAGGCTGGAGTGCAGTGGCCGGATCTTGGCTCACTGCAAGCTCCGCCTCCCGGGTTCACGCCATTCTCCTGCCTCAGCCTCCGGAGTAGCTGGGACTACAGGCGCCCGCCACCTCGCCCGGCTAGTTTTTTGTATTTTTTAGTAGAGATGGGGTTTCACCGTGTTAGCCAGGATGGTCTCGATCTTCTGACCTCATGATCCACCCGTCTCGGCCTCCCAAAGTGCTGGGATTACAGGCATGAGCCACCACGCCCGGCCTATTAATTGTTATTATTATTTTAGTTTTTGTAGAGGCAGAGTCTCGCTTTTTTGCACAGGCTAGTTTCATCCTCCTGGTCTCAAGCAATCCTCCTACCGCAGCCTCCTGAAGTTTTGGGAATTCCAGTCTGAACCACTGTACCTGGCTGATCAAAGCATTCTTGTGAAACATGTGCAGTCTCAGTCAGGCAGGCAGGTAATCGCTGTTTTCTTGGTCAATGTTGTATGACCTTCTGCAGGTACCATCAGGCTATTCTTATCAAGCCACTGAGCCCATTCCCAGAGTTGTCAGTGTATTTTCTTTTATCTCTGCTGAAGATCCTGTATTTCTGAGGCTGTCTTTAATGAATAATCTATAGTCTCAAGAAAAGCAGTAACTATATTCAAGCAAACAAGCTTTTCTCTAACATGGAGTCAGTACTGTTCCAGTTTTATCCGATAGTGCATACAATTTAGAAGCTGTGAAAAACATTCTGATTATGACCACCTTCGAAGATGTAATGTCAGTCCATTCTGGCCAATGTGGAAACAGGTTCTGTGGTCTTTCCGTATCTTTCAGTGTTCTCAGAACCAAGTTTCAGTAGCCTTAATATTTCATTACTTTTGAGGAAAAAAAAAAAGTTGCCCTCTGACTTCATGCCAGAAAAAGTGCTAAGGATTTTATATTATCTCCTTAAATCCTCACAGCAATGTTGAGAGACTAAGTCAATCCATCAGGATTGGGTTTGCCTGTGATAGAAAACTCACACTCCCTTGCCCCCTTACGAACAAAGTCTGAAGGCAAACTATGCAAAATGATGAATAGCTCTGCTAACATAAGTCATCTAGGTTCTGTCTATCTTTTGGCTCTTCCACCTTTTAATATATCACTTCCTCCTGATGGTTTAAGATCACTGTTTAGCCCCAGGCATCATGTTTCATTCTAGTCATGAAGAAGTCAGGCAGGACAGAAATGGATGTGCCTTTGTTCTTTAAGAATACTTCTTGAAAGTGCCATATGGGACTCTGCCTTCCACTGCTTGGTCAGAACTCAGTTACATGGCCACATCTAGCTGCAAGGGAGGGTGGAAAACATATTCTCCATTCCAGGCAGCCAAATGCATGGTTTTTTTTTAAAAAAAAAAAAAAAAAAAAGGAAGAAGGATATTGGAGGAAAGTTCCACAGAGGTGCTAGAAATACCATTTTGTAGATGAGAAATCAGGTGCAAGGAAATTGAGCTCTGACCTTTGAAGGAGCATAAAGAACTAGTCAGTAATTCCTGTGTTCTTTTCCGGTGAATTCACAGCTGGAGTCACCCCAGCAGTGGCATCTGGCATCAGGGGAGTTCCCACAAGGGAGTACCCCAAGCCATCCCAAGATGGGACCCGTTGGAATCCCAAAGAAAGAAGCACTAGACACCAGGGTGATCAGTTCAAAGCATTTATTATGAGAACTTAGGTAGAAACTGGGTTTCACCAGATCCTCCAGATAGGCAGTTAGGGAAAGAGGTGCTACCTAGCGAGGTCTGCAGCATGAGGATCAGGGAATGGAGCTGATGAGAGATTAAGGCATTTGGCTCTGGGCCTGGCCAGTTCCTCTCAGTGTTTGGGGCAACAACCTAAACACCTTTGTAGGTGTCTGGGAATGTTCAAAGCCTAATCTCAGATTCCAGCCTGCAGGGCAAATTGTGTAGCTGCTGGGGTCACAGAACAGTTGAGGCATGCTGTGTTTCTTGGTTAGGGCAGAAAAAGGGAAAACAGAGTACCCTTCAACTACTATGTGGTAGGGGGGACACAGTTTCAGAATGATTTTTAAAAATAAATTAAAATGGACTTCAGTTATTCCAACAATAACATAACTTGCTCTATGGCAATCTGATGTGCTTTCTTATGTGACGGGGACTGTAGTCAGCAGCACTCCGCCGTACGTAACCCACAGCCCACCTTCTTATGCTCTCATCTGTAATCCAGATATACCCATGGGAATGTGGCGAGGTGACCCTGTGAATTTTGGCCAACACGTGTGGAGATGGAAAAGCGAACTGAAAACCAAATCTGATGCTGCTCTGCCACCCTGTTCTCTTCTTGTGTCTGTGAAACCTTTCCTGAAAACTCAAGGAGATGCTTCCAGAACTGTTCCTGTCACTTGGGCTTACCCCTAGTATAGAGACTGACAGCCAACAGTCTCCTAGGGAGATAAGAGATAAGAAGCCTAAGGTATCTTCCAAGATCAAATCTCTCTCCTTAGTCCTAATCCAAAGTTGTCCATCCCATTAAACCAAAGGTGGGAGAGTCTACTATGGAGTGGCCTCACTGACATCCAGACAAACAACTAGAATAAGCTTTAGCCCCCAGTTCTAAATGTTCACAGTGACTCACAAGTGGTTCGTAGATAGACCCAGCTTCTTCAGGTGGACTTTGGTGCTTGGGCCTCGCTTGACCTTGTTAACCAAAAAGTGACTGCGACATGTCTCAATCGATTACAGGTTTATTTAACCAAAGTTGAAGACATGCTGGGTCCCTGTACTGCCTTCTTCCCTGTTGGTCTCCTGAAAGCCTCTGCTTAAGGAGGGCTCCATGGCCATCTTTAGCATCTCAGGGTGAATTAAATCCCCCCCGCTTCTAAGGGCATTTTCCTGTGAAGCTTTGTTCTCTGTGACATAAGGGGAGAGGGATTTTTAGAGAACCTGGGGTGGGGGGTTTAGAGGAGATGGGGCATTCTCAGGGGATTTCCCTCTCCCCAGAGATACCTCTCTCCATGAAACAAGCAAACAGAAAGCACCCAGCGCAGCGCACAGCACACAGTCAGTGCTCATGAAGCGTTGGTTCCCAGTCTGCCTACTGCAGTTGGTACAAACAACACTCAGGGTGCCAAGCTTCAGTTTGGTGAAAAAAAGCATAGCCCACATTCCAGTTCCCGGGCCTTGTCCTCAAGGCTAAGGGCAGCTCAGGCCCTGGCATTGTTTGTGCTGAGGACAGGCCAGCATGTCCTGTGCCTAGTGGTCTCCAGAAATGCTGTTGCCTGCCTGCTGCCACTCTGCATCTCAAGCTTATCCCCCCACACCTTGCCAAAGCCCACTCCATCTCCCTCTCCTCCCAATCCACCTGGAGCTCCACCTCTCATATTTCCTTCCCATTGCGGGGCGGGTGACAATCTGCAGGCCTCCCCGAGAGAGAACTGCCCCTACCCTGCCTGAGATCCTCAAAGCCAGGGGCACTGATCCAGCACTCACCTCTGAGAGGATGGACTGGGATCTTCCCTTGATGCCTTCTGGGGTCTGAGGATAAAGATGGAGGGAGGAACTGAACTGAGCACAAACTGGAAAAGGAAGAGCTCATGGCTCAGGACTAAAGAATCAGGACCCAGTGAGCAGAGGACCCTGTCCCCATAAGAGAAAACATGTTCTAGTACAGGCAGGTCTGGAGTTCAGGAAGGATTCAGGCTCAGTAGGGACTCTGGCTCACTGCCCTCTGCTTGGGAGAGCAAACCCTCCTAGGTGAGGTTTCCTCTCTGTGCCCTTACTCCAGGGAGCTGGTGTCAGAATCAAGGGCACCGTCAAAATAGGATGCCGCACACATCTCAGCTGTGCCAAACTAATGCCCAAAGGCCCAGCTATTGCAGCTGGGGGTGGGAGGAGGGGCTTCCTCACAGGTGGGCTTCCTCACAGGCCCACCCTGCCCTTTATGGCACAGCCCAGGACCCTTAGGTCAAAGCTGGCTCTTCCCAGTCTCAAAGCTCCATCTTATCTGTTTCTTTATTTGTAACTCACAACAGGCCTCTGAGTCGGGCAGGGCATATGTCACTCCTATTTCATAGGAAGAGAGACTGAGGCATGGGGTGCTCTAAGTGACTTGGGCCAGAGGGTAAGTGATTTGGAGTCAGGACTCAGATCTCCTTGGATCCACACCAGACATCCTCCCACACGGAACCCTCTCCCTAATCTTAACACGTCCATGGCGCCGTGGCTTCATCAGCCATCACAGGAAAATGAGGCCACAGAAATTGCATGCATGTTCATGTGTGTGTGTGCCTGTGTGTGTGCGTACGCATGTTCATGTGTTTGTGCATGTGTGATGCCTTACTTGCTGAGGGAAGGGGAGGAGGGTTGTCAGTTCCTGATGATTTTCTCTATCTTGAATGTTGTAGGTGCTTTTCCCAGGACATCCAGATAACCAGGGTGTGTCAGGAGAGGTCTCAGAATGAGGCCTATGAAGTGAAGACGAACAATGACACAGAGGCCTGCAGTGAGCCCAGCCTGCGCTCCACAGAGATGTGAGCTCTGCTGTCCTCTGCCCAGGCCGGCTTTGGTGTGGAGATGGGTCTGGGGAAGCAGGGGCAGGTCCTCAAGATCCCTCCTCTGGGCATGATTTGTAGGAGGAGGGGAGATCACAGAGAAAACACCTGCACAGCCTCTGTCATCTTCTTAGTGTCATCTTAGAGTGGAGAGGGAGCCCCCATCTCTCTCTCTCTCTCTCTCTCTGTCACACACACACACACTCATACACACACACACACACACACACACACACACTCACACAGAGCCCTTTTTAGTTTGGACTTTCCTGACCAGGAAAACATCTAAACATGATTTCTTAAACTTTTTAGGCTGTAACCAACAGACATAAATGTATTTTCTGGTGACACTGAGTGCACAAATATATATATTGACAGTTACACAAGTGTTTCATGACACTACTTAAAATAAAGCTGCCCAGAAGGGGGCACTGGTGGCAAATGTAGACCTGAGATTATTTTATCCTTGCTGGAATTTTTGGAATATTTTAGCTGCACATCTAGATGCATTAGAAGATTGTGGCATCCATTTGGCTTTTAAATGCCAGCTATGAGAGAGGAGGTGGCCACAGCCCTGGCTGAAGGGCAGAAGGAAAAAGGGAAAATTCTCCTCCAAGGGAGCAGACCAGTGTTGCTTAGACCCTAGCTCTGATCACCCTTCTCTCAAAACTCTGCCTCCGAACCTCATCCTCAGGTTGATCTCTTCTGCCCTTGACTGCTCTGTTCCCAGATATACTGGGTTGAAAAAATTCATGCCCACCCAGAACCCGGAAAGTGACCTTGTTTGAAAATAGGGTCTTTGCAGATGTTACCAAGGTAAGGGGAGCTCACAGTGGATTAGAGTGGGGCCTACCTAGTCTAACGATTGCCGGCTTTATTGAGAAGAGAACACACACACCCACACACACACACCCACGCACACACCCACCCACACACGCATACACACACACGAATGTGCCCTGTGAAAATGGAGGCAGAGCTTAGAGTGGCCTGGATCTGTGTGTTGTCTCAGTTCTGGGCGCTCCCATGAGCCTGCAGAGAGATTGCAGGGTCTTCCTGAACATTGCCTGAGGAGGAAAGAGGGCCTCAGAGGATTGCCCCGATATCGCCCCTCCCTCCTCCTAAACTCTACTGGGCTCTCCCACTACCCCAGGAAGGCTTCCTTGCTCACTTCTGTTCTGCAAGTTGACCCCTGCTTTTTCAAGTGCCACCTGCCCCTGTGAACTTGAATGGATTGCACCGTTCTTTGCATAAGAACAGAAACATCTGCCTGGGGTGCAGCTTGTCCTAGTGGCTGGGACTTCCCTGACACACAGCTCCCCTTATCTGCTGTGGAGCGGTCTCACTGACATCTGGGCAAACAACTGGAAGAAGCTTCATCCCCCGTTCTACAGGTTCACAGTGACTGGCAGCTGGTGTTGAGACAGACCCACCTTCTGCAGGTGAACTTTGGTGCTGGCCTTGGTTGTCCTTTTATAGACACTACCTATTTTAAGCGGCATGATTTTCACCCTCCTGCTCCACCACTGCAGCAGTGCATTTTTTGTTCTTTACATTTTACTTACTTTGTATTCACGTTATTTCTTGTTCAATTGAAGATGTACTTCTTCCTGGGTGTGCCTGTGGCACAAGAGGCTTTCTGAAAGAAGCTGCTCAGGCGACTCAGCCTGGAAGGTGGGGCAGGCTGCAAGGGTGCGTCTTCCTGAGCCCTCAGTATGGCATCCGTGAGGGACTGGATGGGCTCTGGGGGCTCATTCTTCACTCCTTCCAGAGCTGAAACCAGAATGAGGCCAATTCAGACTCTGGACCCTAAGCACCGCCTCTTCAACCCCCTTTTTCCCACCCCACACCAGGTCAGTGTTGCACAGCTCTGCTTAGCATCATGTTTCCACTATAAAAGCAATACTTGTTTCACTGTAGGAAATGTTTAAAACACAATTTTTTTTTAAAGAAAAGAAGAAAAATCACTCACCCCAGAGATAACACTGCTAATATTTGGTAGCTGTCCTTGCATACTGTTTTTAAAACAAAACAAAACAAAAAAACAACAAAAAACAACAACAAAAAAACCTAATGTTGACAGATTTTTTTTTTTCACAAAATGGAACTAACAATTGTTTTCATTCCATAATATATTCCTCTATACAGCATAACAGGCAATCACATGATTCTACCATAACTTTTTTTTAAAAAAACAGGGCCTCAACCAGTCACCCAGGCTAAAGTATAATAGCGTGATCATATCTCACTGCAGCCTCAACCTTCTGGGCTCGGGCGATCCTCCTACCTCAGCCTCCTGAGTCGTTGGGACTATAGGTGTGAGCCACCACATCTGACTAATTCTATCATAATTTTTTTGGTGAGTCCCCTATTTCTGAATAATTAGATTCTTTGTAATCTTTCACTGTTATAAAAAAGTAATCATAAATTCATTCAGCAACTATGTATTGAGGACTTACTATCACCAGGCACGAGGACAAGAAAGATTCCCACCCTCAAGAAGTTAACATTCTGGTTAGGGAAAGACAAATCAGCAGTTAAATGCAAATTAAGTAAAAGGGAGGAAGTTGAGGGGAGTGCTGAGACTGAATGGGGAGGAGCCCTTAGACAGGCCCATCAGGGGATATGTTTCTGAGAAGGTGACGTTCCAGCTTGCACCCGAAGTTGAGAGCCAGCCTATGAACACGCAGGGCAAGGGCAGGAGACTTCCACATGGTAGGCGGGGGGGTCTCTTTGTGTTGTAGAAAGTACCAGTGTGACTGCAGTTCCCAGAGGGGCAGGAAATGGTGTAGGCTAAGGGTGAGAGGTCTCAGAGGCCAGGACATTCTGAGTCTGGTGAGTGAGAATATGGGAGCAGACTAAGACCCTAAGAGCAGTAGGGAGCTGCTGTGGGGTTTAAAGCAAGGAGTGGTGTGGTCCGGCAGGCATGTTCTAAAAAGAATCTGGCTGCTAAGAGCAGAATCGTGTAGAGAAGAGGAAGAGGGTGTTGGGAGGCTGTTAAAGTGATCTCGTTAGGGAATGGTGAGGATGTAGAGCAGGATGGGAACAGACGAAATGGAGACAGGAAATTCCTTAGCGTGTAAAGGGTAAGGACGAGAAAGAATCTTGGCTGTTTGTTTGTTTTAGGCCTTCAAACCCGTCCATGTCTATAGCATCATGTTCGTTTCATTCACTTAGAACACAAGAATGGGGCTGAAGCTCTAACAGAAAAGACAGAAGACCTTTGAGAAAGAATTTCTTGAACACAAGGTTTCTGGGGCATTAAATATGAGTATAAGTGCTGCTAGATTACCCTTCTGGGAAAGACTTCCTCCTGTCTAGAGTACTTAGGCATCATTATCAAAGGCAGAGTGGGATGAAGAAAGCAAGGTGAGTGCTCTGGTAGACTGAGGAGTCTGGGATATGCAGGGGGGCTTCAGGTGTGAAAGCAAGGAGAGAAGGCTTCAGAAGTACTCAATGTCAGGGTCAGAATTGAAGCCAGGTTGCAACCCAAAGGGGACAGACGGCCCTGCCAGTTATTGGTGCTTCAGAGGTGGCACGGCTGCTCTCGGAGTAGCAACTGACTATTTCAGTTTTCCCTGACCACAGCTATAAGGACACTCCCTACCTGCCACCCTCCATATCATCCCCCACCCACACCTAGACACCTGAATCAAAGCAAGCTCAGCACATTATATGCATCTTTATTCAATAATGACAACAGTGTTCAAGATCAGTGCTGTTACTCTCATGACACAGATGAAGAAAGGCCTAGAGATGAAGTCACGTGCCCAAGTCCGCAGGGTCCTGACTCATGGAGCTGGTATGGAAACTGATCTGACCTGTTCTGGAGCCCCTAATTTTCCATTTCACCACTGACTTGGAGGAGAGAAAGGACCCTGAAATACCGTTTAGTGCAATACTTGACTCTCTAGACAAAGAACTGGGAATGACACATAGAAGAAATAAGGACTTCTCTGCAGAGGTCTGCTCAGCATTTTCTCTGAGGAATCAACCGTTCACCATTCTCTCAAAAGCAGCTTATGCAAAATATGATCTCTTAGCAGGCACGGTATTCATTACCCTGATGAGGTTCAAATCAGAAGGCAAACACCTCAAGGACGAGTGTTTGTTTGCAACAAAAAAGGCAACAACAGCACCCTGGACACTCATATCGGGACATTCCAACGTGCATACGCATCGTTAAGCGCAGGGGGACTCCGAAGATGATATACAAAAGCAAACTTTCTTTCTGTTTTGTCTCTGCATCAAAGGAAGGAAATTGTCACATGGAAAACAGGAACAAATACTTTATAACCCATTTCTGCTTGGTCCTAGAATGAACTGACTATCCTCACACCCTATCACAAGCACTGTTCACCCCTCTTTCTGCTTAGAGGAGTTAAAGACTGTGCTTCAGGGAGCTCCCATCCCGCTCAAAGTAAAACCCTCTATCTTGACTGCCTAGAAGACCCAAGAGGATTCTGGCCTCACTGCTCTTCTCTCATCTCATCTCCTGCTCTTCCTTCTGCTCCCTCCATGATCATCATACAGGCTTCTTGATCCTTGAACATGCCAAGGACTCTTCCCTTATAGAGCCCTAGAGTTCTCTTTCTCCCTTCCTTCAAGGTGTCAAAGAAAATACTGTTTCAGGACCCTCCAAGTTTATTGCACCCACAAGGATGTTAAGCTCCAAGACTGAGTCACACCACCTGTTTCCAATTCTGCTTTTCAGATTAAAGAGGAACTCTCTTCCCCATTGTTCCTCTTCCGTGAATGACTAGGAGCGACCAGAGACCAGGCCTTCCCCACTACCAAACCCAGATCTTTGTTGTAGATTAACTGACTCCTTTATTATCCTGTACCTAACTCAGACGAGATGACACCCGAGATGCCAAGACTGTTAAATCTTCAGTGAGGAATGTTAAATCTACCTTTCCCCAAAGAAAAAGACCACCTGGACTAATTAGATCATTTAAACGATGCATTAAGCCTTACATGGAAAGATGCTGAAATTCTGCTAGGCTTTCCCAAGCTTCCTCTGTATAAAGGATCCCAAACTTCACTTTGGAATACAGACTTCCATTCTGTGGAATCTGGGCTTCCCAGACAGGCCTGTCCTCAACATTTGTGCTTAAATCAACTCTGTTTAAGGTAGATTCTGACCTTCTTGCATCCTTTAGTTTAACACGGGTCTCTGGTGACACGCCTCCTTATTGGAGAGGACATCTCTGTCGCCTCACCCTCATACACTGCTCAGCTCCTCCCCTTGCTTTATTTTCTCCATGGTGCTTCTCTGACATGTATGCCCTTGTTGAGGGCCTGCTCCCTCTCCTGGTTAGAATGTAAGTTGCACGAAGCCAGGCACATCAGCTTAATTCAGTGCAGCATCCCCAGGGCTTAGAGAATCACCTGGCACACAGGAGGTTTTCAATAATTCAGAAACAAATTTGTGTAAACTGCAAGAGTGGGAGTCGGCAGAAGTGCATTCTGTATAAAACACAGGTATTGGTGTGTGGCTGTTGGTGCTAAGAAAGGCTGTGAATGGTGAGTTCAAGTTTTGCTTCTGATATATGTTGGAAATATCGACTCCTCTTTCTCTGTAGCCACAATGCCCACTCCCTACCTCTTTTCTTTCTCAGGACTTTGGGAACATTCAAGAACAATGTAGGGAACACGGGCTGTGGGAAGAGCCCGAATTGGAGATTCTCCTACTTTCCCAGTCATTCTCTATGTGACCTCGGACAAATGGCTCAGCCTCTGAAACGGGTAGGGCTGGAAGTTAGGATGGGTAAATGAGAGTGAACTGGCAATCTCTGGTGTCTGGATGAGTTGCTCAGGCCCTTTCTATTCTATACAATCTTGGAATCTCTTTTATCTTAGAAATTTATGCCTAATTTGCATTTTACTCTATAATTTGTCCACTACAATTTTAAAAAATGTTCCAATTTTAAAAGAATTTTAGAAATATGCACCAAAATATTTATAGATGAAACAATAAGAAGTCTGGGATCTCATTCACAATAATCCTGGCAGGGAGACAATGTAGGTAAGGAGACAGAAAAACACGGGTGGTGTGAGTTGCTGTGGTGGGGAATGGGCACATGGGAGTTTGTGACACCATTCTCTATACTTCTGTAGAGCACTGAAAACACAACTGAAAATCTTTGCAGCCATCAGAAAAAACAAGATCGTGTGTTTTTCAGGGACATGGATGGAACTAGTGTCGATTATACTTAGCAAACTAACACGGGAACAGAAAACCAAATACTGCTTGATCTCACTTATAAGTGGGAGCTGAATGAGAACAAATGGACACATGGAGGGGAACAACACACACTGGGGCCTATCAAACGGTGGAGGGTGGGAGGAGGAGAAAGAGGACCAAGAAGAATAACTGTTGGGTAGTAGGCTTAGTACCTGGGTGATGAAATAATCTGTACAACAAACCCCCATAACACATGTTTCCCTACATAACAAGCTTGCACATGTACCAATAAACTTAAAATAAAAATAAATCAATTAAAAGAAAAAAAAAAAAATCTTAAACCACCTAGAGAAAAAAGATCACCTACAAAGGAACAAAAATTAGAATGACTCCCGGCTTCTTAACACCAATAAAGAAAGCCAGAAAACCACATTGTATGATATCTTCAAAGTGCAAAGGGAAAACAATTGTCACTCTAGAATTGAGTCACCAGTACAGTGATCTTTCAAGAATGACAATAAGATAACATTTCAAACAAAAACTAAGGGAACACACCATCAAGATAATAGCACTAAAGAAACTTTTAAGGCCGGGCGCGGTGGCTCAAGCCTGTAATCCCAGCACTTTGGGAGGCCGAGACGGGCGGATCACGAGGTCAGGAGATCGAGACCATCCTGGCTAACCCGGTGAAACCCCGTCTCTACTAAAAAATACAAAAAACTAGCCGGGCGAGGTGGCGGGCGCCTGCAGTCCCAGCTACTCGGGAGGCTGAGGCAGGAGAATGGCGTGAACCCAGGAGGCGGAGCTCGCAGTGAGCTGAGATCCGGCCACTGCACTCCAGCCTGGGCCACAGAGCAAGACTCCGTCTCAAAAAAAAAAAAAAAAAAAGAAACTTTTAAAAGATGACTCTGCGATGAAGAGAAGTGGGCCCCATGGGATGGTCAGACATGCAACAAGAAATGTAAGATGTATGTAAGATGTATGTAAGAATGTATGTAAATCTAAACAGTTTGTATGAAATGATAGCAGTCATAGCCTCTGATAATGGTTTGGCTGTGTCCCCACCCAAAATCTCATCTTGAATTGTAATCCCCCTAATCCCAGGTGTCAAGGGAGCAATCAGGTGGAGGTAATTGGATCATGGGGGCGGTTTCCTCCATGCTGTTCTCATGATAGTGAGTTCTCACGAGGTCTGTTGGTTTTATAAGGGGGATTTCCCTGCTCTTGCTAGCAATTCCACCTGCCGCCTTGCGAAGAAGGTGCCTTGCTTCCTCTTCACCTTCCATCATGATTGTAAGTTTCTTGCCTCCCCAGCCATGCAGAAACCATGCAGAACTGTGAGTCAATTAGACCTCTTTCCTTTGTAAATTACCCAGTCTCTTCATAGCAGTGTGAGAATGAACGAATACAGCCTCTAATTTCTGGGCTAGATAGAACTAAAATATTGGCCATCAAAAGCCTGTAGTTGGGAAGGACGGTGATTGGAATGAATGTCAAGACAGGACAGAAGGTTATAATGTGATTTTACTTCACACTCTGTTAAGTTTAGAATGCATGATAAAAGTCTACTTTTTGGTACCTAGCCCAGAGAAACCTCCACAATTGTGTATAAGGAGGCATATTTTAAATGTTCTGGGGGACAGGGGGAGGGACAGCATCAGGAAAAATAACTAATGCATGCTGGGCTTAATACCTAGGTGATGTGTTGATAGGTGTAGCAAACCACCATGACACACATTTACCTATTTAACAAACCTGCACATCCTGCACATGTACCCCAGAACTTAATATAAAAATAAAAAAAGTTCATGCTGTGCTACCTGAATAGTAACATACTTTGAACAACTTCAGTGTTCATCTACATGGGAAATGATTTATAAACTCTAGAATATCAATACCATGGAACACTACTGGGAATGCAGTAGATCCGTCAGAACCAGCATATCAGTGGGAAACAAACAAGTTCCAGAAACTTTTCATACACATATTTATAAATATCCCTTATGAACATCAGTGCAAAAATCCTCAGCAAAATACTAGCTAACCAAATTCAACAGCGTATCAAAAAGATAATACGCCACGATCAAGTGAGCTCCATACCAGGGATTCAGAGTTGATTTAACATACACAAGTCAGGCCAGGCACAGTGGCTCACGCCTGTAATCCTAGCACATTGGGAAGACAGGGCGGGTGGAACACTTGAGGGCAGGAGTTCAAGACCAGCCTGGCCAACATGGCAAAACCCTGACTCTACTAAAAATACAAATAAATTGGTTGGGCATGGTGGCACACACCTGCAATCCTTGCTACTTGTGGGTCTGAGGTATGAATATCCTTTTAACCCAGGAGGTGGAGGTTGCAATGAGCCAAGATCACACCTTTGTACTCCAGAAAGAGCAAGAATCTGTCCCCCACCCCCGAAAAATATATGAGTTAATAAATGTGATACACCACATAAACAGATGTAAAAGCAAAAATCTATGTCAACAGACACAGAAAAAGCATTTGATAAAAATCCAACATTTCTTTATTATTAAGACCCTCAGCAAAATTAGCATGGAAGGGACAAACTTAAGGTAATAGAAGCCATCCATGACAGACCCATAGCCAACATTATACTAAACAGGGAAAAGTGGAAAACATTTCCTTTGAGAACTGGAGCAACATAAGGATACTCACTTTCACCATTTCTATTCAGCATAGTACTGGAAGTCCTAGCTAGCACAATTAGACAAGAGAATGAAATAAAGGGGATCTCAGTTGGTAAAGAGGAAGTCAAACTGTTGCTGTTTGTTGATGATATGATCGTATACCTAGAAAACCCTAAAGACTCATCCAAAAAGCTCCTATATCTGATAAATGAATTCAGTAAAGTTTCAGGGTACAAGATCAATGTACACAAATCAGTAGCACTGCTATACACCAACAGTGACTAAGCTGAGAATCAAATCAAGAACTCTACCCCTTTTATGACAGCTTAAAAAGAAAAAAAAAAAACTTAGGAATATACCTAATCAAAGTGGTGAAAGATCTCTGCAAGGCAAACTATAAAACAGCCCTGAAAAAAATCATAGATGACACAAACAAATGGAAATGCATCCCATGCTCATACATGGTAGAATAAATATTGTAAAAATGACCATACTTCCAAAAGCAATCTATAAATTCAGTGCTCCATCCGGATTATTTTCTCCACCCAAATACCAGCATCATTCTTCACAGAACTGGAAAAAAAATCCTAAAGTTCATATGGAACAAAAAAAGAGCCTGCATAGTCAAAGCAAGACTAAACAAAAAGAACAAATCTGGAAATATCACATTACCCAACATCAAACTATACTATAAGGCTATAGTTACCAAAACAGCATGATACTGGTATAAAAACAGGTGCATAGACCAATGGAACAGAATAAAACCCAGAAATAAAGCCAAATACAGCTAACTGATCTTCGACAAAGCAAACAACATAACATGGGGAAAGGACACCCTAACCAACAAATGGTGCTGAGATAATTGGCAAGCCACATGTAGAAGAATGAAACTGGATGGTCATCTTTCACCTTATACAAAATCAACTCAAGATGGATCAAAGACTTATATCTAAGACCTGAAACCATAAAAATTCTGGAAGGTAACAGAAAAATTCTTCCAGACTTTGACCTCGGCAAAGGGTCATGACCAAGAACCTAAATCCAAATACAACAAAAACAAATATAAATAGATGAGACTTAATTAAACTAAAAAAGCTTCTGCACAGAAAAAGAAATAATCAGCAGAGTAAACAGACAACCCACAGAGTGGAAGAAAATATTTGCAAACTACACATCCAAAAAAGGACTAATATCTAGAATCTACCAGGAACTCAAACCAGCAAGAAAAAACAATCCCATCAAAAAGGGAGTTAAGGACATGAATAGACAATTCTGAAAGGAAGATATACAAATGGCCATCAAACATATGAGAAAATGCTCAATATCACTAATTATCAGGGAAATGCAAATCAAAATCACAGATACCACCTTACTTCTGCAAGAAAGGCCAAAATTTAAAAATAAAAATACAGTAGATGTTGGTGTGGATGTGGTGAAAAGGAAACACTTTTACACTACCGGTGGAAATGTAAACTAGTACAATCATGATGGAGAACCTTATGGAGATTCCTTAAAGAACTAAAAGTAGAGTTACCACTTGACCCAGCAATCCCACTACTGGGTATCTACCCTCCTCAAAAGAAGTCTTTATATGAAAAAGACACTTGCACACGTGTTTATAGCAGCATAATTTACAGTTGCAAAAATATGGAACCAACCTAAATGCCCATCAACCAATGAATGAATTAAGGAATTGTGGTGTGTGTGTGTGTGTGTGTGTGTGTATATGTATATATGTGTATATATATGCACCATATGTATATATGTGTGTGTGTATATATACACATATATATATACACACACACACATATATACACACACACACACATCATAGATTACTGCTCAGCCATAAAAATGTAAAAAATTAATGGCATTCACAGCAACCTGGATGCAGTTGGAGACCATTATTCTAAGTGAAGTAACTCAGGAATGGAAAACCAAACATCATATGTTCTCACTTATAAGTGGAAGTTAAGCTATGAGGATGCAGAGACATAAGAAAGATATACTGAACTCTGGAGACTTGGGGGGAAGAGCGGGAGGGTGGTGAGGGATAAAAGACTATACATTCGATGCAGTGTACACTGCTTGGGTGATGAGTGCACCAAAATCTCAGAAATCACCACTAAAGAATGTATCCATCTAACCAAACACAGCCTGTCCCCCCCAAATTATTGAAATACTACTAATAAATAAAAATTGTATGTGTATACATGTATTTATAGAATATATACAAAGACAAAGAACACAGGACTCTACAGCAAACAGGCAGGGGCGGAGGGCAGAGGAGCGAGGTGGAGTGGGGTAAGTGCAACTTTACCCTTGTTGATCACATTTCTACTTTTTGCAAAGACACTGTATTTGTGTATTTTCTTCTGTAAATATAAATTAATGTTAGACGAGTTCAATGCAATAAAAAAGTAAAAACTGTAAGTTTATTAAGAGCAGGGGTGTGTCTATCTTGAACGCCATCGCACTGTAAGCACTTATAGCACATTATAAATGTCCATGGACTGGAAGGCGAGATCCCCAAAATATTAGCAGTCTTTTTATCTCACTAGTGGGACAATGTTTAATTTATTTGTTCCAACTACTTTTCTCCATTTTCGACTTGTCTATATGACATTGATAATGGTAAAAATAAAATGATGAACCATGTTCTTAAGAAATGTCTTCATCCCCCGTTCTCTGTCGCCCCACCCCCTAGTGTCACCCAGAACCCAGGTGCAAGGCCCAGACTCACCATCCCATATCAGCTGCATATCTTCATCGTGGATCTGGTGGATGTTCAGCTGTTTGACTGTGAATCCTAAAGATAGGACAGATGGAAAGTCCCTCCAGACTTCCTGGACTTTGAGGCCATCCATTTCCCCAGGCTCAGTAGTGAACAAGGAAATTTGTAAACACGTTCTAGCAAGGGATATATCCAAGAGAAGCTTTGCAGCCTAGAAGTCAGTGTCTTAGTAAAATAACAATCCTCGCGTGGCTGTGACCCAAAAATTACTGTCAGCAGGCAACAAGCAGAGCATGAGCCCAGCATGGTAAACTGCATAGGTTCCTACACCAGTAGAAAGATGGACAAAGGGCACTAGGCAGTTAATTAGCACAAATAAAAGACACATTGCCAATAAACAGAAGAAATATTTAACCTTGCTGCTGATAAAACAATATGAATCAAAATAACAACAGGATACTATGTTTCACCTATTAGACTGGTAATGAATTTTTTTTTTTTTTTTTTTTTTTTTGGAGACAAGGTCTGCTTCTGTCGCACAGGCAAGAGTGCAGTGGCGTGATTATGGCCCAGTACAGCCTCAAACTCCTTGGTCAAGCAATCCTCCTGCCTCAGTCTCTTGAGTGACTGGGACTACAAGCACGTGACATGGTGCCCAGCTAATTATTAATTTATTACAATTTTTAACTTTTTGTAGTGATGAAGTCTTACTATGTAGCCCAGGCTGGTCTCAACTCCTCACTTCAAGTGACCCTACAACTTCAGCTTCCCAAAATGCTGGGATTACCAGCATGAGCCGCCACATCTGGCTTCAAACAGGCATTGAGCCACCACACCTGATAGTGATTAAAAAATATTACCCAGGGTTGACAAATGTCTGTAGAACTCAATACTCGCATACAGTACTAGTGGGAGTAGAAAATAATTCAGCCTTTTTACAGAGCAGTTTGGCAATAAGCATTAAAATCTTTAAAACTGTGCATATCCTTTGGGTATAACAATTTGACTTGAAATGTATCATAATGCAATAATCATGATGGTGTGCCGAGATTTAACCACTGCATCCCTGCTTGCAGAAACAATGACACAGTCTCAATATTCAAAATTATGGTCTGATTAAAGTGTTTCATAAATTCATCCATACAATAGAATCCATATTTTGTAGTCATTAAAAATCATGTTGAAGAATATACAATGGTATGTGTTTGTGATACAGCAAGGTTATGCACGTGTGCACATGTGTATTATTTTCTTAGGAAAAAGACTCCAGAATGTTCGAACTGGTTACATCCAAATGGTGGAATTTGAGGCTTTTTAAATTTTCTTTTGCCAATCTGAATTTTTTTAGTTTTCTTAACATTAACACACTGCTATTGTAATTTAAAACAAAAATATTTTGGAAAATGTATGGGGTCCCAGTGGATCGATAATTTCTCCCATTTCAGACGTACACTGTTCTCATCCTCACAGAGCCCAGCCCCATGTGGGTCGGCATCGGGAAACCCCACAGAGCTGGGGTAAAGGAGCGTTGCTCGCTCTCCTTCCCCTGAGCCTTTTTAAAGCAGAAGTTGAGGCCTGTTCACAGGTCAGCCTCTCCCATCAAGGCGAGCCTGGAATGGGAGGGGACCTGCTCCGTCACTCCATGGTCAGGTTTGGCCCTTTAGCAGAAGGCCAAAGCTAAGAAGAGCTCCCTGCTAAAGAGGGGAGGGAGGAGTCCCCAGGCAAAGCTGCCTTAACTACAAAATTCACTTCAGGAAGATCTGCAGTCTCTTTAGGAAGCCAAAGCTCTGTGGGCCGTTGAGGAAGCCAAAGCTCTGTGAAGTAACTGCCTCACAAGCAGAGTTTGGCCTGTGTGGACCTGTGGAGCCAAAGAGGGGCGATGCTGACCAGGAGAGGAGCCACTGGAGCCCTGCTGAAGATCTCTTGGCAGCCACGGCCTCTCCACCGTCCCCAGCAGCAGCAGTGCACCTTCAGGCAGCTCCGACTGCTGGACCCTGCAGACTCAGGCCCCGCCCCTCTGCAGCAGGAAGTTTATTGCTCCTGGGAACCCACAGGATGTGAGAGAAAACAACTCCGTGGGACTGGCAGCCTTGGGTTTGGAAGTTGGAGCTGGCACCCACTGGCTTCACTTTCTGGTGTGTAGAGTGGAAGGCAAACCGGCCCGACCTCCCACACATGATGGCATGACACCCATGGGTAATGGGTGGAAAACTGCATTGTAATGTGCTCCATCTGTGTGAGGGATTCATGGTATTAGAATGACTCAGGTGAGCTCTTAAGCTACTTGCTAAGCCCTTAAATGTTTGCTTTTCAGAAAACCAGGATTCCTGAGCCTTGGCCCATTCTTAAATTCGCAGGAGCCACAGACCTTTCACCCCGTGTCTACTGACCAGAGGCCTGATGCTCCTGCCCACATGTCTCCCTGCCCCTCCAACCAGAGGGACTCTGGCCAGTCGCCATCCAGTGACCTGGCATGACCTCCCCAGCCTTTGAGGCAGTGATCAGGATGCCCAGAGAGTCAAATACAGAGATCCAGGGACTGGCACCCCAGCTGTGGGTTCTCAGAGTGGGAACATATGAAGGAGTGAGGAACAAGGAGCCCAGGAACCTGACTCTGCCAGCCCACCCCTCTGTGCCCACGGAGCCCGCTGCTGAGAGCCCAGCATGATCCCAGCCCACCCCTCTGTGTCCACGGAGCCCGCTGCTGAGAGCCCAGCATGATCCCAGCCCACCCCTCTGTGCCCACGGAGCCCGCTGCTGAGAGCCCAGCATGATCCCAGCCCACCCCTCTGTGTCCACGGAGCCCGCTGCTGAGGCCCCAGCATGATCCCAGCCCACCCCTCTGTGTCCACGGAGCCCGCTGCTGAGAGCCCAGCATGATCCCAGCCCACCCCTCTGTGCCCACGGAGCCCGCTGCTGAGGCCCCAGCATGATCCCAGCCCACCCCTCTGTGCCCACGGAGCCCGCTGCTGAGGGCCCAGCATGATCCCAGCCCACCCCTCTGTGCCCACGGAGCCCGCTGCTGAGGGCCCAGCATGATCCCAGCCCACCCCTCTGTGCCCACGGAGCCCGCTGCTGAGGGCCCAGCATGATCCCAGCCCACCCCTCTGTGCCCACGGAGCCCGCTGCTGAGGGCCCAGCATGATCCCAGCCCACCCCTCTGTGCCCACGGAGCCCGCTGCTGAGGGCCCAGCATGATCCCAGCCCACCCCTCTGTGTCCACGGAGCCCGCTGCTGAGGGCCCAGCATGAGGACTGTGCCCAGCCTCTCCCGAGACCCTCACTCACCAGGTACTTGCAGATTTCCTCCAGGACCTACCTGCACATGGTCGCTGAGCGTGGCATGCTGCAATGGCTGGATGAGTGAGGACCAGATGATCACATCAGCCCACGCTGCCAGGACCCTTCCACAGGCCTGTGGGATGAAGAGAGGGAGGCCCCAATCCCACTGCTGTGGCTCTCCAGCCAGGGGGCTGAGTAGAAGCCCCTCCATCATGAAGAGAGTGCAAATGTGCTCAGGGACACCTAGAGGACAATGCCAAAGAGGTGGACGCAGAGCATACGGCCAAGTCTGGGCTCATGGAAAGAGGGCCACGGGGAAGGGGCTCTGCTACCACAAACAAGGGACATGAATCGGCCCTAGGGGTGGCTAGAAAGACAGCCAGCATACCTGGAACACTTCGGCGTTGTTGTCCTGCAAGCTCAGCAGCACTGGGACCAGAAATGTAAAAATTTGTTTCTGGGTAGTGGCTCCAGGCTTTTAATTTTGGAGCTGCTGTAGCGTGTGACCCAGGGTAGAGTTGGCTGAGATCCTCACCAGCTCCCGCTCCTGCCAGGAAGCACAAGTGGAGATGAGAGCCAGCGACTTCCCTGGCCCCGCCTGACCTGGCTTCCCTCCTTCCACATCTTGGTCTCTATGTACAAGGGGCGCCGGCTGCATTGTGCTTAGCTGATGCGTAGATGACACGATGTGTGTATGTGGGGGGTTCCCTCTAGAGCCCTGGAGCTAAGAAGACTGTTGATGAAGGCACAGTGCTAGGGATGAAGGTTATCATTTCCGTTCCACCGTGGACCACATCTGCAGCTCTTAACTTTGTTCTCTACTGTGGATGAGCTCCAGAATGCGAGATTAAAAAAAAAAATACACGTAGTTATACTTGTTATACTGTGAACAAAATGGCTTAAATCTATATATTACCTTGTGTGAATTCATACTGACCATAAACAGCTAAGCCTTGTACACTTTCGTTGAACAAAAATTTATTGAGCACCTACCATGAACCAGGCACAGTCCAAATAACAGGGACATGGTGGGAAATGATGGAGAGCCCCTGAACATAGGAACAGATGCTTTCAGAAGTGGGAGGCCCACATCGTCACACAATGGCTGAACAGGGAGATGAGTCGGGGTCAGCACTTCAATTTAAAGACCACGAGAAAACAAAAACCCATGCATAGGAGCTCAAGACGGGTGAGTGAGCATTCATTCAGTCACCCCCTCCTGCCCCATATCCCTGCCCCACACCCCTAGAAAACAGAGATGACAGTTTTGTTTTGTTTTGTTTTTTGTTTTTGAGACAGAGTTTCACTCTTGTTGCCCAGGCCGGGGTGCAATGGCGTGATCTTAGCTCATCGCAACCTCTACCTCCCGGGTTCAAACGATTCTCCAGCCTCAGCCTCCCGAGTAGTTGAAATTACAGGCATGCACTACCACACCCAGCTAATTTTGTATTTTTAGTAGAGACGGGGTTTCTCCATGTTAGTCAGGCTGGTCTGGAACTCCCAGTCTCAGGTGATCCACCCGCCTCAGCCTCCCAAAGTGCTGGGATTATAGGCCTGAGCCACTGTGCCCGGCTGACAGATATTTTTAAAATTTGTAATGAACCTGAAAGATTAACTGTCCCCCATGCCCTGCCCGCTGAGGACTGGAGTATCCCTGAAAGACGAACAGCAGGCAGATTTGGAACTGAAGCAGAAAGCATAGCACACAGTGAGGGAAAGAAGAACCTGCTACAGGAGGTGGAAGGGGCTCTGGAATGCACTAAGCTCAGGGATTGTGAACACAGGCAGCAGAAGACGACTCTGGGCAACCCTGGATGGTTGTGTGGGGCGGCAGTTCAGCCGCACAGTTTCATTTGCCTCCATCCCGCCCTCCCAATATCCCCCTTAGCAAGTGGCAAGCAGCAGGGGCAGGTAGCACCCCACTGAAGCAGGGAGCATGGCATCAAGATCAAAGACACAGGGCGGTTCCCTGGGTATGTGACAACACCCTGGAGAAGCAGGAGCCCCAGGGTGAGAACACTGGATAGTATCACATTCAGCCGTCCACAGATCTCTGGATGCTCCCCAGCCGTTACTGAAACAGGCTGCAGTCATGGGTGTTGCTGTCACACAGGGCCAGCCAAGAAACTCTAGCATAGAAATGCTAGAAATCACTATCAAGGATCGGTATATATTTAGGAAAACCAGCACTACAGATGAAAGGAAACATTCAAGAAACAAAACACCCAGCATCCAGCCGGGCACAGTGGCTCACGCCTATTATCCCAGCACTTTTGGAGGCAGAGGCACGGGATTGCTGGAGCCCAGGAGTTCAAGACCAGACTGGGCAGCATGGTGAGTCCCCATCTCTACAAAAATATTCAAAATTAGCCAGGCATGGCGATGTGTGCCTGTAGTACCACAACTTGGGAGGCTGAGGTGGGAGGATCATGAGCCTGGGAGGTCAAGGCCACCGTGAGTCATGATCTTGCCACTGCAGTCCAGCCTGGGTGACAGATCCAGACCCTGTTTCAGAACAAGCAAAACCAAAAGAAAACCCACCATCCAAGGATGGAGTTAATAATAAAATCTGAACAAAACTTTAGAGAAAGTATTATTGAATCCCCAGAAACTTTTTTTTAAAAGATACTGAGTTCAGTTCCTAAAGTGCTTAGAAATTCAAATTTTGAAGTTATATATAAATCAATAAGTAAATCAATACAGGCACTGGTCAGGAAATATCTCCACAGAATAATGAAATAACTATCAAGATACCACAATGTCATCCAGAAGAGAAAAATATACAGTATCTTCTTCATTAGAAAAACAAAAAGTTAAATGAAAATTCAATAGGTGGGTTGAACAGCAGAATAACCACAACTAAAGGGTGAATTCGTTAAAAGTGAATCAGCCCAGAAATTCTTCCAAGTAGACAAAGAAATGGGAAATATGAAAGAGAAATTAAGAAACATAGAGAATAAATCCAAATAGTTTCCAAAAATGGAACAGGCAGAAGAGAAAAGAGGACATGTGAACCAAAATAGTAGAAGAACGTTTCACAGATGATGAGACCAGTAAGCTTTGCCTGGTGCCTTGCCTCCCTCCACATGACTGGATGAATGGCAAAGCAGCACCCAGCACCCGGATCTGAGGGCCCCTGTGGGGCAGCTCTTTCCATTTCCCCAGGTGACCTCTGTGTAGGTGATGCCCACTTAGTACTTCTCACTCGGACTATAGTTCCTGACTTCCAAATCCAGCAATACGGAAGATAACAACCTTCCTGCTCTAAACACCTTCGTATACTAGATAAAATATTATATATATGCATAGTTGAGCTTGCAGGAGGGTAACAGAAATCTCTAGGGACCAAAACCAAAAAGTTTGCTGACACTCCACCTGCCCTAGGGGTTGGAGCATTTTACTGGTCCCAATAACCCCTAGGGGCATGGGTTGTAATATCTCCTGGGATCCACAGCCTGCAGCCACACAACCAGAAACTGAGGTGTATGCACCAGGATACAGAGAGAGCTCTGAGAGAAACCCTCCAGGTAACACCCAAGGAGCCAGGAAACACTTCACAATGTTCGAAGGAAGTGAAGAAATCCCTCATTTCTTTTCCTCTCGGTCTCTCAGGCCTTATCCCCCAGGCAGGCCCCATGGGAGCCTGTAGAAGCCAAAACTCTGAGGGAGGGAAGCCTTCCTCTCCATTTGCAGGCACTGTGGCCCCAAGAGGATAAGGAAAACTCCCATTGCTTTATTTCTTCTCTGCCACCTGCCACTTAGCACCAGATGTGGGGACAGTCACAGAAGTGCCTGGCATTGTGGGGTAACAAAAGCCCCAGCTTTCTGGCCACTGAAGAAGAGGAGCCCCAGGGAACTGTAAAGTACCAGGGAGGCTGCAGAGAGGAGGCAACTGAGGAAAGTGATCCTATAAAGGTGTTTATGAACTCCCGAGCTCACTATATGCCCAGGTCTGACCCTGACCAGCATGCCATAGACAATGAGAACTGAACTACAGGATGGACTACCAACCAGGTCCCAGGTTGGCCACTGGTGGCCCAAATGCACAATAGCAGAGGCTTCGAACCAAGAACTGGCATTGGACTAACAACCCACGGACGGCTGACCAGATTGGCAGCCTCAAGGTAAATAAGTCAATTGTCTGCTAAAATTACCAGGACACTCTTGGAAGACTCAGAGCCACATAATATCATCTTCATAATGTCTATGACTCAGTCCAGAATCACTCAGCATGCAAAGGACCAGGAACATTTCATCGCACATGGGAAGACAATGAACATGCTGAAGTCAAGGGAAAATAGATTTAAATTATGTAATAAAAACTTTAAAGCGGTTACCATGCAAAGTGTTCCAGAAAGCCATGGTGAACACTCTTGAAATAACAGAAATAGTCTCAGCAAAGAAATAGAAGACATACAGAAAAACTGTGGAAAGCTTTAGAACTGAACAATATAAGCTTGGGTAGGCTCCGTAGTAAAATGGAGATGGCAGAGGAAAGAATCAGTGAACTTGAAGACAGATCAATAAAAATGATCCAATCTGAACAAAGAGAAAAACGATTCGAAACCAAAAGTATCTTGTGACCTGAGACCATAACAAAAGGTGTAACATTTGTGTCAGGAGAGTCCTAAAAGAAGAGAAAGGGCATGGTGGGGCTGAACAAAACGATTCTAGAAATAGTAGTAAGAACTTTCCAAGTTTGGTGAAAGGTATTAATTTAGGGATTCAAGTTGCTCAGTGAACCTCAAACAGATGAAAACCAAGGAAATGTATGCCTGGAAGCATCATAAACTACTGAAAACAGAGACAAATACAAGGCCAAATAAAGGCACTTTCAAAGACTAAAAATGTTTACTACTAAGAGACCCTCACTGAAGGAACCACAAAGGAAAGAAAAACAAAATAAATCTAAAAGGGAGGAAAGAGCTGGAAGAAAGAAAAATAAGCCAAGAAATTTGTAAGCATGTGGGTAAATCTACACTGGTATTAACTGTATAAAATCATGACAATCATGAAGACAATGACATAAAGAGCAAATTTACAGATTAAATACAAAGGTGGAGCTAAAATACTGGGCAACATTAGTATATAACGTGGGAAGCTGTGATCAGAATTCAAGCATTCTAAGGTACGTGGATTATATCATTTGGAGGGAGGAAAAAGATATTATCTTCAGACTTAGTGAAGTCAAGTACAGTATACATGGTAAATTTTAAACATAACAGAAAGATAGGTGAGTTTGATATTGGCCTTGCCACCAGCCGGTGTCCAGAGTCATAGAGGAGATGAGACCAATACAAAAACAATTGAAATCCAAGGCTCACAAGTTGAGACAGTTATAGACACCAGAGCTGGAGTCCCATAAACCTGTGTTTCAGGGATGTCAGGTCCTTCCCAGCTCTAACCTTGTGTCACCTGCAAGGAAGATGAGATGTGAGGAGGAGTGGGACAGGTCTGGTCAGTTCAACTTTCTGAGTCTTACGTTTCTCTTGCCGTGAGGACCCTGGGATCCTAAGGCTTCTGTGTGCGGTTTGGGAGGCGGGTAGAGCCACTTGTTCTCTCCCTGCTTCACTCCATGAGTGGCATCTGCAGAATAAGATCCTTCGAGTCAGAACCCTCTTCATATCAGTCAGTTGGCTTCTTATTTGGGTAGCTCCTCCAGAAAATTCTGGTGAGTCAGTGGACGAGTGTGTGCTCCATTGTGTAGAGTAAGAAATGCATTTGGGACGTGTCCTGTGCTCAGCTTCGAGTAGCCAAGTCTCCTTTCTTCCGTCCCTTGGTGACCTAAGCCTGGCACCACAGTGCCTTGCTCTAACCCAGTATCCTCAGCTCAGCCCATATTGTGTTCAACTGATCCTAGGGACCTGGGCACATACATCATTAATCAGCAGACGCAGCTGCCTGGCAATGTCGCAGAAGAGCATTTTAATGTCCCTGCCCTGCACATGGCAGAGGATGTTGCACAGGTTCTTCACTGCCTGCGGTGCCTCTCACACTCAGTCTCCAAATTCCCCCTCATTCTTCAAAATGCAGCACAGACATCCCTTTCTCAAGAAGCCTCCCTTGTCCCTTGCCTCATCTCTAACCCAAGCCCCTCCCCACTGACCTCCTGTACCCATGCATACATCCCCCTTCTCCCTACCACATGTCAATCTCAGCTGTATCTCTCCCCTTCTAGACAGTAGCTTTCTGGGAACAGTGAGGAATGTCAGTCATGGTTGCATCTCTCGCAGCCATCACAAACCCCAACACATGTCAATGCTTAAATTGTGTTGTTCACCCTTGCACTGACCTCTTTACAGTGCCTTGCCTAAGACGTTCTTTTCGTGAGGAGAAAACTACACGTCCTTGGGCACACCTGCCATGACATCTTCTGATTTTTATAGGGACTTGTGTACAGGGTGGCTCAGCACATTCAGTCTTCCAATTGCTATGCTCTGTTATCTACATCTAGAGCTAAACTTTTTAGTTTCAGCCTCTCTGCATAATCTCCTTTTTATTTTTGAGACAGGGTCTCACTCTGTCCCCCAGGCTGCAGTGCAGTGGCACTATCATGGCTCACTGCAGCATAGACCTCCCCGGTTCAAGTGATCCTCCTACCTCAGCCTCCCAAAGTGCTATGATTACAGGCATGAGCCACCACACCAGGCCCATAAGTGGTGCTGTCCAGTGAGAAGAATTAGGAGAATGAAGAATCCATAGAGCACTCCCACCCACTGCTGTCCCTGTTCTCTAATCAAACTAATGCTTCCGTCTCAGGCATCCGTACCCTGGCAGGGGATGTGTTTCTCCCCTGCCACCAGGAAGCTCCTTGGAGGCAGTTTGTGGAGACGTGATTTATCCCACAGCTTCCTGATGACCCTTTCTGGGTTGTTGTACCTAACAATCATTAGGACCAAAATACACATCTCCTCCAGTTCTCCTTGTGGCTTTTGGAAAGGCAAGGTTCTGAGGCTCATACCCAAGAAAAGTCCCCCAGCATCTGAGAATCAGCTTTGGTCATTAAGTGATTCTCCCCTATCAGGAGGGCAGAGACTCACTTACCTCAACCTCCCACCCCATCCAACATACACCTTCCCAGTGATGGAGGGAAAGAGGTCTCTAGAGGGTGCAAGAGGACAAGAGGAAGGGACCTGTTCTTAGTCTGCGAAGTCTCTGGCTTATGTGTCGGGGTGAGGGTGGGGACCAGAGTTTCCGGAGCACAGAGCTTCTCCTGAAGCTGTGAGTAAACCATCAGGAAGAAGTTGTGGAAGCAACTTTGGAAATTCCCTGGGACCTCAGAGGTCTAGGTCAGAAGACATGTGTGCCAAGGGAAGGCAGGGAAACCTACTCATAGGTGGTAGGTAGCCAAGAAAATAAAACAGCAGATTAAGCCAGTGTCAGGAAGGTAAGTACACACGTGTGTGGACGGACAGGCAGGTAGATGACATGAATACTTGGTCTAAAGGTGTGCAGGGCTGGGCGCTGTGGCTCACACCTGCAATTCGAACACTTTGGGAGGGAGATCACTTGAGGTCAGGGGTTCGAGACCAGTCTAACCAACATGGTGAAACCCTGTCTCCACTGAAAATACAAAAATTAGCCAGGTGTGGTGGCAGGTGCCTATAATCCCAGCTACTCAGGAGGCTGAGCCAGGAGAATTGCCTGAACACTTTGGAAACAATGTCACAAGCTGTAGATATAGTCCATGGTAGAACTGAAATGATGACTTTATTTCCTAGCACTGTGCCTTCAGCAACAGGCTTCTTAGCTCCAGGTCTTTAGAGAGAACCCCTCACATACACACATCATGCACAGTGCAGCCGGCGCCCCTTGCACACGGAGACCAAGACGTGGAAGGAGGAAAGCCAGGTCAGGCAGGGCCAGGGAAGCCGCTGCCTCTCATCTTTGCTTTGTGCTTCCTGGCAGGAGTGGGAGCAGGTGAGGATCTCAGCCACCTCTGCTGTGGGCCACATGCTGCAGAAACTAAAAGAGTATAAGCCTGGAGGCATCACCCCCCAAAATTTTTTCACACTTCTGATCCCATTGGTGCTCAGCATTCAGGAAAATAACATGGAAGTGCTCCAGATACTCTGGCTGTCACTTGTCTGGCCACTGCCAGGCCTGATATGTGTCCCCTTTCCTCGAGAGCAAGGCCCCTTCCCTGTGGCCATTTCCGTGAGCCCGGCCTTGCCTGTAGGCTCTACGTTCACCTCTTTGACATTGTCCTCTGGGTGACTCTGAACACATCTGCCCTGTCTTTATGGCGGAAGGGCTTCCGCTCAGCCCCCTGGCTGGAGAGTCACAGGAGTGGGTTTGGGGCCTCCCTTCTCTCCATCCCATAGGCCTGTGGAAAGGCCCTGGCAGTGTCGGCTGATGTGATTGGCTGGTCCTCACTCATCCAGTCACTGCAGCATGCCACACTCAGCGACCACATGCAGCTGTAGCATGCCACACTCAGCGACCACATGCAGGTTCTGGAGGAAATCTGCAAGTACCTGGTGAGTGAGGGTCTCAGGGGAGGCTGGGCACAGTCCCCATGCTGGGGCCTCAGCAGCAGGCTCCGTGGGCACAGAGGGGTGGGCTGGCGGAGACAGGTTCCTGGGCTCCTTGTTTCTCACTCCTTCACGTGAGCCCACTCTTGAGAACCCACAGCTGGGGTGCCAGTCCCTTGTTCTCAGTATTTGACTCTCTGGGCATCCAGATCACTGCCTCAAAGGCTGGGGAGGTCATGCCAGGTCGCTGGATGGCGACTGGCCAGAGGTCTTCTGGTTGGAGGGGCAGGGAGACATGTGGGCAGGAGCATCAGGCCTCTGGTCAGTAGACATGGGGTGAAGGGTCTGTGGCTCCTGAAAATTCAAGAACAGGCCAGGGCTCAGGAATCCCTGTTGAAAAGCAAACATTTAAGGGCTAAGAAAGTAGGTGAAGAGCTCACATGAGTCATTCTAATATAATCAATCCCTCACATAGGAGGAGCACTTTACAAAGCACTTTTCCATTTGTTACCCACAGGCGCTTGTCATGGTGTGTGGGAGGTTGGGCGGGTTTGCCTTCTACTCTATACTTAAGAAAGTGAAGCCAGTTGGTGCCAGGTCCGACATTCAAATCCAAGGCTCAGCCCCACGGAGTTGTTTTCTCTCACATCCTGTGGATTCCCTCCTGCTGCAGAGGCGCGGGCTCTGAGTCTGCAGGGTCCAGCAGTCGGAGCTGCCTGAAGGTGCACTGCTGCTTCTGGGGACGGCGGAGAGGCCGTGGCTGCCAAGAGATCTTCAGCAGGGCTCCCAGTGGCTCCTCTCCTGGTCAGCACCGCCCCTCTTTGGCTCCACACAGGCCAAACTTAGCTTGTAGAGCAGTTACTTTACAGAGCTTTATCTTCCTAAACAGCCCACAAGTCTCCCTGAGGACGGCTGCAGTGAATTTTATAGGTAGGGCGGCTGCTCCTGGGGACTCCTCCTTCCCCTATTCAGCAGGGGAGCCCTCCTTGGCCTGAGCAGCTCCTTCTGGAAAGCCTTTGGTGCTAAGCCCATTCCCCCAAAGAAGCATATATTTAATTCCATCTGCAGTTCATTTCATGAAACACAGAGAAACAAATGGCTTCAAAGGCTAAATAAATCATCCTGAACTGGTTGGCAGGAAGAATCATATCTTCGATTCACCAATAAATAAAATCAATGAAATATAAAGAATAAAAAATACACTGCCACACTGGTGGGGCAGGAGGGTAAAGTCACGCCCCTCACAATAGGTAATGTCTATAAAAGGACAACCGAGGCCCAAAGTTCACCCGCAAAAGGTGGGTCTGTCTCAACACCAGCTGCCAATCACTGTGAACCTTTGGAACTGGGGCTGGAAGAAGCTTGCCCGGATGTCAGTGAGACCACATAGCAGATGGAGGGAGCTACGTGTCAGAGAAATCCCAGCCACTAGGAGCAGCAGCGCTCAGCAGCACCTCAGGCAGACGTTTCTGCTCTTGTGCAAAGAACAGAGCAATCCATTCAAGTTCACAGGGGCAGGCAGCACTTGAAAAGGTGGGGGACGAGTTGCAGGGCAGAATTTTCCAGGGAAGCCTTCCTGGGGGAGTGGGAGAGCCCAGCAGAGTTTAGAAGGAGGGAGGGGCACTATCTGGGCAATCCTCTGTCTCTCTCTTCTCCTCAGGCACGGTTCAGGAAGACCCTAGAGTTTCACGGCAGGCTCATGAGAGCTTTCAGAACTGAGACCACACACAGATAGATCCAGGCCTGCTTGGAGGTCAGTGGGATGAGGCCCTTGAAAGTCGGTGTATTGGGTTCCTAGGGCTCCCTCACTTAAAACAACAGACATTTGTTCTCTCAGTTGAGAAGGCTAGAAGTGCAAAATCAAGGTGTTGGCGGGGTGACTTTCTACTGGAGGCTCTGAGGGAGAAGCAGTTCCATGGCTGTATTCTGGCTTCACATTTAAAACATGAGAGGACTAGACATGGAATAAGCTCCCTGAGAAACAGGGATGAGAGGGGACTCAGTGCTGTGAGGAGGCATTAGCTTTACTCAAAAGCAAGGCCCTTTCCCACGGCTGTAGAAGGAGAGGCTGCCGGGACTGCAGAGGGAGGCTAGAAAGTGCAAACGTTCCCCCCACATAAGCAAGATGTTAAGGTGGTGCTTTAGATAGGTCCAAGGGTTGAGGCTCTCCAGGCCTTGCTGGAATTCTGTCCAGTCTTCTAAAGAAGGCTGAAGTTCTTGTGTTTGCCCATTTAAATTAAGAACTTTGTTTTGTAATTCACCAATATCAAAGGTGACGTTGGATGTGAAAGCTCCCTGCAAATGGTCTCACACAAGGTCCCATGGATACTCACTTTGGTTATATTCTAAGTTGGTTACACAAATATGAGTGTGATTAAAATGACAATGCAATTGCTGCTGCAACTGCAAGCTTTGTACTTGTTCTCCGAACCATAGGACCACGGATTTCAACATTGCCACTTCAGTTTGTAACTCAGTGTTCATTCTGCTCTGAAGTAGCCACGCTCGGTTGGCTGTGCGCGTCCAGTTCTCCACATACTGAGCTGTTTGAAGAGAAATGTGCAGAGCTACACAGGACATCACAACAGAAGTTAGTAGTGTGACCAAGGAAACAGTAGCAAAAATTATCATGCCTAAGTCTCCATGGACACGATGAGTAAGCTAAGTTAGAAGAAGTTTCACAAAATGCAAAGCAGGTGTGGCAGCCCAAGGCACCGACAGATTAACAGAATCCATAGCCCAGGGATGCCACCTAAAATCATCAAAGCAGAGATATTATGTGTTTGTATTTTTTGTTGTTGTTGTTTATTTCAATTTCATTTAGTTCTGGTATGATCTTGGTTATTTCCTTTCTTCTTCTGGGTTTGAGTTTGGTTTGTTCTTGTTTCTGTAGTTCCTTGACGTGTAACCTTAGATTGTCTGTTTGTGCTCTTTCAGGCTTTTGACATGGGCATTTAGGGCTATGAACTTTCCTCTTAGCACCACCTTAGCTGTATCCCAGAGGTTTTGATAAGTTGTGTTGTTATTGTCATTCGGTTTGAAGAATTTTTAAATTTCCATCTTGATTTCATTTTTGACCCAATGATCATCCAGGAGCAGGTTATTTAATTGCCATGTATTTGTGTGGTTTTGAAGTACCTTTTGGAGTTGATTTCCAGTTTTATTCCACTGTGATCTGAGAGAGTGCTTGATATAATTTCAATCTTCTTAAATTTATTGAGGCTCATTTTATGGACTATCATATGGTCTATCTTGGAAAAAGTTCCATGTACTCTTGAATAGAATGTGTATTCTGTGGTTGTTGGATGAAATGTTATGTATAGATCTGTTAAGTCCATTTGTCCCAAGGTATAGTTTAAATCTATTGTTTCTTTGTTGACTTTCTGTCTTGATGACCTGTCTACTGCTGTCAGTGGAGTACTGAAGTCCACCACTATTATTGTGTTGCTGTTTATCTCATTTCTTAGGTCTATTAGTAATTGCTTTATAAATTTGGGAGCTCCAGTGTTAGGTGCATATATGTTTAGGATTGTGATATTTTCCTGTGGGACAAGGCCTTTTACCATTATATAATGTCCCTCTTTGTCTCTTTTAACTGCTGTTGCTTTAAAGTTTGTTTTGTCTGGTATAAGAATAGCAACCCCTGCTTGCTTTTGGTGTCCATTTGCATGAAATGCCTTGTTCCACCCGTTTACTTTAACTTTATGTGAGTCCTTATGTGTTAGATGAGTCTCCTGAAAGCAGCAGATAGTTGGTTGGTGAGTTCTTATCCATGCTGTGGTTCTGTATCTTTTAAGTGGAGCATTTAGGCCATTTCCATTCAATGTTAGTATTGAAATGTGAGGTACTGTTGCATTCATCGTGCTCTTTGTTGCCTGTCTACTTTGTTTATTTTTGGTTTTTTGTTTTTGCTTTTTAACTTGTATTTTTGTTTTATAGGGCCTTTGTGATTTATGCTTTAAAGACGTTCTGTTTTGATGTGTTTCCAGGATTTGTTTCAAGATTTAGAGCTCCTTTTAGCAGTTCTTATAGTGATGGCTTGGTAATGACAAATTCTCTCAGCATTTGTTTGTCTGAAAATAGCTGTATCTTTCCTTGACTTATGATGCTTAGTTTCGCTGGATACAAAATTCTTGGCTGATAATTGTTTTGTTTGGGGAGGCTGAAGATAGGGCCTCAATCCCTTTTAGCTTGTAGGGTTTCTGCTGAGAAATCTGCTGTTAATCTGATAGGCTTTCCTTTATAGGTTAGGTTACCTGGTGCTTCTGTCTCATAGCTCTTAAGATTCTTTCCTTCATCTCAACTTTGGATAACCTGATGACAATGTGGTTAGGTGAAGATCTTTTTGCAATGAATTTCCCAAATTTGTGCTTCTTATATTTGCGTGTCTAGGTCTCTAGCAAGGCCAGGGAAGTTTTTCTCAATTATTCCCTCAAATATGTTTCCCAAGCATTTAAAATTGTCTTCTTCATCAGGAACATTGATTATTCTTAGGTTTGGTCATTTAACATAATACCAGACATCTTGGAGGTTTTGTTCATATTTACTTATTCTTTTTCTTTGTCTTTGATGGATTGGATTAATTTAAATACCTTGTCTTCGAGCTCCAAATTTCTTCCTTCCACTTGTTCAATTCTATTGCTGAGATGTTCCAGAGCATTTTGCATTTCTAAAAGTGTGTCCAAATTTTCCTGAATTTTTTTTATTGATTTTCTTTAAGCTATCTATTTCCTTGAATATTTCTCCCTTCACTTCTTGTATCATTTTTTTGATTTCTTTGCATTGGCCTTCGCCTTTCTCTGGTCTCTCCCTGATTAGCTTAATAACTAACTTCCTGAATTCTTTTTCAGGTAAATCAGGGATTTCTTCTTGGTTTGGATCCATTGCTAGTGAACTAGTGTGAGTTTTGAGGGGGTGTTGATGAGTCTTGTTTTGTCATATTACCAGGATTGTTTTCTGGTTCCTTCTCATTTGGGTAGGCTCTGTCAGAGGGAAAGTCTAGAGCTGACAGTTATTGTTCAGACTTTTTTGTCCCACAGGGTGTTCCCTTGATGTAGTGCTCTCCCTCTTTTCCTGTGGATGTGGCTTCCTGTGAGCCAAATTGCAGTGATTGTTGCCTCTCTTCGGCGTCTAGCCACTCAGTGAGTCTACCCAGCTCTGGGCTGGTACTGGGGGTTGTCTGCACAGAGTCCTGTGATGTGAGCCATGTGTGGGTCTCTCAGCCATGGATACCAGCATCTGTTCCAGTGGAGGTAGTGGAAGGTGCAATGGACTCTGAAGGACCTTAGCTTTAGGGGTTTAATACTCTTTTTTTGTGATGGTTGGCCTTCTGCCAAGAGGTGGCACTTTCTGAAAAGCATCAACTGTAGTAGTGTGGAGAGGGACCAGTGGTGGGCAGGGGCCCTAGAACTCCCTAGATTATATGCCCTTTGTCTTCCGCCACCAGGGTGGATAGGGAAGGACCATCGGGTGAGGGCAGGGCTAGGTGTGTCTGAGCTCAGACTCCCCATGGGTGGGTCTTGCTGTGGCTGCTGTGCGGGATGAGGGTGAGATCCCTGGGTCACTGGAGTTGTGTACCTAGAAGGATTAAGGCTGCCTCTGCTGAGTCATGCAGGTTGTCAGGAAAGTGGGGGAAAGCTGGCAGTCACAGGCCTCACCCAGCTCCCATGCAAACGGAAGGGTTGGTCTCACTCCTGCCACGCCCCCTGCCACCAACAGCCCCAAGTCTGTTTCCAGGTGGAGGGCAAGTTGGGCTTGAAAACTTGCCCAGGACTTTCCACCTCCCAGCTGTAAAAGAAAAGGACTTGAGTTATTCCCACGTCTGTGAAGTCTGCAAGCTGGATTCGCGCCCTTCCCTGAGTTCTTGCCAGGAGGCTTCTTACCCCGTTCAAATTGTTACAAAGTTCAGCTAGAGAAGTCCCCCTTCCTGTGCAGTTTTATCTCCTGCTCCTCCGCCACCCTCCTGATGGATCCCTGTGGGTACCAGCAGGAATGGGCTGCTTGGGGATCCAGCGAGCTCCCAGGGCTTTCTGCTGCTTCCTCTACCCCTGTATTTTGCTTGGCTCAGCTCTCTAACTTGACTCAGCTCCAGGTAAAGTCGGAAACCTCTCCCGCAAACAGACCACCAGCTTCCCCAGCGGGACTGTGTGTTCGGGAAAGGAGGGTCTCCCTTTCCCACTTCCGCACTGGGGCACTCACAGTATTTGAGGGTCTCCTGGGTCCTACAGGAGCAGTCGGCTTCCTTCAGAGGGTCTGTGGGTCCTCTCAGAACTGCTAGTTTGTTCTTGCAGTCAATCTGGAGCTAAAATTCACAATGCAAGCCTCCGCATGCTGCTCTGTCTGGAGCTGCAATCTAGTCCTGCCTCTTGTCTGTCCTGATCCCTCCACGAAAGCTTCCAGTTTTTATATAATCTATGTAAAATTTCAATTGAATTCATGCATTGCTACAAATCAGTTTCTTCTAATCTGCACTGTGTGGAGGGAAAGCACTCTCTTGGATGTGAATGGAAACAATAGGAAAAGTTGTAAATAAAACTTAGTAGGGAAATAATGAGAAAATGTAGCTCCCACCTTCCCTTTTCCTTTTTTCTGTAATAGCTCCTGTGTATTTTAGCATGGAATTTTGGTGTGGTGGGCGGTTTAGAAAAATAAGTGCACTAGTTTAGGTGATTTGCAGATTTTATAAAAGAGTTGAAATGAAGTCAGACATGAATGCGAATGGGAGACATTTCTCCAGGGGTCTCTTGTTCCTTCACATATTGCAAGCAGCAGAGCTGGCTGTCCTCGCTCTAGATAATCTTTTCAAGGATGTTTGCATTGAGATCTGCCTTGGAAAACAGAGGTAGTGTCTGCCTCCAAAGGAAAGAGCTGGTTCGTTTGCTGTTCTCTACAATAAAGATCGTGTTTTCCTCTAGGCAAAGCTCAGCAGGTTTACTTACAGCCCATAATAAAAGATTGGGGTTTCCTAAATACAGGGCTCCTCTCGTGTAACATACCCTGTATATGGAGTTGTCACCTGGCCCTGCTTGTCTCCCATGTAGGAATTGGGGCTTGGGGAACCAGCACAAAAAAATGATGGTGCTCAGGCTACTGCTATTGCTATGAGTAGTTAACCACCCTTTATCTCTAACCCAGGAGTCTCGCGTCTTCTGCCAGCGTCCTGAAACTATGGCAGACTCACTTGTTAACTTCGCAAATAAGGTCAAATTTCAGGACTTTCATAGCTCCTGACAGTCGCCATGTAATAGAGGATTAAAAGACAAGCTCAGCTCTTGTTCCAGTCAGCCTCATTCCTCTGCCTACAATATAAAATCACCCAATCACATTCTTCTTTTAAATTGAACAGTCCTTACGTGGTTAAGGAAAGGAGAAGTTCATTGTAAGGAATGTTTACATCTTGTATAGAATTCCTGCAAGTGTAATGTTTCAAAAGGTTTTCCTGTGGCTGAAGTACACTTACTCTGTGTACCTCTAGAGAAATGAACTTACAAACTGAAAATTTTCAGCTTGGTATATACAAAAACACACATTTTCACAATTAGATCTATCCCAAAGAGAATAAATTTTGAGGTAATAAGCTCACTGCTGGCTTAGATGATCACTTATGGGACCTCTAATGGGGCAGGGATCAGACTAGATGTGTACGAAGATCTCTTCCAATTGAAGCCGCTACTGTGGAGGATGTTGTTTTCAGTGGACTCTCTAACCAGGTTTATTTTCATACCAAGAAATGAAGAAAGTGAGCTAGGGGATTCAGCTGGGACTCAGAAGACTGCACTTGATAGACTCATCATGAGATGAAGATCTCGTGCTTAGTGTGGCAGAAACTCATCAAGCCTAGCTCACTTTGGAGTAAGTTGGTGCTGGAGAATGAATTCATGCTAACCAAATTCACCAAGAGCCTGATTTACAAACTAGAGAGCCAAGGCCTTAAGTTTACAGCAAAAGACAAACTTCCAATGACTATAGTTTTCTTGTCCAATGTCTAAGGCACCCTCCCCTCTCCACCTGCTGTGTACAAGGGAGAAACAACCACTCCACACCCGACTGAACATTTTCTCACCTTATCACTGTAGCAGAAACTGGCTACTCTTCCCCCTGGGTAGACAGCCAGGCTGTATTTCCCTGCTGCCCCTGCAGTGAGAGGTGGCCATCGGAGCCAGCGCTGGCCAATGGACTCTGCACTGGAGTGACACATGCTGCTTCCAGGCCTGTGCCTCAAACCTCCCACATGTCCTCTGTCTGCTCTTCTCACTTCCAAGGAGCACAGCCATCATGGAAGCCCCAGATTAGCAATGGCAGATTGGGAGGCACAGATGGGAGGAACCTGGGTCCCTGACTCAAAGCATCATGGATTTGGACTTCCCATTATTGAGAGATAAGCTTCCATTGTGTTTAAGCCTTTATATGAGTATTTGTGTATAGTTTGTTATAGCAACTGCCATCTTTTCATTGAAACACTCATGCTGCCTCCTGTCCCTGGAATGCTTGTAACCCTGCCCTGCTTCACCAGGGTGACTCCCACTTGGCCTTTAAGTTCATCTCTGCCGTCACACCCTCCAGAAAGCCTTCTCCGAGCACCCCAAGCCCTCCACCAACAGTTCGGTGTCTCCAGCAGATGCTGCACAGCTGGCTGCCCTCTGCCTGCCCTCCCCTTCTTCCTCTTAGAATCCCAAGACTCCCGTGCGGCTAGAAGCAGTCGTGTGATCCAGTGCCGGTCAATAAGATGTAAGAGGAAGCCTCTGGGTAGAGATTCGTAGGAATCTCCTTTCAAAAAGGAAGAGATTGAGCTCATTTCTGCCTTTTACCTTTTTTCTCTGTGCTTGCCTGCTTCCCTCCTGGGACTCCGATGCAGCACCTGCGAATGGGCATGCGTGTTACAACTCTTCGGCTGAAACCCACATGCTCAGGCAGAGTGGAAGGAAGTCCTGGGTTCCCGAAGGCATCATGGAGCCGCCACGTCAGCCCTGTGCTACCGACCTCCCTTCTCCTGTTGTGTGGAGAATATGAACCCTGGTGCTTGAGCCCTGTGGTCCGGTTGCTCTCGGGCACAGCTGAAAGTAATCTTAACTAGACGAGCTCCTCTGTGAGTGCTCCCAGGCACCCAGTTCCCCTCCACAGTGCCTGTCAAAACACCCATTGCACTCACATCATCTGGTTGTGTGTCTGTTTCCCTGGCTTGTTGAAGGCACGGGGCAAGCACTCAGTAACTGTGGTGACAGGGACATTGTTGTGTCTCCTCATCCTGGACCTGAGGAAAGGGAAGGTTTCCCTGGAGCACACAGAAAATCCCAAAGGCATCCCCACCCCATCTCCTCTATTGGTGGAGCGTCGGCTCCGCGATCACTGCAGTCTTCCAGGCTCTCACTTTCTCTGATTCCACCTCACAGCCAGTAAATTTCCACACAAGAAGGATATGAAAGTATCAGATACAGCCCTGGACCTCTTATCAGGGAAGTCAAGGAATGCATACAGGACAACAACTAGTACTTGCGTGGCACTTCTTATGCGGCAGGTGAAATGCACATAAAGTTAACCATTTTAAAGCGAACCATCGGTGGCATTTCATACATTCGCAGTGTTGTGCCACCACTCCCTCTATGTAGTTCCCAAACATTTTCATCACCCCAAAATGAAACCTTGCACCCATGAAGCAGCCACTTCCCATTCTTCCCTCTGCTCGGCCCCTAGAAACCACCAATCTGCTTTCTGTTTCCATAGATTTACCTATTCTGGATATTTCATATAAATTGAATTACATAATATGTGACCTGTGTCTGGATTCTTTCACTTCATGTATACATTTGAGGTTTAACCACGTGGTGCCAGGCATCAGTTCTGCATTCCTTTTTGTGACTGAGTAATACTCCATTGTTTTATGTATGACAATTTGTTTATCCATTTATCCATCTATGGACACAGGCATCATTTGTAATCACTTGAAATATATTAACTCATTGAATCCTCACCACAGACACAGATGCAGTTATTGTCCCTAAATTATTATAGAGTAGAAACTGAGGCACAAATAACATGCCTAAGATCACACAGCTATTAAGCAGAATAAGGACTCCAGTCCAGGCAGTCTAGTACCAAAGGCCTTCCTTGTAACCATTACTCTCTACTATCTCACAGAGAACAACCCCAGATAGCACAACATGGGGGCTAAGCTGTCTAGTGGAGCTTCAAATGCTATACGTTTCAGAGAATGGGGAGGTCCCTGGCTGTCACAGAGCCTTCCTGGAGAAGTAGGATCATGTAAGGTCTAACTCAGGGCAGGTCAGGGTGATGTGAGTGACCAGCTCACTCAGAACACAGCCATTCATGGGTGTTCAGTAAAACTGGCTCTAGAACCAGTGATGACTTCAGCCCAAGCCTCCCATAAGGCAGAGTGCTTGTCTTTGCCTCCACAGCACAGGGAATTCTGGGCAGAGTTCTGGGCCCAAGCTTCTTTCAAATACCTTATAATCAGCGAGAGAAGCTGGCTGTGTCTTCTGTCTGGCTGCATCTGCCTAACAGTTTAGAGAGTGGGACATTTCCTTCCTCCTTTCTCCAAGTATCCTTGGAAGACTTCCCAAAAAGCAATGCACCTTGGAGAAATGTAATGCTGGAGAGGAAAGTGCTTTCCAGGAGAGGGGAGTCTGTTCCAGGAACTGTGATACAAGGGAACTTCTTAAACTAAGTCCTCAGTCTCCTAGGAAATCATTACAATTTTCTTCCTATAAATCAGGGCTCAGGACACCCTACTGCATTCTCTTCACCCCTCCACCAGAATTCCTAAAGTCCATGCTCACGGATCCTGGGAATCTGGGAGGTTGGAGGATGCTGCCAAACCTCAGCAAGACTGCCCGGGGCCAACCCTGCAGCCTTCCTTCCCCAGGTCCACTCAGCCCAGCTGGCCAGCAAAGGCAGGCCGGGCCTCCGTGTCCACACATGAGAATGATCTGCAGCTTTTCTTTGTCTAGGCTAAGGTCAAGGATTCCCACTGCAGCTCTAGGGTGAGGGTAAACGTTTTTGCAATCCGGCTCCTAGAGAATCTTTAAAATTAGGTCTGAGATGAGCTTGTCAGTAGTAGATTAGGTAGAAAACTTTTATACAGTTGAGGGTGAACCGTCTGGAGGGTGAACCGTTTGGTCTGGTTCTAGAACTGGGAGTAGTACCTTGGCGCCTAGCAGCACATCTTTGAGAACATGCAACCAGGCTTGGTGTGTGATGGAGCGTGTGTGTGAGTGTGAGAGTGTGTGTGAGAGTGTGTGTGAATGAGAGTGTGTGTGTGAATGTGTGTGTGAGAGTGTGTGTGTGTGTGAGTGTGCACGTGTGTGAGTGTGTGACTGTGTGTGTGTGTGTGTGTGCGTGCGCATGCACGCATGGGGGTGTGAGACTGTGAGAGTGTGAGTGTGTGCGGGTGTGTGTGAGACTGTGAGTGTGTGAGTGTGAGTGTGTGTGAATGTGTGTGCGAGAGAGAGTGTGTGTGTGAGGGTGTGTGTGAGAGTGAGAGTGTGTGTGAATATGTGTGTGAGAGTGTGTGTGAGAGAGTGTGAGAGTGTATGAGTGTGTGTGTGTGTCTTTTGATACACAGACATCCTGGAGCATATATTTCATTTCTCATTCAAATAAATCCTACAGATAACAAAGTGCTTTGACATCTGGTCTCTACAGCCCTCCAGAGGCGGCAGGGCTGTAAACCTACTAGGGACTGCTGAAGCCCCGCTCAGTGTCTTGCCCAGGGTCAAGGAACAATGAGTGGCAGAGCCCCGAGCCTGTGTGCTCCTGTCTGTGCCAGGCTGCTTCTCCTGGGCGTGGCTGTGCCTTGTGCATGGGACATTTCTCCTTTGATGTGCCCTGGGTGCGTTAAGCAATTAGATATTGCTCAGGTGAGGTGAGGAGGAAAATGTATTTTCAGGTCGTATTAGTCAAACCAAAATAGTATAGACTAGATGACTTTAAAAACATACTTTTATTTTTCACAATACTGGAGGTTTGGAAGTCCAAGTTCAAGGTGTCAGCTAGATTGGTTCCTGGTGAGGGCTCTCCTCCTGGTTTGCAGGCAGCCACTTTCTCTTTGTGTCTTCACTTGGTGGGTAGAGAGAGAGTGGTCTCTTTTCTTACCAGATCCATCATGAGGGCCCCACCCCATGGCCTCATATAACCGTAATTACCTACCAAAGGCCCATCTGCAAATACCATTACATTGGTGGTTAGGGCTTCAACAAAGGAATTTTGGGAGGACACAAACATTTGTCTACAGCATGGGTGGAAACCCATCTCTTTCTCGCCACCTGTGGGGACCACACACTGCAGCCATCGAGACAGTGGGAATGTTCTCCTTATAACTCGATCCGATCCCCCTAGAAGAGGGAAGGAGGCCAAAGCTGGGAGAGTTGAAGAATATTAAGAAGAGAATAGAGTGGTCAGATTTAGCAAATAAAAATATGAAATGCCTAGTTAATTCTGAATTTCAGATAAGAACAAATAATTTTTTTAGCATAAGTATGTCCTAAACTAAGCATGGCACAGGACATGCTTATGCTAAAGAAATTATGTGTTCTCTAATAATAAATTATTATTTTCTCCAATGCACATTAACTGTGCATCCCGTATTTATCTGGGAACCCGAAAAGAGAAGGGCTAAAAACTCCTAAGGCAAACCAATGGATTCCAGGAGGGATTATTGCTGGGCTTCTGGACCGATGCTCCCTTTATAACACTTAACTGTTTTTAGCCCCTTCCCGCCCTCCTTCCCTCTCTTCCTCCCTGGCTCCCTTCCTTCCTTCATTCCTTTCTTTTCTTTTCCTTCTACCAGCTTTTCCTAGTTTTTATTGCGGTAAAATAAACCTAAGCTAAAATTCACCATGGAAACCATTTTGAAGCATACAGGTTAGTGGCGTTAGCACACCCACACTGCTGTGCAGCCGTCACCACCAGCCATTTCCAGAACTTTCCATCATCCCCACCTGAAACTCCACCCGTGAAACACAAGCTGCCTGACTCCCGCCTTGCTTCCCCATCCCTGGCGGCCACTGCTGCTGCTGCTATGAACCTGAATGTTCTAGGCACCTCACATAAGTGGACTCATACAATATCTGTCCTTTTGCGTCTGACTTCTCTATTTAATTTTTTTAATAAAACTTTTTTAGAGACGCGGTCTCGTTAGGTTGCCCAGGCTGGTCACGAACTCCTGGCCTCTGGTTATCCTCCTGCCTCACCATGCCTGGCTTTTTAATTTAATTTTTAAAGGCAGGTAGGAACTAAGCGGGCCACAGAGGAGCTGCCTGCAGAGGTGAAGACAATGTTGGTTGTGCTGAGAGAAGCAGGAAAGCAGGTCAGGGTGTAGGACTGGAAGGCAGGGGCGGTTCTGGAAGGCAGGGGCGGTTCTGGAAGGCACGGGCGGTTCTGGAAGGCAGGGGCACTGGTTCTGGGAAGCCTCGCCCGGCTCTTCTGCAGCAGCCAACCCTCCTGGAGTAATGAGTGCCCGTCATACAAATAAAGGGGGTTGATATTAGGACATGGCCGCTGGCTTTATATTAATAACTGTGGTAATAAAGTTGATCGCAGGTAGGATGGAGGAGGCACCTGCCTGGTGAGGTGAGACAATGGTCAGATTCACCGAGGCTGCTGTGTGTCCCAGATTTCCTGCTGGGGGAAGCTGTGCTGCTCAGCGGTTCCCGCACCTGCTTCTATGGGAGAAGCAAGTAGAAGTCAGAAGGATGGGCGAAGGAGTCAGAAGCTTCTCTTATTTGTTCGGGGAGATTCTGTGTCGGGGCCACCAATTGTACGGGGAACGAACCAGTTGCCAACTCCTGACCCTTGGAGTTGACTCCACACCGCTTAAACCTCTGCGCTGGTTCCCTGGGGGCCTGCAGCGAGGTCTGTAACTCAGGGAGAGACGCTGGAGCCGCGTGTGGGAGAACGGTGTGCAGGACCGGCTCCATGCACTCTTGAAATTATAAACTGCCTTATGAGACAGGGGCACAGTGTAGATGCATTTTCCTGGGAGAGTCCATAGTTTTTACCGCATTCTGTAAAGCAACGCTGTGCAGTAGAAATATTATGCCATACACAATACATATGTACAGTTTTAGTTGTCACTTAAACTGAAAGAAGATCTTGATGAACATGGATGGTATAGATGTGAGAAAAGCACCATTATTAAAGAATATACATTTATGTAATGCATTAAAAGGTAACAAAATGGATAAGCAGGTAATAAAATATCAAAGACCTAGAGTGAATTGCAGTCATCCACTTGGAACTGAGAAGTTAGGGTTTCTGATTACAAAACTCCCTGATGGAAGACTATTATTTATCAACTATTTATTGTCTTTCCACTAAATAAGAAGTGACCATCATCTTTTCAGATGAGCGCCACAGGCTTTGCAAAAGATAATTGCTGATTAACCTTTGTGCCTGGATTTTCTAATTCTAAAAATATTACTGCATGACTCCAAAGTGTGTTATAAAGATAAACAATTGATGTGATGTATACTAAAGTACAAAAATGTTAACCACACAGGAGGGGCTGGTTAGTATCAGATTCCCTTGTTCTTCTGTCAGTATAAAAAAAAAAAACCTGTCCTTTAAGGTTTACATAAGACAAAGTATCATGAAGTATCTTAAAATTGGTAGTACTAACAAAATTTTTGAACTCCACGTTGTGCAATTTTAATGTATAAAAACAATAAAACATACTGATCAATAACAAAAGCCCTATAGTCAGACAGCATAGGTTCAAGTTTGGCCTTGATCTCAACTAGCATTTCATTGCTGGAAAAAAAATGCCATGTGATCTTTCCAACTTCATTTCCTTATGTAACATTGGAGATAATAATAAATTCACCGTTATTAAGAGTTAAATGAAATAGTTCTTGAGAAGGTGTTAGAATGGTTCTAACATACATGGGTATTATGAGCTAATATTTGTAATACCATTGTAGCATAAGGAAATACCATCTGCTGAGAGAGGCACAATAATGATTATCTTCATGATTATAGTTTAAGATATACCAGATACAGAACGAAGGGGCCATAAAATGATAATGTTATGAATGATTTTGATGCTTACGCCAGAATCCTTTCTAGGATAGCTCTTGCCTGAAAAGAACTGGGACTCATTTCTTTGGAATCACAGGACACTGAGTGTGGCAAAAAGAAAAGAAAAATATGGGAATCGCGTATGTGATTTTAAAAGTAAAAAGTAACAGAAGAAATTAGTGATCCATTTTATTTAATCCAATATATCCAAAATATGGTCATTTTAGCATGGAATCAATATAGATTTTAATGAGATAGTCTATGTTCTTTTTTCCTACTGAGTCTTTGGAATTCAGTGTGTATGTACACTGACAGCACATCTCAATTTAGACTAGCCACATTTCCAGTGCTGAGTGGCTGCATGTACCTGGTGGCTACCACACTGGACAGCACAGGTCTAAGGATTTCATTCCTGGCTCAAGTCCAGACTTCCAGCCTTGGTTTTGGGTGTTTTTCACAAACTGGCCTCTCTTTATCATTCTTTTTCCTGGTACTTCCTCAAGCATGACTGTGTCCCCGCCACTCAAGACCACTTGCCGTTTCACTACATACCTCTGTTCGAGCTGTTCCTTTTACCTGGGAGCTCCCTCATTTTGTTTTGTTTTTTGAGACAGGATCTCACTCTGTTGCCCAGGCTGGAGTACACTGGCATGATCATGGCTCACTGCAGCATGGATGGACCTCCTGGGGCTCAGATGATCCTCTCACCTCATCCCTCCTGAGTAGCTCAGACTATAGACCTGTGCCACCATGCCCAGCTAATTTTTTTATTTTTTTAAATTTTTTGGTAGAGACAGGAGTCTATGTTGACCAGGCTGGTCTTGATTCTTCCACCATGGCCTCCCTCACTTCTGGGATTATAGGTGTGAGCCACTGCTCCCCACCTGGAGTGCTGTCTCTGCACCTTCTCCCTGGGCCTGGTGGAGAGGCACACATTCTGCTAAGAGGCCTTTCCTGACTTCCCTAACCCCAGAAGGGCTTCGTTCCTCCTTAGCATTGTACTCATGGCTGGATTAGAGTTTAACTGTTTTTGAGGCTGTTTCCCTGGCTGTTTCATAGGGTCTTATTCATCTTTGTTGTGATCATGGTCTGCACTGAATAGATGATCAGTAGATGTTTGCAGACAGAATGAATAAACCATCAGTTATTCTCTTACTCCTTGAATGGACTTGCTACTTCCTTGTTTAGATTCGTGTCTGTACAATCCTTTCACGTGGATAGTACAGTAAACACACACAGACAACCTCAGATGTGGTAACTAACAAGGAATTCATGTTAAGATGTGCACAGAAAATATCTTACATCTTTATCCTCCTCCTGATCTTACAGATGGGAAAACTGAGGCACAGAACTAAGTTAGAATGACCAGCAAATTACCATCAGTATAAATACAAAGAAGGGGAAAGGAGAACATTCTGGGAACGGGTGTGGTGGTCTCACACGATTGGGCTCCTCAGATGATTGGAGATCGGTTCCCTCCTCTGAGAGGAGGGAAGAGAAGTGGGAGGTGAGGAGTAGCTCCTGGGCCCTCATGAGCATTCGAGGCAGGTTCAGGTCTGAGAAGCAGAGGATATCCTTCCTGGAAGCCTGAGTTAGGAGGAGGAACTCACTGCTGGAGAAAAAGTTGAAGAGGAAGGAGGACGGACATCTCATATCATGGGGAGTGCTGGCCTGAGGAGGCTAGGAGAGAACCATCAGGGTAGAAGAAGGGGCTGAGGAAGCCAGCAGGGGGAGCAGAGGAGTAGGCGCCAGCGTGGTGAAGAAGTGCAGTGCATTATGCATGATACCCACATTATTATTATTATTGGGAATAACCATGTGTCAGAGTGCAGTTCTCAGCCTGGAGAATGGAAAATGGAAAAGACCAGAAATTCAGAGAAGGCAACTTACCCAAGGTCTCCTAGCCCTTTAAGGTCAAGTAGAGCCTCCTAGGCATTTCCTGCCACACTCACCCAGGCCCACCCACACCTCTGTTGCAATGGAGGGCCCCACTATAGTGCCCAGGAGGACAGGTCTAGGGCACAGTGCCAGGCCTGATGAATGTCCTTCGTACCCTTTTCAAGCAACAGGCTATGATTAGGCCTAATTATAGGGGCCTGCTGTCTTAATATTCTTCCTGGCATGTCTCTTGCCAATCAAATCGGTGCCATCTGCCATGTGATTCCTGCTGTAGTGGCATCAAGGGGAGGAGTTAATTCAACCCAATGTAAAGAGATTCTGCCCTCACCTTGCAATCGAGGAGCGTTTTTCCCTCCTGTCCTGCACCCGCACATGCACCTCCTTCCTTCTGGCTCCCTAAGCTCTAGCCTGGGTGAGCAGGGCCTGGACACTCTGTACTAGAGTCACTAGCCACTGCCCAGTCTGTCTCAGAAGCAGGCCTCAACTTCCTCAGGGTTAAAGTGGGAAGAACCCACGTGTGCACATTTGCTTTTCCAACAGTTGATTCGGGCAATTCTGTCACCACCACCACCCTGCCCATGCATCCCTGTTTCCAGCCTGTTTTCCTCTGCAGCCAGGGCTCCTTTCTTGTGTACCCAAGGTGGGGAGCTGAACTGAGATCACATATGGACAGGGTTCCTGGCAGGTACCAAGCACCTTATAAGGGGTGAGGAAATGTCGCCTCTTCTCCGAGCTCCTCCGTTGTCCCTACCAATTCCCCAGTCCCTGGTCCTGCCCCTTCCCTCCCTCATCCACTCAGCAGCCATCAGCAGAATCCCATCTCCTGTGAGATCCTGGACTCCCACCAAATGCTCTGTCTGCCATCCCCCTCCCCACCTCCCTGAAGCTGTGCACACAGTTGGGATGGGGGCTGTGCTGTCTCAACACCACCCTCCCTGTGGTGGGGTGGGTGCCGGTGGACATGGGTGGCTCTGATGCTCTGGCTCCCACCCACAGACACCATGACTCCTGCGAGGACCCAGCATTTCCTGGCAGGTCAGACCTACGCTTTGCCCTTCATCCCACCAGACCTGCAGGGAGAGGAGGCCGTCCAGCGGGCGGCGGATGCCCTGCAGCGCCTGCAGAAGGTCTCCGGAGACATCTTGAGCAGGTGGGAGCTGCCACCCACCCCTACCTGTTCAGAGGAGGTGGTTCTGGGCAGTCCTTTCTCCAGTCCCAATAATACACCCTCTGGGAGCAGTCCCTTTGGGGATTCCTGGTCCTGGAGGACCCAGCTGGCTTCCCTGGGTGGGGGGGCCAAGGTGAGAGCCTGGCTTGGAAGCTTTTGCTTCTGAGAGCCCAAGAGCTTACTCCCTTCCGCCCCACTTTGCCTCCTGGTTTCCTGTGGTGGCTCTGCTCTCAAAACTCACGCTCTTCCTCCCACGGGGAGGGGGCTAGTCCTTCACTCTTTCCCACAGTCAGAAAAGATTTACCTAACGGTGCCTGTGTGCCAGGCACTGAGAAAAATCCCTATAGATCCAGTGATGAATAAGGCAGTGTCCCTGTCCAACTGGAGTGCATATGCCGGCAGGAGAGACAGACCTAAATAACCAATGCATGAGCAGTTATTTAAATATCACACCTTATCAGCTGTGATAAGGCCTATTTAAAATATTCACGAATATTCATGTAGCGTTAACCATGCTCCACCATTGATCTGAGTGCATTAACTCATTTAACCCTTGCCACATTTTATGAGCAGGCACTGCTGTTATCTCCATTTTACAGATGAGAAAACTGAGGCACAGAAAGACAGTGACGTAGCCGAGTGGCAGAGCCAGGGTTCAAAGCCGGGGATCTTGGCCCTGGGTTCTGTGGGTTATTACCGCCTCTGTGGAGGGGAGATGAGGTGCGGCGAGGCTTGTCATGGGGAGCCTGGCTTGGTCTTGAGGATCAGGGAAGGTGGATGTGAGGAAATAGCATTTGTGGTAAAATCTGAGGGTGAGTGGGTAGGTCAGGAAGAACATTCCAGAAAGAAGGAAGCCCATGAGCTACAGCCCTGAGGTGGAGGACCTGAAAGGAGGCCAGTGTGGCTGCAGCACAGAGAGGCCGTTGAGGGAGCCGAGCGGGAGGGCTGCGGCCTCTTGTATTGGCAGCACTGACCCCGCACAGTCCTTGGGCTCCAGTGACTTCACTCAGTGTATCTAACTCGAATGAGTGAATGGTGTTTGCTGTTTCCTGCAAAGGTCCCAGGGGTTGTTGGGTACACAGGTCCCATCTTTGGCTGCAAGCAACCGGAAATGAGGCTTGGTCTTCTTCCCGGGACCTCAGGCTGTGCCTCGCATGGGAGATCCCAGCATGAAGTATGTGGCTGCCTGACTCAGGTCCCTCTCCTGGTCCAAGCCACCCTCACCCCGGCCCACACCTGATCGTCGCCAGATCTGGAGTCCCTGCTCCTTCACTGTGCAGCCTCCTCTTCTGTCACCAACTGGAAGCCCACCTCTTCCTGGAAGCCCTCCCAAACTGAAAAATGGGGGATGAAGCATGATCATTGCCTCCATATCCCCTTAACCGTTCTGCTTCTCCCCTGCCCACTGACTCACTGGCCTGCTTCAAGCCTGTCTGGAAAGTCCCTGTAAACAAGAGGCTTCGCACTGAACTGGCTGAGGGGTTGCCTTGGAGCCGATGCCTTGGCTCAAATCTGGCTTCCCTATTTGCTTGCTCTGTTCCCTCCGCAACTTACTCAATCCCTCTGAGCCTCAATGTTCTCATCTGCGAAACTGTGGTCATCATGGCATCGTCCTGATAGAACTGTTGCAAAGATTACATGAATTAAAACATGCAAAGGAATGGAACAGTGCCTGGCACCTAGGAAGCCTTCAGGAAACGCTCGCTCTTACCTGTTGATAATCTCCACTCGTTGACTGCCCGTGGTGGCCATTCATCAACCTGCTACCAACAGTTACAGAAAGTGTCGGATGCTCCTTTGTGCTTATTGTTGTGCTAAATGTACCCAAGGGATGCCTCGGCAAGAGGACGGAAGTCTTTAAGAGCCATCAGCCCCAGATTGTGGCCTCCTCGTGTCCAGCGCTTGGAATGGAGGGCAAAACTATTCCCTCAGAAATTACGTTTCCTCATCAAGATGAGGACCGCATGCTTGCCCTTCCCTGAGGGCAGCCTTAGATTTTTGGTGGCTTTCTTTTCCCATCCTGGCACTTGGCACCTGTAGACAGTTGCATGTCCCCTGCCTGGGGATGGGATGAGGCGAGACGGGCAGGAAGGCGTATCCTGGGGAAGGGAGTGCTGAGTTCAGTGAGAGTGGGTGCAGGTTCTCCAAGTGGCTGGCACAGCCCAGGGAGGGGAGGATGCCTTTCAAGAGCCCTGGGCCTGTGTCCCAGCTGCTCACACCCGAGTTCCAGGTACCACATCCGTCTTCCACCGTGTGCTCCCCGTTGTGCTGGACCCTGAGAGACACCAAAGAGGTGGCCAACACGATGTCCTTAGGAGCTTAGAGGCTGGAACGGGAGAGCACAGGGCGAGGCTCATTCTTCATTGCATAGTATGAACCGCACAGGCTTCCAGGGGTCTACAGGGGAGATAAATCACTAAAAATTGATGGCACCCTGTCAGTCAGAACTTTCCAAACCAGATGGAGCAACAAGTAACCAATCAGTAGAGCAGGCTTCGGAGTTTCAGGGCTTACACGACATCATCCAGGCCTGGATTGCTTTCCTTCCATGTCAGCTTGCTGCTTTTGGGCTGGCTACATTCCCAGACAGGCCTCGCTCTCACGGTGGTGAGGTGACAACCACTGGGGCTAGACTCATGACCCAGGGTTAGGTCTGGCAGGAAAGAATGCTCTCCCGTGTCCCCACTTCCTCCGGAAGCCACACTCACTCATCCCACCTGGCTTGGTCCTCATGTCTGTCCCAGAATCCATTGCTGAGGCCGGGGACTATGACACACTGATTGGCTTAGACTGAGGAGCTCTGGGGGCAGCCCGATCTGAGGCTCATGAACAGAGATGGATTCCCCAGAGGAAATGGGGCCATTGCTTGAGCAAGGAGGAAATAGGTGCTGGAGAGGAAAACCACGTGCCTACTCCTCGCAGGGCAGGCTCCTGGAGGAGGGGGCTAAGGTAGCAAGGTTGGCGTGCAGGTCCCGTGGTGGGGTCTAGAAATGGAGGCCACAGGCTTGGAGAGAAGCCTGAAAGTAGCTGGGAACTCAGAGTATGACAGGCTGCCGGGGAGGCCGGCCTGTACTGGGGCTGGGGCTGGGACTGCTGCACGGGGAGCACAGACAGCGCTGCCTCTCCCTTGCACTCAGCTCCTTCCCTGCAGAGCAGGGTGTTTGGAGGCTGACTTTCCACATGCCTATGGGCCTGGTCTCTCTGGATGGTGCCACAGGAGCTTTGCCTTGGTTCCTCTGCGTCCTCCACGGTGCCGCGGGAGGCTCCCCGGCAGGGTGTGGGGCAAGGTAATGAGTGAAGTTGGGATGAGTGAGTTAAGGCCCATGGGGTACACAGGACGGGACTTCAAGTTTGATTCAGGAGTGTTAGGGAACTGTGATTGGGTCCTGAGCAGGGCACGGATGGGTCAGAGGAGTTTGGGGAAGGTTCATCAAGCACCTGTCACAAAGGGGACAAGAAGGGAGAGAGAGAGCAGATGGCAGAGACACACAGAGGCTGTTGCTGTAGTCAGGACATGGTGGGGATGAGGCTGCAATCAGGGGACTTGCAAGCCAGGAGGGCTGGATGAGACATTCAAAGAGACCAAGCACAGGACACAGTGGCAGATTGGGAAGGAGAATGAAGGAAAGGGAGGAGTCAGTGGTAATTGGGAGTGGTGTGGGGAGCACTTACACTGCTCCTGCTCCACCTGCCCCCTTCCTGTGGCAATGGAATGGGCAAGTGTGTGGGCTTTTCATTTTCCATGGGCTTTTTCTATGGGAATGTCACGAGTTTAGAACCTCCCCTTTCGATGTGCTTCACCTGCTTGGAAACCTCCTCCACAGAAGAGACAGGTGGATAGAGGAGAGACTGTCTCTCTCCTCCCCACCACCCCATCTCAGGCCCCAGACTGGACCCTGGCCTCATTGGCACCTGTGCCTCGTGACGCAGGCAGGTGAGGTCCTGGCAAATTAGCAATTCCAGGTTGTGCTCCCTCCTCCTGTTCTGCCGCAGCGGGGGAGCTTGCGGAAACTGGAGGGAATGACAAGCACCTCCCAGGCTCTCTTCAGCCCCGCCCCCCAGCCCCTCCCAGCCACCTCTTCCTGTCCCTGAGTCTGTCCCCTCTTCACCTGGGAGAAGCTAGGCCCCAAAATATTGGGCCAGATATGTCACCTGCTTCCCATGATATAGATGACAAGGCAGGAGGAGGGGTTGAGACAGCACGGGGAAGAGGAGGGGACAGACTTCGTGTGTGGAAGTTTGGATGCTGTTATCTGCCGTTGCCCGTCAGCCCCTGCCCAACATCTTCATCCAAGAAGCCGCGCCACTGCCCAGCGCCTTTCCTCGGAAAAAGGGGGAATTTTCTCTGCAAGGGTCTTGGTCCTTTCCTCCCTCTCTTTCCTCTTCTTTCCCCGCTCCCCTTCCTTCTTTCCCCTTTCCCCTTGTCCTTACTTCCTCCATCCTTCCTTCTCTCTCCTCCTCCTCATTGGCATCTGGTGGCCCCCAAGCAGCCTGCATAATGAGCAGATCATTCTTTAGTTTTTACTTCAATGGTTTTGGGGAGCAGTGTACACTGTGCCCAATGTGTGGTCTTTTATCCCAGAATGGAGAAGATAAAAGTGAAGGCCAGATCCCCGGTTCAGGGTCTGCTTCCCTGGGGTCATGACAGAGGCAGGCGAGGAGAAGCAGTGAATCTGGGTGAGGGGCGGGCATTTTCTGCTCCCTTCTCACCATCAGCCTCTAGGGACTGGCATGCTGCTGCTGATGGGCCAGGGCCAGTGGCAGCCCTGCAGAGGTCAAGGGCTGGCCTGGCTTCATAGGAAACATTCTCATGGGGAATGTCATCTTTGGAGATGGTTGAACAGGGAGCTCAGGCACGGTCCTGGCCATCCGTCTGCCACCCCAAGAGGAGCATGGTTCCTACAACGCCTCCTTTTTTTTTTTTTTTTTTTTTTTTTGAGATGGAGTCTCGCTCTGTCGCCCAGGCTGGAGTGCAGTGGCGCGATCTCGGCTCACTGCAAGCTCCGCCTCCTGGGTTCATGCCATTCTCCTGCCTCAGCCTCCCGAGTAGCTGGGACTACAGGCGCCCACAACCGCGCCCGGCTAATTTTTTTTTTGTATTTTTAGTAGAGACGGGGTTTACACCGTGGTCTTGATCTCCTGACCTTGTGATCCGCCCGCCTCGGCCTCCCAAAGTGCTGGGATTACAGGCGTGAGCCACCGCGCCTGGCCACAACACCTCCTTTAAAGGCACAGCTCCAGCCAGAGGTGCTGCTTGCTGTTGCTCTGGTGCTTCGTCCTCCATGGCGTTCTCTTGCGGAGTGTCTGTCTCCCAAGCCTGGAGCGTCCCTCTCCGTGATCTGCTCTAGACTGCCTTCTCCCTGAAATTTCGCCTACCCCACCCTGCCCGCTTGTGGGAGTTCTGGGTTTCCTGAGTGCCTGGAGCCCCTCACTGCTCCCCATCTTACAGGCAGTAATAGCAAATGCTGAGGACCTAGCTGTGTCAGCCAGGACAGGAGCACCGGACATCACCAGCTCCTTTTCACCTTCAAGGTAATTCCGTGATGTAGAAGTGACCATTCCTGTTTTTCAGTGGAAGAAGCTGAGGCATTGACCTGTTAGTGACCTCCTTAAGGTCATGCTGCTGCTGAACAGATGTGAAACCAAGGCTCGTGGGGTGTTGTGCTTATTGATGTTCATTTCTTACCTCCCGGGAGCCCTGAATCTCTTTGAGAGTGGATGTGTGTTGTCTGATTCGTCTCTGGCTCCCACAGGCCCAGCACTGCGCTTTACAAACTGAATGCACTCAAGTTATTTGTTGAACAGTGAGGAGTGGGAAGGAAAGGAACAAGGTGAGGGACCAAGCACCTGGAGGGACCAAGGTGCTCCCAGACTGCTGATCACAGCATGCTGATGGGTGGTGCCAGCCAAAGCCTCCTGCGGTGCAGTGGCAGCAGGATTCCTCCTCATTCACACGTGCCGCCAGCAGGATTCCTCCTCATTCACACGTGCCACCAGCAGGATTCCTCCTCATTCACACGTGCCACCAGCAGCAGCAGTGTGGTGGGGCGCATGCTTGTCAGCTTCAGCAAGGTACTACTGGGTGCTGGGGTGCCAGCCTCTGTGCAGGTGTTCCCAGCAGCAGTAGTGGCAGCAAAACTCAATGGGACAGCAGGCACCTTGGTCCCTCCAACACATCAGGTTCCTAACCTTGAGGAGCCAGGTAACAAAGCCAGGGCCTGAGACCTGTCTCTTTGCACTAGTGCATGCAGTTCAGGAGTCCTGGTGACTGTACGCTTTCATGCTGATAGCGGTGTTAGCATGGGAATGGGGTGCTGGTGGGTGCAGGACCATGTGTGCCCTCTGCACATTCATGTGGACGGCAGTGGCCACTCAGAGCGGGGATGAGTCTGCTGTTCTCCGTGCCTAGTTTTATGCCATTAACAGTGTAGGTATGGGCACAGGAGCAAGGCACTAGCAGGAGCTGGGCTGGTGGGCTCTCTGCCTGCAAACACTTCAATGACAATGGCAGTGTGGCAGGGAGGAGGGGCGTGATGTGCACTCATGCCAGCAGTAGTGGCATGGTGGGGTGCATGTGCACATGCACATTGGTGGGGGAGGGAATGCAAACAAAGCAATGTCAGGGGTGATCATGGGTGAGTGCAAATCAGCGAAATAGTATGGGAGACGCTGCACTTGGGAGGGAATGGGCAGGCTAGTACATGTCCATGAGGGCTGCTCTGTTGGAGCACTCTACTGGTCAGGTGAAGTCCACCAGTTCAGGAGCTATAATGAAGGCCCCCAGGAGGTACCTGGGGGCTGCACCGCAAGCAGGTGCAACCAGTCTGGGGCCCCAGAAGAGGCCGGCAGACAAAGGGATGCTCAGGTTGGACTGACCTCATCTCATTTTCAAGACTGTCCTGCAGAGTTCAGGTCTAACAGTTTCCCTAAGGCTAAAGTCTCCTATGGGAGCAAGTAAAGCCTAGGGGTATGGGCAACCCTGGTCATGCTCCATTACAGACCCTCCTGCAGCAAACTCTATGGGCTCCACACTGGCTGAAGTTCTGCCCTGCGATGGTTAATATTAAGTGTCAACTTGATTGGATTGAAGGATGCTAATTACTGTTTCTGGGTGTATCTGGGCATTTCTGGGTGTTGCCAAAAGAGATTAACATTTGAGTCACCGGACTGGGAGAGGAAGACCCACCCTCAGGAAGACCTGCCCACAATGTGGGTGGGCACCATCCAACCAGCTACCAGCCAGCTGGAAAAAGCAGGCAGAAGAAGGTGGAAGGAGTTGGCTTGCTGAGTCTTCCAGCCTTCATCTTTCTCTCGTGCTGGTTGCTTCCTGCCCTTAAACATCAGACGCCAAGTTTTTCAGCTCTTGGACTCTTGGACTTACACCCGTGGTTTGCCAGGGGCTCTTGGGCTTTCGGCTGCAGACTGAAGTCTGCACTGTCGGCTTCCCTACTTTTGAGGTTTTGGGACTCAGACTTGGCTTCCTTGCTCCTCAGCTTGCAGACGGCCTACTGTGGCATTTCACCTTGTGACTGTGTGAATCAATACTCCTTAATAATCTCCCCTTTATATATACATCAATCCTATTAGTTCTGTCCTTCTGGAGAACCCCGATAATACACACTGTTCCTGTCACTCGGGCTTACCCCCCAATCCCTAGGAACTGGGATGGAAGCCGTGTTGTTATAGGATAAGAGAATAAGTTTTATTAACAAATATATAGATATACTGATAGTCCCCTAGAGATAAAACACAATAAACCTAACATAAAGACCATCAAAGAATAGGGGAGAAGTAGAAAAAAAAAAGCATAGAGTCTAAATTACAACTGAGGCTTTAATTAACATGTTCATTCATTGATTTATCACAGGTGAACAGCTAGTGTCTATCCATGTTGGTGTCACATAAGTTGATTTCACTGTGTTAAGAATAGAGATATCCATATATTTGTTGTATCTTTTCATATATATGGTCTATATATATAAAATATATATTTATATATAATTCTATATATTATATAGAATATATAATATTATATGGGAATAATAATTAACTGTGTCTATCATTTTCTTATACAGTAATCACATACTTTCTTGCAATTTGAAATAAACTATGTGAGTGCATATGTATGTATATACATACATACATGTATATACGTATATACATATATACGTATATACATGGGTGTATGTGTGTATATGTATGTGTACGTACACATACACACGTACATCTAAATATACATACAATACACATGTATACATATATGTACACGTGAATATATGTATGTGTACACATATGCACACATGTGCATACACACATATCTATGTGTATGCATATATACATACATATACACATATGTGTATATATGTATGTGTGTGTGTATATATATATATACATATAGCTATATATACATTTAATGAATAGCTGAAATGCTTAACACTAGCATCTCCTTTGCTGTGTTCTAGAAATCTCATCCTCTTTGGCCACCTTCTCATTCCATCAATTTTGTTGTCTTTCTCTTCTTTATCCTCAGCCTCTTTCTCTTTATTGTTTTCTTTTCCTTCCAACATATAATCTATACCCTAAAGATGGATTATATCCATATCCTAAAGATATAGATTATATTCCCATAATAATCACATAACAATCACATTTTCCTTCTCACTTTCTGGATATTTACTGATCTTCATTTTGCTCCACTTTTCTCTTACTATTAAATAATTCTTTCATGATTCTATTGCAAACCCTCTTCTCTTCTCACTATACACGTTAAATATCCTGCATTTCAGTTACTATCTGTATTTTTGTGTATCCCAAATATATGCCTCTATAGTCACATTTCAGTTGCATATATCCCACTGCCTAAGGTGCTTGTTTAATTGAATGTCCCACAGGCACCTCAGTAGGGTCCATAATCTACTCCAAACCAGTTTCTCCAACTTAGATCCCTGCCTCAGCGTGTGGCAATATTATCATCCATCACCTAAGGATCAACTTTACCTCCTTCTCTCTCTCATCTTCTTTTCTATCAGTGTTGATAATTGACAATTGTTGATCTACCTCCTGAATGACTCATAGATCCACATGCTTTTATCCAGCACTGCCATGCTGCTTTAGTTCAGACCACCAGTCTTGAATGCTGATAGTTGCCAAATACTCTTCTTGGTGTTTGGGAAATATCAATGAATGAAAATAGCAGAAACAGCTGCCCTTGTGGTGCTTGCATTCTAATGGGGGAGACAAACAATACGCATAATACAATCAAACGAAATGTACAAACATAATAATGAACATAATGGATAAGCAAAGTCGAGGAAATTAAGAGGTTATAAGTGCTATGGAAAATATAAAATGTAGAGAAGGGCAGGAGGATATAGAACACTCTGGGAAGACTGGAAAGCTAAACACAAGGCTTAGGGTTGATATTATTGAGGCAGTGACATTTGGGCAAAGGCATGAAGGAGGTTATGGAGTTGGCCACATAGACATCTAAAGACATCTAAAGACTAGGCCTGGCAGTGGGATCAGCTAGAAAAAAACAAGGCCCATAAAGTTAAGGTGTGTCTTGTGTGTTTGGGAAACAACAATTAAGTTAGCATAGTACTAGAGTAGTTGGAGCAAAGAGGATACAGTAGTAGGCAGAGAGATTAGAACCCTGTTGGGGCACCAAACCAGGTAGGGGATCAAGGGTCATTGTTAGGGCTTTAGATTTCACTCTGAGCAAAACTGGGAATGATTGCAGGGTTTTGGGTAGAGCCGTGGCCTGATCTGATTACGTTTTAAAATAATCAGCTGGTTGCTGTGTTGAGTATAGGCTGGCGGAGGTTGTGAAAATAATCCAGGCAAGAGGTGATTGTGGCTTGGACCAGGGTTGTAGCAGGGGAGATGCTGGTAAGAAGCAATAGATTCTAGGTATATTTTGAAAGTAAAACCAGTATGATTTCCTGGACTGAATACAAGGAATGAGAAAAAAAAAAAAAAGTGATCAGAGATCATTCCCATGCTGTTGACCTGAGCTAATTCTACAGAAAGAATTGCCATTACCTGAGCTATGCCATGGCTGACATAGGTTTGGGGTAGAAGATTAATAATTCTTCTTTGAGCTTTTGATTTTATATACTCAAATGGAGACATCAAGTTGGAGGTTGGACAATCAGTATAGGAGTTTGAGACAAAGAGACAGCTCTGAGCTAAAAAAATATATAAATTGTGGAATTGTGAGCACATAGATTGTGGGATGGGAAGAGATTGCTCAGGCAATGAGTCTGAATAGAGAAGAGAATTGGGGACTTTTCTGTGAAGCTCTTGAATATGTGGAGGTTGGGAGAAGCAGATTGAGAAGAAATCAGCCAAGGAGATTGTGAGAGAGAAACCAGTGAAGTCAGAGGAAGACCAAAACAGTGTGGTCTCCTGGAAGCCAGGTCAAAAACTGTCAGGGATAAAGGAGTAGTCAACAGTGTCCAGTGCTGCAAGTCAATCCAGGAAACTGAGGACTGAAAATTGATCTTTTACTTACTTAGGGAGAAAAAAAGTTACCCATTTCTTTCATCCCATAAGGGACACCATATGCCAAAATAAGCTGGATTTGTTCTCTTAAACCTCTAGCACGAGTGTGCTAGAAGGTCACATTTTTTCTTGGGTGGACTTTCCTTGAACATGCTAGGAGCCTGGGCTTTTTAAATTTGTTTGTTTTTAATGTGTATGCTGATGTCTCACTTAGACCAACTTAATAGGATTGCCAAAGCAAGGCAATGGTTCTCAAACTCTAGTGTGTATCAGAATCACCCAGATGGTGAGATTGCTGAGACTCATTCCTGGAATAGATCAATAGATCTGGTTGAAGCACAAGAACTTGTATTTTTAAGAGGATCCCAAGTGATACTGGTACTACTAGGCCCAAGACTACAATTTAAATCCCTTGATCTAAAGGCATAGCTTGGACATCAAGGCTACTCAAAGCTTCCCCAGCCATATGTAATGGTGAACTGGGGTTCAAAGGCTCCAGAGCCTTGCTACTCCAAGTGTGGTCAGAAGAGTAGCAGTATTTGCATTGCTGGGAGGCTGTTGGAAATGAATGCAGAATGTCAGGTCCTACCCACATATGCTGAACCGGAATCCACATGTTAACAAGATCGTCCTCAGATTGGGTAGGTATAAAGTTTGAGAAGCACTGCTTAGACCATCTCTGGATTCTTCTTTTAGGGAACTCTGCCCATGTTAATGTCAAAATTCTTCTTGCTGGTCACTGATCTTTGGGAGCTCTTATTTTCTTTGTACTGTACCAAAGAATGACATTTTAGTATTTTTATCTTGCTCACAACTTTCTGTTCACTCCTTCCCATCCTTCCAACACAATGCAATAGGCAAAATAAAGTGTCTTGAACAACGCACTTTTCTGTGTTTGTGGTTGCTCACCCATGAGATTTTCTTCTTCTTTTTAAGTTTAGAGAGTGTATATTTTGCTCAGGCCTCAAGTGCTCTCAGCTGAATCATGATTTTGTTTTTTAAGTCGATCATATTATCACAATCCTCTCTTATAGTGATTGGAATCCACAGATCAGGTTCCACAAAACGGAGACTCTGAAATGGAGATTTGTGGGTAGAGGGTTTATTGGAGAGAATTCTAAAGATCAATACCTGTAGAAGGTGAAGGAAGCAGGATTGTATAGAAAAGGAGTTGTACTACAAGGCAGTCACAATAAAGTTCTCAGTATATCCCATGGGGAGCTGTGGGGTTGGGGTGGTTGTTCAGAGTTGTCCTAATTTAAGGCAACAGAGCCGTGCATTTATACACACACAGTACCCATTATTATGCACTGAGCTGCCCCTACAAAGGAGGAGGAACCTGGGTGAAATGTTTCTCTGATGCTGAGGGAAGCTCTCAGAGCTGAATTCATCTGACAGCCAACAGCCACCAACATTCCTAGCTGCTAGGGTCATAAGTGCCTCTGCCATGAAGGGGATTATCTAGAGGGTACACCACAGCATTCACTACTTTGGCCTAGCAATGAGAGATATAAACCAGGTCTGGCTAAGGAGCTATACAGGAGAATTTCCTAATATAGCATCTGCAATAGTTTGTGAAAGAGGTGGGGGCCAGGAAGAGGGAAAGGGAGAAGGTGGAAGAGGAGGAGAAGGAGAAAGAAGGAGAGAAGAGAAAAGAAAAGAGAGATGTAGGAGAAGAAAAAATTTTTCTGCTCACTCTTTTCATTCAGATTGAGATATTGCTGGGAAGAAATAATCTTTGCTACTTCAGGAGCCAAAATTGCAAATCATACTGACACAAAAGGAAGTAGGGTGGAAAGAATTTAGGATACTCCTTGATGGCATGAGTGAGCTGCTGAACCAATGCCTGTCCTCCATTCTCAGGATTTGTGCCAAATGAAATTATAAATGTTTGATTTTTTAAAAGTCTATTATTTAGGTATTCTGTTACTTGCACCTGATAAAGATGTTCTTACTTATCTTTTTCAATTCCTTTCCTCTTTTATTCTATAGCATCATTATACAGAACTTACGACATCTCATTTTTTTTTAGTTGTTTCTATACTGATTTCAGGAAAATCATTTTGGAGAGGACTTGGCTGACATGAGCAACCCATGGTTCATACTAGTGCTCTTTATGACTAGAATTTTGTAGGGTGTGTGGGGAGGTTGGGAGTGTAATATTTAGTCTCTATAAGGGCTTACCCAATGTTTACGGTGTCAGTCACTGTTCTAATCACTTTAAATATATTACTTGTTCAATTTCCACAACAAGCTTATAAGGTATGGTATTGTGACTATTCCCATCTATAGACAAAGGAAGGGAAGCACAGGGAATTCAAATAACTCATCCAAGGTTGATCATCTGAGAAGTGGTAGAACCAAGATCCAAACACTCACCATGAGGCTCCAAGGCCTTTGTCCTGCTCTGAAACTACCTTACAAGGAAAGGAATGAATGTTTTACACACAAACCAAATTCTTAACACGTTAATATTTTAAAGTCAGGTTGAGTAATTGTAGTTTTCTGAAAGCTACTGCCTATGAAAAGAGTCAAACTTTGTAAAATATTTGGAGAGAGTTATTCTGAGCCAAATATGCATGACCATTGCCCATGAAGACGCAGCCCCAGGAGATCTTGAGAACATGCGCTCAAGCTGGTTGGGCCACAGTTTGAATCTACATGTTTTAGGGAGACATACGACATTAATCAATACATTTGAGGTACACGTTGGTTAGGTCTAGAAAGGCAGGACAGCTCAAAGGGGGCAGAGAACTGTGCTTCCAGGTCCTTGGTGGAGTCATAGATTTTCTGATTGGCAATTGATTAAAATAGTTTATCTATTTTTAGTAGAGACAGGGTTTCACCGTGTTAGCCAGGATGGTCTTGATCTCCTGACCTCGTAATCCACCCGCCTCAGCCTCCCAAAGTGCTGGGATTACAGGCGTGAGCCACCGTGCCCATCTAAAATAGTTTATCTAAAGACCTGGAATCGATAGAAGGAAGTGTCTGGGTTAAGATAAGGGGTTTTGGAGACCAAGATTCTTATTATGCAGATGAAGCCTCTGGGTAGCAGGCTTCAGAGAGATCAGATTGTAAATGTCTCTTATCAGACTTAAAAAGGTGCCAGACTCTTAGTTAAGTCTCTCCTGGATCAGATAAATGACTTGGAAAAGAAAGACGATTCTCTGTAGAATGTAGATTTTCCCCACGAAAGACAGCTGTGCAGATCCATTTCAAAATATGTCAAAGAAATATATTTTAGGTGCGGGGCTTAAAACCTATGTGACGGGTTGATAGGTGCAGCAAACCACCATGGCACATGTATACCTATGCAATAAACCTGCACGTTCTGCACATGTATACCAGAACTTAAAGTAAAAATTTTAAAAAATGATCATGTTCAAGCAAAAAAAAAGAAAGAAATATATTTTGGGGTAAAATACTTCAATTTCTTTTAGGTCCTGTTGTCTGTCATGTTGGTGTCTTATTGCTACGAAGAGTATTTTGTCTTAAGGTCTCTGTTTTCATGTTAATGCTGGTTAGCAGTGCCTGGATTCCAAAGAGGGAAGGTATCATCAGATACATCTGACCTCCCACTCCTATCGTGGCCTGAACTAGTGTTTCAGGTTTACTGTAGGATGTCCTGGGCTGACAGAAGGGGTTCATTCTGTTGGTTGGGGGGCTTAGAATTTTATTTTTGGTTTACACTACAACAAAAGTATAACTTTCTTGTGCCAAGGTGTTGCATTTACCACAGGCCTTTCCCAACAGAGTGCATTCAGTCCCAACCACACTCTGCCTGAGAGATTACCTGTGGTTCCACTAGTAAGAAGCTCTGGAAATGTTTATAACTTGTTGTAACAGCTTTTATGCCAAATAAAACAAGCTTACACACCCTGATTATGTTCAGTAATTGTAACTCAGAGGAGAGCACTGTGAGCCTGCCCTCATGACACAGCCCCACCACAGATACTTGTGTTTGTGAGTCTTCACACAAAGAGAGGCCTTAAAGGAGAGAACAGATGAGCATTGCTTACCATTGGCTGGTATGAACCAGCTGCCTGCTGAGGCTCTGGACAAAGGGCTTCTCAAGAACAGGTTTTGCAGAGGGAACGACAAGTTCCCATTTGTCCCATGACTCATGGTAAGTTCCTGGCAAATCTCCCTAAGCCCTTCATCAACTGGCTACGAAGAAACACTGCATGCTTTGCAAAGTGATGACAGCCACAGGTTGCAAAATGATTTGAATTATTTCTAGAAGCTTTATGTTTTCTTAATATCAAAAATGATCAATACTACCTAAAGAATTATACTTTAAAGAAAATGAAGCAAGAAAGGTGGTGAAAACACAGGAGAGAAATTATATACTGAAATTGACTTTGGAAGCGTGAATAGGTCTTCACTAAGCTTGGAAGCATAATTTATTCTTTCTCTTATTTTTCTTTTTACTTTTCATGAGTATGTATTACTTGTTTATTTTTTATTATCATTTTTTTTTGAGATGGAGTCTCACTCTGTCGCCCAGGCCGGAGTGCAGTGGCATGATCTCTGCTCACTGCAAGCTCCGCCTCCCGGGTTCACGCCATTCTCCTGCCTCAGCCTCCCGAGTAGCTGGGACTACAGGTGCCCGCCACCATGCCCGGCTAATTTTTTGTATTTTTTAGTAGAGACGGGGTTTCACCGTGTTGGCCAGGATGGTCTCGATCTCCTGACCTCGTGATCCACCCGTCTCGGCCTCCCAAAGTGCTGGGATTACAGGCGTGAGCCCCCGCGCCCAGCCTTGTTTATTTTTTAATAGTATATATTACCTATGAACTTCAGTTACTTTGCAGTGTAGGGAAAGGCATCTTGAATATAAAATGTTTTCTTATATTAAATATAGGAACATTCATTGCCATAAAAGCAAACAATATCTATTAATAACATTATTCCAACGTATTCACAACATACTCAGACTTGGACTTACGTCTTATTTGTGTTTTATTTTGACAATTACTGAACTCATTTTTTAAAATTTCATAAAATAAATTGCTGCTGTTAAAAAATTATAATAAAAGGCATCCCAGATGCATTCTTTTAAAACATTAGAACAATGATCTTAAAGTTAGAAGCATTGATTTAGATTTTGTTTATAATCCTTTTTTGTAGTAATGGTAAGGAGACTTTAGCCCAGCATTGCACTTTTATAGTTGTAATGAAACACATCTCTGCTTTACAGGACGGGGAAGTGAACATTGGAATGTGTGTGAATAAAGAGGGATTTTTTTCCATATGCTGGAAATGGCATTCCCAGTTTGCCTAATAGACAACCCACACCATCATTTTTCCCACTTTCTCCACGCCCTTAACTTTATGAATGAGATCCTTCTTGTCTAGTAAATGATGAAATCTTTTCCCACAATAGAAGGGGATTTCCCATGCATAGACTGAGAATTAGAAACAACTGCTCTGTATCCTGTATGCAAATAACATTGTTATTGTATTGTAAAAAACTTATGTATTTCTGTGTTCATGTGTACATATGTCTTTCTGTTATTCTTACTGTTTCACATTTAAACAGTTAGAAGACTTTTACCAAATTTAGAAGGTGTATTAGGGAGGTCTATATTTGTATCTATCTCTCAATTTGGATAATGTTTAATGTACACAATTCACTTTTGAGATCTCTGGGAAAATCTAAAAGAATGCACAATCATACCTTAAGTCAGATGTAACTTAGAGAGTTGGAGGCAAGTATAAATCATATTAATAAAATTACTCCATATGTGTTATAATTCCATGGAATAAGAAAATAAATCATGATTCTAAACATGATACCCAGATAGAAGGTTAGGGCATTTACTCCAAATTTTAGGTGCTAATTGACAATCTAGAAAATTCTTGTATATGCAAGTCAATGTAGTATGCTCATATATTTATTTATCTGAGGGTTATTATTCAAATATTTAATAATTATGATGTCTTCAATCAAATCAGATAGATGAGATTGTATGTGTGTTAGTAAAGATGAATTTCATTCTCCTTACAAAAGATAAGTATTCTGCAAGATCCACCTTCTACTCAACAAATTCAAGCATTTGTATTAATTTGTCTTTTGGAAATTTCTTACATTAACTTTCCTGTTATCGATGTTAGGTCTGGATTTCTAAATTGTAATGGGTTACTAAAATCTGAGAAAACATTTGATCTCTAGATGTGCCCTACTACTGGTATGATTTATATTCTGCATTTTAATTAATAAAGATGCTCTATATGTAAGTACATGCCTGACTGCGTTCCTCAAATAGTAAGTGATCATTTTAGATTCACACTTTGGAATGAGGGTTGTGGCAAGGGGCAAGGAAACCCCAAGGAATCAGTAACAGGCAAACATAAAGAGAGGTAGGTCTGGGTGTTGCTTTTCACAGAGAATAACACAAGTAGTCACTAATCTGAGACTGTTAGCCAACTGGGATATAAAGAGGAAGGAGTAGATTGAAAGCATCAAGTCCATTGTCTTAGTCAAATGATTAAGGGCAATTGTCTTTAGATTTGGCCAAAATTTCATAGGTAAAGAAGTGCATGATAACAGGCTTTTTAGAAAGGGTTAGGTGAAAATACAGTAAGAATAAAATAAAAACTAATGCCTCATTAAGTTGACCATACCCTAAATACAGATGATGACTAGCTTTAATCTTTTCTAGTTCTCTGTAATATACAGAAGTGGGAACCCAGCAGAAGATATTATTAGTCAGAAAGATGCATCTGCTTCTCACCGCATTACAAAGCCCATGTACAACCCCTGGATAGAAAACTAACACCCCAATAATGGGTTCGCTTTAAAAGTCTGGGAGTCAACAGTGCTTACTTCAAACACGGCATAGGATGAGCTGAATGGAAAGAAGTTCTCCTCCTGGGAGAGTTAATATTCTCCTATTTTGCTCCCTAAGAATATGGTTAGTTGTACACAGACACAAGATTCTATGGAAAACCTGAGACTGACTAAAAGTCATGATTGACTCAAGAGGTGCTAGCATTCATATACCACCCACTGGAAATTCATCAATGAATAAAACATGCAGGCTGTATCTCTGAGACTCCCACAGCCAAGTGGCGTATATTACATAAAAACTAAGTATTTGTAGTGTGACATGACATCCTCTAATAGAGATGAGTAGCTGTGCTATGGGAGCTAAAAGCAGCAACAGCTAATTTCAGTTTGGGAATTATGAAAGTTTGAACTGAATCACAAAAGAACAATGAGGATCTATGTACCTAGTAGACAGGAAGTCATATAGAGGTTCTAGACAGACGATTGAGCCCACAAATACACATGGAGAGATGAAAGGGTGTGGCACACTGCTGGTGTTTTCAGGGAAGAAAGCAGAACGTCTGTGGGCAAGCAGTGGGGGCTAAAGATAGATAAGAACCTTAAGAAACTTTCTAAAGAGTTTGGAATTTATCTTCTAAGTAATAGTGAACCATTAAAGGATTTTTAAAGAGGATATGATATAATTAACTTGAATTTTAGGAAAAAACTGTTGGTAAAATAGATTTCTTGCTATTTTCAGTAAATGGGCAATGTCAGAGGCAGAGCCCGATGAAACCACTTCGTGATACATGATAAAGTCACAGCAATCATGAGATTGTTTTCTAAGAGCATCTTATTTAGTCAAAACTCTAAAGACAAAGAAACACAAAATACCTGGCAATAATTTTGGTAAAGGAAAAGAAGAAAATGAAATGCAAACCAAGAAAAAGTAATGCTTCAATAAACTTTCCTACCAGGATACTTGTATATAAAAATACGTCATATGGAAAATACAACATCAACGATTAGTAATAAAAAATACATAGTAGTAATATTTAATTTTTTTTCACTTAGAGCTTCCTTAAGCCTTTATTATTTTTGTTCCATGGTAATAACTATACAGAACATTGCCAACCAGAAATTGGTACTGAGTTCTCAAAATAGATTTAGCTCTCAACCAAGAAATAATAGTGAGATACAAATTAATTTACAATAACTGAATTTACTGAAATTAGGTTTAATTTTTTCTTGAAATTTTCACTCATAGGCATCATAATTTATGTCTAGGAAGTGCTGATGCAAGACTCTTTTGTAAATTAGATGACACATCTAATGACATGTAAGACACTGGGAGGTGGCTAAAATTTAAACATGTCTTAAACTTTAAGAATGACTCAGGAAATACTGACAAAATCTCCTGCAGGGATATATAGTCCCATACTTGACTTCCCTGACTAGTGAGAACATCTGGGCTCCTAGCACATTGACCTGTACATGGATCTAGCGGACACGACCTATTGACTTTTTCTTCATCTCCTTGGATCATGATGTGGAAGATAATACATCTGGGTGTTTTTCTCTTTCATCTGTCTCTTTCTCTGTCACCAAACGTGTAAGTGATTACACAGTTTATTATTTCACATGGAAGGCAAATAGAGCTTGGTATTAAAAATTCAGGCTGGGCACAGTGGCTCATGCCTGTAATTTCAGCACTTTGGGAGGCTGAGATGGGTGGATCACCTGAGGTCAGGAGTTCAAGACCAGCCTGGCCAACATAGTGAAACCCCGTCTTTACTAAAAATACAAAAATTAGCCAGGTGTGGTAGCATGAGCCCGTAATCCCAGCTACTCTGGAGGCTGAGGCTGGAGAATCACTTGAATCTGGGAGGGGGAGGTTTCAGTGAGCCAAGATCATGCCACTGCACTCCAGCCTGGGCGACAGAGGGAGACTCTGTCAAAAGAAAAAAAAAAAAAAAATTTAAACATTGCATTTTTATTGCAGTGATTTGATTTTAAATAATTTTGTCATTTTACAATATAATCCAAAATATGCTCATGGGAATAGTAAATTTCAAATTTGAGTGGCACCATCATCTCTGCCTCATAGATATCCAGAATGCTGATTAAGAGCTGTAACAGTGCTATATTTATGTTGAGGAAGAGGTGTCTGGCAGCTCCTGGGGAAGGAACTGGACAAATAGTAGGCAAATATAAAACAGAATGTGCTGTGCCAGTTTGGGGGCAAAAGCATTGCATAAGAACACTGATGATGTTAACCTTTATAGAACTAATGACAAATTACCTGCTGATTTTTAATTGAGATTTCCTTTTTGACTCTTTAAAATTTAATTCATAGGCCAGCATCTTTCTGTTTCATGCAGATTTAGCTATTTGATGTATTTCTCACATTTAAAAAGAACATACTTAAACTCAAAAATTCTTCAGTTAACACAATAATTGCTAAGTAACTAATCATTGGCACATTCAATTGTAATGGTCTTGCTTGAATTTTGTAGGCAGTATGTTCTGCTGATTCCTTCTGTTCTACAAGAAGGCTCTTTGGATAAAGCTTGTGCCCAGCTTTTTAATCTCACCGAATCTGTTGTTTTGACGGTCTCCCTCAACTATGGTGAGGTCCAGACCAAAATGTTTGAAGAAAATGTTACTGGAGAAAATTTCTTCAAATGCATCAGCTTTGAGGTAAATGCTTCTTTCTGCTTAATATAGAAAAGAATATTACAGGTGAACACCACCCACATAACTGACATTTTAGGGACAGAGATCAGGCTATTTGACTGTATGCATCAAGTTATTTTAATTTTTAAAAGAATCATATAGTCCTCAGTTTGATATGATGTCAGTACAGTCATAAATGGTAACAAGGGCAAGAGCCAAAACATTTGATTTTATGCCAGAAAATTGTTGAAGGGAATAAGATATATAAAAAGATATATATCTTTTTTGCAGAAAAGATATATATCTTGTGCAGAAAAGGAAAGTTTTAAGAAAGGCAAAAGAATTCATTTAAATGGTGAGATAAGGAAGTGACAAAGCAAGAGAAATAAACAAGGATGGTTATTGAAGAAATAAATATGACAAATTAGGAATTAAAACTTTTAGTGATACCAACAAGCAGTGATAGAGATTTCTTAACGAAAAATCAGTTTCATGGAGTATTTATTTGTTCCCTAGGTCCCTCAGGCCAGATCTGACCCACTGGCATTCATTACATTTTCTGCTAAAGGAGCCACTCTCAACCTGGAAGAGAGGAGATCTGTGGCAATCAGATCCAGAGAGAACGTGGTCTTCGTACAAACTGATAAACCCATCTACAAACCTGGACAGAAAGGTGAGTGTACCTAAATCAGGTTACCCTCAACTAATGTCACTTATATGATATTTGAATTGATGGTACACAATACAAGCTCAGAAATTTTATTGTATTAAATTTTATTAGAGAACCTGCTTAAAAATACAAAATAAAAATATGGATTACATAGCCTAAATGTTAGAGATTTCATTTCCACGAGTCTGGGGTGGGGAGCTTCAGAAAGTGTATTTTTAAAGAGCGCCTTATTCTTATTTTCTAATAATATCCATATTATTCTAGTAACATTCTAACCACATATTTGGGAATTTTGAATTTTAGTTTATGCAAACTTACAAGCTTATGGTTGAAATAGAAATAAAACAGCAACAAAGTATGTCATGAACATGAAATGAGATACACCTAGTGACTAGAGAATTGCCCAAGTAATAGAATGATCAACATGACATTGAATCAAGCTGAAAAGCCTCCTCTCTTCTCCTGGGTGCAGAAGGAGTTGATGAATACAGATTACAGCACTCAAAAGAAAGACATTTCTGATGAGATGAATGGTACATAAAAAAGCACTGAGGTAGAATTAATTAAAAAACCATGCCATAAAATAAGAAGTAGAAGCACTTTGGGAGGACAAGACGGGCAGATCATGAGGTCAGGAGATCGAGACCATCCTGGCTAACACGGTGAAACCCCGTCTCTACTAAAAAATACAAAAAACTAGCCGGGCGAGGTGGCGGGCGCCTGTAATCCCAGCTACTCAGGAGGCTGAGGCAGGAGAATGGCGTGAACCCGGGACGGGGAGCTTGCAGTGATCCGAGATCCGGCCACTGCACTCCAGCCTGGGCGACAGAGCGAGACTCCGTCTCAAAAAAAAAAAAAAAAAAAGAGAAGTAGATAGGCTTATTTGGAGTAAAGAAACCCAAATGTCCATCAACGATAGACTGGATTAAGAAAATGTGGCAGATATACACCATGGAATACTATGCAGCCATAAAATGGGATGAGTTCATGTCCTTTGCAGGGACATGGATGAAGCTGGAAACCATCATTCTGAGCAAACTATGGCAAGGACAGAAAACCATACACCGCATGTTCTCACTCATAGGTGGGAACTGAACAATAAGAACACTTGGACACAGGAAGGGGAACATCACCCACTGGGGCCTGTCGTGCGGTTGGGGGAGGGGGGAAGGATAGCATTAGGAGATATACCTAATGTAAATGACAAGTTAATGGGTGAAGCACACCAACATGGCACATGTATACATATGTAACAAACCTGCACATTGTGCACATGTACCCTAGAACTTTTAAAAATTAAAATAACTTTACACATACAGTCAAACAGCCTGATCTCTGTCCCTAAAAAGTCAGTTATGTAGGTGGTGTTAATGCACCTGTAATATTCTTTTCTATATTATTCTTTTCTATAATAATAAAAAAAGACAATAGAATAAAATGTGATATAATAAAAGAGAAAAAAAGAAAGGAAGGGGAAAAAGCTGCAGTGAATAAAACAGTTAAAGGAAAGCCCTGAATATAGAACTAAAGAGGCATTTTCATGCAGTTAAGCAACACTCATAAGGAGTCACTACAGATGTGGGGATCATGCCTCGAGGAGGCAGTCGTGGATGAACTGGGAATCAGAGTAATCAGAGCCCGCTTAGGCACCACCACACTGTGATCCCAGAACAACATAAGCAGAGGGAGGTGAAGGATGTGCGCTGGAGATGGAGGAATGTACTGCATGCATTGTGCTGTCCCCACCCTTCCACTCCTCTTCCCCTGACCCTTTGCCTCCCTCCCTCACTTCACAAAAGAGGGCATTCAGGTCGGTATTTAGGCACCAGAGAAAGACTGAAAGACTAGACAAGAAAGACAGGGCACGGCTGTACAGTTTGGGCTGGCACCAATAACGGCGGAACAAACATTAAGAGAGCGTGCACACTGGGGTGGGCGATGCTTATGAGGGAGAAGAGTGTATGTGGTTGACACAAGAGGATGTCTAAGGAAGGCTTCTAGGATTCTTGCTAAGGAGAGCTGCAGAAGGCAGAGGTGGGGAAGGTGGCTGCTACTTCAAAGAGCAAAGAAACATAAAAACTTAATTTAAAATGAATGCTTTCTTTTAAATTTCTTATCCATCCACAGTCTAGTAAAGAGTCTAATGCACAGAGGAAAGGTTATAAAATAGCAAAGAAATTGAGCCAGGAGCCTTACACAATTGAGGGATAGTTTTCAAAAAACTGATCATTATAATCTGAGATATAATGCTACAAATATTCATAATCTACTCAGGATCGTGCTTCTTTTTTGAATAAAAAATATGGTATGAGATTAACTATGACTGTATGCTAAAACCTCATTGCACATTTAGTTTGTTGTTGCTTCATATGTGACCACCACCTGCATTTTGATGTCTATATATGCATCTCCCCTCCTCCCTTTGAGATATTACAGGAGATAGAACATTAGTGCAGGCTAAAAATTTTATAGGGAACTATTGATGGCTACAGTATTGCAAATGTGGTCATTTGAAACTCTAAAGAGAGGATGCAGAAATTATCTAGATACGTTTCTGTAACTTTTTGTTCTTCAGCTTCATATATTTGCAATTAACACATTCTTTGAGTTCCTGGTTTGACCAGAAGTATTTGCCTGACTGAAAACTGAGTACTTGTTTGACTGGCTTTTCCTTCCTGTTAGCACTTCTGCCCAAATGTGCCCAAGATCAAAGAAAAAGCATACAATGAAATTTAATTCCGAGATCAGAAATAAATACAGGACAGCCAATTCGTTTGTCTGCTATCTTGTGGACAATGAGCACAGAGTAGATCTTAAGAAATTTGAATAGGTTTTACCTCGTATAACTTTAGGTTGTAAGAAGTCCCTCTCCCAAAATAATCACCAACTACTTCTTGTCTCTTGAAATTTTGTTGTAAGAGTTTCATTGCATTTGTTTAAAGCATCCATCCCTGCTACAAGATTTAGAACAGTAAGATATTTTATTTATTTAAGCATTAATACATTTTAGTCTTTTTCTTGAAAATACATACTTATGGGTAAATCTATAAAATATGCCAGGCACCTAAATAGAGAAAAAAGAATCACCAAAAATCTAAAAGGTTTTTTAAGCTCTAAAATAAAACTCTTAAACTTCAGAGAATTATAGAGAGGAAGTTACTTTAATTTACCTACTAATCCAGAGGAAGCAGTAGGATTCCCATTACCTAGGAAAAAAGAATTGTGTATTGCTTACCCTGACAGCCACTGTCATTCTATGAAGAAAGTAGTTTTGTCCTGTATTGAAAATTTTGTGCTATTTTGACAATAAGTGCACTAGAAATATCTGTGAATTATATAAATTTAAATTATATGGCTTTGAAAGTTTATGATGTGAAAGCAATTTTTTGTTATCTCACTCTTGTATATAATTTCACTTAATGAAAACATTTTCCCCAATTTTTTAACTGAAGGAAAATTTACAGTTTTCATAGTTTTAAAGATGGCAAGCTCAGTGCATTATCAGCTATGTATGCTATGGCTACATGAGGGCTATATTTTTATACTAACACATGTAATCTCTTAACAAGATAACTCCTAAACAAATTAGTTTTAAATTGAGAGTTTTCAAGAATACACCTTGCACGATAAGGGTACCCTACCTGTAAAAGAAATAAGAATGAAAGTTATCTGTATATGGCTTAATCTGGTGCAGTTACCACAAATATTTTCTGGAGATTGACATAATTCTAAAACACCTCTTAAACACCTATTGTAGCTTGTGTTAATTTTTTAAAATAGGGAAAACATATTATCACTGAAGACATTCTACATGGAAAATCCACATACAGATGCAAACACATGAGCCATGAACAGCATGTTTTCAGATTTGGGTGTGTAATTGATTTGTACTTCAACTTGTTTCTATCTCAGGGAATTTCTCTTAATTTTCTTTAATGAGCACAGGCTATTTTACATTAAACTACCATGAATTAAAATACTACCTAAACTATTTGACATTTTATGAGACATTTATTCTTAATTCCATAAAAATCTGCCCTTCAAATAAATAATAGATTATATGATAGTAAAACATCTGGTACAATCTTCATATTTTAATATTTTAATATGATACACTGTAGCAATATAAAAGTGCAGAGTAATACAAAATTGATAAACGAGAAACTCACCAGGGAAGTTCACAGTATTTATAATGCAATATATTAACTGCTATATAGTGGCATGAACAAAATATGAAAAAGTATAGTAAACAGATAGAATAGAAAGTGGCTAATTCTTCAGTTATTAAAAAATAAGTATATCAAAGAGGATATACAGGAATGCATTTAGAGTAAGAAGGGATAAGGTACTTGACTGATGTACAAAGTCTTCAGCAAAGCAGATTCTAGTTGTGTCTGGGAGAATTAAAGAAGGGCTATTCAAGCTTCCAGTGTCAGGGTAGAAGGGAAGGTAGCCCCTCTGTGTGAGAAGGAAAGGGCTATTATAGAAATAACTATGACAGAAGTAAAGTCAGTACTCATGATGAAATTACCGCAGGTAAGGGATAGTGTATAGCTTCAGGTTAGGAGGCTCGGTGGGAATGGCTGGAGAGGAGGCTGCAGTAGAAGGCCAGGTCGGAACTTCACAAAAAGTAACGTGTGACTCGCTACACATTAAGTTATGAAGACACTGGCTTTTGTGCAATGGGAGGTTTTCATCAGAGAAGATTCAAGATAAGATTTAGTCTTCAGAAAGTGGCTCTGATAACCAAAGAAAGATTAGCTAAGTTATGGCCACACAAATGGCAGTGATCCAGTTAGTGACAGTTGTGAGAGTCCAAACACGAGATGATTACATCTTGAACAAAGACAGGGACAGTTTTGGAGTTAAAGAGAAATCTATTTTTTTTTTTTTTGAAACAGAGTCTTGCTCTGTTGCCCAGGCTGGAGTGCAGTGGGGCAAACTCAGCTCACAGCAACCTCCAACTCCCAGGTTCGAGCAATTCTCTTGCCTCAGCCTCCTGAGTAGCTGGGATTACAGATGTTTGCCACCAAGTCCGTCTAATTTTTTTTTTGTATTTTGTTAGTAGAGATGCAGTTTCACCATATTGGCCAGGCTGGTCTCGAACTTCCGACCTTGTGATCGGCACCCCCCCCCGCCTTCCCAAAGTGCTGGGATTACAGGCGTGAGCCACCGCACCCAGCCAGAATTCTAGTTTTAAATGACAGAGCTAATGAAGTAGGTGAAAAGATTAAAACTAGAGGGAAAAAATGTGTTGAGATAATTAAGCAGAGACCTGAATGAAGTGAGGATGTCTACCATGGGTGGGGAAAATCATTCTGGGCAAGAGAAATAGCAGGTAATATCTTTAAGGTATGTTTTGATGTAGAGTGTAATATAAAGAGGGAATGAGAATGAGGGGATGATAAGAATGAGGGAATAAGAATGAGTCCAAAATTTCTAGCCTAAACACCTGGACAGAATTGTCATTTACTAAAATAAGGAAGTGTAGGGCAAGGGGAAAGAAATCAGGATTACATTTTTGGGCACACTAAGGGTGAGATATCTTCTAAATATTCAGGCAGATATGTCAAGCAGGAAGCAGTATTTATGAAACTTTAGGTAAGAAGAAAGGGCAGGGCCAGGTGCAGTTGCTCATGCCTGTAGTCCTAGCACTTTGGGAAATCAAGGCAGGCAGATTACTTGAGCCCAGGAGTTCACAATAAGCCTGGGCAACATGTTGAAAACCCACCTCTACTAAAATTACAAAAAAGTTAGCCAGGTGTGGTGGGGCAAAGTAGTTCCAGCTACTTGGAAGGCTGAGGTGGGAGGATCACCTGAGCTTGGAAAGTTGAGGCTGCAGTGAGCCGAGCTTGCACCACTGCACTCCAGCCTGAGTGATGAGAGTGAGACCCTGTCTCAAAAAAGAAAAAAAGAAAGAAAAAGAAAAGAGAAAAAAGGGCTGAAGATATGAATTTGAAGAACCATCAATATAGAGACCACATTTAAACCATGAGCTATGATGGGATCAGCATTTCTCAGCCAATCTTATGAATTCTGTGATACCCAAACAGCAAGTCTTTTTTTTTTTTTTTTTAAAGTCAGCATTTGACACCCATACTTGCACATACATATGAATAGAATTATGAAATAGGTTATCAAATAAAGATGTTAAAAATTAATGTGTGAATAAATGAATTGAAGCCAGGAGAGGGTCAATAATCTGGAAGAATGAGATTAACAAAGTTGAACTCTAAATGAACCTGAAAACACAAAGGGACAGAAAGTATATATAGACAGATGACAACATAGTCTTGTCATCAGCAAATGACATTTTTTCCAAAATACACTGACTCTGGTATGATGGCCAATACCAATTTTGACAAGAATCTTCATTTCCCTTAAAGCCTATCAAAACTTCCCATGACATCTAAGCAGTAGAAAGGAAGACCATTAGCCAGGTGACATTCTATGACAGAACCAGAAAGTCATTAGATGACATCAACAGGAATAAATTTTCTGAAACTAGTGGCATCTCAAATAATAATTTCTCTCTTTTGAATTAAAATGCAAGAAAAAAATGTTTTGTTGGAGTTGTGAACTAGGAAGTTACTTATTTCCCTTCTCAAGCCATGTGGAAGATGAGAGGTCTCCACTATAGAGACCTAGAGGGAGACCTAGAGGGAGAGAGGCAACCTCAAAGCAAAAAAGAAATCGAGAGTTTTGCGAGAGAAATAGGGGTAGAGAGAAACATCTTCAAAAGAGAATGAAGTTTACTGACAGCATAGTAACATGAGTTTGACAAGGTCCATCAGGCTGAGAACCAACTCGGGGATAGGACACAGATGGATAAGAATGTGAGAGTGGGAGAATACAGCTGATTGCAGGTGCTTCCACTGCGGGTTAAGGGAATAAGGGCATTGGTTGATGAGGGATATACAGAAAAAGCACACACTAAGTATGCATACGTATGCATGTAATCTCTGTGAGGAATTGTACTAATAGTTAAGTGACCCGCCTCCTCTGGCTTTCATTTCTTTAGTGAAGTCATTAGGCAGCCTGAGCACATGTTGTGAGAATGCATAAGAGGAGAAAGATAAAGCAGAGATAGAAGTACAAAAGAAAGACAAAAAGTTCTTTTACTGAACCCTTTCTTGGCAGTATAACTTAATAAGCTCAACCTGGTAACCCAGGGATCCGATATGTCTTACATAAGATGTGCGTGTAACTCCTCATCACAGGCAGTAGTAACTTAGTGCTTTTCGATTCACCTAAGTTAATCAATGTAGGAAGAAAGCGGTGATGACACAAAAGGTAAATACTTTCATTACATCACCTTTCTTTCTTTCTTCAGTGATGTTTCGAGTTGTGTCTCTGGATGATCATTTGAAACCACTTGATGAAATGGTAAGTTATAGCTAGAAAGAGGTAGGTATTTGTGCATGGTTTTGCTTCTTAAAATTAATCCATGAAAATGAGGCAGGCCAGTCTAAGTTACTGGTTTTACATTCTTATTAGCCTATGTATTCCTCCCTTACCATCAAACTTTTTCCTTTTTTCTTCTTCCTCACTCTCTCTGGTCAACACAATTAAATATATTTCCTAATTACAGATAAAAGTCTGTAATTTACTGAATGCTGACCACTTATAAAGCACTGTGCTAGGTAAGCCGAGACACAAAGATACAGAAGATACTCTTTCTGTTCCCAGAATGATTACATTAGAACAGAGGTTGTTGGAGAAGAACATAAATGAAGCAACATGCATGACTATATTCCTGACATCTGGAAGAATAGGATATGGCAGATAGTAGGCTCTTAATATTATACCATTATTAAATTATGTATTGAGTGAATGAGTAATGTTATATAGAATGAATATTTTATTTATTTATGTATTTTAGAGATGGAGTCTTGCTCTGTTGCCCAGACTGGAGTGCTGTGGTGCCATTATAACTCACCAGCCTTAACTTCTGGGCTCAAGCGATCCTCCTGCCCCAGTCCCCCAGGTAGCTTGGACTACTGGCAGCAGCATCATGCCCAGTTAATTTTTTTTATTTTTTGTGGAGACAGGGTTTTGCTATGTTGCCCAGGCTGTTCTCAAACTCCTGACCTCAAGCAATCCTCTTGCCTTGGCCTCCTAAAGCGCTGGCATTACAGGCATGAGCCAGTGAGCCGAGTCACAATAATACTTTATAATGACTGAATGAGTGAATTACATGACCAGTGAATTTAGCATTACGGCTGCTTTGTATTTGGAGTTACCAGGAGAGGTTTTATCTCAGGCCAGCTTCTCCAGAGTGAGATTCTGAGAGAGGGAAAAATGGACAACTGAATTATGGAAAGTGCTGCCAGGAGAAACCAGTAAGAGAGTGGAGAGAAGCAGGGCAGGGGAGGGGAGGAAACCAAGCATGGATGCAATTGATTTTGAGCAAAGTCTTCGCCTGACTGGCAGGAAGCTCTGGAGTGTAAATTACACTTCAGAGTTCGTTCCACTTTAGGAACCAAAGCTGGGCTTTTGTACTCCAGCATCAGGCAGTTATTGGCTCTGGGCACCCCCACAACATAGGAGTAAACCCCTAAGAACTTACCACCAGGCCCCAAAACAGGCCTCTCAAAAAGTTCACAGGTGAAAGCTGTTAGAAGTAAAACACAATGGAGCTGGGGGTAGTTGGAAAGAACCAGAAAAAGGGATCGAAGGGGGAAGCATTGGCCATGCCTGATACAGATGTCACAGGGTAGGTGAAATCAAGACACTCCTTAGGGAACAGAGATGACCAAATGTATAAATTAGGCCTAGAAGATACTGTAGGCAGAGAAAAAATGGTAGTGAAGGCATGTGGGTAGAGAATCAAGAGGATTTAGGGAATAGTCATAACCCAGCTTTGCTGAAACTTATAACAAATATAGAAAGTCATGTTGAAGGGCCGGGCGCGGTGGCTCAAGCCTGTAATCCCAGCACTTTGGGAGGCCGAGGCGGGCAGATCATGAGGTCAGGAGATCGAGACCATCCTGGCTAACACGCTAAAGCCCTGTCTCTACTAAACACACAAAAAACTAGCCGGGCGTGGTGGCAGGCGCCTGTAGTCCCAGCTACTCGGGAGGCTGAGGCAGGAGAATGGCATGAATCCAGGAGGCAGAGCTTGCAGTGAGCCGAGATCGGGCCACTGCTCTCCAGCCTGGGCGACAGAGTGAGACTCCGTCTCAAAAAAAAAAAAAAAAAAAAAAAAAAGGTCATGTTGAAAAACAATTTGGAAAGTAGGCTTGGTGCTATGTTGTGTAGGCACCTGAATTACAGTTGGTCATAGAGGAGCAGTTTGTGTGTAGAGCAGAGAAATAGCTTGACTGAGGATGTGTTCCAGGACCCCTTCCAATTTTTCCAGATATTGCTCTTTATTTATGCAGGGATAGTAAAGGGGGAAGTGTTGCTACCCATTAGGGAAAGTGACGCTGCCTCATTTTCCCTAATGGGAAATTCAGAGAAGTTATTTCATAGACACTGATGTACAGTTAAGGAACTAAATACAGAGCAGGAACATGGTGATGGTAGTCTAAGACAGTATTTCAGTAGGCAACTACAACCCTGCTAGAGACAATCTGAGAACAAAGGTGATTAATAGTGAAAACAGTCAAAAGACAACGAATCGTAACCTGGAAAAGACTGAAGTCTTTACAACAGGATACTTGATAAATTTCATTTCATGTAGTTTAGAAACCTGTTAGAACTAAGCATTCTTTTGTGGTCTCTTAGGTCAATCTCTCAACTGAACGCAGTTACGAAAAAGCTTCTTAAGCTTACAGAAAGAAGCAGTACAGATGGTTTCTCTGTTACTGCCTTTTCCTCCGTCCAAATTGTACTTCATCCTTAACATATTTAAGACGTCATCACTTTTAATCCACCTCCTTTCCCCATCTTCTATAGTTATGCTACATTCACTAGATTGTTGCTTAATTTTAATTTCCAGAGCAGGAATCTAATTTTTAGTGCCCCAAATACCTTGTATTAATCTAAATCCAAAATCACTTCTATAAGATAGCGTGTGCTTCCTGTTCTCCTTGGCTCATGGTTGAAGCTTCTATTTCTAAGAATGCCACTCCTCTATTTAACCAAAGCAGTGAGAATTTCTACTGCAATCCTTTGACAATCATCCTCGATTGGAAGCACCATGGGGAAGTAAAGGGCTCCTTGAAAATCAAAGCAGCTGCAACAGTATCGTAATTCCCTTGTTAGTTCTCACCCCTCATTGTTGACTTATTATTATCAATTAGGCAAAATATGATTATCCAACTCTCTGCTTGATAATAACTACATTTGCATAAGAACAACAGGATTAATGGACTGTTCCTTCAAATATGGGTCATAGATAAGAAGACATTTGTACCAAATGTTTATGGCATGGAGTTTCCATGGCACAGCAAATTGCATGTGTTTATGTATAGAGATGGAAATTGATGTAGCAGTTCCAAAAATGATGGCAGCTAAGAGATCATGTGGTTTTATCTTTCCAAGCCAGTGTTTCTAATTGCTGGATATTATCCGATTCAGTATTCCATTTAAATAAATAGATTCAATGCATGGCTGGCCTATGAGATTTGGGCATTCATAATAAATTGGACTACATAATCAAAATATAGTAATGATGCAACTTGGGTCATTATCAAATGAGCCAAGATATACAGCATATACCTAGTTTCTTCTGCCCAAATCTTACATCAGTCTTTTCTTTCATTTTCTGCAATTTCATTACTGATGGTGACTTTCTTTTCCTTTAGGTCAGTGTTTTGTAGAATATTCAAACATATTTTTTCCAGAAAGTTTCATTTACATCAAGAAGTTTCAGATCTTTCTTGAAACATATCTTAAGACCTGGAACTACTTGTCTTCTAAATAGAGGCCCTCTTTTTAGGGAGGTAGTATGAACCAGAAGGGGACATGAAGGAGTTGTTGTATTGGTTCTTGACTGGTTTATACAAGATTTAGTGCAGACGGTCCTTAGTGACTAGAGCAGAATCAGCCTCATTTTAATAATTGTTTTTGGAAAAAAATCAAGCAGCTTAGAACAATGAAAATGTGGTTTTATTAGGTTCTTGCTCACTGGTTTTTTGAAATAGACCAAGATCAGTTAAAAAAAAAAACTAATTAAAAAAGACAAATTAAGTAATAAAAACTCAATTTGTTGAACACAGTTGAAGCCATCTGCATTCATTGCAAATAGCAAACAAAAAGGGACAGTACTCTACGTTCATTTCTCATTATTAGAATCTCATCCAAATGGTTAACGTCTTCCCATGGCACCTTTGGGTAATATATTCTTCATTTTCTTCCTATGAGGAAATCTCATGAGAAGCTCTACCTCTCTTAATGCTTGAGTTAATGATGCAGCAGTATTTCTTCAATACCATCTCAATATTTCATCGAGATTCAATTCCATGAATTTAGAATAACAAGTGAGGCCCTTAATCCAACTGTTCTATTTCTCAGTTACAAGAATTCTGGACAAGGTTTATGAATCCTATTCCTGTCTCCAGACACATTATGTTTTATTAGTGAATGAAAGCTGCAATTAGTGGGAAGGAGCACTTGGCAACTTGGGGAGTGGGCAAAAGACCCTACGTACTCATTTTAAAAATTTTCATCAGCCTATTCACATGAGGGCTTCTGGCCTGGGAGTCTTTAATTTCAACTTGTTAGTTTTAAGGTCCTGAGAGAAAACACTAAGGGATGAAAGTCAAACTGTTGACTATAGGTTTAGAGGGGGCAAGAGTAGCAAACATGGAGAGAACTGAGAGGAGATACAAAGAGGTGGAAGGAGAAGGATGAAGGAGAGGAGACTCTGCAAGGGAAACTTGGGCAAATGTCTACATTTATTTACTTGTCTGATAAGGAAATGGTGGAGTATAGGAATGGTCAGTAATCTAAGACAAAAAAAATTAGTGCTAGATACAGAAATAAAAATTGAAGCATTTCAAAAAGAGGCAACCAGCAGTGTAAAACATTGCAACTGTCAGAGTGAAGACTGACCACGAATTTGTCGATAAGGAAGTTATTATTCATGTAAGAGGGCATTTTTATTATGTTGGAAAGACCCAAGGGCAGGGTTGCTTACTGAGACTGCAGGGTGTGTGTTGTGAAAGAGAGAGAAGTAAATGAAAATTCTTGAAAACTAGGCAGATGAGTCTCAGTATAATCAACAGATATTCAAACTTTCAGTCAGAAATCAGTATTTGTTTGGGTTGTCCTAAATGTGCTTGTTTCTTTGCTTAATAATAGATTTATAATTAACCTCTTCACGCATCTAGAAAAAAACCTTTGAGTTCATATAATAACATTATTTTTATTTTTATTTCAGTATCCAGTGATCACCCTTCAGGTAAGATAACTACTAGTTGAAGAATTGTTTTCTCATTTTTTGAACGTGTCTCCAAACCTCAAAATCAAAAGGCAGCTCACAGGGAAGACTGTCTATTTAAATGGTCACAAAATTATTAATTTCATGTAGACAGTCTCAAGAGGACAGAAATAGGTTTCCACCCCCACCACAATGTGATTCATATTAGCATGCACCCATTAATATAGATAATAATGATATAGACAATGGGCAACTATGACTGTATTTAATTTAATGCTTAGTTGTTGAATATATATAAATTTATACTTAATGTTTAATGCACTGGGGATAAAATATGGCCCGCCTTTAAGAAATTGACACAGAGATTGACACAGAAAATAAACGTAAAAAAATCACAGCTAGCTCTAAAATATACTAAGTGTTATAATATACACCTATGTGACCCCAGATAGGAAAGTAACCAAGTCTCCTTGGGGAATGTAAGGACACACTCATGTTTTGAATCTTAAGTAGGTTAGAAACCTAAGTAGGAAGCACCTCGCTGAAACTTTATAATGAATAAAAACATCCAGCATGCAAAAATCTACTTTCTTATTCTTAGGATCCAGAAGGCAACCGAATACAACAGTGGGTGAATGAGGAGTCTGTGGGAGGAATTCTACAACTTTCCTTCCAGTTAATCTCAGAGCCCATCCTTGGATGGTATGGAATCACCGTGGAGATGCTCAATGAGAAGAAAACGTATCACTCCTTCTCTGTGGAAGAATATGGTAAATAAATAGCAACGAAAATATTACCTATTAATAAAAAATTACAAAATCTTTTCAATTTTGCAAGGGCAGGATTATTAAATAACAAATTCTCAAGTGAGTATCTCTTCCTTTCCTCTTTCCTTGTCCTCTGTTACTATTTTAGGGTTCTCCATCTACTTTGATTTTTATCTCCTAGTTCAGCCCATAATCTTCCTGCAATTCTCTGTTGACCTAGGTTATCTATTCTATCTTCCTTTTGTAGTATCTGGATTCTATTTTATATGATAGTTTCTGGGATGTAAAGCACTTCTTATGAAAAGAATGGAATTAACATTAGTCATACGTTAGCCATTAGTCCCTTCATAATTTCTCCTAAAATCTTCATAAAATTTTTATTGTAGTATCATTATTACTTTTTTAAAAATGAAGACATTGAGAAACACTTTCCCAAGTTCAACACCTGAAAAGTGATGAATTTAGAATTCAAAATATGCATTTTTCTATCCAATTCCAAAATCCAGTCTTATGCACTTCAGTGTCCTCCTCACACTGTTTATTAATGGCAAACATAAGCAAAGGTCGATGGTTTGTAAAGGAGAAACAATTGTTTTGTATGAATGTATTTATGTTAATATGTATTTATGTTAATAATAGTTCTGTTAATAATACATAATATATACATTATAATATAATATATACTTTTTTTTTTTTTTTTTTTTTTTTTTACTGGCAGTGTTACCCAAATTTCAAATGACTGTGGATGCACCAGAAAATATCTTAGTAGTGGACTCTGAATTCAAAGTGAATGTCTGTGCCTTGTAAGTTGAAACTGTACATAATAGAATAATGCATTCACAGAAAGATATTAGAATGGGTAGATGGCTAAAAGGAAGTAAAATATAAATGTGTGAAGGTAAGGGAAAAACACGGTATGAAATTATTTTGCTGATTTTTATGAATTCTTCCATGCATCTATAATTATTTTAATGCATGTTATGATATGTGGTTTTATGTAACTGTTTAAGACAACTGACTACTATCTTTTTTACATCATAACATATTATTTTGCACCAGCCAATACAGTAGCCACTGACCATATGTGGTTACTTAAGTTTTAATTAAAATTAAATATTCAGTTGTGCTAGCCACATTTCAAGCTGTCACATGTGACTAGTGGCCACTGAATTGGAGAGCATAGACATAAAACATAGAACGTTCCATCTCCCAGAAATTTCCACTGGACAATAACTTCTGTTTATGATGATTTCTCAATTCAATCTTTATGTATTACATGATTATAAAAGAAAACTGAAACTCACGACGTATCATGGAGAAAACTGCTATAAGAGTTACAAGTGGCTTTAGGGTAATGGCAGGGCACAGTATAGAGGATACTAAGGGCAGACAGGGACTTAGGGGCAAATGTTGAGGATTAATGTGTGGCAGGAGTAGCAGTGAAGCAGGTCAGGTTAAGTTAAGCAACATTCACAGAGTTTATGTAACCAGCAAAGACAGCCAGGGTGCAAACATAAAACTTTGTCTCCTCAGACCTGATGTGAGGATTCATTCTTTCCCTGACTCATGTGTACTACTTTTCCTTTTAATTTTGCATAATTAAAAATGAAAAGTGACCTGGTAATTTCTAGTTATTAGGAGAGCTTCATTGCAGTAATCTAAAATTCCATGCCAAACTTTAAGGTGAAAGCTTTACCTGTCCTCCTTCCTGTGTCTACTTTAGGCTGGAAGCCTGTAAGAGTCAAGAAACATAGCTACCTTTTTGTTGTCACTACCTTGTGCTTCACCTCCAGAGTTGGAGTGGGAGAATACAGAAAAGGCAGAGACTGAAATGTCTCATTGTAGTTGGATCGTAGAGGCAGGGAATTGCCAGCATTGCTGGAAAATCCCCTGAGTAACAGAAATCCCCAAAGCCCAAATATTTAGGGACTTCCCTATCACAGTGGCTGTGTGTTGGCTCCTGTGTCATTTTTACTGGAGAAGTATTGCATAATTGAAATAAAGCACTCTAGGACAAGCCAGCTGGGAATCCCAAAACATAAGCATGAATTACTAAATGGTTGAAGAGTCTAAAGACTTGAAATCAAGGTATTAAACAAATAAAACAAAATAGCAATATATACCTGAGAAAACTGTTGAACATCAATCTGAAAAAAATTTAGAAATAAGTAAAATTTATATACTCAGATACGAGTCAATAGTGTAACTTTAAAAATAATTAAAGACCTTGGAATTAAGCATATTATTAATTTAAAAATATATGTGTAGAAAGGCTGACTAGAAGGATGGATGATGCTGAAGAGAGAATTAGTAATTTGGAAGATGAAATTGAGAAATTGTCATAAAATGCAGCCCAGAGGAATCTACTGTCATTCCTTACAAGCAATTTTGTTCTTTGCTCTTTCTACCTATTTAAATTTTTTAACAATGAACAAATATTTGTGTACTTCCATGTAATTAAAAATAAATATAATTGGAGCCCACTGTGGAGCTGCAAAGCTGCTGTAGCCAAACTACCTCTCTAGATTCCTCCTCTCTGGGCACAGCATCTCTGAAAGCAAGGAAGCAGCCTCAGTCAGGGGCTTATAGATAAAACTCCCATGTACCTGGGGGAAGAAGCAGCTGCGGGAGCAGCTTCAGCAGACTTAAATGTTCCTGCCTGCTGGCTCTGAAGAGAGCAGCGGATCTCCCAGCACAGTGCTCAAGTTCTGCTAAGGGACAGACTGCCTCCTCAAGTGCATCAGGGACCCATGCCTCCTGACAGGAAGACACCTTCCAGCAGGGGTCGACAGACACCTCATACAGGAGAACTCCGGCTGGCATCTGGTGGGTGCCCCTCTGGGACAAAGCTTCCAGAGAAAGGAGCAGGCAGCAATTTTTGCTGTTCTGCAGCCTCTGCTGGTGATACCCAGGCAAACAGGGTCTGGAGTGGATCCCCAGCAAACTCCAGCAGACCTGCAGAAGAGGGGCCTGACCGTAAGAAGGAAAACCAACAAACAGAAAGCAATAACATCAGCATCAACGTCAACAAAAAGGACAACCACACAAAAATTCCATCTAACGGTCACCAACAGCAAAGACCAAAGGTAGATAAATCCACAAAGATAGCCAGGAGTGGTGGCTCATGTCTGTAATCCCAGCACTTTGGAAGACTGAGGCAGGTGGATAACCTGAGGTCGGGATTTTGAGACCAGCCTGACAAACATGGAGAAACCCTGTTACTACTAAAAATACAAAATTATCTGGGTGTGGTGGCACACACATGTAATCCCAGCTACTCAGGAAGCTGAGACAGGAGAATTGCTTGAATCTGGGAGGCGGAGGTTGCAGTGAGCCGAGATTGCCATTGTACTCCAGCCTGGGCAACAAGAGCAAAACTGTGTGAAAGAAGAAAGAGAGAGAGAGAGAGAGGGAGGGAAGGAAGGAAGGAAATCCATGAAAATGAGGAAAAACCAGCACAAAAAGGCTGAAAATTCCATAAAGCAGAATGCCTCTTCTAAAGAGGAGAGGGGAAAAAGCAAGATTTTCTTATTTTTTGGACATCTCTCCAAACCTCAAAATCAAAAGGCAGCTCACATGGAAGACTGTCTATTTAAATTGTCACAGAATTATTAATTTCATGTAGACAGCTTCAAGAGGACAGAAACTCCTTGTAACAGTCAGGCCCCTCTTCTGCAGGTCTGCTGGAGTTTGCTGGGGGTCCACTCCAAACCCTGTTTGCCTAGGTATCACAACTCCTCGCCAGCAAGGGAACAAAACTGGACGGAGAATGAGTTTGATGAACTGACAGAAGTAGGCTTCAGAAGGTGGGTAATAACAAACTCCTCCGGGCTAAAGGAGCATGTTCTAACCCAATGCAGGGAAGATAAGAACCTTGATAAAAGGTTAGAAGAATTGCTAACTAGAATAACCAGTTTAGAAAACAGAAATGACCTATTGGAGCTGAAAAACACAGCATGAAAACTTCATGAAGCATACACAAGTATCAATAGCCAAATTGATCAAATGGAAGAAAGGATATCAGAGATTGAAGATCAACTTAATGAAATAAAGCTTGAAGACAAGATTAGAGAAAAAAGAATGAAAAGGAATGAGCAAAGCCTCCAAGAAATATGGGACTATGTGAAAAGACCAAACCTACGTTTGATTGGTGTACCTGAAAGTGATGGGGAGAGTGGAACCAAGTTGGAAAACAGACTTCAGGATATTATCCAGGAGAACTTCCCCAACATAGCAGGACAGGCCAACATTCAAATTTAGGAAATGCAGAGAACACCACACAGATACTCCTTGAGAAGAGCAACTCCAAGACACATAATCGTCAGATTCACCAAGGTTGAAATGAAGGAAAAAATGTTAAGGGCAGCCAGAGAGAAAGGTCCGGTTAACCCCAAAGGGAAGCTCATCAAACTAACAGTGGATCTCTCTGCAGAAACCCTGCAAGCCAGAAGAGAGTGGGCGCCAATATTCAACATTCTTAAAGGAAAGAATTTTTAACCCAGAAATTCATATCCAGCCAAACTGAGCTTCATAAGTGAAGGAGAAATAAAATCCTTTACAGACAAGCAAATGCTGAGGGATTTTGTTACCACCAGGCTTGCCTTACAAGAGCTCCTGAAAGAAGCACTAAACATAGAAAGGAACAACCGGTACCAGCCACTGCAAAAACAAACCAAAATGTAAAGACCATCAACACTATGAAGAAACTGCATCAACTAATGGGCAAATAACCAGCTGGCATCAATCATAATGACAGGATCAAATTCACACATAACAATATTAACCTTTAATGTAAATGGACTAAGTGCCCCCAATTAAAAGACACAGACTGGCAAATTGGATGACGAGTCAAGACCCATCGGAGTGCTGTATTCAGGTGACCTATCTCAGGTGCAAAGACACCCATAGTCTCAAAATAAAGGGAAGGAGGAAGATTTACCAAGCAAATGGAAAGAAAAAAAAAGCAGGGTTTGCAATCCTAGTCTCTGATAAAACAGACTTTAAACCAACAAAGATCAAAAAAGACAAAGAAGGGCATTATATAATGGTAACGAGATCAATGCAACAAGAAGAGCTAACTATCCTGAATATATATGCACCCAATACAGGAGCATCCAGATTCATAAAGCAAGTTCTTAAAGACCTACAAAGAGACTTAGACTCCCACACAATAATAGCAGGAGACTTTAACACCCCACTGTCAATATTAGACAGATTAACGAGACAGAAAATTAACAAGGATATTCAGGACTTGAAATCAGCTCTGGACCAAGTGAACCTAATAGACATCTACAGAACTCTCCAGCCCAAATCAACAGAATATACATTCTCGTCAGCACCACATCACACTTATTCTAAAATTGGCCACATAATTGGAAGTAAAGCACTCCTCAGCAAATGCAAAAGAATGGAAATCATAACAAACAGTCTATCAGACCACAGTGCAATCAAATTGGAGCTCAGGATTAAGAATCTCACTCAAAACCACACAGCTGCATGGAAACTGAACAACCTGCTCCTGAATGACTACTGGGTACCCAACGAAATTAAGACAGAAATAAAGAAGTTCTTTGAAACCACTGAGAACAAAGACACAACGTACCAGAATCTCTGGAACACAGCTAAAGAAGTGTTTAGAGGGAAATTTATTGCACTAAATTCCCACAGGCAAAAGTGGGAAAGATCTAAAATCAACACCCTAACATACAATTAAAAGAACTAGAGAAGCAAGAGCAAACACATTCAAAGGCTAGCAGACGACAAGAAATAACTAAGATCAGAGCAGAACTGAAGGAGATAGAGATATGAAAAACCCTTCGAAAAATCAATGAATCCAGGAGCTGGTTTTTTGAAAAAATCAACAAAATAGACTGCTAGCATGACTAATAAAGAAGGAAAGAGAGAAGAATCAAATAGATGCAATAAAAAATGATAAAGGGGATATCACCACTCCTCCCACAGAAATACAAACTACCATCAGAGAATACTATAAGCACCTCTATGCAAATAAACTAGAAAATCTAGAAGAAATGGATAAATTCTTGGATACATACACCCTCTCAAAACTAAACCAGGAAGAAGTTGAATCCCTGAATAGACCAATAACAAGTTCTGAATTTGAGGCAGTAATTAATAGCCTACCAACCAAAAAAATTCGGGACCAGACAGATTCACAGCTGAATTCTATGAGAGGTTCAAAGAAGAGCTGGTACCATTCCTTCTGAAACTATTCCAAACAATAGAAAAAGAGGGACTCCTCCTTAACTCATTTTATGAGGCCAGCATCATCCCGATACTGAAAACTGGCAGAGACACACACCCAAAAAGAAAATCTCAGGCCAATATCCCTGATGAACATCGATGCAAAAATCCTCAATAAAATACTGGCAAACAGAATCCAGCAGCACATCAAAAAGCTTATCCACCATGATCAAGTCAACTTCATCCCTGGGAGTCAAGGCTGGTTCAACATATGCAAATCAATAAACGCAATCCATCACATAAACAGAACCAATGACAAAAACCACATGATTTATCTCAATAGATGCAAAAAAGGCCTTTGATAAAATTCAACACTCCTTCATGCTAAAAACTCTCTATATACTAGGTATTGATGGAACATATCTCAAAATAATAAGAGCTATTTCTGACAAACCCACAGCCAAAATCACACTGAATGGGCAAAAGCTGAAAGCATTCCTTTTAAAAACTGGCACAAGACAAGGATGCCCTCTTTTGCCACTTCTATTCAACATAGTATTGGAAGCTCTGGCCAGGGCAATCAGGCAAGAGAAAGAAAGCGTATTCATATAAGAAGGGAGGAAGTCAAATTGTCTCTGTTTGCAGAAGATATGACTGTATATTTAGAAAACCCCATCATCTCAACCCAAAAACTCCTTAAGCTGATAAGCAACTTCAGCAAAGTCTCAGGATACAAAATCAATGTGCAAAAATCACAATCATTCCTATACACCAATAATAGACAAATAGAGAGCCAAATCATGAGCAAACTACCATTCACAATTTCTACAAAGAGAATAAAATACTTAGGAATACAACTTACAAGGGATGCAAAGGACCTCTTCAAGGAGAACTACAAACCACTGCTGAAGGAAATAAGAGAGGACACAAACAAATGGAAAGACATTCCATGCTGATGGATAGGAAGAATCAACATTGTGAAAGTGGCCATACTGCACAAAGTAACTTATAGATACAATGCTATTCCCATCAAACTAACATTGACTTTCTTCACAGAATTAGAAAAAAACTACTTTAAATTTTATATGGAACCAAAAAAGAGTCATATGGTCAAGACAATCCTAAGCAAAAAAAAAAAAAAACAAAACCAAAGTTGGAGGGTCAGGCATGGCGGCTTGCACCTTTAATCCCAGTACTTTGGGAGGCTGAGGTGGGTGGATCACCTGATGTCAAGAGTTTGAGATTATCCTGGCCAACATGGGGAAACCCTGTCTCTACTAAAAATACAAAAATTAGCCTGGCATGGTGGCATGCGCCTGTAGTCCCAGCTACTTGGGAGGCTGAGGCAGGAGAATTGTTTAAACCTGGGAGGTGGAGTTTGCAGTGAGCTGAAACTGCACCACTGCACTCCAGCCTGGCAACAGAGCAAAAAAAAAAAAAAAAAAAACAAAGCTAGAGGCCTCACGCATCATGCTTCCTGACTTCAAACTACACTACAAGACTACAGTAACCAAAACAGCATGGTACTGGTACCAGAACAGATATGTAGACCAACGGAACAGAGCAGTGGCCTTAGAAATAACACCACACATCTGCAACAATTTGATCTTTGACAAACCTGATGAAAACAAGCAATGGGGAAAGGATTCTCTATTTAATAAATGGTGTTGGGAAAACTGGCTAGCCACATGCAGAAAACTGAAACTGGACCCCTTCCTTACATCTTATACAAAAATTAACTCAAGATGGATTAAAGACTTAAATGTAAGACCTAAAACCATAAAAACCCTGGAACAAAACCTAGGCAATACCATTCAGGACATAGGCATGTGCAAAGACTTTATGACTAAAACATCAAAAGCAATTGCAACAAAAGCCAAAATTGACAAATGGGATCTAATTAAACTAAAGAACTTCTGTACAGCAAAAGAAACTATCATCAGAGTGAACAGGCAACCTACAGAATGGGAGAAAAATTTTGCAATCTATCCATCTGACAAAAGGCTAATATCCAGAATCTATAAGGAACTTAAACAAATTTACAAGAAAAAGCAAATAACCACATCAAAAAGTGGGCAAAGGACATGAGCAGACACTTAAAAGAAGACATTTATATGGCCAACAAACATATGAGAAAAAGCTCATCATCACTGGTCATTAGAGAAATCCAAATCAAAACCACAATGAGATACCATCTCATGTCAGTTAAAATGGTGATCATTAAAAAGTCAGGAAACAACAGATGCTGGAGAGGATGTGGAGAAATAGGAGTGCTTTGTGTAAAAGCATTGGTGGGAGTGTAAATTAGTTCAACCACTGTGGAAGACAGTGTGGCCATTCCTCAAGAATCTAGAACCAGAAATACCATTTGACCCAGCATTACTGGGTATACACCCAAAGGATTATAAATCATTCTAATATAAGGACACCTGCACACGTACATTTATTGCAGCACTATTCACAATAGCAAAGACTTGGAACCAACCCAAATGCCCATCAATGCTAGACTGGATAAAGAAAATGTGGCACATATACACCATGGAATACTATGCAGCCATAAAAAAGAATGATTTCATGTGCTTTGCAGGGACATGGATGAAACTGGAAACCATCATTCTCTGCAAACTATCACAAGGACAGAAAACCAAACACCACATGTTCTCACTCATAAGTGGGAGTTGAACACTGAGAACATATAGGCACAGGGAGGGGAACATCACACACTGGGGCCTGTCAGGGGTTGAGGGACAAGGGGAGGGACAGCATTAAGAGAAATACCTAATGTAGATGACGGGTTGATGGGTGCAGCAAACCACCATGGCACGTGTATACCTATGTAAAAAACCTGCACATTCTGCACATGTATCCCAGCACTTAAAGCATAATTTAAAAAAAAATAAAAATAAACAATTTTCTTCTTCCTTTCCAAAACAAAACAAACAAAAGAAGGAAATGACCCCAAAATCTCATGTCTTAAAATGACATTTATAAAAAATAAACAAATATAATTTACATTTTAAAAGTAAAAAACCATAAAAATATGCTCATTATAGCAGTTTAAAAACAAAAAACTAAAAAGCAAAATGTTATTTTTATTTTATTTTTTGTTTTTTAATACTCCATTGCTCAGTATGTAAAAAATACTATTTTTAATGAAATAATGACTGATGTATTTTTCCCTTTACTATTAGTTTTTTTGTTTACATTGTATTTTAGTGACTTAGATATATGACTTCTACATGTCTATTTCAACCTTTTTATTTAAAATACATCTTTGCCTAAAGCATTCAACTCAATTTTAGTCAGTACCATTGTTTTAGATTTCCTCTAGAAAATAAAATTTATGGTAACTAGCTATTTAAATGTTGTTACAGTGCTGGTTTCAGCTACTAAATAAAAGTTTCAAAACCTTATACAGATTTAAAATGACCTTGACCTCTATAATTGTATTGTTGCTATATTATTCCATTAGATATACCTATGGTGAACCTGTGGACGGGAAGGTCCAACTTAGTGTGTGCAGAGAATCTACTGCTTATCATTCATGTGGTCGTCCTATCAGTTCACTCTGTAAAAATTTTACCATTCAGGTAAGAGGTATATCTGCAAAATTATAAATAAGTTTGCATTAACCTTTTATCCTCACCTTCCATTTACCTTCCTTTCTTCTTGTTTCCCTTTTTACAGTTAAAAATACATACTTTTATTCTATATTTCTATTCCTAATTGTAAATTTTATATTCCTCTTATGTCATGCTAATTTTCATTTTCTATTGACTGACAAAAAGCAAATTATAGTATCAGAAACTGAGTAGTAAATTTCAATTCTTAATTAAAAATGGATTTGGTTTCATATCAAAATCTACACCTTATCAATTTTCTGGGAACATATGTCCTGTCTTTGTTTTTTACTTTGTGGATTTAGTCAAGGAGATATGATGATGTTTCTGTGTATTCGAGAGTGTTAGATGTATAATTATTTTCCTCTCAATCTATCCTCACTGGAAATAAGTGTATATAGGAGCTCCAGATGGGAACCCTATCAGTCAGGGTTCTTAACCACTAAAGAGAAGAATCAACTTTTCCAAACTGACAAAGGAGGAATTTCCTAAAAGATCTATCATGTGTGAATACATGTGACTAGTGATGGATGTGTTTATTATCTTGTATATTGACAAAATAATGTCACCATGAAGAGATTTTTAAAACACAATATTGTAAGAGTTAATATTTATTAAAAATTCAAAGGTAGTTATAGGTAAATCCATAAATACATGAACTGAAAATATAATTATAGAAGTACAATGGATTATTTTATAAAATTGAAACTTGGGTAATACAATATTCTTGAAGTTGCTTCAGTGAGGTTACACATTTTCCCTATTATAGCTATTTCTTACAGTCTTCTTTTAAAATTTAACTTTTCTTTTATTGTTCTTTTCAGCTAGGGAAAGATGGCTGTGTCTCCAAGTTTATTAACACAGAAGCTTTTGAGTTAAATCGGGAAGGATACTGGAGTTTCCTCAAAGTGCATGCTCTTATTACAGAAGATGGAACAGGTAATGCTCTCTAAGAAATCAGATCCCAATGGATATCACTGTCTCATTCGAATTGTTACCTGGTTGCCAACTACACAATGTTAATATAGTCATTTTTTCCCCGAGGGCTTTTCACTGGGTTCATATGATTTGAATTCTGAATGTTTCATATATCAACCAAACTTTTTACACACCTGTTGATGGATGGTCAAGTATTAAGTTCAAATAAGAGTACAATGGAAGTAAGAATGCCGGTTTATGGATTTAGGTTTTGGTTTTGGTTTTAGATATAAAGTATTAGGATTTAGATATAAAGTATTAGGTTTTAGATATAGAGTATTTGGTTTTAGATATAAGCATATCCCTTTTCCTTAATGATTCCACCGATAAATATAATCGGGACATGTAGTTGTTGATGATAAAATTTGTTTGGTGAGCATAGAATTCAAACACGGGAAGTAAAATAGTATGGGGAGAATATTTTACTAAGCCTCTGAAAATAAATCCAGTGAAATATCTTTATCTCATAACCAGGAAAATCTTCCTTCCTTCCCTTCCTTCCTTCCTTCCTTCCTTCCTCCCCTTCCTTCCTTCCTTCCTTCCTTCCTTCCTTCCTTCCTTCCTTCCTTCCTTCCTTCCTTCCTTCCTCCCTCCCTCCCTCCCTCTCTCTCTCTCTCTCTCTTTCTTTCTCTTTCTTTCTCTCTTTCTTTCTTTCCTTCGAGATGGAGTTTCACTCTTGTTGCCCAGTTTGGAGTGCACTGCCACAATCTCAGCTCACTGCAACCTCTGTCTACCAGGTTCAAGCAATTCTTCCGCCTCAGCCTCCTGAGTAGCTGGGATTACAGGTGCCCACTACCACCACCGACTAATTTTTTGTATTTTTAGTAAAGATGGGATTTCATCATGTTGGCCAGGCTAGTCTCAAACTCCTGACCTCAGGTGATCCACCCACCTCTGCCTCCCAAAGTGCAGGGATTACAGGCATGAACAAGTGGGCCAGGTCAAAAATATTTCTAATGACTAATTTGTGTCTCCTGGACCTAATAACCCTTCCCCCTTAAGCACAGAATGCTAAGTGTTATTCCTTGAAATACTTTTCTCTGTGCTGACCACTTTCTTTCTGTTAATATAGTCTTTTTAAACTTATGCATATATAACTGATATTTCAGCAAAATTTCTGTTCATGAAGTATTAAATTGCTAATGTACTTATATCAGTATTCAAAGTTTTAGAGGTTTCTGTCACATTCAGAGGAAATTCAAGTATTAAACAAATGTTTAATTGATAATTAAATATATTTGTCATACTGAACTAAATAAATAATAAAATAATAGCCAGGCACAGTGACTCACACCCATAACCCCAGCACTTGGAGAGGCTGAGGCAGGAGAATTGTTTGAGCCTAGGAGTTTGAGACCATCCTAGGCAACACAGTGAGACCCCGTCTCTACAAAACATACAAAATTAGCTGGGTGTTGTGTCATGTAGCTATAGTCCCAGCTACTCAGGGGGCTGAGGTGGGAGGATCACTTGAGCCCAGGAGGTTGGGGCTGTAGTGAGCCATGATTGCACCACTACACTCCAGCCTGGGCAACAGAAAGTGAAAGAAAATAAAGAAAAAGAAAGAAAAGAAAGAAAGAAAGGGAGAAAGGAAGGAGAGAAGGAAGGAGAGAAGGAAGGAAGGAAGGAAGGAAGGAAGGAAGGAAGGAAGGAAGGAAGGAAGGAAGGAAGGAAGGAAGGAAGGGAGGGAGGGAGGGAGGGAAGAGAGAGAGAGGGAAAAAGAAAAGGAGGAAGGGAGAAAGGGCTTACTAAATGATAACATATGTCTATATTTTTAGGAGAATTATGTGGCCATTAAAATATAAGTTTTTATAAGATTTTTGCCAAAACCTTATAACATAATGATAAAAACATGTAAAACCACATATACATTTGCACATATTGAGTGTATGTGTACATGTACACATATACACACACATAATCTCAAACATATTAATATAAATGGTAAATATAAAGGTAAATTGAGCTTGTAGGAAAAAGCCTAAAATGTTAATTTTGGTTGTCTTGGGGATATCTGATGTTTAGTAATTTGTATTTGCTTCTTTAAGCATTACCATTTTTAATGATATACATATATTATAATTCTTACTATTAATAAATTAAAGCATATGTTTTAGGCAAGCAGAGAGTAAAAGAAATGTTGTTAATTACTTAGGAATAATGAGAAATCAACATTTACCAATCCATCATGAAGGAATGGTAAGTGAATTGAGTATTTTATGAAAAGCAGTAACACCAGTTGGTAGAAGCATTTTGTGCCATCTTGATTAACTTTCTTTATAAAAGACATCTGAAGAAGAACCTATATATTAAAACTGCTTAGGAAAGGGAAGGGAAACTATTAGAAGGAATGGTGAGCTTTTGTGTTTTATTTTCGGAAACTCTGTTTGGCTGTTTTTGGAAGTGACATTTTCTCAATAATATCAATTGACTGCAGGTGTACAGCTTACAGGCTCCAAGTACGTATACATCGACTCATCAGTGGTGAAGATTAGTTTTGAGAATATGGATATGTCCTACAAACAGGGACTCCCTTATTTTGGTCAGGTAAGAGAGTCAATCACTTTTTTACATACCGTATTCATTCATTCATTTGTTCCTTCATTTATCTATTAATCTTCCAACAGCTATTCCTTAAGAAATTACTACATAGGAATCTCTGTGGTAAGCGCTGTAGGGTGACCTACACTGTTGATTTTCACAGTTCTGTCCTGATGTATATGTTTTTTGTCAAGTTGTAACTGTTAATAGTATCCCACTTCACTCTCAAAATGTCCAAGTTTGGACAATAAATTATATGGTCTACATCAGTATTAGGAATAAAATGGTGATGTAGAGAGGCACTATTATCACTGCTTTTATGGAGTTGATAGTGTAACAGAGATAGACATTAAACAGATAATTTTATAAATAATTCTTTATTGTAGTTGTGATAGGTGCTATGTCAGTGAAATACTGACCATTTCACTACCCTGCATCAGGAATTGGCAAACCACAGCCTGTAGGCAAATCCAACAGAGGCCTGCCTTGTACAGCCAGTGAACAATGAGTGGTTTTTAACATTTTTTAAAGACTATTTAAAAAAATAAAAAAAAATAAGAGACCAAGACCATGGTGCTTTACGAAAGAAGTTTGCTAAAATCTGGACTAAATGATCATGGAAAGTTTCCCTGAGGAAGTAATATTTAGGTTGACACAAGAACACTAAAAAAGAAATACAAAAGTGGGTAGCCTGGCTTACATCTTACAGAGCAGTAGTTCTCAAACTGGCATCAGTATCACCTAAAGGACTTGTTGAAACAAATTTCAGTAAAAGTCATTTAATGAACAAATTTAGATTGAAATACAGCTTTGGCAAATAGATACATTTGATACATGTTCACTTACTGAATAGTGGTGGATAATGTTACCATAATTTTTTCTAACCTTTCTCTTTGCTTTGTAATTTTTGCTTTATATATTTCCATGTTCTATTACTAAATATATAAAACTGAGAAATATTATACATTCAAAGAATATAAAATTTTTTCTGAATATAAAATAATTTTATCTAGACTTGAGAATTCTACATTTCCTCCCTCTTATGTTGTCGTTACCCAAGATGATTTCTTGGCTTCCCATTTGTCTCCTGTATCTTTTCTGTGCTATTTAAAAGTATTTTCTGTGTAAAGAGCATTTTGTGTGAAAGTGTTATATTTTAGCTTCCTTTCTCAACTTAATCTTCTGAGGTTTTTGTTATTAGTTTGTTTGTTTTATTCGACTGCCAAAGATCTCCAAATTGAATATTAGAGATGATAGTAGACTTCCTGGTTGTATTTTGCATATTTTGGGGAATGCTTTTTAAAATTTAATCCATAAACCTACTAAGTAACTGTAGAATTTTGTGAGATATACTTTATCAAGTCAAAAAATTTTCCTTTTTTAGTTTACTAAGAATTTTCTATAACGTGTTAGTTTCTATATCTAGCTATTTCTTTTTAAATTTAGGTTTTAAAATAGAGAGCATAAAAATATGTTCACTTATGATTTGAAAAAATAAATCTATCATAATTTATTTCCCCTTTTTTATTACTAGTTGTGCTTGTGTTTTTTTCCCATTAGATTTTGAATTTGTTAATTATCTTTATTTTTAATGTTGTTTTAATTGATTTTCATTTCATCATTTATTTTTATTATATTTTTTCTTCTACCTCTTTTGGTTTTTTTTCCCTAGCATCTTGTTATAAATACTTATGTTAAACTTCCATGTTTTCAAATTTATACAATTTTCCCTAAATACTACTTTCCCCCTCACAGGTGTTTTTCTATACTATTTTTATTTTTTAAATTATGAAAAAATGCACATATGAAATTTACCATCTTAACAATTTTCAAGTTCAATTAAAATCATTTTTGATGATCATTTCATTATTTTTATTTTTATTTTTACCTAAGAATTACTTGAGTTTTAAGTTTTCTTCTCTACGATGTGTGATTATGGTGGAATTGTTTTTTAAAGTAATTTTTTATTTTGCAGTAACAGCTACAATTTATTGAGCACTTACTAGGTCTTAAACATTTGCTAAATACATATACAGTACTCACAATAGCCCCAGGAAATGATAGATGTTTTTAAGTTTTGGATCAATGATTAATCATTAGTTGAGTAGAAAGCTCTTTTCTACCCTACAATAAGCTAGACATTAAAGACTGACATTCCAATTAATATAATTAACCCTGAATGTATGGAACTGTTTTCTCATAATAATGCACATCTACTGCTAAATGACCACTCTCAAAGTTGCTTTCTTTTTCATGTTCAAAGAAAATTACATTTGCTTTCCTCTGACTTTTACAATAGAATGCTCTTCAGTGCTACTGTAGAATCTATTAGGAAATTCTTCAAAATATAAATCAATTTAAGCCCTATAATCAGAGCTTCTCTTTTTGTTGAACTGCTTTGCAGGGGGGAAATGGCATACATATACAAAATAATACTCCGCTGAAACATACAACACTGACTCCCAAGAATATTGATTACTTTACTATTTGTCAAACACTGTTACATGCTACCAATGTTAGATGAATCAGGACTCCATTTTCAGTGACTATGGTTCTTGGAGTCCTGGATAACTTAAAAAAATAGAGACCAGTCTGGCTAAGGAAATTTAAAAGTTCTCTAACTCTCAGTCGGACACCTTGGGAACTAGAATACGGGTATATCCCACCCAGTTCCCAGGAGTACATTATGAAAAAGTTTATATACATTCCACATCCTCTGCAATATCTCAAAACTCTCTTCTAGTTCCAGCATCCTCCCATCACCACAAATATCAAGAGTATTGATCAAGGAGGGACAAGCCTGCCACTATATCCTTCACTCACAATTCCAAAGATGTTTGTCCTGGAAATTCTGTCTTATTTTCATGAGCTCTTAGCATATTGTGATAGCCTGACATTTTCCCATCAAGTATACTGCTTGGCTAGCATCAATAATACTTCAAACACATAGCAACAATTTATGTACTTCACATCAACTAGGGGAAAGGTGACAAACATTGTAAGACAGCCTAAAGCAAAGGTTATCACCAAGGTCTGTGTTTAGGAGATAAAACATGCAAGATAAACAGAGGAAGAACATTGACTAATTCTGGGGAAACATGGGGAAGAACTATAAACAGCTTAGCAGAGAGAAAACAGTTCACTGATTCACTGATTTATAATAAAATCCATTCACAACACTTATTTGTAGTTACTTTTATGGTAGATAATATTCAAGTCATATTAAAGTGCTTCAAGCAAAATTTAGCAACTCCTGTAAGGCTTCCTGCTGCTCATCATCAAGTTGGGATACACATTCCAACCATAAATCTTCAGGAGTCTGTACCTGACGCATGACATCAGCTAGGCGTTTGGCACAGGGATCTTCATAGTTAATAGTCCCATTAATTTTTTTCTTCTGCAATTACTCTTGATTATTTTGGGAAGATTGGAATTACTTGGACCAATTACAACTGGGTGGTTACTTTCAATTAGTAACCACAGAGGAAACTCAAAGTCTGAATAGCTTCCTCTTTATCTTCATGCAGTGGAAGCCATGATAGCCAGTGTGGAAGACCTTCATCTACATTTACACAGTTAGGCTTAAACGTCAAAATCCTCCCTATTGCGAAGATACAGTTCTCTGTAGCAATGACATTTCTTTTGGTTTTGGAATTTGCACACTTAATAACTTTTACCAGCAGTGGAACAGCTTGTGAACATAAAGAACGATAATCATCTCCAACAAATTATGCCATGACACTCAGGCCATAAGCAGCAGCTTGCCTGACTTTGGAGTTGTTATCTCGCATATTTAGTAGCATTGGTCACTGAAAATATTCTACATTTTTAAATGAAGTTGGACTGCAGTGCTCTATGATGTCATCAAATGCGCACAATCCACACTGTCTGTCTAGCCATGGCCTACTTGAACAAATTAGATTTACAATTCATGGAAGTCGTTGTTCAAATCATGGTAAAGTCTTTTCCTTTAAGTACTAAATAATGTGTGCAAGATATCTGATACTTTGGTCAGAATCTAAACATCAGATTCATCCTCATCTTACAGAGACATCTCAGCCTTTTGATCATAGTTTTCTTCCTGTCTTTTCACCTGTCGCAATTCTTGGTTTTTAAAGTGCCCTTCAAATTTTGCTCTCAGTATGCCTCCCAGTTCTTCCAAGTATTCATCATTAAAGCAACCATCTCCCATAACTTCAATGAACTTTGCAAAATAATTCATTATTTCTGAGAGCACGTATGTATCTGTTTCAGTACCAATAGCCTTGATTAAGGGGTTACATATGAATTGCCACATCTGTGCAAGATACTGTAGCCACAAATTCTTGCACCATTCCAGGAGAAAAGGCACGGACTCTGCTGCTGTCACTCGAATATTGTTGTGGAAATACATTTCAGTAAAGGAAGCATCAGCTTCACAACTTGTTTTGTATAGTCCACAAACCCTTCCCTTAACTTCTTAGCAGAGTAAACAAACATCTGGCTAGCAGTTGCTTTTGCTTCAAGTCCTGAAGTTTTAATTCCAAAACGCTGTTGGTCTCCAAGATTTACATATTGCCAGCCATCATCATCACTCATATTCTCCACATCCTGTGTGTCTAAGAGAGCAATACCAGGTTTAGCTGAAGCAGTCTTAATAAGAGGCTCGATAACCAGTGGAAGGAACTGTTGAAAATCTTTTCCAAGAATCTGACACATTCTATCCCATGCTGAAACCATGTAAGAGGTCTGAGGGCCATTATCTTCCATATTATTTAAGTCTGATTGTGTCTTCAACAACAGCTGCATCACATTTGATGCATCTTGCATAAATTTTTTCTTCCCAACAGCAAGACCAATATGGCCAATGCACTCAATAGTTTTCCTCTCAGAAGCTTGAGTTCCTTCTGAACAGCAAGCGCAACGATGTGCTTTAGTGAGGGCATGAATATATCATAACATGGGAAAAAATTTTCTTCGATTGTATCTGCAACCGATGCAATGGTTGCCCCAAGTTATTCCAGGGCCAACTTAGTTCCATTCTGAATCAACTCTTGAAGTTTAATCACCAAGATAGAATGTAGATTTTTCACCATACTGTCCAAATACAGAACTGGGAATGATTTGGGGCATCTTCAATAAAAATAGTAAGAGCAGAAGCTGCATGTGATTACACACGCTGATTACCTTGATTTTCCATGGTAGGTAACAGAGCTGTAACCACCATTTCATGAAATTTCTTTCGGAAATTAGGTGCAAAATCTGTAGCCATCTGTCCAAGTGTAGTACAGGCTGCAGCCCTCACCCTTGGATGAGGATCCTGGGATATTTTCGTAGATTTCCTCTTCTTGCCTCCCCACCATACAGCTTGGATTGATGAGGTTCTTCAGAAGCTGATAAAACTCTTGCTTTTCCGACAAGATCGCCGGCACCCCTGCAGACGTGGTTGCCGCCATTATGCGCTATCAAAGCTACCACGACGGGGAAAGAACATAAGTAATTTTTAAATTGCAGACAACACATATATTAGCAAGAAAAATAACACTATAAATTCAAATACGAAGAACAATGAGCACCTCTCCCCTCTAATCCCTTCATTTCGTGAATACTTCCCCAGAAGCAACTACTTTCAGTCCCCTGTGTTTCCTATAAACCAGTAGAGAGGTTCAGAAGCTTGATCAGATTCAAGTTCATTTTTGGTGGGTACAGTAGGCAAGAATATAATATAGGTAGTGTCATGTACTTTTCACAGAAAGCACTCTTCCTCTCTTACTGAGATGTTCGCAGACATTGACAATAATTATTTAGATGCATTGTTTGTCTGACCCATTCTTTCTTAGCCTTGGCACAACGGAAATTTTGGGCCAGATAATACTTTGCTCTGCGGGCTACCCTGTGTATGGTTAGAGTTTAGCAACATCCCGGGTCTCTACCTACTAAACGCTAGTAGCACCATCCCCTTCCTATTTGTGATAGCACAAAGTGTTTGCAGACATTGCCAAATGGTAAAATGTATTGGCTAATAAGTTAAAAAGTGATAAATTAGAATTTTGCCACTCTTAGAATAGTGACTCTCAATGAAGGGTTATTTGAGATGTTTTTAAAAAGATTACCTAAATCCTATTATCCCATCCAAAAAATTAGCAATAATCCCCTAAAATCTGCCGGTCAATCATGCTCCAGATTAACTCAGGGGTTTTATTTCTGTCTTCTCTAGCATAAGACGTGGTTGAGAGGTGTGTGTCTGTGTGTGTGTGTGTGTGTGTGTGTGTGTGAACTTAAGCCCTAGCCTAGTCATTAAGGCCCAGCTCCTTCCCATTCCCTCTCAAAGCTTTTTAACACTTCAAGGTATCGTATTATCCTATAATCAAGAACTCCAAGACATCTTTTCCTATAGAGAGCTGGGAAAGCCAGCTGAGGTTTGTAATAATTTATCAGAGTGGTAGGGGATAGGTGGTACCTACATGAATCAGGCATCCCCGTGGACAATGTAGTCTGTTATTAATATATTGTCATGCAGGCACAGTGTCCTGCCTGGACACACCCTCTTCATTAGCATTTGAAGGAATCAGTTCTTGAAAACTCGTATATAAGAGCTCTTATTTCCTTGATCGTTTTAGGGAGACCAACGGCAGCTATAAACAGATGTGAGTCTCAAAGAATAAAATGTTTTAGTTCAAAACCATGGTTGTATAAAGTGGTATCTTTCGGATTTTTGGCCATTTCACAGTGGTGAATGTTCTGATCACTTCCAGGAGATGTGCCAGGAGAAACAAGTCATTCCTGTTCTACTTTTGGAAAAGGGGCTGGTTTCCCTGTGATAGAGTGAGTCACTATAGTAGCTGCATTAGTGGAAATTAAAAATGGTTTATCTGGCCATGTGTTGTGTCATAAGGGTCATCAAACACGTGGCTCAGTATTACTAGGGAGCACTTTGGAAGGGTAAGCTTTATTGCCAGAATAGAGGTACTATCTGCTTTTTAAATATCCCCTACAAAGTTCAAGACTTCAGAGGCATGACTCCAAGAGTAACATATTTGAACATAGGAAGCTGGGCAAGGCAGAGAGCTAACAAGGGAATTCCTTTACAAGATACAGTAGCAGCATCTGTGGATGGCTGAAATGATGCTGTTTAAAATTGCAGGACATATGACAAATACCTCTGCCACAAGAAACATCTGCTAATGAAGTGCTGCATGCCTGGCCCCAGCAGTTGATAATGGGCCTGGTGTCATCACTTTGGCACTATTTGGGTTTGGGGACAAAGAAAGAAAGGAAAGTGCCCAGAAATCATATGGCTTGTTCATCTTCCTGTGACGAGAAGGGACTCAAAGGATCTTTCTAGTCTAGGTGTACTAAAATTAGAGCGAAACTCTGTGTGATCCTAAAGGCAAGGTGTCATGTGTCTGTGGCCTATGGATAGCTGAGACAAGTTGAATTTTTCTTACAAGATCAAGCTATGAGATGAAACTACATTCAAAATCTGTGTAGATGGTGCAAATGAGGCATCGGTCTACAGATGCTGAGCAAGAAAAAAGGATTGTGTTTGCTTGGACCAGCAGGAAAATGGTAAGTGGCAGAAATAAGATGAAAGGCTCAAAGCAGAAGTGGTTTTGCAGAAACTGACTGAGCTAAAAAAAGGATGTCTCAGACAGTTTTTGTCTGGCTATTGTGGCCTTAGATGTTGCTAAGAAGGTTGCCTTTAAAGGCTTCAAACTGGCATAGATACTGATGCAGGCATTGTATCTACTATATATAATACAATTTCAGAAGGGACTTTTTAAAGCAATCATTGCCTGTACTAGTAAGAGAATTAAAAAGAGATTTCTAGTGAATAACCATGGCCTATCAGAGCAGTCACTACAATGTTTTAGGGAGGATGATGCTAAATTTTGCATTTTAGAAAATTTGGTTTGATGCCAGTATAGAGAAAGAACAAGCAAAAGCAATACAGGAGAAAGAGACTAGATAGAAAAAATAGAAGATGTATGAGGGATAAAAGATAAGAAATTGATATAAGGAATAGCAACAGGAATGAATGTGATCAGTTGGAAACAGAAAATGTTAAAAAGATACAATTGAAAATATTTTATCAACAATTGAAAATCATAGGAAAAAGAAAATAAGTCTAGGATGTCTCTAGATATTTGACTTTAGTAACTAAGTGAATGGTTGAGATATTCACTGAGATAAATAAGAGAAAGAGAAAAAAGGGAAGTGTGGGCACAGTAATAAATCATTCCAATTTGAGGGTTTCTGTAGCATTTTTATTATAAAAAATATTCAGGGTAGTTAATGATATGGGCCTGAGTTTTCAGAGATCTTTGTGGGCAGGAGAAACAGAGTTTAGGCTCTTTAGTGTATTAATGGTGCATGTCATACACTCAGCAGGAGTAGATGAGCCTCCCAGGAAGTGCATACACACCAAGGAGAGCGGGAGTCCCCATGATAGAACCTTGGCAAATGCCGTCAACATGGATTCCCAAATTTACTACCTGCTTCAGAAATGTATTTTCTTCCTCCTGTACAGATTAAATTGCTTAATCCAGACAACTCTCCAATCCCAAATGAAGTTGTCCAGTTGCATCTGAAGGACAAAGTTGTGGGCAACTACACCACAGATGCAAATGGCATCGCTCAGTTTTTCTTGGACACATCTACGTTTACATACCCAAATATCACTTTGAAAGTAAGTTAAACCAAAGGCAAGTAAAACAAAAACAAACAAGCAAACAAAAACACTGCACTGGCTTGCTAAGGTTTAGGTCTATGCGAGATTATATTTATGGAACAGAAATGAAAAGATACATCTCGGTATGAATCTAGAGTACCGAAAATGGTTAAATATTAAGAATATAGACCCTATGAAAAGCAGATTAAAAAATATTTTAAGAGTCCTGGGAAAAGGACGGATACCATACATATTAAATTGTATAAAGGAGAATTAGCTGAAAATAGGCAACGCTTCACTTTTATTACGGAAATAGAAAGAGAATTGTGTTTTTATAGAAGGAAATACTTGAGAAGTCCTGTAATGTATTACCTTGGAATAATGTAGAGAATTTCTCTGGATATATTCAAGAGAGAAGTAAACTACTATCTGTAATAATTATATATCAATCTTTCTTAGATATTTTTAAAGGACTCCTCAGACTTTTTGTGTTGAGAATGGTAAATTAGTATGGTCAGAGTAAACTCCTTGCTGTATTTCATAAAAACTTTCCCGTCCGGGCGCGGTGGCTCACGCCTGTAATCCCAGCACTTTTGGAGGCCAAGGCGGGCGGATCACGGGGTCAGGAGATTGAGACCATCCTGGCTAACACGGTGAAACCCTGTCTCTACTAAAGATACAAAAAATTAGCCGGGCGTGGTGTCGGGCACCTGTAGTCCCAGCTACTCGGGAGGCTGAGGCAGGAGAATGGCGTGAACCCGGGAGGCGGAGCTTGCAGTGAGCCAAGATTGCGCCACTGCACTCCAGCCTGGGCGACAGAGCGAGACTCTGTCTCCAAAAAAAAAAAAAAAAAAAAAAATTTCCCATCTTTCAGCAAAACTTCATATTATGTTATCAGTAGCAAGGTAAACTTTTGCACTCACAGGTTCTTCATATTATAGTGAGGGAGATATAGTAATCTACATTCTAGCAAAAGTTAATTATAGTAAAGAATACAGTAAAATATTTCATGTAATATTATTTAATTAGGACTTGAATAGACTAAGTTGTAGAAACCATAGTGCTCGCTCTAGAGTATAACCAGAAAATGGGGAATTGGCTTAGACTTAAGGTAGAATGGCTATAAAATGTTCTTGTAGAGATAAAGCAGCATGACGATAAACCATCTTATCAAATACTCTTTCACTCATCCTTTCTCTTTATCCTAAAATACCCATAAATTTGATTTTTTGTCTAGGCAGCCTATAAGGCCAATGAAAATTGCGAGGCTCATGGCTGGGTGTTGCCTCAATACCCTCAGCCCGAGTACTTTGCATACCGATTTTACTCCAAGACTAACAGCTTCCTAAAGATTGTCCAAGAGATGGAAGAACTGAGATGCAACCAGCAGAAGAGGGTGCTAGTGCACTACATTCTCAATATGGAAGACTTTGAAGACAAAACCTATACAGCAAACTTCAATTATTTGGTATGAACTGAAAATATTCTTCCACAACCAAATTTGTTTCTTTTCTTTAAAACTTCTTTGAACCTAATGAAATCCCTGTACCTATATGCCACGAGGAAGCTCAAAGTAAACATAAATGATAAAACTTATATAACTGGTATCTCTTTTTAAGAAAGGAGGGAAAAGGCCATGCCACCACAACCCGTATGCACTCTGTCATTCTCAGGCCCTTTCTTCAGAGTTACCCATTTCTATTTGGACTTAGCTGGGATCAAATCTTAGTTCTGATACATACTAGCTTTGTGTTACTTTTTGAAAGTCACTTAAACCTCTAGTGAATGTTAATTTTTTGTAATATATTGTCTAATTTTGTAATATATTGTCTAATCATCAAGATAATTATTTAATAATACATATAAACCCTTTGCCCAACTTCTGGCACACAAAAGATATTAAATATTAGTTTGATTTTAATATATTGCTATTATGGAATATTTTACACTGTCTAAATGGATGCATGATACTTCACTGAGATTTATGAAGATGATGTAAAATTAATGAAACATGAATTAACTCAATCGGCCAACACTTATTAAATCTTTTTCATATTCCAGGTACTACATTAGCAATTGTAACAATAGAAAAAATAGAAAAAGTATAACTGGGGACAAAACATAAATTAGAATTACGTAAGTGTAACAAATGAAACATGTATGGCCGCTAAGGTGTTACAGAAAAATGAATGATTAACTCTAGCTAGAGTTTAGAACAGTGATTACCAGAGTATATTTCCTAGAGTAGCAGTACCAGCACCACCTGGGAATAAGTTAGAAATTCTGGGAATTCAAGTGGCTGGGTGTGGTGGCTCACGCCTGTAATCCCAACACTTTGGGAGGCCGAGGTGGATGGATCACGAGGTCAGGAGATCGAGACCACCTTGGCTAACACGGTGAAACCCCGTCTCTACTAAAAAATACAAAAAGAAATTAGCCGGGCGTGGTGGCGGGCGCCTATAGTCCCAGCTACTCCGGAGGCTGAGGCAGGAGAATGGCGTGAACCTGTTAGGCGGAGCTTGCAGTGAGCCAAGATCGTGCCACTGCACTCTAGCCTGGGCGACAGAGCAAGACTCCATCTCCAAAATGAAAAAGAAAAGAAAAGAAAATTCTGGGAATAAGTTAGAAATCTTGTCCTCCAGGTGATTTTGAAGCACATTAAAATTTGACAACCACTAGTTTAGGAAAAAGATATATACCTATACGTTTACATTTATATGTATATACATATTTTTAAGGAAAAATACATAAAGAGAATATGCCTAAGTAGGGTTTTGTAGGATGAATAGGAGTTTTCTGGATGATTAGAGGATATGAGAAACACATTTAAGTTTATTTTAGGAAATAATATAACAGGTCAAAGATGTCTGAAGTGTATTATTCTGAGAACTAAAGGTGTTTGAGGCTATCTACATGAAGAGTGAAAGTAGTACCACGTGATTTCTCACATTTTTCAAACTTAGAATTCTGGAATAATCTTTTGATACTTCTTTTTTTCATGCTATTTACTGCATCACCAATTTCTATCACTTTTTCATTATATTATCTCTCGCATTTTTCTTTCCTTCATCATTTCCACAAACATTAAAATATTTCAAGCCAGCAAGGTATGGACACCAAACCATCAGAAAAGGTATGAATCCAAATTCCACTGAAGCCCTTGGCTAAGCCAAGCATGGCTCATTTAGACTGGAGGCAAAGTGGTGGGAGTGGGAGGAGCTGGTTGTGGAGGAGAAGTTCTAGGGAAGCAAGGAGGGGACTCTGGGGAGCTCAAAGAAGTGGCTCTTTATCAACCGGTACAGAAATTCTTCAACATGTCAACAATAATATTGCCATACTGGGGTGTGGGAAATACCAAGCATCCTTGGAGTGAGAAGCTAAACCTCTTAACTAGTTTTTATAAAGACACGCCCACATGCCCCTGACTTTTGCCTTCTTCTTTTCTGGCCACACCTCTGCTCGTCTTAATGTCCAATACTTCCCAATGCAGAGCTGAGCCATTTTGCAGATCAGTCCAGAGCTGAGCCATTTTGCAGGTCTGTGGTGTGAATTGATATACTTGTTATCAGCTTCCCTCTTGAAATAGCTTAGGTTTGCCCCTCTCTGATCTGATAATTACTTGACTTCATTTCCATTTTAAATGAGTCTCCTAACAGCCTTTTTCTTCCTCGCTCCCTCGTACCTTCCTCCCTCCGTCTGGAAATCTAGAGTGTTTTTTTTCAAAAGCAATTAGGATTATTTCACTCTCCTAATCGAATACAGTTAATGACTGCCTATTTCTATTAAAACAAATACCAGACTCCTTTCTTTTGCCTGCAAGACTGTATCTGGTCTGCACCTGTGAAGCTCACCAGCTTCATTTTGCATCTTTCTACACTTCGGCCTTCTTCATTGCAGACACAGAGGGCTTTCATTTTCTTGGACAAGCCATGTGCTTTTCTGGCTCAGAAGCCTCCCACAGGTTTTTCCTTCTGCCCATAACAATCTTTGTTCCCATTTGCTACCACAGCTCCCAACCTGCCTGCACCTCATTTTCCGAGCTGATTCCTCCTCAGCATGCATCTCCTGGCTTAAATGAAACTGTCTAATCTCCTAGACAATTCAAGTCTTCTCCTACATATTCTTTCATAATAGGCTGGGTGGACTTTAATTCTGCCTAGCAGGGTGTACATCACAGAGAAAACCCCCAATATAATATTTTAGAATGAATGGATAGAGGCTGAATTAATTTGATTCTCAGGCTTTCAATAATTAATTTGATACTCAGGCTTTTAAGCTTTTTTCTTAATTGTGTGGCCTGACAAATATCAGTGCCTCTGTGTGCCTCCAGTTTACTCATCTGTTACAACAGCTGTCTTTCTGTTTTGAGAAGTCAATGAGTTAATATAGCCAACAGTGCTAAGACCTCTCAGTCTCATTAAACTTTCAGCTTTATGCCTTTTTGCAAATGTTCTAGCTCCCAAAACAATATCTTCCAGCTAGTTGAGGCTTAGTTCTTTTTTTATGAACTAATAACCCAAACTTGGCACTTCAGAGATTTAAAGCAATTTTAATATTCAGTGAAATATTAAACGGACCAGGAGTACCAACTCCAGCAATTTCAAGCTGCAAGATCTTATGGAAGCTTTAAATTATCTGCAAGTCTCAGCCTCTTTTAAAATAATATTCTAAAATTGTAATTTAAAAATTCAAGGAATTTGTACTAGATTTCAAGTCTCCAGCCTTTGCACTTTAGAGATCATAATAAAAGTCTGCTGATGCAAATTTGCACACAGTTGCTGATAAAGGTGAAGTGAGAGAAGCGTTTTTCTGGAGCACCCCCAACTTGCTACTTTATTTTCTTTTCTTTAAATTTTGGGTGGAGATGGATGAACAGGCCTTGCTTATACCTTGCATATCAAACACCCCTTTCAGAAAACCAAACAAAGCACTGGGAGCCTCTTAATGCTTTGTATAACTTTGTTTCACTAAAGTAAATAAATTTAGATGTAATTCAGCATTTACAAATATGAATAAAAAGTTGTTTCATTGGTCTTAGAAAACGGTTTTGGAATGTGGAACATTAAATTGCTTTATAGCAAGTTTATCTGTGACTCCTAAATTCTCTTGAATATAGCTATTAGAGTCATATGCTTGCTTACTGGTAACCTGAGTTTACTAGTAAACATGTCAATAGTATTGCTCAGATAAGAAAAGGAGGTAAATCACATTCGTTTATAATTAAATGAAATTTCGTTTCTGTTCTCTAAACTTTATCATTATATTTTCATTTTCCTAGGTGATTTCAAAAGGTGTAATCGTTCTTCATGGGCAACAGAAAATTGAGATCAATGAAAATGGTGAGGCCTCTAATTTTAGCATATAATTTAATACAAATAGAATGCTTTAACTGGGATATATTTTACATTTTTCTTTAAAAGTCACAGTCCTCGCATTTTAGGACTGTTTATTTACTGCCCCCCAAACTACCCTTGGGGACTATATAAAGACATGTAAGTAGGCACAATGCCAAATGAAAAATAATTACTTAATTAATAGTTAATTAATTATATTAATTATATATTATATATTTATATAATTATAAAAATATTTATAAATATAATTTATATAATTTATATAATTTATATTAATATATAATTATATTATTATATATAAATATATAATAATATATAATTATATTAATTAACTATTAATATATTGTTAATTATATTCCAAACTATATTGTTAATTATATTCCAAACACTACTATAATGCAAAAGGGTCATTGGTCCTTCCCTTTCTCTTTCAAGAAAGACAGGTAAGTATTTTTACATTCAAACAAGAAGGGATTTTTTAAAAGAAACAAAAGTAGACTGAAGTTTGAAAGGTAATAAGAAATGTTCAACTATTTCTTTCTTTTATAATTTATGGAATAGGCTGTGAACCCCTCCTAGAAATGCTTTATAAATTAAATTTGGTGGGTCGGGGCAGTCTCTTTGGCAGTGGGTAGGATGGCTAGAAATTCAGTGGAGGATTTCTGCAAGATGACAGTTAACTATCTCACCAAAGCACTTTTTCGGTTTGAAATTTTCTTTTCACAGGGAGGAAGGGCATATTTTCCATTTCTATAGACGTTAGCCCTGAGTTAGCGCCCTCAGTAGATATGCTTGTCTATAGCTTGCATCCTGGAGGAGAAATGGTCACTGACAGCACCCAGTTCCAAATTGAGAAATGCTTCAAACATCAGGTGGGTGACAAAAATTATTCTTTTTTAATTTTGGGGAAAACCAAGGAGAACTTAAGAGAGTGTTGGGTTTAAACTCCCAATTTTTCATAGACTTGCAAAATGAAAAATAAAAGAAAGTTATGGAGAAGTTAATATGTTGGATGATTGAAGAGTAGCAGGATTGTAGCATTCACTGTGGATGTTGTTCCTGTTTTTCTAAATTATGGATATTATTAGGTGGGTAAAGCACAGAAAGCCCTTTTAACTTATGTGTGTTTTAAAAAAAATGAAGAATAGTCTAAAAGATGATTCTTCTCATATGGCTTGCCTTCCTTTTGCCCTTTTGTTTATTTTCATTTTCAGGTCAACTTAAATTTTTCTAAAGAAAAAAGTTTACCAGGATCCAATGTCAATCTTCAAGTCTCGGCTGCTTCAAACTCTCTTTGTGCTCTTTGGGCTGTAGACCAGAGTGTACTGCTGCTAAGGAGTTATGGTCAGCTGTCAGCACAAAGTGTGAGTAATTAAAACCACCTTTGTTTACCGCCTACGGTATAGTTTCAGGTCTTTACCTTTGGATAAAAACAGGTTACCTTAAATAAACTAGAGGAGAAAGAAATTGCCCAGAGTTCCAGGAATAAAAAATATTTTAGGTTAGAAATCATGTAAAATGATCCTACTCCAATTATACTAATTCTCTTACGGAAAAAGTGAGCAGCACTTTACAAAATAAATAACAGTTGCTAAATGTCTACTATTTGACACTTGCTCTACTGAGTATTCCCATAATCTGTTATTTAATTTTATTCTCATATTAATCAACCCTATAGAACTAATGCAGTATTCCCATTTTGATTAATGTCTAATCTTAGGCTCAGGGAGATTTAGTAAATTAACCAAGAATGTTCTCTAACAATGTCCTTGAATGAGTCCTCAAAGAGTATTGAGCGGTGCCTTTATCTGGAATGTATTAAAATCCGTGTACTTTTTGTTAGTTTTAATGTGATTTAGCCAGCAATTATTTAACTGATTAAATAGTATTTCAAAGTTTTGACAGATCTAAGATCCTATACTTTCTCAATATGTGTGTATTTGGTATAGGTCTGATGATATATACATAGGATATTCATAGGATTATATAGGTTATTTATATACTACTTGTGGGGAAAAATGAATTGTTTTCTATAAAAAAATACAGTTTATTTTCTTCTACCATCTAGGTGTATAGTCAGCTATATTCCAGGGAACTACATGGCTATTATTTCAGAGGACTTAACTTAGAAGATGGCCTTAAAGTGCCATGTCTTAAAGATGAACATATCCTTTACAATGGAATTTATTATACACCTGCATGGGCTGACTTTGGAAAAGATGCCTATGACCTTGTGAAGGTAAGACAACTGTGTCTTAAAACGGTGAATATACGTGACAATATGTAAATAAATAGAAATATTCATGGTGTGGGTTTTTAATCTCAGAATTATTAGAGTACAAATTTACAATTAGTACTAATGTCTGAGAAACAATATCTCAAAGAATGTTATAATAGCAAAAAGATCTGATAAAGTTATTATTATATTATAGTTATAATTATATAATAGTTATATTATAAAGTTATAATGGTTACTTTATATAGTTATAATAAATTATTATGAAGTCAATATATTTTTTAAAGTTGTATTAATATAATTTTATTTAAAAATTATTATAAAGTTATAAGGTTATTATATGTTATAATAAGGTAAAGTTATAATAAGATTATTGTAACTTCACTATAAAACTATAATATTTTAAATAAATAATAATATTGTAATATTAGAAAAAGAACTAATATGTGAGGGAATTATCAGCTTTCCTGACATAATGTTATGCACATTATATACTGGTGTCTAATATAAATCCCCATTTTGCTCCTACATCTACCCACAAATTCAATTTCTACTATTTCAAAGTATTGTACTATAATTAAAGTGTATATAAGTGACATACTGTCCCTAGTTCAATAAAAATGCCAAATTCAAAGCAGTGAAAGTATAGTGGGGTAAGATATGAGATGTCTTTTTTTGTCCTCTCTTATTTAAAGGTTTTCATCAACAACTCTTGATTAGGAAAACAGAGCAAAAGCCATTAGAATTAGAGAAACTAAGGAACTCAAAGACATGAAATTTAGGAAATGTCAGTGAAGTATCTCTAAATATATGACAATTAGAGATGGAGAAATAAATAAGTGGAAATTGAAAATATACGTAGAACAAAAAACCAGTTCAAACTGCTAGTCTAGGCTGTTATGTGACCTAAAATTGATTTTATCTTAAAAGGCAATGGGATTAAAGATTTTTACCAACTCTCACCTCCGGAAACCAGTATTGTGCAAGGACTCTAACCATCTTGACTATACTGATTACATATCCTTAGGTAAGTCACAGTACAATGTGAAGGACAGGTGGCAGGTTATAATCTCTTAATGCTTTTAAACTGATTGGGAAAAGAGGGGAGGTGATTATTTTCTTTTGCTTTGTCTTTTAATTCATTTAATGTGTCTATCATATCGGAAGTTAGAAATACGTGAGAATAATGCAAGTAAATCTTTATACTCATGAAATTTACATTGAATTTGGGATGCAGACAATGTACAAATGACTACATATTGTCATTTGTATATTTCTTGTGTTGCTATAAAGAAATTCTTGAGGCTGGATAATTTATAAAGAAAATAGGGGCCAGATGCAGTGGCTCACGCCTGTAATCCCAGCACTTTGGGAGGCTGAGGCAGGCAGATCACCTGCGGTCAGGAGTTTGAGACCACCCTGGCTATCATGGTGAAACCCCATTTCTACTAAAGATACAAAAAATTAGCCAGGAGTGGTGGTGTGCGCCTGTAATCCCAGCTACTTGGGAGGCTGAGGCAGGAGAATCGCTTGAACCCAGGAGGCAGAGGTTGCAGTGAGCTGAGATTGTGCCATTGCACTCCAGCTTGGGTAACAAAAGCAAAACTCCATTTCAAAAAAAAGAAAGAAAGAAAGAAAATAGGTTTAATTGGCTCATGGCTTTGCAGGCTGTACAGGGAACATGGTGCTGGTATCTGCTCGGTTTCTGGGCAGGCCTCAGAAAATGTACAGTCACGGTGAAAGACAAGGGGGAGCAAATGTCTCCCGTGGCCAGTATGGGGGCAAGAAGAGGAGAGGTGTCACACCCTTTTCAACAATCAGATCTCACAAGAAGCCACTCACCATTGCAAGAACAGCACCAAGCAATGCAGGATCTGCCCCCATGACCCAAACACTTCCTGTCAGGCCCCACCTCCGACGTTGGGGATACCATTTCAACATGAGATTTGAGGGGACAAATATTCAAACTATATCAATGGCATAATTTCAGATGGTAATAAGTGCTCTGATAGTTAATCTTTCCTGAATTGTTGCTACATCTAGGCATTTTACAAATGTCAATCCATGTATTCATCACAGTCTATAGATTAGAAGCTATTATCTGCAATTTGTCAATGAGAAAAATGAAGCTTAGGCAGGTTAAGTAACTCGTCCAGTGTAACAGATGCTAAATAACAGACATGGGCTTATAATCCAGACGTTCTGATCCCAAAGTCCATGTTTCTCTATTGTGAGTTACTATCCCTCAAAGAACTACTGTATGGAAAATAAAACAAGTTAAAGGAAAAGAGCAGAACATCAGGATGCTATTTTAAATAAGATAGTCAGAGAAAACCTCTATGAAGAAGTGACCTTCAATCAGAAACCTGATCACAGACTGTGCAGAAAAGTCCAGTAATATTTAAAAATAGGCAAAAAATATAAAGACATGATACAAAAAGGGGGAAACAAATAGATAAGAATGATATGGAGAAATATTTAACTTCACTAATAATCAGAAAAAAATTTAAATGAACATCAAGAAGTCAGTTAACACATCTGATAATGGTGAAAAGAAAGAAAATTCAAATGGTAATTGTTATTCAAACAAGACAAATGGGAGCGCTGTATGTACTATTGGTGGGATTATAAAGTGGTACAGACATTGTGTGGGGTCTGGTAGTACTCAAATTAACAGGCATGCACCTTCAAACACAGCAATTAAACTTCTTGGCATAAACATTCAAACATAGCAATTAAACTTCTTAGCATAAACACCAAGGCCTACAACTCAAGTCCATACGACGAGATGCACGCTATGTAATATTTGGTGCATTGTTGGGTGTACTAGCATGGAATGGAGACAACCTAGGTGACCATAACTAAACGGATGGATTAAGTAATATGTGGCAAATACAGGCTATAGAATATCGGGAAGCACTAAGAAATAACATAAGTAAATTTTAAGAATGAAGTTTGAAGTGGGAAAAGTAAACATAGTAATATCTAAATTATAAAATTATTTACATGAGTTTAAAATAAACATACTAAGCAAAATTACATATTGATGAAAAATTTGTACAGATCCAGGATATATACAAAATACATTAGAGTGCTAGAAAATGGAGGGAAGGGATGCTTCAGGAAGAGGGCAGCAAATAATATTTAAATATTTGTGTATTGTATGTATTATATATTTGTATATATATTAAATTTTTATATATTATGTATTATATAAAATATATTTTATTATATATTTTATATTTGTATATGTTATATATTATATAAAAATATTTTATATAATATATTTTAAATAAGTAATATATAATGTGTATTAGACATTTGTTTATTGATAAATATAAAGATAGGTGAAAAATAGGAAAAATAAATCAACACAGATCATAGTCTGTATACAAGGTTATTCCTAAAACCAGCAAACAACTAATAGCTTTAGCTAGCACTGATTTGCAGTAGTCCTGAACAAATCCAATAGGCCAATATTAAGTGCTGAAACTATGCAGCCCAGTTGTGATTGAGACCAGAAATATACCATTATACCTCTACACATGCATGGGGGCTGGAATTGTGGAATGGCTGCAGGCCTACAGCCAAAACTGGAAATAAAGAATCATAAAGCTGTTGCAATTTGAAGTTTACCCATGCACCTTCTATTGAATAAGTTTTCACATTGAAGTCTTATAGACCTCTAAGCAATATTTATACTTTGAAAGACTATGAAAGATGGCACACAAACAGTAACCCAAGGAATTTACATAGGAGGCTAAACAGGAAACTGAGTAATAAGAAAAATAATTTAAAATGAGCATTGTGTTATTAAGATATTCAGATGAAGTGGGAATTAGTGGTAGAAGTCAAAGAGAAAATTTATTTTATTTTATTTTACTTATTTATTTATTTATTTATTTTTGAGATGGAGTCTTGCTCTGTCGCCCAGGCTGGAGTGCAATGGTGCAATCTCGGCTCACTGCAAGCTCTGCTCCCAGGTTCATGCCATTCTCCTGCCTCAGCCTCCCCAGTAGCTGGGACTACAGGCACCCGCCACCACGCCCGGCTAATTTTTTGTATTTTTAGTAGAGATGGGGTTTCACTGTGTTAGCCAGGATGGTCTTGATCTCCTGACCTCGTGATCCGCCCGTCTCAGCCTCCCAAAGTGCTGGGATTACAGGTGTGAGCCACCACGCCCGCCCTATTTTTAATCTTTTAATTATTTTATAGGGTAGTGTATTTTCATATTACTCATGTAATGTATTTTTAGGTACAATATAACAAAATATCACTGATAGATTATTTCAGGGATGAATAATTTATAATATCTTAATTTTTAATAAACATCTGTGAAATATTCATATATTATTCACCAAACATAAGACATACCTAAATAGACAAAGTTTTGTTGAAGTTTATTATGAAGATTGAATGAGTTTATATATGTAAAAGGCATTTTCGATCATGACTGAGAAATAGCAGTAATTTCTCAGTCATCAGTAGTAAATGATGGCTACTATTATTACTAAATCTTGTCCTCAAAACATAATGCTAAGAAGTTAAATCTGACTTTTTAGATATGAAATAACTAATTATTTTTTATGTTGCTTTGCCTTTCTTCAGATATAATTTTACTTTTTTATTTTAAAGTTTTATTTTAGTTTTAATTGATAGATAACTGTATATATTTATGAGGTATACTGTGATGTTTCAATACATTTAAGTACTGTGTAATGATCACATCATTAGTTAGCATTTCCATTAGTTCAAAAACTTATCATTTTTTTGTGGTGATAACATTCTTATAGATATTTCTTTATATTCAATCAGAGGCTTATACAGGTTCAGACCTCAAGAGTGAATTTCGTGGTGAAACTCTGAGAAAATCATTTCCTGAAACTTGGGTTTGGAATCTTATTACAACTGAGTGAGTATTTTTAATTGCATTTTTCTTCATTTAATTTTTCTTTTTATCTGAACGAAAGACAACATTCATATTTGCCAGCCTTACGGAAATAAACATGTCCCCAAGACTGAAAACTAAGAGTGTGTCAAAAATTCTGCAGAGCCTGTGATAGGATTCTAACTTCTCTTTTTTCTTCCTTTCACTTTCTCCTTTTATTTTTTCCTTATTTCTTTTTCTTACTCTATTATGTTTTATCACTTTTTTTTATAAGAACTTGGATGTTGTTGGAAGGAAAGTTGTACGGGAGACTATAAAGCACACTGAAATTTTTGTTGTATGACATAATGAACATAATACTCAACAAATACATATGGAGGTAAGGGAGAAAGGAGAAAGAGGAGAAAAGAAAATGTAAAAGAGGAAGAAAAAAGGAAATAATAAACGGAAGGAAGAAGAGGAGGAAAGGAGGTTGGAAAAAAGTAAATTTCTAAGGTGCCATAAAAATTTCAAGTATAAGGCTAATATGCACACTTTAAACTTAAAAACCGTATTATATGGCTCATGTTTTATACTTATCAGTAAAGTTGGATAAATGTGATAGCAACGACTTATAAGTAAACTAAAGTTAAACAAATTGCCAATTTAGATATTCTGAGTAAATTAAATGAGTCATTAATTCATGTCTCCTGTTCAAACATTTCCAAATATTTTGGTGCTAAAGACCACTCATAGTGTCTACTGATAACGAAAGACAGAAATGCACAGAGATGAAAGTATCTTTCTCAGTGTTTTATAAGAAAGTAAAAGATTAATGCCCATATGGAGTATTTTAATGGTTCATAATTGTTCAGTGTTTATAAGAAAATACGTAGTATCATAAAATTTAAAATAGAATTAAAAGATGAGCTCTCACAATTAAGAAACAGTAGAGTCAAAGATGACTCAAAGGTAAGGAAAGCTAATGCACTGGACACAAAAGCTTAATGTTAAGCTTCTTTACAGATAAGATATGATATGGAGCAAAACAGAGGAAGAATGGGATAAAAAAAAAAAGAGAGAATTTGCCTATTGTAGTTTAGCAGACCATTGAACCATCAAAGGAGGAAATGTAGAGCTCCAAGGAAGTGGAATGATCCAATTATACATGCGTTATACCGTGACAGCTTCTCTCTGAATCTGTATGCTATCTCTTCTTTTATTAGCTCCTCAGGTGCAGCCAACCTTAGGCTTACTGTTCCAGATACAATTACACAATGGAAGGCCAGTGGATTCTGCATGAATGACAAAGCTGGATTTGGCCTCTCCCCAACTGTCTCCATGACAGCTTTTCAGCCCTTCTTTGTGGATCTCACTTTGCCCTATTCGGTGGTTCGAGGAGAAGCATTCACTCTGAAGGCCAATGTCTTCAACTATCTCAAGAGCTGTATTCAGGTACCAGCTCTTCTTAGTAAAATAGCAAGTTCTTCCCTATGTAAATTATCTTCAAATATCAGTTGCCTGATGATCAGAACTTGGTAAGAACTTGTCTTTCCTTCCTAAGTTTTTAAAAAACATTAACAAGCTCTACCAACCGCACAATGTGTGATTTAGATGTCTAAATTATTATATCTAGGTGGCTGGCTGAACATAAAAGAACTTAAGCTCTATGGTGTATGCTACTTTTTATTATTGTGTGTGAGGGGAGAGTGGGTGGAAATGATTGAAGAGATCCCTAGAACTTTTGATTCTTCAACTATTCAATAATTTTATGTGTAAGACCCTTTTGAAGCCAAAGGACTTGTGAATAATTACGCTATTATCAGATTAGATTTTAAGTTTGTTTACCTTTGGGATACATGAGGATATGCAAAATACACGACAGCTTAGGGGTTTCATAGGCTCTTGAGAACTGACCAATAGCTATGGAAAAAAACCCCAGCAATTTCACAATAGATAAAACACACACACCATTTCTATGTGGGTTTATATCTTGGTTTTTACACTGTCTAGTTCTGTTGCTTTGAACAAGGTACTGATCTCCATCAGCCTCAGTGTATCTGGTGTAAAATGCTGTTAGTAATACATATTTGGCTGCGTCCTTATGAGAATTGAATGAGATAATATAAACCACAAGCCTTACACAATACACTGCAAATAACAGGCATTCACATTTGCTTCCCATCTCTTTAACTTTTACCAAAATAACAAACTTCAACTAGATCTATAATAATAATGTGGCCTTTGTTTTTTGCATTAGCTCATCTCTTTCAATGGTTTGCAATATGGTATGATCCCCAAACCCAACCTTTTGTTGACATCCAATTATTTGGTGAACACCAGTAGAGAATAGTGACAAAATGACATGTCCAGAGTGCCAGGTAACAAACCTAATCAACAGATTTTACTTTAAGTGATACTGTTTACTTAAAAAAAAAAAAAATCAAGCAGGTCGAACTATTCAGTTTGTTAGGAAGCTATTTTTTAGGAAAAAATATAAGTACATTTTTTTCATATTCAGGAAAGTGTGTTTTTGCTTCCTTGTTAGTAAAGTTTTTATTTGTGAGCCTGAGTTGTGATGCAGTCTTCTAGATGCTTTGTATCTGCTATTTGCCATAGCACACATGGCTGTGAACTGTAGATGACAATGTCCTCAATTTACAGAAAAGAAAAAGAAAAAGGAAACAGACTCCCAAGAGCTTATGATAACTTGGTCAACCCAAATTGTCCAAAACATCTGCTTATTCCGCTGCAGTTCTGTGAAGTAATGCATTATTATATAAGACCTAAATACTGGTTTTTCAGAGTAATTAGTCACTAAGTGCCAAAGGTCAAATTATAACTCTGTTGTAAGACTTTGAAGGTCTTGTGGTTTGGGAACCATTCTTTCCACAGCAGAAAATATGAAAGGTGGGGAACTTCCTTTCTAACTTCTCAGACTTGTGTGACTATGCTATGTTTATGTATGGAAAAGATTAAATACTTTTTCTCTATCTTTCCTTATTGGGCCCTCACAGGTTAATACTGTACTGAAAGCATCTAGTGTTTACCAAGCCAGACTTCTCTCAACTGAACATGAAAATATTTGTATATGTGGCAATGAGAAAAAATCCTTTACTTGGCTGGTTACCCCCCAAACACTGGGTAAGATTTACAGTTATTATATGTTTTCACATCCCTTTGTAAATCCCCCTAAGAGCTCATGTTAGACTCTTTGTCTATGATAGGCAATTTACCCATTACTTACCAGCACCGCTTATCCATTCTTCCATTCCTTATGATGGTATTCTCTTTCACAACCCAAGACCAGTATGCCTGAGGACAGGGGTGGGGAGTTGGAATCAAGTCTTGACTTCAAGAGTGTTTATTTTCCAGGTCATATTTTATTCTCTCCCCTGTCAAATTTCAATTATTTTAACAATTTACCTCAACATAGAGTTCAAAATGATTTCTGCCTCCTTATATCTTCATTCAAATAACTGCCATTTACATTTTATGCCACTTAAGGTACAGTCAACCTCACTGTCACTGCTGAAACCCTGCAAAATAGTGGCTGCGGGAATGGGTCATCTACAGCTCCAGACATTGGCTGGAGGGATACACTGATCAAACCCTTGCTGGTAGAGGTATGACTTCGAAGTAAAACTTTTGGGCCTTGAGGAAAACAATCTGTGTGTATTTCAAAGATTTATCTCCATTAAGAAGCATAAAGTATAGCTTTCAGAACCCATGGAAAGAGGAGTGAACCACTTATCCAAAGATAAAACACAGTATTTCAATCAAATATTTGGAAAAGAAGGCCAGAGGTACACATCTCATCCACTTATGCAAAGAATATTTAAAGTCAACTGTATAATAGTCTTGCAATAGAGGGAAAGAATTTTGAAGCTTGAAGGATCTTTATGAAAATCCTTGATTTTCATTTTGGTAACACAGCTTATTGTATAGCATGCAAAATCAAATGGGTCATCTCCGCATTATCTTGGGCTTAATAATTCATAGATGCACTATCTGGAATAAATTTTGAAGGTGATTTGTTCTATTTAGGCATTATTATTAATTTATGAATAAGCTGAATATTCAGAATATTGTTGATTATGAAATTAATCATGACTACTTTCTTTTCTTCTTCCAACAATTAGCCTGAAGGTATTGAAAAGGAGATGACACAGGGCTCACTTATTTGTACAAATGGCAAGTAGATATCTTTACATGTTTTTGCTGACATGGCAATATTGAATGAAACTTTTATTTGTCTTTGTTTTAGAATGAAGGGTTTTATTATTTATCTTCTCAGAACATGGCTACTGGGAAAGATTAAATTACTTTCAAGTAATAAAACTTAATAATTTCCCAAGCCAAAGCAAATTTTAAACTTTTAGTTCTTCCTTATTGACTGTTCCCTAGTTCAGAAATTCAAGTATCCGTGACTTTAACCCTTATCTCTACCATTTAATTTCTACCCATCAAAGCCTTAATTTTGTCATTAAAAATAGTAACTATGACTCTAAAAGTTCTGTCCAAAGCACCCAACCAGAGAAGAATTTTCTCTACCTAATGTATGTCATTTATTTTATCCTCCCACCTCTGAACCAAATTCTGACAAGTCTTTTTTTCTGATTACCACATCTTCTGAAGTCCATTACCTATCTGGGCTTTGTCTCACATCTATTGCTTAAAAATATTTGTTTCCAACACTGCAACAATTAATTGCCCTATAAATAGTACCAGACTGCAACTGGATTTCTTTCTATTATCTAATTTATTTTGCTTTTGCCACCATTTATTTGTTTGTTTGAATGTTAGAAATATTAGAGGCCCCTGGAGTTAATAGTAGCCAGAGATCTCATTTTATATTCCAATATTTTGTCACCTTAAGGAGCATACACAGGTAGTGGAGTATTTTTAATACCAGTATGAAAATTATGTTCAACCCAATTCAAAAAGCGTGGGTTCAGATTCAGTGTTTTATCACTTACAATTAGGAGATGTTCCAAATTTATTTTCTTTTGGCCTAAGCATACTCTTCTATACCAAGGCAGGAAAAACATCTAGTCTATTCATCCTATAAGTTGTTTTGTGAAAATCCAATTAAATCATAGGTGCAAAAGTAAATTGGAATGTACTCACCAAAGTTAAGGTTTCATTATATGTTAAATTGTAACTGATTGTGAAGAGTTTATGTGAATATGATTAGTTATAATTATAGGAATCTCTTTGACCTTTTTTTCTGATTATTTCAGAGTTGGGAATAGTCAATAAGTAGACATTAAGTGATTTAACAATCAAGAAGATAACTTATATTCAAAGTCAAATCATGGTTTTTAAAATAAATGAGAGATCTGAATTAATAATTTCACTTTACTGTTTCCTAGGATCCACAGTATCTCAACCAGTAGTGCTAACTTTACCAGATAATCTTGTAAAAGATTCACCTAGAGCTTATTGGTCTGTCCTTGGTAAGTCTGCAAAGCACTATAATTACACAGGCTTGGAAAGAAGAGAAAAATTATACCTATTTCTGCCATGGTTCTATTTTGTCATCTGTTTTAGACTGCATTTCTAGCCTAAGAATTTTATAATTGAGGTTGGTATATATGACTAAGTTGTTATATATGACACACTCACTTTCCTTTCTTAAAGGCCATTTCATCTGACACATAAAAATTTACTCCCGTCATTAGCATTTCTGGCTCATGTCTCATTTAAGGCTACCTCAGTAAGGAAAAACTTTATGTTTTCTCACAAACCAGTGATTTTTAGAGTACAGTGTGCTGAACTGGTTAACATCGATATTTCACTTCTTTTGCCCTGAAATTACAACACTCAGGTAGGAGCAAACAGCATTCCACACAAAGGCAGTGGTCCCTGTGGGACAATGACCAAAGCTGGGCAAAGTGTCCTACTCGTAACTTACAGGCCCTGTAAACCTAGAACCCCAGTAACGCGCCAACAACTGGAAAAGCTTAAGGGTAATAAGAATAACTGTAAGACGTGTTTAGATATAGAAACATAAAATGTATGCCAAAATTAAATAGAATATATTCCTGTCATTGTTCCCATGTTAAAAAGGGCAAATTGCTTTCTTGCTCATTCCAGATTTCAAAGATAGTTACCTCCATGATTTATTTCTATCTTTTCAAAAAACAATTCTGGACTGTTTAGCCCCTACCTTCTAGTCATCACCTATATACGGCCCAGATTAAAGACTTAAGAGGAACATCTAAAGAATACTGTACAGTAGAAGGAATTCTGCACTCTATGTGGCATTATGGTTATATCTTGCATTGTTGCAGTAGAAGAAGTATAGACCAGAAAAATACTAACAGGGAGGGGAAGAACACTCAGCTTATATCCAGAACATCTTCCAGTATCAAAACCAAAGAAGACCTGCACTTACTTGAGCTTTTGGCTTTGAGCAAGTAAGTCTCATTACCAAAATGATATCCAACAAATACAAGTCACAGACGCTACACCATTATATCCAGCACCATCATTCTAAACCCTTCTTATTTTTAGGCTCTCTTAATAGCAAATGGCTCAGTTTCCATCTATTTAGTGAGCCATTGAATTCAATTAGCTAGTTAGTGTTTTGTTGAGGATTTTTGGGGTTTATATGCATCAGGGATCTTGGTCTGTAGTTTTCTTTTCTTGTAATGTCCTTGTCTGGCTTTGGTATCAGGGTAATACTAGACTTGTAACATGAATTTGGAAGTATTACTTCCACTTTGATTTCTTGGAAGAGTCTGGTAAGAACTGATGTTAGTTCTTTAAATATTTGGGAGAATTCATCAGGGAAGCCATCCAGTCTGGGACTTTTATTTGATGGGAGACCTGTGATATTGATTAAATCTCCTTACTCACTATTAGTCTTCTCAGACTGTTTATTTATGATTCGGTCTTAGCAGGTTATGTGTGTGCATGAATGTATTTACTTCTAGATTATCAGTTTACTGGCATATAATGCTTCATAGTAGTTTTATATGATCCTTTGTATCCCTGTGGTATAAGTTCTAATATCTCATCCTTCATTTATGGTCCTGTTTATTTGAGTCTTCGCTCTTTTTATCTTAGGTAATGGTTTGTCGATTTCATTTATGTTTTCAACAAACTAGTTTCATTGATTGTTTTTCTAATCTCTACTTCATTTATTCCTGTTCTAATCTTTGTTATTCCCTTTCTTTTGCTACCTTTGGGCTTAGTTTGTTCTTTTTCTGATTCCTTAAAATGTAACATTAGATCATTTATTTGTGATCTTTCTTCTTTTATGATATAGCAGTTTATGAATATACATTTACCTCTCCAAACTGCTTCTGCTGTATCCCATAAGATTTAGTATGTTGTGTTTCCATTTTCTTTTGTCTCAAGGTATTTTTTTATTTCCCTTTTGATTTCTTCCTTGACCCAGTGGGTATTCAGGCATGTGTTCAATTTCTACATATTTGTGAATTTTTGTCCTGTTATTTATTTCTAGTTTCATGCCCTTGTGATTCAAAAAGATTCCTGATATGATTTCAGTCTTCGGACTGTAGAAGTTCTTTACAGTGGCAAAGCATAGTGGATAAGAGAACTGACTTTCCCAGAAGGCTGCCTTGGGTTTGAATCCCATTTTTACCACTTGCTGTGTCACTTTGGGAAAATTGCTGAACCTCTCTGTGTCTCATTTCTTCATCCCTTACCTAAAGATAATAGTGTTACTTATTTCATAGGATTGTTATAAAAATTAAATGAGTTAAGATGCTTAGACATCTCGAGACATGTAGTAAATGCTACACAACTATTAGATATTGGTAGAAAGTGTGTAGGGAAGTGTCCAAGTCCAGGCACTCTGAAGCACTATTTTGTATGCTGAATTCCTGACTCCGCTGTGTCTTTTCCGGATGATGCTGGGAAAATTTTCAGACTCTGTGTGCCTCAATTTCATTATAAATGAAAAAAATAATACCCATTCGTGTTATTATTATAAGCATTGAATGAATGAGCATGAGCAGAGTGTTCAGAACAGCATCTGATAAATGGCAAGCATTTTACAAAGGTTTATTTTGGGCCCAAATCCTGTTGTTTTTGAAATGATGATTGACCTGGAGTTTTCTACTTCACCCTGGGAGCTCTCCAGAAATTTTGATTCCCACAAACTTGGGTTCTTCTGCTCTTGGCTGTGCTGCTTTGGATAACATATCTCCACCATGGTTCTGAAAACAAGGCCCTGAGTTGTCTTGCTAATTCTATAGTGTGGGTCCAACAAATGGAAGAGAAAATAAGATCCAGATAATAGTTAAAATAATTATTTCCGGTATCTATGACATAGAGATGTTGAATACAAACTAATATTCTTCATCTTATCAATTTTTACAAAGTCCTTCATATTGACTTGATTGATTTTTCAGGAGACATTCTCGGTTCTGCCATGCAAAACTTACAGAATCTTCTTCACCTGCCTTTTGGTTGTGGAGAGCAGAATATGGCCCTATTCACTCCCAATATTTACATCTTGGACTATCTGAGTCAGACTCAACAACTGACCGAAGAGATCAAATCCAAGATTATTGGATACCTGACCACAGGTAAAGCATTTGGAAGCCTTATTTTGCTTCTCTCAGTTAAATCCCTGAATCCCGGCTATTTTGCTTGTTAAGTACGTGAATGTATTTGTCTGTATGTATACATCCATTTATAACTAACACAAATATTCAACTTATCCAACTTTTCTTCTGGATCATCCATTTTAATTTGAAAAATAATATCTTTTCCTGTTTCAGGTTATCAGAGACAGCTGTCTTATAAACACTTCGATGGATCATATAGTACCTTTGGACATAAAGATGAACATGGACACACATGGTTTGAAGTTTTGTTATTTACATCAGTTTAACTAGATGTTTCTAATTACTTCTAATCTACTTATTTTTTTCAAGTGATTTTTGAGAATTTTATAAAAACTATGGATCTTCCCCCACAAACTATAAATATACAAACTTCCACACACATATACACATTCTTTTAATAGGATTCCTGGGCTCTTGGGTTAAAGACTTATGGTATTTCTATCTTTTACTTACAAAAAAATTATACATGATACATAAGCAAATTACTAGACAAAGTAACTCAATAGAGCAGGATAAAAGGTATGAAACTACAATTATTATAGAAGCAAATTATTCCATTGAAACAATAATATCCCAACCTAACCTAAAGATAGTCTCAAGATTGTTTATGATAACTGATAGTGCCGCTCAGAAATTGTGCTGTGTAATTATGAATCCTCCTAATGAGACTTTAAAAACCTATATTGGAGCAGAATCCTGGTTGCGACAAATGGGGAAATAAGCACTAAAACCAAAATAATTTAAGCAAAGATTGCATTATTACTGTAATGCCTAAAAGACAGGGTGATTAATGAGATGCAAGTTAAATTTTAAAATTTATTCCCTATATTATTAACTTTTATTTACAAATACATATTCACCCCTAGCTGCTATGTCCTGGGAACAGTAATACATCCTTGAGGTACAAAAAGACAGATGCTCGCTATAATAATCATTATTGTTTCTTTTCTAATTGAGGGTAGTAAATCTCCATAATTACCCAGTGAGGCAGATAGCATCATGACACCCATTTTACATATAAAGAAACAGAAACACAATGTATTATTTTGCTAGGTACCATAAAAAAGCACCACAGACTAGATGGCGTAAACAACAGAAATTTGTCTTCTTATGATTCCGGGAGCCAGAAGTCCATGACTCAGGTGTTAATAACGTTGACATTTTTTTGAACCTGTCTTCTGGGCTTGGACATGGCTGTCTTCTCCCCGTCTTCTCACGGTCTTATCTCAGTGCATATCTGTGTCCAAATTTCCTCTTCTTATGAGGACACCAGTCATATTGTCGTATTGGATTAGAGTCTACTCAAATGACATCATTTTAACTTACCTCTTTGAAGACCCTATCTTTAAAAACAAGTCAAATTCTCCGGTACTGAGGTATAGGGGTTCAACATTTGAATTTGAATGAGGAGGCAACACAATTCTGCCCACAACCCACCGAGAGGTTAAATAATTTGTGCAAGTTCACATTGCCAATATTGTGGCAGAACTTGAATGTCTGTTCCAGAATGTGAACCTTCACTCACTACATTATTTTGCCTCTTGATAGTACATGACCCTTGACTCTGAGAAGTGTGGAGTATAGTGGGAAAAGGCAACTAAGAAAAAAAAATAAAACACAACGTGATAAAAGCTGTAATAAAAATATGCACATGATCCTATGGAAGTATATAGGCATGGCAACTTTTCCAGCAATTGTGTGATGACGTGTTTGGACCAAATGCAATGCATATTACACACATGGATGAATCCGACCGTGTTTACCTGTTAGGAATGCCAGTCTACAAGGGAGAAGTTAACTAAGTATAAACTACAGCTCGTTTTGGATGAGCCATTTAAACCCTGTACACCTCAGGTTATCATGAAATGATAATAAGGCACACATACCTCATCTTGGCCTCTTAAGATATTTTTCTAGTTACAACATCCTATAATTTCCCAATAAGCTCTTAGGTGTTAAGAGGGGACAAGTGCAGGAATTCTAGTTTTGCTTGGGGTAGAGATAAAAGAATCTGGGAAGATGTTATAGAGAAGGTGACTCTTCATTGAGGGCATGAATGATGAATTCAGAGAAGGAGGAAGAGAGGATTTAAGTCAAATGGATGGAGACTTGATTTAAGTTATTAACCAGCAACATATAAATTATTACCAAATCAGTAATATGCAAATTAAGCAAATCAGTAATATGCAAATTAATAAAAATATTATTCTTATCTGAGCAACTCATAAATAATCTCCATTAATGTTTTGGCAATATTTTCCTTCAGTCTTTTTCTCCTATGCTTTATAAACATAATTGAGATTATCCTGTATGAGAGGTTAGTCTTCCTTTCTTGAAACCTAACATTATTTGTAGTAACTTTGCCATGTCATTAGAATAACTTAAATCATCCCTTAAGCCAAAGAGATGGGTGGGTGGACACGTTCGGCTAGAATTTGAGAAAGAAATTTTCAGGATGTGAAACTAAAAACATAATTGAAGCAAGTTACACTTTTTTTCTTTCTTTTTCTTTCTTTTTTTTTTTTTTTTTTTTTGAGATGGAGTCTCGCTCTGTTGCCCGGGCTGGAATGCAGTGGTATGATTTCGGCTCACTGCAACCTCTGCCTCCCAGGTTCAACCGACTCTCCTGCCTCAGCCTCCCAAGTAACTGAAACTACAGGTGCCCACGACCACACCCGGCTAATTTTCATACTTTTAGTGGAGAGGGGGTTTCACCATATTGGCCAACCTGGTCTCGAACTCCTGACCTTGTGATCCACCTGCCTCGGCCTCCCAAAGTGCTGGGATCACAAGCGTGAGCCACCATGCCTGGCCAGAAGCAAGTCACATATTTTAATGAGAATTCACCTGCCTCTCAATGGTTGTTATAATATGCACTGTATATCTTTTTTTCCAGGCTCACTGCATTTGTTTACAAGTCATTTGCACAGGCTAAACGTTACATTTATATCGATGACAAAGTTCAATCCCAAACGCTTATTTGGCTCTTAAATATTCAGAAACCAGATGGCTGCTTCCTAAATTTTGGCAAAGTCTTCAACAATGCTTTGAAGGTACTGATGAGATTCTACCTTACAGTTTTCTATTCTTTCATTATAATTGTTTAGTGAATCCCAAAGTACACTGAAGAAATTGGTAAAAATTGTTGAACAGGAATTTCTACTAGCATAAGCTAATTATCTTGAAAACCAATAAAACGTTTCTTTATAGCAAATGGAACATTTTCTTTCCTTCAGTCAGGTTAAAAACTCTAGAAGATTCTAACAGTAACTGTGGTGACTGGGGGCAGGGTGCAAGAGCAGGATTATTAGTAAAAGTGTAAACAAAGAAGTAACAGAACCTGGATAATTCTTAATAGCTTAGTGCTTTATCATTTAAGAAATTCTTTATCAATATTGTTTTGTTATTAGAATTAAATTTGTTTTGCTCTTACTTGCTAATATCCCTGAGATAAGTGTTCATAATGAATATGCCTTTTATTTCTAAGTGTTTTAAAACTTATGTTTTCTTCATAATTATCATAGTAGTATTTATTTATTGAAAGTAGCTCGGAGATTTCATATAAGATATTGACCAAAATATTATTCGTATGTCAACAATTCAGAAATAATCACCATTAATGTTTTGGCAATATTTTCCTTCAGTCTTTTTACTTATGCTTTATAAATATAATTGAGATTATCCTGCATGGATTTTTAGTCTTCCCTTTTTGAAACCTAACATTATTTATAATAACTCTGCCATGTCATTAGAATAACTTAAAAACATAAAATTAATAGCTCTCTATACATCATCATATGAATAAACCAAAATCTTTCTTGAGGTTTCAGTAATGCTTAATAAACTCAAAATAATGTTTTGTTAACATTCTTATATGTAAATAGGCCCCTAGTTCATTATTGAATTAGGATAGCTATCTAAAAGTGTAATTTTTTAAGGTTCTGATAAAACGTTACCAGATTGATTTTTAGTAAAATTGTGCCAATTTTGATTCTTTTTACATGTAGAGTATCTAACTCATAGCACTACTGCTGACTCTGAGTAATATAAGTATGAAAACAAAAATCTTTGAAAATATAAAAGAAAAAAGATGGTGCTTAATGTCTATTTTTGTTTATAGGTCAATTGGTTCAAAAGTCAAATATTTTTCATATGATTATTTTTAGTTTATTTTTTCTTATTTGTAACTGTCTTTTAATCTTTTGGAGCTAGTTTGATTTTCTTTATAGCTAATATTATTGACCTACTAGAATTTATTCAGTATGTTGTGTAATTTATATGTAATTTACTTCTATATTCCAAATAGTTCACCACTTATCATGACACCTCTTGTTAATTAATGCTTTCTGTTTCTACCGATTTTTGAGGCTAACTTTGTTACATTGTTTTCTATACTTGATATGATTTCTTTCTGCTCTATTGATTGATCTACTGATTATACTACTATAAAATATTTCTATTTTATACTATACTCTTTTAATCGTAGTAGTATCATGGCATGCATTCTTTTCATGATACTTTTTATATTATTTCTAGGGTAAATATGAGGGTGAGAATTAAATTAGAACTTTGCAGAACATTCTCTCCCTCCTTTGATTCTAAATGCCTTCTGAGGCCCGTAAGTTATTTTGACAAGTGATACTCCTATTTATATAAAATGTTCATGTGTTTGTTCTCTATTTCCTACTTTTTATAAACAGTATCTTTTGAGGACATGAAAAACTTCACCTCCCAAAAATATAGGAAAAGAAAACAAACAAACTGAGTTTTCAAATATATTAGATTTAGAAATACCCTTCCTCTGAATTCCATGAGACTGACATGTTACCCCTATGTTTCATTCAGGGAAAAGAAGATAATGAAATCTCTCTAACTGCATATGTTATCGGTGCTCTGCTTGAAGCTGACCACCCGGTCTCGGTATGTAGTCCACTGGTGATCCCACTAACTTGCTTCTTATGAACTTAGAACATTTTATGCCAACAATATAGTAATAGGAAGTAGAACTATATGTTTGTAGCTACCACATATGCTGAATAATACTGAATCAATATTCTTCTGAATCGTCAAATTACACTGTGCAGATGGAACTATGTAGAAATTAAAATGAGTATGTTGTATTTGCCCTTTGAACGTTTCAGCACAAACAAAATTCATTCCTAATTTTTTTCCAGCAATGATCATATCTACATCTGTGTTTTTGTATGTGTTTTTGTGTGCACATTTGATTTTTTTTTTTTATTCTTTGCAGTTTATGGCTATTCAAAAGGGTCTCCAGTGCTTAGAGACTGTATCTAGGGAAAGAGCTATGACTACTTATGAGCAGGCTCTCCTAGCCTACACTTACAGTTTAGTAGGCTATGAAGACAAAAGGGAATTCTTCTTCAATGAGCTGAACAAAAAAGCAAAAAGAGTAGGTGAGTGTTTTTGACCCTTCCTGGAGTAACATGCTGGATAAGTAGAATGATTGGCAGTGGGATAATTATCATCCCCTCATGTTTCTTTATTACCAGTTGTAAGGTTTGCACTCCCTCAAATACCACCCATTTGACCACACACAGTTATATGCCATGCTTTGACACAGACACTGTTGAATTCCTTTCACTTTTTGGTCAGGTGGCTCCGTGTACTGGGAACTGGAAGAGAGGTTTTCTATGGAAGGATCGTCATCTTTGTACTACCCTCAGGCTTCCTCCGCAGATATAGAGATGACCTGTTATGGGCTATTGGCTCTTCTTTTCAAGCCACAGCTGACTTCAGAAGAACTGTCCTATGCATCTCAGATTGTACATTGGGTGGCAAAGCAGCAAAATTCCCGTGGAGGTTTCTTCTCCACAAAGGTAACTCTATATCTTTGTAAAATTTCTATGCACAAGAAAATTGAGCAACTTGCTTTGCGTTGGTGGTATTGGTCTTTAAATTTATATATTACATTTATGCAATTAAATGTAATTGTTGTCACTATTGAACTTGCTATCATTTTTCAATTTGCTGTCTTTCAGGTTTTTTACAGATGTAACATTTTATCTAGTAATAATCTCTAAATACTTATTCAAATATGCTTTACTTTAATTTTTAAAATAAAAACTTAAGTACTAACCTACTAAATGTTCTATATAAAATTAGCTATGATTTTATCAGAAAAGGTGTTCTCAATTTGCATTATCATCAGCAGTGTGTACCTTTCATTATATAATTTCAAAATCATTTCTCTTGATCTGATACAATAAAATTAGTAATACATTCTGTATAAAAATAAATCTCCCTGGTTTCTACTTAGATAGAATATGCTTTCATTTTTTTAAAGTTCTCTTTTATTTCATATATTATAAATTTCCTGGTCATATCATTTGTATATTTCCTAATAGGGATATTAATCTTTTCCTTGATTATATGTAAGACTTCTGAATATAGTAAAGATATTAACCTTACTAATGCATGTAACATCCTTGTCAACTTTCTGTTTTTCTTCCAATTTTTATCATGCTTTAAAATACACATTCTTTTCTTTTCATTTTCACTGAATATAATTATTCTACTGAAGATTCTCACTTTAAAACTAAGAATAGTACTCAACACAAAAAATTATATAAATATATTATCAGACTTTTCTGTAATATGAATTAATTCATCGTATTTCTATTATGATTCATTTTATAGGATATATTTTGATTTTATAGGATATAATTTTATGGGATGTAATTTTATAGGATGTATTTTGATAGAGTTACAGTAGAGACCTAACTTTAAATGGCCAGCCAGTTCTCTCGATGTCATTTATGTAATAATTAATTGTCTCAATGATTTGAAATGCTACTGTTATTGAAATATAAAGTCATATATATTTTGTCATCTTTTTAGTCTTTTTGTTTTTTCCATTGATATTTTGGCCTCGTTGTATGCTTTGATGTTTGGTAAAACAAAACCTGATTTGATAGGCATTTAAAAAAAATTTTCTCGGCATTTTCTTACATTTTTATTCTATTAAACAATGTTTTGTTTGTGTTAAAGATTTGAACAGAAATGTTGCCACAAACCGCATTTGTCTGTTTAAATTATACAGCACCCAAGACAGTATAGTTCACAAAACAAAGTAAAATGCATGGAAAAAGATGTAATCGCATTTTAAATTATTTTTAAATAAATCACAGCTGTATTTGACTGATTGCTAAATCCCATGGTATGCTTTAATACAATTTGCCATTCTTCTTTTAGGATACCATTGTGGCTCTCCAAGCTCTGACGCTATTCCAGAGGCTCACTTTCTCTAAGAATAGACAAAATTCAGTGCAAATTTTCTCTGACCAAGGATTCAATACAGCCTTCCAAGTGAATGATAAGAACCGTTTGTTGCTACAACAAATTCCATTGCCAACAACTAAGGGAAAGTATATGGTGGAAGTGAATGGCAATGGCTGTGTTTATGTGCAGGTAATTTTGGGCTTTTTTTACCCCCCAACTTATCAAAACTTATAATCTAAGTGAAACTAGAGAGAATAGTATAACGAACGAATAACTAGATTTAATAGTTTGTTCACATTTGGTCATTTTTGCTTCACATTGTTTTGCTGAATTCTAAAGTAAATTAGAGTTATCATGCCACTCCTAAATATGATATATATGGATCTCCAAAAAATAAATAAGGACATGCAATTATGTAACTGCAATGCCATTATCAGAGCGACCACACATTAACAATAGCTTGGCCAGGTGCAGTGGCTCACACCTGTAATCCCAGCACTTTGGGAGGCCAAGGCAGGCGGATCACTTGAGGTCAGGAGTTCGAGACCAGCCTGGACCGCATGGTGAAACCCCATTTCTACTAAACATACAAAAAATTAGCCAGGAGTGGTTGTGTGTGCCCGTAATCCCAGCTACTCGGGAGGCTGAGGCAGGAGAATTAATTGCTTGAACCCAGGAGACAGAGGTTGCAATGGGCCAAGAACATGCCACTGCACTCCAACCTGGGCAACAGAGTGAGACTCCATTTCAAAAAATAAATAAATAAATAAATAACAATAGTTTGTATTATGATATAATTTAATTATCAAACCTCTATCCCCAAATATACTTTATGGTTGTTTTTCAAATCAGGATTCAATCAAAGACCATACTTTGCAGCTGTTTGTTATGCTTCTTAAGTCTCTTTTAACCTAACAGATCTATCAAGTTTTTTGTATTTTTTGTGACATTAATTTGTTCAAGAGATCAGGCCAGTTGTGGTGTAGAATTTCCCTAATTCTGAATTTACCAGATTGTTTTCTTCTGCTGTCATTTAATTTGTTGTCTCATTCTGTGCCTTCTGTAACTAAAAGTTGGATCTATATTTATATTGTATCACATCCAGAGGCACATCATCATTAGTGATGTGAAGTTTGATCACTGGATTAAAGGTGGTGATAGCCATACTTCCCCAATAATGTTGCTGCTTTTTTCTTCTTTGCACCAACAATTAACATTCAAAATATTACATTGGGATCGTAAAGATGTTGAGTTCATCATCAATTTTTACCTAAAAGTCTTAACACGCATTGATGATCTTTACCTGATCAACCATTTCATTAAGAACTACAAAGTGGTGATTTTCTAATTCTATCACACCTTCTACCTTTATTAGCTGGCATTGCCATACTGTATAGTCCAATATACCAGAGTATACTCAATATGTCAAATGTTTCTGGACAGTTGGCAGTAGTTCCCCTCTTTGACCATTACATATGACTTTGAAATTAATAATGTGTATATATGACTTTGTACTTGGACAGGTATATCTTCTGGAAATATTTCTTGAAGTGGGATTATTAGGTCAAGTTAAGTCTTTAACCAAGCCTCTTACCAAGTCGTTTTATCTTGGATTTAGATTCTACAATTTCTCTTATAATTTATTCATTGTATTCATGGTATTTACCTTGATTCCTGAAGTTCTGACATTATAGTAATTTTATCAGTTGCTTAAGGCTGAAATCAGATCATTTTAATTATTATCCAAAACACAGCATAGATATAGTCTAACTCTGCTACTCAGTAGCTGTATGAGTTTGGACGAGTTACTCATCTTTCTGTCCCCCATTTCCCTCATCTATAAAATGGAGGTTAAAAATAGCATCCACCTCAAAGGATTGTTGGAAACATTAAAATAATTATTATATAAAAAAGCTTTTAAAAGTAAGTACAGAGTATATGTTCAATAAATGTTAGCTAAAGTTACTAGTGTTACTAGTGTATTGTATAGAATTAGTGTTACTAGTATATTGTATATAATTGTATAGAAAAAAAGAAGCAGAGAGGTAAAAATTAACTTTAAGTTGAAATGTTAATGTGGAGGTAATGAATTTAAAATTAATCCTTTAGTTAATCAACAACATATTCTATGTTTCTCCAAGTCAACTCTGAGATATAACATCCTGCTCCCTAAGAAGTCATCTGGATTTTCCCTTTCTGTGAATACAGCCAATGCTTTCTGCAGAGGATTATTTGATGCAAAATTTGACCTTGTTGTTTCAGCCAGGTAACAACTCTTTTTTTTTTTTTTTTTTTTTTTTTTGGTAAACATAGATATCCCTCTACCTCTAATTCAGGTAGCCTAGTGTCTTTCTCTGCCTCCAAGTGAAACCACATTCCAATTATTGTATGTGAAAGACTGGCCTATCTTTATCCTCTTGGAAAATATATTTCATCTTGTTTAAATTGTCTAAATTTTATGAGATTATGGTAGGTGCAAAGATAAATCTGACTTCGCAAAAATATGGACCAGGAGGAAGTTGTAAGGGAAAAAATTCTATAAATTCCTCCTCAAGAGGTACATTTTCTTAGTTTCTAGTTTGTAAATCAACACATTGCAAACTCTTACTTTTGAAACATAAAATTCTAAAACGAGGTTATCAGACCTAGGTTCAATTCTCTGGGTCCACTTAGGAATGAATTAAGATGCATGTTGTGTCATTTCGGAGCACCACTAACTTCAGTTTATTATTAAATTATTCCAGTCTCAGAACAATAAACTCTATAAAGGGGATGATAAAATAAACTTTTTTTTTTTGCATGAAAATACATTTTATTTTTTGTTTTCCTAAATATTTTTGTTTTCCTAAATAATGATCAAAGTTTATCTGAATTTTAAATTTTGTACTTTTTTAAAAAAAAGTTATTATGGAAAGCGCAACTCTTCCAACATGGCAATCATTGATGTGAAGATGCTTTCAGGATTTGTACCAGATAGATCATCAGTTAAGAAGGTAAAGACTTAAATGCTGTTAATTGAAATAACTTCAGAATAGATACAATGTGTTGAGCGCTGTGCTATACTATACATTGGCCACAAGTTTATTTAAAAAAGGAATACATTTTCTATTCTTAAGGAGTAAAATTTGAATCTTATGTGTATCTTAAAGTAAAACATTGAGGTTCTCAAACTAATTTATATTCTTATATTGTCAAAACAGTGTATCACTAAAAAACAGGTAAATGAGTTAGTGTTTAGTTATTATTATATTCATTCTATTATTCTATTTATTTAAAATTAGAAACTAATATATACAGATAGATGTTTCAAAAATGTTGAATGAGTAAATCTCAAAGATAAATATTTGTTGTTGAAGCTTTATAGAAACATGGCAAGTATTTATAAAGATGCAGAAAAACCTCCAAGTTGAAAGCAAATATTTTATCTTTGGATCACTAGATGTTTGTAATCCTAGTTCCCTGAATTTTCAGCACACTTTTCTTCCTTATTTTTAGCTTCAGGAAGATGGCAAAGTACAACGAGTAGAAATCAAAACCACTCATGTCTTTTTCTACCTGGAGAATGTGAGTTTACTGTCATAACTTAGTTTGTGTGTTGATGTATATGCTTGAGTCACAATGTGGTTTTACTTTTGTCTTTGTTTTTTTATGTTTAAAAAAGTTTCCTAAGAGCAAAAGTATCGAAACCGTATTGCTAAAATAATTCTGAATATTTGAAATGGAGAGAAGTTAAGGGAATACATTTCAATATGCATAACAATATTGATTTATTCTCAGGTTACTCAAAAAGAAATTCAATTCTCATTCTCCATCAAACAAGATGCACTCGTATCCAACATCAAGCCAGCATCTGTTCAGCTCTATGATTATTATGAAACTGGTAAGAACCGTATTTAGTTACTGCGGTTTTTGTCATTAAGTAATTGCAGTTCTGGCCGTTACATTCAAGGCGAAAACCGCGATTGCTTTTGCACCAACCTAAATAGTTAAACCAATTTTCATTTTCCCTACTGCTGTTACAGTTCTTATGTTTGAAATCTTCTTCCCTTGTTTGGTGTTTTGTAACTGTTCATACTGCCTAATACAAAAAGCATCAGAATTTCAAGAGCAAAATTTGAGGGTTTTTTCTACCTAAATGGACAAAACTGGCCTGATTTTTCTTAACCAGTCTTCTCACTAAGATGTTCACTTAAATTATTGGAAAATAAATGTGAAGCAGGCTATCTAGCTGAATATAGATTCAGGCAAAATAAAGTTAATGGCTATGAAGGTTGGCATAGTTTATGCATTAGTGTGAATTACAGGATACAGAAATTACGTGTTTATTTGAAGAGAGAAAGAGACATATACTATTAGCGATGATAAAGATATGTTCATAAAAATATTCTTAGAAAACATTTTTAAAGTCACAACCATTTATTATTCCTTGCAATTCTATGGATCAGCCAAGCTGATTGGTGCACGGTGACTGGTTTGGGCTGGTTCAGCTTTTCCCTCTTTGAATTGCACCTGTAATTCACCTGGTGAGTTGGCCAGCTGGATATTCTAGGAGCCCTCATTCATATGTCTAGCATTGGACTGGCTCTTGATTGGCGGCTGACTGACTGCCAGCTGAATCAGCTTATTCTTGCCTCTCATCCTTCAACAGGCTAGTCTGGGCATCTGTTTATCTAGTTAGCTACCATCTATCTATTCATGTATTGCTTAGCACAGTGAAATTTTTAAATAAAAAATTTATAATCAGAGCCAACTTGGTCAGATAATTTTGGGTTTCTGGATTTTGTTTTGTTTTGTTTTGTTTTCAACCAAGTTCTTATGGTGTTATTAATGTTTTAACCAAGGCTCAGGAAAGGCAAATTCTTACTGATAACACCAAACAAGTAAGTAGCAGAATACAATCTCTAAATGAGGTCTTTTGTTTTGAAATTGAAGCTTATCTGAACACTGTGCTTTTGCAAGGTAAAAATTATGTCTATGAACACATTAAAACATAGGTCTAATAACTTTACCAATTAAAGAATTAAAATGACAAGTTAATTATTTTCAAGTCAGATTACCTCAGCCAATAAATGACTCACAGACTTTTTGAGAAAACAAAAACCTGTTTTATACATGCTATCTTGATAAATATTTCATCCAAAAAAGGGAGTGAATCAATAGTGATACAAACTATTAAGTGTTAAGTGTAAGTCAACAGTGGTTTACAAACTTTGAGTACCTACACATTTGGTAAGCACATCTTTACTTCTTTACAAAAACCTGGTTGAACTAAGTCTTCACTGTCCCTCCAGCTCTTGTGGTAAAATAGACACTTTATTCTAGAAGAGAAAACCCTAACCTCTGTTAGGTTTCAATATGTATCATATACAAAACATCATACCTGAAACACTTAAGAATGATCATATGGGTATGCATGCAGTGTGATGTAAATCAGAAGAATAAAAATACAGTATATTTGGAAGCTGTTAAGCAAAGAAACTGTTATAGTAGCACAGATTTAGGGGAATTTATTTCTAAACAGATAAGAAATAAAGATGCTTTCTTCTTGAACAATGCTATAAAACTTTCTAATAACAATTACTGTCTTTCAGATGAATTTGCACTTGCAGAATACAGCACACCATGTGGTCAGATGTCCCTTGAAACCTCCTCATTCTAGGATAAGGAAAATGAGATGGAAAAGAAGATACTTTGTAACTGAGATATCTATCAAGTTTGTTCCTGGAAGCTTTAAGCCTGCACTTCCCAAAAGCTTCAACCAGCAGAGACCAGGGCCAGTAGACAAACGCTCTCACCTCTGCTCTTAGTCAAGAACTGTGGGAGGCGTTCCAAATGCTTCTCATGAAGTCCCCTTGAAATCCATCTCCCAGATTTTCAGGAAGCAGACTCCACAACAAATCCTTAAATTAGCCTTTGTCCTTTTTTGACACAGTCTCCCTGCTCTCTCACTCATGTTTCCTGGGCTCCCCAGTGAAATGAATTATCTGCATCCAAGCCCTTACCTCAAATTCTACTTTCAGGGCAACCCAAGCAGAGAAAGCCTATCCCATCAATCACTGAATAACTATAGAAAACACTTCGTTAGATAAGGAGTATTCTAAGGTATTGATACTTTAGTTCTGGTATGTGTTTCTGAATAATTTCTCTGGGAAGTGTGGAAAAGTAAGCCTTCATGTTATTGAAACGTAAATATGTTTATTTTCCTTGGCAACTATTATTGAGTAAAACCTGACCAGAATCCATGGGTTTTTTTGTTTGTTTTTTGTTTTTTTGTTTTTTTAAAAAAGAACCTATGTATTTTTAACTTCCATTTTAAAACTGAATTTTCTTTCTCCAGATAAGCTTAGGATGAAACAAACACCCCCATCTCCTCTCTAACCCAATCACTTAGAGCATCATTTCTGAAGATATATTTGTAAAGTTTTCTTGGCTATAAAATATTATATACTTGATTTAATTATAAGATCAAATATTCATTAGTATGTTATTATTAAACACATATATTTTAGAAAATTATTTTTATACATGTACCTAAAGCATTTACTTGTAACTGTTAAGATAAAAGAATAAATTTATGTTGTTTTGAGCCACAAAGTATGAGATAATTTGTTACTGCAGCAATAGAAAATGAATGCACTATCTCATAAATATCTCAAACATAACGAACTTAAACATTTCAAATGTCATTTGTCATTCCTAACTGCTCCCCAATGCAATCAGTCTCGCTTTATACCTGGTCACCCAGTCATCTCAGTAATGATATTTCACATCCACACAGATCTATGGTACAGGTGCAAGACCTGTGTATTTTGCTTATTTCTCCCTGGCTCACAGACTTTACATCCATCAGTAATACCTATCATTTATACCTCCAAAATCTATGTTCTAAAAGAGAGGTTTATTTCATTTGCTTAGATCTCTTCTTCTATAGCTTTCCATGGTACATCAGATAACAATGAATGTTTTACCATAGTTTACAAGGTATTAAATGAAAATTCCCCTGCTTATCTGTCAAATATCATTTTATTCCCCTTTCCCACTTCAATCAAATATTATTTTATTCCCCTTTCCCACTTCAATCACAGTGACTTCTTTCAGCTCTGGCTGTATTCAACTATCCAAACCATACAATATCTAGAACAGGCAAAACTATGGAGACAGTAAAAAGATCAATGGTTGCCAGGGGTTGCAGGGAGGGAAAGATAATTAGGTGAAACACAGGAAGTTTTTAGGACAGTGAAACTATGCTGCATGGCACTATATATAATGTATATTGGATACATATCATTATACATTTGCCAAAACTCATAGAATGTACAACACCAAGAGTGAACCCTAATGTGAACTATGGTCTTCAGTGATAATGATGTATTAAGTAACTTCATCGATTGTTAACAAATGGATCACTCTGGTGCAGAATATTGATAGTGAGGGAACCTGTCCATATGGGAACAGAGGGTGCACATGAGCGCTCTCTCACTTTCTGCTCAATTTTTCTATGAAACTAAAACTACTCTGAAAAAATAAAGTATACTAAAAAAGATATTAAGGGTATCTTCATTATTGCTGCAATAATGGCGATTTTAAAACCCAACCCCAAACTCAGTGGCTTCCAACAAGAAATATTTATTTCTCCCTCTCATTGATCTGTGGATCAGATGTGGCTACGTTGGGCTTATTTGGGCTTGGCTAACCTTGTGCCCAGAATGACGACTGGTTTTAAGTCTGATCCATGTGCCTGTTAACCTATGACAAGTAGCTACTACAAAGGTCCTGAGTACACAGCCTTGACTTGTTCTGTGTAAGAGGCGGGCAGATATGTTGGTCATTGTGTGGTGGGCATGCATACCATAGAGGAATGCTCATTAAATAAATAAATAAATCTTAAACAATTTTTGTTGTTGTTGTTATGAAGAGTGCCTATAGCTCCCAAATTCAATTTCTAAAAATTGTGCCCTCCCAAACATTTATTCTTTGGTCAGCTTTTTAATGTATTTTTTCCCTTAATCCTCATTGGCATCACCACTGACCTTTCCATGATTTTTCAATAAAATAAAAGAAGGGGTGATTCCAAAGAGTAAAACCATGTTATAGAAAAATTTACTACAAAAAATTATGATATGATTAATTATATGATTGAGTATATTTCCAAACATTGATATGCTATTTCATCCTGTCTGGTATAGCTGTTGACAGCTATACCATTGGCAATCTCCATTTGTCAGTTAAACAGAAAAGCATCCATTATTGCAGGGTGTAAGGACAAATAAATATTTTAAATAGTTTTAATTCTCTCTGTGGAAAATAAAGGAAGAGACCAATCCTCCCTCCCTTTCTTTAGTTTCCTTAGAAAACTTGTTACTTTAAGTCTTTTCTCCTCTTTGCAATGTAACCAAACCTTTCTGAACGCTGGGTAGGATTCGTCAGCATTATGAAGAATGTGGGAGTCATTTCTTTGAAACGTCAACATCAAAGGAGATAGCATCCCTATCTGCAATTTCTGCAGGAGGGTAGGAGGCCAGCTTCGATGGGCACCTTGCTCCAAGTTAAACTACCTCTTATCATGAAGATAAGAAGAGTTTATTTTTTATTTAGAATAAATCCCATTAACTAACACACAAGGTCACTCCTAAGACCAAGTGAATCTAGGACAAATTATGTGTGATAAATGGTGCAGTCAAGTCCCCTTACTTGAAGGCTAGTTAGTGCTTAAGAACATATATGTAATGGGCTGCATCAGCTCAGCCATACAAAAGGCTGAGGTTCCTTTCTGTCTTTGCAAACTCTTACCGGATTGGCTGTGATGCACTCACGTTCTGGCTTAATGATTATTCTATAATTAAAGTGCTTTCCTTCTCCAATACCTTTATGGAGAGGACTTCTGGGTTGGGAGATTTTACTTTCATTATATTTCCCCAACAAGGCACACCTGTAGAAATGAAGATGTCACACTTAGCTTTTCAAGGTTACCTCTGGGTGTAAAAGAGAAAAAACTTAGAAAAAGTAAGCTAACTAGGGAAAAGAAATTGAACAAATGGAGAAATGTGCCTCAGACTAGAATAGAAATAAAGCATATATTGGTGCGAAAGTCCAAAAATAAAGAGAAGCACATTTCAAACTCCTATTTTTTTAATTGAACATAGATAAGAAAATTAAACAGAAAATTAAAGAAATACAGCCTAAATGAGGAAGAATTCCCAAAACAAAATTGCGCTGTGTTTTCTTCTTATTCTTGGAAAATTATTCTTCTTATTCTTGGAAAATTATTCTTACCATAATTTCTCTTACCAATCATATTCTTACTAACAGTTTTAATTTTACCAACACATATTTTGATTCTGAAGATTTGGAAAAGATCTAAACTAGTTTTAAAGGAAAAGCTAAAATTTTTTCAAAAATAAAGACCCATTAAGATTGTGATTGAATTAACTACATATTTTAGTCTCAGTCCAGATCTAATCAAGTAAAAACTTGACCTTCTGGGAGGCAACTTAGAGCCACAAAGAGGCACACAGCGATACATTTTTAAGCGCTGATCATTTCCAATAAGCAGGGTTACTCTATTTTGCTCAAATCTCATAATAATTTTTTTATTTTCCAAAAACATTTCATTGAATTTTCCTTTGAACATGCCCTTCAGGAGGTACATTTCTCATAGAGAGATGCTTTTTCCAGCACTGTCCCATTTGCTTTCATTAACATTTACCGTTTTAACTTTTTCAACATGCTTCTATCCTGCTTGGAAAAAAAACAGGAAATCATTATCTAAAGAAAAAGGAGGGGAAAGATAAGGATGAGCTTGTCTCTTTTTTTATTTTGAGAGCTTTCTACTTCTATTTCACTCCGAGACCTAAATATTTTGTGCCATTTTCTCTCTCTCTCTTAGTTTATAGGCGACAATCTCTCCCTCCCTCTCAAACTCTCCGTACTACGTTCTCCATGCCACCCCCTGGGCCATAATTTTTTTTTTTTTTTTTTTTTTGAGGCGGAGTCTCGCTCTGTTGCCCAGGCTGGAGTGCAGTGATCTCGGCTCACTGCAAGCTCCGCCTCCCGGGTTCCCGCCATTCTCCTGCGTCAGCCTCCGGAGTAGCTGGGAGTACAGGCGCCGCCACCGCTCCCGGCTAATTTTTTGTACTTTTAGTAGAGACGGGGTTTCACCGTGTTAGCCAGGATGGTCTCGATCTCCTGACCTCGTGATCCGCCTGCCTCGGCCTCCCAGAGTGCTGGGATTACAGGCGGAGCCACGGCGCCCAGTCGGCCCCCTGTGCCATAACTTTAATCCATGAAGCAGGAGTATCACTGCATGTTGAATAAGAGGAATACTTTTTGGTGAAATATGCTTTCCTAAAAAGTTCCAGTTTTCAGCAAATTTTTCTATATCATCAGGTAAACCTGCCATTTGTGATGAATTTCTCAAAATGTTTTTACAAAATATAAAATGAAAGAAGACATGAAAATGCTATTGGAAATGCTGGCAAATGGTGAAAAAGAAATGGGAGGGAAAAAACGATATTTCTCAGGTCACTTCACCGGGTTAGTCTTTCTCTAAAAGGGATTTTACAAAACAATTGGGATGGAGAAAAGGGGTAGAGATGGGATACGAGTGGCAACACGTTTTATTCTTGAGTTTCTGTACTTGCTATTTCTGGTTCCTAGCCTCTACCAACTGAATTTTTGTGCATGTATCTTCTTTTTTATGTGTGTATTCCTGTACACATGGGGCACGGGGGCCTGTGCTAATCTCAAATGTCACTAATACTGAGTCAGGAAAAACAGATGCCTGCCATTGTCCCTACCAGGGTTGATTTGTCTGAAGGACCAAATTTAAAGCCAGGTAATCAGGAGTTGGAAAAGAGTTTCTTGGTTTCTGAGAGTGACCAGGATGGATTGTGTGAGTTGAGAACAGAGAGGATACTAAGGAAAACTTGCCACCGTGATAGAAAAGAAGTAAGGCACAGCAACTGGTGAGTCAGAGCCATCTCCCACAATGGGACGCCCCTATATTGCAGCAGAATGGGCTCCTTGAAAGAATCGCTCCCAACTTGGTAACCTTAGGAAGTAAAAGCTAGTGGTTCCAAATACCTGAAATTTCCCTAAGTTCTTATCTGGAGAGTACACAAACAAGAAAATTTTACAGTGATATAAAATGGACAATGAAGTCATACAATTTTGGAATTTAATTAACATTAAATTAAATATAATTGAATGATGGGTGTTATTTATATTTTAATTAAGGTACTCTTAAGAAGAAGAAAAGATTTCTCAAAATGTTGCACGAAGTAATGCAAGAAGTGAAGAGCTGTGTGAGTACTATTTTTTCACAATTTGGCTCCATAATCACTGAATAACTCTTTCTCCAATACCTTGATTTATTTCTTTGCAATGCTAATTTGACTTAACAAGGAGCTGTGGCCCTCGGTTGGGATTGGCAGGGAAACTTGTGAGCCCACAGACTTCACCCTATCCAGGTTTGTTTCCTTTAAGAAAGGGCATAGGGTGAGAACCCTGCTCTGATGGGTGGGGTCGCCGGCTCGCTGGGTCTCCGGGTCTCTGAGGTTGCGTGGGTCCTCTCTGCAGGCCACCGGCTCTCTGAGGAGCCTTTCCTGAGAAGGCAGGCCTAGGTCCACAGCCGTGGCCTCTATTGCCTGGGAAGCCACAGTGCAATCCACATTAGTAAAGATGGCCTCCAAGGGGATGGCCACGTGGTGGAGGCCTGTGGCAGGGTCCCCCCGGTCTCCAGGGGCAGATCTTCTGGCTTCCTCTTTCCATTCCGTGTGCAGAGTTAGTACCCACCCGGGGACCTGCTGTTAGTTACCCCCTCCCTCCCTACTTGAAAACAAAAGAAAAAAGAGAAAAGAAGAAAAAGAGAAAAGAAAAGAAATAAAGTACACAGTTCAGGTAAAAACAACCTTTTCAGAAGAGCCTAGCAAAGGTCTCCCAGGATGACATTCTGATCTCCCCAGGTCAGGCAGCACCTGGGACACGTGGTCATGATGGATGAGGCTGAGTTGTCTCAGACCTTCTCAGCTCAGGACAGCCCGCAGGTCACGGCCCCTTAAGGTTTTCTGCTTTCTTGGTCACATTGCCTCCCGACTTTCATCCCAGGTACATGCTGCTAGCCCTCATTCTCCTGTGTCTAAGCCTTATAAACCAAAAATAAAATTCTAAGCCCCTCTTCCGCAACACCACCACCAGCAGCCATCTGCAGGGACCCCTACTTTCGGCCAAGGGCATTCCAAAGTTAACCTGAAAAACTAGTTCAGGCTGTGATGGGGAAGGGGGGTCCGACATGCCTCATTATTCTCTCCTCCCTTTTGGAATTCAGGCACAGCTGACCGGCATTAACATTAAAACAGATCATAAGGCTGACAAAACAGACTCTTTGTAGCAATAAGATACCAAATTTTAGTATAGCATCAAATGACAGATAGAAGGCCCTGAAAGAAATTGAAGTAGTTTACTCCACATTATGTTTCTTTGCTGTGTCTTGAAATAGTCCTGCAAAGCTGTCTCTTGGAGGAGAAATCTACATTCTGAAGAGAATCCTCCTCCTCTTCTGGGCCTTTTTCCTGATCCAGGAGAGTGTCAGCTCTGATAGGAAACATTTACAATCTATTCTTTCTGTTATTTTTTTTCTTTTTCCAATTAGGAGCCTATAATACTTTGAAATATATATTTGCTCCTCAACCCTGTTTCCAAGCATACAATTCCTAAAATCCTGAGAATCTACAAAGTGATGTTTTTGTGTGTGCTAGTGAGTTGACTGGTGGCTGGCAGCTCCTAGTTCGCTTCAGGGCTGGTCACCAGAAAGACCAAAGTGGGATTAGAGGCTTGGGACTTTCAGCCCCTCCAAACTGTGGAGGGTTGAAGGTTAGGCTGATCACCAATGGCCAGTGATTTAATCAATCATTTCTACATAATGGAGCTTCCATAAAAACCCAACGGAGTGGCATTGGGAGGGCTTCCAGATAGCCGAACACTGTCTGTCAAGCTGGTTCACCCGGAGAGGGTATGGAAGCTCTGTGCCCCTTCCCCACACCTTGCCCTATGCATCTTTTCATCTGTATCTTTTGTAATATTCTTTAAGGTACCTTCAATATACCTTGACATGTTTTTCTGAGTTTTATGAGCCAATAGACATGTTTTCCTGAGTTTTATGAGCCAATAGACATGTTTTCCTGAGTTTTATGAGCCATTCTAGTAAATTAATTAGACCCAAGGAGGGGGTCACGGGAACCCACAGTATATAGCCAGTAGGTCAGAAGCACAGGCCACAACCTGGGGCTTATGATTGGCATAGAAAGGAGGCAGTCTTATGGGACTGAGTCCTCACCTTGTGGGTCTCACACTTTCTCCAGGTAGACAGTGATGGAATTGAATTGAATTGGAGGACACCTAGCTGGTGTCCACTGCATGACTGATTGCTTGCTTGGTGTATGAGGAATATCCCCCACTCCCACTCCCTCACACACACATTTGATCACAGAAGTCTATGGGTTTTGTGGGGTGAGAGCAGAAGAAAAATGGTTATGTTTCTTCCGCTCAGAAAATCCTACTGTGTTTTTTTTCTAATAATTGTTAGGTCGGTTTTCACAGAGTTCAGAAGAATTTATTTAAAACAAAAAGTAAAGTTAACCACATCTCAACATACCATTTCCCATTGCTTCCTACCCCATCTCATCAAACGCACGTTTTAAATATTTATATTTACTCACTCTGCTCTGCTTCCCAGACATACACCATGTACTAAGATATAGACTTTGGAATACTTTTTCTACCTCTTTCCATCAACCAATATGTAGATTTTGCTTTTGGTTATAAACCAATATAATAATTTTCCTTACTGTATATTTCTTATATTTAAAAAATTCTTAGTTATAACTTATATTGCACATCAACAAACTTCTTACACTATTTAAGCTTAAGTATATGTATTACATATGTGCATACATACTTAAAATTTGAAGACATATATGTTCACTGCCCGTCCTGTTTTACCCTATTTTTTCTATCTAGAGGTTTTTTATGGCTTATTTATAATTTGGCTAGAGTCCTTCTTTTTTTTTTTTTTTTTTTTTTTTTTTTTTTTTTTTTTGAGACAGAGTCTCACTCTTGTCGCCCAGGCTGGAGTGCAGTGCCACAATCTCGGCTCACTGCAAGCTCCACCTCTTGGGTTCACGCCATTCTCCTGTCTCAGCCTCCCGAGTATAGCTGGGATTACACATGCCCACCACCACGCCCAGCTAATTTTTTGTATTTTCAGTAGAGATGGGGTTTCACTCTGTTAGCCAGGATGGTCTCGATCTCCTGACGTCGTGATCCACTCGCATCAGCCTCCCAAAGTGCTGGGATTACGGGCGTGAGCCACTGCGCCTGGCTAGAGTCCTTCTAAAGAATTTTTATCAAGCAGTATTAATTCATATGTTCATACAGCAATAATTTCTGAGGTTAAGAAATTTGGAAGGTTCCACCGAAGTCCATGGAACATTCTTACATAAGGTTGTTATGTAACGTCAATATGCACTATAGCAAGTCAAACGAAATGCAGGTAAGCATTGGAGTAAGAGAGCACTCCCATGTGGGTTTCCCACGTTTTCAGTCTTCAGATTAAACCACCAAGATCTGTTCAAGGAATCTTAGCTTTATAATATCTCAAAGCATAAATTCCTAGAGATATTTTCATGCTCCTCTGGCCACACAGTCAAGCCATAACCAGGACAGAAAGGTGTAGAAAAAGGTCAAGAGATAAATGTTAAAACAATCTAAAGGCAAGAGATGAAGGATAAACAGACACGAATTTTGATAAAAGGGATAATGTACTGGTCCATTCTTGCAGTGCTATAAAGAAATACCTGAGACTGGGTAATGTATAAAGAAAAGAGATTTAATTGACCCATGGTTCTGCAGACTGTACAGGAAGCATGGGAACATCTGCTTCGGGGGAGGGGAGTCCTCAAGGAGCTTTTACTCATAGTGGAAGTCAGAGCAGGATCAGGCGTCTCACATGGCAAGAGTAGGACCAAGAGAGGGAGGAGGAGGTGCTACACAATTTTAAACAACCAGATCTCCTGAGAACTCACTCACTATACAGTGCCAAGGGGGGATGGTGCGAAGCCATTAATGAGAACTCTGCCCCCATGATTCAATCCCTCCCACCAGGCCCCTTCTCCAACATCAGGGATTACAATTCGACATGAGATTTGGATGGCGACATGGGTCCAAACCACATCAGATAATGCTGTGAAAAGGACACTTCTATGGGCAATATCTCCTGTTTAGAGTATGTTCAAATTAATATCCAATGAATGATTCTAGAAAACCAAATTCAGATTTTTATTACTGTGCAATTTTTGAACATGAAGCAGTTTTCATTTATTGGACCTAGTATATGGCTGAATCTGGTGTGTGCCTCTTTTCACTAAATATTGACTCCCAGAAGAAGTACAAGTAAGGCTATGCTTATCCCCGCAGGCTTAAAGGGTATCCAGTGGACTTCAGTTGAAATGTTCACAAACAATTAGGTTATTGAAATCAAGCTGGAGGGAGCGCCATGGTTTATAGTTTTGCCCCAATGCCACTGTGATTCTACTACAGCAGTGAATCTATATTGTGTCCTTATACTACCATATTATTCACAAGTAAATTTACAAATACATATAATTTTCTAGAGCCCACACAGCTATTAAGTAAAAAAGAAGTTCAAGCCACTGACAGTTCCTTTAGGCAACATTTCCCTAGTCTACAGTGAGCTCTGAACATGGAGTCACCAGCATTTTCTTGCGTGCAATGTGAATTTCTCTTTTAGCACCTGGACAATGCTTGTTTGCCTAAAAGAATTACACAACCTCGTTAACAGTTTTTTGCTAATCCAATTTATGTCTAACTCCTGGGGATAAATGATTACTTGCTTTAGATGGCAAGCACTCCATTTCTGATATGGTTTGGATCTGTGTCCCCACCACATCTCATGTCAAATTGGAATCCCCAGTGTTGGAGGTAGGGCCTAGTGGGAGATGATTTGATGATCATGGAGGTGGTTTCTCACAAATGGTTTAGCACCATCCCCCTTGGTCCTGATTGCTGCTGATCTTGTGACAGTGAGTTCTTGTGAGATCTGGTTGTTTAAAAGTGTTTAGCACCTCCCTACTCCATTTCTTGTTCCCATTGCCACCATGTGATAAACCACACTCTCTCTTTGCTTTCTGTCATGATTGGAAGCTTCCTGAGGCCTTTCCAGAAGCTGAAGCCACTATGCTTGTTGTACAGCCTGTGGAACCATGAGCTAATTAAACATCTTTTCTTTATAAATTACTCAGTCTCAGGTATTAGGTTGGTGCAAAAGTAATTGCAGGTAGGGCGTGGTGGCTCATGCCTATAATTCCAGCATTTTGGGAGGCAAAGGTAGGTGGATCACCTGAGGTCAGGAGTTTGAGACCAGCCTGGCTAACATGGTGAAACCCCATCTCTACTAAAAATACAAAAAATTAGCCGAACATGGTGGCAGGCGCCTGTAATCCCAGCTACTTGGGAGGCTGAGGTAGGAGAATGTTTTGAACCCAGGAGGAGGAGGTTGCAGTGAGCTGAGCTCCTGGCACTGCACTCCAGCCCAAGCAACGGAGCAAGACTCCATCTCAAAAAAAAAAAAAAAAAAGTAATTGCAGTTTTTGCCATTAAAAGTAATGGCAAAAATCGCGACTACTTTTGCAACAACCTAATATTTCTTTATAGCAACGTGATAACAGACTAATACAATTTCTGAAACCACAAAAAGAAGACTTCCACCACAATTTTTAGCTTTCTAAAGGAACACAAATTAAATCAGTATAAGTTCAATCAATGTGAATCAAGTCATTAGGTCAGGTTTGTTTGGCTCCCATATACCCCTTATGTTATGCCATTCTTTCCACACTATAAAGAAATATCTGAGGCTGGGTAATTTATTTTTAAAAAGCTTTAATTGGCTCATGGTTCTGCAGGCTGTACAAGCACAGTGCCAGCATCTTCCCAGCTTCTGGAGGGCCTCAGATGGAGGCCCTCATGGTGGAAGGCAGAGTGGCAACAGGCACATCACACAGCCAGCGCAGGAGCAAGAGGTTGCAAGGGAAGGTGCTACACACTTTTGAACAACCAGATCTCCTAAGAACTCACTATGTCCAGGACAGCACCAAACCATGAGGGATCACCCCATGACCCAAACACCTCCCACCAGGCCCCACCTCCAACGCTGGGGATTCCACCTTGACATGAGATTTGGAGGGACATCCAACTATATCACTCCTGAAAATCTGATGAAAGCTTCAGACTCTTTGACCATGAAGATTCACGTTCTCATTTTTATGTGAGTGCATACAATCTCTAGGGGTTCTTACAATCCCTGAAGCCCGTTTATGAGACCGTCATGTTTATAGAATCCCAGGATAACTGAATTTTCCCTGAAGACTCCAGTGTCCATGTACGGTCATACTTATCCTGCACCTAAAATTTAGGAAGTTTTTTTTTGTGGTGCCAAATATTAAGTATAATGATATTGAGATGATAGCCAAAAAAGAACTGCTGTCTTCCAACTATGTGTTTTTTTCACCTTAGCCTTTGGATTTGAGGAAGAACATGTAAGTTTAGCATTATGGTGGTGACTACAAAATTTTTGATAAATCCCTATGGATTTGTTTTTACTCTGTCAAGTGACAGTCTGTCTTTCTCAGCAAGGGTTTTTGTGTGTGTTTGTGTTTTGGAGGAATAAGATTAGCCACAGATCCTACAGAGAAATCAACCAGAGACGGTGTCTCCCGTGACTCCTGAAAACCCTGCATGAAAGGGCAATTTGCTACATTGTGCCTGAGGGTTGCTTGAACGTGTTCTCCATCTTTGGTCAGAATTGAAAGATATTTCAATCCCGGTGATATTAAATGTTATTTTGGTAATCTGTTCAGAAGGCAAAATAAACATTTGTAAAATCCTTTGATTTTTGTGTCTTGGTGTCTGTAAATTTTTCACCCCACTGGGATGAAAAATATTAAACTTCAATTTCTTCTGAGAAGGAAGTCACTCCTAATTAGGAAATGATACAAAACTCTTACTAAAACTTTCCTCAATTCTTAATAACTCCAGATCTTTCAGAGACTTGTAATTTTCATTAACTTTCCTAAAGGATAAACACACAGAGAGTAAACTGTAATGTAAACAAGTTTCGTAAACAACAACAACAACAAAAAACAGTCACTGCAAACTTGGGAAGTAACCATTCTTTGTTACCAGAACAGGATTTCTTTTAGAAAATAGTTTATGAGGTCAGGTGCGACAGCTCGTGCCTGTAATCCCAGCACTCTGGGAGGCTGAGGTGGGTGGATCACCTGAGGTCAGGAGTTTGAGACCAGCCTGGCCAACATGGTGAAACCCCATCATCATTAAAGATACAAAAATTAGCCGGGTGTGGTGGTGCACGCCTGTGGTCCCAGCTACTCGGGAGGCAGAGGCAGGAGAATCCTTTGAACCCAGGAGCTGGAGGTTGCAGTGAGCCGAGATCGTGCCACTGCACTCCAGCCTGGGCGACAGAGTGAGACTCGGTCTCAAAAAAAAAAAAAAGTTATTCATTTAATCAAATCACATATTGTTATAGTATTACTGAGAGGGTAAAATCATTCTTTGCAAGAATTCCCCCAGCATCCTCCCATCACCCCTGCAGTCAATCTTACAACAGAGGAATTGTAAAGTCTTCCTTACTTTCAACTCCCAAGGCAAGACCTGAAAAAGCCTAGACTAATGTTTGGCAAGGAATAAAGCCTCAAAATAGTTTATCAATCTCTTTTTCAGTTTTTTTCTAATATCCATATCCGAGCAGCCACTGACTCTGCTGTTTACTCCTGGAGTAACAGTTAGGTGTTTGGGAGTGGGAGGGAGGGGTGGGCTGACACAATAAAACTGAGGCAGGCCACGGGGTCCTGGAAGGAGATGAGAGGGGCTTAGGTTACTTCACCCAACCAAGTCCTGTGGCCTCACCAACATAAACATGGAGTTAATTCAATCAGCACAGGCTTAATGGTTCTGTAATTTTGAGAAAATATTAGTGTCTCCTTTGAAATACTTCATGTTTTTCTCACTCTTCAGAATTAAAAAAACATGTATTGATAAGGTTAAAGTTACTGGTAAGAATGCGAGACTGTAAGAAACAGTCTCTAATGCAATTTCGTTTCGAAATGTCTTACTTAAATTGCATTTACTTGTCTGACTATAACAGGCTTTTGTTCATGCTCAATCAAAAACAGCAATTTGAAATGTGTGTTTATTTATTTTTGGATTTCCACTGCAGAATGTGATTTATTTCTGTTCCGGCCCATGGCAAATTCCTGCACCTGTTTGAGGGAGACCCCACTAATCACTTTTTCCACATGTCTAACTCCTCCCAAGTCTTTTCTCTTCTACACCCAAAAGATGAACTTTCAATTTAAAAGCAAAATGTGACATTTTTATGCCTAAGAATACTTTTACCATTTGGTAGGATGTTTTAACTCATTACCATTCTACATTCAGTGCGTATCTATCTACATCAGTAATTCTATTTTGAGGCAGGTTTATTTTATTTTAAACTGAAGTTTTATTATTTTAATGGTTCTATTTCTGGATTTTTCACACTCCCAAAAGACGTGCTTACCGTAATGTACCTTGACCCATGCTCGGGTCTAGTTGGGAGGGGGACATACAACCATGTCTATTGCCTTTTCTCCCAACACCTATCCTTCCCTTTACCTTGGAGCTCCTATGTCATCTGGGGAACTGAAAGATCCCTTTTAGATTTTCAAAAATGCGCACTATTCTCTCAAAATAATAACCTTATTGTTTCTCTTAGTTGTGCCTTAAAAATGTATGAATTTTCTCTTCTTAGTAAATTGCAAATTAACCTCTCTCAAATTTACATTTTTTTCTACAAAAAGGCAGGTTCCAAGGAGTGCTATAGTACTATAAATTACTGCTATTATGTGCCCTCATTTTATTGCAAAATCAATCATCTTTACCACTTTCAGTGACCTTTAGTTGGCTTTTAATTCTCTGGTCATTCACTGGCTATGGTAAACGCTACATGGACTCAAAATAGATTTTTATGATCTTACAAAATCTTTATTTTTTGTTGTTGTGCCACATTTATTGAAAACATTACAGCATTGTAGAAAGAATCAAACAGCCCCCAGAGGCATTTTGAAATTCATCCCAACTGTAGGCTGAGTGATCGGCAGGTGGGACGGACTGCCAAAGTCCAAAAGCTTCAGCATTTCCTCAGTGTCAGGATCTACTTCAATGATCTCCTGATCCGGGGCTGAGACCTTGGGAACATAATCGTCTCTCCTTTCTCTCTCCTTCTCCTGCAGCTTAATGGAAACACCTCTCAATGGGCCCCTCTGCATCCGCTTCATCAGATGATTGACACAGCCTGCTATGTTATTACGGAGCTTCTTGCTGGGGATAATGGCCATCTCCTCACGCATGCATTTGTTTCTATGGAAGTTGTTACCTACGCACATGTAATACTGTTGTATGATGACCTGGGCCGCCTTCTTCACAGTTTTGGTGTGAACGTGCCCCATGTTGGCAGGTCCTTGGTAAACGAAGAATTCTTATTTTAATGCTATCTGTGGAGTCCTAACTGAGGAGAAAGGGTCAGGCTGGCAGGAGAACAGGAAAGCAAAGAGAAAACAGCAGATAAGCTATGTGTCTGCCTTTCTTTTTGGTCTGGGACATGTAGCCCTCTTGTTCAGCTAACTCACAATCTTCCTGTTCTCAGCTATCACCACACCCTCGGCTGATAGAAAAATGCAAGTTAGCTCACGGCAGCCTTGGTCTCATCAGTACTGTGGAGAGCCCCTCTTCTGCACAACCACAGGCACCATTTTGTAATCAACCCAGCAATATTTTCTCAAGAAATAATAATAAACTAGAAGGATGTAAATGAGAACCTCATTCTTTCTTTCTTACATTAATCAATATTTTTAATGATTTTAAAGACTATGTGTGTGTGTGTGTGTGTATATATATATATTCATCTATGTCACTAATAAAAGAGAAAGAAGGTCCAGTGATCTGCTGATAAAACTATATAATTGACTCTGTTACATGATTGCTTGTACAAAGACTGACTTCACATCATCTGAAGTTATTCTTAACTCATTCTCCTTGAAATATTATTGCTTCATTCTATATTAAATATATGCATACAATTCGATTTATCCATTGATCTTTTTATATACTTTTAAGAGAGAAAAAGCAAGTGTCGTGTCTCATGGGCACATAATTTTTTTCATTTATTTATCCAACAAATAATTATTGAATGCTTGTTATTAGTGGATATGCTTCTCAATAATAAGAAACAGTGAAAAACCAGACATCTCTGCCTTATATTCCAGAGAGGAGAGACAGGCAATAAACAAGAAATATAACTAAGTTCATTATATAACATGTCACAAAATGACAAGTGTTATTTTTAAAAAGGCACAGCCAGGGAGATCAAGAGTACCATAAGATTGGGAGTTAGATTTTGCCATTTTAAATGCTGTGATCAGGATAGACCTCATTGAGAAGCTGACAGATGAGCAAAGGTTTAAGGTAGCGAGGAAGTTAGCTATCAGAACATCTGCAGAAGAACAATACAGGAGAAGATGATAAACAGTGTGAAGGCTTCAAGTCAAATAGAAAGATTCTCAACTGCCAAAGAAAAGCAAGGAGCTCGGTATGACTGAGGTGGTGAAGGTAGAAGATTCATGAGGGGATCCCGGGGTTTGTATGTCCAGGTATGGAACATTTCATTCTCCTGAGCAAAACTTCCATTGATGATTCACTAAGAGCAAGAAAGAAGACTAGTCTGGAATGACTTAGAATGAACACACCGGTGTTTCTGTAAATAGAATTATATGATTTGTAATGTGTTTGTGTATACGTGTGTGTGTGTGTGTGTGTGGCATCTTTTGTTCTATATTCGTGGGATTCATTGATGCTGAGGCAGTTAACATTATTCTATTTCATTGAAAAACACTATATGGTTATAATTGTACGAATAGGCCACAATTTACATATCCTATTGTGAGACATTTGAGTTGTTTCAATTTGGAGCTGTTATAAATAATGCAACTGCAAATGTTCTTACACGTGACTTTTTGCACATTTACTGTCACTCTCCTGGGTATTTATGTAGCGGTAAAAATTGCTGGGACAGAGGTCATGTGGATGGTGAATTCTAGTAGATAGTGATGACTCATTTTCACAATTGGATGAGAGATCCGGTTGCTCCACATCCCCACTAAAACTTGGCATTATGAATCTTAACTTTAAACATTTTGGAGGATATGTAGAGGATTTCATTGTGGTATTAATTTTCATTTCTCTGGAGACCAAGTAACTTTTCATATGTTTATTAGCTATTTGGATATTCTTTTTTTTTTTTTTTTTTTTTTTTTTTTTTTTTTTTTTTAGCTCCGAAAGCTTTTAATGTATTCTCCTTGCAGCAGTGCATTGCCTTTGATAGCACTGATTACTCTCATGCTTTTCGTTTTATTATAACTATTTTTTATTATCCAGTAATATATACACAGAGAAAATAATACAGACAATTATGAAATAAAAAGTGGAATTATTTTGCCCTATATACTCACCCCAGGCCTCATTCCTCAGACTTAATTTGTACCACTTTTAACTATTTAAGTTGTTCTGAGGTACCTATATAACTTTACTTAATATGATTCTGGATATTCTTTTGTGTAAGGTGCTAGGTCTTTTTCTAATTTATTTCTGGAAGTCTTCAATATATTCTGGGTATAAGCACTTGTCAATTATATATACAGAAAATCTCTCTTTCTTCTCTATGACTTTTCCTTTCACTCTCCTAATAATGTTGTGAATGAATAAAAATTTTAATTCTAGTATAAAAAAAGAAGACTGGGCTGGTAGAAGATTATTTTGCCACTAGGGCAGTTTTTAATAATGTGTATAGAAGGAAGCGTGATTGCAGTATGACTAAAGCAGTCTGGTGGAATTACAGCTCAGTTGACAAGCCCACTGGCCTGATCTCTGAACATTAATATAGTGTCATATTAAGTGTGAGTCTTTCCAATAAGACAAAAAGCACATTCATCATATTCTTTTTATCATTTGTTCTGTCTCTCGGTATCCATGCAGGGAAATACTTGAAGGATGGAAATATGGTCTGTAATCTCCTGATTTTTCCAGCCTGTTCTCTGCCAGCCCAAGTATTCACAAGGAGAGAAAACGTACAGGATTAATCAGCATATTAACATGGTAGATAAATTTTACAATGAAGATTCCTGATTTTTTTGTTTATTAAAAGTATTGCTATTCACATCCCTTATATGCTAATACATGCATTAATTTCATTCCACATATGCCAATGATTCCAACTCTGCCTCCCCCAGTATATACTCCAGTGGCAAGGATACTTTCAGTCTCAACCCACTCAAAGTTGCTCAATGCTTTGTAAACACAGTTCTCTTTGAAAATAAAGTTGGTTTAGAAATATGTCCAAAGGTAATAATGTCTTTTGTAGAGTTCCTTTGAAAAGTAGCTTTATTTTGGATCATTTGAAAAATGTGCCATACAATTAATGTGTCAAAACTATTTGCAATTACGAAGTCAACTTTTTTCACATGTATCTTTTCTCTTCTAGTCCCTATATTTATTGCTATAATTACAGTCGTAACTTAGCTTTTGTCTTGTCTTTTTCATTGAAGTTTTTGATGTTGTGATGACATCTTCAGGTTTATCACTTTTGATAAACACATACTATTTGTTGGGGCACTATGACATTTATCTTTGACTTTGACATTTGGCTAAAATCTTTTAGGTACAGTCAACTTTGCCCTCAGTTTATGTCTATGTCATTTCTGGGATCCTTGAAATTGTGCATGATCAATAATCCTACGATTGTTGTAACTAATGATATGAAATCACTGTCATCATGCTGTAATATAATCATGGCATAACTTATGAGTTGATTTTAATATAAATTTTCTCTTTCACTTATAATATGTATTTTAGATGTATCTTGGAGCGAAAAACACCTTGCTTATCTCTTACAAAAAGACAAATCAAAATATTGATATTTGCACAAATGCTCTTAATCAAAGCATCATAAGCCCAGTGTAGGTATCATATACCCATCTGTCTTAAAACAATTTCTGGTATAAGAAAAACATTATGCTAGAAATGGATTCTTTTGGCCTGTTCTGAAATTTTCTGTATTCATACATATTGTAGAGGTGACAGAAATGATTACAATTCACATTTAAAATTCCCCTCTTCTCTTTTCCAGCTCTTGTCAATGTTGTATTCCCCCTGAGAGTTCCATAAGAATAAAGCAGAAATCATGGAAAGAAATGTCAAAGTAGGGCTGTCTTACTTCATCTCGGTAACAAATATCCGGCAATACTCTTTATCTTAAAATTGCAGCGTGGGAGAGTCATCCCGGGAATATATATTAGTGAGTTTATTGAAATTAAAAATAATGCAACATGTTTTCCTGTAAGAAATAAGTCCAGTTTGAATGCTTATTTTGACACTAAGGACTGGCTTTGCAAGTCAGGTTACTGGTGGAGGCTTTCGTTAAATGAAATGAACTAAATGTGCAGGTTATGGCTCTGATCAGATAAAAGCCTTTTATGAGGCTTTATATTGACAAAGTATATTAAAATAAATGATATTTCAAAATTTCCAAACTTTCTGAGTATATTTGGTAAAAGCTGTGTTTTTAAGTAAGAAAGTAATGATTGGTGGCCATTTATAAGTCCTTTTAAGCCTTTATTGAATACTTTCTAGGAACCGAGAATAAGAATGATCAAAATGGCTGATTTCCAAATCCTGTTGCAATTGACCTGGTTTAGCACTTTGCTTTCAATAAAGTTACAGAGGATTTATCAGCTGATAGATAATTGAAAGTAATTTTTAATGATTATAATGTGACCTTTGGCTTATAACATGGAAGCCTAAATATTTAGATAATATTGTTATAATAGAATGTCCCATATTTCTATTTCTCTCTTTATGTGAACAGGTTTTCTTAGTGCTTACATCTATACAATAGAAAACAGAATAGCAATATTCTAGAATTGAAATAGAGCAGAGTAGAAAAAATAGAGAATAGATGAAACCTGTTTTAATCCAGCAATAAGCAATATTCATCCAAGAATACACAATCTTATTTGAGGGAGCCAGCTGGAATACATGATTTATTTCACTAAAAAATTATTTTTGAACAAAATGTTCTCATTTTTAGTATCTATTAAGGTTGTAGTCGATATGTATATATAATTTTATAAATAGCGTATTGATAATAATTTTAATGATAATGCAATCTAGAAAACATTTATTACTAATTAGAACTTTACAGGCTCAAGAATATTTTTTATAATAATCTTTGATGATCTTTAGTTGCAGAAACATATAATAGGGCGATCAATAAAATGTATTGAAGTATGTAACTCCAGGATAAAATTACCTGAGGAAGTAGAATGAAAATACAAGACTAAAAAGAAACAAGAGCGATATAAAGTTTCCTGCTGGGGAAAAAAGTGTTCAAGTGTGTTTTACAGGAATGGTGGTGGGCAAAAAAATCACTGCAGTGTCTACATTTCATCGGATACATTTAAAAAGTGGTATTACATTTTATTTTTAAAATATCAGTATTATACTACACTTACCATCTTGATAATGGTGAAAATTTTAGATGTCAGGTATATGTGAGGTATTACATGTTTAATAAAATTCTTTTAAGGAATACAAGGAAAATGTTTGAAGATCCCAAAAGTATAGAAGCCTTAGCTGACAGTGCTGAGAAAGTATTGTGTTTACCCTATAATGTCAAATATTTCAAATGCATCCACTAAAATTTTTAATTAAAAATTAAAATGATAAAATTCTGATAATTCTTGAGATTTATTCTTCTATTCCAGAAGTTCGAACTGTGATGACAATTTTTGCTTCATGCTTACGAAAAAGGATTTTATGTTTAGTCATTCAGCATTTGGTCAAATACAGGTTTGGTGCATATCTAAAAAGGATAGTCATGCCTGGAAAAAGTAATATAGAGACCTCTTAAAAGTCATTTACTGCTTACTGTAGGTTAATTTATCCCATATTAAGCTGATAGACAATAAGCACATTTATGGTAATTTAGGGGTGAGGGTGGGAGTTGGGAAGAGCTGGGAAGATGAGTGGAAGTAAGAGAGCATACAAATGGAGCCAAAATAAAGCAGAAGAGTTTTACAATCACCCAAGCAAGTATTTGTCAACTACCAAGGGCTAACACAATGTATTATACTACAGTTTATTCTATTTGACTTGGTATTTTTTTAGCTATAGTTTATCATCATTGCAATTTTAATAGCTTACATATCTACAGTTTTGCAGTTCACCACGGGTTGTCACATACATCATCTTTACTTCTCCATCACTCTTCCAGGTCGTATAGAAAAGGGTGCGTCAAGATCTGCCTAGCCCCAATTTAGAAGGGAACACAATAAAATATTCCCCGTTCTCAGAAGTGCCTATTTCTCTTCACATCTTATTTTATAGTTGAAATCAGTTCTTTATTCAAAATGTGCAAACTTCAATTTTATAAGGCCCTAGTTTTATTAATTTAACAATGGGACCTTTCTTCTTTTCAGTGTTCCATAAAAATAAATTCTAACATCTGAATCCCCCTTGGAAAGCAAACAGGATGATGCATCACTGTTGATAAAATATTTTCTATCCCTCAGGATAAAATTAAATAAGAATGTTCATCAAAGAGAGATCATTTTCTTAGAGAACAACGTAAGTTAATTGGGTTTATATTCTAGATGTTGAATGAACTAAGAAATAGTAATTATATATTACATACGTTGTTATACCCAATGAACAGCTCTTTTTAAAATAATAAACATAAGGATGCCTGTACAAATCAAAAGTGAATCTTTCAAGCAATGGAGAGGTTGCTCCCAAACTTATTTTATTTAAAATTCTGTGACAGATTTCTTTTCCGTGTTTCAGTGAAGAGCCAGTTAGGATGAATCTTGGGTGAAGAATATATGTCATGCTCCCTAGATTACCAAAACATATTTGGGATATGGATTTACATTAATACCTCTTTTAAAAAATGCAAGAATATTAGTTTATTTCATCAAAACATGTAATTTATTTTGTATTTTCATGAAAATAGTTTTAAAACTGATTAATGACCTGAGCTAGTGGTAGCCTCAAACTACTATTTTTCAGGAATTTAGAAAATTTGGGAAAGTGGATAAAATAATACCAATAGTCATGAAAATTATCTGGAATTGATTTTTTTATGCTGGAAGTAGTTAATATGTTACAAAAATAAATGATTGGCAGTTTACTTTCACTGCCCATCAGATGAAATAAAAACCAGTGAGCCGGAGCAAGAACAGGGTTAAAAGAATCGAGGGCTCAGACTCCCATTCTGCCCTCCTCCTTTCTGCACCGTAATGAGAAATCAACTGCCCCAGCCAGTCTTGATCCTGCTTTTCCTCCTCCTTCCCAGTGATGCTTCAGCTGCTGCAGAACCGTAAGCACTATTTCCAGAAACTTATATTGTCCTCCTTTTTTCCCATTGTATTATCTCTTTGATCTGTGTTTCCTAATTCCCTACACAATTTTCTGCTGTCAAAGGGACCAGGAAGGATCAGCAAGTCATTACTACTCACATGAAAAGAGACATCCTCCAATTTCCGGAAGCTCACAGACATAAGGCAGCGACATCTATGAAACATTTACCAAAAAAGAATAGAGAATTCCTACCCAAAAAGGGATACGTTTTTTATTGATTCATAAAATGGATTGCACGTCGTGACCATTGTGAAATGACTCAGTACCTGTGTTTTCCTCAAGTCAGGGATTGCCAGGATGAACGTATGCTCAACAGACAAGCCAGGATTTGTGTGTCAGTTCACTCAATCCTTTGGCACACCTTTAGGAGCTGGCATTAGGTCTTGGGAATCTACAGATTAACAAAATTCAGACGCTGCCCTCAACATCTCACAGTATGGAAAAGTAGAGAGATGGTGCACAGAGAATGAACTATAGAAGAAAAACAGAAGCAGGCATTGCAGGATTCTGTCAGAATACTTCCAAAGAAAGCTCCCTCTTCATGAGGCCTGAGGGAAGAGAGAGGGATTCACCAAATTCTGCACAGAGAAAGTCACTTTTGAGATAAGTCTTATGAAGCAAACAGAAGTTTCCAGGTAGACAGGGACACTCAGGAAGAGAGAGAAGAGTGTGCACACGTACAGCATCCCCAGATGTAGTGTGCCTGGGTGACTGTGAGAGGCAATTGGTGAGAGGAGAGTGGTATTTTCTTCCGGGTGTCTATGGCAGTATGTCTGGTGATTAGCCTAGCTCAGTTTGCCTTGTCTCCATCACCAAAGAGCTAAAGAAAGAAAAGATATTTTTGCTCCCATGGTCGTAGTGCAAAGCAATTCAGTTTCTCCCCAGGTATTAAATGTTATATCTTTCCTAGTTTCCTGGAACAAAGAGATTTGTAGTAACATTCATGCAAAACCCAAGATCACATGCAGAGAGGTCCTTAATGCTTTCAATGATGATTTGTTGGTTGATTCACATTTTGAAATTTTGAAATTTTTATCCAAAATACATAACAACTCATGGATTGCTTACCCATGGCTATTGACAGGTTTTCTAATATTATGTGGGTGAGTATTTCCACAACAGAAGAGAAGCATATCTGGGGTTTAATTTGAGGTTTTCTCAGTTCCTCAGATCTTTTGGGTTAGCCTTTGGAGAATACACTCCTGCTGAAATCTGTCTCTGTTCTATGATTGGTGACAAAAGCAAAAATTACTTAGAATATGCCCATAATAATGATGTCTTTTTGACCCTTCCATAGTTAATCTGGACTTCTCCCCTCCACAGGCAGTACCTAGTGCTGGTCCCATCGCACCTCTACACTGGAGTTCCTGAAAAGGCCTGTGTCATCCTTAATCACCTGAATGAGACGGTGGCACTGAAAGTAACTCTGAGGTACGAAATGCAGAACAGTCCCCTCTTCACAGACCTGGTGACGAAGAGGAACTATTTCTACTGCAGTTCCTTCACGGTCAGTACTGCTCCTTGAAATAAGGGAGCTGGAAAGAGAAAGAGCATATTGTATTAGCTGATACCTTTGGTTCTGATCCTTTGAAAATAAAAATGCATAATGAAAGAAAAATGAGAAATACAGAGTGAATCTCAATTTACATTTTCTTTTTTTTTTTGAGACAGAGTCTCGCTCTGTCATCCAGGCTAGAGTGCAGTGGCATGGTCTCGGCTCACTGCACTCCACCTCCCGGGTTCATGCCATTTTCCTGCCTCAGCCTCCCAAGTAGCTGGGACTACAGGCACCCGCCACCATGGCCAGCTAATTTTTGTATTTTTAGTAGAGATGGGATTTCACCATGTTAGCCAGGATGGTCTCGATCTCCTGACCTTGTGATCCACCCACCTTGGCCTCCCAAAATGCTGGGATTACAGTCATGAGCCACAGTGCCCGGCCTCAATTTAGATTTTAAGAATGGAAGTTCTACTGAATATGCTCACATGATATTTACAAACAAGTGTCATGCATAAAATTTAACAGTAGTTATAGAAAGGATTTAATCTGATCTTAAATTTCTGAGGTAAATAATATTCATGCCATTACAGATAGAAACACTGAGATTTATAAAGTCAAATAACTTATATAAGATCTCACCAATGGTTGATAGTGGATGTATTATCCTTTTAATCTTTTACTACTTAAGGTATTAATTGTTTAATCATACATGACTACCACAAATAATAACATAAAATTTTTTTTGAGACAGGGTCTCTTTCTGGCACCCAGGCTGGAGTGCAGTGGTGCCATCAAGGCTCACTGCAACCTTGGCCTCCCAGGTTCAGTTGATCCTCCCACCTCAGCCTCCTGAGTAGCTGATACTATAGCGGGTCTTGAACTCCTGCGCTCAAGCAATCTGCCCACCTTGGCCTCCCGAAGTGCCAGGACTATAGGCATGAGCCATTGTGCCTGGCCGTATAATATATAATGTTGTTGACCTTTGAAAAATAAAATTAATAATTATTAATATCACCATTTTGCTGTGAAAATGTTAAGCATCCCATTTCAGTCATAACTGACTTGAAAGAATTAGCTTACCTTATTGTAATATTTTCTCCTTCAATCATGTTACTGTCATGTTACAACATCATAATAATCTACTTTTAAAACAAGGAGCATAATCCTTGACTTTGTCCCTTACTAATTCTCAGGGACCAACCAGGAAGACAGAAACTCCTAATGGCTGAGAAATTCAGAAAAAAGTCTGGGCAGATTCTTCAGCTCACTTCTGTTTTACAGATTCCAGAATTACCATCTTCCTGGGTGGTCATTGCTGTGGAGGTAAAGGGGGCGACTCTGCATTTCACAAAGAGCAAATCAATACATGTAACTACAGCAGAGAACCTAGTCTTTGTCCAGACAGACAAATCCATATACAAACCAGGACAAACAGGTATGAGGAATCAAATGAGCAAGGGGAACTTTGGGAGAGGGGAGGAGCTTCTTTATTACTTTATTCTGCAATCCTGGGAATTCAGGCATGCTGTTACTACCCCAGGCTCCACTGGGAGATTTCACAGAAAAATACCTCTGTTTCAGTGAAATTCCGTGTTGTCTCTATGGATATCAATTTCCACCCTTTGGATGAAATGGTGAGTCTCGTAACGACGGGTGACGGTTGAGGGAAAATATGAGGCCTATTCTTTTAGGAAATTTAAGACCAATTAAAGAGGTATTTTAAACCCACCACAGGAAGATCTCATAAGGATATCTCTGCTAGAAGAATAAGGGAGGTCAGAATCAAGGCACTCGATAAACCGCATTCTTAAAACGAATTCAGTATGCAGTTGAAGTTGTCCTTTTAAAGATTCTAGTGACTTTCATTAAATAAATGTGTGAATTTGATTTCCCTCTTAAACAAATATCATCTGTGAAATAATAATAAGCTTATTATTCGGACCTTTTTATCTAAATAGGTTTCCTCAATTGTATGTTTTTTAACAATAGGGAAGTCATGACTTCTTGAAAGATGTATGTCCCAAGCTAAACATATAAAGTGCTGTGAACCAAATGGGGTATTTCCTCATTTGGAATATACAGACTCACCTCCTCTGGCCCATATACTCTGTCAGTGCTGGTGTCTTGGTTTTCTCCTTCTATATTCTACCACGTGCTCATACTATCTTTTTTTCTTTCCAGTTTCCAGTGGTTTATATTGAGGTAAGTGGTATATTGTACATTACAACTGGAATGAGGACTCTCTACAAGTTACATTACATTGCATCTGTCCCTTCCCTCATCATTTCACCAAAGCTAAACAAATACTGTTTTTCTGTCCACCTTAAATTCTAAGTGGATAAGATGTAAATGCAGGAACATTTCTTGAGATGACTCGTCCAATATTTCTGACCAAAATAAACATACATAATACCAAAAAGAGTCACCAGTATGAAATGTTATCTGTAATATCTCATAGCTAGCAAACTTTTTGCCCTTATCTCAGGCTGGAATTCCTATAAAACTTTGTTAATACCTTTGGGCCAATTTACCAACCATCTGTGATACAGCTGCCTATGTCGTTCTTACCTGCTAAGCTGCCCTTCTACTCAAAGTTATATATTTCAATTGTTTCTATGAACTCATAATATTTTCACCTATAGGACCCCATGAAGAACCGAATTTTCCAAAGGCAAGGTCTCAAATTGCAAGGAGGACTCAACCAACTCTCTTTCCCGCTATCAGTGGAGCCCATTCTGGGTTCCTACAAGATCGCGCTGCAGAAAGAGTCAGGGAAGAAAATAGAGCGCTCATTTGAGGTGAATGAATATGGTAAGAATGCTCCATGTGTAAGGCATTGATAACATCAGAGTATTTAAGATTAGATAGTTTTCACCTATAGGTAAGAATCAAAGGTCTAGCATACAATAGTTGAAAATTAGCAAGCTTTTAAATTTACCCATATATTTGCTAAGTGCTTTTTATGCACTACCTCATTTAATTCTCACAATGCCCCTCTGGGGCAGATACTATTATTATTCCCATTTTGCAAATGAGCGTATCAGTACTGGAAAAGTCAGTAACTTAAAAAAATCACAGACTCATGGCCTGGCGCGGTGGCTCAAGCTTGTAATCCAAGCACTTTGGGAGGCCGAGACGGGCGGATCACGAGATCAGCCGATCGAGACCAGCCTGGCTAACACGGTGAAACCTCGTCTCTACTAAAAAAATACAAAATACTAGCCGGGCAAGGTGGCGGGCGCCTGTAGTCCCAGCTACTCGGGAGCCTGAGGCAGGAGAATGGCGGGAACCCGGGAGGCAGAGCTTGCAGTGAGCTGAGATCCGGCCACTGCACTCCAGCCTGGGCGACAGAGCGAGACCCCGTCTCAAAAAAAAAAAAAAAAAAAAAAAAAATCACAGAGTCATTAAGGGGTAAGAAAGATTTGAACTGATACTCAAACATAACTTGTTAACCAATACTTTGTGTCAGCTACATACACTATATATCTGTTTTTTATATTTTATAACTGAAAGTATTTCCTGGGGTTATTGTATGGTTGTCTATAACCTACACCTACACTACTCTAATCAACTACAATTCCTAAACCATATAATTTAGTAATCAACTAAACTATAGTTCAACTAAGTATAGTAATCAACTAAACTTTAACACACTTGATTTAGTCAGTACTCAACCATAGTTGATTACTAAGTCAGACATTGAAGCCATCTTATTAGTTATCAGTTACGTGAATTTTGTAATGTAAATTAAATATTTTATGCCATGACTGAGAAGTCCTATCACAAAACGTGGTTCCCAAAATTCATCAGAACTGCCATCAAAATCACAGAATAGGATTGTATTATAGGAATAACACCTTACAAAACTGTGAGAGAAGCTAGAAAAGTAAGAGGCCATCAGGAGGAGTTGACAGATGACAGAAAATTACTAGCCAGTTCTGAAGCATGATTAGGGGTGTATAAATGTGAGCTTGCAAAGGTCTGGGAAGCCAGGAACCCTCAGTTGCCCAAGTGCACCAACCATGCAGAGGAGCTGACAGAAGAATCTATGGAAGATTACCTCTGCACTCCACGTAGCTACCACTTTAGTAGGCTTGTAGCCAAGTGTCAGATGGTAGGCCTGAGACCTCTGTTAGTCAGCAGGGCTAGCATTCGGGAAGAAGAGCTCGGCATAGGGAGGGAAAGAATAAGAACACATTGCAACCTATTGGTCCCGCTTTACCACATTAACTGTGATGATCTTCAGGGACTAATCATGCTGCCTTCCCTCTATCTGGGAAATCTTGCACAAATTCAGAGAAAGAGAGGCTACGAAATGTACTATCAGGTTAACCAAGTGAACGTAGCACAAACTGCTCATGGTAATGAATGACTTCTCCTTCTCAGTCCTGTCCCTATTGTAGCTGAAGTCGTTTCATGTGATCACGTGTTAAAGGTTCTGTCATAGCATCTACTGCTAATACTTGCAAGATCTCTGGCCCACTCTCACCATTTTTTTTTCTTTTTTATTAAAACAGTTTTGCCTAAATTTGAGGTCCAAGTAAAAATGCCCAAGGTTATTGGTTTTCTAGACGAAGAATTTGTGGTAACCACCTGTGCCTTGTGAGTTGCATTTTTTTTTCTGTCTCATTTCTATTTGCATACTGTATCTGAGGGGAGGTATTGTAAATAACAGTTACTAAACTTGGAAGTATTTTAATTAGGAGAGGAATAACTCTCTTTGTAGCTTGCCTCATAGTAGGGAGTAGGGACGGCAGCAGATGACACATCTGCTAATTGTAAAATCATTTACTGGACATTTGAAACGTGCCAGACAATGTTCTAAGTGCCTTGTGCTTACTAACATTTTTATTCTGTAAGTAATCCTGTGAGATGGGGAGGATTATTATCCTCAATTTACAATGGGGAAACTATAACATTTAGAGAATAAGAAATTTGCTCACATTACTGCAGATAGTAAATGGTAGACTGGAATTTAAATCCAATGGTCTGGAACCAGACCCCAAACTCTTCACCACTATTCTATATTGGTTCTGCAATTTAAATAGCAATCTAGCTTTATGAAGCATTTATGTATCCTAGACTCAGTGCTCAACTGAATCTAGGCCATCCAACTAAGGATCTCATGCTCATGCCTTCTGTGTCCAATTACCTCCCTTTTCTTCACTGCTTCTAATTAAACTATGGAAAGACACGGGAAATAGTTGGGAGGAAGCTAGGCTCAAGTCTTGGATGCACATGACAGAATTAAAAATCCATATTGTAGTTATTTCTTCCTTCGATTGCCTTTTAGTGCCTTTTAGTGCACTACGGCATCCTCCACACACACGAGATGAGTGTATGTCCCCTCTTGCTTTTGCGAGCAGCATGAGCAACATGTTTTCATCCTTCTCACTAGACTCAGTGCTTTAAATTTTTCATCAGAGGGAAAGCCTTTTGATCCAGATTTGAAGATTCCAAAAGTAATTGAAATTTAGTAGATGATTTATGACTTTATCAGCACTTAAAGGAATTCAGGGGGAAAAAGAACTATAAAAAGAAGAAGCTTGGGGAACTGACCCTACACCTTATCTCCCCCATCATTTGGGTTAAAGCAATAGGTTTCAAACATCAGTGTTCATCAGAATCTAAGGGGTGAGGAGTGTGCTTACTTAAAACGCAGATTCTCTGGCCCCATGTCCAAAGATTCCAATCATACATCTGAGGAAAGTCTCAGAAATCTGCATGTTAACATGTATCCCAGATCATTTCAATGTTGGTGGTCCACAAAACACTTTTTTGAGAGACCACAAATTAGTTATGGCTTTGTGTCATATCCTTCTATCATATTAGGCAGAATCAAACTGAGTCATTATGTATAACATTTTTGTTTTATAGCTACTATTTTCCATCTAACTTCTCATTTATTTTCTTAAAGTGCTTATAAATCAAGGATAACGCAGAAATACACTCTCTACATAGTCTTAATATGTTGCCCTAAAACAATGTAGGAGGTGTTGTCAAAGCTGGAATCATGACCTAGATAATCTGACAGCTGAGAAAGAGGGAAATAGGACCATCTTACACTAAAACTGCAGCTAAGAGGGAAGAAAGCTCTGAGAAAAACTAAATCGGTAATTTTCCATTTGGAGTTGTTTCAAAAAGATTCTTCCAGTACTTTTTCTTAGAGTTATGGACAATTAAGATGCAGTCTCTCAGAATAAGTGTTTATAAAATGCAAATAATATGGAAGGTAATACAATTGCTTAAGGTGGATGTATGAATGGATCAAATCAGTTGAAGAAACATCAGTATTATTTATATCAAGTAGCTTTTTGCATGGCCACCTTATTGTTACAGGTACACATATGGAGAGCCTGTCCCTGGTATGGTGACACTTAGTGTATGCAGAAAACATTCATTATTCTGTTTCGGCTGCCACAACACACATTCACGAAGTATCTGCGAAGAATTCAGTCAACAGGTACGTGGAAATCACTCTCCTCAGGACACTAAAACCAAGGTTTTCTCTTCTCATGGATTACAATAATGAATACAATACAACAGAGAATAATGTTTGAAATACCCATCAAGCAAAATGGTGGAGTGGGGGAAAAATTGTAAGAAGGTCTGGCAGTGTTAAGGGCTCACTTGAGGGTTGAGTTCATGGGTGTCTAGTGGTATTTATTTGGTTAGTTTGGTAATTTCCTTCCAACAGCAATCAAAATGCCAGATATAAGGGCATAAAAGGACATGGAAGGATCCAAAGTTGGCTTTTATCAAACAGAAAACAGAAAAATGTGTGTGGCAGGTGTTCAGAATTTGGCTAGTGGGAGAATCAAATGGCATGGCATGGAAAGTCAACTGTGCTGGAAGAATGTTAAACAAGTACAAGGCTGAAGAAAGGAAGACTTCGAAGGACAATGGATTAGAAGCCCAAAACATGTCAAGGAAGAAGTGGAATAAGAGTAATTAAGGGAAACAGCTGAAAGTAGAATGTGATATATTAAAAAATAAAAGGCAAAAATTACTGATTCCAGAGGCAGAGTATGCAAACAGTCCAGGATGTGGCAGTATGAGCGGATGCTGTAGGGGTGATGCAGGGCAGGTAAGCCCCCACATGGGGGTTTAGCCCAAGAAAGTTCTTTTCTTCACCCGGGAAGGAATTCACGGGCAAGCCAGAGGTGTTAGAGACAACAACGTTGACTGAAGCAGCAGTGTAGGGCAGCAGCAGAGGTACTATAAGCAGTGTGCCCACAGTAGCAGCTCCAAGGAGTACTCTAGTCATATGTACACCCATTTTTAGTTACATGGAAATTAAGAGGCAGATTGCGCAGAGATTTCCAGGAAAAAGGTGGTAACTTCTGAGCTGTCAGGCCATTGCCATGGAAAAGGGCATTAACTCTGGGTGTTGCCATGGCAACGGTAAACTGACGTGGCACACTGGTAGGCGTGTCTTATGGAAAGCAGCCTCCCCTGCATCTCTGTTTTAGTAAGTTCCCTCTTTGGTCCAGTGTCCGAGACCTGCTTCCAAAGTTGAGTCCCACCTCTTACCTCAAGGTTATGGAAAAGAAAGTTATCAAAGCTGCAGAGAGCAAATGAATGAGAGGCCAGAATAACAAATATAATAATGAACACCAAGGCAGACACTGATAAGCAAGATACCATAAGAAGAATCTAGCTGCCCAAATCTGTAATGTATCAGGGAGACTAGTATTAACTTCTATTTTCAAGTGAGTCATGACATCTATATAAAAATAAATACGATTCAATTTTATTATGCAATGAAGATTTTCATATAAATAAATTTAAAATGAAAACAAATCTTTATTAAAACATGTACCCCAACATTTAGTTTGAGAACTTGGTTATGGCGAGGATTCATCTATTTAAAAAATGTATATATTCCTATTAATATCCTAGATATTGAGAATATACAGTTAAGAACATAACAATCCTGGCTGGGTGCAGTGGCTTACCCCTGTAATCCCAGCACTTTAAGAGGCTGATGTGAGAAAATCGCTTGAGCCCGGGAGTTTGAGACCAACCTGTGCAATATAGTGAGACCCCCGCCTCTATAAAAAAATTTAAAAACCACCAGTGTGGTGGCACATACCTGTCGTCCCAACTACTTGGGAGGCTGAGGTAGGAGGATCTCTTGAGTCCAGGAGGTTGAGGCTGCAGTGAGCCGTGATCATGGCCACTGCACTCTAGCCTGGGTAACAGAGTGAGACTCCGTCTCAAAAAAAAAAAACAAAAAACCAACAACAACAACAACAAAACACATAGCAATCCTTAGTCAATATTTAGGTAATGGTGGTTATGAAAGCCTTCTCAGAATAGGTTATGTCTGAGTTAAGTTTTTGGCTAAGGTAAGAATGGGAGAAAGAAAATTATCATTTGAGGAACAACATATGCAAAGAGATAGAATTACAAAATATCATGGCACGTTTGGAAAACGCTAGAAAGTTTCATATGGCAGAAATGGAATCCGTTTTCAGAAAAGAGGGGAGAAACCAAAGGTTGATAATGAATAAATCAATGATGAATGAAGAAACTTTATGTCATTCTTGGGCTTGGGAAAAGACAAGCACCAAAAGGATGGTCAGAACATTTGTTACATATATTTTTATGGCCAATAAAAAAGTTCTCATAAATTGACAGCAGACTTTTTAAGTAGCATATTGGAAGACCTGAGAATTCTCTTTCTTTCTCTTCAGACAGACACTGAAGGATGTTTCACACAACTCGTAAAAACTAAAATATTTCAGCTGAGACGAAAAGGGTATGACATGACAATACACGTGGAAGCCAAGGTCAAAGAGAAGGGAACTGGTTTGTATTATTTTTAAGTATTTATTAATGTGATACATATTTATCAAACTTCCATTCCATGTAAAACACTTTATAGTTTCTGGAGATTATGAAAATAACATGGTCCCTGCCCTCAAGGAATTAGGCATCTAAAAACAGAAATTAGGTGTGTCTGTGCACATAGCCATAATAAAATTTGTACAAGAAATACAAAAACGAGGGCCAAGTGAGTATGAAGAGAGGTAATTAATTCTAGCATACCTTCTAGATCCCAAAGAAAACCTTATGGCTAAAATAGCATTTCAACTGATTTATATAGGGTAGGTAATACTTTGAAAGATTAATGATGAAAAGGGAAAACGTGATGAGCATCAAAAACTGTGTTTGATCTCAGAAGAATCTGAAAATGGAGGCTGAGAAAAGTAAATCATACACTGAAGAGCTTAGATTTATTCTGAAAAGCTGGAATATCTTTCAATATATTTGAGAAGAATAATCTAAATAAATTGATGTTCTTAAAAGATAAGTCTAGCAGAACTGAAGAGCATAGGGTAGATGAAAAAATGTGGTAAGTCAGAAGATTAATCAAAGATGACCCCAAAGATTCCAAATTTGGGGTGTGGGAGATGGAAATGCCATTAACCAAGATAATGAGTCAATGAAAAAGAACTGTTTTGATGAGATGTGTTAAAGATAATTAACCATAACTTGGAATATCAAAACGGAAGTGAATGTATTTAGCTGATAATTTTAAAAGAGAGCCAGAGTTAAATTAGGACCAGAGATGTAAATCTAAATCCATTCTCATTGTGTCTATGTCCTCTTAAGAGTGAGTGCAAATGCTCTGAAAGGAGCTCTTTTAGCACTGCTAAATTTAGGATAGAGACAGAACAAAGAGGTGTCCAAGGACAGAAACAACTGCATTTAGCAGAGAGTAACAAATAAATCAGCATAATTAAATAAGTCAGAGAGCTGAGGAAAAACAAAGAGGAGAATTTTTATTTTATTTTATTTTTTTAATTATCATTATACTTTAAGTTCTAGGGTACATGTGCATAACGTGCAGGTTTGTTACATATGTATACTTGTGCCATGTTGGTGTGCTGCACTCATCAACTTGTCAGCACCCATCAACTCGTCACAGAGGAGAATTTTTTACAAGCAGGGAGAGTTTCAGTGGTACTTAGTGTGGAGTACTACCGAGAGTTCATGTACAATGCAGTCAGAGATGAGAATTCTATATGGAGGGCAAGTAAGGAATCTTTTAAGACTTTGATAGCACTGTGTTTTTGATAAGAACAAGATACAGAGTACACATCATTGAATGGAAAAGCACCAGGTGTTCACTATCCTTTGGATAGCTCATGCAGGGAAACGACATGTCTTTCTGGAAATAAAGTTTGTATTAGAAATTCAAGCATATTTTGGCCAGTGTGATTATGAAGAATCTAACCATGTACAGAAAGTTGTGGAGGGAGAGCAGGGATGTGAGAGAGGAAAAAACAAAGATGGAGCAAGATCATAGAGGAGATGAGAAAATATAGAACATAGGTAGAAAACCAGAGGAATGAGGGATGGTGGATACCAATAATGTTTCATGTGAAGGTGAAGCGTCAAGTTGCTGATCAAATAGCTTGTAAGTGTGGGAAACTCTGGCAAGAATAAAGAAAACAGAATGTGGATGGCATTTTGTTATGATGAAGTGAGGCTGGGGAGGAAGTAGGAGGTGAGTTTTTAATACATAGAATGGTTCAACTTCATTTTTTTTCAGGATTGGAATTAACTGGGCATGGATCATGTGAAATCACAAATACCTTAAGCATACTGAGATTTACTAAAGTAGATTCACGTTACAGAAGTGGACTCCCCTGGTATGGACAGGTAAAAAAAAAAAAATTTTTTTAACATAATCACAATTTGGGGCATGAGGTTTTTAAGAGAATGAAGTTTTAAATCACAAAATCAAAATTTATTGTAAAAAGTAATATTTCAAATAGGAAAAAAGTACAGCAGATTATAATTTAAAAAGCAAATATAATCACAAAATCCAGAAAAATAAAGCATGTTTTATTAACTTCCTAACACACCTCTGTAATACATTTATGTAGTTCAGCTGCATACTCTTTGATTGTCTCTTTATAAACAATGATTTTGTAACATAATTTTTATGGGAAGAATTCAAACACACTCTTTCACCTAGATGATTGAATTTTTTATTACTGGTAGTTTTTAAAGTTGTTTTCCATTTCAAAGTTTCATATAGATATCAATATTGGTAAATTGTAGAGCCAATAATTTAGTAAACTATCCATTTTCTTTCATATAAGAGATGCAAGATTTCTAGGTATTTTAAATTATCTTTTGTAGTAACTAGTTTTTGAACTAACAGTTCATGGGCAAACATTTCAAGCTATATTTTGAATTTTATATCTGATATTTTATACTTGAATTTTAGATTTTCTTCATTTATCCTAGTATTTCATATTAAATTATCAAGAAGTTAATAAATATATAGATATAGTTTCATATGGCCATTTCAGGTAGAGAGAAGATCATGAGAAAAACTGATGACTTGAAGGGTGAGTATGACATGGTCAGAAATGTAAGATAAAAGGGAGACTGTCTAAGGCTCTAGGTATGAAACAGTTTTTCGAGAGCAAAGCACTAAAAAGCAGCCAGTGTGATGACAGCTTAGGTTAAAGACATGACCAAATTGACTGAATAATTGCAGGCAAGCAAGAACAGCTATTAAGGTCTTTTGAGATATGGTAAGAATTTTGGATTGAGAAGTGAAGAAAGAAGTTTTAAGAAAGAGAGTAACATGATCAGGTTAGCTCAGGCTGTATAGAATGGTTTAGACAAGAATGAAGCAGCAAGGAAATGCAGAAGATTAAATAGGAAGCTACTGGAAACCAGATGGGAAAAATATTGTGGTTTTAACTAGAATGGTAGCAGCAGATTTGGAGAGAAGCAGATAGAATCAATATATATTTGATGGGAGATGGGGAGAGGAGATAGCACTTGACAATAAGTTTGAGATAAGCACTGAAAGCGAGAAAATGACTCATTAAAAAAAACCCCACTCCTCAGTATTCCTGCATCAGTTATCTCATAGATGGAAGAACCATATACTGAAAGAGAGAACACTGGGGGTGGAGAAAGTTTGGTAAGGTAGTGTAATGATCCCACTTTTTGATATTCTCAATTTGAGTGCCCATGAGATATCCAAATAGAACTATTCAAGATTTTGAGATCTGTTGCATAACAGGATGATTATAGTCAGTAATAACATATTGTACATTTCAAAATAATAAATAAATTACAAATGTCTCATTAGTATATTTAATCATTCCACGTTGTATACATATATAGAGACATCACATTGTACCCAGGAAATGTATGTAATTATGATTTGTGAATTTAGAATAATCATGGAAAATAAACTGCCATTTAGCTTTCAAACTAATTTTTAAAAAGAAGTATTAAAAAGAAAAATCATAGTTTAGAGTTCAGAAAACAAGTCTCATTTTCAGATTCTAAGATCTTCAGTAAATGACAGGGAGGGACCTGGAGATAAACATGACAGAGTGGAAGATGTTATTGCCACATGACACTTTAACCAACTATGACTTTTACATCTCTAGGTTCTTCTAGTCAATGAAAACCATCAGCCGATCACCAACAAAACTGTAGATGTTCATGTGAATACTAGATACTATTTCAGTGCAACTACTGATGAGCGTGGCTTGGTGAACATTTCCATGGACACCACCAACTATGTATCACCTTTTCTCACAGTTTCAGTAAGTGGAAAGGGGCATCTGGGACCAAAAAGATAGAGATTATTGTGGCCAGGATAATTTAAAGATATTTGAGAAGCACGTGAACTCTCGGAGTTAAAAAAAAAAAAAAGTGATAAAGAGTAAAATGTAAATTAAACAACATGGAGACCTAAATTATAAAAACGGAAAAGTCTGCCAGAAATCTTTTACTTGTAGGTAAACTCTGTTGACAATATGATTTAGGTTCAAGAGACATTGAATAGATCATCTTGATATTCCTTTGAAAAATTGAATATTTTTATGATTCTAATACAAGTAAGATCTTGTTTGGTTTCTTTGGCATACTACTATTTTTGTTCTGTGTTGAATATTCAAATGTTCTTATGCAATTTGCAGCCATAGCGTGTTAAGAAAAAGTAATTGACCTTGTTTATGAATGAATACCATCTACTAAATCAGTACAGCATAAGCTTAAAAGATCTCAAGGGGAAGCAGTTTATAGATTATGCTATATTTAAGAAAGCAGCCTTCTTATATGGCTTTATTATATTGCTTTATGTATATACATAAAAATAAATACATATAATATACATAGTTTTATGTATTTTTGCAATCATATATATAATAGATATATATAAAACAGCTTATTTATTCTTCCATTAGGTCAAATACAAAGAGAGTAACAGTTCTTTTGATAACTGGTGGCTTGCTGAATTTCATAAGCAAGCATCTCATACCGCAAAGCATTTTTTTTCCCCAAGCAAGAGTTATATTCACCTCAAACCTACTATTGGTACTTTGACCTGTGGACAAACCCAGGAGATTCAAGTACACTATATCCTGAATAAACAGATTGTCAAGGATGAAAAAGAATTAACCTTCTACTATTTGGTAAGAATAAGAGCCACTGTAGCTCTTTCTAATTGTATAGACTCCAAAATTGCTGGGTTCCTGTCTAAGTAATGCCATTTACAAGATAACAATAATATATTTTTTGTTGTTTTTATGCTCAAAGAGAAGTGACTTCCTAACAAATATTAATGCTTTAATTTCTCATTTACGCTCTGGTCACCACTGAAACTTTTAGAATTTTTCCTTGCAGAGTTCCAATGGCAATTTGTTGAGCAAGAGAGGAAACAGCCTAGGATAAAATGTTTTTAGTCAAAGAGAAAATTTTTTCTTAGAACTCAGTAGATAAATAAGCAAAGGCTAAGAGCCATGAACTACTTCAAAAGGAAATAAAACTTATAAACAATCTTCTGGAAAAATATTCAATTGTAATTATTTTACAAAGTTCATGACTGGTGTGATTGCAAGGAAAAGGTACATTAACAGGCAGATTATAAATTGGAGTGATACTTTTGAGGCCAATATTCCCATGAATACCCCCAAATTTAAAATATCCAAGGCTAATAGTTAATCAAATAAGTCATTTTAAGAAGAAAAAGTTAAATATAGGGAATTCTGTATAAGAGCATTAACTATCAATAACATTTTCTTAATTCCATAAAAAAATCAGAAAAATTAACAATACATTTGAATTTCCTAGATTTATTGCTTCCTAGATATATGACCTTGGATAATTTACCTAATTTCATCTGGAAAGGCAAATGTCAGTCATCTCACTTTAGTCCTGGAAATAATATTAATACCTACTTCATAGAATTATAGTGTAAATTAAACAATTAAATTAACAGTAAATTACTTAGTTCAGTTCCTGGCATATAGAGAATGCGCATACATTTAGTTTTTTTAAAAAATAGGGGCAACAATAGAGAATAGTTATGCATAGTTAATATCTGCCTTCACTATATATTGCTTTGCATAAGGTAGATGTTTGGAATGTTTGTTGAAAAAATACATAAATTTTGTTTACATATTTACATATAATATATTAGGAGTGATAAATATTAGATAAAATAGTAAAACATCATAAAATTATATATTTTTATTTAAAGTATGTAAAGACACATATATGAAGATATTGAAAAGGAAGTTTAGTGATCAAAATGACTTCTAGGTTGGGGTAATAAGGTTATGATTCACCCATATGTCATGAATGTTTTAAAGTTAGGTTAAAATGTATTCTTTTAAATAATAATGAATATATTTCCCTCTGTCTTCAGATTAAAGCAAGAGGAAAAATCTCCCAATCAGGAAGCCACGTATTATCCATTGAACAGGGAAACAGTAAGTATTTTCAAGATTTCCTTTTTCTTTCCTCCCTCATCTTGTCAAATTCTGAACAATTTAGCAATTTGGAGCTATTTTCACATTAGAAGAAACAGTCATCAACCTCTTCATCCAAAGATGAAGAAGCTGATGTAATAGGATGACATACTGGGTTCGCTTTAGCCCAATTAAAATTTTTTCTTCTTTTATATAGCATTTCTACATTTTAAATTTTATTTCTAAACTAATATATATTCATTTTATGTCTTAAATGTCTTTAGAAGGCAGAAAATAATTGAAAAATATGGAAAATAACCACAGAAAAATTTTACTTTGTGTGCTTGTATATGCATTGCCTATGACTACTGAAATAGATTACCACAAATTTATGGGCTTAAAACAACACTTCTAATTCTTTGTTTTAGTGCCTTAAAATACCACTTCTGTCTTCTAGTTCTGGAGGTCAGAAGTCTCACTAGGCTAAACTCAAGGTGTCAGGACTGGAGCTTGAGGGCGGACTGTTTCCTTGCCTTTTCCAGCTTTTAGAGACCTCTTGCATTCTTTGGCTTGTGGTTCCTTTCTCTATCTTCAAATTCAGCCACATACCATCTTCAAATCTCTCTCACCTTCCTGTCTTCCTCCTAGAAAGATCCTTGTGATTACATTGGGCCTACTTGGATAATCCAGAATAAACTTCACACCTCAAGATCCTTAATTTAATCACTTCTGCAAAGGCCCTTTTGCCATATAAAGTAACACATGCAGAAGTATTGGAAATTGAATAGCTTCAGGGGCCGTTATTCTATTTACCACAATCTTCCCATTGGCCCCAGAGATTCACATTCATCCCTCATGCAAAGTGCATTCACTCTATCCATCACCGGTAGAAGCCTCAATCCATTACAGCATTAACACAAGATTAAGAGCTCACAGTCTCATCAGCTCAAAAGTTCCAAATCTCAACATCTCAATCATCTAAATTAGGTGTTAATGAGGTCCTGGACATAATCCATCCTAGGGCAAAAAGAGTCATTAGTCCTAAGAAGTGCTGAAATCTGGCTGGGAAAACAGCGTAGTTTTAACACCTGGGAATAATCCTCTTTAGTTCATTTCTCTATCCTCTGGGCTCAAGAATCCATTCATGGAATCATTTGCCCTTTTTCATGAAGGATGCGTTTGCAGCTGAATTGTTTTATCAGACCTTGTTTCCTGCTTGCATAATTTGAGAGGTCTGACATTCTTTTATTCTGTACTCTCTCTGTCCTTTTCAGTTGAAGCTGACCATGTTTCTATTAGTACAAACTTTTCAAGAACCATGTAGGTCTCCTGTGTGTCACAGAGATTCATTCCGTTAAACAAAAAGCCTCTTCGTTGACATTTGCTGGATAATTCTATCTTCACTTTTGGCTTTTGTTGAGATGGGTAAGGGTATCTAAGAGTCATGCACTTCGAAGAGCCCTTTTTTGTGATTAAATTACTCTGACATTTTATCTGCAAATAAAATCTTTAGCAAAAGTTTGTCCAATCACATCATAGCTTTTTTTCTAGAGCACAATTTCCTGACAGTGAATGTCTTAATTTTACCGATTTTTGCGATCTAGATAAGCTGAGAAATTTCCAAATTATCAAGTCCTAGTTCATTTTTGATGACTAATTCCTCATTCAATTTATTTTTCTCCTCTCCGGTTTTGTTATAAGCAGGAAGAAGAAACCAGACTGACCCTTTAACACTTTTCTTTAAAGATTTCTCCCTAAATATCTGAATTCATTAATATTTGGTATTTCTTTTTCTTAAATATTTTGTTGAATTTACCAGTGAAGCCATCTGGACATAGAATTTTCTTCATGAGAAGATTTTAAATACAAATTTATTTTCTTTAATGAAGTGCAATTTAAGTTTGCAACTACTTTAGTAAATTTTTGGTTGTGTATGTCATTTAAAATTTTGTCTATTTTTCTAAACTGTCTAATTTATTTACATAAAATAGTCCATAATATTCTTTTATAGTTTTAAAATATCTGAATTTCTATAGTGATAGAACCTCTTTCATTCAAGATACTTATAATTTATGTCTTCTTTTGATCAGTTTGGCTAGAGGCTTCTCAACTGTACTGATCATTTCAAACAGCTAGTTTTTTGTTTAATTGATTTTCTCTCTGGTTTTTTTTTTTTTATTTTTATGTCATTGGTATCCACTGATCTTTATCAGTAAAAGATTGATTTTAATTTAGTCTTCTTTTTGTACTATCTTCATGAGGATGCCGGAGTCATTGATTGAGACCTTTCTTCTTTTCCAATACAAGGGTTTAGTGTTACACATTTTCCTGTTAATAATGCTTTAGTTGCATCCCATAATATTTACACGTGATACTTTCATTTTGAATCAGTTCAAAGTATTTTCTACTTTCCTTTTTGATTTCTTCTTTGAATGATGAGTTATTCAGAAGTGTGTTATTTAGTTTCTAAATGGGAGATATTTTAGAGATCTTTCTGTTACTGATTTCTAATTTAATGACATTATGATTGTATGACTTTAATTCTTTTAAATTTATGGAGATATTTTATAGCTCAGAAAATATGGTCTATCTTGGTAAATGTTAGAATGCGTATTCTGCTGCTGTTAAGTGGAGTGTTCTCTGAATGTCATTGAGGTCAACTGGGTTAATAGTATTTCTCTATCTTAGATCATACTTTTCTTCTTTATTTCCTTGAATCACAAATATCTCTTAATTCCTGTTATCCTAGGAAGAATGCTTAACATTTCTTAAAAAGATAAGTAAAAATATATATTTTTTACAAAAGATAAGTACAGCTGGCCTATTTACCTGTTACCTGTTGTCCCCAAGTTAAATCTCATAAAGAAATAATAGACTTCTTTTTGTTTGTTTGTTTCAAATTTTGAAACAAAATTGAATATTTAGGAGCTATCACTGACTGAAGCAACTTTTATTAACAGAGCTCAAATAAATTTTCAAATAAAAATTGATTTTTAATTAGTCACCTAACTCAACTATTTACAACTTTTCCTTTAAATAGTCACGTAAAGTTTAATTGAAATAATTTTTTTTTTTTTTTCGAAATGGAATCTCGCTCTGTGGCCCAGGCTGGAGTGCAGTGGCGCCATCTCGGCTCACTGCAAGCTCTGCCTCCCAGGTTCACGCCATTCTCCTGCCTCAGCCTCCTGAGTAGTGGGGACTACAGGTGCCCGCCACCACGCCCGGCTAATTTTTGCATTTTTAGTAGAGACGGGGTTTCACCGTGTTAGCCCGGATGGTCTTGATCTCCTGACCTTGTGATCCACCCGCCTCAGCCTCCCAAAGTGCTGGGATTACAGGCCTGAGCCACCACACCCAGCCTAAAATACCTTTTTAATTAATTATGAATTTAAGTATGATTTAAAAATATTAATGTTTGTTTGTAATTTTTTGAGCTCCAGATTAGCCTCTTAATAAATTTCCTGTAACTCTACTTCTAGATGAAAACCCTTTTTTCATAGAATTTCTCTCAGTCTTTTTGAGTCAGAAAGAGGCTTCTAAGGTCATGATAAGGATGTAATACCCACACGCTAAGACCCCACTCACCATAGGTTCTTCTTAGGTCTGTAACATCTCTTAGGTCTATATAATCTCTTACTGATTGTTTTCTTTCTGCTTGAAATAAAACACAACATTTGAATACATTCATTCAAATATGAAACATTGACTCTAAATTTCCATTTAATCCTTGACTTTATGTTATTGGACATCGTATTGATTTTTTTAGAGCAGGTAAGGTTGTCTCTAATAACATAAGAAAAAGTTACTGCCTAACAAAGCAGTATCTTCAAAGTTTGTTTCTGCAGTGGAGTTTAAATCCTGTATGGATTGAGTCCTAAGGTGGTGGGGTGGGGAGAAGAAGTGTCTCTCTAAGAAAAAATATACTTCATTTTATTTAATGACAGCTATGTAAATGGTTGTTTTGACTTTGACATTTCGGAAACTCAATGAAAAATTTAAGTACTCTAGTATAATAACCACTTTGTTGCAGCTTCCTAATAAAATTAACTCCTGAAATGTTTAACCCTGCTCCAGAATTCCACGTTCATTCGGCTTTCATCTTACTGTTTCAAATTTTGACTGTGCTGTTCCTCTGTATTTTCATGAAAGCTGCCCTCAAATCTTTTATAGATACGGGAAGGGTACAATTTTTAAAGAATAATTTTATGCTACAAAGATCAAACTTAGAACATTTATGAAAAAAATCAAGTGGAAGGTTACATAAGCACTATGTAGTTCACACAGAGGACAACCACTAAGATGAACACATAGAATTCTATTATAAAAATCAAAGGCTCACAAGGCTTTTTATGTGATTTGTGTCTGTATCCCTGCTGTATTATAAATGACCTGAAGGAAAAGACTGTGTTGCCTTCTTTATGTTGCCCTTACACACACAAGAATTATAACCAAAAGTGTCTAGAAGTTCTCTTTCTTCTCTCTTGACTGCTTTCTGAATAATATATTTCAATTTAGAAATAGAGACATGTATTAAATGTCTTTTTGCTTCTTAAGCAGAGGAAATGAACAATTAAACCTGATATAGGAAAACTGTCATTAGCTCATGTTAAGGATTAAGGAAATGTCATTTTAAGGGAAAACGTCATTAGCTCAGCATATATTTATTGAACACTACTACCTGCACAGTGGCATAAATGCAGGTCTTTTCTTACTTCAGTGTGCTCCAAATGTAAATAAAGTCCATAGTTGGAAATGCCTTTTTAAAAAATAAAATTGATAATTCTGTTGCTGGCCGGGCACGGTGGCTCAAGCCTGTAATCCCAGCACTTTGGGAGGCCGAGATGGGCGGATCACGAGGTCAGGAGATCGAGACCATCCTGGCTAACACGGTGAAACCCCGTCTCTACTAAAAAAAAATACAAAACACTAGCCGGGCGAGGTGGCAGCGTCTGTAGTCCCACCTACTCGGGAGGCTGAGGCAGGAGAATGGCGTGAACCCGGGAGGCGGAGCTTGCAGTGAGCTGAGATCCGGCCACTGCACTCCAGCCTGGGCGACAGAGCGAGACTCCGTCTCAAAAAAAAAAAAAAAGATAATTCTGTTGCTAATGTATGATACTGGACTTGTTCTTCTTTTTCAATTCTCCAGCGAAAGGGGTGTTTTCCTTCTCCTTTCGAGTGGAATCAGACTCCGCTCCTCGTGCTCACCTGCTTGTTTACACCGTTTTACCTAATGGAGAAATTGTTGCAGACGCCGACAAGCTTGAGATTGAAAATTGTTTTGCCAACAAGGTGGGTTGTTTTGTTTAAGACTAGTCCTTTTATTCTTCTCCCATGGTGATGTGTGGAAAAGAAGGTAATAAGGAAGATAGCCATACGGTGCTCCTAAAACATTTCTCCCAACTACTTCTAAAGGCGGAGAGTGATGTCACACTGAGAGGTCTAGTGCTGACATCCAAAATAGGCAATCATAAACACAGTTTTTTAAAAGTCTCTTGTTTTGTTATAAAATTCATATGAATTTTAGAATCAAGTCATCTATAAACCTTTAATAGTTTGAATTTTAAAATCTTTTGTTGCTAATATTTTCGATTAAAAATGATGCCTCATAAGGCTGTGCCAATTGTACCCCATCAGACACTGGCACACTTCCATGTACCGCTACAGACACCAGTAAGTTGTCATGAGTTTAAACTCAGCTTGATAATATAGAACAGATGAGAAACAGCCTGGACACTTTAAAAACAATGGTAGCACAAAAATTTAACATAGGTTCAAATGGCATATTTTTTATTTAAGGAATGCAGAGCTGCCATGTGAAGCTCACTGAGATACGAGTATGCTTTATTCCAACAGAATTTGGTGCTGTTTATCTGATTTTCACTACTCTGGCAGCATAATCCTAACGTTAGCGATCAGATAAGAGCTGCCTACTTCAAATGCCTGTTTTCAAATAAACCTGGAAGGATTTTTTTTTTTTTTTTAACATGGGCTTTGTGGAGATTACAACAAAATGTGTTTATAGCAAGTGAACATTTCTGCCCTGAGACCTATATTTAGGTTATCTTGTTTTAAATATACAGTGAAATAAGAAAAATACACAGTGGATTCGGATGTAAACCTTTAATTCCACCTTACTAAAGAGTGCTATTAAACCTGGATGATGTGTCCAAGAAGCATAGTGTCTGTTCTGTTTGCATTTCTGTGTGTTTCATACCCACTGGGAGAGACTCCTTCATGCTTCAGTACCTTTACTGTTAATGATGGGTAGTTAGTTGGTTGTTAAATCTCGGAATGGCCAAGTTATGCTCCGGCTTTCAGCGCATCTTATTCGTTCTCTCTGTGGGGTCTCTTTTGGGTGGGTCAGTATCCTCTTCACACTCTGGAAATGAGAGAAGTATTATAAAACAGAATTGGCAGAAAAAGACTTTCTCCCTGGACTCCAGTCTGAAAAACACTTCTGATTTTGCAAAACCTATGACAGTCCCTGTGCAACAGTATACGACTTCACCATAGAAGCAAAAGCCCATGGACATTACACTCAATCACTTCATGTTAAATACCTTTTAAATCATCATTGATTGTAACTGAAGATCCGCTGTAAAAAATAACATGAACAAAGATTCATAAGAAGATTCAGAAGAAAGTTGACTACCACAAAAATTAGAAAAACAGTAGATCTATTAAAATTACAAATTAAGCACCCTAAAAATGAGACATCTTGGTGGGATGGTGAACAAATAAATAGTGCACTGAGGATGTGAGGAAAGATCCCAAGTCAGACATGCATCCTTGCAAAATGATACATTTAAAAATTTTTTCAATCTTCGCTGAAACAGAGAAAAATAGTTTTCTATTCAAACTTCATATACTTATTTCTTCACTTAAAAACAACAGATTTAGTGTACACATTAAATATTATGTAATAGTTGGAATCATTTGTTATACTCAACTGGATATAATTATTCCTTAAGAATAACATTGGTAATAATATAATATATGAGGTACAGATTGCTTTGAAATATGCCTTAAAGTTACATTTCATATCAGTAAAACATTTTCTATTTTCTAACATGTCCACTTCTTGTTAATAGTGTTTTTAGTTTATTATAATCCTAAATTACTTGTTCTTTTGACATGGACAGTCACTAACACATTTTAATGAACTTAAATTTTCTAAAAATAACAAATATATTTCAAAGAGATTCTCCATAAGCAATGTTTTCATAGTATATTGAATTAGAAAGATGAATACTACTGCATCTTGAAGATAAATAGTCACTGATTTTTCTTATATATGTCTTCTGATAAGTGATTCCAAACTGCTGTATTAATTCAGTAGACCACAAAGCTGGATTGTCATAGTGAAATTTAGCAACCTAAGTCAGATGTTATTTAGCTAAACATATTGATATTTCATTCCAATACAAATCAGTTTTCAGTCCAAGAGTCAAGGAAGTTACCTGATGCTACTACTGTATAACTCAGATTCTACTCAAGAAATGTCTATATCAACAGAAGGAACTAATAGATTTACTTGCCAATTAATTTTTTTGGCCAGAGTAGAATCAAATCTTTGGGAAAATTCTGCACAATTTCTTGTTGTTCTTTATTCACCATTGTTTAAATTGCCTGAACCAATTAACTCTTAGGCTGTATATTAGATATTTATTTTATTAAATGGACCAATAAATCCCCAATCATGATGCGCAGTCCCACACTGCTTTAGAATTTCAGATGACTGAGACTGCCAACTGGAGGAGACTTTTGTTGACTGGTCTCAGGGGTGAAATGTGATTTTCACATCACCATGCAAATGACACACAGTCATCACAAAAACACTGCACAGAGATAGGTCAGTGATAGCAAGGTATGCGTCTTTCTTGTACGTGTGTTTTCAGTTCAATGCAGCGTTTTATTTCTATATGATTAAAGTCAATTGATATTTCACCAGTTATGTAAGGAATAGAAAACCTGAGTTAACTGACATCACATTTCCAGGTTGTTCCAGAGACACTGAATTGGTAGTTGCTAGGCTGTTCATCTCTTAATCCTGCTCTAAGATGAATAAAGAGAAAGGAAGTATAGAAAAGACTACCCTCAGCCTGGAGTAGAAGGAAGGCTGGTTACTGTAATAATTATAAAAGTGTCTGCTTTAATCATATCCTCTTTACAGGTAACTTTGAGATTCTCCTCAGCTCAGAGCCTGCCAGCCTCAAACACCCACCTGAAAGTGACAGCCACGCCCCTCTCCCTCTGTGCCCTCCGTGCTGTAGACCAGAGTGTGCTGCTCATGAAGCCGGAAGCTGAGCTCTCACCTCAATCCGTGAGTCCCATTCCAGCCTTGGAGATCATGAAATGCTCACATGATAAGATCATTTTTGGAAGTTAAAGTTCCAAAAATGTTTGCAAAAAACAAGTTCTTCAGAGTAAGAGGCATGATGTAGTTCCACAACAAGCAGAAATTGCATAAAGTACTTTACATACTTTATCTCATTGTATTCTCTGTTATATTCTCATTGAGGGAGCAATCTTGCTTGCCAAAACAATCTGTGCTATGCCTGGCACAGAATCTTTTTTTTTAACTTTTATTTTAAGTTCTGGGGCACATGTGCCAGATGTACAGGTTTGTTTGTTTTTTTTTGTTTTTTTTTGTTTTTTTTTTGAGACGGAGTCTGGCTCTGTCGCCCGGGCTGGAGTGCAGTGGCCAGATCTCAGCTCACTGCAAGCTCCGCCCCCCGGGTTTACGCCATTCTCCTGCCTCAGCCTCCCGAGTAGCTGGGACTACAGGCGCCCGCCGCCTCGCCTGGCTAGTTTTTTGTATTTTTTAGTAGAGACGGGGTTTCACCGTGTTCGCCAGGATGGTCTCGATCTCCTGACCTCGTGATCCGCCCGTCTCGGCCTCCCAAAGTGCTGGGATTACAGGCTTGAGCCACCGCGCCCGGCCAGGTTTGTTACATAGGTAAACATTTGCCATGGTGATTTGCTGCACAGATCAACCCATCACCTATCTAGGGGTTTTCTAGATATAGGATCATGTCATCAGTGAACAAAGATAATAGGTAGGTATTAAGCCCAGCATCCATTAGCTATTCTTCTTGATGCTGTCCCTCCCCCTGCTCCTACCCCAACAGGCCCCAATGTGGGTTGTTCCATGCCATGTATTAATGTGTTCTCAGCATTCAGCTCCCACTTTTAAGTGAGAACATTCAGTGTTTGATTTTCCGTTCCAGCGTTAGTTTGCTGAGGATAATGGCTTCCAGCTCCATCCATGTCCCTGCAAAGAACATGATCTCATTTTTTATGACTGCAGAGTATTCCATGGTGTATATGTACCTCATTTTCTTTATCCAGTCTATCATTGATGGGCATTTCGGTTGATTCCATGTCTTTGCTATTGTGAATAGTGCTGCAATGAACATTTATAATAGAATGATTTCTATTCCTTTGGGTATATACCCAGTAATGAGATTGCTGGATCAAATGGTATTTCTGCTTCTAGATCTTTGAGGAATCGCCACACTGTCTTCCACAGTGGTTGAACTAATTTGCATTCCCACCAACTTTGTAAAAGTGTGCCTTTTTCTCTCCAACCTCACCCCCATCTGTTGTTTCTTGACTTTTTAATAAACACCATTCTGACTGGTGTGAAATGGTGAAAGACTGTTATGATTTCAGTTCTTCTCATCACCACATAGCACTTACTCTAAAATTGATCACATAATTGGAAGTAAAACCTTCCTCAGCAAATGCAAAAGAACTGAAATAATAACAGTCTCTCAGACCACAGCGCAATCAAATTAGAACTCAAGATTAAGAAACTCACTCAAAACCACACAATTACATGCAAATTGAATAATCTGCTTCTGAATGACTCCTGGGTAAATAATGAAATTAAGGCAGAAACGAAGAAGTTTTTTGATGGAGAATTCTGTAGATATCTATCAGGTCCACTTGATCCAGAGCTGAGTTCAGGTCCTGAATATCTTTGTTAATTTTCTGTCTTGATGATCTGTCTAATATTGTCAGTGGAATGTTAAACTCTCCCATATTATTGTGTGGGAGTCTAAGTCTCTTTGTAATTCTCTAAGAACTTGCTTTATGAAACTAGGTGCTCCTGTATTGGATGCATATATATTTAGGTAGTTAGCTCTTCTTGTTGAATTGAACCCTTTACCATTATGTAATGCCCTTGTCTTTTTTCATCTTTGTTGGTTTAAACTTTGTTTTATTAGAAACTAGGATTATGACCTCTGCTTTTTTCTGTTTTCTCTTTGTTTGGTAAATTTTCCACCACTCCTTTATTTTTAGCCTATGTGTGTCTTTGCACATGAGATGGGTCTCTTGAAAACACATACTGATAGGTCTTGACTCTATCATCTTGCCTAGCACAGAATCTTATGTACAATGGATGATTGAAACATTTTTAATGAGTGAGCAAATAAATAATAATTATTTGAGAAGGGTATTATTAATTTAATATTATGAATGAAGAAAACACAACTAGGATATATTAAAAATAGGGTTAGCGTTTCTACAGGAAAGTGAACAAAATAACAAACTGGTCGGTTAAATTGTTCCAATAATAAACATTCCCTGAGCATATGACCTATTCCACTTGAGAAATAAGGTAATAATAAGAAATTGATGATAAAAACAATGCGTTTTAAAGGAGGAATTCGATTCTAATTTCTTTTCTTTTAAATCCACTTCCTAACCCACTACTAATATAATTTCAAGAAATTATGCAAAAATTTTATGCTTTTCTTAAAATCCAGACACCCACTCCCTGGTTTTAAGTGTGGACAAAAGAGAGTTTCCGTTCCATGTTGTCTTTAAAAATGTCTCTTGCAATGAAGCAATTTCAGAATAACCCTATATTTTATTGGCTTCATGGTTCACTTATTTATTTAAGAAATATTTACTGCATCTTGACTATAAGATGGACTTTGTTTTGAGACCAGGATTATTAATGATGGACAATCCAGATTTGGTCTTTTACAATTTTGATTGTAAGATATAAAAACAAATAAGCAAGCAACAAAAACATATAAATATATAATTCCAGATTTTTATAAATACTATGAAAAGAATAAACAGAGTATTGACATCAAGAATAAAGGTGCTGAGAAATTTTTGAAATAGTTGAGTAATTTTGAAATTTTTACATTGGAGAATAGTGGAGAGGACAGAGCAAGTTTACAAAAAATGGAAGCTGCATGCCAAAGATTTTGAGTCAGAATGAATTTGGAGTGTACTGAAAAGGAAAAGGTAATCACCTACTATGTAACAGTGAGAGGGGAGGATGATAGAGGCTGCAGGTAGGATGAAAAACTAGGAAGATCATGGCAGGCTCTGTTTACTTGGTGTGGAGTTTGGAGTAGATAGTAAATGCAATGGTAAATCAATAAGGAAATTTACACAGGAGAGTGGACAATTGAGATGAATCTACTAAAAAGATCATATTTGCTGCTAAGAGTCTGGGAGCAAGAATGAAAGCACAAGAACAGTTACTAAGTTATTACAGTAGCACAGATGACAAGTGACAGAAGCCACATTAGAAGGTCTGCAGGTGTGTTTAATGGCCTGAACAGTGTATACCTAGCAGGTGGCCTTACACTAGGCTCTGGGCAAAACCAAAGTGGAATTGAATTATTTCTCAGTTGTCCCTTGCACCTGGATTTTTCTTAAGCTAAACTTGGTCCTAATATGGTAGACTAAAAAGAAAACTTGACACAGCCTTAATCATATGAAACGGAAAAAGGAAATGAATCAAGTATGTACAGGATTATTTTAGGTGAGGGGACTGTGAGTGGTTTTTATTTTTTCATTACGTGGCTCTGACGTCCATATTTTCTACTTTCTTTTACAAGTAGGCATTTTTTTTTTTCCCCTGGGAAATAGAGACTGTCTTATTTTTACTCAACCAAAATGAATTTTGAGATTTTGATCAATTCGTTTCATCACTCTATATATTACTTTCTTTTGCACAACCAAAGAATTAGAATCCATGACCTTTGATATCACTCCATGATTCTCTGTGTTGCTTTTCATGGGCATGTTGAATAAACACCATAATCTTTTAAATCGCCTGTGGGACATTATCACATTTTAAAATTTGTTTAAAAGAAAGAGATTTTCTTTGTTCTCTCAATGTTGCAGGTCTATAACTTGCTACCAGTGAAGAGTCCATTTACCTTTAGAGTTGGAGGTCCTGCGGATGAATATGATGAAAAGTGCAACATTGCAAAAGACACAACTCACAGAGGAATCACTTCCACACCAAAGCAAGTCTTGGAGGGCGATGACATTTATAGTACCTTCATGGTAATTTTTTTTTCCTAAAGCGTAACAAAAATTAATTTCTACCTCTCTGTTTAGATGGAGAAACAATGGACTTCTAAGCTCTAGGATCTTTTCTCCCCTCCCTCTAACAGAATGATAACTAACAGAAAAATATTGAAATCTCAGAGACAGAGAACTTTGTGGACATACAGATGTTCACACATGAATTTCTCTACCACCTTAAACAGCAAGTGGTTTACTTTTAGGCCCCAATCCTTAACCAAATGGATCCCAAAGCTGCTTACCACCATCATATTCCCCTCTCGGGGCTCTTGGGGATTCCAATATGTGAGAAAACCAAAACAAAATATTTTCCACAATGTGTCGGACACTCTTGAAAAGGTAAGCACCTTGTTGGTGGCCACCATCTCAGTCATTTGCACAACAAACACTTGCTGAATGAGTCCAGGCGCTGTGGCTCACACCTGTAATCCTTTGGGAGGCCGAGGCAGGCAGATCACGAGGTCAGGAGATCGAGACCATCCTGGCTAACACGGTGAAACTCCATCTGTACTACAAATACAAAAGAAAATTATCCGGGCGCGATGGTGGGCGCCTGTAGTCCCAGGCACTTGAGAGACTGAGGCAGGAGAATGGCGTGAACCCGGGAGGCAGAGCTTGCAGTGAGCCGAGATTGCAACACTGCACTCCAGCCTGGGCGACAGAGCGAAAGTCCGTCTCAGAAAAAAACAAAAAAAGCTTGTTGAATGAATACAGGATTGAATACATAAAGTGAAAAACTTTAGTCTTCACAGGTTAATAAAATTCCAGGAAAACTTAAAGTTGTCTTTCATTAAGAAAAGATTAACAAAACTTGTATTAGAAATGTCAAGATGTCTTAAAAATGTAATTATTTAGTATTAACTGAGCAGAATTATTCAGGTTGTGAAATTAAATCTTATCACTATCAAAAAGCACTAAAAACTTTCATCATACCATCAGGAAAATATGTCATTCATCTGATAGAGGCCTACAGCTTAGCTGAAAGCCATTTAAATCTCTCTCTTCTGGACCTTCTGGAATCATAAATCAGATGGTAGAAGGATGAAAAGAATACTTCTTGGTTTATTAACTAGCTGTTTAATCTCTAAACATTTATTTCTGGTTTATTTCTTTCTGTTGCGTACGCAACCCCCATTGACAACTGTGCTCAAAAGTCCCACAGTTTCCCACATACTCTGAGATAAAACAGCAAATAATATTTATCTGTGACTAACGTTGAAGAAGGGGGAAGACGGAAATGGGTGGACTGTAGACAACTGTGGGCATCTGAATGTGGGTTTTAGATGCAGACATTTGAGACAATTAAAAGAAACTGATAAAAAAGAGGAAAGGACAACAGAAATGAGTTAAGCATAGATATTCAGGAAAAGCCATATCTTCTGGTAAAACCAAAACAGAGTTTACTAAGATTGTAAAGAACAACCTCCAATATGCAAACCTTCCATTTAAAATGACAAGAAATAAGCAAAAAAATTCTCTCTGCAATAAAGCCATAAGGAGAGCTCTCTAGATGCATACATAGACACGGATATTTGTTTCATGCAGGAAAAGAAGTCTAAAATACTCAGTTTTAAGGATGCAAAAAAAAAATTAAGGAGCATTAGCGTATACCAGACAATATTTAAAAATAAGAATCAGAAATAGGTTTGAATTCCCACTCCTGTTCACTCAATAGCTTAATGAACTTGACCTCCTCTGACTCTGTTTTTGTATTTATAAATAGCTGTCTTCATTATGTGTAATTTTCATGATGAGCCTATGAGCTATATGTAACATAATAGTGAAAGTACAATACAAATTCAAGAAATTACTTAGAGTCTCAAGATTGGATTGCCACTATACTTTAACAATTAATTTTTTTCAGGCCATAGGATTAGATATTTTTACCAACTCAAAAATCCATAAGCCACCTTTGTGTCTACCACGAAGATTGCGTGCCAGCATAATAGGAGGTAAGGGTGCGATTTATTTGTCTGACAAAATAGAAGAAAAATTGTGCTTTATTGGGTTGGTTTAAGGTGAAAAGCTATTTTTCTAAGTATTGGATCTTGAAACTGCAGCAACTTCTTGGTAAGTTAGCCCCAAATAATATTTTTTCCTCAAATAGAGGATTTTTAAGCAATTATTGTTATTTTCTCTTTGACATCAAAATCAACTACCTTTTTGTTTTTGCTTTTAATAGTCTTGCCATTTTAGATCTTCCTTATCCATGGTGGATTCGATACCTGAATTAGTCAGAATTAGATTAAATGGCAGTATCAAACAAACTCCCACATCTCAGTGGGTAAGCATATAATAGTTTGGTTTTTGCTCATACAAAATCTACTTGTGAGTTCAGACGCTCTCCAGGACAGCTCCGTGCCAAACAGTGAGTCAGAGAGAACCAGTCTACCTTCCTCTGGTGACTCTGCCATCGCCAACGTGGCTTTCAGGGTCATACCTATGGGGAAGCAGGTTGCATGTGACTCTTAAAGCCAGGAGTAGGAATGGTTTACATCACTTCCGCCCATGTTCCTGCCCTAAATGCAAAAGAGGCTGAGAAATGGGAAGGCTCATGTGCATATTAACTGTCTCTGTCATATGTTCTTATGGAAAGTGAAGTGATTTATGTAATATTGAGCAAAAAGAGAGTAATGCAACTTTTGGCAGATACACTACCTCTGCATAGTCTCTTTGTGTGTTTCAAGTATACCTGGAAATGAGGAAAAGTTGAAAAGGGCCTAACTCAAAATTCTTTTCTACTGCCATCAGACATAGAGAAAATTTTCTCTGCGTGCTTGAATGTCTACCCAATTTACTTTGTAATAAAAAATGAGGATGGCAGTAAAAAGTGTTAAAAAAAAAAAAAAAGGAATAAACACATTTTAATACAGCAGATTCATTGTCTGGGAAGGCAAGGAGTAACGTTCTAGTTGGAAACAAAGGAGTCATTAAGGATATTTCCTCCCCAGAAAAAAAAAAAAAAAATCCTGTATAGTGAAAAAAGAACACTGTTTTAAGAACAAAGGGACAATTTTTCATCACACTCCTCTCTGCTATGACTCTGTGACTTTGGAAATTTGCAGACTCACTTAACCTTTCAGAGGCTCAATTTCTTTAAATCTGAAGTCAGAATGACAACACCAAACTCACTGAGGTATTGTGATTGTAAAAGGGAAAAAAAAATCATGATTCCTTTAATGGCATGTTTGTTTAAAAAAAAGAAACTGAAAAGCATGATTAATTCACTTTCATTTCACTAAGTGTGTATTTTCTTTTTAACCCTAAGAGAAAACAGATCAATGGAAACAAAGGTATGATTTCAGAAAACCTGAAAACTCACAGTACATCATTACACTCTGACCCCAAATATTCTATAATATTCTATGCAATTTTTTCTTTTGGTATTTGTTGCTTATCCATTTTTTCCTTCTCATTTTCAGTTACATCACTTTATCTGTCATTATTTCAAAGCTAGATTACTGAAAAACCATTCTAATTTACCTTCTTTGCCTCCAGCTTTTCTTTACCTCCCTCTATCCCACATGCCCTTAAACACTGCTTTTCTCAAGTCACTTATTTCTCAAACATAGTTACTACTTCCAGAATTCATAAGATTATTGCATTTAAGGTTTTAAAAGAGCACTTCTATTATTTTATATATATCATATATGTATTTATAATTACACACATTACACACATATATAATTATCTTAAGAAAGTGATGCCCCAGAGATCAGAAGATATATTATAGAATACTATTATAATAAAGATATTTAAGATAATATTAACAATATATTAAGATTATGTATATCTTATATATACGTATAGCTTCTGATCTCTGGAATATCAATTTCTTTTTTATCAAGCTAACTAACTCCCGCCTTAACAGATCTTATTTATTTGTCTTAGCCTTCATGATGTTTTATTATATATTACACCTTCTGTTTACATAATTTTGGGAAACACATCCTGAAAATAGCCATTCTACTCTAGAGGGTAAATTTTTATTATCCCTGTGAAGCACCCTTCCACCTTTGTGTATATGTTTGCACAGTCGTTTCCTGGGAATGCCTCCTCATTCTCCTCTGCCTCCCATCCATGAATGATCATCTTAGGTTCCGCTTTGGTTAAGTCTTTTCCAGCCTAACTAAAGTTGATTGTCTTTTCATTCCTGACTCCCCATTGTCTATACCACATACTCCACTGAATCCTGTTGCTTATTGTTTATATCTCCATATTAATTCAATGTTGAAACAAACAAACAAAAAATCATTCCTGAAATCATCTTGCTTAACTAATATCCATTCCTCTTGTTTGATTCTCACTGCAAACAGAAGACATGTGAACACAATTTCAGTGTAAAAGCGTATTTGATGTATTAAATTACTCTTTATCCTTCCCTTCACCAGTTGAATAATCATCCTAGAGAGAGCTACATTTGTTTTTTTTTAATCAACTTTTATTTTAGATTCAGGAGGTACATGTACAGGTCATTTGTTTTTATTTATAAAGAAAAATATATTTAGCTCTAGATTCTGTTTGAAGAAAAAATAGGATTAGCTTTTCTATGGGAAAGTGAACAAAATAACAAGCTGATAGATTAAATTGTTCCAATAATAAACATTCCGTGAGCATATGACCTTATTCCACTTGAGAAATAAGGCAGCAATAAGAAATTGATTATAAAAAATGAGGTTCACACTGAGGCCTGTGTGTTGTCTTCCAGGACCAGGTCTGCGAGGCTTACCCCTAGGAGAAATAATGTGCCCAATGGTCGAAGAAGAACCTCAGATATTGCAAGTGGAAGAGATAGTCCGGAAGTACTTCCCTGAGACCTGGATCTGGGATTTGGTAGTAGTCGAGTAAGTTGTGTGTTGCCTGGAATTTAGTTTAGGAAAGGGTTTGAATCCTGCTGTATGACTGACTTTATCCCGGATTCCTGATCCTTTTAGTTCTGTTCTGCTCTTTGCTGGTAAATATTTAGGTTTATAGTTCATTTATCTCATAATTAAACAATGCTAATTTTTTTTTCTAATTTGGTCTATAGATAAATAATAGAAAGTAGGATGCTACCAGCCCTCTTAAATAAAGGAAAGGGAAGGGGAGGGGAGGGAGATTGGAAGAAACAGCAAAAGGAAGGAAAGAATGAAAGAAAAAAGGAAGAAAGAAAGGGAGGGAGGGAAGGAGGGACTAAGGGAGGTAGGGACAAAAAAAAACTTTAAGACCTTACCAGGAACACCAACCCTTAGATCAAGTTTAGCATTTACCACACTAGGTTACTGAGTTATCATGTTCTAGGATCACCCATGCTTTGTGTTAAAAAAAAAAAAAAAAAAAGAGAGAGAGAGATTTGCTCACACTCCTCTTCTCTGCTCCTTCACTAGCTCATCAGGTGTAAGGGACCTGGTGATGCAGGTCCCTGACACAATCACGGAGTGGATGGCCAGCGCATTCTGCTTGTCTGGAACCACAGGGTTTGGCCTCTCTCCTGTCGTGTCTCTTCAAGCCTTCCAGCCTTTCTTCCTGGAACTCACCCTCCCTTATTCTGTGGTGCGAGGAGAAGCCTTCACACTCAAAGCCACTGTGTTTAACTACTTGTCCATTTGCATTCGGGTAAGGGCACTTCTCTGGAAGTGAATGAGAATAGAAGATAGTCACCATTCATTACCAGGTCTCCTAGGTAACCCAGGAAATCAGAACTGCGTATGACACATCCTAATTTTGGAACAGACCTGGTACTAAAAGAAAAGGTACCTGACGGGTCCAAGGTGGTAAGGTTATATTCATTCAGGCTCCTACATCTGTGTATTCCTAAATTCAGACATTATGTCCACCTGGTTGCTTCATGTTTTTCACTAAACACCTCTTTCTTCTGTTCGCACAAGGCCAAATCCTCAACATTTATCCTAATTCCTGTCAGTTTTTCCATTTTCTTGTTTCAAACACCTAAACTACAAAGTGTCTGATACAGTTGGTCATGTTTGCATAGCTTCTCAGCGCCTCCAGACGGACGGACGTTGTCCCTCAGTCCACTTACCTGATGCACACAGCATCTTCCCCAGTATGCATCCTGTTCTGTGTCCCTTCATAAACTTGTGCTTGGGTGTGGGGGGACAGGTCATTGTGCAGCTAGAAGTCTCTTCCGCTTTCCTGGCTGTCCCAACAGAGAAGAATGAAGAATCTCACTGTGTCTGTAGAAATGGGCGGAAAACCGTGTCCTGGACTGTGACTCCAAAGTCACTGGGTGAGTAGTAACGCTATTAGCAAATTCCACTTCGTGTGCTCAGATGATTTTTTTTCTGCACTGACCCCAATACATATTTTTTCTCCTCCTTTAATACTAATCAAGAGGAAGACAACCACTAGATACACTGGGGAAACTGAAAAAGAAGAAACCGTTCAATATAAAATCACCATTTAACTCTTAAGAACTTTGTTCCCCAGGAAAGGTGAATTTCACAGCTACCGCAGAAGCCATGCATTCTCAGGAAGCGTGTAACAATGAGTTGACTGATGTCCCACCACTTGTGCAGAAGGACACTGTAGTCAAGCCCTTACTAGTTGAGGTATGTGAGTTTACTCTCTGTGAGTCTCAGAGCCCTTATTATTTCATACAGTGTTATCTAATATGCATCTGACAGTGACATTTAATTCCCAAGAATGTGGATAGATCTGCAATCCAATTTTTCACCAGCATTTTCTCCTTTGCTTTCAAGTGTTTAATTTTTCTTTTATACATTCAGTATTGCTTTACTTTTTTTTTTATTTTTTGTCAATATAAAGCCTGAAGGAATAGCAAAGGAGGAAACTTTCAACACGCTGCTGTGTGCATCGGGTAAGTGTAATAAATAGAGAAAAATTTCATGTTAAGTGACTTGCCAGAGTATACAGTTGTGGAATGTCTTTTGGAGGCATGCTTTTCTCTGAGAGAGAGAGAGAGAGAGAGAGAGAGAGACAGAGAGAGAGAGAGAGAAACTCTTACCCTCCTCAAAATCTAAGTACATTTGATGAAAAACATTGTCCTAATGAAAACCACTTGGAATGAGCCTCAACTTTCTTAGGGAAATAAATAGAAAGTACTTTTCAGTTTAAAGTATTATTATTGTATTTTAAGAATAAAGAAATGGGCATAGAGAAATAAAAGTCTCGATTAAAAGCTTAAAAGCTTTTGCCTAATAATAAGGACTAAGGCTGTTGACGTCAGGACAGAATTCTTTCTGATACATCTGTTTCTCAAATGTCTTTCTAAACCGTGTTCAAAATATTGAAATATCTGTGTGACGCTAGTATGATTTACCATTCAATTAACAGTTTAAATGCACTCAGGTTTTTACTTAAACAAGTTATTTTAAGAGGAACTGCAGGTCACTAACTTGTATAGAAAACCAACATTTTACTAATATCATTAATATAACAATATAAAAATTACCCCTATATTGAAAGAGAGAGGAAAAAGCTAACACTTTTTTATGTTTATTTAAATTATCATTAAAAATGCAACTCGGTGCCATCTATAATCATCTTGACGATAATGCTTAGTCTGCAGATCTCTCCTCTCTATATGAAGATCCCTTGATAAAATCATCTAGTCAATGGCTTTAATAACAACTATGTACTTGTGTCCAAAAATATACAACTTGGATCCACACCTTTTTCCTGAACTCAAACTCATGTGTTCAACTGCCCACTCCTCTCCACTTACAGGCTTGTAGGTCTCATAGGCATATCAAAATCAGCAAGTTTAAAACTGAGTATCAGCTCTTCCTCACAAACCTGCTCCTCCTTCAATTTCCTTCATCTCAGATGATGAAAAATCTGTTCTTCTACTTGCTGGGAGAGAAACACTTTGGAGTTCTTCTTTACTACATTCTTTCCCTTAAACTCCCTACCCAATCCATGCACAAATCTAGTCAATTTCACCTTCAAATTATATCCGGAATCTACCCACTTCACTCCATCTCTACGATTCTAGTCCTTTCTCTTGCAGGCTCTCAATAGCTTTCTAACTGGTCTCCTGATCATCTTTTCTTGTTCCCCTTCAGCGAGAGGGATCCTTTAAAGCATGTGTCAGATTGTGTATCTTGTCTTCTCTAACGCTTTCAGGAATCTCCCATATCCCCCCAAAGTTAAAGTGTAAACTTTTAATGCACTTAGAACTCAGCTCTGCACCAAGTGGACCTAATAGACATCTACAGAACTCTCCACCTCAAATCAACAGAATATACATTCTTCTCAGCACCACAGCGCACATATTCCAAAATTGACCAAATAGTTGGAAGTAAAGCACTCCTCAGCAAATGTAAAAGAACAGAAATTATAACAAACTGTCTCTCAGACCACAGTGCAATCAAACTAGAACTCAGGACTAAGAAACTCAATCAAAACCGCTCAACTACATGGAAACTGAACAACCTGCTCCTGAATGACTACTGGGTACATAACGAAATGAAGGCAGAAATAAAGATGTTCTTTGAAACCAATGAGAACAAAGACATAACATATCAGAATCTCTGGGACACATTTAAAGCAGTGTGTAGAGGGAAATTTATAGCACTAAATGCCCACAAGAGAAAGAGGAAAGATCTAAAATCGACACCCTAACATTACAATTAAAAGAACTAGAGAAGCAAGAGCAAACACATTTAAAAGCTAGCAGAAGGCAAGAAATAACTAAGATCAGAGCAGAACTGAAGGAGATAGAGATGCAAAAAACCCTTCAAAAAATCAATGAATCCAGGAGCTGGTTTTTTGAAAAGATCAACAAAATTGATAGACTGCTAGCAAGACTAATAAAGAAGAAAAGAGAGAAAAATCAAATAGAGAATAAAAAATGATAAAGGGGATATCACCACCGACCTCACAGAAATACAAACTATCATCAGAGGATACTATGAACACCTCTACGCAAATAAACTAGAAAACCTAGAAGAAATGGATAAATTCCTGGACACATACGCTCTCCCAAGACTAAACCAGGAAGAAGTTGAATCCCTGAATAGACCAATAGCAGGCTCTGAAATTGAGGCAATAATTAATAGCTTACCAATAAAAAAAAAGTCCAGGACCAGACGGATTCACAACTGAATTCTACCAGAGGTACAAGGAGGAGCTGGTACCATTCTTTCTGAAACTATTCCAATCAATAGAAAAGGAGGGAACACTCCTTAACTCATTTTATGAGGCCGACATCATCATGATACCAAAGCCTGGCAGAGACACAACAAAAAAAGAGAATTTCAGACCAATATCCTTGATGAACATCGGTGCAAAAATCCTCAATAAAATACTGGCAAACTAAATCCGGCAGCACATCAAAAAGTTTATCCACCATGATCAAGTGGGCTTCATCTCTGGGATGCAAGGCTGGTTCGACATACGCAAATCAATAAATGTAATCCAGCATATAAACAGAACCAAAGACAAAAACCACATGATTATCGCAATAGATGCAGAAAAAGCCTTTGACAAAATTCAACAGTCCTTCATGCTAAAAACTCTCAGTAAATTCAGTATTGATGGAACGTATCTCAAAATAATAAGAGCTATTTATGACAAACCCACAGCCATTATCATACAGAATGGGCAAAACTGGAAGCATTCCCTTTGAAAACTGGAACAAGACAGGGATGCCCTCTCTCACCACTCCTATTCAACATAGTGTTGGAAGTTCTGGCCAGGGCAATCAGGCAGGAGAAAGAAATAAAGGGTATTCAATTAGGAAAAGAAGAAGTCAAATTGTCCCTGTTTTCAGATGACATGATTGTATATTTAGAAAACCCCATTGTCTCAGCCCAAAATCTCCTTAAGCTCATAAGCAACTTCAGCAAAGTCTCAGGATACAAAATCAATGTGCAAAAATCACAAGCATTCTTATACACAAATAACAGAAAAACAGAGAGCCAAATCATGAGTGAACTCCCATTCACAATTGCTTCAAAGAGAATAAAATACCTCAGAATCCAACTAACAAGGGACATGAAGGACCTCTTCAAGGAGAACTACAAAACACTGCTTAATGAAATAAGAGGACACAAACAAATGGAAGAACATGTCATGCTCATGGATAGGAAGAATCAATATCGTGAAAATGGTCATACTGCCCAAGCTAATTTATAGATTCAATGCCATCCCCATCAAGCTGCCAATGACTTTCTTCACAGAATTGGAAAACACTACTTTAAAGTTCATATGGAACCAAAAAAGAGCCTGCATTGCCAAGACAATCCTAAGCCAAAAGAACAAAGCTGGAGGCATCATGCTACCTGACTTCAAACTATACTACAAGGCTACAGTAATCAAAACAGCATGGTACTGGTACCAAAACAGAGATATAGACCAATGGAACAGAACAGAGCCCTCAGAAATAATACCGCACATCTACAACCATCTGATCTTTAACAAACCTGAGAGAAACAAGAAATGGGGAAAGGATTCCCTATTTAATAAATGGTGCTGGGAAAACTGGCTAGCCATACGTAGAAAGCTGAAATTGGATCCCTTCCTTACATCTTATACGAAAACTAATTCAAGATAGATTAGAGACTTAAATGTTAGACCTAAAACCATAAAAACCCAAGAAGAAAACCTAGGTAATACCATTCAGGACATAGGCATGGGCAAGGACTTCATGTCTAAAACACCAAAAGTAATGACAACAAAAGCCAAAATTGACAAATGGGATCCAATTAAAGTAAAGAGCTTCTGCACAGCAAAAGAAACTACCAAACTACCACCAGAGTGAACAGGCAACCTACAGAATGGGAAAAAATTTTTACAATCTACTCATCTGACAAAGGGCTAATATCCAGAACCTACAAAGAACTCAAACAAATTTACAAGAAAAAAACAACCCCATCAAAAAGTGGGCAAAGGATATGAACAGACACTTTTCAAAAGAAGACATTTATGCAGCCAACAGACATATGAAAAAATGCTCATTATCACTCGCCATCAGAGAAATGCAAATCAAAACCACAATGAGATACCATCTCACACCAGTTAGAATGGCGATCATTAAAAAGTCAAAAAACAACAGGTGCTGGAGAGGATGTGGAGAAATAGGAACACTTTTACACTGTTGGTGGGACTGTAAATTAGTTCAACCATTGTGGAAGACAGTGTGGTGATTCCTCTAGGATCTAGAACAAGAAATACCACTTGATCCAGCCACTGCATTACTGGGTATATACCCAAAGGATTATTAATCATGCTGCTATAAAGACACATGCATACGTATGTTTATTGCAGCACTATTCACAATAGCAAAGACTTGGAACCAACCCAAATATCCATCAGTGACAGACTGAATTAAGAAAATGTGTCACATATACACCATGGAATACTATGCACTCATAAAAAAGGATGAGTTCATGTCCTTTGTAGGGACATGGATGCAGCTGGAAACCATCATTCTCAGCAAACTATCACAAGGACAGAAAACCAAACACCGCATGTTCTCACTCATAGGTGGGAATTGAACAGTGAGAACACTTGTACACAGGGCAGGGAACGTCACACACTGGGGTCTGTCGTGAGGTGGGGGGAGTGGGGAGGGATAGCATTAAGAGATATACCTAATGTAAATGACGAGTTAATGGGCGCAGCACACCAACATGGCACATGTATACATATGTAAGAAACCTGCATGTTGTGCACATGTACCCTAGAACTTAAAGTATAATAATAAATTTTTTAAAAAAAGAAACCCTTGCTACCCCATGACTTCACATCTTCCTAACCTCTCCTTTGCTCACCCCATGCTGGCCACACTGACCTCCTTCTTCCTACTGGAATACATCCGGCATTCTTCAGTCTCTGGAGTCCTTTTACTTTTTGTTCCTTTTTCCGGGAAGTGTCTTCCTCCAGGTTTGGATAAATCTGGCTCCTTGACTTACTTAGAGTCTCTGCTCACATAGGACTTTCTATCAATGAGCTTTTCCATAGGGAGCCCCCTCCCTACATCCTGCACTTCCTGATCTGCCTTGTTTTACTAGCTCACCATAGAAACACTTACCCTGCTTTAATTTTCTCTATAGCACTTATCAACATCTAGCATACTAAATATACTCTTGGTTTTTTTTTTTTTTTTATCTTACTCTTCCCCTAAAACTGAAATCTCCAGGAGGCCAGGAAATTTGTTTTGAAAGTTTCAGTATCATTGCACTTAAACCTGGTACATAGTATACACTGAATACAAATCAATAGAATGAATGTAATTCTTGGAAAGCATTAACAGTAGCAGGAATTAATATAAATCATGAAGAGAAGGAAATAAGTATACCATAAGTATATGCCTATAGGAAAAGCCATAGAAATTTAGCACAAATGTATGTGATGAATATGAACTTCACAGAGATGAATCATAGCTTTAAGAGAAACTTGGACTGGCCGGGCGCGGTGGCTCAAGCCTGTAATCCCAGCACTTTGGGAGGCCGAGGCGGGCGGATCACAAGGTCAGGAGATCGAGACCACAGTGAAACCCCGTCTCTACTAAAAATACAAAAAATTAGCCGGGCGCGGTGGCGGGCGCCTGTAGTCCCAGCTACTCAGGAGGCTGAGGCAGGAGAATGGCGGGAACCCGGGAGGCGGAGCTTGCAGTGAGCCGAGATCGCGCCACTGCACTCTAGCCTGGGCGACAGCGTGAGACTCCATCTCAAAAAAAAAAAAAAAAAAAAAAAAAAAAAAAAAAGAGAAACTTGGACTGTATCAAAGAAATTATATAATAACCGAGCCAGGCATGGCGGCTCACACCTGTAATCTCAGCAATTTGGGAGATGGAGGCGGGCAAATCGCTTGAGATCAGAAGTTCAAGACCAGCCTGGCCAACTCTGTCTCTACAAAAAATACAGAAATTAGTCAGGCGTGGTGGTGCATGCCTGTAATCCCAGATATTTAGGTGACTCAGGCACAAGAATTGTTCGAACCCACGAAGCAGAGGTTGCAGTGAGATCACACCACTGCACTTTGGCCTGGGTGACAGAGGGAGATACTGTCTCAAAAAAAAAAAAAAAAAAAAAAAAAAGTTATATAATGACCAAGGAAAATAAAACTTTGGATTTAGATGATGTAGAGAAACATGATTCATAATTTCCCCTCCTTTATATGTGTTTGTCTTCTTCCATTAGATACTGGAGTACCTGAAAAGGTGTCACTGAATGTTCCTTCAAATGTGGTTGAAGGATCTCCTAGGGCAACATATTCAGTTTTGGGTGAGTCTTTCAGCCCAAGGGAAGCAGCTGTCTAGCTGTGTAATTCTAGTGCATGGGCCTCGCCTTCCGTGATTACTGAAGTCTCTGACAACGGGCATTGGATTGAGAGAAAGCACTAAGGGTTACACTATGTTACAGTTGGAAAGGGGCTTGAATAGATGTTGTGCTACATATTATGCCTTGATATATTCTAAAAAGAAAGGGTCACCTCTCTGTGCCCTCATCTTCTAGCAATTTACTAGGTGGTAGTGCTTCCAAGTCAATTTGAAAATGGTTGTGGTTGAGTTTTACCAGACATATGGCCCACGAGAAAAGATAGATCACCTACCATTCAGTTTCTTCCCTGCTTTCTCCATCCTTAAACCATCTACTTCATTTTCTCACTTTTTGTTTTTCTCCCTATTTCTTGTTTTTTCACCTTTTTTAGTCTTCTTGTCCTTCCCTATATAGGCCATTTGACCTCTCAGTTAGCTGATAATCTATTTTCCTAGCCCAATACAAACGATATCTGATTTCTTTACAACTTTCATTCCACAGGTGATATACTAGGCTCTGTAGTGCAAAACCTTCAGAACCTTCTCCAGATGCCCTATGGTTGTGGAGAGCAGAATATGGTCCTTTTTGTCCCTAACATTTATGTTCTAAACTATCTCAATGAGACACGACAGCTGACAGAGAAGATCAAGGCCAAAGCCACTAGCTACCTCATCAGTGGTGAGAGATTACCTCAGAAGGAAAAGCCATACTCTCTTAAATATTTTTGGTGAACTAAAATCTCTTTCATTAAGATTTGATAGTCATTGCTGTGGTTTTCAATAAAATGTCCCAATATACAAGTAGAAAATTCAATACTATCATCAAGCCTGTGATTGGGGATTGGGGGAGATTTTAACTAAATATTAGTTACCCTACGATTCCTAACAGCACTGAGAAAAAGGCTTAATAATCCTCCAGTGTCTTTGCCATTTCAATAAATCTATGAAAACTTCCTCTTCAGGGTACCAAAGGCAATTGAATTATAAGCACAGAGATGGTTCCTACAGCACCTTTGGGGACAATGACGGTAGCAGTCAGGGAAACACTTGGTAAGATTATTTTTTCCCTATGCTCTCTGTAGATCCATGATATTTCAGGATTCTAGAAACAGCTACTCTCTAATATCTGGAGTTTTTTGTGGAAAATTGTTAATCTTTAAATAATGCATATGCTGTATGTATCATTCCTGTTGGGTAATCTCACGGTTTCATCTCTGAAAGCTTACCTGCTGTGATAACACAGCTGAAAATGGTGAAATAAGGATCTTCTAAATGGAAATATAGAGCAGAAAATGTCACTCTTCACTCTATAAAATGACCGAGGAAGAAGCTCCCACACTGTGCATTAAAAAAGGAGAGGAGGGGGAGGACAGAAGGAGACCGTGATGCAGTAAAATCAGGAAAAGTCATTCTGGAAATGCAGCTTTCATGGTGGGGGGGCTTGGAGGCTCCAACAAATGTTTCACAACAAAAAATTTAAAAAACATCATCTCAGAGAAACCAATAAAGTTGAGAGAGAATAAAAGATATTGAGATGTTTGTTGGACTAGAGTATATTCCGCTCTTATATACTGTTTTCCCATCAATTCCTCCCAGTAATCTTCTCCACTGAATTGTGAAGAGCAATGTCTGGAGGCAGTGTGCAAAGTGAGCTGTAAAAGTGAGGTGGTCTTCATGTCTGTGTCTCTGTTTTGCTGGACAGGCTCACTGCATTTGTGCTCAAGTCCTTTGCTCAAGCCCAATCGTACATCTTTGTGGAGCACTCACACATCAGGGATGCCCTCACCTGGCTTTCACGGAGACAAAAGGCAGATGGTTGTTTCGAAGGCTCTGGATCACTGCTGAACAATGCCATTAAGGTGATGCCTTCTCTATTTTTGTTCTGGTCCCGAAGATAGTGATATATGGGAGGAAATGATGTTTGAATTGAGTCCTTCAGTCATTGCGACATAAATTTCAGGAGGAATGGTGGATTCTAAATCTCCTGAAATCTAGCAATGCCTTAGTAGTTTGTTATTGAATGAAAATAGTGTTCAAAAAAACCTCAAAGCCGAACACACTATAAAAAGTGAGGGAAGGTGATTTGGGACACACTCAAGAATTTTAGGGTAGAGGAGGAAGGGGAGAAAATCAACAATCTAGCACAAGACAAGAAACCATCTAGTGAAGATGTGAAAAGGAAAAGAAATGTTAGCAGATGGTGTCTCGTGACTATTGAAGTGTTTGAGTCTCTGCCTCTGATCCTTACAGGGTGGGGTGAACGATGAGTTGACACTCTCTGCCTACATCACCATTGCTTTGCTGGAGATGCCACTGCCTGCCACTGTATGTTCAAGCACATCCCCTGTACCTCCTTCACACATGTAAATAATAAAATTATGATATGATGAATCCCTGAGGGAAATTAATTGTGATTTTTATGGTATTTAATTTTGTTTTATTTCAATGGAATGTAAAGGACCAGATCCTTTTGGAAGCAGCAGAGGAAACTCCTCTCTGGTCAGAACTGTGAGGTTACACAGACACATTAGGGTTTTTAATCTGCAGTTAGCCTGGGGATAGCTCATTTGCCTACTTCTGCTATTTTACAATAGCCTTTCATTTTCTTTATAGCACGCAGTGGTCCGCAGTGCCCTATCCTGCCTTGAAACGGCCTGGAGCTCCACCTCAGAGGACCAAGGAAGTCTTGTCTACACCAAAGCATTATTGGCCTATGCCTTTGCCCTAGCAGGAAACAAGGTCAAACGAAGAGAGTTGCTTGAATCATTAAACAGAGAGGCTGTGAAAGAAGGTAAGAGTTGCTACTGCAAAGTTTACTTCTAACAACCACCAGTGACCAAAAGAAGGAAGGATGCCTCTACTGAGCTCATGCCTATCATGCTGCCTTAATTTAATGACAGAATAATTATCATTGATCTAAGACTTGAATTCTCTGGATAACATGGATCATTTTATTAATCCACACAGTATAGACTCTATACAGTCCCAGCTTCTAGTATCACACACACATGTAGTAGACACAAAAGCTCAATGTTATTCTCTGGAACTTTACTTTCTTGACAAGGATTTGTTTGATAGTGACTAATGCTTTCACTTTGTTTAATGCTTTCACTTCATTAAAATGAAATGTCAATTTATTAGGTGAACTATACTTATAATTATCACTTATGGATTAGATTTTGAAATCATCCCTTAAGCTAAAAATTCTACCCTTTTCTATGTCAAAGAGGATTCAATCCACTGGCAACGTCCTGGGAAACTTCAAGAAGCTAAGACCCTCTATTCTCAACCACGGGCTCCCTCTGCAGAAGTGGAGATGACATCTTATGTGCTCCTTACCTATCTTACTGTCCAGCCCGCCCCATCTTCAGAGGACCTGTCTGTGGCATCACGTATTGTGAAGTGGATTACCAAGCAGCAAAATCCCCAAGGGGGCTTCTCCTCCACTCAGGTCTGTGGGGACACTCTAGAAGGAAACATAAATATATTCACATATATGAAGATACAGCCATCTTCTGGGAGTTGAATAATGGAATAGTTGGTATTTCTAATTCACACTTTCTCCATCCCTCCATCAGCAGACAAGTTCCAGCCTTACTATCTTATGTATGGATTACTACTCTGTCCTTTTGATACTGTCTCCTCTCTTAACTCCCTAGGGGACCCCCAACCATGCAGGTAGGTTTGTTTTCACAAAGCAATGTTTTCATGGGATTACTTCCCTTAGAAAATAAATCATTTTTCACCCAAAGCCTAAAATTATCTAATATTTTATCAATAATATTTCCTCTCACCAGTAAACATGAGCACACCAATCTGATTAGGCAGATCCCTTTGCTTCTTCTGGAATTAGCTCACTGCACCATTACTTCACATAGAGCATTCCCCACCCAGGTCCCCCTGATACCTCTCTTCTGTCTACATAAACCCTGCTCATTATTCAGAGATAATCTTATTTCTCACCTTCTTCAGTCTTCTCTTACTATTCGAACCCATATTTTCTTCTCTCTTCTCTGACCTTTCATGACAAATATTGTTACATAAATTTATAAATTATTGAAATAACCTGTGCTTGTGTCAAATATCTAAGTCTTATCACCATATGTATATTGTAAACCAGCTGAATGAAGAAACTTTAAAAATTTACCTTCAAAGTATCTGAAATAGTTTATCATTACTAACCAGATTGAACTAAATTGAAATAGTTAGTGGACTGCGTTTATGACTAAATAGTTCTGAAGAAAGAATAGTGTTGTTATGGTTTACATCCAGTGTGCGTTTGTTACTTTCCTCTTCTGTGATTTCTCTACTCATTTTTTTTTTTTTCAGGACACAGTGGTGGCTCTTCAAGCCCTCTCCAAATATGGAACAGCAACTTTCAGTAAAAGTGAGAAAGCAGCTTTGGTCACCATCAAATCTTCACACACCTTTTCTAAAGACTTCCAAGTAGATGATGGCAATCGCCTAGTGCTGCAGGAGGTCCGGTTACCAGAGCTTCCGGGGGAGTACAGCACAACCGTGTCAGGGTCGGGATGTGTGTACCTCCAGGTGAGACTGCTGGGGTTTAGGAGATGCTGCAAATGGGAGAGAAAGTTTCAAGAGTTATATTTGAATTTCAAAATAAGAAAAAGAAGTTATGTGCTAAGGAACGGTATGAATCATCTGGAACAGATTATGAGACAATTTCAGTGTAAAAATTAAGGATTTTTTTCCATTTGTTTTAGACATGCCTGAGATATAACATCCTTCCCAAGAAAGAAGGGAAAGCGCCCTTTGCTCTGCAGGTTAATACTCTCCCCACGAATTGTGATGGAGTGGATGCTCACAGAAAGTTCCAGATTCACATCAACATTAGGTAAATCCTAGATCGTGACCAGACTTTTTGCACCAACCTAATAGAATATGGAGAAATTGATTTTCTTATGTGGAGAAACTCCACTCTCCAAAGCCACACATAATGAATATGGAATTCTTGCAGTGTTTATTACAAGAAACTTTCTTGCAGTGTTTATTAACAAGAAAAAGCGTTAACATTGAGAATATGGTATTACAATACCTGAAAAGTGTGAGCCTAAAATGATGGGTTTTCCAAACAACCACAACAGAAACAGATACAGTAGATATAGTAACTTAGTGTTAGAATTAGAAGGTAAAGAGAGAGTTTGTCTTGAATGAATTCCAAGAAATTTTGTTTGACTTCCTTATTCCTATGCATTGACTTTATAGTTATACTGGGGACCGACCCAGTTCCAACATGGTCATTGTTGACGTGAAGATGGTATCAGGCTTCATACCTATGAAACCATCAGTTAAACAGGTAATCCCTAGATCCCTTACAAATAGCAAAGTCATAGTAAATGCTGCCATTTATGGTTGTCAGTTTGACTTTATTGATGCACTTTTCAAGAGGTGTGCTCCCTCAAAATTGCTTCTCTAAAGGATGTCTCTATCATTTTAATAGTGTGTATCATGGTTATATGGTGTCAGGTATAGGGTATAAGTCAGAAACATGATAAATAATATTCCAACAGGCCCCAAGACACCTAGTTATGTGGAATGGTATTGAATTATTTTCCAGCTATATATAAAAAGAGAAAAGGATATATGTGTGTGTACATGCATATATATATATATATCACATATATGTGTCTGCACATACACTTATAGCATATATAGAGAATAAAAGTTCAATAAATATTGCTATTGTTATCATTATTATTCTTAAAGAAATCAAAATTAGTAGTTTGGATGCTCCTGAGAAGCTGTTTATATCGTAAATTCCTGAAAACTACTGCCAGTATAACATTTTCTCATTCCATATTTCTGGCTTATTCCCTTGATCAACAGCTCCAGAAACAGCCTCAGATTCAGAGGACTGAAGTGAGCATCAACCATGTCCTAATCTACTTTGAAAAGGTAAGACTTTCTGTGACTCTGCTAGATCTGGAGTAACAACTAGAGGTTCTAACAAACCATAACAGGTTCCATATAGTGCTGTTCACATATACAGGTGAGAGAGGACAAAGTGGCTATAAAAAGAAATGAAGCCGGCCAGGCACAGTGGCTCACACCTGTAATCCCAGCACTTTGGGAGGCCAAGGCAGGTGGATCACGAGGTCAGGAGTTCGAGACCAGCCTGGCCAAGATGGTGAAATCCCATCTTTACTAAAAATACAAAAATTAGCTTGGCACAGTGGCAGGTACCTGTAGTCCCAGCTACTTGAGAGGCTGAGGCAGGAGAATTGCTTGAACCCGGGAGGCAGAGGTTGCAGTGAGCCGAGATCGTGCCACTGTACTCTAGCCTGGGAAACAGAGCGAGACTCGGTCCCTGCCCCCCTCCCCCCAAAAAAAGGAAAAAAAAAAGAAAAAAGAAATGAAGCCTGGACTGTCAACAGGCTTGATTTATTACATTTGGCTGTCAACAAAATTGTCTCTTTTGTCCTTCTTTTATCTGTCTTTTAGTATGTTATGCAGGTCACGGAAGTCCCCTTTCTTTTCATAGGTTCTGGTACAGATGTGTATAGCATAACTACAGGGTTTGATAATATCTTATGAAGAGAGGACAGTAACTAGTAACTAGTTAATCAAAGATTAACTAACCTTTGATTCTAATTGTTTTCCTGTCCCCCCAGCTAACCCATCAAACCCTGAATTTTTCCTTCTTTGTGGAACAAGACATCCAAATAAAGAATTTAAAACCAGCTACAGTAAAAGCCTATGATTATTATGAGACAGGTAAGCTTCAGACATGCTGAGCTTTAAAACAAAAAACAAAAACAAAAACAAAAACAAAACTACTAACCCAGTAAAGGATTGCCTTAACTAAAGCAAAACTCCACAGTGTTTCACGGGAGGAAAAGGTGAGTTTGTGCGCACTGAATAATCATGTTCTTGTATATGAACCTCTCGTGTCCCCCCACTAAACAAGTCTTAGAGTCATTCTTATAAATTGACCATAAGGCAATGAGAGGGTCCATTCTATCTAACTTTCCCTATAAAGTTGTTTGTCCTGGGCTGAATTATTCCAAAGAGATAAGAAGAGTATGGTAACTGAAAAAACACATCTCAGTGCTGATGCCTGACGTGAAAAATTTGATCTGTTTTTGACTTGTGCTTTGGATAGTCTCACACAATTTGGGGAACTTTGTAATATATCAGGAAATACTTTGATTTGCTCATGGCTTTGAGCTAGAAAATTAACCACCATCGTAGCATGATGGTAGTGCTAAAACTGTTCTTTGATGAAGGGAAGGTTCAGAGAGCAAGGTGCAATTCCAATGAGAAAAATACAGCTGTGAAAAGGCACTATCTGTGGAGTCCTGTAACTATATTCAGGCACACCACCTGTGTACCCGGCCTCTCAATTCTGTTCCCAAGTCAGATTTTCTCTTGGTTTCCTCCCACCAATCCCAAACAGCTTAATAGAGAAATCATTTTTATTGGCTCTATAGCGATGCTTTCTACTTTCTTTCTTGGCTTACATAGTTTATTTACGATTCACATCTTAGGTGCTTATGTCTGAATGTCTTCACTCTTTCTCTCCATTAATTTCTGTGTTTCAGATGAATTCACCTTTGAAGAATACAGTGCCCCTTGCAGTGCTGGTAAAGTATTAATGATTCAATTGAAAGAAAATAAATAAGTATCTCAGTTAAACAGTAAAGTCTAATCCCAACTTCAAAACAAATAAGCATCTCAGTTCTCTGCATAAGACTGCTTCTTGAGATGACTGTATCCTTTCTATATCCTAAAAAACCCCTGATGTACTGTATATAAATTGAACTATATCAAATGTATTATAGCATTTCTCAGAAAAAAAATGCAAGTTAATACAATTACTGGTGTCTGGGGTGACTTGTTTGAAGATGAATCTAAGAATTTGCCGTATATAAAAACTAAATTATCTAATATGTAGTTTCCATTCTATACCCAGTGGTGATACATTCATCACCTATAACCTTTCTGGGATATTTCTAAGTGTATACTAAAGTCAAAAAATTTGTCACTGTAATTATCCATATAGCACAGCATGAAAGGCTCAGCCTGTAGGACCTTCCTTTAGGCTGATTGACAGGGTTCACCTTTGACATAGAATTTACCACGAAACCTTTGCATCTCCGCTGTGAAATATGAAAAATGGAGAACATCTCTATCATTAAAAATAATTAAAAGTTACTAAGTTCAAATATTTATAACTGAAAGACAAAGAGTTGTTCTTAAGTAGGTCACAGAATTTCCCTAATGTTTCTTCCTTTTCTTTTACTGTTTAGAATCTGAACAAAGAAATGCTTAAAAACAGCAACTTATGGGCCTCACCAGGTGAACTCCAGAAATGAAGAACAGACTCATCAAGAGAGACAACAGTGAGAGAAAGAAGGGAAGATCATTGGAAATACATAAAATGTGTATGTTGAATAAATTTATGGCATTTACAACTCTATCTTTTCTTTTGTTCTTTATCAATATCATATTCCCTTTTCTGAATATGAATCTATTCTCCATAGCACTTAGTCACAGAAAAACTATACAAAGAGGTACACTCAAAAACACTATAGATGAATTAAAGTGGAATTTTTAAGAAGTCAATTAACCCACAAAAAGGAAAAAGAAAACAGTTTTTCCAAACATTGGAAACAACAAAAAGTCTATCAGTAGATGAATGGTTTGGCAACGATACAACATAGTTCTGCTGGACGACGAAGAGGAACAAACGATTGACATACACAATGACTTGAGTGGATCTCAAAAGCATTAAGCTGCATGGGGGAAAGAAAAGCCAATCTCAAAAGGTCACATGCTGTATGATTTCTCTTACACAACATTCCTTAAATGACAAAATTGTAGAGATGAAAAACAAATTCGTGGTTACTAACGGTTACAGAGAGTGGGGGAGTGGGATGGGTGTGACTGTAAGTGGGTAGCATTAGAGAGTTTTTGTGGTGATGAAATCTTACATGTGTAGAAGCAAAAGTACTTCTTCAGATTTTTACATTTAATTCCATCTCAAATTATTTTCTTGTTTGTTGGGTGGGGAGCAAGAGAGTATCTAAACTGACTTTTTTTCCACGTAGCTTTCTAATAGTCCTATTAATATTGATGGACCAATTCAATCTTTCCCTGCTAATAAAACATGCCTCCTTTATCACATATTAAATTATCATGTATACCAAGGCTTGTTTCTGAAAGGTCTATTCTAGTCCATCGAGTACCTGGTCTATTCTTTTATGAGAATTAAAATATTTGAATTACCGTAGCTTAATAAAATATTTTAATAACTACTATGGCTGATGTCTTTTCACTTCTCTGTTTTCACTTTTTCTTTGCATTACTGATTTGTGTCCTCACCAAATCTCATGTTGAATTGTAATCCCCAGAATTGAAAGTAGGGTCTGGTGGGAGGTGATTAGATTGTGGGAGTGAATCCCTCATTAATGGTTTAGCACTATCCCCTTGGTGGTTGTTCTCATGATAGAGTTCTAGCAAGTTCTGGTCATCTAACGTGTGTAGCACATCTCCCACACCTTGCTCATGCTCCTGCCATGTTAGAAGCCTCGCTCCCTTTTAGCTTTCTGCCACGATTGTAAGTTCCTGGAGGCCTCCCCAGAAGCCTAGCAGAAGCCAGCATCATGCTTCTTGTGTAGCCTGTGGAACTGTGAACCAATTAAACCTCTTTTCTTTATAAATCAGCCAATCTCAGGTATTTCTTTATAGCAATGCAAGAATGGACTAATACAATTACTAAGATCATTATTTGTTCAAGTTAAAACTCTAGAATCTTTTAAGTTCATTATCCCCATAGTCAATTAGGTATTGTTTGGAATTGCATTGAATATATAAATGAATTTATTGTCACAAGTGTCAATTTTTTGCATTTAATCTTCCCTATTCAGACTCATTTTGTATTTACTCAATTCACATGAAGCAAATTCTAACTCTGACTTAATTTCTAAATTTGGACTGAAATACAAAGGTGAAGATTAGCTTCATAGACATATATAGTAGGATAAATTGAAAAATAACGTATACATGGAGACAAAAGATTTTCACAAGATAGTGAAAACTAGAACAGTATTTCTCATTTGATGATTGATGTCCTTGAAAGGTTTTAAGCAGGAGAATAGTTCCAATTTGCATTATGGATAGTCATCTTCCAGGCAATGGCAAGAAGAAGATAGCAAGCTTTTCCTGGATCCCAGATTCACAGTCCATTTGTGCAGAGCTGAGTACTCTTCTTCATGATTAACCAAATGAATTAGTAGACATATTGCTATTCCATACTCACACAACTACACACTTTAAAAATGATTTATGAATTCCAGTTCCAAGATGGCCAAACAGGAACAGCTCCAGTCTGCAGTTCCCAGTGTGATGGACGCAGAAGACAGGTGATTTCTGCATTTCCAACTGAGGTACCTGGTTCATCTCACTGGGACTGGTTGGACAGTGGGTGCAGCCCACAGAGCATGAGCCAAAGCAGGGCGGGGCATCACCTCACCCGGGAAGCGAACAGGTTGGGGATTTGCCTTTCTTAGCCAAGGGAAGCCATGACAGACTGTATGGGGAAACTCATGACACTGCCACCCAAATACTGTGCTTTTCCAATGATCTTAGCAAATGGCATACCAGGAGATTATAATCCATGCCTGGCTTAGTGGGTCCCACGCCCACGGAGCCTTGCTCACTCTAGTCCAAGATTGAACAGCAAGGTGGCAAGCCTGGCTGGAGAAGGGGCATCTGCCATAGCTGAGGCTTGAGTAGGTAAACAAAGCAGCCACGGCTGGGAAGCTCAAACTGGGTGGAGAGCACCGCAGCTCAATGAGGCCCACCTGCCTCTGTAGGCTCCACCTCTGGGGGCAGGGCATAGTTGAACAAAAGGCAGCAGAAACTTCTGCAGACTTAAACATCCCTGTCCAACAGCCTGAAAGGAACAGTGGTTCTCCCAGCATGGTGTTTGAGCTCTGAGAATGGACAGACTGCCCCTTCAAGAGGGTCCCTGACCCCTGCGTAGCCTAATTTGGAGATCCTCCCAGTAGGGACTGACTGACACCTCATACTGCTGGGTGCCTCTCTGAGACGAAGCTTCCAGAGGAAGGATCAGGCAGCAATATTTGCTGTTCTGCAATATTTGCTGTTCTGCAGCCTCTGCTGGTGATACCCAGGCAAACAGCATCTAGAGTGGACCTCCAGCAAACTCCAACAGACCTGCAGCTGAGGGACCCGACTGTTAGAAGGAAAACTAACAAATAGAAAGGAATAGAATCAACATCAACAAAAAGAACATCCACACCAAAACTCCATCTGTACATCACCATCATCAAAGACCAAAGGTAGATAAAACCACAAAGATGGGGAGAAACCAGAGCAGAAAAGAAGAAAATCCTGAAAACCAGAGCACCCCTTCTCCTCCAAAGGATCACAGCTCCTGGCCGGGCGCGGTGGCTCACGCCTGTAATCCCAGCACTTTGGGAGGCCGAGGCGGGCAGATCACAAGGTCAGGAGATCGAGACCACAGTGAAACCCCGTCTCTACTAAAAATACAAAAAATTAGCCGGGCGCGGTGGCGGGCGCCTGTAGTCCCAGCTACTCAGGAGGCTGAGGCAGGAGAATGGCGTAAACCCAGGAGGCGGAGCTTGCAGTGAGCCGAGATCACGCCACTGCACTCCAGCCTGGGCGACAGAGCGAGACTCCGTCTCAAAAAACAAACAAACAAACAAACAAAAAAAAAAAAACAGAAAAACAGCTCCTTGCCAGCAACAGAACAAAGCAGGACAGAGAATAACTTTGACGAGTTGACAGAAGTACGCTTCATAAAGTCAGTAATCCTTCCGAGCTAAAGAAGGATGTTCACACCCATCGCAAGGAAGCTAAAAACCCTGAAAAAAGATTAGACAAATGGCTAACTAGAATAAACAGTGTAGAGAAGGCCTTAAATGACCTGATGGAGTTGAAAACCATGGCATGAGAACTGCATGACACATGCACAAGCTTCAGTAGCTGATTTGATCAAGGGGAAGAAAGGGTATCAGTGAATGAAGATCAAATTAATGAAATGAGGTGAGAAGAGAAGTTTAGAGAAAAAAGAGTAAAAAGAAACAAACAAACCTCCAAGAAATATGGGACTATGTGAAAACACCAAATCTACATTTGATAGGTGTACCTGAAAGTGATGGGGAGAATGGAACTCAGCTGGAAAACACTCTTCAGGATATTATCCAGGAGAACTTCCCCAACCTAGCAAGACAGGCCAACATTCAAATTCAGGAAATACAGAGAACACCACAAAGATACTCTTCGAGAACAGCAACCCCAAGACACATAATTGTCAGACTCACCAAGGTTGAACTGAAGGAAAAAATGCTAAGGGCAGCCAGAGAAAAAGGTTGAGTTACCCATAAAGGGAAGCCCATCAGACTAACAGCGGATGTCTTGGCAGAAATACTACAAGCCAGAAGAGAGTGAGGGCCAATATTCAACATTCTTAAAGAAAAGAATTTTCAACCCAGATTTTCATATCCAGCCAAACTAAGCTTGATAAGTGAAGGAAAAATAAAATCCTTTACAGACGAGCAAATGTTGAGAGATTTTGTCACCACCAGGCCTGCCTTACAAGAGCTCCTGAAGGAAGCACTGAACATGGAAAGGAACAACCAGTACCAATCACTGCAAAAACATGCCAAATTGTAAAGACCATCAATGCAGGGACAAAACTGCATCAACTAACGAGAAAAAAAAAAAAAAAAAAACAGCTAACGTTATAATGACAGGATCAAATTCACACATAACAATATTAACCTTAAATGTAAATGGGCTCAATGCTCCAGTTAAAAGACAGAGACTGGCAAATGAGATAAAGAGTCAAGACCCATCAGTGTGCTCTATTCAGGAGACCCATCTCATGTGCAGAGACACACATAGGCTCAAAATAAAGGGATGGAGGAAGATCTACCAAGCAGATGGAAAACAAAAAAAAAGCAGGGGTTGAAATCCTAGTCTCTGATAAAACAGACTTTGAACCAACAAAGATCAAAAGAGACAAGGAAGGCCATTACATAATGGTAAGGAGATCAGTTCAACAAGAAGAGCTAACTATCCTAAATTATACGCATCCAATATAGGAGCACCCAGATTCATAAAGCAAGTCCTAAGAGACCTGCAAAGAGACTCAGACTCTCACACAATAATAATGGGATACTTTAACACCCCACCATCAATATTAGACAGATCAGAGAGACAGAAGGTTAACAAGGATATCAAGGACTTGAACTCAGCTCTGCACCAAGCAGATCTAATAGACATCTACAGAACTCCCACCCCAAATCAACAGAATATACATTCTTCTCAACACCACATCATACTTATTCCAAAATTGACCACATAGGTGGAAGTAAAGCACTCCTCAGCAAATATAAAAGAACAGAAATCATAACAAACTGTCTCTCAGACCACAGTGCAATCAAACTAGAACTCAGGATTAAGAAACTCACTCAAAACCACACAACTGCATGGAAACTGAACAACCTGCTCCTGAATGATTACTGGGTACATAACGAAATGAAGGCAGAAATAAAGATGTTCTTTGAAACCAATGAGAACAAAGACATAACATATCAGAATCTCTGGGACACATTTAAAGCAGTGTGTAGAGGGAAATTTATAGCACTAAATGCCCACAAGAGAAAGAGGAAAGATCTAAAATCGATACCCTAACATTACAATTAAAAGAACTAGAGAAGCAAGAGCAAACACATTTAAAAGCTAGCAGAAGGCAAGAAATAACTAAGATCAGAGCAGAACTGAAGGAGATAGAGATGCAAAAAACCCTTCAAAAAATCAATGAATCCAGGAGCTGGTTTTTTGAAAAGATCAACAAAATTGATAGACTGCTAGCAAGACTAATAAAGAAGAAAAGAGAGAAAAATCAAATAGAGAATAAAAAATGATAAAGGGGATATCACCATTCAACCCACAGATATACAAACTACCATCAGAGAATACTATAAACACCTCTATGCAAATAAACTAGAAAATATAGAAGAAATGAATAAATTCTTGGACACATACACCTTCCCAAGACTAAACCAGGAAGAAGTTGAATCCCTGAATAGACCAATAGCAGGCTCTGAAATTGAGGCAATAATTAATAGCCTACCAACCAAAAAAAGTCCAGGACCAGACGGATTCACAGCTGAATTCTACCAGAGGTACAAGAAGGAGCTGGTACCATTCTTTCTGAAACTATTCCAATCAATAGAAAAGGAGGGAACACTCCCTAACTCATTTTATGAGGCCAGCATCATCCTGATACCAAAGTCTGGCAGAGACACAACAAAAAAAGAATTTTAGACCAATATCCCTGATGAACATCGATGCGAAAATCCTCAGTAAAATACTGGCAAACCAAATCCAGCAGCACATCGAAAAGCTTATCCACCACAATCAAGTTGGCTTCATCCCTGGAATGCAATGCTGATTCAACATATGCAAATCAATAAACCTAATCCGTCACATAAACAGAACCAAAGACAAAAACTACATGATTATCGCAATAGATGCAGAAAAGGCCTTTGACAAAATTCAACTGCCCTTCATGCTAAAAACTCTCAATAAACTAGATATTGATGGAACGTATCTCAAAATAATAAGAGCTATCTATGACAAACCCACAGCTAGCATCTGAATGGGCAAAAACTGGAAGCATTCCCTTGGAAAACTTGCACAAGAGAGGGATGCTCTCTCTCACCACTCCTATTCAACATAGTGTTGGAAGTTCTGGCCAGGGCAATCAGGAAAGAGAAAGAAATAAAAGGTATTAGATTAGGAAAAAAGGAAGTCAAATTGTCGCTGTTTGCAGATGACATTATCGTATATTTAGAAAACCCCATTGTCTCAGCCCAAAATCTCCTTAAGCTGATAAGCAACTTCAGCAAATTCTCAGGATACAAAATCAATGTGCAAAAATCACAAGCATTCTTATACACCAATAACAGACAAACAGAGAGAGCCAAATCATGAGTGAACTCCTATTCACAATTGGTACAAAGAGAATAAAATACTCGTGAATCCAACTTACAAGGGATGTGAAGGACCTCTTCAAGGAGAACTACAAAACACTGTTTAATGAGATAAAAGAGGACACAAACAAGTGGAAGAACATTCCATGCTCATGGATAGGAAGAATGAATATTGTGAAAATGGTCATACTGCCCAAGCTAATTTATAGATTCAATGCCATCCCCATCAAGCTGCCAATGACTTTCTTCACCGAATTGGAAAAAATTACTTTAAAGTTCATATGGAACCAAAAAAGAGCCTGCATTGCCAAGACAATCCTAAGCCAAAAGAACAAAGCTGGAGGCATCACACTACCTGACTTCAAACTATACTACAAGGTTACAGTAACCAAAACATCATGTTACTGGTACCAAAACAGAGATATAGACCAATGGAACAGAACAGAATCCTCAGAAACAACATCACACATCTATAACCATTTGATCTTTGACAAACCTGACAGAAACAAGAAATGGGGAAAGGATTCCCTACTTAATAAATGGTGCTGGGAAAACTGGCTAGCCATATGTAGAAAGCTGAAACTGGATCCCTTCCTTACACCTTATGTAAAAATTAATTCAAGATGGATTAGAGACTTAAATGTTAGACCTAAAACCATAAAAACCCTAGAAGAAAACCTAGGTAATACCATTCAGGACATAGGCCTGGGCAAGACTTCATGACTAAAACTCCAAAAGCAATGGCAACAAAAGCCAAAATAGACAAATAGGATCTAATTAAACCAAAGAGCTTCTGCACGGCAAAAGAAACTACCTTCAGAGTGAACAGGCAACCTACAGAATAGGAAAAAATTTTTGCAATCTACTCATCTGACAAAGGGCTAATATCCAGAATCTACAAAGAACTTAAACAAATTCAAAACAAAAAATCAAACAACCCCAGCAAAACGTGGGCAAAGGATATGAACGGACACTTCTCAAAAGAAGACATTTATGCAGCCAACAGACACATGAAAAAATGCTCATCATCACTGGCCATCAGAGAAATGCAAATCAAAACCACAATGAGATACCATCTCACACCAGTTAGAATGGCAATCATTAAAAAGTCAGGAAACAACAGGTGCTGGAGAGGATGTGGAGAAATAGGAACACTTTTACACTGTTGGTGGGAGTGTAAACTAGTTCAACCACTGTGGAAGACAGTGTGGCGATTCCTTAAGGATCTAGAACTAGAAATACCATTTGACCCTTTGATCCCATTACTGGGTATATACCAAAAGGATTATAAATCATGCTACTGGAAAGACACATGCAAACGTATGTTTATTGTGGCACTACTCACAATAGCGAAGACTTGGAACAAACCCAAATGTCCATCAATAATAGACTGGATTAAGAAAATGTGGCACATATACACCATGGAATACTATGCAGCCATAAAAAAGGATGAGTTCCTGTCCTTTGTAAGGACATGGATGAAGCTGGAAACCATCATTCTGAGCAAACTATCGCAAGGATAGAAAACCAAACACCACATGTTCTCACTCATAGGTGGGAACTGAACAATGAGAACACTTGGACACAGGGCAGGGAACATCACACACTGGGGCCTATGGTGGGGTCAGGGGATGGGGGAGGGATAGCATTAGGAGGAATGCCTAATGTAAATGACGAGTTAATGGCTGCAGCACACCAACATGGCACATGAATACATATGTAACAAACCTGCATGTTGTGCACATGTACCCTAGAACTTAAAGTATAATAATTTTAAAAAAAGAAAAAAGTGATTTATTTTCCTCTCGTCCATATACTCATACCTTTTTGAAAGCCAAACCTGTATCTTAATTATGTCTGTGCAGCCTGTTCACCCAACACAGTGCTGGGAAAGTTGTAGGCACTCATTAAAACAAAGGAGTGATTAAGTGTGTCAGCGCCTGAGTGAGCCTATTCCTGTAGGTAGAGAGTTAGAGGAGAAATGGAGTAACACTAAGGTGTCAGCACACACCAGCAGGAAAAATGAGCTAGAAAAATAATTTTGACTCATACCTGACTTGAGTTGCTTAATGTTTCACAAACACTTTAAGGATGAAGATTTTGATATTTTCCCAAAGTCAAATAAATGAGAAGGAAAAAAAAGTGGTTATTTATTGGGACTTTGAGCAAAACTTGTTTAAAAGTACATTTTATACATTCAATAAACTCTACATGGGAAATCATGGCCTCTATCTTGCCAAAGGAACTGTTAACAATTATCAGAAAGGTAAATACAAATGACCTTTGTTGTAGTTTGATTTGTGTCCCCAAAAAAGATATGT